>NC_091286.1:492308475-494796809 GCF_032444005.1 Ranitomeya imitator | reverse complement strand
CTCTCTCCTTATTAGGGGAGGAAATCTGTGTCCAAATCCAAACATAGAGAGTGTGCCATCTGTACGGAACCTCTTCCGGATGGACATAAAAAGAAATTGTGCAGCATCTGCATTCAACAATTAATTAAGGACGAGACCCCTGACCTTACGTCTACTCTTAGGGATCTGGTTAGACAGGAGGTCAGAGATTCCATAAGGTCTCAGAAGACAGTCTCAAAAAACAGGAGGGAAATATTATCCCCAGCCTCGGATGTGGATTCAGACACGGGTGGTGTGAGTTCAGATTCCCATCCGTCGTCATCATCAGAGGACGCGGAAACTAGTCGAACCTGTCTATCACTGGACAGGGTTAACCGCTTAGTCAAAGCTGTCAACAGTACTATGGGCATTGAGGAGACCCAGGCGGAAAGTTCCATCCAGGATATAATGTTTAAAGGCATAGATCGCAAATCCAGAAGAGTATTTCCCGTAGTCGATAAAGTTAAGTCTCTGATTACGAAAGAATGGAAAAAACCCGAAAGGAAGGGGTCTCTCCCACCAGCGTTCAAAAGAAGATACCCCTTTGAGGAGGAAGCTTCTTCATCCTGGGACAAGGTTCCGAAATTAGATGCGGCAGTGGCTAAAGCGTGTAAAAAGACGTCTCTCCCGTTTGAGGATCTGGGGAGCCTAAAAGACCCGCTTGATAGGAAGGCTGAGGTATTCCTTAAAGGAGCTTGGGAAACATCAGCGGGTTCCCTGAGACCGGCGATTGCGGCCACCTGCACTGCCCGGTCGTTGATGGTATGGCTGGGTAATCTAGAAGACCAGCTCAAGGATAAGGTTCCTAGGGCCGAGATCCTATCATCCATGTCTATGATTCAGGATGCAGCAGCCTTCCTCTCGGATGCGTCAACCGATTCCGTTAGGCTAGCGGCAAGGTCATCAGCACTGTCCAATGCGGCCCGTAGGGCTCTTTGGATAAAATGCTGGCCAGGAGACTTGCAGGCCAGATCAAAACTATGTGGCATCCCCTGTGAGGGGGTTCATTTGTTTGGCCCGGTACTGGATGAGCTTCTAGAAAAAGCAGGCGACAGTAAAAAGCGTTTCCCTCTCCTAACAAGACCCTTCTATAGACGGGACTATAACAGAGGAGGGCCATATCGCCGAAGATCGGACAGGGATTCAAATAGAGAATCGACCAGATACAACTCTTATAGGAGAAGAGGTAGAGGTTACATGTTTAACTCTTCTACAGACTCTAAAAAGCATCAATGACTGGCGGCCCAGGTGGGCGGTAGGCTTTTGGCCTTCTACCCAGCCTGGGTAAAAATCACCAATAGTCCATGGATACTCAGTATCATTAAAGAGGGGCTAAAGTTCCAATTTCACCATACCCCCCTGGACAAATTCAAATTAACTCCTATCCGTTCTTCTCCCGCAGAACAGTTGGCGTTGGAGTCAGAGGTTCGAGATCTCCAAAAAAAGGGGGTTCTCGTTAAAGTACCTACGGAGGAACAAGGTACGGGGTTTTACTCCCCTTTATTCCTGGTAAAGAAGCCAGATGGATCTTATCGTACCATCATCAATCTGAAGGGTCTGAATGTATTCCTGCTGGTCCCATCCTTTAAAATGGAATCTGTGAAATCGGCAATAAAGCTTCTTTTTCACAATTGCTTCATGGTTGTCTTGGATCTGAAAGACGCCTATTATCATGTCCCGATACATGCAACTCATCAGCGCTTTCTCAGGGTAGCAATTTCTCTTGCCGGCACAGTGGAGCACTTTCAATACCGGGCACTCCCCTTTGGTGTTGCAGTCGCACCTCGGGTGTTCACTAAGATTATGGTGGAGGTTATGGCACACCTTCATGAGCAAAATATACTAGTAATTCCCTATCTAGATGATTTATTGATCGTTGGGCGCTCAGAGATACACTGTAACGAACAGTTGGGGAAAGTGATGGCGGCGTTACACAACTTAGGATGGATTATCAATCTCAAAAAGTCGCGTCTTCAGCCCTCGACATCACAGCAGTTCTTGGGTCTTACTGTGGATTCAGCTCAGCAGGAATGTCGCCTGCCAGACTCAAAAGTTGATACTATTCACCGGCTGGCCTCCAGAGCAATTAGTAATCCCGTGGTTTCCTTAAGGAGTGCTATGTCACTCTTAGGTTCACTTACCTCTTGTTTTCCGGCGGTGATGTGGGCTCAGTTTCACTCCAGGGCTCTGCAATGGGATGTTCTGCATAATTTTCGGCGTCTGGGCGCTAACCTTGACAAAAAATTTTCCCTATCTGTAGAGGCCACGGGTTCACTAAGGTGGTGGACACACATCCCTAATCTGCGTAGAGGGGTACCTTGGTCATATCAGATATCACGGGTAATAACAACGGATGCTAGCCCCACGGGGTGGGGAGCACACTGGGAAGGCAATTGCGTTCAGGGTCTGTGGTCCCATTCTGAGCGAGACACGTCCTCCAATCTGAAGGAATTGATGGCGGTGGAACGCGCCTTACATAGGTTTCTTATACCTCTGCAGGGTAGACATGTTAGGCTACTCTCTGACAACCAGGTGACCGTTGCTTATGTGAACCACCAAGGAGGTACACGATCTAGGTCATTAATGAACGTTACGAATCATATCTTTCAGATGGCCGAGAATCACCTGCTCTCCCTCACGGCCCTTCATATAAAGGGAAATCTAAATACCATGGCCGATTACTTAAGCCGCAACGAGCTCAAACAAGGGGACTGGTCTCTAAAACCGGCTGTCTTCAACCAGATCGTGCGGTTGTGGGGATATCCAGAGATAGATCTGTTTGCCAGTCGAGAAAACAAGAAACTCCATAAATTCTGTTCCCTAGACCCAAGGGACAATCCATACGCAGTCGACGCTCTTCTGATCCCCTGGAATTTCAATCTCGCCTACGCTTTCCCTCCTCTGAATCTCATTCCTCTAGTTCTGAGAAAAATTCGGGAAGACTGAGCCCGAGTGGTTTTAATAGCCCCATTCTGGCCCAGAAGGTCTTGGTTCCCATGGTTGAGAAGCATGTCCATTTCCCAACCATGGATCCTCCCAGAAATACCGGACCTCCTTTCCCAGGGTCCAGTCTTCCATCCACGAGTAACCAACTTGCACCTGACAGCGTGGAACTTGAGAGGTCACTTCTGAAAGGAAAAGGATTCTCCCAGAATCTTGTAGATACTCTACTTAAAAGTAGGAAAGCCTCCACGACTAACATTTATGTTAGGGTATGGAGGAAGTTCCTATCAAGTTCAGGAGCACAGATCGATCAAAAACCTAATATTGCTCAAATCCTAGAGTTTTTACAGAAGGGCCTAGAGTTAGGCTTAGCCACCAGCACCCTTAGAGTTCAGGTTTCAGCTCTAGGGGCACTATATAATTCCAACATAGCCAATAATCACTGGATAACAAGGTTTTTCAAAGCGGTCACCAGATCCAGGCCGGTTATTAAACCGAGAATAGTTCCATGGGACCTAAATCTTGTGCTCTCGGCTCTAACACAAGCTCCGTTCGAGCCCATTGACTCTGTCCCGATCAAGATCCTGTCGGTCAAAACAGCCCTCTTAGTTGCCCTTACATCGGCAAGAAGGGTTAGTGATCTTCAGGCATTATCCAGGCAGCGTCCATATATGCAATTTTTGGAAGATAGAGTGGTGATGAGACCTGACCCTCTTTATCTTCCAAAGGTTGCCTCAAAATTTCATAGATCCCAGGAGGTGATCCTACCTTCATTTTGTCCTAATCCCTCTAACAATAAGGAGCAGAGATTTCATTGTTTGGACGTACGTAGGTGCCTTCTCAAATACATTTCAGTAACAGACACCTGGAAAAAAGACCACGCTTTATTTTTATCCTACCAGGGGGTTAGGAAGGGACTTAAAGTATCAAAAAATACCCTAGCCAGATGGATTAGGGAGGCGATATCTCTTGCTTATACCGCAGGTGGCGTGGAAATCCCAGAAGGTATAAAGGCTCACTCTACTCGTGCGGTGGCCACATCCTGGGCTGAGAGAGCAGAAGTATCGATTGAGGACATCTGTAAGGCGGCCACATGGTCTTCTCCATCCACCTTTCTTAGACACTATAGATTAGATCTAGGTGGCTCCTCCGACCTCACGTTTGGGAGAAGGGTGCTGGAAGCTATTATCCCTCCCTAGTCACCTTTTCACTTCTCTGAAAGTCTCTCGTTGTGCTGTCATGGCGACTGAATAAATACGTACGCTACTCACCTGGTAGCAGTGTTTTTTCAGGAGCCATGACAGCACCCTTATATTCCCTACCCTCTTTGTTTATGGGTTTAACACTTCCTTTAGAGAAATTCCTAAGTTTATTCACTGGGTGAATTGTACCATATATTAATATTGTTTATGTGCTACTAACCTAGAAGGTCCTTTCATACTCTGTAAACCAACTGGCGGGGGAGTGAGGTGCCGCCCTTTTATGTCGTTGTGCTGTCATGGCTCCTGAAAAAACACTGCTACCAGGTGAGTAGCGTACGTATTTTTTGCATATTCCACACTACTAATGTTAGTAGTGTGTATATGCAAAATTTGGCCGTTCTAGCTATTATATTTAAGGGTTAAATGGCGGAAAAAATTGGCGTGGGCTCCCGCGCAATTTTCTCCGCCAGAGTGGTAAAGCCAGTGACTGGGGGCAGATATTAATAGCCTGGAGAGGGTCCATGGTTATTGCCCCCCAACCCCCCCCCCCCCCCCCGGCTAAAAACACCTGCCCCCAGCCACCCCAGAAAAGGCACATCTGGAAGATGCGCCTATTCTGGCACTTGGCCACTCTCTTCCCATTCCCGTGTAGCGGTGGGATATGGGGTAATGAAGGGTTAATGACCCCTTGCTATTGTAAGGTGACATTAAGCCTAATTAATAATGGAGAGGCGTCAATTATGACACCTATCCATTATTAATCCAATTGAATGAAAGGGTTAAAAAACCCACACACACATTATTAAAAATGTATTTTAATGAAATAAAAACAAAGGTTGTTGTAATAATTTATTTAACGCCCAATTCACTCACTGAAGACCCTCGTTCTGTAACAAAAAAAAAAATAATAAACCAACAATATACATACCTTCCGAGGATCTGGCACATCCAACGATGTAGATCCATCTGAAGGGGTTAAAATATTTTGCAGACACGAGCTCCGCTAATGCAGGATGCTCATTTCTGCAAAACCCCGGCGAATGAAGCTAAATATAGGTCAATGACCTATATTTAGCTTCATTTGCGGTGAGGCGCCCTCTGCTGGCTGTTCCTAGATCGTGGGAACTTTCCTAGAAAGCTCCCTGGCTCGAGTTCATATGAGGACAACCAGCAGAGGGCGCCTCACCGCAAGTGAAGCTAAATATAGGTCATTTTGCAGAAATGAGCATCCTGCATTAGCGGAGCTCGTGTCTGCAAAATATTTTAACCCCTTCAGATGGATCTACATCGTTGGACGTGCCAGATCCTTGGAAGGTATGTACCGTATATACTCGAGTATAAGCCGACCAGAGTATAAGCCGACCCCCCTAATTTTGCCACAAAAAACTGGGAAAACTTATTGACTCGAGTATAAGCCTAGGGTGGAAATGCAGCATTTACCGGTGAATTTCAAAAATAAAAATAGATCATTATTTCCCCATAGCTGTGCCATACAGTGCCCTGCACCGTTCATATTTCCCCATAGCTGTGACATATACGGTGCTCTGCACCGTTCATTGTGCCCCATAGATGTGCCATATACGGTGCTCTGCACCGTTCACTGTGCCCCATCGATGTGCCATATACGGTGCTCTGCACCATTCACTGTGCCCCATAGATGTGCCATATACGGTGCTCTGCACCGTTCACTGTGCCCCATAGATGTGCCATATACGGTGCTCCGCACCGTTCACTGTGCCCCAGAGATGTGCCATATACGGTGCTCCGCACCGTTCACTGTGCCCCAGAGATGTGCCATATACGGTGCTCCGCACCGTTCACTGTGCCCCATAGATGTGCCATATACGGTGCTCCGCACCGTTCACTGTGCCCCATAGATGTGCCATATACGGTGCCCTGCACCGTTCACTGTGCCCCATAGATGCTCCACATAAATCTCTGCCGCCGCCGCTGCTGCTGCTGCTGCTGCTGCAATAAAAAAAAAAAAAAACACATACTCACCTCCCTTGATTGCAGCTCCCGGCATCTCGTTCCGGCGCCTCCATCTTTCTGGCGTCTCTGCTCTGACTGATCAGGCAGAGGGCGCCGCGCACACTATATGCGTCATCGCGCCCTCTGACCTGAACAATCAGAGCGCAAACGCCGGGAAGATGGAGGCGCCGGCCGGGAAGATGGAGCGACGCTCGGCGGCTGGAACGAGGACAGGTGAATATGCTATACTTACCTAGTCCTGGCGATCCTCGCGCTGTCCCTCTGCCTGGTCTTCGGTGCCGCAGCTTCTTTCTCTATCAGCGGTCACCGGCACCGCTGATTAGAGGAATGAATAGGCGGCTCCACCCCTATGGGAGGTGGAGCCGCTTATTCATTTCTGTAATGAGCGGTCCCACGTGACTGCTGAAGAGGGGAAGAAGCTGCAGCACAGAAGACCGTGGGACGGCAGGGACAGCGCGAGGATCGCTGGGACTAGGTAAGTATGCCTCAGCGCCCTCACCCGCCGACCCTGCCACCCACCTTGACTCGAGTATAAGCCGAGAGGGGCACTTTCAGCCCAAAATTTTGGGCTGAAAATCTCGGCTTATACTCGAGTATATACGGTATATTGTTGGTTTATTTTATTTTTTTTGGTTACAGAACGAGGGTCTTCAGTGAGTGGATTGGGCGTTAAATAAAATATTACAACAACCTTTGTTTTTATTTCATTAAAATAATTTTTAATAATGTGTGTTTTTTAACCCTTTCATTCAATTGGATTAATAATGGATAGGTGTCATAATTGACGCCTCTCCATTATTAATTAGGCTTAATGTCACCTTACAATAGCAAGGTGGCATTAACCCTTCATTACCCCATATCCCACCGCTACACGGGAATGGGAAGAGAGTGGCCAAGTTCCAGAATAGGCGCATCTTCCAGATGTGCCTTTTCTGGGGTGGCTGGGGGCAGGTGTTTTTAGCCAGGGGGGGAGGGGGCCAATAACCACGGACCCTCTCCAGGCTATTAATATCTGCCCTCAGTCACTGGCTTTACTACTCTGGCGGACAAAATTGTGCGGGAGCCCACGCCAATTTTTTCCGTCATTTAACCCCTTATTTTACTAGCTAGAACGGCCAAATTTTGCATATATACACTACTAACATTAGTAGTGTGGAATATGCAAAAAAAAAAAGGTGATATGAGATGGTTTACTGTATGTAAACCAGGTCTCATATCATGTCGGGTTTGTGAAGGAGATAGGAAAAGCCGGTAATTGAATTACCAGCTTTAAATCTATCTCACGCTGCAATATATATATGTATGTATGT
Source organism: Ranitomeya imitator (assembly GCF_032444005.1). Lineage (NCBI taxonomy): Eukaryota > Metazoa > Chordata > Amphibia > Anura > Dendrobatidae > Ranitomeya > Ranitomeya imitator. The sequence goes on along the minus strand of NC_091286.1, from coordinate 494,789,344 downwards.
ATGTATGTATGTGTGTGTATATATATATATATATATATATATATATATATATATATATATATATATATATATATATATATATATATATATATCCCGTATTTTTCGGACTAAAAGACGCACTTTTTCCCCCCCAAAAAAGGGGGGGAAATGGGGGGTGCGTCTAATAGTCGCAATGCAGGCTTACCTAGGTGGCAGAGGTGCGGTTGCGGGGGTGTGGCGGCAGAGGAGGCGCAGTAAGCGGGGTCCCTTTCCCCGTTATGGTGATGCAGCAGAGCCGGTATGCAGCAAAGCCGGGTGAATCCTCTTGTTATCGGTGGTGGCGGCCATTTTCCGGAGGCCGCGCGTTCGCAGATGGAGCGCTCTGCTTCCCGGGGCTTCAGGAAAATGGCCGCGATTTCCATCTGCGCACGCGCGACCTCCCGCGGCCATTTTCCTGAAGCCCCGGGAGCAGAGCGCTTCATCTGCACACGCGCGGCCTCAGAAAGATGGCCGCGCCCACCGATAACAAGAGGATTCACCCGGCTCTGCTGCATACCGGGCCTGCTGCATCACCATACCGGGAAAAGGGACCCCGCTTACTGCGCCTCCTCTGCCGCCACACCCCCGCCACCGGACCTCTGCCACTGCACCTCTGCCACCTAGGTAAGCCTGCATGGTAAGCCAGGGACCCCTCTCACGCCATACCTCTCACTGCACCTCCTGATCCCATCACCTCCTGATCCCAGCACCTCCTCATCCCAGCACCTCCTCATCCCATCATCACCCCACCTCTGCCGACACCTTGCCTCCTGTGACCCTGCTCTGCCACCGCCATCCCTCAGGTAAGATACTGTAAATTCGGACAATAAGACGGACCCCCATCTTATAAAAAATCTTTTTTTCTGCAATTTTCACCCCAAATTTGGGGTGCGTCTTATGGTCCGGTGCGTCTTATAGTCCGAAAAATACGGTCGGTGTCTCCCAGATATATATATATATATACCTATTCTACAGGTCCTTCTCAAAAAATTAGCATATAGTGTTAAATTTCATTATTTACCATAATGTAATGATTACAATTAAACTTTCAGATATTATAGATTCATTATCCACCAACTGAAATTTGTCAGGTCTTTTATTGTTTTAATACTGATGATTTTGGCATACAACTCCTGATAACCCAAAAAACCTGTCTCAATAAATTAGCATATTTCACCCATCCAATCAAATAAAAGTGTTTTTTAATAACAAACAAAAAAACCAACAAATAATAATGTTCAGTTATGCACTCAATACTTGGTCGGGAATCCTTTGGCAGAAATGACTGCTTCAATGCGGCGTGGCATGGAGGCAATCAGCCTGTGACACTGCTGAGATGTTATGGAGGCCCAGGATGCTTCAATAGCGGCCTTAAGCTCATCCAGAGTGTTGGGTCTTGCGTCTCTCAACTTTCTCTTCACAATATCCCACAGATTCTCTATGGGGTTCAGGTCAGGAGAGTTGGCAGGCCAATTGAGCACAGTAATACCATGGTCAGTAAACCATTTACCAGTGGTTTTGGCACTGTGAGCAGGTGCCAGGTCGTGCTGAAAAATGAAATCTTCATCTCCATAAAGCATTTCAGCCGATGGAAGCATGAAGTGCTCCAAAATCTCCTGATAGCTAGCTGCATTGACCCTGCCCTTGATGAAACACAGTGGACCAACACCAGCAGCTGACATGGCACCCCACACCATCACTGACTGTGGGTACTTGACACTGGACTTCAGGCATTTTGGCATTTCCTTCTCCCCAGTCTTCCTCCAGACTCTGGCACCTTGATTTCCGAATGATATGCAAAATTTGCTTTCATCAGAAAAAAGTACTTGGGACCACTTAGCAACAGTCCAGTGCTGCTTCTCTGTAGCCCAGGTCAGGCGCCTCTGCCGCTGTTTATGGTTCAAAAGTGGCTTTACCTGGGGAATGCGGCACCTGTAGCCCATTTCCTGCACACGCCTGTGCACGGTGGCTCTTTCCTCAGGTTCCCCAAGGTCTGGAATCGGTCCTTCTCCACAATCTTCCTCAGGGTCCGATCTCCTCTTCTCGTTGTACAGCGTTTTCTGCCACATTGTTTCCTTCCAACAGACTTACCATTGAGGTGCCTTGATACAGCACTCTGGGAACAGCCTATTTGTTGAGAAATTTCTTTCTGGGTCTTACCCTCTTGCTTGAGGGTGTCAATGATGGCCTTCTTGACATCTGTCAGGTCGCTAGTCTTACCCATGATGGGGGTTTTGAGTAATGAACCAGGCAGGGAGTTTATAAAAGCCTCAGGTATCTTTTGCATGTGTTTAGAGTTAATTAGTTGATTCAGAAGATTAGGGTAATAGGTCGTTTAGAGAACCTTTTCTTGATATGCTAATTTATTGAGACAGGTTTTTTGGGTTATCAGGAGTTGTATGCCAAAATCATCAGTATTAAAACAATAAAAGACCTGACAAATTTCAGTTGGTGGATAATGAATCTGTAATATAGGAAAGTTTAATTGTAATCATTACATTATGGTAAATAATGAAATTTAACACTATATGCTAATTTTTTTAGAAGGACCTGTATGTGTATATATCTACTCTAATCTAACCTGTCAGTGTGATTATACTGTACTCTGCGCTGAATTGCCGGCTTTTCTAAGGAGACCCGTGCGTAAAAATCGGACAGCAATACGGATGTTGCGATAAAAAAATCGCATCACACTCGCATGGCACTCGCAGACGTTACATCAGTTTTTTCGGTTCGTAAATCGGACCGTTTTTTTCTCACACAAGTGGAAAGGGGCCCTAAAAAGACGCTTTTTATTGCAAAAAATATTTTTTGCGTTACCACATTTTGGGAGCTATAATTTTTCCATATTTTGGTCCACAGAGTCATATGAGTTCTTGTTTTTTGCTGGACGAGTTGACGTTTTTATTGGTAACATTTTCGGGCACGTGACATTTTTTGATCACTTTTATTCCGATTTTTGTGAGGCAGAATGACCAAAAAAAGCTATTCATGAATTTCTTTTGGGGGAGGCGTTTATACCGTTCCGTGTTTGGTAAAATTGATAAAGCAATTTTATTCTTCAGGTCAGTACGATTACAGCGATACCTCATTTATATAATTTTTTATGTTTTGGCGCTTTTATACGATAAAAACTATTTTATAGAAAAAATAATTATTTTTGCATCGCTTTATTCTGAGGACTATAACTTTTTTTTTTATTTTTTTGCTGATGCTGTATGGCGGCGCGTTTTTTGCGGAACAAGATGACGCTTTCAGCGGTACCATGGTTATTTATATCTGTCTTTTTGATCGCGTGTTATTCCACTTTTTCTTTGTCGGTATCATAATAAAGCGTTGTTTTTTGCCTCGTGTTTTTTTTTTTTTTTTCTTCTTACGGTGTTTACTGAAGGGGTTAACTAGTGGGCCAGTTTTATAGGTCGGGTCGTTACGGACGCAGCGATACTAAATATGTGTACTTTTGTTTGTTTTTTTATTTAGATAAATGTATTTATGGGAATAATATATATATTTTTTTCATATATTAGGAACTTTTTAAAAAAAAATTTTTACACGTGGAAAATTTTTTTTTTTTTTTTTTACTTTGTCACAGGGGGGGACATCACAGATCGGTGATCTGACAGTTTGCACAGCACTCTGTCAGATCACCGATCTGACTTAGTGCTGCAGGCTTACCAAGCGCCGGCTCTGAGCAGGCACTTGGTAAGCCACCTCCCTCCCTGCAGGACCCGGATGCCGCGGCCATTTTGGATCCGGGCCTGGAGCAGGTAGGGAGACCCTCGCAGCAATGCGATCACAATCGTGTTGCTGCGGGGGTCTCGGGGAAGCCCGCAGGGAGCCCCTCCCTGCGCGATGCTTCCCTGTACCGCCGGCACATATACATACAGCGCCCCAGAAATCTGGTCGTTGCAGTATGACACTCTGCCACTAATGGGGGTGATGGTACGTCTGATGGCACTGAAGGAGTTTTCCTGACCAGGTATCACCAGAACACATTACACTTCACACTCCGGCCACTAGGGGGAGAAAAAGGCTTTATTTATTGGGCCACTCTTCACACTGGTAAAACTAGGGGTTGGGGAGGAAGTTTGTCAGAAGCTGACTGGGTTGGATTCAGGCAACATCCCGTGGCAGGGGTGTTGCAGGGAGAAGACACGGGGGTCCCTGTCAGGCGTGGGAACCTGGCAGGTGCCTAGCGAACAGAGCAGAACGTAACGGAGCCGCGCCTGCACTTCCTTGCGGCGGTATCCTTAGAAAGAGACACAAAGGGAAGGATATTGTGGAACAGTGTAAACGAGATCAAGCACAAAGGAGTACCAGTAGGAGTTGTGCCGTGAGACTGAGGCAACATTCTACTGAGGCGTGTGGCCGGAGCACCGCGGGAGTAACTGACTCTAGGCCTTACTTCGAACTCCACAGGACAGTTAATTATAGGTTGGCTGTCTACCTTAAATTTCCTAAGAAGACATAGGGGGCAACAGTGGGAGAGGGGCGTCTAGGGTCCCGGAAGACCTCCAGGCCTTCCCGTCATACGGGTGCGTCCTAGCCAAAACATACTGGGGGACGAGAAACTAGTAACATCTGGAACTAAAGAAAGAGAGAGAGCTGTAGAGAACAAACAAACGAGAACAGCAGTTGTGAGGACTATTCCGTATGCTCAGCAGGGTAGGACTACAACACACAGGCGCTAGTGGTAGGCAACGATTTCCATCTGCGAAGGAAACTCTGGATGTGCCCATCGGACCGGCCGGTCTCAGATAGCCCTGTTAAACGTGCTCTGGATTGAGGATCCTGAAGTCTTCAGTAAGGAGGTAAAGAGACTGCAACCTGGTGTCCTCGTTATTGACTGCACCTCACACCATTACCATCCACCTTACTGGGAAGCCCTGGGGACATACTTCACCTGTGGGAAGGTATACCATCCAGCTGCCATTCCATCACCCCAGCGGACCCCACAGCAGCGTCGGTCACCCTGACCGAACACCACAGGTGGCGTCACGAACCCCTGACAGACTGTACCACCTTTATTGGACGCCCCTTAGCAGGGTCGCGGACCGGGTCTAGCCATCGTGACAGCCTCAGAGCCGAAGCAGAGAGGCCCTGTACCGGGAACGCGTGGCCCTGTGTCTGGGGGCGATCCAACTATATATATATATATATATATGTTTCACATATACACAGCAGTGCATGAATCTAAGCAATGTGAAAACGCAAACAGATATTCAATATGAATTATGCTTCTCAAATATTTTTATAAATTTTTTTCAAAAAAAATGTTTTTCTAGAAAACTTACAGTAATAGATGAAATGAAGATTCTTAGCGCATAAATTGGCCAATTCATGTGTGCCCGTTAACCACAGCAAGGTGATCTCCCTTGATGCGGCTGCCTCTAGACTGGTCTTGCACTCCTCCCATTGACCTTGCAGGTGGCAGTAATCAGCTCTACCTGCCCAGAAATTGTAGGCTTAGCCCGAGAGTGACATGTTTTGTCAATAGTTGTAGGCTGTTGGCATGTACGGTAGAGTAGGACCCATTAGAGGGAGATCACCTTGCCATGGTTGATGGGCACACATGAATTGGCCAATTTTTTTTTAAATTCGTTTATTAATTCCAGAATAAACTACACAATACACACGTTTGCATTTGTCATTATCAGTAACAGTATGAAATACAGACAGGGGTCATGCATTGTTATATCTAAAAGTATTGCAAAAGTAACAAACTGTGCATGTTAAATCACTGACGTCTTATAAATCACCTAGTATACAACATTTAACTATATTAACTTAAAAATAACAATAATGCGCCGCCAAAAGGAGAATTAATACAGATTTCACCCTGTAAGTGATGCCCCCCCAAACCACGAGCCCAACCTCCACATAGTAGCCAAGCTAATGAGGACTATAAAGTATTATAAGAGGAGTTCCATCTACCCCAAATCTTTTCAAATTTGCCTGGGCATCTTCTGTTTTGATACAGTGTACGCTCATACGGGATAATCGAATTCACCAGATCAATCCAGGCTCCGAGAGATGGGCAAGAACCACCCATCCTTCTTAATGCTAACACCTTTCGTGCCATAAAAAGTGACTCTCGCAGAAATATTCCGGTGCAATGATCCCAGGCTTCCGCATCCCACACCCCAAATAAGCAGATCTGTGGTTCAAGTGGGACAGGAATCCGTAATAAGGATGTTAAAGTCATCACCTCCCTCCAATACTGAAGAATAGCAGGGCATTTCCAAATCATGTGGATGAAATCCGCATCACCTGAATGGCACCTCAAGCAATCCGACGAGTGGAGGCGGCCCATTTTAAAAAGCCGCACCGGGGTCAAATAAGACTGATGTAGAATATATAATTGAGTCATTTTATTATTAATTGAGGGAGAGACTTTAGTTGGGGGACTCCAAAATATCCTCCCATTCTTCTCCTGATACATCAGGAAGAAGTCCCTCCCACTTCCCTTTGACGGAATTTATAGTAAACCCATCTCCCATGGACAACAAATAAGTATATAAGGAGGAAATAAGTCCTTGAGGGCCCTGTGAGTTGAGAATACCTATCAAAGGTAAGGATGAAATAGCTCGATCCCCCACCCATGCTCCGCATGTGTGATTGAAAGGCTGATCTTAGCTGTAAATAACGGAAGAACTGAGACCTCTGAACACAGTGGGTATTCTGTAATTGTACAAAGGACGCAAAGACCCCCTGGTTATATACATCTCTCACCGAGAGAACACCATGCGAGATCCAAAAATTAGTGGATGGATGGTTCAATAGTCCCGGAAAGTAACTATTATTCCACAGAGGCATTTCAGCTACTACATCTACAAATCCAGTAACTTTTTAATTTGTCTCCATATTGATCGTGCCAGCCGGTGCAACTGCAGCAAACGGGGTGCATTAACTTTCTCTAGTTCTAGAAACCCCAGTGGACAATCAGCCCGGGCACCATGGAGCAAATGGCTCTCCGAGTTAGGCAGGGAATTATTAGGCATCCATTTATTAATCGCCTTGGCCTGGCCGGCGAGATAATATAAGTAGAAATCCGGCAAAGCCGCCCCCCCCCCCCTGCTTCGGCCTCTGTAATGTCGACAATTTAAGTTTGGGCCTAGTTTTCCCCCATATAAAGGATGTAACCAGGGAGTTTAAACTCGCGAAGAAGTGTTTGGGTATGGGCACGGCACTGTGTTGAAGGCAATAGTTAAGCTTAGGGAGCAGTATCATTTTTATTAGATTAATTCGGCCGGCAACCGAGAGCGGGAGTTTGTTCCAGGTTGTAAATTTAATTCTAACCAAATCTAATAGTGGGTAGATATTAAGTTGCAGATCTAATTGGCTGTATTTAGACATGTGAATACCTAAATATTTGAAACTGGATACAATGGGGAGCGGCGAGAGAGTTTCAAGGCAGGGTGCCTGGGTATGTGAGAGAGGGAACAAAGCAGATTTATCCCAGTTTATATATAGCCCTGAAAATTTACTGAATTTATCTATAGTCGCTATCACCTGTGGTAACGTTTCCTCTACTTTGTCCATAAATATCACCATATCGTCAGCATAGAGACCGATGGTATCCACTCGATCCGCAATTTTCCTATCGCCACGACAGCACCCCTACGAGAGAGGGGATCCGCCCACCTTCCGGACAGGAACCTACAGGATTTAAAGGGGCGGTCCCCCTCACCACTCCAGTTTGGGTTCCTGTCCGGACGGCGGGAGCCTGCAGCAGCAGTCTTACCCGGGCCTCCATGCCTCTGCGCGGTATCTGTGAGAACAGCAGAATCGGGGGCTCGGAAGCAGCGTCGGGGGTGTCCTGCGCGCAGTCCCCCCCTCGTCTGGCCATACGGATCGCGTCCCAGGAGTCGGGCAGTGCCATCCTGGTCCGCAGTTGAGCGCGGTGTGCAGCGTCCACACCGGCGCTGGTGAACCTGGAAGTAGTTCGTACACTTCCAGGGTAAGCCGGGGGAGGAGCGCTGCAGCGCTGTAAAAGAGCGGCGCCTATGGAATGAGTTGTGCAGCCATGTCCTCAGTAGGGGACGCCGAGCACCCTCATGGAGAGGGAACGGAGCAGCGCAGTAAGAGCGGTAGCGGCTGCTCAAGGAGAAGCAGCAGCAGCGTGGTACGGGGGCAGCAGCGTGCGAGCGCCCCAGCGTCACATTTGGATCCTACTCCTCCAGAACCGGTATTCAGAGTCAGCCTTAATGGTGAGTGTTAACTAGACACCTGGTGCTGATATGGTCTGTTATTTGTGCTTTGTTTTAGGGGAAAAAACAGCTAAATCTAAGCACAAGCAATGTGCTCTATGCATGACTCCAATGCCTGACAGTTATACCAAGAGGCTTTGTCAGGCTTGCATTTGTCAGACCTTAGAAGAGGAAGCTCCCCGTCGGTCATCAGACCTTAGAGCGGTCATCAGGGAGGAAATAAGTTATTCCCTTAGAGGCAGCCGCCAGGAAAGGTCGGGCAGGGACTTATCTCCAGGATCTAGTCTGTCCCTGCAAGAAGGTGAATGTCCCTGCAAGAAGGTGAATGTTCCCGCTCCTCATCTCCATCCTCCTCAGATGAAGAGGCAAGGCCTTGCTTCTCGGTGGAGAACATGGACATGTTAGTTAAAGGAGTCCGAGCTACCATGGGTGTTGCAGAGAGCAAGGAACCAAGGTCCGCACAGGACATAATGTTTGCGGGCTTGTGCCAGAAGAGTCGTAAGGCATTCCCGGTGGTAGATACAGTTAAATCCCTTATAAAGCGGGAATGGGATAAGCAGGATAAAGGTTTCCTGCCGTCATCAGCCAAGAGAAGATATCCCTTTGACGACCATGATCTGGCAGAATGGATGAAAGTTCCAAAAGTGGATGCAGCGGTGGCTTCTACGTCTAAAGCCGGTGCTTTGCCGCTGGAGGATGTGGGCCTTCTGAAAGATCCGTCGGATAGAAAGGCCGACATGTTTTTGAAAAAAGTGTGGGAATCATCTGCGGGAGCGTTTAAGCCTGCTATCTCTAGCACGTGTACGGCTAGATCCGTCATGGTGTGGATATCACAGCTGGAGGAACAGCTGAAATCCAAGGTGCCCAGAGACAAGATGCTGAACTCCCTTTCGCAAATACGGGAAGGGGTGTCGTATTTAGCGGATGCATCGGTGGATTCTTTAAAATTAGCGGCAAGGTCAGCAGGCCTCTCAAACGCGCCTCGCCGAGCCTTATGGCTTAAAACCTGGAAAGGAGATGCCCAGGCGAGAGCTAAACTGTGTACAATACCGTGTAGGGGTGAGTACCTGTTTGGCCCGGTATTGGATGATATCCTAGCTAAAGCTGAGGATAGGAAGAAAGGTTTTCCTAAAGCTTTCAATCCTACCTTTAGGAATACCTTCAGGAGACGCTTTCAATACCGAAGACCTTACCACAACCGAGACTGGGAACCAACAGACCCGAAAAAGAAAGGTTCGGACTTTAATGCCTCATCATCTTCCTCAAGAAGAAGAAGAAATTATCGCTAGTAAAGATCTTCCAGTAGGGGGCAGGTTAAAATATTTCTATGCGCAGTGGGCTAAAATAACTGCGAGCAATTGGGTTTTTAGGTATAATTGATTCAGGGTTAAAATTAGAGTTTCGGGAGAAACCTTCTGATTTTTATATCTTGACTGCCCCTGATTCCTTAGACCAACAAAAAGCCCTTGAAAAAGAGGTCCATATGTTAAGACAGAAGGAAGTTATAGTGGAGGTTCCGAAACATCAACAGGGGAAAGGGTTCTATTCCCCTTTATTTTTAATCTCCAAGCCAGATGGATCCTTTTGAACCATCATAAATTTACGGAGATTGAACAAACATCTAAATTATCATGCCTTTAAGATGGAATCTATTAAAACGGCGACTAAACTTCTTTTTCCCAGATGTTATATGACAGTCCTGGATTTAAAAGATGCGTATTACCATCTGCCCATTCACCAGGATCATCAACAATTCCTCAGAATGGCGGTGCGCTTAAACGACCAGGTCAGACACTTTCAGTTTACTGCAATGCCATTTGGTCTATCTATGGCACCGAGGGTGTTTACTAAAGTCATGGCGGAAGTAATGGCCCATGTCAGAGAACAGGATACATTAATTGTACCCTACTTGGATGACTTCCTGGTAGTGGGAAATTCGTTTTTTCAGTGTAGTACTCGCCTAAATCATGTAATATCTTCCTTACAGGACTTGGGGTGGATAGTCAATATGGAAAAATCAAGATTGGAACCATCAACAACTCAGACCTTCCTGGGTATTCTGCTAGATTCAGAAGAGCAACAATGTTTCCTTCCGGAAGACAAAAAGCAGAGGATTGTGCACAAAGTCAGTACGGTAACAAGGAAGCCAGATCTGACTTTAAGAGACGCTATGTCCCTTCTGGGATCCCTAACATCTTGCATACCAGCCGTCCAGTGGGCTCAATTCCACACTCGGGTGTTGCAGGCCCAAATCTTGGATGCAGAGAGGAGTCTTCAAGGGCAATTAGGCGGAAGACTCAGGCTGTCCACCGCCACTCTACACAGTCTGGTAGTTAAACAGGATACATTTAGAAAAAGGAGTACGCTGGAGTATAGTACCAGACTCAAGAGTCCTCAAATTGGAAAGAGCTCACGGCAGTAAAGAAGGCCTTACTCAGGTTGCTTCCATCTCTGCAGGATTCACATGTAAGAATCCAGACAGACAACACAACAGTAGTGGCGTATCTCAACCATCAAGGGGGTACAAGGTCAAGATCCCTAATGAACACCGCCACAGACATACTCAAAGTAGCCGAAGCCCACTTTCGCTCTCTATCAGCTGTTCACATTCGGGGAGAGCTCAACACAGAAGCAGATTACCTCAGCCGTCATTCTCTACGTCAGGGAGAATGGGTTCTGAATCGACGGGTGTTCAAACAGATAGTAGACCTATGGGGGTTGGCCGTTATCGATCTATTTGCAACGAGAGAGAACAGACAGACCAGGAAGTTCGCTTCTCTTCAGGTGGCGGACAAGCCCTGTATAATAGACTCCCTTCAAATACACTGGGATTTCCCTCTGGCTTATGCGTTCCCCCCCCCAATGTGCCTGATCCCTATAGTCCTCAGGAAGATCTGGGAGGAGAGAGCGAGAGTGATCCTGATTGCCCCCTTTTGGCCCAGGAGGGCATGGTTCTCGTTACTCAGGGCAATGTCTGTGTCCGACCGCTGGGTACTGCCGACCAGCCCGGAGCTTCTTTCTCAGGGTCCATTCCGTTACCCCAATGTGGAATCCCTGCATCTGACGGCGTGGAATTTGAGAGGGAGTTATTGAGGAGAAGAGGGTTTTCAGAGGCTCTCATATCTACCCTTTTAAATAGCCGGAAAGAAGTTACCACTAAAATCTATGCTAAAACTTGGAAAAAGTTCCTTGCCTTCTACCAAAATCCCTTTTCAGGCAAGGTCCCAATTCCAGCTATTCTGGAGTTTTTACAGAAGGGCCGAGAATTGGGCTTGGCGTTAAATACCCTTAGAGTCCAAGTATCAGCTTTGGGAGCGTTATATAACAGCGATGTGGCGGGAAATAGATGGGTTTCCCGATTTATTAGGGCCACTGAACGCAGTAACCCAGTGTTTATCCCTAGATTACCACCATGGGATTTCAATTTGGTTTTAGACGCCTTAACAGAACCCTCCTTTGAGCCATTAGATTCTGTCTCCATAAAAAATTTAACCTTAAAAACAGCCTTCCTAGTAGCCCTGACCTCTGCTAGGAGAGTGAGTGACTTACAAGCTTTGTCGATAGATCCTCCTTATTTAATGGTCTTTCAAGATAGGGTAGTATTAAAACCAGACCCAGCATACCTACCAAAAGTAGCTTCCAAATTTCATAGAAGTCAGGAAATAATTTTACCATCTTTCTGTGACAATCCGAATTCAGCTGACGAGCAGAAATATCACATGTTAGATGTCAGAAGAACTCTATTAGAATATCTACACAAGACAGAACAATGGAGGCAGAGTAGGGCTCTGTTTATTTCCTTTCAGAATCCAAGGAAAGGGGCGAGTGTAACTAAAGCGTCTATCGCCAGATGGATGAGAGATGCCATATATCTTGCTTATACTGCTAAAGGCCAGACACCACCAGATGGCATCAGGGCCCACTCCACTCGAGCCATGGCCTCATCCTGGGCAGAAAGAGCGGACGTCTCCATAGACGTAATATGTAAGGCCGCAACGTGGTCATCTCCTTCCACCTTTTATAGACATTATCGTCTTGACTTATCTTCAGAGGCCAATTTAGTTTTTGGCCGTACAGTACATAGTGCTGTAGTCCCTCCTAGGTGATTGATCTTTGAAAATCTCTTGTAGGGGTGCTGTCGTGGCGATAGGAAAACCGGTTTTTACGTACCGGTAATAGGATTTTGCGGAGCCACGACAGCACCCGCACATTCCCCCCGTAGTTGATCACTGGTTTCTGCACCATTTGGGGAAAGTGTGCTTGTTAAAAATCACTCTTTAGAAGGTGATGGTATTTAGTAATGTTTAAGTATATATGTTTATATACTAACTCAATGGCGGTGTCCCTTATACTCTGAAACACAAACTGGAGTGGTGAGGGGGACGCCCCTTTAAATCCTGTAGGTTCCTGTCCGGAAGGTGGGCGGATCCCCTCTCTCGTAGGGGTGCTGTCGTGGCTCCGTAAAATCCTATTACCGGTACGTAAAAAACGGTATTTATTCCCTTAATACCATCAGAGGTTCTTATGCGTATTGCCAAGGCCTCTATTGCCAAGGCGAAGAGGGCCGGGGATAGAGGACATCCCTGGCGAGTTCCCCTATAAAGGGAAAAGGGCTCAGAAATGTCATTATTCACAACTATACGTGCCTTGGGCTTCATATATCGTATATCTATCCCTCTTAGAAATTTGTCCCCAAAACCGTATTTCCTCAGACACGCAGATAGAAAGGGCCACTCGAGAGAGAGAGTCGAAAGCCTTGGCTGTATCTAACGATGCTAGTGCCCAGTTATCTGTTTCTAGGGAGCTATACTGAATCACTGATTGAACCCGTCTAATATTGATGGAGGTGCTTTTTCCAGGCATGAAGCCAGTCTGGTCAGGGTGTATAAGGTCTAATATGATTGTATTCAGTCTAGTAGCCAAAATTTTAGTAAAGATTTTATAATCCACATTTACCAACGATATAGGACGATATGACCCGCATTCCAGAGGATTCTTCCCCTGAATTGGCCAATTTATGCGCTAAGAATCTTCATTTCATCTTACTGTAAGTTTTATGAAAATTTTTATTTTTTTTTTAAAACATTTATGAAAAATATTTTTGAGACTTAGAATTCATATTGAATATTTGTTTGTGTTTTCACATGGCCTAGATTCATGCACATGTGCTGCTGGGTTCTTTTTTATCTATATGATGCAGTTTAGTAGCGTGCACGTGTTCACATTAGGAGTGCTGATTGTTTTTTGTTTTCTCTCTCTTATATATATATATATATATATATATATACATATACATATACATATACATATATATATATATATATATATATATATATATATATATATACATATATATATACATACACATACATACACACATACATACGCACATATATACATACATACGCACATATATATATATATATATACACACACACACACACACACACATATATATACATATACACACACATACATATACACACACACACACACACACACTCTGCAACATTGCATGCCAAAGTGTGTAAAAACTTTCTTGCACATGTAATTATGTTTTGCAGCAGCTGTTCATATAACGTAGTGTTAAGCAAGTTCTATTAGAAAGCAAACTCAAAAAGCATCCGAATTTGCGTCTTATGAAGCTGACCCAACGTGTGTGTTCTAAATTTAGCTAGGCCACGTGTGCGTGATAATCTATGTACTGTACAACACTGCAGAATATGCAAGTGCTCTATAAGCAAAAAAACTAACATCTTTAATTTGGATTTCTCAATTTGTATTTCAGTTCAGTTTTTTTGTTTGTGTTAATCTATCATAGGGTGAAGTTGAACAAATTGCAATGATGAAACCAAAAGGACAAACTGAGCATGATGAAGGAATGCTGGAATATTTAGAGGACATTATTGGCTCAGGTAGACTAAAGGAGCCAATTGAACTGCTCTGTCGCAGAGTTGAAGCCTTAAATCAACAGAGAGGGGAAAAGGTAAGCAACTAGGTATTCACACCAACCAATGATATATTACTGTGCTGAATACTGTTCATTACTGTAGCTATACACACTAATTCAAATGGCTTCAGTACAAAAATGCATTATTTGCTCTTGGATGAAGGCACAAAACAGAATGTTTTGGTAAAATGCCGCTTTGAACAGGGAAAAAATATAAACATTTATAACTGCATTGTATTCTTTTGGGAAAGCTCAATAGAGTGAAGCTAGTGGAGAAAGAAAAGGATGCTTTAGAAGGCGAGAAAAATAAAGCCATTGAATTTCTTACTTTGGAGAATGAAGCGTTTAAAAAGAAGAATCAGGTCTGCCAATATTACATGTAAGTGTCAGAATGGGCAATAAGAGAATGAAATTTGGTAGTCAAACTGTAGTGTCTGCACACCATCTAGTCTTTACAGCTTTTTTTTTTTATTTTTTTATAATATATATATATAGATAGATGCAAGTTGGCATTTGAGAGAATTTGATTGCTTACTACTGATAACACTGACTTTGCACTGGTTCTGTATGTTTGTCACATTACATTTTTTTGTATTGATTTTCACAAAGTAACTTTCAAAAATCATGTCTCATTCCTTAACTGACCATAATGCATGAACTGCCTTAAAAGGAATGTTAATGTACAACAAGAATATTGGCAATTGATAAAATGTAAATTAGGCTACGTTCACATTAGCGTTGCGCGCCGCTGCATCGGCGACGCAACGCACGATGCACAAAAAAACGCGCGCAAAGGCACGCAAAAACGCTGCGTTTTGCGACGCGTGCGTCGTTTTTTGACGAAAATCGGACGCACGAAAAATGCAACTTGTTGCATTTTCTTGCGTCCGACGCTAGCGTCGGAAACGACGCACGTGTCGGAAAACGCAACAAAAAAAACGCACGCGTCCCCCATGTTAAAACATAGGGGCGCGTCGCCGACGCAACAGCGACGCACATTAGCGGAACGCTAATGTGAACGTAGCCTTACTAATGTTTGTTTTTAACTTTTTTTTTTTTAATTATGTAGTGCTTTTTCACTGGCCAGTTTTGAAAGCTTTTTTTATTTTAAGTATTTAAGTAAATATCTATGCTGTCTTATAAAGAGAGAGGAATTATCGAGGGAAATATTTTACTTCACATTTATCCATTTTTTTTTTTAGTTTTGTTTGCAAAATGGCACATTAGAAAGCAGAGTTTTTGGTGCTACACAGTGTCTGGTTTGCCTCTACCTAGTGTACATCGGTTGCACTTAATGGCTCCTGATTATTTAAGACTGGTGTATGGAATATTAATCTTAATGAGAGGCACACAGGAATAAGATTCGCCAAATTAATTTTGAGGCACCTGTCATTGAATGTATTCACATCTAATTATTGGTGTGATCTTTGCCAGAAATATTACCCAAGTTGAGGACCTTAGTAGAAATTCTAGCTCTACCTATTTTGACAGAAAACTCCCTAAACTTAGCGCAACTCTTGAAATTTGAAAACTTTTTGCTCAACTTAGTGTTTTTAAGCCCATGCGCAGCTTAAACGCTTTGATGAATCTAGGCCAATGAGTTATGCGGATTTCCTGTGTAATTGGTTATGCCGTTACCTACAGGTGTGTGACTGATTTGAAGATTTTAACCCCCTAAATGATGTAATTTTTACTAAAATTTAAAGAAAGCAAGGAATGCCTTTCCTTTGTGTGTTGCCACTTATTAGTCTCTTGGGATTAAGGCTATGTTCACACGTTCCTGATTTCCCTCCTTTTTTTTCAGGACTAAAAACCGCAGCTCTTGGCAGAAAATGCAGGTCCTTTTTTTGGTGCTTTTTGGTGCGTTTTTTGATGCAGTTTTCTATGCAGAGTCTGTGTGTTTTCTAGGAAGTTTTTTAGGGTTAAAATGGCTGAAAATACCCTAACCCTATTCTAACCTTAGTGGGGAAAAAAAAAAAAAATTCTTTTTTTTATTGTCCCTACCAATGGGGGGGGGGGGGGTTATTTACTATTTTTTTTATTTTGATCACTGAGATAGGTTATATCTCAGTGATCAAAATGCACTTTGAAACGAATCTGCCGGGGGGTAGCGTTGGAGCACGGGGGGGGGGGGGTGGGATTGGGTTACGGGGGACAGCCACACTGCAGCGGTTCTGCACCACAAACCGCAGTAAAACCCGCAGATATATTTTTCATCTGCGGGTTTTACTGCGGGTTTGACCTCACAATGGAGGTCAATGGGTGCAGAACCGCTGCAGTTTTGCAAAAAGAAGTGACATGGTACTTCTTTTTTACCGCGGCTATTCAGCGCGGCTTTTTTCGCGATTTTCCGCAATGTAGGCACAGCAGTTCCTGTTTTCCATAGGGTACATTGTAATGTACCCTGCATGGAAAACAGCTGCGGACCCGCAGCGGGAAAATCGCGGCGATTCCGCATGAAAAAAAGGATGGTGTGAACATGGCCTAAGACTTTATATTCAGTTTGGAAGCCTGAGTTTTGACTAGTGATATGTCTGTTTTGTGATATTTTATGACTTTAAAGCGAACCTGTCACATGGTTTAGCCGATATGAGTAATAGCCACCACCTTTCAGGGCTGATTTACAGCACTCTATAAGGCCCCTTTCACACGTACGTGTTTCCGGTATGTGTGGTGACGGTTTTCACACGTACCAGAGACACGTACACACATAGACCCATTCAGTCTGTGCACATGTCATTGTGTTTCCACGGACCGTGTCTCCATGGGCAAAACACGTTGACATGTCCGTTTTACACTGTCAGCACAGACGGCAAAACGTCCCGCACACGGAGAACACACATTGATGTCCTCCGTGTGACACAGACTGCCGCCGGAGAAGAAGTGCTACAGTAAGCGCTGTTCCCTGGCGGCTGGGGCTAAAGCCGGCGAGCAGAGGAGATTAATGAGCGTTATATTAAAGTCCGAACGATGGCAGGTGGGGGCTTTTGGGACTGTTACCCCATCACCAGACACTTCTGCCGCTAATAACAGTGACAGTAGGTGCGGATGATCTGGGTATTCCAAACCTGCTGGTTGTGATCGTTCAGAAATAAATGAATGAAAAAATCGACGTTGGTTCCCCCCTATTTTATTGAACCAGCCAGACAAGACTCACAGCTGGGGGCTGCAACACCCAACTTTCAGCTTCTGCAAGGTTGATTATCAAGAATAGAGGGGTTCCCACGCTGTTTTTTTAATTATTTAAATAAATTATTATTTTTTTTAAATGCGTGGGGTCCCCCCCATTTTTGACAACCAGCCTTGCTAAAGCTCACAGCTGGGGCTGCATTTCTCAGGCTGGTAAGGGGCCATTGATATAGGCCCCCTCCCAGCTTAAAAACGGTAGCCCGCAGCTGCCCAGAAAAGGCGCATCTATTAGATGCGCCTTTCCTGGCGCTTTGCCAGGCTCTTCCCACTCGCCATGTAGCGGTGGCAAGTGCGGTCACCGCTGGTGAATGATTTCATTTGAGCAGCCCCCGGGACTACTCCACACAGCGCGACGGACCGGACGTCTATGAGCGCCATATGCAGTGGCGGATACAAGCCCTCCTTCTCCCTTCAGGATCCGTGAGACGTTCCAGGTGCGCTTTCCATCCCGGGTTGCCTAGGCTCATATACCCCATTGTCCTATGCTTCCAGTTTTGTTAAAGATATTTCTGATGAAGGTCTTGTGATTTGACCGAAAACGTTTATATAATCTTTGAACTGGATGCACAAATAAATGGATGTTCACTTTTTCATCTGAAAGAAACCATTTGAGTGCCAAGTGATTTATTACCATTTGATTTAATTTAGAACATTAAAGGAGTCTGTATAATTTTTTTCAACTATATTTAATGCTATGAAAATACACTCCGTGACTGTTCAGTCATGTCACGGTAACTGACTCCCGCTCATGACGTGCAATGTTTGTCATCAGTCGTAAAGAGGTTAAACACTTTGGAACCTGTCGATCATATTTTAGTTATATACCTCTCCATGGGGTATGTTATACCCCGAAGACTGTTTCTTCTACATAGTGACGTAATGCAAGTATTTAACCTCAGTATTGCTTGGTATAATTGGGCTTGACATATTGCCTAACATTCATATAATATATATATAGTAGTAGTATAATAAGTATAATAAGTAGGGTATATATATATATACATATATATACCCTACTTCTAGTACTATCACATTACACAAATATTCTCCTTTAAGACAATAGTCGAGTAAAATCCTCATGTGTAAAATAATTTGCATGACCGACAAAAAATATTTCAAATTACCTTACCTATAACCAGTTATTGGGGTCTCATAAGCCTCATTAGATTTCGGGAAAATATATAGCACAAAATTATAACACCACAACATGCTTCAAATAAATTCTCCCAAAGAACGAGCCTTGTGCTAAGCAGCATGTGCAATGTAAAATCCTTTTCTCCGAGCCATTCATTGGGGGACACAGACTGAGTGTATGCTGCTGCCACTAGGAGGCTGACACTAAGTGATACAAAGAAGTTAGCCCCTCCCCTGCAGTATACATCCTCCTGCTGGCTCTCGGCTAACCAGTTTGGTGCAAAAGCAGTAGGAGATCAATAACAACATATGAGCGTATAGAATGTCATATTATATATGAGAGTATAGCATGTCAGATTACAAAAACATGTAGAAAAGCCGCGGAGACACATCACGTGTTTCTCAACGCTAGTTTCCTACTCCACACTGATGAGGGGCAAATACCCCGAAACAGCTGTCTGTGGATGGATATCATGTTTTGGCATAGGTGGTTTTCCCTTTTTGGATGCTGCCCTTCCCGTGGTTGTTCCTTCCCGGTGAAAGACCTGGCTATTTATTGCTTGCGTTGAGAAACACGTGATGGTGTCTCCGCGGCTTTTCTACATGCATTTGCATATTTCCCATAAGGGATGGGGCAGTGTTCTGGATCACTGCGTTGAGAAACACGTGATGGTGTCTCTGCGGTGTTGGATGTTTTGATCTCCCTGAGGTCATTCATCCTTATGATTATAGATTACAAAAACAAGCATAAGCTAATAACAGGGTGGGAGCTGTGTCCCCCAATGAATGGCTCGGAGAAAAGGATTTTACGGTAAGTACACAAAAATCCCTATTTCTCCTTCGCCTCATTGGGGGACACAGACCGTGGGACGTCCCAAAGCAGTCCCTGGGTGGGGACAACATCAGATCAGGCCCTGTGTAACCGCTACTTACAAGTGCGCCACTGCGGCCTGCAGAGTCCGCCTGCCCATACTCACATCTGTGGAAGTGTGGGAATTATAGTGCTTGAAGAATGCATGTGGACTGGACGAATCCGCAAGCTTGCAGGCGTGCCTTGCCGACGCCTGCTGCCTAGAACCCTCGGAGATAGGCTGACATCTAGCAAGGAAGGACTCCTGGATGGTGAAAAGAATCCACCATGCTATCATGGCCGATGAAACGGCTAAACCCTTCCTGGAAATGTCAGGAGGCCTTCCTCTTACCGTCAGGAAGCCCAAATAAAGCGTCCAACCTTTGTCCTCGAGACGTACCTACTCAGAGCACTCACTTCATCTAAAATATGGGGAACTCATTCCATTTTGTGGACTGGTGCCGAAAGAGATGAGGGAAGAACTATGCCCTCATAACAGTGGTAATGCAATACCACCTTGGTAACAAGGGATGGGGATGGCCTGAGGACAACCTTGCCTTGAAGGTAATAAGGGAAAAAAGTCTGAAAGAGCAGGGAGCTAGCTCCAAAGACTCGTCAGAGTGAGGATATCGCAGAGAGAAAAAAAAAAAGTAAAATAAAAACGTTGGGGTCTGAAACAGACCCATCTGCCTCCTACAGACACTAAGCAAGAACTGGTTAGCTGAGAGCCAGCAGGAGGGTGTGTACTGCAGGGGAGGAGCTAACTTCTTTGTATCACTTAGTGTCAGCCTCCTAGTGGCAGCAGAGCATACACCCACGGTCTGTGTCCCCCAATGAGGCGAAGGAGAAATCATGCTTACAAATGAACTGCAGTTTCATTGGCACAGTATTGGGCTACTGACAACTTTTTGATAGTTTATTACTTTTTAGGGGCTCAAAAATAGCAATTGCTCCTCACCTCCAATTTTTTTATTTTTTAAATTGAGGTGAAAATCAACCATATAATCTAAGGTATTAAGCTCCAACCATATTGGTTAAAGGTGCAATACAGCTGATCGATACACTACTTCCCACAAAAAGGAGGGGTGTATCCGTCACAAGTTATGTAGACTGTGCTGCTGACTTTTTTTTTTTTAGGAGGTCACTTGTCTCCATTTATTGATGTTGAATCCATATTAGTTTGGTTTAGATTGTGATATTTGAAGAACCTTTGAGTAGGCTAAATCTTTAGTGAATATTTGAAGAAGTTTTGGAAAAATAAATGTAAAGCATTCAGGATATCAGCATTGTAAGTTACATTATGAGTGACTGTAAGAGAGTGCTGTGTAAGAATATCATTCATACTGGTAAATATATTATGAAGTTAAGGGTTTGTACAAAAACCCAGGAAAAACAATGTGTGCAATAAATCATATAAACAGGGAACAATGGCTTTTGCATTACAGGGTTAAAGGAGTTTTCTTGTGGTGATATATTAATGACCTTACCCATAAGATTTCCTTTTAAACAAAAGCTGTTCTGCGGTAACTAGCAGCGACCACTACACACTGAGTAGAGCTGTGTTGTGTAGCTCTGTTCTGTCTTTACATTCAGCCACTTGAGCTAGTAATCAATGGGCAAGGGTGCCAGGTGTCAGACTCCCCACTGATCTGCTATTGATGACTTGTCTTATTGCCCTCCACATAGCTTGACCAGATTACCTCGTTAAACATGTTAATAATTTGATTGACTTGTATGGTAATGTTGCCTTATAACAAATAATTACTTTTTGAATTGTTTACAAGACATGATTTACAGAAACGTGTGCAGGAACTGGAATCTCAAAAAGAAGGAATTCAAGAAGACACTAAGGCGATCACTGTGAAAAGTGCATCACTTTCCGAGGAAATGAAAGCGAAGAATAAAGCTTTGAAAGATGTTGAAAAGTAAACTTATTTTAGTTTTTCTTCCTGTGTAATATATTCCAATAATTGAATGCGTATTTACGTCTTATATAGAGATGGCTCTTATATGCCATTACATTTTATGATCTGTGGGATCAGAGTTCTGGTATCCCAGACAACCCCAAGAATAAGTAATACGAGAGCAGCATGATTTAGAGGTGGAGACCCTGATTCCAGCTATGTAACTTACTGGGCTGTTAGGCTATGTTCACACAATGCGGAAAAAATTGCAAAAAATACTGCACTCTAGGCAGTAAAGCTGCTTGCAAAAAGCAGGTTTTGCTGTTTTTGTTGGCACTTGTGCATGCAGGGAGTTTAATGTCCCCCAAAAAATCATGATGCAACTTCCTTAAGGTTTTTGCACCAAAAACACAGAAAAAGCAGATACCTGCGTTTTTGCATTACCTTCAATGGGTGAAAAATGTTTGAAAGTGACATGCTGCAGTTTTCCAAATTGGTAAGGAAGTAAAAACCGTGTGCATGATGATTCTGAAATATTATAGCTTTTGCTGGTACCATATAACGCAGCTTAACATTTGCATTAAAAAAAACACGTGAACATAGCCTTATTGTTTCAATAATGTCTTTAACCCCTTCCCGACCCATGACGCCACGTAGGCGTCATGAAAGTCGGTGCCAATCCGACCCATGACGCCTATGTGGCGTCATGGAAAGATCGCGTCCCTGCAGATCGGGTGAAAGGGTTAACTCCCATTTCACCCGATCTGCAGGGACAGGGGGAGTGGTAGTTTAGCCCAGGGGGGGTGGCTTCACCCCCCCGTGGCTACGATCGCTCTGATTGGCTGTTGAAAGTGAAACTGCCAATCAGCGATTTGTAATATTTCACCTATTATAACGGGTGAAATATTACAATCCAGCCATGGCCGATGCTGCAGTATCATCGGCCATGGCTGGAAACACTAATGTGCCCCCACCCCACCGATCGCCCCCCGATCTGGCCGGTACACTGCTCCGGCTCCCCTCCGTCCAGTGCTCCGCTCCCCCCCGTGCTCTTGTCCGCCACTCCCGTGCTCCCATCACCCCCCCGCACTCCGATCCACCGATTTCCCCCCCCCCCCCCCCCCGGTGCTCCGTTCCACCCCCCCGTGCTCCATTCCAGCCCCCCCCCCCCCCCCCGTGCTCTGTTCCACGCCCCCCGTGCTCCGTTCCACCCCTCCCGCGCTCCGATCCCCCCCCCCCTCCCCGTGCTCCGATCCCCCCCCCCCTCCCCGTGCTCCGATCCCCCCCCTCCCCTTGCTCCGATCCCACCCCCCCCCCCCCCCCCCCCCCGTGGTCCCCCCCACCCCATCATACTTACCGATCCAGCCGGGGTCCCGTCCGTCTTCTCCCTGGGCGCCGCCATCTTCGAAACGGCTGGCAGATTCGTTCCAAAGTGCATTTTGATCACTGAGATAGATTATATCTCAGTGATCAAAATAAAAAAAATAATAAATGACCCCCCCCCTTTGTCACCCCCATAGGTAGGGACAATAAAAAAAGAAATTTTTTTTTTCCACTAATGTTAGAATAGGGGTAGGGTTAGGGTTAGGGTTTCGGTATGTGCACACATATTCTGGTCCTCTGCGGATTTTTCCGCTGCGGATTTGATAAATCCGCAGTGCTAAACCGCTGCGGATTTATGGCGGATTTACCGCGTTTTTTTCACTGCGGTTTTACAACTGCGATTTTCTATTGGAGCAGTTGTAAAACCGCTGCGGAATCCGCACAAAGAAGTGACATGCTGCGGAATGTAAACTGCTGCGTTTCCGTGCAGTTTTTCCGCAGCATGTGTACAGCGATTTTTGTTTCCCGTAGGTTTACATTGAACTGTATACTCATGGGAAACTGCTGCGGATCCGCAGCGTTTTCCGCAGCGTGTGCACATACCTTTAGAATTAGGCTATGTGCACACTGTGCGGATTTGGCTGCGGATTGGCCGCTGCGGATTCGCAGCAGTGTTCCATCAGGTTTACAGTACCATGTAAACATATGAAAAACCAAATCCGCTGTGCCCATGGTGCAGAAAATACTGCGCGGAAACGCTGTGTTGTATTTTCCGCAGCATGTCAATTCTTTGTGCGGATTCCGCAGCGTTTTACACCTGTTCCTCAATAGGAATCCGCAGGTGAAATCCGCACAAAAAACACTGGAAATCCGCGGAAAATCCGCAGGTAAAACGCAGTGCCTTTTACCCGCGGATTTTTCAAAAATGGTGCGGAAATATCTCACACGAATCCGCAACGTGGGCACATAGGGTTAGGGTTGGAATTAGGGTTGTGATTAGGGTTATGGCTACAGTTGGGATTAGGGTTAGGGGTGTGTTGGAGGTAGAATTGAGGGGTTACCACTGTTTAGGCACATCAGGGGTCTCCAAACGCAACATGGCGCCACCATTGATTCCAGCCAATCTCGTATTCAAAAAGTCAAATGGTGCTCCCTCACTTCCGAGCCCTGACGTGTGCCCAAACAGTGGTTTACCCCCACATATGGGGTACCAGCATACTCAGGACAAACTGCGCAACAATTACTGGGGTCCAATTTCTCCTGTTACCCTTGTGAATCTAAAAAAATGCTTGCTAAAACATAATTTTTGAGGAAAGAAAAATGATTTTTTATTTTCACGGCTCTGCGTTGTAAACGTCTGTGAAGCACTTGGGGGTTCAAAGTGCTCACCACATATCTAGATAAGTTCCTTGGGGGGTCTAGTTTCTAAAATGGGGTCACTTGTGGGGGTTTCTACTGTTTAGGCACACCAGGGGCTCTGCAAACGCAACGTGACACCCGCAGACCATTCCATCAAAGTCTGCATTTCAAAAGTCACTACTTCCCTTCTGAGCCCCGACGTGTGCCCAAACAGTGGTTTACCCCCACTCATGGGGGTGTCAGCGTACTCAGGAGAAACTGGACAACAACTTTTGGGGTCCAATTTCTCCTGTAACCCTTGGGAAAATAAAAAATTCTGGGCTAAATAATTATTTTTGAGGAAAGAAAACGTATTTATTATTTTCACGGCTCTGCATTATAAACTTCTATGAAGCACTTGGGGGTTCAAAGTGCTCACCACACATCTAGATAAGTTCCTTTCGGGGTCTAGTTTCCAAAATGGGGTCACTTGTGGGGGGTTTCTACTGTTTAGGCACATCAGGGGCTCTGCAAACGCAACGTGACGCCCGCAGAGCATTCCATCAAAGTCTGCATTTCAAAACGTCACTACTTCAATTCCAAGCCCCGGCATGTGCCCAAACAGTAGTTTACCCCCACATATGGGGTATCACCGTACTCAGGAGAAACTGGACAACAAATATTGGGGTCAAATTTCTCCTGTTACCCTTGGGAAAATTAAAAAATTCTGGGCTAAATAATTATTTTTGAGGAAAGAAAACGTATTTATTATTTTCACGGCTCTGCATTATAAACTTCTATGAAGCGCTTGGGGGTTCAAAGTGCTCACCACACATCTAGATAAGTTCCTTTCGGGGTCTAGTTTCCAAAATGGGGTCACTTGTGGGGGGTTTCTACTGTTAACCCCTTCAAGACCCAGCCTATTTTGACCTTAAAGACCTTGCCGTTTTTTGCAATTCTGACCAGTGTCCCTTTATGAGGTAATAACTCAGGAACGCTTCAACGGATCCTAGCGGTTCTGAGATTGTTTTTTCGTGACATATTGGGCTTCATGTTAGTGGTAAATTTAGGTCAATAAATTCTGCATTTATTTGTGATAAACACGGAAATTTGGCGAAAATTTTGAAAATTTCGCAATTTTCACATTTTGAATTTTTATTCTGTTAAACCAGAGAGATATGTGACACAAAATAGTTAATAAATAACATTTCCCACATGTTTACTTTACATCAGCACAATTTTGGAAACAAAATTTTTTTTTGTTAGGAAGTTATAAGGGTTAAAATTCGACCAGCGATTTGTCATTTTTACAACGAAATTTACAAAACCATTTTTTTTAGGGACCACCTCACATTTGAAGTCAGTTTGAGGGGTCTATATGGCTGAAAATACCCCAAAGTGACACCATTCTAAAAACTGCACCCCTCAAGGTACTCAAAACCACATTCAAGAAGTTTATTAACCCTTCAGGTGCTTCACAGCAGCAGAAGCAACATGGAAGGAAAAAATGAACATTTAACTTTTTAGTCACAAAAACTATCTTTTAGCAACAATTTTTTTATTTTCCCAATGGTAAAAGGAGAAACTGAACCACGAACGTTGTTGTCCAATTTGTCCTGAGTACGCTGATACCTCATATGTGGGGGTAAACCACTGTTTTGGCGCACGGCAGGGCTTGGAAGGGAAGGAGCGCCATTTGACTTTTTGAATCAAAAATTGGCTCCACTCTTTAGCGGACACCATGTCACGTTTGGAGAGCCCCCGTGTGCCTAAAAATTGGAGCTCCCCCACAAGTGACCCCATTTTGGAAACTAGACGCCCCAAGGAACTTCTCTAGATGCATAGTGAGCACTTTGAACCCCCAGGTGCTTCACAAATTGATCCGTAAAAATGAAAAAGTACTTTTTTTTCACAAAAAAATTCTTTTAGCCTCAATTTTTTCATTTTCAAATGGGCAACAGGATAAAATGGATCCTAAAATGTGTTGGGCAATTTCTCCTGAGTACGCCAATACCTCACATGTGGAGGTAAACCACTGTTTGGGCACATGGTAAGGCTCGGAAGGGAAGGAGCGCCATTTGACTTTTTGAATGAAAAATTATTTCCATCGTTAGCGGACACCATGTCGCGTTTGGATAGCTCCTGTGTGCCTAAACATTGGCGCTCCCCCACAAGTGACCCCATTTTGGAAACTAGACCCCCCAAGGAACTAATTTAGATGCCTAGTGAGCACTTTAAACCCTCAGGTGCTTCACAAATTGATCTGTAAAAATGAAAAAGTAATTTTTTTTCACAAAAAAATTCTTTTCGCCTCAATTTTCTCATTTTCACATGGGCAGTAGGATAAAATGGATCATAAAATTTGTTGGGCAATTTCTCCCGAGTACGCCGATACCTCATATGTGGGGGTAAACCACTGTTTGGGCACTCGGCAGGGCTCGGAAGAGAAGGCGTGCCATTTGACTTTTTGAATGGAAAATTAGCTCCAATTGTTAGCGGACACCATGTCGCGTTTGGAGAGCCCCTGTGTGCCTAAACATTGGAGCTCCCCCACAAGTGACCCCATTTTGGAAACTAGACCCCCCAAGGAACTTATCTAGATGCATATTGAGCACTTTAAACCCCCAGGTGCTTCACAGAAGTTTATAACGCAGAGCCATGAAAATAAAAAATAATTTTTCTTTCCTCAAAAATGATTTTTTAGCCTGGAATTTCCTATTTTGCCAAGGATAATAGGAGAAATTGGACCCCAAATATTGTTGTCCAGTTTGTCCTGAGTACGCTGATACCCCATATGTGGGGGTAAACCACTGTTTGGGCGCACGGCAGGGCTCGGAAGGGATGGCACGCCATTTGGCTTTTTAAATGGAAAATTAGCTCCAATCATTAGCGGACACCATGTCACGTTTGGAGAGCCCCTGTGTGCCTAAACATTGGAGATCCCCCAGAAATGACACCATTTTAGAAACTAGACCCCCAAAGGAACTAATCTAGATGTGTGGTGAGGACTTTGAACCCCCAAGTGCTTCACAGAAGTTTATAACGCAGAGCCATGAAAATAAAAAAAAAAAATTATTTTCTCAAAAATGATCTTTTAGCCTGCAATTTTTTATTTTCCCAAGGGTAACAGGAGAAATTTGACCCCAAAAGTTGTTGTCCAGTTTCTCCTGAGTACGCTGATACCCCATATGTGGGGGTAAATCACTGTTTGGGCACATGCCGGGGCTCGGAAGTGAAGTAGTGACGTTTTGAAATGCAGACTTTGATGGAATGCTCTGTGGGCGTCACGTTGCGTTTGCAGAGCCCCTGATGTGGCTTAACAGTAGAAACCCCCCACAAGTGACCCCATTTTGGAAACTAGACCCCCAAAGGAACTTATCTAGATGTGTGGTGAGCACTTTGAACCCCCAAGTGCTTCATAGAAGTTTATAATGCAGAGCCGTGAAAATAATAAATACGTTTTCTTTCCTCAAAAATAATTATTTAGCCCAGAATTTTTTATTTTCCCAAGGGTTACAGGAGAAATTGGACCCCAAAAGTTGTTGTCCAGTTTCTCCTGAGTACGCTGATACCCCATATGTGGGGGTAAACCACTGTTTGGGCACACGTCGGGGCTCAGAAGGGAAGTAGTGACTTTTGAAATGCAGACTTTGATGGAATGGTCTGCGGGTGTCACGTTGCGTTTGCAGAGCCCCTGGTGTGCCTAAACAGTAGAAACCCCCCACAAGTGACCCCATTTTAGAAACTAGACCCCCCAAGGAACTTATCTAGATATGTGGTGAGCACTTTGAACCCCCAAGTGCTTCACAGACGTTTACAACGCAGAGCCGTGAAAATAAAAAATCATTTTTCTTTCCTCAAAAATTATGTTTTAGCAAGCATTTTTTTAGATTCACAAGGGTAACAGGAGAAATTGGACCCCAGTAATTGTTGCGCAGTTTGTCCTGAGTATGCTGGTACCCCATATGTGGGGGTAAACCACTGTTTGGGCACACGTCAGGGCTCGGAAGTGAGGGAGCACCATTTGACTTTTTGAATACGAGATTGGCTGGAATCAATGGTGGCGCCATGTTGCGTTTGGAGACCCCTGATGTGCCTAAACAGTGGTAACCCCTCAATTCTACCTCCAACACTAACCCCAACACACCCCTAACCCTAATCCCAACTGTAGCCATAATCCTAATCACAACCCTAACCCCAACACACCCCTAACCACAACACTAACCCCAACACACCCCTAACCCTAACCACAACCCTAATTCCAACCCTAACCCTAAGGCTATGTGCCCACGTTGCGGATTCGTGTGAGATATTTCCGCACCATTTTTGAAAAATCTGCGGGTAAAAGGCACTGCGTTTTACCTGTGGATTTACCGTGGATTTCCAGTGTTTTTTGTGCGGATTTCACCTGCGGATTCCTATTGAGGAACAGGTGTAAAACGCTGCGGAATCCGCACAAAGAATTGACATGCTGCGGAAAATACAACGCAGCGTTCCCGCGCGGTATTTTCCGCACCATGGGCACAGCGGATTTGGTTTTTCATATGTTTACATGGTACTGTAAACCTGATGGAACACTGCTGCGAATCCGCAGCCAAATCCGCACCGTGTGCACATAGCCTAATTCTAAAGGTATGTGCACACGCTGCGGAAAACGCTGCGGATCCGCAGCAGTTTCCCATGAGTTTACAGTTCAATGTAAACCTATGGGAAACAAAAATCGCTGTACACATGCTGCAGAAAAACTGCACGGAAACGCAGCGGTTTACATTCCGCAGCATGTCACTTCTTTGTGCGGATTCCGCAGCGGTTTTACAACTGCTCCAATAGAAAATCGCAATTGTAAAACCGCAGTGAAATGCGCAGAAAAAAACGCTGTAAATCCGCCATAAATCCGCAGCGGTTTAGCACTGCGGATTTATCAAATCCGCAGCGGAAAAATCCGCAGAGGACCAGAATATGTGTGCGCATACCGAAACCCTAACCCTACCCCTAACCCTACCCCTAACCCTACCCCTAACCCTACCCCTAGCCCTAACCCTAGCCCTACCCCTAACCCTAACCCTAACCCTAACCCTACCCCTAACCCTAACCCTACCCCTAACCCTACCCCTAACCCTAACCCTAGCCCTAACCCTACCCCTAACCCTAACCCTATTCTAACAGTGGAAAAAAAAAAATTTCTTTATTTTTTTATTGTCCCTACCTATGGGGGTGACAAAGGGGGGGGGGGTCATTTATTATTTTTTTTATTTTGATCACTGAGATAGATTATATCTCAGTGATCAAAATGCACTTTGGAACGAATCTGCCGGCCGGCAGATTCGGCGGGCGCACTGCGCATGCGCCCGCCATTTCGGAAGATGGCGGCGCCCGGGAGAAGACGGACGGGACCACGGCTGGATCGGTAAGTATGATAGGGTGGGGGGGGACCACGGGGGGGGGGATCGGAGCACGGGGGGGGGGGAATCGGAGCGCGGGAGGGGTGGAACGGAGCGCGGGGGGCGTGGAACGGAGCACGGGGGGGCTGGAATGGAGCACGGGGGGGTGGAACGGAGCACGGGGGGGGGTGGATCGGAATGCAGGGGGGGTGATTGGAGCACGGGGGGGTGATTGGAGCACGGGGGGAGCGGGCACGAGCACGGGGGGGAGCGGAGCACTGGACGGAGGGGAGCCGGAGCAGTGTACCGGCCAGATCGGGGGGGTGGGGGGGCGATCGGAGTGGTGGGGTGGGGGCACACTAGTATTTCCAGCCATGGCCGATGATATTTCAGCATCGGCCATGGCTGGATTGTAATATTTCACCCGTTATAATAGGTGAAATATTACAAATCGCTCTGATTGGCAGTTTCACTTTCAACAGCCAATCAGAGCGATCGTAGCCACGAGGGGGTGAAGCCACCCCCCCTGGGCTAAACTACCACTCCCCCTGTCCCTGCAGATCGGGTGAAATGGGAGTTAACCCTTTCACCCGATCTGCAGGGACGCGATCTTTCCATGACGCCGCATAGGCGTCATGGGTCGGAATGGCACCGACTTTCATGACGCCTACGTGGCGTCATGGGTCGGGAAGGGGTTAAGCCACATCAGGGGCTCTGCAAACGCAACGTGACGCCCACAGAGCATTCCATCAAAGTCTGCATTTCAAAACTACTTCACTTCCGAGCCCCGGCATGTGCCCAAACAGTGATTTACCCCCACATATGGGGTATCAGCGTACTCAGGAGAAACTGGACAACAACTTTTGGGGTCAAATTTCTCCTGTTACCCTTGGGAAAATAAAAAATTGCAGGCTAAAAAATAATTTTTGAGAAAATAATTTTTTATTTTTTTATTTTCATGGCTCTGCGTTATAAACTTCTGTGAAG
This sequence comes from Ranitomeya imitator, assembly GCF_032444005.1. Lineage (NCBI taxonomy): Eukaryota > Metazoa > Chordata > Amphibia > Anura > Dendrobatidae > Ranitomeya > Ranitomeya imitator. Next base: position 494,759,060 of record NC_091286.1, on the reverse strand, counting down.
CACTTGGGGGTTCAAAGTCCTCACCACACATCTAGATTAGTTCCTTTGGGGGTCTAGTTTCCAAAATGGTGTCATTTCTGGGGGATCTCCAATGTTTAGGCACACAGGGGCTCTCCAAACGTAACATGGTGTCCGCTAATGATTGGAGCTAATTTTCCATTTAAAAAGCCAAATGGCGTGCCATCCCTTCCGAGCCCTGCCGTGCGCCCAAACAGTGGTTTACCCCCACATATGGGGTATCAGCGTACTCGGGACAAACTGGACAACAATATTTGGGGTCCAATTTCTCCTATTATCCTTGGCAAAATAGGAAATTCCAGGCTAAAAAATCATTTTTGAGGAAAGAAAAATTATTTTTTATTTTCATGGCTCTGCGTTATAAACTTCTGTAAAGCACCTGGGGGTTTAAAGTGCTCAATATGCATCTAGATAAGTTCCTTGGGGGGTCTAGTTTCCAAAATGGGGTCACTTGTGGGGGAGCTCCAATGTTTAGGCACACAGGGGCTCTCCAAACGCGACATGGTGTCCGCTAACAATTGGAGCTAATTTTCCATTCAAAAAGTCAAATGGCGCGCCTTCCCTTCCGAGCCCTGCCGAGTGCCCAAACAGTGGTTTACCCCCACATATGAGGTATCGACGTACTCGGGAGAAACTGCCCAACAAATTTTATGATCTATTTTATCCTACTGCCCATGTGAAAATGAAAAAATTGAGGCGAAAAGAATTTTTTTGTGAAAAAAAAGTACTTTTTATTTTTACAGATCAATTTGTGAAGCACCTGAGGGTTTAAAGTGCTCACTAGGCATCTAAATAAGTTCCTTGGGGGGTCTAGTTTCCAAAATGGGGTCACTTGTGGGGGAGCGCCAATGTTTAGGCACACAGGAGCTATCCAAACGCGACATGGTGTCCGCTAAAGAGTGGAGCCAATTTTTGATTCAAAAAGTCAAATGGCGCTCCTTCCCTTCCAAGCCCTGCCGTGCGCCCAAACAGTGGTTTACCCCCACATATGAGGTATCAGCGTACTCAGGACAAATTGGACAACAACTTTTGTGGTTCAGTTTCTCCTTTTACCATTGGGAAAATAAAAAAATTGTTGCTAAAAGATAATTTTTGTGACTAAAAAGTTAAATGTTCATTTTTTCCTTCCATGTTGCTTCTGCTGCTGTGAAGCACCTGAAGGGTTAATAAACTTCTTGAATGTGGTTTTGAGTACCTTGAGGGGTGCAGTTTTTAGAATGGTGTCACTTTTGGGTATTTTCAGCCATATAGACCCCTCAAACTGACTTCAAATGTGAGGTGGTCCCTAAAAAAAAATGGTTTTGTAAATTTCGTTGTAAAAATGACAAATCGCTGGTCAAATTTTAACCCTTATAACTTCCTAACAAAAAAAATTTTGTTTCCAAAATTGTGCTGATGTAAAGTAAACATGTGGGAAATGTTATTTATTAACTATTTTGTGTCACATATCTCTCTGGTTTAACAGAATAAAAATTCAAAATGTGAAAATTGCGAAATTTTCAAAATTTTCGCCAAATTTCCGTCTTTATCACAAATAAACGCCGAATTTATTGACCTAAATTTACCACTAACATGAAGCCCAATATGTCACGAAAAAACAATCTCAGAACCGCTAGGATCCGTTGAAGCGTTCCTGAGTTATTACGTCATAAAGGGACATTGGTCAGAATTGCAAAAAACGGCAAGGTCTTTAAGGTCAAAATAGGCTGGGTCATGAAGGGGTTAATAAAGAAATTATTGATTCTTTCCGCTGTGTTGGGGGACGTTTGTTGCTACTTTACAGATTGTGTGATTGATCACGGTCCTCCGTACTTTTGTGGCTATTCTGGTTAGTCTAGTTATTGTTTCAATAGTCAGTGTTCTATCAGCAGTAGATTATCACTAGAGGACTAGTTGTCTCATGCCACCTAGTCAAATTGCTCTGTGTAACCCTGTCCCCTTCATTGATCAGTAGCTTTATCTTAAAGGGAACCTGTCACACACACACGCCCCCTCAGGCGTTTGAAACTAAAAGAGCCACCTTGTGCAGCGGTAATGCTGCAGTCTGACAAGGTGGCTCTTTTAGTTATTGGTGCTGTAATTGCAGAAATCCGTTTTGTAATTTGTCTGAAATACCTGTCTTCAGTCCTGGAGGCAGGCCTTTCCCCCCCTGCTGCAGATGCCTCACAGCCGTCACTCAAGTCTTCTTGGCACCGGGCGCCGCCTCCTCAGTGCTGTTTTGAAATATGCTGGCGCCTGCACTCTTTTGTCATGCCTGGGGCAGGCGCAGTGAGCGCTGCCCGTCTGTCCTCATATGCAGTCTCGCTGACTGCGCCTGTTCGGCCGCCCTGCTTGTGAATCCCAGCCCCTCAGTGTCTTATGATTTATTCACACTGCGGGGCTGGGATTCCTGGGCATGCGCCATGCGTGTCTAAGCCACTCACCCAGGTCGCAGTGCGCATGCCCAGGAATCCCAGCCCCGCAGTGTGAATAAATCATAAGACACTGAGGGGCTAGGATTCACAAGCAGGGCGGCCGCACAGGCGCAGTCAGCGAGACTGCATATGAGGACAGACGGGCAGCGCTCACTGCGCCTGCCCCAGGCATGACAAAAGAGCGCAGGCGCCGGCAGATTTCAAAACGGCGCTGAGGAGGCGGCGCCAAGAAGACTTGAGTGATGGCTGTGAGGCATCTGCAGCAGCGGGGGGAAAGGCCTGCCTCCAGGATTGAAGACAGGTATTTCGGACAAATTACAAAACTGAGTATTTCTGCATTTACAGCACCAATAACTAAAAGAGCCACCTTGTCAGAATGCATCATTAGGCTGTGTGCACACGTTGCGGTTTTTTCGCGGGTTTTCCCAGATAAAAACGCTATAAAACCGCAAAAAAACCGCATACAATAAGCATCCCATCATTTTAGAATGAATTCCGCTTGTTTTGTGCACATGATGCGTTTTTTTCCACGAAAAAAACGCATCGCGGTAAAAGAAACGCAGCGTGTTCATTAATTTTGCGGATTTCCCACTACAAAATGCAGTGGGAAGTGTCCAGAAAAAACCGCGGCAAAAACGCATGCGGTTTTCTTGTGGATTTCTTGCAGAAAATGTCCGGTTTTTCTCAGGAATTTTCTGCGAGAATCCTGAACGTGTGCACATAGCCTTACTGCTACACAAGGTGGCTCTTTTAGTTTAAGGGTATGTGCACACGTCCGGATTTTTAGCGTTTTTTTTTTTGCGGAATTTCACTATAAAAACGCTATAAATCCGCTAAAAAAACGCTAACATTATGCATCCTATCTTTTAGAATGCATTCCGCATTTTTTGTGCATATGTTAGCGTTTTTTTCCGCAAAGAAAACGCATTCTGCAAAAAGAACGGACATGCTCATTTTTTTTGCAGATTCCATAGCAAAATTGACATTCAGGGGGAAAAAAAAAAAAAGCCAAAAATCCGTGAGAAATCCGCGCGAAAAAAAAACGCGAATTTCTGGCAGAATTCCCAGGATTTTGTCAGGAAAAAAATCCTGACGTGTGCACATACCCTCAAACGCCTGGGGGGTGACAGGTTCCCTTTAATATCCAGTATACACCAAAAGCTGCCAATCAATGGTGTGGACAGGGTTATATGAAGCTGCTTCTAGATCTGCAGATGAGAAAACAGGGATTTCATCGCAATTGTTGCACCCAGTAAAAGAGAAGTCACTGGAATTGGGGTCTTTATGCCTACATCATGTTACAGTGACATAGGCTTCTGTTCTCCCAAAGACCCCTACATATCAATTCAAACACCGATTTCTCAGGAAGAGACTGGCCATGTAAGGCCATGTTCACACGTTGTGACTTTTACCGTGGATCCACTGTGTTTTTGATGCTGCGGATCTGCAGCAGTTTTCCATGTGGTCTACAGTACCATGTAAACCTATGGAAAACCAAATCCGCTGTGCACATGCTGCGGAAAAAAACGCGCGGAAACGCAGCGTTGTTTTTTCCGCAGCATGTCAATTCTTTGTGCGGAACTGCAGCGTTTCTGCACCCATTGACTTGCGTTGTCGGGCACTTCCCCAGCAAAACCGCAGATATAAAAAAGATCTGCGGTTTAGCTGTGGGTGAAACGCTGCAGATCGGGAGGGGGGAAGAGTGTGGGCGGGGTCTGCGAGACCTGCGGGCGTCTGTGCGGGACTCTCGGGGGTCTGTGCAGGCCCATCAAGGGTCTTTGTGTGTGTGCAGGCAGCGTCCGATGGGACTACAAGTCCCATCGGGCTATGCCTGCTACAATGACAGTGATTGACACATTAGCCAATGACGGGACAGTAGTAGTCCCATCATGCGGCTAATGTGTTGAATGTAAAAACAACAACAACATACATACGTACTACATACGTACTACATCCTTCATACATTACATTCATACATACATACTGTATAACAGAGTGCATATAACAAACATAGAGTGCATATAACAAACATAGAGTGCATATAACAAACATAGAGTGCATATAACAAACATAGAGTGCATATAACAAACATAGAGTGCATACAGTGCCTACAAGTAGTATTCAACCCCCTGCAGATTTAGCAGGTTTACACATTTGGAATTAACTTGGCATTGTGACATTTGGACTGTAGATCAGCCTGGAAGTGTGAAATGCACTGCAGCAAAAAAATGTTATTTCTTTGTTTATTTTTTTTTTAAATTGTGAAAAGTCTTTTCAGAGGGTCATTTATTATTCAACCCCTCAACCCACCAGAATTCTGTTTGGTTCACCTAAAGTATTAAGTAGTTCAGGCACAAAGAACAATGAGCTTCACATGTTTGGATTAATTATCTCTTTTTCCAGCCTTTTCTGACTATTTAAGACCCTCCCCAAACTTGTGAACAGCACTCATACATGGTCAACATGGGAAAGACAAAGGAGCATTCCAAGGCCATCAGAGACAAGATCGTGGAGGGTCACAAGGCTGGCAAGGGGTACAAAACCCTTTCCAAGGAGTTGGGCCTACCTGTCTCCACTGTTGGGAGCATTATCCGGAAGTGGAAGGCTTATGGAACTACTGTTAGCCTTCCACGGCCTGGACAGCCTTTGAAAGTTTCCTCCCGTGCCGAGGCCAGGCTTGTCCGAAGAGTCAAGGCTAACCCAAGGACAACAAGGAAGGAGCTCCGGGAAGATCTCATGGCAGTGGGGACATTGGTTTCAGTCAATACCATAAGTAACGTACTCCACCGCAATGGTCTCCGTTCCAGACGAGCCCGTAAGGTACCTTTACTTTCAAAGCGTCATGTCAAGGCTCGTCTACAGTTTGCTCATGATCACTTGGAGGACTTTGAGACTGACTGGTTCAAGGTTCTCTGGTCTGATGAGACCAAGATCGAGATCTTTGGTGCCAACCACACACGTGACGTTTGGAGACTGGATGGCACTGCATACGACCCCAAGAATACCATCCCTACAGTCAAGCATGGTGGTGGCAGCATCATGCTGTGGGGCTGTTTCTCAGCCAAGGGGCCTGGCCATCTGGTCCGTATCCATGGGAAGATGGATAGCACGGCCTACCTGGAGATTTTGGCCAAGAACCTCCGCTCCTCCATCAAGGATCTTAAGATGGGTCGTCATTTCATCTTCCAACAAGACAACGACCCAAAGCACACAGCCAAGAAAACCAAGGCCTGGTTCAAGAAGCAAAAAATCAAGGTGTTGCAGTGGCCTAGTCAGTCTCCTGACCTTAACCCAATTGAAAACTTGTGCAAGGAGCTCAAGATTAAAGTCCACATGAGACACCCAAAGAACCTAGATAACTTGGAGAAGATCTGCATGGAGGAGTGGGCCAAGATAACTCCAGAGACCTGTGCCGGCCTGATCAGGTCTTATAAAAGACGATTATTAGCTGTAATTGCAAACAAAGGTTATTCCACAAAATATTAAACCTAGGGGTTGAATAATAATTGACCAACACTTTTATGTTTAAAATTTAACTGAGCAACAAAACTTTTTGATTTGTAAGATTTATGCATCTGTTAATAAATCCTGCTCTTGTTTTGAAGTTTGAAGGCTCTAACTTATTTGCATCTTATTAAACCTGCTAAATCTTCAGGGGGTTGAATACTACTTGTAGGCATTGTATAACATAGAGTACATACTCACCATCACTTGCACTTTGATCTCCGAAGCCAGTGTCACCTGTAACAAATATTAAAATAATAAACAAACACTTTACTCCCTGATCTGCAGAAATCCAATAAAAACGAGTGTCCCACGACGATCTCCCGTGGAGAGCAGCAGCATCAGCTGATGCGACCGCTCTCTAGGGGCTCCAGGAATACAATGACGGAAGGTATCCTTCCACACTGTATTCCTCCGCCACTGTAAAAAATAGTCCCTAGTCTCACTTGTGGCACTGCTGTGTGAGAAAGTTCCCACACAGCAATGCAATAAAGTGAGACCAGGGAACTAAGGTAACCTCAGTGATGCACTGCAGGAGCCATTGTCTCCTGTCAGTGTGTCACTGAGGGTCCTATAGAGCAGTGACATCACCTGATGTCACTGTTCTATAGGGGAGATCGATGTGGGACACTCGTAATTAATTGGACTGCGTCGGACAAGGGAGTATACGGTTTATTTTACGTTTTTTTGCAGGCGATCAAGTATGGTAAGTATGGTTAAATTAAGAATAATAAAATACTTTTATTCTGGATATCTTTATTTTTAATTTTTATTTTTTTTAACTCTTTCACTACTCTAGGATGGCGTTTTTTTTTAATACGTCGCAACGCGTTGTTTAGGGAAAAAACGCATCCTGCAAAGTTGTTTGCAGGATGCGTTTTTGCCCCATAGAGTAACATTACCGACGCATTGCGACGTATTAATACACGACGGTTGCAGCGTGTTGTGGCGGACCGCCGGGAGCAAAAAGCGTTAAATGTAACGTTTTTTGCTCCAGACGGACCGCTTTTTCCGACCGTGCATGCGCGGCCGGAACTCCGCCCCCACCTCCCCGTACCTCACAATGGGGCAGCGGATGCGCCGGAGAATGCATCCGCTGCACCCGTTGTGCGGCGCGAGCAACGCTAGCAAAGGTTAATAATGGCCCCATAAGATGCTCCATAGACATATCTGATTATGGCCCCATAAGATGCTCTATAAAGATATTTGCCCCATATAGTGCTGCACAAGCATTGATTATGGCCCCATACAGACACTTGCCCCATATAGTGCTGCACAAACGTTATGGCCCCATAGATGCTCCATATAGACACTTGCCCCATTTGCTGAGATTTAAAAAAAAAAATCACATACTCACCTCTCCGTCGCTCAGGTCCCGGCGCTTTCAATATTCACATGCTGATCGTTCCGGCGCCGCTCCATCTTCAGCACTGACGTTCAGGCTGAGGCACTAACTACGTCACCGCGCCCTCTGACCTGAGCGCCACTGCTGAAGATGGAGCGGCGCCGAAACGAGGAGCAGGTGAGTATCACGCAGCGCTCCCCTCTTCGTTATACTCGCCTGCTCCTGGCGCTGTGCAGTCCCTGCTTCCCGGTGCCGCAGCTTCTTCCTGTAGTGAGCGGTCACAGTTACCGCTCATTACAGTAATGAATATGCGGCTCCACCTTTATGGGAGGTGGAGCCGCATATTCATTACTGTAATGAGCGGTACCATGTGACCGCTCTATACAGAAGGAAGCTGCCGGCACCGGGAAGCCAGGGACGTGCAGGGACCGCGCCAGGAGCAGGTAATTATATAATTAGACAGCCCCGGCTCCCCCTCACCTGCCGTACCCTGGGTATGACTTGAGTATAAGCCGGTGACTTTCAGCCCGGGCACAATCCGGTGAGTTTTGTTAAAAACGGATCCATTTTTTCCTCGGGATCCGTTTTTTTCTCAGAGTTGTATTAGCGCCGGATTGCGCCTGATGGCCTCATGTTTCATCTGTTTTTTTGCCGGATCCTTCAGAAAAGCTGTTTCCGGCGGACGGAGAAAACATACAGAAGAATGTTTTTTCTGTCCGGCGAAAAAACGACCAGCGACGGATCCAGTGAAAAATGTATGAAACTGAGATGTGAAATGATGAATCCGTTTGTTTCCATCAGGCAGGATACGGTGAATTTGTGGAAAAACTGATCCGTTGCAAATAGTGAAACTGATGCAATGATCTGTTTTTTAGAGAGAGAGAATGGAAAATGTACATGATTTTAAAGGAAAAAATTCATGAAAAACCGGATTCTGAGGCCGGATTCATTTCAAATCTGTTTCATACATTTTTTGCCAGATCCGTTGCTGTGCGTTTGTTATCTCCGTCCGGCGGAAAGTTGTTTTTTTTTATGGATCCGGCAAAAAATGGATGAAACATGTGGCCATCTGGCGCAATCCGGTCACTAATACAACTCTGAGGAAAAAAAGCAGATCCGGCAGAAAAAAAACGGATCCGTTTTTTTCAAAACTTGCCGGATTGTGCCTGAAGGCAAAAACCTGATGTGCAAAAGTAGCCTAACTATCCATATATCTATCTACCCATATATCTATCTACATCTATCTTATTCCTTCTGTCTATCTATGTATCTATCGATCTCTATCTGTCTGTCTATCTATGTGTGTAATGAAGTGTGGGTTGGACAAATGTAAAAGAGGAGGTTGGGCAAGACGTGACATCACATCTTTTGCCAAGACCTGCGGATTTTAGTGCAGAAAAATCCACAGGCAAACCTGCAACGTGTGCACATATCCTAAAGGTGTTGCTGCACTTGTCTTTGAAAGGGCTACATGCACATATAAATATTTTGGGGGTGAAATCCTGCTGGCAGATTTACTTTTAAATAAAACATTGTTTTCCCTTTAAGGCAGATTAATAAAATCACCAAATTCATTGAAGAAAATAGAGAACAATTTACTCGGTTGGACTTGCAGGACGTTGATGTACGTGAGAAGCTGAAGCATGCGAAGAGCAAAGTAAAGAAACTACAAAAGCAGCTTCAAAAAGACAAGGAAAAGGTAATTTTGGATTACTAAACACTTTTTTTTTTTTTCCTTCCAAATATTAACCTCATCTCGCATTAGCATGTGAATTATTGTCCTGGAAAAAGGTCTGTATGTGTACAGAGGGCTTTAAGAGCTGAGCTCCCTCCACTCAAGGTTGATGCCCATTACAGTTATACAGCCGGCATCAGTCTCTAACATCCTTGTCTAAAGCAGAGTTCCTGTTGCGACTGTTAACACCTTTCTGTCCAAGGACTGAATGGTACGCATCAAAGCCGGGACATGTCAGCTGTTTTGTACAGCTGACATGTGCCTGCAATAGCGGCGGATGGATTTGCGATCCATCCGGCGCTATTAACTAGTTAAATGCCGCTGTCAGACTGACAGTGGCATTTAACTAGCGCTTCCGACCATCGGGCTGGAAATACACGCACCACTGACCCCCGTCATGTGATCATACGTCGGCATGACAACCAGAAGTCTACTGAAGACCTCTAAGGTTGATGATGCCGGATTGAGATAGCAGTGTAGCAGTTCTACATAGGAGCCATCTGAGCGATATGTAGCAGAGCCGATCAGGCTATGCCAGCTTCTAGCCTCCTATTGAAGCATGGCAAAGGTAAAAAAAAAAAAAAAGTTTAAAAAAAAATATGAAAAAATAAAAGAATATGTAAGTTTAAATCACCCGCCCCCCCCTTTTGCCCCCCCCTTTTGCCCCGTTCAAAATAAAACAATAAAGAAAAATCAAACCTACACATATTTGGTATCGCCGCGTTCAGAATCGCCCGACCTATCAAAAAAAAAAAAAAGGATTAACCTGATCGCTAAACTGTGTTGCGATAAAGAAAAAAAAATCCAAAACGCCAAAATTACGTTTTTTTGGTCGCTGAGAGAGAGATATTTGTGTTTTTTTTTCCCGGACTAGAAAAATCGATGCATGTTTGGTATCTCCGTAATTCGACTTTCACATAGTTTTTAGTGCACAATTTTGTTTGCTGAAAACAATGGTGGAAATGCATTTTTTTTTCCCCTATTTTTTTTTTTCAACTCCTTTCAGTACATTTAAGTAAGATGAATGGTGCCAATCAAAACTACAATTTGTCATGCAAAAAACAGGCCCTCACATGTCTGTCAAGGGAGAAATAAAAAAAGGTTCTTAAAGGGAATTTTTGTCTTGTGTCAACTAAAACTTATGACCTTAATCAGCGCCTATGCTGCAGTCCATCAATGGTTATAGAACTCCCTGACTCCCCTTGTATATCTCCCAATAAAATTTGATGTTCTCCTGTGCTGTTTGTTAATCCTGTCAGTTCAATGGGCATGGTTTCTGTGGTTTCCATCCCTCCTCCCAGCTTCTCTAACCCTCCTCCCAGTTGTTAATAGCCGTCTTCCTCCTGTAATAGGCATGGATGGCGCCTCCTGTGTCATCCACATAGCCTGGCGAAATCGCCGGCACGTGTCTGCGCACTATGCTCTGACCTATTGTATGCATAGCCGAAAATTTAAATGAGCAGTTATGATTTAGGCTCTGCTCTGCCATAAGACTGTCCCTTCCCAACAGCTCATACCTTAAGGACTCCGCTGACAGGCTGGTTAAGGCTTTAGCCAAATCTGTTTTCCAGGCTGTGGGTACAACTTCTTCAACAGGGCATACGATCATCTGCTTCCCCCTGACGAGCTGGCTGACCTAGCGGACCAGATCACTCACGAAGGAAAGTTTCTGCTCATTGCGTCCTTAGACACTGCTAGCTGCTCTGCATGCGTTAATAGTAATATCGTCGCGGTTCTGAGAGTTCTCTGACTCAAGGCCTGGCACGCTTGCGGATTCAACCTCTAAGAAGTTACTTACCAATCTTCCTTTTCACGGGGCAAGGCTTTTTGACACCAAATTAGATTGGAAAATTTCTCATGCTACAGGGATAAAAGCACCTCCCTTCCACAACCCAAGCCCAAATGCCCATTTCCAAGTAGATGTTCTCTTCAATTTCGTCCCTTTTGACACTTCTCCTTCCTGGGGAACTCTTCCCAGCTGGACCGTCCCCCTGCCCAGCGGGAGAGACCTAAGCCATCATTTGGTGTCCCAGAAGTCGTCCCTCTAAGTCCTCCGTGTCCCGATCCAACAGATTTTCTTCAGCAAGACTGGTCATCACCACCTGGGACTTCCCAGGGTGGGCGGCCGTTGTCTTCTCTTTCGGGCTGTAGGTAGTTGACGATGCCGGGGTTAGAGAAATGGTGACTTCCAGCTACAAAAGAGTTTCTTTCTCGCTTCATTGGGGGACACAGGTTACCATGGGTGTATGCTGCTGTCGCTAGGAGGCTGACACTATGCAAATAAGAAAGTTAACTCCTCCTCGGCAGTATACACCCTCTGACAGGCACAATCCAACTCAGTCCACTCTCGGACCCGCTGGCAGGACTTTGTTCCCTGTCACCCTTATGGGTGTTTCAGGGTGACTTCTTGGTGGCCAGTCCTCGCCTTTTCCCCTCCTCACCCCTCTCCTCGGAGAGGGCTGAGAGGAAGACTGTGGTGACCTCCCCCCTTCTCGTAAGTGGTTGACGCCGTCTTCTGCACCGTCCTGAGACGGTGCAGGAAGGAGGATCTTTTTCCTAGGACCCTCTTCCTCTCCGAGGGATTCTGACGCGATCCTCAAGCAAGAATGAGCCGGATTCAAGCAAGGTAGCGATATGGGACAGGAGCCCACTTCCCCCTCCCTTCCCTCCTCTCCCCACAGCAGCGCTCACCGGTCACACATCTTTTCAAATTTCGCACACTTTTCTTTACAATCGCGCGGTTCCCGGCATCTTGCAGATCTTTTTTCCAGCTCCAGGCACACCCCCTCTGCTATGTGCTTGCCCTGGATCTCTCACACCGGCACGCCATGTCAGCCTATCAGGACGCTGGTTTCTCTTTCCCGGGTACGCCCCTCTTTCTGCGCGCCCGAATACAGCTCTACCCTGCCCACCGCTCACTCCAGCGCGTCGCATGGCCAGAGTACTGCGTCTATGTTGGCACCGGGCTCCTTCAGGATTCAGAGGGGGGACACAGCTACCTGCGCTGCCTCTGCAAATCGCTGGGTGTCTGGTAGGCTCTGCATGCATTCCCTGGCCTCCTTCAACGGCTTTACTCTCTTAAGCAGTATCGCTTTTATAGCGTTCTGCTGCAGTCTTCACTCAGGCTCTACCTATGCCCAACCCCACACAGGCCTCCGGCTACAATACCACGGTGACCCATTATGCTTGTGCCCGCTGTAAGAGAAAGTGGGCTTCAGGCCAGCTATCGCCTTTCTGTCTGTCCTGCAGTCCTTCCACCATTTGTGTCCCTCAGGAAGTTCCTAATACTCGGGATAAGTGCACTCCCCCAGAGTGGGCTGTTGTCAGTCTCAGACCTGACAAAGGTGTCCCAGTCCCTGGTACAGGTCCTGGAACGCATGCCACTTCTATCTTCTGCCACCAGTGCCATGAACGCCTCCCACGGCGATTCGCACGCACCTGACCACGACCCGCACAGGGTCAGATTAGAGAAAGGATCCAGGAAGAGGACTCTGTCTAGCTCCTCATCCAGCTCTCCGGACCCTGCAGTGCCATCTAGAATATCCCTCTCCACCCGTTCCCCCTCCTCAGAGGCAGACGTTGGGTCGGATGTATTTTCTGATTCGGAGTTTGATTCAGATGCAGATCAGTCCTCAGATGCAGGATATGGTAGATAGCCTTATTTTGTTTATTATTCAAACCCTCGAACTTGAGGAGGACTCGGTTTCATTCAAACGGGTGAAACGGCCCTCCAGAGTTTTTCCCAATCACAAAGAGTTTGAGAATACTACCTCGAGACACTGGGAACAACCCGGAAAACGTTTTTCAGGAAGAAAGCGTCTGGATATTTTGTACCCCTTTAGTCCAGATCTTGTCAGCTAATGGTCCGATTCCCCTAAGGTAGACCCGCCTGTCTCTCGTCCATCCTCGCAGACAGTTCTGTCTATCCCCGATGTGGCGTCTCTTAATGACGCTACGGACAGGCAAATTGAGGCTTTAACCCAATCAGCCTTTGAGGCGTCTGGCGCCTCTCTGCCCAAATTTCGCCTCCTCTTAGGTGGCTGTGTCTGCCTGCCCCAAGATACTTTGCAGGGGCATCGTAACTTCGGCTCCTTCGGAGGAACTAGCTGATTTAGCGGACCAGATTGCACACGCAGGGAAATATCTCTTAAATGCCTCCTTGGATGCAGCTGCTTGCTCTGCAAGAGCAAACAGCAGTATCATTGCCATTCGCCGTGTACTTTGGCCGAAGGCGTGGAATGCAGACCCCGCTTCTAAAAATTCTCTCACTGGCCTTCCGTTCCAGGGCTCCCGCCTCTTTGGCACAAAGCTGGACCAGATCATCTCGGACGCTACAGGTGGAGAGAGCACCTCTCTCCCTCAATCCAAGCCTAAGTCCCCCTTCAATAGAAGGGGACCCCAGTCCTTTCGGCCCTTCCGGCCTTTCTCTTCCTCAGGCAGTTCGTCCCAGCAGGACTGTTCTTCCGCTCAGGTGGAACGAAGAAAACCTTCCTTCAGGCCTACCCCTCACTGGAGGTCTAAGAGCCGCTCCTCTAAACCCTCCGGATCTCGCAGTCACAGATTTTCTTCAAAATGACAGGTCACCCCCACCTGGAAATCTTTCCAGGGTGGGAGGCAGGCTTCTTCTGTTCACGGAGGCTTGGCTATCGGTGGTCGACGACGCCTGGGTCAGGGAGATCGTCACATCAGGCTACAAAATAGAATTTTCTTTTCCCCCAGGAAGACTTTTCTTCCTTTCTTGTCCACCCAAGCAGCCTTCCCATGCCCTAGGGCTTCTTCAGGCCTTCCATTCCCTCCTCGCTTCGTGGTTCTGAAAAAAGACAGCTCACTCCGCCCGGTTTTGGATCTCCCAGTTGAACCGCCCCCTTCAGATTCTACACTTCAAGATGGAGTCTCTGCGCTTGGTGATCGTTTCCATGGAACCGGGGGAATATCTGTGCTCTGTGGACATTCAGGATGCGTACCTGCATATTCCTAATTGTTAGCAGCATCAGAGGTTTCTTCGTTTCGCAATCCAGGAGCAACATTACCAGTTTACAGCTCTCCCGTTTGGCCTGGCATCCGCCCCCAGGGTCTTTACGAAAGTAATTGGAAAATTTAACAGTAAGCACTACTAGAGAAGGGGTGCTAAGGACAGGTTCCCAAACCATATAGATTAATAGTAAGAGACCTAGCACTCAACTTTAGGTAAGATGCAGCAGGAAAAATTTATTGTAGTAAATACAGGAAAAGGTTTCGGTCAATTGTGACCTTCATCAGTTACAGGAGGTTATTAAATAAAAGCCGGTAACGGGAATTGTAATCGCTGCACGATCAAATATCAAAACTAGTTCAGCGTGGTTGTTGTACGCAAACCTGCTATGAGCAAATAGGAAGATTCCTGGAGCTGCAGTGCTCTCCGACGCGGTGTATGCCGAACTAATTTTGATATTATCGTGCAGCGATTATAATTCCCGTTACCGGCTTTTATTTAATAACCTCCTGTAACTGATGAAGGTCACAATTGACCAAAACGTTTTCCTGTAATTACTACAATAAATTTTTCATGCTGCATCTTACCTAAAGTTGAGTGCTAGGTCTCTTACTATTAATTTACGAAAGTAATGGCAGCGGTCATGGCCATCCTTCGTTCAAAGGGGATCCTCATAATCCCCTATCGACGACCTTCTGGTCAAGGGTTCGTCTCGCCGGGACTGCGACCAGAGCCTCCAGATCACTCTGGACACGCTGACCCGCCTCGGTTGGGTGATCAACAAGGACAAGTCGACCTTGATTCCAACTCAGCGTCTCGCGTTCCTGGGCATGGAATTCAACACCATTAAAGCTCGGGTGGTCCTCCCGAAGGAGAAGTTCCTCTCTCCGACAGGGCATCAAAGCCTTAAAGCACCCTGTTCCTCTTCATCTACGGCTCTGCATGAGAGTATTAGGGAAGATGGTCGCTTCCATGGAAGCAGTTCCTTATGCTCAGTTCCACTCTCGCCCTCTCCAGCTGGCTCTTCTGTCTGCCTGGGACAGGAACCCACTTTCCATGATTCGCCCTCTGAATGTGAGGCAGTCTCTCACTTGGTGGACGCTTTCCACCTCCATTCTGCCAGGGAGGTAATTTCTCCCCCTCCGCTGGCAAGTCATCACCACCGACGCCAGTCTTCAGGGGTGGGGTGGGGTGCGGTCTTTCTCCATCGCACAGCGCACGGTCGCTGGAATGTTTGAGACCCTTCTCCCGATCAATCTCTTGGAGATCAGGGCGATCTTCCTCGCCCTCCTCTGCTGGCAGCTCCTCCTCGTGGGAAATCCGGTCCGCATTCAGTCAGACAACGCCATGGCTGTGGCTTACATAAACCACCAGGGCGGGATTTGCAGCAAGCAGATCATGAGGGAGGTGGCAACGATTCTATGGTGTGAACCACGTTCCCGCCATCTCAGCTGTCCACATTCCAGGGGTGATGGACAATTGGGAAGTCGACTTTCTCAGCCATCAGGGCCTCGTGTCAGGCGAATGGTCTCTCCACCCCACAGTCTTCAGCCAAATTTGTCAGGTGGGGAGTTCCGGACGTTGACCTAATGGCCTCCCGAACAAACCACAAGGTTCCCCAGTATGTATCCAGGTCTTGGGACCCGATGGCCGTCGGTTACGACGCCCTTGTGATCCCGTAGGCCCAGTTCCACATGCCCTTTTTGTTATTGCCTCTTCCCTTGATCCCAAGGGTCGTAAAAAAGGTAAGAGGGGGTCCCCGTTCTCTTAATAGCTCCAGATTGGCCTCGGAGGGCCTGGTACGCGGAGCTAGTGAACATTCTGTCGGATGTCCCCTGGAGACTCCTAGAACGTCTGGATCTTTTATCGCAGGGGCCCCTCTTCCACCCGAATTCTCTGTCTCTGAATTTAATGGTATGGCCGTTGAGGCCGCGGTCCTAAGGGACTCGGGTTTTTCTCATAGCGTCATACAGACCATGATAAAAGCTAGGAAACCGGCATCTTCACGAATCTGTCATAGATGTTAAAAGGCCTTTTTCCGATGGTGCAATGACAACAGTTTGTTCCCTATAGTTTTTTCCCTTCCTTCAGTCCTTCACTTCCTTCAAGTGGGTCTCGATTCTGGCCTTTAAGTACTTTAAAGGGCCAGGTTTCCCCCTGTCCATCCTTTTCCAAAGGGACCTGGCTTCCCTTCCCTAGGTCAGGAACTTCCTCCAAGGTGTTGCCCACATAGCACCTCCTTACTATTTCCCGGTCGAGCCATTGGATCTCAACCTTTTTCTTGTGCCCTCCAGTATGCGCCTTTTTGGATCAATCCAGGACATTTCCTTTTCCCTTCTTTCATGGAAAGTGACCTTCCTGGTCGCCATCAACTCTATTAGAAGCGTCTCCAAGTTGGCGGCATTGTCCTGTCGTTCTCCTTTTCTGATTCTGCATCAGGATAAGGTAGTCCTTTGGCCTGTTCCTTCCTTTTTACCAAAAGTAGGTTTGGCTTTTCACATTAACGAATACATCGTCCTTCCTTCCTTGTGCCCTTCCCCGCTTCATCCCTTGGAGAAATCTCTCCACAAGCTTGATTTGGTCAGGGCTATCTGGGTCTATCCTACCAGAACTGCTTCCTTTCACCAGTCCGATCCTCTGTTTGTCGTCTCTGAAGGTCATCGGAAGGGGCTCCCCGTCTCTAAATCCACTATTGGTTGTTGGATTCGATCGGCGGTTCTGGAGGCATACTACCTTCAAGATAAACAGCCTCCTCCGGGGGTGAGGGCTCACTCTACTCGGGCTGTGGGAGCTTCCTGGGCCATTCATCACCAGACCTCGGCTTTGCAGGTTTGCAAAGCCGCAACTTGGTCGTCTCTTCACACTTTCGTACGGTTTAACAAGGTGCATACTCAGGCTTCTGCGGACGCAGGCCTGGGTATCAAGATACTGAAGGCGGCGGTTTCCCACCGGTCAACCTAAGTCTTCCTTTCTCTATTTTTCCCACCCTTGGGATGGCTTTTGGACATCCCATGGTAACCTGTGTCCCCCAATGAAGCGAGAAAGAAAGAGGGATTTTTGGTACTTAACGTAAAATCTTTCTTGAAGCCTTCATTGGGCATCACAGCACCCTCCCTTTGTTGTACCGTGTTGTCCAACGTGCTGTTGTTTTGGGTTGATCATAGGTTGAGTTCTTTATACTTACTCCTACAAATGCTTAAGCACCAACTGAGTTGGATTGTGCATGTCGGAGGGTGTATACTGCCGAGGAGTTAACTTTTCCTTATTTGCATAGTGTCAGCTTCCTAGCGACAGCAGCATACACCCATGGTAACCTGTGTCCCCCAATGAAGGCTCCAAGAAAGATTTTACGGTAAGTACCAAAATCCCTCTTTTCATCTCCCTTCCCTCCGGAAACAAGTTCTTCATGTCTCGCCCGCCAATACTTACAGCTCAGATCCCTGGTTTCTTTCAAGCCATATCCTCTCTCCTCCACGCAAGAGTCATCGTTCTTGTTCCTTCCCAAGAACGTTTTTCCTGTTTCTATTCCAATCTTCTGACGTAGATCTGATGGCATCTCGGATGAACGCCAAGGTGCCCCACTTCATAGTCAGGTCCACCGATCGGTCAGGACGCACTGATCCTATCTTGGTCTTTCTTTCGCCTTTCTAATATCCTTCCGCACCTCCCCTGAATTCCAAGGGTTGTCAAGAACATCAAGTCAGAGGGAGTACCCATAATTCTGGCGGTTCCAGACTGGCCCAGATGGGCCAGATATTCAGACCTAGTAAACATGCTCACAGACACCCTCTGGAAATTTTTGACTGTCAGAGCCTCCTTTTCACAGGGTCCCCTTCCATCTGTATCCTCATTTGTTCAATAGCATGGCTGTTGAGGCCGCCGTTCTAAAGGAAACAGGGTTTTCACCTCAGGTCATACAGACCATGATCAGTGTCGTCTCGCATTTATCATTGGATCCAGAGGGCCTATTTTCTTTGGTATGAAGACAGTCAGTCTCTCTCCCCCTCATGTCCTTTTTACGAACAACCATACTAGCTTTTCTCCAGTCTTCCTCGACTCTAAGCTTTCCCTTAGCACGCTTAAGGGTCAAGTTTCCACCCTCTCGATTCTGTTTCAGAAGGATCTGGCGTCCCGGCCTCAAGTCATGACCTTCCTTAAGGGCATTGCTCATCTGGCTCCACCTTATCAGCTTCCAGAAGATCCATGGGACCTTAATTTGGTTCCATCTGTCCTTCAACAGTATCCATTCAAGCCCATCTAGGACATTACATCGTCCCTTTTTTCCTGGAATGTTGCTTTCTTGGTGGCTATCACGTCTATCTTATGTGTTTTGGAGCTATTGGCTCTTTCATGTCGTTCTTCTTTTCTCATTATCCATCAGGAAAAGGTCGTTCTCAGGTTCCTTCCGAAAGTACTTTTCCTCTTTCCACATCAATGAGGATATTGTCCTGCCTTCCATTTGCCATTCCCCAGTTTATTCCCTTTAATGGTCTCCACAAGCTGGATTTGGTCAGAGCTCTTCACTTCTACCTCTCTTGGACAGCTACCTTTCTGCACTCTGACTAGGTTAGTGATTTATGAGGGTTGTCATAAGGCTCTCTCAGCCTCTAAATCTACCATAGCTCGCTGGACTTGTTCGGCATTCTTGGAGGCATATCAGGACAACTATAGACCACCCCCTCCAAAAGCAAGGTCTCACTCCACCTTCACTCTTTTGCAAGATTTTACCAAATTCATACCTACGCATTGGCGGATGCCAGCCTGGGAAAAAAGGTATTGCAGAAGGTGGTTGTCCGTCATCCGACCTGAGTTTTCAAAAGTTTTTATTCCCTCCTTTAGGATGTACAATGGTTGCCTATATACCCCAATGAAGCGATTTAAAAAAAGATTGTTGGTACTCACTGTAAAATCTTTTTCTTAAAGCCTTCATTGGGGGACACAGCACCCTCCTTGTTTTGTGCTTGTGCCTTCGGTTGAGCCTGGTGGTTTGATGTTTTGGTTTCTATGGTTGCTGCTTCTCCTACTGCTTTTTCACTAACTGAAAAGCTGTGTGTCTGTCGGTGGGTGTATACTGCTGAGGAGGAGCTAACTTTTTTTTTTGCCTACTGTCAGCCTCCTAGTGATAGCAGCATGCACCCATGGTTACCGGTGTCCCCCAATGAAGGCTCCAAGAAAGACTTTATGCTGAGTATCAAGAATCCATCTTTGATTTGTTTCTGCAGCTCAAAAGCACATCTCTATAAATCCCATCCACTTCACTGGAACTGTAAGACACTGTTTGTTTGTTTTTTACGCAGCGTCAAAAGCTCACCAAATGCTCATTGTGGAAATTTTAGCCTAAAATTGGTAAAATACAGGCTTCTGCATAATCCAGTTAACTGCTTCAAAGTTTTTTCCACATCTTCTCCCTTCCCAATGCAGAAGTGAGCTGAGAAATTAGTTATCCCTTTAAAGTTGTACTCTTATTTTTAGGCGTGAGGTGTTTTTTTTTTTTTTTTTTTTTTTTTCTCCTGCTCTATAGCGCACTT
Source organism: Ranitomeya imitator (assembly GCF_032444005.1). Lineage (NCBI taxonomy): Eukaryota > Metazoa > Chordata > Amphibia > Anura > Dendrobatidae > Ranitomeya > Ranitomeya imitator. The sequence continues at coordinate 494,739,544 of NC_091286.1, read as the reverse complement.
AATAAAATGAAATGGTTATATTATATTTCCTTCTCAATAGGTGGAAGAACTAAGAAGTGTCCCTGCTAATAGCCAGAAGATTATTGAGGAGGCAAGTAAAAAAAAGGAAGCTCTGGAAAAGGAAAAAGAAAAGGAGGAAGAAAAGTTGAAAGAGGTTATGGATAGTCTAAAAAAAGAAACCCAAGGTTTACAAGAGGAAAAGGAGGTTTGATACTTTTATTTTTACCTATGTAATGTTTGTGTTTAAGTTTTTTAATTTTAATGTTGCAATAATGCATTTACATATAATTGTCGAACTGTACTAAAAATTGTATCAAGCTCCTTAGGTCTACAATAACTAGTCAACACTTAACTGGATAGAGAGATACACATGTGGTCAAAATTGTTGGTACCCCTCGTTTAATGACAGAAAAACCCACAATGATCACAGGAATAACTTGAATCTGACAAGTCATAATAAATAAAAGATCTATGAAAATGAAAAAATGAAGGTCGGACATTGCTTTTCAACCATGCTTCCACAGAATTTAAAAAAAAAAAAAAACATGAAATAGGCCTGGACAGAAATGAGGTAACCTTAACTTAATAATTTGTTGCACAACCTTTTGAGGCAATCACTGCAATCAGTGCGGAGCAGCGCGCGTCGGTGAACCATAGCAAGTGCCGGGGGCCTGAGCGACAAGAGGGGAGTATGTGATTTTTTTTTTTTTTTTTTTTTTTTTTTAATCAAAGCAACAGCTTATGGAGCATCTTATGGGGCCATAATCAGCATTTGTGCAGCATTATGTGGGGCAAATGTCTGTATGGAGCATCTTATAGGGCCATAATCAGCATTTGTGCAGCATTATGTGGGGCAAATGTCTGTATGGAGCATCTTATAGGGCCATAATCAGCATTTGTGCAGCATTATGTGGGGCAAATGTCTTTATTCAGCATCTTATAGGACCATAATCAGCATTTGTGCAGCATTATATGGGGCATATTTTAATATGGAGCATCTAAGGGGACCCATCATGAACTGTATGGAGCATTATATGGGGCTCCTGATTCAATATGGATATTCAAAAACACTTGGCCTACTGACGTCTCAATCAATTTTACTTTTATTGGTATCTATTTTTATTTTTGACGTTTACCAGTTGCTGCTGCATTTTACACGATTCATTAAGTTTTCCCAGTTTTTTGTGGCAAAATTAGGGGTCTCGGCTTATACTCGGGTCGGCTTATACTCGAGTATATACAGTATTTTGACCCCCTCCTCAAGAGCAGACTTCTCCAGTTGTCTCGTGTTTGGAAATAGCTGAAACATGCTGTCTGAAAAAAGGCAACCTTCAAAGATACTCAATAGGATTTAGGCCAGGGCTCATAGAAGGCCACTTCAGAATAGTCCAATGTTTTCCTCCATGCTATTCTTGGGTGTTGTTTGCTGTGTGTTTTGGGTCATTATCCTGTTGCTAAACCCATGACCTCCGACTGAGACCAAGCTTTCTGACACTGGGCAGCACATTTCTTTCTAGAATCCCTTGATAGTCTTGAGATTTCAGTGTACTGATATTAGACACCCTGTGCCAGATGCAGCAAAGCAGCCCCAGAACATAACAGAGCCTCCTCCATGTTTCACAGTAGTGACAGTGTTCTTTTCTTGATAAGCTTAATTTTTCTGTCTGTGAACATAGAGCTCATGTGTCTTGCCAGAAAGTTCAATTTTTGTCTTATCACACAGAAGCTTTGTGGCTTGTCAACATGTAGTTTGGCAAATTCCAGTCTGGCTTTATGATTTTTTTTTTTTTCAACAATGATGTCCTCCTTGGTAGTCTCCCGTGAAGTCCACTTTGGCTCATACGACGGATGATGCGATCTGACACTGATGTTCCTTGAGCTTGATGTTCACCTTTAATCTGTTTAGAAGGTTCTCTGGGCTCTTTTATTACCATTCGTATCCATCTCTTTGATTTATCATCCATTTTCCTCCTGCGGCCACGTCCACGGAAGCTGGCTACAGTCCCATAGATCTTAAATTTCTGAATAATATGTGCAACTGTAGTCACAGAACATCAAGCTGCTTGGAGATGGTCTTATATCTTTTACCTTTTAACTTTTTTGTCTATAATTTTCTTCCTAATCTCCCGAGACAACTTTTACCTTCCTTTCCTCTGGTCCATGTCACCAAACAGCACATTGAGTATCTGTAGCCCTATATACAGGCCCACTCACTGATTCCAAGATTGTAGACACCTGTGATGCTAATAAGTGGACACACCTTGATTTAAGGCCTGTTTCACATTAGCGTTGCGGACGGCTGCGGACTTCCTCCGTGAAGCCCCGGCCGCACCTCAGCCACTAGCTCCGCCTACATTGGCATGCGGCCTGCATACCTATCTTTAACATTAGGTACCCAGGTCGTGCCTCTGTGTGTGGATGCTTCCGCATGTGTCATTTTGACGATGCGACGATCAGCGTAGAACGCAGCTTGTAGCAATTTTTTCTTCTTCTCCGCATCGTCAAAACGACACATGCGGAAGCATCCGCATACAGCGGCACGACCTGCATTCCTAATGTTAAAGATGGCTACGCAGGCCGCATGCCGGCAGCATGCAGAAGTAGGCGGAGCTAGCGGCCGAGGGCGGGGCTTCATAAGGGAAGTCCGCAGCTCCTCAAAACGCTAGTGTGAAACTAGCCTAACATATCCCTTTTGTCACATTTTCAGGGGTACCATCATTTATTTGGACTCTCATGACAGCACCAGGGGAGAGAGGGGATCCGCCCTTCAGGAACAGGAAACCTACAGATACAAAAAGGGCGGCACCTCTCCCACGTATCCGAAAGAATTCTATGGATCCCAGGCCAGCCTGCCGAATCAGGTAGTGAGGGGGGTCTCCTACCTCGGCCGGTGCTGATGTCCTGGAGACTCCACGGTGGTCCTGGCTGGGCTGCACGGCAGTGGTGTTCACAGCAGGGAGTGGCGTCCAGAGGATATCCGTCTCCATGGAGGCCAGCACCAGGTGATTATTTCCCTGAGATTTTCTGCTTTGGCGGTGTGTGCACTGTGCAAAGGGCTGAGTGGAGCCAGGGCATGATAGTGGGCGCTGCCCCGCTCTGCTCTGAACGCAGGCAGGAAGCGTTGATAGGCCGCGGTGATGTCAGAGGCGGGGCCGGCGAGCGCTTCCAAGCCGGAGTTGCTGCGCATGCGCTGCAATTCCAAGATGGCTTCGCCACCGGAATTGGACGCCGGACATACGCAGGGCCCTCTGACCAGTCTGCTGCACCTGTGGGGGCAGAGACCAAATCAGGGGAGAGCTCATGGCAAATCTGACCGGAGGAGGGGATTTAAGCAGGCTCCAGGTTCGGACCCATGCTTCTGGCCTCATTGTCGCTTCATGATGGAGAGTGATCGTGAGCAGCAGCCTTTGCTGCTGGAGGAGGTACGACAGAAGCCTAAAGAGAAGGAGCGTGACAGAAGGATTGACCTGTCCAATCGTAAGAGCTCCAGGCAGGGATCTGGAGCATCGACTGTGAAAAATCACCCTCATATTCCAGTAGCTTTTCACTGCAGGCACTAGTAAGTGATCTATATGAATGTTCACTCAGTGACGTGGTTCCCCCTTATATTTTTTGTTTTAGGGGAAGAAGTGCATGGGTAAGGCAAAGCACAAGGAATGCGCCTGTGGAGTCCCCTTACCAGATTCATGCCCCAAAAAATTATGCACCCCTGTATCCAGCAGACGGTGAGGTCTCAGGGAATGGAAGGGGTGGAGGGGCATTAGGTTTAGATAGACTATATTGCCTTTACTGTCCCCTCTCAGGTAGCAGAAGAATCTCTCAATGTTGCGGCAAACCTGAAAGAGATGGTCAGAGCGGAAGTAAGGGAATCCCTGAGGTCCCTGTCTCAAGCAGGAAGCTCAAAATACAAGACCCCTTTGGACTCTGATTCTTCGGGGGAAGAGGAAAAGGATGAGTGCTCCTATGACTCGGCCCCCTCTTCGTCTGAGGAAGACTCTGCCTGTTTGTCTGCCCCTGGATTGGGTAGATAGGCTGGTAAAAATGGGCAGGGGTACGATGGGCATAGCGGAGTCCAGACTGCAGCTATCAAAACAGGAGATCATGTTCAGTGGGCTGGATCAAAGGATGCAAAGGTCCTTCCTATTAAATGAAGATTCAGGAGCTAATTTTCTGGGAATGGAAAAAGCCTGAAAAGAAGAGTTCTTTACCACTGGCTCTTAAACGCAGATGCCCCTTCGACGACCCGGCAGTTAACACCTGGGACAAGGCCCCTATATTAGATGCTGCAGTTTCCAAGGCATCAAAAAAGGCCTCTCTACCTTTTGAGGATATGGGGTCCCTAGATTCCCTTGATAGGAAGGCAGATGGGAACGTGGGAGATGGTGTCCGGTTCCCCAAGACCAGCGGTAGCATCAACTTGTACGGCCAGATCCATGATGGTCTGGCTGGACCAAATGGAGTCCCAGTTAAAAGGAGGAGCTTCTAGAGCTAAAATTCTGAGTGCCCTACCAGTGATTCAAGAGGCCGCTGCTTTCATATCGGATGCTTCAGTTGACTCTGATAGAATGGCGGCCACATCAGCAGGACTTTCTAACACGGCCTGTAGAGCCCTGTGGTTGAAATGCTGGTCGGGCGACATCCAAGCAAGGTCAAAACTCTGTGCTATTCCATTCAAAGGAGAGTACCGTGTTTCCCCGATAGTAAGACACCCCCGAAAGTAAGACGTAGTGGGGGTTTTAGCGGGGTCGGCTAATGTAAGACGTACCCCCGAAAGTAAGACGTAGTAAATACCGTAGTGCTGAGTAGGGTCGGCCGAAACTCGATGGTTCCCAGGGTCTGAAGGAGAGGTAACTCTCCTTCAGGCCCTGCGATCCATATTTAAGTGTAAAATAAAGAATTAAAATAAAAAATATCGCTATACTTACCCTCTGACGCGCCCTGGTACTAACCGGGAACCTTCCTTCCTTCGAATCAGCGCTTCCAGGACCTGCGGTGACGTCGCGGCTTCTGATTGGTCGTGCGAGCGGTCACATGGGCGGTCGCGCGATTAATCACAAGCTGCGACGTCACCGCAGGTCCTGGAAGCGCTGATTCAAAGGAAGGAAGGTTCCCGGTTAGTACCAGGGCGCGTCAGAGGGTAAGTAAAGCGATATTTTTTATTTTAATTCTTTATTTTACACTTAAATATGGATCGCAGGGCCTGAAGGAGAGTTTCCTCTCCTTCAGATCCTGGGAACCATCCAGGGATACCTTCCGATACTTGTGTCCCATTGACTTGTATTGGTATCGGCGATATCCGATATTTTTCGGGTATCGGCCGATACTATCTGATACCGATACTTTCAAGTATCGGACGGTATCGCTCAACACTAGTACGGTAGTAAACTGTACGTTGGAAAAAAAAACGCAGCGTTTTTTTTTCCAATGTAAGACATACCCCGAAAGTAAGACGTAGTGGGACTTTTGAGTGGTAAAAGAATGTAAGACACTGTCTTACTTTCGGGGAAACACGGTATCTGTTCGGTCCAGCCCTGGATGAGTTGCTGGAGAAAGCAGGGTATAAGAAAAAATTCCCTAATTTATCATCCATATCCTAACGTCGTCCCTTCAACAGGAAGAGGTTTGGTCAGGGAAGAAAACGCTCATTATCACCCACTAGAGACCGGTTTAGATGGGAAGATAAACGGAGGAAAGGTACGGACTTTATGTTCCAACGTTCCTCAGAAGAGCGTAAGAAACCTGACCAATGACTAGCAATCCCTGTGGGGGGAGATTGTTTGCCTTCCTTCCAGCATGGTTAAGAATCACAAATAGTAACTGGGTGCGCAGCATAACAACTGATGGACTCAGGCTTGAGTTTAGTTAAACACCACGAGATAATTTTAAATTAACTCCCCTGCGCTCTTCTCCCCTTCAACAGACTGCATTGGAAGCAGAAGTTTTGAGTTTGTGCCTTAAGAATGTCCTGATAGAGGCTCTGGAATCTGAGAGAGGTAGAGGGTTCTACTCTCCTCTGTTACTAATTCAGAAACCAGATAGGTCATTTCGAACCATTATTAATCTTAGGTCCCTTAATGAGTTTCTGGTCAAGCGAACCTTTAAGATGTAATCAATCAGTTCAACAATAAAGATGTTTGAAAACTGTTTCATGGCAGTCATATATTTAAGACACGTATTATGTACCTACCGGTTTCTATGGGAGGGGTAGTTCGCCATTTTCAGTTTAGGGCACTTCCCTTCGGTCTGTCAGCTGCCCCTAGGGTATTCACGAAAATAATTGCCGAGTTCATTGCTCATTTACGAGAGTCAAATATTCTTATTGTTCCCTATTTAGATGACTTCCTCATAGTGGGGAATTCAGCAGATCATTGCCTATCACAGGTAGAAAGAGTTAGGGCCAGGCTTGAGCACTTAGCCTGGATTATAAATTACGAAAAATCCCGGTTACAGCCCTTAAAAATTCAGAAGTTTCTAGGTCTGTTAGATTCTGAAGCCCAGCAGTGTCATCTACCACCAGACAAGTTAACACAATCAACAACAAACATTAAGGGCAATCGATACTCTCCATCACCCTCAGACAAGCCATGTCCCTGTTATGGTCCCTGACGTCATGTACCCCAGCTGTCAGGTGGGGTCAGTTTCACACTAGACCTTTACAAAGAGCTGTCCACGTTAACGATAGAGCCTTGGGGGGTTCCTTGCAGGGTCTGATATCGTTGAGCCCGTTAACCCGTACGTCTCTTAGGTGGTGGCTGAGCAAGGACAACTTATCCTCGGGAGTTCCCTGGGTAACACACATAACTCGTGTAATAACCATGGACGCTAGCCCCTCAGGGGGCTATGACTTATCCAACCAGAGAGAGTTGTTGGCAATTGAATTATCGGTTAAAAAACTCCTCGTATATCTACAGGGTCACCATGTCATCCTTTCGGACAACCAGGTTGCGGTGGCCTATATCAATCACCAAGGTGGAACACGTTCCGAGGCTCTGATGCAAGTAGCAGATCGCCTATTTCAAACAGCCAAGAGACATTTTCAATCTTTTAACAGCGCTTCATATCAGAGGAAAGGAAAACGTTAAAGCAGACTTTCTAAGCCGCAATAATCTGACAAGGAGAGTGGTCTTTAAACATGGACATCTTCAATCAGATTGTCTGTGAATGGGGTCAACCAGAGGTGGACCTCTTTGCCACTAGAAAAAACAGAAAAGTGAGACAATTATGTTCCCTCAATCCCAGGGAGACTCCTCTGGTAGTGGACGCCTTCTTGATAAAATGGGACTTCTCCTTGGGTTACATGTTCCAACCATTAACCCTGTTACCTCTGGTAGTGAGAAAAATCAGTGAAGACCGAGCAAGAGTCATACTTTTTGGCCCAGGAGGACCTGGTTTGCGTGGCTCAGGACTGTCAATATGCGACCCCTGGGTACTTCCAGACCTTCCGGATCTGCTCTGCCAGGGGCCGATCAACCATCCACAAGTGATGGGACTTCATTTGACGGCATGGAGTTTGAGAGGTGATTGTTGAATGATAGAGGCTTCTCCTCAAATTTAGTTGATACCCTTCTGAAGAGTAGAAAACAGATTACAACAAAAATCTACGCTAGAACCTGGAGGCGGTTCCTGACCTCCTCGAGAGTTGATATCGAGGAGGGGGTTCCGATACGACAGATTCTAGAATTTCTTCAGAAGGGTTTGGAAATCTTTCCACGAGTAAACTAAAAGTGCAGGTTTCAGCCCTTGGTGCCTTGTTCTCTTGTAATATTTCCAGTAACTATTGGATTTCTAGTTTTTTGTTTTTTTTTTGTTTTAAATCTGCTGGTAGCGCTAGACCCATACACAAAAATAAGAGCATGTCATGGGATCTCAACCTAGTCCTATCGGCTATGACAGAGGCCCCATATGAACCCCTGCAGTCAGCTTCAATTAAAATGCTATGCCTTAAACCTGCTTTCTTGGTAGCAATAACATCTGCTAGTAGAGTAGAAGATATCCAGGCTCTTTCCAGACTTCCACCTTATACAGAGTTCTTACAGGACATAGTAGTCCTAAAGCCGGACCCAGCCTACTTGCCCAAAGTAGCATCACACTTCCACAGGTCCCAGGAGATAGTCCTGCCATCCTTTCTCCCTAATCTTTCTAACCCTAAGGAAGAGAAGCTCCATACATTAGACGTTAGAAGATGCCTTCTAGAATATATCTCAACTACTAATGCTTGGAAAAAGGATAATGCATTATTTTTATCCATCAAAGGTCCTAGGAAAGGGCTTAGCGTATCAAAAGGCACGCTAGCCAAATAGATTAGGGAGGCTATCTCTCTGGCTTATACAACAGGTGGGGTCCGGCTCTGCGGAATCTGAGTCCGCATTCCACCCAGGCCATGGCATCATCCTGGGCGGAAAGATCGGGAGTATCAATCGACCAGATATGTAAGGCGGCAACATGGTCATTCCCTTCCACCTTTTTTAGACACTAGCAATTGTACAATATAGACATCTGTGAAGCTCCTATAGATTATTTTTTCTTCATAAGGAAATTGATGGTATCCTGCACTAATTACTATTTTTAGTGCTGGTACTGATGATGCTATTTGTGTACTTCTCACGCATTATCTCTCCCCCCCCCCCCCCCCCCCCCCAATCGTTCTAAAGTCGCTAAATGTGACGGTACCCTTATACTTAGGAGTCTCAGCAGTGGTTGTGATATGTGTTTTAATTTTTTCTCTTAATGGCTACTTCTCAAATGACCACTGTTTTATTGTTTGTTTTAATCCACATTGTTGCCATGTAGGTAAAAGAGAGAGAACTGATGGAGCTGAACAAGAGTGTGAACGAAACCCGTTCAAAGATGGATGTTGCGCAGTCTGAGCTAGACATTTATTTGAGCCATCATAATACAGCATTGTCCCAGCTTAACAAGGCTAGGGAAGCATTAAACATTGCTTCATCCACACTGAAAGAAAGAAAAACTGCAATCAAAGATTTGGACATAAGGCTTCCAAAATCAGAGGAAGAACTTGGAAAGGTATGTTTGTAAGCAACTACAAACCTGTTGGAAAGTTCCAATAATTTTTAAAGGGGTTGTTTGGTCGAAATTGATTCGTCGGTTTCAGACCTGGGACCAAAAGGTATGTATGGGTTATACAAACCCCCAGCCAGTGGGCACGGCCTCAATCTCCATACACTTGTATCAAGCGAGGGCGCACCCTCTGCTCAATGCAAGCGTATGGAGCAAGGCCACGTCCTTTGTTGTGTATAACTCCTACATATCCCTCATTCCCGGGTCAGAAACCAGTGACTGCACTGGGGGGATTCATAAGTTTGCAGTCACATAGCGTGACTGCAGACTTATCGGTTTGGACCTGACAACCCCTTTTAAGTATCTATTAGGCTATGTGCACACGTTCAGGACTTTTTGAGTTTTTTCCACTTTTTTCTGTGGTTTTCCGCTGCAAAAACGCTTAAAACGTTAAGCATCCTATCATTTTAATGCATTCCGCAATTTTTGTGCCCATGCTGCTTTTTTTTCCCGCAAACAAATGCAGCATATTCATTAGTTTTGCGGAAAATCTGCGGATTTGCCACTGAATTATTGCATTGAGAACCTCCGGGGGAAAAAAACGCGATAAAAACACGAGCGGATTTCCTACGAAAGGAGTCCGGATTTGCTCAGGAAAATTCTGCATACATTCCTGTACATGGGCACATAGTGACAGTGTAATTTTTTTACTTAGAAAATGTCATTAATTTTTCTTTAACATGATTAGGATCTGAATTTGTATTCTGACCTGAATATTTATTCTTCTTAAATGTATAATTACAGAAAGAGAGTGAGCTTGAATCACTTGTACAAGAAGAATTGGCTGTAAAGAATGAAGTCAAAGTCATACGTCAAAAAGTCGAAGAAGCAAGAAGTTCTTTGTCTGCAAATCGCAGTAGAGGAAAAGTCCTTGATGCTCTGATTCAGCAGAAAAAAATGGGAAAAATCCCAGGCATCTATGGGAGATTGGTATGTTTCTATAGTTACTATTGCTTGTGGTGTCACTATGAGCCCTTTAAATTATTTCCTTGCTAATCTAGATGCACTGTAGGTCTGTTCCCTGTAGCAAGTGCTCACATACACAATTTAACCCCTTACTGACATCGGACGGTATAGTACGTCCGATGTCAGCTCCCCTGCTTTGATGCAGGGCTCCGTGGTGAGCCCGCATCAAAGCCGGGACATGTCAGCTGTTTTGAACAGCTGACATGTGCCCGCAATAGCGGCGGGTGAAATCGCAATTCACCCGCCGCTATTAACTAGTTAAATGCCGCTGTCAAACGCAGACATCGGCATTTAACTACCGCATCCGGCCGGGCGACCGGAAATGACGTCATCGCCGACCCCCGTCACATGATCGGGGGTTGGCGATGCTTCTCCATTGTAACCATAGAGGTCCTTGAGACCTCTATGGTTACTGATCGCCAGTAGCTGTGAGCGCCACCCTGTGGTCGGCGCTCACAGCACACCTGATTTTCTACTACATAGCAGCGAACAGCAGATCGCTGCTATGTAACAGAGGCGATCGTGCTGTGCCTGCTTCTAGCCTCTCATGGAGGCTATTGAAGCATGGCAAAAGTTAAAAAAAAAAGTGAAAAAAATAAAAAAAAATATAAAAGTTTACATCACCCTCTTTCGCCCCAATCAAAATAAATCCATTAAAAAAAATGAAATCTACACATATTTGGTATCGCCACGTTCAGAATCGCCTGATCTATCAATAGAAAAAAGCATTAACCTGATTGCTAAACAATGTAACGAGAAAAAAATCGAAACGCCAGAATTATGTTTTTTTTTTTTGGTCGCCGCGACATTACATTACATTAAAATGCAATAATGGGCGATCAAAAGCATGTATCTGCACCGAATTGGAATCATTAAAAAAGCCAGCTAGGCACGCAAAAAATAAGCCCTCAACCGACCCCAGATCATGAAAAATGGAGACGCTACGAGTATCGGAAAATGGCGCAATTTTTTTTATTTTTTTTTTTTTATTTTTTTTAGCAAAGTTTGGAATTTTTTTTCACCACTTAGGTAAAAAATAACCTAGTCATGTTAGGTGTCTATGAACTCGTAATGACCTGGAGAATCATAATGGCAGGTCAGTTTTAGCATTTAGTGAACCTAGCAAAAAAGCCAAGCAAAAAACGTGGGATTGCACTTTTTTTGCAATTTCACCGCACTAGAAATTTTTTTCCCGTTTTCTAGTACACGACATGGTAAAACCAATGAGGTCGTTCAAAAGTACAACTCGTCCCGCAAAAAACAAGCCCTCACATGGCCAAATTGACGGAAAAATAAAAAAATTATGGCTCTGGGAAGGAGGGGAGTGAAAAACGAACACGGAAAAACGAAAAATCCCACGGTCATGAAGGGGTTAAAGAGGCTCTGTCGGCTTTTATAATTTGAATGTTTTAGTGGATACATGTATTCGCATGAAATAATTTGAGTATCTTTTCTTAGAACACTGTTGTAATTTCCCTATTATTCCTGCTAGACACTTATGAATAAATTAACAGCTGGGTGTTACCATCCCCATGTCTAATGGGTGTGTCCCTACACTGAGCACTGATTGGACAGTGTTAGTATGTATTTACATACCCTCAACTAGTAATATTGAATAGCCAATTTATTCAGATTAGCAATAGGGGGAGATGAAAAGGAAAAAAAAGTATGCATTGTTCCTGCCTTCATTAATCGTAAAGATGAGATGCTCAGTGCACTTCTATTATCTTTCCAGGACAATACGTCAAAAACTTACCTGCTTAACCATGTACAGCGCATTTTGTGTCCCCTTTGATGTGGGCTCTGGCGCTGAGCTCACATCTTCCCTGGCACGTCAGCTGTTTTGGACAGCTAAGATGTGCCCCTAACAGCTGCGGGTGTAATCGTAATCCACCTGCAGCTGTTAACCCGTTAAATGCCGCAAACTGACAGCGGCGTTTAATGTGATCGCACTGGAAGCCCGGGTCGCCGATGGGTTGGCATAACAACCCGGGGTCGGCGCTCATCGCAAGTGAGCATTTCTGCTACCCACAGGCGATCTGATCATTGCCTGTATGTAGCAGAGGCGATCGGATTATCGCAACTTCTAGTCTCCCATGAAGCAAGTGAAAAGTAAACAAAATAGGTTTTCAAATAGTTTTTAAAAAAATAAAAAACTTCAAATCAACCCCCCCTCCCCATTCATCCCATTCAAAATAAAATAATGAAAAATACACACATTTGGTATCACCACATTCAAAATCGTTCGACCTGTTTTAATTTGATTGGTAAACGGCATAGCGAAAAAAAGGTCAGAACACCAGAATTACTTTTTTTTTTTTTTTTTTGGGTCGCCAACATTGCATTAAAATGCAGTAACGGCGATCAAAAGATCGTATCCACATAGAAATGGTATCGTAGATCAATCCGAGGACTACAAAAGTAGTGCAAACAAAATCAATTTATTTATTGAAGTCACAACCAGTCATACAAAATGCCGCCAACGTTTCGGCCAAAGCCTTTATCAAGGCATTTATCTACAAAATAATAAACCAAAATGAGTACACATAATTGCATATGTATATATATACACATCCATAAACATAAAAAATAAAGACAGGTTGTGCACACATAACAGAAAAGGAATCCATAGCCGAATAAACATTTCAGTCACATAGGTCCTATGTAACCGTGGAATAAGAACACGTCCTAAATAAAAAGAAAGAAAAAAGGGGGGATAGGGGAAAAAAAAGGGGGAAAACAGTATATAAACTTCACGAAGGATTATAAATGTAGCACAACGTCACTGCAGTAATCCCAAGGGAAAAAGGGGAAAAGAAAAAAGAAGAAAACGAAAATGCCAGAAGATCCAACACCCCTAGTGATCGCATCAGTATATAACATAGAAAATGGAGTCCCATCTACCCAAGAAGGTAGAGAAAAGGAAATTACCTGTATGATGGTAAAGGTCAAAGCTATAAGAGATACAATAAACAAAAAGGAGCCATGAACCAAACGCCAGGAGTAAAGTACAAGGAAGAAAACCAAGGGGCCACATATACATACCATATGGAGTGAGGTACACAGGAAAAAGGACGCTATGCGCTGCCACTGAGGAGGTAAGGTAGAGAAGAGGGGAAGCGGCGCTCTATTTAAGTATAAACTAACCTCTGACCCGGAACTAGAAGAACCAAGCGGCGACGCTAACAACCACACGGCCGCATGCGCAGAAGAATGCAGCCGACGGAAATGGGGCAGCGGTGACACTCGAAAACCGGAAGAAGATGGCGCCGATATCAACAAAGTGAGAACGCAGGCGCAGAAGAAACTGATGGACGGAAGTGGGGCAACGGATAGGAAAATATATACAAACGCAGGCGCCGGTAAACCAAAAGGGGAGGAAAAGAAAGAAAAGGGGAAAGAAAAAAGATAATGAGCGCGTGCGCAACTAAATAGAACTAAGAGGGCCAGACATAGCAAGGAAGGAAAACTGAAGAAACATCTAAAGAAGCATATAAAGAAACAGAATAGTAATCAAATAAACAGGCACTAAATAGAGCTAGAATAGAGTCACCAGCACAACTAAGGTAGAGCCCAAAAGGAAAAGTAAGATAAGATCAATATGAAAGGCATTCAGTATAGCACCACAAACCTGTAGAGAGTGATATAGCACCAAAGGGTGATGGACCACTGGATTAAATCTAGAGAAAAAAAAGCAAATATTAGAGTAATGTACTCACTACCAGTATTATACAATGCAATAATATAAAGGACATGTGATAAACCACAGTACATAGCAATAAGAAAGAACATATATATATATATATATATATATATATATATATATATATATATATATATATATATATATATATATATATATATATATAAAAATATATATATACATATCACTATATAGAAAGAAAAATGGAAAAAACAAGATGAAAAAACAAGAGATCCCGTGTTGAATCTCACAGACCTACTACATACTACAAACTAATATGCTATTAATAGAAGGTCTCATACTCTCTATTAAGGCCATATGGTTCCAATGTCTGGAGTTTATGAATCCAATAAGCCTCCCTCTGTTTGAGTTTAAGGATTCTATTACCGCCTCTCCTGGCTATGGGAATACTATCAATAATTTGGTATCGGAGCTGTGCAATGCTGTGGTTCTGTGAAATGAAATGGGCAGGTATTGGTAAGAGCAGTTTTTTGCACCGGATAGTTGACTTGTGTTGTGAGATGCGGTCTCGGATATGTTGGGAAGTCTCACCAACATATCCGAGACCGCACGGACATTTAATGAGATAAATAACATAGGTAGAATCGCAGCTAAAGAAGCCGCGAATCGGAAACCTCTTGCCCGATCTAGGGTGAGTAAACGTATCGCCCCTCGTAATGTTAGAACATTGAAGACAATGCAAGCATGGAAATGTGCCCTTTCGTGCTGTAGCTAAAAATGTTTGTCTTGTGACAAGTTTAGAACTCCCAATGTCGGCTGAGACCAAAAGGTTACGTAAATTGGGAGGTTTTTTATGGCACATAAGTGGGGCTACCTGGAACTCAGGAATACCTGGATAAGATAAGCCTAGAAGAGACCAGTGTTTACGGATTAAGCCATGAAACATGGGCATAAAAGGGTGATAGGTGTTAACAAAAGCCATCCTGTTAACTCGTGGTTGGGGTGTAGTTAAAGGTGAATTGTCCAATGGAAAATCTAAAAATGAATCAGGATATCCACGATTCCGGAACTTCGATGCCATCTCATTCAATCTCACTGCTCGTAAAGAAGGATCTGACACGATCCTATTGATCCTGCTATATTGTGATCTTGGGAGAGATCGCTTGATGTGACGAGGGTGGCAGCTAGTGAAAAGAAGTAAGCTGTTTTTGTCCGTGGATTTTACAAAAAGGTCGGTAGATAAAGACCGATCATCATGAATGGTGACCAAGGTGTCCAAAAAGGAAATAGATTTTTGGTCATGTTGTATTGAAAAGGTCAATTTATCAACAGACGTATTAATAGACTGGTAGAAGGATAAAAGTGAGTCCAGGTCCCCACACCATATCAAGAAAATGTCGTCAATGTATCTCTTCCAGAGTGGGCAAAACTGCTGGAAGAGTACATGTGTATAGACGAATTTGGATTCAAAATCGGCCATAAAGATGTTAGCATATGGGGGCGCAACGTTACTGCCCATGGCGGTGCCATTAAGTTGAATAAAAAATTCATCTTCAAATAAAAAGAAATTTTTAGTCAGAATAAGGGTCAATAATGCACCACAGAATTCCTTTAGATCTGGACCAAAATTGGTGTTATTATCCAAAAAAACCTCGACAGCTTGGATACCACTGCTATTATTAATGTTAGTGTACAAGCTATTGACATCTAATGTTGCCAAATAACAATCCACAGGTACTCTATCAAGACCGCGAATCGCGGACAAAAAGTGTGAGGTATCTCGCAAGAAGGAGGGAATATGGCATAATAATGGGGATAAAATCTTTTCCAATACCATCGCAAGAGGAGAAAGCAAAGAACCAGTAGAGGCCACAATGGGCCTCCCAGGAGGACATGTAAGATTTTTATGGATTTTGGGCAAAGTGTAGAGAACGGGGCAGATAGGATAAAGATTAATCAGAAACTCGCCGAGTTTATTATCGATAACCCCTAATGTGCAAAATCGATGGGATAATCGGCGAATTTCCTTGGTAATATTAGATGTAGGGTCATGATTAATCCGAAGGTAAGTATCAGTATCGTTTAATTGAGAGCGAATCTCATTAACATAATATTGCCTATCCATAACTACCACCGCACCACCTTTATCGGCGGGTTTAACCACCAGTTGTTTATTAGACCTTAAACTATCAATAGCATCTTTTTCTGCTCTAGACATATTACTTCTAATTTGAAGGCGACCCTGTTGAATGTCAATTAATTTCTTACGTACATCGTTTTTAACCCCTTCCCGACCTGTGACACAGCGTATGCGTCATGAAAGTCGGTGCCAATCCGACCTGTGACGCATATGCTGTGTCACAGAAAGATCGCGTCCCTGCAGATCGGGTGAAAGGGTTAACTCCAATTTCACCCGGCCTGCAGGGACAGGGGAGTGGTAGTTTAGGCCAGGGGGGGGTGGCTTCACCCCCCCGTGGCTACGATCGCTCTGATTGGCTGTTGAAAGTGAAACTGCCAATCAGAGCGATTTGTAATATTTCACCTAAAAAAATGGTGAAACATTACAATCCAGCCATGGCCGATGCTGCAATATCATCGGCCATGGCTGGAAACACTTATGTGCACCCACCCCACCCCACCGATCGCCCCCCCAGCACCCCGATCTGTGGTCCGCTCCCCTCCGTCCTGTGCTCCGCTCCCCCGTCCTCCTGTCCGCTCCCCCCGTGCTCCAATCACACCCCCCGTGCTCCGATCATACCCCCCCGCACTCCGATCACCCCCCCCCCCCCGCACAGCGATCCCACCCGTGCTCCGATTCCCCCCCGTGCTCCGATCCACCCCCCTGCACAGCGATCCCCCACCCCGTGCTCCAATCCACCCCCCCGTGTTCCTATCCACCCCCCCCCCCCCGTGCTCCGATCCACCCCCCCCCCGTGCTCCGACGCTCCCCCCGTGCCCTGATCTCCCCCCCCTTATACTTACCACCCGGGATCCGTCCGTCTTCTTCCCTGGGCGCCGCCATTTTCCAAAATGGCGGGCGCATGTGCAGTGCGCCCGCCGAATCTGCCGGCCGGCAGATTCGTTCCAAAGTGAGTTTTGATCACTGAGATATAACCTATCTCAGTGATCAAAATAAAAAAAAAAATAGTAAATGACCCCCCCCCCCCCCCCCCCTTTGTCACCCCCATAGGTAGGGACAATAAAAAAAATAAAGAATTTTTTTTTTTTTTTACACTAAAGTTAGAATAGGGTTAGGGTTAGGGCTAGGGTTAGGGGTAGGGTTAGGGGTAGGGTTAGGGTTAGGGGTAGGGTTAGGGGTAGGGTTAGGGTTAGGGCTAGGGTTAGGGGTAGGGTTAGGGGTAGGGTTAGGGGTAGGGTTTCGGTATGTGCACACGTATTCTGTTCCTCTGCGGATTTTTCCGCTGCGGATTTGATAAATCCGCAGTGCTAAACCGCTGTGGATTTATCGCGGATTTACTGCGGTTTTTCTGCGCATTTCACTGCGGTTTTACAACTGCGATTTTCTATTGCAGCAGTTGTAAAACCGCTGCGGAATCCGCAGAAAGAAGTGACATGCTGCGGAATGTAAACCCCTGCGTTTCCGTGCAGTTTTTCCGCAGCATGTGTACAGCGATTTTTGTTTCCCATAGGTTTACATTGAACTGTAAACTCATGGGAAACTGCTGCGGATCTGCAGCGTTTTCCGCAGCGTGTGCACATACCTTTAGAATTAAGCTATGTGCACACGGTGCAGATTTTGCTGCGGATCTGCAGCGGATTTGCCGCTGCGGATTCGCAGCAGTGTTCCATCAGGTTTGCAGTTCCATGTAAACATATGGAAAACCAAATCCGCTGTGCCCATGGTGCGGAAAAAACCACGCGGAAATGCTGCGTTGTATTTTCCGCAGCATGTCAATTCTTTGTGCGGATTCCGCGGCGTTTTACACCTGTTCCTCAATAGGAATCCACAGGTGAAATCCGCACAAAAAACACTGGAAATCCACGGTAAATCCGCAGGTAAAACGCAGTGCCCTTTACCCGCGGATTTTTCAAAAATGATGCTGAAAAATCTCACACGAATCCGCAACGTGGGCACATAGCCTTAGGGTTAGGGTTGGAATTAGGGTTGTGGTTAGGGGTGTGATTACTGTTATGGCTACAGTTGGGATTAGGGTTAGGGGTGTGTTGGGGTTAGTGTTGGAGGTAGAATTGAGGGGTTTCCACTGTTTAGGCACATCAGGGGTCTCCAAACGCAACATGGTGCCACCATTGATTCCAGCCAATCTTGTATTCATAAAGTCAAATGGTGCTCCCTCAATTCCGAGCCCCGACGTGCGCCCAAACAGTGGTTTACCCCCACATATGGGGTACCAGCATACTCAGGACAAACTGCGCAACAATTACTGGGGTCCAATTTCTCCTGTTACCCTTGTGAAAATAAAAAAATGCTTGCTAAAACATCATTTTTGAGGAAAGAAAAATTATTTTTTATTTTCACGGCTCTGCGTTGTAAACGTCTGTGAAACACTTGGGAGTTCAAAGTGCTCACCACATATCTAGATAAGTTCCTTGCGGGGTCTAGTTTCCAAAATGGGGTCACTTGTGGGGGGTTTCTACTGTTTAGGCACATCAGGGGCTCTGCAAATGCAATGTGACGTCCGCAGACCATTCCATCAAAGTCTGCATTTCAAAAGTCACTACTTCCCTTCTGAGCCCCGACGTGTGCCCAAACAGTGGTTTACCCCCACACATGGGGTATCAGCGTATTCAGGACAAACTGGACAACAACATTTGTGGTCCAATTTCTCCTGTAACCCTTGGGAAAATAAAAAATTCTGGGCTAAAAAATTATTTTTGAGGAAAGAAAACGTATTTATTATTTTCACGGCTCTGTGTTATAAACTTCTGTAAAGCACTTGGGGGTTAAAAGTGCTCACCACATATCTAGATAAGTTCCTTTGGGGGTCTAGTTTCCAAAATGGGGTCACTTGTGGGGGGTTTCTACTGTTTAGGCACACCAGGGGCTCTGCAAACGCAACGTGACGCCCGCAGACCATTCCATCAAAGTCTGCATTTCAAAAGTCACTACTTCCCTTCTGAGCCCCGACGTGTGCCCAAACAGTGGTTTACCCCCACACATGGGGTATCAGCGTACTCAGGACAAACTGGACAACAACTTTTGTGGTCCAATTTCTCCTGTAACCCTTGGGAAAATAAAAAATTCTGGGCAAAAAATTATTTTTGAGGAAAGAAAACGTATTTATTATTTTCACTGCTCTGTGTTAGGAACTTCTGTGAAGCACTTGGGGGTTCAAAGTGCTCACCTCACATCTAGATAAGTTCCTTTCGGGGTCTAGTTTCCAAAATGGGGTCACTTGTGGGGGGTTTCTACTGTTTAGCGACATCAGGGGCTCTGAAAACGCAACGTGATGCCCGCAGAGCATTCCATCAAAGTCTGCATTTCAAAACGTCACTACTTCACTTCCGAGCCCCAGCATGTGCCTAAACAGTGGTTTACCCCCACATATGGGGTATCAGCGTACTCAGGAGAAACTGGACAACAACTTTTGAGGTCAAATTTCTCCTGTTACCCTTGGGAAAATAAAAAAAAGCGGGCTAAAAAATCATTTTTGAGAAAAGAATTTTTTTTTTTAATTTTCATGGCTCTGCGTTATAAACTTCTGTGAAGCACTTGAGGGTTCAAAGTGCTCACCACACATCTAGATTAGTTCCTTTGGGGGTCTAGTTTCCAAAATGGGGTCATTTGTGGGGGATCTCCAATGTTTAGGCACACAGGGGCTCTCCAAACGCGACATGGTGTCCGCTAATGATTGGAGCTAATTTTCCATTTAAAAAGCCAAATGGCATGCCTTCCCTTCTGAGCCCTGCCGTGCGCCCAAACAGTGGTTTACCCCCACATATGGGGTATCTGCGTACTCAAGACAAACTGGACAACAACATTTGTGGTCCAATTTCTCCTATTACCAATGGCAAAATAGGAAATTCCAGGCTAAAAAATCATTTTTGAGAAAAGAAAAATTATTTTTTATTTTCATGGCTCTGCATTATAAACTTCTGTGAAGCACCTGGGGGTTTAAAGTGCTCAGTATGCATCTAGATAAGTTCCTTGGGGGGTCTAGTTTCCAAAATGGGGTCACTTGTGGGGGAGCTCCAATGCATAGGCACACAGGGGCTCTCCAAAACGCGACATGGTGTCCGCTTACAATTGGAGCTAATTTTCCATTCAAAAAGTCAAAAGGCGCGCCTTCCCTTCCAAGCCCTGCCGTGTGCCCAAACAGTGGTTTACCCCCACATATGAGGTATCAGTGTACTCGGGAGAAATTGCCCAACAAATTTTAGGATCCATTTTATCCTATTGCCCATGTGAAAATGAAAAAATTGAGGCGAAAATAAATTTTTTGTGAAAAAAAAGTACTTTTTCATTTTTACGGATCAATTTGTGAAGCACCTGAGGGTTTAAAGTGCTCACTAGGCATCTAGATAAGTTCCTTGGGGGGTCCAGATTCCAAAATGGGGTCACTTGTGGGGGAGCTCCAATGTTTAGGCACACAGGGTCTCTCCAAATGCGACATGGTGTCCGCTAACGATGGAGATAATTTTTCATTCAAAAAGTCAAATGGCGCTCCTTCCCTTCCGAGCCTTACCATGTGCCCAAACAGTGGTTTACCTCCACATGTGAGGTATCAATGTACTCAGGAGAAATTGCCCAACAAATTTTAGGATCCATTTTATCCTGTTGTCCATGTGAAAATGAAAAAATTGAGGCTAAAAGAATTTTTTTGTGAAAAAAAAGTACTTTTTCATTTTTACAGATCAATTTGTGAAGCACATGGGGGCTTAAAGGGCTCACTATGCATGTAGATAAGTTCCTTGGGGCGTCTAGTTTCCAAAATGGGGTCACTTGTGGGGGAGCTCCAATTTTTAGGCACACGGGGGCTCTCCAAACGTGACATGGTGTCCGCTAAAGAGTGCAGCCAATTTTTCATTCAAAAAGTCAAATGGCACTCGTTCCCTTCCAAGCCCTGCCGTGCGCCCAAACAGTGGTTTACCCCCACATATGAGTTATCAGCGTACTCAGGACAAATTGGACAACAACTTTCGTGGTTCAGTTTCTCCTTTTACCATTGGGAAAATAAAAAAATTGTTGCTGAAATATCATTTTTGTGACTAAAAATTTAAATGTTAATTTTTTCCTTCCATGTTGCCTCTGCTGCTGTGAAGCACCTGAAGGGTTAATAAACTTCTTGAATGTGGTTTTGTGCACCTTGAGGGGTGCAGTTTTTAGAATGGTGTCACTTTTGGGTATTTTCAGCCATATAGACCCCTCAAACTGACTTCAAATGTGAGGTGGTCCCTAAAAAAAATGGTTTTGTAAATTTCGTTGTAAAAATGAGAAATCGCTGGTCAAATTTTAACCCTTATAACTTCCTAGCAAAAAAAAATTTTGTTTCCAAAATTGTGCTGATGTAAAGTAGACATGTGGGAAATGTTATTTATTAACTATTTTGTGTCACATAACTCTCTGGTTTAATAGAATAAAAATTCAAAATGTGAAAATTGCGAAATTTTCAAAATTTTCGCCAAATTTCCGTTTTTATCACAAATAAACACAGAATTTATTGACCTAAATTTACCACTATCATGAAGCCCAATATGTCACGAAAAAACAATCTCAGCACCGTTAGGATCCATTGAAGCGTTCCTGAGTTATTACCTCATAAAGGGACACTGGTCAGAATTGCAAAAAACGGCAAGGTCTTTAAGGTCAAAATAGGCTGGGTCATGAAGGGGTTAACAAGTGAAACAAATGTCTCAACAGGATGGTAAGTCCTGGGAGGAGAAAACATACTGCGTTGTACCAGATTCAATTTTCTAAGAGAAAGAGTGGTATCAGTGACATTGTCAGTAATACAATCCGTATCGATAGACGATACTGTTGTCATAGGAGGTGAAATAACATTAGAGAAGTGAACCTTCAGGCGGAGAGATCTAAAGAAACGGCTGAGCTCTTGATCTAGGATAAAGTCGTTGAATGGTGGAGTAGGGCAAAAAGACAGACCTTTTTGTAAAACATATAGTTCCATAGAAGAGAGAACATGTGACGAGATGTTGTACACAAGTTGATCATTTGATACCTGAGAACGGGTCTGCATACGTGTAGTTGAAGATTCCGTCCCGGAAGGGTTCTGTCTATTGCCCCTATTCCTAGAGTTCCGTCCACGTCCCTGATGCGAGCGAAAGGAGGAGCGGGAGCCATCGCTTTCAGAGCCTGATGAAAAGGAAGAGTTCCACCGTCTAGGAGGTCTCCTCTCAGCTGTTTCTGAATTAGTCCATCGATACACTTCACCCCGTTGGTAATCCTCCGAATCCCGGATAAACTTAAGTCTTTTACGTTCCTGTAATTGTGACTGAAATTCAACCATCGCTTTGTCATTTTGGGTTTTAATTTTATTGAATTCATCCTGTGACATAGTGTTGCGGAGTTGCGATTCTATACTCGCAATTTCACTCTCAATAATAGGAATTTCCTTATGTAGATAGTCAACCGTCAGGAGAATTAAGTCCATAGAGCACTTGTTAAGGATAGCTTCGAATTTCTCACAAAAGTCCATTTTCTCAGAAAAAAGAGTAGGTCTGAGAGAAACACGGAGACCCCGCGGTATACGCTGAACCTTATGATATTCAGCCAATGTAACATAGTGCAATTGTAATGCAGTCTTCCGTCGATAAATCCTCTCCAGATCACGCGTCTTCAATTGATCAGTTGAAGTATGCAAGAATTGGCTCGGTATGTTCACCTGAGCCAAAATGGATTCCGCTTCCGATTGATTATAGGATAGCATGTTCAATGACATAGTGAGTAGCTATAGGATAACCCCAAGCAAACAATAGAAATGGTATCATTAAAAATCTCAGCTCGCAAAAAATAAGCACTCGCACAGCCCCAGATCACGAAAACGGAAGACTCTAAAAAAAAAAAAAAAAAAAAATTTATTTTTTTTAAAAACTGGTTTTTTTTCCCACCATTTAAATAATTAACCTATACATGTTGGGTATCTACGATCTCATAATAACCTGGGAAATCATAATGGCATTTTAGCATTTGGTGAACATGGTATAAAAAAAAAATCTAAAAAAAGGGTGTTTTTTTTTTTTTTTTTTTTTTTTTCAATTTCACCGCACTTGGAATTGTTTTCCCGTTTTCAAGTACACGATATGGTAAAACCAATGGTGTCGTTCAAAAGTACAACTCGTCCCACAAAAAAACAAGCCCTCACATGGCCACATTGATAGAAAAATAAAAAAAGTTATGGCTCTGGGAAGAATGGGAGCAAAAAACAAACAAAAAAGAAAAAGGGCTGCCGCGTGAAGGGGTTAATCCAACTTTTATAAGGTTGTGTTTTACGTTTGTGGTTAATGCCCATATTGCCTTAACTTTCAATGGTCTGCTGTTTGTCTTTCAACTAATTATTAATAATTTTCCACTAGGGTGACCTTGGAGCAATTAATGAAAAATATGATGTTGCCATTTCATCCTCATGCGGAGCCCTTGATAATATTGTTGTGGATACTATTGATACAGCACAAGAGTGTGTTAATTTCCTAAAGAAACAAAATGTTGGCGTAGCAACATTCATCGGCTTAGACAAGGTAGCATTTAACCTGTAAAATAAAGGAAGAGAGTTTCCATTCACTTCTGCATTATAAATGAATGAATAATTTTTATTTTGTAGATGAAGATTTGGGAAAAAAAAATAAATGCTATTCAGACTCCAGAGAACATTCCTCGCTTGTTTGACATGGTGAAAGTTAAAGATGATCACATAAGACCAGCTTTCTACTTTGCTTTAAGGGATACACTTGTTGCAGATAATTTGGATCAGGCAACCAGAGTAGCCTTTCAGAAAGACAGGAGATGGCGAGTGGTGACTTTACAAGGCCAGATAATAGAGCAGTCAGGTAATTTTGTCTTTCTACTAATTTTTCGAAGCCTAAGTAGTTGATTGAATCTTTGTGATTTCTGAGGAAGTCTGTAGTTTATCCTTACATATTTAAAGTTTAAAAAAATGATCTTAAGAAACCTTGGAAACTTTTAAAAGCATGGCATAAAATAAATGTTTTTTTTTGGCTGTTTCCCAGGTACAATGACTGGTGGTGGTGGCAAAGTGATGAAAGGTAGAATGGGAAATTCTGTCATTGTTGAATTTTCAGAGGAACAGGTTAGAATTTGTCATCCAAATGTTTATATTGCGTGATCATTATTTAATAAAACACATTTACATTAGAAAAAAATGTCTTAGTTTCAAAAGATGGAGGCTAAGCTTAAGTCAGACACTGAGAAAGCTACAGCTATACAAGATCGCAAGGTACGTCTTGAGGAAGAGCTGGCTAAACTGCGTCCTTTAACCAGAGAGATGAAAAATACATTTCAGAAGTACACTGCCAATCTGCAGGTAAATATGGAAAATGAGGCAGCATGTTGCTTTGATCGTAATGGCTAACATCCTGCATTTAAATCTCAAGGCATATTGTTTGTTCTCCCTGTTATTGCATGGGTACCTCGTGGGGTGGGTTTATGAAATTGTGCCAAGTGTTTTATGACTGAGCATGTGTGTAAATCAGTGGAATAATTTGCCATTATTTTAGTAATTAAAAGGGTTGTCTGCTACTTGGGCAAACCCCTTCTCAAACCCTACGTCCCCACAACCCCACCCCAGTGAAGTAATACCTATACTCGTTTCCGTTGCTGGTCCTGTAGTGTTGGCACTGGCTCTCCAAAGGCTAGTAGGTTTTTCTTAGGTCATTCAATCAGCCAATCAGTGCTGGCTTCACTTTCCCTTCCTTCAGACAAATCTGAAGCAGTGAGAGCAGCTACAGCTCTGACTTCCTCCAGATGTCCATTGCATCAGTAGGAGGAGAGAGTGAAGCCAGCGCTGATTGATCAGAGGAATGAAGTGACATAATAATGTCATGCGCTCTCCTAGAGAGCCAGCACCAGAGGTGAATGTAGGTGTTATTACTTTATTGGGTGGAAACATGGGGATTAATTAGGGGTTGTCAGTAGTGGTGGACAACTCCTTTTAAAATTAAAATCTACAGAGTGTGACATTATTGATACTTTTCAGAGTCTTTCTGAACAAGAAGTACACCTGAAAGCACAAGTTAAAGAGTTTGAGGTCAATGTAACAACGGCTGCACCAGACAAAAAGCAACAAACTCAAATGGAAAAAGCATTGGAAACATTTCGAAAAGGTATTTGTTGGCCATAGGTTTGCTAGCATATTCTTGGTCAAAAACCTCTGCAATTCTATGTGGATTGAGTCTGATCTGTAAGTTTATGTATATGTGTAGGTGTGCTGAAATGTGTATGTGAATTTCAGGAGATGGAAATACTTTTAAAGTGAACCTGTTAACTAAAAAAGAAAAACTACTTGCAGATAGTCGTAATAACATTTAAATAATGTCTGACACTCCTACTCGAGCAGGGTCTGCAGGAGGATTTAAAGCTGTTAGTTACCGCTCACTATTTGGTGGCTGTAATCAATCCCCATTGATTGACAGCCTGCTTTGAGATATTTGTGTACAGCGTGTGTGCTGAGCTGTCAGTCAATTTGCTAGAAAGTAATAACACAGTGCTCTCTGTGTGAGCAGTGACTGTTAAATCCCCCTGCATCTCCCTGATGACTGGAAACAAGTGGCTTCAAGAAGAATATAACATTTTCTACCTGTAGCTGCAGAGGGGAGTGGGAAAGAGCAAAAGGCTGACAGAGATTCTGCTGCAAGTTCTCCCAAAATGACAGTGTCATCTCCTGTCTCAGTAATGAGAAAATCTGGGTTCACTGAAGAACCTGTAAATTTTTAAGAATGAATAATCAATCCAGGAGAAGGCAGCAGATTTCTCTGATGAGGCTTACTGCAAACATTCATATTTTCACTTTTTTTCCCCATAAATCAATAGTACACATGAAAATAAGGCAACTTTTACTCCTTAAATACGATTTACTTATAAATTACCCATCTACACTGTGTGCAGAATTATTAGGCAAGTTGTATTTTGATCACATGATACTTTTTATACATGTTGTCCTACTCCAAGCTGTTCATGCTTGAGAGCCAACTAACAATTCAGTAAATCAGGTGATGTGCATCTCTGTAATGAGGATGGGTGTTGTCTGACATCAAAACCCTATATAAGGGTACCCTTCATAGTGAGCGGTCAGGACGAGGTGCAGCGCATTGTAGCAGCCCCCGGTTCGGGAAACAAGCCCTTTTCTGGTCCCCTGATGAACCCCGGCTTACATTCCGGGGGGAAAAGCATCGGGATGGGCAACAAATTGATAAGTACTATCTGTACTATTTTTTTCTATGACCATGATCTAACTATGGATCACCTATATTCCTGCAGTGTGCTATATAACTGGGTATCTATTATTATCTTTGACTGAGCATTTGTGAGCATATTTGTGCCTTTATAGCTGTGGCTACATTGTGATTTATGATATTGGGCAGTCTGACCATGGTATGAATTGAATCACTAGCTGGTTATATTCTTCCTATGGTATACTAATTCTGTGGTGTTTAATAATACTTCACAAGCATCCGTGAACGTGACGGTGCCTCTACATTGTGTGGATATATTATCTATTTGTTTTTGGGAATATAACATTTAATGAACCAGCAATAGTGCTACTGTCCCGCATTGGTTATCTCTCTCCTTGTACACTGTTTAATATCCATAGCTAATGAGATAAGACCTATCAGCCTGTATCTATTCTGAGATGAGATGTATCAGTCCATATCTTTTTAATATAAGGCACATATCAAAAACATCATCGATCTCTGCTCACAAACTGCACCTTAGTTATAAGGCATCAGGACTCATATCAACAAGAATCCTGAAATAAAATAATTGGTATATGAGAAAACCGATATATACCTATGCAGGTGTTATTTAAGCACTTTAAAGCACATTAGCACTTTATTTTATTTATTGGTGGTGGTGTTTTCTTTGGTAGTCCCCGCTAGGGTCTTAAGGGAGAGCCGTCGTCAAGTGGGGGCGCCATGTCGAATTTAGGGTGCCAACCTCCGCGGTAAGGTAGGGTGAGTTAGCGAGAGAGCACCCCCTCACCTATATACCTCTATCCTTTTAGTGTTAAGTTATATGGTTAATTAATACTGTCTCCTGACCCTAATAGGTCGTTTTTACCTGACTCAATAAAAGTTATATTTTAGGGGCATTTTTTTGTTCTTTCTGGTTGTAATTAGTTATATGCTCTGATTCTATTTGGTTTGGTTTTTATCCTCCTAAGTTAGCCAAATCTAAAAACAACCCACTCCAACTTCCAAAAATATTAAGCTTTGATATTAGAGTCTTTGGGGTTGATTGAGAACATAGTTGTTGATCAATAATAAAAAATAATCCTCTAAAATACGTCCTTTCCTCAACCCACACTCTACCAAAATGCTTGTGCATGCCCTAATCATCTCCTGCCTGGACTACTGTAACATCCTCCTCTGTAGCCTACCTTCTAACACTCTCGCACCCCTCCAGTCCATCCATAACTCCTCTGCCCGACTAATTAATCTCTCTCCTCGCTACACTCCTGCTTCCCCTCTTTGCAAATCCCTTCACTGGCTCCCAATTTCCCAGCGTATCCAGTTTAAATTACTAACACTGACCTACAAAGCCATCCATAATCTTTCTCCTCCGTATATTTCCACACTAATATCTCTATCTTCCCTCACGTAATTTCCGGTCCTCCCAAGACCTCCTCTTCTCCTTTACGCTTATTCGCTCCTCACTCAATCGCCTTCAAGACTTCTCCCGAATATCACCCATCCTCTGGAATTCAGTGCCCCAACACATCCGGTTATCCACTACTTTTGGATCCTTTAAAAGAAACCTGAAAACCCACCTCTTCAAGGAAGCTTACCGCCTGTAAAGACCACACAGCCACCTCAATACCATTGGAGCTACTGCAACCCTCGACCTACTGTCTCCTTCACCATAATCCCGTAGAATGTAAGCCCGCAAGGGCAGGGTCCTCGCTCCTCTGTATCAGTCTGTCATTGTTAGTTTTGTTTACTGTAAGTGATATTTGTATTTTGATGTAACCCCTTCTCATGTACAGCACCATGGAATTAATGGTGCTATATAAATAAATAATAATAATAAAATACAACTTGCCTAATAATTCAGCACACAGTGTATAGCAAGATACAATGTTTCTGGGGGTGACTGGGTCCCTGTCAACTAGAATTTTCACTTATTGTAATGAAAATATTTGTGTATTACTTTGCATTAATTTTGTTGCTTTATATATGTCAGCCTCTGATTTAATTTTTTTAATTTAAAGAATTTGAGAATGCATCTGGAAAGGCTATGAAAGTAGAAACTGAAGTAAAGAGACTTCACAAACTTATAGTTGATATTAACAACCACAAGTTGAAAGCGCAGCAAGATAAACTGGATAAGATTAACAAGGAGATGGATGAATGTGTGTCCTCAACAACAAAAGCTCAAGTGTCAATCAAGACTGCAGACAGGTAAATTGCAGCAGTAGTTTAAAGAGCTACCAAGGAATGTTTCCGATATAAAATGTGTGTGTGTGTATATATATATATATATATATATATATATATATATATATATATATATATATATATATATATATATATTTATATATTTTCGAGTATAAGCCGACCCCCCTAATTTTGCCACAAAAAACTGGGAAAACTTATTGACTCGAGTATAAGCCTAGGGTGGAAATGCAGCATTTACCGGTGAAGTTCAAAAATAAAAATAGATCATTATTTCCCCATAGCTGTGCCATATAGTGCTCTGCACCGTTCATTATTTCCCCATAGCTGTGCCCCATATAGTGCTCTGCACCGTTCATTGTGCCCCATTGCTGTGCCCATATACGGTGCTCTGCACCGTTCATTGTGCCCCATTGCTGTGCCATATACGGTGCTCTGCACCGTTCATTGTGCCCCGTTGCTGTGCCATATACGGTGCTCTGCACCGTTCATTGTGCCCCATTGCTGTGCCATATACGGTGCTCTGCACCGTTCATTGTGCCCCATTGCTGTGCCATATACGGTGCCATATGCTCCCTGCATGTCCCACATATATACACAGCTCTGCCGCCTGCATGTCTCACATATATACACAGCTCTGCCGCCTGCATGTCCCTCATATATACACAGCTCTGCTCCCTGCATGTCCCACATATATACACAGCTCTGCTCCCTGCATGTCCCACATATATACACAGCTCTGCTCCCTGCATGTCCCACATATATACACAGCTCTGCCGCCTGCATGTCTCACATATATACACAGCTCTGCCGCCTGCATGTCCCTCATATATACACAGCTCTGCTCCCTGCATGTCCCACATATATACACAGCTCTGCTCCCTGCATGTCCCACATATATACACAGCTCTGCTCCCTGCATGTCCCACATATATACACAGCTCTGCTCCCTGCACCGTTCATTGTGCCCCATAGAAATCTCTGCCGCCGCCGCTGCTGCAATAAAAAAAAAAAAAACACATACTCCCCTCCCTTGATTGCAGCTCCCGGCGTCTCGTTCCGGCGCCTCCATCTTCCCGGCGTCTCTGCTCTGACTGATCAGGCAGAGGGCGCCGCGCACACTATATGCGTCATCGCGCCCTCTGCCTGAACAGTCAGAGCGCAGACGTCGGGAAGATGGAGGCGCCGGCCGGGAAGATGGAGCGACGCCCGGCGGCTGGAACGAGGACAGGTGAATATGACATACTCACCTAGTCCTGGCGATCCTCGCGCTGTCCCTCTGCCTGGTCTTCGGTGCCGCAGCTCTTCCTGTCAGCGGTCACCGGCACCGCCGATTAGAGGACTGAATAGGCGGCTCCGCCCCTATGGGAGGTGGAGCCGCTTATTCATATCTCTAATGAGCGGTCCCACGTGACCGCTGAAGAGAGGAAGAAGCAGCACAGAAGACGGGGAGGAAGGCAGGGACAGCGCGAGGATCGCTGGGACTAGGTAAGTATACCTCAGCGCCCTCACCCCCTCACCCGCCGACCCTGCCACCCACATTGACTCGAGTATAAGCCGAGAGGGGCACTTTCAGCCCAAAAATTTGGGCTGAAAATCTCGGCTTATACTCGAGTATATACGGTATATATGTATATACAGTTAGGTCCGTATATATTTGGACAGAGACAACATTTTTCTAATTTTGGTTATAGACATTACCACAATGAATTTTAAACAAAACAATTCAGATGCAGTTGAAGTTCAAACTTTCAGCTTTCATTTGAGGGTATCCACATTAAAATTGGATGAAGGGTTTAGGCGTTTCAGCTCCTTAACATGTGCCACCCTGTTTTTAAAGGGACCAAAAGTAATTGGACAGATTCAATAATTTTAAATAAAATGTTCATTTTTAGTACTTGGATTGAAAACCCTTTTTTGGCAATGACTGCCTGAAGTGTTGAACTCATGGACATCACCAGATGCTGTGTTTCATCCTTTTTGAAGCTCTGCCAGGCCTTCACTGCGGTGGTTTTCGGTTGCTGTTTGTTCGTGGGCCTTTCTGTCTGAAGTTTAGTCTTTAACAAGTGAAATGCATGCTCAATTGGGTTGAGATCAGGTGACTGACTTTGCCATTCAAGAATATTCCACTTCTTTGCTTTAAGAAACTCCTGGGTTGCTTTGGCTTTATGTTTTGGGTCATTGTCCATCTGTAGTATGAAATGACGACCAATCAGTTTGGCTGCATTTTGCTGGATCTGAGCACACAGTATGTCTCTGAATACCTCAGAATTCATTCGGCTGCTTCTGTCCTGTGTCACATCATCAATAAACACAAGTGACCCAGTGCCACTGGCAGCCATGCATGCCCAAGCCATCACACTGCCTCCACCGTGTTTTACAGATGATGTGGTATGCTTTGGATCATGAGCTGTACCATGCCTTCGCCATACTTTTCTCTTTCCATCATTCTGGTAGAGGTTGATGTTGGTTTCATCTGTCCAAAGAATGTTCTTCCAGAACTGTGCTGGCTTTTTTAGATGTTTTTTGAGCAAAGTCCAGTCTAGCCTTCTTATTCTTGATGCTTACGAATTGCTTGCACCCTGCAGTGAACCCTCTGTATTTACTTTCATGCAGTCTTCTCCTTATGGAAGATTTGGATATTGATACGCCTACCTCCTGGAGAGTGTTGTTCACTTGGTTGGCTGTTGTGAAGGTATTTCTCTTCACCATGGAGATTATTCTGCGATCATCCCCCACTGTTGTCTTCTGTGGGCGCCCAGGTCTTTTTGCATTGATGAGTTCACCAGAGGTTTCTTTCTTTCTCAGAATGTACCAAACTGTAGATTTTGCCACTCCAAATATTGCAGCAATTTCTCTGATGGGTTTTTTCTGTTTTCGCAGCTTAAGGATGGCTTGTTTCACCTGCATGGAGAGCTCCTTTGACCACATGTTTGCTTCACAGCAAAACCTTCCAAATGCATGCACCACACCTCAAATCAACTCCAGGCCTTTTATCTGCTTAATTGAGAATGACATAACGAAGGGATTGCCCACACCTGTCCATGAAATAGCCTTGGAGTCAATTGTCCAATTACTTTTGGTCCCTTTAAAAACATGGTGGCACATGTTAAGGAGCTGAAACTCCTAAACCCTTCATCCAATTTTAATGTGGATACCCTCAAATGAAAGCTGAAAGTCTGAACTTCAACTGCATCTGAATTGTTTTGTTTAAAATTCATTGTGGTAATGTCTATAACCAAAACTAGAAAAATGTTGTCTCTGTCCAAATATATATGGACCTAACTGTATGTATATATGTATATATATATGTATATATATATATATATATATATATATATATATATATATATATATATATATATATATATATGTATATGTGTGTATATATATATATATATATATATATATATATATATATATATATTTTATATTTTTGGGTATTGCCACAAAAATTGGGAAAATGTAATGACTAGAGTATAAGCCTAGGGTGGGAAATGCAGCAGCTACTGGTAAATTTCAAAAATAAAGATAGATACCAATAAAAGTAAAATTGAGGCATCAGTAGGTTGTGTTTTTGAGTATCCATATTGAATCAGGAGTCCCATATAATGCTCCATTCAGTTCATGATGGGCTCCTTAAGATGCTCCATAGAAAAATATGCCCCATATAATGCTACACAAAGGTTGATTATGGCCCCATAAGATGCTCTATAGAAACATTTGCCCCCATACAATGCTGCATAAAGGTTGATTATGGCACCATAAGATGCTCCATAGCGTAATATGCCCCATATGCTGCTATTAAAAAAAAAAACTCCCCTCTCGTTCCTCAGGCCTGCGACACTTGCACCACTCATTAAAGGGAACCTGTCACCACCCGTCCGTCCCCCACGTGTTTGTAACTAAAGGAGCCACCTTGTGCAGCACTAATGCTGCATTCTGACAAGGTGGCTCTTTTAGTTCTTGTTCCTGCCACTGCTGAAAGAATCGCTTTTATAATGTGCTCCTCACACCTTGAAATCGGCCGGGGGGGAAGGTTTAGGTCTTTCCCCCCCTAACACAGACGCCCCACAGCCATCACTCGGTGCCTCTGCGCGCTGCCTCCTCTTCCTTCATTAGAGTCCCTGGCGCCTGCGCTGTAAGTTCGAAGGGCAGCGCAACTGCGCATGCCCGAAAAAGAGATATTTTTGGTACTCACTGTAAAATCTTTCTTGGAGCCTTCATTGAGGGACACAGGTAACCATGGGTGTATGCTGCTGTCGCTAGGAGGCTGACACTATGGAAAAAAGGAAGATAGCTCCTCCTCCGCAGTATACACCCACCGACAGGCACAGAGTACCTCAGTTAGTGCTAGAACAGTAGGAGAAGCAACCAAAAAACTCAACATATGTACCAATCCAACAACGAAGGCACATAGACCAAATAATGGTAAAACATATGTACCCAAATAATGGAATAAACTGTTAGGGAGGGTGCTGTGTCCCCCAATGAAGGCTCCAAGAAAGATTTTACGGTGAGTACCAAAAATCCCTCTTTCTTTATCGCTTCATTGGTGGACACAGGTAACCAAAGCATTCCCTAGGGTGGGAAACAAAAAGATTCAAGGAAAAAATGGACTCGGGTCACCCGATGCAAAACCGCCACCTGCAGTACCTTCCTTCCCAGGCCTGCATCAGACGAGGCATGGGTATGAACCCCTTAAAAACTTGCAAAGGAGTGCAAAGACGGCCAGGTTGCAGCCTTACAATCTGGAAAGCCAAATTCTGGTAACGAACAGCCCAGGAGGCCCCCACCGCAGAGCAGTGTGAGCCTTCGCTCCCGGAAGAGCCTTCACGTCTGGAAAAGGCTGTTTGTCCTGAACGCGGAATGCCTCCAAAGGACATAGGGACCAAACCCTTGTCCACACTCCAGCGGAAGAAGTCCGATCAGTGTTTGTAGCAGATATGCAAAGATGCTGGTTTCCTGGCCCTAATAATGGTCTGAATGACCAGATTGGTCTCAACGGCCATGCTGTTAAACTTCGAGACTATAAACTCTGGTGGAAGAGGGAACCTTGAGAGAGAGAATCTGGACGGCCTGGAAGCTTCCAAGGGGCGTCTATGAACATGTTTACCGGGCCCTTGTTGGCCAGTCCGGAGCTATCAGGATTATAGGGATCCCTTCTTCCTTTATCCTTTTCACGACAGGCGGACAAGGGGAGAGATGGAAAAAGATAAGGCAGTTGGAATTGTGACCACGATATTACTAGAGCATCTCAATTGCTGGCTAGCAGATCCCGGGACCTGGCTACAAACCAAAGAATCTCGTGGTTTATCCGAGACGCCATGAGGACGACATCCCAGGAGCCCCATTTCTCTGGATGAAGACGGCAGGGCTGAGCAATCACCCGCCCGAAGCGAGACCCTGATGGCTCAGAAAATCGGCTGCCTGACTTTCTACCCTCGAAATGTGCACGGCTGACATGGCAGAAATGTGACGTTCTGCCCTTTGCAGAATCCTTGTTACCTCCATCATAACTTGTTTATGTAAGCCTCGGCGGTGGAGTTGTCTGGCTGTATGCAGACTGGCTGGCTTGGAAAGAGAGAATGCCAGTGGCGAAGAGCAATGAAAAAATTGCCCTGATCTCCAGGAGATTGACGGGGAGAGGGGCCTCTTAGGCGTTCAGTGGCCCTGCGCTGTGTGACGAAGAAAAAAGCCTCTCCCCAAATGAGGAGACTGGCGTAGGTGGTGATGAACTGCCACCAGAGAGGAAGGACTTCCTTCATAGGACTGATGCCAACAGCGTCACCAAGTGAGGGACTGCCTCACCCTGAGAGGTAGAAGCACGGGATCATCCAGGGAGACGACCATATGTCCAGCTGAAGAGGACGGGCATGGAACTGGGCAAAAGAAACGGCTTCCATGGCGACAGTCTCTTTCCCCTAGAACTCTCATGCAGGACCGTACGAAGAGAGAAGCTGGACGCTTTAGAGTACGGATCCCCAGGCAGAGGGATGAAAAACCTCTCCTTTGGAAAGAAAACACGGGCTTGGGTCGTGTCGAACCTTATACCTAGAAACACCAGCTGCTGAGCAAAGGTGAGGGAGAAGTTCTCTGTTATAATCTAGCCGAGATGGACCAGAGTAAACTGAAGACTCTGGTTGCAGTCTTGGCGGGAGTGCTCCTTGATAGATCGTCCAAGTAGGGAAGCATGATAAAAAAAAAACCCTGGGGAGAAGGATGTCCATGAAAGCTGCCATGACGTGACTAGTCTGGGAGCAGAGGCCAGGACGAAAGGAAGGGCCGTGAACTGATAAAGACCCTCCTGGATCGCAAACCATAGGAACCTCTGATGCTAAACACAAACAGGAATGTGAAGGATTCTCCCGAATCCATGGAAGTGATAACCGAACGTAGGGACTCTGTCCTGAAAAGACAGAACCGAACATGACAGGTAAACCGCTCGAGGTCCAAAAACGGAGGGAGCGGTCTGTCTTTCTTCAGGACTATGAAAAGAATAGAGTAGAACCCCGAAAAACGTACGTTTCAGGGGATGGGTACGATCACTCCTGTGCATGCCCGAAGAACTCCTGGGTCCTGCGACGTATGACTTGGCGGGTGAAACAGAAGGAAACTTCTTCTTGGGGGAGAAGAAAAGTCTGTTTTGTAGCTGGAAGTCACGATCTCTCGAGATTGGAACAACCTTTTCCTATTAAAAGGACCTTTAGACTTGGACCGGCAAAGCGGTTTGCTTTTCCCGCCATTGGCATCCGAAATTATTTGATCCAGCTTGGATCCAAAAGGTTTAGAGCCTTGGAGTGTAGAGCAAGAATGTTGCTGGTAGCTGTGGCGGAACAACCAGCCGCATCAAAAGGGTGAGGTGACAAGATATTTGCCGGCATGGGCAATCTGATATGCCATATCGACATCCCATCCGGAGAAGCTGCCGCTAGAATACCCTGAGTAATCATTCTTGCCCCGGCAGACTTGGATTTTGACACCCAGGTGTAGGCAAACATGGGACAGGGAGATGCCAGCTGCTTCAAAGGCTGACTTGGCAAAGGATTCAATCTGTCTATCTGTAGAATCCTTAAGCGATGCACTGATCGGTAGAGACAAGGCTGTCTTGGAAGACAGGCAAGAAGCCAGTGGATCCACATTAGGGATTCTGCCCTTTTATCAAGAAGGTCTGGGCTAAAGGAGTAGAGGATGTGTAGCCTCTTCCTACCTGGGAATCGCTTTTCAGAGTGTTCCCAGTGTTTAGAAATGATCATGACAACTTCCCTGAGATTAGGGAAAGCTCCGGGAAGGACATTTTACCCCTTAGAAAGCAACGGAGTGCTCCTGAGCGGGTGCCTTGTCCTTCCTTAGGTTCAGAATTTTGGAAATTTGCCAAGATGAAGCTATTGAGCACATCTTGCATCTTTCAGATCTGGTCCTTATCAGACTCAGACTGGGAATCCATATCCGACCCCAAAAATCGCCTCCAAGGAGGGGGCATGGGATGAGGAATGCATCCAGGAGAAAGTAATGGGACCAGCAGCTTCCTTTGCTTTGTACCCGATTTGTCCCTGTGAAGGTCGGGTGCGTGCGAATCACTGTGAGAGGTGTTTGGAGCACTGGTGGCAGAAAACAAGCGTGGAGGTCGCTCCAGGACCTGGGACTGCGGGACTTTAGTCAGATCTGAGACCGACTGTGATATGGCAACAGCCCACTCCGAAGGGAGGGGAGTGCTCTCATCTCGGGCGTTAGAGGGTTTCTCTAAATGCCACTTTTCTTTTACAGATGGCACAGGCCTCGCGGATTATAGGGACAGGAATGGGCCTCCCTGAGATTGGACATAAGTGATAGACTAGGGCTACAGCTGGGGAGAGCTAAACCCCTGTGAAGAGAGAAATTAACCAGTCTGGGCTGGTCCTACCTGATAACAGAGACGGCGCTGTCACTGCTCAGGCTGTTCCCCAGATCCAGTGCAGGTTCGTGATGGATGCCTGTTGTGTCCTTTAGACTGTGACTGCATGATTCTTCATACGCTGTCAAATCTTCGCACACTTAGTAGGCAGAGATACACTGTTTCCCCTGCGGGGGACGTCTCGGGAGAGAGGGATAGAGAAAACACACTCTCTTATTAGGCTAGGAGACGGGGCCTCAGCGTATGGCGTGCCCTAATTAGCCGAGAGTCCAGCAAGGGGGAGTGACTAATCGGATGGCAATCGCTTATTGGCTAGGGCTCGCTAAGCGAGTGTAGCTACACAGAGTCCGGGAGAAGGCCCAAAGCCGAAGCTAATATAACAGAGGATATACAATGCCTTGTTGGCACCTGCAATGACAGGACCGGAAAATGGCCTTAAGGTCCTAGTCTGGTATGGCCACGTCTGACGGTATCGGGGAGTAGGGGCCCTCCTATTGGCTGTGCCGCCGTAGTAGTGCATCGGGCAGTGAGAGGAGGCCCCTTGATAGGTAAAAAAGTGGACGAAAATTTATGCGCGCTTAATGTGGGGGTGTTAACGAAGCACTAGCATGAAGAAAAAGATGGCCACTGTCGTTCAGAGACTCCATATTCTGTGCGCAGTTCTTCACAGGTAAACAGTGAGGCAGGCGGGTGGCTGCCGGGGACAGAGAAAGGGACATACCTGTAAAAGGTGAGTCCCGAATCCCTCTTCACTGACGCTGATCACATCAGGAGCCCTCAGGCTGGGTGAGGGTCACTGGAAACCGGGATCCTCCTTCCCGCACCATCTCCGGACGGTGCAGAAGACTGCATCAACCCCTTACAAGAAGGGGGGAGGTCACCGCTGGTGACCACCATCTTCCTCTTAGCCCTCTCTAAGGAGAGGGGGTGAGGAGGGGAAAAGGCAAGGACTGGCCACCAGTAATCCTCCTCAAACAGTAAAGGTGACAGGGGATAAAGTCCTGCCTGCGGTCCGAGAGTGGACCATATGGGTGACACCACACTGCTCTCTCGGTCGGATAAGTGCGGGAAAACAGAGTGAGACATTACACCCTGAAGCTGAAGAACCTGAAAGACAAAGGAAAAAGATTAATAAAACACAACAGGTGACCTGAAAAGGAAAAGATGGATCTGGGATCAGATCCAGGTCTGCCTCCTACAGACACTAAGCTTAAACTGAGGTACTTTGTGCCTGTCGGTGGGTGTATACTGCGGAGGAGGAGCTATCTTCCTTTTTTGCATACTGTCAGCCTCCTAGTGACGGCAGCATATACCCATGGTTACCTGTGTCCCCCAATGAAGCGATAAAGAAAACGCAGTTGCGCTGCCCTTCAAACTTACAGCGCGCAGGCGCCGGGGACACTAATGGAGCAGGTGGCGCCCGGCGCGCAGAGGCCCTGAGTGATGGCTGTGGTGCGTCTGTGTTGGGGAGGAAAGACCTCCCCCCCCCCCCCGGCCGATTTCAAGGTATGAGGGGACACATTTATAAAAGTGATTCTTTCAGCAGTGGCAGGAACAAGAACTAAGCCACGTTGTCAGAATGCAGCATTAGTGCTGCACAAGGTGGCTCTTTTAGTTAGAAACGCCTGGGTGGGCTGAACGTACGGACGCCTGGGATGAGCTGAACGTACGGACACACACACACACACATACTCTAGTATAAGCCGACCCGAGTATAAGCCGAGACCCCTAATTTTGCCACAAAAAACTGGGAGAACTTAATGAATAGAGTATAAGCCTAGGGTGGAAAATGCAGCAGCTGCTGGTAAACTGCAAAAATAAAAAGATATCGGTAAAATTGAGACATCAGTAGGTTACGTGTTTTTGAATATCCATATTGAATCAGGAGCCCCATGTAATGCTCCATACAGTTTATGATGGACCCCATAAGATGCTCCATATTAATTTGCCCCTTAAAATGCTGCACAAATGTTGATTATGACCCCATAAGATGCTCCATACAGACATTTGCCCCATATAATGCTCCACAAATGTGGATTATGGCCCCATAAGATGCTCCAAAGAGATATTTGCCCCATATAATGCTGCACATGGCCCCATAGAGATATTTGCCCCATATAATGCTGCACATTGCCCCATAAGATGCTCCATACAAATATTTGCCCCATATAATGATGTACATGGCCCCATACAGATATTTGCCCCATATAATGCTGCACATGGCCCCATAAGATGCCTCATACAGACATTTGCCCCATATGCTGTTGCTGCGATTAAAAAAAATAACATACTCACCTATCAGGCCCCCGGAACTTGCTATATTCACCTGTCCGCGTTCCACCGCCTGGTGCCACTGTGTTTTCCCCGTCCTCTGCACTGACGTTCAGGCAGAGGGCAGCGTGCACACTAATCACTATATATATATCTATCCTACAAGTAGTATTCAACCCCCTGCAGATTTAGCAGGTTTAATAAGATGCAAATAAGTTAGAGCCTTCAAACTTCAAACAAGAGCAGGATTTATTAACAGATGCATAAATCTTACAAACCAAAAAGTTTTGTTGCTCAGTTAAATTTTAAACATAAAAGTGTGGGTCAATTATTATTCAACCCCTAGGTTTAATATTTTGTGGAATAACCTTTGTTTGCAATTACAGCTAATAATCGTCTTTTATAAGACCTGATCAGGCCGGCACAGGTCTCTGGAGTTATCTTGGCCCACTCCTCCATGCAGATCTTCTCCAAGTTATCTAGGTTCTTTGGGTGTCTCATGTGGACTTTAATCTTGAGCTCCTTGATGGAGGAACGGAGGTTCTTGGCCAAAATCTCCAGGTAGGCCGTGCTATCCATCTTCCCATGGATGCGGACCAGATGGCCAGGCCCCTTGGCTGAGAGATAGCCCCACAGCATGATGCTGCCACCACCATGCTTGACTGTAGGGATGGTATTCTTGGGGTCGTATGCAGTGCCATCCAGTCTCCAAACGTCACGTGTGTGGTTGGCACCAAAGATCTCGATCTTGGTCTCATCAGACCAAAGAACCTTGAACCAGTCAGTCTGAGTCCTCCAAGTGATCATGAGCAAACTGTAGATGAGCCTTGACATGACGCTTTGAAAGTAAAGGTACCTTACGGGCTCGTCTGGAACGGAGACCATTGCGGTGGAGTACGTTACTTATGGTATTGACTGAAACCAATGTCCCCACTGCCATGAGATCTTCCCGGAGCTCCTTCCTTGTTGTCCTTGGGTTAGACTTGACTCTTCGGACAAGCCTGGCCTCGGCACGGGAGGAAACTTTCAAAGGCTGTCCAGGCCGTGGAAGGCTAACAGTAGTTCCATAAGCCTTCCACTTCCGGATAATGCTCCCAACAGTGGAGACAGGTAGGCCCAACTCCTTGGAAAGGGTTTTGTACCCCTTGCCAGCCTTGTGACCCTCCACGATCTTGTCTCTGATGGCCTTGGAATGCTCCTTTGTCTTTCCCATGTTGACCATGTATGAGTGCTGTTCACAAGTTTGGGGAGGGTCTTAAATAGTCAGAAAAGGCTGGAAAAAGAGATAATTAATCCAAACATGTGAAGCTCATTGTTCTTTGTGCCTGAACTACTTCTTAATACTTTAGGGGAACCAAACAGAATTCTGGTGGGTTGAGGGGTTGAATAATAAATGACCCTCTGAAAAGACTTTTCACAATTTAAAAAAAAAATAAATAAACAAAGAAATAACATTCTTTTTTTTGCTGCAGTGCATTTCACACTTCCAGGCTGATCTAATAAATATATATATATATATATATATATATATATATATATATATATATATATATATATATATATATATATATATATATATATATATATATATATATATATATATATATATATATATATAATGTGTGTGTATGTATGTATGTGTGTATATATGTATATATATATTATAGTGTATATATGTATATGCACACGCAAACACGCACACGTGTATATATATATATATATACATACACAATAATTTATTTTGCTTGTCCATTATTAAAATACCTGAGTTATGTAAATGCTTCCAGTTTGCTAGACATAAAGTATGCAAACCACACTTTTTAATGATTTTTTGCAAATTACCAATACTTGCATTTTAGGCAAAGATTGCCACAAAGATCTTGTTTAGTTTACTGTTAAATTACCGGTTTGAATAGAGTATGCAAAGCCGGATGCAATTCTTTCCCATATGTCACGTCCCACAAGTAGAGGCAGTGATTGGGAGTTTCTTACTAGACATTTTTGAACCTTGGGAAATCTTAACAGAAATCTTGAAATATTTCCACATCATACTTATAGTCAAAAATAAAAATCATCACCTTAATGTGAATATACACCTTCTTACACAATATCATTTTCGGCTTCAAAATCCTGTAGTGTATGTAAGTATGTATGTATATGTGTATACACGTGTATATTATACTAGCTATTGAACCCGTTCTACGGCCGGGTGGTGAGCATTTATATTGGTATATTGTCTCCATCCTGGTATGTGCTGCTTCATCCTGCGTCCCCATCCTGTCATGCGCTGCTCCATCCTGCGTCCCCATCCTGTCATGTGCTGCTCCATCCTGCGTCCCCATCCTGTCATGTGCTGCTCCATCCTGCGTTCCCCTTCCTGTCATGCGCTGCTCCCATCCTGCGTCCCCATCCTGTCATGCGCTGCTCCCATCCTGCGTCCCCATCCTGTGATGCGCTGCTCCCATCCTGTGATGCGCTGCTCCCATCCTGCGTCCCCATCCTGTCATGTGCTGCTCCATCCTGCGTCCCCATCCTTATGTGCTGCTGCATCCTGCGTCCCCATCCTTATGTGCTGCTGCATCCTGCGTCCCCATCCTTATGTGCTGCTCCATCCTGCGTCCCCATCCTTATGTGCTGCTCCATCCTGCGTCCCCATCCTTATGTGCTGCTGCATCCTGCGTCCCCATCCTTATGTGCTGCTGCATCCTGCGTCCCCATCCTTATGTACTGCTGCATCCTGCGTCCCCATCCTTATGTGCTGCTGCATCCTGCGTCCCCATCCTTATGTTCATGCTGCATCCTGCGTCCCCATCCTTATGTTCATGCTGCATCCTGCGTCCCCATCCTTATGTTCATGCTGCATCCTGCGTCCCCATCCTTATGTGCTGCTCCATCCTGCGTCCCCATCCTTATGTGCTGCTCCATCCTGCGTCCCCATCCTTATGTACTGCTGCATCCTGCGTCCCCATCCTTATGTACTGCTGCATCCTGCGTCCCCATCGTTATGTGCTGCTGCATCCTGCGTCCCCATCCTTATGTGCTGCTCCCAGCCTGCGTCCCCATCCTTATGTTCATGCTGCATCCTGCGTCCCCATCCTTATGTGCTGCTGCATTCTGCGTCCCCATCCTTATGTTCATGCTGCATCCTGCGTCCCCATCCTTATGTGCTGCTCCATCCTGCGTCCCCATCCTTATGTGCTGCTCCATCCTGCGTCCCCATCCTTATGTGCTGCTCCATCCTGCGTCCCCATCCTTATGTGCTGCTCCCATCCTGCGTCCCCATCCTTATGTGCTGCTCCATCCTGCGTCCCCATCCTTATGTGCTGCTGCATCCTGCGTCCCCATCCTTATGTACTCCTGCATCCTGCGTCCCCATCCTTATGTGCTGCTGCATCCTGCGTCCCCATCCTTATGTTCATGCTGCATCCTGCGTCCCCATCCTTATGTTCATGCTGCATCCTGCGTCCCCATCCTTATGTTCATGCTGCATCCTGCGTCCCCATCCTTATGTGCTGCTCCATCCTGCGTCCCCATCCTTATGTGCTGCTCCATCCTGCGTCCCCATCCTTATGTGCTGCTGCATCCTGCGTCCCCATCCTTATGTGCTGCTCCCAGCCTGCGTCCCCATCCTTATGTTCATGCTGCATCCTGCGTCCCCATCCTTATGTGCTGCTGCATTCTGCGTCCCCATCCTTATGTTCATGCTGCATCCTGCGTCCCCATCCTTATGTACTCCTGCATCCTGCGTCCCCATCCTTATGTGCTGCTGCATCCTGCGTCCCCATCCTTATGTTCATGCTGCATCCTGCGTCCCCATCCTTATGTTCATGCTGCATCCTGCGTCCCCATCCTTATGTTCATGCTGCATCCTGCGTCCCCATCCTTATGTGCTGCTCCATCCTGCGTCCCCATCCTTATGTGCTGCTCCATCCTGCGTCCCCATCCTTATGTGCTGCTCCATCCTGCGTCCCCATCCTTATGTGCTGCTCCATCCTGCGTCCCCATCCTTATGTGCTGCTGCATCCTGCGTCCCCATCCTTATGTGCTGCTCCCAGCCTGCGTCCCCATCCTTATGTTCATGCTGCATCCTGCGTCCCCATCCTTATGTGCTGCTGCATTCTGCGTCCCCATCCTTATGTTCATGCTGCATCCTGCGTCCCCATCCTTATGTTCATGCTGCATCCTGCGTCCCCATCCTTATGTTCATGCTGCATCCTGCGTCCCCATCCTTATGTGCTGCTCCATCCTGCGTCCCCATCCTTATGTGCTGCTCCATCCTGCGACGCGTCCCCATCCTTATGTGCTGCTCCATCCTGCGTCCCCATACTGTTATGTGCTGCTCCATCCTGCGTCCCCATCCTTATGTGCTGCTCCATCCTGCGTCCCCATACTGTTATGTGCTGCTCCATCCTGCGTCCCCATCCTTATGTGCTGCTCCATCCTGCGTCCCCATCCTTATGTGCTGCTCCATCCTGCGTCCCCATCCTTATGTGCTGCTCCATCCTGCGTCCCCATACTGCCTCTGACCCGCTCGTCGCCGAGTGCTGGGGGGCCTGAGCAGGCGGGGACACCGGCGCGCTGTGGGGGTCAGGTGCCGGTATCGCCGCCAGCTCAGGCCCCCCCAGCACTTACTATACTCACCTGTCCGGCGTTCCATCGCTGAGCGCCGCCATCTTCCCGGTCTCCTGGCTGTGACTGTGACTGAACTGAAGATCACAGGCCGGAAGACCGGGAAGATGGCGCCGCTCAGCGATGGAACGGGAACAGGTGAATATAGGCCGATACTCACCCTCCTGGCGGTCCCTGCTTCTGCGGTGGAGATCGCGGTGTGCGTTCAGTGTGAACGCACACCGCGATCTCCCGGGAGCGTCGCTCTGTGAGGCCGACTGCGTCGGCGCTTGCGCAGTCTATAGAGGCTTCGGACAGAGTGACGCTCCCAGCGTTATATTATAGATATGTGTATATAATATAT
This sequence comes from Ranitomeya imitator, assembly GCF_032444005.1. Classification (NCBI taxonomy): domain Eukaryota; kingdom Metazoa; phylum Chordata; class Amphibia; order Anura; family Dendrobatidae; genus Ranitomeya; species Ranitomeya imitator. The sequence goes on along the minus strand of NC_091286.1, from coordinate 494,696,137 downwards.
ATATTTTAGGTTTATATTAGAGAGATATTTAAAACCACCTGCAATCAGTTTTCTGTTAGATCTCAAAATCCCCTGCTGCATAGTGAAAGGGAATTTTAAGAAATGAGTCGGTGCAGAATCTGAGTTCTATACAGACTGAGGCAAAGAAATGAGTTTTCATAATGCAGTATGTAAGGTTTTTTTTTGTATCCTTTGAGTAATTCAGCCTAAAATCTGATAATTCTGTACATTCATTTTGAGTCTACTTTTTTTTCACCCCCTATTACAAAGAAACCTCAAAAAAGCTGAGGAAACTGTTGTCCGTACTGAAAAGGAAATTGTTGACAATGACAAATCAATAGAGGAATTATCTGCCGAACTGAAAAACCTGGAGGAAAAGGCAACAACTGTCATGAATGAATGCAAAGAAACTGAGGTAGGCTTTTCCAATTTCATTTCTAATACCAATCTTCTTAGAAGTCTAAAGAGTGAATAAATAAAAAGCAACTATTGTTTCAAGGAGGGAAAAAGCGTAAAAGGGTCTTAACCCACAGAGTACATTATAACACACTGTGGGGCGGGATCTTGGGCCTCCGCAACACGCAGGCGCGATAGCCTGATGTCAGTTCCTGGGAAGCGCACACTGTGCATGCCCAAGAACTGTTGGCACAGCGCAGGCGTCGGGGCAAGTAACCGCAGCACAGGAGGCGGCGCACAGTCGCTAGAAGGGGATGGACGGCTGGGAGGCGGCTGATACAGGGGGGTACACCATATCTCTGGGACTCAATACAGGTATGGGGTACAACTTATAAAAGTCAATTTTTCAGTGTTACTAGGGATCAGAAACATTAGAGCCACATTCACAGAATGCAGCCTTAGTGCTGCTGAAGGTGGCTGTTTTACTTAAAAACGCCCTAGGGGGGGTGAAGTGTTCCCTTTAATTAGATCTCTAGTTCACGGTTTTGTATTTTAATGCAATTTTTCGAATGGCTACAAGGAAAAAGGATTTTTGGATTTACCATTAAAGGGAACTTGTCACGAGGTTTGGTTAATACTAATTAATAATAATTACGGCCACCGCCTTTCAGGGCTTATCTACAGCATTATATAATTATTATACATTTTTATAGTGCCATTTATTCCATGGCGCTTTAAATGTGAAAAGAGGCAAATATAGACAAATACAATAAACATGAGCAAAAAACAAGGCACTAACAGGTACAGAAGGAAAGAAGACCCTGCCCGCGTGGGCTCAGTCTGCAGGAGATGGGTGAGTATACTCTAGGAGAGGGTAGAGCTGGTTGTGCAGCGGTTCAGTAGGTTGAAGATCACTTCAATCTGTAGGCTTGTCGGAAAAGGTGAGTCTTCAGGTTCTTTTTGAAGGTTTCTATGGTAGGCAAGAGTCTGATGTGTTGGGGTAGAGCGTTCCAGAGTATGGGGGAAGCACGGGAGAAGTCTTGGATGTGGTTGTGGGAAGAAGAGATGAGGGGAGTAGAGAAGGAGGATCGAAGGTTGCGTGTAGGTAAGTACCGGGAGACCATGTCACATGTATGGAGGATATACAAGAAAAGCAGCTGCACTCAAATCTTGAAATTTTTTTTTTGTTTTTATTCAAGTGCACAGGCACCACCAAATAATTTTAAAGAGAATAGCAAGTGATAGTGGACAACGAAGTTAACGTTTCGACCAGACACGGTCTTTCTCAAAACCAAACTTAGGTAGGAGGACAAGATAAAGGAGGAGAGTCCCCAAAGACAGCTCCAAGTAGAATTCAGGAGTAAGATGTCCGTTTCATTGGTGGTGCACCACCAATGAAATGGACATCTTACTCCTGAATTCTACTTGGAGCCGTCTTTGGGGACTCTCCTCCTTTATCCTCTCCTCCTACTCCTCCTACCTAAGTGGGGTTTTGAGAAAGACCGTGTCTGGTCGAAACGTTAACTTCGTTGTCCACTATCACTTGCTATTCTCTTTAAAATTATTTGGTGGTGCCTGTGCACTTGAATAAAAACAAAAAAAAAATTTCAAGATTTGAGTGCAGCTGCTTTTCTTGTATATTTGACGTTGGATGTCCAGCCAGCACCTTCCTCATTGAACTTGATACAGTGTGCCCATTATATTCTTTTCTGGATACATGTATGGAGGAGACTTGTTGTGGGTGGCTTTGTATGTCATAGTAAGGGTTTTGAACTGGAGTCTCTGGACGATAGGAAGCCAGTGAAGGGCTTGGCATGGGGGAGAGGCTGGGGAGTAGCGGGGAGACCGGTAGATTAGTCGGGCAGCAGAGTGTAGGATGGATTGGAGTAGTGCTAGAGGGGAGGCCAGAGAGTAGGAGGTTGCAGTTGTCGAGGGGGGAGATAAGGGCGTGCACTAGTGTTTTTGTGGTTTTATGGTCAAGGACTGTGCGAATCCGGGAAATATTTTTTAGTTTGAGATGGCAGGAGGAAGCAAGGGCTTGGATATGTGGCTTGAAAGAGCGGTCAGAGTCGAGGATCACCCCGAGGCACCGAGCATGCAGGACTGGGGATAATGAGCAGCCATTGACCTTGATGGATAGGTCTGGTGGAGCTGTAGAGTGAAATGGGGGGGAAAGATGATGAATTCTGTTTTGTCCATGTTCAGTTTTAGAAAGCGAGCCGAAAAGAAAGCAGAGATAGCAGACACAGTGTGGGATTTTGGCGAGTAAGGAAGTCAGGTCTGGATAGGTATATCTGCGTGTCATCGGCGTAGAGATAATACTGCAAACCGTAGGATTCTATGAGCTGTCCTAGGCCGAAGGTGTAGATGGAGAAGAGTAGGGGTCCTAGAACTGAGCCTTGAGGGACACCGACAGATAAGGGGCGAGGTGAGGAGGTGGTGTTGGGAGAGGGAGTCACTGAATGTTCGGTCTGTTAGATATGACGAGATCCAGGATAGAGCCAAGTCTTTGATGCCAAGAGATGATAGAATCTGTAGCAGGAAGGAATGGTCCACAGTGTCAAATGCAGAAGACAGGTCCGGGAGTAGTAGGACAGTAGTGTCGCTTGCTCTTGGCGGTTAGGTCATTGGAGACTTTAGTTAGGGCAGTTTCTGTTGAGTGATTGGGTCAGAAGCCAGATTGTAACCGGTCAAAGAGAGCAGGAAGAGAGGTGGGAGGACAGTTCAAGATGGACATGCTGTTCCAGTAGTTTTGAGGCATAAGAGAGAAGAGATATTGGGCGATAGTTAGACACAGGATGGGTCGAGGGAGGGCTTTTTGAGGATGGGTGTGATCTTGGCATGTTTTGAAGGATGAGGGGAAGACACCAGTTGTGAGTGAGAGGTTGAAGGTGTGTTAGGGTTGGGATGAAGACTGGTGAGGTTAGTGATGAGGTGGGACGGGAGCGGATCCAGCATGCAAGTGGGGAGATGTGATCTAGACAGGAGGGTGGAGAGCTGATCTTCTGTCATGGTGGAGAAGCTGGTTTTGGAGGAACAGGGTTGAGCAGCTAAGAGGGGCATTTGGCGCTGCAGGCCAAAGCTTTCTCTGACCGTATCGATCTTCGGTATAAAGAAAGAGGCAAAGTCTTAAGCAGAAATGAGAGGGTTGTGAGACGGGGAGGATATGAGAGATGAAAAATGAGTTTGTTTTGCGGCAGTGAGCGTTGGCTTGAAGCTGGTGAGGAACTTCTTGAATGCGATGAAGTGTTCGGCAGTGTGGGATCTTTTCAATCTCCGCTCAGCGACCCTGGAAGCCCTTCTCAGTTTTGGTCAGGCTCGTCAGCCAGGGCTGTCTGTTGATTGTACGAGTTTTGCTATGCATGAGGGGCGGCGGCCGAATCGAGTGTTGCTGTTATCGTGTTATAAAAAGTGGCATCAGCATCTGTTATGAAGGGAAGCTATGTCTGTAAGAGGGAGAAGGGACTCGGAGTGATTGTAAATTGAGATGTTTCAGATTTCTGCAAGGGTGAGTGAATTTGTAGAGTTGGGGTTGCGCACTAGGAGAGGAGAGGGAAGAGCATGTCAGTAGGTTGTGGTCAGACAGGAGGAGGGGTGAGTTAGTGAGATTAGTTAGGGAACAGAAGCGGGTAAAGATCAGGTCTAGTGTGTGACCATCTTTGTGAGTGACCACAGAAGACCATTGAGTGAGGCCGAAGTAGGCAGTATGCGATAAAAGTTCAGAGGCAGCTGAGGTGGAAGTGTCAATGGGGATATTGAAGTCACCCATGATGATAGTGGGGATGTCAGGAGAGAGGAAATGAAGTAGCCAGGTGGTAAAATGGTCGAGAAAGGTGGAGATGGCTATTTCTGGGAGGTGTTAATGACAGCCAGCTGGAGGTTGGAGGGGGAATAAATGCGGACGGAGTGCACCTCAAACGAAGGAAGAGTAGCTGAGGGTGGTAGTGGGATTGGATTAAAAAGCAGGTGGTGGACAGGAGCAAGCCAACTCCTCCACCACGTTTGGTGCTGTGGCGAGGAGTGAGAGGTGGAATCCGCCATAGGAAAGTGCAGCCAGAGAGGCTGTCAGAGTGGGTGAGCCAGGTTCCAGTGATGCCGAAGAATGAGAGTTTGTTGGGGATGAAGAGGTCATGGATAAATGGCAGTTTGTTGCAGACGGAGTGTGCGTTCCATAGTGCACCATGTAGGGGGACCAGGGGACACGTCACCAGCGATGAGGAGTAGTAGACAGCGTTAAAAGGTGGGATCAGGATAGGACATGATGCGGCCTTGTGTTTCGAGAAAGGATTGTATGTGGAGGATCAGCTGTGAGGAGGAGGAAAGATGGCTGGAGAGGATGGAGGGTGATCCTTACTAGGTGGGGGGATTACAGGAGGTAGGGAAAAATAGAGTAGTATAGGTGTGAAAGAGAAAAGAAACCGAAACATTGTAGTGGTTTGATATTCCGTTACCTTACAGTCAAATTCCAGTCAAATTCCAGTCCAATTCCAGTCTAATTCAAAGCATAGTAAAGTATAGTAATTAGAATTCCTCAGCTAAGGGCAATCAGATGTGAATGAGGAGGTGGGTGGGTATGGCGAGACCAGATGTAGAGTGAAGCAAAGGTCATAAAGAGAGGGAGAGGTTGGAGTGACCACTCGGATATGCCAGAATAATATAATGAGAGACATGAAACAGGTCATGGAAGCAAGATGATAGGTAAGTAGCATACCAGAAAATGATTATATGCGCTGCACACAGATGCCAAGTTAAGCATAGAAAATCAATGCAATATAGAGAGACATTCAGGATCCAGGGAGCGTTGGGGAAAGTCAGTGAATACCTGTCTGAAGAGGAGCCCTGAAAAGCGGTGGCCATAACTTGTATCGGCCAAACCTGGTGACTGGTTCGCTTTAAAACCCTTTTTCGTAGATGTCATTGTGGAGTACAGAAATCCAGTGGTGTACACTGCGGACACGAAAAATTACAACCTTAAGAAAAATGTCATCTCTTCAACAGGCTGACTGGCTACACATCCTTATTGACAAACAAGTTATTCAGATAGTAAGAAAAGCGGTAGGAGAAGCCGAAATATATATTTTTTTCATTGTAAGACACAGGAAACTATGGTATGTCCCAAAGCAGTCTGTGTCTCTAGGGAGGAAATATACACTGCTCAAAAAAATAAAGGGAACACTAAAATCCCACATCCTAGATATCACTGAATGAAATATTCTGGTTGAAAATCTTTATTTTTTACATGGTGGAATGCATTGAGAACAATAAAACATAAAAATGATGAATGTAAATCACAACTAATATCCCGTGGAGGTCTTGAGTTGGAATGATGATCAAAATCAAAGTGGAAAATCAAATTGTAGGCTGATTCAACTTCAGTGGAAATGCCTCAAGACAAGGAAATGATGCTCAGTAGTGTGTGTGTGTGGCCTTCACGTGCCTGTATGACTTCCCTTGAATGCCTGGGCATTGTCCTGATGAGGCGGTGGATGTTACCCTGAGGGATCTCCTCCCAGACCTGCATTAACCCCTTTACTTCCAAAGGTGGTTTGCACGTTATGGACCGGGCCAATTTTTACAATTCTGACCACTGTCCCTTTATGAGGTTATAACTCTGGAACGCTTCAACGGATCCCAATCATTCTGACATTTTCTCGTGACCTATTGTACTTCATGATAGTGATAACATTTCTTTGATATTAGCTGCGTTTATTTGTGAAAAAAACGGAAGTTTGGCGAAAATTTTGCAATTTTCCAACTTTGAATTTTAATGCAATTAAATCACAGAGATATATCACACAAAATTTATTATTATTATTATTATACATTTTTATAGCGCCATTTATTCCATGGCGCTTTACATGTGAATACGGGGCAAATATAGACAAATACATTAAACATGAGCAGATAACAAGGCACACGAGTACATAAGGAGGGAGGACCCTGCCCGCGAGGGCTCACAGTCTGCAGGGGGTGGGTGAGGATACACTAGGAGAGGGAAGAGCTGGCTGTGCGGCTGTTCAGTAGGTTGAGGATCACTGCAGGCTGTAGGCTTGTCGGAAGAGATGAGTCTTCAGGTTCTTTTTGAAGGTTTCTATGGTAGGCGCAAGTCTGATGTGTTGGGGTAGAGAGTTCCAGAGTATGGGGGAAGCACGGGAGAAGTCTTGGATGCGGTTATGGGAAGAAGAGATGAGAGGGGAGTCGAGAAGGAGGTCTTGGGAGGATCGGAGGTCGCGTGTAGGTAGGTACCGGGAGACCATGTCACAGATGTATGGAGGAGACAGGTTGTGGATGGCTTTGTATGTCAGTGTGAGGGTTTTGAACTGGAGTCTCTGGGCGATAGGAAGCCAGTGAAGGGCTTGACACAGGGGAGAGGCTGGGGAATAGCGGGGGGACAGGTGGATTAGTCGGGCAGCAGAGTGTAGGATGGATTGGAGTGGTGCCAGAGTGCTAGAAGGGAGTCCAGAGAGTAGGAGGTTGCAGTAGTCGAGGCGGGAGATAAGGGCATGCACTAGCGTTTTTGCAGTGTTGCGGGCAAGGAAAGCACGGATCCGGGAAATATTTTTGAGTTTGAGACGACAGGAGGAGGCAAGGGCTTGGATATGTGGCTTGAAAGAGAGGGCAGAGTCGAGGATCACCCCGAGGCACCGGGCGTGTGGGACTGGGGATAGTGAGCAGCCATTGACATTGATGGATAGGTCTGGTGGAGGGGTAGAGTGAGATGGGGGAAAGATGATGAATTCTGTTTTGTCCATGTTCAGTTGTAGAAAGCGAGCAGAAAAGAAGGCTGAAATGGCAGACAGACAGTGCGGGATTTTGGTAAGCAAGGAGGAGAGGTCAGGTCCGGAGAGGTAGATCTGCGTGTCGTCAGCGTAGAGATGGTACTGCATAGCGTGGGATTCTATGAGCTGTCCCAGGCCGAAAGTGTAGATGGAGAAGAGTAGGGGTCCTAGAACAGAGCCTTGAGGAACACCGACTGACAAGGGGCGAAGTGAGGAGGTGGTGTGGGGGAGGGAGACACTGAATGTTCGGTCTGTCAGATATGACGAGATCCAGGAAAGGGCCAAGTCTGTGATGCCAAGGGATGAGAGGATTTGTAGCAAAAGGGAGTGGTCAACAGTGTCAAAGGCAGAAGACAAGTCCAGGAGAAGGAGGACAGAGTAGTGTCGCTTGCTCCTGGCAGTTAGTAGGTCATTGGTGACTTTAGTTAGGGCAGTTTCAGTTGAGTGATGGGAACGGAAGCCTGATTGTAACCGATCAAAGAGGGAGCAGGAGGAGAAGTGGGAGGACAGTTCAAGATGGACGTGTTGCTCCAGCAATTTGGAGGCATAAGGGAGAAGAGATATTGGGCGATAGCTAGACACAGAGGATGGGTCGAGGGAGGGCTTTTTGAGGATGGGTGTGATCTTGGCATGCTTGAAGGATGAGGGAAAGACACCTGTTGTGAGTGAGAGGTTGAAGAGGTGCGTTAGGGTTGGGATGAAGACCGTGGAAAGGTTAGGGATGAGGTGGGATGGGAGCGGGTCAAGCGTGCAGGTGGTGAGGTGTGATCTTGACAGGAGGGTGGAGAGCTGATCTTCTGTCATGGTGGAGAAGCTGTTTTTTGAGGAGCGGGGTTGAGGAGCTAAGAGGGGTAGTGGGTGCTGTGGGCCAAAGCTTTCTCTGATCGTATCGATCTTCTGTTTAAAGAAAGAGGCGAAGTCATCAGCAGAAATGAGGGGGGAGGGAGGAGGTGCGGGGGGACGGAGTAGAGAATTGAAAGTGTTGAAAAGCTGTTTAGGGTTGTGGGACAGGGAGGATATGAGGGATGAGAAGTAAGTTTGTTTTGCGGCAGTGAGCGCAGACTTGAAGCTGGCGAGGGACTGCTTGTATGCAGTGAAGTGGTCGGCAGAGTGGGATCGCTTCCATCTCCGCTCAGCAATCCTGGAAGCCCGTCTCAATTCTTTGGTCAGGCTGGTCAGCCAGGGCTGCCTGTTAATTGTACGAGTTTTACTATGCATGAGTGGGGTGGCCGAATCGAGTGTTGTTGTTATTGTGGTGTTATAAAAAGTGGCAGCAGCATCTGTGTCATGAAGGGAGGCTATGTCTGTGAGAGGGAGAAGGGACTCAGAGAGTGATTGTAAGTTGAGATGTTTGAGATTTCTGCGAGGGTGAGTGAGTTTGTGGAGTGGGGGTTGCACACTAGGAGAGGAGAGGGACGAGAATGTCAGTAGGTTGTGGTCAGACAGGGGGAGGGGTGTGTTAGTGAGATTAGTAAGGGAGCAGAGGCGGGTGAAGATGAGGTCCAGCGTGTGGCCATCTTTGTGAGTGGCCTCAGAGGACCATTGAGTGAGGCCAAAGGAGGCAGTCAGTGATAAAAGTTTAGAGGTAGCTGAGGTGAAAGTGTCAATGGGGACATTGAAATCACCCATGATGATAGTGGGGATGTCAACAGAGAGGAAATGAAGTAGCCAGGTGGTGAAGTGGTCGAGAAAGGTGGAGATGGCTAGTTCTGGGGGGCGGTAGATGACAGCCAGCTGGAGGTTGGAGGGGGAATAGATGCGGACAGAGTGCACCTCAAACGAGGGAAGAGTAGCGGAGGGTGGTAGCGGGATTGGAGTAAAGGAGCAGGTGTCAGACAGGAGCAAGCCAACTCCTCCACCGCGTTTGTTGCTGGGGCGAGGGGTGTGAGAGAGGTGGAATCCGCCATAGGAGAGCGCAGCTGGAGAGGCCGAGTCAGAGGGGGTGAGCCAGGTTTCAGTGAGGCCGAGGAAGGAGAGTTTGTTGGTGATGAAGAGGTCATGGATAAATGGCAGTTTGTTGCAGATGGAGCGTGCGTTCCATAGTGCTCCAAGTAGGGGGAGCGGGGGAGTGGGGGCTGGATGAATGGGTATGAGGTTGTCGTGGTTGGGAAAACGTGCGGAGGATCGTGGCAGGGGGTTAGAAACGAGTGTGGGGATGAATTGGGGAGGGCCGGGATTTGGGGATATGTCACCAGCAATGAGGAGTAACAGACAGATCATTAGAAGGTGGGAGCAGGATAGGACATGATGCGGCCGTGTGTCTGGATAAAAAGGATTGTATGTGGAGGAACAGTTCTGAGGGGAAGGTGAGATGGCTGGGGAGTATGGAGGAAGAAATGACTAGTTCCTTACTAGGTGGAGTGATTGCAGGAGATTGTAAGAAGGAAAGTAGTATGGGGGTGAAAGAGAAAAGAAACCGAAACATTGTAGTGGTTGGTGTTCTGTTACCTTCCAGTCAATTCCAGTCTAATTCAGAATCATAATTAAAAAGATGTAATTTAAAAGATGGAAGTTAAAAGATGATTTTCAGCAGACTGAGTCTATAGCAGACTCCTGCATGTGAATATATCCCCAGTTAAGGGCAATCAGGTGTGAATGAGGGGGTGGCTGGGTATGGGAGACCAGATGTAGAGAGTTAAGCAAAGGTCATAAAGTGAGGGAGGGGTAAGACTGACCACTCAAAGAGATGCCAGGATCACACAATGAGAGACATGAAAACAGGTCGTGGAAACAAGCTCATAGGTGAGAAAGCATACTAAAAGGATTATATGTGCTGCACCAAGACACTCAGATCCAGGGGAAGCATAGAAAAGCCAGTGCAATATACAGAGACATTCAGAAGCCAGGGAGAGCTGGGTAAAGTCAGTGCATACCATGGAAAATCAATGCAGTATACAGAGATATTCTGGAGCCAGGGAGAGCTGGGTAAAGTCAGTGCATACCATGGAAAATCAATGCAGTATACAGAGATATTCTGGAGCCAGGGAGAGCTGGGTAAAGTCAGTGCATACCATGGAAAATCAATGCAGTATACAGAGATATTCTCGAGCCAGGGAGAGCTGGGTAAAGTCAGTGCATACCATGGAAAATCAATGCAGTATACAGAGATATTCTGGAGCCAGGGAGAGCTGGGTAAAGTCAGTGCATACCATGGAAAATCAATGCAGTATACAGAGATATTCTGGAGCCAGGGAGAGCTGGGTAAAGTCAGTGCATACCATGGAAAATCAATGCAGTATACAGAGATATTCTGGAGCCAGGGAGAGCTGGGTAAAGTCAGTGCATACCATGGAAAATCAATGCAGTATACAGAGATATTCTGGAGCCAGGGAGAGCTGGGTAAAGTCAGTGCATACCATGGAAAATCAATGCAGTATACAGAGATATTCTGGAGCCAGGGAGAGCTGGGTAAAGTAAGTGCATACCTGTGGGAAGAGGAGAACAGCTCGATTAGATGGTGCAGATGATGATAATATTGTAGTAGTGATGAGTAGCCAAATGCATTCTAGAATTCAGTCTAATTCAGAATCATAATTAAAAAGATGTAATTTAAAAGATGGAATACAAAATGTCCCACATGTCTACTTTACATCAGCACAATTTTGGAACCAAAATTTTTTTTTTGTTAGGGAGTTATAAGGGTTAAAAGTTGACCAGCAATTTCTCATTTTTACAACACCATTTTTTTTTTAGGGACCACATCTCATTAAAAGTCATTTTGAGGGGTCTATATGATAGAAAATACCCAAGTTTATTAACCCTTCAGGTGTTTCACAGGAATTTTTGGAATGTTTAAATAAAAATGAACATTTAACTTTTTTTCACAAAAAAATTACTTCAGCTCCAATTTGTTTTATTTTACCAAAGGTAGCAGGAGAAAATGGACCCCAAACGTTGTTGTCCAATTTGTCCTGAGTGCGCTGATACCCCATATGTGGGGGGGAACCACCGTTTGGGCGCATGGGAGGGCTCGGAAGGGAAGGAGCGACATTTGGAATGCGGACTTAGATGGAATGGTCTGCAGGCGTCACATTGCGTTTGCAGAGCTCCTAATGTACCTAAACAGTAGAAACCCCCCACAAGTGACACCATTTTGGAAAGTAGACCCCCTAAGGAACTCATCTAGATGTGATGTGAGAGCTCTGAACCCCCCAAGTGTTTCACTACAGTTTATAACGCAGAGCCGCGCAAATAAATATTTTTTTTTCCACAAAAATTATTTTTTAGCCCCCAGTTTTGTATTTTTCCAAGGGTACCAGGAGAAACTGGACCCCAAAAGTTGTTGTCCAATTTGTCCTGAGTACGCTGATACCCCATATGTTGGGGTAAACCTCTGTTTGGGCACACGGGAGAGCTCGGAAGGGAAGGAGCACTGTTTTACTTTTTCAACGCAGAATTGGCTGGAATTGAGATCGGACGCCATGTCGCGTTTGGAGAGCCCCTGATGTGCCTAAACAGTGGAAACCCCCCAATTATAACTGAAACCCTAATCCAAACACACCCCTAACCCTAATCCCAACGGTAACCCTAACCACACCTCTAACCCAGACACACCCCTAATCCCAACCCTATTCCCAACCGTAAATGTAATCCAAACCCTAATTTTAGCCCCAACAATAACTGTAGCCTTAACCCTAAACCTAACCCTAATAGGGAAAAATTAAAAAAAAATTATTTATTTCCATTTTCCCAACTAAGGGGGTGATGAAGGAGGGTTTGATTTACTTTTATAGCGGGGTTTTTAGCGGATTTTTATGATTGGCAGCCGTCACACACTAAAAGACGCTTTTTATTGCAAAAAAAATTTTTGAGCTATAATTTTTCCATATTTTGATCCAGAGAGTCATGTGAGGTCTTGTTTTTTGCGGGAAGAGTTGACGTTTTTATTGGTAACATTTTCGGGCTCGTGACATTTTTTGATCGCTTTTTATTCCGATTTTTGTGAGGCAGAATGACCAAAAACCAGCTATTCATGAATTTCTTTTGGGGGAGGCGTTTATACCATTCCGCGTTTGGTAAAATTGATAAAGCAATTTTATTCTTCGGGTTAGTACGATTACAGCGATACCTCATTTATATTTTTTTTATGTTTTGGCGCTTTTATACGATAAAAACTATTTTATAGAAAAAATAATTATTTTTGCATCGCCTTATTCTGAGGACTATAACTTTTTTTTATTTTTTTGCTGATGATGCTGTATGGCGTCTCGTTTTTTGCAGGACAAGATGACCCTTTCAGCGGTACCATGGTTATTTATATCTGTCTTTTTGATCGCGTGTTTTTCCACTTTTTGTCCGGCGGTATGATAAAGCGGTTTTTTTGCCTCGTTTTTTTTTTTTTTCCTTACGGTGTTTACTGGAGGGGTTAACTAGTGGGCCAGTTTTATCGGTTGGGAAGCGGTGATACTAAATGTGTACTTTTATTGTTTCATTTTTTTTATTTAAAGAAATGTATTTATGGGAATAATATATTTTTTTCATTATTTAGGAATTTTATTTTTTTTTTTTTTTTTTTTTTTTTTTTACTCGTGTGGAAATTTTTTTTTTTTTTTTACTTTGTCCCAGGGGGGGACATCACAGATCGGTGATCTGACAGTTTGCACAGCACTCTGTCAGATCACCGATCTGTCTGAGAGCTATGCAGGCTTACCAAGCCCTGCTCTGAGCAGGCACTTGGTAAGCCACCTCCCTCCCTGCAGGACCTGGATGCCGTGGCCATCTTGGATCCGTGCCTGGAGCAGGGAGGGAGGTAGGGAGACCCTCGCAGCAACGCGATCACATCGCGTTGCTGCGGGGGTCTCGGGGAAGCCCGCAGGGAGCCCCCTCCCTGCGCGATGCTTCTCTGTACCGCCGGCACACCGCGATCATGTTTGATCGCGGTGTGCCGGGGGCGGTCCGTGACCACTTCTGGCACATAGCGCCGGATGTCAGCTGCAATAGGCAGCTGACACCCGGCCGCGCTCCCCCCGTGAGCGCGGCCGATCGTGCTGGACGTACTATTCCGTCCTTGGGAAGTAGGGCCCACCCCACATGGACGGAATAGTACGTCCAGTGGCAGAAAGGGGTTAAGGCATCAGTCAACTCCTGGACAGTCTGTGGTGCAGTGTGGCGTTGGTGGATGGAACGAGACATGATGTCCCAGATGTGCTCGATTGGATTCAGTGCTGGGGAACTGGCATCAATGCCTTAATCTTGCAGGAACTGCTGACACACTTGCCACATAAGGCCTAGCATTGTCATGTATCAGAAGGAACCCAGGGCCCACTGCACCTGCATATGGTCTCACAATCTATCTGAGGATCTCATCCTTGTACCTACTGGCAGTCAGGCTACCTCAGGCTAGCACATGGAGGGCTGTGCGGCTCTCCAAAGAAATGCCTCCCCACACCATTACTGACCCCCTGCCGGTCATGCTGAAGGATGTTGCAGGCAGATCGCTCTCCACGGCGTTTCCAGACTCTGTCACATGTGCTCAGTGTGAACCTGCTTTCAACTGTGAAGATCACAGAGCGCCAGTAGCGAATTTGCCAATCCTGGTGTTCTGTGGCAAATGCCAAGCGTCCTGCTCGGTGTTGGGCTGTGAGCACAACCCCTATCTGTGGACATCGGGCACTCAGACCATCCTCATGCAGTAGGTTTCTAACAGATTGTGCAGATACATGCACATTTGTGGCCTGCTGGAGGTCATTTTGCAGAGCTCTCGCAGTGCTCCTCCTGTTCCTCCTTGCACAAAGGCTGAGGTAGCGGTCCTCCACGTCTCCTGGTGTACTGGCCTGTCTCCTGGTAGCGCCTCTGGACACTATGCTGACACACAGCAAACTTTCTTGCCACAGCTCACATTGTTGTGCCATCCTCTCTGAGCTGCACTACCTGAGCCACTTGTGTGGGTTGTAGAGTCCATCTCGTGCGACCACGAGTGTGAAAGCACAACCAACGTTCAAAAGTGACCAAAACATCAGCCAGAAAGCATTGGTACTGAGAGATGGTCTGTGGACCCCACCTGCAGAACCACTCCTTTATTGAGTGTCTTGATAATTGCCAATAATTTCAATCTGTTGACTATTCCATTTGCACAACAGCATGTGAAATTGATTGTCATACAGTGTTGCTTCCAAAGTGGACAGTTTGATTTCACAGAAGTTTGATTTACTTGGAGTTATATTCTGTCATTTAAAGGGAACCTGTCACCCCCAAAATGGAAGTTGAGCTAAGCCCACCGGCATCAGGGGCTTATCTACAGCATTCTAGAATGCTGTAGATAAGCCCCGATGTATCCTGAAAGATGAGAAAAAGACGCTAGGTTATACTCACCCAGGGGCGTCCCGCTGCGGTCCGGTCCGATCGGCGTCACTGTACGGGGCCTCCTACCTTCATAGGATAACGTCCTCTTCTTGTCTTCACGCTGCGGCGCAGGTATACTTTGTCTGCCCTGTTGAGGGCAGAGCAAAGTACCGCAGGCGCCGGGCCTCTGACCTTTCCCGGCGCCTTCGCACTGCAGTACTTTGCTCTGCCCTCAACAGGGCAGACAAAGTTCGCCTGCGCCGGAGCTGCGGCGTGAAGACAAGAGGAGGACATGATCGTAAGAAGATGGGAGGCCCCTGACCGGACCTCGACGCCCATCGGACCGCCTGCCCAGGTGAGTATAATCTAACCTCTTTTTCTCATCTTTCAGGTTACATCGGGGGCTTATCTACAGCATTACAGAATTTCTGATAAGATACATTACAGGGTTGCTGATTTTCACATGTACTAATGATTTATTGAATAAGTTAAATCAGCGGTTTAAAGACAGATGCATGTTATGTTACATAGCTGGCATTACCGCATATGGAAATAGCTCCGTTCCACACATTTAATACCCTAGCACAGATGTAAATCCTTGGTGCAAAGTTATTAAATAGATTTGTGTTTTCATGCCTGAAATGTTTACGTGTAAATATATATTTGCAGTGGGAATAAGAGGGACCTTACAAAGCGGAGTGCTAGTAAAACCTGTTACAGCATTACTAGGTCATGGAAAATAGCTTCCCAAGGATGGGTGTCTGTCTGCCCCTGTCCTGCACTGCACTTATTCACATGTTTGAGACATGGTGGTAAGGGTTTAATACTAGACAGGTTAAGCCTGCCCCGATGGGTACACCTTGTCACAGTAGGATGACACTTTTTTATGCTTTTTTTTATTAGAATAGCATTAGATCCCTATGCTATTTATATGTACTATTACTCTTTGTTTGCTGTAGGGTATAGGCTAATTTTAGTTTTTTTGTTAGTCATGGAGAATATAAGTACTCGAGTAAAACGTTTCTAAGAAATGGTATTGTTGCCCTTACATTGCAACTGCAAGAGTATATGAAAGACAATGCAGTAAAGACGGCAAGATGTTTCATAAATTATTTCTGGCAAATAAAATAAGTTTTTGCTAAAACAGACCTATAACGAGAGCTGACTGATCATTAATATGTATCATATCACAATAACACTGAAATTTGCCTTGTAACTAGACACAAGACTTGTCACTGCACACTTATATTTTTTGTTTTTTCCTTCTTTGACTAGGGTTCACTTGGTGAGGTCCAAGAGAAGCACAATGATTTGCTGCAAGAAATTAAAGCCATCCAAGATAAAGAACATGTCCTTCAAAAGGACGCACTTAACATCCGGCTGAAAATTGAGCAAATAGACGGTCATATAGCAGAACATCAGTCCAAAATAAAACACTGGCAGAAAGAGGTAGGGTGGCAATAGTTGTGGTAATTTGAAATAAATGTATTGTTTTTCATAATATTAGCTAAAATAATGTAATTGTTGTCCAGATATCAAAACTTTCACTACATAAAATTGAAGACAATCAAGAAGAAGTTCTTCCTGTCCTAACTCAAGAAGAGCTAGAAGCAATAAAGGATCCTCATCAAATAAATAATCAAATAGCACTGTTGGAAGCAAAGAGTGATGAAATTAAGCCAAATCTAGGCGCTATTGCGGAATATAAGAAAAAGGTATGACCGTTTTCTTTTGTCTCAAATACATTTTGGTTTGGGAATACGGTAAATAAAATCTAGTTTGAATTCCTAGGTAAAATCCATTATGACCATGGCATATATGGTACAGGAGTATATTGACTCCAAGTAATGGATGGTAGCTGTCCCTTTTTAACTAAAAATGCTGCTGAAAAGACAACTGGAAATTGATTTCTGAAAAAATTGTTCAAAATCTGTGTGAAACCTGTTATACCTCTTAACAAATGTCTGACTTTTTTCCTTTATGCCTTATTTATCTTTATTTGTTTGAAGGGGCCTATTGGATTAGAAAAAAAGGAAAATGCCGTTTAGTTTTTCTTACGAACATTTTTGGGTGCATTTGCCTAAATGTATATTATATACAGTGAAGGAAATAATTATTTGGTCCCTTGCTGATTTTGTAAGTTTGCCCACTGACAAAAAATTATATATACTGTTCAAGTCTAAGGGTAGGTAAATTATAACATTGAAAGGTAGAATATCAAAAATAAAATCCAGAAAATCAAATTGTATAAATTTATTTGCATTTTGCAGTGAGGAAGTATTTGATCCCCTACCAACCATTAAGAGTTTTGGCTCCTACAGCCCAGTTAGATGCTCCTAACCAACTCGTTAGAAAGTTGTCTTACATAGTCACCCTTTATAAAAGACTCCTGTCCACAGACTCGGTCAGACTCTAACCTCTACAACATGAGCAAGACCAAAGCGCTTTATATGGATATCGGGGACAAGATCATAGACCAGCACAAAGCTGGAATGGGCTACAAAACCATAAGTAAGATAATGGGTGAGAAGGAGACAACTGTTGGTGCAATAGTAAGAAAATGGGAGAAATACAAAATTACTGTCAATCGACCTCGATCTGGGGCACCAGGCAAAATCTCACCTTGTGGGGTATCCTTTATCATGAGGAAGGCGAGAGATCAGCCTAAAACTACACCGGGGGAACTTGTTAATGATGTCAAGGAAGCTGGGACCACAGTCACCAAGAAAACCATTGGTAACACATTATGCCATAAATGTTTAAAATCCTTCAGTGCCTCTTTGACATTAACTCAACTCGCCGTGCTTGGAGGAAGAGAAATGCTGCCTATGATCCAAAGAACACCATCCCCACTGTCAAGCATGAAGATAGAAACATTATGTATTGGGGGTTTGCTAAGGGCACAGGACTACTTCACCGCATCAATAGGAGAATGGATGGAGCCACGTAGTGTAAAATCCTGAGTGACAACCTCCTTCCCTCTGCCAGGATGTTAAATATGGGTCGTGGCTGGGTGTTCCAGCAAGACAAGGACCCAAAACATAGAGCCAATGTAACAAAGGAGTGGCTCAAAAAGAAGCACATTAAGGTCATGGAGTGGCCTATCCAGTTTCCAGACCTTAATCCCATAGAAAACTTATGGAGGGAGTTTAAGCTCAGTTATAAAGTGACAGCCTCAAAATCTTAATGATTTAGAGAGAATCTGCAAAGAGGAGTAGATCAAAACTCCTCCGACCTGTGCGCAAACCTCATCATCAACTACAAAAAACGTCTGACTACTGTGCTTGCCAAGAAGGGTTTTGCCACCAAGTATTAAGTCTTTTCTTTGTCAGAGTGATCAAATACTTATTTCTCACTGCAAAATGCAAATAAATTTATATAATTTATACAATGTGATTTTCTGGATTTTATTTTTGATATTCTATCTCTCAATGTTAAAATTAAAGATGAGCTAAGCCAACCGGCATCAGGGGCTTATCTACAGCATTCTGATAAGCCTCCGATGTAACCTGAAAGATGAGAAAAAGAGGTGAGATTATACTCACCCAAGGGCGGTCCCGCTGCAGTGGGCGTCGCGGTCTGGTCCGGGGCCTCCCATCTTCTTACGATGATGTCCTCTTCTTGTCTTCACGCTCCAGCGCAGGCGTACTTTGTCTGCCCTGTTGAGGGCAGAGCAAAGTACTGCAGTGCGCAGGCGCCGGGCCTCTCTGACTTTTTGCTTACCATACAGTCAATCTGCTCCCACAACAGCTCAATGGGGTTGAGATCTGGTGACTGCGCTGGCCACTCCATTACAGATAGAATACCAGCTGCCTGTTTCTTCCCTAAATAGTTCTTGGAAACAGGAACACATGGGCTACTTGCACAGTGAACAAGTCTGTATGATCATGTTCACACACCACCAAGAAACCTGAAGACACAAAAGAGAATAGTAAAACCAAAAACCTAAATAGTTCTTGCATAATTTGGAGGTGTGCTTTGGGTCATTGTCCTGTTGTAGAAAGAAATTGGCTCCAATCAAGTGCTGTCCACAGGGTATGACATGGTGTTGCAAAATGGAGTGATGGCCTTCCTTATTCAATATCCCTTTTACCTTGTACAAATCTCCCACTGTACCAGCACCAAAGCAACCCTTGACCATCACATTACCTCCGCCATGCTTCACAGATGGCTTCATACACTCTTCCAGCATCTTTTCAGTTGTTCTTCTGTGTGGTCCATAACACTTTTTTCCAATCTTCCTCTGTCCAATGTCTGTGTTCTTTTGCCCATATTAATCTTGTCCTTTTTATTAGCCAGTCTCCGATATGGCTTTTTAGTTGCCACTCTGCTCTGAAGGTCAGCATCCCGGAGTCGCCTCTTCTCTGTAGATGTTGACACTATCATTTTGCGTGTACTATTTAATGAAGCTGTCAGTTGAGGACCTATGAGGCATCGATTTGTCAAACTACAGACTCTAATGTACTTGTCTTGTTGCTCAGTTGTGCAGCGGGGCCTCCCACTTCTTTCTACTTTGGTTAGAGCCTGTTTGTGCTCTCCTCTGAAGGGGGTAGTATACACAGTTATAGGAAATCTTCAGTTTCTTGGCAATTTCTCACATGGAATAGCCTTCATTTCTTAGAACAAGAATAGACTGTCGAGTTTCACATGAGAGTTCTTTTTTTTTCTGGCCATTTTGAGAGTTTGATGGAACCAACAAATGTAATGCTCCAAATTCTCAACAAGCTCAAAGGAAGGTCAGGTTTATACGTTCTCTAATCAGCCAAACTGTTTAGAGCAGTGCTAACATACTCGCACAATGGTTTTCAAGGGTATTCTAACCATCCTTTAGCCTTCTTGCACAGTTAGCAAACACAAAGTACCATAAGGACACTGGAGTGATGGTTGTTGGAAATGGACCTCTATACACCTATGAAGATATTGCATTACAAACCAGACGTTTGCAGCTAGGATAGTCATTTACCACATTAACAATGTATAGAGTGTATTTCTGAATCATTTAGTGTTAGATTCATTGGAAAAAAACTGCTTTTCTTTCAAAAATAAGGAAATTTCTTAGTGACGCTAAACTTTTGAACGGTAGTGTAGACGTAGCACTTGTTAAACCATAATTGTTTTCTGTAGGCCAGCATGGATGTATCTATAATGGGATCCTTGGCAGCAGAAATCCAAGACTGAAGTGCAGTTGATGTGCTCAAACAATATGGCTGCATATAGTTTTTTTTGTTTGTTTTTTTTAGGTTATTGTCCCCAACCCCACCCCTCCCCCCATTTGCGGGCAGATGCAACCTGCTCATCCTTATGGCTTTCCTCCCCAGCTCCCACTAGCGGTGACTCAAAAGAATGACTTTTATTCATATGCATATTTCCCAGAGGAGCATTGCGGCTTTAAGTCTCCTCACCTCGACATGCTTAACATGTCACTCTTCGCAAGGTGAAGCGATACTTCTTGTCAGACGCCTCTCAATCAGCCAAATCAGATCTCCACTTTGCACTGACAAGGGACAGTACCCCGAAACAGTGTCTGCAAATTGAGATTCTGGTTTTGCTTTTATCCTAAGTCATGTGACAAGGCTCGTTAAAGAGTCGACATTGACTGTTAGGATTGCTACTTCCAATAGGTGGCGCTAGAGTTCCAGTCCTCTTCCTCTCCAAAGAGACCATTTGCATATTTCTCAGAGGAGCTTTAAGTCTCCTCACCTCGACATGCTTAACATGTCACTCTCCGCATGTAGAAACGATACTTCTTGGATTCCTCTGCATACAAATTTGTGGTTGCCCTAGCCCCTTTTTACATGCATGCGAAAATAAATGATAGTGGATTTAAAATCCTAATTAATCTAGTGTTTGAGCCTGCCCTCGGTTACACTGTGGTTGCAAACTTACATGCCTGTCTTGAAAATGTTATATGCTGCTCATACTTTTTCTTTTCATAATAAACTATATTTATAACATCATTTTATTTTTAAATAGGAAGAATTATATTTGCAAAGAGTTGCTGAACTTGATGAAATTACAGAGGAGAGGGACCGATTTAGACGAGCTTATGAAGATCTTCGTAAGCAAAGGCTTAATGAGTTTATGGCTGGATTTAATATCATAACAAATAAGCTGAAGGAGAACTACCAAATGCTGACGTTGGGAGGAGATGCTGAGCTGGAGCTTGTTGACAGCCTGGATCCATTTTCAGAAGGCATCATGTTTAGGTTTGTAAATTGCTCTCTCAGGACTACATAATATGGCTGTCTCCATGATGAGGAACAGGTTTGTGCTTTGGGGTGGCCTGTGAGCAGACTTTTCCTTGGGTTTTCTGACTTAGAGCATGAAGATAAGACTTTGCCTACAGTCCTGCCTCTGAGCATCATCTCATTAGCTGCAAACTTCTAACACTAATTACACAAGAACCAGAAGACTGATTTCTTCACACCAGGTATCATTTTAATTGGCGTAACACTGCCAACCCAACTGTGTCTGTAGGTTATTTAGCAAAATCCTGCAGACAAGTTCACTTTAAAATAGTTATTTAATGGGGTACGGAATTGAAAACTAATTTGCCATAAATAGATTAGATTATACACATATATATCAAATCTATTTTTAGCAAATTAGAATTGTCATTTTAATTCTTTTCCCCAAGCTTTGCTTGTTCCAGATTCAATGTTTAACTCTTTTACGACCTATACCGTTTTGGTAAGTTATAACTCGCCTCTCCCTCTTTAGTTCAGGTTTCGGCACAGAGCCCACACCTTTTCTGGCACATGACAGCTGATCTAATCAGCTGTCATGTGCCCCTAACAGCCGCGGATGGAATTTCAATCCACCTATGGCTGTTAAAGGGAACCTGTCACCCCCCTTCCCCCCAGGCATTTGTAACTAAAAGAGCCACCTTGTGCAGCACTAATGCTGCATTCTGACAAGGTGGCTCTTTTATTTGTTGGTGCTGTAACTGCAGAAATAATCGATTTTGCAATTTGTCCAAAATACCTTGAAATAGTCCTGGGGGCCGGTCTCCCCCAACCCAATGCAGACGCAGCACCGCCTTCACTCATGCCCTCCTGGCGCCGCCTCCTCAGCGTTGTTTTCAACTGTCCCAGCGCCTGCGCTATTATCTTATGCCTTGGGCATGCGCAGTTAGTGCTGCCCGTCTTCTGACATTTGATGTCTTGCCGACTGCGCCTGTGTGGCCGCGCTGCCCGAAATCCCGCCCTGCATTGTGAATTAATCAGAAGACACTGCAGGGCGGGATCTCGGGCAGTGCGGCCGCACAGGCGCAGTCAACAAGACCTCAAATGTCAGAAGACGGGCAGCGCTAACTGTGCATGTTCAAGGCATAAGATAACAGCGCAGGCGCCGGGACAGTTGAAAACAACGCTGAGGAGGCAGCGCCAAGAGGGCATGAGTGACGGCGGTGCTGCGTCTGCATTAGGGGGAAAGCCCACCAGAGCCTGTCGGTCTGAGGAGACAAGGACGTCCCACATCGCAGGATTTCAGACGGCTGATCCATGCTGGATGGGGAGGTACATTTCTTTCTCCCCAGGTTCTGGCGAAGTCAGGAAGAAGATGAGAAGAAAGATCCTTTATTTCTTTCATATCTGCGGCCCCCCTTAAGCCATCCGTTCTGTAATTTTACAGAGGTTTTTAGCTTCAGGAAAGCTTTCCCTGCCTTTTCCGATGGTAGTGGAGGCATCGGGTATCCCACCGCAGCGTTTTGAGGCTAGCTCCACCCACTACTCCCAGCCGCCCCAATCGGCCTGGCATTGCCGCCATCTTGCTGGGGAGCGTTCTCCTCCAGACCCGGTGGCTATACACGCCCCCGCCCCCCCCCCCCCTTTCCAACCTCTGAGAGCGGGTCCTTCACCACCAGCGTGCGTCTTCACCGGCCCTGCCTCCATCTTCCTGCTGGTGCCCTGGACCTGTGCCCTGATGCCTGTTGCAGCTACAGCCTGGGAGCAGACTAGAGGACACTACACCTGCTGTGAGTAGCGTTGCTTAGCAGTCTGACACTCCTCTCTGCATCTCTCCTGTTCCCCTAACCTTCTGGCATTCTTTAGTAGGTATGCTTACCATGCCTAATCCTAAAGGGGAACGTTCTCGTCCTCCTGCTCCCTCTGCCTCCTCTACTCCTGTCAGACACTTTGTGTGCTCTCTGGGAAATGGCAGGCTCCCTTTAGGTTAGTCCTCTTTCCTCTGTCAGGGCTGCAGCATCTCCACTCTTCCCATCACCCAGGAGTCCATTCCTACCCCGGGTGAGCCCGAGACCCCTATCCCTGGGCGGTTTTCCTTTCTGTCGCAGTCTGTGGTGGACCTCACCAGGGTGTCGCAGACCCTGGTGTCCGTGCTTGACATATTGTCCCTTCCAGCTCCCCAGCTGCCAGTGGGTCACAGGATTCTCCGTCCGACCCCTTTTCAACACAGACTGCAAGAGATCCAGAAAGGAGCGCCATTCTAAGTCCTTTTTCCCGCTCCATCTCGCCCTCCGTTTTGGCATGGCGAGATCCCTCTTTCAGATCCTCCTCTCCCAAGTCAGGCGTGGCGTCCTCGGTCGCGTTTTTCAGAGGATGATTCAGACTTGGATTCAGTACAGGCCTCTAACGGGAGAGATATGGTACAGAGTCTCCTTGTTGCGGTCACCAGACCTTAGGCATCACGGATACCTCTACAGTACCTGCAGATTAGGCGGTTTTGTGTAGATGGTCAAAACCAACTTCCAAAGTCTTTGCCCCACACAGTGAATATGTGGAGGTACTTGCCAGGGAAAGTGTGAACCCTACCAGATGCTTTCAGAGAGGGAAGCGTCTCTGCATCCTATATCCCTTCTCCCCTGAGCTCACCGCTAACTGGACTTCTTCCCTGGCAGTGGACCCGCCAGTCTCCAGACTGCCCATCCACACGGTCCTCCCGCTCTCTAATGCAGCATCCCTCAAGGATTCCAATAATAGATTTATAGAATCGCTGGCAAAGTCAGCCTTTGAAGCGGCTGCTCCTGCATTCTACCTGGCCTCTGCCTCTACCTTGGTCTCAAGGGCCATAGCTAGAGGGGCCTAACAGCTTCGTAAGGACATCCTGGCCGGAACACTTCTGGGGGAAATAGCCGACCTTGCGGACCAGATTTCCTATGCAGGGAAATATTTGATATCTGCCTCCCTAGATGCCATGTATTGTGCAACTCAGGCGTCCAGCAGTAGGGTGGCAATCCGGCAGAATATTTGACTCAAGGCATGGCAGGCGGACTTGTCGTCAAAGAAGTCCGTTTCCAGCCTCCCCTTCCAGGGGGCCCGTCTGTTTGGATCCAATCTGTATCAAATTATTAAGGATGCCACGGAGAGGCACGAGTTACCACCTCCTTCAGCCCAAACCTCGCCAGCCTCATCTGAAAAGGCAGTTCCGCTCCGTTTTGTCCTTTTGTGCCGTTTCGCGGCGATGGAAGATTCTGCTGGCCAGCACAGACCAGACTCACCAGGTTTTTTTTTAAAAAAAAAAAAAAAAAGGGGCTTCCTTCAAGTCCACCCCTTCCGGGCGTTCCCAAAACTCCCATGGTAGGTCCACCAGGTCCAGACCCGGCAGATCTTCCTCGGTACGACTCGTGTCAAGAGCCCAGCGTTTCTCCCAGGTTGGGCGGGGCGTCTTCTATTTTTCAGGGATGTTTGGGCTTGCCTCGGCGGAGAACGCCTAGGTCAAGGAGGTGGTATCCTCAGGATACATGTTAGGGGTTGCTTCGTGGCCCCGGGATCGCTTCTCCAAATCCCGCCCTCCAAAAGATCCTGCTCTGTTCCCAGGTTTCTTTGCGTCCATCCCACTCTACTTAGTTCAGGGGTTATCGTTTCCGTCTCAGAGCGGGAACGCTTCACAGGTTTCTATTCAAACCTGTTTTGTAGTGCCGAAGAAGGGCTGTCTGGTTCGGCCCATCCTAGATCTGAAGTCAGTGAACATAATGGTCCGCCTGCGGCATTTCAGGATGAAGTCCCTCCGTTCAGTAATCGCTTCCATGGAAACGCAGGAATTCCTGTGCTCCATAGACATCAAGACGCCTATCTCCATGTTTCTGATTTTCCCAGCACTCCAGAGGCTCCTGCGTTTCGTGGTGCAGAAGAATCATTTCCCGTTTGTCGCTCTGCCGTTCGGTCTCGCGACCGTTCCCAGGGTCTCCACAAAGATCATGGCGACATTGATGGCCATTTTGAGGTTCAGGGACCTAGTGCTCATTCCTTACCTCGAAGACATTCTCTTCAAGGCTCTGTTTTTTTCTCAGGCGCAGGAGTATCTGACAATCGTCCTCGACTCCCTGTCCCGTTTCGGGTGCCTGGTCAACAGAACAAAGTCTTGCCTTGTCCTGATTCAGCGCCTTGTCTTCTTAGGCATGCTGTTCGACACCTGTCGAGGAGAGGCGAGCAATTCTCCAGGACGGAGTTCGCTCTCTGCAAGGCCCTCGTCTGCCTTCCTCCCGTTCAGCAATGAAGGTTCTGGGACGAATGGTAGCAGCGTCGGAAGCGATCCATTTTGCGCAATTCCATTCAAGACCACTTCAGGCCATCCTTTTTTAGTGGGACTGGTCTGTGCTGTCTCTGTATCGTCCGATTCGGCTCTCCGTAGTCAAACGGTCTCTCAGCTGGCTGTCATCCCCTCTTTCTTCAGGGCCAGTCCTTCCTTCCCGCCCATTGGCAGGTGCCGGACTGGGGCTGAAATTCAGCCCTGACATTTGAAATCACACAGGCCCATGCGGTTTCCATCCCCTAGCACCAGATGGGATGTATTACTAATATTACCCTGGATGGAGGAAAGAAAGATCTACTACAAGACCAATAGTTCTAATGTTCCCTGTGGCCTGCTGGGGAAAGTGACGGAGTCAGCTGCTTTGTCACACCTCTTAACAGTATGGGTGTCTTGAGAACACTGATTCTGTTAACATAGCAGACAATGCGGCTCACGACCAGACAGGCCCTTCTGGCATTTGCCAGAATTGCCCTATGGCCAGTCCGGCCCTGGCAGGTGGTGTCGATGGACACAAGCTTCCTGCCTGGGGTGCGGTTTTTCACCATCAGTCAGTGTATAGGGTGTTCGTTGGAGCAAGAGTCCTCTCTGCCGATCAGCATCCTTGAGACTTCTCTGAGGTCTGTCAGTCAGAGTCCAAACATCCATTGCCACGGCGGTGGCATACGTCAATCACCAGGGAGGGACTCGAAGTCTCTTGGCAATGGCGGAGGTATCCAAGATCCTCCTCCAGGCAGAGGCGACGGTTACGGCAATATCCGCAGTGCATTTTCCCGGCATGGACAACTGGGCCGCTGTTTCTCTCAGCTGCGAGGGCATCGCGGCAGGAGAGTGGTCCCTGCTTCAGGAGGTCTTCCATCAAATTTGCCTTTGATGGGGAACAACGGACGTGGATCTCATGGCATTCCAACTGTTTAGGAAGGTTCCACAGTTAAATTCCAGATCATGTGATCCTCTCGTGGTGGATGCCGATGCTTCGGCCATTCCTGGGTCGCAATTCGTACTTCCCTATCTTTTCCTCTCCTTCCCAATCTGTTGAAGATCAATACGGAGGGGGTGCCCGTCACTCTGATCACACCGGATTGACCCAGAAGGCTCTGGTTCACAGAGATCATCAATCTCCTCGCGGACGCCTCATGGAGGCTCCCAAACAGGCCAGATCTACTGT
The DNA here is from genome assembly GCF_032444005.1 of Ranitomeya imitator. Taxonomy (NCBI): domain Eukaryota; kingdom Metazoa; phylum Chordata; class Amphibia; order Anura; family Dendrobatidae; genus Ranitomeya; species Ranitomeya imitator. Next base: position 494,670,025 of record NC_091286.1, on the reverse strand, counting down.
CCACAGGACCGTTCTGCCACCAGAGTTCTCGGTCACTCAATTTATCAGCGTTGCTGTTGAAACCACGATTTCTGAGAGCGTCTGGTTTCTCTGATCGGTTGATACGCACCATGATCCTGGCTAGGGAGTCGTCTTCTTCCAGGGTCTATTTCTGGACCTGGAAATCCTTCCATGTTGGCTTTCTCCAGGTGGGACCTGATGCTTGCCTTGCCCTTAGTTCTCTAAAGGGCCAGGTATCCGTCTTTTCCATTGTATTTCAGAAGTCTTTAACCTCCCGTTCTCAGGTCAGAACTTTTCTTCAAGGTAGTGACGCATGCGGCTTCCCCGTTCCAGACTCCTGTGGATCCCTGGGACCTCAATCTCATTCTGGAGGCTCAGTGGGGTTTCTCCCTTTGAACCTCTCCACCAGGCCTCACGGTCTGTTCTGTCCGGGAAGGTGGCGTTTTTTGGTGGCCATCACTTCCATTAGGTGCGTCTCAGAGTTGGCTGCCCATTCCTGTCGCCCCCATTTCTTGGTTTTTCAACAGGATAAGGTGGTTTCGTGGCCTCCGCCTTCTTTTCTTCCCAGGGTGGTGACCTCCTTTCACTTCAATGATCGTCCTTCCCTCCTTTTGTCTTTCTCCTACTCATTCTCTGGAGCGTTTGCTGATCAGGCTAGACCTGGTCAGGGCGGTGAGGATCTATTTGTGTAGGACCGCTTCCTTTAGGAAGACAGACCGTTTGTCATTCCAGATGGTGCGCAAAGAGGCCTGCCGGCCTCCAAGGCTACGATTGCTCGCTGGATTGGAACCGCTATTCTGGGAGCTTACCGGGTTAACCGAGTGCCTCCTCCTGGGATTAAGGCTCACTCTACCTGGGAAGTAGGCGTTTCCTGAGCGGTACACCATGGGGCATCCACCCTACATCTTTGCAAAGCGGAAACCTGGTCTTCCACACATTTTCCAAATTTTATAAGGTCCATACCTACGCTTCGGCAGATGCCAGTCTAGGCAAAAGGATCTTGCAGGCGGCAGTGGTGTTCTCCATCCTGAATGGAGTTTTCTGCTGTTCCCTCCCCAGGGACTGCTTTGGGACATCCCATGGTTCCTGTGTCCCCCAATGGGGCGATAGAGAAAACAGGATTTTTGGTTGCATACCGTAAAATCTTTTTCTCGGAGCCTTCATTGGGGGACACAGCACCCTCCCAAGTTGAACAGCTCTGTTTTATTGTGTTATATTTTACAGTTTGAGTTTCTATCTTTTACATGTTGCTTCTACTACTGCTTTCTCACTAACTGAATATCCTACTTCCTGTCGGTAGGGTGTATACTGCAGAGAAGGAGCTAACTTATTTTTATTTGCATAGTGTCAGCCTCCTAGTGGCAGCAGCATACACCCCATGGTTCCTGTTTCCCCCAATGAAGGCTCCGAGAAACAGATTTTATGGTAACCAACCAAAAATCCTGTTTTTTAAATGTTACATGTTCACCACAAATGAATGGTGATCATTTACATGATTCATTTGCTGATACATTTGAGTCAAAATTAACCAGACCTAAAGCAGGGAGAATAATAAATATTATTGCTAACTTCTGCATCGCCCCCACCCAGATGTGACAATTAATGAATACTTCTTATTTCATTGGTAAGTAAGGGAGCCAAGAAGTATCGTTTCTCCTTGCGGAGAGTGACATAAGCATGTCGAGGTGAGGAGACTTAAAGCCGCAATGCTCCTCTGGGAATTATGCAAATTGTCTCTTCAGAGAGGAAGAGGACTAGAACTCTAGTGCCACCTATTGGAAGTAGCAATCCTAACAGTCAATGTCGACCCTTTAACGAGCCTTGTCACATGACTTAGGGGCTATTATCCTAAGTCATGTGAGAAGGCCCGTTAAAGGGTCGACATTGACTGTTAGGATTGCTACTTCCAATAGGTGGCACTAGAGTTCTAGTCCTCTTCCTCTCTGAAGAGACAATTTGCGTAAGTAAGGGAGCAAATACAAAGTTTGTTTTCCTTCCTGGGGCTCACATACTGGGAGGGATGACTCTTGTAGCTGTGATCCTTCTTCCTGATGTCACTTGTCCTGTGTAATAACCTACTTGGTGATCTCCCGCTAGTGTCTGGATCTTGACAAACGAAAAGAGAAAGGGTAGACTAAAAATGGTATGCACAACCCAAAATATAGAGACAATCGGTAATACCATAAAGCAAAACACCTTTATTAAACACCTCAAAAAACATGTTAAAAACATTTAAAAACAAATGTACAAATCCCTATACCCACCATATCCCATAATAAATGACAATCCCATAATACAATAGGAAAACCGTAATATCCTACCCTAGATGCACCTAGTCACATATGCTCTCCTGCAAAAATGTGCCTATACAGGCCGCAAAGGACTCGACCACAATATGTCAGTATCCACTGCTAATAACCAAAAAATGAAACATCCATGCAATACATGGTCCTGAGATTGGAATGTGATAGCATGCTATATAACAGCTGTGGATGCAACCTGTCCTGCGTCAATTCTGGCATATGGAGATGCAGCAATGTCAAAGGGCACAGAGCACCATAAGGGTTAAATCCACATAGAGCCAGGGAACATAACAGCCCCAAAATGGCCCTGAGGTAGGAGAAGGATAAGGTGGGAGCGCACCCCACGCGTATCGCTGCCTCCGCAGCTTCGTCAGGGGAAGTGTCTGGATCTTGGCTGCAGTGCTGGCCTTTGTCATGTTCTCCACACCTGTCACAAGTCAGTTTTTGTTGTAGGCGAGGATAATTTGTGAAGCTGCTGTGTAGTACCCCTGTAATGCCTTATGTCCTTTAAGATTATGTTGTTGCCTTATAACTGCAAGGAAACCTGACCAGTTTGTTTTTAGTGATGCTCGACAGATGGGTGAAATTACAGGCATCACCATTTGTGGTGGTTCTACAAGATTTTTGTTGTTTACGTAAACACTGGTATAACTGTCTGTATCTATGTAATGAATCACCGCTTATTTTATTTTTTTTTTATTGTACAGTGTGAGACCTCCTAAGAAAAGTTGGAAGAAGATATTTAATCTCTCAGGTGGGGAGAAGACCCTGAGTTCATTAGCTTTGGTATTTGCTCTTCACCACTATAAGCCAACACCACTGTACTTCATGGATGAGATAGATGCAGCTCTAGACTTCAAAAATGTGTCCATAGTGGCGTTCTACATTTATGTAAGTATCCTTTCAAAGTTATTGTAATTTATGAACACTGTGGTGGAGGCAGTCAATTTTTTTTCTGCACATTTTTGTAAATTATTTTTCCATTTTAATGCGTTCCACATCAGAACTGTGACTGAAAATGCCAGTGGTGTACCCTGGATCGCAAAAGAGCTAATTATACATATTTTTAAATTAATTTTCTTTTCTTTTTAGGAACAAACTAAAAACGCCCAGTTCATAATCATATCATTGCGTAACAACATGTTCGAGATTGCTGACAGGCTAATTGGTATTTACAAGACTCATAACACAACAAAAAGCGTGGCAACAAATCCAAAAACGATTGCTTCAAAAGGACTTGCTGAACTTGGAGCAACACAATGTGCCTGAAAAGTATTCGGAGGACATGATGCAAAGGCGCTGGTCCAAACGGCAGAAATCCCAAAACTAGAATAAATGGCATACCTTCCACAGGAGCCTCTCCTCCCTGCCTCCTTGTACAAACTAAAGCGGGTTGTTTCATTGCCAACACTTTATCCACAAAATAGATGATGAATGTTTGATTGAGGGTGTGTTTCTACTGCTGGAACCCTCATCCAACAGAAGTGTGCAAATGGGGGTCCAAAAATATCCAAAGTAAATGAAGCATGACTAACAATGTGTTAACTGCTTAGGGGGTTAAGTCAGTGATTGGAGCAGTAGCTGCATACATATGTTCAGTTACGCTTCTTTTAAACAAGGGTCTTTAAACCCCATGTTCTTGTGGCAAGGCAGCCAGACCCCCAGTAATAATGCATTTATAATCTAACTTGGAGGGGGGGATTTATCACTTGCATTCTGAACACCAGTCTTCATAAAAAAAAAAAAACACTGGCATAAGATGCGTCTGAACTATTAAAAGGTGCATATTAGATGCAGCACCTGTGCTAGTAATATAAATGTATGCCAGGTCTGGTGTACGTTTTGTCCGATAGTTTACATCAACACCACTGTTCTGATACAAATTGTAGTAAATTTGTCTTTTTTTTTTTTTGTGAGCGACAAAGATGGCTCAAATTCACAAATTCTGTACAGGTGGCGTGTGCCATAATTTTTCCCTTTTTCTTTTACTCCAGTTTCTGGCATAAATGCATTGATAAATGTCCCTGAATGCCCCTCCAGTGGATATATTTCTGATTTTAAACTAATGGGCAAGCTTTGGTATGTGAGCAGAACAAAGTGGTACTCGCTGGACTACCATGGCCTGTTCACTGAAGTACCAGGCACAGTGACATCCAAATAAGTGTGGATGTGCCTGGAACTGGAGTCCATGTGAATTTCTGATTGGGTTTAGGCCTGCAACAATACACTGATGTGCTGTGTAAAACCCCTTTAAGAATAGGTTCTTCTAATGCTGCTATTGTGATAACTGGCTGTAACATAACCCCAGCTCTGTTGTTTTCAATTATATAAATACATTTTGGAAAACTGCTTTACTTGAAGCAGAAACGTTGTCTGGGGTCTGATACTCTGGGATGTTATGTACTTGTATCATCTCCACATACTGAAGGCTTTCTTGCCAAGCTCTTAACCATTTAGGTGAATAGACGCCATCCAGTTTTTTTTCTGCTGCAGGTGTCAGTGCAAATTGAAATTAAAGAAGGATAAATAAACTCATGTTGATTGTGGTTAATGTATATATTTTTTTTACATATAAATGTGTATATTTCCATTAAAGGTTGAACATTAAAATATCCACGACTTTGATCATTTGTTAAAAAAAAAAGCGCTTAATTTGTGTAGAATGATTTCCCTTTGCTCCATTATAAATATAAAGACGGATATCTGTATGGGGATAGCTACATTTGGATTATAAGACAGATCCCGATTTTCCTCCAAAATTTAGGGGTGTTGGGGGAGTATGTCTTATAATCTGAAAAATATGGTAATTGGAAAAACCACTCTAGATAATTAATCTATTTGTAGTGGTTTTTTTTCTTATTTCTATGCCTTTAAACAGAACTGCCAGTTAAACTGCCATAATGTGCTTGTTTGTGATGTTTTGACAAAGGATGTCCCACAAATGTTTGTTTGTTTTATATTGTAGGCATGCTCTTTCTTTCTGATTTTTAATTTGTTTAGTATATCCTACATCTATTTTCTGATAACTACATCTAATACAGTAAATTACCGTATTTTTCGCTTTATAAGACGCACCCCAAATTTTGAGGAGCAAAATAGGAGAAAAAAAAACTTTTTTAACCCCTTCCCGACCTGTGACGCCACGTAGGCGTCATGAAAGTCTGTGCCAATCCGACCTGTGACGCCTATGTGGCGTCATGGAGGGATCGCGTCCCTGCAGATCGGGTGAAAGGGTTAACTCCAATTTCACCCGATCTGCAGGGACAGGGGGAGTGCTACTTCAGCCCAAGGGGAGGTGGCTTCACCCCCCATGGCTACGATCGCTCTGATTGGCTGTTGAAAACGCAAAAACTATTGACCTAAATTTACCACTAACATGAAGCCCAATATGTCACGAAAAAACAGTCTCAGAACCGTTACGATCCGTTGAAGGGTTCCCGAGTTATTACCTCATAAAGGGACACTGGTCAGAATTGCAAAAAACTGAGGTCATTAAAGTCAAAATAGGCTGGGTCATGAAGGGGTTAATTGGTGGGGCTTCTTATAATCTTTGTATCTTATTGCTTACCGGGGGTGATGGCTGTGGTGAAGCGGGGTCTCAGGGTTGCTGCTGGAAGGTGTTGCCGTCGCACTTTGTCCCATGCTGCCGTCATGCTGTGTCCCTGAAGCTTTCCATCGCACTCTGCCCCTTGCTGCCGGGTGGTGCCACCATGCTGTGTTCCTGATGCTTGTTGCCGCGCTCTCTTACCGGGTGATGCTGCCACCGCTCTCTGTCTTGTGCTGCATGGGGGAGCTCGGCATTTCCATCCATCCTTTCCTGTGTGGTGGATTCCTTCCGGGAAAATGGCCACCGGGAGGTGGCGCATGCGCAGATAGAGACCTTGGCAACAAGATCACGGGAGATGAGATTTCAGCGCTGAGATCTCATCTCCTGAGACCTCCCGGCGGCCATTTTCCCGGAAAGAATCCACCGCACAGGAAAGCATGGATGGAACTGCGGAGCCCTCCCACACAGCACAGGACAGAGCGGCAGCAAGCACCGGGGACACAGCGCGGCAGCAGCACCAGGGATACAGTGCAGCGGCAGCACCGGGGATAGTGTGGCTGCAAGCATCGGACACCCGCAGCAGCAGCACTAATAAGGTATATCCGCATTGTAAGATGCACCCCCCATTCCCCCCCAATTTTGGGGGGAAAAAGTGCGTCTTACAAAGCGGAAAATACGGTACTCCTTTACTATGCCATGTTATATGATCATTAGTAACTAGATGGTAGCCCGATTCTAACGCATCAGGTATTCTAGAATATGTATGTAGTTTATTTATGAAGATTTTATAATAATACATTGAATACACAGGATTCGGCCAGCCTTGACCAATTAGCGAAGCATGGTTCAAATCCTGAGCCAATTTGCGGCCGTGCTGCGTCTGTCGCTGATTGTTAGCGGCCGGCCACGTAGTATATAACAGCCCATGAAGTAAATAGCACAGCCACGTAGCATATAGCACAGCCCACGGAGTGTACAACAGCCCACATGGCATATAACACAGCCACGTAGTATATAACAGCCCACACACGTAGTGTATAGCACAGCCCACATAGTGTATAGCACAGCCCATGTAGTTTATAACAGGGCTGTGGAGTCAGTAAGCCACAGTTGCGACTCCGACTCCTGGATTTTATCAGGTTCCGACTCCTTCATAAATGGCGAATTCGTAACAATAAATTTACTGTTGTCAAATATTAACATCGTGCTTATTCAGTTTCTCACCATCATATAAGTAATCAGACCACTTTGAGCAAAAACTATATGTATTAGAATACAATTAGAATATAGCAAATAACTTTATAAACTTTTCTAAACTCTTGTAAGTAAATATGCAATAAACACTGTTATGCAATTAATAACAAGAAATCTATAAATTTGTCCTCAGAAAAAGTATTACCTCTGTCAGATCCTCCTTCATGGATGCCCTCAAATCTGATCTAATTATTTTGAGAGCAGAGAACAACCTCTCTACACTAAGGCTAGGGTCACATTGCGTTAGCGCAATCCGCTAGCGCTAAACGGATTGCACTAACGCAATGTTTTTTATGGGGCCGCGGTAACGTCCCCGCTCTCGCAGATCCCCTATCTGCGAGAGCGGGGAACGGACCGCGGGCGCGCCTCGGACGCTGCAAGCAGCGTCCGCGGCGCGCCAGGAATCTCCGGCGCGTCGCTAGCGCGTGCCGAACATGGCACGCGCTAGTGTAGCGCGTTCCCATTAGCGTGAATGGGCGCGTTAACGGCCGCGTTGCACGGCGTTAATTTCGCTGTGCAACGCTGTCCGTTTAACGCGGTCCCATAATGCAATGGGAACCCAACCTAAATTGGGTTGGTGGCAAAGCAGTAACCACTCGAGCAACATCTCTGACAATGTCAGGATACAGAGGAATCGCTTGTTGCACTGTTCTTTTTGATGAACGGTCAAATTTCTCAATTTCTTTTAGTGCACATGAAAAATTCTGCTGAAATGTACTGGCTGTGTTCTTTGATGGGAATGACTCTTCTATGCGGGAACGCTTTGCACAGTCCTTGTGATCCAAATATTTTTCGAATTTAAATTCTTCATCAGTTGCTGAGGGTGAAGATGTGGCAGGATGACCAAATTCTTCTTGTTCCTCCTGACTGTTCTGCAACCCTTTCATCCTTACTGCTATTTCAAACAGAGCTTCTTTTACTTTAGTTAGCTGTTGATCATCTAGAAGAATCTGATGCATTGGGTCTACATAAACAGCTGCCAAAAGAATGTTATTTTGTAATAGTAGCTCCTTTCTCGGTTTCATTGATGTAGCAATGCCACTTGCAATTAACCCTCCTCTTTGGGACAGGCGAAACATCAGGTTCTTCCACTCCTTTAAGAAAATACCTGGAGTTAAGTCCTCTGCTTGTAATTTTTTAGTCACTGTAAATGGGTGCTCTAGCAATTTTTCCAGCTCAGTCACCTGATTCCACTGACTTTCATTTAGCGTCAGTTGAGGGTTGGCCATGTCTACAAGAAAGGTTTTCAGTTCAACCAAGCGCTGAATCATTAAGTACTGCCCCATCATGTGGCTTGATCAATAATTGCCCCTTTTCCAGCACGTCTCTTCAAAATTGAGTCAACTTTAGGGGTTCTGGCAACAGTAGCCAATTTTCTCACCTTGCCAATCAGTGCAGCAGCATGTCCTTCTTGCAGACTGTCTCTTATAGCCAGCTGTAGCGTATGCACAACACAGCGCATGTGATGAATGAAAGAACGTATTGACACAGTTTCAATTTCAACAAGATCATCTAAACTATCATGTTGCTGTGCATCTGAAGCAACTTCAGTTTGCTCCTCAGTTACAATACTGTGTTCATCGATTTCAAACATTTCTGTGTCTGTGGACCCAGAATGTTCTTCTAGCTGCTGGTCACCATCATTACTCTCATTCATTAGTTTAATAGTACTTATCATATTTGAAGCATTGTCAGTTACGACAGAAAGAACTTGCTCTTTTTTAAGTTCATAGTCTTGCAGAACCTTTTCCACCAAGACCTGGAGAAACTCACTGGTGTGATGAGCTTTGGTGTCTTTTACTGCCAATGTCTTGGTAACTATTTCATTTTTGTCACAAACAAATCGGACATTGATGGCAAAATAGTTCACTCTGTGACGTGTGCAGGCATCCATTTTAAGAAACAGAAAGCGTCCCTTGAGAGTTTTTTTAAGTTCTTCCTTTTGTTTAAAAGCTTCTTCGATTACTAATTTTCTAATTCTCTCTCCAGAGAAACACAAAGCTTGCGGGCCATTTCCCCATTCAGACACCTAAAAGCTGGTCGTGAAAATAATGAAATAGGCACACTGTCCTTTACAACAAGCTCTATGATCTGTTTTTTTAAATATATCTACTGTCATTGTCACAGTAATTTTGTCACTGACAAAATATCTTGCAACTGATGGCTGCAAAGTTCTCTGCTTCTTTGTTTGGCTGGAAGAGCTGGGCACTGGTTCATTGGTTTGGATGCAGTCTTTCTCATCCACTGCTTTCCGTACTTCTGGATGAAAGCGCTGTAAATGTCTCTTTAGATTAGAAGCTCTGGTAGGAGCATTTTTATCTTTGCCTGAATATGCACTGATCTTGGCTTCACAGCATTTGTTTTTGTCTGGATCATTTGTCATACACTGACAGACATAATGTTTTCTATCTTGAGTGATGGTGAAATGTTCAAATACAGCTGATTTAATGTGACGCTTCTTTGACATTCTCAGGTTTTTAATTCTGCATTCACAATCCAAATGACAATGGTTTTTCCTAAAAACCATTGTACAAAATTGCCAGGTCGTACAACTGAGAAAGTGGTCAGAAATACTTTTATTCCTCATGTACTCACAGTTAACTGATGCAAAGTTTGTTGAAAAGATAATACTTCTTACAGTCTTCCTCTTCTGAATAGCAGCAGTGAGATGCTTGGAAGACGCACACCAAACATCTAGTCTAGGAGGAGCTTTACTACTAAGAATTTGCAACACATTTTCACTTTCAGTTTCATACATTGTAAGTAAGGGGGTTGGGGCAGCATGAGGTTAACCAAGTATAAGATTAGATAAGGGCAGTGGAAGAAGTAAGGGTACCGTCACACTAATCGACGCTGCAGTGATACCGACAACGATGTCGATCGCTGCAGCGTCTCTGTTTGGTCGCTGGAGAGCTGTCGCACAGACAGCTCTCCGGCGACCAACGATCCCGAAGTCCCCTGGTAACCAGGGTAAACATCGGGTTACTAAGCGCAGGGCCGCACTTAGTAACTCGATTTTTACCCTGGTTACCAGCGTAAACGTAAAAAAAACAAACACTACATACTTACATTCCGGTGTCTGTCCTCCGGCGCTGTGCTTTCCTCTGCACTGTCAGCGCCGGCCAGCCGGAAAGCAGAGCGGTGATGTCACCGCTGTGCTTTCCGGCTGGCCGGCACTCACAGCCAGTGCAGAGAAGCACAGCGCCGGGGGACAGACACCGGAATGTAAGTATGTAGTGTTTTTTTATGTTTACGCTGGTAACCAGGGTAAACATCGGGTTACTAAGCGCGGCCCTGCATGCCGATTCAGCGATGTCTGCAGGAGATCCAGCGACAAAATAAAGTGCTGGACTTTCCCCAGCGACCAACGATCTCCCAGCAGGGGCCTGATCGTTGGTCGCTGTCACACATAACGATTTCCTTAACGATATTGTTGCTACGTCACAAAAAGCAATGATATCGTTAACGATATCGTTGTGTGACGGTACCTTTAGAAATGTCTCTATCTCCAGCAGAACTGCTTATCACTGTTGTTCATAGTTTGATAGAACATTATATGTTTGAGTAACATTTATAAAATTCATATGAAAGTTCAATTATGAAATATTAATACATTTTTTTTTTAAAGCTGGAATCTGTACATTACTTCTGACTCCAGCCAAAACTAACTCCGACTCCATGACTCTGACTCCACAGCCCTGGTTTATAACAGCCCACGCACATAGTGTATAGCACAGCCCACGCGCGTAGTGCATAGCACAGCCCACGCGCGTAGTGCATAGCACAGCCCACGCACGTAGTGTATAGCACTGCCACAGCCAAATTTTGGGTGGGAAAAGTTCGTCTTACAAAGCGGAAAATACGGTACTTCTTTACTATGGCATGTTATATAATTATTAGTAACTAGATGGTAGCCCGATTCTAACGCATCGGGTATTCTAGAATATGTATGTAGTTTATTTATGAAGATTTTAGAATAATACGTTGAATACACAGGATTCGGCCAACAGCGACCAATTAGCGAAGCATGGTTCAAATCCTGCACCAATTTGCGGCCGGACTGCGTCTGTCGCTGATTGTTAGCGGCCAGCCGCGTAGTGTATAGCACAGCCCACGCGCGTAGTGTATAGCACAGATCGCATATCCCTATTAAAAAAAAAAAAAAAAAAAAAAGAAAATAAAAAGTAGTATATAGCACAGCCCACGTAGCATGTATGACAGCCCACACACGTAGTGTATAGCACAGCCCACGTAGTATATAGCAATGTGGGCATCATATCCCTGTTAAAAAATTAAAATAAAAAAATAGTGATATACTCACCTTCCGTCGGCCCCTCGAATCCAGAACAGGCCTTTCCCGCTCCTCGCGACGCCCCGGTGACCGCTCCATGCATTGCGGTCTCGCGAGATGATGACATAGCGGTCTCGCCCCGGTGACCGCCCCATGCATTGCGGTCTTGCGAGATGATGACGTAGCGGTCTCATGAGACCGCTACGTCATCATCTCGCTAGATCTCAATGCATGGAGCTGTCACCGGGGCGTCGCGAGGAGCGGGAAAGGCCTATTCTGGATCCGGGGGTCGACAAACGGTGAGTATATAACTGTTTTTTATTATTGATGCTGCATAGCCCTGTGTGAGCGCTGACTGGAGGAGTATGGAGCGGGCACTGACTGGGGAGGAAGGGGCGGCCGTTTTGCTGCCGGACTGTGCCCGTCGCTGATTGGTCAGTGACATGGGATTTATCGGTCGTCCATGACAGCACCACGGAGAGAGGGGATCCGCCCTTCAGGAACAGGAAACCTACAGATACATAAGAGTGGCACCTCTCCCACGCATCAGTTGGTTTCCTGTTCCTGGAGGACATGATACCCTACAGATATATTCGTATTTCATCTGGAATCCCCAGGCCGGCTGTCCGACTTAGGTAGCGAGGGGTCTCCTACCTTGGGCAGTGTGGTCCCTGGTAGCGCCATGGTGGGTCCGGGTAGGGCTCCACGACAGTGAGAGGAGCAGGTGGAGCGGAGTCAGGGGGTTGTCCGTCTCCAGAGACCAGCATCAGTGAGTATTTTCCTCCCTCCCCCCTGGGGTCCGTTCAGCCTGCCTGGTGCCTCAGCAGATTTAGCGGCCGTCTGTCGTCCAGTTCACGGGGCTCGGCGTGGCGGGGTCGGCCGGCTGCACTGGAATCAGTCGCCAGGGTCGGGCCTCGGCCTCACGTGTCCCTGTGCGCTCTTTCCGGCGCCAGAAGTGACGTGGCAGGGACGGGGCTTAAACCGGAAAACAGACGCCGGCCGGCTTCTGCAGCTGGTGCTGCAGCCACGTGCAGCGATGGCGGCGTGGTGGGCGGTCGGAGGCTATAGGAGGATTGGCGGCCACACGGGGAGGGGGTGGTACCACTGGCCACACACCTGCTGACAATCCGGATCCGGGGGAAGGGCTATATATAGCCGCACAGAAGGCTGCAGGGCTGCTAATGAGCCCATCTGCAGCAATGGATCAGCCAGAAGCTCCCGTTGGTCTGCTGGAGCAGGATAGAGCCTCAGAAAGGTCCCATGCTAACCCCCAGCCGAAGACTTGCGGATGCAGTGATCAGCCCAGTTGCAGGACTTAGTCTAGACTGAAGGATTCGGTTCGTTCCCCCAGTAATCCGGTACCTACTGCTGCTGCCTGGGTAAGAGATCTTAGTGAACGTGCCCTGATGCAGTCCTTTCCTATGTTTTTTCCTTAGGGGGAAAAAGTGCGCTGATGAAGTAAAGAATGAGAGTGCACTACGTGGTTGCCCTTTGCCAGACGCCTACCCTAAAAGACTGTTAGTCGTGTGTGCGACAGATGGTAGAGAGTAAAGGAAATATATACACATTGTATAGCGGTAGTACTAGTTAAATTACATAGGGTTTATTTCCGTTCCCATAGGTGGCGGAAGAGTCTCCCGAATTTATTTCAAACCTTAGAGAAATTATCAGGAAATAAGTAAAAGATTCCTTAAAATCCTTGTCCCAAAGGGCTTCCAAGAGAAGAAGGGAGCCTAGCGTCTCAGATTCAGATTAGTCTACTGCCCCTAGGAAAGAATATGATTCTGAAGCCTCCGTCTCCTCGGCATCCTCTTCAGAGGAGGATGCTAATCGATTCTGTTTCCTGCTAGACCAGATAGAAAGACTGGTAAAATCAGTCAGATCCACCATGGGCGTGGCTGATGAAAAACAAGAACTTTCAGCGCAAGACCTAATGTTCGGCGGTCTAGACCCAAGAAAACGCAAATCATTTCCACTTAATGACTGGGTTCAAAACCTTGTCAAGAGAGTGGAAAAAGCCAGAAAAAAAGGGCTCCGTACCACCGGCCTTTAAGCGGAGACCCTTTGACGCCCCCTTGGTGAACACGTGGGATAAGGCACCAAAATTAGACGCTGCGGTGGCTAAAGCTTCTAAGAAATCCTCTATTCCCTTGGATGACATGGCTTCCTTAAAAGATCGTCTTGATAAGAAAGCAGACTCGTTTCTTAAAGGGACTTGGGAGATGTCGGCTGGTGCTCTAAGACCTGCAGTAACAGCAACATGCGCAGCCAGATCAATGATGGTCTGGCTGGACCAACTAAAGTCTAATCTAGAAGATGGAGCATCTAGGGCATTGTTCCCCAACTCCGGTCCTCAAGAGCCACCAACAGGTCATGTTTTCAGGATTTCCTTAGTATTCCACAGGTGATTGAATGCTTGCCTGTCCAGGTGATGCAATTATCACCTGTGCAATACTAAGGAAATCCTGTCTAGGATTTCTAGGGAATCCATATTAAAATCCCTACCGACAATCCAGAATGCCGCTGCTTTACTAGCAGATGCATCCGCAGATTCTGCAAGGATGGCAGCTAGGGCTGCAGGGTTATGGAATGCGGCACGCAGAGCCCTATGGCTGAAGTGTTGGCCCGGCGACATTCAGGCCAGGTCCAGTCTTTGCTCTATTCCATGCGAAGGAGAATACCTGTTTGGTCCAGTTCTAGACGAACTACTGGAGAAGGCCGGTGACGAGAAAAATAAATTTCCCAGTCTACCAACCACTTCTTATAGGCGTCCCTTCACAGGGAAAAGATTCTTTCGCAGAAGGCCGACCAGGGCAGATGAGACGATAAAAAGAAAAGAGGTACTGGATTCATGTTTGGTGGTGCGGGACATCAGGAGCCATCCCGTGAGATCAAAAAGCCACCCCAATGACTAGTCGCCCCGGTGGGAGGTAGACTATCTGCTTTCTACCCAGCCTGGTCCAAAATTTCCAGTAGTAATTGGATTTTGTGAATAATAGCTACGGGTCTACGGCTAGAGTTCTCTATCCCTCATAATTTCTTCAGGGTTACCCCGCTCAGGTCCTCTGCAGCAGAACAGATGGCCCTGGAAGCGGAAATTCACGACCTGCTCAGTTAGGAAGTCCTATCAGAGGTTCCGGAAGGAGAACAGGGTAGAGGATTCTACTCTCCTCTATTCCTGATACGTAAACCAGACGGCTCCTTCAGAACTATTTTCAATCTTAGGGCTCTTAACGATTTTCTGACCATACAACCGTTTAAAATGGAGAATGTTAATACCGCAATAAAACTACTGTTTAAAAACTGTTTTATGGTGGTGTTGGATTTAAAGGACGCCTATTACCATATCCCAATTTATGCAGGACACCAAAGATTCCTGAGGGTAGCGGTCCGGTTAGATGGGGTGGTCAGACATTTCCAGTATAGGGCTCTCCCCTTTGGTATATCGGTCGCCCCCCGTGTATTTACTAAGGTCATGGCTGAGGTAATGGCCAACCTACATGAGTCTGACATTCTGGTAATCCCCTACCTTGATGGTCTCTTTATAGTGGGTAAAACAGAGGAGCACTGTTTAGAACAACTACAAAAAGTAATGTCGGCCCTGGAGCGTCTGGGATGGTTACTAAATGTCAAAAAGTCCCGGCTACAGCCCATGAAAGTGCAGCAATTTTTAGGCCGGACCTTGGATTCCCAGGATCAGGAATGCCGTTTGCCTCACGAAAAAATAGATCGCCTGCACCTTCAAGTGCTAAACGCTTCTAAAAACCCCACCATGTCCTTTAGAAGAGCGATGTCTCTGTTGGGCTCTTTCTCTTCCTGCATTCCAGCAGTCCGATGGGCCCAGCAACATACAAGGATACTTCAGAGCGAGGTGTTAATACAACAAAAAATTGGGGGGGTCACCTAGAGGGCCAGCTGACCTAGTCCCAAAACACTATTGTATCCCTCAAATGGTGGCTAGACCGAAATAATCTGTCCACGGGGGTTCCCTGGGAATACAACGTAACCTGTATAATCACCACAGACAGTAGCCCTTCTGGTTGGGGGGCTCACATGGGTGAAATTATAATTCATGGACTTTGGGACCAGCTTCAAACGGAAATGTCCTCTAATTTGAAGGAGTTAATGGCGGTGGAGCAGGCAGTTAAAAAAAAAAACCTTGTCTATCTACAGGGCCACCACGTGCGGATATTCTCTGACAATCGGGTCTCCGTGGCATATATCAATCATCAAGGCGGAACCCGTTACAAATCCCTGATGAACGTGGCATATCGTCTATTCCAGCTAGCAGAGCAGCACTTTCTCTCATTGACAGCTCTTCACATAAGAGGAATAGAAAATACTACGGCGGATTTCTTAAGCCGCAACACCTTGAGGCAGGGAGAATGGTCACTAACTATCTTCAATCTCATTGTGGAAAGATGGGGTCAACCAGAGGTAGATCTTTTTGCCACAAAAGAAAACAGAAAAGTGACACAATTCTGCTCTCTGAACCCCAGAGAAAATCCTCTGTCAGTAGATGCCCTCCTCATAGACTGGAACTTCAGGCTAGCTTACGCCTTTCTCCCCCTGTCTCTACTTCCTCAGGTGGTGAGGAAAATCAGGAAGGACAAAGTCAGAGTTATAGTAATTGCCCCCTTCTGGCCCAGAAGGACGTGGTTTTCATGCCTCAGGACCATGTCGATTTCCGACCCATGGGTCTTACCAGACATTCCAGATCTCCTATCCGAGCCCAGTCTACCATCCTCAGGCAGTTGGCCTTCATCTGACGGCGTGGATTTTGAGCGGTCGCTGTTAAGAGATAGAGGTTTCTCACCGGGCCTGATTAACACGCTGCTCAAAAGCAGAAAAATAATCACCACCAAAATATACGTCAGGATCTGGAAAAGATTTCTTCAAAACTCGGGGGGTAGTAGCTGGTCAATCAACACCAATAGACTAGATATTGGAGTTTTTGCAAAAGGGGTTGGATATGGGGTTATCCCCAAATAATCTTAAAGTACAGGTGTCAGCCTTAGGGGCCCGATTTGGCTGCAACATTTCTGAAAATTACTGGGTCAGCAGATTCATCAAAGCGACAAAATGGTCTAGACCAATGGTAAAAAATAGGGTCATGCCGTGGGACTTATACTTAGTCCTCACGGCCATGACAGAAGCTCCATTTGAACCAATTTCTTTGGCTTCTATTAAAAACCTGTCTCTTAAAGTAGCCTTCCTGGTGGCCCTAACGTCAGCTCGTAGGGTAGGCGACATCCAGGCGTTATCCAGGCTTCCCCCTTACATGCAACTTAGAGGTGATAGTGATACTTTCCCCTGATCCAGCATATCTTCCTAAAGTAGTGTCTAGATTTCTTAGAACACAGGAGATAGTTCTTCCATCTTTCCTCCCTAATCCTACTAATGATAAAGAAAGGAAGCTACACACTCTAGATGTAAGAAGATGTATCCTAGAGTATCAAGCAGTGACTGATCCTTGGAAGATAGTTAATGCCCTATTCGTGTCCTATCAGGGTAGCAGGAAAGGTCATAGAGTATCAAAATCTACGCTAGCTAGGTAGATCAGGGAGGCTATCTCGCTGGCATATGCCTCAAAGGGCAAGCTGGTGCCTGAAGGTCTAAGAGCGCATTCCACTAGAGCTGTGGCTGCCTCGTGGGCGGAGAGGTTAGAGGTGTCGATCGACCAAATATGTAAGGCTGCTACTTGGTCTTCTCCAAACACTTTCATAACCATTATAGATTGAACCTGGGTGCTTCCTCAGACATCTCTTTTGGTGTGAAGAGTGCTGCAAGCTGTAGTCCCTCCCTAAATAGTTGCTCTCTGTAATTCTGTACGTGGTGCTGTCATGGACGACCGATAAAGTCTTAAGGTACCTTCACACATAACGATATTTTTAACAATATCGTTGCTTTTTGTGACGTAGCAACGATATCGTTAATGAAATCGTTATGTGTGACAGCGACCAACGATCAGGCCCCTGCTGTGCTGTCGTTGGTCGCTGAATAAAGTCCAGAACTTTATTTCGTCGCTGGACTCCTGCTGACATCGCTGGATCGGCGTGTGTGACACCGATCCAGCGATGTCTTCACTGGTAACCAGGGTAAACATCGGGTAACTAAGCGCAGGGCCGCGCTTAGTAACCCGATGTTTACCCTGGTTACCATCCTAAAAGTAAAAAAAAAAAAAAACAGTATATACTTACCTACAGCCGTCTGTCCTCCAGCGCTGTGCTCTGCACTCCTCCTGTACTGGCTGTGAGCGTCGGTCAGCCGGAAAGCAGAGCGGTGACGTCACCGCTCTGCTTTCCGGCCGCTGTGCTCACACAGACAGTACAGGAGGAGAGCAGAGCACAGCGCTGGAGGACAGACGGCTGTAGGTAAGTATGTACTGTTTGTTTTTTTTTACTTTTAGGATGGTAACCAGGGTAAACATCGGGTTACTAAGCGCGGCCCCGCGCTTAGTTACCCGATGTTTACCCTGGTTACCGACATCGTTGGTCGCTGGAGAGCGGTCTGTGTGACAGCTCTCCAGCGACCAAACAGCGACGCTGCAGCGATCCGGATCGTTGTCGGTATCGCTGCAGCGTCGCTTAATGTGAAGGTACCTTTAGTTACTCACCGGTTAACGGTGTTTTTCGGAGTCCATGACCGCACCCGTACATACCCTCCCATCTTCTTAAGTTCTGGGTGTACACCTCTTCCCTTTTTTTATATAGTCCACTCGTGGTGGATAGTTAAGTTATATTTTTATATACATAAATTATGTCATTAACCTTGGTGGTCCTCTTGTGCTCTGTAAACCAACTGATGCGTGGGAGAGGTGCTGCCCTTATGTATCTGTAGGTTTCCTGTTCCTGAAGGGCGGATCCCCTCTCTCCGTGGTGCTGTCATGGACTCCGAAAAACACCGTTAACCGGTGAGTAACTAAGACTTTCCGTTACAGACAGACGGAAGTGACCCTTAGACAGTTATATAGTAGAAGAGTCCTTTCCATGATGATAAAAGTATACATTAAAATAGGTCGCGATATTTTGTTTGAAA
Source organism: Ranitomeya imitator (assembly GCF_032444005.1). Taxonomy (NCBI): domain Eukaryota; kingdom Metazoa; phylum Chordata; class Amphibia; order Anura; family Dendrobatidae; genus Ranitomeya; species Ranitomeya imitator. Next base: position 494,651,592 of record NC_091286.1, on the reverse strand, counting down.
GGATAATTCAATATACACATAAGCCCAATTCATTAAGACTGACATTTTACATGCTAGTCTTAATGTAGGCAGTGCTAGAGTAACATGCTCAAATTCATTGACAGGCTTGTGCCTCTTAATGAATAAGGGCACCTCACAACGATCTATTACAGAGCTGTTACTGCAGTCAGGGATGGCATTCCTGGGGATTTTAAAATAATATACAACAGATGTTGCTGACGTAACTGCGGATGATACAAGAAGATGGTGCGATGCTACTGCGGTTGTTACCACAACATATGTTATACTGAACATGGCGCTGATGCTACTGTGAATGTCAGCAGAACATATATGGCTTCTGGTGTTAACATTACTGGGGATGTTACCTGAACATAATATATACACGGCAGATAGCGTTGACGCTGGTAACAGTACTAATGTCTACTCTGTGATATACTGCATTAGTGTAAATGGGGAAATCACAGGGAAGATGGAATCTGAATGCGATCAGAGCTCCCACAGCAGCAGTTCTAGAATACAAAATGGAGTAGTTAATCCAACCACTGTACAGAGTAGATAATTACAATGACACAAAATAAGAGGGAAAAAAAGCTAAGGTAGCGATAAACCATATAAGAATTATAAAACACAATTTAACTCAGTCAATCACACTTCTGTGAAATCAACCTGTCCCATTATGAAGCAACACTTATTGTGAATCAATTTCTCCTGCTGCTGTGCAAATGGAACAGACAATAGATAGAAATTAAAGGCAATTATCAAGACAACTCCTCTAAAGGAGTGGTTCTGCAGGGGGTGACCACAGACCATTTCTCTCTTCTCATCCTTTTTGGCTGTTATTTTGGTCACTTTTGCATTTTGTTATTGCTTTCACCCCTAGAGGTACTGTCCAGTAACATGAGGCGGTGTCTACAACTCACAGAAGTTGATTAGGTAATGCAGTTCATCCAGGATGGCACATCAATGTGAGCTGCGGCAAGAAGGGTAGCTGTGTACTGTCAGCACAGTGTCCTGAGCATGGAGCAGATACCAGTAGACTGGATGGTACACCAGAAGATATGGAGGTGCTGTAGGAGGGCAACAACCCAGCAGCAAGAGGGCTACATCCTTTGTGCAAGAAGGAGCAGTGCCAGAGCTCTGCAAAAATGAACTCCAGCAGACCACTAACATCCATGTGTCTGCTCAAACTATCAGAAACTGACTCCGAAGGCCCGACGTCCACAAGTGGGTGTTAAGCTTAGAGCCCAACACCATGCAGGGCGATTGGCATTTGCCAGAGAACACCAAAATTGGCAGATTTTACACTGGCACCCTGTGCTCTTCTCGGAAAAGAGCAGTTTCACACTGAGCACATGTGACAGACATGACAAAGTCGGGAGATGTAGGAATCTAGCAGGAACATGGGATGCAGTGACAGTACGCAGGCAGAGCAAGGGTTAACAGATTTATTTGCAGGGGGAATACTCCATGCAGAGAGGTAAAGAGTTACAGTATTAAAGGAAACAGTATTAAAGGCACATTACAATACAACAGATCAAATGTTAGCAAACGTATAAGGAAGTCAATACTGCAGCTCCTGCTGCAAACGCAATGGTGCCGGCAACAGCTGACGCAGTCCCTTCATTAATGGGGTCAAGCAGTCAACAACACCCCCGTCTTCTGGTGACAGTGGTTGGTCTCCTGTACCTTTCACTGCCCCTAGTCCATTTACTGTAGTTTCCTACAAAGGTAAGGGCCACGACTACTGTCTAAGCTCTTCGAGACTCCTGCACAACTCTCCTTAGGCTGTGTGCACACGTTCTGGATTTTTCACTATAAAAACGCGATAAAACCGCGAAAAAAAAGCTCACATTAAGCATCCTATTAAATGAATGCAATACGCATTTTGTATGCACATGCTGCGTTTTTTTCCTGAGCGCAAACGCATTCCGGAAAAAAACACAGCATGTTCATTAATTTGCGGAATTGCGGGGATTCCACACACATAGGAATGCATTGATCTGCTTACTTCCCGCATGGGCCCACCATGCGGAAAGTAAGCGGATCATGTGCGGATCGTACCCAGGGTAGAGGAGAGGAGAGTCCTCCACGGACTGGGCACCATGTAATTGTTAAAAAAAAGAAAAAAAATTGTTAAAAAATAGTGATATACTCACCTTCCGATGGCCCCCGGAGTCCTCCCGCCTCAGCGTTGCACGCGGCGGCTGGGATGCTGTGTGCGAAGGACCTACGATGACGTCACGTGACCGCGACGTCATCCCAGGTCCTTCGCACACAGCATTTCAGTTGCCGCATGCACCGCTGAGATCATCGGGTGACGTCGGAAGGTGAGTAACTATTTTTTTTAATTATTTTCAACATTAGATCTTTTACTATTGATGCTGCATAGGCAGCATCAATAGTAAAAAGTTGGTCACACTTGTCAAACACTATGTTTGACAAGTGTGACCAACCTGTCAATTAGTTTTCTAAGCGATGCTACAGATCTCTTGGAAAACGTTAGTATTCTGCAAGCTAATTACGCTTGCAAAACGCTAGTGTTTAGCGGGAATACGCATGCCAATTCCACATGCGATATACCCGCGGCAGGAGTTGTGGAATTGCTGCGGAAATTTCCACGGCAATTCCGCAACGTGTGCACTTAGCCTTACAGTCTCGGTCAAGGGAGCTCAAAGTGGCTGACTGTAAAAGGGGTCATGATCTGATACGGGCCTCACATGGCTCAGAAGTTGTGTAACGGCACGGTCAGGCTACACGGGTCTGTCTTGTCCTCGGTCACTCGTATGGGGCATGTATTTTATACTTATGGACACGGAGCGTTCTGTGCCTTGCTTTCTGATAGTGACCGGACTCACGCTGTATGTCTCTTTCTCTCTGGTCCCCACTGTTGGCGACAGGCGACACCTGGCTCTAGCTTGCACACTGCCGATGTTCACAGGGCTTGGCACTTCTCCCTCTGGCTTCTGCATGGCTGGCTCAGCTGTACTCTGTGCATATCTTAGCTCTATGTACACAGCTCGGCTCTGCTTTACACTGCTCCGCAGCGGTCTCTCTGGTGTGCTACTGTACACGCTTGGCTCTGCAAGCGACGGGGCTCTTTCTATGTGACCCCTCGCAGCATCAGTACTCCGTGCAGGGGACAAGGGAAGCGGAGCACGCCACCCACTGCTCTGTGCACTGCTCTGTCCTGGCGCCAAACTGCTCTGCTTCATGCGCTTTCTCCTTTTATCTCCCTGCTGCGGTGTGCCTTTTTCTCCTGCATCTCCCCAACCTCTTGGGTCTGCAGGAAGGTCCACCTCTCTCGTGCTTCAGAACAGAGGATGCAGCCTTTCTAGTTTCAGACCCGGCATGCCGGTACTCGAAGTCCGGTCTATCTCCTTACATAGACACTATGGAGAACGTTCTGCTGCCTGCAACATCCTTCAGCATGACAGATTTGGCAGTGGGTCAGTAATGATGTGGGGAGGCATTTCTTTGGAGGGCCACACAGCCCTCCATGTGCTAGCCTGAGGTACCCTGACTGCCAGTAGGTACCAGGAGGAGATCCTCGGACCTTGTGATGTATTACAATGCTAGGCCTCATGTGGCTAAAGTATCAGCAGTTCCTGCATGATGTAGGCATTAATGCTATGACCGGGCCTGCTGTTCCCCAGACATGAAAATAATTGAGCACATCTGGGCCATCATGTATCACTCCACCAATGCTATGTTGCAACCTCACACTGTCCAGGAGTTGATTGATACTTTATTCCAGGTCTGGGAAGAGATCCCTCAAGAGAACATCTGCCTCCTCATCGGGACCATGCCCAGGCGTTGTAGGGAGGTCATACAAGCACGTGGAGGCCACACACACTTAAGGTACCTTCACACATAACGATATTGTTAACGATATCGTTGCTATTTGTGACGTAGCAACGATATCGTTAATGAAATCGTTATGTGTGACAGCGACCAACGATCAGGCCCCTGCTGGGAGATCGTTGGTCGCTGAACAAAGTCCAGAACTTTATTTCGTCGCTGGACTCCTGCTGACATCGCTGGAGCGGCGTGTGTGACACCGATCCAGCGATGTCTTCACTGGTAACCAGGGTAAACATCGGGTAACTAAGCGCAGGGCCGCGCTTAGTAACCCGATGTTTACCCTGGTTACCATGCTAAAAGTAAAAAAAAACAAACAGTACATACTTACCTACAGCTGTCTGTCCTCCAGCGCTGCGCTCTGCACTCCTCCTGTACTGGCTGTGAGCCGGAAAGCAGAGCGGTGACGTCACCGCTCTGCTTTCCGGCTCCCAGACAGTACAGGAGGAGAGCAGAGAAGCAGAGCGCAGCGCTGGAGGACAGACGGCTGTAGGTAAGTATGTACTGTTTGTTTTTTTTTACTTTTAGCATGGTAACCAGGGTAAACATCGGGTTACTAAGCGCGGCCCTGCGCTTAGTTACCCGATGTTTACCCTGGTTACCGGCATCGTTGGTCGCTGGAGAGCGGTCTGTGTGACAGCTCTCCAGCGACGCTGCAGCGATTCGGATCGTTGTCGGTATCGCTGCAGCGTCGCTAAATGTGAAGGGGCCTTTACTGAGTATCGTTTCCTTGTCTTGGGGCATTTCCACTGAATTAAATCAGCCTGTAATTTGATTTTGAGTATTATTCAAAATCCAGACCTCCATGGGATATTCATTTTGACTTACAATGATCATTGTTATGTTTTATTGATCTCCATGCATTCCACTATGTAATGAATAAAGATTTGCAACTTTAATACTTCACTCAGTGATATCTAGGATGTGGTATTATATTTTTTTTGAGCAGTGTACAAAACCTTTCTAGCCAGTAAAAGAAAGGAATGTCCAGTTTCACCGAATCCGTAAAAAAAGTTTTCTTTATTCACAAACTTTAAACATGGAGGATACAGACTTCAGCACGAACCATATGGGTCAGAATCTCAATGCGTTTCTGGAGACTAAGCTCCCTTAATCATGACATGTCATGATGTCAAGATTAAGGGAGCTTAGTCTCCAGAAACGCGTTGAGATTCTTACCCATTTGGTTCGTGCTGAAGTCTGTATCCTCCATGTTTAAAGTTTGTGAATAAAGAAAACTTTTTTACGGATTCGGTGAAGCTGGACATTCCTTTTTTTTTTACTTTATACGCCTGGACACAGCGGGTCCGTACTCCCGGCTTATTTTTCTTCTTTCTAACCAGTCACTACATCCCAATGTGAGCTTTACCAATAGGGGACAGAAATGCTATCAATAAAAAGATCCTATTATGGCCACTTTTAGTGCATCCAGTAAATACGTAGCCAAGGCCTTGGGTAACTATACATCCACCCAATTACTGAGCAGCTACCTGTCTCATTCAATATCAATATTTTTGTGGTGGATCTGCCGCTGGTGTCTTCTCCCTATAATTTCAGCTATAACGAGAGGGCGGCTTCTAAACTAAGGCACCTGACAAATGTACACGTTGCTTCTTTTAACCACTTTTCAGTTTCAGAACCCTGAAGTATGTAAAAGAGTTTAGAAAAGCCTAAACATGTGCACAGCAATGTTTTAAAAATACTGTGCATTGTTTAATTTTTATGGCCATTTTTCAGGTGGAATGTGGCTGAAAATATGTTGCGTTCACATACCCTACGATGAACATGCACCTCCCAGCAAAGACAACTATGGTTATTATAAAATGAGAGCGGCTCGATGAATGCTGTACACTATATAGTTGGAGTGATAAATGATCCTTTATATAATGTATTAGCTTTACACAATGATACTGTATATGTCTGTCAGTACAACTGGAGAGGCTCCAGGAAACTCAGCCAAAAAATTTCTAGTAGCTAAAAAATACATGATCATCTGACAATTAAATGCCGGGGCTGATTTACTAAAGCAGTCTAGCATTTGCACTGTGGCCCCAATTCATCAATTGTGGGGGTTTTAAGCCACTGTCCCTTTTTGCCTTTATATTGACAGTTTTAATGCCTACTTCATCAATGTGGTGCACACGATTCATGAATTTGGTGCAAAGTCAAAAATAGGCTTTCTTCCAAAAAGGTGCAAAAAAAAAAAAAATGAACTAAAATTATGGTGTGCTCAAAAACTGGACCAATAGTTTAGCGATCTTTTAAAAAGTCATACCGTAATTGATTCAGGCTAAAACATCTGGAATTGCTAGACTCCACTCATAAAGCAGGGGAAAGAAAAGCGAGAGAGCACACGTAAAACAGACTTAAAGGTGCAAATATTCTAACCAAATGGATGCCAACAAAAAGGGGCAAAGGCAATAATGAATCAGGGCTTGCTTCTTCTTGGACTACAGAGTCTTAAAACAAGCTTAATTTATCAAGATGCCTGATGCTGGTTGATAAATGTAACACATTATTTTGCATTCGATCTTGGCGCACAGTATCACAATTTAGACCAGTCCCATTTCTAAAATGCAAAAATCAGTGTAATATGTGATATGGGTTGGGATTTTTTTGCCGAGAATATATCTTGGTAAATCAGCCCCAAAATGTCTTCTGTCCACTAACCCATAGTGTACAGTCTATAGAGTAACATCTGCAAAGTATGTCTACTGTGCAAGTTTTCCTAGTTTACATACCACAACTTGGGTATATTCTGTCTTGAGCAGCGAATGTTTGGAGTCATCTGGGGGAAAAAAATTTTTGTAAAATTTCAACAAAAGGACCCTAAGTACACTATGGCCTAAAGTATGAGATGTCTCATTCCAAAATCATGAGAAGGCATTGGTTCCTTTTTATGTCTATTATTTCTTCCATTTCTCTAGCAAGGCTTTCCATAACGTATCTGTGAATGAATTTGCCCATGCAGCCAGTCTTTAATGGGCATCTGCCAAATCCAGACTCCAGGTAATGCATCCACTGCTGAAGTTTAGTGAGGTTGTGCTTTACGCTCCTCTGGCCTATGCATCGCGTTTTGCATAAAGATCTAAGGGTATGTGTCCACGTTCAGGATTGCATCAGGATTTGGTCAGGATTTTCCATCAGTTTTTGTAAGCCAAAACCAGGAGTGGATGATAAATACAGAAGTGGAGCATATGTTTCTATTATACTTTTCCGCTAATTGTTCCACTCCTGGTTTTGGCTTACAAATACTGATGAAAAATCCTGACCAAATCCTGATGCAATCCTGAACGTGGACACATACCCTTAAGCTTGTATAAAGGTGCTTTACCATTAACCTCTTCCTGACATGGCAAATTAGTTTTTGCATTTTTGTTTTTTTCCTCCCCTTTTTCCAAGTATCACAACCACAAGTATGAGGTTTTTTTTAGTTGTACTTTTGAGTAAAGCCATTCATTTTACCACATATTACACTGGAAAATGGGGAGGGGGGGAGTGGGGGGGGGGGAAGAACAAGTGCTGTGAAATTGCAAGCAAAAAAAAAAAAAAAACTCAATTATGACACTGTTTACTGTGAATTATTTTTACTACATGCGGTACTATGATTCACCTCATCAGTTTGATTACAGCCGTACCAAAGTTGTCCAGTTTTTTTAAATTATTTTAATGGTGAAAATAATGGAAATTTATTTTTAAAAAACAATTGTCGTCTTTTTCCAAAACCCGGCATATTTTCATTTTTCAGTCTATGGAACTTTGTGAGGGCTGCTTATTTTTTTTTGTAGGGTGAGACAATGTTTTTAATGATCACCTGTCCCTGTTGAAAAAGTAATTTATTCCAGAAATGTACTCCAGTCTTTGACTAGAGTAAATTTCTGGCGGCAATGCATGTCAGTTAACAGATGCACCAGCTTAATCCCTTGACGGACAGTCTGTAATTGGACGCCTCCCCCTGTTTGGTGCGGACTCCAGTGATGAGCCTGCACCTTTTCCGGGACATGACAGCTGATCTGATCAGCTGACATGTGCCCGGAACATCCGCGGGTGAAATCGCGATTCACCTGTGGCTGTTAACATGTTAAATGCCCTGTCAAACTCTAACAGCAGCATTTAACATGCATGCGCAGGAAGCACGTTATTCCTTCTTCCCATCGGCGTTCGTGTCACATGAACGCGGGTCGCCGATGGGTTGGGAGAAGATCCCTGTGGTTGTCATTGCTGGATCGTTAAGAGAGCCGCCTGGTGGTTGGCGCTCATAGCAAGTGAGCATTTTTGCTACATAGAGCAGGCTGCAGCCTTGCTCTATGTAGCAGAGGCGATCGGAAAAGTGCTGCTCCTAGTCTCCCATGGAGACTATTGAAGCATGCAAAAAGTAGAAAAAAAAGTTTAACAATATTTAAAAATTAAAATCGCCCACCTTTCGCCCCATTCAAAATAAAACAATTTTTAAAAAAAATCAAATATACACATATTTGGTATCGCCACGTTCAGAATCGCCAAATTTATCAATATAAAAAAATAATTAATCAAATCGGTAAACGGCGTAGCGAAAAATCTAAACGCCAGAATTGCATTTTTTTTGGGGGTTCGCTGCGACATTGCAATAAAATGCAATAACTGGCAATCAAACGGTTATATCTGCACCAAAATTATATAAATAAAAACGAAAGATCGGTGCGCAAAAAGAAAACCCTCACCCAACCCGAGATCATGAAAAATGGAGACGCTAGGGGTCTTGGAAAATGGCAACTTTATTTTTTTTTACTTTTGGCAAAAAAAATTTCCACCTAGATAAAAAAATAACCTAGACATGTTTGGTGGCTATGAACTCATAATGACCTGGAGAATCATAATGGAAGGTCAGTTTTAGCATTTACTGAACCTAGTAAAAAAGCCAAACAAAAAAATAAGTTTGGGATTGCCCTTTTTTTGCAATTTCACTGTACTTGGAAATTTTTTCCCGTTTTCTGTTACACGACATGGTAAAACCAATGGTGGCATTCAAAAGTACAACTCGTCCCGCAAAAAAACAAGCCCTCACATGGCCATTTTGACCTACAAATAAAAAAAGTTATGGCTCTGGGAAGAAGGGGAGCAACAAATTAAAATGCAAAGCCAAAAATACCCCTGGTCGTTAATTAAGCACAGGTAATGAATTAGCTGCTTTGTACTCCAGTGATCCCCTTCAGTAACACTGGAGTGCACAACTCTAGTCTTATTGAATTAGCCCCAAAATGGCCAATATTGAACTCTAGTTGCAACCTGATCAGTTTCAGATTTTTCTCTTGTGGGAGTGTAATATAGGCTAGATTTGAGCTCTGTGTGTATCCTTGGTGCTCCTGCCTTCACATGCTTTCATGTATCAACATTAGTGATGAGTGAACGTGCTCGCCACTACTCGTTACTCGCCCGAGTATCACTATGCTCGGTGTACTCGGCGAGCACCGAATATTTCCGGTATTATTCGGCGGGAGCTTGGGTCTCTGCCCTGCAATTGTGGCGCTCTTTAGATGGCCCATGACAATACAGTGATTGTAAGCCATGCACTGTAATGCCGCAGCCATCTTTGTTGTGGTATTACAGTGATTAGCTGGCCACACAGCGTCATCAGGTCTATAAGAGACCTGGCACCACCCTGCTCGCCGCATTCTGCTCCGGACTCAGCTACTGTAGGGAGAGCTGCTGCTGATATAGGGTCAGAATCGTCCTGTTAATAGTTAGTGTAGGTCTGCAACAGTTCAGTCCACAACTCCTGAGAAAGCAACAGTCCTTTTAGGGCTAATTCGGGGGTCCAGAGATTCCAGTGCTAGGTAGGCAGGGGAGTCTATGTGCGCATATCCACATCAGTGCAAGGCCTGCAGGCACTGTATTTGAGTACATACCTCCAAAAGCTCCATTACTGTCTGCTGATGCTGCTTATTTAACATATATCTAGCTGCAGTTTTCTGTGGCTTTTTTTTTTCTTTACCATATACCTGCTCCTTTTATTCTAAAGCAATCCGTAGCCCCCTTATTCGAACATTTATTTGCTTGTTCACGCTGCCTACTACAGCCAGGTTATTGAAGACTAAGAACGTGCAAATCTTTTTTTTTTTTTTTTCCCCAGACCCCAGATGAGTGCGCCAAAAAAATCTTTTTTTTTTTTTTTTTGAGTCATAGCCAACTTGTTGACACAATTTAGTTGTGCCCAAAAAAAAATCAAGGCCACATTTACATCAATGTGTTATCTGAGGCTGACGGCTGGCTGTGGTGGAAAAATCGTAGCTTCGCAGGCATAAGTTTACGGGTCATTCCATGTCAAGTGAACCAATAATTTTTACCACTATATTTTTAATTCTTTTGAGATTTTGTTATTTGGTAATAGTGTGTCAGAGAATGCAAAATGTGAAGAAAAAAAAATTTCTAGATTTTTTTTTTTATTGATTTTCAAAGTTCAGAAAAAGTGCGAATTTGTGTTGCCTGCCTTTACATTTCTCCCCATAACTCAGGCTAGAAAAAAAGATAGAGAAACAAAATAAACACCATTCTACTCAGAACTGTACAGGCTTTCACCAGATTTGTCACAAGAGTATCTTTGATAATTTTTTACCTATGCGAACGCAAGCGCAAAACTTTAAAACGCATTTCAGAAAAAAACGTTTAATTTAAAAATTTCAAAAACTGCACATGTGCCTGCTATGTGCCTAGCCACATCTGTACCAAAATACAAGCTGGGATCATATTTTAAAAAATAAAACTATTACAGTGTAAATTCGAAAATCTCGCATTCAGATCTGTTCAGCCTGTGGTCCAACAGTGTGGGGTCTATATTTACCAAATAATCCATGATTGCTCGATATTACTGTATTATTTTATTATGTTACAGCTTAGGAGAGGACAGAGGAGAAAGCTTTGTTGGGGCCGAGAATGACCAGGGGTAGACGGTGAATGCAGAGCAGATGACCGGCCGGCAGCTCCTCCAGAGGCCATATTCACACCAAATCTTATCACCCAGGCAACTCCACAAATGGCGGGAGAAAAATATTCTTAACATCTAGTCCATGTATTGTACAAACCAGGACTACGAGGAGGAGAGATTGTGAAAACCTCGGTTACAGGAAGCAGAAAGGGGACTCGGCAATACCGCACTGTCATCCCATGTAGGGAAACAGAAATGAAAACAAGGGTTTTTTCATTCAGCAAAGACAGTGACGTCCATGACGTGGTAGAAGGCGGCACAAGATCGGCAATGGATGGCATAACTGGTGATGTGACCTGTGAATATGATTGGCGCTGGTGGCGGCTACTGAAATCTCCAAAGATTGTGAAAATGAAGAAGTAGAAAGGACTTTTCTGCAGCTTCTGGTCCAGCGCTGTCCTTTGTGTATCCAAGAAAACCCGACATTATTGTACAAGTTACAAACATCAGATATTGACTCAGGTGGAGCTGAGCACCATGACCGGCTGCACATACTCTGACACAAAAGGAAACTGCCATTGCTAGGAAGCGCTTATGGACAAGATGACATTTCACCCACTAGAAGGGACACATTGATGATAACAGGTCAGTGTAAAATCCTACTATTAATTGTTTGATTAGTTCATATTTTATAAAACGAGGATTTAACTACTGTACTATTCCTCTTAAACACTTCATAAATGACCTGTTTAGTGATATAATAGAAAAAAAACATGTTACATGTATAAATGGGTGGTAAAAATATTGGATCTTTTAATCTTGCTTTTAACATATAATGAGGATGAGACTATTTGGAAAATCACACTTGAGGATATGATCACCGTTTTTCTTTTGCCTTGTTCAATGAATTCAGGTTGAAAATGCTGAGCAAGTTGTGTTATGATGACTAAGATGGATTTATTCTGGCACTTCGGTATTTGTTTTTGTGTTTCTTTATTGTTACTTATAAATGTTGAATTCAATAAGTTGTCATTTGAAAAGAAAAAGGGAAGAAACTCACACAAACATAAAATCAGATGATGCAAGGCTTAAAAAAATACAAATTTGATAGGTCCCAAGTTGAATCCCTGTACAAATATAAACAAGAACACAAGTAACACACATGCATGTTTTCACAATTTTAAAACATACGTTTTTTTCACAATTGCGCATCAAAATTTTGAATTTGATTTCTCCAAAACAAAATATCAAGAAACATAGTATTGTGGCATATCAAATGAAAGCCGGTACCGTTCTGAGAAAAATGATGCCTCTCCCACCTCTTTATCTTAATTCTAGCCTGAGATATGATAAAAAATGTAAAGCCATACCAGGCCAAAATCTGCACTTTTTCAAAACTTTAAAAATCTGTAAAAAATTTACTGATGAAGAAAAAAAATTCTAAACTTTTAATTTGTAATTAACTAAAGTTGTACTTCATTAAAACAAAAAAAATCTAAAGACGTCAGGTAAAAAAAATATTCATATTTGGATCACTTGATATGGAATGACCCTTACTAGTTTTGTCTACTAGCCTTTTTCCACTCTTTTTCTTTTTCTTTTAAAAATTATCCAAATCCTCCCCCCCCCCCCCCCCCCCCGAAAAATTATACAGTCTCATGTCAGGCTGAGGCCTGTTGTATCTGTGGTGGAAAAATTGTAGCTTCACAGTCATACGGACCATGTGTGCTAGCCTTGTTCTATTTTTTTATTTTTTATTTTTTTCAAAAATTCACCAAAAAGTAAAAAAATATTTCATACAGTCTGTTATGTCAGGCTGAGGCCTGTTGTATCTATGGTGGAAAAATCATAGCTCTGCAGGCGTACGTAGCATAGTTCTGTGTGCTAGCCTTGTTCTACCTTGTTTTTGGTTTCAAAAATTCACCAAAAACCCCAAAATATTTCATATAGTCTGTAATGTCAGGCTGAGGCCTGTTGCCTGTGGTGGAAAAATCGTAGCTTCGCAAGCATACGTACCATAGTTCTGTGTGCTAGTCTTGTTCTACTTTTTTTTTTTTTTTTTTATCAAAAAAATCACCCAAAATCCAAAGCAAATATATACTGTCTTATGTCAGGCTGAGGCCTTGTGTATTTGTGGTGGAAAAATCATAGCTTTGAAGGCATACTGATCAGATATAATTTTGCTCCAAATAAATACATTTGTATTGAGCTTTTGAAATAGTTCAGTAGTCCATTTAAAACGGGCAAGGCAAGGGACGGGGAAGTGATGTTGATGGTGCATGCAGAGGACGAGGCTGTAGCCAAGCTGAAAGTGGGCCACAACAAAGACCCACATCTTCTTGCTCGACCTTCCTTTCCCAGTTTCTAGGGGATCGCAGCAAACCACTATTGAAGCCAAAGCAGTGTGAAACGGTTGTTGGTTGGATAGCGGATAATGCTTCCAGTCACTTAGCCGCCACCACCACGTCTTCCACACGGTCATGTCTGAGTAGCCATGAGTGTGGACCAGATATTCCTCACCCTGATCCTCCTTCCTCCCACCAGGCCGAGTGCGCTGAGACAACTGATTCCACACTTAGACACTCTGAAGAGCTGTTCAGTTTTCCCTTTCAAGATTCCGGACTCTCAGCTGGTCAACTTGAAGTGGGGCTAGATGAGATCGCATGTAGCAATGCCTAAAACTTTGACCAGCCACGGTCACACAAAGGCGATGGTGGGAAAGTGACACAAGAGGTGGATGGTGATGAGACACAATTGCCAAAAAGTCAGGTGGAGAAGCACGGTGCGGATGTGGAAGTCGAGGTGTTGGATGACATAGTGACTGACCCATCCTCAAAGAAGGACATGCAGAGCGAGGACAGCAGCACACATGGGGAAGGAGGCATATCACCCCAACAGGCAGGAAGCAGTGTGGTGACCACAGACAGAAGGCATGCATCCGTTCCTTGTAAGACCAACATGAGGGAAGTTGCCATTCCAACTGTTAGATCTGCCGATAACCCTAAACAGGCCATTTGCAGCACCTGTCAAGCTCACATCTGCAGGGGTAGCAAAACTACCCTGACCACCAGCAGCATGATCAGGCACCTGGCAGCAAAGCACCTGATTTTGTGGGCCGAACCCCAGGCTCCAGGAACACTGTCTGCAGGTGACACCACTGCTTGAAATTTTATAATTTCGCAAAAATACCTGTCTTTAGTCCCGGAGGCAGGTCTTAACCCCCCTGCTGCACACGCCACACTGCCGCCACTCAAGGCTGCTTCGGCGCTGGGCGCCGCCCCCTCCGCACTGTTTTCAAGTCAAATCCGGCGCCTGCGCTGTTTTGTTCTGCTTGGGGCAGGCGCAGTGAGCACTGCCCGTCTGACCTCAGATGCAGTCTCGCAGACTGCGCCTGTGCGGCCACCCACCTTGCGAATCCCAGCCCCGCAGTGTGTTATGCTTTATTCACATTGCGGGGCTGGGATTTAACGCCGTTTCCTGCAATGTCTCTTCCTTACCTGCCACTAGTTGACCAGGGTGAACATGCTCTGTACTGTTATAGGCCGGTGAATATTTGGCAAGGGGGACTCTGATAGCACTAGTTTATTTATTTAAAAAGTACCCTCCATTGGGGAATTGTGTGTCAGCTCATGCACTCTATTACAAGTCTCAGAGACCCACACCTCTACATTGGGCCTACTTCTTAACTCAGCTTCCTGCAAGGTCTCTTCCTTACCTGCCACTAGATGATCAGGGTGACGTGCTCTGTAATGTTATAGGCCAGTGAATTTTGGGAAAGGGGACTGTGATGGAACTAGTTTATTAAAAAATTTACCCCCCATGGGCAAATGCTTGTCAGGTTATGCACTCCATTACAAGTCCCGGAGACTCACACCCCTACATTGGGCCTACATCCGACTACATGACCTGGGTGAACGCCTTCTGTACTGTTATAGGCCACTGAATTTTGGACAAGGGGGGCTGTGATGGCAATAGTATATTTTTTAAAAAGGTATCCCCCATTGGTGAAACCACATCCTTGTTGGCAAAAACTTCATAACATTTGTGTACCTTAAAGAGCTCACTTGAAAAGCTACTTTTTTCCCGTCTCCCATGATAGCACACATGAGAGTATAAAGGCACAGATGATTGGCCTCGGGGAGACCAAAACATCCAACACCGCGGAGACACCATCACGTGTTTCTCAACGCAGTGATTCCAGAACACTGCCCCCATCCCTTATGGGAAATATGCAGATGCATGTAAAGAAGCTGCGGAGACACCATCACGTGTTTCTCGACGCAAGCAGTGAATAGCCAGGCCTTTCCCCGGGAAGGAACAACCACGGGAAGGGCAGCATCCTATGAAGGAAAGCCACCTATGCCAAGCATGGTATCCATCCACAGACAGCTGTTTCGGGGTTTTTGCCCCTCATCAGTGTGGAGTAGGAATCTGGCTATTAGGAGCAGTGCCTAGTAAAAAGGCTATAAAGGCACAGATGATTGGCCTTGGGGAGACCAAAACATCCAACACCGCGGAGACACCATCACGTGTTTCTCTGCATCTGCATATTTCCCATAAGGGATGGGGGCAGTGTTCTGGAATCACTGCGTTGAGAAACACGTGATGGTGTCTCCGCGGTGTTGGATGTTTTGGTCTCCCCGAGGTTGTTCCTTCCCGGGGAAAGGCCTGGCTATTCACTGCTTGCGTCGAAAAACACATGATGGTGTCTCCGCAGCTTCTTTACAAGCACACATGAGCGAGGATCCGCCCAGTCAGGACAGGAAACCTACTGAAATAAAAGGACGGTACCTCTCCCTCGCTTCAGTTGGGTTTCCTGTCCTGATGGGAACCCTTGTGCTGAAATTACGGCGGTATATTGATTGAAGATTCCACTCACCCACTCCTGTCCCGGCACTGGAAGAACAGGCAGGATGCCTGTATGCCGGCCTTCAGGGTGTGGAAGCGCCGTTCGCAGGTCCTGGGGCCTTAGCGCACGTGCGGGTGTTTGGCAGCGCAGTCCGGAGTCCTGTGACTCTTCTGCGGCTGACACGCCGCTCTCTTCCCCCTCTGCTGCCGCCGGCTCTGATTTCCGGGTGCGCGGTGGTGATGCGCGCGGGGCACGCTGGGAGTAGGCGTGGCTGCGTGACGTCGCTGCTGCGCGCCGGATCCAAGATGGCGGCGCCCATGGGCAAGCGCTGCGACGTCACAGGAATCCCCTGGCGGTCTCCTGGTGGGCACAGAGGTGGGGGAGGAGCAGAATTTGGTACCGGATGAGGCGGTGAGCAGAGTGGATCACCCTTTAAAAGGGTGTGGATCCACAGGGAATGTGCTCACATATACAGAGCTCAGCTATGGAGGACTGTATGGAGCAACACTCACATCAGTCATCGCCACAGCAGCAGCAGCAGCAGCAAGAGAGCCTATCAGGTGCTATGTCTGCTCACCAGCATGCTAGGAGGAGAAGCAGCAGTCGTCCGGATCGGAAGTCACAGGACTCCTCAGCTTCTAGGAGGGATGTTATCCGTACTCCAGATCAGCTTCAAAAGCTGGTACCCTTAAGTGTCAGCGGGTGGTGAGTGATCTTCGTGAATGTCACATGGTGTTAATGGGCTACATTTCTCTGCTTGCTTGTCAGGCGCCGAGGAAGGCTAGTGCCAAGTCCAAGAACAAAGAATGTGCCCTCTGCAAAGCCCCGCTAGCAGTCCAATGGCAGAAAAGCCTCTGTGCGGACTGCATCCAAAAAACTATTCAGGATGAATCCCCTGACTTTGCCGCTAGCCTCAGGGCCATGATTAGGGCAGAGGTTAAAGGGTCTTTAAAATCAGCCCTTAAAAAGAGGAGTAGCAAGGTCTTAGAGACTGTTCCGGATTCTGATACCCCTCAATCTGACGAGGAATATCAAGAAGGACCTCTGTCTCCATTTTCGTCCTCTTCTGTGTTCTCTGGCTCCTCTTCGGATAGTGATGTTGGGGGCCGACCATGCTTCCTAACTAAGAATACAGATAAACTGGTTAAATCTGTTAGGGCTACAATGGGCCTTAAAGATGAGAAGGAGTCCAGATCAGTAGAGGACGTTATGTTTGGTGGTTTGGAGGAGAAGAGGAAGCGTACCTTCCCCGTAAATACTAGAGTTAAAACCCTTATAGAAAAGGAGTGGAAGAAGCCTGAAAAGTTGGATAGTCTTCCCTCAGCTTCTAAGAGACGTTATCCTTTTAAAGAACAAAGATTCAGAAATATGGGATAAAGCCCCTAAAATTGATGGTGCGGTGGCCAGATCTTCTAAGAGATCATCCCTACCCTTGGATGATTCAGGCATCCTAAGAGACCCTTTAGATAAAAAGGCAGATGCTTTTTTAAAACATACCTGGGAGGCAGCCGCAGGAGGTTTAAAACCGGCAATAGCTGGAACATGTGTTGCCCGCTCCCTTATAGTCTGGCTGCAACAAATAGAGGATCAGTTGAAATCTAGAGTGCCGAGAGATGAAATCCTAGCCAATATGGCAATGGCACAAGGAGCGGCGGCCTTCATAGCGGATTCCTCAGCAGACTCTGTAAGACTTGCAGCTAGGGCAGCAGGATTATCTAACGCGGCAAGACGTGCCTTGTGGTTGAAGGGGTGCCCAGGGGACTTACCCTCAAAAAATAGACTCTGTTCCATTCCGTGCGACAACAAATTCCTCTTTGGTCAGAAACTGGAGGACATTTTAGAAAAAGCCGGCGACAAGAAAAAAGGTTTTCCCGTTTTCCAGTGGATATCAGACGGCCTTATTTTCGGAGAGGAAAATTCAATAGAGGTCGCCCTCCGGGAGATAGAAGAAACTGGGATTATAGAGATAGGAAAGGATCGGGGTACATGTTTAAGGGCCCCTCCACATCCACAAAAAAGCCCTCCCAATGACGCCAAGCTAGAAGTAGGGGGAAGGCTTTCTTTCTATCTTCACGCCTGGTTGAATATTTCCCCCAGTCGTTGGGCGTTGAATGTTGTCAACGACAGACTAAAAATAAAGTTTATTCATCCACCTCGACAGACTTTTGTGTTAACACCATGCAGGAAACTTCCAGAGGAACAACTAGCTCTGGAAACAGAGGTATTGGGGCTAGTTCTAAAAAATGTCCTAGTAGAAGTTCCAAAAGTAGAGGAAGGAGAAGGGTTTTATTCCCCTCTCTTCTTAATACGAAAACCAGATGGCTCACTAAGGACTATTGTCAACCAAAAAAAAACTAAAATCGGTCAATAAAAAATTACTCCTTCAAGATGGAGTCGGTAAGCTCAGCGATAAAGATGCTGTTTCCAGACTGCTTCATGGCAGCTATAGACTTAGAGGACGTGTACTACCATGTCCCAATTCATCAAGACTATCAAAAATTTCTGAGGGTAGCAGTGTTTGTCCAAGGTCAGCTCAAACACTACCAGTATGCTGCCCTTCCATTTGGTCTATCAATAGCGCCATGGATATTTACAAAATTAATCTGAGGTCATGTCCTTCCTCCGTTCCCGGGACATAGTCATTGTTCCGTACCTAGACGACTTCCTGATAATAGGCAGATCAGTGGATCACTGTCTTGCGCAAATAGAAGAAGTGACTACGACCCTAGCAGTATTAGGTTGGGAGGTAAATGTCGCCAAGTCAAGATTAACACCAGTGAAGGTTCAATCCTTCCTGGGGTCGATTCTGGATTCCACGCGTCAACTCTGTCTCCTGCCGGAGAACAAAATTTCCAAAATACAAAGCCTTGTGGAACTGGCGATACATCAGCCTGTGATGACACTAAGAAAGGCGATGTCCCTGCTAGAGTCACTAACATCCTGTATTCCCGCTGTAAAATGGGCACAACTTCACCTGAGGCAATTACAGTGGGAGGTCCTGTCAACACAGAGGTTGTTAGAAGGGCATTTGGAGGGAAAAATTCACCTCTCAATACGCGTCAGGGATTCCCTAGTCTGGTGGTCAGTAAGGGATCACTTGAGCTCAGGGGTTCAGTGGCTAACTCCGATAGAGGACGTGATCACAACGGACGCGAGTGGTACAGGATGGGGTGCACATCTGGGGACCCTTTCCATACAGGGGTCCTGGTCCCATACAGAAAAACATCAAACATCCAATATAAGAGAGTTATGGGCTGTAGAAAGGGCAGTAAAACATTTCCTTCCAATCCTTCAATGTCGTCATACCAGAGTGATGTCCGACAATTACACGGTAGTAGCCTATATCAATCATCGGGGGAAACGAGATCCCTTTCACTCATGAAGGCAACATCGGCGCTCCTTCAATTAGCAGAATCTCACCTACTGTCCCTCACAGCTCTACACATAAAGGGGGTCGAAAACACAAAGGCGGACTATTTAAGTCGCAAAAAGCTAAGGCAGGGAGAATGGTCACTGAATCCCAGGGTATTCCAACAAATAGTGCAGGCCTGGGGAGAACCGGTAATAGACTTGTTTGCCACGCTTTACAACAGGAAAGTGAAGAGGTTCTGTTCGCTAGACGCGAGGGGGAACCCGGTTGCAGTAGATGCCCTCCGCATACCGTGGAAGTTCAGCCTCGCTTACGTGTTTCCACCAATAGCATTAATTCCGGTTGTAGTGACGGTCAGGATCAGGACGGAGCAGGCAAGAGTGATCCTGATTGCTCCATTCTGGCCGAAAAGGCCATGGTTCTCTCTCCTAAGACAAATGTCGGTAACCGATCCATGGATCCTACCAGAGGTCCCGGACGTGCTTACCCAGGGTCCAGTATGCCACTCTCAAGTGAAGGGCTTCCATCTGGCAGCCTGGAATTTGAGAGGGCATTACTAAGCCGACAGGGATTCTCGCCAGGGCTAGTCTCCACCCTGTTGAAAAGTAGGAAGCCAGTTACGTTAAGAATTTATGGTAGGACATGGAAGAGATTTCTAGAGTTTTTAGGACTACCTTTGTCGGATGAGGCTCCTGTGGGTGCTATTTTAGAGTTTCTGCAAGCAGGCTTACAGCTAGGATTGACTACCAATACACTTAAGGTTCAAGTGTCAGCATTAGGAGCGTTATATCATTGTAATTTAGCTTACAATAAGTGGGTTGCCCGTTTCATTAAATCATGTAGTAGGTCTAGACCTGTAGTATGTCAGAAAATTCCTCCCTGGGATTTAAATCTCGTTTTAGATGCTCTAAGAATCCTTTTGAGCCCTTGCAAGAATTATCAATAACATTTCTCACTCTAAAAACAGTGCTATTGGTAGCCTTGACGTCTGCACGTAGGGTGAGTGATTTGCAAGCCCTGTCTGTTTGTCCTCCATACACTCGGATATATGACGACAGGGTGGTTCTAAGACCAGATCCGGCTTATCTACCTAAGGTAGTCCTTAATTTCATAGGAGTCTGGAGATTATATTACCCTCTTTTTGTGTTAATCCAAAAAATCCAGGTGAGGAGAGGTTTCACACTCTTGATGTAAGAAGGTCTATGTTACAGTACATATCCTTGACCAGTCAGTGGAGAAAGGATCAGTCTCTATTTGTAGCTTTCCAGGGTAGCAGGAAAGGTCATGGGGTGTCCAAAGGTACTAACTATTGCCAGGTGGATTAGGGAGGCCATTAGCTTATCCTATACTGCATGTGACATTCCGATCCCTGAAGGCATCAAGGCTCACTCCACCAGGGCCGTGGCTACTTGATCAGATATGTAAGGCTGCTACCTGGTCCTCACCGTCTACCTTCTTTAAACACTACCGACTGAACTTATCTTCCTCTACTGACCTTACCTTTGGTAGGAGGGTGCTGCAAGCGGTGGTCCCTCCCTAAGGTGTTCCTTTCTCCAAAAATCTCTCGTGTGTGCTGTCATGGGAGACGGGAAAACACCACGGTTACTTACTGGTAGCCGTTTTTTCCGGAGCCCATGACAGCACCTGTATATTCCCTCCCTTCTTTTTTTCACACTTTGGTGCGCACTTTTAGCTGGGTGTTTTTTTTTTGTTGTTATTATTATAATGTGGTGGTGGATTACCATGTGTACTAACCAAGGAGGCCTCTCATGCTCTGAAAACCAACTGAAGCGAGGGAGAGGTACCGCCTTTTTATTTCAGTAGGTTTCCTGTCCTGACTGGGCGGATCCCCTCTCTCATGTGTGCTGTCATGGGCTCCGGAAAAACCGGCTACCAGTAAGTAACCGTGGTGTTTGTGTTGCCCGGTTGCTCACATTGGACACAATGCACTTCATATAAATTTGATAAAGCAATGCTGTTAGTTTGGCTCAGTATTTCATTACAAATATTTCTTTGTCCACTATATTAGTTTCTCTCCTTGAGAGCCATAGCTTAGGCTGCATCAAATGGTAAGAGTTCAATACAAAAAAAGTGATGGCTGAATGCTTGTAGATGCAGAGGACTTAATCGATTTGGGCTGAGATAACTTGTATGAGGGAGACTGCATGTTCCTTCTTTCTTTCTAGGATAATAAACAGGAATAATAATAAATGCTCTTTTTATCTGTAAAGTTATTATTTGAAAGGATGTCAGATCATCTAGTGTGTCTCCAGTATTTACTACACAGCCGAACATAACAGTTATGGACAATTGAGCATGGTCACAGTTATGTTTTAGAACTTATTCACATTCTTGCAGTTCTCTTTTTTTTATTCTGGAATACATAGTAGCAGCTAGTTTTAACATTACTTACCTATAGATACTGGTCAAGAAGATTGTCATGATTATCCAGAGTACTCAATGGGTTAAGCTTAAGTTTTTCTAGAAAGGCTGAATATAGATATGATTGCTGTTAATGGTGTAGTAAGAATATACAAATGGCAATTTTGAATCCAGATTGAAATATACCGAATGCATTCAGACAATTACATAGCTGCATTTCTTGTAAAACATTTACAGATGTGATAGACAATGCTCATAGTGACACAATCTTGAGAAATGTTTGTTTATTCACTTCACAAACAGTTCTAAGCTTCTATATGTTTGTCATTGTAAAACATTAAGGTTTACTGAACCTCTGCCTGTGGTGGTTTTATCTAAATCCTTGTGGCTTTTATATTCTAAGGGTTTATGGCCCCTCATCTGATGACTCCATGATATCTCTGTTTCATCCGACCTTGAAAGCTGGCCACTTGAAGGGCTGGGTGAAACGAGTTACTACATAATGTAAATCACTATATAAGACCAGAGAAACATGACTAAGACAGATGCAAAAACTGGGGTACCTGTGCATGTACAGTGTGCTCATACCTGCATAATTGGGGACGCCCATGCAGTGTAGTGAATCTCCCAGGGGGTCTCTGTCTTGGTGTTGCTTCTCTGATATTCCAGACGGATGATGTTAGTATACTGTTTGTAGTTAATCTTTATATATACTTAATCATTATATGTATTTAATCCTTATATATACTTAACTTTTGTATGTTAACATATACAAAAGTGTATGCACTCATACTATTCAATCATACTATACCTTGAATTTTGTACTTTGAAATAAAATTGCGTTGTATTGCAAGCATTAGCCTTCTTTAAAGCCGTATCTGAACCTTAGTGTTAAAAACTTGGCAAAGAAAATTGCCAAATTCTCCTGTAAATCATTCTGCAAAGAGGGAACCATCATACCATTAAAAAAAATACAAAAAGTTGATCGTCCTTCAATGTAGTGCATCCTGCTCTCAACATATTGTCGGGATTCCATTACCATTTGAAAACCAAGAAAGGGTTTGACAGCTTGAGGTTTCATGGTACACAATTTATTTTTATTTTTTTCAAACTAACAGTCTCCTGTCTCCAATCACGTCATATAGACTGCATTGCTAGGTATTCTCAAAAGCTTAACCCATTACTTGCAAAATTAAAATTTTTACAAGTACGGATTTTTCAGAAAAGGGCGTCCCAATATTCAATTAAAAATGACTGACATGATTTCATATTTTGAAAACATTCATTTTACAAACACAACACAAAGAATTGGACCTAATTATAAAATCTTAGTTGCTAGAAGCTAAAGATTAGGCGTCCCAAAAAAAGGACATTGGTAGATAATGGGTTAAATGAAAACGGACATCATTTTGTGTCACATTAGTAAACTTTATAGTCTTGCAAGGATTTAAAGTAATCTGTTTCTGATATAAGGTAGTTTTTTCATTACATTTTCCGCATTTCTTTTTCCCCACAATTTTTCACTATAATGTCCAGATTGGTGAGGATTCCATGAGAAGTCTCCATCAAAAGAAGTAACAAGTCGCTTTTTTCCCCCCATATAAAAAGATTCCAATACGAACAGTGATATAAAAGAATTGTATTCAGCATTATAACCACCTCCTCAATGGGACAAGATATAATGATTTACCTATCTACAAGTGCAAATAGCCATTATCCACCACTGTCGTCAGTGTTGCCAAAATACAAATCAATGGCTTTTTACTTTACACAGGAGTTTTTGTAGAAGCTGTGGTGTAAATATTTTTTGTACAATTATAGCAATCAGTGGTGTAACTTGCAGTGTGGGGGCCCCAGTGCAAATTCTATAACAGGGCCCCCAAGTCACAAATCTTTAATACTGATGTTCTCATATGGGCCAATGGGACCATTTGAGGCCTCCTGCAACCCCTGTAAGTAATCATTATGGACCTTCATAGCTAAATAGCACAAACAAACCCAAGTCCCCACCAGCATGCACATAGTAATAATAATAGTATTACGGTACATACAGTACATTTGCATTACATCTTTTTCAGCTCGCATTCCCCATTATAGTGTTTGTTTTTTTCATGTAGTGAAAACTCCAGTTGCTTTGTAAACATTAGACTTACTTTTTTAGTGACCAATGTTTCAATATATGAAATGCACAGAAAAAGGTCACATAAAATTTTGTCAATCCAAAGTGCACAGCCAGTTTAACCCCTTTCCGACATCGGGCATAATAGTACGCCCATGTTGGACTCCCCGTTTGGTGCGGGCTCGGGCGCTCAGCCCACACCTTTCCGGGCACATTACAGCTGACACGTGCCTGCAAAAGCTGCAGGTGGAATCGCGATCCACCCATGGATGTTAACTAGTTAAATGCTGCTGTTAATCTCTGACAGCGGCATTTAATTTATGCTTTCCGGAAGCGTGTCAGAAATCCCGCCCATTAGTGACCCTGTCACGTGATCGCGGGTCACCGATGGGTTGGCATGACAACCAGAGGTCTCCAGCAGACCTCTATGGTTGTGACAGATTGCTATGAGCGCTAGCCACCAAGTGAGCATTTCTGCTACATACAGGCGATCTGATCATTGCAGAGCGGATCAGACAACTGCAGCATCTAGTCTCCCATGCAGAATATTGAAGCACACAAAAAGTTAAAAAAATATATTTTTAAAAATATTTAAAAAAACAACATATAAAACGTTCAAATCACCCCCATTTGCCCCATTCAAAATAAAAGAATAAAAAAAACAAAAAAAAAAACACACATATTTGGTATCGCTGCATTCAGAATCGCCCGATCTATCAATATAAAAAAAAAAAAAAACTTAACCCAGTCATTAAGCGGCGTAATGAGAGAAAAAAAAAAAGTCAAAACGCCAGAATTAAGTTTTTGGTCGCCGCAACATTGCATTAAAATGCAATAAAGGGCGATCAAAAGATTGTATCTTCACCAAAATGGCATCATTAAAAATGTCAGCTCGGCATGCAAAAAATAAGCCCTCATCCAACCCGAGATCACAAAAAATGGAGACGCTATGGGTATCAGACAATGTTGCAATTTTTTATTTTTTTTTTAAACTTTGGAATTTTTTTTTTTCACCATTTACCGTATATACTAGAGTATAAGCCAAGAATTTCAGCCCATTTTTTTAGGCTGAAATTGCCCCTCTCGGCTTATACTCGAGTCATACCCAGGGGTCAGCAGGGGAGGGGGAGCAGTAGCTGTGTAATAATACTCACCTGCTCCTGGCGCGGTCCCTGGTTCTCCGGGCGCTGACAGCTTCTTCCTGTAGTGAGCAGTCACATGGTACCGCTCATTACAGTAATGAATATGGACCCAACTCCACTCCCATAGGGGTGGAGCCGCATATTCATTACTGTAATGAGCGGTACCATGTGACTGCTCAATACAGGAAGAAGCTGTCGGCGCCGGAGAACCAGGGACTGCAGAGTGCCAGGAGCAGGTGACTATAACGGGGGCAGTGCGCTATATTCACCTGTTCCCCATTCCACAGACGGCCGCCGCTGCGTCTTCCCCGTCTTCTGCAGTGACACTCAGGTCAGAGGGCGCGGTGACGTGATTAGTGTGCGCGCTGCCCTCTGCCTGAACGTCAGTGCACAGGACGGGGAAGACACAGCGGCGGCCGTCGGTGGAACACGGACAGGTGAATATAGCAAGTGCCGAGGGCCTGAGGTGAGTATGTCATTTTTTTTTTTAATCGCAACAACAGCATATGGGGCAAATGTCTGTATGGAGCATCTTATGGGGCCATATGCAGCATTATAGGGGGGCAAATATCTGTATGGGGCCATGTGCAGCATTATATGGGGCAAATATCTGTATGGGGCCATGTACAGCATTATATGGGGCAAATATCTGTATGGGGCCATGTACAGCATTATACGGGGCAAATATCTGTATGGGGCCATGTACAGCATTATACGGGGCAAATATCTGTATGGGGCCATGTGCAGCATTATATGGGGCAAATATCTGTATGGGGCCATGTGCAGCATTATATGGGGCAAATATCTGTATGGGGCCATATATAGCATTATATGGGGCAAATATCTCTATGGGGCCATGTACAGCATTATATGGGGCCATGTGCAGCATTATATGGGGCAAATATCTGTATGGAGCATCTTATGGGGCCATGTACAGCATTATATGGGGCAAATATTTCAATGGGGCCATGTGCAGCATTATACGGGGCAAATATCTCTATGGAGCATCTTATGGGGCCATAATCAGCATTTGTGGAGCATTATATTGGGCAAATATCTCTATGGAGCATCTTATGAGGCCATAATCAACAATTGTGCAGCATTGTAAGGGGCAAATTAATATGGAGCATCTTATGGGGCCCATCATAAACTGTATAGAGCATTATATGGGGCTCCTGATTCAATATGGATATTCAAAAACATTTAACCTACTGATGTCTCAATTAATTTTACTTTTATTGGTATCTATTTTTATTTTTGACATTTACCAGTAGCTGCTGCATATTCCACCCTAGGCTTATACTCGAGTCATTAAGTTTTCCCAGTTATTTTGTGGCAAAATTAGGGGTCTCTGCTTATACTCGAGTATATACGGTAAATAAAAAAATAACCTAGATATGTTTGGTGTCTGAACTCGTAATAACCTGTACAATAATAATAGTAGGTCAGCTTCAGCATTTAGTGAACATGGTAAAAAAAAAAAACTGTGGAATTGCACTTTTTTTTTGCAATTTCATCGCACTTGGAATTTTTTTCCCCGTTTTCGAGTACAAGACATGGTAAAACCAATGTTGTTGTTCAAAAGTACAATTCGTCCTGCAAAAAACACAAGCCCTCATATGGCCATATTGACCAAAAAATAAAAAAGTTATGGCTCTGGGAAGATGGGGAGCAACAAATGAAAATGCAAAAACAAAAATACTTCAGGTCATTAAGGGGTAGAGAACCCCTTAATCTGCCTGGTGCAGATTCAAAGAGAATCTGCACCAGGCTTTTGCTACATAATCTGAAAACTACATAATGTAGAGAACAAGATCCTGATTCCAGCAATATGTCACTTATTACGCTGCTTGCTGTAGTTTTCATTGAAAAATATAACTTTTTAAATCAGCAGATTATCACGACAGGACTAGTAAATATGCTGCCATGTAGTCCTCCATATTCATGAGGTGTATATAACCCCGCCCTCATCACCGTTTGGCAGCTTTTTATCCACGCACAGTGTATACAGAAAGCTACCAATCGGTGAGGGTGGGGTTATACAGAGCTCAGCAGTCAGAGAACTGCTAGATCTGCCGGAAATGTTATCAAAACGGCAGCTCAGTAATTGATACATTGCTTTAATCAGGGTCTCTGATTCTGCTCTCAGATCGGGCAGTAAATGTTTGACAGATTCTCTTTATCCCCTTGCGCCAATTTTTGTTTTTTTTCCTTCCCTTCTTTCAAGAGTCATAACATTTTTACTTTTTCATCCACAGAGCTGTATGAGGGCTTGTTTTGTTCAGGATAAATTGTATTTTTGAATAAATATTTATCTTATCATATGAAGCACTGGAAAGTGGTAACAAAATTCCAAGTGCAGCAAAATTGAAAAAAAAAAATTTGCAATTCCACAATTGTTTTTCGAGGTCATTTACCAGCTGCACTATACAGTAGTACTGACCTGGAAATATTATTATCCATTCTAGTAAGATTACGCAGATACCAACAGGCATAGGTTTGGTTGTGTTTTAATGCAAGTGGTGAAAAAGAAAATTGGAAATTTGTAAAAAAATAAATAAATAAATTCTGAAACCCATATCATTTTTAGTTTTCAGGTTACGGAGATGTGTGAGAACTTAGCTTATGTGCCCCAGGCTGACATGTTTACTGATGCCATTCTGGGGTAGATACAATGTTTTGGCCGCCTCTTATTGCACTTCAGTGCAGTGTTGTGACAGATGAAAAAAATGTAATTTTCTGGCTCTTCCATTTTTTTCCCCCCTCAATATGCAGTTTACTGATTGAGTTAATTATGCTTTGTATTTTAATAGATTGGCCTTTTATGAACGTACCACACCAAATATGTGGATATTTTTAAAATTTTTCTAATGGAGGGAAAAGGGGGGTGCTTTGAAATTTTTAAAAGTATGAAAAAATTCAAAAGTTTTTCTTAACTTTCGCTGTATTTATTAGCTCCTTTAGAGTATCTGAGATCATCCGATAGCTTGTGTTATACACAGCACTGCTATGTGTAGCAAAAATCCCGGTCTCCTATGAACTCAAGCTACAGGCTGGCTTTGACAAGATAACAGTCATGACAGGCACGAGGGTCTTCAGCAGAACCCTGGCCGCCATTGCAACCCATTGGCATCTCGCAATTGCGTCACTCGCCCAGAGAATGACAGTGGCATTTAACAGGTTAACAGCAGCGGTCGGAGCTCCAATCTATGCACGACTGTTAGAGTCATATAATGGATGAGCAACACAGTCATCATCTGTCAGGAAAGATGCGGGCTCAGCTAGTGAGCCTGCATCAAAGTCAGGGGGCCGTCATAGCTGTACGTCATATGTCAGGAAGGGGTTCAGGCCTTGTGTACAACCATGTCAACAGTTTGTACTATACGGGTATATATTGCACTTTATTCCTCCTAGAACTGGAAGCAGTGCTTCTGGAGGGGTTTAAGGTGCGGTACAATATACAGCATCCAATAGAATATGACGATTTTTTTTTTATGTAGCCTGTGGAACAAAAATGATGGCTATAATTGTGCCGCAAATGAAACTTAGCTGCAGTATCTGGGATTGATGCTATGAAGATCCTGATTGCACCTATCTGTATGCTATAAGGGTACTGACAAAGAAAGTTGGCGGCGATACAAAAG
The DNA here is from genome assembly GCF_032444005.1 of Ranitomeya imitator. Lineage (NCBI taxonomy): Eukaryota > Metazoa > Chordata > Amphibia > Anura > Dendrobatidae > Ranitomeya > Ranitomeya imitator. Next base: position 494,623,327 of record NC_091286.1, on the reverse strand, counting down.
AGATAGTAAACACTAGTAACGTTGAAGTAAAGAATGCAGATAGCCAATAAAGTCAAGATACAAAGTAGAAAACGTCTGAGAAACTGTCTTTACAGTATTCACAGGACTCTCCCCAAAATTCAGAGCAGGTCCCATGATTTTAGAAAGGTATGACCAGTAACGAGTAGTGAAATCTGATGATATTTCTGAGCAAAGGCACATGAATAATATAAGACTAATAAAAAAGAAAAAAGCAACGAATATCCATGTGCACAGAGGGCTGTTTGGAATTGCTCTGGGGTCTTCCTTCTGAAAATGGATGCCAAACTTTGGTATGGGCAGCAGGGAAACATCCCCGGTGTTAGTTTTCACCCAGACATCATTTAATATTTGGCCAACCCTGGGGTAGATCTCAACAGTACGAAGGGGATATAACTGCTGCTTCTTCAAGGCCATCATTCTTTGCTGTATGTCATGAATAGTCTCCAGGTACACCAGTGGAGCATCTTCCATCTGAGCGGAACTACTCATAGACACCAAATCCAATTCTTCATCTTGTATCTGTCTCATCTTCTCTATTTTTGGGGCAAAAACATCAGCCACTTCTTGGTTAAGATCATTGAGGGCAGTTAACAACTCTTGTTTCTTCAGCTCCAGAACTTCAATTAAATTGTCAAAAAACATAAGCACTTCCTTTTTGTCTTCCAGAACAATATTTTTACAATTGGTCATTTGCTCCTCTAATTTCTGGATTACAGAGGACACGCCAGTGAAGTTCTTATCACTGAGCACAGCTAGTAAATTGGTTGCGGTCTGCTGCTCCTTCATGTACGCAACATCTGGGTCATCTACTGGGTGATTCTTATGGGGGCCTACCGTGAGACACTGGCCACATATCAGTTTTCTGTCCTTCACACAGTACATGTTCAGCTGATGTCTACTATGCTCACTGCAGGTTTTGGATTGTCGGTTACTTTGGTATTTTTCTACAATGGCCTTTAATGCAAAGTTGACTGGCAGTGAATGAACTCCGTTGGCAATATCTGTAATGCCTCTGCAGGCTGGACATTTCAGCCTCCCCATTGAAAACCTCCATAAGTAGCTATCTGTAGACCTCATTAAGTTTTCAAGGCACTTCCTACAAAAAGAATGTGAACACTGCAGAATTCGAGGATCATCATATAGGCTCAAGCAGACCAAACAAGTCATTTCTTCTTCTAAATGATCCATTTCCTAAAAAATAAAAGAAAACATAGGCTAATAAAAGAGAGGAAGTATGAAACGGAGATCTGACCGAAAAATACATGCGTTCACACAATCCAAAGGCCGAATTTGGAAATGTTTCCACCGCCAAAATGTCAGAGAAGTTAGCTTCTAAAAGCTTCTGGAAAATACTAAGATTCTCCATGGGATAAACGTTTACAGCAGAGGCCTTGAACTTGTGACATTCCAGCTGTTGGGAAACTTTCAGCCACAGATCTTTAGGATATGTTGGGAACCTCTAGCTGGAAGCCATAGACCTATACTTTGGAAGGGGGCTAAATGAAAAGTATTTGGGCGTCACCAAACCGTATACTGTAGCACTAATTTTTACTTTATTTTGCTTTCACATACGGTATATTGAAGTAATAAAAAAAAAATCTATAAAATATGTTTATTCATAACTTGTAAGATGTGCTTGTGCACACTCAAACCCTCCAGGAGCTGCTCAGGGTCTACAACAACAGGACATCTCAAACAAAGAGAAATACCATCCTTGTGGTAGACATCTCAGCTGGGAGCAGAGCCTGATCTTGGTTTGATCTATCAATCAGTTCATGATCGGTAATTTACACAGTATTTCTTAATAACAATATGATAAGCACAAATTGTGTTTCACTGGACTTCCTCCTGTGAGCATGCCCACGAGGAGCCATTTATCACTTCCCAAGGACAGTGTAAGTGACCCAATACTACAGAGGGCAGATCTGCACATCAATAGGGTCTCAATACAAACATAAAAGTGTAAAAGAACAAAAAGTCATGTAACAGTTTAAAGAACTAGCAAATGTCAATAAGGGCTCATTCACACATCCTTTATCTCATACTCGTTATTTTACCAGACAGCGCACGCACATATATGGCCAATGTCTGTTTTCACATAGATTTACTGTATTTTGGGATCCATATCAGAGTTTAGTTGAATTCGCAGACTACAATCATACATTTCAATGAATGATGACACAAGGTAGCGAAACGCGTGGTGGGGAGGGGCAGCAGGACATACCATGTAACTAGGTTAGTATGAATCGATTATCCTGGATATCATTACATTCTACTTTAGACGTTTTCTAAATTGTCACACTTTGACCAATTACAAGATTTGCAGCATTTTGTCACTATATATTTAATTATACAATCTTCAGTGGTTTATTATTTATTCCTATACTGTTCTATATTTCATAGGCATAATTAATCATTATTACCTACATCATTTGGATTATATTAATTATAAGTGATTATTATCTATTTAATCATGTTACCCTATGGATCAGTGACATTTTTTTTTTTTTTTTTTGCATGTTTGCCCCTTATTGGTTTTTATATTTCATGTTTTGTTTTTTGTTTTTATTGTACAGCCATATCGAGCTTAATAAGGGCATTTTTTGCATTTGTTATGTCCTTTGGGGCTTTATTTTTTTCTTCACATCTTTTAGGTTATTTCCCACTTTTTTGTATAGGCTCTAATTTGTGGAGTATTAAAGGTATTTACTTTGAAATTGGGTTTCATTTAATTGAATTTGTCCAAAATGAGAACAGATGTGTTGTAAAAATGTAAGCGCCCGTTTTATGAAATATATATACAAATAAAAATACAGCTAAAATATAAGCCAATTAAAAATTATAGTAAAAAAAATAATCCTCTCATTACCCCAGAAAAATAAAACCTGGAAAAAATGCTATTTAAAAATACATATTAATGGAATATATATTACTATACATAAAAATAAACGTGTAAACATATTAAGTATCCATACCATCTGCATAATTTAAAGCACCCCTCCAGCAATTTTTTTTTACTGCAGCGCTGTAATGGTGCTTTTATTTTCAGATTATTGCGAGAACAGAGAGCAATACAAAAGAAAAAGCCTACAACATACATTATATAAACAAAAATTATATAAATTACAAAGGAACTTATACGTAACCCCATGCAGATCTGAAAAATAATAATTACTCCTGCATTAAACAAAGATTTATACAATCATGACAAGGACGTCATACGCCGGGCGCACTCTTCAGTATTCATTGGGACGTGCTCTGCAGCGGTTCAGGTAATGAATGCTGCGTGCTCGCACCCCTGCACATACGTGGCCTGTGCTTTCAAAGGGCCCATGCCCCTAAACCCCCCCTTCTTGTTTTTCTCCTACTCTCCTTCCCACAGGCAAGGGCCCATCGGGGAAATTCCTGGTAACCCGCCAGGCCAGTCCGACCCTGAGCCTATACAAGTAAGGCTGGTTTCACACTAGGGTTCAGGGCTGTGGATGGCAGCCTCCTTCTTCCTGCGTAAAGCTCCGCCCACTGCTGTGCCTCTTCCTTCAGCTCCGCCTACATTTGCATGCGTCCTGCGTACCCCATCTATAACATTGGGTACGCAAGCCATGTAGATGTATGCGGATGCCTCTGCATGCGTTGTTTTGATGCTGCGCTGAGCTGCGTCAAATGCAACATGTTGCATTTTGTTATGGTCGGCGCAGTGTCAAAACGACGCATGCGGAGGCATCTGCATACGTCCGCATGACCTGCGTACCCAATGTTATAGATGGGGTACACAGGACGCATGCAGACGTAGGTGGAGCTGAAGGAAGAGGCGCAGCAGTGGGCGGGGCTTCACGCAGGAAGAAGGAGGCTGCCATCCGCAGCCCTGCCGAACGCTAGTGTGAAACCAGCCTAACACTGTTACTAGAGATGGATTGCAGCACATTTTCAGCACTAGATCGTCATTTTCAGGAAATACAGTAACTTATAATTTTCATATTTAATATAATTGCTATGAAAAAAAGCATAAGGCGGTGTTTAGACAGCGATATTACACACAGGTGGTGTCCACAAGCTACAGACATGGCTACCCCTGTATGAAGGAGCAGCTTTACCTTGCATCCATGATTCAGGTTCATAAACCGGACCTGGGTCGTGCATGCTGAAACCCCTTCCATGTAGAACCATAGGTCCAGATGGAAATTTGGCCAATTGTACTGGTACACTGACTGCTAGGGGTCGGCGTACGCTCCAATTATATGCTTGTCTGAACGAGCACTAAGCTTGTTGAAATGACAGAGACCATATAACTACCTGACAGATGCCACATCATTATCCATAATCTGTTTTGTTTCTACAGAGTACTAAGAAGATTTCTGGCAGTGAGAACTGTCTTGTTTTGTAGTTGCTTCATCCTTGTGTTCAGTTATTATAATCAGAAAAAAATGACATGTAAGGCAATATAAACAGAATATTCCTACTACATGATGAATATTCAGAGGAAGCTGGCAGCGTCAGGGATATTATATTTTCATATATGTCTGTTTCCAGGCAAATAAGACTGCTTGTCGTATCATCAATAAATCTTTATGGTTATGACTAGTGATGAGCAATCGTGCTGGAATAACGTGTTACCTGGGCATGCTTAGATGTTATCCCAGCATCTTGGGTGTTACCTGGGCATGCTCGGGTGTTATCCCAGCATCCTGGGTGTTGCCTGGGCATGCTCGGGTGTTATCCCAGCATCGTGGGTGTTACCTGGGCATGCTCGGGTGTTATCCCAGCATCTATGGTGTTACCTGGGCATGCTCGGGTGTTATCCCAGCATCGTGAGTGTTACCTGGGCATGCTCGGGTGTTATCCCAGCATCGTGGGTGTTACCTGGGCATGCTCGGGTGTTATCCCAGCATCGTGGGTGTTACCTGGGCATGCTCGGGTGTTATCCCAGCATCTATGGGATCTACTGTGTCCAGTTTTGGGCACCGGTGCTCAGGAAGGATATAATGGAACTAGAGAGAGTACAAAGGAGGGCAACAAAATTAATAAAGGGGATGGGAGAACTACAATACCCAGATAGATTAGCGAAATTAGGATTATTTAGTCTAGAAAAAAGACGACTGAGGGGCGATCTAATAACCATGTATAAGTATATAAGGGGACAATACAAATATCTCGCTGAGGATCTGTTTATACCAAGGAAGGTGACGGGCACAAGGGGGCATTCTTTGCGTCTGGAGGAGAGAAGGTTTTTCCACCAACATAGAAGAGGATTCTTTACTGTTAGGGCAGTGAGAATCTGGAATTGCTTGCCTGAGGAGGTGGTGATGGCGAACTCAGTCGAGGGGTTCAAGAGAGGCCTGGATGTCTTCCTGGAGCAGAACAATATTGTATCATACAATTATTAGGTTCTGTAGAAGGACGTAGATCTGGGGATTTATTATGATGGAATATAGGCTGAACTGGATGGACAAATGTCTTTTTTCGGCCTTACTAACTATGTTACTATGTTACTATGGTGTTACCTGGGCATGCTCGGGTGTTATCCCAGCATCGTGGGTGTTACCTGGGCATGCTCGGGTGTTATCCCAGCATCGTGAGTGTTACCTGGGTATGTTCGGTGTTATCCCAGCTTCTTGGGTGTTGCCTGGGCATGCTCGGGTGTTATCCCAGCATCGTGAGTGTTACCTGGGCATGCTCGGGTGTTATCCCAGCATCGTGGGTGTTACCTGGGCATGCTCGGGTGGTATCCCAGCATCGTTGGTGTTACCTGGGCATGCTCGGGTGTTATCCCAGCATCGTGAGTGTTACCTGGGTATGTTCGGTGTTATCCCAGCTTCTTGGGTGTTGCCTGGGCATGCTCGGGTGTTATCCCAGCATCTTGGGCGTTACCTGGGCATGCTCGGGTGTTATCCCAGCATCTTGGGCGTTACCTGGGCATGCTCGGGTGTTATCCCAGCATCTTGGGCGTTACCTGGGCATGCTCGGGTGTCATCCCAGCATCTTGGGCGTTACCTGGGCATGCTCGAGTGTCATCCCAGCGTCGTGGGTATGCTGGGATAGCATGTTCCAGTCCCCGTGGCTGTATGATTCGTGGCTGTTGGACAGTCTCAACACATGCAAGGATTGCCAAACAAGCAAGCAAGAAATCCTTGCATGGGTTGCGTCTGTAAAGCAGGAGCTGACCGCTTCCAATGAACAAGAGATTGAATAAAACAAATCTATACGGAAGGTTTCTGTTGGAAAAAAAAAAGTTGAGCACATCCAATAATAATAATGAACATTTTTGATATAATAGAATTCTTTACTGTTCTCCAGTCGTTGGTTTTTAGGTCCATAGCTGCATCTGCTTATTCTTTAGCATGGCTGGGTGCCAAGGGAGCAAGGGGGCGAAGCAATCACAGCCCCCTACAGTGATACATTGACCACAGTGAAGTCACAAAGTCACATTATTAGCTGGTCTGCGCATTTACCATATAGTCCCTATAGGAGAGACGCCATCATGTGTAGGCAGAAAGGCCGCAGCAAAGAACAGCACTATTCTAAGACTTGTATCACTTTTTGTCTCTGCAGAGCCCCCTGTTCTGCAGGGTGGATCTCCCCCTATACCCATTAGATCTACTGTACATGGTGTTCCAGACACACTCAGACGTCTGCTCTACAGGGAGAACATTTATTGACCCGTTGGATTTTTCCTGTCCAATTCTATTGTTTCCCCTTCAGTGTAATGGCCACCACCGGTGACTGGCAGCTGCTCACTCCACGCTCGTCCACAGGGATTAATAAGCACAATTGGCCGCTTGAATGTTCATGTTAAGGTGGGGAGGGGGGCAGTAAGGGCCAAAACGGCTTTCTTATAAAGGATGGCCAGCTCCATGTCCTTTTAATTGCATTTGTCTAAGTCATGATTTAAGCACCTAGCAGTTGAAAGCAGGCAGGCTAGATGGAACAAGCTACTCCTTAATTTCCCCCCCCCCCCCCGCCTCCTTTTCTCATTTTCCTCCAAATATTGCGCCCTCCCCCCCACCCCGAGCTGATCAATACGTCATTAAATGTTTATTGAGATGGACTGGCATTTTACATTATCATTTGTGTGATGTTTCCAAATTAAAGAGGAGAATCGTTGGGCGGGAAAAGACTGGGTCTGCGGGGAGGGGGTGACAAGCTGGGTCTATCCCTAACTGGTCCTGAATCCAGACAATGAGTCAGCAGAAACAATGTATCTGGGATGAAGATACTGCCCACTCCATGCACTGGGACGTACCCTTCCTCTCACCAGAGGGCACAGCGCAAACCCATCCTGCCCACTGAATGCAGCACTGAAGTCTTCACTACTCTGCAGCTGCTGCTCCTGGATCAGGGAGTGTAGGGTGGAAATAACAAATATTCTGTGATGATAATTGTGCCCACCAGCAAGACAAAAAAAAAAAAAATGGAGCAATACATGAATATGTATTTCTAGTACATTTGTTTTATTGCTGCATCTACTTTATTTTACAAATAATGGAGTACAGTATTCTGTGAATAAAATCTAATTTATTTTTGTTCTTTTTTTTCTACCATGTAAACTAGACATGAAGCCCCTCCATAACACAGTCCCAATTGCTCCTTAGTTTCATAGATAAAATGCTAAAATGCTGCAGTGAAGCATAAAGGTAAAAATATACTGTAGATCGAATGAATGTGAAGAAAACACTAAGCTGTGAATAACGCTTTTACAGACTTGTGTAATGTGTATTTATTAATTTTCATCATTAACACATCTCCTGGTACACAAGTGTTAAAAAAAAGAACAAAAAAGGGCGTGAAGCTAGAACTGGGCCAGATACGGCATGGAGTGAGACAATGCATTATCATCATTAATTAAAGAGCCTTTTGCAATACATAATACAGTCGTGAAGTTTATTATGTATGATTGTGTATATATATATATATATATATATATATATATATATATATATATATATATATATATATATATATATACACACATACATACACACACTTCATCATAACATTAGTTTACAAACTAAAAACATTTAGTAATAGGATAAAAATAAAACTATTATAAATGGTACCGGTATATACTAGGCAATGATCACCAAAACAACCTTGTATAAAACATTATCGTTCCTTTTCAGTAATAAGTCACTTACAGAATTGATTTCGGAATTGCTTTGGGTAACAGATTTCAAGTCAAATTTAATCAAGGCTAAATACAAAATCATTTCTGAGAATAAAAGAAGATATAAGTGATATAGACAATGCTTTATTTTATTGTCAAATATTTTTGCCGAGCATAATAAGTCCTCTAGCTTTTTTCCCTAATATTTTTGAGCCGTTATTCTAATCCTGATGCATTTTTAAATAAATATACATAATTTTATTTGGTAAAGAAATATTTAGGCCCTTCTTCATTTTACTCCATTTTTTTTTTTTTACCTACTGTACAGTTTGGAGCGTTATACAAAAAGCAGCAATGTAGTAAAACAATTTGTGTTTCATTTAAAAATTAAAAAATAATTATTTTTCAGTACAGAAGATTTAGGACAATATTCAAGACAAAATTATCTATGTCAGTAAAATGTGGGGAAAAAAGGGAAAGGATGTAAAGAACCAAAAGTTATGTTTAAAAAAAAAAAAAAAATCAGACAAAATAGACTAAACTACAACTAAATGTAGATCTATAGTGAATATATATATATATATATATATATATATATATATACATACATACATACATACATACATATATATATATATATATATATATATATATATATATATATATATATATATACATATACATACACACACACACTAATAAATTTCTATGATACTATAATTATGTATCATGATATATATAAACAATGAGTGTAAAATACATATTGTAAGATGCCTACTATCATCAAGGTATGCATGCGTACATAAATAGATAGATAGATAGAAAGAATGATAGCAAAGTAGAATCATTAAATGTGTTTATGTACATGTTCTTGTATGTATGTATGTATGTATGTATGTATGTATGTATGTATGTATACACACACAATGGTTCTACCTTGGAATCATCAGGATAGATAGCCACTAATATATATATATATATATATATATATATATATATATATATATATATACACATATACACACACATACATACACACTCTTGGTTCTACTTTGGAATCATCAGGATAGATAGACACTATATATATATATATATATATATATATATATATATATATATATATATATATATATATATACACACAAACACACGCTATATTGCTGTATAATTACTTCTGTATTACATTTATTATACTTATCTTTCCATATTTGTCTCTCTTGCTATTTACAGCTATCCAGAAGAGTAATATAGGTTCCTTGTATAGCTATATCTCTATTATCTCTGTATATTTCCCTCTCTCTTCGGCTACATTCTCACAATGAGTATTTCATGTTGCCGGTTTTCTGCAGCATTTCTCTACATATTAAGTAAAATAGGTTATTTACATTTTTCGGACTATGCAGCGTATAAACACTCATTGTGAAAACGCAGCCTTATCACATATATATATATATATATATACATACATATACGGATACATACATATACACATACACACACACACACAATCTATGGGTCTATATTACATATGTCACACACACACATTATCTTATCTCTACATATTTCTCCCCTGCTATTTCTAGTAACGCGCTGTGGAATATGTTGGCGCTATAGAAATACATATGATCATTCTGGCTACAGGCAGGGGTATATATTCCTGCCATCCATGCTGGTATCTGTAGTCGTCATCTCCCGGGGTCACCAGCCCGTGCTGTGGGGGCTCCTCTGTGTATAGGGGGCCACACCGCAATCCCCACACATACACTATACAGGGGGCAGTCGGGTGTATGGACACAGTACACACGGCACAGCGGCTCCCGGTTTTGCAGCGTTATTATATAGGAGTGTGGAAAGGAAACTTATATTACTGTGCTCTGCACTCTGATTAGCGTAGGGTAGATCTGTGCTGCATGCTGGGGGTTGTAGTTGCACAACAGGTGTCACAGTGAGATCATATGACGATGTGAGTCATGGCGGTGACGGCCAGAAGTTTCGCGTAGTCAGCAGTGTGCCCGGCGTACAGCCGCCATGGTGAGTACACCGAGTGCTCTTACCTTAGAGCCGCAGTACCGTGTCCCGGGTCCGGCTGACAGCGCCGTGTACTGCAGGAGCCGGGCTGTCTGTAACGTCAGTGCGGGGAGCGGCAGCACCGCGCATGCGCGCAACATTCAAACTCCTGAAGCGGCGAATAGTAAATGCTCTTTTCGAAAGTAATCATCCCGGAGCCGCCAGTCAGAGCGGGAGCGGCCCGGGGCATGCGGGAGCCAAGGCAGTGTCCTGTGTAACCGCAGGCTCTGCTCAGTCTGCTGCACGGGAAAAGCCGCATATAGCAACTCCCCAAGAGGAGCAGTCACAGTGTCTCCCACCACACAGTGCGGCTTTGCCGGGGGAGGCAGCACATTCTCGCTGCATGTAGGTGACCGGTCTGGTGACCAGAAAAACTGCCGGTTCAGAGAATCTTCCCTGGAAATGTCATTAGAATATAAATCAGTGGCCTATTCTTTCACGTATGTGTGTAATGGCAGACTGCATGGCGGGGCTGCTGGATTTTATAGACATCTTACAACGGAAGTGAATGGAAAAAGCTGACAGCAATGATTTAGGGGTGAGTCCCAATACTCTTGTCCATATATGTTCTTAAGTCTAAACCTTATAACTCAAACTATATAGTGTAACTTACTGTACTGTATAGTATATATATATATATAGGAGCATGAATGCAAAGCGACCCACACTGCCGAGAGCCCCGAACATCAGTCTGAGGGAACAGCCAGATAGTGAGAGCGCGCGGGAAAACTCAGTGTCAGAAGAAAAGTCTGCAGTCACCTTATTTAACTTCAGACTACTGAATGATAGAATACGGAGTGCACATCGTGACGCTGGAACGTCACGGATATATCACTGGAACGTCACAAATCGTGCCGTCGTAGCGATCAAAATGCCACTGTGTGACGGTACCCTTAGCCTGTGAAAGTTGGCAGGCACGGAACCACATGTATGACCACATATGGACAAGATTGGCAACTGGTCATATTAAATGGATTTGTTCTGTATAGGACTAATTAACAGACCGCTATTTCTTCTTATCGAACATTAAAGGAATCACATCTAAGACAAAATATACAGTTAATTACCCCAGTATGCCATCTGCCATGAGGCCGGTCTTACATAAAGAGCTTCCTGTACCCAAATGTCCAGATTTTGTGACCGTAAGGTACAGCTCTGACTCTGACCTTACTCACACTGAAGAGGAAGCGAACAGCTATGTGACGTGATCCGACTTTCCAAGCAAGTTGTTCATCATAACCTCGCTTCTTAACTCCAGAAGATCTGATCTTATCCGTGGTTTAGACTTGTCTAAACAACAATCAGCGCTTCCAAGTTGCTCAAAGGATGGAGTCTACTCCGTGAAGATGTGAGAATATGCAGTTATCATAGCAGAGAGAGGCCTGTAGGCCCCAGTCACATGCTCAGTAGTTTACATCAGTATTTGTAAGCTAAAATGAGAAGGAAAGTATAATAGAAACATGTCACCACTTCTGTATGTTTCACCCACTCCTGTTTTTTGCTTACAAATACTAATGTAAAATACTGAATGTGTGAACGTGGCTTTAGGCACAAACACAGGGCAGATGAGTGGCGATTGTTCATAGACTCATCAAAAGTTAGTCTGAAGGCCGTTCTTTTCCATAAGGGTAATAACGATATGCCAATACCTGTTGCGCATGCTGCGGATATGGAAGAGACAAACGAAAATATGAAACTGCTGTTAGAAAAAAAATCCAGTATGAAAAATATAACTGAAAAATATATCTGTGGAGATTTGAAGGTGATTGCTTTGCTTGCAACGTGGGTACAGTAAATTCTGCTGTTTCTTACATGAATGTGACAGCAGGGATGGCAAGACTCACCATTTTCAAAAACAATGGCTTAAATGTGAATCTCTTGTTTCTGGACAAAAAAGTGTCAAATGTACCTTAAGGCAATCTTGAAAAAGTATATTTACCTCCATTGCATATTGAACTAGGGCCAATGAAATAATTCCTAAAAATGTCTCATTTATACATTTGAAATCTAAATTTCACAAAGTTAGTGACACAAAACTGAAAGAAGGCATTTTTTATAGGGTTACAAATAAGATCAGTGATTACCAGTTTCAGGAAACGTTATATCTATTGCAAAAAGCAGTCTGGCTATCCTTCAAAAATGTCAAAAAACGACGGTGATCATGAAAGATCTTGTGAAATCATTCCAAGCTATGGGATGCTGTCAGTGAGCAGAATGGGGAGCAGTTTCAATGCTGGAATGGAGGCACCAAGGCAAGGCACCCCCAATATGCTGGCCCAATATGCTGGCTGACTATTGCTGGACCATGAAGAAAGACATCACAGAAGCTAAATTTTTCTGCAACTCATCACTAATATTCCAGGTTGGCTGCATTTCATATAATGTTGATGGAGCGCCCCCAAGGGCTAGGGGTTACTCGGTACCGGGTCCTTCGGTTCTCAGTGGGGATGTCACGGTGGCTGACCCGGTCCGTGGCCCTAAGGGGACGCCCGTTGTAAATTGGGGGGAAATGTCTTTAAAGGGATAATGTTCGTGACGCCACCTGTGGTATTCAGTCAGGGTAACCGACGCTGCTTAGGGGTCCGCCTGGGTGATGTTATGGCAGTTAGATGGTATACCTTCCCACAGGTGAAGTATGTCCCCAGGGCTTCCCAGAGTGTGGATGTTGGATGATGTAAGTCGCAGTGAATAACAAGGACACAAGGTTGCAGTCTCTTTACCTTTACTGAAGGCTTCAGGATATACAGTCCAGGGTAGGGACCACAGGGTAGGCAGGGTCCGGCCGGTCTGAAGGCAAATCCAGAGTCCCCTTATCCAGGTGGAATTCAATAGCCTTCCTCTAGCGCCTGAGTGTTGTAGTTCCTCCCTGCTGAGCTCCTCGGTGAGGTCCTCACAACTTTCGTAGATGTAATGTCTCTTTCTCTCTGTCCTCCTGATGGATAGGACAAACCCGTATGACTGGTGGCCTGAGGCTTTTTATAGGGACCCTAGAGACGCCCCGGCCCCCACAAGTTGCCACCGTGCCTCCTGGGTATATGGTGGGGCAGCCAACGTGGAATCAACTGTTCTGCCAGTCTCTGAAGTAAAGCATAGAGATCCTTACTCCCTCGGTGTTCTGGCTACCGGTACTGCGCTTCAGAAGGAGGCAGCCTGCTTCTAGCTGGTCTCCCCCCGATGTTCCTCTCCTTTTGCTATGACTTAGTTTCTCACTCACTGCAACACAATTCCTTTCAGTGTCTCTTTCTTTGGATGCTGCCGCACGTGGGGCAGGTGCAGCTCCGTGAACCCTCATTCTCCCACAGACCTCCGTCTGCATCTGGCTCCCTCTCACTTCAGCCAGCTTTAGCTTCAGTCTGCATCTGCCTAACTTCCTGTCCAGACTACCAGTTTTACCTAACTGTGAGGAGTGCCCTAATAGATAGAAGCATGGCTCCCCTTGGCGGCCTGAAGTGTGTATTGTGGTTGTGATACCTGGACAGAAGATCTCCTTCATTGACTTCAGACGTAACATCACTCCCCCTGGTGGAAGAATAACATTACTGCAACGACCAGGACTCTGGGGCGCTGCTCAGACTACATAAGTATGTTTTTAACATTTCCAGAAAACTTGAAATGCGTCACAAAAACACCCCTGCCTGATGCAAAAATCTGAACACGTATTTGAATTTAGCAGCGAAAAAAATATATTTAAATCCAGTTATTTTTTTTGTGAAAGAAAAAAATGCTTATCAACCAATGTTATTCTTCATGTTAATAAGCCATTTTCACAAGCTAAAATCAGTGTTGCGTGTATATTGCTGTGTGTTATGCTAAATCCATACATGAGAAATATATATACCGGTATATATTTTCTAAATCACAATTTTAGGGTTCTGTACATGTGAAGTCGATTTACATATATAAATACCAGCCAGCATAATAATCATGATCATATAGTTACAGACTGGGGAGAGAGAGGACCTTTAACTAGAGATGTCGGCTCCTTCCTTATTTGGCAATCTATAGCGCTTACTGAAGAAGCTGCTGCGGGAACCCGGATACCTGGAGCACTCCCGATCATAAGCTGTCTGGCACCGCAGCTGCATGTGTTACGGCTGTGACAGTCACAACGAACAGGCTCTCCATGCATGTGATGTGACAGTCACAGCCGCGACACATGCAGCTGCAGCACCAAACAGCTTATCATCGAGAGCGCTCCAGGTATCCGGGTTCCCGCAGCAGCTTCTTCGGTAAGCGTTGTAGCTTCCTTAATAAGGAGGGAGCTGATGATATTCGCTCATCTCTACCCTTAATCACCACGCTATTAAGGGAGGACACAGGTTAAGGAGTTGGAACAGCTAATGAGGTGATGGAGAATAAAGCCAGAGTGTAGTGGTAAAGTGTGTTAAATGAGAGGTGCTTGCTTTTAAAGTGTGAAGCTTTTGCTGAAATTAGAGAAGGGGGAGAGGCATAGTAGGGAAGAAGTGTTAAAGGGAACCTGTCAGCAGGATTGTACACAGTAACCTACGGACACTGTCAGGTCGGTGCCGTTATACTGATTACAATGATACCTCGGTTGATGAAATCCGTCTTGTAGTTGTCGTTTAATCTTTGTTTTCAGTTTTGAGTTAATGATATTTTCATGCTCCAGGGCGGCCTGTGGGGGTCTTCATATGGTGCTCTGATTAGGTATTCAAGTGTATGGCTTCTGACAGGTCACTGATCCCTCACTGACCTGCCCTCTAGTTTACATATATCTATGTCTTGGGGGGAAAAAAATATCCCCTTCTGCAGGCTGTCAGTGGTGCCTGTGCTGCAGCCTGATCACATATGTAATGTGCAGGGCCGGACTGGCCATCTGGCAAATGCCAGAAGGGCCTGTCTGGTTGTGGGCCTCATTGTCTGCTACGTTATTAACAGAATCGGTGTTCTCTGTTAGGAATTGTGACGGAGGTATCTTTAGAGATATTAGTCTTGTAGTAAATCTTGCTTTCCTCCATGCAGGGTAATATTAGTAATATATCCCCCTCTTGTGCTTGGAGATGGGGACAGCATGGGCCTGTGTCATTTCAAATGCCAGGGCTGAATTTCAGTCCCAGTCTGTACCTGGTAATGTGTATATAATTTATTTGTTTGAGGTTATCCTGAAATTCATTCAAAAAATAAATGCGTTTGAAAATGGCACAGGCCGCGCCTGCGCAGTAGCAGCTATCTGTGATGCGATAGCTGCTACTGCGCAGGCATCTTTGTAGAGAAAAAAAATCCTCCAATATGGCGCCCCCGCACAATAGAAGCTATCGGCGATTGCCAATAGCTGCAACTGCGAAGGCATCTTTGAGGAATATTTTTTTTCTTTCCTCTACAAAGATGGCACCAAAGTTATTGGATCACCGATAGCTGCTACTGCGCAGGTGTGGCCTGTGCCATTTTCAAATGCATTTTTTTAGTGCATTTCAGGATAACCTCAAACATGAATTATATACACATTACATATGTGATCAGGCTGCAGCGCAGGCGCCACCGACAGCCTGCAGAAGGTTTTTTTTCCCCTCCAAGATTATATACACTGCTCAAAAAAATAAAGGCAACACTTAAACAACAGAAAATAACTCCAAGTAAATCAAACTTCTGTGAAATCAAACTGTCCACTTAGGAAGCAACACTGTTTGACAATCAATTTCACATGCTGTTGTGCAAATGGAATAGACAACAGATGGAAATTATTGGCAATTATCAAGACACAATAAAGGTGTGGTTCTGCAGGTGGGGACCACAGACCACATCTCAGGACCAATGCTTTCTGGCTGATGTTTTGGTCACTTTTGAATGTTGGTAGTGCTTTAACATGAGACGGACTCTACAACCCACACAAGTGGCTCAGGTAGTGCAGCTCATCCAGGATGGCACATCAATGCGAGCTGTGGCAAAGGTTTGCTGTGTCTGTCAGCGTAGTGTCCAGAGGCTGGAGGCGCTACCAAGAGACAGGCCAGTACACCAGAAGACGTGGAGGGGACCGTAGGAGGGCAACAACCCAGCAGCAGGACGGCTACCTCAGCCTTTGTGCAAGGAGGAACAGGAGGAGCACTGCCAGAGCCCTGCAAAATGACCTCCAGCAGGCCACAAATGTGCATGTGTCTGGACAAATGGTTAGAAACCGACTCCATGAGGATGGTCTGAGTGCCCGACATCCACAGATGGGGGTTGTGCTCACAGCCCAACACCATGCAGGACTCTTGGCATTTGCTACAGAACACCAGGATTGGCAAATTCGCCACTGGCGCCCTGTGCTCTTCACAGATGAAAGCAGGTTCACACTGAGCACATGTGACCGTCTGGAGACTCTGTGGAGAGCGATCTGCTGCCTGCAACATCCTTCAGCATGACCGGTTTGGCAGTGGATCAGTAGTGGTGTGGGGTGGCATTTCTTTGGAGGGCCACACAGCCCTCCATGTGCTCGCTAGAGGTAGCCTGACTGCCATTAGGTACCAAAATGAGATCCGCAGACCCCTTGTGAGACCATATGCTGGTGCGGTTGGCCGTGGGTTCCTCCTAATGCAGGACAATGCCAGACCTCATGTGGTTTGAGTGTATCAGCAGTTCCTGCAAGATGAAGGCATTGAAGCTATGAACTGGCACGCCCATTCCCCAGACCTGAATCCGATTGAACACATCTGTGACATCATGTCTCACACCATCCACCGTCACGTTGCACCACAGACTGTCCAGGAGTTGGCGGATGCTTTAGTCCAGGTCGGGGAGGAGATCCCTCAGGAGACCATCTGCCGCCTCATCAGGAGCATGCCCAGGTGTTGTATGGAGGTCATACAGGCACATGGAAGCCACAGACACTCATGAGCATCATTTCCTTGTATTGAGGCATTTCCACTGAAGTTGGATAAGCCTTTAACTTAATTTTCCACTTTGATTTTGAGCATCATTCTAAGTCCAGACCTCCGAGGGCTATTAGTTGTAATTTACGTTGATAATGTTTAGGTTTTAGTGTTCTCAACACATTCCACTATGTACTGAATAAACATTTACAACTGGAATATTTCGTTCAGTGATATCTAGGATGTGGGATTTTAGTGTTCCCTTTATTTTTTTTGAGCAGTGTGTGTGTGTGATTGTGTGTGTATATATATATATATATATATATATATATATATATATATATATATATATATACATATATACATATATACATATATACATATATATATATATATATATATATATATATATATATATATATATATATATATATATATACTCAAAAAAGAGGCAGCACTCCATAGTTTAAGTGATAAAGGCTCAGATGGAGCTGAAACGTCGCCCGGCTATGTGGGTCGATTAAACCTTCCGCATTTTTCACTTAAACTATGGAGTGCTGCCTCTTTTTTGAGTGTAAACTTGAAGATAAGTACTAGAGGTGTGCTGTTCCTTTTTTTCTACTATATATATATATATATATATATATATATATATATATATATATATATATATATATAGACACTGCTTCCATTAGGCGATTTGAGCCCTTTGTTTGGCTCAGGCGGCAGAAGAGAGGGGGCGGCAGATTCCGTAGTAACTGGATTTGCGCTGCTAGGTTTTTTTTGTTTTTTTTATAAAACTCCGGGGTCAAGTGCCCTCCCTCCCTCCTTCCCGCCCCCACTCCTCCCTCCCTGAAGACGTAATACTTACCTTCCTCCAGCGGTGGCTGCAACTGCGTCTCAGCGCCGGCAGCGCGTCCTGTCTTCATCGGTCACATGGTACCGCTCATTTAAGGTCATGAATATGCACATATTAATTAATTAGCGCTATCATGTGACCGCTGAAGACAGGAAGGAAGACGCTGCAGAAGAGATGCCAGGAAGTTCTGTTCTGTGCCGCGCGGTGAGAGGTGAGTATGACAGGGAAAAAGGATGGGGAGCCATGCACGCAGGGTGGGAGGATAGGGGAGCCAAGCACGCAGGGGAGAAGGATGGGGAGCCGCGAACGCAGGGGAGAAGGATGGGGAGCCGCGAACGCAGGGGAGAAGGATGGGGAGCCGCGAACGCAGGGGAGAAGGATGGGGGAGCCGTGAACGCAGGGGAGAAGGATGGGGAGCCGCGAACGCAGGGGAGAAGGATGGGGAGCCGCGAACGCAGGGGAGAAGGATGGGGAGCCGCGAACGCAGGGGAGAAGGATGGGGGAGCCGCGAACGCAGGGGAGAAGGATGGGGGAGCCGCGAACGCAGGGGAGAAGGATGGGGGAGCCGTGAACGCAGGGGAGAAGGATGGGGAGCCGCGAACGCAGGGGAGAAGGATTGGGAGCCGCGAACGCAGGGGAGAAGGATGGGGAGCCGCGAACGCAGGGGAGAAGGATGGGGGAGCCGTGAACGCAGGGGAGAAGGATGGGGGAGCCGTGAACGCAGGGGAGAAGGATGAAGGAGCCGTGCACGCAGGGGAGGATGGGGGAGCCGTGCACGCAGGGGAGAAGGATGGGCGAGCCATGCACGCAGGGGAGAAGGATGGGGGAGCCATGCATGCAGGGTGGGAGGATAGAGGAGCCATGCACGCAGGGGAGAAGGATGGGGGAGCCATGCACACAGGGTGGGAGGATGGAGTATAAATATGGAGTATAAATACTAGGCCCTATAGGGGGGACACAGTGTGAGAGGACAGTGTGAAGAGGGGGCCGGTATAGAAAGGAGAGGTCAGTGTGAAGAGCATGTACCATAAGAGGGACAGTGTGGGGGTCATATTTTGTGCAGACAATATAGTGAGGGGCAATTTTTTATTCCGGAGCATTATAATGACACTTGTATCTTTAAGGGCGTCTTGTGGAGATTTTCTGCAAAAGAGCGGAAAAGATGGAAGTCTGCAGAGACGGCTGTGGCTGAGAAAACTCATCATGGGGTCTGGACAAGATGAAGAAAAGAACGGCTCCAGAGTCAACGCCATCTATAAGGTACCTGGATGTAAATGTTATTTGTGATACTAATTCTCATGTTTTTATTTATGTTAGGAGCTTTAAAGGGGTTGTCCAGGTTTGTAATGAGTCTGCAGTCATTCTTTGTGACTGCAGACTTCTGACTTCTCACAGTGCGAACTGCACGCTGTCAGGATTCTCTCATGCTGGTGATTTACATACACGCGGTCACGTGCTGACTAGACATGTGTAGCCTCCGTCATTGAAAATGAACTAAGCGAGGCCGGGCACGTCTAGGCGGAATGTGGTCAGAAGTATACAAATCACATGCTTGTGCTGACATGACCGTCCACCGGCAGGGGAGAATCCTAGTAGTGTGCAGTGCATGCGTTGTGAGAATTCAGAAGCTGCGATGTCAGGATTCAGCTCTGCAGGTCCAGTAGTCGTCACATGGACACTTCACTCACATGCAATTTTCATACTTATGGTCCTGAGACATCGAGCTTCTCTTCTGCTTCTCTCAATTTTTCACTGAACATTGAGAGCATTAGGGAGAGGAGCTCGTGGGTACATGACTAAGTGTGCAAATCGCATATGTCCTTGGTGGAGGGGGGGCACCAAAATGAATTCTTGTCCCTGGTGCCAGAAACCCTAGATACACCTCTGCCGGTATGCCACTGCGAGCGGCGATTACCGGGTCCGGTGGAGGGATGTGTGTGCACAGGCAGTGAGGCAGGGATTGGGGGGGGGGGCGCCATTTTTCCGTTCGCCTCAGGCAGCAGAGAGGCTAGGTTCACCCCTGTGTATGTGTGTGTGTGTATATATATATATGTATGTATGTATGTATGTATGTATGTATGTATGTATGTATATATGTATATATATATATATATATATATATATATGTATGTGTATATATATATATATATATATATAATCTTTATTTATATAGCGCCAACATATTCCGCAGCGCTTTACAGTTTAAAACACAAAAGTCATAAGTAACAACGTTAACAATACAATAATTAAAGCAAAATAAGACGACCCTGCTCGTCAGAGCTTACAATCTACAATATATATATATATATATATAATGGGGTTTTTTTTAACAGAATTAAAAGCAAGTTATATAGAAGAAACTTTACGACCAACGTGAAGTACAATATGTCACGAAAAAAATGTCAGAATCGCCAAGATCCATTGACGCGTTCCAGAGTTATTACCTCATAAATGGACAGCGGTCAGAATTGTAAAAACTGGCCAGGTCATTAATGTGCAAACCACCCTCGCTGGTAAAGGGGTTAATTTTTATTTTCAGTTTTGAGTTAATGATATGCTCCTGCCCTAAGTCGGGGGTCTGCATTAGGTATTCAGATACATACATACAGATATTCATTATGCAAACTAGGGGGCAGATCAGTGAGGGATCAGTAACCTGTCAGCCATCTTAATTATGAATATCTAATCAGAGCTCCACATACAGACCCCCCCCTCCAGACCTGCCTTAGAGGACGAGCATGTCATTAGCACAAAACTGAAAAGATTAAAGAACAACCTTAAGATGGATTTCATCAACCAAGGTATATTTGTAATCAGTATAACGGCGCTGACCTGACACTGTCTGTAGGTTACTGTGCACAATCCTGCTGACAGGTTCCCTTTAAAGGGACACGGTCACCTGAATTTGGAGGGAACAATCTTCAGCCATTGAGGCGGGGTTTTTGATTCACCCTTTCCTTACCCGCTGGCTGCAATATTGGATTTAAGTTCATTCTCTGTTTTCCGTAGTACATGCCTGCACAAGGCAATCTTGCCTTGCGCAGGCGTGTACTATGGAGGACAAAGAATGAACTTCAATCCAATATTGCAGCCAGCATGCAGCCAGCGGGTAAAGAAAGGGTGAATCAAAAACCCCGCCTCAATGGCTGAAGATTGTTCCCTCCAAATTCAGGTGACAGTGTCCCTTTAATTGTTCTGGGCTGTAGGACAGAGAAGCTGTGAAGTAGTCCTCATCTTCCTTGTGTAAGATGCCCAGGTGAGGTAGTCGTGGGCGAGTTTTGGTCCCCACACGTCCTACAGACAAGGTGTGTCCCAGTTCTGGTGTGCTGCTGTGTATGTTGTGCTTTCTACTTTTTTTCTGGCCTGCAGGCCTCTTCTGGCTCCAGGAATCCTTCTGGAACCAGGGCAGCAATTAATCCAGGAGATACTTTGCTTATAAAAACAAACTTTTACTTTGTGAATGGCAGTCTGTACAGTATTTACAGGCAGATGCAAAGGATAAGGCCCAACGGGTTCTCATCTTTCCCACCAGTACCAGATACAACTTCAGCCCTGGTTCTCAGCATATCCCTCTCAATTGCTTTCCTAGCCCTAGGGAATCTTCCTCACCTCTAGCAGTATCTCCGGATTGCAATACCTTCCGCCCCATATAGTCTGAGTAAATCTTTCCCTGTAGCTTTACAAGCTGAGTGTGTCTCTGGCCACCAACGTCCTTCACGAGGTTGCCCCAGGCCATTAGACGGAATCACACGGAAGCGTATTTGCGGCAAACCACTGCCCCGAATATTAGGCTCACACTGTCCCTAGCAGCCTCGGTATTGCTGAGTTACTCACGTGCCCTCACACAGACTGTCACTTTCTGTTCTTGCCACTAACACCCAGTTCCCCGTCCCGAACTGGGTCAGCCACTACAGTTAACCATGTCCCAGCTACCTGCAGCCCCAGTAGGTATAATACCTTTATCACATATATGGGGATCAAATACAATCAACCCTTGAGTGTCAGGGAGAAATCCATCAGTTCCCACCACTTTTACATTTGAATAACATTTCTTGCAGTGCTGCTTGCTCCTAGTCGTGGAAGCTTTTTTTTTATTTATTTATTTATTTATTTTTTTTTGGGGGGGGGGGGTCAGGTTGTTGTGCCAGGGTTTCCTATTTATCAGTGAAGTCAAGAGATGATGCTATTCTGATGTTGTAGAACACACTGGACATGCCGATGGTGTGGAGTAATGATATGGTGGAGTAAAGTCTGAGAATTTTTCTTTTGTGCTTTTTGTCAGGAATATTGTACTCATCCACCATTACCATTTTGGGAAAAGCTTTCAGTTCCAACAGATTACCTCCATCTCCAAATCAACCTGGGATATCTCTGGTTACATGCTCAATATACACCACACATCAACTACAACACAGAGAGGCACACAAGTCTCTGGTGTCATCTTCTTCAGCAGCAAACCAGTCCCTTGCCACCCCGTAGTCGCATATACTGCTGGTAAAGGCATCTTTCTTTGAGAGTATAAAATATATCACCGGAATACTAAATATGGCCGGATCAAACCAGGTCCACAGTGGTGCTCGCAGGATGTAGAGTAAGCCTACACGCTAGATAACCAGCCCAGCCCCTCTGACTACAATGGGGTCAGTACCCTAAGCAATGAGCTGAGCACTCTACAAATAAAAATCAGTGTTATTGATAATGGAAAGTATTATCCATTGCTTGTTTTTGCAATTCTAATTATTAATGAAGTTGAGAACCCATTTAAATAGGAAATCACACCAGTTTTGTCTAGGGAGGTATGCACTGTTGTACATCACACATGCGAGAAATACGGCCGAGTCTCGCATGTTAATACCCGGCATTGCCGCCGTCACTCAGGAGCGGAGCGTGCGGTTGCATGTATTGCTATGTGGCCTCACGTGCCGCTCCTGAGTGACAGCAGCAAAGCCGGGTATTAACATGCGAGACTGCCGTATTTCTCGTATGTGATCCCGGCCTTATACTGACTGAAACCTTTCCTATAATATGAAACACATGTGGCCCCCTCTAATTCATGTGTTGGAAAATGTGTTGCCAGTGGATTTTCTATCTAATGTTGGGAGACACTGGAGTGCTGAGGTAAGATGCTGCTCACACTGCTGTATACAGTCTTTATGATCTAATACTGGAAACACCAGGGGTGCCGAGGTAAGAAGAGGCTGCTCACATTGCTGTCTACCCTATGTAACTGATCTAATATTAGAAATACCAGGGGTGCTGAGGTAAGAAGAGGCTGCTCACACTGCTGTCTACCCTATGTAACTGATCTAATATTAGAAATACCAGGGGTGCTGAGGTAAGAAGAGGCTGCTCACACTGCTGTCTACCCTATATAACTGATCTAATATTAGAAATACCAGGGGTGCTGAGGTAAGAAGAGGCTGCTCACACTGCTGTCTACCCTATGTAACTGATCTAATATTAGAAATACCAGGGGTGCTGAGGTAAGAAGAGGCTGCTCACACTGCTGTCTACCCTATGTAACTGATCTAATATTAGAAATACCAGGGGTGCCGAGGTAAGAAGAGGCTGGTCACACAGCTGTCTACCCTATGTAACTGATCTAATATTAGAAATACCAGGGGTGCTGACACTCCTGTATGCAGTCTTTTTGATCCAATACTGGAAATACCAGGGTGCTGAGGCAAGACTGAGGACGCTCCACACTTGTCCACTTCGGAGTGGCTCCTATGATCCAGAGATAGTATGATGGTGCAAGCTATAAATTATTTCCAGCTGAAAGCAGAGGCGCTTCCTAGTGCCCATTCGCACAGGCACCTTTCAATTACGGTAATATTATAGGATCATTTTTCTTTTATCAGTTTAACTAGGCTACAGTGTTCGGCCAAGTATTTAGAAATGTACATTGACATTTTATTTTTATGTGGAACCCATTTCAACTTATGTCACGTGATATGAAGGACATGAGAGCTGCTGCGCTCACTAATCTCATAAAATGGAATTAGAAGCACTATAAAAGCCCAGTGGTAAAAAAGACATCTAATCATTTGGTTATATGTGATGTAAGGAAAAGAAAATACATTTTTGCAGACAGTTCTGTTTTGGCTAAATAAAATCTTTATTTCTTGCCAGTTTTAACTCACATTAATGGGAAAGGTTTGTAATCATATTAGTTCCACTGTCAAATCAAAGGAAAACAACTGGTTAATTGGCTTTTCAATAATTTGAGATTTTAACAACTTGGCCAGTGGACATCATGACCAAGTTCACCAGATACAGCCACTATACACATATATTCTGCTTTAAAGCAAGACAGCCTTCACAAGTAAGCTTGTTTCATCAGCATGCCACATTAAAGGTTGCAATGTCCATGCAAATAAATATATAGAGATTAAAAGTGGTAAAATAGGGTAAAGAAGTCATCCTCCAAGAAGATTTTATATGCTAGAGCTTCAAGTGGCACACTAGGATCTCATACATACTTTATGCTAGCATTTACCCTATACCTTCAAGGTTAAAACGTAAGTGCTGAAGGCGGCACCTATGGGGTTAAAATCAGGACAAGGTTATGTTGTCTCAATACTGCTATGAATACAAAATATATAGCTCTAATCTACTGAACACTGGATAACTAGAACCAATCTAAACAGTAAAATCATCATACATCCTGACTCTAATCAAGTACATATTTCATCTACACCACTTAGAAATAAAGTCTCAGCTCACCAGTCAGTAGCAATTACTCCGATGACCAAAACCATCTACATTAACAACCCAAAAGGTATTTCAGCTTGGTGACTTCCCCCCCTCTAAACCCATGTATATGTTACTGTAGCGTCAGTGCTCTAATACACTCACCACTTGTCAGACTATCTGGATCACACATAGCCAGCTTCAGGAGTCAGTTTCATCCAGAAAACTTGGGATGATCATCATCCATATACAAATCAGTTAAAGAATTCCAATATGTCCGTAAAAATCGGATGCTGAACATATGGAATCAGTTTATCGACGCACCCATAGACTTGAATTGGCAAGTCTCATTTGATTTATGAAGGAAGCTAGTGCACGCTGTGATTCTTTTTTCCACGCAGATTTGGTCACTGGGGGAGAAATCACTCACCCCATTTAATAACATTCGTCATTTAAATACTTATTTTTTTACACTCCATAGACTTACATTGTAACAGGCACTTATGAGCCACGCAGAGCGCCGTGTGATCCAGAGAGTCTGAATCGCTGTCACATGACTCAGAAGAGGAGCACAATGGCGCTGGATAACAGCGAAGACCTCCATTGGGGAGTACAATAACTTTTCCCTTCTATACCTGTGTAAATGATAGTGTAGTAAAGTCTGCTGGTGAGTTCTTTATGAAGTTTGTGCACGTTCTACCTGCTGACATGAGACACTTTAGATAGAAGATTGGATTGTGGTGATCTAGATCTGCATGCGAGTTCCCCCGCCTTCACTGGAGAACCCAACATCTGAGGATCACATACCCCTAATTACAAAGGTGTAACAACATAGGAAAATGTGCACAAACCCTACAATTTCCCAAGAACAGGAGCTCGTCTCACATATAGGGCACTTTTTTTTCTTCATTTTGGAAATCCAGTTTTAGTAACAAAACACTAAAAAAAATAAACCTTTCTGTAACAGGGTTCTCAAATTATTGGGAGTCTTATAATCGGAGACTTAGAGGGGGAGGAAAAAAAAAAAAGTGGCATACATGTTTGCGTTTGACCATATGCCAATTAAAGTTACCATAACCGATTTCATACTTTACCAGTATTTCCCAACACCTGCTATGGGGTTCTAACAAAACTAACAGTAACCCCCCACCTTTCCCCAACAGGAACCCCCAAGACCAATGAGCGGTCAAATTCTTTTAGGCCAATCAGAAACATGGCTCATACCGTTGAAATTCTCACCATGTATAACCTCCCACAGTTCACAAGCCTCGATCTTTGTTAACTTAATAGAAAAAGAAGAAAAAAAAGGGGAAGTTGTGGTTTTAATGATGAAATCCAAGTAAATATTTCCATCCTGGGTGACTCGATGGTCTCTTGTATCTAAATATTGACGGTCAGCGCCCCCCTATACAAAGTTCTGCCCACCTACCTATTTACATATTCACAGTTATGAAAGATTATGAGTAACTACCTGAACTAGAAGCATTGAACAAGAAGCCAGAAATGACTTGGTGGAATAAAAGCAGTAACTGCTCTATGTACATCCCCCTCACTACAAGAAGTCTATCTTAAAGGGGTTGTACTAGGTCCGGGGTCAGCAGCCTGCAGAACGCCAACAGTTGGGAAACTACAGCGCCTGGCATGCAGATAGCCACAGGCTGAGAGTGCTAGCTTCACAATGGTGGAGTGTCAGATTGCTGATCCCTCTACCAGGGTGTATTCCAGCACTGCAGACTCATTGCAGAAAGTTTTGCAACAGTCCTATCTAAATGGGATAGGTACAAATCGACACATGCTGTAGAAACTATCAGAATTGTGGAACGGATTTTCAGTCCCAAAAATATGAGCAAATCTGCTTTGTGTGGATGTACCTTTCCTGTGAGATGCTTATGGGTTTAGCAGTTTCCTTGCCCCATGTCTTTTCATGGGGCACAAAGTTGAATTTAGACGACATCAGACTCCTTTAAAAAAAAAAAAAATAGTAACTAAACTTTTTTTCTTTTCTAAATAATTTTAGTTTGAATGTTCTAAAACTTTGCCAATTATTTTACTGTTGGTTCTGTCTTCATTCCTGTTAAAAACAAAAAATATAGGCATCCAAGTGATTTTTAAACCCTTGCTTTTTCCCAGTCTGACTGCCTACAGCTGCATTGATATCAGAATGTATTCATTTGGAGTACAGATGATGGCAGTGAAATGGGCAGGCTGCGTTGTGCTTTTCAGAGCATTCCCCTGCAGCAGCCTCTGTCTAGAGTTAGTCAGGTGCGGACCCCCTCACTGCCAGCATCTGCACTCCAAAATGAGTACATTCTGATATCCGTGTAGGTCAGAGGTCCCCAACATTTCTGACCTTAAGAGCCACATTCAGCTCTGAGAGGGTCGCGAGCCACATTCAGTTCCCACCCCCACACACACAATACTGGTATCCAAAGCTTTTCCACAAAAATCAATCATCCCAAAGCAGTATACAAAGATCCATGGGTTCCTACAATACCCCAATTCAGTATCCTCCTATAAAGCACTCCCAAGTCACTGTCACATCCAGCTTCAAACACCTCCTCTTAAATCATCACAAAACCCCTAAGACCAGTATACCAGTAAAAAAAGAAGATCTGCTTTTTTTGTGCAGGGCTGCTCACAAAATTCACCATTTTCAGATGTGCTCTTCCTAACGGTTTGCTAGAAGTGGAGCTAATGCACCAAGCTGACAAGACAGCCGCGAGCCACAATTCATGGGACTGCGAGCCACATGTGGCTCCCGAGCTACAGGTTGGGGACCCCTGGTGTAGGTGAATACAAGCAAATAATGGAGTAAAGCAGGGATTACATGCAGTATAATATATTTTTTGCAGGAATGAAGACATTCTTTAAAGGGAACCTGTCACCCCGTTTTTTGAGATTGAGCTATAAATACTGTTAAATAGGGCCTGCGCTGTGTGTTCCTATAGTGTATGTAGTGTACCCCGATTCCCCACCTATGCTGAGATATAACTTACCAAAGTTGCAGCCAGGATCATATTCCTCACCAACCGTTACACCGATGCCTCTACCCTGTGCCAGTCATTACACTGGCTACCCATCCACTCCAGAATCCAGTACAAAACTACTACCTCATCCACAAAGCACTCCATGGCTCAGCACCACCCTACATCTCCTCCCTGGTATCAGTCTACCACCCTACCCGTGCCCTCCGCTCCGCTAATGACCCCAGGTTAGCATCCTCAATAATCAGAACCTCCCACTCCCGTCTCCAAGACTTTACACGTGCTGCGCCGATTCTTTGGAATGCACTACCTAGGTTAATACGATTAATCCCCAATCCCCACAGTTTTAAGCGTGCCCTAAAAACTCATTTGTTCAGACTGGCCTACCGCCTCAATGCATTAACCTAACGATCCCTGTGTGGCCTATTTATAATAAAAAAAAAAAGGTTCCTCGCATCATGTTCTCATACACTTTATGCAGTATTAGCCCTCTGTGTCTGTACTGCTACATACTTAGGCAGGTAACTGGTTCATGCAGCTTTACATGAACACCTGAGCCTTACACTATAGCTGGTCCGAATAACTAAAGCAATTGTTACCATCCACCTCTCGTGTCTCCCCTTTTCCCCATAGTTTGTAAGCTTGCGAGCAGGGCCCTCACTCCTCCTGGTATCTGTTTTGAACTGTATTTCTGTTATGCTGTAATGTCTATTGTCTGTACAAGTCCCCTCTATAATTTGTAAAGCGCTGCGGAATATGTTGGCGCTATATAAATAAAATTATTATTTATTATTATTATTACCAAAGTCGCCGTTTTCGCCTGTCAATCAGGCTGGTCAGGTCGGGAGGGCGTGGTGACATCGCTGGTTCTTCCTCAGCTTTACGTTGGTGGCGTAGTGGTGAACAAGCAGCGCGCGATCTGCGCTGTAATCCCTTGCATCGGTGGGGGCGGCCATCTTCCTGGGGCCGCGCGTGCGCAGATCGAGTGCTCTGCTGCACGGGGCTTCAGGAAAATGGAGTTTGCATCTCGGCTTTGGGAAAATGGCCGCCGCGATCTCTAATGCGCACGCGCGGCATCCCGTGGCCATTTTCCTGAAGCCCCGTGCAGCAGAGCACTCGATCTGCGCACGCGCGGCCCCAGGAAGATGGCCGCCCCCACCGATGCAAGGGATTACAGCGCAGATCGCGCGCTGCTTGTTCACCACTACGTCACCAACGTAAAGCTGAGGAAGAACCAGCGATGTCACCACGCCCTCCCGACCTGACCAGCCTGATTGACAGGCGAAAACGGCGACTTTGGTAAGTTATTTCTCAGCATAGGTGGGGAATCGGGGTACACTACATACACTATAGGAACACACAGCGCAGGCCCTATTTAACAGTATTTATAGCTCAATCTCAAAAAACGGGGTGACAGGTTCCCTTTAATAAAGTGATTTCTAAAACTTTAAACTTTTTTTTTTTTTTTTTTATAAATTTTGTCAATTATGAAAAGTTATGGTTGTTTAATTGCCTAACCTTACAATAAAGAAAGTGTTATATTTAAGTGAATCCAAAACTGTATAATTGTGGTGATGGTCTTGACACTAAATTTTACATTACGTGAAGGCTTGGTCACACAATGCGTGTGAGTGCAGGACGTGTGAGCCAAGCTGGGAATTAACATCTTTGCAAGCTAGATATGAACACATCAGTCATGAATCAAACACAAGCAGACCTTTTCTATAACAGCGAGAGAGAGAAAACTTTAAAATCCTAGCCATTTGTAGAGGTTTCTAAAGGTACCGTCACATTTAGCGACGCTCCAGCGATATAGACAACGATCCGACCTAAACTAGATCGCTGCAGCGTCGCTGTTTAGGTCGCTGTAGAGATGTCAAACACAGCAACTCCAGAACGATGCAGGAGCGATCCAGTGATGTACTTATCGTTCTCGCTGGTTGTTAGCTCTGTGAAAAAACATTGCAGGCATCGTTGCTTTTGCTGTCAAACATGACGAATCACGCCGACCTAACGACCAAATAAAGTTCTGGATTTCTAGCTCCGACCAGCGATGTCACAGCAGGATCCTGATCGCTGCTGCGTGTCAAACACAATGAGATCGCTATCCAGGACGCTGCAACGGATCGTTGTCGTTCTCGTTCTAAAGTTGCTCAGTGTGAAGGTACCTTAAGAGAAGCAATTTAAGCCACCTAAAATCATGCATCTGCCCACCCCGGAATTGAAGATTGCATTTCCTGTGGAGTTTGTATTTTTTTGTGTTTCAGTAGTTAGTGGGAAAAGGGGGGAAAAAATAAATTAAAAAATACACGTTCTGTTGTATTGAAGATCGTAATGTCCTTTCATGGGACTACTGCATGGATTACAAAGCTGGAACACATTCTAAGAGTATAAAACATAAGAACATCTAATGATGCAGGTGCTCCCTAGGTCTCAAAAGCATGTATGCAGAAGAACAAATGTATCCAATGGCCGGCACTGCAGTGTTGTCCACATGGTATACAGTACCAGGGCAGAACGGTCACACGGCATTCCCACAATTTATTGATCGGCTGAAGATCACTGCACTAAGCATTTCTCGCAAAGTGGTACATTTGTGTCTTTCACTGTAGGATTAAAGCTCACTGACTGTTGAGGAATCTGGTTGACCTGCTAATTTTTGCAGATATCATCCAATTATGAAGAGGATTAAGACAGTCACTCAGTGAACATCCGTTTATACTAGCTCCTGGTTTGTTGATAGCCTGCTTACACAGGCCGACTGTGCTCCAGAGGTGCTCTTAATGTTCTGCATTAGATCATCCAGTGCACATAGCCTGCCACTGGCCTCGGCAACACAAGTCATGTTTACACAGAACAATGTGCTTCCCAGAATGATTACGGTACTTTTTTCCGGCAAACAAATGTGTTTTTTTTGTTGTTTTTTTTTTACACTATGAATAAGTGTATTTTTTGCTAACAAGATGTGTGAATTTACATGCTGGTAACCAGTGAGGATTGTGTAAAATTTGAGGATGTCCTATAGTTAATCATGAACACAATCTTCTACTTCACACTGCGGCAGATCATCATGGTAATCCATGTTACGCAACATAAGTAAAAAACAAATATATTAGAATCGTTTTCTACCTTCTTCCATTAGCTGAAATTAGCAAAAATGTATTATGTGGAAGTATTCAAAATGTAAATAAAAAGTCCTCTATTACAGACTAGGCGCACCAAAGCTGCACAATATAGGCAGACCCTAGCACATCCTGCACCATTATCATGGCTTGTAAAGCTTCTATTCTGTCTAAACTCAGAATAAGGGGAAGGGACAAAAGAAAAAAAAAAAACAAGACAAAAAAAAGCAATCAAATTGTGTCTTAAGGATTACTCTTTATTCCCATGACAGCCTAGCTTGTCTTCTACATTAATAACTTTACAAGCTAGTTATATTCTGTTCCTAGAGTTATACTGTAACCATATTTCAGATGACAAGGAATGCTGCAAAAATACTCTAATCCAACAAAGTAAAATTCACAAAATAATCTGTATCCATTCTACAGTGTTTTACCAGTTATCTTTAACACAAAAGAAGATATTGATGCTAATGGTGGCTATAGTCGAACGTCTTATAGCAATTTGTGGTTCATGCAACACTTGTGCTCAAAGGGGAAGAAGGCACAGCATCTCCTACAATGAGCCACCTTATAAAGAGTTCTGCCGATCTCTACAGATCCCTGTTGCCTTTAATTTAGTGTGCATTACCTCACGAGGCAGTCAGCCAATTAAAAGTCACTTGCATATGGTCAATGCAAGTCTTAAAATACAAAGTTATCTCCCTAAAGTGGCTCAAAATAGATTGTTCATGGCTGCCTACATCTATAGATAAAAAGACTAAAACAATGTAAGGGCTTAGGCATAGTAAAGGTGTTGAAACCATGACTCCATTGTTGCATCTAAATCACACCTAGTAATCTGAATGTAGCAGTACAAATGCACCAAGTATCGTTTTTCGAAGTGTCCATATCATTTTCATAGAAAACAAATGTTTGATAACTAACAGGATTGAACACGACACAGTGTCTACCACAACCGAAACATCTGTACAGGACTCAACAAAATTAATCTAAAAAATAAACTATGCGGTCTGTTGCCACATGCAAATATAGTCATGAAAAATGAAAGGGATTGTGTGGATCATGTTCTTCTGTATGGCATCTCAGACTGGGGAGAAACAGAAATTATAAAGGGAAAATGTGACTTTTCATGCATGTCCTTTTCTGTACACAAATCAGCTTTGATGATATGGAACAGTTTGCATAACATCAAACATTTATCTGGTGCAGATGCACAGGGTTGCCTTCCTCAATTTTCTAAGCAACTTAAAATATACAAAAGCCATACAAGTTACAAACTAAAAGAAAAAAAAAAAAAAAAGCACACAGGCTGCAGGAGTAAACCAAAATCTGCTGCTATAAGCGGTCTTTGTTTTCACGTCCAGTGTAAGGTAACACTTATGAACTTATTGTTTTCTAGGTTTTAGGATCAACCCTCTGAAGGCGATTCAAGCTTGCATGCGTTCACATACAGCACCACACCCATACTCTCGTACACACGCCACTCCTGGACTGAAAGTCTGCTTCATGAGTGAATTGCCTCACGGTAGTAAAATGAGCCTGGCTCCGCAACACGGTGGCCATTCATCCAATGCTGTCCATTCATACGGAGTGTCTTAGCAAGGCCTGGGCTTATTCTCCTTGGACTTGTGTGGGCATCCTACCCATAGGTTTTTCTTTTATGCTTACAAGGCTTGATGATGACAGCACTGCATTTCCTCATTTGCTCTGTTAGATCAATGATCGCGCTCAGGCACTGAAGATCTTTGACCTGTAGCCTTTTCCTCTGCACAACCTATATAAGCATTCGGTGTGAAGTTTTCATTACATTTGCCACTCATTCTCATTCGCACCCACTCGCCATCTTGACATCATTTGGTCTTTACTGTCATCCAAATGAAGTCCGCACATTTCTGTCTCCGATTTAATGCAGCAGCAGATCCCATGAGCCAAGCTTGATGGATCAAACCAGTTTTCAGTGCTGCACTGTACCTAACTTCCAACCATTCTTCCTAAAACTGGAACCCTTCTGCTGGTACATTGGCAGCTGAATTGAAGTTGAAAGTTCCACCTTGTATTGTCTCAGGAACAAGGCTAGAATCTTCATCAATCTGTGGAGGAGACAAACACCATAGTATGAACATGTGCATCTCTAGGAGGCAAATCTCAATAATTAGTGGCACACTTTAGAATTTGGTAAAGAGGGCGAGCTTAACCCCTTAGTGACCAAATAAGTCTTTACTGGCCTCATATCAGACAATAGCATCCCACTAGTTTGTGTGGTCCTGGTGTTTGCCATGGCTATTTATGGCCAAATAATAGCCTTAGAGTCGGCCGGCTACAGCTGCCTGTTCAAAGGTTATAAAAACTTAGGTGGTACAAATAATATTTTTCCTTTCCCGTTACGCAACTTTCTATTAATTCCTGAAAAGCAGCCAAATGGTTAATATACTAGCTGACAGCAGTTTTGAATACGTTGAGAGGTGCGGTTTTTAAAATGGTCTCACTTTTGGGGATTTTACGACTTATAGGTCCGCCAAAGTCGCTTCAAAACGGAATAGCTCGCTAAAAAAGTTTGGTAAATGTCCTTGAAAAAATGAAAAATTGCTGCTACAGTTTGAAACCTTCCAGAATCTTAACAAAAGGATATTTTAAAAATGTTACTGATGTAAAGCAGCCATGAGGGAAATGTTAAACAGCATTTCATGTGGTGTGACTGTCTGGAATAAAAGGGATAATCATTCAAAGTTCAAAAATTGCTAATTTTTAGAATTGACATTTCTGATATTTTTAAAAATAATCACAGAAAATCTTGACATACATTTACTATTCGCAAAGTACAATGTGTCACGAAAAAATCTCAAAATCAATTACATCTGTTGAATCGTTCTAGAGTTA
Organism: Ranitomeya imitator; assembly: GCF_032444005.1. Classification (NCBI taxonomy): domain Eukaryota; kingdom Metazoa; phylum Chordata; class Amphibia; order Anura; family Dendrobatidae; genus Ranitomeya; species Ranitomeya imitator. The sequence continues at coordinate 494,589,797 of NC_091286.1, read as the reverse complement.
TTACCACAAAGTGACACTGGTCACATTGCAAAAAAAATGTGGCCCGTCACTAAGGGGTTAATAAAGCTACAAAAGAAAATTGTTAACTTGAATAAAGATGTGCATGCCATCAATTATCAGGACTCCTCAATTACATCAGGTTTACATTACACAGCACTGGATCTTTGTTGGCTTTTGTTAATTTTCCTCCCAATCAAAACCTCTGCAATAGTGATGAGCGAACCTGCTGCTTGGATGATAACTTATCCAAACATGCTAGGGTGTTATCAGAGTATCTTGGGTGTGCACGTATATTATGTTTGTGTTCCTGCGGCTGCATCATTTGCAGCTGTTAGACAGCCTGAACACATGCAGGGATTGCCTGTTAGTGAATTATCCACATGTTGAGGCTGTCTAACAGCCGCAAATCATGCAGCAGTGGGGTCTCAAAACCTAATTATAGGAGCACGCCCAGATTACATGTTATCTGATCACATTCACTCATCACTACTCTGCATGTTAATTGGCTTCCTAGTAAATTCACACTGTGTAAACGAGCTTTTTAGTAAGGGGATAATCAAACATCAGTTTTTAGTCAGTGTGTCATCAGTATTTGTCAACCAGTATGAGGACTGGATTCTTAAAAATAAAAAAATAAAAAAAATAGAAAGCCTCATTCAGGGTATGTGCACACATCAGGATTTCTTGCAGAAATTTTCCTGACAAAAAACGGACATTTCTGCCAGAAATCCGCATGCGTTTTTTGCGTGCGTTTTTCCCAAATGCATAGAATAGCGGGAAAAATGCAGAAAATCCGCAAAATTAATGAACATGCTGCTTTTTTTTACCGCGATGCTTTTTTTCGCAGAAAAAAAAAAACCGCATCATGTGCACAAAACATGTAGAATGCATTCTAAATGATAGGATGCATAATGTATGCGTTTTTATAGCGTTACCGCGAAAAAACCTGAACATGTGCACATACCCTCAGACATCTGAGAATCATTAATGATCTCTGATTTTCATGGATAGAACCAGTACCCAGGGCTGTGGAGTCTGAGCCCATCTTGGTGGAGTCTGAGTCGGTGTCATGAAAATTGAGGAGTTGGAGAAGAGGTTTGGCTTACTGACTCCACTGCCCTGCCTGTTCCCATTAAACTCTAAGGAGCTGTTCACAGGTCTATTTTTTTTTCTTTGTGGACTGGTTTTACACACAAAATATACAAATCAAAGTGACATGTCTATTTTCAATCAGGGACACGGATCAAAAATTACCAAGTCTAATCGTCCATGACATTCCAGAGCAGCACACGGATGTTAGTGTACAATATGTGTGCAGTCCGTGATGACAATTTCAATGCGTAAGGCCGGTTTCACACTAGGGCGTAGGGCTGTGTACTACTTTCATTAAGATCGCATGCGTCTTGCGTACCTATAATTAACATTGTGTACGCAGGGACATGCGTTGTATGCAGATGCGTCCCCATGCATTGTTTTGACTTGCCCGCCAAACGCAACATGTTGCATTCGGCGGGCAAGTCAAAATGACGCAAGGGGACGCATCCACATACAACGCATGTCCCCGTGTACACAATGTTAAATATAGGTACACAAGACGCATGCGGATTTGTACGCAACCCTATGTTGCGCACAAAAACGCTAGTGTGAAACCGGCCTAAGAGAAGCTTTTCAATTTATTTTCACATCACAGACATCTTAATTAGGCCTCAAGGCCATGTGCACACGTTCAGGTTTTTTCGTGGTAAAAACGCTATAAAAACTCATTAAAAATGCATACATTATGCATCCTCTCATTTAGAATGCATTCTGCATGTTTTGTGCACATGATGCGTTTTTTTCCGCGAAAAACACATCGCGGTAAAAAAAAAGCAGCATGTTCATTAATTTTGCGGATTTTCTGCGTTTTTCCCGATATTCTATGCATTTGGGAAAAAACACATAAAAAAACGCGGTAAAAACGCATGCGGATTTCTGGCAGAAATGTCCGGTTTTTGTCAGGAAAATTTCTGCAAGAAATCCTGACATGTGCACATACCCTTATGGAAAGATTCACACCTGTTGTGTGTCTTGGAGCCAATCCTGGTTTTAGCTTACCAACACTAATGAACTATTGAACAAAAAGACTGGTGTGAATAGTCCTTGGTGGGAAGGAAAAAGAATATAATAAAATATATATATAGCGCTCCAGGTATCAGGGTTCCCGCAGCAGCTTCTTCGGTAAGCGCTATAGCTTGCCCAATAAGGACGGAGCCGACGATATTCGCTCATCTCTAATGAAGATCACATCAGAACTTACGGTATGGATAATGAGTGTATCACTTACAAAACTATAGCTACTTACATCATCTGATGAGAAAAACTGGTCAATTATTTCAAATGCCAGCTTGTAGATATCTTCATTTTCATGACTCTGTAGCTGTTCAATTTTTTCCAGGCCTGTGGAGACAGATTCATTAAGTTATTGTATATGTGCTATAATTAAACAATACATGCCATCGAGTTGCAATAGCAAATCATAAGCAAGATGATGAGGAAAAGGGTGCGGTGAGCTATGGGAGAATAAAGCCTTAACACTCCTGATAAATTTAGCTGACAAAACTTTTCTTTTTAAATATGTATGTAATCAATTGTATGAAAATGCTTCCTGATCACCACCTCCTCAGTGCCACTCCATTCGTTTGGGTCATGTGACTTCAAATCAAGTTTTCCAGATCACACAGGGCTTTATGTTTGGCCCACAAGTCGCTTAGCAATATAAGTCTATGGTGCCTCGCTCCGAGGCTCCATGGGCTTACTTTAATGGAAGTAACACCACCCGGGCACAAGAATCCCTATGTGAGCTGTTGAAAGGAGAAGAGAGGAAATGTAGGCCAAAAGGAAAACTGGAACGGAGCAGGGAACCAGGGATGGCAGCAATTTAATACAGCTAGGACAACCCCTTCTTAAACTAAATGTTCGGCCCAGATAAAATAAATCCTATAATCTCCTCCCGTTCCCGTGGAAACGGCACTCACTCTCCCCAGGGCTGGGGTGCAGTGTTGTGATAAGCTGACAATCAGCGCTGGCGTCCCTGTGTCCGCCTTCGGACAAACATGAAGAGGAAGCCAGGGACCAGCTACAGCACGGACTTCCTCTTCGTGTTCAGTTTATCTGAAGGCGGAGACCGTGACACCGGGGCTGATTGGGCGCCAAGCATCAAGTGTCACAACACCGCATCACAGCCCCGGGACAGGCGAGTGCCGTTCTGCTAGAACGGAACGGGAGACCAGGTTATTTTATTGGGTCTGAACATTTAGTTTAACAAGGGATTGTCCTAGTAGTGGACAACTCCTTTAAGTATCACTTAAGGTACCTTCACACTGAACGATATCGCTAGCGATCCGTGACGTTGCAGCGTCCTGGATAGCGATATCGTTGTGTTTGACAGGGAGCAGCGATCAGGATCCTGCTGTGAGATTGCTGGTCGGAGCAGAAAGTCCAGAACTTTATTTCGTCGCTGGACTCCCGCAGACATCGCTGAATCTGCGTGTGTGACGCAGATTCAGCGATGTCTTCACTGGTAACCAGGGTAAACATCGGGTTACTAAGCGCAGGACCGCGCTTAGTAACTCGATGTTTACCCTGGTTACCAGCGTAAACGTAAGCGTAAAAAAAACCAAACACTACATACTTACATTCCGGTGTCTGTCCCCCGGCGCTGTGCTTCTCTGCACTGTGTAAGCCCCGGCCGGAAAGCAGAGCGGTGACGTCACCGCTGTGCTTTCCGGCTGGCCGGTGCTCACAGTCAGTGCAGAGAAGCACAGCGCCGGGGACAGACAGCGAAGGTAAGTATGTAGTGTTTTTTTTTTTTAACTTTTACGCTGGTAACCAGGGTAAACATCGGGTTACTAAGTGCGGTCCTGCGCTTAGTAACCCGATGTTTACCCTGGTTACCAGGGGACTTCGCAAAGTTGGTCGCTGGAGAGCTGTCTGTGACAGCTCTCCAGCGACCACACAGCGACGCTGCAGCGATCGGGATCGTTGTCTAGATCGCTGCAGCGTCGCTAAATGTGACGGTACCTTTAGACAAGCTGATTGGCTCCTTAAAGCACTTTGCTGATTTTTGGCTTGTATAAACACACAGCAAAACCTCATGAATGAACAAAACGCTTGCTGGGCGATTGGATTGTTCATGCGGACAATAAAAATCACTCTAGCAGCATATTATCTTGTGCACACAGATGTCCTGCCCATAATATTCTACGCACATAGAATGAACGGGTTAATGATCACTCACTGCACATATTAATTGGTCTACCTCACTAACAGGCCTTTAAATGATCACCGATCGGTTTGCAAGTAATCAATTAAGCCACAGCTAAACAAACCTACTTCTCATCTCTCATATCCTCCCTGTCTCACAACCCTAAACAGTTATTCAACACCTTCAATTCTCTCCTCCGTCCCCCAGCACCTCCTCCCTCCCCACTTATCTCCGCTGAAGACTTTGCCTTATTTTTCAAGCAGCAGATTGATAGCATCAGAGACAGTTTTGGTCAACAACCCCCAGAGCCCTTCCTCCCGACTTCCAAGCCCTCCACCTCCAAAACCAACTTCTCCACCATTACAGAAGATCAACTCTCCACTCTACTCTCAAGATCGCATCTCACCACCTGTGCACTTGACCCGCTCCCATCCCACCTCATCCCAAATCTCACCAGTGTCTTCATTTCAACCCTAACCCAGCTCTTCAACCTATCACTAACAACTGGTGTTTTCCCCTCAAGCTTTAAACATGCCTCCATCACACCTATCCTCAAAAAGCCCTCTCTTGACCCATCCTCTGTATCTAGCTATCGCCCTATATCACTTCTCCCTTATGCCTCCAAACTACTGGAACAACATGTTTACCTTGAACTGTCCTCCCATCTCTCTTCTTGCTCCCTTTGACCGCTTACAATCTGGCTTCCGGTCACACCACTCCACTGAAACTGCTTTAACTAAGGTCACCAATGACCTCTTAACCGTCAAAAGCAAGCGACACTACTCTGTCCTCCTCGACCTGTCGGCTGCCTTTGACACAGTGGACCATTCCCTATTACAGACCCTCTCATCCCTTGGCATCACACAGACTTGGCCCTATCCTGGATCTCATCATACCTCATCATCGATATCTTCCCTCACGTGACCTCCGGTCCTCCCAAGACCTCCTTCTCTCCTCCACACTTATTCGCTCCTCATCCAATCGCCTCCAAGACTTCTCCCAAATATCCCCCATCCTCTGGAACTCTCTGCCCCAACACGTCCGACTATCAACCACAGTCGGATCCTTCAGACGGAACCTGAAAACTCATCTCTTCAGGAAAGCCTACAGCCTGCACTGACACCGCTGCCGCCTCATCACTATCGAAGCTACCGCCTCACCAACACCGGAGCTACCGCCTCACCAACACCGGAGCTCCTGCAACCCTCAACCTACTGTCTCCTTCCCCATAATCCTGTAGAATGTAAGCCCGCAAGGGCAGGGTCCTCGCCCCTCTGTATCAGTCCGTCATTGTTAGTTTGTTTACTGTATGTGATATTTGTAACTTGTATGTAACCCCTTCTCATGTACAGCACCATGGAATCAATGGTGCTATATAAATAAATAATAATAATAATAATACCTAACAGACCAGATATTCAGTGTCTCCCACTCACACACCACCTCCTCATCTCGCCCCCTATCTGTCGGAGTCCCACAAGGTTCAGTCCTTGGGCCCCTGCTCTTCTCCATTTACACCTTTGGCCTGGGACAGCTTATAGAATCTCATGGCTTCCAGTATCACCTCTATGCTGATGACACACAGATCTACATCTCTGGACCAGATATCGCCCCCCTACTAACCAGAATCTCCCCCCCAACGAACCTATCCATTACAGTAAATGGCTGCCCACTCTCCCCAGTCCCACAAGCTTGCTGCCTCAGGGTAATCCTTGACGCTGATCTCGCCTTCAAACCACATATCCAAGCCCTTTCCACTTCCTGCCGACTTCAACTCAAAAATATTTCACGAATCCGTTCATTCCTCAACCAAGAATCTGCAAAAACCCTAGTCCATGCCCTCATCATCTCTCGCCTTGACTACTGCAACCTCCTGCTCTGTGGCCTCCCCTCTAACACTCTCGCACCCCTCCAATCTATTCTAAACTCTGCTGCCCGACTAATCCACCTGTCCCCCTCGCTATTCCCCGGCCTCTCCCCTCTGTCAATCCCTTCACTGGCTCCCCATTGCCCAGGGACTCCAGTACAAAACCCTAACCATGACGTACAACCTGTCTCCTCCATACATCTGTGACCTCGTCTCCTGGTACTTACCTACACGCAACCTCCGATCCTCACAAGATCTCCTTCTCTACTCCCCTCTTATCTCCTCTTCCCACAATCTTATACAAGATTTCTCTCGTGTATCACCCCTACTCTGGAACCCTTTACCACAACACATCACTCTCGCCTACCATCGAAACCTTCAAAAAGAACCTGAAGACCCACCTCTTCCGACAAGCCTACAACCTGCAATAACCACCGATCGACCAAACCGCTGCATGACCAGCTCCATCCTCACCTACTGTATTCTCACCCATCCCTTGTAGATTGTGAGCCTTCGTGGGCAGGGTCCTCACTCCTCCTGTACCAGTTATGACTTGTATTGTTTAAGATTATTGTACTTGTTTTTATTATATATACCCTTCCTCCCATGTAAAGCGCCATGGAATAAATGGCGCTATAACAATAAATAATAATAATAATAATAAATTAATAACATCAGTGGTCCGATCATGTATAATCGACCCATAGCTTAGACAACCTAAACAGATTAGATATTCGTCATCCGGTCAGATGGTGTCTAGTAAATAGAGAAGAGCGAATTTGCAGCTGTGTCACAGTCACAACACATGTAAGGACAGCCTGCTTGTTGGGCTCTCCCACGTATGTGTCGTGACCGTGACACATGCAGCTGCGGTGCCGATCAGCTGGTCGGCCGGCGTGGTCCAGGAAGCCGGGCAAATCCGCTCATCTCTACTAGTAAATACTGACACGGTCTAGCTACCCAACCAGCTGCCTGAGAAAATGACAACAAGTGGTCAGTTTTTTCCTATAGTTTTAGAATTACAAATGAGTAATACAGTTTCTACTGCTATTTTATGTAAAATACATAAGGAGAACCAAATTTTCTTGAAATCACCCACAAACATGCCAATATAGTGTCAGGTAATCAGCTCCCACTACTGGGGCACGGATGGATCAAAGACAGAGGCAGTGACGGAAGAAAAGAATATATATATATATATATATATATATATATATATATATATATATATATATATATATATATATATATATATATACACATATATATATTTATTTTTTTTTTACGTTTTATATCTATATCTCTGTATCTATATCTCATGGAGCACCTCTTGCTGAAGAGGATCTGTATACAGAGCCATCAGTATAGACCAACTAGAAAAGTGTAAGTGGGAGCAGTAGAATGCCAGTGCATGTAAATAAAATAATCTTCCCATTATATTCTTACCTGGCCAAGGTATAAACATCGGAATCTAATGCCAACAGCACTGCTTTCCCAATTAGAAACGTATTTGGTGTGAATGGTATAACTACCTATGGGCTTTCCCAATTAGAAACGTATTTGGTGTGAATGGTATAACTACCTATGGTCAGGGAATTTGCTGCTACTGAAGATCCAACAGGCTGGTGTGTCCCTTTACCCGACATACGTTTCACGTCACTTGCTTCATCTGGGGATGTCTATACTTTGTGTACGGGTCTTTCAAGTGTCCCTCAACTAGAAATACTCCATGTTTTATATAGTTTTTTTATATAAAAACACTGAAGTTTGAGTATAACTATTTCATAGATCTTTCTTCTTCTGTGATCAAACCGTAACTAAAACTTGGCTCAATTACAGAAAACAGTGAAACAGTTACAAACCTCCACATTCTTCAATAAGATTGGCTATAGTTTCAGCCTCGTCATCAGCCATTTTTAATATGTTGCTCAAGCCATCCAACACCACCTGTATGACTTGGGCATCTTTCACAGTCAACAGGTTGCAGAAGGGTGGAATCACATTTTGTTGGATAAGATATGCAACCTAGAAAAAGAGATCACCAGATTGCATTAAGACCTGGATTATATTAGATTGTCGCCTTGTGAATGAGGCAGATTCCAAACTTACAATTCAGCTCAAAAAAAAAAAAAAAAAATGTAAAAACGGGTCCGTAATTTTACTTTAATCAGAAAAAAGTTTGCTAAAGTTGCGTTGATGCAGCTTACCAATACATGTTTTTTAATTAAGTTCAGCATAGTTTTATTTCTGAAGCCAACACTGAGTCTTGTTGGACAAACCTTTGGTCTCATCAGCACGGTGCTTGGTCTATAAGATGACTAAACTAGATACAGTCTCAGCAATGGGAATTATTTTGGCAGTGAGGACATTCTCATATTACAAATAAATGTCCCTTACAAACCCTAAATCAAATGCAAATTGCTTTCATAGCATAAAAAAAATGGGGGTTTCATGCATTAAGTGCATTGTACTTTGACTTTTTTTTTTTTTTTTTAATTATGGCACTGGTGAAGTCTAGGACACATGCACAGGGACTATTAGCCATTACAGTCATGCCCTAATAGCCACTATTTTAATCTATGGTAGCCAAAAGCTTGGGAGACATAATGCGCATGCCGCATACGGACTACTAGCTAACAGCAAGCCCAGTGCTTTGTGATCTCCTAGTTCTACATTAAGTGCATTGTTTAGTGCCAGCACATAACAGAGTCAGTATTGCATCACGTTACGTGGAGGATTATATCTTAACAGTACTCACTTGGTCTTTTCTTCCACTGATTGTTAAATTGCTTATAGCCCATGCTGCCTCCTTCTGTGTCCCAAAATCCCCCTATATGGAAAGGAACACAAAGGCTTCATTAGAAGATGATACCCAATGCATTGACTGCTGCTCAGTATCTACACAAGGCTTCACCTTATCCAAGAGGTGTATGATCATCGGTACAAGGTTAGCATCAATTACAGCTTGGACTTGTTGCTGGTTGCCTGCTGTGATGTTAGACAAAAACCAAACTGCCTCCTGCAAGAATCAGAAAATTGGTTTCAGTAGATAATGTTCGCCACACTCCAAATCAATTTATGACAACGATTAACTAAAAGACGACCCCTGCAGACATTCCTCCAGCTGACAAACACATAATATGAAGTATCGGAGCAACAGTCCGTATAGAGTAAGCGCTAACTACAAACCTTGTTAATCTTCTCCTTCATATGAGTAAGCAATGCTGGAAAGTGTGACAGCGCATCACAGTTCAGGACAACCTGGGTCTGCTCATCTGTCCCAGTGACAATATTACCTACAGCTCTCAAGGCCGCAGTCTGAAAGAGAACCCCACAATGTGTGAGCGCAGGAATACACAAGAACCTAACCACACACTGGCCACAGAACGTTTCATAGAAAGCACTGGGCAATATTTCTCTAGTAAGAAGAAGAAGTCAAGCAAGTCCATAATCATGTCATAGGTTAAAAATACATTTTATGTGGTATTAATCAATATCAGAATACAGTTTAAAGGGTTGTCAGAGCCAGGGACAAAAAAGCTGTAACTGACTGTAGCCCGCTGAATCATGACAGTATGATGTGCACGCGCCATCACAACTCCCTGCACCAATCAGCAGTCACGTGACTGAATGTCATTTGCATACATGGCTTTTATCGAGAGAAGCCGAATGGTTCCAACCAGCACATGTAGTCACGTGACTGCAGGCTTGCTTTAAGCCCTGACTATGCCTTTAAGTCAGCCATAATTAGGAATGAAGTAGTTATTAGTTAGGCGTTTAAAGTCCCCATGCACATTACACCTGCAATCCCGCTGTTAAAGGGAATCTGTCAGCATGTTTTGCTACCTCATCTGAGAGCAGATTAAGGTAGGCAAAGAAACCCCAAATCCAATGCTGTATCACTTAAGTTTACTGGGTTCAGCTTTTGTGATACAATCAGAGTTCTTAAATTTAGCATAGCTGAGAAAGCCAACCCTGCCCACACCTGGCTCAGCGTGTACAATGTCTATAGTGAGCTGCTTATCACAGGACAGTGTGGTCTTACATACTGCTATAGTCTCAGCAGTGATAAAGGTCCTTGTGATAAAACCTTCATTGTAGGTAAACAACGGCACCCAGCTTGGTAAGTGACAGATTGTTGAATGTGTTTTAACTCCTACCTTAAGCGGTCTATAAATTACATATCAAAAACCTGCTGACAGATCCCATCTAAGCTTTATAATACTTGTATGCATTTGTTACTTACAATTTTATCCCCTTCATGACATTTGACGCAAGTTTATGTCATGGTTGGGAAGGGGTTCTCGCAAAATGACAAGCGTATGTCATGGCAATCATGAGGGCACAGAATCTGTGCACACACAATAGCTGCTGGGAGCTCAGCGTCATTTATAGCAGACATCAGTCTGCCACTGCCAGGAGTGGGCTCCCTCTCCCTTCAGATTGGTGCCCCGCAACATCATGGTGAGGGCCTGATCAGAGCCATGTCAAATCAAGGTAGTCATGATGGCCTACGGGTCACCCAGTTACAGCAAGCCTGTTAGACCATGCTGAGAGCATGGTCTAAGAGGCTTTTAAACAGTACAGCACTGACCGGTATAATGCATTGCAGTGCATTATACCAGCAATCAGACTAATAAAAGCTAAAGTCCCATATAAGGACCAAGTGAAAAAATATAAAAACACAACAAAAATAAAAAAAAATTATTAAACCAATACATGGATATATTTATGGAACCCCTTTCCCAAAAAAACATTTGGTATCACCGTGTGCAGAACGAACCGAACTATAAAAAACTATTAAGACTATTTAACCCCTTTCGTGAAAACGCTATAAAAAAATTAAAAAAAAAGTTGCAAAAAACGCTTTTTCATCATATTGCCCCCCAAAAAAGTTGAAACGTGATCAAAAAGTCAAATGTAAATAAAAATAACATTGCTGAAAATGGCATCCTGTCCCGCAAAAACCAAGCCACCATACATCTCCGTCAGCGGAGAAATAAAGTTATAGCCATCTGAACACAGCAATGAAGTTTTTTTTGTCTATAAAATGGTTTTTATAATGTAAAAGCGCTAAAACATTAAAAAATAAAAAATGATATAAATGTGGCATTACTATACTTGTACAAACCTGAAGAATAAAGTTGCCTCATTACTTTTACCATATGGTGAATGGCATAAAAAATTATAACCTTGAAAACTGCTACATTTTCATTAAAATTCTGATAACAGCACAAATAAAGAATAGCCTAAAATTTACCATTAATGTGAAGTACAATGTTTTGGGGGGAAAAAACAGACTCCCGAAACACTGGGATATGATGAAGCGTTCTAAAGTCATTACCACAAAAAAGTGACACTGGTCAGAATTGTAAAGTTTAGCCTGGTCAGGGAGGTGAATGGGTTAAAAAAAAAAAAAAAAAAACCAGTTCACAACTTAAAATGTTCTGGATGCATCTTATGAGGATTGACTTCTCTTCTGGGCCTACCTGTACTTTTACTTCTGGATTGCATAGGAGAGGGACCAGGTTTGTCACAATCCCGGAGTCTATTACCATCTGGATCTGCTCATTCCCAGCATCTGTTAAGTAGGAGAGAGCCCACACTGTGTCCACCAAAATCTGGGGAGAACAGCCAACCATGAGAAGTGCTGTGCATACGAGACCATGACACAACTGGCAGGAATGGAACAGACACTTACATTTACATCTGTGTGGTGAATGAGGACGCAGAGTGCCGGCAGAATCTGGAAAGCAAAAGCACCAGCTAAATGCATGTGCCACATCAAAGGAAACAAGTCCGACATCACCAAAGCTAGTATAAACGCTGCCTGGATCAGACCACAGGGCTGCCTGCTGCAGACCTGGCAGAGAAGGGTACGCAGGTTATCCAGGAGACCTGCCATGGGGCTCTAATCACTGGAATGGTTGGAATAAAGCCCCCTCTTTTCACAACAGTCCTCAGATGCACTCCGAAATCAGCAATACTCAGTAATTTCAGAGTCCCCTTTAAATAACCACACACAATTACAGAAATAAATCTATAGAACAGCTATATAAACACATTCTCGCCAATACCCCGATTCTCCATTTCATCACATCCACCAACAGCAGTCAATACATTAGCTGTTACTTTGCTAGTGAATTTACCTCCTGAATGGTCTCCATGGGTGGCGGGGGGTCTTTATGTCGACATAAGTTTACCATTACCCAAGTGACGTTTCTCAAAAACGTGATGGGAATGGAAGGGTTAATGAACGACAGCAGAGGCTTCACCACACCAAGGCTGATGACATAATCCCTGCATTGTGGGCCATCACCTGATGAGAAATCAAAGTTTTATTCAGCAAAGCCAGTTTCTGAAGAATACATGCAATTTCTGATGCAGCGTGGAGAAGAGGTGGAGGGAAAAATACTAAATCTGGGTTTGCGTCATATTGGCCCCTATGTACAGTACAGACCAAAAGTTTGGACACACCTCTTTAAAGATTTTTCTGTATTTTCATGACTAAGAAAATTGTAAATTCACACTGAAGCCATCAAAACTAAGAATTAACACATGTGGAATGATATACTTAACAAAAAAGTGTGAAACAACTGAAATTGTGTCATATTCTAGGTTCTTCAAAGTAGCCACCTTTTGCTTTGATGACTGCTTTGCACACTCTTGGCATTCTCTTGATGAGCTTCAAGAGGTAGTCACCAGAAATGGTCTTCCAATAATCTTGAAGGAGTTCCCAGAGATGCTTAGCACTTGTTGGCCCTTTTGTCTTCATTCTGCGGTCCAGCTCACCCCAAACCATCTTGATTGGGTTCAGGTCTGGTGACTGTGGAGGCCAGGTCATCTAGCATAGCACCCCATCACGCTCCTTCTAGGTCAAATATCCCTTACACAGCCTGGAGGTAAGTTTGGGGTCATTGTCCTGTTGAAAAATAAATGATGGTCCAACTAATCGCAAACTGGATGGAATAGCATGCTGCTGCAAGATGCTGTGGTATCCATGCTGGTTCAGTATGCGTCAATTTTGAATAAATCCCCAACAGTGTCACCAGCAAAGCACCCCCACACCATCACACCTCCTCCATGCTTCATGGTGGGAATCGGGCATGTAGAGTCCATCCGTTCACCTTTTCTGCGTCGCACAAAGACACGGTGGTTGGAACCAAAGATCTCAAATTTGGACTCATGAGACCAAAGCACAGATTTCCACTGGTCTAATGTCCATTCCTTGTGTTCTTTAGCCCAAACCAGTCTCTTCTGCTTGTTGCCTGCCCTTAGCAGTGGTTTCCTAGCAGCTATTTTACCATGAAGGCCTGCAGCACAAAGTCTCCTCTTAACAGTTGTTGAAGAGATGTGTCTGCTGCTAGAACTCTGTGTGGCATTGACCTGGTCTCTAATCTGAGCTGCTGTTAACCTGCGATTTCTGAGGCTGGTGACTCGGATAAACTTATCATCAGAAGCAGAGGTGACTCAGTCTTCCTTTCCTGGGGCGGTCTTCATGTGAGCAAGATTCTTTGTAGCGCTTGATGGTTTTTGTCATTTCACTTGGGGACACTTTCAAAGTTTTCCCAATTTTTCAGACTGACTGACCTTCAGTTCTTAAAGTAATGATAGCCAATCGTTTTTCTTTACGTTGCTGCTTTTTTCTTGCCATAACACAAATTCTAACAGTCTATTCAGTAGGACTATCAGCTGTGTATCCACCAGACTTCTGCACAACACAGCTGATGGTCCCAACCCCATTTATAAGGCAAGAAATCCCACTTATTAAACCTGACAGCGCACACCTGTGAAGTGAAAACCATTCCCAGTGACTACCTCTTTAAGCTCATCAAGAGAATGCCAAGAGTGTGCAAAGCACTCAAAGCAAAAGATGGCTACTTTGAAGAATCTAGAATATAAGACATATTTTCAGTTCTTTCACACTTTTTTGTTAAGTATATACCGTATATACTCGAGTATAAGCTGAGATTTTCAGCCCAAATTTTTTGCCTGAAAGTGCCCCTCTCGGCTTATACTCGAGTCACGGTGGGTGGCAGGGTCGGTGGGTGAGGGGGAGAGAGCGCTGAGGCATACTCACCTAGTCACGGCGCTCCTGACGTTCCCCCTGCCCGTCCCACGGTCTCCGGGTGCTTCACCTCTTCCCCTCTTCAGCGGTCACGTGGGACCGCTCATTAAACTCATGAATATGGACTCCACTCCCATAGGGGTGGAGCCACATATTCATTCCTCTGAGCGGTGCCAGTGACCGCTGACAGGAAGAGCTGCGGCACCCGGGGACAGTGTGACAGGCAGGGGCAGCGTCAGGAGCGCCGGGACTAGGCGAGTATTCTATTCACCTGTCCCCGTTCCAGCCGCCGCTCCATCTTCCCGGCGTCTCTGCGCTCTGACTGTTCAGGTCAGAGGGCGCGATGACGCGTATAGTGTGCGCAGCGCCCTCTGCCTGATCAGTCAGTGCAGAGAGACGCCGGGACAAGACGCCGGAACGAGACGCCGGGAGCTGAAATCAAGAGAAGTGAGTATGGCCTTTTTTTTATTATTATTATTATTGCAGCAGCAATGGCACAGATTTATATGGAGCATCTATGGGGCAAAAATGAACGGTGCAGGGCACAATATGGCACAGCTATGGGGCAATAATGAACGGTATGGTGCATCTATTTTTATTTTTCAAATTCACCGGTAGCTGCTGCATTTTCCACCCTAGGCTTATACTCGAGTCAATAAGTTTTCCCAGTTTTTTGTGGCAAAATTAGGGGGGTCGGCTTATACTCGGGTCGGCTTATACTCGAGTATATACGGTAATTCATAGTTTTGATTCCTTCAGTTTGAATGTAAAATTTTCATAGTCATGAAAATACAGAAAAATCTTTAAATGAGAATGTGTCCAAACTTTTGGTCTGTACTGTACATGGCATGTACTGTTACACGACAGCGCTCTTCACTTTTCAGATCGCTACTGACAAACACAGACTTCAATGTTGCATCTGCCATATGTACGTGAAGTTGGAGCCAAAAGTCCATGTTATGCACAGTGAGGCTTCAGACTTCCATTTTTTATCTTCTAGGTATGAAGATGGTAAGTGTGCTCAGTTTCAACATCTGTGATTTTCTCATGGCGAAAATACACTAACCCGCAAAAACTTTTTCTACCATTACAATGTTAAAAATGGACAGAACAAGAATCGCACGCTGCCCCATGATTTTCACACACCCGTAGACTAAATTTATGACTCAGATCAACAACTGACAAGACTCCACCATTTTTTGTGGACACATGAACATGAGAGAGCAGTCAGAGACTGACACACTAGAGCCATGCATAAGAGGATCGTTACTAGGTCCCCCCACTACGCAGTATGTGTGAGCACACTACAGACATTGAGGCAGACCCCAATGGTGACATGAGCCAATGCAAGTGACTAGATTGTGTGCACAGTGCCGACAACATGCCGGTGTCACACAAACACATTACAAAGTGGCTTTTGCTGGAAAGAACACTTACCAATTATGTTTCCCAGTGCCCACACCGCCTGCTCACACACATTCTGATGAGGAGAATGCAACAATCTTAAGAACAGAGGAACAGCATCTATTAAAGAGGGAAAAAAAAAAAAAAAAGGTAAAGCATTATACTGACAAGATAAATTACCTATAGACGTTTACAGTATAGAATAGCACTGTTAGTAGTTTAGTATCAGATTCTTATGAAGAACAACCAATGAAGTTTATGTTGGCGATGCCGTCAACTTATGTGCGCTGACCAGGATGAAACATTATTCGTTCTGTCAAAACAATGTAACCCCTGCCTACATCAGAAATTAAAGGGTTTTTCCATGCACCGAGCGGATCCGCCAGAGAGCTGGTATAAAAGTGTAATGAAAAATTAAACTTTTGCATAAACACAATTCTGCACTGAAATGGAAAGCTTTTACTACCCTGCAGGCTTGGTATTAGGGTAAGTTCACACAGGGCGTTTTTTAGGCAAATTTTCAGCTGCTTTTTACAATACCAGCAAAGCCTATGAGATTTCAGAAATCTCATGCACACACATTGGTTTTTTGTGTGATCAGTATTTTGCGAGATCAGTATTTTGCGAATTGCTGCATTTTTCGGACATTGAGCATGTCCCCACTTTCAGCATTTTTGCTGCGTTTTTTCAACCATTGACTTGAATGGGTGTTGAAAAAAAAACGCAGCAAAAACGCAGGTATTTGCTGCGTTTTTGCTGCTGAAAATTCAAGGACATTAGCATGGACAAAGAAAAAAAAAAACGCACCAAAACCTGTTTTTTTTTTAAGCACCTTCTTTCCTGCCAAGATGATCAGGTTTTGCTGCAGAAAAAAAAATGCAGCAAAAAAGCCCTGGGTGAACTTACCCTAACAGTTTATGCGGTAAAGCCCACATATTGTGCACCAAAAAGCGAGGCCCTGTTAGCTCGATAACCGGCTCTTAAGGCTATGTGCACACGTTCAGGATTTTTAGCGGTTTAGCTTTTTGCGGCAGTTTTCCGCCGGAAAAACACACTAAAACGCTTACATAAGCATCCCATCATTTTTAGTGCATTCTGCATTTTTTGTGCACATATTGCGTTTTTCCCCCACGGTGGAATCGCATTCCGGAAAAAAAACGCAGCATGTTCATTCTTTGTGCAGTGGGGATTCCGTACATATAGGAATGCATTGATCTGCTTACTTTCCGCATGTGGCTATGCCCACCATGCGGGAAGTAAGCAGATCATGTGCAGTGGTACCCAGGGTGGAGGAGAGGAGACTCTCCTCCATGCCCTGGGAACCAATTGTTAAAAAAAAAAAAAAAAAAAATTAAAAAAATCGTGATTTTCTCACCTTCCGGCATCACCCGCAGCGTTCCCGCTCCTCGTGATGCTCCCGTTCCCAGTAATGCCTTGTGAAAATGACCTGTGATGTCGTAACGGTCAAGCGAGACCGCTACGTCACCTGGGGTCATTGCCGCATAGGCAGCATCAATAGTAAAAAGTTGGTCACACTTGTCAAGCACTATGTTTGACAAGTGTGACCAACCTGTCAATCAGTTTTCCAAGCGATGCTACAGATCACATGTAAAACGCTAGGATTCTGCAAGCTAATTACGCTTGTAAAATGCTAGTGTTTAGCGGGAATACGCATACCAATTCTGCATGCGATATACCTGCGGCAGGGATGCAGAATTGCCACGGAAATTTCCACGGCAATTCTGCAACGCGTGCACTTAGCCTAAAGGTTAAACTGCCTCTAATACTTGCAACATACTGATGGGTATACATTACTACAAAGAATAATAATCAGCCCATAAACTATATCACTTGTATATACTGACGTGATTGGACTACAGCTTGTGTTTGCTCCGATGTTCCTGAAGCAATGTTGGTGAGAGCCCATGCAGCTTCAAACTGGAGGGAAGGACTAATGGAAAAAAAAAACAACAAAAAAAAGTCAAGTACAAAGTAATTGGCTTTTAACATCATAAGCAAAAATAAGTGAACACTTACTTGTCATCTCTTTCCAAACAGTGGACCAAGATTGGCAAAATGCCTGATTTAATGAGGTCATCAATCGGTGGATTACGATCACTGGACAAAAGTTTCCTGAAAACAAAAAGACCAAGTCAGCGACAGCCAATGCAGTCAACTAAAGAAGTCCAGCCACAAAATCTGCCATACACAGGTTGTCACCAACTACAGTTTGGATCAATTAAGATATCATCCATTGTTTCCTACGCAAAACACTAGATGAGTGTCATCACAGGAGGAACTGCCCAGACATCTGCTCAATACTAGAGAAAATAAACTTAGGCAGTCAACTTTGCGTAATTTTATGATTTAATGTAGTCATCAAATTAAACGTTTCGGCCACAATAGACGGCCTTCTTTAGTAACAATGTGCAGGGTTAGAGATATGCGTGAATGAACGCATGTAAAAGTGTTCCACATCAGCACTGTAGCAGAGTGAATCTAGTCAGCTCTGACTAGCGGTGGATACCGCGTCTGACTGCCACGCCGGCACACCGCCCACCTGGGCTCCCATGCATTACCGGTTACCCGGTCTTTGGTCATTTCGCTTCCCTGCAGATTCACTCTGCTACAGTGCTGATGTGGGACACTTCTACATGCGTTCATTCACGCATATCTCTAACCCTGCACATTGTTACTGAAGAAGGCCGACTATTGTGGCCGAAACGTTTAATTTGATGACTACATTAAATCATAAAATTCCGCAAAGTTGACTGCCTAAGTTTATTTTCTCTTGATATATGGTGTTGGACCCTACTTGGGCACCTCTTCGGGTAGTGCATACAGTGTTGTTCCTATCTGCTCAATACTAGTGATGAGCGAGTGTACTCATTGCTCGGGTTTTCCCCAGCACGCTCGGGTGGTCTCCGAGTATTTGTAACTGCTCGGAGATTTAGTTTTCGTTGCCTCAGCTGACTGATTTACAGCTGATAGACAGCTTGAATACATGTGGGGATTCCCTAGCAACCAGGCAACCCCCACATGTACTCAGCCTGGCTAGCAGCCGTAAATCATGCAGCTGAGGTAACGAAAACTAAATCTCTGAGCAGTTACAAATACTCAGGAGACCACCTGAGTGTGCTGGGGAAAACCCGAGCAACGAGTATAATCGCTAATCATTACTCAATACCAAAACCATGAGATCTGAAATTCTGCCCCAAGCAGGCAATGATTCAAGCGGTTACCTGGGGTCACATTGGAGACTAGCGGTGTCAATGTTATGATCCCAAATACCTGCCGAGAAGAGTATACAATCATCAGGTATTGTGCACGTGTCCTATTCTTGTGAATCAGACCATTGTACGATACTTGAAGTCTGAGCATGCATCTCAGTAGGTGTGTGGGCTCAAAGTCATCGGCACTACTCGACTCCAATGCAATAGTGAGAGGTGCCCGGTAATTCTTTTAATTTTAAGTATTAAATGAACTTTCCATACATGTGTTGGATCAGAGGTGGGACACGAACTCCAAACACTGTGTCCAATTGTACATGAAATACAAGGACCATTTTCAATAAAGGAGAAAACACCACCTAAAAAAACAGTTATAAAATATTACTTTACATAGATGTGCTGTCCATGAAGCTTGGTGCTTCATAGAGGGGCCAAACGTTAGCTACTAGGGTTGAGCGAAACGGATCGTTCATTTTCAAAAGTCGCCGACTTTTGGCAAAGTCGGGTTTCATGAAACCCGACCCCTGTGTGGGGTCGGCCATGCGGTACGCGACTTTCGCGCCAAAGTCGCGTTTCGTATGACGCGCTTGGCGCCATTTTTTTCAGCCAATGAAGGGGCGTGGGCAGAGTGATGACATAGGCGTCCACGCCCCTAAGACCTATCGTCATGTTGTCGCTTGTGCGCTGTAGCGATTTGCAATGTGTAACACCAGCTGTTCGAGAGAGAGAGAGAGAGAGAGAGATCGAGAGAGAGAGAGAGATCGAGAGAGAGAGAGAGAGAGAGAGAGAGAGAGAGAGAGAGAGAGAGAGAGAGAGAGAGAGAGAGAGAGAGAGAGAGAGAGAGAGAGAGAGAGAGAGAGAGAGAGAGAGAGAGAGAACCCTATTAGCTACACCTTCCCACCTGCTTGGTTTCCACCTATCTCCACCCTTCTCTGGCCCTATAAAGCCAGAGCCGTCAAAGAGGAAAAGGTGGAGATTGTGGTAACACACAGGTGGGAAGGTGTAGCCCCATCATGATGCACTGAGCGGCAGGACTTCGTTTGAGCAATCATTCTGTGCTAACACAGTCCCTTTAAAAAGGACTGCATTTGGACTTCCTCCAGTAAAAAAAAAAAAAAAAAAAATGTCGTGTGAATAAAAAAAAAAAAAAGTAAATAAGCAGATGTCAAGCAAAATCCTAATTAAAATAGACAATTTTCCTCAGTCTCCCAACAGCATACGGTAACTTTATTTTGCTATCGACATGCCCTCATGTTCATTTGAACATAAAATGTACTTTAAGGCTATGTGCACACGTAGGGAATGGGGTGCAGAATTTTCTGCACAAAATCCGGATCTCCTGGCAGAATCCATAGCTGCGGATTTGCCTCGGTTTTTATGCAGATTTTGTGCGGATTTTCAGCATTTTTTCCCACTGCGGATTTCTATAATGGAGGGGTGCAGAAACGCTGCAGATCCACACAAAAGAAGTGACATGCACTTCGTTTAAATCCGCAGCATTTCCGTACAGATTTTTCCGCGCCATCTGCACAGCTTTTTTTTTACCCATTGATTTACATTGTACTGTAAATCACAGTGCGGCTCTGCAGCGTTTCTGCGCGGAAAAATATGCTGCGGATCTGCACTAAATCCGCATCGTGTGCACATAGCCTAAAAACGATGAGAGAAAAAACTTGATTGGTTTTTGTACAATAACTTTGCAGACCTGGTATATTAGTTCTATGACTGTTTATGGTTAAGGTGATACCAGCGCCATACTGCAAATGTCCACTTTAAATGTAAGGTAGATGTTACCATTTTGGTACAATAGCATTTGGTAGCATAATCAACAAGCATTTTACCTTGCAGCCTGGACAGCACCGAGTTGAATACCTTGGTGGTCACTGGATGCATTCTGAAAGAATACATGAATATCATTATATAGAATAACGTGTCCAGCCCAAGAAAACCCACGTGATTACATTATCTCATTACCTGCACAATTGCTTCCAAAGATGTGTTTTGCTGCAGGAAAGGAAAAGAAACAAGTTACGTCATGTATAGAAGACAAAACTGCAACAATATTCATAGGGGAAATTCATGGAGCATCCATGAAAAGCTGCATCTATGCATTTCTTCACGTTACCACAATAAAGGGGACACTGACTTCTTTAGCTTGTCTTTCAATATCTGGGAAGCTAAATATTTCAGGAGCTTCACTTGTGTCTGTTGGTGGATTTGCTCAGTAACGCCTTTTTTCTGAGAATAAGCGTGGATTCCAGCAGTGATATCACCTGACGCGCCAAAATATAAGTAATGCTGACCTATACCTTTATTACTAGGATTACCAGAACAATGTGGCTGCCATAAATGATTATATGACCATCACATGTTCCTCTCCCACCAACAAATACATTTATAATGAGCCCCATGACAAGGATCAACCACCTACGCACCAGTACAGTATATAGCCATTGTACTCACCACTTTGAAGTCTGCATCTGCATCAGAGTCCTCACAGGCATCATCGTGGGGAACGTTTCTCCTTTTTAACAGATGCTCATCTCTCTTATTCTATAATCAGAATGTGAGATATTGCATGATGTCTCTATGAAGCATGCGAGCACGGTTACACAGTTTGGTACAGGTAAGTAGACTTCTACATAAGATGTCAGTATCTTGATGTCCGCTAAGTAAAATGAAGCGGAGTTATGCAGTCTTACAGCACAGCTCGGCCCCGAGCCTGGGATTATGTACATAACACTGACGTAGGAGTTACAGAAATAGAGGGACGCTCAGCTACAGGCTGCCCCACAAAAACAAGTGAGTCAGAACCACTTCCTGGCCCTGAAACAAGAGTTTGCACTTTAGACCTCAGTCTATTGGGAGATATATATTTAATTTCACACGCACGTTTCATCTTTACATGTAGTGCAATGCGGATTAGCAGAAAATGACTCTACCTTTCTCAGCTCCACCACCACTTCATTCCTCTGTCTTCTCATGCTCTGAAAAAGGAAAGTAAATGTTTATAGCAGGAAATACACAGGCAGCTGAAATACTACGAGCCCCTGCTTCCATAACAATTCTGCAACTAACTTTTCTATGGGTCTTCCCTTTCCAGAGGACCCTGCTAACTGATTCAAGGGGTTGTCCACTACAGGACTACACTTTCTTAATGGATCCAAGCAAGTTATTTTAAATAAAAAAAAAGGCCCACAAATTATCTCCTCCCAGACCAGTCCACACTCAGCAGTGCCCCGTCGGACCCCTGGCATCAACATCCTGCAGAGGTGTAATGTGAACTTTGCACCATTCATATGAACTGGAGCGTTTCTTCCATTTGGATGATATGAGATCGAAGCAGCGCTCATGTAATGGCCCCGGTGGATGTGGTGCAGGTGACCGGAGGGGAACACTTGCCAAATATGGAGGAATAGCAACGGTTTGGGAGAAAAGTGTAGTTTTTTCTTTACCTATCGACCCATTTAAAAAAAAAAGGGGGGGGGGGGTTGCGCAACTTCAATTATTCTCTATAGGAAAAGGGAATCGGAAAACCATGTAACCAATGCAAACTGATGCCCTCAGAAAGTGAGCTGATGATTGATTCTCCTCAGATGAGGAGCGACGCATGGATAGAGCGAGTATAGGGCTTTACTCTAGATCACCCTCTACCACATATGCCCCAATAGGACAAGGAATCAGCAGCAAGTCGCTGCCTACTTCGGAGACCTGCAAGTTCACATTCACCACTTAAGTAGAAATAGGACGAACTACTTAGACATGACAGATGATGGAGGCTGCGCAGCAGACTGACTGCAGGGTGCAAATAACAGTCACCAGCCAGTGTAATAATAGCACTCCCAGAAAACAAACAAGATCTCTGCTGATTCAAGAGAGCAGACAACGGCATAAAGCAAGAAAGTCCTGCAGCTCTATTCACACAATGTGTTCCCAATGCATTTTTTTAGCTGCAATTTTCCAAAAACATAAAAATCAACACATGGATCCAAGAATGAATAAATACAAGGTAATACTGGTAATGTGGACACCAGATAAAGGCGCAGATGCCAAGAAGCTTGTGCAGTTTAACCGTTAAAGGGGGTGTCCACTACTAGAACATCCTTTTCTTCTAAAGGTTTGAGCCTGATAAAATAAAAAAAAAATAAAAAAAAGTCTATACTTACCTGCCGTGCTGTTCCAGCGGTGTGGCACTCGCGTCCCCAGGGCTCTCCTGCGGTGATGACACGTGAGCCTGGTGCCCAATCTGCAGCCTCTTAGACGGCATCCAGGGGTCTCTGATTAGCCAGCCTGGGACAACATCATCGATGCATTGTTATACACAGGTGACTGTGCCAGGCCTGACTGTCGGGTAAGTGATGCTTCTCCCGCAGCGATAGACTGGGACGTGCAAAACAATTCACACCAAGTTTACTAATAACCAGTTTTACAGTGCAGTTTTCAGCACATGAATTTATCCACAAGTACTAAGGCTACTTTCACACTTGCGTTTTTTTTTTAATCCGTCTCTCTCTCGTCCCGACATTTATTTTCCCGGAATTTGAGGATGACGCATCCATCATTACACTGGATGCGTCATACACGTTTCTCACTATTTTCTTGACGTCCGTCTATCCGTCATTTTGCTGCACTGCGATGGACAGCAAAAAACGCAAGTGTGAATGTAGCCTAAGGCCTCTTTCACGCTTCCATCTTTCAGCTTCCGTCATAATCCGTCATTTTTGAGAATGCAGGATCCTGCATTTTCCCATAGACTTGTATTAGCGACGGATTGTGACGGATGGCCATCCATTTAATCCGTCGTGCACTGGTTCAGTCGGAAAATAGCGGTTCAGAGGAACGTTTTTTTCTGCACGTCGGAAAATCAGTCAGCGACGGGTCCTGCGCTGCCCGTCGTCTGCTATAATGGAAGCCTGTGGGCGCAGGATCCGTCGCTGACCATCACATACAGGAGTCCAGCGATGTATCACGTTTTTCCCCTCTGAGCATGCCTGGAAGGATTGTGGCAACAACACAAACGACGCATCCGTCATTACACTGGATGCGTCACACACGTTTTTCACTATTTTCGTGACTTCCGTCGATCCGTCATTTTACTGCACAACGACGCACAGCAGAAGATGGAAGTGTGAAAGAAGCCCATAGGGGAATTTACCAAAGCTCTATACCAGTCTTCAGACATCAAAAGGTTTGAAAATGTTACTGCATGCTTTTGTACAAAAAAAAAAAAAAAAAAAAAAAAAATCAACTTTTTTTTTTCTAAATGGCAAAAGAGGACAGCTACTTTTCAATGGATTAAAGCTAGATTTATGAAGTGTCAAATAGGGGTGGTGGCAAAAAAGTGGTGAAATGCT
Organism: Ranitomeya imitator; assembly: GCF_032444005.1. Taxonomy (NCBI): domain Eukaryota; kingdom Metazoa; phylum Chordata; class Amphibia; order Anura; family Dendrobatidae; genus Ranitomeya; species Ranitomeya imitator. Next base: position 494,565,631 of record NC_091286.1, on the reverse strand, counting down.
GTAGTCAGAATGTGCCAACTAAAGATGCAACAATGTGATAAACGGCAATGCAGCCCCCAGCAATCTGGATTTCAAAGATTTCCTCTGGAAACCCCACCCTCCGAGCACACACGCATTTACACTGCAGCTACAAATTGAAATCCATCTTTAATTCGGCGTCACTGGATTGGAGCCACGGTCCCAAGTACACAGTGTCCTACAACAGAAGCCAGGCACAGGAGGCATGAGTGCGCAGTACAAATTTAGACAGACGATGAAATCTGAGGCATGAGGTTTAAAATAGACAATTGTATTAAAATTACATCAGATACATTTCCTCACCACATCAGGGGTAAAGCATGACATCTCACATACAATTCTTCACACAGCACATCAACCTGCAGCAAAGGGGGCGAGATCTATCAAAGTGGCACGGGGCAATTTACAGCAGCCCAAACTGGCGCTAAGACAAAGTCGCCTCACTTCCTTGTGACTTGGGGGGCGGCACTCCACCCAGTGGGACAGTTCTGGTTCAGTAGCTACAAACTACTACCAAGCTTCATTTCCTCCTGCTACTGTGCATTAAAGGGAATCTGTCACCATATTTGATTTCACTATTACTACAAGCATACAGGTTATTGAAGGCTGTAAAAAGCCCTCCCTGTATGCCTCATATCAGATGCCTTGTTATTGATAATTCATCTTTAAACACTATATAAGTTACCTCTTCCAGGCTACGGGATGCTGGAACCCCCCCCCCCCCCACCCCCCCCCCCCCCCCCCCCCCTTATATTTAAAATAAGCTCTGGGGGCAGAGTTATGTGACATGGTTACCACTGTTACCAGTGTGATGTGCAATGGCCACACTCCTGGTAACGGACATCTGCAGGTGCCCCTCCGCTTCAGCTTACATCTCACAGGCAGACGGGCTGCAATATTGGCTGGGTTCACATTGCGCTATGGCAGTCCGTTAGATGGACTACGTTACACCGCGGTGTAACGTAGTCCGCTAGCGCCGCCATTGACTCCAATGTCGGACGCATCGCTAGCGCACGCCCACAATGGGCGTGTGCTAGGGATGTGCCGTCATTGAGTGACGGACCCCGAGACGCGGGCTGCAGCATTTCCGGGTCCGTCACTGCTAGCGCAGATCGAGCTAGCAGATGCTCTATCTGCGCTAGCGATGTGCCAAAGTCGGCACTAGCGTTCCAGCAGCCCGTTTAACGTATGTGTTGAACGGGCTGCTGTAACGCAGTGTGAAGCCGGCCTTATAGTACAGAAGAGCTGAGAGAGAAAAGCAAAAAAATGTGTTTCCAAGAAGACAAATTTCATTTCTCCTGTTCTATGTTAGTTATGTGCCTCACCCTAGGAATGCCTCCTTCATGTAAAATAAGCTCTGGGGGCAGAGTTCTCTTCTAGGCACCATCCGCCCCGAAGCCTGGAAGCGGTCACTTATGTCAAGTAGTAAAAGAGGATTTCTCAGCAACAATACATCTGACATGAGGCAAACAGGGAGGACTGGTTTCAGAATTCTATAACCTGTATGCCCATATTAATTAGTTCAAATGTAGTCACAGATTCCCTTTAGCAGGATGCCAGTGCTAGTTTTTGAAGTTTACACTATTAACATAATATTTGCATATATGGATAACCGTGCCTTCCAACAAGAGCTGGGCTCAAGTGAGTAATGAATATGAGAGCTGCTCCGGAAAATGCCTATGCGGGGTTGGGTGGTGATTTTGTAGGACCGATAACAGAAGCTTTATTGGGAGACAAGAGGGGCGAGTAGCTTACAGATGTAAAAAAATAAATGGGCTGAGAGGTGGCTGGTATCTCATGAGTTAACACCTCAACGGTCTGTGCAAATGTTGCATTTTTGTCACATTTCTTCTCCAAAAATCTGAAGAATTTCCTGATGCCTGCAAAGTGAGTGAGAATCCTGAATGCTCATGCACACTGAGTATTTTGTCCTTGAAAATTGAGCAGATTTAAATCTGCAGTATGTCAAGTCTTGACGTTTTTGCTGCAGATTTCACCCATTCTAATGAGCGGGGGAGAAAATCTGCAACAAGAATGCTTGTTAAATGCAACCAAAATGTGCAATTTTATGCTGCATTTTTTCTGCCAAGAGATGCAGAAATTTCAGCACTAAATACATAAAGTATGCACAGCCACAAACGGTACTTTAACAGTGCGTACTCTTCCAGACTCTGGTGGCCGTGCTCTTTATAATAATAACTTTATGAAAGCAGCTGGACACTACGTAAAATAAAAGCTCTTAATGCTGGAGAATGACAGCAGATAGAAAAAAAAAAAAAAAGGTCAATTCATAACATGATTATACTACTAAGAATTCTCAACGCCTGGCTGGGTGGGTGTGGGTGAGCACCACAGCAATACAAGGCATCTCTAGTACCCACACTGCCAGATCTATGACCCCTGATGAAGCATTAAACTCATTTTGGGCTGTTGGTGGGGGTGCCCATGCACTTGGTGTAATATATTGTTTGTTTATTATCTGCCCTAACAGGGGATTCTTTACTGTTAGGCTATGTGCACACTTTGCAGATTCCACTGCGGATTTTTCCGCAGCGGAATTGCAAAATCCGCAGTGAAAACCCATCGCGGTTTTTACTGCGGATTTATCGCGGTTTTTACTGCGTTTTCTTCTGCGGATTTTCAACTGCAGTTTTCTATTGGAGCAGCTGAAAATCCGCAGAAAAGAAGTGACATGCTGCGGAATGTAATCCGCAGCGTTTCCGCGCGGATTTTTCTGCAGCATGTGCACAGCGTTTTTTGTTTCCCATAGGTTTACAGTGAAATGTAAACTCATGGGAAACTGCTGCGGATCCGCAGCGGTCAAATCCGCTGCGGATCCGCAGCAAAATCCGCAAAGTGTGAATATAGCCTTAGGGCAGTGAGAATCTGGAATTGCTTGCCTGAGGAGGTGGTGATGGCGAACTCAGTCGAGGGGTTCAAGAGAGGCCTGGATATCTTCCTGGAGCAGAGCAATATTGTATCATACAATTATTAGGTTCTGTAGAAGGACGTAAATCTGGGGATTTATTATGATGGAATATAGGCTGAACTGGATGGACAAATGTCTTTTTTCGGCCTTACTAAATATGTTACTATTACTATATTTGCCTTTTTCATAATGTTTCAATAGTGTTTGAACTTTTGCCTTATGTATACCTTTCTGTACATCTTGATTGCACCTATATCACGTAGCTTCCATTTTTGTACCACTATCTTCCCGTATTATTTTTTCTTATTAGGTATTACAGTACTTTTCACGTTATTTATTGAACAGGCATTTCTTAATATCCTCAGGTCAACAGTTTTTCCAGTGATGACCCACCTTACACATTGTGTTTGCCATGTTGGATTTTTATCTCCCGTACTTTTATTGTTTTTATTTTAACTATTAAAGATTTATACTATTTATATTGCACTTCTTCCTGTACAACTTTTTCCTCGGTTTTAATATCTACACTTGGCCTAAAACTGGGGGAAAGACTGCATCATGACTGTGTTGGAGATTTGGAGGTGTATTGGTCCACACCATCATGAGACTATAAAAGCAGCTTATAACACTTGTACATTATTTACAGAAGACTGAAGAGGGATTTATGTGAAGTGATAATGTACTTCACATTTTAACATCTACCAAGATCCATCAGTACCGTATATACTCGAGTATAAGCCGAGACCCCTAATTTTGCCACAAAAAAAAACTGGGAAAACTTAATGACTCGAGTATAAGCCTAGGGTGGAAAATGCAGCAGCTACTGGTAAATGTCAAAAATAAAAATAGATACCAATAAAAGTAAAATTAACTGAGACATCAGTAGGTTAAGTGTTATTGAATATCCATATTGAATCAGGAGCCCCATATAATGCTCCATTCCATTCATGATGGGCCCTATAAGATGCTCCATATTAAAATGTGCCCCATATAATGCTGCACAAATGTTAATCATGGCCCCATAAGAAGCTCCATAGAGACATTTGCCCCATATAATGCTGCACAAATGTTGATTATGGCCCCATAAAATGCTACATAAGACTATTATGTCCCATATGCTGTTGCTGCGATATAAAAAAAAAAAAAAAAATCACATACTCGCCTCTCGTCACTAGTCACCTGTCCCCTGTTCCACCGCTGGGCGCAGCTCCGTCTTCCATCCTCTGCACTGACTGTTCAGGCAGCGGGGCCGTGCACACTAATCGCGTCATCGCACCCTCTGAACCCTATGGGAGTGGAGTTGGGTCCATACTCATTACTGTAATGAGCGGTACCATGTGACCGCTCAATGCTGGAAGAAGCTGGAAGCGCCAGGAGAAACAGGGACATGCAGGGACCGCGCCAGGAGTAGGTGAGTATGATTAGACAGCTGCCGCTCCCCCTCCCCTGCCGACCCCTGGGAATGACTCAAGTATAAGCAGAGAGGGGAAATTTCAGCCTAAACAAAAAAAAAAAACGGGCTGAAATTCTCAGCTTATACTCGCGTATATACGGTAAGATCTTCCTGCCACCTTGGCATCTGCCATAGTAAAGCGTCAAAATAACACATGCAGAAGCATAAGCATACAGCCGCACGACCTGCGTACCTAATGTTAAAGATAGGTATGCAGGCCGCATGCAGAAGTAAGCGGAGCTAGCGGCGGCGGTGCGGCCGAGGCTTCACGGAGGAAATCCGCAGCTCCTCAAAACGCTAATGTGAAACCGGCCTAACAAGCCCTTTGTATAGTGAAGAGTGATTCACCATTTTAATCCGGAAAAATTGGTGCTAACTCTAAAAGGCTATCTATCGTACTGAAGTTTGGACTGTACATACCTGCATGCTTGGATGCATTCCATATTGTTTAATTTATTCCGCAAGAAGTCAGGGGTCATAGCCTGAATTTCTCGCTGTATGTTCTCTCGGAGTGCCTGTAATGTTCGTGGCTTGTTACTGTACTCCGGACTCTTCAATTGGCCCCAAAGGAAAAAGTCCGGCAATAAATTATTATCTCTTGATCGGGCCCTTTAAATTCCTGATCAACAGTGACTGTACGGACGAACTTTCTTGTCCGCACGTTGACCTGTGGAGTACGACATGCCGGCCTGTGCAACAATTTATGTGGAGATGCCACAAGTCACGGTTTCACATCTTGGAATGGTTTCCTCAGACATTACTGGACGTCCTCCATCATGCCTATGCAGTAACGTTCCTGTCCGTTCCCGCTAATTCACCAGAATATACGGGTTTCAACCTCTGAACTTCTTTAGAAACTCTTTTTGGCACTCCTTTAGGGACTCACTTTTCCAATAAGTTTTCCTGATGAAAACATGCTCCTCCAAACGGTCTGCACATTAACAACAAATGAAGAAGCTACAGATGCACTGAAAGGTGTGTAGCAAGTCTATATCGTACCGGAGACAACTGGTGAGGCGAGAAGTCAGCGAGTCCACTGGCCAAGAGAATATTTCTCGTTGCTGAGGTTCACTGCATTTCTTCCAGTAAAGATTCAATTAGAGGACGTGAGAAAACAGTTAATATCCCCTTAAAAAAAATACCTTTATTTACATATTTTTCAAAAATGCCCCATGTGATCACACAACACAGGGTTCTAACTCCACTGAGAGGTCACTGTACCTGTATAGGACCTATAGGCAGAGCGTCTCCCCATTAGCCATGCCCTGCCTAAGTCACGGAGCTTGGCACCCTGGGGTCACAATAGTTGCGCCCCCAGGCTTAACATCTGCTGTGCCTACCTATCCCTTGCCTGTCTAGTGTCATAACGTTGAGGGGGGGGGGGGGGGGGGGGTGTTCTAGATGGATAAATGTTACAATTAATTAAAAACAACCCAAATTTCAAGAGTTAATAAAACAAAGTCCTAGTACAGGCACCAAAGACCAACTCCAACAAAGACTGAATCTTTGGGAATTCCATCTATCTTCAAACAAATTTTTATAAGTAGAGGGATGGTCAGGTTAGATTGGTGAAGAGCGCTGACCCTATATCAAGCCCTTACTGTAACAAGTGGTGCCCTTGCTCCTCGACAGCTCACCCTGGTCCTCCCTAACCTATCTAGATACAGTGGAGACTCCTAGGGACACAGGCCAGGCAAACAAATTGTACAAGACACCAGTCACAACAAAGCCCATCCCGCAATAGAAAATAAGGAGTTCCTTAATGGGAAGATAGCAGAACCAAGTAACGTATTGCATTCTAAATATAGGTGTCCTAGAAATAGAATAGATCCACCTATTCGGACTCAATCAGTCCACCCTTCATAAACATAGCATTGGCAAGTGTCAAGCTTTAACTTATCTGATCACATGTCCTGTCTCCATGCGTTCCCCCTCCCACCCCCCCCACCCCCATGGTTACAACCACTAGAAACTGTCACTATATCAGTGGTCGTAACCATGGATACCTAAGGTCCTGCAATGCCTGCTCATGAGGAAAGACAGTGAATCAGAAAAAACATGCTACATTTTTAATTGGAGATATTTCCTAATACTATTATTACACCTACTATATATTGGGAGGATCTTGGAGATGGGAATACTTCTTTAATACATTAGATCAATGACCACATATACCTACTCCTAGCTTGTCTTGCTTGGTTGAGAATATGGACATGAATGGCGAGTCAGACGATACAATAGGACGCAAGTATAAGGCTGGAGTCACACTCAGCGTAAGACAATACGGTCCGTATATTACGGCCGTAATACGCTGAAAAGTCCCCAAAATAGTGGTCCGTAGCTCCTCCGTAGGCAGGGTGTGTCAGCGTATTTTGCGCATGGCATCCTCCGCATGTAATCCGTATGGCATCCGTACTGCATGTTTTTCTCGCAGGCTTGCAAAACCAACATACCGCTATAGAAGGGATCCATGTGTTAAAAAAAAAAAAAAAAACACACATACACACATGTCAGTAGACACACATGTATAGATATATTATTACTTCATACAGCGCTAGATAGCTTTAAAGCCGGTAATTCAATTACCGGCTTTTGCTATCTCCTTCCTAAACCCGACATGATATGTGACATGGTTTACATACAGTAAACCATCTCATATCACCATTTTTTTTTGCATATTCCACACTAAACTACTAATGTTAGTAGTGTGTATATGCAAAATTTGGCCGTTCTAGCTATTAAATTAAGGGGTTAAATAGCGGGAAAAAATTGGCGTGGGCTCCCGCGCAATTTTCTCCGCTAGAGTAGTAAAGCCAGTGACTGAGGGCAGATATTAATAGCCTGGAGAGGGTCCATGGTTATTGGCCCCCCTGGCTAAAAACATCTGCCCCCAGCCACCCCAGAAAAGGCACATTATTAAAAATTATTTTAATGAAATAAAAACTAAGGTTGTTGTAATAATTTATTCTTCGCTCAATCCTTCTGAAGACCCTCGCTCTGTAACAAAGTAAAAATAATAAACCAACAATATACATACCTTCCGAAGATCTGTAACGTCCCACGATGTAAATCCATCTGAAGGGGTTAAAATATTTTGCAGCCAGGAGCTCTGCTAATGCAGCGCTGCTCCTTGCTGCAAAACCCGAGAATGAAGGTCAAGTAGGTCAATAACCTATATTTACCTTGATTTGCGGTGAGGCGCCCTCTGCTGGTTGTCCTCATATGAACTCGAGCCTGGGAGCTTTCTAGGAAAGTTCCCACGCTCCAGGAACAGCCAGCAGAGGGCACCCTCACCGCAAATGAAGGTAAATATAGGTCATTGACCTACATTACCTTCATTCCCTGGGGTTTTGCAGCCAGGAGCAGCTACATTAGCAGAGCTCCTGGCTGCAAAATATTTTAACCCCTTCAGATGGATTTACATCGTGGGACGTTACAGATCTTCGGAAGGTATGTATATTGTTGGTTTATTATTTTTACTTTGTTACAGAGCGAGGGTCTTCAGAAGGATTGAGCGAAGAATAAATTACTACAACAACCTTTGTTTTTATTTCATTAAAATAATTTTTAATAATGTGTGTTTTTTTTTTTTAACCCTTTACTAGTATTGGATTAATAATGGATAGGTGTCATAATTGACGCCTCTCCATTATTAATTTGGCTTAATGTCACCTTACAATAGCAAGGTGGCATTAACCCTTCATTACCCCATATCCCACCACTACACGGGAATGGGAAGAGAGTGGCCAAGTGCCAGAATAGGCGCATCTTCCAGATGTGCCTTTTCTGGGGTCGCTGGGGGCAGGTGTTTTTAGCCGGGGGGGGGGGGGGGGGGGGGGGGGCAATAACCATGGACCTTCTCCAGGCTATTAATATCTGCCCTCAGTCGCTGGCTTTACTACTCTGGCGGAGAAAATTGCGCGGGAGCCCACACCAATTTTTTCCGCCATTTAACCCTTTAATTTAATAGCTAGAACGGCCAAATTTTGCATATACACACTACTAACATTAGTAGTGTGGAATATGCAAAAAAAATGGGATATGAGATGGTTTACTGTATGTAAACCATGTCTCATATCATGTCGGGTTTAGGAAGGAGATAGCAAAAGCCAGCAATTGAATTACCGGCTTTAAAGCTAACTAGCGCTGTATGAAGTAATAATATATATACACATATGTGTCTCTATACCTATTCTATGTGTACACATTTATTCCACCTATTCTATTGTAAGCTGTCAGTGTGATTTTACTGTACACCGCACTGAATTGCCGGCTTTTCTCTCTAACACCGCTGCGTATTTCTCGCAAGTCACACTGCTGGTCCGTGTGTAATCCGTATTTTTGGGGCTTCCATAGACTTTCATTGGCTTTTTTTTGCACAATACGGTGACAAACGCAGCATGCTGCGATTTTCTATGGCCATAGAAAGCCGTATAATACGGCAGATACGAGCAGGGGCATAGAGAATAATTGGGACGTTTGTTAGGCGAGTTTCACGGACGTATTTTACGCGCTCATACGTCCGTAAAACTCGCTAGTGTGACGCCGGCCTAAGAAGTGGCAATTCATTACCAGGAATTTTTTTTTTTACATTTCTAATGGCAAAAACTATACTGGACCGATGCCAGATAAGAAAAAAAAAAAAAAAAAAAAAAAAAAATCAGTCTAGACATGCTAGAGAATTTGGTAGAAAAATTCCATAACAAACCTTTAGTCTGTACCTGTCTGACCTGCTATAGGGTATGGAGTCTGTTTTATTTTAATTAAACATTCTATTAGACATGCATGATAAATGTCAAGAGATCACAGGGGCAGAAAAAGCTTCAGGCTTAGGCCTTATCATGGCAACTCCATATTTTAAATGATTTTTAGCTTCCATATAAAGCTTTATCGCCCTTTATTGAAAAGTTCCTAAACTTCCTATTCAGTTAGCTTTAAGACATTCACTTTTGAGAAGTGAATGGGAAAGCTTACATTAAAAAGGTGGAAACTGATATAGACAGACTACTTTTCATAGCCAGTAATTTGCCACAATTGTACTGGACGTATCCTCTGAGGTAAGAAGTACACTTCAGCCATCAGTGTACCCTATCTAGTGGCACAGCGTAGCAGAGTGTCACAACTCAAGATCTATGTAGAAAAGCCGCGGAGACACCATCACATGTTTCCTACTCCACACTGATGAGGGGCAAATACCCCTACATGCATTTGCATATTTCCCATAAGGGATGGGGGCAGTGTTCTGGATCACTGCGTTGAGAAACACGTGATGGTGTTGGATGTTTTGATCTCCCCGAGGTCATTCATCCTTCTGTTTATAGTCCTTTTACTAGGCACTGCTCCTAATAGCCAGTTTCCTACTTCACACTGATGAGGGGCAAATACCCCGAAACAGCTGTATGTGGATGGATATCATGTTTTGGCAAAGGTGGTTTTCCTTTTTGGATGCTGCCCTTCCTGTGGTTGTTCCTTCCTGGTGAAAGACCTGGCTATTTATTGCTTGCGTTGAGAAACACGTGTCTCCGCGGCTTTTCTACATGCATTTGCATATTTCCTATAAGGGATGGGGCAGTGTTCTGGATCACTGCGTTGAGAAACACATGATGGTGTCTCCGTGGTGTTGGATGTTTTGATCTTCCCGAGGTCATTCATCCTTATGTTTACAACCCAAGATCTGTCTTGATGTTGATGTATTCGCTCAAAGTAGACAAAAAAATCCAATTCTCAGAAGAAATTCCACACGGATTTTCAGCTACTGGATAAAAAGCAGAATCTCAAAGACAAACAAATTTTTGGAAAGAACGTATAACGGAAAACTGTGGGATGTTGCTTTACATTCATTGCCCTTAGAGTACGCTCAACTTATGTTCTATCTGGGTCTGACCACAGGGATTCACACATTGCCAAACCATTCATTCTTATGGGAGTACCAAAGACCAGCCGAGCACAGCGCTCAGTTATCTCCAATGGTCCCATTAAAAAAAAAATGAATGAAGTGACAGTGCGCATAATCGACCATTGCGACATTCACAGGGGGCTCTATAAAGCTCTGGATCGGTTGGGGCACCAGAGTGTCAAATCCCCAGTGACCAGGACGTTGCCACCTTTTAAGCAATAACTTCCAAGCATGAGAAGACCCCTTTAACCACTTCAGAGCATGGACATTTTCCATTTTTTCCTCCCCTTTCAAGAGACATTATCTTTTTTTTTTTTTTTCCCATCAATATAGCTGTTGTATTTTTTTTTGGACGGACGAGTTGTACTTTTAAATCATTTTAACATATAGTGTTTGTGTGATCAGTATATTGTGTTTTGCTGTGTTTTTTTTTTTTTTTTTTTTAGACATGGGGCATGTCAGTTCTTTCAGCGTTTTTTCTGTGTTTTTCACCCATTGACTTGAATGGGTGTGGAAAAAACGCTGCAAAAAATATAGTTCTTACCGATAACGGTATTTCTCTGAGCCCATGACGGCACCACGGAGAGAGGGGATCCGCCCACCAAGGACAGGAAACCTACGGATAAAAAGGCGGTACCACTCTCCTGCATCAGTTGTTTTACATAGAGAACGATGGGAGACTACTAAAACATTTGTAAATTTTAACTGTTTATTATAACGAGATACCGCGTGTTTAAAGACTATGAATAGACTATGGCACTAATTTGATGTGCACACCCATAAGTGAAGGGAGGGAATGTATGGGTGCCGTCATGGGCTCAGAGAAATACCATTATCGGTAAGAACTATATTTTTCTCTGATCGCCCATGACGGCACCACGGAGAGAATTGCATAGATAGTACATTCAGGGAGGGACCACTGCCTCCAGAACCCTTTTACCGAAAGTAAGGTCTGAAGAGGAGATTAGGTCCAATCTATCGTGCCTATAGAATGTGGATGGTGAAGACCAGGTAGCAGCTCTACATATCTGGTCTATGGAAGCTCCGGCCTTCTCCGCCCAGGAAGTCGCTACTGCCCTTGTTGAGTGAGCCTTAAACTCCCCGGGAACGGACATCCCACTTGCCGAGTATGAGAGACTGATGGCGTCCGTGATCCATCTTGCTATGGTAGCTTTGGATGCTTTTTTCCCCTTCCGGGGACCCTGGAAACACACAAACAGAGAGGGATCCTCCCTACTCTCTCTAGTGGCTTCTAGGTAATGTGAGAGACACCTTTTTACATCTAGTGTATGTAATGTTTGTTCCTCCTTATTTTTAGGGTTGGGACAGAAGGAGGAGAGAGATATCTCTTGGGACCTGTGAAATTTTGAAGCCACTTTCGATAGATATGCTGGGTCTGTTTTTAAAATGACTCTATCCTCTAGAAATTGTGTGTAGGGAGGATTAGCTGAGAGAGCCTGTAAGTCGCTAACCCTACGGGCAGAAGTGAGGGCGACTAACAGAGCAGTTTTTAGAGATAGATTTTTCAGTGAAGCTTCGCGTAATGGTTCAAATGGAGTACTAGTCAGGGCTTTAAGGACCAAGTTTAAGTCCCATTGAGGAACAACTTTTACTGGAAGAGGCCTCGATCTTCCTGCTGCCCTAATAAATCTAGAAACCCATCTGTTTGAAGCCAAGTCAAAATTGAATAGGGCTCCCAAAGCTGCCACATGAACTTTTAGGGTACTAGTGGCTAACCCCATCTCCAACCCATTTTGTAGGAATTCTAGTATGGAAGTAAGGGGAATTTCTTTCCCTAATCTTACACCTGAAGAAGACAGAAATTTTTTCCATACCTTGCCGTATTGTTTTGTTGTAACCGGCTTCCTACTTTGTAACAGAGTTGAGATTAGCCCCGGAGAGAACCCCCTGCTCTCTAATAATTTCCTTTCAAGTGCAAGTTCTTGACTCGTGGATGACAGACTGGGCCCTGCGACAGTAGATCCTGAAGGTCTGGTAATACCCAAGGGTCGGATATTGACATCTTCCTCATCCATGAGAACCAAGGTCTCTTCGGCCAGAACGGGGCAATTAAGATGACCAGCGCCCCGTCCTCCCGAATCTTCCTCAGCACTGCTGGAATCAGAATAAGAGGAGGGAAGGCATAGACAAGATGGTCACCCCAAGATATCAGGAAAGCGTCCACAGCTACTGGGTTCCCCAGAGGAGATAGGGAGCAAAAGGAGGCTACTTTTTTGTTTAGATGGCTCGCAAAGAGATCTATTTTGGGAACACCCCATCTTTCTGTGATCTGGGTGAATATTGATCGATTTAGTTCCCATTCCCCCTGTTTTAGGCTGGACCGGCTGAGGAAGTCTGCTTTGTAATTGTCTACTCCCCTTATGTGTAGGCTTGTTATGGATAAGAGGTTGCTCTCGGCTATTTGCAGGATTGAGTCGGTCACTTCCTTAGATTTTTGGAACGGGTACCCCCCTGGTGATTTAGGTAAGATACTACCACCCGGTTGTCCAACATTACCCTTACGTGGTGAGAGTGAAGGACCCCCAAGAATTCTTGAAGGCCAAATTTTACTGCAAGGAGTTCCTTCATGTTGGAGGATTTGTTTACAAGAGATGGAGACCAAATGCCCTGGGCTACTAGGTCGCCCAGATGGGCCCCCCACCCTGAAGGGCTTGCGTCTGTAGTCAGGACTTTCGAGACCTGAATTACCCATGGGACTCCCTGGGAAAGATTTTCCTGCGATTTCCACCATGTCAGAGAGTGATTGGTGCGAGGAGATAGAGTCAACTGCCCGTCTAAATGCCCTCCTAGATGGATTTGCTCCGATAATATCTGCCATTGAAGGACTCTTGAATGTAATTGGGCCCACTGGACCGCTGGAATGCAAGAGGTCATGGAGCCTAAGAGGGACATGGCCTGACGGAGTGTTATGGAGGGGAGAGATTGGGTTCTTGAAACTAAACTTTTTAGTTTTTGTATCTTGTTCTCTGGAAGCCGACACTCCATCTTTTTGGAGTCTAGAGTGAGACCTAGGTACTCCTGGACCTGAGAAGGCATTAGCCTGGATTTCTCTATGTGTATTAGCCAACCCAACTCCTTTAAAGAATGCATCACTATTACGAGTTGATCCTCGCAATGTTGCGGGGAGGAGCCTATCACCAAGAAATCGTCCAGATATGGAACGATTAGGGTATTTTCTTCCCTGAGGTGAGCCATTACCTCTGCTATCAGCTTTGTGAAAACCCTCGGGGCTATGGCAAGGCCAAATGGTAGAGCTGAAAATTGGAAGTGATTTAGGACTCCACTGATGTGAACTGCCATCCTGAGGAACCTCTGGTGATCCTTGTGTATTGGGACGTGATAATATGCGTCCTTTAGGTCCAGGACCACCATGAAGCATTGGGGAAACAACATTTTGATAGATGATTTTATCGTTTCCATCTTGAATGCTTGAACCTCCAAGTAATCGTTTAGTTTTTTTAGATTTATAATGGTCCTGAAGGAACCGTCTGGTTTCTTCCTCAGGAATAGAGGGGAATAGTACCCTTGCCCTCTTTCTTGTGGGGGAACCTCCAGGAGTACTCCCTTTTTTACTAGCCCGATGACCTCGTTTTCCAGTGCCAGCTGTTCTTCTGACGAAGATCTTATAGATGTCATCGTAAAAGAGGGACGGGGGCATTTTTTGAATGTCAGCCTCAGACCTGATTCTATGATGTTTAGAATCCATTGACTGGAGGTAATCTTTTTCCAGGCTGGGAGAAAGATAATCTCCCTCCCACCTGGGGCGAACCTTCATTGAGAAGGCTTCTTGGTATCGCTGGGGTTTTTGTTAAAGATGAACCCCTTGTTCTTGTTCCTCTTATCCTCCCACTTTCCCTGGCCTCTCCCAGGGTTCTTACGGAAAAACCTCTTGTTCCGAAAGGGCTTCCGGTAAGAGGGGAGACCTAGAGAGGGAAAGGACTTTTTCTTGTCCCCTGCTTTTTTCAAGATATCATCTAGTGTGGAACCGAACAAAAACTCCCCTTCGCAGGGGATAGTACACAATTTTGTTTTTGTTTGTAGATCACCAGGCCAATTCTTAAGCCAGAGGGCACGCCTGGCCGCATTAGCAAATACTGCCGACCTGGCAGCTAATCTTATAGAGTCTGCCGAGGCGTCAGCCAGAAAGGCCGCAGCTCCCCTTATTACGGGTAATGTCTTCAGCATCAAGTCTCGGGAAGTTTTCCCCTTTAATTGACCCTCTAATTGATTCAACCAGATCATTAGGGAGCGAGATGTGCATGCTGCTGCCACTGCCGGTTTCAGGCCTCCTCCCGCTGACTCCCAAGAGCCCTTGAGGAAGGCATCCGCCTTCTTGTCCATAGGGTCTTTTAGGACCCCCATGTCCTCAAACGGGAGAGCGAATTTCTTTGATACTTTCGCTATTGCTACATCTAATTTGGGGGCTTTTTCCCAAAAGGAGCAGGATTCATCCTCGAAGGGGTATTTCCTTTTTGGAGTTAGGAGAGTCTTTTTCATGGGTTTTTTCCATTCCTTTTTGATTAACGCTGCAATTGTTTCATTAAGCGGAAAAGCTCTTCTCTTTTTTTGTTCTAAGCCCCCAAACAATGTCTTGTGCTGATTTTTTAGGGTGGGAGTCTACTAACCCCATAGTACTCCTCACTGCCTTTATGAGGCCATCAGTGTCCTCTAATGGGAAACAATTGTGACCTCCTGAAGAAGAAGTGGATGACGAAGATGCGGAGGAGGAGTCGGAGGATACCGAACTCGCACTATCGCTGTCGGATTTAGAGACTGGGGACGGGGACCTGTGTCTGGCCCTTCTCCGTTTTTTTCCCCTTTTAAGGGATTTAAAGGTGTCTTCCACCTGCTCTTTAATCAGGTTTTTAAGATCTGTTGCAAACCCGGCCAGGCTTTCTGATACCATCTGCTGTATGCAGGAATTACATAGCTGCTTTTCCCAGGCGAGTGGAAGATCCTCTTTACAGATGGCACAGACTTTGTACTTGGTTTTACCTACGCTTTTCCTCCCCTAAAAGAGACAAATAATAATCTTACTGTCTCTAACTTTCACGAAGATCAACTTACCACCTCCAGGACCCATAAATACCGGTTGGGAATTCTCAGCCTCTGGCTTTTTCCCCGACGCCGTGCTGGACTCCTTGCTGTGTTGAGACCTTTGGCGTTCTTTGCTGGTGTCCTGGTAACCTTTCTGCTGTCGCCTTTTTTGCTGCTGCGGCGATGCTATAGGTGGAGGTGATTCAGGCAAGGGAGATGCCGGGTCGCTCATACTGCTGCTGCTGGTCTGCGCAAAAACACTTGCTGCGCTGGCGCTGACACGACAGCTCCTGAGGCTCCTGCCAATATACTGCAGAGCCACTGGGGGGGGAAGTAAATCCTCCCATTTAAACTTTCCCGCCGCTCCCCCTTGTTTATATATATATATATATTTATTTTTTTTTTCTTCTTCTTCTGCGCCTGCGCAGTAGCGCCCGGCCGGCACGAGGAGCGCTGAAACGCCGGCGCCTGCGCAGACGCTCCTGCGTCTTGTAGAAATGCCTAAGCGTTATGTCGGGATCTATGGAGCGTCCAGACTACGGCGAGGAGCGCCGAACGCCGACGCCTGCGCAGTTGCTTCCGCGGCGCCCCGGCGTCTCGCGAGACCAGCGCAGCTCCGGGCATGCGCCGACTTTCCAAGATGGCGCCCGGAGTACAGATATGGCGCTGCTGACCGGCACCCCCGGTCCTATGCAGACCCTTATTGCGCGGCTCTGCAAGCCCGATGGCATTGCAGTGTGCAGGCTGCCGCGCGCTAGGGGAGGGCCACGCCGCACCTCCCGCAACCACAGAGGGACCCCCCTGGATGTTGCCGCTGCTGCATCTTACCTGAGGAGGTGACCGCGAACTCCTTGTCACCTCCTCCACGCACCCTTGAGGCCTACTAGCCCCCAGCGGTGGTGCCTCGGGTCACCACCCCAGCCGAGGCAGAGGGACCCCAGCTGCCTGAATCGGACTGGTTGGCCCCGGAATTCCAACGCTGACTGGTAAGTCCGTAGGTCTCCCATCAAGGACAGGAAACCAACTGATGCAGGAGAGTGGTACCGCCTTTTTATCCGTAGGTTTCCTGTCCTTGGTGGGCGGATCCCCTCTCTCCGTGGTGCCGTCATGGGCAATCAGAGAAAACGCAGGTATCATTATTTGCTGCGTTTTTTGCTGCTGAAAAGTCAAGGACATTAACATGGGCAAAGAAAAAAAAACGCACCAAATTTGCAACAAAAAAGAAAAAAAAACTGCACCTAAACCTGCATTTTTGACGCAGCTTCTTTCCTGCCAAGATTAGGTTTTGCAGCAGAAAAAAATAGCAGCAAAAACGCCCTGCGTGAACTTACTTTAAGAAGCCACGTCACAAATTAGTGGTCACCAACCTTTGAGTACAGCTGGTGCAAAAAATATAACTCACTAAGGCTACTTTCACATTAGCGTTTCGCGGAGCCGCGTCGGGCGCAGCCGCGGCGACGCATGCGTCATGCGCCCCTATATTTAACAAGGGGGCGCATGGACATGCGTTATCGTGCGTTTTGTGACGCATGCGTCTTTTTTGGCGCAAGCGTCATGGCGCACAGGACGCAGGAAGTTGCATTTTTTTTGCGTCCAAAATCATGCCAAAAAAGGACGCATGCGTCACAAAATGATGCGTTTTGCATGCGTTCTTGTTTGCGTTGTGTCGCCGACGCAGCACCGCACAACGCAAATGTGAACGTAGCCTAAGGTCATCACAGCATCCTGGGAGTTCTAGTTTCACAGCTACTGAAAAGTCATATCCTAAACAGTCAGATGTGTTATGATGCAACATTAAGTACACCTGTGCCCCCCAGAAAACATAACTCATCAGCAATAATGTAGACTTCTTATTAGTTACGCCCATAAGGCATCATCAGAGAACAAATAGAGGGTGCGGTGTCAACAGACCTTCACCGGCCCGCAGCAAATGGATGGATACAATATACCAGCTTATGACATCTAACATGTACGGTATATACCTGAATCTGTGTGATGTGCGGGATCAAGAGGGCTGGGATCATCAGTGATGGGAATACAAAACTACATCCAGCCTTTCCATAGAGAGAAGTAGCTGATTACAGGGAGCAATAGACTGCACAGTAAAAGGGGGTAAGAGGCAACCTTGTGCCCACTATACAAAGCTCATCGTATATACACGAATATACATCAGTGTGTCTACTGTACACTGTGGAGCCCAAATTCAAAAAACCTGGGACTCTAAGGGTAGGTACACACATTCAGGAGTTGGAAGCGCTTTCGACGTAGCACATGTCCACTGCGTCCAAATAGACATGCTGCAGTCTGGAAAGACGGGCCGCATATCTGTCTCTGCGGGTAAGCTGCGGGAGTCCGTGCAAGCACAGTGGGCAAGGGATTTCTTAAAATCTCATCCACTACGCTGTAACATCTGGATGCTGCACAAGTACACACATACCTCAAGATGTAAAGGAAACATGGATATAATGATTTGGAAATCTCTTCTGGCCACATTTTATTCACAACAGAACATGGATCAGAAGGTGAAAAATATTTTCCCATTTAATTTGAAATTCTGATGGCAAAAATACATAAAAAATGTGAGGACATGGTTATTAAGAGGCTGGAAGAGTGGTACTCACGAAAAACAGTCTCTCAGAAGCAAAGATGGTCAGAGGCTCACCTAAACAACTGCGTCAAAACTATGGGACGTTTTCAGAAATATGTTCCTCAACATCAAATTCAAGACTTTGAATATTCTACAAGCTACAGTACAAATCATCAAAAGACACGAAATTCTGGTGAAATTTATGTGCATAAGGGACACGACCAACAGTCATGTGTGCACAAGGCCTAAAAAGAGGAGTGGGTGCTTCACAGTCGTAGACATGGGCCAGTCCCACCTTTGAGACGTGTTGTCATCAATTTCTAAAGTACTGGTAGTTAATTTTTTCAAATGAAATTGAAAAATGGCTAATTACCTTCTGATCTGTGTTATGTTCTGTTGTGACTAAAATAAGAGATTGCCAAATTATTGCTCATAAATACCACTCAAATGTAAAGAAAACTAGAAAGCAATCAGGCCCGTCGCCGTGCCCGCCACACACACACACACCCACGCCCGTCACCGTGCCCGCCACACACACACACACAGGCCCGTCGCCGTGCCCGCCACACACACACACACCCAGGCCCGTCGCCGTGCCCGCCACACACACACACACACACCCAGGCCCGTCGCCGTGCCCGCCACACACACACACACACACACCCAGGCCCGTCGCCGTGCCCGCCACATACACACACACCCAGGCCCGTCGCCGTGCCCGCCACATACACACACACCCAGGCCCGTCGCCGTGCCCGCCACACACACACACACACACAGGCCCGTCGCCGTGCCCGCCACACACACACACACACACAGGCCCGTCGCCGTGCCCGCCACACACACACACACACACACACCCAGGCCCGTCGCCGTGCCCGCCACACACCCAGGCCCGTCGCCGTGCCCGCCACACACACACACCCAGGCCCGTCGCCGTGCCCGCCACACACACACACCCAGGCCCGTCGCCGTGCCCGCCACACACACACACCCAGGCCCGTCGCCGTGCCCGCCACACACACACACACACACACCCAGGCCCGTCGCCGTGCCCGCCACACACACACCCAGGCCCGCCACACACACACACCCAGGCCCGTCGCCGTGCCCGCCACACACACACACCCAGGCCCGTCGCCGTGCCCGCCACACACACCCATGCTTGGTACATTATTATTTATAAATCACCATTGATTCCATGGATCTGTACATGAGAAAGGGGTTACATACAAATATTACCATGAACTAATAATGACTGACTGGTACAGAGGGGAAAGGACCCTGCCCTTGCGGGCTTACATTCTACAAGATGATGAGGGAAGGAGAGGTGGCTGGGGGTTGCCCATCACACGCAAATCCATACCCACCATACACACACCTAGCTATACCTTGTACAGCGGCCACCATACGCACACCTACCTATACCTTGTACAGCGCCCACCATACGCACACCTACCTATACCTTGTACAGCGCCCACCATACGCACACCTACCTATACCTCTCATCCCTTGGCATCGCAGACTTGGCCCTATCCTGGATCTCATCATACCCAACAGACCAGACATTCAGCGTCTCCCACTCACACACCACCTCCTCACCTCGCCCCCTATCTGTCGGAGTCCCACAAGGTTCAGTCCTTGGGCCCCTGCTCTTCTCCATTTACACCTTTGGCCTGGGACAGCTCATAGAATCTCATGGCTTTCAGTATCATCTCTATGCTGATGACACACAGATCTACATTTCTGGACCAGATATCACCCCCTGACTAACCAGAATCCCCCAATGTCTGTCCACCATTTCATCCTTCTTCTCCGCTAGATTTCTGAAGTTTAACATGGACAAAACAGAATTTATCATCTTTCCCCCATCTCACGCGATCCCCCCCCTCCCCCCCCACAAACCTATCCATTACAGTAAATGGCTGCCCACTCTCCCTAGTCCCACAAGCTCGCTGCCCCGGGGTAATCTTTGACGCTGATCTCTCCTTCAAACCACATATCCAAGCCCTTTCCACTTCCTGCCGACTTCAACTCAAAAATATTTCACGAATCTGTTCATTCCTCAACCAAGAATCTGCAAAAACCCTAGTCCATGCCCTCATCATCTCGCCTTGACTACTGCAACCTCCTGCTCTGTGGCCTCCCCTCTAACACGCGTGCACCCCTCCAATCTATTCTAAACTCTGCTGCCCGACTAATCCACCTGTCCCCCCGCTATTCCCTGGCCTCTCCCCTCTGTCAATCCCTTCACTGGCTCCCCATTGCCCAGAGACTCCACTACAAAACCCTAACCATGACGTACAAAGCCATCCACAACCTGTCTCATCCATACATCTGTGACCTCGTCTCCCGGTACTTACCTACACGCAACCTCCGATCCTCACAAGATCTCCTACTCTACTCCCCTCTTCCCACAATCGTATACAAGATTTCTCTTGCGCATCACCCCTACTCTGGAACCCACTACCACAACACATCAGACTCTCGCCTACCATCGAAACCTTCAAAAAGAACCTGAAGACCCACCTCTTCCGACAAGCCTACAACCTGCAGTAACCACCGATCGACCAAACCGCTGCATGACCAGCTCTATCCTCGCCTACTGTATCCTCACCCATCCCTTGTAGATTGTGAGCCCTCGCAGGCAGGGTCCTCACTCCTCCTGTACCAGTTATGACTTGTATTGTTTAAGATTATTGTACTTGTTTTTACTATGTATACCCCTCCTCACATGTAAAGCGCCATGGAATAAATGGCGCTATAATAATAAATATTATAATTAATAATAATAATACCTCGTACAGCGCCCACCATACGCCTCGTACAGCGCCCACCATACGCACACCTGCGCCTCGTACAGCGCCCACCATACGCACACCTGCGCCTCGTACAGCGCCCACCATACGCACACCTGCGCCTCGTACAGCGCCCACCATACGCACACCTGCGCCTCGTACAGCGCCCACCATACGCACACCTGCGCCTCGTACAGCGCCCACCATACGCACACCTGCGCCTCGTACAGCGCCCACCATACGCACACCTGCGCCTCGTACAGCGCCCACCATACGCACACCTGCGCCTCGTACAGCGCCCACCATACGCACACCTGCGCCTCGTACAGCGCCCACCATACGCACACCTGCGCCTCGTACAGCGCCCACCATACGCACACCTACGCCTCGTACAGCGCCCACCATACGCACACCTACGCCTCGTACAGCGCCCACCATACGCACACCTACGCCTCGTACAGCGCCCACCATACGCACACCTACGCCTCGTACAGCGCCCACCATACGCACACCTACGCCTCGTACAGCGCCCACCATACGCACACCTACGCCTCGTACAGCGCCCACCATACGCACACCTACGCCTCGTACAGCGCCCACCATACGCACACCTACGCCTCGTACAGCGCCCACCATACGCACACCTACGCCTCGTACAGCGCCCACCATACGCACACCTACGCCTCGTACAGCGCCCACCATACGCACACCTACGCCTCGTACAGCGCCCACCATACGCACACCTACGCCTCGTACAGCGCCCACCATACGCACACCTACGCCTCGTACAGCGCCCACCATACGCACACCTACGCCTCGTACAGCGCCCACCATACGCACACCTACGCCTCGTACAGCGCCCACCATACGCACACCTACGCCTCGTACAGCGCCCACCTATGCCTTGTACAGTGCCCACCATACACACACCTACGCCTTGCACAGTGCCCACCATACACACACCTACGCCTCGTACAGCGCCCACCTATGCCTTGTACAGTGCCCACCATACGCACACCTACGCCTCGTACAGCGCCCACCTATGCCTTGTACAGTGCCCACCATACACACACCTATGCCTTACACAGTGCCCACCATACACACCTACGCCTTGCACAGTGCCCACCATACACACACCTACGCCTTGCACAGTGCCCACCATACACACACCTACGCCTTGCACAGTGCCACCATATGACAGGGCCGGTCCCCACCACACACATGACCAGCTGCGCCCACTGGAGGCGGCACACAATGGCCGGTGCGGGGACTCCTATACGAGCTCCGTGCCGGCAGGACTAGGCCGCAGCTCGCACCGGGGCAGGGCGGAGGATTACACGGGAGCCGCCCTCCTATAACGCGGCTGAGGAGCGCTGTCGGCCGCCTCCGCCCTCTCCCTCCGGCCGCGGCCCCACATTCCCCCGTCAGGGCGGGAGGCACGACGTCACAGCTGGGCCCGGCAGCGCAGGTGCCCGGGGGGCGGTGTGGCGGCCGCGGGAGCCCGGAGCACGGCGCGGGGTAACTACCTCTAGGTCGCGGCCTTTGTTCTTGAAATTCTTCAGCCGCTGGTTGTCCAGCTTGTCGTTGTCAGCCATGATGGGAGCGCCGGGGCCTCGGTGTCAGCACAAGACTCGGGGACGGAGCACGTAGCACTGTGGTTCGCTTCTCAGGGCGGGGACGAGAACGCTGGAGCTCCGCCTGTCCGGTTAGCGTCGCAGCCAGCCCGCTCTCCTGCCGCTCGTCTGGGCGGAATGCCGGTAACAAGAAAGCCTCGAACTGGTGGAAATGACTCAGCCCACAGACAGGAATCCCCGCCGCTGATTGGCTGCCCGCTGACCCTGGAGGTGCTGAATTGCGCAAGGCTTCCGGCTGTTAGTCAGTCCGCCGAGCAGAGAGGGCGCTATAGCATCTCGGGGCAGGTAAAAGAGAGGAAAGGAAAAGGGGCGTCGGGTGTGTGGTCAGAACTTCCGGAAAATCAGAGGGAGAGGGGGCGTGTCAGGGACTAGGACAGGGGGTGTGGCCTGGCACGAATGGTTTCCCTCGTGTACCAATGTCGGGGTCACTGAGGCAGTATTCACGTGACGGATAGCAAGCCAGCGGGTCACGTAACACACGCCCACTGACTCCTCCCCTTACACAAGTGTTATAAAGGTGTGTTCTGTGAAGCATGGTTACTACAGGCGTGGTCGTGAGTCTCAGCCTGGCTGTGATTGGACGTTACGGGGTCTGAGCCTGGCTGTGTGATTGGACGCCGGGTCTGAGCCTGGCTGTGTGATTGGACGTTACCGGGTCTGAGCCTGGCTGATTGGACGTTACCGGGTCTGAGCCTGGCTGTGATTGGACGTTAGGAGGTCTGAGCCCGGCTTTATTATTGGCTGGCACCAGGGTTTATATTGGCGCCGTGCACGGACTCTAGATTAGGAAGTAAAGTGATCTGATGGATTGCAGTCTTGTCATGAAAAAACAAAAAGCGAACCTGTTACCCCCAAAATGGAAGATGAGCTGCGGCCACCACCATCAGGGGCTTATGTACAGCATTCTGTAATGCATTCTGTAATGCTGTAGATAAGCCCCTGATGTATCCTGAAACATGAGAAAAAGAGGTTAGATTATACTCACCCAGGGGCGGTCCCGCTGTGGTCCGATCCGATGGGCGTCGCGGTCTTGTCCGGGGCCTCCTATCTTCAAACGATGACGTCTTCTTGTCTTCACGCTGCGGCCCCGATGTACTGATTTGCCCTGTTGAGGGCAGAGCAAAGTACTGCAGTGCGCAGGCGCTGGGCCTCTCTGACCTTTCCTGGCGCCTACGCACTGCAGTACTTTGCTCTGCCCAGGGCTGCCACTAGATATTTCGGGGCCCCATACTGGCAACATTTTCAGGGCCCCCTTGAGACTCCACCCAGGCTCCACCCCAGCCCCGCCTCCACTCTCCACCCCTCGAACTGTCCACAGTCCCACCGCTCTCTCTTGGAAAAACTCCACTTCTCACCTATCACACATTAAGGGTATGTGCACACGATGCAGATTTAGTGCAGAACTGCAGCAGATTTTTCTGCAGCAGAAACGCTGCAGAACTGCACTGTGATCACAGTACAATGTAAATCAATGTGAAAAAAAAAAAAGCTGTGCACATGGTGCAGAAAAATCTGCGCAGAAACGCTGCAGATTTCAAAGAAGTGCCTGTCACTTCTTTTGTGCAGTTCTGCAGCGTTTCTGCACCCCTCCATAATAGAAATCTGCAGGTGCGTTTTTGATGCGTTTTTGATGCGTTTTTTGTGCAGATTTGTGCTCAAAAAACGCATCAAAAACGCATCCAAAACGCACCTGCAGATTCTGCCAGGAGATGCAGATTTAGTGCAGAACTGCAGCAGATTTTTCTGCACCAAATCTGCATCGTGTGCACACAGCCTAACAGTTCCCATCACCAGATCACACATAGCCGGCAGCTTTTGTTTTGGCCAAAAGATTTTTTAAGCCGCCACCATAACACGGTATATATAGGGATAATGGTGTGCACTCAGGTCAGGGACAAGGAGGTGCTGGTAAAACAGACCATGTGGTCCAGTCAAATAGAGAAAAATTACAGCGGGAGCGCCGCTGACCCCGCATCATAACATAGGACACACAGGCCACCCTTAAAAGTGACGGCCCCTGCAACCAGCCTTCCTCCACCCGGGACACAGAGACCTAATACTGGCCCTATTACAAGGTTATGCTTTAGAGGAATTGGTCGCCCACCGTCTACTATTGCCACTCTTTTCCATTTGTAACAAAGGATCAGAGTAACCCCATGAATAAGACCCAGGAGGGTCGAAACGTTGGGTTTCTGTCTACTTGTATATTTCCGTCTGCAAAAATCTGTGGCAACCTTTTTGTTTCTTCTTTTGAATAAACCTGGCATATACCTTTTTCTGCATCATACCAGTATTGTGTGCGGTAATTTTTCTCTACCATAACACGGTAGACACTTTTGGCCGGGCCCTACTCTACTGTAACCTATTAAATATTTGTTAAAATATGCAATACAGTTTAGGTATATTTTTATTTATTTTTCAATTTTTAAAATGACCAATAATGTCACATACAAGGAACAAATACCGCTACACCATGACCAGACCGCATATTACCACCACAGTGATCGAATAATATCACATACAGTAGCAAAAATAGAAAAAAACTCACCGACCCTGTCAAGCAGACTATTCCTTTATTGAAGCAACTGTGAACACATCTTCACGGCACGGGGGAGACAAAAAACAAGAAGAGGTGAGCGGGGAGAGGACAACAGCCGTTTCACGCCAACACCGGCGCTTCTACGGGTCCACACTGGGAGGAAGTAACGCCAGGTGAGATAAGTGCCGAAACACCGCCCCCTCTGACGTAGGTCCCGACCAGCGTAGGCAGAAAACAGGTGCAAATTAAAACACAATTAAAAACGTGAATATCAAAATCAGCAAAAGGGCATATGCACAACGATATTGTATATATACACCTGGAGTCACGAAATCCAACAAAATGTTAATGTTAAACACAAACAATCATATCAAACAAAATTGAGACCGTACAGAATACACTTACATAACGTTGATACAGTGTATCCCCAGAGTTGGTATTGCATCTAATTCCCTTATATCTACCAATCTATACATTTACAAACATAATTCCACCGAGAAATAACAATGGAAAGAAGACACCCGTTATACATCACTAACTGATCGCAATAAGGATGGTACTATTATAGCGGTATATCAAACGCAATTTCTATAAAAACACGGACATATCGATATTTTCATTGAGACCAGCCGGTCCTGTCGCCTTTGCTCTCATAATCCATCTAGCCTCTTGTTGTAGTAATAACCTCTGCAGATCTCCTCCTTGTTTTGGCAGAAAAACCTTCTCAATCCCTGCAAAGGTTAATACGTCGGGATTACCTTCATGGCATTCTCTGATATGTTGGATCAATCTAGGAACGCCTTTCCCTGAATCGATAGATTTATAATGTTCCCTAAAGCGCATGTACAATTTCCTTATTGTTTTCCCGATGTAAAATCTCCTGCAAGGACAGAATACCACGTAAACTACGTAGTCTGTCTTGCAGGTGATTAATTGACATGATGTGAACAGGGACCAATGTTCAAAGTGGAAGCCTGAATTTGGAAACGGCAATACCGACACTGTCCGCATCGGTGATTCCCTTTCGGGGTCATCCGTTCTAACCAGGTACTTTTGTAATCAGTTATACGATTCCGGACTAACACATCCCTCACTCTTTTCCCCCGTCTATTAGAGATATGGGGACCACCTGCGGCTATACTGGCCAACTCTCTGTCCCTTTCCAATATGTGCCAGTGTTTTCTTATTATCGATCTAATATCTCTGTCCATAGGACTATGTTGAAAACAAAAGGTAAACCGCCTAGGGGAGATCTCAATAGGATGTGTAGGATGCGAACGGGTATTAACCTGTTCCATGGCGTTCCCTAGGATGTCCTCAGGATACCCTCTGTCACGAAATCGTTGACATAATTCTTTTGACTGCTCCTCAAATCCTCTGGGTGTATTATTAACCCTTTTTGTCCTTAACAATTGACTATAAGGCAATGATCTTTTAACGTGAGGGGGGTGGAAGCTATCAAAATGTAGCAAAGAATTGACGGCAGAGGGTTTCCGGAATACAGATGTACATAATCTGTCCTGGATGTGAATAGCTAAATCCAAAAATTCTAATTTATCACCGCCAAAGTTAGAGGTGAAAGACATCCCCATTGTATTTATTGTATTCAAAAAGTCAACAAACTGATTAAATTCACACTCAGTACCATCCCAAATTAAGAATACATCATCAACATACCTTAAGTATGCTCTAATGTGTTTCAAAAAGATGTTCAGACTCGAATATACATAGTCCTCCTCAAACACTGCCATGTACAAATTAGCAAAAGTACATGCAGCCGGGGTCCCCATGGCAGTCCCAGTGATCTGCCTATACCAAACATCAAGAAAAGTGAAAGTATTGTGGGTGAGAATGAAGTGAAGACTCTCACAAACAAAATCAACATAATTGATGCTTTTATCAGTGGTCTCTAAAATTCGTCTGATGGAGCGAATACCTAATTCTTGCGGGATATTGGTATATAGGCTGATCACATCTATGGATGCCAGGGAGAACCCTGGCTGCCAATCCATATTCTGTATGCATTCCAAAAAAGAATTCATATCCTTAATGTATGAGGGGATATCTTTCAAAAGAGGGCGTAGAAGCCAATCAATATATTGGGAGAGGGGTTCAGTCAGTGAACCGATCCCTGACACGATCGGTCTCCCAGGAGGCGACGTGACAGATTTATGAATTTTAGGGAGAAAATACCAATGAGGTTTTGTGGGGAATTGAGGTAGCAGTCTTTCTGCTTTATTCTGTGTAATGATTTTATTCTCTACTGCTCGTCTCAAGAGGGAGCAGAGTTCCCCTTTAAATTTTTGTGTATAATCCCCCTTCAATTGAAGATAAGTGGTGGTATCTGATAACTGCCGTAAAGCTTCTGCTATATATGCCTCTCTTGATATTAAAACAACTTTGCCCCCTTTATCAGCTGGACGTATAATGACATCTGTCCAGCTAGCCATGTCTTTTAACGCCTCCTTTTCAGCCAAAGTCAGATTAGCAGATGATTTTTTTATACAGTATGGCTTCCATGTCTTTTAATACAAGTGTCTCAAATAAATCCACCATGTTCCCAGGGGAAGAAGGGGGAATATATGTGGAAGGAATACCACAAGGAAAGGACCATCAATAGTAGACGTGCTCTTCCCTTGATTAGATGGAGCAGGCGCGGACTGGCCCAGGTGGCAGGAATGCATATGCCCCCCGGGCCGGTGCCTAAGCAGCTGCACAGGGCCGCTGGAGGACTAGCAGTAGCAGTGATTGCAAGACATAGCGCCACCTGTAGTGCGCGGTGGCGTCATCCCGCCAGCAGCCGACATGTAGGCTGCAGGGGTATGTGAGGAGCAGGCTCCTGTGCGGCGCTGCCACTCTGAGGGAGAGAGCCAGCAGCAATCAAGATGAAAGGTCAGACTCAGCATACCCGCCTGTGTGTGCATGGAGCTCCAGCTTCTCCTGCTCTTATCTGTTATCCCGGCAGAGAAGGAGAGACGGGGGAGGTGCCGGACAGTGCAGAGCTGTGAGCAGGAGAAACTGAAGAGCTGCACATGGACATCAGCCGCCCCTGCACCACAGAGGAGAGTGTGTGATGTGTGTATGAGCCTGGTATCTGGTGTGTTGTGTATGTGATGGCTGCATGCATGTGTGTGATGGCTGCATGCGTGTGTGTGTGATGGCTGCATGCATGCGTGTGTGTGATGGCTGCATGCGTGTGTGTGATGGCTGCATGCATGTGTGTGATGGCTGCATGCATGTGTGTGTGATGGCTGCATGCATGTGTGTGATGGCTGCATGCATGTGTGTGATGGCTGCATGCATGTGTGTGATGGCTGCATGCATGTGTGTGACGGCTGCATGTGTGTGATGGCTGCATGTGTGTGATGGCTGCATGTGTGTGATGGCTGCATGCATGTGTGTGATGGCTGCATGCATGTGTGTGATGGTTGCATGTGTGTGATGGCTGCATGCATGTGTGTGTGTGATGGCTGCATGCATGTGTGTGATGGCTGCATGCATGTGTGTGTGATGGCTGCATGCATGTGTGTGATGGCTGCATGCATGTGTGTGTGATGGCTGCATGCATGTGTGTGATGGCTGCATGCATGTGTGTGTGATGGCTGCATGCATGTGTGTGTGATGGCTGCATGCATGTGTGTGTGATGGCTGCATGCATGTGTGTGTGATGGCTGCATGCATGTGTGTGTGATGGCTGCATGCATATGTGTGTGATGGCTGCATGCATGTGTGTGATGGCTGCATGCATGCATGTGTGTGTGATGGTTGCATGCATGCATGTGTGTGATGGCTGCATGCATGTGTGTGATGGCTGCATGCATGTGTGTGATGGCTGCATGCATGTATGTGATGTCTGCGTGAACAGGGGCGGATTATAAGAGGGTCAATATAGGCGGTAGCCCAGGGCCAAGTGGTGTGGGGGGGCCTGGGCTACCGCACAGATTGCCCGCCACCATCAGGGCATTACTGCCTGTGCCCTGACTGGCGTATCATATATGGGCCCGGTTGGCAGAGAGAGGGGGCCCGCATCGGGCCCCGTCTCATCTGCTCACCGGGCCCCTACCGGCGCTGTGGCGGTTTCCTATTGACGTGCGGGCGCGTGCCCGCACGTCAATAGTTAACAACAACAGCCGCCAGCCAATTGGAGGCTGGCAGCTGAAGTCGGCCGCAGGCGCACGCGCAGCGCACACGTCGCTGGCGTCTGACGTCATTGTCAGTCGCCGGCGAATGCGCGCTGCTGGAGGGAGCTCGCCGCCTGGAGCGCTGTTAAGGTGAGAACTCAGTTTGTTGATTGCTGGACACACTGGGGCAATGCTGGACACACTGGGGCAGATTGCTAGACATACTGGGGCAGATTGCTAGACATACTGGGGCAGATTGCTGGACACACTGGGGGCAATGCTGGACACTGGGGCAGATTGCTGGACACTGGGGCAATATGATGGACATACTGGGGCAGATTGCTGGACACACTGGGGGTAATATGCTGGACACACTGGAGCAGATTGCTGAACACACTGGGGCAGATTGCTGGACACACTGGGGCAATATGCTGGACACACTGGAGCAGATTGCTGGACACACTGGGGGTAATATGCTGGACACACTGGGGCAGATTGCTGGACACACTGGGGGCAATGCTGGACACTGGGGCAGATTGCTGGACACTGGGGCAGATTGCTGGACACTGGGGCAATATGATGGACATACTGGGGCAGATTGCTGGACACACTGGGGGTAATATGCTGGACACACTGGGGCAGATTGATGGACACACTGGGGCAGATTGCTGGACACTGGGGCAGATTGCTGGACACTGGGGCAATATGATGGACATACTGGGGCAGATTGCTGGACACACTGGGGGTAATATGCTGGACACACTGGGGCAGATTGCTGGACACACTGGGGGTAATATGCTGGACACACTGGGGCAGATTGCTGGACACACTGGGGCAGATTGCTGGACACACTGGGGCAGATTGCTGGACACACTGGGGCAATATGCTGGACATACTGGGGCAGATTGCTGGACACACTGGGGGTAATATGCTGGACACACTGGGGCTGATTGCTGGACACACTGGGGGTAATATGCTGGACACACTGGGGCAGATTGCTGGACACACTGGGGCAATATGCTGGACATACTGGGGCAATATGCTGGACATACTGGGGCAATATGCTGGACATACTGGGGCAGATTGCTGGACATACTGGGGCAGATTGCTGGACACACTGGGGGTAATATGCTGGACACACTGGGGCAGATTGCTGGACACACTGGGGCAATATGCTGGACATACTGGGGCAGATTGCTGGACACACTGGGGGTAATATGCTGGACACTGGGGCAGATTGCTGGACACAGTGGGGGCAATGCTGGACACGGGGGCAATGCTGGACACACTGGGGGTAATATGCTGGACACACTGGGGGCAATGCTGGACACTGGGGCAATATGATGGACATACTGGGGCAGATTGCTGGACACACTGGGGGTAATATGCTGGACACACTGGAGCAGATAGCTGGACACACTGGGGCAGATTGCTGGACACACTGGGGCAATATGCTGGACACACTGGAGCAGATTGCTGGACACACTGGGGGTAATATGCTGGACACACTGGGGCAGATTGCTGGACACACTGGGGGCAATGCTGGACACTGGGGCAGATTGCTGGACACTGGGGCAGATTGCTGGACACTGGGGCAATATGATGGACATACTGGGGCAGATTGCTGGACACACTGGGGGTAATATGCTGGACACACTGGGGCAGATTGCTGGACACACTGGGGCAGATTGCTGGACACTGGGGCAGATTGCTGGACACTGGGGCAGATTGCTGGACACTGGGGCAATATGATGGACATACTGGGGCAGATTGCTGGACACACTGTGGGTAATATGCTGGACACGCTGGGGCAGATTGCTGGACACACTGGGGGTAATATGCTGGACACACTGGGGCAGATTGCTGGACACACTGGGGCAGATTGCTGGACACACTGGGGCAGATTGCTGGACACACTGGGGCAGATTGCTGGACACACTGGGGCAGATTGCTGGACACACTGGGGCAGATTGCTGGACACACTGGGGCAGATTGCTGGACACACTGGGGCAGATTGCTGGACACACTGGGGCAGATTGCTGGACACACTGGGGCAATATGCTGGACATACTGAGGCAGATTGCTGGACACACTGAGGCAGATTGCTGGACACACTGGGGGTAATATGCTGGACACACTGGGGCTGATTGCTGGACACACTGGGGGTAATATGCTGGACACACTGGGGCAGATTGCTGGACACACTGGGGCAATATGCTGGACATACTGGGGCAGATTGCTGGACATACTGGGGCAGATTGCTGGACACACTGGGGGTAATATGCTGGACACACTGGGGCAGATTGCTGGACACACTGGGGGTAATATGCTGGACACACTGGGGAAGATTGCTGGACACACTGGGGCAGATTGCTGGACACACTGGGGCAATATGCTGGACATACTGGGGCAGATTGCTGGACACACTGGGGGTAATATGCTGGACACACTGGGGCAGATTGCTGGACACAGTGGGGGCAATGCTGGACACACTGGGGGTAATATGCTGGACACACTGGGGGTAATATGCTGGACACACTGGGGGTAATATGCTGGACACACTGGGGGTAATATGCTGGACACACTGGGGTAATATGCTGGACACACTGGGGCAGATTGCTGGACACACTGGGGCAGATTGCTGGACACACTGGGGCAATATGCTGGACACACTGGAGCAGATTGCTGGACACACTGGGGGTAATATGCTGGACACACTGGGGCAGACTGCTGGACACACTGGGGGCAATGCTGGACACTGGGGCAGATTGCTGGACACTGGGGCAGATTGCTGGACACGGGCAGATTGCTGGACACTGGGGCAATATGATGGACATACTGGGGCAGATTGCTGGACACACTGGGGGTAATATGCTGGACACACTGGGGCAGATTGCTGGACACACTGGGGCAGATTGCTGGACACACTGGGGCAGATTGCTGGACACTGGGGCAGATTGCTGGACACTGGGGCAGATTGCTGGACACTGGGGCAATATGATGGACATACTGGGGCAGATTGCTGGACACACTGGGGGTAATATGCTGGACACGCTGGGGCAGATTTCTGGACACACTGGGGGTAATATGCTGGACACACTGGGGCAGATTGCTGGACACACTGGGGCAGATTGCTGGACACACTGGGGCAATATGCTGGACATACTGGGGCAGATTGCTGGACACACTGGGGGTAATATGCTGGACACACTGGGGCTGATTGCTGGACACACTGGGGGTAATATGCTGGACACACTGGGGCTGATTGCTGGACACACTGGGGGTAATATGCTGGACACACTGGGGCAGATTGCTGGACATACTGGGGCAGATTGCTGGACACACTGGGGGTAATATGCTGGACACACTGGGGGTAATATGCTGGACACACTGGGGGTAAAATGCTGGACACACTGGGGCAGATTGCTGGACACACTGGGGGTAATATGCTGGACACACTGGGGCAGATTGCTGGACACACTGGGGCAGATTGCTGGACACACTGGGGCAATATGCTGGACATACTGGGGCAGATTGCTGGACACACTGGGGGTAATATGCTGAACACACTGGGGCAGATTGCTGGACACAGTGGGGGCAATGCTGGACACACTGGGGGTAATATGCTGGACACACTGGGGGTAATATGCTGGACACACTGGGGGTAATATGCTGGACACACTGGGGGTAATATGCTGGACACACTGGGGGTAATATGCTGGACACACTGGGGGTAATATGCTGGACACACTGGGGCAGATTGCTGGACACACTGGGGCAGATTGCTGGACACACTGGGGGTAATATGCTGGACACACTGGGGGTAATATGCTGGACACACTGGGGGTAATATTCTGGACACACTGGGGTAATATGCTGGACACACTGGGGCAGATTGCTGGACACACTGGGGGCAGGACTGGAGGCATGGGCAGAATGTAGATACGGGGCATGATTGGAGACACGGGGCAGAATGAAAGACATGGGGCAGGATTGGATTATGGGGCAGGATGGGGAGATCATATGGAGTAGAATGGATACTCATGAGGGCAGGATGCGAGAACATATGGCTGGAGCCAGGAATTAGATATACGGGGCCAGGATGGGGATTATTACCATAGGGGCTAATTAAGGGATATTATTACTGCAGTGATGTATTTATTTTATTTTTTTTAGTATACTGTTTTAAATGGGGGGGGGGGGGGCAGGCCTGTTACTGTGCAGAGTGACACTATGTCGCCTTTTTTTCTTCATGTGGTGTTGTGTAGAAGTTGTGAAAAATTAAGTAATGTGTTCTGCAAGCGGAGCTCGAGATAACTGTTATTTCTTGCAGAAACGAGTCCTGGCTGGAAGAAATGATGGCAGTCTGTGCTGGATGAAAGATGAAGGAGTTCACCTAGAGACATCACTGGTGAGTCAGTGTTACCTATACACTGACACTATACACTGTATACTATATACAGAGGTCCTGTGTACAATGTCACCAGTGATCACTGTATAACCTACACATTATATACAGAGCTCCTGTGTATAATACCACCAGTGATCACTGTATTACCTATACATTATATACAGAGGTCCTGTGTACAATGTCACCAATGATCTCTGTATTACCTCTACACAGACACTGCATACTAAGTACAGATCTCCTGTGAATACTGGCACTTATGGTGATAGTATTATGTTTTTTTGTTTTTTTTATTACTGATCAGTATTGTACTATTCAGTCACTATGTGGTGGTAATATGTGGTCTGGAAATGGTGTTGTGGTATTTGTCCCTTGTGTGTGCTATTTGGTCACCAAGTGGTGGTAATATGTGGTGTTGGCATGGTGCGGTGGTATTTGTTCCTTGTATGTGATATTATTCGATCACTGTGGTTGCAATTTGTGGTCTGGTCATGGTGCAGTGGTATTTGTTCCTTGTATGTGATATTGGTCAAAATATTCCTAAATTGTAATGCATATTTTAACAAAAATTTAATAGGTTACAGTAGAGTAGGGCCCGGCCATTTTCCTGGAATAATCTGGTTCAGGTATATCGTGACCCCCGTCACATGACCCCCGTCACATGACCGAGGGGGCCCACAGTGTCTGAACAGCCCGGGGCCCTGGCTACCCTTAATCCACCCCTGGCTGCCTGTGTGTGTGATGGCTGCCTGTGTATGTGATGGCTGCGTGTGTGTGATGCATTTGTGTCAGAGCTGCGTGTGTGTGTGTGAGCTGCGTGCGTGTATGTAATTATATAGTGGGGCTGTGTGTGTGTGTGTCATTTTACAGTGGTGCCGTGCGTGTCATACATTATGGCTGTGCGTATGTGTCATTATACAGTGGGGCTGTGTGTGTATGTGTCATTGGTGCATTCACTCTGTGTCATTCTATGTGACTGCAGACTTGTGCATCTCACATTGCTCGCAGAGCTGTGGTTATTTGGCATGTGTCTGGCTGCAAGTTTGTGATTGGCATACATGCGGTCACATGCCGACAAGACTTGCATGGCGAATGCAACTGTATTGAACAAGGCCCAAAACCGTCTGGTCGAAATGTGGCTGGGAATATATATATTGCATGATTGTGGTCACAAGACCACCTGTTGCCGGCACCAGAGAATCCTCATAACGCACAGTGCGCACGATATGAGGATTCACACATAGTGACTGTAGACATGTAGCATTATATCCGACAACCCCTTTAAGGATGAGCCGCTCCTCATGGGCCACTGCTGTGTGCTTGCCCCCCAGGCCAAAATTTGCCAGTCAGCCCCTGAGATGGAGTATTGGTGATATCCAGGAGGAGGATCGCATCTTCCCTTATATCAGCCAAGGTTTCATCTTTACCACCTGCCATAAATCCAAGAGCTCCTACCTGGCATGGCTGCTCGCCCTCCCATGTTACAGGATTAGTCGTGTTAGAAGCAAAAATTTGTGTAAATGAATCCCTTTAGAAGGAAAACACGGAGAAGTAAACGCAAATATCGCCCCAAGATGGCGGAACAAGAGGAAGTTTGTCTCCTGGAGATAGAAGCAGCGGCTCAACCTAATCCTAGTGATTGCGTCGTCAACTTGACCCAACGTGAACTGGGTCTTGCACACCTAACGTTACTTTCGAAAGGCCTGAACTTTTGTATACCCAAATTTTTTGATTTTCCTACTTTTCAGATTGACCTATTTAAAGCTATTAGAAAAATTCATTTGCACAAATTTTTTGCTTCTAACACGACTAATCCTGTAACATGGGAGGGCGAGCAG
The DNA here is from genome assembly GCF_032444005.1 of Ranitomeya imitator. Lineage (NCBI taxonomy): Eukaryota > Metazoa > Chordata > Amphibia > Anura > Dendrobatidae > Ranitomeya > Ranitomeya imitator. The sequence continues at coordinate 494,530,352 of NC_091286.1, read as the reverse complement.
CCATGCCAGGTAGGAGCTCTTGGATTTATGGCAGGTGGTAAAGATGAAACCTTGGCTAATATATGGGAGGATGCGATCCTCCTCCTGGATATCACCAATACTCCATCTAATCAACGGAAGAGCACGTCTACTGTTGTGAATTCTGTGGCCAAGCTCCCTCCTGTGGTCGTGAGTGGTACTTCGGCTGGTTCTGTCTATGAGCTTCCTTTGGTGGATGAGAGTGGTACTGCGGCTTCTGAGTTTCCTTCCTCAGGTGATGAGGTTAAATCGTTAGGTGCTGCTCTATTTAACTCCACCTAGTGCTTTGATCCTGGCCTCCAGTCAATGTTCTAGTATTGGTCTTGCTTCCTCCTGGATCGTTCCTGTGGCCTGTCTATCCTGCATAAGCTAAGTTTTGCTTGTGTTATTCTTGTTTGCTATTTTTTCTGTCCAGCTTGCTATATTGGTTTTTCTTGCTTGCTGGAAGCTCTGAGACGCAGAGGGAGCACCTCCGTACCGTTAGTCGGTGCAGAGGGTCTTTTTGCCCCTCTGCGTGGTTGTTTGTAGGTTTTTGTGTTGACCGCAAAGCTATCTTTCCTATCCCCGGTCTATTCAGTAAGTCGGGCCTCACTTTGCTAAATCTATTTCATCTCTGTGTTTGTATTTTCATCTTTACTCACAGTCATTATATGTGGGGGGCTGCCTTTTCCTTTGGGGAATTTCTCTGAGGCAAGGTAGGCTTATTTTTCTATCTTCAGGGCTAGTTAGTTTCTCAGGCTGTGCCGAGTTTCATGGGGAGCGTTAGGCGCAATCCACGGCTACCTCTAGTGTGGTGTGATAGGATTAGGGATTGCGGTCAGCAGAGTTTCCACGTCTCAGAGCTCGTCCTATGTTTTTGGGTAATTGTCAGGTCACTTTGTGTGCTCTGAACTTCAATGTCCATTGTGGTTCTGAATTACCTGTTCATAACAGTACTGGAGGCCCAAAGTACTAATGCTTCTCAATAGAGGGAAAAGAGAAGTTCTGAGACCATTTTTTTTTCTTTGCACTGTGTTCTGTCTTTCTTTTCCCCTTTACATCAGGGTGGTTCAGAACATAGGTGTGGACATGGACATTCAAGGTCTGTTTTCTTTGATGGATAATCTCGCTATAAATGTACAGAATATTCAAGATTTAGTGGTTCAGAATCCTATGTTAGAACCTAAAATTCCTATTCCTGAGTTATTTTCTGGAGATAGAGCTAAGTTTTTGAATTTTAAAAATAATTGTAAACTATTTCTGGCTTTGAAACCCCGCTCCTCTGGTGACCCAGTTCAACAAGTTAAGATCATTATTTCTTTATTACGTGATGACCCTCAAGACTGGGCATTTTCCCTTGCGCCAGGAGATCCTGCATTATGTAATATTGATGCGTTTTTTCTGGCGCTCGGATTGCTGTACGACGAACCTAATTCAGTGGATCAGGCAGAGAAAAATTTGCTGGCTCTGTGTCAGGGTCAGGATGAGATAGAGATTTATTGTCAGAAGTTTAGAAAGTGGTCCGTGCTCACTCAATGGAATGAATGTGCGCTGGCAGCTATTTTCAGAAAGGGTCTCTCTGAAGCCCTTAAGGATGTCATGGTGGGATTTCCTATGCCTGCTAATCTTAATGAGTCTATGTCTTTGGCCATTCAGATCGGTCGACGCTTGCGTGAGAGTAAATCTGTGCACCATTTGGCGGTATTATCTGAGCATAAACCTGAGCCTATGCAGTGCGATAGGACTTTGACCAGAGCTGAAAGGCAAGAACACAGACATCAGAATGGGCTGTGTTTCTACTGTGGTGATTCCACTCATGCTATCTCCGATTGTCCTAAGCGCACTAAGCGGTTCGCTAGGTCTGCCACCATTGGTACGGTACAGTCGATATTTCTTTTGTCCGTTACTTTGATCTGCTCTTTGTCTTCCTATTCTGTCATGGCATTTGTGGATTCAGGCGCTGCCCTGAATTTGATGGACTTGGAGTTTGCTAGGCGCTGTGGGTTTGTCTTGGAGCCCTTGCAGTGTCCTATTCCATTGAGAGGAATTGATGCTACGCCTTTGGCCAAGAATAAGCCTCAGTATTGCACCCAGCTGACCATGTGCATGGCTCCTGCGCACCAGGAGGATATTCGCTTTCTGGTGTTGCATAATCTGCATGATGTGGTCGTGTTGGGGTTGCCATGGCTACAAGTCCATAACCCAGTATTAGATTGGAAATCAATGTCTGTGTCCAGCTGGGGTTGTCAGGGGGTACATGGTGATGTTCCATTTCTGTCTATCTCATCATCCACTCCTTCTGAGGTCCCAGAGTTCTTGTCTGATTACCGGGATGTATTCGATGAGCCCAAGTCCAATGCCCTACCTCCGCATAGGGATTGTGATTGTGCTATCGATTTGATTCCTGGTAGTAAGTTTCCTAAGGGTCGACTGTTTAATTTATCTGTACCTGAGCACGCCGCTATGCGGAGTTACATGAAGGAGTCTTTGGAGAAGGGTCATATTCGCCCGTCATCGTCGCCATTGGGAGCGGGGTTCTTTTTTGTGGCCAAGAAGGATGGTTCGCTGAGACCTTGTATTGATTACCGCCTTCTAAATAAAATTACAGTCAAATTTCAGTACCCCTTGCCGCTGCTGTCTGATTTGTTTGCTCGGATTAAGGGGGCTAGTTGGTTCACCAAGATAGATCTTCGTGGTGCGTATAATCTTGTGCGTATTAAACGGGGCGATGAATGGAAAACACCATTTAATACGCCCGAAGGCCATTTTGAGTACCTGGTTATGCCATTCGGGCTTTCTAATGCTCCATCAGTGTTTCAGTCCTTTATGCATGACATCTTCCGAGAGTACCTGGATAAATTCCTGATTGTATACTTGGATGATATTTTGGTCTTCTCGGATGATTGGGAGTCTCATGTGAAGCAGGTCAGAATGGTGTTCCAGGTCCTGCGTGCTAATTCTTTGTTTGTGAAGGGGTCAAAGTGTCTCTTTGGTGTTCAGAAGCTTTCATTTTTGGGGTTCATTTTTTCTCCTTCTACTATCGAGATGGACCCTGTTAAAGTTCAGGCCATTTATGATTGGACTCAGCCAACATCTCTGAAGAGTCTGCAGAAGTTCCTGGGCTTTGCTAATTTTTATCGTCGCTTCATCAATAATTTTTCTATTATTGCTAAACCGTTGACTGATTTAACCAAGAAGGGTGCTGATGTGGTCAATTGGTCTTCTGCTGCTGTGGAAGCTTTTCAGGAGTTGAAGCGTCGTTTTTCTTCTGCCCCTGTGTTGTGCCAACCAGATGTTTCGCTTCCGTTCCAGGTCGAGGTTGATGCTTCTGAAATTGGAGCAGGGGCTGTTTTGTCGCAGAGAAGTTCTGATTGCTCGGTGATGAAACCATGCGCCTTCTTTTCCAGGAAATTTTCGCCTGCTGAGCGAAATTATGATGTTGGCAATCGAGAGTTGCTAGCCATGAAGTGGGCATTCGAGGAGTGGCGTCATTGGCTTGAAGGAGCTAGGCATCGCGTGGTGGTCTTGACTGATCACAAAAACTTGACTTATCTCAAGTCTGCCAAACGGTTGAATCCTAGACAGGCTCGTTGACCGCTGTTTTTCTCCCGTTTTGACTTTGTGGTTTCGTACCTTCCGGGCTCTAAAAATGTGAAGGCGGATGCCCTGTCTAGGAGTTTTGTGCCCGATTCTCCGGGTTTGCCTGAGCCGGCGGGTATTCTCAAAGAGGGGGTAATTTTGTCTGCCATCTCCCCTGATTTGCGGCGGGTGCTGCAAAAATTTCAGGCTAATAGACCTGACCGTTGCCCAGCGGAGAAACTGTTTGTCCCTGATAGGTGGACGAATAAAGTTATCTCTGAGGTTCATTGTTCGGTGTTGGCTGGTCATCCTGGAATCTTTGGTACCAGAGATTTGGTGGCTAGATCCTTTTGGCGGCCGTCTCTGTCGCGGGATGTGCGTTCTTTTGTGCAGTCCTGTGGGATTTGTGCTCGGGCTAAGCCCTGCTGTTCTCGTGCCAGTGGGTTGCTTTTGCCCTTGCCGGTCCCGAAGAGGCCTTGTACACATATCTCTATGGATTTTATTTCGGATCTCCCCGTCTCTCAAAGAATGTCGGTCATTTGGGTGGTTTGTGATCGCTTCTCTAAAATGGTCCATTTGGTGCCCTTGTCTAAATTGCCTTCCTCCTCTGATTTGGTGCCATTGTTTTTCCAGCATGTGGTTCGTTTACATGGCATTCCAGAGAACATCGTTTCTGACAGAGGTTCCCAGTTTGTTTCGAGGTTTTGGCGAGCCTTTTGTGCTAGGATGGGCATTGATTTGTCTTTTTCCTCGGCTTTCCATCCTCAGACAAATGGCCAGACTGAACGAACCAATCAGACCTTGGAAACATATCTGAGATGTTTTGTTTCTGCTGATCAGGATGATTGGGTGTCCTTTTTGCCTTTTGCTGAGTTCGCCCTTAATAATCGGGCCAGCTCGGCTACTTTGGTTTCGCCGTTTTTCTGCAATTCTGGGTTCCATCCTCGTTTCTCTTCAGGGCAGGTTGAGTCTTAGGACTATCCTGGTGTGGATACTGTGGTGGATAGGTTGCAGCAGATTTGGACTCATGTAGTGGACAATTTGACTTTGTCCCAGGAGAAGGCTCAACGTTTCGCTAACCGCAGGCGCTGTGTGGGTCCCCGACTTCGTGTTGGGGATTTGGTTTGGTTGTCATCTCGTTATATTCCTATGAAGGTTTCCTCTCCTAAATTTAAGCCTCGTTTCATTGGTCCATATAGGATTTCTGAGGTTCTTAATCCTGTGTCTTTTCGTTTGACTCTTTCAGCTTCTTTTTCCATCCATAACGTGTTCCATAGGTCATTGTTGCGGAGATACGTGGCACCTGTGGTTCCATCTATTGATCCTCCTGCTCCGGTTTTGGTTGAAGGGGAATTGGAGTATATAGTGGAGAAGATTTTGGATTCTCGTGTTTCGAGACGGAAACTCCAGTATCTGGTTAAGTGGAAAGGTTATGGTCAGGAAGATAATTCCTGGGTCTTTGCCTCTGATGTCCATGCTGCCGATCTGGTTCGTGCCTTTCATGTGGCTCATCCTGGTCGGCCTGGGGGCTCTGGTGAGGGTTCGGTGACCCCTCCTCAAGGGGGGGGTACGGTTGTGAATTCTGTGGCCAAGCTCCCTCCTGTGGTCGTGAGTGGTACTTCGGCTGGTTCTGTCTATGAGCTTCCTTTGGTGGATGAGAGTGGTACTGCGGCTTCTGAGTTTCCTTCCTCAGGTGATGAGGTTAAGTCGTTAGGTGCTGCTCTATTTAACTCCACCTAGTGCTTTGATCCTGGCCTCCAGTCAATGTTCTAGTATTGGTCTTGCTTCCTCCTGGATCGTTCCTGTGGCCTGTCTATCCTGCATAAGCTAAGTTTTGCTTGTGTTATTTTTGTTTGCTATTTTTTCTGTCCAGCTTGCTATATTGTTTTTTCTTGCTTGCTGGAAGCTCTGAGACGCAGAGGGAGCACCTCCGTACCGTTAGTCGGTGCGGAGGGTCTTTTTGCCCCTCTGCGTGGTTGTTTGTAGGTTTTTGTGTTGACCGCAAAGCTATCTTTCCTATCCTCGGTCTATTCAGTAAGTCGGGCCTCACTTTGCTAAATCTATTTCATCTCTGTGTTTGTATTTTCATCTTTACTCACAGTCATTATATGTGGGGGGCTGCCTTTTCCTTTGGGGAATTTCTCTGAGGCAAGGTAGGCTTATTTTTCTATCTTCAGGGCTAGTTAGTTTCTCAGGCTGTGCCGAGTTTCATGGGGAGCGTTAGGCGCAATCCACGGCTACCTCTAGTGTGGTGTGATAGGATTAGGGATTGCGGTCAGCAGAGTTTCCACGTCTCAGAGCTCGTCCTATGTTTTTGGGTAATTGTCAGGTCACTTTGTGTGCTCTGAACTTCAATGTCCATTGTGGTTCTGAATTACCTGTTCATAACAGTCTACTATTGATGGTCCTTTCCTTGGTGGTATTCCTTCCACATATATGCCCCCTTCTTTCCCTGGGAACATGGTGGATTTATTTGAGACACTTGTATTAAAAGACATGGAAGCCATACTGTATAAAAAAATCATCTGCTAATCTGACTTTGGCTGAAAAGGAGGCGTTAAAAGACATGGCTAGCTGGACAGATGTCATTATACGTCCAGCTGATAAAGGGGGCAAAGTTGTTTTAATATCAAGAGAGGCATATATAGCAGAAGCTTTACGGCAGTTATCAGATACCACCACTTATCTTCAATTGAAGGGGGATTATACACAAAAATTTAAAAGGGAACTCTGCTCCCTCTTGAGACGAGCAGTAGAGAATAAAATCATTACACAGAATAAAGCAGAAAGACTGCTACCTCAATTCCCCACAAAACCTCATTGGTATTTTCTCCCTAAAATTCATAAATCTGTCAGGTCGCCTCCTGGGAGACCGATCGTGTCAGGGATCGGTTCACTGACTGAACCCCTCTCCCAATATATTGATTGGCTTCTACGCCCCCTTTTGAAAGATATCCCCTCATACATTAAGGATATGAATTCTTTTTTGGAATGCATACAGAATATGGATTGGCAGCCGGGGTTCTCCCTGGCATCCATAGATGTGATCAGCCTATATACCAATATCCCGCAAGAATTAGGTATTCGCTCCATCAGACGAATTTTAGAGACCACTGATAAAAGCATCAATTATGTTGATTTTGTTTGTGAGAGTCTTCACTTCATTCTCACCCACAATACTTTCACTTTTCTTGATGTTTGGTATAGGAAAAACACAGGAATGAATGCCAGGTATATATATATTAATAAAATAGCCTATAAATCCTATGTATAATATCAGTTCTATACCCAGTACCACCTATGTCAGAGAGATGTAGTGAAAACCACTACTTAAACAAAGAAGGCATATACCAAATATGGAAATGGCCAACAGTTACAAAAGATAACAGAGAATGTATAAAGAATATTATTTTATTTTATTTAATTTTTTATATTATGCAATAGCAGTCAATATATACACTATATAATACATAAGATTAAAATATAATTATATCACCATATATAAAATCTATGTGTATTAGTATACAATGGGCACATAAAAACCTCATATATAGATCAGATGGTTCGGTCACACAAAAAGGTAGTAAAATATATTTTAGAGGAATAGTAAAAAAATGATGATGAATACCCGAAAGATGGTAAAAGAACGCTCAAAAATTATATATAGAAAAATATTTTTAGACAAATATATATTTATAGATTGGTCCACCTGGCTCATAAATGCTATGTGTAAAAAAAGTGTATAGAAGATATATTAAAAGTGCAAAGTGCTAGTAAACAATATACTGAGAGATTTCACATAAGATTAGGGACTGACGAAGGAACTTCTGGGTCCGAAACACGTGTCGGGGTGCACATCCTCAGTCATTTGGCGGTCCTGGTGATATTGCCCGTATTTCCTATAGTAAGTAGCAATTGTCTAGCTATATATATGTGTCACTACCCTGGCCGGATATGTGCTTTGTGTATCTGACATACCTTGTCATTACTGAACACTCTAACTAGCACTTTACCCTAATCTTATGTGAAATCTCTCAGTATATTGTTTACTAGCACTTTGGGATTGAGAAAGTTTTTCTGCCAAAACAAGGAGGAGATCTGCAGAGGTTATTACTACAACGAGAGGCTAGATGGATTATGAGAGCAAAGGCGACAGGACCGGCTGGTCTCAATGAAAAAATCGATGTCCGTGTTTTTATAGAAATTGCGTTTTGATATACCGCTATAATAGTACCATCCTTATTGCGATCAGTTAGTGATGTATAACGGGTGTCTTCTTTCCATTGTTATTTCTCGGTGGAATTATGTTTGTAAATGTATAGATTGGTAGATATAAGGGAATTAGATGCAATACCAACTCTGGGGATACACTGTATCAACGTTATGTAAGTGTATTCTGTACGGTCTCAATTTTGTTTGATATGATTGTTTGTGTTTAACATTAACATTTTGTTGGATTTCGTGACTCCAGGTGTATATATACAATATCGTTGTGCATATGCCCTTTTGCTGATTTTGATATTCACGTTTTTAATTGTGTTTTAATTTGCACCTGTTTTCTGCCTACGCTGTTCGGGACCTACGTCAGAGGGGGCGGTGTTTCGGCACTTATCTCACCTGGCGTTACTTCCTCCCAGTGTGGACCCGTAGAAGCGCCGGTGTTGGCGTGAAACGGCTGTTGTCCTCTCCCCGCTCACCTCTTCTTGTTTTTTGTCTCCCCCGTGCCGTGAAGATGTGTTCACAGTTGCTTCAATAAAGGAATAGTCTGCTTGACAGGGTCGGTGAGTTTTTTTCTATTTTTGCTACTGTATGTGATATTATTCGATCACTGTGGTGGTAATATGCGGTCTGGTCATGGTGTAGCGGTATTTGTTCCTTGTATGTGACATTATTGGTCATTTTAAAAATTGAAAAATAAATAAAAATATACCTAAACTGTATTGCATATTTTAACAAATATTTAATAGGTTACAGTAGAGTAGGGCCCGGCCAAAAGTGTCTACCGTGTTATGGTAGAGAAAAATTACCGCACACAATACTGGTATGATGCAGAAAAAGGTATATGCCAGGTTTATTCAAAAGAAGAAACAAAAAGGTTGCCACAGATTTTTGCAGACGGAAATATACAAGTAGACAGAAACCCAACGTTTCGACCCTCCTGGGTCTTATTCATGGGGTTACTCTGATCCTTTGTTACAAATGGAAAAGAGTGGCAATAGTAGACGGTGGGCGACCAATTCCTCTAAAGCATAACCTTGTAATAGGGCCAGTATTAGGTCTCTGTGTCCCGGGTGGAGGAAGGCTGGTTGCAGGGGCCGTCACTTTTAAGGGTGGCCTGTGTGTCCTATGTTATGATGCGGGGTCAGCGGCGCTCCCGCTGTAATTTTAATTTGCACCTGTTTTCTGCCTACGCTGGTCGGGACCTACGTCAGAGGGGGCGGTGTTTCGGCACTTATCTCACCTGGCGTAACTTCCTCCCAGTGTGGACCCGTAGAAGCGCCGGTGTTGGCGTGAAACGGCTGTTGTCCTCTCCCCGCTCACCTCTTCTTGTTTTTTGTCTCCCCCGTGCCGTGAAGATGTGTTCACAGTTGCTTCAATAAAGGAATAGTCTGCTTGACAGGGTCGGTGAGTGTTGCCACGTTTTTTTTCTATCTTTGCTACTATGTGTCTACTTTGCTTCGGACGTGAGCACCTCCCCTAAGTGTTAGGCTCGGCTGCTTAACTAGTGACTCCACACTTAGTCTCGCTGCTGGGCTGTGCTGTTATTTCTTTTTTTGCATTGGAATATCACATACAAGGAACAAATACCACAACACCATGTCCAGACCACATATTACCACCACATAGTGACTGAATACTACAATTCTGATCAGTAATTAAAAAAAAGCACCATACTATCACCATAAGTGCCATTATACACAGGAGATCTGTACTTAGTATTCAGTGTCTGTGTACAGATAATACAGTGATCACTAGTGAAATTATACACAGGAGCTCTGTATATAGTATGCAGTGTATAGTGTCAGTGTATAGGTAACACACTGACTCACCAGTGACGTCTCTAGGTGAAGTCCTTCATCTTTCATCCAGCACAGACAGCCATCACTTCTTCCAGCCAGGACTCGTCTCTGCAGGAAATAACACAGTTATCTCGAGCTCCGCTTGTAGAACAAATTACTTAATTTTTCCCAACTTCTACATTACACCACATGAATAAAAAGAGGCAACATAGGGTCACTCTACACAGTAACAGGACCGCCCCCTCATTTAAAACAGTATACTCAAAAAATAACATAAATACATCACCGCAGTAATAATGTTCCTTAATTAGCCCCTATGGTAATAATATTCCCCATCCTGGCCACCGTGTGTCTCATTCCTGGCGTCCGCCATATGTTCTCCCATCCTGCCCTCATGAATATCCATTCTGCCCCATATGATCTCCCCATCCTGCCCCATCTGTCTCAATCATATCCATCCTGCCCCTTGATCCTGCACGATCTGTCTCCAATCCTGCCCTATCTGTCTCCAATTCTGCCCCCAGTGTCTCCAATCATGCCCCATGTCTTTCATCCTGCCCTGTGTCTCCATTCTGCCCCGTCTCCAATCATGCCCCCATGTCAGCAATCCTGCCACTTGTCTCCAATCATGCCCCCTGTGTCTCCATTCTGCCTCATCTGTCTCCAGTCTTGCCCCCATGTCTTTCTTCCTGCCTCGTGTCTCCAATCATGCCCCGTATCTCCATTCTGCCCCGTGTCTCGCATTCTGCCCCTGTGTCCAGCATTCTGCCCCTGTGTCCAGCATTCTGCCCCTGTGTCCAGCATTCTGCCCCTGTGTCCAACATTCTGCCCCAGCGTGTCCAGCATTCTGCCCCAGTGTGTCCAGCATTTCTGCCCCAGCGTGTCCAGCATCTCTGCCCCGGGGCCCCCTGGATCGCCGCTCTCAAAAAAAAGCCAAAACATGACTTCTTACCTGGCTGTGCTCCTGCAGAGGGCGAAGCTCACTCCCTCCACGCAGGTGAAGCACGCACTCGCCGGCGGCTGACAATGACGTCAGACGCCGGCGAAGTGCGTACTGCAGCTCAAATCAGCTGCCAGCCTCCGACTGGCTGGCGGCCGTTAACTATCGACGTGCGGGCGCGGGCCCGCACATCAATAGCGTGCCGCAGCGCCTGTAGGGGGGCCCGGTGAGCAGATGAGACGGGGCCCGATGCGGGCCCCCTCTGCCCACTGGGCCCCATACGCCAGTCATGGCTGTAATGCCCTGATGGCGGCCCTGGTGGGCCCCTAGAGTCTATTCACCCTGTGGGTCCCAGACACCCCAGTCTGACCCTGCATGGACCGATCCTACCGACTACGGCAAATGTAAACACGAGAGCGGTAGTCATGACCGAGTTGCTGTCCGGTTAAAGGGAACCTGTCACCCCCAAAATCGAAGGTGAGCTAAGCCCATCGGCATCAGGGGCTTATTTACAGCATTCTGTAATGCTGTAGATAAGCCCCCGATGCAACCTGAAAGATGAGAAAAAGAGGTTAGATTATACTCACCCAGGGGCGGTCCCGCTGCGGTCCGGGGCCTCCCATCTTCATATGATGACGTCCTCTTCTTCTCTTCACGCTGCGGCTCTGGCACAGGTGTACTTTGTCTGTCCTGTTGAGGGCAGAGCAAAGTACTGCAGTGCGCAGGTGCTGGGCCTCTCTGACCTTTCCCGGCGCCTGCGCACTGCAGTACTTTGCTCTGCCCTCAACAAGACAGAGAAAATGCTTGTTACAGAATGCTGTAGATAAGCCTCTGATGCCCGTAGGATTAGCTCATCTTCGATTTTGGGGGTGACAAGTTCCCTTTAAGCTCTGGCACTTTACAGGAGATCAGTGTCCCAGTCCCAGTGTGCTGTCAGGTGTGGGGGACAGCACACTCCCTTGTATATAAATATCCCAAACACTGCGGTCCCCATGAATCTGCCCAGTGGCCAGAGTAATTGATGTTGCTGGCCGGAGGTACTTTATCTCTGTTCTAAAGTTATGTGATAATTCTATGCAGTAAAGTCACAACCAGACCTAGAGATGGTAAATATTATTTATTTTAGTAATATTTTGTAATTAATGGAATATATGACAACATGATAGTCTGGGGTTGCAGCTGTTATCAGGATCACTGCACATGATGGAATCAGTATCTCTACAAAGCAGATGAGGAATCTGTGGATCATACGGGAAATGATCTGTAACTTCTGCAGATTTCTGTAAAGAGAAGAAGTCACATTATTACATCACATCAATAGATTCCGAATAACAAATTAAATACAAATGAGCTGGAGACTAAAAGAAAGCTAAATCTAATATCTACTTATTATGGGATGGAGGCGTAATGGTAGACAACTTACCATCCAATGTTTTTGGGAAATCTCTGTTCATAGCCTTTAATGCTTGGCGAGATGTTGACCAAAGCTGTTGGTAAGCTAAAACCACACCAGAACAGTATGGAAATAAAGGAAGCTTTTTTCTCCAGTCTTCAAAATAATGTAGATTTCTGTGAAGAGAACACAAGATATTACATCACATCCATAGATTCGTATTAAAAAGTAAATATTAATGGGCTGGAGACTAAAAAATAACTAATTCTGATACCTACTTACAAGAAGTACAGGTTATTCTGATCTAATTCCTCAATGTTCTCCAGACTTGGACCTTCCTTCTACAAAAATGAGAAAATACAAATTATTTTTCATTTTACATGTAATATACATGTTATAGGACAAAGAGAATGAGAGATGACGTACCATCTGGTGTTTTGGGGATATCCGTGCTCATAGCTCGTCATGTTTGATGAGATGGTGACCAAAGCTGATGGTAAACTACAGAGAGACCAGAACAGTAAAAAAGATTAGGTGATTTTTTTCCAATCTTCAAAATGATGCAGATTTCTTTGAAGAAATTATGACAAAATATTACCCCACATCAATTGACTCCTAGTAAAAAAAAAAAAGGTATTAATCAGCTGGAAAATAAAAGAAAGCAAATTCTAATATCTACTTACATGCATGATACAAGTCATTCTGATCTAACTCCTAGGTGTTCTCCAGACTTAGACATTTCCTCTACAAAAAAAGAGAAAACAATTAATTCTATGTTACATGTTATATTCATACTAGCTATTGAACCCGTTCTACGCCCATGTGGCAGCAATTATATTGGTATATGGTCTCCATCCTTGGTATGTGCTGCTTCCATCCTGCGCCCTAATCTTGTCATGTGCTGCGACCATCTTGCGCCCCCATTCTGTCATGTGCAGCCCCCATCCTGTGCCACATTCCTGTCATGTGCAGCCCCCATCCTGCGCCCTCATCCTGTTTTGTGCGCCTCCATCTTGTCATGTGCTACTCTCATCCTGTGCCCTGATCCTGTCATGTGCTCCCATCCTGCACCCGCATCTTGTCGTGTGCTGCTCCCATCCTGCGCTCCCATTCTGTTATGTGCTACTCCCATCCTGAGCCCCCATTTTGTCATGTGCTGGTCCTTTCCTGCATGCCCATCCTGTCACGAGCTGCTTCCATCCTGTGCCGCTCCCATCCTGCGCCCCCATTCTGTCATGTGCTGCTCCCATCCTGCTCCCCCATCCTGTATTGTGCTGCTCCCATCCTGCGCCACCATTCGGTAATGTGCTGCTCCCATCCTGCGCCCCCATTCTGTCATGTGCTGAACCCATTCTCCACCCCCATTCTGTCATGTGCTGCTCCCATCCTGCGCCTCCATTCTGTCATGTGCAGTAAAAAGTCACTGGCTTGCTGCGCTGACGTATTTTCTATATATATTCAGTAGAAAGTGGCTGGATTGCTCAGCTGACGTATTTTATATATAGATTCAGTCTAAAAATGGTGCCACAAAGTGCGGACTGCGCAAGCGCTGATTCCGGCGCCCCAACCCTCCTGGGCCACAATCCTCATCCCCGGATGCGTAACTCTGTGGGGTCCAGACTGCGCAGGTGCGTCGTGCTTGTGCAGTCTATAAAGGCTTCGGACAGAGTGACGCTCCTAGCATTATATTATAGATTATGGGACAGATGAATGAGAGATGACTTACCATCTGGTGTTTTTGGGAGTCTCTGTTTATAACCTTTCATGGTAGATGTTGACCAAAGCTGATGGTAAACTAAAGAGAAAGCAGAACAGCAGGAAGTTAAACCATTTTTTTACAGCCTTTAAATGAATGTGGTTTTAATGTATGCATAACTCCCTTACCTGATCTGGAATTCAGAATGGTCTTTTCCACTGTCCGCACCATCACGATGGTGCTTTATTGTAAGCATTGGTGACGGCACAGGGGGCACAGAGAGCTGGAGCGGAGCCATCTACGCACACAGCCCTTATGGAAGATGTGATTGCATGGGAGGACTGTGACCTGCTCTCCGACCTCATATTCAGTCATGCAGATGACACACGACTGGACCTCCTGTGGGGTTACCACCTTTGTTGGGAGATTTGCAATTTGCAGTTTTCTCCTGCCAATCCGACTAATCCTTCCCATTTGCACAGGTACGTTTTGTGCAGGTGGAGCCTGCTCCTGTGGAGCCTGTGGCAGTGGTGGTGTCATCACACCCACTTCCTGCCGTTGAATGGGTGGGAGGGGACGGCCGCCATCCCTGCTGCTCTCTCCTGTTGATGTGGATGGCTCTGCAGGGGCTGGTCTTAGAGGAGAGCGGCTTCTTTCTCTGCTCTCTTCTTGTCCTCTAGGCCTTGGAGGATCTATGGCCTGTCTCCCTCTCCTCTCAGTGACAGCATTGTTGTCACTCTGACGTCCATGACGACTGGCAGAAGGCCTCTCCTGATCTCTTTGAGGAGACCTAGTCCGTCCATGGAGAATTATGGTTTGACCTATAAAAAAATGAGAATTTATCAGAATTATTCCCAATTTTATCAATCACTTTTGGGTTATAGCGATGGGCTTGTCTGATTCTGTGGTGTTTAGGGAGGGTAACCCTAGAAGAATGTACCTTTATTTTGGACTAAGTAAACCTGCATTGTCTGCCCCGAAATGTGGCCCAGCGTATCCCAGAGATAGCTCCTCTCAGGAAAGCCCTATAAGATGTGAATAATGTCTATCTCCCCGGAATATTTCACTTACCTCGGTTTTCTGGTCGTCGCAGCCATGCCTCATTGTCCTCAATCAGCTGACGCAGCTCCCTGGCACTCATGGCTTAGGTACCTGAAGCTGACTGATGGAATATTGGAGAACTAAGCTCTCCGGTGGCACCGCTGTTATTGTGCTCTGATCAAAGATCAAAAAAAGCAATGGAAGTAATCACTAGATGTGTAAAACAAACTAGTTCGCTCTTCCAGAACCAAAATAAAGTCTCAGCAAAAGCCTCAACTCAAGAAATGGCGCTGATATCACAGTGCCCTGAGTTTATATACCCTCAGGACATTCCATAATGCCATTATGACATCATAATTGAGTACCAGCCTAAGCATTTCATTGTGACATCAGAGAAGCCAAGCTGCCATGTTCTTCATAATTTATAGTTGTGGGTGGTACATTATTGCTAAACTGTACAGACCTCAGCTGCTGCAGAACCTCTTTGACAGAGGTTGATAGGAACTGAGGCGTGTATTATGAAGCTCTGTAGAAGATGATGTTTGTATTACGAAAATCTGAGGCAGCTGAGCGGAGTATTATTTTATTTTTTGGCACAGTAGAAGCCATTTTCATCAAAATTCATTTGGGTCACAATAACTCTGCAGGAAGAGCTATTCAGTGTCCAAACTCTTATTCAGGGCCAGCGTCAGCACCTGGGCAAGTAACAACAAAAAACTGACTGGCACATCCAAACTAGTCTCAATGGTTGCATACTAGGAGCAGCTACCTCCATATACAACATACAAAAAAAGGGTTGTGCTCTATCGTGCTAAAGCATGTCAATGTGAAATACATGAATATATGAATAGCAATATGGCACCCGGGCAAGTGTCAGGGCCCTGAGTAGGCGGAGGGCCAATTCGGCATCGAGGACACAGGCGCACGTTGGAGGCCCGATATCAGCGCCCACAAGAGGACCCCCCTGCTTGCTCAGGGCCCCGGTACATGCAATACTTACCTCTCCCCGCTCCTTCACTGCAATATATGGGGCCCATCATATACTGGAGCATTATATTGGGCCCATCATATACTGGAGCATTATATGGGGCCCAGCATATACTGGAGCATTATATAGGGCCCTGCATATACTGGAGCATTATTTGGGGCCTAGTAAATACTGGAGCATTATATGGGGCCCAGCATATACTGGTGCATTATATGGGTCTCATCATATACTGGAGTATTATATGGGGCCCAGCATATACTGGAGCATTATATGGGGCCCAGTATATACTGGAGCATTATATGGGGCCCATCATATACTGGAATATTATAAGGGGCCCAGTATATAGGCATATATAGGCATGGAGCGCATATTCATCACCTTAACCCCTTTACCCCCAAGGGTGTTTTGCACATTAATGACCAGGCCAATTTTTACAATTATGACCACTGTCCATTTATGAGGTTATAACTCTGGAATGCTTCAACGGATCCCGGTGATTCTGACATAGTTTTCCCATGACATATTGTACTTCATGATAGTGGTAAAATTTCTTTGATATTACTTGCTTTTATTTGTGAAAAAAATGGAAATTTGGTGAAAATTTTGAAAATTTTGCAATTTTTCAACTTTGAATTTTCATGCCCTTAAATCACAGAGATATGTTACACAAAATACTTAATAAGGAACATTTCCCACATGTCTACTTTACATCAGCACAATTTTGGAACTATTTGGAAGTTATAAGGGTTAAAAGTTGACCAGCGATCTCTCATTTTTACACCATTTTTTCAGGGACCACATCACATTTGAAGTTACTTTGAGGGGTCTATATAATAGAGAATATCAAAAAGTGACACCATTCTAAAAACTGCACCCCTCAAGGTGGTCAAAACCACATTTAAGAAGTTTATTAGCTGACAGTTAATTAGTTTGGCAACTGTCACACACTAAAAGACGCTTTTTATTGCAAAAAATTGTTTTTGCGTCACCACATTTTAAAAGCTATAATTTTTCCATATTTTGGTCCACAGACTCATGTAAGGTCTTGCTTTTTGTGGGACGAGTTGATGTTTTTATTGGTACCTTTTTCGAGCACATGACATTTTTTGATCGATTTTTATTCCAATTTTTGTTAGGCAGAAAGAACAGAAACCAGCAATTCATGAATTTCTTTTGGGGAGGCGTTTATACCGTTCCGCGTTTGGTAAAATTGATAAAACAGTTTTATTCTTTGGGTCAGTACGATTACAGCGATACCTCATTTATATCTTTTTTTATGTTTTGGCGCTTTTATACAATAAAAACTATTTTATTTAAAAAATAATTATTTTGCATCGCTTTATTCTGAGAGCTGTAACTTTTATTTTTTTGTGGATGACGCTATGTGGCTGCTCATTTTTTGCGGGACAAGATGACATTTTCAGCGCTACCATGTTTATTTATATTCGTCTTTTTGATCGCATTTTAATCCACTTTTTGTTCGGCGGTATGATGATAAAGCATTGTTTTTTGCCTCTTTTTTTCTTACAATGTTCACTGAAGAGGTTAACTAGTGGGACTGGTTTATAGGTCGGGTCGTTACGGACGTGTTGATACCAAATATGTGTGCTTTTAATTTTTTTTTAATTTACATAAAGAAATGTATTTATTGGAACAATATTTATTTATTTTTTCTTTATTTAGGAATTTTTTTAATATTTTTACACAGTGTAATATTTTTGTTTTACTTTTTTACATTGTACCAGGGTGGGACATCACTGTATACAGTCAGATCGCTGATCTGACACTTTGCAGAGCACTGTGTCTGATCAGCGATCTGACAGGCAGTGCAGGAAGCTTGCCGGCGCCTGCTCTCAGGAGGCACTGACAAGCCACCTCCCTGCAGGACCTGGAAGGACCCCACGGCCACCTTGGATCCAGAGACCTGCAGGAGACAGGAGATGACCCTCGGAGCAATGCAATCACATTGCTTTGTTCTGAGGGTCTCAGGGAAGCACACAGGGAGCCCCCTCCCTGCGCGATGCTTCCCTGTTCCGGGGGTTAAAGTGCCGGGAGCAGTTTGTGACTGCTCCTGGCACAAGTGACGGACATAAGCGCGGCTGATCGCATATGACGTACTATCCTGTCGATGGTGATATGGGCCCAGGTCACCTCGACGGGATAGTACGTCTAATGTCAGAAAGGGGTTAATGAACGGTACCACGTGACTACTGAGCACAGGAAGAGCTGCAGGCAGGCGCTGGTGGCCGAAACGAGATGCAGTGCCAGCACGCAGGGCACGCAGGTAGGTGAGTATGATGCGTTATTTTTTTTTTTAATAGGAAACATGGACACAGAGATAAGGGATAACGTGGCATGTATACAGGGACAGAACAGGGGAGGCATGCAGAAAGGGGCAGGGATGGGGAGGCATTCAAACCAGGACAGGGAAGGGGGAGCCATGCATAGCAGGACAGGGATGAGGGGACAATGCATACCTGGCTTATACTCGAGTCAATAAGCAATCTAACATAATTGTAAATCCCAGCTATAGTATGTGCACAGTAGATGTGCAGGAGCCGCCTGTGCTTTAGGCTGTGTGCACACGTTGCGCATTTTTCACGTTTTTTTTGCTATAAAAACGCATACATTATGCATCCCATCACATAGAATGCATTCCGCAATTTTTGTGCACGTAATGCGTGTTTTTCCGCGAAAAAAAACAATCGTAGTAAAAAATGCAGCATGTTCATTCATTTGGCGGATTTTTCGCGTTTTTTCCCGCTATTTAATGCATTCGGAAGCTCTGGAAAAAACACACAAAAAATGAGTCAAAAACGCAAAAAAAACGCATGCGGATTTCTTGAAGAAAATGTCCGGTTTTGCTCAGGAAATTTCTGCAAGAAATCCTGAACGTGTGCACATAGCCTTTCAGTTGATGCTCCACTATAACGGGGATAACGACTATCAGATATTTGCATATATCTGTAGGGTGGGCCAGCCCCTAGAGTCCATTCACCCTGTGGGTCCCAGATACCCCAGTCTGACCCTGCATGGATCTATCCTTCCGACTACGGCAAATGTAAACTCCACGAAAGCGGTAGTCATGACCGAGTTGCTGTCCGGTTAAAGGGAACCTGTCACCCCCAAAAGCGAAGGTGAGCTAAGCCCACCAGCATTAGGGGCTTATCTACAGCATTCTGTAATGCTGTAGATAAGCCCCCGATGTAACCTGAAAGATGAGAAAAAGAGGTTATATTATACTCACCCAGTGGCGGTCCCGCTGCGGTCCGGGGCCTCCCATCTTCATAGGATGACGTCCTCTTCTTCTCTTCATGCTGTGGCTCTGGCGCAGGTGTACTTTGTCTGTCCTGTTGAGGGCAGAGCAAAGTACTGCAGTGCGCAGGTGCTGGGCCTCTCTGGCCTTTCCGGCGCCTGCGCAATGCAGTACTTTGCTCTGCCCTCAACAAGACAGAGAAAACGCTTGTTACAGAATGCTGTAGATAAGCCCCTGATGCCCGTAGGCTTAGCTCATCTTCGATTTTGGGGGTGACAAGTTCCCTTTAAGCTCTGGCACTTTACAGGAGAACAGTGTCCCAGTCCCAGTGTGCTGTCAGGTGTGGGAGACATCACACTCCCTTGTATATAAATATCCCAAACACTGCGGTCCCCATGAATCTGCCCTGTGGCCAGAGTAATTGATGTTGCTGGCCGGAGATACTTTATCTCTGTTCTAAAGTTATGTGATAATTCTATGCAGTAAAGTCACAACCAGACCTAGAGATGGTAAATATTATTTATTTTAGTAATATTTTGTAATTAATGGAATATATGACAACATGATAGTCTGGGGTTGCAGCAGTTATCAGGCGCCGGACCGGACCACGACGCCCATCGGACCGGACCGCACCTAGGTGAGTATAATATAACCTCTTTTTCTCATCTTTCAGGATACATTGGGGGCTTATCTACAGCATTCCAGAATGCTGTAGATAAGCCCCTGATGACGGTGGGCTTAGCTTACCTTCCATTTTGGGGGTGACAGGTTCCCTTTAACCCCCGCAGCCCTTTTTCGTTTTTGCATTCTTGTTTTTTGCTTCCTTCCTTCCCAGAGCCATAACTTTTTTATTTTTCCGTCAATATGGCCATGAGAGGGCTTATTTTTTGCGGGACGAGTTGTACTTTTGAATGACAGCATTGGTTTTACCATGACGTGTACTAGAAAATGGGAAAAAATTGCAAGTGTGGTGAAATTGCAAACAAAGTGCAATCTCACAGTTGTTTTTTGTTTGGATTTTTTACCATGTTCACTAAATGCTAAAACTGACCTGATATTACGATTCTCCATTACGAGTTCATAGACACCAAACATGTCTAGGTTCTTTTTTATCTAATTGGTGAAAACAAAATTCCAAAGTTTGCTTAAAAACCCCCAAACAATTGCGCCTTTTTACGATACCTGTAGCGTCTCCATTTTTCATGATCTGGAGTTGGGTGAGGGCTTATTTTTTGCATGACAAGCTGACGTTTTTAATGATACCATTTTGGTGCAGATACATTCTTTTGATCGCCCGTTATTGCATTTCAATGCAATGTCACAGCGACCAAAAAACATAATTCTGGCGTTTTTACTTTTTTTCTTGCTACGCCGTCTAGCGATCAGGTTAATCCTTTTTTTATTGATCGGGCGATTCTGAACGCGGCAATACCAAATATGTGTATGTTTGATTTTATTGTTTTATTTTGAATGGGGGTGAAAGGGAGGTGATTTGAACTTTTATATTTTTAAAAGCATTTTTTTTTTTACTTTTGGCATGCTTAAATAGTCTCTGCTGCCATAACCGGATCGGCTCTGCTACATACAGGCAATGATTAGATCGCCTCTATATAGCAGAATTACTCACTTGCTATGAGCGCTGACCACAGTAGTTGTCAGCTCCCTATTTAACACTGATTGAGCAAAGTTGAGTTCTGTTTTCACTGCTGTGCTCTGAACACTGCTGTGGTAATGACTGGTCGGACATCCTGCCATAGCTACCGAGCTTTTCTGGGAGGAGCTTATTCAAGCAGTGAGACCTGCTCAGTGCCTGATATTAGTAGTATAGTGTCAGGCTGCGGACCTGTGTTCACCGCCGCCGCCCAGAATTCCTGTCACCACTTGCCAGTGAATGCTGCGTGTGCGGTTACAGGGGAAATGTGCACAACCCTGGGCTACAATAAAATGGTGCCTGGCTCTCTCCACAGTTGTGGACTGGATAGACAAGGGGGCGTGCCAATTTCAAAGCCTCAATTTAGGAGATGCAAGCAAACGGGCTGCCATATTTGTGGCTCTGAAGCTGATATTGAGCTGCCAAGGTGAACTGCAAAAGTCTCGTAAAATAAGGGTGAACACTGTAAATATTGAGTCTTTTCATAACCCCGATGTATTTATTAATAAAAGTTTAAACACCTTGTAGTGAAATATGTATACAAATATATGTGTGCAGTGAACTATGTATAGGGTTATTGTGTGACTAGTAATAATTGAACATCTGTCCTGAAGGCTGAAGGTCTCACCCAGGTGTTAATATGTATTTTCCATAGACAGCAGACTTCTGTCTCCATTCCCACCAGGGGGTCGTGCTTGGAGCCAAGAAGAAAGAGAACATTTGACACCTCCTAGCTCTTTGAAGAGAGATGTCAATTACAGCCTGTCACTATCTGTGGGAAGCTTTACACAAAGAATCTCAGAGAAAATAATATATTAATTGGGGGCCCGGCCGTGGTCCAATCAAAAACAAGCAATTAGAATATGAACTTGAGGGGCTGGTCTAGAAATCTGACCTCCAGGGTGACTCTATAAATTTGGCTTGTATACATTCAAAATTGTTCCCATGTGAGGGCAGCCTGTGAAGCTGATGTGATCCAGTCTATATTCATCCTACCCTCAGGGAGCAGAAGCAGACTACAAGTTAGCTATTTCTGTAAGTTTTCTCCTGTTTATTTTATACTGTTTTGCATAGTTGTATGGCTTTTTATTACCATATTTTTATACCTTTTTCTTTACTGTAAACACTGAATTTTTTTGTATTAATAATAATAATCTTTATTTATATAGCGCCAACATATTCCGCAGCGCTTTACAGTTTAACAGCTTCAAACACAACAGTCATAAGTAACAATGTTAACAATACAATAATTAAAGCAACACAAGACGACCCTGCTTGTGAGAGCTTACAATCTACAACGAGGTGGGGAAATACAAAGTACAGGTGTGTATTTACAATGATGTATTTACAATGATGGTCCAGCCATCTTCAGGGAGTGGGGGATAGATGGAAGTAGTGAATGGGCTACACACAAACAAAATATTAAAGCATAAAACTTTAACAAGTTGAACCTCGTATGTTCTAAAGAATCCATAGCCTTAAACTGTGCGATAGCCTTATGAGTGACAGACAACAGTAGTAAATTTCCGGGACTCATCGCCCCTGTATTCGGTGAGTGGTGGCAGCGTGTATGGGCAGGTGTGTGTAATTATATTGATCAGAGCTACATATAAAATTATGCAGAACAACTCCTAATAGTATATATATAATTAGGCAAATGGAGTCAAAAAAACTGTTTTGTAAATAAAAGGGTATAACATTTATTAAATTCACATTTTATGACAATACCACAATCTCAGTTTTTCAATACAAAAGTTACACATAGTTACAAAAAAGGGGGTCTCTCTCTATAAGCAAAGGATCCAGGTAGAATATCCCAACATCCACACTAATATGCTGTATCCGACCAGAGGTTCAAGTTCACAAAACCATATATACTCATATTCAAAATAGCCACTATATGTTCAGCTAGCATTATAAGGTATAAGGATATTTAAAGGATTGAACCTCACCCATAATGGTCGCAGTGTGGATGTGGAAACGCCAGCCCCTACGCGCGTTTCGCGTAGGCTTCTTCAGGGAGAGTGTGTCACTGCAGAGTCTTAAATAGTACTACCTGATGTAAATCACCGGACCTATACAGCGGCGCATGTACGCGCGACGCAAGCACCGGAAATTGCATCGCCCTTCGGCTTCCCGAGTGACGCGCGAGGCCAGGGAGCCATCACCGTGGCAACCATGGTAAGCGCGCCTCACCCAATCGGCGCCGACAGCGATGCTCCGGGATGCCGACGTCACGGACATGCGCACAAGTCTGTGCTGGACAGAATGAAAGCGGGGACAAGTGTCGAATACTAGGTGAAGTATTATACTGGGTACGTGTTTAAAGTGCAGCGTGCTGTGCAAAAGACTAAGGTGGATCATCCCTAATGTGCTTAAAATTGGGGCAAATAGCTACCTGTATATAATACAAGCCGATATTGACCAGCATTCTACCCAGTGCATAAAATTCTAAATATATTTAGACATAGACACGTGTGATAATTATATCAACTATAAAAGCAGACACATATAGAAAAATATATACAATCACAATATAAATGTGGTTTCAGTTCTTGAAACGTAGATGTAGAGTGTTGAATCAGATTCCCGCATCAATCATCTTTAATTCGATGAGGTAGGTGTCAATAATAGATATACTCCCTTTATACATAACTAAAAATACAAATAAAAATAAGACACAAATTAAAACATAACAAGACACACAAAAACTTAAAAACTAAGTCCAGAGACAATAATTATAATTAAAGGAATGAGGCGAAACTAAGTTGTTCATTTAGTCCATGGGGTACTAATGTGTTGAGAACAGTGATCCACCTACATTCACGCTGGAAAAGTAGACGTTTTAGATTTCCGCCCCTAATTCCAGCGTGAACCCTGTCAATACCACACACTTTCAGGTCATTGGGGTTACAATTATGTTTTTCCCTGAAATGTCTTGGAATGGTTTTAAGATTTCCCATTTCACTTTCATCCCTCGCGGCTGTGATCTCCCTCACGTGAGGTGAGACCTATATATATGAGGTCACAGGTGCACTTTGCGTAGTATATTACAAAAGTGCTTTTGCATGTTATAATTCTCTAATTTTGTACTCCTGCACCCCATCTGAGGATATAAAAGAAGAAGCTCTCTGGTGATTTTTGCATGCAAGACAGTCAGAACAGGGAAAGAATCCACTCTTGGCTTCCCAATACCAGGGATTGTGGGAGGTTTTGCCACATAGTGACTTTTGACAAGAATGTCACATAGGTTCTGGCTCCGTCTCGCCATCATCAGTGGATAATCTGAAAGATGTTGTTTCAGGATTGGATCGTTTTTTTTAAAACCGACCAGTGTTTAGCTAAGATGGAACGTAACTCGTCCCAGTTAGAATTGAAAGTTGTAATGAACCTTGTTGCCACTTGCTGCTTCTTCTCTGCACCCCTTTTATTGCCAGACATCTGTCGATGTTGATCTTGAGATAGCAAGGAGGTCCTAGATGTTTGTTTAGCTCTTTTAAACAAACATCCCACACACAACCCCAGGGGCTGACTGGCAAATTTTGGCCTGGGGGGCAAGCACACAGCAGTGGCCCATGAGGAGCGGCTCATCCTTAAAGGGGTTGTCGGATATAATGCTACATGTCTACAGTCACTATGTGTGAATCCTCATATCGTGCGCACTGTGCGTTATGAGGATTCTCTGGTGCCGGCAACAGGTGGTCTTGTGACCACAATCATGCAATATATATATTCCCAGCCACATTTCGACCAGACGGTTTTGGGCCTTGTTCAATACAGTTGCATTCGCCATGCAAGTCTTGTCGGCATGTGACCGCATGTATGCCAATCACAAACTTGCAGCCAGACACATGCCAAATAACCACAGCTCTGCGAGCAATGTGAGATGCACAAGTCTGCAGTCACATAGAATGACACAGAGTGAATGCACCAATGACACATACACACACAGCCCCACTGTATAATGACACATACGCACAGCCATAATGTATGACACGCACGGCACCACTGTAAAATGACACACACACACACAGCCCCACTATATAATTACATACACGCACGCAGCTCACACACACACACGCAGCTCTGACACAAATGCATCACACACACGCAGCCATCACATACACAGGCAGCCATCACACACACAGGCAGCCAGGGGTGGATTAAGGGTAGCCAGGGCCCCGGGCTGTTCAGACACTGTGGGCCCCCTCGGTCATGTGACGGGGGTCATGTGACGGGGGTCACGATATACCTGAACCAGATTATTCCAGGAAAATGGCCGGGCCCTACTCTACTGTAACCTATTAAATTTTTGTTAAAATATGCATTACAATTTAGGAATATTTTGACCAATATCACATACAAGGAACAAATACCACTGCACCATGACCAGACCACAAATTGCAACCACAGTGATCGAATAATATCACATACAAGGAACAAATACCACCGCACCATGCCAACACCACATATTACCACCACTTGGTGACCAAATAGCACACACAAGGGACAAATACCACAACACCATTTCCAGACCACATATTACCACCACATAGTGACTGAATAGTACAATACTGATCAGTAATAAAAAAAACAAAAAAACATAATACTATCACCATAAGTGCCAGTATTCACAGGAGATCTGTACTTAGTATGCAGTGTCTGTGTAGAGGTAATACAGAGATCATTGGTGACATTGTACACAGGACCTCTGTATATAATGTATAGGTAATACAGTGATCACTGGTGGTATTATACACAGGAGCTCTGTATATAATGTGTAGGTTATACAGTGATCACTGGTGACATTGTACACAGGACCTCTGTATATAGTATACAGTGTATAGTGTCAGTGTATAGGTAACACTGACTCACCAGTGATGTCTCTAGGTGAACTCCTTCATCTTTCATCCAGCACAGACTGCCATCATTTCTTCCAGCCAGGACTCGTTTCTGCAAGAAATAACAGTTATCTCGAGCTCCGCTTGCAGAACACATTACTTAATTTTTCACAACTTCTACACAACACCACATGAAGAAAAAAAGGCGACATAGTGTCACTCTGCACAGTAACAGGCCTGCCCCCCCCCCCCCCATTTAAAACAGTATACTAAAAAAAATAAAATAAATACATCACTGCAGTAATAATATCCCTTAATTAGCCCCTATGGTAATAATCCCCATCCTGGCCCCGTATATCTAATTCCTGGCTCCAGCCATATGTTCTCGCATCCTGCCCTCATGAGTATCCATTCTACTCCATATGATCTCCCCATCCTGCCCCATAATCCAATCCTGCCCCATGTCTTTCATTCTGCCCCGTGTCTCCAATCATGCCCCGTATCTACATTCTGCCCATGCCTCCAGTCCTGCCCCCAGTGTGTCCAGCAATCTGCCCCAGTGTGTCCAGCATATTACCCCAGTGTGTCCAGAATATTACCCCCAGTGTGTCCAGCATATTACCCCCAGTGTGTCCAGCATATTACCCCCAGTGTGTCCAGCAATCTGCCCCAGTGTGTCCAGCAATCTGCCCCAGTGTGTCCAGCATATTACCCCCAGTGTGTCCAGCATATTACCCCCAGTGTGTCCAGCATATTACCCCCAGTGTGTCCAGCATATTACCCCCAGTGTGTCCAGCATATTACCCCCAGTGTGTCCAGCATATTACCCCCAGTGTGTCCAGCATTGCCCCCACTGTGTCCAGCAATCTGCCCCAGTGTGTTCAGCATATTACCCCCAGTGTGTCCAGCAATCTGCCCCAGTATGTCCAGCATATTGCCCCAGTGTGTCCAGCAATCTGCCCCAGTGTGTCCAGCAATCTGCCCCAGTGTGTCCAGCATATTACCCCCAGTGTGTCCAGCAATCTGCCCCAGTGTGTCCAGCATTTTACCCCCAGTGTGTCCAGCATATTACCCCCAGTGTGTCCAGCATATTACCCCCAGTGTGTCCAGCAATCTGCCCCAGTATGTCCAGCAATCTGCCCCAGTGTGTCCAGCATATTACCCCCAGTGTGTCCAGCAATCAGCCCCAGTGTGTCCAGCATATTACCCCCAGTGTGTCCAGCAATCAGCCCCAGTGTGTCCAGCATATTACCCCCAGTGTGTCCAGCAATCTGCCCCAGTATGTCCAGCATATTGCCCCAGTGTGTCCAGCAATCTGCCCCAGTGTGTCCAGCAATCTGCCCCAGTGTGTCCAGCATATTACCCCCAGTGTGTCCAGAAATCTGCCCCAGCGTGTCCAGCATATTACCCCCAGTGTGTCCAGCAATCTGCCCCAGTATGTCCATCATATTGCCCCAGTGTCCAGCAATCTGCCCCAGTGTCCAGCAATCTGCCCCAGTGTCCAGCAATCTGCCCCAGTGTGTCCAGCAATCTGCCCCAGTGTGTCCAGCAATCTGCCCCAGTGTGTCCAGCATATTACCCCCAGTGTGTCCAGCAATCTGCCCCAGTATGTCCATCATATTGCCCCAGTGTCCAGCAATCTGCCCGTGTCCAGCAATCTGCCCCAGTGTCCAGCAATCTGCCCCAGTGTCCAGCATTGCCCCCAGTGTGTCCAGCAGTCTGCCCCAGTGTGTCCAGCATATTACCCCCAGTGTGTCCAGCAATCTGCTCCAGTGTGTCCAGCATATTGCCCCAGTGTGTCCAGCAATCTGCCCCAGTGTGTCCAGCAATCTGCCCCAGTGTGTCCAGCATATTACCCCAGTGTGTCCAGCATATTACCCCCAGTGTGTCCAGCATATTACCCCCAGTGTGTCCAGCATATTACCCCCAGTGTGTCCAGCATATTACCCCCAGTGTGTCCAGCATTGCCCCCACTGTGTCCAGCAATCTGCCCCAGTGTGTCCAGCATATTACCCCCAGTGTGTCCAGCAATCTGCCCCAGTATGTCCAGCATATTGCCCCAGTGTGTCCAGCAATCTGCCCCAGTGTGTCCAGCAATCTTCCCCAGTGTGTCCAGCATATTACCCCCAGTGTGTCCAGCAATCTGCCCCAGTGTGTCCAGCATATTACCCCCAGTGTGTCCAGCAATCTGCCCCAGTATGTCCAGCAATCTGCCCCAGTATGTCCAGCATATTGCCCCAGTGTGTCCAGCAATCTGCCCCAGTGTGTCCAGCATATTACCCCCAGTGTGTCCAGCAATCAGCCCCAGTGTGTCCAGCATATTACCCCCAGTGTGTCCAGCAATCTGCCTCAGTGTGTCCAGCAATCTGCCTCAGTATGTCCAGCATATTGCCCCAGTGTGTCCAGCAATCTGCCCCAGTGTGTCCAGCAATCTGCCCCAGTGTGTCCAGCAATCTGCCCCAGTGTGTCCAGCAATCTGCCCCAGTGTGTCCAGCAATCTGCCCCAGTGTGTCCAGCAATCTGCCCCAGTGTGTCCAGCAATCTGCCCCAGTGTGTCCAGCAATCTGCCCCAGTGTGTCCAGCAATCTGCCCCAGTGTGTCCAGCATATTACCCCCAGTGTGTCCAGCAATCTGCCCCAGCGTGTCCAGCATATTACCCACAGTGTGTCCAGCAATCTGCCCCAGTATGTCCATCATATTGCCCCAGTGTCCAGCAATCTGCCCCAGTGTCCAGCAATCTGCCCCAGTGTCCAGCAATCTGCCCCAGTGTGTCCAGCAATCTGCCCCAGTGTGTCCAGCATATTACCCCCAGTGTGTCCAGCAATCTGCCCCAGTATGTCCATCATATTGCCCCAGTGTCCAGCAATCTGCCCCAGTGTCCAGCAATCTGCCCCAGTGTCCAGCATTGCCCCCAGTGTGTCCAGCAATCTGCCCCAGTGTGTCCAGCATATTACCCCCAGTGTGTCCAGCAATCTGCTCCAGTGTGTCCAGCATATTGCCCCAGTGTGTCCAGCAATCTGCCCCAGTGTGTCCAGCTATCTGCTCCAGTGTGTCCAGCATATTACCCCCAGTGTGTCCAGCAATCTGCCCCAGTATGTCCATCATATTGCCCCAGTGTCCAGCATTGCCCCCAGTGTGTCCAGCATATTACCCCCAGTGTGTCCAGCATTGCCCCCGTGTCCAGCATTGCCCCCACTGTGTCCAGCAATCTGCCCCAGTGTCCAGCATATTACCCCCAGTGTGTCCAGCAATCTGCCCCAGTATGTCCAGCATATTGCCCCAGTGTGTCCAGCAATCTGCCCCAGTGTGTCCAGCATATTACCCCCAGTGTGTCCAGCAATCTGCCCCAGTATGTCCAGCAATCTGCCCCAGTATGTCCAGCATATTGCCCCAGTATGTCCAGCATATTGCCCCAGTATGTCCAGCATATTGCCCCAGTGTGTCCAGCAATCTGCCCCAGTGTGTCCAGCATATTACCCCCAGTGTGTCCAGCAATCAGCCCCAGTGTGTCCAGCATATTACCCCCAGTGTGTCCAGCAATCTGCCCCAGTATGTCCAGCATATTGCCCCAGTGTGTCCAGCAATCTGCCCCAGTGTGTCCAGCAATCTGCCCCAGTGTGTCCAGCAATCTGCCCCAGTGTGTCCAGCATATTACCCCCAGTGTGTCCAGCAATCTGCCCCAGTGTGTCCAGCATATTACCCCCAGTGTGTCCAGCAATCTGCCCCAGTATGTCCATCATATTGCCCCAGTGTCCAGCAATCTGCCCCAGTGTCCAGCAATCTGCCCCAGTGTGTCCATCAATCTGCCCCAGTGTGTCCAGCATATTACCCCCAGTGTGTCCAGCAATCTGCCCCAGTATGTCCATCATATTGCCCCAGTGTCCAGCAATCTGCCCCAGTGTCCAGCAATCTGCCCCAGTGTCCAGCATTGCCCCCAGTGTGTCCAGCAATCTGCCCCAGTGTGTCCAGCATATTACCCCCAGTGTGTCCAGCAATCTGCTCCAGTGTGTCCAGCATATTGCCCCAGTGTGTCCAGCAATCTGCCCCAGTGTGTTCAGCAATCTGCTCCAGTGTGTCCAGCATATTACCCCCAGTGTGTCCAGCAATCTGCCCCAGTATGTCCATCATATTGCCCCAGTGTCCAGCAATCTGCCCCAGTGTCCAGCATTGCCCCCAGTGTGTCCAGCAATCTGCCCCAGTATGTCTAGCAATCTGCCCCAGTATGTCTAGCAATCTGCCCCAGTGTGTCCAGCATTGCCCCAGTGTGTCCAGCAATCAACAAACTGAGTTCTCACCTTAACAGCGCTCCAGGCGGCGAGCTCCCTCCAGCAGCGCGCATTCGCCGGCGACTGACAATGACGTCAGACGCCAGCGACGTGTGCGCTGCGCGTGCGCCTGCGGCCGACTTCAGCTGCCAGCCTCCAATTGGCTGGCGGCTGTTGTTGTTAACTATTGACGTGCGGGCACGCGCCCGCACGTCAATAGGAAACCGCCACAGCGCCGGTAGGGGCCCGGTGAGCAGATGAGACGGGGCCCGATGCGGGCCCCCTCTCTCTGCCAACCGGGCCCATATATGATACGCCAGTCAGGGCACAGGCAGTAATGCCCTGATGGTGGCGGGCAATCTGTGCGGTAGCCCAGGCCCCCCCACACCACTTGGCCCTGGGCTACCGCCTATATTGACCCTCTTATAATCCGCCCCTGTTCACGCAGACATCACATACATGCATGCAGCCATCACACACATGCATGCAGCCATCACACACATGCATGCAGCCATCACACACATGCATGCAGCCATCACACACATGCATGCATGCAACCATCACACACACATGCATGCATGCAGCCATCACACACATGCATGCAGCCATCACACACATATGCATGCAGCCATCACACACACATGCATGCAGCCATCACACACACATGCATGCAGCCATCACACACACATGCATGCAGCCATCACACACACATGCATGCAGCCATCACACACATGCATGCAGCCATCACACACACATGCATGCAGCCATCACACACATGCATGCAGCCATCACACACACATGCATGCAGCCATCACACACATGCATGCAGCCATCACACACACACATGCATGCAGCCATCACACACATGCAACCATCACACACATGCATGCAGCCATCACACACACATGCATGCAACCATCACACACACATGCATGCAGCCATCACACACATGCAGCCATCACACACATGCAGCCGTCACACACATGCATGCAGCCATCACACACATGCATGCAGCCATCACACACATGCATGCAGCCATCACACACACATGCATGCAGCCATCACACACATGCATGCAGCCATCACACACACGCATGCAGCCATCACACACACGCATGCATGCAGCCATCACACACACACGCATGCAGCCATCACACACATGCATGCAGCCATCACATACACAACACACCAGATACCAGGCTCATACACACATCACACACTCTCCTCTGTGGTGCAGGGGCGGCTGATGTCCATGTGCAGCTCTTCAGTTTCTCCTGCTCACAGCTCTGCACTGTCCGGCACCTCCCCCGTCTCTCCTTCTCTGCCGGGATAACAGATAAGAGCAGGAGAAGCTGGAGCTCCATGCACACACAGGCGGGTATGCTGAGTCTGACCTTTCATCTTGATTGCTGCTGGCTCTCTCCCTCAGAGTGGCAGCGCCGCACAGGAGCCTGCTCCTCACATACCCCTGCAGCCTACATGTCGGCTGCTGGCGGGATGACGCCACCGCGCACTACAGGTGGCGCTATGTCTTGCAATCACTGCTACTGCTAGTCCTCCAGCGGCCCTGTGCAGCTGCTTAGGCACCGGCCCGGGGGGCATATGCATTCCTGCCACCTGGGCCAGTCCGCGCCTGCACAACCCCCAAAAAATCAAAGATATAAGAGAAAAATATGCATATCATTTAGCAACAGTGCACATCTGCGGAGCGGGGCAGGGAGAGGGGGAACCTAGAAAAATGCAAGGACCCAAAACCTCCGGCCTATTCCCACATCTTGCTTCCCCTATTCATATGACTTCTTGCCATGACCTTGGATTGTGGGTATGATGGGGCTCATCTGGGCTGGAGGTTTTGGGTCCTTGCATTTTTCTAGGTTCCCCCTCTCCCTGCCCCTCTCCGCAGATGTGCACTGTTGCTAAATGATATCATATTTTTCTCTTATATCTTTGATTTTTTGGGGGGTTGTCCAATATATTTTCTCAGCCTTTTCATTTCTTTGTGCACATCTTTTGCATTTTTTGTCATGCGCTCTAAGTCTCTATTTAACTGATATCTCTGCACGAAATTTATGCACCTTATTATAGGGCCATTACTATTATAGGGCTGCATGGTACTGCAATATCTATGCCAGTATACCTGTTATATATAGTGGGTATTATTCCCTGTTTTTGCATTATTTTCTGCATTATTTGCTTTTCTGCAGTGGTGTTATTGTGACATTTCTATTGTGGGTGAATCATGTGTTGTGGGCTGTCATCTCCCCTATTTCAGGGTATGACACACTAATAGGCATCTTTCTGCATGTTTGCATTTTTTAAGTGTTTTTAATTGTATTGTGTGTTGTTGTTTTTCGCATTTACATGTCTTTTGAGGTTTTTTCAATTTAATAAAATACAACTTTAATATTGTTATATCGCGCGCCTGCTGAGTCACAGGCAGGGGGAGTGATGGGAGAGGAAGAGTCAGAAGATGCTATCTCCTACATCACTGCTTTCAACTGTATCGGTGTTTATGATGCCGATAAGTTGAATCCGCGATGGGGGGGCACCAGACCCCTCAGCGGCCGTGTGGTGTGCCACTATTAGTGGCACTAGTAATAGAAGCTGTAGGAGACAAAGGAGCGCAAATAGTGTCTTACGGATTTCAATATTAGTTTTTTACCAAAAACTGCTCACCTGGTAGTATAGAAAGAAAGCATATGTGTCAGCTGCCGCAGGTCTACGGGTCGGCAAACGACCATAACAGAAATGTTATAGAGGAAATTTGTGGATTGTATCCCGTGCCACTCATTGGCTCAGCTTACAGTACCATGTAAACCTATGGAAAACCAAATCCGCTGTGCACATGCTGCGGAAAAAAAACGCGCGGAAATGCAGCATTTTTTCCACAGCATGTCAATTCTTTGTGTGGAACTGCAGCGTTTCTGCACCCATTGACTTGTATTGAGTCGGGCACTTTCGCAGCAAAACCGCAGATGTAAAAAAAGATCTGCGGTTTAGCTGAGGAGGAAACGCTGCAGTTCGGGAGGGGGGAAGAGTGTGGGCGGTGACTGTGTGTATGCAACAGTGACAGTGATTGACACATTAGCCAATGATGGGACAGTAGTAGTCCCATCATCCGGCTAATGTGTTGAATGTATAAAAAAAACACAAAAATACAACATACTACATACATGCAACATGCTACATACATGCAACATGCTACATACATGCAACATGCTACATACATGCAACATGCTACATACTACATACTACATGCAAGATACTACATGCAAGATACTACATGCTCCATGCATGCAACATGCTACATGCATGCTACATGCATGCAACATGCTACATGCAACATACTACATGCATGCAACATGCTACATGCATGCAACATGCTACATGCAACATACTACATGCATGCAACATACTACATACATGCAACATGCTACATACATGCAACATACTACATACAACATACTACATACATACTACATACAACATACTACATACATACAACATATTACATACAACATACATACAACATATAGACATACAGTGCATACAACATAGAGTACATACTCACCATCACTTGTCACCTTGAAATATTAAAATAATAAACAAACACTATACTCCCTGATCCGCAGAAATCCAATTAAAACGAGTGTCCCATGACGATCTCCCGTGGAGAGCAGCAGCATCAGCTGATGCGACCGCTCTCCAGGGGCTCCGGGAATACAATGATGGAAGGTATCCTTCCGCACTGTATTCCTCCGCCACTGTAAAAATTAGTCTCTAGTCTCACTTGTGGCCATGGCCGCCATCAGGGCACTACTGCCCTGACTGGCATATGGGGCCCGGTGGGCAGAGGGAGCCCGCATCGGGCCCCGTCTCATCTGCTCACTGGGCCCCCCCTACAGGCGCTGCGGCATGCAATAGTTAATAGTTAACAGCCGCCAGCCAATCAGAGGCTGGCAGCTGACTTGAGCCGCAGCGCGCATTTCGCCGGCGTCTGACGTCATTGTCAGCCGCCGGCGAGTGCGCGCTTCACCTGCATGAAGGGAGTGAGCTTCGCCTGCCGCAGGAGCGCGGCCAGGTAAGAACTTGTGTTTTTTTTTTTTGGGGGGGGGGGGTTGGGAGCGGCAATCCAGGGGACCCCGGGGCAGAATGCTGGGCACACGGGGGCAGAGATGCTTGGACACACTGGGGGCAGAGATGCTGGACACACTGGGGGCAGAGATGCTGGACACACTGGGGGCAGAGATGCTGGACACACTGGGGGCAGAGATGCTGGACACACTGGGGGCAGAGATGCTGGACACACTGGGGGCAGAGATGCTGGACACACTGGGGGCAGAGATGCTGGACACACTGGGGGCAGAGATGCTGGACACTGGGGGCAGAGATGCTGGACACACTGGGGGCAGAGATGCTGTACACACTGGGGGCAGATATGCTGGACACACTGGGGGCAGAGATGCTGGACACACTGGGGGCAGAGATGCTGGACACACTGGGGGCAGAGATGCTGGACACACTGGGGGCAGAGATGCTGGACACACTGGGGGCAGAGATGCTGGACACACTGGGGGCAGAGATGCTGGACACACTGGGGGCAGAGATGCTGGACACACTGGGGGCAGAGATGCTGGACACTGGGGGCAGAGATGCTGGACACACTGGGGGCAGAGATGCTGGACACACTGGGGCAAAGATGCTGGACATTGGGGGCAGAGATGCTGGACACTGGGGGCAGAATGGAGATACGGGCATGATTGGAGACACGGGGCAGAATGAAAGACTTGGGGGCATGATTGGAGACAGATCGTGCAGGATCATGGTGCAGGATGGATCCGATGGAGACAGATGGGGCAGGATGGGGAGATCATATGGAGCAGAATGGATACTCATGAGGGCAGGATGCGAGAACATATGGCTGGAGCCAAGAATGAGACACACTGAGGTCAGGATGGGGGATATTATTACCATAGGGGCTAATTGAGGGATATTATTACTGCAGTGACGTATTTATTTTATTTTGAGTATAGTGTTTTAAATGGGGGGGGGGCGGTCCTGTTACTGTGTAGAGTGATACTATGTCGCCTTTTTTTCTTTATGTGG
The DNA here is from genome assembly GCF_032444005.1 of Ranitomeya imitator. Lineage (NCBI taxonomy): Eukaryota > Metazoa > Chordata > Amphibia > Anura > Dendrobatidae > Ranitomeya > Ranitomeya imitator. Next base: position 494,495,579 of record NC_091286.1, on the reverse strand, counting down.
TGTACTGTAGAAATTTGGAAAAATTAAGCAATGAGTTCTCCAAGCAGAGCTCGAGATAACTGTGTTATTTCCTGCAGAGACGAATCCTGTCTGGAAGAAGTGACGGCGGTCTGTGCTGGATGAAAGTTGAAAGATGAAGGACTTCACCTAGAGACGTCACTGGTGAGTCAGATTATGTCACTGGTGAGTGTGTTACTTATACACTGACACTATACACTGTATACTATTTACAGAGGTCCTGTGTATAATGTCACCAGTGATCACTGTATTACCTGTACACAGACACTGCATACTAAGTACAGATCTCTTATGTATAATGGCACTTATGGTGATGGTATTGTGTTTTTTTTTATTACTGATCAGTATTGTAGTATTCGGTCACTTTGTGGTGCTAGTATGTGGTCTGGTCATGGTGCCGTGATATTTGTTCCTTGTATTTGATATTATTCGGTCACTGGTGGTATTTGTCCCTTGTATGTGCTATTTGGTTACTATGTGGTAATAATATGTGGTCTGATCATGGTGTAGCGGCATTTGTTCCTTGTATGTGATGTTATTCGATCACTGTGGCGGTAATATGTGGTCTTGACATGGTGTAGCGGTATTTGTTCCTTGTATGTGGTATTATTGGTTATTTTAAAAATTGAAAAATAAATAAAAAATATGCCTAAACTGTATTGCATATTTTATCAAATATTTAATAGGTTACAGCAGAGTAGGGCCCGGCCAAAAGTGTCTACCGTGTTATGGTTGCGGCTTAAAAAATCTTTTGGCCAAAACAAAAGCTGCCGGCTATACGTGTGATCTGGTGATGGGAACTGTTAATGTGTGATAGGTGAGAAGTGGAGTTTTTCCAAGAGAGAGCGGTGGGACTGTGGACAGTTCGAGGGGTGGAGCGTGGACGCTCTGGCTGGGGTGGAGCCTGGACGGAGTCTCAAGAGGGCCCCGAAAAATTTGCCAGTATGGGGCCCCGAAATTTCTAGTGGCAGCCTTGCTTGTGGCACTGCTGTGTGAGAAAGTTCCCACGCAGCAATGTCATAAAGTGAGACCCTGAACTAAGGTAACCTCTTCAGTGATGCACTGCAGGAGCCATTGTCTCCGTCAGTGTGTCACTGGAGGTCTATAGAGCAGTGACATCACCCGATGTCACTGTTCTATAGGGGAGATCATCGTGGGACACTTGTTATTAATTGGACTGTGTCGGACAGGGAGTATACGGTTTATTATTTTTAATTTTTTACAGGCGATCGAGTATGGTAAGTATGGTTAAATTAAGAATATTAAAATACTTTTTTTCTGGCTGTGTCTTTATTTTTTTTAAACTCTTTCACTATTCTAGGATTAATAATGGATAGTCGTCTTATTGACGCATCTCCATTATTAACCCGGCTTAATGTCACCTTACAATAGCAAGGTGACATTAACCCCTTATTACTCCATATCCCACCGCTATTGGGGAGTGGGAAGAGAGGGGCTAAGTGCCGGAATTGGTGCATCTCACAGATTCCGTTGTTTTTAATTTTTTTTAATTAAACGTTCAGTAAGAAACATAGGCCTTGTTATTATACATCTATGGATATATCTATAGACATATCCATAGATAAATCTATATATCTATATAAGGATAACTATGGATAAATGTATAGATATATCTATAGATATAACTATGGATATATCTATGGATGGATAACTATGGCTATATCGATATATCTATAATATAACGCTGGGAGCGTCACTCTGTCCGAAGCCTTTATAGACTGCGCAGGCGCAAGCGCCGGCGCAGTCTGGCCCCCACAGAGTGACGCTCCCAGGAGATCGCGGTATGCGTAAGCACTGAACGCATACCGCGATCTCCACCGGAGAGTCAGGGACCGCCAGGAGGGTAAGTATATTCACCTTTCCCCGTTCCAGCGCTGCGTGCGGCTCCGTCTCCCGGCTCCTCTGCTGTGACAGTTCAGAGGGCACGATGACGCGCTTAATGCGCGCCGGCGCCGCCCTCTGACTTACCAGTCACAGGCAGAGGAGCCGGAGTGTGTCTTCAAGAAAATGGCGCTGGAAAGCGCGGACTGCACAGGCGCCGATTCCTGCTGCCGGAATCGGCGCCTGCGCAGTCCGCGCTTTCCGGCGCCATTTTCTTGAAGACACACCTGCAGTGGAGCCGGACAATAGGTGAGTATGGTATATATATTTTTTTATATGGCAGCAGCATACAGGGGCATACACACTGGAGCGTCTTATGGGGGGCATATAATACAATGGTGGCGCAGAATGGGAGCAGCACATGACAGAACGGGGGCAGGATGGCAGCAGCACATGACAGAACGGGCGCAGGATGGCAGCAGCACATGACAGAAAGGGCGCAGGATGGCAGCAGCACACGACAGAACGGGCGCAGGATGGCAGCAGCACACGACAGAACGGGCGCAGGATGGCAGCAGCACACGACAGAACAGGCGCAGGATGGCAGCAGCACATGACAGAACGGGCACAGAATGGCAGCAGCACATGACAACGGGCGCAGGATGGCAGCAGCACATGACAGAACGGGCGCAGGATGGGAGCAGCACATGACAGAACGGGCGCAGGATGTCAGCAGCACATGACAGAATGGGCGCAGGATGGGAGCAGCACATGACAGAACGGGCGCAGGATGGCAGCAGCACATGACAGAATGGGTGTTATGAAAGGTAATTCAGTACCACAATGGACATAGAGGTCAGCGCACATACAGTGACCTGGCAATAACCCAAAAAACAAGAACGAGCTCTGAGACGTGGGAACTCTGTTGATCGCAATCCCTAATCCTCTCCAACCACACTAAAAGGCAGCCGTGGATTGCGCCTAACGCTCCCTATGCAACTCGGCACGGCCTGAGAAACTAGCTAGCCTGAAGATAGAAAATAAGCCTACCTTGCCTCAGAGAAATACCCCAAAGGAAAAGGCAGCCCCCACATATAATGACTGTGAGTTAAGATGAAAAGACAAACGTAGAGATGAAATAGATTTAGCAAAGTGAGGCCCAACTTTCTGAACAGAGCGAGGATAGGAAAGGTAACTTTGCGGTCAACACAAAACCCTACAAAAACCACGCAAAGGGGGCAAAAAGACCCTCCGTACCGAACTAACGGCACGGAGGTACACCCTCTGCGTCCCAGAGCTTCCAGCAAGCAGAAAAAAACAAATTGACAAGCTGGACAGAAAAAAACAGCAAACAAATAGCAAAGAGGAACTTATCTATGCAGAGCAGCAGGCCACAGGAACGATCCAGGAGGAAACAGGTCCAATACTAGAACATTGACTGGAGGCCAGGATCAAAGCACTAGGTGGAGTTAAATAGAGCAGCACCTAACGACTTCACCACAACACCTGAAGAAGGAAACTCAGAAGCCGCAGTACCACTTTCCTCCACCAACGGAAGCTCACAGAGAGAAGTACCACTTGTGACCACAGGAGGGATCTCTGCCACAGAATTCACAACAGTACCACCCCCTTGAGGAGGGGTCACCGAACCCTCACCAGAGCTCCCAAGACGACCAGGATGAGCCATATGAAAGGCACGAACAAGATCGGGAGCATGGACATCAGAGGCAAAGACCCAGGAATTATCTTCCTGAGCATAACCCTTCCACTTAACCAGATACTGGAGTTTCCGCCTTGAAACACGAGAATCCAAAATCTTCTCCACAATATACTCCAACTCCCCCTCCACCAAAACCGGGGCAGGAGGATCAACAGATGGAACCATAGGTGCCACGTATCTCCGCAACAATGACCTATGGAATACGTTATGTATGGAAAAAGAATCTGGAAGGGTCAGACGAAAAGACACAGGATTAAGAACCTCAGAAATCCTATACGGACCAATAAAACGAGGTTTAAACTTAGGAGAGGAAACCTTCATAGGAATATGACGAGAAGATAACCAAACCAAGTCCCCAACCCGAAGTCGGGGACCCACACAGCGTCTGCGATTAGCGAAACGTTGAGCCTTCTCCTGGGACAAAGTCAAATTGTCCACTACATGAGTCCAAATCTGCTGCAACCTGTCCACCACAGTATCCACACCAGGACAGTCCGAAGACTCAACCTGCCCTGAAGAGAAACGAGGATGGAACTCAGAGTTGCAGAAAAACGGTGAAACCAAGGTAGCCGAGCTGGCCCGATTATTAAGGGCGAACTCAGCCAAAGGCAAAGAGGACACCCAGTCATCCTGATCAGCAGAAACAAAGCATCTCAGATATGTTTCCAAGGTCTGATTGGTTCGTTCGGTCTGGCCATTAGTCTGAGGATTGAAAGCCGAGGAAAAAGACAAGTCAATGCCCATCCTACCACAAAAGGCTCGCCAAAACCTCGAAACAAACTGGGAACCTCTGTCAGAAACAATATTCTCTGGAATGCCGTGTAAACGAACCACATGCTGGAAAACCAATGGCACGAAATCAGAGGAGGAAGGCAATTTAGACAAGGGTACCAAATGGACCATCTTAGAGAAGCGATCACAGACCACCCAAATGACTGACATCTTTTGAGAGACGGGAAGATCTGAAATAAAATCCATAGAGATATGTGTCCAAGGCCTCTTTGGGACCGGCAAGGGCAAAAGCAACCAACTGGCACGAGAACAGCAGGGCTTAGCCCGAGCACAAATCCCACAGGACTGCACAAAAGTACGCACATCCCGCGACAGAGATGGCCACCAAAAGGATCTAGCCACTAACTCTCTGGTACCAAAGATTCCAGGATGACCAGCCAACACCGAACAATGAACCTCAGAGATAACTTTATTCGTCCACCTATCAGGGACAAACAGTTTCTCCGCTGGGCAACGATCAGGTTTATTAGCCTGAAATTGTTGCAGCACCCGCCGCAAATCAGGGGAGATGGCAGACACAATTACTCCCTTTTTGAGGATACCCGCCAGCTCAGATACACCCGGAGAGTCGGGCAAAAAACTCCTAGACAGAGCATCCGCCTTCACATTTTTAGAGCCCGGAAGGTATGAAATCACAAAGTCAAAACGGGCAAAAAACAACGACCAACGAGCTTGTCTAGGATTCAACCGCTTGGCGGACTCGAGATAAGTCAAGTTCTTATGATCAGTCAAGACCACCACGCGATGCTTAGCTCCTTCAAGCCAATGACGCCACTCCTCAAATGCCCACTTCATGGCCAGCAACTCTCGATTGCCCACATCATAATTTCGCTCAGCAGGTGAAAACTTCCTGGAAAAGAAGGCGCATGGTTTCATCACCGAGCAATCAGAACTTCTCTGCGACAAAACAGCCCCTGCTCCAATCTCAGAAGCATCAACCTCGACCTGGAACGGAAGCGAAACATCTGGTTGACACAACACAGGGGCAGAAGAAAAACGACGCTTCAACTCTTGAAAAGCTTCCACCGCAGCAGAAGACCAATTGACCAAATCAGCACCTTTCTTGGTCAAATCGGTCAATGGTTTAGCAATACTAGAAAAATTGCAGATGAAGCGACGATAAAAATTAGCAAAGCCCAGGAACTTTTGCAGACTTTTCAGAGATGTCGGCTGAGTCCAATTATGGATAGCTTGGACCTTAACAGGGTCCATCTCGATAGTAGAAGGGGAAAAGATGAACCCCAAAAATGAAACCTTCTGAACACCAAAGAGACACTTTGATCCCTTCACAAACAAAGAATTAGCACACAGGACCTGAAACACCGTTCTGACCTGCTTCACATGAGACTCCCAATCATCCGAGAAGATCAAAATGTCATCTAAGTACACAATCAGGAATTTGTCCAGGTACTCTCGGAAGATGTCATGCATAAAGGACTGAAACACTGATGGAGCATTGGCAAGTCCGAATGGCATTACTAGATACTCAAAATGGCCCTCGGGCGTATTAAATGCAGTTTTCCACTCATCGCCTCGCTTAATACGCACAAGATTATACGCACCACGAAGATCTATCTTGGTGAACCAACTAGCCCCCTTAATCCGAGCAAACAAATCAGATAACAATGGCAAGGGGTACTGAAATTTAACCGTGATCTTATTTAGAAGGCGGTAATCTATACAAGGTCTCAGTGAACCATCCTTCTTGGCTACAAAAAAGAACCCTGCTCCTAATGGCGACGATGACGGGCGAATATGCCCCTTCTCCAAAGACTCCTTCACATAACTCCGCATAGCGGCGTGCTCAGGCACAGATAAATTAAACAGTCGACCTTTTGGGAATTTACTACCAGGAATCAAATCGATAGCACAATCACAATCCCTATGCGGAGGTAGGGTATCGGACTTGGGCTCATCAAATAAATCCCGGTAATCAGACAAGAACTCAGGAACCTCAGAAGGGGTGGATGACGAAATAGTCAGAAATGGGACATCACCATGTACCCCCTGACAACCCCAGCTTGACACAGACATGGATTTCCAATCTAATTCTGGATTATGGACTTGTAGCCATGGCAACCCCAACACGACCACATCATGCAGATTATGCAACACCAGAAAGCGAATAACCTCCTGATGTGCAGGAGCCATGCACATGGTCAGCTGGGTCCAGTACTGAGGCTTATTCTTGGCCAAAGGCGTAGCATCAATTCCTCTCAATGGAATAGGACACTGCAAGGGCTCCAAGAAAAACCCACAACGCCTAGCATACTCCAAGTCCATCAACTTCAGAGCAGCGCCTGAGTCCACAAATGCCATGACAGAATACGATGACAAAGAGCAGATCAAGGTAACAGACAGAAGAAATTTTGACTGTACCGTACCAATGGTGGCAGACCTAGCGAACCGCTTAGTGCGCTTAGGACAATCAGAGATAGCATGAGTGGAATCACCACAGTAGAAACACAGCCCATTCAGACGTCTGTGTTCTTGACGTTCAACTCTGGTCAAAGTCCTATCGCACTGCATAGGCTCAGGTTTAAGCTCAGGTAATACCGCCAAATGGTGCACAGATTTACGCTCGCGCAAGCGTCGACCGATCTGAATGGCCAAAGACATAGACTCATTCAGACCAGCAGGCATAGGAAATCCCACCATGACATCCTTAAGGGCTTCAGAGAGACCTTTTCTGAAAATAGCTGCGAGCGCACCTTCATTCCACTGAGTGAGAACGGACCACTTTCTAAATTTCTGACAATATACCTCTATTTCATCCTGACCCTGACACAGAGCCAGCAAATTCTTCTCTGCCTGATCCACAGAATTAGGCTCATCGTACAGCAATCCGAGCGCCAGGAAAAATGCATCGATATTACTTAATGCAGGATCTCTTGACGCAAGAGAAAATGCCCAGTCCTGAGGGTCGTCACGCAAAAAAGAAATAACGATCCTAACTTGTTGAACTGGGTCACCAGAGGAGCGAGGTTTCAAAGCCAGAAATAGTTTACAATTATTTTTGAAACTCAGAAATTTAGTTCTATCTCCAAAAAACAAATCAGGAATAGGAATTCTCGGTTCTAACATAGAATTCTGAACCACAAAGTCTTGAATACTTTGTACTCTTGCCGTGAGCTGATCCACACATGAAGACAGACCTTTAATGTCCATTGCTACACCTGTGTCCTGAACCACCCAAATGTCTAGGGGAAAAAAAAGGCAAAACACAGTGCAAAGAAAAAAATATGGTCTCATAACTTCTTTTTTCCCTCTATTGGGAATCATTAGTACTTTGGGCTTCCAGTACTGTTATGAAAGGTAATTCAGTACCACAATGGACATAGAGGTCAGCGCACATACAGTGACCTGGCAATAACCCAAAAAACAAGAACGAGCTCTGAGACATGGGAACTCTGTTGATCGCAATCCCTAATCCTCTCCAACCACACTAAAAGGCAGCCGTGGATTGCGCCTAACACTCCCTATGCAACTCGGCATGGCCTGAGAAACTAGCTAGCCTGAAGATAGAAAATAAGCCTACCTTGCCTCAGAGAAATACCCCAAAGGAAAAGGCAGCCCCCACATATAATGACTGTGAGTTAAGATGAAAAGACAAACGTAGAGATGAAATAGATTTAGCAAAGTGAGGCCCAACTTTCTGAACAGAGCGAGGATAGGAAAGGTAACTTTGTGGTCAACACAAAACCCTACAAAAACCACGCAAAGGGGGCAAAAAGACCCTCCGTACCGAACTAACGGCACGGAGGTACACCCTCTGCGTCCCAGAGCTTCCAGCAAGCAGAAAAAAACAAATTGACAAGCTGGACAGAAAAAAACAGCAAACAAATAGCAAAGAGGAACTTATCTATGCAGAGCAGCAGGCCACAGGAACGATCCAGGAGGAAACAGGTCCAATACTAAAACATTGACTGGAGGCCAGGATCAAAGCACTAGGTGGAGTTAAATAGAGCAGCACCTAACGACTTCACCACATCACCTGAGGAAGGAAACTCAGAAGCCGCAGTACCACTTTCCTCCACCAACGGAAGCTCACAGAGAGAACCAGCCGAAGTACCACTTGTGACCACAGGAGGGAGCTCTGCCACAGAATTCACAACAAACGGGCGCAGGATGGGAGCAGCACATGACAGAACGGGCGCAGGATGGCAGCAGCACATGACAGAACGGGCGCAGGATGGCAGCAGCACATGACAGAACGGGCGCAGGATGGGAGCAGCATATGACAGAACAGGGGAGCAGGATGGGAGCAGCACATGACAGAATGGAGGCGCAGGATGGGAGCAGCACATGACAGAACGGGCGCAGGATGGCAGCAGCACATGACAGAACGGGCGCAGGATGGCAGCAGCACATGACAGAACGGGCGCAGGATGGGAGCAGCTCATGACAGAACAGGGGAGCAGGATGGGAGCAGCACATGACAGGATGGGAGCAGCAAATGACAGAATGGAGGCGCAGGATGGGAGCAGCACATGACAGAACGGGGGCGCAGGATGGGAGCAGCACATGACAGAACGGGCGCCGGATGGCAGCAGCACATGACAGAACGGGCGCAGGATGGGAGCAGCACATGACAGAACAGGGGAGCAGGATGGGAGCAGCACATGACAGAATGGAGGCGCAGGATGGGAGCAACACATGACAGAACGGGCGCAGGATGGCAGCAGCACATGACAGAACGGGCGCAGGATGGCAGCAGCACATGACAGAACGGGCGCAGGATGGGAGCAGCACATGACAGAACAGGGGAGCAGGATGGGAGCAGCACATGACAGAACGGGGGCGCAGGATGGGAGCAGCACATGACAGAACGGAGGCGCAGGATGGGAGCAGCACATGACAGAACGGGGGCACAGGATGGGAGCAGCACATGACAGGATGGGAGCAGCAAATGACAGAATGGAGGCGCAGGATGGGAGCAGCACATGACAGAACGGGGGCGCAGGATGGGAGCAGCACATGACAGAACGGGGGCACAGGATGGGAGCAGCACATGACAGGATGGGGATGCAGGATGGAGCAGCACATGACAGAATGGGGGCGCAGGATGGAGCAGCACATGACAGGATGGGGACGCAGATGGAGCAGCACATGACAGGATGAGGACGCAGGATGGAGCAGCACATACCAGGATGGAGACCATATACCAATATAAATGCTCGCCACCCGGGCGTAGAACGGGTTCAATAGCTAGTAGATATATAGATAGATATATCTGTAGATACACAGATATATCTATCTGCCTACTTTCACACATCAGGTTTTTGCCGTCAGGCACAATCCGGCGAGTTTTGAAAAAACGGATCCGTGGTTTTTTTTCTGCCGGATCCGTTTTTTTCTCATAGAGTTGTATTAGCGCCGGATTACGCTTGATGGCCTCACGTTTCATCAGTTTTTTTCCAGATCCGTCAGAACAGCTGTTTCCAGTGGATGGAGAAAACGTACAGAAAAAACGCCCACCAACGGATCTGGCAAAAAACGTAACTGAAATTTAAAATGATGAATCCGGCCTCCGAATCCGGTTTTTCATGCATTTTTCCATTGAAATCATGCATATTTTCCATTCTCTCTCTCTAAAAAGGATCAGTTGTATCAGTTTTTCATTATTTGCAACAGATCCGTTTTTTCAAAAATTCGCCGGATCCTGCCTGATGGATAGATGTAGATAGATATATGGATAGTTAGGCTGCTTTCACACATCAGTTTGTTTCCATCAGGCATAATCTGGCGAATTTTTGAAAAAACGGATCTGTTGCAAATAGTGAAAAACTGATGCAACTGATCCGTTTTTTTTAGAGAGAGAACGGAAAATGTACATGATTTCAATGGAAAAATGCATGAAAAACCAGATTCGAGGCCGGATTCATCATTTCACATCTCAGTTTCATACGTTTTTCGCCGGATCATTCACTGCGTGCTTTTCGCCGGACAGAAAAAAATGTCCTCTGTACGCCGGAAACAGTTTCTTTTGATGGATCCGGCCAAAAAACGGATGAAACGTGTGGCCATCCTGCGCAATCCGGCGCTAATACAACTCTATGAGAAAAAAACGGATCCGTTTTTTCAAAACTCGCCAGATTATGCCTGACGGCAAAAACCTGATGTGTGAAAGTAGCCCAACCATCCATATATCTATCTACATCTATCTATCTATCCATCTGTCTGTCTGTCTGTCTATGTGTGTAATGGAGTGTGGGTTGGACAAATGTAAAAGAGGAGGTTGGACAAGACGACATCACAAATCCTTTTTTTTTTGTTCAATAATACATTTTTATTTAGCTTTCAAAAACGCATACAAAAACGCATCAAAACCACGCCAAAAACGCATATGCATTTTCTGCCAAGAGCTGCGTATTTAGTGCAGGCAAATCTGCAACATACCTTTAGGCCATGTTCACACTATGCGTTCTGTCCTGCGGGTTCTCCCGCAGCGGATTTAATAAATCTGCAGGGCAAACCCGCTGCGGTTATCCCTGCAGATTTATCGCGGTTTGTCCTGCGGGCTCCGCTGCGGGATTTACCCCTACTATTGATGCTGCATATGCAGCAATATGCAGCATCAATAGTAGTGTTAAAAATAATAAAATCATGATGATATACTCACCCTCTGACGTCCCGATGTCCTCGGCGCTGCAGGCGGCGGTCCGGTTCCAAAGATGCTGTGCGACCAGGACCTTCGGTGACGTCACGGTCATGTGACCGCGACGTCACCGAAGGTCCTGGTCGCATAGCAAACCTGAGACCGGACGGCCGCGTGCAGCGCTGAGACTTCAGAGGCGAGTATAGCATTATTTTTTATTTTAATTCTTTTTTTTTTTAACACAAATATGGTTCCCGGGGCCTGGAGGAGAGTCTCCTCTCCTCCACCCCGGGTATAACCCGCACATTATCCGCATGCCCAGTGACGTAGTATATTGCCCAGCTACGTAGTATATTGCCCAGCGGCGTAGTGTATTGCCCAGTCACATAGTATATTGCCCAGTCACGTAGTATATTGCCCAGTCACGTAGTATATTTCCCAGTCACGTAGTATATTGCCCAGCCACGTAGTATATTGCCCAGCCACGTAGTATATTGCACAGCGACGTAGTATACAGCACAGAGCCACGTGGTATACAGCACAGACACGTAATATACTGCCCAGTCATGTTGTATATTGGCTAGTCACGTAGTATATTGCCCAGCTACATAGTATATTGCCCAGCCACGTATGTAACAGGTTAAAAAATAAAAAATAAACTTATACTCATCTTCCGAGGGCCCCTTGTAGTCCTGTCGCCTGTGTGCACGCGGCAGCTTCCGGTCCCAGGGTTGGTATGAGCGCAGGACCTGTGATGACATCGTGGTCACATGACTGTGACGTCATGGCAGGTCCTTCTCGCATAGCATCCTTAGCACCGGAACCTGCCGCTTGCACTGCCGAGGACAGGATGCGACGTCGGAGGGTGAGAATAACCTTTTTTTTTTGTTATTCTTATTTGTAACATTAGATCTTTTTACTATTGATGCTGCATACGCAGCATCAATAGTAAAAAGTTGGTCACACAGGGTTAATAGCTGAGTAACCGGAGTGCGTTACACCGCACTCCGGTAACGCTGGCATTAACTCTGTGTGAGGGCTGACTGGATGACTGGAGGGGAGTATGGAGCGGGCACTGACTGTGGGGAGGAGAGAGCGGCCATATTGCCGCCGGACTGTGGCCGTCGCTGATTGGTCGTGGCAATGGTCCTGGGCGTTTTGCCACGACCAATCAGCGACTTGGATTCCATGACAGACAGAGGCCGCGACCAATGAATATCCGTGACAGAAAGACAGAAGGACAGACAGACAGAAAGATGGAAGTGACCCTTAGACAATTATATAGTAGATGTGGGCTGCATTATACTGTATCGAGAATTATGGGGAATACATTATACTATATGAAGAACTATGGGGTGCATTATACTATGGGAAGTGACTACATGGATGACAATGGCAGTGCATTATACTATATGGAGCACTATGAGGAGTGTATTATTCTATTTGGAGGACTGTGGCAGTACATTATACTATATGGAGGACTGAGGAGTGTATTATACTATATGGAGGACTGAGCAGTGTATTATACTATATGGAGGACTGAGGAGTGTATTACACTATATGGAGGACTGAGGAGTGTATTATACTACATGGAGAACTGAGGAGTGTATTATACTATCTGGAGGACTGAAGAGTGTATTATACTATATGGAGGACTGAAGAGTGTATTATACTATATGGAGGACTGAGGTGCACATTATAATATATGGAGGACTATGGGGTGTATTATACTAAACAAGCAAAATGCTGCCTATTCATCAAGTGATTGGATTGTTTATGTGGGAACAGAAATCCTTGTTCTCAGCAGCACATCGCAGGTGTAAACTGTAGATGTGCTGCTGATAACATGATACTGTATGGGGACAGATTGATCTAATTGTGATTGTTCTGTTCCCTTCATTCTTTCTCAGTTCGTGTAAAGAGGCCGGGAAACAAGCGAACGACTTCAGTATTGTCGATCACACTCTTTTAGCGGCCTGAGATCAGTGCATGTAAATACAGCAGAAATGCTTCGCAGGGAGACCAAGCAAGGATGATGACAGTTGTATTTAGCACCCGGCGCCTGGGAATAGCGCTAACTCTACTGCTCTTCCCAGCCGCCAAAGCATTTAATTCTGGTATGTGTAATGATTTTTAGGGTTGATGTCAGCTGCGTAATGTCAGCTGCTATCAATCCCTGGTGTAAGTAATGGAGACACCCCTACTACTAGCCCAGACCTGGCGAGACCCAGCGACTCTGAAGAGTGGTGACAGTAGTAACAGTACCGCTCTTCACAGTCGCCGAGCTCAGCGCAAGACCCGGAATATCTGAAGAGCGGTGGCGTTACTGATGTCACCGCTCTTCAGAGTCACAGGACTCTGGGGATCCTAGTTAATGATAAACTTACCTGGAGCAGCCAGTGCCAGGCAGCAGCTGCCAAGGCAAACAGGATCATGGGGTGCATTAAAAGAGGTCTGGATACACATGATGAGAGCATTATACTGCCTCTGTACAAATCCCTAGTTAGACCGCACATGGAGTACTGTGTCCAGTTTTGGGCACCGGTGCTCAGGAAGGATATAATGGAACTAGAGAGAGTACAAAGGAGGGCAACAAAATTAATAAAGGGGATGGGAGAACTACAATACCCAGATAGATTAGCGAAATTAGGATTATTTAGTCTAGAAAAAAGACGACTGAGGGGCGATCTAATAACCATGCATAAGTATATAAGGGGACAATACAAATATCTCGCTGAGGATCTGTTTATACCAAGAAAGGTGACGGGGACAAGGGGGCATTCTTTGCGTCTGGAGGAGAGAAGGTTTTTCCACCAACATAGAAGAGGATTCTTTACTGTTAGGGCAGTGAGAATCTGGAATTGCTTGCCTGAGGAGGTGGTGATGGCGAACTCAGTCGAGGGGTTCAAGAGAGGCCTGGATGTCTTCCTGGAGCAGAACAATATTGTATCATACAATTATTAGGTTCTGTAGAAGGACGTAGATCTGGGTATTTATTATGATGGAATATAGGCTGAACTGGATGGACAAATGTCTTTTTTCGGCCTTACTAACTATGTTACTATGTTACTATGTTACAGGGTCTCGTGCTGAGCAGCAGAACCAAAAGTGGCTGTAGGCAAAGTATATGGAGCATCAGAATGAGGTTCCATAGCCTTTGGCCGTCTCATCCCTTCATTATCTACGAGATCCAGTAATGTAGGCAAAGTAGCGGCTTTTCTTGGTACTGCAACTAAAAGCAATAAATAGGACTGAGCTGTAATGCTGGATACAGCTGTAATTATATGTTATATAGTCGTGTTACACTCCCCTCACTTCTTGTAACCTACAAGTGTACAAAGATATTATACAGTTACCATGTGACAAGTGGGCCTGTGTAACTTCAAATGCCAGGGCTGAATTTTAGTCCCAGTCCGGCCCTGCCTGGCCTCCACAGTCACCAGACCTGAATCCAATCGAGATGGTTTGGGGTGAGCTGGACCGCAGAATGAAGGCAAAAGGGCCAACAATTGCTAAGCATCTCTGGGAACTCCTTCAAGATTGTTGGAAGACCATTTCCGGTGACTACTTCTTGAAGCTCATCAAGAGAATGCCAAGAGTGTGCAAAGCAGTCATCAAAGCAAAAGGTGGCTACTTTGAAGAACCTAGAATATAAGACATAATTTCAGTTGTTTCACACTTTTTTGTTAAGTATATATTTCCACATGTGTTAAAGGGAACCTGTCACCCCAAAAATCGCGGGTGAGGTAAGCTCACCGGCATCAGGGGCTTATCTGCAGCAGTCTGTAATGCTGTAGATAAGCCCCCGATGTTACCTGAAAGAGGAGAAAAAGACGCTAGATTATACTCACCCAGGGGCGGTCCCGCTGCTGGTCAGGTCGGATGGGCGTCTCTGGTCCGCTGCGGCGCCTCCCATCTTCTTTCCATGACGTCCTCTTCTGATCTTCAGCCACGGCTCCGGCGCAGGCGTACTTTGTCTGCCCTGTTGAGGGCAGAGCAAAGTACTGCAGTGCGCAGGCGCCGGGCCTCTCTGACCTTTCCGGCGCCTGCGCACTGCAGTACTTTGTTGTGCCCTCAACAGGGCAGACAAAGTACGCCTGCGCCGGAGCCGTGGCTGAAGATCAGAAGAGGACGTCATGGAAAGAAGATGGGAGGCGCCGCAGCGGACCAGAGACGCCCATCTGACCTGACCAGCAGCGGGACCGCCCCTGGGTGAGTATAATGTAACGTCTTTTTCTCCTCTTTCAGCATTACAGAATGCTGTAGATAAGCCCGTGATGCCGGTGGGCTTACCTCACCCGCGATTTTCGGGGTGACAGGTTCCCTTTAATTCACAGTTTTGATGCCTTCAGTGTGAATGTACAATTTTCATAGTCATGAAAATACAGAAGAAACTTTAAATGAGGTGTGTCCAAACTTTTGGTCTCTACTATATATATATCTACTATATAATTGTCTAAGGGTCACTTCCGTCTGTCTGTCTGTCCTTCTGTCACGGTTATTCATTCGCTGATTGGTTTCGCCAGCTGCCTGTCATGGCTGCCGCGACCAATTAGCTGCCTGTCATGGCTTCCGGGCACAGTCCGGAAGAAAATGGCTGCTCCTTACTCCCAGCAGTCAGTGCCTGTCGCCCGCATAATCCCCTCCGGTCACCGCTAACACAGGGTTAATGCCGACGGTAACGGACCGCATTATGCCGCGGGTAACGCACTCCGTTACCGCCGCTATTAACCCTGTGTCTCCCCAACTTTTTACTATTGACGCTGCCTATGCGGCATCAATAGTAAAAATAGTAATGTTAAAAATAATTTAAAAAAAAACCTGCTATACTCACCCTCTGTTGCAGCTCGCGCTGGCCGCCATCTTCCGTTGTAGGTTCCGGTGGCAGAAGGACCTGCCATGACGTCACGGTCATGTGACCGCGACGTCATCACAGGCCCTGCGCGCCTGCGTGACAAGGAGCTGCCATGACGTCACCGTCATGTGACCGCAACATCATCACAGGCACTGCGCACCTGCGCTACAAAGACCTGCCATGATGTCACGGTCATGTGACCGCGACGTCATCACAGGTCCTGCGCTAATACCAACCCTGGGACCGGAACCTGCCGTGGACTACAAGGACTTCCTCGGAAAGGTGAGTATATGTTTATTTTTTATTTTTTCACCTGTGACAAACCTGGCTGGGCAATATACTACGTAGCTGGGCAATATACTACGTGACTGGCCAATATACTACGTGGCTCTGTGCTGTATACTACTTCGCTGTGCAATATATTATGTGGCTCTGTGCTGTATACTATGTGGCACTGTGCTGTATACTACGTGGCTGGGCAATATTCTACGTCATTGGGCAATATACTACGTGGCTCTGTGCTGTATACTACGTCACTGGGCAATATACTACGTGGCTGCGCAATATACTACATCACTGGGCAATATACTATGTGGCTGGGCAATATACTACGTGGCTGGGCAATATACTACGTGGCTGGGCAATATACTACGTCACTGGGCAATATACTATGTGACTGGGCAATATACTACGTTGTTGGGCAATATACTACGTAACTGGGCAATATACTATGTGGTTGGGCAATGTACTACGTGGCTGCGCAATATACTACGTCACTAGGCAATATACTACGTCACTGGGCAATATACTACGTGGCTGGGCAATATACTACGTCACTAGGCAATATACTACGTAACTGGGCAATATACTATGTGGCTGGGCAATATACTATGTGGCTGCGCAATATACTATGTCGCTGGGCAATATACTACGTGACTGGGCAATATACTACGTGGCTGGGCAATATACTACGTCACTAGGCAATATACTACGTGACTAGCCAATATACTACGTCACTGGGCAATATACTACGTAGCTCAGCAATATACTACGTAACTGGCCAATATACTATGTGGCTGGGCAATATACTACGTGGCTGGGCAATATACTACATCACTAGGCAATATACTACGTAACTGGGCAATATACTACGTGGCTGGGCAATATACTATGTGGCTGGCCAATATATTACATCACTGGGCAACATAGTACGTGACTGGGCAATATACTACTTCACTGGGCAATATACTACGTGGCTGGGCAATATACTACGTGGACATGCATATTCTAGAATACCCGATGCGTTAGAATCGGGCCACCATCTAGTGTGTATATATATATATATATATATATATATATATATATATATATATATATATATATATATATATATATATATATATATATATATATATATATATATATATATACAAAAAAAGGAACACAGCACAAAAAGTAACTAAAGAAAAAAGTGAATTTTAATGCCTGAACGGTGTGGCGACGTTTCGGATATACTATCCTTTTTTTGGCTTGAAAAAGGATAGTATATCCGAAACGTCGCCACGCCGTTCAGGCATTAAAATTCACTTTTTTCTTTAGTTACTTTTTGTGCTGTTTTCCTTTTTTTGTTCTTATGTTTGGAGATCACTGGTTCGGTGGTCAGGAAAGCGTTGCACATTTTGAGGTAATACTGGATGCTGTTCCAATTTTTTTCTATATATATATATATATATATATATATATATATATATATATATATATATATATATATATATATATATATATATATATATATATATACATATATATATATATATATATATATATATATATATATAAAAAGATCACAGCAGCACATGTACATGAATCGGCCATGTGAAAACAGACAAATATACATTTCTCAAAAATATTTTTTCATAAAAAAATTTAAAAAAATTTTTTTTTCATAAAACTTACAGTTAAAGATGGAGATTCTTAGCGCATAAATTGGCCAATTCATGTGTGCCCATCAACCACGGCAAGGTGATCTCCCCCTTATGGGTCCTACTCTACTGTACATGCCACTCTTGGGCCACCAGCCTACAACTTTGGACAAACATGTCACCCTGGGTTAAACCTACAATTTATGGGCAGGTAGAGTTGATTACCGCCACCTGCAAGGTCAATGGGGGGAGTGCAGGATAAGTCTGGATGTTGCCACATCCATACAAATAGAGGGAAAAAAACAAATCAGCACTCCCAATGTGAACACGTGCAAGCTGCAAACTGCAACACATAGATAAAAAAAATAGATGTGTTGCAGTTTGCAGCTTGCACGTGTTCACATTGGGAGTGCTGATTTGTTTTTTTTCCTACATATATATATATGCTTTTTATTGCACTTTTGAATGTGTACTGGAAAACAATTCCAACTGTGGTGAAATTGCAAAAAAGATGCAATTCCACAATTTTTTTTTATTTACCATGTTCACTGTACAGTATGTTAAAACTGACCTGGCAATATGATTACCCTGATCAGTACAGGTTTGCATATAACAAATATATATAGTTTCGTTTTTATTTAAGTGAAGAAAAAATTCCCAAATGTGTATAAAAAAAAACGTTTTAACATTTGTCGCCATTTTCCAAAACCCGTAATGTTTCCATTTTTCAGGGTTTGGGGCTGGGTGAGGGCTTATTTTTTGCACCTGGAGCTGACATTTTTATTGATACCATTTTGAGGTAGATATGATTTTTTTTATTGCCTCCTATTGCAATGTTGTAAAAACAAAAACGTCATTCTGGTAATTGGATTTTCGTAGTTCGTATATTTCTGAATGCAGTGATACCAGATATGTGTATTTTTTAATTTTATTTTCAAGGGGGCAAAATGGGGGTGATTTGAACGTTTTGTATTTTTTTTGTTTACTTTATTTAATACTACTCTTAAGAGACTTGAAGCGGCAATCGTCCGATCACTGCTATGTATAGCTAAAATCATGATCTGCTATGAAAGCCGCCCATGGTTTTCATGACATCCCATTGGCATCCACCGATCATGTGACATGGCTGCTGATGGACGGGATTAATGACATGCTTTCGAGATGTGTTAAATCCAGAAGTCAGAGATTGACAGTGGAATTTAACTGGTTAACAGCTGCAGATGGAGCACCATTCCACCTGCGGCTGTTAGGGCTCATCTCCACTTGTGAGGAAAACGGACGAGTGCAATCCGATAAAAAATCGGATTGCACTCGGACCAATGTTAATCAATATGTGACACTCCATTTGCGATTTTTTTCCCAGCCGAAATCGGACTGAGAAAAATCTGTGTCGGCTGAGAAAAAAATCGCAGCATGCTGCGTATTGCTGAGATTCTCGGACGAGACTCGCCAATGCAAGTCAATGGGTGCGAGAGAAAAAACGCACAGCACTCGCACCATGCGAGTGCTGTCCGATTTTTACGCACCCGTGTCCTTAGAAAAACCGGCAATTCAGCGCAGAGTACAGTAAAACCACACTGACAGGTTAGATGAGAGTAGATATATACACATAGAATAGGTATATATACATATATATATGTCAGGGAGACACCTATATATATATATATATTTATATTTAATGCAGCGCAAGATAGCTTTAAAGCTGGTAATTCAATTACAGGCTTTTGCTTTCTCCTTCACAAACCCGACATGATATGAGACCTGGTTTACATACAGTAAACCATCTCATATCACCATTTGTTTTGCATATTCCACACTACTAATGTTAGTAGTGTGTATATGCAAAATTTGGGCGTTCTAGCTATTATATTTAAGGGTTAAATGGCGGAAAAAATTGGCGTGGGCTCCCGCACAATTTTCTCCGCCAGAGTAGTAAAGCCAGTGACTGAGGGCAGATATTAATAGCCTGGAGAGGGTCCATGGTTATTGGCCCCCCCCTGGCTAAAAACACCTGCCCCCAGCCACCCCAGAAAAGGCACATCTGGAAGATGCGCCTATTCTGGCACTTGGCCACTCTCTTCCCATTCCCGTGTAGCGGTGGGATATGGGGTAATGAATGGTTAATGCCACCTTGCAATTGTAAGGTGACATTAAGCCTAATTAATAATGGAGAGGCGTCAATTATGACACCTATCCATTATTAATCCAATTGAAAGAAAGGGTTAAAAAAATACACACACACATTATTAAAAATTATTTTAATGAAATAAAAACAAAGGTTGTTGTAATTTTTTATTTAACGCCCAATCCACTCAGTGAAGACCCTCGTTCTGTGACAAAAAAAAAATAATAAACCAACAATATCCTTACCTTCCGAGGATCTGTAAAGTCCAACGATGTAAATCCTTCTGAAGGGGTTAAAACATTTTGCAGCCAGGAGCTTTGCTAATGCAATGCTACTCCTCGCTGCAAAACCCCGGGGAATGAGTCTAAATATAGATCAATGAGATATATTTAGCTTCATTTGCGGTGATGCGCCCTCTGCTGGCTGTTCATAGATCGTGGGAACTTTCCTTGAAAGCTCCCAGGCTTTCGGCTGTCAATCACCCCGGTCCGGTTTGATGGGCGTTGCCAAATCGCTGTCTCTCCCCCCGCTCCTCGGCGTGTCAGACGTAACTCGATCTGTGAATAGCACAGATTGCGCTCATTTTTTGCGGTTGCACAGTGCATTAGGCTCTAGCGCATGCGCTGTATGTATTGTCCAACTGCTGGCAAAGTATACAATACATCATTGCGCATGCGCGGGTTTTCACTGTAACCTCTTTGCCCCGGAAGTCTGGATATGCAAATTGTGTTGTCCTGGATGCCGGTAAACTTTTCCAGGGCACACAGGTTACAGTGAAAACCCGCGCATGCGCAATGATGTGCTGTATGCTATGCCCACAGTTGGGCAAAGCATAATGCGCAGGCGCGAGATGACACTGTAATGCGCAGGCACGAAATACAATGCCAAGAATTTTCTAAGTGAAAAGCCGAAGGTGGGGAGAATCGGAGATTAGCCCATGCCCATCGGACTGGAGCGGGGTGATTGACAGCCGAAAACGGCGAGGTGGGGAATCAGGGGATAATAAAGGCACTATTGTAAAGCACAGCTCAGGCCCTATTGAATGCTATTTTTAGCTCATATTGAAAAATTGAGGTGACAGGTTTCCTTTAAGCCCTAACCAGCTAACCAGTTTTGTAATTAGCATTATTATTAAATTCTCTATACTTCAACCTATCCTCCTATTTCCTCGTGATCTGGGGGTGGTGATAGAAGAAATGTGAGTGACAAAAGCACTGCCCCCTCATGGCGATTCGTTGGAAGGAAAGAGACTGCGATGTTAGAATCAGCGACAGTAGCTGTGCTTAGTAACCGCAGCTCCACCCTCTGATGTCCTGTTTCGGGGGGGGGGGGATGATAGATGTTACAAAGAAATGAGTGCAGCCCCAATCTCCTGTGATGTCATTTTTGTGACTCTTCTCAAATGAAATGTCAGAGGAAGCAAAGTAATAAAAAACACATGTGAAAAATTGTTTGCCCCCTTTCCCGACTCATCCAAGAGGTCACTGCTAAGCAATAAGAACATAAAGGCTCCTGTCAGTTTTGGAAGAAAACATCTTGATGATGCCTAAGACTTTTGGGGGAATACTCTGTGGACTGACAAGACAAAAGTTGAACTTTTTGGATGGTGTATATCCCATTACATCTGGCATAGAAGTAAAGCCCCTTTCACACATCAGTTTTTTGCTATAAGTCGCAATCTGTCAAATTTTGAAAAAAAAAACGAATCCGGCGATTTGTGCTGCCAGATCCATTTTTTTCTCATAAACTTGTATTAGCAACGGATGGCCTCACTTTTCATCTGTTGTTTGCCAGATCCGTCGAAAATTGTTTGTCCGGCGGCCGGAGACAACGGATGAAGTAACGTTTTTTGTGTGCATCAAAAAAAAACGGACAGCGATGGATCCACCGCCGTCCGTCGTTTGATCGAATGGAAACCTATGGGTACCAATCTGACAAATAACGGAATCCGGCAACAGATTCCGTTTTTTTTAACTGAGCATGCTCCGACTTATTTAACCAGATCCGCTAGGCGGATCCGTAGAAAAAAAACGAATCCGTCACATCAGTTTTTCACAATCTGCGACGGATCCATCGATCCGTCAAGCCAACAGATTGTGACTGACAGCAAAAAACTAATGTGTGAAAGGGGCCTTACACAGCATTTCAGAAAAGCAACATCATGGTTGTGGTAGTGTGATGGCCTGGGGCTATTTTGCTGCTTCAGGACCTGGAAGACTTGCTGTGGTAAATAGAAATCTGAATTCTGCTGTGTGCCAAAAATTCCTGAAAGATAATGTCCTGCCATCTGTTCGTGATCTCAAGCTGAGCGTCTCCGCTACATAAATTGACATGCTGCGGTCTGGAAAGACGCGCCGCATGTCCGTTTACGCAGGGATACAGCGGGCGTCTCTGAACGCAAAGTGGACATGGGATTTCTGGAAATCCCATCCACTATGCTGTAACCTCTGGCCGCTGCGGGTTGGACGCTGTAGATGTACGCAGTGTCCAACCTGCAGCGTTTACTGACCGTGGAAACATACTCTAACAGCTCAGTGACTCAGCAAATTGCTACGCAACTCAGCTATGTGTTGAGCTAAGGGCCGGTTGTAGACAAAATAGGGATTTGGCAAAGGTTTAAAGCGGACCACGAATGCTAACATAATGCATCATCACACAGAAACATTTCAGTTGTATTTACGTGTGCGGAGTTCTCTACGTAAAATGAGCGTGATCGACGGTATTTAAGTTGTTCCACGCTTGTTTCCCATTCTCTTTGTACCGGCTGAGGAAGAATGATGGGGACAGAACAATGACTAATAGATCAATCTGTCCCCATACAGTATCATGTTATCAGCAGCATATCTGCAGTTTTTACCGGGTGATGTGCTGCTGAGAACAACAATTTTTGTTCCGGCATAAACAATCCAATCACTCAATGAATAGGCAGCATTTTGCTTGTTTAGTATAATGCGTCCTCCATATACAGTAGTATATTACGCCCCACAGTCCTCCATATAATATCATGTGCCCCATGGTCCTCCATATTGTGTAATGCACCCCCATAGTATAATGCACCCAACAGTCATTCATATAACATAGCAGAAAAGTGGGTCACAAGGACCCAGAGAAAACGACCTACACGTCCATATAGAGCAATATATAAAAATATATCTTTATTAATTCATAAAAAATGTAGAAAATACACAAAAATGCATCACATTACCAAGAACAGTTGAGGTACAGTGCCGCTTGGTGTGCACAGACACCGCACAGGCGTGTAGGCATACTAGGGGCGCACGGAGCCAGGGACAAAAACACCCGCATTTATAAATAAATAAACTGGCAAGGGGTTAATGCTCCTCCTATATAACAAGAGTGTATGCAAATAGCAAGGATATATCTACTACCTTTTATAGTTAGAAACGTAAGACACACCTTATTATATCCAATATAGGATCATTGCAATATATACATAATTGAGAGAGCCATAGTCCCAAGTTTCTGATGGAAATAAATGATGTCAATTACCTCTTAGTAGAGGAATGGGTGAGATATACACGGGGTCAGTGCGCCCTCCCCGACGCACGTTTCGGTTGTCACACCTTCTTCAGGGGGCATAATGGAAAGAAGCTAAGAGAGTTGTTTTATACCCTTCAATCCCGGAAGTAACTGGGAATGACCCGGAAGTGTACCATCATTACTGTGGCAACCAATAACAGCTCCCCTTTACTACATAATCAGGCAAGTATACATACACAGCGGCGTAGTGCCCCAGTATTTATCGACGGATGCGCCGCACATCGCCGACCACTAGGCAATCACAGGGCCCTGTGAAGTCGGGTGGCGGACATGCAGATGGCACAAATGCCGAAAAGGGCAAAAAACGAAGTGTGCCATTGAATACATTAGCCGCCATCTTAGAAAAGGGAGCTCTGCTAAGGCAGCCCAGAGCAGTAAATATACATAACCAACATAAGAATACATACACAAACAACAAAAATACGTATTTAGACGTGCGGATACTGTTCAATATAGTGTCACAGGGGAAGTCTATATCCACTTGGTTGCGCCAGTTGGCTGGAAAATCGGGAACCAGCATAATTAGATTCTCCTTGAGGGGTAAAGCAGCCATATAACCATAGTCTAATGTCCAATTATATGCATATTTTTGGTCAAAGCTGCTGTAATATCATAATTTGAAGATTTTCCACCAGATGTGTCCTCCAGATATAGCAGGAACTACAGTTATGCTGGAAACTCGTGAAAAACGTATGTGCCAAATGTTACTCCATGGCGAAGTCCATCAGCTAACTGGATCATAGATGGCGTAATAAGATCCAAACGTATCCACATGTCCACGGACTCCGGAAAAACGACAAAAAGAAAAAACAACTATACTCAACCTAAAACACAAAATTACATAAATTAATAAAAAAAAGATTAAAAACAAAAATAAGAACAACAACAACCTCTGCAGTGTCAGGCAAAACGTATACAAGATGTAAAGCAGGTGGATATCACAAGAAGGATGAAAAACTAAGATTCTCGTTAAGGCCTCGTGGATGGACTGTACCCAAGATCCAGATCCATCGGGACTCTAGCTGTGTCAAACGTTGAGAAATATTCCCCCTCGAATACCCATATCTATAGTGTCAATATCTTTAACACGCAATCCTTTACTATTGCACATATGATGCATCTTAAAGTGTCTGGGTATTGTTTTCAGAAGGGCTACATCCTCCTGGTTGCTGGCCGCCTGGATGCCACGTACGTGCTCCCTGACCCTAACCTTAAGTTGGCGCGTGGTAAATCCAACGTAGATCAGGGAGCACGGACAAGTGGCATAATAAATGGCATTCTTGGATACATAGGTGATTGACTTCTCAATTTTAAAGCTCTTATGACCAGAGGAGTCGATAAAAGAATCACTATGATCGATATTTATACAGGCGTCTCAGCGACCACAAGGCCTGCAGCCACCTCTGACAGGGATATCATTAAGAAATGTTCTGGGGGGGACACTGTTGTAATGGCTACGTATCAAATGATCGCGCAAATTTCTGGCACATCGGAAGGTGATGGCAGGCCTTTCAGGTAAAATTTTAGCGATGGTCGTATCGGTCATTAGTATGGGCCATGCTCTCACAATGGCAGCACGCACTGACTCAGATTGTGTATTGAAATTGGTGATAAATCTCACCACTCCAGAGTCATTCGTGCCAGTGTTATTATGGTATAGCAATGAGTTCCTTTCTGACCATTTAGCTCTATGATAGGCCCTTTTTATGGCCCTATGGCTATACCCCCTCTCAACGAAGCGCTGCTTAAGTTTTTCTGCCTCCACCTCAAACAACGATTGTGTGGAGCAGATATGCCGAAGCCATAAGAATTGTCCCACAGGCACAGAACGGATCATGTGACCCGGATATGAGGAGGAGGCATGTAGCAGCATGTTAGTGGAAGTGGGTTTACGATAGATGTTAGTACTAATGTTCCCATATGGGTCTCTACGGAGGACCATATCCAAGAACTCAATTTCGTCTGGATGATGTTTGACAGTAAGGCGTATATTTTGGTCGTTGCTATTAACTACCTTAAAAAAATAGATCCAGGGCCGAAGATGTACCCTGCCAGATAAGGAAGACGTCGTCAATGTACCGCGTCCAGGAAAGGACGCAGTCCACCGACGACGGCCGCCCATCTGACAGGAAGAGGTCCCTCTCCCACAGCCCCAGGAACAAATTGGCATACGAGGGGGCAAAGGCCACCCCCATAGCAGTGCCCTGGAGCTGCAGGTAGAGGGACCCCTTAAAAGTAAAAAAAATATGGGTGAGGGTAAACTCTAACACCTCTAAAACCAAGGCCCTGAAGCTGGGGGAGTAGTCGGATGTGTCCAAAAAGAACTTGACAGCACGTAGCCCGTCATTATGATGGATGCTTGTGTATAAGGACTCGACATCAGCCGAAACCAGGAGGGTATCTAGATCAAGTGACAGCCCGTCAACCATCCGGAGCAGCTGTATCGTGTCCTTGAGAAAGGAAGGAAGACCCACCACCAACGGCTGTAAGATGGAATCAATCCTTTTATTGATGTTCTCCAGGAAATTCCCCCGCCCTGAAACAATTGGACGCCTGGGGGGACATTGATGTTTTTGTGTATTTTAGGGAGGAGATAAAACGTAGGTATAGCGGGTTCTTTGACTACCAATGCTGCAGCCAGTTCCTTCGTAATGACTTCACCATCAACAGCAGCTGACAGAATAGTAGATAATTGTGCACTATAGGCGGACAAGCGGTTAAACGTGAGTTTCTTATAACATACCGGATTTCTTAACTGATGGAAGGCCTCACGTTCATACATGACTGTGGGCCAAATAACAACGTTACCCCCCTTGTCCGCATTCTCCATAATCTTCTATACAGTAGAATGCACCCCACTGTCCTCAATAGAGTGTAATGCAGCTCCCATATAGTACACATAGTGTAATGCACACCTCATATAGTACATATAGTATAATGCATAGCACATAATCCTTGATAGAGTGTAATGCAGCCCCCCATATGGTATAATTCAGCCCCCATAGTCCTCCAGTATTATGGTCACCACATGGTATAATACCTCTGCCCATATGGTATAATGCACACTCCATAGTCCTCCAGTATTATGGCCATGACGTACTCGCTGACTAAAAAAAAATACTGACCTCTCCAAATTTCCCGACTGCTCCTATCTCTGCACACATCTCTTCAGCAGCTCCACTGCCCGACACAGTGTGGCACGATGAAGTGACATCATTGCGCCATCTGTGCTGAGACGTCAGACTGGGAATGATGGGAGAGGGAGCATCAACTCTATGTCCTCCGTCCTCTATCATTGCTTTTAACTATATCAGCATCTAAGATGACAATACAGTAGAATGTGCAGTGCTGGACCCGAGCTGGCACCAGAACCCCTTGACGCATAAGCCCCATAGCAGCCACCTGTTGCTTCTAGTCACACACCACTGGAGTGGGTGCCCCAGGCAAATGCCTAGTTTGCCCACTTTAACACCAGCCCTGGTTGAGCTAGCTCATTATAATCACCAAATTCCACTCTGCAACCAAGACGCAAACACACAAGCCTTTTAACTGTACATACACAAAAACACTGAGAAAAAACGTATGGTCCCATCCACTTTTGATAATCAGCAAAGGCAAAACAGACAGCTGCAGGCTTATATTAATAGGCTGGGAAGGTCCATAGTTATTTTTCCCTTCTCAGCCTAAATATACCAGCCCTAAGCTGCCCCAGAAGTGGCGCATCACATTAGATGCGCCAATTCTAGCGCTTAAGGCCCCTTCACATTAAGCGACGCTGCAGCGATACCGACAACGATCCGGATCGCTGCAGCGTCGCTGTTTGGTCGCTGGAGAGCTGTCACACAGACCGCTCCCCAGCGACCAACGATGCCGGTAACCAGGGTAAACATCGGGTAACTAAGCGCAGGGCCGCGCTTAGTAACCCGATGTTTACCCTGGATACCATGCTAAAAGTAAAAAAAAACAAACACTAGATACTTACCTACCGCTGTCTGTCCTCCAGCGCTGCGCTCTGCTTCTCTGCTCTCCTCCTGTACTGTCTGTGAGCCGGAAAGCAGAGCGGTGACGTCACCGCTCTGCTTTCCGGCTCACAGACAGTACAGGAGGAGTGCAGAGCACAGCGCTGGAGGACAGACAGCGGTAGGTAAGTATGTAGTGTTTGTTTTTTTTTACTTTTAGCATGGTAACCAGGGTAAACATCGGGTTACTAAGCGTGGCCCTGCGCTTAGTTACCCGATGTTTACCCTGGTTACCAGTGAAGACATCGCTGGATCGGTGTCACACACGCCAATCCAGCGATGTCAGCAGGAGTCCAGCGACGAAATAAAGTTCTGGACTTTATTCAGCGACCAACGATCTCCCAGCAGGGGCCTGATCGTTGGTCGCTGTCACACAGAACGATTTCATTAACGATATCGTTGCTACGTCACAAATAGCAACGATATCGTTAACAATATCGTTATGTGTGAAGGTACCTTTAGCCTTGGTTCTTCTCAATTGTCCTGGTGCTGTTTCAATTTGGGTAATAGGTTCTGGGGTTGACATCAGCATGCTAATTTGTATTTTTTTAAAAACACGCAGCAAAAACTCAATATGTGAACATATGTGCCTTGAAGCTAGTTGGAAAAAAATCTTATATAAAAAGATAGATAATATAGATAAATCATTTCACATCTCCAAAACACAATATAACATTGCAACCTTTAGTGCCTTGTGTGTGGAGTTTATCTGGCAGCTTTTTATGTAAAGCAAACAACTTAGGGCTTATATTATCAGGCTGGGAAGGATCCTGGTTATTTGGCCCTTCCCAGCCTAAAAATACCATCCCGCAGCCACCCCAGAATTGGCGCATCCATTAGATGGTGCTTCACCTCAGCTCTTAGTGATAGCTCTGGTGCGGTGGCAATCGGGGTAATGTTTTTGGGGTTGATGTCAGCATCTGGTGTGCTCCAGCTTTCCTTAATTCACCAATTAATTAAATTAAAAAAAGCTTCCACGCCAGTCTGCCGTAGTCTATGGATTCCCACGTTGCCCCAAACCTATGGAGCCTTGTTCAGAGAGCGAAGCTGGATAGGTTTAGTAGCAGCCACTGTTGCTGCACTCCGCGAGATCCAGCAGCTATGATGAGCAGTGACGCCTGGAAAGTTACCGTAGTTCACAGCCGCCTTGTGACACAGAGGGCAGTATGAGAGCCGGAATGTTGAGCGGTGACGTTACTGCTCATCATTCTGGCTCTCGCTCTCACCGCTCATCATTCCGGCTATCACACTGCCGTCTGTGTAACATGGTGGCTATGAACTGTGGTAACCTTATTGACATTGCCTCTCATCACAGCAGCTGGATCTCGCAGAGCGCAGCGTGAGACCCGGCAGTGACTGTTGCTCCAGTCTATGGAGCTTCGTTCCCCTTCTTTTGCTCCCCTTCTTTTCAGAGCCATAACTTTTTTATTTTTCAATATGGCCATGTGAGGGCATATTTTTTGAGGGACAAGTTGTCCCCAGCATGGTGGCGCAGTGGTTAGCACAGCAGCCCTACAGCGCTGGAGTCCTGGGTTCAACCCCCACCAAGGACAACATCTGCAAAGAGTTTGTATGTTCTCTCTGGGTTTCCTCCGGGCACTCCGGTTTCCTCCCACATTCCAAAGACATACTGATAGGGAATTTAGATTGTGAGCAACTTGTAAAGTGCTGCGGAATATAAATAAAGATTATTATATTATTATTACTTATGAACGACACCATTGGTTTTACCATGTTGTGTACTCGAAAAGAAGAAAAAAATTCCAAGTGTGGTGAAATTGCAAAAAAAATGCAATCCCACGCTTGTTGTTTGTTTGGCTTTTTTGCTAGGTTCACTAAATGCTAAAACTGACCTATCATTATGATTCTCCGGGTTATTGTGAGTTCACAGACACCAAACATGTCTAGGTTCTTTTTCATCTAAGTGGTGAAACAAAAATTCAAAGTTTGCTAAAAAAAAAATAAAAAAAATTGTGCCATTTTCCAAGACCTGTAGCGTCTCTATTTTTTGTGATCTTGGGTTGGGTGAGGGCTTATTTTTTGCGTGCTGAGCTGACGTTTTTAATGATACCACTTGATCGTCCGTTATTGCATTTTATTGGTGACCAAAAATATTTAATTCTGGCGTTCCGATTTTTTTTCTCGCTACTCCATTTACCGAGCAGGTTAATCCTTTTTTATATTGATAGATTGGGTGATTCTGAATTTGGAGATATCAAATATGTGTATGTTTGGTTTTTTATTGTTTTATTGTTTTATTTTTAATGTGGCAAAAGGGGGGTGATTTGAACTTTTATTTTTTTTATATTTTTAAAACATTTTTCTTTAATTTTTGGCATGCTTGAATAACCTCCATGGGATGCTAGAAGCTGCTATAGCTCGATTGGCTCTGCTACATGGAGGTGATGATCAGATTGCCTCTATGTAGCACAGGGTGGCGCTCATAGCAATCCGGCATCAACAACCATAAAGGTCTCAAGGAGACCTCTGGTTGTCATGCCAACGCACCAATGACCCCCGATCAGCGGTGTGCGTATTTCTGGCCTGATGGCCGGAAGCGTGATTTAAATGCTGCTGTCAGAGTTTGACAGCGGCATTTAACTAGTGAATGGGCGCAGATGGAGCACGATTTCACCCACACCGATTGCGGGTTCAAAACAGCTGACATGTCTCGGCTTTGATGCGGGTTCACCGCCGGAGCCCACATCAAAGCGGGGGATACAGACATCAGCGTATTAGTACATCTGATGTCAGTAAGGGGTTAAAAATCTCAGGTGCCAAGAGGTGGGAGGGAAGACAGTGTGCCGAGCCTCAAGCCACCGGGCCCTATATAGCCCCCATGATGCAATGTGGCAGGCCAATCACAGTAATGCCAGTATACAACATGGCTGCAGCATCACTATGGCAGGCAATCCCCGCAGGTTTAGTAGCTGTCTAACAGCCATGAAACTTGCCGGACAGTGACTCGAGCACTACGAGATACTCGGCTGAGTAGTGTTTGATCGAGTATCGAGCAGTGCCGAGCACGGTCACTCATCACTATCTGCAACATATCAAAAGTGTTTAAACGTTTAACTACTCTTTAAAGTTAAGTTTATACCATGCCGTACCACTAGAAGTAGATAGGAAAGCAAGTAGATATAAGCAAAGAATAATAAAAAAAATAGGAAATGCAAATTAAAAGTATCTGCACATAAAGCTGAACTCTCATTGTTGTGACCATTTAAGTAGCATTATATTAATGAATAGCAGAAATAATTTACAATATTGCATAGTGCAAGTTATCTTAGAAAGCTACAGTACATTTTCTTTGTACCTACTCTGTCTTGGGGTATCAATATTCCGATGTGATAAATATTTTTGAATATTTTTATATTGTTTAGTAAATTAAGTAATTAAAAAAATGTTATAATTAGGAATAATAGAATTCAACTACTTAACAAAAACAAAATTACAAATAAGAAAAAATGGATTTATTAGAGAAAAACCTATACACTGGTCACGTTGGTGATATTAGTTGTTAATGAAAACTAAACTTAAATAAAACAATGCATAGTGTAAAGGAAAGCAGCATATGCTATCAAGTATCTAAAATACTGATTGTAAGTATTACAGTGGACTCCAACAGTGCCATGTACATAACACTCTACACACATCTGAATGGCTTTTCATTTATGTACTTGAGTATACATAGCACCAACTATAAGCAGCAATTTAAATAATTTGTCGATTACTGCCCATTTTAATACAAAAGGTCACATATTTCCCAAATTTTGTCCCTTCATACTGTAAGGCCTCTTGTTCTTGCAGTGTGTAAGTAGGTCCACACTCTTGTATCACAGATGTATTGTGCATGTCCCGATGATAAATAATACTTAGCTCTTCTTATGGCTCTTTTTGGCAGCGTGATGAATATACCACTGTGGCAATTTCACATTTAAGGTGCATTAAGTTAATTGTCCATGAGCTGTAGAAGGACATTCATACTTTACGGGAAGTTTTAAGTGTTACATTCTGCTTGGTGAACCTTACAGCTTCTTCTTTAGATCTCTTCACAAATTCAGTCACTTTGTTGAAACCTTCAGCTAGTCCCTGCCCAGTGATGGCACAACACGGCTGGACATACCAATCCCGGTCACAGCAATACTTCTTCATGTTAAATTTTCTAGTAATTTCATCAGCGTTCAGAGCTCCGGCCAGGTCTTGCTTGTTGGCCAGGACCACCACTGGCACATTCTTAATCAACTCATTCTGGAGGACTTGCTGAAACTGTTTCTTTGATTCATCCAAAGTACGTTTGTTAGTGCTGTCCACCACATAGACCAGTCCATCTGTGTTTTCAAAGTAGTAGCACCAGAAAGATCTCAGCTTCTCCTGTCCTCCAACATCCCATATAGTGAGCTGCAGGTGCTTCTCCGTCTGAATCATCTCCACATTAAATCCTACTGTTGGGATAGTGGAAAAGGGCTCCTTAAACTTGACTCTATACAGGACAGTAGATTTCCCTGCTGCGTCCAAGCCAAGTAGCAGGATTCTGGCTTGTTTAGACTTGGAGTGAAAAGAACCTGATAAGCCCATGTCTTGTATTTACTATAAGTATTGGAGAAAAAGGAGAGAATACGTTTAGCATGGTAAATTCTAGCAGTGGCAGCCTTGTACTTATAGGCTATCTTATCAGTAAGTAGAAAGGTGTATTGTTTATGAAGGTTTAATGTCCATTGCTTGTCACAAAGGTGGAACTGTCACGAGTAATAAAGCATAATCGATAAAGGAATCAAAGTTCAAAGTATGTGAGAATGCAACGATGTATGAAAATTATAGTGATATAAGCAGGCAAGTTTACTTTACAACTAGGTTAAAAAAGCTTGCTTCTGGCTGCTGCAGCTCCTGCCAGGACTGGTCAATATATGGGACCTATGTAACCGGCAGCGCTTTGGACACAGCACATGGCCGCTCCATTCAAAGCGCTGCCGGCTTTTGAACGCAGGGGATTCCGCATGTGTTCCCGTGCGGAATCACCGCGCCCAATATATTGGGGACAGGTGATATTTATCTGGAGAGATGCGCCGCTTTGTCCATCTCCGCAGGGAAGCCAGAGGCAGCCCTGCACGCATAGTGGACATGAGATTTCTTGAAATCCCATCCACTATGCTGTAATATCTGGACGCTGCGTGTTGAACGCTGGGATTTATGCAGCGTCCAACCTACAGCGTTTACTAAATGCGGGAACATACCCTTAGAAGTTGCTGGCCAGTTTTTTGTTTCTTCTCAACCTGAGATACCCCACACATGACATGAATGGAAGCACATATGATCCCTCCGAATCTACACAATGGAGCCATAGGCAGTCTGTAAGCAGTCATATGGTGTCTGCATATGGCATTGTATTATAGAATTATCCTCTCATAGAAGCAATATTTCACCAATTATCCCCTTAGTGACCACCAATATGACTTTAAACTAACAGGATATCAGTGAATAGTATCCCCTGATGCGTAAAAATGCAGCAGCTGTCGGCTGTACACTATAGCTTACCCCCTGATGCATCAGTCATGATCGGTGTTGGCACCAACGCTGGTCATTTAACACCTTAGTTGTTGGTGTCAATAATGACTATTGCATCCTAGGTGGTTAACAGAGTGTGGAGGATCCCTCTAAACACATCGGCACCCTGAGATCATGACTGATCATGGTACTTGCCATGCAATTCAGTGAGCTGTTTAGAAGTTAGCAATATTTAGGTGGTAAAAATATATATTTTTTTCCTGTCATGCCACTTTGCATTAATTTGTGAAAAGCACCCAAAGGGTTAATAAACTACCTGAAAGCAGTTTTGAATAGTTGAGGGGTGCTGTTTTTTTTAAATGGTCTCACTTTTGGGGTTTTTCCAATATATATAGGACCCCCAAAGTCACAACTGAATAGGTTCCTAACAATAAGTTTTGTAAGTTTCCTTGAAAAAAATGAAAAATTGCTGCTACAATTTTAAATCTTCTTACATCCTAACAAAATAAAAAAATATTTTACAGATAGTGCTGATGTAAAGACATGAAGGAAATGTTATTTATTAACTATTTGTTTGTGTTAGACTATTTGGACCACAAACAAGATATATCTCCTATCCGCATAATAAGTGATAAATGTATGATTGTTGGAGGCTCCACAACCTGGACCTCCACTGATCACGTGAACAAAATGTTTTTCTTCCAAGAAAATTCAAACAACACAGCATTGTGACTAGTTCTGGGAACTTAAATTAGTTTTCCCACAAACAAAAGTTCATTTTATTCACTAGATCTTAGAATACAAATACACTGTGTGCAGAATTATTAGACAAGTTGTATTTTAGATGATTATTTTTATTATTGATCAACAACTGTGTTCTCAATCAACCCAAAAGACTTATAAATATCAAAGCTTAATATTTTTGGAAGTTGGAGTGTTTTTGTTTTTTTTAGATTTGGCTATCTTAGGAGGATATCTGTTTGAGCAGGTAACTATTACTGTGCAGAATTATTAGGCAACTTAATAATAGCCAAATATATTCCCATCCCACTTGTTTATTTTCACCAGGTAAACCAATATCACTGCACAACATTTAGAAATAAACATTTCTGACATGCAAAAACAAAACCCCCCAAAATTAGTGACCAATATAGCCACCTTTCTTTATGATGACACTCAACAGCCTTCCATCTATAGATTATGTCTGTTGCTTGATCTGTTTACGATCAACATTGTGTTCAGCAGCCACCACAGTCTCCCAGACACTGTTCCGAGAGGTGGACTGTTTTCCCTCCCTGTAGATCTCACATTTTTTGAGGGACCACAGGTTCTCTATGGGGTTCAGATCAGGTGAACAAGGGGGCCATGTTATTATTTTTTCTTCTTTGAGACCTTTACTGGCCAGCCACGCCGTGGAGTAGTTGGAGGCATGTGATAGAGCATTGTCCTGCATGAAAATCATGTTTTTCTTGAACGATACCGACTTCTTCCTGTACCACTGTTTGAAGAACTTGTCTACCAGAAACTGGCAGCAGGTCTGGGAGTTGAGCTTCACTCCATCCTCAACCCGAAAAGGTCCCACAAGTTCATCTTTGATGATACCAGCCCATACCAGTACCCCACCTCCACCTTGCTGGCATCTGAGTCGGATTGGAGCTCTCTGCCCTTTATTGATCCAGCCTCTGGCATATCCATCTGGCCCATCAAGAGTCACTCTCATTTCATCAGTCTATAAAACCTTTGAAAAGTCAGTCTTAAGATATTTCTTGGCCCAGTCTTAATGTTTTATCTTATTTTTCTTGTTCAAAGGTGGTCATTTTTCAGCCTTCCTTACCTTGGCCATGTCCCTGAGTATCGCAGACCTTGTGCTTTTTGTTACTCCAGTAACTTTGCAGCTCTGAAATATGGCAAAACTGGTGGCAAATGGCATCTTGGCAGCTTCACGCTTGATTTTCCTCAATTCATGGGCAGTTATTTTGCGCCTTATTTGCCCAACACACTTCTTGTGACCCTCTTGGCTATTTGCCATGCAACGCTTGATTGTTCGGTGATCACGCTTCAAAAGTTTGGTAATTTCAAGACTGCTGCATCCCTCTGCAAGACATCTCACAATTTTGGACTTTTCAGAGCCCGTCAAATCTCTCTTCTGACCCATTTTGCCTAATAATTAAGCACACCTTATATAGGGTTTTGATGTCATTAGACAACACCCCTCCTCATTACAGAGATGCACATCACCTGATTTACTTAATTGGTGGTTGGCTCTCAAGCCTGAACAGCTTGAAGTAGGACAACATGTATAAAAAGTATCATGTGATCAAAATACAACTTGCCTAATAATTCTGCACACAGTGTAATCTCCACAATTGTATGTTATTAAAAAAAGATCCTGTGCTGAGGTAATCTTATAAATGTGCCCCTGCTGTGTACTGTGTCATGGCTGTGTCTGACTGTACAGGAACATAGTCTGATCATACCACAGCTCCTGGGCAGCGTGGGAAGCAAAAGAGAGTATACAGACAGGACAGCACGGGATCACAACTGATTGTTTTTAATAGGTAAAACATTTCCCTGCCTGTTTTTAAGCAACATTTTACCTCAAGAAAAATAATCAGCTGTGGTCCCATGCTGTAATGTCTGTATACACTTTTGGCTACCCCCCTGCCCAGGAGATGTGGAATGATCAGACCATGTTCCTATATGGTCACACATGGCCTTTACACAGTACATAGCAGGGGCACATTTATAAGATTATCTCAGCACAGAAGTGTTTTTTTTTAAACACATCTAATTGTGGAAATTATTTTTATTCCAAGATCTAGTGAATAAAATGAACTTTTGTTTGTGGGGAAATCCCCTTCTAGACCAGTGCACAACAATTAGATCCTTTATTTAGTATACGTTTGTATACATGTCTAATACACAATATCCCAGGCTCTGCGTTAATACGATGAGGTGTATTTATCAAAACTGTCTATTAATTCCTGTCTAATGTGGTGCGGGGCATTAGCCGTGGGCAAAGTACACATCTGTTACACCCCGACATGTTACGTGAAAGTGCGGGGTCCTGGCTAGGTTTGTGGACTTGTGCTATGGGGGTGCTTCGCCCTTGCAGGCCACATATTACCGATGACTTGGGTTGGCCAGGACCAGATGTTTCACAGTTCAATGAGGGAAATCACTAGTCAAAAATAAACTGTTTACCTATCGATAACTTTGTGGGGATTATATGCAGTAGATAGCGGGTTAACAATTTTATGAACATTTCCTTCACAACACAGAGCTTTTTCCACACACAGTCCCAATTTTTTCCTCTTGACTCACTCGTTCTCTATCTTCACCATGCCGCTCTACTTCATAACAACTCAGCTCAGGACTGCAGTCCACTTAGTAAGAGTCCTATTCTCAACCCGCATTTCTGCATCTTCTTTCCCTTATAGAGAACTATATTGCCAGTATGGCCGGTACTTATCTTCTCTGCCCCTGACGCTTTGGAATTCCCGCCTGGAGCACTCTCTTCATCTCACACACTCTGTCTCGTCCCTTTACCTCTCAGAGTTCACATTTGTACGCAATACAACATTACACTTATTCTTCAAGGGGGAATGTGGGCAGTATGACCATCTCCTTACATTTGTTGTCCATAGTAACTGTTGTGAATTCTGTGGCCAAGCTCCCTCCTGTGGTCGTGAGTGGTACTGCGGCTGGTTCTGTCTATAAGCTTCCTTTGGTGGATGAGAGTGGTACTGCAGCTTCTGAGTTTCCTTCCTCAGGTGATGAGGTTAAGTCGTTAGGTGCTGCTCTATTTAACTCCACGTGGTGCTTTGATCCTGGCCTCCAGTCAATGTTCTAGTATTGGTCTTGCTTCCTCCTGGATCGTTCCTGTGGCCTCTCTATCCTGCATAAGCTAAGTTCTGCTTGTGTTATTTTTGTTTGCTATATTTTCTGTCCAGCTTGCTATATTGGTTTTTTCTTGCTTGCTGGAAGCTCTGAGATGCAGCGGGAGCACCTCCGTACCGTTAGTCGGTGCGGAGGGTCTTTTTGCCCCTCTGCGTGGTGGTTTGTAGGTTTTTGTGTTGACCGCAAAGCTTTCTTTCCTATCCTCGGTCTATTCGGTAAGTCGGGCCTCACTTTGCTAAATCTATTTCATCTCTGTGTTTGTATTTCATCTTTACTCACAGTCATTATATGTGGGGGGCTGCCTTTTCCTTTGGGGAATTTCTCTGAGGCAAGGAAGGCTTATTTTTTCTATCTTCAGGGCTAGTTAGTTTCTCAGGCTGTGCCGAGTTGCATAGGGAGCGTTAGGCGCAATCCACGGCTACCTCTAGTGTGGTGTGTTAGGATTAGGGATTGCGGTCAGCAGAGTTTCCACGTCTCAGAGCTTGTCCTATGTTTTTGGTAAATGTCAGGTCACCTTGTGTGCTCTGAACTTCAAGGTCCATTGTGGTTCTGAATTACCTGTTCATAACAAGTAACCAATCACAGCACAGCCGTCATTGCTTAACCCCTTCCCGACATGCTGCGTTCCCGCAACCAGTAGTACAGGTACGGCACACCGATCGCGCAGCCTCACGCTAAGCGCCAAAAACTGCCCTTATTCACACTGAGGTCAACATTGACACATGGTAAGGTTTTAATATTAGACAGTGTAGGACTGTCCGGATCACAGTTACCTTGTCATGGTGGGACAGATTTTATGCTATTTTTGGATTAAAAAAAGTATTACTAAAAACTGTTATTTAAATGCACTTTTTTGCTTCTTATTTACTTAGTTACAGCAGGGTTTTTGCTCACTTTTTCTCTTGTAGGTTTTATATGTTTTGTGGCCAATGTGAACATGTGTTTAAGTTATACATGTGTACCAACTCAAGTCAAGCTCAATTTTTGTGTTTTTTTTTTTACTATGCCTCAAAACTAGTTTTCTACCACATATGGACTATCAGTGAACTCAGGTGTAATTGCACAGCAAATTTTGGGGTACAATTTCATCTGTTACCCTTGTAAAAACACAAAATTTAGAGCTAAAAAAGATTTTTGTGGGAACAATTTGATTTTTTTTTTTTTCACAGCTTAACATTATATGAAGCGCCTGGGGGTTCAAGGTGGTCAATACACATCTAGCTATGTTACCTAAGAATAGGGCTGGACTGGCCATCTGGCAATTCTGGCAAATGCCAGAAAGGCCTGTCTGGTCATGGGCTGCCTTGTCTGCTATGTTGTTAACAGAATCGGTGGTCTCAAGATACCCATACTGTTAACAGTTGTGATGGAGCAGAAAGTTGCTGACTCCGTCACTTACCCAGCAGGCTACGGGTATCATTAGAAATATTGTTCTTGTAGGAAATCTCCCTTTCTTCTATCCAGGGTAATATTAGTAATATATCCCATCTGGTTCATGGGGACGGGAACAACATTGGCCTATGTGATTTCAAATGTCAGGGTTGAATTTCAGCCCCAGTCTGTACCTGCCTAAGAGGTCTAGTTTCCAAAATGGTGTCACTTGTTTGGGGTTTCCACTGTTTAGGCACATCAGGGGCTCTCCAAACATGACATGGCATCCGCTAATTATTCCAGTAAATTTTACTTTCAAAAAGTCAAATGGCGCTTCTTCCCTTTCAAGCCGTGCCGTGCACCCAAACAGTTGTTTTTTATTATTATTATTATACATTTTTATAGCGCCATTTATTCCATGGCGCTTTACATGTGAATACGGGGTTTTCCTCCACATATTGGGTATCTGCACACTCAGGAGAAATTGCACAACAAATTGTATGGG
Source organism: Ranitomeya imitator (assembly GCF_032444005.1). Classification (NCBI taxonomy): domain Eukaryota; kingdom Metazoa; phylum Chordata; class Amphibia; order Anura; family Dendrobatidae; genus Ranitomeya; species Ranitomeya imitator. Next base: position 494,456,846 of record NC_091286.1, on the reverse strand, counting down.
TCTAGTTTCCAAAATGGTGTCACTTGTTGAGGGTTTCTACTGTTTAGGCAGATGAGGGGCTCTGCAAACATGACATGGCGTCCGCTAATTATGCCAGCATATTTTACATTTAAAAAGTGAAATGGCGCTCCTTTCCTTCCAAGCCCTGCCGTGCACCCAAACAGTTTATTTCCCTCACATATGGGGTATCTGCATGCTCAGGATAAATTGCACAACAAATCATATGGTCCTTTTTCTCCTGCTACCTTCACAAAAGTAAAAATAATTAGGTCTAAAGGAAAGTTTTTGTGAAAGAAATAAAATTCCTGTGAAGCACCTGAAGGGTTAATAAACTTCTTGAATGTGGTTTTGAGCACCTTGAGGGGTGCAGTTTTTAGAATGGTGTTACTTTTGGGTATTTTATGTCATATAGGCCCCTCAAAGTCACTTCAAATGTGAGGCGGTCCCTAAAAAAATGGTTTTGCAAATTTTGTTGTAAAAATTAGAAATTTCATGTCAACTTTTAACCTTTATAACTTCTTAACAAAAAGAAATGTTTAAAAAATTGTGCTTCTGTAAAGTAGACATGTGGGAAATGTTATTTATTAACTATTTTGTGCAATATGACTCTCTGATTTAAGGTCATAAAAATTAAAACTTTTAAAAATGTGAAATTTTTGCCAAATTTCTGTTTTTTTTTTTTACAAATAAACGGAAGTCACATCAAAGAAATTTTACAACTGTCATGAAGTACAATATGTCACGAGAAAACAATCTCAGAATCACCAGGATCCATTGAAGCAATCCAGAGTTATGACCTCATAAAATGACAGTGGTCAGAATTGTAAAAATGTACCTGGTCAGGAAGGTGAAAATAGGCTTTGGGGTGAAGGGGGTAAGGGGATATTCTGGAAAGAAGTTATGATGTATCCATAGTATACATAATACATGTCATTCACTATGTACAAAGACAGCTCCTTATCATTAATTTAACAATCAACCCAGTGTATTACTATATAGAAATGTAAGTACCGTAAATCTATGAATGAGGGCAATGTAATATCCTCCTGTAACTGAACAGTGGGGCCCCAGAGCCAATGTTGTCCTAGAATCATAGAATGTTAGATTTGGAAGTGACCTCAAGGGTCATTGTGTCCAACCCCCTGCTCATTGCAAGATTCTCTAAACCATCTCAGACAGATGTCTGTCCAGCCTCTGTTTGAAGACTTCCATTGAAGTCACTCACCACCTCTTGTGGCAGCCTGTTCCACTCATTGATCACAATCACGTCAAAGTTTTTTCTAATATCTAATCTGTATCTTCTCCCTTTCAGTTTCATTCCATTGCTTCTCGTGTATCCATGTGCAAATGAGAATAATTGTCATGATATACTGTATAAAGCGACCCCATGAGGGGGGGTCGGTCAGCAGATGGCACAACACACAACGGGATGGTAAATGGGTGAGGAAGGCCCTACCAATAGGGAAATGAGGGACGGTCACTTCTTGCTCAAACCTAAGCCTGACCATGCACTCCCCTCATGCCCTAAGTGGGTCCTTCCCCCCACCACCATCAGGAACCTTGTCCCTCGCTGTCACCTTACATTGCCCTGGCTAGTGCACTGGCCAGCTCTGCTGCTAAGCACTGTACAGCAAAATAAAGGCACCAGGATCATGAACCCATGAAACCAGCTGATAAACCACAGCAGTCAGCAAGCTCCTTACTCAAGGCTTGGTCACTGTAGATTGCTCTATCACCGACAGTGAGCTGATGCATCAGGTGACCATTTAAAGGATGGTGGCAGTGGTCACCACCCACATCAGCTGACCTAATCAACTGCAGTTGCAACAGATTGCAAGCGAGGTAAACTGACATTAACCCCCACTGGTCCAGAAAAGAAAAAAAGCCTTATTTAAATCATAGTGGAATCATATATTTTAGATTCAATAATGTAGCTACAAGTGTGGGAGGTGGAAAGGGAAAACAGGTATGGTTGCCCCGAGACCCTTAACTGTATCGGTGTGTGCATCCCATCGATAAAATTAAGCCCCACTCTCCCTGCACTATCACTCTCTGTCAGTCAACCACAGGTTACTTTAAAGCCTACCGTCTACAGAACTGCTGAGGCACCAGTGCATGCTCAGGAAGTCAAAATCCCGGCATGATGATGTCATCATGCCACTGACGTCCTGTGTGTGTGTCGGTCCGCAGCACATTGGTCCACCCTAGCCTCACAGATTGAGTCGTCAGGATATTGGTGCCCATTATACAGTGTAGAAGCTAAAGTGGGGGCCTTTATACAGTATTATGGCTAATGTATGGCAAATTATGCAGTATGGGAGCTAATGTGGGTCCCATTATACAGTATAAGAGCTAATGTGGGGCCCATTATACAGTATAAAAGCTAATGAGGGGCTCATTATACAGTATGAGAGCTAATGTGGGGCCCATTATACAGTGTGATAGCTAATATTGGGCCAATTATACAGTATAGGTGTCATGGAGTGGAGCCAGAAGACCACAGCATCTGATTGTTCCTACTCCGGCTCTGAGAAGAATCACTTCTTCTTCATTTTAATGGTGTTTATTCCTTTTGGCAGACCAAGGTTTAATTGGTCATGTTGGAAAACTCTGAGCTCAGTTAGCCGCTCCCTTCCCCTTTATAATCTGGGCTCTGTTGCAAATCCATGTGTAGAAGGGAAGTGCTCCAAAATGTATATCTTTTAGTGGTATATAATTCCCCCACATGTGCTGAGTAGCCCCCTCCTCAAGCTGGTATATCAGGTTTCATTTAGGACTTAGGCCAGTGGACAATAGACTTGTGACCTCATCCCCACACACCTGGGGCTGGACACACCTCTTCTATCTGGACATAAAAGGCACAAGACACATGTGCTCAGCCTCTTTTGCTGTGCCTGCTTGCTGGAATGATGATGGACCCACATGGCTTAAGTATACTCTGTATCCCCTTTTCTTAATAGGCCCAGTACTATTCATTAGGGTTAGCAAGCCATAGGTGGGAGGGCTGATATTGTATGTGTGATTTTGGTAATCGAGCAGTTAATTGATCGTTATGATATTACTGGTTATTGTGGGTTATTACTGTGTGATATTGTTGGGATATCACTGTATACCATAGTGATATTACTGTAATAGAGTTGTAATATCCTTATATTGTGTATATATATATATATTTATAGTCGCCAGCTTGGGTATAAATATATATGTACGTTATAGACTGCAGACTTGTGTGTGTGTAATAAATGCCCTTTATTGTTACACGGTTTTGTCTCAGTTAGTATATAGTATAAGGAATAGATAACAGTTAGTGTATAGTATAAGGCAAAGATAACGTTGTGGTATTAAGTGGATATTAATTATTAGTAGTCAATTTTGGCGTTAATAGTTGATAGCAGACCTCATTAGAGGTGTAAGGAGGTTTTCTCTTTTGGTACTATAATTTTCAGTATTATTAGGGGGTAACCCTACCCTTTAACACCATGATAGAGCTAGCATTTGCTGCATGGCTTCAGGATGGAGAGGTGTTCATATGAGAAGGAGTGTTGGAGGAGTTACCTGTGACTGTTGCATGGTTTGTAAGTGTGGTAATTCCCTTCACATTCCCTACTTTTGTTTATTCCCCATCCTCCACTCCCCAGAGCATTCCTCTGGTATGTGAGTGAATATTTTGTATATCTGGAGTTTTCTGTTATCCATTGTTTATGTAGCATTGTTTGTTGAGTTGGTGTACTGCGGTGTCCAATAGTGCCCCTCTTCCCTGGGTGTGGGAAGAGAACAGACAGAGAGCTAACTCAGGAGGTAAGGCAAAGGTGACGGCCCCAACATCTTCACATTCAGAAGTATCCCAAGGAGTAGGGCGAGCTAGGGCACCCTCTAGTGGTAGGGTCAGGGAAGGAGGCCCTGGTCCCGAGTCACCCGACAGCTATGTCGTGACAATAGAAGCTAATGTGGGGCCCATTATGCAGTATGGCAGCTAATGTAGAGCCCATAATACAGTGCAGACACCAATGTGGGCCCATTAAACTGTGTGTGAGCTAATGTGGAGGCCATTATAGGAGCTAATGTAGGGCCCATTATACACTGTGGTAGTTAATGAGGGGGCCAATTTACAGTTTGGAGCTTACTGTGGGGACATTATACAGTGTGAAAGCCAAGTCTCCCAGCACAGTGGGCAGCACGGTGGCTCAGTGGTTAGCACTGTAGTCTCATGCTGTGCTGAGGTCCTGGGTTCAAATCCCCCCCAAGGACAACATCTGCAAAGAATTTGTATGGTCTCCCCATGTTCGCGTGGGTTTCCTTCAGGTTCTCCATGTTCTTCCCATACCTCAAAGACATATTGATAGGGAATCTAGATTGTGAGCCCTAATGGGTACAGTGTCGATAATGTCTGTAAAGTGTTGTGTAATTAATATCACTATATAAGTGAGTAAAATAAATAAATAAATAATGCGGGGGACATTATACAGTTTGGGGCTTACTGTGGGGCCCATTAGAGTTTGAAGGCTAATGTGGAGGCCATTATACAGCACTAGATGGTGGCCCGATTCTAACGCATCGGTTATTCTAGAATATGTATGTTTATTTATGAAGATTTCCATGTAGTATATTGCTCAGCCACGTAGTATATTGCACAGCCACGTAGTATATAGCACAGCCCACGTAGTATATAACAGAGCCCACGTAGTATATAGCAAAGCCCACGTAGTATATAGCACAGCCCACGCAGTATATAGCACAGCCCACGTAGTATATAACACAGCCCACGCAGTATATAACACAGCCCATGCAGTATATAAGACACAAATAAAAAGACAGGCAGTGGATGGCACTAGAGTGTGTGGTTATACACAGATCTTGGACTAAGCAACATATGACAACTAGGTGTCACGCAAGCTTAGGGTATATGGTGCTCTGCATAATTAGCAAAAAGCTCAATAGTCCACGGCAGAAAAAAGAAAAATATATGCGGCACTCACCCAGTAGAAGCTGTGTAAACGTGCTCTTTATTGGAAGAGAAATGTGCATACATCCATTAGGACATCAGGTGTACAAGAGGGTGCGGTGATGGAGTCTGGACGACGGCCGTTTCGCACTAAATGTGCTTCAACGGGTCCCGTCGTCCAGACTCCATCACCGCACCCTCCTGTACACCTGATGTCCTAATGGATGTATGCACATTTCTCTTCCAATAAAGAGCACAGTTATACAGCTTCTACTGGGTGAGTGCCCCGTATATTTTTCTTTTTTCTGCAGTATATAAGACAGCCCATGCAATATATAATAGCCCACGTAGTATATTTAACCGCCCATGTAGTATATAACACAGCCACGTAGTATATAACACAGCCCACGCAGTATATAACACAGCCCACGTAGTATATAGCAATGTGGGCACCATATTCCTGTTAAAAAAACAATTAAAATAAAAAATAGTTACCGTATTTTCCGGCGTATAAGACGACTGGGCGTATAAGACGACCCCCAACTTTTCCAGTTAAAATCTTCTCAAAAGTCGGGGGATGTCTTATATGCCGGGTGTCGTCTTATAGGGTGGGTGCGGAGCAATTTGCGGTCGACGTATATAGTGGGGGGGGAGTGGTCCTGATGACGAGGTGAGGGAGCTCCTCACCAGGAAGGTGTAAGTGAAGCAAACTGTCAGCGTCTGGGATGCCAGGGTTATTCAAAAAAGAGAGAGAGCGGTGCTGTGCCTAGAAAAACACTCCTCTTTCACTCATCTGGCTCGCCCTTGTATCCTATATCTCCTTCTCTGCCTCTGCTTCACTTACACCTTCCCGGTGAGGTGCCCCCACACCTCGTCATTGGGGTCACTCCCCCCACAATATGCGGCAACCGCAGATTACTCCGCACCTGTCCTATAAGATGACACCTGGCTTATAAGACGATACCCGACTTTTGAGAAGATTTTCAGGGGTTAAAAAGTAGTCTTATATGCCAGAAAATACAGTATATAGTAAATTTCCGTTGGCCCCCAGATCCAGCCCAGGCCATTAGTTGGTCACACAGGGTTAATGGCAGCGTTAACGGACTGCGTTACACCGCGTTATGCAGTGGCGTAACACAGTCCATTTAACGGACTGCTAAAACCCTATGTGGCCGCTGACTGGAGGGGAGTATGGAGGGGGTACTGACTGGAGGGGAGTAGGGAGGGGCCAATTCGCGGCCGGACTGTGCCTGTCGCTGATTGGTCGCAGCCAGCCGGCCACGACCAATCAGCGACCCGGGATTTCTGCGACAGACAGACAGACGGAAGTTACAGACAAACAGATGGAAGTACAATTATATATATATATATATATATATATATATACTGTATATATATATATATATATATATATATATATATATATATATATATATATATATATATAGATGGAAGTTAATGTAGGGCCCATTATACAGTTTGGTGCTTAATATGGGAGCCATTATTCAGTGTGGGTTCTACTGTGGGGGCCATTATGCCATAAAAATATGTAACATTATTTTACATGGTTAATAAGTTGTCCAGACAATTAACAAACATTGCCCATTCTGATTTACATTTCTGGCCGAAGCCCTTAGACATTCTATGACTACGGCCTGGTTCACACTTCCTGATATTTCCGGCAATGGAAAAACCGGTACCTGAGATGTCACTGTCCGTGTGTAATACCTGCGGCATCCATGTGGCAACCGTGTGCCACCCGTGTGCCGCATTAGTACCACACATGTGCCTGAGGAGCAGCAGTTCAATTAGAGCTGTTTCCAAGCAGCGGGTGCTGCAGACGGTTCACATCATTCTAACCTGCTCTTCCGCAGATTACAGACCTTAGAAACACACTAACATGTGCACAGACCCATTCACTTGAACAGGTCTACTTCTGTAAGTGTCTCCGCTACGTGTGAAAACTGACACTGACATGGCTCTCTTTCTTTTTTAAGTCACTGCACCTGCTGCCACGCTACTGGCACTTTTGCACTATTTGTCAACTGTCCAAGAATAAATGAAAATGAAAAAAAGACTGAATTATCTTCAAAAAGAGGGGTGAGTGCTGACTTTCTTCATTATTTGCTATTGTGATTATTAATAGTCTTTTGTCTATACGCCACTCAGAAGATGTATTAGTGGAGGTTGTAACATTACCTTTAATGGTAATGTAACTTTACACTGGTTAAAAATCTTTCTATTGGTTCTTCAACACTAATTTATAAATGTATTTTAATTGTCTGGACAACTTTTTTTTAACCATGTGAAATAAAGTTACATATTTTTTATCCATACGGCCATGTGGATCTTTTTTTTTTTGTCAGTTTTCTTCACTGGTCAACGGCATTTACCACACGGTGAGGCTCTTCACAAATGTTCTTCTTGCACTTCTTCTAAATATATAACTGTACTGTAATCACTTCTATGTTCTGCAGGACTGTTATCTACCACTCTATGTTTCCATATGGCAGCAATATCAGTGTACCACCATCAGTAGCGTAGCTACCGGGTGAGCAGAGGGTGCGGTCGCCCTGGGTCCTGTGCTCTGAGGGGGTCCACCCGGAGCTAGGATACTGGAACTGTATCAGCGTAGGTTCTCCTACATTCACTATAAGGCCTGTTTCACACGTCAGTGTCTGCGGTACGTGAGGTGACAGTTTCCTCACGTACCGGAGACACTGACACACGTAGACACATAAAAATCAATGCATCTGTGCAGATGTCATTGATTTTTTGCGGACCGTGTCTCCGTGTGCCAAACACGGAGACATGTCAGTGTTCGTGGGAGCGCACGTATTACACGGACCCATTAAAGTCAATGGGTCCGTGTAAAACACTTACCGCACACGGACGTTGTCCGTGTGCAGTCCGTGTGCCGTGCAGGAAACAGCGCTACATTAAGCGCTGTCCCCCCCACTGGTGCTGAAGCCGCGATTCATATCTTCCCTGCAGCAGCGTTTGCTGCAGAGAAGATATGAATAATAGTGTTTAAAATAAAGATCCATGTGCCCCCCGCCCTCCCACCCCCTGTGCTTGGTGAGTATTTTCAGAACAGCGGGGGGGCGCACAGGGGGTGGGAGGGTGGGGGGCACATAGATCTTTATTTTAAACACTGTTACTCATATCTTCTCTGCAGCAAACGCTGCTGCAGGGAAGATATGAATCGCGGCTTCAGCACCAGATGCTGGTACGTGTGGTACCCAGCACGGTGCGTGTGGTACCCAGTGGGCACACGGGCGGCACACGTGTGCCGCACGTGTGCCACACTGATGTGCCACAGAAACGTTGGGGCACACGAACACGGATAATTCCGGTACCGATTTTTTCCGGTACCGGAATTATCTGGACGTGTGAAACCGGCCTTAGGGAGCATGCCCAGTTGTAATCAACGTTACCTGGTTAGGGGCCCACCCTGAACCAAAACCGTAGCTACATCTCTGAGATTCCACCATAGTTGTAATCAGGGTTTCGCCTCGCCTGAGCTGATTCCCTGCGCCTCTGTTTCCATTACAAGTGAATAATACGCTAATGTTATGAGTTGCTGTATGCTATGATAGTTATTTGAATAGTGAATGCTTTTTCCACCTAAAAGGGGAAGCAGTTATATTTGCATGCCTCTACCAGTCACTGTTACTTTCCCTTCCTGAATTCTATTTGTGACAATTCATTGCTGGAAACCGTTCTGCCTGTCAGTGTTTGGGATTTTAGTTGTTGTACAGCATTTTCTAAAGGAGAAATGATAGGTACCCAAATGAATGGGCGATCTGACTCTTCCAGAACGAGAGATGCTGTTTGTTATTAGTAAACTATTTCTTGTCATTTTCTACACATAACCTTTTCCTAAGGCCTCATTCAAACGTCTGTTTTTCGCATACAATCCATGGTTTTCACAGATAGCACTCGTACACGTGACAGTCTACAGGGTCATTCACATGTCCATGATTTTTTGCACTGTTTATATGTATGCACTTATGCCAGTTCTGGACGCTTTAATACTGTATATCCTACTCACTTCACACATCAACAGCAATATCATGTTTTATTGTAAATTACTCAAGTGTCACTTTAACAACAATCCGCATCGCCAGGGCTTTCATTATACATTTCATTTATTGACACTCCCTTTTATTTCCTTCCCTGACAGTCATGTTCTGACTGGGCTCACAATTGTTCTCTTCAAATGCTATGGTATATTTTATCCTTACACATTTCACTTTAGTATCCCCTTGTTTGTCACATATCCATCCGTCACTTCACAAATAGTTATGTTCAAGTACCCAGCCTCTAATGTGGTAGTTCTATAACCATCCCGTTCTGCGGCTTGTGGCAGTCGTGCGCGCACGGCATTGGGGACCACATCTTGACTCTGCGGCTCCCGGCACTTCAGATCCAGCTGGCAAGCACTGCTGTCACTTCCTTGACTGGGATGTCGGCTTGCGGGTCACCGACCAGAAGTGGTGAGTCATGTGATGAGGGCATGTACATGACGTATCGCGCCAGATCAGATTTACTAAGAGGAATACCTTTATTTTCCTTGATGCACTTGCACCTTATATAACTCCTACCTTTGTATAGACATGATTATAGGATAGTATTTTCCTAGCGTCAGTGGTCATTTATTTATAGTTTAGAATACGTGCTGAACGTTGCAATAGATGTATAAACACTGAACCAAAGTGGTATGTGGTGCTTTATGCAGTACTAGCTGAAGAGCCCGGCGTTGCCTGGGCATAGTAAATATCTGTGGTTAGTTATGGCACCTCACGTCTCTTATTTTCCCATCATGCCTCTCATTTTACCCCTTACACCTCTCATTTTCTCCCTTACACCTCTCATTTTCCCCCTCACTCCTCTTATTTTCCCCCTCACTCCTCTCATTCCCCCCTAACACATGTCATTTCGACCTCACATCTGTCATTTTCCGATTACTCCACTATTTTCCCTGACTCCTCTCATTTTTCACTCTCACCTTTTCATTTTCACCTCACACCCCTCATTTTCACCTCAGTATATACATGTTTGTCATCTCCCTTATATAAAGTATACACCTGTATGTCTTCTCTTGTATATAGTATATACCTGTATGTCATCTCCTGTAAATAGTATATACCTGCTGTATGTCATCTCCTCCTGTATATTGTATATACCCATGTGTCATCTCCTCCTGTATATATTATATACCTGTATGTCATCTCTTCTGTATATACTATATACCTGTGCGTCATCTCCTCCTATATATAGTATGTACCTGTATGTCATCTCCTGTATATAGTATATGCCCATATGTCATCTCCCCTGTATATAGTATATACCCGCTGTATGTCATCTCCTCCTCTATATACCTATGTGTCATCTCCTCTTTTAAATAGTATATACCTGTATGTCATCTCCTCCTGTATATAGTATATACGTGTCTCATCTCCTCCTGTATATAGTATGTAACTGTAAGTCATCTCCTCCTGTATATAGTATATACCTGTGTGTCATCTGCTCCTGTATATAGTATATACAGTACCTGTGTGTCATCTCCTCCTGTATATAGTATATACCTGTGTCATCTCCTCCTGTATATAGTATATACCTGTGTGTCATCTCCTCCTGTATATAGTATATACCTGTGTGTCATCTCTCCTGTATATAGTATATACCTGTGTGTCATCTCTGTTGTGAATTCTGTTGTCGGCTCCCTCCTGTGGTCATGAATGGTACTTCAGCTGGTTCTATCCATGGAATTCCTCTGGTGGCTGTGGGTGTTTCTGAGTTTCCTTCCACAGGTGACGAGGTTAATTCGTTAGCTGGTGCTCTATTTAACTCCACTTAGTTCTTTGCTCCATGCCACCTGTCAATGTTCCAGTATTGGTCTAGTTCACTCCTGGATCGTTCTTGTGACCTGTCTTCCAGCTTGTATTTCTTTGGTTTGCTATTTTTCTGTCCAGCTTGCTATTTCTATTGTTGTCTTGCTTGCTGGAAGCTCTGGGACGCAGAGGGAGCACCTCCGCACCGTGAGTCAGTGCGGAGGGTCTTTTTGCGCCCTCTGCGTGGTCTTTTTGTAGGTTTTTGTGCTGACCGCAAAGTAACCTTTCCTATCCTCGGTCTGTTCAGTAAGTCGGGCCTCACTTTGCTAAATCTATTTCATCTCTGTGTTTGTATTTTCATCTTTACTCACAGTCATTATATGTGGGGGGCTGCCTTTTCCTTTGGGGAATTTCTCTGAGGCAAGGTAGGCTTTATTTTTCTACCTTCAGGGCTAGCTAGTTCCTTAGGCTGTGCCGAGTTGCATAGGGTGCGTTAGGCGCTATCCACGGCTATTTCTAGTGTGTTTGATAGGATTAGGGATTGTGGTCAGCAGAGTTCCCACGTCCCAGAGCTCGTCCTTATTATCAGTAACTATCAGGTCTTTCCGTGTGCTCTTAACCACCAGGTCCATTATTGTCCTGACCACCAGGTCATAACACATCTCCTCCTATATATAGTATATACCTGTGTGTCATCTTCTCCTGTATATAGTATATACCTGTAAGTCATCTCCTCCTGTATATAGTATATACCTGTGTGTCATCTGCTCCTGTATATAGTATATACCTGTGTGTCATCTCCTCCTGTATATAGTATATATCTGTGTGTCATCTCCTCCTGTATATAGTATGTACCTGTATGTCATCTCCTCCTGTATATAGTATATACCTGTGTGTCATCTGCTCCTGTATATAGTATATACCTGTGTGTCATCTGCTCCTGTATATAGTATATACCTGTGTGTCATCTGCTCCTGTATATAGTATATACCTGTGTGTCATCTCCTCCTGTATATAGTATATATCTGTGTGTCATCTCCTCCTGTATATAGTATGTACCTGTATGTCATCTCCTCCTGTATATAGTATATACCTGTGTGTCATCTGCTCCTGTATATAGTATATACCTGTGTGTCAGCTGCTCCTGTATATAGTATATACCTGTGTGTCATCTCCTCCTGTATATAGTATATAGTTTGTCTGCTTATTAATCAGATTTTTGAAGGATAATACCAGACTTGTGTGTGTTTAAGGGCGAGTTTCATGTGTCAAGTTGTGTGTGTTGAGTTGCATGTGGCGACATGCATGTAGTGACTTTTGTGAGATGAGTTTTGTGTGGCGACATGCGTGTAGCAACTTTTTGTGTGTCGAGTTGCATGTGACAGGTTAGTGTAGCAAGTTGTGTGCAGCAAGTTTTGCGCATGGCGAGTTTTATGTGTGGTGCGTTTTGAGTATGTGCAAGTTTAGTGTGAGGCAACCTTTGCATGTGTTGCAACTTTTGTGCATGTGGCAATTTTTCAGCGTGTGCAAGTTTTGTGTGTGGCGAGTTTTCCATGAGGTGAGTTTTGCACGTGTGGTGAGTTTTGCGTAAGCCTAGTTTTGCATGTGGCGAGTTTTGCGCGTGGCGAGTTTTGAGCAGCGATCTTTGTGTTTCGACTTTTATGTGGCGAGGTTGGTGTATGTGTGGTGAAATGTGTGCTGAGGGTGGTATATGTGTTCAGGCACGTTGTAGTGTGTGGCACCTTTTGTGTGTGTGTTCATATCCCCGTGTGTGGTGAGTATCCCATGTCGGGGCCCCACCTTAGCAACTGTACGGTATATACTCTTTGGCGCCATCGCTCTCACTCTTTAAGTCCCACTTGTTCACATCTGGCAGCTGTCAATTTGCCTCCAACACTTTTCCCTTCACTTTTTCCCCATTATGTAGATAACTAGATTGTGGCCCGATTCTAACGCATCGGGTATTCTAGAATATGCATGTCCCCGTAGTATATGGACAATGATGATTGTCTCGACCAATCAGAGACGCGGGATTTCCAGGACAGACAGACAGACAGACAGACAGACGGAAAAACACCTTGTCCCCACCTGTGGCACCAATTGGCCTCTAGGCTCTAGACTATAGTCTAGTCTACGCAGTCTAGATTGTGGCCCGATTCTAACGCATCGGGTATCCTAGAATATGCATGTCCCCGTAGTATGTGGACAATGATGATTCCAGAATTCGCGGCAGATTGTGCCCGTCGCTGATTGGTCGAGGCAACCTTTATGACATCATCGTCGCCATGGCAACCATTATGACATCTACGTCGATATTGTGCCCGTCGCTGAATCAGAAATGTGGCATTTCTACATCCTTTATGACATCATCGTCGCTGTGCCCGTCTCTGATTGGTCGAGGCCTGGCGGCCTCAACCAATCAGAGATGCGGGATATCTACGTCCTTTATGACATCATCGTCGCTGTGCCCATTGCTGATTGGTCGAGGCCTGGCGGCCTCGACCAATCAGAGAGGCGGAATTTCTATGTCGATACTGTGCCCGTCGCGGACCAATCAGTGATGGGCACAGCATGGCGACGATGATGTCATAAAGGTTGCCTCGACCAATCAGCGACGGGCAGTCTGCCGCGAATTCGCCTCGACCAATCAGCGACGGGCACAGTATCGACGTACATGTCATAATGGTTGCCATGGCGATGATGATGTCATAAAGGTTGCCTCGACCAATCAGCGACGGGCACAGTCTGCCGTGAATTCTGGAATCATCATTGTCCATATACTACGGGGACATGCATATTCGGGCCACAATCTAGACACACAGTGAAGACCCAAGGTCTAGTGGCCTACCACCTATGCCACCTGTGGGACCAGGCAGACCTAGTGCCAGACTAGTGCCTAGTGCCTAGATTGTGGCCCGATTCTAACGCATCGGGTATTCTAGAATATGCATGTCCCCGTAGTATATGGACAATGATGATTCCATAATTCGCGGCAGACTGTGCCCGTCGCTGATTGGTCGAGGCAACCTTTATGACATCATCGTCGCCATGGCAACCATTATGACATCTACGTCGATACTGTGCCCGTCGCTGAATCAGAAACGTGGGATTTCTACGTCCTTTATGACATCATCGTCGCTGTGCCCGTCACTGATTGGTCGAGGCCTGGCGGCCTCGACCAATCAGAGACGTGGGATTTCTACGTCGATACTGTGCCCGTCGCTGATTGGTCTAGGCCTGGCGGCCTCGACCAATCAGAGACGTGGGATTTCTACGTCGATACTGTGCCCGTCGCTGATTGGTCTAGGCCTGGCGGCCTCGACCAATCAGAGACGTGGGATTTCCAGGACAGACAGACAGACCAATCAGCGACGGGCACAGTATCGACGTAGAAATTCCGCCTCTCTGATTGGTCAAGGCCGCCAGGCCTCGACCAATCAGCGACGGGCACAGCGACGATGATGTCATAAAGGACGTAGACATCCCGCGTCTCTGATTGGTCGAGGCCGCCAGGCACAGCGACGATGATGTCATAAAGGACGTAGAAATCCCACGTTTCTGATTCAGCGACGGGCACAGTATCGACGTGGATGTCATAATGGCTGCCATGGCAACGATGATGTCATAAAGGTTGCCTCGACCAATCAGCGACGGGCACAGTCTGCCGCGAATTCTGGAATCATCATTGTCCATATACTACGGGGACATGCATATTCTAGAATACCCGATGCGTTAGAATCGGGCCACAATCTAGTTATCTACATAATGGGGAAAAAGTGAAGGGAAAAGTGTTGGAGGCAAATTGACAGCTGCCAGATGTGAACAAGTGGGACTTAAAGAGTGAGAGCGATGGCGCCAAAGAGTATATACCGTACAGTTGCTAAGGTGGGGCCCCGACATGGGATACTCACCACACACGGGGATATGAATACACACACAAAAGGTGCCACACACTACCACGTGCCTGAACACATATACCACCCTCAGCACACATTTCACCACACATACACCAACCTCGCCACATAAAAGTCGAAACACAAAGGTCACTGCTCAAAACTCGCCACGCGCAAAACTCGCCACATGCAAAACTAGGCTTACGCAAAACTCGCCACACGTGCAAAACTCACCTCATGGAAAACTCACCACACGCAAAACTTGCACACGCGGAAAAATTGCCACATGCACAAAAGTTGCAACACATGCAAAGGTTGCCTCACACTAAACTTGCACATACTCAAAACGCACCACACATAAAACTCGCCATGCGCAAAACTTGCTGCACACAACTTGCTACACTAACCTGTCACATGCAACTCGACACACAAAAAGTTGCTACACGCATGTCGCCACACAAAACTCATCTCACAAAAGTCACTACATGCATGTCGCCACATGCAACTCAACACACACAACTTGACACATGAAACTCGCCCTTAAACACACACAAGTCTGGTATTATCCTTCAAAAATCTGATTAATAAGCAGACAAACTATATACTATATACAGGAGGAGATGACACACAGGTATATACTATATACAGGAGCAGATGACACACAGGTATATACTATATACAGGAGCAGATGACACACAGGTATATACAATATACAGGAGCAGATGACACACAGGTATATACTATATACAGGAGGAGATGACATACAGGTATATACTATATACAGGAGGAGATGACATACAGGTATATACTATATACAGGAGAAGATGACACACAGGTATATACTATATACAGGAGGAGATGACACAGGTATATACTATATACAGGAGGAGATGACACAGGTATATACTATATACAGGGGAGATGACACACAGGTATATACTATATACAGAAGCAGATGACACACAGGTATATACTATATACAGGAGGAGATGACATACAGGTATATACTATATACAGGAGGAGATGACATACAGTTATATACCAGTATTGGTCTAGTTCACTCCTGGATCGTTTTTGTGACCTGTCTTCCAGCTTGTATTTCTTTGGTTTGCTATTTTTCTGTCCAGCTTGCTATTTCTATTGTTGTCTTGCTTGCTGGAAGCTCTGGGACGCAGAGGGAGCACCTCCGCACCGTGAGTCAGTGCGGAGGGTCTTTTTGCGCCCTCTGCGTGGTCTTTTTGTAGGTTTTTGTGCTGACCGCAAAGTAACCTTTCCTATCCTCGGTCTGTTCAGTAAGTCGGGCCTCACTTTGCTAAATCTATTTCATCTCTGTGTTTGTATTTTCATCTTTACTCACAGTCATTATATGTGGGGGGCTGCCTTTTCCTTTGGGGAATTTCTCTGAGGCAAGGTAGGCTTTATTTTTCTACCTTCAGGGCTAGCTAGTTCCTTAGGCTGTGCCGAGTTGCATAGGGTGCGTTAGGCGCTATCCACGGCTATTTCTAGTGTGTTTGATAGGATTAGGGATTGCGGTCAGCAGAGTTCCCACGTCCCAGAGCTCGTCCTTATTATCAGTAACTATCAGGTCTTTCCGTGTGCTCTTAACCACCAGGTCCATTATTGTCCTGACCACCAGGTCATAACACATCTCCTCCTATATATAGTATATACCTGTGTGTCATCTTCTCCTGTATATAGTATATACCTGTAAGTCATCTCCTCCTGTATATAGTATATACCTGTGTGTCATCTGCTCCTGTATATAGTATATACCTGTGTGTCATCTCCTCCTGTATATAGTATATATCTGTGTGTCATCTCCTCCTGTATATAGTATGTACCTGTATGTCATCTCCTCCTGTATATAGTATATACCTGTGTGTCATCTGCTCCTGTATATAGTATATACCTGTGTGTCATCTGCTCCTGTATATAGTATATACCTGTGTGTCATCTGCTCCTGTATATAGTATATACCTGTGTGTCATCTCCTCCTGTATATAGTATATATCTGTGTGTCATCTCCTCCTGTATATAGTATGTACCTGTATGTCATCTCCTCCTGTATATAGTATATACCTGTGTGTCATCTGCTCCTGTATATAGTATATACCTGTGTGTCATCTGCTCCTGTATATAGTATATACCTGTGTGTCATCTCCTCCTGTATATAGTATATAGTTTGTCTGCTTATTAATCAGATTTTTGAAGGATAATACCAGACTTGTGTGTGTTTAAGGGCGAGTTTCATGTGTCAAGTTGTGTGTGTTGAGTTGCATGTGGCGACATGCATGTAGTGACTTTTGTGAGATGAGTTTTGTGTGGCGACATGCGTGTAGCAACTTTTTGTGTGTCGAGTTGCATGTGACAGGTTAGTGTAGCAAGTTGTGTGCAGCAAGTTTTGCGCATGGCGAGTTTTATGTGTGGTGCGTTTTGAGTATGTGCAAGTTTAGTGTGAGGCAACCTTTGCATGTGTTGCAACTTTTGTGCATGTGGCAATTTTTCAGCGTGTGCAAGTTTTGTGTGTGGCGAGTTTTCCATGAGGTGAGTTTTGCACGTGTGGTGAGTTTTGCGTAAGCCTAGTTTTGCATGTGGCGAGTTTTGCGCGTGGCGAGTTTTGAGCAGCGATCTTTGTGTTTCGACTTTTATGTGGCGAGGTTGGTGTATGTGTGGTGAAATGTGTGCTGAGGGTGGTATATGTGTTCAGGCACGTTGTAGTGTGTGGCACCTTTTGTGTGTGTGTTCATATCCCCGTGTGTGGTGAGTATCCCATGTCGGGGCCCCACCTTAGCAACTGTACGGTATATACTCTTTGGCGCCATCGCTCTCACTCTTTAAGTCCCACTTGTTCACATCTGGCAGCTGTCAATTTGCCTCCAACACTTTTCCCTTCACTTTTTCCCCATTATGTAGATAACTAGATTGTGGCCCGATTCTAACGCATCGGGTATTCTAGAATATGCATGTCCCCGTAGTATATGGACAATGATGATTGTCTCGACCAATCAGAGACGCGGGATTTCCAGGACAGACAGACAGACAGACAGACAGACGGAAAAACACCTTGTCCCCACCTGTGGCACCAATTGGCCTCTAGGCTCTAGACTATAGTCTAGTCTACGCAGTCTAGATTGTGGCCCGATTCTAACGCATCGGGTATCCTAGAATATGCATGTCCCCGTAGTATGTGGACAATGATGATTCCAGAATTCGCGGCAGATTGTGCCCGTCGCTGATTGGTCGAGGCAACCTTTATGACATCATCGTCGCCATGGCAACCATTATGACATCTACGTCGATATTGTGCCCGTCGCTGAATCAGAAACGTGGCATTTCTACATCCTTTATGACATCATCGTCGCTGTGCCCGTCTCTGATTGGTCGAGGCCTGGCGGCCTCAACCAATCAGAGATGCGGGATATCTACGTCCTTTATGACATCATCGTCGCTGTGCCCATTGCTGATTGGTCGAGGCCTGGCGGCCTCGACCAATCAGAGAGGCGGAATTTCTATGTCGATACTGTGCCCGTCGCGGACCAATCAGTGATGGGCACAGCATGGCGACGATGATGTCATAAAGGTTGCCTCGACCAATCAGCGACGGGCAGTCTGCCGCGAATTCGCCTCGACCAATCAGCGACGGGCACAGTATCGACGTACATGTCATAATGGTTGCCATGGCGATGATGATGTCATAAAGGTTGCCTCGACCAATCAGCGACGGGCACAGTCTGCCGTGAATTCTGGAATCATCATTGTCCATATACTACGGGGACATGCATATTCGGGCCACAATCTAGACACACAGTGAAGACCCAAGGTCTAGTGGCCTACCACCTATGCCACCTGTGGGACCAGGCAGACCTAGTGCCAGACTAGTGCCTAGTGCCTAGATTGTGGCCCGATTCTAACGCATCGGGTATTCTAGAATATGCATGTCCCCGTAGTATATGGACAATGATGATTCCATAATTCGCGGCAGACTGTGCCCGTCGCTGATTGGTCGAGGCAACCTTTATGACATCATCGTCGCCATGGCAACCATTATGACATCTACGTCGATACTGTGCCCGTCGCTGAATCAGAAACGTGGGATTTCTACGTCCTTTATGACATCATCGTCGCTGTGCCCGTCACTGATTGGTCGAGGCCTGGCGGCCTCGACCAATCAGAGACGTGGGATTTCTACGTCGATACTGTGCCCGTCGCTGATTGGTCTAGGCCTGGCGGCCTCGACCAATCAGAGACGTGGGATTTCTACGTCGATACTGTGCCCGTCGCTGATTGGTCTAGGCCTGGCGGCCTCGACCAATCAGAGACGTGGGATTTCCAGGACAGACAGACAGACCAATCAGCGACGGGCACAGTATCGACGTAGAAATTCCGCCTCTCTGATTGGTCAAGGCCGCCAGGCCTCGACCAATCAGCGACGGGCACAGCGACGATGATGTCATAAAGGACGTAGACATCCCGCGTCTCTGATTGGTCGAGGCCGCCAGGCACAGCGACGATGATGTCATAAAGGACGTAGAAATCCCACGTTTCTGATTCAGCGACGGGCACAGTATCGACGTGGATGTCATAATGGCTGCCATGGCAACGATGATGTCATAAAGGTTGCCTCGACCAATCAGCGACAGGCACAGTCTGCCGCGAATTCTGGAATCATCATTGTCCATATACTACGGGGACATGCATATTCTAGAATACCCGATGCGTTAGAATCGGGCCACAATCTAGTTATCTACATAATGGGGAAAAAGTGAAGGGAAAAGTGTTGGAGGCAAATTGACAGCTGCCAGATGTGAACAAGTGGGACTTAAAGAGTGAGAGCGATGGCGCCAAAGAGTATATACCGTACAGTTGCTAAGGTGGGGCCCCGACATGGGATACTCACCACACACGGGGATATGAATACACACACAAAAGGTGCCACACACTACCACGTGCCTGAACACATATACCACCCTCAGCACACATTTCACCACACATACACCAACCTCGCCACATAAAAGTCGAAACACAAAGGTCACTGCTCAAAACTCGCCACGCGCAAAACTCGCCACATGCAAAACTAGGCTTACGCAAAACTCGCCACACGTGCAAAACTCACCTCATGGAAAACTCACCACACGCAAAACTTGCACACGCGGAAAAATTGCCACATGCACAAAAGTTGCAACACATGCAAAGGTTGCCTCACACTAAACTTGCACATACTCAAAACGCACCACACATAAAACTCGCCATGCGCAAAACTTGCTGCACACAACTTGCTACACTAACCTGTCACATGCAACTCGACACACAAAAAGTTGCTACACGCATGTCGCCACACAAAACTCATCTCACAAAAGTCACTACATGCATGTCGCCACATGCAACTCAACACACACAACTTGACACATGAAACTCGCCCTTAAACACACACAAGTCTGGTATTATCCTTCAAAAATCTGATTAATAAGCAGACAAACTATATACTATATACAGGAGGAGATGACACACAGGTATATACTATATACAGGAGCAGATGACACACAGGTATATACTATATACAGGAGCAGATGACACACAGGTATATACAATATACAGGAGCAGATGACACACAGGTATATACTATATACAGGAGGAGATGACATACAGGTATATACTATATACAGGAGGAGATGACATACAGGTATATACTATATACAGGAGAAGATGACACACAGGTATATACTATATACAGGAGGAGATGACACAGGTATATACTATATACAGGAGGAGATGACACAGGTATATACTATATACAGGGGAGATGACACACAGGTATATACTATATACAGGAGCAGATGACACACAGGTATATACTATATACAGGAGGAGATGACATACAGGTATATACTATATACAGGAGGAGATGACATACAGGTATATACCAGTATTGGTCTAGTTCACTCCTGGATCGTTCTTGTGACCTGTCTTCCAGCTTGTATTTCTTTGGTTTGCTATTTTTCTGTCCAGCTTGCTATTTCTATTGTTGTCTTGCTTGCTGGAAGCTCTGGGACGCAGAGGGAGCACCTCCGCACCGTGAGTCAGTGCGGAGGGTCTTTTTGCGCCCTCTGCGTGGTCTTTTTGTAGGTTTTTGTGCTGACCGCAAAGTAACCTTTCCTATCCTCGGTCTGTTCAGTAAGTCGGGCCTCACTTTGCTAAATCTATTTCATCTCTGTGTTTGTATTTTCATCTTTACTCACAGTCATTATATGTGGGGGGCTGCCTTTTCCTTTGGGGAATTTCTCTGAGGCAAGGTAGGCTTTATTTTTCTACCTTCAGGGCTAGCTAGTTCCTTAGGCTGTGCCGAGTTGCATAGGGTGCGTTAGGCGCTATCCACGGCTATTTCTAGTGTGTTTGATAGGATTAGGGATTGCGGTCAGCAGAGTTCCCACGTCCCAGAGCTCGTCCTTATTATCAGTAACTATCAGGTCTTTCCGTGTGCTCTTAACCACCAGGTCCATTATTGTCCTGACCACCAGGTCATAACACATCTCCTCCTATATATAGTATATACCTGTGTGTCATCTTCTCCTGTATATAGTATATACCTGTAAGTCATCTCCTCCTGTATATAGTATATACCTGTGTGTCATCTGCTCCTGTATATAGTATATACCTGTGTGTCATCTCCTCCTGTATATAGTATATATCTGTGTGTCATCTCCTCCTGTATATAGTATGTACCTGTATGTCATCTCCTCCTGTATATAGTATATACCTGTGTGTCATCTGCTCCTGTATATAGTATATACCTGTGTGTCATCTGCTCCTGTATATAGTATATACCTGTGTGTCATCTGCTCCTGTATATAGTATATATCTGTGTGTCATCTCCTCCTGTATATAGTATGTACCTGTATGTCATCTCCTCCTGTATATAGTATATACCTGTGTGTCATCTGCTCCTGTATATAGTATATACCTGTGTGTCATCTGCTCCTGTATATAGTATATACCTGTGTGTCATCTGCTCCTGTATATAGTATATACCTGTGTGTCATCTCCTCCTGTATATAGTATATAGTTTGTCTGCTTATTAATCAGATTTTTGAAGGATAATACCAGACTTGTGTGTGTTTAAGGGCGAGTTTCATGTGTCAAGTTGTGTGTGTTGAGTTGCATGTGGCGACATGCATGTAGTGACTTTTGTGAGATGAGTTTTGTGTGGCGACATGCGTGTAGCAACTTTTTGTGTGTCGAGTTGCATGTGACAGGTTAGTGTAGCAAGTTGTGTGCAGCAAGTTTTGCGCATGGCGAGTTTTATGTGTGGTGCGTTTTGA
Source organism: Ranitomeya imitator (assembly GCF_032444005.1). Classification (NCBI taxonomy): domain Eukaryota; kingdom Metazoa; phylum Chordata; class Amphibia; order Anura; family Dendrobatidae; genus Ranitomeya; species Ranitomeya imitator. Next base: position 494,434,858 of record NC_091286.1, on the reverse strand, counting down.
GTATGTGCAAGTTTAGTGTGAGGCAACCTTTGCATGTGTTGCAACTTTTGTGCATGTGGCAATTTTTCAGCGTGTGCAAGTTTTGTGTGTGGCGAGTTTTCCATGAGGTGAGTTTTGCACGTGTGGTGAGTTTTGCGTAAGCCTAGTTTTGCATGTGGCGAGTTTTGCGCGTGGCGAGTTTTGAGCAGCGATCTTTGTGTTTCGACTTTTATGTGGCGAGGTTGGTGTATGTGTGGTGAAATGTGTGCTGAGGGTGGTATATGTGTTCAGGCACGTTGTAGTGTGTGGCACCTTTTGTGTGTGTGTTCATATCCCCGTGTGTGGTGAGTATCCCATGTCGGGGCCCCACCTTAGCAACTGTACGGTATATACTCTTTGGCGCCATCGCTCTCACTCTTTAAGTCCCACTTGTTCACATCTGGCAGCTGTCAATTTGCCTCCAACACTTTTCCCTTCACTTTTTCCCCATTATGTAGATAACTAGATTGTGGCCCGATTCTAACGCATCGGGTATTCTAGAATATGCATGTCCCCGTAGTATATGGACAATGATGATTGTCCAGATTGTACAGAGACGGACTACACCTCAACAAACCTGGGAAACACACATTCGCCAGAAGACTCGCTACACTCATCAGGAGGGCGTTAAACTAGAAGAAGAGGGGACGGGAAGAAAAACATTAGACTCGAACAAAGACGACCCAGGAAAACATACTCTGAAGGGAGGTAAGAACATTTCTAAAACAATCCACAGTGAGGAGATTGGAACAAAACAAAATCCTCTAAACTGCATGCTCGCAAACGCCAGAAGCCTGACAAACAAGATGGAAGAACTAGAAGCAGAAATATCTACAGGTAACTTTGACATAGTGGGAATAACCGAGACATGGTTAGATGAAAGCTATGACTGGGCAGTTAACTTACAGGGTTACAGTCTGTTTAGAAAGGATCGTAAAAATCGGAGAGGAGGAGGGGTTTGTCTCTATGTAAAGTCTTGTCTAAAGTCCACTTTAAGGGAGGATATTGGCGAAGGGAATGAGGATGTCGAGTCCATATGGGTTGAAATTCATGGAGGGAAAAATGGTAACAAAATTCTCATTGGGGTCTGTTACAAACCCCCAAATATAACAGAAAGCATGGAAAGTCTACTTCTAAAGCAGATAGATGAAGCTGCAACCCATAATGAGGTCCTGGTTATGGGGGACTTTAACTACCCGGATATTAACTGGGAAACAGAAACCTGTGAAACCCATAAAGGCAACAGGTTTCTGCTAATAACCAAGAAAAATTATCTTTCACAATTGGTGCAGAATCCAACCAGAGGAGCAGCACTTTTAGACCTAATACTATCTAATAGACCTGACAGAATAACAAATCTGCAGGTGGTCGGGCATTTAGGAAATAGCGACCACAATATTGTGCAGTTTCACCTGTCTTTCACTAGGGGGACTTGTCAGGGAGTCACAAAAACACTGAACTTTAGGAAGGCAAAGTTTGAACAGCTTAGAGATGCCCTTAATCTGGTAGACTGGGACAATATCCTCAGAAATAAGAATACAGATAATAAATGGGAAATGTTTAAGAACATCCTAAATAGGCAGTGTAAGCGGTTTATACCTTGTGGGAATAAAAGGACTAGAAATAGGAAAAACCCAATGTGGCTAAACAAAGAAGTAAGACAGGCAATTAACAGTAAAAAGAAAGCATTTGCACTACTAAAGCAGGATGGCACCATTGAAGCTCTAAAAAACTATAGGGAGAAAAATACTTTATCTAAAAAACTAATTAAAGCTCCCAAAAAGGAAACAGAGAAGCACATTGCTAAGGAGAGTAAAACTAATCCCAAACTGTTCTTCAACTATATCAATAGTAAAAGAATAAAAACTGAAAATGTAGGCCCCTTAAAAAATAGTGAGGAAAGAATGGTTGTAGATGACGAGGAAAAAGCTAACATATTAAACACCTTCTTCTCCACGGTATTCACGGTGGAAAATGAAATGCTAGGTGAAATCCCAAGAAACAATGAAAACCCTATATTAAGGGTCACCAATCTAACCCAAGAAGAGGTGCGAAACCGGCTAAATAAGATTAAAATAGATAAATCTCCGGGTCCGGATGGCATACACCCACGAGTACTAAGAGAACTAAGTAATGTAATAGATAAACCATTATTTCTTATTTTTAGTGACTCTATAGCGACAGGGTCTGTTCCGCAGGACTGGCGCATAGCAAATGTGGTGCCAATATTCAAAAAGGGCTCTAAAAGTGAACCTGGAAATTATAGGCCAGTAAGTCTAACCTCTATTGTTGGTAAAATATTTGAAGGGTTTCTGAGGGATGTTATTCTGGATTATCTTAATGAGAATAACTGTTTAACTCCATATCAGCATGGGTTTATGAGAAATCGCTCCTGTCAAACCAATCTAATCAGTTTTTATGAAGAGGTAAGCTATAGGCTGGACCACGGTGAGTCATTGGACGTGGTATATCTCGATTTTTCCAAAGCGTTTGATACCGTGCCGCACAAGAGGTTGGTACACAAAATGAGAATGCTTGGTCTGGGGGAAAATGTGTGTAAATGGGTTAGTAACTGGCTTAGTGATAGAAAGCAGAGGGTGGTTATAAATGGTATAGTCTCTAACTGGGTCGCTGTGACCAGTGGGGTACCGCAAGGGTCAGTATTGGGACCTGTTCTCTTCAACATATTCATTAATGATCTGGTAGAAGGTTTACACAGTAAAATATCGATATTTGCAGACGATACAAAACTATGTAAAGCAGTTAATACAAGAGAAGATAGTATTCTGCTACAGATGGATCTGGATAAGTTGGAAACTTGGGCTGAAAGGTGGCAGATGAGGTTTAACAATGATAAATGTAAGGTTATACACATGGGAAGAGGGAATCAATATCACCATTACACACTGAACGGGAAACCACTGGGTATATCTGACAGGGAGAAGGACTTGGGGATCCTAGTTAATGATAAACTTACCTGGAGCAGCCAGTGCCAGGCAGCAGCTGCCAAGGCAAACAGGATCATGGGGTGCATTAAAAGAGGTCTGGATACACATGATGAGAGCATTATACTGCCTCTGTACAAATCCCTAGTTAGACCGCACATGGAGTACTGTGTCCAGTTTTGGGCACCGGTGCTCAGGAAGGATATAATGGAACTAGAGAGAGTACAAAGGAGGGCAACAAAATTAATAAAGGGGATGGGAGAACTACAATACCCAGATAGATTAGCGAAATTAGGATTATTTAGTCTAGAAAAAAGACGACTGAGGGGCGATCTAATAACCATGTATAAGTATATAAGGGGACAATACAAATATCTCGCTGGGGATCTGTTTATACCAAGGAAGGTGACGGGCACAAGGGGGCATTCTTTGCGTCTGGAGGAGAGAAGGTTTTTCCACCAACATAGAAGAGGATTCTTTACTGTTAGGGCAGTGAGAATCTGGAATTGCTTGCCTGAGGAGGTGGTGATGGCGAACTCAGTCGAGGGGTTCAAGAGAGGCCTGGATGTCTTCCTGGAGCAGAACAATATTGTATCATACAATTATTAGGTTCTGTAGAAGGACGTAGATCTGGGTATTTATTATGATGGAATATAGGCTGAACTGGATGGACAAATGTCTTTTTTCGGCCTTACTAACTATGTTACTATGTTACTATGTTACTATGATTGTCTCGACCAATCAGAGACGCGGGATTTCCAGGACAGACAGACAGACAGACAGACAGACGGAAAAACACCTTGTCCCCACCTGTGGCACCAATTGGCCTCTAGGCTCTAGACTATAGTCTAGTCTACGCAGTCTAGATTGTGGCCCGATTCTAACGCATCGGGTATCCTAGAATATGCATGTCCCCGTAGTATGTGGACAATGATGATTCCAGAATTCGCGGCAGATTGTGCCCGTCGCTGATTGGTCGAGGCAACCTTTATGACATCATCGTCGCCATGGCAACCATTATGACATCTACGTCGATATTGTGCCCGTCGCTGAATCAGAAACGTGGCATTTCTACATCCTTTATGACATCATCGTCGCTGTGCCCGTCTCTGATTGGTCGAGGCCTGGCGGCCTCAACCAATCAGAGATGCGGGATATCTACGTCCTTTATGACATCATCGTCGCTGTGCCCATTGCTGATTGGTCGAGGCCTGGCGGCCTCGACCAATCAGAGAGGCGGAATTTCTATGTCGATACTGTGCCCGTCGCGGACCAATCAGTGATGGGCACAGCATGGCGACGATGATGTCATAAAGGTTGCCTCGACCAATCAGGGACGGGCAGTCTGCCGCGAATTTGCCTCGACCAATCAGCGACGGGCACAGTATCGACGTACATGTCATAATGGTTGCCATGGCGATGATGATGTCATAAAGGTTGCCTCGACCAATCAGCGACGGGCACAGTCTGCCGTGAATTCTGGAATCATCATTGTCCATATACTACGGGGACATGCATATTCGGGCCACAATCTAGACACACAGTGAAGACCCAAGGTCTAGTGGCCTACCACCTATGCCACCTGTGGGACCAGGCAGACCTAGTGCCAGACTAGTGCCTAGTGCCTAGATTGTGGCCCGATTCTAACGCATCGGGTATTCTAGAATATGCATGTCCCCGTAGTATATGGACAATGATGATTCCATAATTCGCGGCAGACTGTGCCCGTCGCTGATTGGTCGAGGCAACCTTTATGACATCATCGTCGCCATGGCAACCATTATGACATCTACGTCGATACTGTGCCCGTCGCTGAATCAGAAACGTGGGATTTCTACGTCCTTTATGACATCATCGTCGCTGTGCCCGTCACTGATTGGTCGAGGCCTGGTGGCCTCGACCAATCAGAGACGTGGGATTTCTACGTCGATACTGTGCCCGTCGCTGATTGGTCTAGGCCTGGCGGCCTCGACCAATCAGAGACGTGGGATTTCTACGTCGATACTGTGCCCGTCGCTGATTGGTCTAGGCCTGGCGGCCTCGACCAATCAGAGACGTGGGATTTCCAGGACAGACAGACAGACCAATCAGCGACGGGCACAGTATCGACGTAGAAATTCCGCCTCTCTGATTGGTCAAGGCCGCCAGGCCTCGACCAATCAGCGACGGGCACAGCGACGATGATGTCATAAAGGACGTAGACATCCCGCGTCTCTGATTGGTCGAGGCCGCCAGGCACAGCGACGATGATGTCATAAAGGACGTAGAAATCCCACGTTTCTGATTCAGCGACGGGCACAGTATCGACGTGGATGTCATAATGGCTGCCATGGCAACGATGATGTCATAAAGGTTGCCTCGACCAATCAGCGACGGGCACAGTCTGCCGCGAATTCTGGAATCATCATTGTCCATATACTACGGGGACATGCATATTCTAGAATACCCGATGCGTTAGAATCGGGCCACAATCTAGTTATCTACATAATGGGGAAAAAGTGAAGGGAAAAGTGTTGGAGGCAAATTGACAGCTGCCAGATGTGAACAAGTGGGACTTAAAGAGTGAGAGCGATGGCGCCAAAGAGTATATACCGTACAGTTGCTAAGGTGGGGCCCCGACATGGGATACTCACCACACACGGGGATATGAATACACACACAAAAGGTGCCACACACTACCACGTGCCTGAACACATATACCACCCTCAGCACACATTTCACCACACATACACCAACCTCGCCACATAAAAGTCGAAACACAAAGGTCACTGCTCAAAACTCGCCACGCGCAAAACTCGCCACATGCAAAACTAGGCTTACGCAAAACTCGCCACACGTGCAAAACTCACCTCATGGAAAACTCACCACACGCAAAACTTGCACACGCGGAAAAATTGCCACATGCACAAAAGTTGCAACACATGCAAAGGTTGCCTCACACTAAACTTGCACATACTCAAAACGCACCACACATAAAACTCGCCATGCGCAAAACTTGCTGCACACAACTTGCTACACTAACCTGTCACATGCAACTCGACACACAAAAAGTTGCTACACGCATGTCGCCACACAAAACTCATCTCACAAAAGTCACTACATGCATGTCGCCACATGCAACTCAACACACACAACTTGACACATGAAACTCGCCCTTAAACACACACAAGTCTGGTATTATCCTTCAAAAATCTGATTAATAAGCAGACAAACTATATACTATATACAGGAGGAGATGACACACAGGTATATACTATATACAGGAGCAGATGACACACAGGTATATACTATATACAGGAGCAGATGACACACAGGTATATACAATATACAGGAGCAGATGACACACAGGTATATACTATATACAGGAGGAGATGACATACAGGTATATACTATATACAGGAGGAGATGACATACAGGTATATACTATATACAGGAGAAGATGACACACAGGTATATACTATATACAGGAGGAGATGACACAGGTATATACTATATACAGGAGGAGATGACACAGGTATATACTATATACAGGGGAGATGACACACAGGTATATACTATATACAGGAGGAGATGACTTACAGGTACATACTATATACAGGAGGAGATGAGACACGTATATACTATATACAGGAGGAGATGACATACAGGTATATACTATTTAAAAGAGGAGATGACACATAGGTATATAGAGGAGGAGATGACATACAGCAGGTATATACTATATACAGGGGAGATGACATACAGGTATATACTATATACAGGAGATGACATACAGGTATATACTATATATAGGAGGAGATGACACACAGGTATATAGTATATACAGAAGAGATGACATACAGGTATATAATATATACAGGAGGAGATGACACATGGGTATACACAATATACAGGAGGAGATGACATACAGCAGGTATATACTATTTACAGGGGAGATGACATACAGGTATATACTATATACAAGAGAAGACATACAGGTGTATACTTTATATAAGGGAGATGACAAACATGTATATACTGAGGTGAAAATGAGGGGTGTGAGGTGAAAATGAAAAGGTGTGAGTGCAAAATGAGAGGAGTGAGGGAAAATAGTGGAGTAATCGGAAAATGGCAGATGTGAGGTCGAAATGACAAGTGTTAGGGGGGAATGAGAGGAGTGAGGGGGAAAATAAGAGGAGTGAGGGGGAAAATGAGAGGTGTAAGAGAGAAAATGAGAGGTGTAAGGGGTAAAATGAGAGGCATGATGGGAAAATAAGAGACGTGAGGTGCTATAACTAACCACAGATATTTACTATGCCCAGGCAACGCCGGGCTCTTCAGCTAGATTGTGGCCCGATTCTAACGCATCGGGTATTCTAGAATGTGCATATCCCCGTAATATATGGACAATGATGATTCCAGAATTCGCGGCAAACTGTGCCCGTCGCTGATTGCTCGAGGCAACCTTTATGACATCATCGTCGCCATGGCAACCATTATGACATCTACGTCGATACTGTGCCCGTTGCTGATTGGTCGAGGCCTGGCGGCCTCGACCAATCAGAGACGCGGGATGTCTACGTCCTTTATGACATCATCGTCGCTGTGCCCGTCGCTGATACACACACACATTCAGCTTTATATATTAGATAAGTGATATACATCTGCAAAGGGATTCAATGGCAGACCATTCGAAAAAATTGTGAGGACCAAAAGAAGAAAGCCGAACATGTGGTCAAGGAAGGATAGGAACAATCATAAAAGTAAAATACCTTTATTAATACAAAACTTGGTAAGTGGTAACACCATACACAGAGGTGCACACACGGTTAAAAGTGAATCATAGTTGTATATATTAAAAAGTCATAAATGACCATCAGTGACCACCAGGTGAAAATATATATCACAGAATTAAATAAACATGCTATGCAGTATAAATCCTGATGATATATCATAAAACTGATGCTAGGTTAACAATCGTCCCATATAGTAAATAAGTAGAAAGGGGGCCCTATATCAAAACCGGATACACCGTTAGAATGCTATTATAAAATATTAAGTAATGATGACCTTTGTGGTTTAGACGTGGTAGCTGGATCAGACCCTAAAGGGTTACTGGGATCAGTGAAGCAGTGTGGTGTGCAGAAAGGAGAGATAACTGCAGCATGGTAGATAGATATGCAGGAAGATCTGATTACCTGGTGGGTGATGGATCACATGTGGAACACGTCCCAGTGGGAGTTTTGGACCTTAGTCCTTCACTTTTAACCGTGTGTGCACCTCTGTGTACGGTGTTACCACCAAGTTTTGCATTAATAAAGGTATTTTACTTTTATGATTGTTCCTTTCCTTGACCATATGTTCAGCTTTCTTCTTTTGGTCCTCTTTTCTTCTATACATAGGCTGATTCTTTATATAGTAGATTTTTTATTGTAAAAAACACTACTGTGAACCGCTGTGGAATACATATACAAATTTATTGTTTTCCATATATATCCTGCAGACTGTGAGCCCTCGCGGGCAGGGTCCTCCCTCCTTCTGTACCTGTTAGTGCCTTTTATTTTTACTCATGTTTATTGTGTTTGTCTATATTTGCCCCCTTTTCACATATAAAGCGCCATGGAATAAATGGCGCTATAAAAATCTACTATAATAATAATATTTAACTTGAGCTTTTATTGTACTTACATATTTGGGCTGGCCTAACACGGTCTTTCTGTCATTCGGTCCCCCACATTTGAGGCACCTCTGTTGTTTTTAATTTTTGCTGCATTTTCTTTGTGTGATATTTAATAAAATTGTTATTGGAAAAATAGTTGAAGTTGTTACAAGTGCTTACCTATCATTACGGATGTGATATAGTGGGGGTAGCAAGGTTGATTTCATAACTGATTGGTAATACTCCATTTGATTGTGGGTCCAATTATAATGATTTAATACATATTAGTGGTAGTAGACTGTGCTACTCGTTACTTGGAGTCAATTCCGTTTCATCACATCTCTGCTAAACTTATTGCCCGGGAGCTATTTTTCATATTCTGTCGCTTTGGGCTGCCTAAGGAGATCCTTACGTATCAGAGGACTCCTTTTATGTCCAAAGCTACAAGGGAATTGTGTAATCTGCTCCAGATAAACAATTGCGCACACACAGGCAGATGGTTTAGTGGAAAGATTTAACAAAACCCTTAAATCTACGCTAATGAAAGTGGCCCCAAAGCTGGGAAGGATTAGGATATGTTACTGCCCTATGTTTGCTGTCCAAGCGGCACTACAGTCCTCAACAGGGTTCTTTCCATTTGAACTCTTATATGGTAGACATCCCATGGGCCTGTTGGAATAGCCAAAGAGATGTGGGAACAGGAACCAACAACTCATAAAGCATAAGGCCGGTTTCACACGTCAGTGGCTCCTGTACGTGAGGTGACAGTTTCCTCACGTACCGGAGACACTGACTCACGTAGACACATTAAAATAATAATAATCTTTATTTTTTTTTTTATATAGCGCTAACATATTCCGCAGCGCTTTACAGTTTGCACACATTATCATCACTGTCCCCGATGGAGCTCACAATCTAAATTCCCTATCAGTATGTCTTTGGAATGTGGGAGGAAACCGGAGTGCCCGGAGGAAACCCACGCAAACACGGAGAGAACATACAAACTCTTTGCAGATGTTGTCCTTGGTGGGGTTTGAACCCAGGACTCCAGCGCTGCAAGGCTGCTGTGCTAACTACTGCGCCACCGTGCCGCCCAAAATCAATGTGTCTCTGCACATGTCAGCGTGTTTTCACGGACCGTGTGTCCGTTTGGAAAACACGGAGACATGTCAGTGTTCGTGGGAGCACACGGATCACATGGACCCATTAAAGTCAATGGGTCCGTGTAAAACACGTACCGCACACGGATGCTGTCCGTGTGCAGTCCGTGTGCCGTGCAGGAGACAGCGCAACAGTAAGCACTGTCCCCCCAGTTTGTGGTGCTGAAACCCCATTCATTTCTTCTCTCCATCAGCGTTCGCTGGAGAGAAGGAATGAAAAATCATAGTTTTTTTGTGTGTGTGTGTTTAAAATAAAGTTCTCGGTAATCTCCCCCTCCCTCCCCCTGTGCGCCCGCCCGCTGGCATTAAAGTACCGGCTCCCTCGGCACTTCCATCCTCTCAGCGTCGCAGCTCTTCCTGTATGAGCGGTCACGTGGTGCCGCTTATTACAGTGATGAATATGCGGCTCCACCTCCCATAGGGGGATGGAAGCGCCGAGGGAGCTCAGCGTCCAATTGAAAGGTCACAGTCAGGGCCTTTAAAAAAAAAGTATAAGGTATTAGTTTTGGTGCCCACAGCAGAAAGCAAGCTCACGGCCAAATGGCAAGGGCCATATGAAGTCTGGTGTCACGGATCCCAGGGAGGATATCTTTATCATCCCCACCTCTCTCACTAATATGCCATGAACCGGTGTTGTTTGGTTGCCCAGTTCTTTTCTGAAGGGGATTTATCTACATTCCACTTCCCAGTTCCGGTTTGGAACTTGCAGCTCTCTGGTGCCACCTTACCCTCAGGTCAGAAAGGGTACTGCACCTTGGATAATTAGTCGCCAAAAAGGCTGCCTTACTTTGTACTGGCTAATGGGCACACTGCAGCGAGGGCGATATAACTACTCCCATTCAGGCGGAAACAATAATTATCAACGCCGTCCGTCGCTGCCAGGTTTCCCAAATGCGCAGGACAAATCAGCTGCCACCAGCTCCGATTTCTTAATTAATAATGGGTCCAGAGTCAACTCCAATTAGTAGCGTAAATCACTTCAGAGGACGTGACAGTACGTTATAGAGCAAGAAGGAACGAAGCTCACGGTGGCTCAGTGGATTGCACTGCAGCTTTGCAGTGCTGGGGTCCTGGGTTCTAATCCCACCTTGGACAACATCTGCAAGGAGTTTGTATGTTCTCCCCGTGTTTGTGTGGGTTTCCTCCGGGTACTCCGGTTTCCTCCCATATACCAAAGACATACTGATAGGGGATTTAGATTGTGAGCCCCATCGGGGACAGCGATGATAATGTGTGCAAACTGTAAAGTGCTGCGTAATATGTTAGCGCTATATAAAAATAAAGATTATTATTATTATATATTTTACTCCATAAAGGTAGGCAGTGTTTACAAAAGTATTGAAAGATATTATAAAAGTAGACAAGTATCGTATGTACACACACTTACAAATAAAGAGGGATTAATGGTGAAAAACGACTTACAGTTCTTTCTTATCATTCAATGGTATGGCATGCAGTGGCGGGGGAGGGGACCTTCCCCACTTATCTTCAGGTCAGATTGCACAGCCTGTCGTAGCTGAATCCCCCGGCAAAAGACCCCCCTTTGTCTGGGCCTCTGAGTTTTATACCTTTGCCCAAAACTAAGGGTCTCTCCCCCTGGATGACCTCAAGGGGTGGGCAGAGCTATGGAATGCACTCCTCTTTCTTCAGAATATGAAAAACCATCATCCCACATATCTTGGCGTGTGAACCTCATAGAAAGACAACACCCATATCGTTATGCTCAACGTGACATAGGGATTCGTTTAAGTATAGACATGGGGTAGCTTGCAGTAATTAGTGATGAGCGTGTATACTCGGTACTCGAGATTTCCTGAGCACGCTCGGATATCCTCCGAGTATTTGTAAGTACTCGGAGATTTAGTTTTCTGCGCCGCAGCTGAATGATTTACATCTGTTAGCCAGCAAAAGTACATGTGGGGGTTGTCTGGTTGCTAGGGAATCCCCACATGTACTTACGCTGGCTAACAGATGTAAATCATTCAGCTGCGATGCAGAAAACTAAATTTCCGAGTACTTACAAATACTCGGAGGACACTCGAGTGTGCTCGGGAAATCTCGAGTACCGAGTATACTCGCTCATCACTAGTAGTAATCCATTTCTCAATTGTGCTGGTTCTGGAATCGGGAAATCTCACTGGCTGATAGTTCTACCGAGGTACATTTCAAAAATGTATTTGTCCCACTTCTATCATTAATCTGTGATATGATATTTACATTTGCAAGGACAAAGGAACCTTGGTTTCTTTTTCCATGTGCATCTACTTGTACTTTCTCTTGAAAACTCCTCAGTGAGGGTTGCTGGCATGCTGGTCTCACATTACAGCTGAATAGCAGGGGGGAGGGAGGGGGAGGTGAAATCGCACACAGGCACATGCAGGCAGAGGAAACTGCAGCTGAGAGTTCTGTTTGTGTAATTGAAGTAATAAGAAATTCTTCCTATTTCCTGACATCTGGGAAAAGGTTGGGGAGGTGAATTACAGGTATATCAGCCCAGGAAGAGGAAAACTGAGCAACTATATCGTGTCAATCTGTTAAAGATGAGGAAAGACAGGGAATGTATGGTTACAGGCGCAACTCCGGTCAAATCGACTGTGGACCCTGCGCCACCGGCCCCAGAGGAGGCTGTGAATGAGATAAAGATAAGCTATGCTCTCTCTAAACAGCAGTGACACGAGGCTTGGAAATTAGTGCAGTAAAATACGGATGTATTCTCAGAACTGCCTGGTCTTACATCTGTGATCCACCATGACATTGTCACTGAGCCTCAGGTATGGGTGCGAATTAAACCATACCATGTACCAGAGGCAAGCTATTGCAGCTGAGGTGAAACAAATGCTCCAGCTAGGAGTTATTGAACAGTCCAGGAGTGAGTGGGCTAGTCCCATTGTACTGATTTCAAAGCCAGATGGATTGTTACGATTTTGCAACGATTTTCAGAAATCGAATAAAGTGTCAAAATTTAACCTTTATCCAATGCCCCAATTAGATGAGCTGATTGATAGATTTGGGCAAGCCCAGGATTTCACAATGCTTGATCTGACCAAGGGTTAATGGCAGGTGCCTCTGACAGAGTCGGCAAAAGAAAAGACCGCCTTCATTACACCGGAGGGTCTGTCACTGTCATCTTGCCCTTTGGGTTACATGGGGCCCCGGCCACATTTCAGCAGCTTATGGACATAGTTTTAGAGCCCCATCAGAAGTATTCATTGGCGTTCTTGAGTGATATCATCCTCTTGCATACCCACCAGGGGCGGACACAGACGATTTGGGGCCCCTGTGCAAGAAATGTGTTTGGGCCCCCCTCCTTTTATGGCTACCAATGTACAGATATACAGTATACATATTACATAGTATACTCTCATGTATATTGCCGCCCCTTATTACACAGTGTCCTCTCTTGTTATATAACGCACAGTCCCTTATTACAGTGCCTTCTCTTGTTATAAAGAGCACCAGTCCCTTATTACACAGTGCCCTCTCTTGTTATGTGTAACACCATCTCTTATTACACAGTGCCTTCTCCGTTATATACAGTACTGTTATTTACAGTGCCCTGGTCTTTATTTCATACCGTCCTCTTTTGTTAGATATAAACTGAAATGATTGCTGATGGAGCATGATAGTTTTTTTTCTGTTGGAGAAGGCTAACAACAGGGGACACTACATAAGGCTACGTTCACATTAGCGTCGCGTCGCCGTTGCGTCGGCGACGCAGCGGCGACGCAGCGGCGACGCGCCCCTATGTTTAACATAGGGGACGCGTGCGTTGTTTTGGTGGCGTTTTTCGCCACGTGCGTCGTTTCCGACGCTAGCGTCGGACGCAAGAAAACGCTACATGTAGCATTTTCTGTGCGTCCGATTTTCGTCAAAAACGACGCACGCGTCGCAAAACGCGCGCGTTTTTGCGCGCGTTTGCGCGCGTTTTTCCGTGCGTCGCCGCTGCGTCGCCGACGCAACAGCGACGCGACACTAATGTGAACGTAGCCTAATAAAGGACAGCAACATACATAACTAAAAAGGATGCTACGTAATAAGGGACGTTGTTATACATTAGTAAAGAGGAAAATATGCAATTAAGGATGAGTACTGATATATAAGGAAGCCATCAGTACTCATCTGTCGGTAAGTCCACTGTGCTCCACCACACCGCCATCTAAAGTGAACGCCTCAAAGGCACAGTGGACTTACCTACAGAAGAGTACTGATGGCTTCCATATATATCGATGCATAGGAAACTATTTATGCTGTTGGAGCTTATCATCTAGACTGGTGATGCAACAGGGGAACACAGCACTGGTGCTCCTGCCTGTGTAAATAATGAAGTATGTCCGGTAGTAGTGTATCCATATGAATGTGAGATACTTCTAATAGTCCACTGGGGAGCTATTATCATCCAGTACATTCACCAGTTACTGCCATATGTGTCTATGTAAAACTTTGTTCTTTTGGGGATATAGGTCTTCCCTAGCACAGTTGGTCTATGTATAGTGCTAGAGGACCCTGTAGCTTCTGGGTAGAGGCTCTCATTAGTGGCTGCAGGGCATATTAGGGCCCCTAGGGACAGTCATCGTGGAGCGGGGGCGCCACAACGTTCCCCCCTAGGGTGTCTACCTCTGCAGCCAGGTAGGGGCGGATATAGGTGCCTCAGCTAGGGTGATATAGTTATTTCCCATCAGTTTTACAGTGTTTTAGTAGCACTTTTTTGTCTTTTTGGTTTGGGTTTTTGTTGTTATTTGTCACTATTGGTGGGGTCAGTTGCCTTGCTTTTAATTAATAAAAAATTGGTTTTATATATAGAGGATTTCTTTATGATTTTGCACAAGTGGAATATACTCATAAAATACACATCTGTGTACTATACTGTTTGTGTGCGCATATTATACAGAATTATACTGTATATATTAAGTGCAGCAATACAAAATACAGAACAGGAGGAAGGCTGGGGTCAGGGGCCACTCTGAGCCTGGAGATATAGCATCAGTAATGGCAGGAGGCATCTGGGGTCAGTGATTACAATACAAGCAGTGAATTAGTGCCTGTGATGCAGCTCCCTGCTAGCTGATCAGTGCAGCATCAGGTTTCTCAGCCATTCACTGCAGCGACCAGGAAGCACCGAGCACACAGTCACTAAGTCACTGCTGTCATGGACACACTGCTGCTCTGCAGATACTAACCAGCAGCAGTGATAACTCCCAGCCATCCCTCACCTTGTGCTCCAAGAGATGAGGCCTTGAGGTCTGTAGCAGCTGCAGGAGACAGCTCTGCACAGGATGGATGCTGGAGCAGCAGGCATGTGACAACAAGCAGAGAGGACCCAGAGGAGGAGCTTCACGGACCAACTCAGCGTGTGCACAAGGAATGCTATGGAAGTTTGCAATCAAACTATACTAAATAGTTTGATTGCAAACTTCCATAGCGTCCCTTGCAGGGGCCACCCCCTGCAAGTGGAACTGAAAGCAATGCTGCGATTCTCCTGACCTGTATCATAGAGCCAGCAGCAGCATCAAGAGGAGAGGAAGCGGGCCCCC
The DNA here is from genome assembly GCF_032444005.1 of Ranitomeya imitator. Taxonomy (NCBI): domain Eukaryota; kingdom Metazoa; phylum Chordata; class Amphibia; order Anura; family Dendrobatidae; genus Ranitomeya; species Ranitomeya imitator. The sequence continues at coordinate 494,419,566 of NC_091286.1, read as the reverse complement.
TACAGCGTCTGCTGCAGATTGCAGGGCCCTTTCTATCGCAAATGACTCTGGTATCGGCCCCCTTCCTCTCCACTTAGTGGAGATGCTGCCGCTGCCTCTATGACAGAACAAAACATTTCAGCAGCTGATCGGGCCCCCTCTCCTTCGGGGCCCCTGTGCAGCTGCACAGGCTGAACCGGCGGTATGTCCGCCCCTGATACCCACTTGTCTCAGGTGCAAGCACTAGTAGATTCGCTCCGAGCTGCAGGCTTGATGGTGAATCCAAAAAAGTGTGCAATAGGTCTTGAGGAAGCTCGGTACTTGGGGTATGTGATTAGCCGTGGGGTTATGAAACCCCAATTAAACAAAATCGAGGCCAATTAAAAGTGGCGCAGCTTCTTACTATGAAACAGGTGTGAGCTTTCCTCAACATCATTGGGTATTACGATGATTTATACCAATTTTTTCCTGGAGATCGGCACCCTTGACCGATCTCTTAAAAGAAAATCGGTCATGGATCAGTGGAACCCTCAGGCGGAGGAAGAATTCCAGTCCATGAAGTTGGTGTTGTGCTGACAGTCCATCCTCCCCATCTCGAACATCAAGAAAAGCTTTGCCATGTAAAAGGAAGCCTGTGAGGTAGGCCTAGGAGTGGTTCTGTCACAGGAGATGAATGGAGAAGAACATCCGGTCACTTACCTGAGTAGGAAACTTACCCCGGCAGAGAGAAATTATAGCATAGTGGAAAAGGAGTGCTTGGCCATTAAGTGGGCCTTAGAGTCCCTACGATATTATTTACTCGGGCATCAGTTTAGCTTGGTAACGGACCATTCACCCTTGGTCTAGATGAGGAATGCTCGAGTCACCAAATAGTTTTAGTCATTGCAAAATGTTAGTTTCTTGATGGAACATCCAGCTGGGAAGTCGCAAGGAAATGTGGATACCCTGCCATGGGCACCCTGTATGTTAACAGGTTTTCAACCCCCCAACTTTAAACAGAGGGGCAAGGGTATGTGAGGCAGTGAAGGGGATCATATATGAGGGTTGTTACATGTCCTCCAGGATGTGCATAGAAACATACTGAACCTGCTGCATGGCGTTGTATTTACAGCCACAGCTGTGGTTACAATGCAAAATAACAGAGTGTAGCCTTGGTTAAGCTGTTTGACTAATCCAGAATTGGGAAAACCTGACATGGGCTTTTAATTTTGGAGAAATCTGTATAATGGTAGTGGGACGGATCTCTCCCTTCAGTCTGGGTCTTGGGAGTGGCCCATGTTCACGATTCCTATTCAAACTTTCAACACTGTGTATAGGACAAGTGATCAGACAATGAGGGTATGTGTCCACGTTCAGGATTGCATCAGGATTTGGTCAGGATTTTATGCAGGTAAAATCCTGACCAAATCTGCACCTGAGGTCACTGGCAGGTCACCTGCGCTGTCCTTGCGTTGTTTCTGCAATGTAAGGATATGCTGCGTTCTTAAAAGACGCGCCGCATGTACGTTTTCGCGGATATGCCGCATGCGTCTTTTAATGCATAGTGGAGACGGGATTTCATGAAATCCCCTCCACTATGCTGTAACATCTGGACGCTGCGTTTTTGACGCTGCGGCTCAACGCAGCGTAAAAAACGCAGCGTTTTCTGAACGTGGAAACATACCCTAACAGGTTCAAGTACTCTTAAAAGGGACCAATAAATACAGTAAAAAGTAAAAAAAGATAAAAGTTTGAATCATTCCCCTTTTCCTACAATACATATAGAGATAATAAAAAATACAGATATAAAAATAATTATGCTGAATGGTAAACACTAGAAAATTAAAAAATTGCAAAGTTTTGGTCTCCACAATACTGCAAAAAAATGCTGTAAGAAGTGACCGAAATATCATATCGATACCAAAATGGTATCAATAAAAACAATATCTCGCCCTCACACAGCAGTAGCAACCGAAAAATGAAAACTATGAAGTTCATGAAATATTTTCTTACAAATACCTTATTTTCTATTACCAATAAAATAATAAAAATAACTGGACATGTTTGATATAACCATGATTGTATTGATGAGGAAAATCATATTGCCAGGTCACTTTCACTACACAATGTGCACCATAAAAACAGTTCCCAAAAGATATTGGCATTGTTGTTTTTTTTTTGCAATTTCACCTCACCGATTTTTTTCCCCATTTTTCATTACACTATAAGGCAAAATAAATGATGTCATTAAAAAGTACATCTGGTCTTACAAAAAAACAAGCACAGAAAAATAAAAAAAAAGGTATGGACATGTCAGGAGGGGTTTATGCCAGGAGTCAAAGAGAAAACATTCTCTTGTTTCTTCAAGGGGATATGGTCTCAGGTCAGTACATGTAGTCACGTATGCAGATATTGTAAGTACTTATGTGATTTGGCAGATTATATTATTCCGCAATGAAAAGTTTTGTTGCACGTGTGATTTTGGTATCATGATTATTACTTTTCTAGGTTAACAGATATGAGCTTATATCACCTTGGTACAAGATGGTACATTGCAAGGTAATAAAATCTGCATATTTATCTTCGATTGATGTAAGAGGCTATGAGCAACAACTAATAACTACGTTTTTTTTCAATAACTAAGGAAAACAGAGCAACCAAGATAATGAAATTACCTATATCTGATATAGATAACACTTAACACAAAGTTGTCAACTTTCATTGAGAGAGAGCTTCGCAGATTTGTATTGAACATTGATTATTATATTACGTTATTTGCTAATGTCATATAAAATGTATGTTTTATTGTCTACATTGCTGAAATAGTATATAAACTGGTCTGGGTTCCCATTTAATTTGAAATAAAATATGCCTCCACAGGTCTCTTTTTACTAAGGCACTTATAAGAACCAACGATAAGTGTTATATTACATAGTTTCATAGCACAGTGAATGTTGTTGAACCAGATCGCGTTCAGTTAAGCTATGAAGCAGATTGCAACTCAATCATCAATGATCTATGCCAGAGATACGGCAATTCATTTTCCTGAGGGTCCACATGAGAGACCATGACTGTTGCAGAGGGCCAAAACAATATGTTGAAATTAATTCTGTTCAATATTATCATTAATATATTAATATATATTAATATTATTGCTTATTATAGAGTAACTTAAAACCTTATAATTTACACATTTTTATAAAAAGCATTATTTTATAGTGCTCTTGTTGTTCAGCCTTTGAACTATGAAAACAGCTTCCCCCAAAGCAGTATGATGTCCCCATAGCCCCAACATTGTATACTGGAGCCACAACACCGCATACACAGAATTATGGTCCTCCAACACCCTCCAATAATATGTTAACAGGAATCGTATGATGAACCCCCACAAAGTATGAACTCACACACAGTCCCTAACACAAAATGATCCCTCCGCCAAACTGTGATCCCCGCTAGACCCCCAAAGCATTATAATAGCTTTAGCAGCTCCCCACACAATATGATAGTCCCCACAGCCCCCCAAAAACGTATGATCCCACACATGGAATGATTACCCTCACAGTATGATCCCCAATAGCTCCCAACACATTAGGATGGCCTCCATAGCCCACAAACAGAATCATGCCACCTATAGCCCCCCTCCATAAATTATGATCCACCACAGCCCTCAAGCACAATGATGGCCCCACAGAACTCCAAACACATTATGATTCCTAGACAGCCCCATTATAGTCCCTAAAGATAGAATGATGACTAGTGTTGAACCACCCCCCTAGTGTTCGAGTTCGGTTTGGTTCGTCTAATTGGGGCGTGTTCGACGAATGTTGAACCCCATTGAAACCAATGGCAGACAAACACAAACACATACAAACACATAGAAAACACATAGAAAACACCTTAAAAGGTGTCCAAAAGCTGACAAACTGCTCAGAAGACACAACAAACACATGGAAAAGTCACAACTACATATAGTCATGCGAAAAGAAAAGAGGTGGAGGAGTAAAAGTAGGAGGAGACACAGATATAGGCATGTCATGCCCTTCTAAAATCAAGAAAGGCTGGAGTAAAAATCTAAAATCACCCTACCAACATACAGACGTCATGACAAAAAAATTTAAAAAAGAAATAACTTTAGGTAGAATGGCGGCGAGTACATTCAGAACACTTTCCTTAGAAGACGTAGTGGTATCCCCGTTGGGAGTCGTGCCAAAAAAGGAACCCAATACGTTCAGACTAATCCACCATTTCTCATATCCAAGGGGCAGGTCAGTAAACGACAACATCGACGAGGAACCAAGTACAGTACTATGCACTGTACCTCCTTTGACGAGGCAATCATGGGGGTCAAGAAGTTGGTAAGGGGCACCCTAATGGCCAAAACAGACATTGAGGGGGCGTTCCGGTTACTACCTGTCCCTCCGAATAGTGTCCTCATATTGGGCTGCTTCTGTGAAGGAGCATACTACATAGATTGCTGTTTGCCCATGGGGTGCTCCATATCCTGCTCACTATTTGAGGCGTTTAGTTGCTTCCTCGAATGGGTCGTCATGGACGTTTCTAAGGGGGCACATATTATCCATTACCTCGATGACTTCTTATGCCGGGGTCCAAAAGATTCGCCACAGTATGAATACAGGTGGTAGTCCACCTGTGAGAAGTAGAGAGCTGGAGGGAGAGCGGACACCCCAGAGCCGAGGGGTTAGATTGAGAAAGGAAGAAGGCGGTGTAGCTTGCTTCATGGGTGGGGTACTGCTGAGTAGCAGAAATTGCTACTAGGCCCAAAGTATTGCCTGGGCTAGATGCAGTTAAAAATTAGACATTAGATAAACAGGCGGTGCAGCTTGCTTCATGGGTGGGGTAATCTGCTGAGTAGCACAAAATTCTACTAGGCCCAAAAGGATTTGCTGGGCTAGATGCAGTTAAAAATTAGTACTTAGATAAACAGGCGGTGTAGCTTGCTTTATGGGTGGGGTACTCTGCTGAGTAGGAGAAATTGCTACTAGGCTCAAAAAGGATTTCCTGGGCTAGATGAAGTTAAAAATTAGCACTTAGATAAACAGGCGGTGTAGCTTGCTTCATGGGTGGGGTACTCTGCTGAGTAGCAGAAATTGCTACTAGGCCCAAAAGGATTTCCTGGGCTAGATGCAGTTAAAAATTAGTAATTAGATAAACAGGCGGTGTAGCTTGCTTCATGGGTCGGGTACTCTGCTGAGTAGCAGAAATTGCTACTAGGTCCAAAAGGATTTCCTGGGCTAGATGCTGTTACAAAATACTTAGGTAAACAGGCGGTGTAGCTTGCTTCATGAGTGGGGTACTCTGCTGAGTAGCACAAAATTCTACTAGGCCCAAAAGGATTTCCTGGGCTAGATGCCGTTAAAAAATAGTACTTAGGTAAACAGGTGGTGTAGCTTGCTTCATGGGTGGGGTACTCTGCTGAGTAGCAGAAATTGCTACTAGGCCCAAAAAGATTTCCTGGGCTAGATGCAGTTAAAAATTAGTAATTAGATAAACAGGCGGTGTAGCTTGCTTCATGGGAGGGGTACCCTGCTGAGTAGCAGAAATTGCTACTAGGCCCAAAAGATTTTCCTGGGCTAGATGCTGTTAAAAAATAGTACTTAGGTAAACAGGCGGTGTAGCTTGCTTCATGGGTGGGGTACTCTGCTGAGTAGCACAATATTCTACTAGGCCCAAAAGGATTTCCTGAGCTAGATGCCGTTAAAAAATAGTACTTAGGTAAAGAGGCGGTGTAGCTTGCTTCATGGGTGGGGTACTCTGCTGAATAGCAGAAATTGCTACTAGGCCCAAAAGGATTTCCTGGGCTAGATGCAGTTAAAAATTATTACTTAGATAAACAGGCGGTGGGTGGGTGGGCAACTCTGCTGACTAACAGATACTGAGGCTTTGGAGCAGACCTCTGAATCCTAGGCCATAGTATGAGTAAACAACTCTGCAGATGACCCCACCCACCTGGAATTGACGATGGCAACGTCATGTAAAACACAGCAAGGGGACTCCAAAAAGAGTCTCCATTTTTTCCAAAAATTGGGCCACAGACACCACTTAAGTGGCATCAATTTCGCCAGAGTTTTTTCAAAACGGTTGGTGAGGTGATTTTCAAAAATCAAGGAAGACACAGGGGTAGAAAAGTCCTTTGCGGATCCAGCATTTGTTCATCTTGATGAACGTTAGTCTGTCTACATTGTCACTGGACAGCCGCGTGCGCTTATCTGTCAGCACACCGCCAGCAGCGCTGAACACACGTTCAGAGAGAACGCTGGCTGCGGGGCACGACAAGATCTCCAAGGCATGAGTGGCAAGCTCAGGCCATTTTTCAAGATTGGAAGCCCAAAATGAGCAAAGGTCCAGTTCCACAGTCATGGCATCGATGTTAACTTGGAGAAACTCCTGTACCATCCTCTCTAGGCATTGGCTATGAGTCAGATTTCTTGTCTCCTGTGGCCTTGCAAAGGATGGCCTAAAAAAATCTTGAAACGATTGGAAAAAATTGCTGTTGCCACCAGATGCGATGTTTTATGTTACGGTTTGAGTGATGACTTGATAGTCCCACGGTTGGCAAGTTAGAACTCAGAGATTCACTACATGCACCACTGGTGTTTTGTGGAAAAGGAGATGTAAGATTCTGTAACAGTCTCTGCTGATACTCCTGCATGCGTGAATCCCTTTCTATGTAAGGAATTATTTAGCCAAATTTAATTTTGTACCGGGGATCTAAGAGTGTGGCAACCCAGTAGTCGGCATTACTTCTGATCTGACAATCCGAGGGTCATGTTGCAGATAGTGCAGCAAGAAGGCACTCATGTGTCTTGCGCATCCAGGAGGACCAAGTCCTTGTTGTCTTGGTGGCGGCGAGGTGAGAATCATGCTTCCTTCCTCTGCCCTCTCCCCCCAACCACAAAAGAAATTTGATCAAGGTCTCCCTCATCTGATGAGTCTTCCATGCCCAGCACCAGTTCGTCCTCCACGTCTTCCTCGCCTCCTGCACCTTCCTCAACAGTTTGACTGCTACCATGCGCCCTCGGTAATCCCTCTCACCAGCCTCTAATGCCAGCCACCTTGGTGCTGCTGACCTTCTGGACCTTGGAGATATTATCCCTTCCGCATATGACTCCTCCTGTTCCTCCTCCTCCTCCTGTTCCACCACTTGACGCCGAATACTGTTTAAGGTGTGCTCCAGCATGTAAATCACCGGAATAGTCATGCTGATAATGGCATCTGTGAGAACGCTAGGGGAACTCCAAAAGGTGGACCCGCTAGACTGCGATGCGAATGCTCCAAGGGCAAGTGGACCCGGTGGACCACCCCCTATACAGGGAGTGTTCGGGGCAGGCTCAAGGGAGACTACTGCCGCGGCAGCTAGTACCTGAAGGAGAAGTGTGGGAGAGTGAGTAACACGGCAGGAGCACAGAAATACAGACAGAGTGGAGAAACAGGTAACATCAGGAGGAGCACCAGAAAGACCGACGGGACAGATGCAGACGTAAATGGTAAAGAAAGCAGGAATATCCGAGACAGGGAGTGATACAAAATGCAGGCAGGATGAAATGAAGGCAACAAGCACCAGGGAGTAACGGAGGCCACTGGGAACCTGACAGGTGGGATTCGGGGCGCTGACTGGTTGACACGACGAAGGCAAGGCAGTAAGGAACAAAACAGGAGACACTGGTAGGCAGGCACTGGAAGGGAAAAACGAAAGGGAAACAGGTGAAAGGAAGGCGGAGGGAAAACACAAGGGAAAGGAAGTACAGCAGGAAGAGCAGAAGACCGGGAGCAAGCAGGGACGCACCGGGAGCGAGCAGGGACACGCCGGAACGCCGCAGCATGGTAAGTATAAGACACAAGCGGCGAGGCAGGCATAACAGCATCGTCAGCACTAAACATCTTCGTCGCTATTTCAAAACTGTGCAGAAGGGTGCATAGGTCCCTGATCTGAGACCACTCCTGCAGCGTGATTTGCCCCACCTCTCGATCTCGGCCCAGGCTATACATCATAACGTATTGCACCAGGGCTCGTCGGTGCTGCCACAGTCGCTGCAACATGTGCAGAGTTGAATTCCACCATGTGGGCACAGCGCATTTCAGCCGGTGAACTGGCAGGCCCAACGACTTCTGTAGAGATGTAAGTCTTTGAGCTGCAGGATGCGAATGGCAGAAGTGAGCATACAGCGACCGTGCCCTCTGCAGAAGCCCATCTAGTCCGGGATAGTTGGATAAAAATTGCTGGACAACCAGGTTCAAAACGTGAGCCATACAAGGCACGTGTGTGACATTGCCCCGGCGAAGGGCTGCACCCAGGTTTGCAGCATTGTCACACACGGCCTTCCCTGGCTGAAGGTTTAGTGGAGACAACCATTGATGGAACTCGGTCTCCAGAGCTGACCACAACTCCTCAGCTGTGTGACTCACATTTCCCAGACATTTCAATGTAAACACCGCCTGATGGCGTTGAGCCCTGGTGACAGCATAGTAAGGAGGTGTGCAGGATTCCTTCTGCACAGTTAGAAGGCGGGTGGCATTACCAGACAGGCTTTGGGTGCAGGTGGAGGACCTAGAGGAGGTTGAGGAGGCAGAAGCAGTGGAGGAACTTCTAGATACAGAGGATCGACGAGCAACTCATGGGGGCGGCAAGACTTGGACAGCAGCCCCTTCTCCTGATGTCACCATAGTTACCCAGTGTCCAGTCACCGACATGTAATGCCCCTGTCCATGTCTACTCGTCCAAGTGTCTGTGGTGAAATGCACCCTGTCACACACAGAGTTTCTCAAGAAATTGGTGATGTTGTGTGCGACATGCTGGTGTAGCGCAGGCACAGCTTTCTTTGAGAAGTAGTGGCGACTGGGCATCTGGTACTGGGGCACTGCGATGGATATAAGGTCTCGAAAATCCTCTGTGTCCACCAGGCGGAAAGGCAGCATTTCTGTAGCCAACAGCTTGCAGATGGTGAAATTCAACCTCTTAGCTTTGTCATGGCTAGGAGGAAATGGTCTTTTACTTGTCCACGTCTGAGGGACTGAGGGCTCCCTGTCATGCTTAGACAGGGTTGAGTAAGGTGTCCCCGGCAAATTGCTGATCCGTGAAGGTGCAGGCGGAGACGTTATGTTGCTTTGATCAAAATGTGGTCTCGATGTCAGAGAGTGCTCAACACCAGCAGGTGTTTCCACTTGCAAATGTCCAGAAGACCTGCCAATCACACTGGCTGTTGCGGGTAAAGACAAAACCATGTGCAACTGCTGTCCCCACAGTCACAGAGGATGAAGAGGACGCGGATGCTCTTGATGGGGCAGACGGTGGTTGACCCGGCCCACTAGGCCGCATTGTAGCACAGTGAGCTTCCCACTGCAATGTATGCCTGATATCCTTGTGACGGTTCGTGCATGAAGTACTCAAACTAGTCATTTTTTGGCCTCTACTGAGATTTTGGTGACAAATCTTACAGACAATATGAGTTGGGTCATCCTTTGCGATCTCAAAAAATGCCCAGGCTATGCAAGGCTTACAGCCCGTGCAACCTGAAGAGCCACCACGACTTCTGCTCAGAGGCACATTTGGGGTTGAGTATGCAGTTGTTGACGTGCTTCCAGTACTCCGTCTCTGTCCAGGAAGGCACAACCTAACCTCATCATCAGACTCATCACTAGCATCCTCCTCCACCTCCTCAGCTGACCTCATAGACTGGCGGACTGTGGGTCGACAGTAAGTGGGGTCTCCAACCTCGTCATCATCATCCTGTGTGTTCTCACACCCATCGTCCTCAGAGCCAACCTCTTCCTGCCCTGACCGAAAAGTCAAGTTTTCGATCCAATCAGGTATCTCAGTCTCATCATCATCTTCCTTATTGTCTCCACCCACAGGAGTTACAGTTTGGGAACGATGGTCTACAGTATGCTCAGAACCTTCTTCATCTGGGCCTGGATCTGACTCACAAAGATTCTGGGCATCAGTGCAGATCATTTCCTCGTCTGGATTCACAGAAGCTCTGGAGCAGACCTCTGATTCCCAGGCTATAGTATGAGTAAACAGTTCTGCAGACTCAACCATCTGTGTTACCCCATACTCAGACGGGCGGCTGGAGACTTGGGAGCTGTAAGGAAGCAAGTGCGATTGGGGTGACACCTCTGAGGACTGGAGTAGTTGTGATGTTGAAGTTGACATGGAGGAGAGCCCACTTGAACGAGCACTTGATATCCGTTCAAGCACCTGCTGTTTTTGTGCCTCATCTGGAATTTGTAGCGATGCTCGTAGCGATGGTCGTAAGAAAGGGATCATATCAGATTGTCCATGAAAAAAAGTAGACATCTTACTTTGGCTGGAAGATGGTCTTTCTTCTGCAGATGTTACTGTTGCTTTACCACCTACCCCACGGACAGGATTTACTGGGTTAGATGCAGTAAAAATTTAGATACACAGGTGGTGTAGTTAGCTTCACAGGCGGGCTACTCCGCTGACGTGCAGACACTGCTCCTAGGCCCAAAACAATTTACTGGGTTAGATGCAGGAAAAATTTAGATACACAGGTGGTGTAGTTAGCTTCACAGGCGGGCTACTCCGCTGACGTGCAGACACTGGTCCTAGGCCCAAAACTATTCACTGTGTTAGATGCAGTAAAAATTTAGATACACAGGTGGTGTAGTTAGCTTCACAGGCGGGCTACTCCGCTGACGTGCAGACACTGCTCCTAGGCCCAAAACAATTAAATGGGTTAGATGCAGTAAAAATTTAGATACCCGGGTGGTGTAGTTAGCTTCACAGGCAGGCTACTCCGCTGACGTGCAGATACTGCTACTAAGCCCAAAACGATTTCCTGGGTTAGATGCAGTAAAAATTTAGATACACAGGCGGTGTAGCTAGCTTCACAGGCGGGAAAAATGCTATGAAAAACACTTGCACCGCACTGGCACAGACCTGCTATGAACTGCTTTAACCTACCCTGAAAAGGGCTGATATTACAACTAGTCTCCCGACTCCCTAAACCTATCTCAGTGAGGAAATGGTGGCGACGGGGAAAATGACTGGTTCTTATAGGGCAAGGACATGTGACATACACAGCCAATGACACATGCCCTTGCTTGTGTGCATCACATGCACATTGCTGTGTGTGTGTGCACTGCTGATAGGCTGAGAGACTGCACCGCCCCACTGTAAATGTGGGAAAGAAAGGAAAAAATGGAGATCGGTATTATTTCAGCATAGTTCTATCCCCCGCCCCCACCCACTATACACTGAAACAGTCTATTAACAATGATAAACAGTTTTAATGTGAAAATCAAGTTAGGTTTTTGGTGAACGAACAGTTATCGAACAGAAACTCGAACAGCCGAATTTTAAGCAAATTGTTCGAGTTCGACAAACGACTCGAACACCGCCAGATGGTTCCTCGGTACTTTCCAGACACCCGAAAAGTGGAACAGCACAAGATGTATTAAGTGCTGATGAGATGTCTCAACTTTGTCCTAGATGCAGAGAGCTACATTTTTGTTGCTTAATCAGCATTCATATGTGCATTAATCACAATATTCCATATATATTTAGATAACCAATAACAGAGGAGCTAGACAACATGGTAATTAACTAACCACCCCTAACCACACCTTTCTATACGCAATTATAAAACTACGTATGTACAATAAATCATCAGTATTGATGGAATGTTTTTCTGTCACAATGGTGTACAGTCCATTCTTGATGAGCGCTCAAAATACTGTCTATAAGTGTTATGGAAATTTGGTTTGGATAAATCTATCCCTGTGTGTGCTGCGGCCATTCCCAAACTGAGACTTCATCGCACCTACATCCCTGAGACACTCTCAGTTGCACAGGCAGGCTAAATTGTGGAAGATGGAACTGATGGCTCCTTCCTCAACCATTATGTTCACTGGTATCTGCATTCCAAGGATGCGGATACTGGTGATGTCAAGACATCGGATGGAGAAGGGAAGTGCTGCCGCAGCGTCCTTTCGGTTAGTTGCAATTAACACATGAAACAAAAACAATTTAAAGAGCTCAACACAAACTAATATTAAAAGTTTCATTTCACCAAATTCAATATAAAATGTCACTTTTTGTGACTACTTCAGTCTCAGAATTATTCATCCCCTTCATGACAGACTTTAAAGGGAACCTGTCACCTCCAAAATTGTATATGAGCCACAGCCACCGGCATCAGGGGCTTATCTACAGCATTCTGTAATGCTGTAGATAAGCCCCCATTGTAACCTGAAAGATGAGAAATAAAGGTTATATTATACTCACCAAGGGGCGGTCCCGCTGCGGTGACAGACTCCCTTTAACATTTAGCTGTTGTGACCTGCTGCATACCTGATGCATGTCATGCTCACGCCCTGACTGGTGGGCGTGAGCCAGGGGGTTTGTGGACCCACTGTGCCACAGACCAGACTACTCTGGAAGGGGTGTAACTAAGTAACTTCCTTGGTATTCGCAGGAGCCTCTGATAGTGAGGTCAGGCTTGTGCAGCAGGAAGCAACCAGGTACCACTCCAGGGTGGTGTCTGGCTGTGGCTGCTGATCCCACTGGGGGAAACGGAACATAGACAGGCAAGCGGGCATGGCTGGCACTCTGGCAGATAGGCGGGCACGGCTGATGCTCTGGCAGGACAAGAGGACTGAACTGGTACACTGGCAGGACCGGTAGGGACCGGTATACAAGCAGATATGTGAGAACAGGTAGGAACCTGTTCAGACAGGAGGGTATATGAGAACCGGTAGAGAAAGACCGCAAGAAGCAGAGCAAAGCAGAAACACAGGAGGATGAGCCAAGAGCAGGAGGCGGAGTCAAGTACAGAAATTCAGGAGGCAGAGCCAAGAGCAGGAGGCAGAGCCAAGTACAGACCTGCAGGAGGCGGAGCCAAGAACAGGAGGCGGAGTCAAGTACAGAAACGCAGGAGGCAGAGCCAGGGGCAGGAGACGTAGAAACAGAGCAAGGTAGAACCGCAAGGAGCGGAGCCGCAGAGCAAAGTCACAGAGAGCAGAGATAAGAGCAAGGCAAAGCCACAGAGTGCAAACACAAGAGCAGAGCAAGCCAAGACACAGAGTGCAGAGCGGAGTGCAGAGCAAGACACAGAGTGCAGAGCCGAGAGCAGAGAAAAGCAAGACACAGAGTGCCGAGCTGAGTGCAGAGCAAAGCAAGACACAGAGTGCCGAGCAAACCAAGACAGGGATATAAACGGACACAGGAACAGGACTAGACTAAGACAGAGTCAGGAACGGGACAACGCACAGACACAGGGACACAAGCCAGGGTACAATGCCCCACTGGGTGGCAGACAAGGACACAAGCCAGGATACGATGCCCCAATAGGTGGCAGACAAGGACACAAGCCTGGTACGATGCCCCACTAGGTGGCAGACTCAAGATACAGGCCAGGGCACAATGCCCTACTGGGTGGCAGACACAGGAGTAATAGAGACAGGACCTGGCACCTCAGCAGCTAGTCACTGACTGAGGGAGAAAGTTGCACAGGCCCCCACCAATGGGTGGGGAAGTCTTAAATGCAGGAAGCCTCATGGCAATTGGCCGGGGACACCTTAGCAAGGTGCACACAGTCTCAATAAGACACAGGAACTGCTGGCGCTGCCCCCCCATGCACACAGTGAGCATGCACAGAGCAAGCAGCAGACATGAGGCACACAGCATGGAGCTGGCAGCAGTGATAACTCACAACATGGCCCAGAGAAGTACCGTAAGTGAGTTTGTGTGTAATGCAGGTAGGGGATGGGAGGCCATGCAGCGATGCCAGCAGGGTTGTTACAATGCATAGCCAGACACCAGGTTCTGGCAGCGTTCAGGAACCTTAGCTTAGAGTGGCATGTAAAAGTTTGGGCACCTCTGGTTAAAATTACTGTTACTGTGAACAGTTAAACAACTGATGAAAATTGATGAAATTATCTCTTAAAGGCCTAAAGTTAAAGATTACACATTTCTTTTGTATTTTAGGCAAAAAATAATTATTGTCATTTTTTTTTTTCATTTTAAAAATTCCAAAAAGAAAATGAGCAGATGCAAAAGTTTGGCCACCCTTGGAGATTTTTGTGCTCAGATGACTGTGACCAAGGTTTCAGACATTAATTAGCCTGTTAAGGTTATGGCTTAGGGTTATGGCTTGTTCACTATCATCGTTAGGGAAGGCCAGGTGATGCACATTTCCCAGCTTTATAAAAACACAGTCTCCTCTAACCTTGTTTCAAAATCAGCAATCATGGATTCTTCTGTGCAGCTGCTTAGCACTCTGAAAATGAAAATGGTGGAGGTCCACAAAGCAGGAGAAGGCTATAAGAAGATAGCAAAGTGTTTTCAAGTTGCCCTTTCCTCAGTTCAAAATGTAATTAAGAAATGACAGTTAACATGAACAGTGGAGGTCAAGATAAGGTCTGGAAGACCAAGCCAAATTTCACTGAGAGTTGCTCGTAGTATTGCTAAAGAGGTATATCAGTACCCCCGTTTCAATACAAAGACCTTCAGAAATATTTCGCAGACTCTGAAGTTGTGGTAAATTTTTCTACTGTTCAAAAACACCTGCAAAAATCTGGCCTTTATGGAAAAGTCGTCAGAAGAAAACCTCTCCTTCGTCCTCACCATAAAATTCAGAATCAGAAGTATGCAAAATAACATCTACACAAGCCTGATGTGACGCTAGCTAAGCCAGAATAGTCAAGGAGTCCAAGCCAGAAGGGTACGTCATAAAAAGAAGTTAAAGACAAATCCGTGATCAGGTAACGTTCCAAGGTCAGAATACCAGGAGGATAACGGATCAGAGCAGAAGGGGTTATACAGACGGATGGTCAGAACGAAGTCCAAGTTCAGGCAACAAAAGATCAAGCATACATAACTCAAGGTACAGGGAGCACAAACTTCATGTACATCTGGCAGAGGTCTGGGAGAAACAGCTCAGTTAAGAAGCATGGCAATAACCTGGGATAATGAACACTTGGAGACAGCCAATACCTCCCAGTCTCTGATTGGATAGTTGAGCTGTCAGCTCAGCAAGCCCCTGTACCAGATAGGATAGCTGAGCTGTCAAAGTACTGACAGCTTCAGCACGCCCCTGTACCAGATAGGATGGCTGAGCTGTCAGTAACTGCATCCCAGATGCACTGAAGGGTGGAACCTTGACAATACCCTCTCTTCTACGGGGGCTACTGGGCCCGCAGGCTTCCCAGAAAATTTTAGATGGAAGGCCCTGATTAACCGATCGGCTTTCACATCTCGAGCAGGGACCCAGGATCTCTCCTCTGGTCTGTATTCCCTCCAGTGGATGAGGTACTTGAGAGAATTACGGACCCTCTGAGAATCCACAATCCTCTAAACCTCATACTCCAGGCCACGTCTACTGAAAGCAGAGGCAGCGGGGATGAGGGAGACCATGCAGAAGGGGCAAACTCCTTTTATTGGAATTTATGGAACATGTTAGGGATGCGAAAGGATGGATGAAGCTTTAAACTAAATGCCACAAGATTAACCACATTAATGATTGCATATGGACCAGTAAACATTGGACCCAACTTCGCAAACTGCACTTTAAGTTTAATGTTCCTAGATGACAACCAAACTTTATCCCCAATCTTATGCACCAGCCCCAGAACTGTTTTCTGTTGATGCCTTTTTTGACAGCTTAGGTCTGATATAAGTCAAACCCGACAGAATCCAGGTCACTCAGGCTAAGATCATGAACCTGGCACAAGGGGGTCGCACAGCTGAGAACTATTGTACTGAGTTCCAGCAGTGGTCCACCAACATTCTATGGAACGATGCTGCTCTCAAGTGCCAGTTCCGAAAAGGCCTTTCCAAAACCCTCAAGGATGCGCTGGTCCTTCATGACACCCCTTGTTCTCTGACGGAGACCATGACTCAGGCCATATGAATGGACCGCAGAATCCATGAGAAATGCGGTGAACAGCAGGCTGCTCGTTATGCTTCCCTGGAGCAGTTCCATTTACCCAAGGTTAGAGTTGCTTTGTAGTGCGGAGACAAGATCTCAGACTCTGTCTATACTGTGGTCTCTCTGGACATTTTCTTAAGAATTGCCCAACTAGTCCTCAAGCTATCAAACCGGGAGAACGTCTGAGTCTGGACGACGGCCGAGGAGGTCACCCTGACTTCCAGATACTTTTTTCTTCCTCTGATAAAGTACTGATAAATACGATGTTATCCTTCGAGAACCAGGTGTCAACATTGGCGTTCATTGACTGTGGGTCTGCTGCTAACTTTATTGATTCGGTACTGGTTCTGAAATTAGGTTTAGGGACAGTTAGTTTAAAAAGACCCATTCAAGTCGTCGCCCTTGACAAGGCAACATTAGCTCACAATTTGGTCAAGAGAGTAACGGTGGATTTCACTCTTCAAATGGGAGCACTCCACTCTGAATCCATCTCCTGTTTTGTGTTGGATAATTTACCTGTTGGATTGGTACTGGGGTTTCCATGGTTGCAGATTCACAATCCTGTTATTGATTGGTGTCAGAAGGAGATTGTGAAAACGAGCCCCAATTGTTACAAGAAATGTCTAAAAAATATGCTCCCCTAGTCTGAAGGGTTTTCCAGGGTACCTGAAGGACTTAAAAAATGTGTTCTCGGAAAAAGAGGCGGAGATACTACTGCTCCATCGTCCCTATAATTGTTCTATTGATCTTATTCCTAGCACCAAATTGCCAAAAGCTCACCTTTACAATTTGTCAGGGCCTGAACGGACCGACATGAAAGAATATGTTAATAGAAGTTTTTGGAAGGGTCATATCCAGCCTTCCTCCTCCCCTATAACTGCTGAGTTTTTCTTTATTATAAAGAAAAATGAGGGTTTCCATCCTTGCCTTGATTTCCAAGAGCTATATAAGGTCACGGTTAAAAATACTTTCCACTTCCACTCATCCCCGACTTATATAATCAGCTTCTGGGGATCAGGGTGTTTCCTAAACTTGATCTTAGAGGGGCTTACAATTTGAGACCCATCCGGAAGGATGATGAGTGTAAAACTGTTTTTAACGTCTGAGGGTCTTTTTGAAAACCTTGTCATGCCTTTTGGATTATCTGATGAACAATTGGAGACAGCTGATGCCTCCCAGTCTCAGATTGGATAGTCAAACTGCCAATCAACATGTTGTCAGCTCAGCACGCCCCTGTATCAGATTGGACAGCCGAGCTGTCAGTAACTGCATCCCAGAAAAACTGAGGGGTGGAACCTTGTTGTCTGATGCAGTTTGAAAATAAGTCTTGTTGAAGAATGAGGTTAAAATCAAACTCTTTTGTTACAATGATCAATATGTGTGGAGAAAAGGCACAGACTTTCAGGAAAAGAACATCTCGCCAACTATTAAGCATGAGGGTGGATCAATGATGCTTTGTGATTGTGTCGCAGCCTATGACAAAGGGAACATTACACTGGTAGAGGAAAGATTCAATGACAATTCAACAAATTCATGATGCAAACATAACACCATCTGTAAAAAAGCTGAAGTTGAAAAGAGAATGGCTTCTTCAGATGACTAAGAATCCTACACAAACATCAAAATCCACAATAGACTACTTCAAGAGGAGCAAGCTGAAGTTTTACATTGGCCTTCACAGTCCTCTGATCTGAACATCATTGAAAATCTGTGGCTAGTCCTCAAAATAGCAGTGCATGCAAGATGACCCAGGAATTGTAAGGCGGCCAGGGTGGTAGTTGTGGCAATGGGCTGTAGTGTTTCCACACCCTGGCGCCCTACAGATGCAATCCAGTGTTCCTTCAGCTGCATATGCAGCATGCGCAGCAGCACACTTATGTTCACTGTCAGAGACCTCTCAAGTTTTGTCACCTCGGCTCCGCGTTTACGAGCTCCACAAAACATCTCAGAGACACAGTTCTTTTCGAACAGTTGAACTTTACTAAACACAGGGCATTCATCACACTTGCAGCACATTTTTGACAAAGGGGCGCTTTCTGAGCTTTCTCTGCCATTCAGGCAGCCTTTATCCTTTCTGTCAGTTTGGTTTCTCTTCTTCTGGCAATCCCTGCCTTATCTATAGACAATCCCTGTCATCCCTTGTCCGGTTCCATTAGGGAAAAGTGCCAGGAACGCCATCTCAGCTACTCCTGCCCTGGTCGTTGTATCCCGGATCCTTCTTGGGACGGTCCTTCCTAAGCTCGTGCCTGCCTACACGATCTTCAGCCTGGAGTCTCTTCCTGCCGTAGCAGCTCTATTCCCATGGCCGGCCAACTGTCTGCTCTCACTGCTGCATGCACCTTGCCCTAGGCAAGGCTACCCGGACTCTGCTTCCTAAGCAGGAAGTGTCTCTCTTATCTCCCCTTGCTTCTGCACTGCACTGCCCTATTGCTCCTCCCAACTACTACACCCCTATGCTGCCTGTACCTTACTAAAACTCCTATCTATTCTTTTCTATTCTATTCCCTATGTCCATGATGCCTCCACTATTCTAATCCCACTACCTAAGATTCTATCCTTACCCTAGTTCTATACAGAACACATATTAAAGACATCCAAATTACAGTACATGGCACATAAATACATTTACATTAATAAAATATGAGGTGCCGCATGTCATCATATGAACAGCGTCCAGGAGAGAGGAGGCATGTGAGGGTCCCTGCCACCTCCTTACAGAATTTCACAGAACAAGAAGAGTTATGCGAGGAAGAATGGATGAAAATCCCTCAAACAAGAATTGAAAGACTCTTGGCTGGCTACTAAAAGAGTTTACAAGCTGTAATACTTTCAAAAGGCTTTGGTACTAGCTACTAACCATGCAGGGAGCCCAAACTTTTGCATCGCCCATTTTCCTTTTTGCAATTTTAAAAATGTAAAAGATTACATTTTTGACCAGGGGTGCCCAAACTTTCACATGCCGTTGTACAATAATAAGTGGGGTATCAAAGGTCATACTAAAAGATTCTTGAAGCCCAACAATTGTACACACCTAATGTCTGTGTCTTCTGTTTCTTCCACGCCCGACACTCCTTGATCTTCACACTATGGGGGAATATATTATGCCTCAAATTTGAAATCTACAGACGATAGGTAGAGCTTTCTAAAGCTCTGAAATTCTGCACCACAAATATAAAGTGTGCACACTCTCTCATGAAAGGAATTTGCATATAGTGAAATCATTTTAATAAATTATTGCAAAGCCAATTTGGTATTGATTCTGGTTTAATTTCATCACCTTTATTTGTTTTAATTGTTTTGATAATGAATTAAAAATCAAATATAGTAAAAAATACACATATGTGAAAAATAAAAAAATATATACTTTACATGGGTTGGCTGTACACATGACTATACGTTGTTGCAAATGGAGAGCTTATTACATCAGCCAATGTGTATAAAACTAAAGAGCTTCTACATATTTTTAAAACCACTCATACCGAGCATGTCAAGATTCAAATGGGTCTACATTAGAGATGATCGAATCTTTTGAAATTTGAATTTGCCAGCTTTAAAGGACGTTTGTCACTCCCAAAGTGCCAACTAAACAAAAAAAAAGTATACTGTATGTAGACTTAGTCCCTATTAAGATCATATTAGCAGTATATACAGTGTTTCATTTGTGGGATTAGTTAGAAAATGCTTTATGTACCATATGCAAACGAGGGGCTTTGGGGCACCCTTGGCATGGTGCTGACTATGCCCACTGACTATGAAGACATCAGCGTTTCTTGGCAGCAGCTGACACTCACCATACTAATGCACCCCAAAGTATAGCAAGTGGTTTCAAAGTGAATCAGACATGTATTTTTATTTTTAGATTCTGTCTCTAACAGTTGAAGTGTACCTACGATAAAAATGACAGGCCTCTCCATTTTTTGTAGGTGGGAAAACTTGCAAAATCAGCAGAACATCAAATACTTATTTTCCTCACTGTACCTTGGTCCTAATAATATATATTGCACAGCATTATCATTATCATTCAGAAAAAAATGCAAATACCCCAAATATGTTTCATAATTACTAAGGCTGCCTAGTGAAGTTTAATCCAAATTGAAATAATTAAATAATAAAGAATCTATATACACAGTAAAGTGTCAGTGCAAGCAAAATCATAGATATAAAATGAAAACTGGTAAGCAGAGCTGTGGATACAATGCAGAATAAAAGTGAGCGTTGGCTTTGGGAAAGCTATTAGGCAAGGTAGATTTAGGAAAACCCGTTTTTGGGTTTTATTTTTTAAACGGACTGCAGAAAGGTAGTGGGGTTGGTCCGTTTCCTCCCCAGCCCCTGGTTTTCCATGTAGCCGAGGGTTGGGTGTGTCAGTTTTGGTCTGGGATGCAGGCAGAGTTGAAAGCTCTGCAGAACTCATCTTGTGTGAGGCAACACAGGGCCAAGCGGAGCCAAAATCCTGGCACCCTCAGCATACACGGCGGTGCAGTCGCCCACAGAAACAGGTCACGGACTATCTTTGTTTTCCCGGCTGCAATCCGGAGGATCCACGTTATGTTCTATTTGCAAGTACGCTGATTATTTAAAGAGACTTTACTTTGAACTTTTCCTGAGTCACTGCCTCATCATTGTACAACGTGTATACCGGGTGGACCTGGGCCCCAGGCACTTTTCATCATGGGTAAGCAACTTTGCTATTAAGGGCACTTTGTTTTTTCCTTTTGAGGGTGGTATACTGTCACTATGGCAACTTAGGAAATCCATTATGAACCGTGCAGCCTCATTGTATGGTGGTTAATACTATAGGAGTATATGAAATTTAAACCTGTCATTAATATATGTGGCTGACATTATATTCAATTGCACAAATGATCAGTGCCTTGTATTAATACCATGATGATATTTATCATTAATATATTCTTTTGATGCCTTGGACCTATGTGCTTTTTACTAGGGTCTTTTTCCTTGTTTGTATTCTAATTCACACATCTTTTGTGTTATTTTTTGTACTTTTTCATTATGTCTAATAAAGTATTTTTCATCTGATTTTACTACATTGTATGGAACTCCATTGTTTGTTTCTAATTGCATCAGGAGTATACATTTATTGTCCTATAATTTACATGGGTAAAACCAGATATTCACTAGGATTTAGATTTTTGTTACATGGGACCCATGTCATTTCTGGGAGTTTGATTATATTACAGTGTGTATGCCGTTGCACTACAGCACATACCCAGGACGACGTGAAATGAGGCAGCAATGACAAAGATGGCCTCATACGTATCACCTTCGTAGGGTGGCTTCTTTATGCATGAAGTGAATTGAAGGATACATATGTCTTAAATATGATAGGGAAATAGGAAAAAAATTAAGTATAATGAAGAATAATAAATATATAAATAAAATTGTATAGTGCCAACAAATTCCACAGCACTATAAACTGATTGGCTTCTATCCATACAATGACCAACGGAGACATGTAATGGACACATTCGAAAATAAATTCACTGTATATGTACGGACAAAGTCGGTAGAGGGTGTGTAAGATGCCCAAGCGAAGTAGTCGTGGGCGAGCTTCGTCCCCTCTCGCTCTGGCATCCTACAGGCAAGGTGTGTCTCAGTCCTGGTGTGGTCCATTCCACTTTTTTTTCTGGCCTACAGGCCTCTTCTGAATCCATGAATCCTTCTTCTGGAGCTAGGGCAGCAATTAATTCAGGAGACATGTGGTTCATAAAAAGCAAACTTTTACTTGGTGAATGGCAGTCTGTACAGTATTTGCAAGCAGATGCAAAGGATTAGGCCCAATGGGTTGATTTGTCATCTTTCCCCCAGGTACCATATAAAACTTAAGCCCTGGTTCTCGGTATAGGTGGCATATCCCTCTCAATGGTTTTCCTAGCTTTAGGGAATCTTCCTCACCTCTAGCAGTATATCCGGATTACAACACTTTCCATCCATGGCCGGCGTTAGGGGCAGGCACACCAGGCAGCTGCCTAAGGTCCCAGCTCCTCCAAGGGCCCCTGCTATGGGGCCCATGGGTAAAAGGGGCCCTGTGCACCCTCTGCATTCAATTTATAGACATCATAGATGCTAATACAGTTGAAAGCAGTGATGGAGAAGGGAGCGTCAGATGACACTCCCTCTCCCATCATTCCCCTCTGCCTATGACTCAGTGTGTGCCAGCAGTGGACCTGATGAGAAGTTCTTCAGAAGCCAGAACAGCAGGGGAGTGAGGAGGAGGGGTAAGTATTATGTGTGTGTTATACTGTGTGTGGCAGGGGACTGCACTATACTGTGTATGTGGAGGGCTGCATTATACTGTGTGTGGGGGGACTGCGCTATACTGTGTATGTGGGGGGACTGCACTATACTCTGTATGTGGGGGCTGCACTATACTGTGTGGGGGGACTACATTATACTGTGTGTTTGTGGGAGCTGCATTATACTATGTGTTTGGGTTGCATTATACTGTGTATTTGGGGGCTGCACTATAATGTGTGTGTGGAGACTGCATTATACTGTGTGTGGGGGACTCCACTATACTGTATCGAGGACTATCTGTACCCATCATTGCTCCTCAGATGGTGTAAAGAGGCAGGGAAACAAGCATTGAACTAGTTCAATATTGTCAATCACACTCGTTTAACAGCCTGAACTTAGCGCATGTAAATACAACAGAAATGTTTCTGTGTGATGGTGCAATATGTTGAGCATTTGAGGCCTCATTTTAAACTTTTGCCCAGGGCCCCACTTTGTCTAAAACTGGTCATGCTTCTGCCCCATGTAGTCTGAGTCCATCTTTTCAGGTAGCTTCACAAGCTGAATATGTCTCTGGCCCCTGACATCTATCTCAAGTTTACTATTAGACGAAATCAAACGGAAAGGTATTTGCATCAATCCACTGTCCCGAGTATTAGGCTCACGCTGTCCCTAGCAGCCTCAGTACTGCTACGTTACTGAGCTGGCCACTACAATTAACCCTGTCCCAGCTAACTGCGGCACCAGTGGGTATCATACGCTTTTCACATACATGGGGATAAAATTAATTTAACCATTGAGTGTCAGGGAGCAATCCATCAGCTCCCACCACTGTTACAGGTGCATGGTGCGTGCCTCATAACCGGCAGATAATGGTTGTGACAGACAGCTACGGCTTGCTTCTTACGGTGCGGGTGGTGCGCAGCTCCGCTTGTGACTGTTAACCTGCTAATTGCTGTTGTCAATATCTGAGCGCTTGGCATGGGGACTCATCATTCTATGTCTTCATTGGAGCCCCTGTGATGTGAACACAGGGCACCGATGGGTTACTATGACAGTCTGTTGAAAACCTATATACCTGTTGTGAAGAAACCAGATTGCATCTTAATTTCCCAGACAGCCATGTTTTTGCAAATCAAGAAGAATTGACTTTTTATCTGTATATTGGCTTTTGGATTTAAGTGTTTATGTCTGGTGGGTCAACAAGACAGACTTGCTAACTGATATACCATTTAACATACTGTGTAAAGCTTTAGTCACACTAAACGACTTACCAACGATCACGACCAGCAATATGACCTAGCCGTGATCGTTGGTAAGTCGTTGTGTGGTCGCTGGGGAGCTGTCACACAGACAGCTCTCTCCAGCGACCAGGGGAACGACTTCGGCATCGTTGAAACTGTCTTCAACGATGCCAAAGTCCCCCTGCAGCAAGTGGGTAACCAGGGTAAACATCGGGTTACTAAGTGCAGGGCCGCGCTTAGTAACCCGATATTTACCCTGGTTACCATTGTAAAAGTAAAAAAAAAAAAAACACTACATACTCACATTCTGATGTCTGTCACGTCCCCCGCCGGCGTCCACAGGGTTAGAACAGTGCAGGGAAGCTCTCGGCCGGAGCGCGTGCATTAGCAGCGCTCCTGCCGAAAGCAGTTTTAACCCTGTGGACGCCGGGGGACGTGACAGACATCAGAATGTGAGTATGTACTGTTTTTTTTTTACTTTTACAATGGTAACCAGGGTAAATATCAGGTTACTAAGCGCGGCCCTGCGCTTAGTAACCCAATATTTACCCTTGTTACAAGTGAACACACGCCGATCCAGCGATGACAGCGGGTGATCAGCGACCAAAAAATGGTCTTGATCATTCCCCAATGACCAACGATCTCCCAGCAGGGGCCTGATCGTTGGTCGCTGTCACACATAACGAGATCGTTAGCAGGATCGTTGCTATGTCACCAAAAGCGTGACGTTGCAACGATATCATTAACGATATTGTTATGTGTGACTCCAGCTTAAGTCTGTAATAGTGACTTGTACATAGTGTGTTTATCTTTGTTTATTGTGTGCTGATATGCTAATTGTGTATTGTATTCTGTAACCAGTTTGTTGATTTTGAAGGTAGATAGGGAAACGTTGTGAGAGTGGACTGAAGGACACTGGGTAAATCTAAAAATAGATCACATGCCTCGGGTATAAAAGAGACTTATTTTCTTCTGGTTGGAGTCACTCTTCAGGATCTCAGCTGAGGGTACATCAGACCTGGCTGAAATAAAGCAGGACTGCTCTCGGTTATCTCCCTACGCTTGTCGTTACCTTCTCTCTGTATGCGGATCACAGGTGTAGTAGCGACCCTGGGAGCTCGGACATAACATCTACCATTATCCCGGCGAGTTAGCAAACGGGTGAGACCCTGTAATGTCCACCATCTTGGGGTAGTTGCTGGGATTGTTCTGTTTGCTATTGGGTGTTGTGGTTCAATAAAGTATTGCCACACTATTTTACTCTAACCCTGTGTTGTCTGTGTAGTGTATTGCCCACTGAGAGATAGAGCGGGTGTTCATTGGTATGAGCCCTGGTCCATGCAGTATTGCTAAAGGCAGCCGGGCCAGTGGACGAGAGCACTTACCCGTTTCTCCACACCTGTTATTAAACATTGTAGCTGGGCTGCAAAAGAGGACATGAGTTTTACTTTATGCACCCACAAAAGAACCCCTTGCTTGTATTAGAAATATCAATGGGATTAAGTGTTTTAAAGACAGAGATTGCGAGGAGTTGATTGCTCTATATGCAGATGACTTGTTGCTATTTGTAGATAATATGAGTAAATCCCTTCCAAATATAATGGAAACAGTCTGAAAGGTTTTTTTTCGGGTTTATCTGTTAACTAGTCAAAGTCCATTCTTCTTCCTTGAATATGTATAATATAGCTATTTTCTTATTAAGTAGTAACTTGGAAAGTCCGGTGGTATACAAATGTAATTATCTAGGTATTTATATTACCAGAGAGGTTAATACCTATGTCTCTTTAAATTTAAGCCTTTTAGTGTCTAAATCCAGGAATATAGTTGGTGAATGTGAGAAATAACCTCTTTCTGACCTTGGAAGAACAAATCTTATTAAAATGTGCCTTGTGCCTTTATCCTCTATGTCAGACCTGGGCAAAGTGCGGCCCGCAGGCCACATCCAGCCCTCTGCCTGTCTCAGTCCAGCCCGCGGACGAGACAGCTGTAAGGCTGGAAACCAGAGTTCCGCGTGCCGCACTGTGTCCGCTTGCTGGCTTTCTCCTTTTTCTCACTAGGCGCAGTCAGCTTTGGTGGAGGAGGAGCCACTTCCTCAACCAATCAGCCTGTGAAACAGCTGACGTGATGACATCATCTCATTGCGTCAGCTGTGTACCGCTGGAGAGTCAACGCACTGGAGGCAGAGAGAAGAGCAGAGCGCCAGGGAACGGGACCGAGGTGAGTATGTGGTGGTCTTTTTTTTTCACATGGGGATTCTATGGGGGTGACATACAGCAAATTTGGATTATATGGGGGGTGACAGACAGTAAATGGGGATTCTGTGTGGTGACAGACAGCACATGGGGATTCTATGGGGGTGACAGACAGTACATGGGGATTCTATGGGGGTGACAGACAGTACATGGGGATTCTATGGGGTGACAGACAGCACATGGGGATTCTATGGTGGTGACAGACAGCACATGGGGATTCTAAGGGGGGGACAGACAGCACATGGGGATTCTATGGGGGTGACAGTGTAGGATGCTAGCAGGTGCGTAGGATGCAGTGACACACAGGAGGCAGAACATGGGTTAACAGGTTCCTTATGTATAAGAACAGTAATGGTACAAGCAGGGAGGTAAGGAATGTGATTGGAGGACAGGGGAAAAGTCAAATGCAATAGAATGTAACAGGTTAACTTGTCAGTCTCTGTGTGCTGGAGGAAGGCAGCTGGAAGATCCCACGGTGGCGCCTCAGGCGGCACAAGATGTCTCCGATCCGGTCCAGCAGATGAGCGAATCACTTTCTCCATGCGACTATGAATCCTCCGGGTTCTTTGGCATGCAATCTCCTGATCCATGCGCACGGTGAGGCAGGGGTGATGGTAGGCAGCACAGAAGAAGATGCAGTGATTTCAGTGAGCAAGGCCGCAGTAGGAGCATACAGTCCAGTGGACACAGCCACAGGAACAGGCCGGTCCTCAGCAGGCACCGCAAGGATGGGACTAAGCGGAGCCTCCACGGTGGTGAGTGAAGTGAAGATCTGTACTTTATCCTGGTCACTACCCGGTGAGGAATTCTCACTGTACTGCAAGTAGGAAGCAGTCTGGCTAGCTGGGGGTATAGGCACAGCTAGCAGGCGTGGGTGCGTGAAGAGGTTAACTGTCTTACTACTCACAAGTTTGGTCCCCACCAAGTGTCCTGTCTTCCCGCTCAAACTGCTATTTAAGTCTGACCCGCCCCCATGAGTCAGGTGCCCTGTACTGCTCAGGTCAGTAATCTATTCCCCCTACAACACTGGTGACAGCCCCGACGGTTTCGGCCCAGATACGCAGGAGAGGCCATCAACTTGGTTCTCTGTTGTGAATTCTGTGGTTAAGCTCCCTCCTGTGGTCATGAGTGGTACTCCGGCTGGTTCTGTCCATGGGCTTCTTCTGGTGGATGTGAGTGGGGCTGCGGCTTCTGAGTTTCCTTCCTCAGCTGACGAGGTTAAGTCGTTAGGTGCTGCTCTATTTAACTCCACCTAGTTCTTTGTTCCTTGCCTCCAGTCAATGTTCCAGTATTGGTCTTGCTCTCTCCTGGATCGTTCTTGTGGCCTGTCTTCCCTGCATAAGCTAAGTTCTGCTTGTGTTTCTTTTGTTTGCTATTTTTTCTGTCCAGCTTGCTATTTTGGTTTGTCTTGCTTGCTGGAAGCTCTGGGACACAGAGGGAGCACCTCCGTACCGTTAGTCGGAGCGGAGGGTCTTTTTGCGCCCTCTGCGTGGTTGTTTGTAGGTTTTTGTGCTGACCGCAAAGCTATCTTTCCTATCCTCGGTCTATTCAGTAAGTCGGGCCTCACTTTGCTAAAATCTATTTCATCTCTGTGTTTGTATTTTCATCTTTACTCACAGTCATTATATGTGGGGGGCTGCCTTTTCCTTTGGGGAATTTCTCTGAGGCAAGGTAGGCTTATTTTTCTATCTTCAGGGCTAGCTAGTTTCTTAGGCAGTGCCGAGGCGCCTAGGTCTGGTTAGGAGTGCTCCACGGCTACTTCTAGTGTGGTGTGATAGGATTAGGGATTGCGGTCAGCAGAGTTCCCACGTCTCAGAGCTCGTCCTATGTTATTAGTAACTATCAGGTCATTTTGTGTGCTCTTAACCACCTGGTCCATTGTGGTTCTAAACCACCAGTTCATAATAGTACTGGAGGCCCAAAGTACTAATGCTTCTCAATAGAGGGAAAA
The DNA here is from genome assembly GCF_032444005.1 of Ranitomeya imitator. Lineage (NCBI taxonomy): Eukaryota > Metazoa > Chordata > Amphibia > Anura > Dendrobatidae > Ranitomeya > Ranitomeya imitator. The sequence goes on along the minus strand of NC_091286.1, from coordinate 494,391,998 downwards.
GAGAAGTTCTGAGACCATTTTTTTTGCACTGTGTTTTGTCTTTCTTTTCCCCATTACATCTGGGTGGTTCAGAACACAGGTGTAGACATGGACATTCAAGGTCTGTCCTCTTTGATGGATAATCTCACTATAAGTGTACAGAACATTCAAGATTTAGTGGTTCAGAATCCTATGTTAGAACCTAAAATTCCTATTCCAGAGTTATTTTCTGGAGATAGAGCTAAGTTTCTGAATTTCAAAAATAATTGTAAACTGTTTCTGGCTTTGAAACCCCACTCCTCTGGTGACCCAGTTCAACAAGTAAAGATCATTATTTCTTTATTACGTGGCGACCCTCAAGACTGGGCATTTTCCCTTGCGCCAGGAGATCCTGCATTATGTGATATTGATGCGTTTTTTCTGGCGCTCGGATTGCTTTATGATGAACCTAATTCAGTGGATCAGGCAGAGAAAATCTTGCTGGCTCTGTGTCAGGGCCAGGATGAGGTAGAGATTTATTGTCAGAAGTTTAGGAAGTGGTCTGTGCTCACTCAATGGAATGAATGTGCTCTGGCAGCAATTTTCAGAAAGGGTCTCTCTGAAGCCCTTAAGGATGTCATGGTGGGATTTCCTATGCCTGCTGGTCTGAATGAGTCTATGTCTTTGGCCATTCAGATCGATCGACGCTTACGTGAGCATAAAACTGTGCACCATTTGGCGGTATTATCTGAGCATAAACCTTAGCCTATGCAATGTGATAAGACTTTGACCAGAGCTGAATGGCAAGAACACAGACGTCAGAATGGGCTGTGTTTTTACTGTGGTGATTCCACTCATGCTATCTCCGATTGTCCTAAGCGCACCAGGCGTTTCGCTAGGTCTGCCACCATTGGTACGGTACAGTCGAAATTTCTTTTGTCCGTTACTTTGATCTGCTCTTTGTCATCCTATTCTGTCATGGTATTTGTGGATTCAGGCGCTGCCCTGAATTTGATGGACTTGGAGTTTGCTAGGCGCTGTGGGTTTTTCTTGGAGTCCTTGCAGTATCCTATTCCATTGAGAGGAATTGATGCTACGCCTTTGGCCAAGAATAAGCCTCAGTACTGGACCCAACTGACCATGTGCATGGCTCCTGCGCATCAGGAGGATATTCGCTTTTTGGTGTTGCATAATCTGCATGATGTGGTCGTTTTGGGGTTGCCATGGCTACAGGTCCATAACCCAGTATTGGATTGGAAATCTATGTCTGTGTCCAGCTGGGGTTGTCAAGGGGTACATGGTGATGTTCCATTTCTGTCTATTTCATCATCCACCCCTTCTGAGGTCCCAGAGTTCTTGTCGGATTACCGGGATGTATTTGATGAGCCCAAATCCAGTGCCCTACCTCCGCATAGGGATTGCGATTCTGCTATCGATTTGATTCCTGGTAGTAAGTTTCCTAAAGGTCGACTGTTTAATTTGTCTGTGCCTGAGCACGCCGCTATGCGGAGTTATGTAAAGGAATCCTTGGAGAAGGGTCATATTCGCCCGTCGTCGTCGCCATTGGGAGCAGGGTTCTTTTTTGTGGCCAAGAAGGATGGTTTGTTGAGACCTTGTATTGATTACCGCCTTCTTAATAAAATCACAGTCAAATTTCAGTACCCCTTGCCGCTGCTGTCTGATTTGTTTGCTCGGATTAAGGGGGCTAGTTGGTTCACCAAGATAGATCTTCGTGGTGCGTATAATCTTGTGCGTATTAAACAGGGCGATGAATGGAAAACAGCATTTAATACGCCCGAGGGCCATTTTGAGTACCTGGTTATGCCATTCGGGCTTTCCAATGCTCCATCAGTATTTCAGTCCTTTATGCATGACATCTTCCGAGAGTACCTGGACAAATTCCTGATTGTATACTTGGATGATATTTTGGTCTTCTCGGATGATTGGGAGTCTCACGTGAAGCAGGTTAGAATGGTGTTCCAGGTCCTGCGTGCAAATTCTTTGTTTGTGAAGGGGTCAAAGTGTCTCTTTGGTGTTCAGAAGGTTTCATTTTTGGGTTTCATTTTTTCCCCTTCTACTATCAAGATGGACCCTGTTAAAGTACAGGCCATTTATGATTGGACTCAGCCGACATCTCTGAAGAGTCTGCAAAAGTTCCTGGGCTTTGCTAATTTTTATCGTCGCTTCATCAATAATTTTTCTAGTATTGCTAAACCGTTGACTGATTTAACCAAGAAGGGTGCTGATGTGGTCAATTGGTCTTCTGCTGCTGTGGAAGCTTTTCAGGAGTTGAAGCGTTGTTTTTCTTCTGCCCCTGTGTTGTGCCAGCCAGATGTTTCGCTCCCGTTCCAGGTCGAGGTTGATGCTTCTGAGATTGGAGCAGGGGCTGTTTTATCGCAGAGAAGTTCTGATGGCTCGGTGATGAAACCATGTGCCTTCTTTTCCAGGAAGTTTTCGCCTGCTGAGCGTAATTATGATGTTGGCAATCGAGAGTTGCTGGCCATGAAGTGGGCATTCGAGGAGTGGCGTCATTGGCTTGAAGGAGCTAAGCATCGCGTGGTGGTCTTGACTATGTGTGGTGGTCTTGCCATGTTAGGGCATGTTAGGTTAGGCTATGGGTTGAACTAGATGGACATATAGTCTTCCTTCAACCTTAATAACTATGTAACTATGACTGATCACAAGAACTTGACTTATCTCGAGTCTGCCAAACGGTTGAATCCTAGACAGGCTCGTTGGTCGCTGTTTTTCTCCCGTTTTGATTTTGTGGTTTCGTACCTTCCGGGCTCTAAGAATGTGAAGGCGGATGCCCTGTCTAGGAGTTTTGTGCCCGACTCTCCGGGTTTGCCTGAGCCAGCGGCTATTCTCAAAGAGGGGGTAATTTTGTCTGCCATCTCCCCTGATTTGCGGCGGGTGCTGCAACAATTTTAGGCTAATAGACCTGACCGTTGCCCAGCGGAGAAACTGTTTGTCCCTGATAAATGGACGAGTAGAGTTATCTCTGAGGTTCATTGTTCGGTGTTGGCTGGTCATCCTGGAATCTTTGGTACCAGAGATTTGGTGGCTAGATCCTTTTGGTGGCCGTCTCTGTCGCGGGATGTGCGTTCGTTTGTGCAGTCCTGTGGGATTTGTGCTCGGGCTAAGCCCTGCTGTTCTCGTGCCAGTGGGTTGCTTTTGCCCTTGCCGGTCCCAAAGAGGCCCTGGACACATATCTCTATGGATTTTATTTCGGATCTCCCTGTCTCTCAAAAGATGTTGGTCATTTGGGTGGTTTGTGATCGCTTCTCTAAGATGGTCCATTTGGTACCCTTGTCTAAATTGCCTTCCTCCTCTGATTTGGTGCCATTGTTTTTCCAGCATGTGGTTCGTTTACATGGCATTCCGGAGAACATCGTTTCTGACAGAGGTTCCCAGTTTGTTTCGAGGTTTTGGCGAGCCTTTTGTGCTAGGATGGGCATTGATTTGTCTTTTTCTTCGGCTTTCCATCCTCAGACAACTGAACGAACCAATCAGACCTTGGAAACATATCTGAGATGCTTTGTTTCTGCTGATCAGGATGATTGGGTGTCCTTTTTGCCTTTGGCTGAGTTCGCCCTTAATAATCGGGCCAGCTCGGCTACTTTGGTTTCGCCGTTTTTCTGCAATTCTGGTTTCCATCCTCGTTTCTCTTCAGGGCAGGTTGAGTCTTTGGACTGTCCTGGTGTGGATACTGTGGTGGATAGGTTGCAGCAGATTTGGACTCATGTAGTGGACAATTTGACATTGTCCCAGGAGAAGGCTCAACGTTTTGCTAACCGCAGGCGCTGTGTGGGTCCCCGACTTCGTGTTGGGGATTTGGTTTGGTTGTCATCTCGTCATATTCCTATGAAAGTTTCCTCTCCTAAGTTTAAGCCTCGTTTCATTGGTCCGTATAGGATTTCTGAGGTTCTTAATCCTGTGTCGTTTCGTTTGACCCTTTCAGCTTCTTTTTCCATCCATACTGTATTCCATAGGTCATTGTTACGGAGATACGTGGCACCTGTGGTTCCATCCGTTGATCCTCCTGCCCCGGTTTTGGTTGAGGGGGAGTTGGAGTATGTGGTGGAGAAGATTTTGGATTCTCGTATTTCGAGACGGAAACTCCAGTACCTGGTTAAGTGGAAGGGTTATGGTCAGGAAGATAATTCCTGGGTCTTTGCCTCTGATGTTCATGCTCCCGATCAGGTTCGTGCCTTTCATTTGGCTCATCCTGGTCGGCCTGGGGGCTCTGGTGAGGGTTCGGTGACCCCTCCTCAAGGGGGGGGTACTGTTGTGAATTCTGTGGTCAAGCTCCCTCCTGTGGTCATGAGTGGTACTCCGGCTGGTTCTGTCCATGGGCTTCTTCTGGTGGATGTGAGTGGGGCTGCGGCTGAGTTTCCTTCCTCAGCTGACGAGGTTAAGTCGTTAGGTGCTGCTCTATTTAACTCCACCTAGTTCTTTGTTCCTTGCCTCCAGTCAATGTTCCAGTATTGGTCTTGCTCTCTCCTGGATTGTTATTGTGGCCTGTCTTCCCTGCATAAGCTAAGTTGCTTGCTGGAAGCTCTGGGACGCAGAGGGAGCACCTCCATACCATTAGTCGGAGCGGAGGGTCTTTTTGCGCCCTCTGCGTGGTTGTTTGTAGGTTTTTGTGCTGACCGCAAAGCTATCTTTCCTATCCTCGGTCTATTCAGTAAGTCGGGCCTCACTTTGCTAAAATCTATTTCATCTCTGTGTTTGTATTTTCATCTTTACTCACAGTCATTATATGTGGGGGGCTGCCTTTTCCTTTGGGGAATTTCTCTGAGGCAAGGTAGGCTTATTTTTCTATCTTCAGGGCTAGCTAGTTTCTTAGGCTGTGCCGAGGCGCCTAGGTCTGGCCAGGAGCGCTCCACGGCTACTTCTAGTGTGGTGTGATAGGATTAGGGATTGCGGTCAGCAGAGTTCCCACGTCTCAGAGCTCGTCCTATGTTATTAGTAACTATCAGGTCATTTTGTGTGCTCTTAACCACCTGGTCCATTGTGGTTCTAAACCACCAGTTCATAACAGTTCTCCTCCCTACCACAGACAGCACATGGGGAGTCTATGGTGATGACATACAGCACATGGGGATTCTATGGGGGTGACATACAGCACATGGGGATTCTATGGGGGTGAAATACAGCACATGCGGATTCTATGGGGGTGATATAAAGCACATGGGGATTTTATGGGACTGTCGTGCAGAACATGGGGATTCTATGGGGGTGACATACAGCACATGGGGAGGCTATGGGGGTGACATACAGCACATGGGGATTCTATGGGGGTGACATGCAGCATATGGGGATTCTATGGGGCTGTCGTGCAGAACATAGGAAGGCTATGTGGTGAGGTAGCACATTGGGAGGCTATGGGGGGTGTCATGCTGCACATGGGGAGGCTATGGGGCTGTTGTGCAGAACATGGGGATGCTATGGGGGTAACATGCTGCACATGGGGATGCTATTGGGGTGACATGCTGCACGTGGAGAGGCTATAGAGCTGTTGTGCAGAACATGGGGATGCTATGGTGGTGACATGCTGCACATGGGGAGGCTATGCGGGTGTCATGCTGCATACGGGGAGGCTATGGGGGGTATCATGCTGCACATGGTAACATAGTAACATAGTAAGGCCGAAAAAAGACATTTGTCCATCCAGTTCAGCCTATATTCCATCATAATAAATCCCCAGATCTACGTCCTTCTACAGAACCTAATAATTGTATGATACAATATTGTTCTGCTCCAGGAAGACATCCAGGCCTCTCTTGAACCCCTCGACTGAGTTCACCATCACCACCTCCTCAGGCAAGCAATTCTAGATTCTCACCGCCCTAACAGTAAAGAATCCTCTTCTATGTTGGTGGAAAAACCTTCTCTCCTCCAGACGCAAAGAATGCCCCCTTGTGCCCGTCACCTTCCTTGGTATAAACAGATCCTCAGCGAGATATTTGTATTGTCCCCTTATATACTTATACATGGTTATTAGATCGCCCCTCAGTCGTCTTTTTTCTAGACTAAATAATCCTAATTTCGCTAATCTATCTGGGTATTGTAGTTCTCCCATCCCCTTTATTAATTTTGTTGCCCTCCTTTGTACTCTCTCTAGTTCCATTATATCCTTCCTGAGCACCGGTGCCCAAAACTGGACACAGTACTCCATGTGCGGTCTAAGTAGGGATTTGTACAGAGGCAGTATAATGCTCTCATCATGTGTATCCAGACCTCTCTTAATGCACCCCATGATCCTGTTTGCCTTGGCAGCTGCTGCCTGGCACTGGCTGCTTCAGGTAAGTTTATCATTAACTAGGATCCCCAAGTCCTTCTCCCTGTCAGATTTACCCAGTGGTTTCCCGTTCAGTGTGTAATGGTGATATTGATTCCTTCTTCCCATGTGTATAACCTTACATTTATCATTGTTAAACCTCATCTGCCACCTTTCAGCCCAAGTTTCCAACTTATCCAGATCCATCTGTAGCAGAATACTATCTTCTCTTGTATTAACTGCTTTACATAGTTTTGTATCATCTGCAAATATCGATATTTTACTGTGTAAACCATCTACCAGATCATTAATGAATATGTTGAAGAGAACAGGTCCCAATACCGACCCCTGCGGTACCCCACTGGTTCACAGCGACCCAGTTAGAGACTATACCATTTATAACCACCCTCTGCTTTCTATCACTAAGCCAGTTACTAACCCATTTACACACATTTTCCCCCAGACCAAGCATTCTCATTTTGTGTACCAACCTCTTGTGCGGCACGGTATCAAACGCTTTGGAAAAATCGAGATATACCACGTCCAATGACTCACCGTGGTCCAGCCTATAGCTTACCTCTTCATAAAAACTGATTAGATTGGTTTGACAGGAGCGATTTCTCATAAACCCATGCTGATATGGAGTTAAACAGTTATTCTCATTGAGATAATCCAGAATAACATCCTTCAGAAACCCTTCAAATATTTTACCAACAATAGAGGTTAGACTTACTGGCCTATAATTTCCAGGTTCACTTTTAGAGCCCTTTTTGAATATTGGCACCACATTTGCTATGCGCCAGTCCTGCGGAACAGAACCCATCGCTATAGAGTCCCTAAAAATAAGAAATAATGGTTTATCTATTACATTACTTAGTTCTCTTAGTACTCGTGGGTGTATGCCATCCGGACCTGGAGATTTATCTATTTTAATCTTATTTAGCCGGTTTCGCACCTCTTCTTGGGTTAGATTGGTGATCCTTAACCCCTCTGTGACTTTAGACGTACTATCCCGTCGAGGTGCCCTGGGCTTATCTGACCCTGGATGGGATAGTACGTCATAGCCGATCGGCCGCGCTCACGGGGGGAGCGCGGCCGATCGCGGCCGGGTGTCAGCTGCTTATCGCAGCTGACATCCGGCACTATGTGCCAGGAGCGGTCACGGACCGCCCCCGACACATTAACCCCTGGCACACCGCGATCAAAGATGATTGCGATGTGCCGGCGGTGCAGGGAAGCACCGCGCAGGGAGGGGGCTCCCTGCGGGCTTCCCTGAGACCCCCGGAGCAACGCGATGTGATCGCGTTGCTGCGAGGGTCTCACCTCCCTCCCTGCTCCCTCCAGCCCCGGATCCAAGATGGCCGCGGATCCGGGTCCTGCAGGGAGGGAGGTGGCTTCACAGAGCCTGCTCAGAGCAGGCACTGTGAAGCCTGCAGCGCTGCATGTCAGATCAGTGATCTGACAGAGTGCTGTGCAAACTGTCAGATCACTGATCTGTGATGTCCCCCCTTGGGACAAAGTAAAAAAGTTTTAAAAAAAATGTTCCAAATGTGTAAAAAAAATAAAAAAAAATATTCCAAAATAATGAAAAAAAAAAAAATATTATTCCCATAAATACATTTCTTCATCTAAATAAAAAAAACAAAACAATAAAAGTACACATATTTAGTATCGCCGCGTCCGTAACGACCCGACCTATAAAACTATCCCACTAGTTAACCCCTTCAGTAAATACCGTAAGAAAAAAAAAAAAAAACGAGGCAAAAAACAACGCTTTATTATCATACCGCCGAACAAAAAGTGGAATAACACGCGATCAAAAGGACAGATATAAATAACCATGGTACCGCTGAAAGCGTCATATTGTCCCGCAAAAAAAGAGCCGCCATACAGCATCATCAGCAAAAAAATAAAAAAGTTATAGTCCTGAGAATAAAGCGATGCAAAAATAATTATTTTTTCTGTAAAATAGTTTTTATCGTATAAAAGCGCCAAACCATAAAAAAATGATATAAATGAGGTATCGCTGTAATCGTACTGACCCGAAGAATAAAACTGATTTATCAATTTTACCAAACGCGGAACGGTATAAACGCCTCCCCCAATAGAAATTCATGAATAGCTGGCTTTTGGTCATTCTTCCTCACAAAAATCGGAATAAAAAGCGATCAAAAAATGTCACGTGCCCAAATATGTTTTCAATAAAAACGTCAACTCGTCCCGCAAAAAACAAGACCTCACATGACTCTGTGGACCAAAATATGGAAAAATTATAGCTCTCAAAATGTGGTATTGCAAAAAATATTTTTTGCAATAAAAAGGGTCTTTCAGTGTGTGACGGCTGCCAATCATAAAAATCCGCTAAAAAACTCGCTATAAAAGTAAATCAAACCCCCCTTCATCACCCCCTTAGTTAGGGAAAAATAAAAAAAAATGTATTTATTTCCATTTTCCCATTAGGGCTAGGGTTAGGGCTAGGGCTAGGGTTAGGGCTAGGGTTAGGGCTAGGGTTAGGGCTAGGGCTAGGGTTAGGGCTAGGGTTAGGGTTAGGGCTAGGGTTAGGGCTAGGGCTAGGGTTAGGGCTAGGGCTAGGGTTAGGGCTAGGGTTAGGGTTAGGGTTGGGGCTACAGTTAGGGTTGGGGCTAAAGTTAGGGTTAGGGTTTAGATTACATTTACAGTTGGGAATAGGGTTGGGATTAGGGTTAGGGGTGTGTCAGGGTTAGAGGTGTGGTTAGGGTTACCGTTGGAATTAGGGTTAGGGGTGTGTTTAGATTAGGGTTTCAGTTATAATTGGGGGGTTTCCACTGTTTCGGCACATCAGGGGCTCTCCAAACACGACATGGCGTCCGATCTCAATTCCAGCCAATTCTGCGTTGAAAAAGTAAAACAGTGCTCCTTCCCTTCCGAGCTCTCCTGTGTGCCCAAACAGGGGTTTACCCCAACATATGGGGTATCAGCGTACTCAGGACAAATTGGACAACAACTTTTGTGGACCAATTTCTCCTGTTACCCTTGGGAAAATACAAAACTGGGGGCTAAAAAATAATTTTTGTGGGAAAACAAAAAGATTTTTTATTTTCACGGCTCTGCGTTATAAACTGTAGTGAAACACTTGGGGGTTCAAAGTTCTCACAACACATCTAGATAAGTTCATTGAGGGGTCTAGTTTCCAATATGGGGTCACTTGTGGGGGGTTTCTACTGTTTAGGTACATTAGGGGCTCTGCAAACGCAATGTGACGCCTGCAGACCAATCCATCTAAGTCTGCATTCCAAATGATGCTCCTTCTCTTCCGAGCCCTCCCATGCGCCCAAACGGTGGTTCCCCCCCACATATCGGGTATCAGCGTACTCAGGACAAATTGGACAACAACATTTAGGGTCCAATTTCTCCTGCTAACCTTGGAAAAATACAAAACTGGGGGCTAAAATATAATTTTTGTGGAAAAAAAAATATTTTTTATTTGCATGGCTCTGCGTTATAAACTGTAGTGAAATACTTGGGGGTTCAAAGCTCTCACAACACATCAAGATGAGTTCCTTAGGGGGTCTACTTTCCAAAATGGTGTCACTTGTGGGGGGTTTCTACTGTTTAGGTACATTAGGGGCTCTGCAAACGCAATGTGACGCCTGCAGACCATTCCATCTAAGTCTGCATTCCAAATGGCGCTCCTTCCCTTCCGAGCCCTCCCATGCGCCCAAACGGTGGTTCCCCCCCACATATGGGGTATCAGCGTACTCAGGACAAATTGGACAACAACTTTTGGGGTCCAATTTCTCCTGTTACCCTAGGGAAAATACAAAACTGGGGGCTAAAAAATAATTTTTGTGGGAAAAAAATTTTGTTTTATTTTTATGGCTCTGCATTATAAACTTCTGTGAAGCCCTTGGTGGGTCAAAGTGCTCACCACACATCCAGATAAGTTCCTTAGGGGGTCTACTTTCCAAAATGGTGTCACTTGTGGGGGGTTTCAATGTTTAGGCACATCAGTGGCTCTCCAAACGCAACATGGCGTCCCATCTCAATTCCTGTCAATTTTGCATTGAAAAGTCAAACGGCGCTCCTTCCCTTCCGAGCTCTCCCATGCGCCCAAACAGTGGTTTACTGCCACATATGGGGTATCAGCGTACTCGGGACAAATTGGACAACAACTTTTGAGGTCCAATTTCTTCTCTTACCCTTGGAAAAATAAAAAATTGGGGGCAAAAATATAATTTTTGTGAAAAAATATGATTTTTTATTTTTACGGTTCTGCATTATAAACTTCTGTGAAGCACTTGGTGGGTCAAAGTGCTCACCACACCTCTAGATAAGTTCCTTAGGGGGTCTACTTTCCAAAATGGTGTCACTTGTGGGGGGTTTCAATGTTTAGGCACATCAGTGGCTCTCCAAACGCAACATGGCGTCCCAGCTCAATTACTGTCAATTTTGCATTGAAAAGTCAAACTGCGCTCCTTCCCTTCCGAGCTCTCCCATGCGCCCAAACAGTGGTTTACTGCCACATATGGGGTATCAGCGTACTCAGGACAAATTGGACAACAACTTTTGAGGTCCAATTTCTTCTCTTACCCTTGGAAAAATAAAAAATTGGGGGCAAAAATATAATTTTTGTGAAAAAATATGATTTTTTATTTTTACGGTTCTGCATTATAAACTTCTGTGAAGCACTTGGTGGGTCAAAGTGCTCACCACACATCCAGATAAGTTCCTTAGGGGGTCTACTTTCCAAAATGGTGTCACTTGTGGGGGGTTTCAATGTTTAGGCACATCAGTGGCTCTCCAAACGCAACATGGCGTCCCATCTCAATTCCTGTCAATTTTGCATTGAAAAGTCAAATAGCGCTCCTTCCCTTCCGAGCTCTCCCATGCGCCCAAACAGTGGTTTACTGCCACATATGGGGTATCAGCGTACTCTGGACAAATTGGACAACAACTTTTTGGGTCCAATTTCTCCTGTTACCCTTGGTAAAATAAAACAAATTCTAGCTGAAGTAAATTTTTTGTGTAAAAAAGTTAAATGTTCATTTTTATTTAAACATTCCAAAAATTCCTATTAAACACCTGAAGGGTTAATAAACTTCTTGAATGTGGTTTTGAGCACCTTGAGGGGTGCAGTTTTTAGAATGGTGTCACACTTGGGCATTTTCTATCATATAGACCCCTCAAAATGACTTCAAATGAGACGTGGTCCCTAAAAAAAATGGTGTTGTAAAAATGAGAAATTGCTGGTCAACTTTTAACCCTTATAACTCCCTAACAAAAAAAAAAATTGGTTCCAAAATTATGCTGATGTAAAGGAGACATGTGGGAAATGTTACTTATTAAGTATTTTGTGTGACATATCTCTGTGATTTAATTGCATAAAAATTCAAAGTTTGAAAATTGCGAAATTTTCAAAATTTTCGCCAAATTTCCGTTTTTTTCACAAATAAACGCAGGTACTATCAAAGAAATTTTACCACTATCATGAAGTACAATATGTCACGAGAAAACAATGTCAGAATCACCAGGATCCGTTGAAGGGTTTCGGAGTTATAACCTCATAAAGGGACAGTGGTCAGAATTGTAAAAATTGGCCTGGTCATTGACGTGCAAACCACCCTTGGGGGTAAAGGGGTTAATATAGGGTTTTCATTGTTTCTTGGGATTTCACCTAGCATTTCATTTTCCACTGTGAATACCGTGGAGAAGAAGGTGTTTAATATGTTAGCTTTTTCCTCGTCCTCTACAACCATTCTTTCCTCACTATTTTTTAAGGGGCCTACATTTTCAGTTTTATTCTTTTACTATTGATATAGTTGAAGAACAGTTTGGGATTAGTTTTACTCTCCTTAGCAATGTGCTTCTCTGTTTCCTTTTTGGCAGCTTTAATTAGTTTTTTAGATAAAGTATTTTTCTCCCTATAGTTTTTTAGAGCTTCAATGGTGCCATCCTGCTTTAGTAGTGCAAATGCTTTCTTTTTACTGTTAATTGCCTGTCTTACTTCTTTGTTTAGCCACATTGGGTTTTTCCTATTTCTAGTCCTTTTATTCCCACAAGGTATAAACCGCTTACAGTGCCTATTTAGGATGTTCTTAAACATTTTCCATTTATTATCTGTATTCTTATTTCTGAGGATATTGTCCTAGTCTACCAGATTACAGATTAAGGGCATCTCTAAGCTGGTCAAACTTTGCCTTCCTAAAGTTCAGTGTTTTTGTGACTCCCTGACAAGTCCCCCTTGTGAAAGACAGGTGAAACTGTACAATATTGTGGTCGCTATTTCCTAGATGCCCAACCACCTGCAGATTTGTTATTCTGTCAGGTCTATTAGATAGTATTAGGTCTAAAAGTGCTGCTCCTCTGGTTGGATTCTGCACCAATTGTGAAAGATAATTTTTCTTGGTTATTAGCAGAAACCTGTTGCCTTTATGGGTTTCACAGGTTTCTGTATCCCAGTTAATATCCGGGTAGTTAAAGTCCCCCATAACCAGGACCTCATTATGGGTTGCAGCTTCATCTATCTGCTTTAGAAGTAGACTTTCCATGACTTCTGTTATATTTGGGGGTTTGTAACAGACCCCAAATGAGAATTTTGTTACCATTTTTCCCTCCATGAATTTCGACCCATATGGACTCGACATCCTCATTCCCTTCGCTAATATCCTCCCAAAGTGGACTTTAGACAAGACTTTACATAGAGACAAACCCCTCCTCCTCTCCGATTTTTACGATCCTTTCTAAACAGACTGTAACCCTGTAAGTTAACTGCCCAGTCATAGCTTTCATCTAACCATGTCTCGGTTATTCCCACTATGTCAAAGTTACCTGTAGATATTTCTGCTTCTAGTTCTTCCATCTTGTTTGTCAGGCTTCTGGCGTTTGCGAGCATGCAGTTTAGAGGATTTTGTTTTGTTCCAATCTCCTTGCTGTGGATTGTTTTAGAAATGTTCTTACCTCCCTTCTGAGTATGCTTTCCTGGGTCTTCTTTGTTCGAGTCTAATGTTTTTCTTCCTGTCCCCTCTTCTTCTAGTTTAACGCCCTCCTGATGAGTGTAGCGAGTCTTCTGGCGAATGTGTGTTTCCCAGGTTTGTTGAGGTGTAGTCCATCTCTGGCGAGGAGTCCATCGTACAAGTAATTCACACCGCGGTCCAGGAATCCAAATCCTTGTTGTCTGCACCATCGTCTTAGCCAGTTGTTCGCATCAAGGATCCTGTTCCATCTCCTGGTGCCATGCACCTCTACTGGAAGGATAGAAGAAAAAACTACCTGTGCATCCATGGTGAGGCTATGGGGGCCTCATGCAGTATATGGGGAGGCTGTGTGGGGCTCATGCAGTATATGGGGAGGCTGTATAGGGCCTCATTCAGTATGTGGAGAGACTGTGGGGCTCATGCTGTATATGGGAAGGCTGTGTGGGGCTCATGCTGTATATAGGGAGGCTGTGTGGGGCTCATGTAGTATATGGGGAGGCTGTGTGGGGCTCATGCAGTGTATACAGTTAGGGCCAGAAATATTTGGACAGTGACACAATTTTCACGAGTTGGGCTCTGCATGCCACCACATTGGATTTGAAATGAAACCTCTACAACAGAATTCAAGTGCAGATTGTAACGTTTAATTTGAAGGGTTGATCAAAAATATCTGATAGAAAATGTAGGAATTGTACACATTTCTTTACAAACACTCCACATTTTAGGAGGTCAAAAGTAATTGGACAAATAAACATAACCCAAACAAAATATTTTTATTTTCAATATTTTGTTGCAAATCCTTTGGAGGCAATCACTGCCTTAAGTCTGGAACCCATGGACATCACCAAACGCTGGGTTTCCTCCTTCTTAATGCTTTGCCAGGCCTTTACAGCCGCAGCCTTCAGGTCTTGCTTGTTTGTGGGTCTTTCCGTCTTAAGTCTGGATTTCAGCAAGTGAAATGCATGCTCAATTGGGTTTAGATCTGGAGATTGACTTGGCCATTGCAGAATGTTCCACTTTTTGGCACTCATGAACTCCTGGGTAGCTTTGGCTGTATGCTTGGGGTCATTGTCCATCTGTACTATGAAGCGCCGTCCAATCAACTTTGCAGCATTTGGCTGAATCTGGGCTGAAAGTATATCCCGATACACTTCAGAATTCATCCGGCTACTCTTGTCTGCTCTTATGTCATCAATAAACACAAGTGACCCAGTGCCATTGAAAGCCATGCATGCCCATGCCATCACGCTGCCTCCACCATGTTTTACAGAGGATGTGGTGTGCCTTGGATCATGTGCCGTTCCCTTTCTTCTCCAAACTTTTTTCTTCCCATCATTCTGGTACAGGTTGATCTTTGTCTCATCTGTCCATAGAATACTTTTCCAGAACTGAGCTGGCTTCTTGAGGTGTTTTTCTGCAAATTTAACTCTGGCCTGTCTATTTTTGGTATTGATGAATGGTTTGCATCTAGATGTGAACCCTTTGTATTTACTGTCATGGAGTCTTCTCTTTACTGTTGACTTAGAGACAGATACACCTACTTCACTGAGAGTGTTCTGGACTTCAGTTGATGTTGTGAACGGGTTCTTCTTCACCAAATTAAGTATGCGGCGATCATCCACCACTGTTGTCATCCGTGGACGCCCAGGCCTTTTTGAGTTCCCAAGCTCACCAGTCAATTCCTTTTTTCTCAGAATGTACCCAACTGTTGATTTTGCTACTCCAAGCATGTCTGCTATCTCTCTGATGGATTTTTTCTTTTTTTTCAGCCTCAGGATGTTCTGCTTCACCTCAATTGAGAGTTCCTTTGACCGCATGTTGTCTGCTCACAGCAACAGCTTCCAAATGCAAAACCACACACCTGGAATCCACCCCTGACCTTTTAACTACTTCATTGATTACAGGTTAACGAGGGAGACGCCTTCAGAGTTAATTGCAGCCCTTAGAGTCCATTGTCCAATTACTTTTTGTCCCTTGAAAAAGAGGACGCTATGCATTACAGAGCTATGATTCCTAAACCCTTTCTCCGATTTGGATGTGGAAACTATCATATTGCAGCTGGGAGTGTGCACTTTCAGCCCATATTATATATATAATTGTATTTCTGAACATGTTTTTGTAAACAGCTAAAATAACAAAACTTGTGTCACTGTCCAAATATTTCTGGCCCTAACTGTAGGTAGGCTGTGTTGGGTTCATGCTGTATGTGGGGAGGCTGTGCGAGGCTCATGCTGTATGAGGCTCATGCTGTGTATAAGAGGCTGTGGGGGGTTCATATGATATACAGAAGGGGATGTACTTTAATTCAAAGATATATAGGGGGTATCGGCATACTTAATTCTACTCAATATTAATTGATACAAATTATTACAACAATTTCAAGCTATTGGCTCAGCCTTCCACAACAGTCATGGTTTCTCATGTGGTCCCTCGGGAAAATTAAATGCCCACCCTTGCTCTATGTCCTTCCTAACTTTCCCATCTGCATTTCCAAATATTGGTTTAAAAATGTGCATACCATTTTTAGAGATGTGGTTTGGAAAAAGGGTATCCCTACAATAAAATTAGAAAGTTACTGTACCTAAAGGCAGAGGTGACTTAGACTTGACACATATCTGGGATCTGGGCGTCTTTCTTAGCTTCTCAATTCCAGTATTTTAAAGAGCTGGCACTGGAGGATACATGAGAGGCAGGTGCTTCAGTGTTAAAATTTTACCTCCTAGAACTTTTGGAATCACATAATTTCATAGCTAATTCAAGTTGCTCCCCAATCTGGTGGACCTTCAAGAAGTTGTAAGGTAACTAGTGGGCTCTGAAACTCATGTAGTATAAATGGCCATAGTGGCTGCTCCAAGTGTCTTATGGTGCAGTGTACTTTGGAGCTCAAAGAAAAGTCAAGAGACTCCTTTAAGAACCACTTTCTTTGAGAAATAATAGTGGCTGGGTATACTTCCAGCAATGCTGGGGGCATACCATCATTTTCTGAAAGATGACCAACTCCACTGGGTGGTAGGGCAGTGACTGCACACCAGCTACTTGATCAGGTAGAAAAAAGTTAGCATACAGGCGGATGACTAGGGGCATACGCCGATTTCCTCAACATGCAATCAAGGATGGATATCTGGTGGTGCGAAGAAGGAGGAGTACTTGAAGTATGAGAAGCAGTAGTTGCATATGATCATTATGACATCAGGTAGTACTAGAGGATGCGGAATGGCTAGCAGAAAAACTAGTATGAAAAGAAGTGGTGGGAAGATACTTAAGCTTTGCCTTAGATTGACATTGAGCTTGCTTTGGCTGTGGGAGCATTTTACTGAACACCATCATACTGTGTATAGGGGAGCAGTGGGCCCATCATACTGTGTATTGAGGACCTGTGGGTCCATCATACTGTGTATAGGTGAGCTGTGGGCCCATCATACTGTGTATAGGGAAGCTATGGGCCCATCAAACTGTGAATAGAGGAGCTATGGACCCATCGTACTGTGTATAGGGGAGCTGTGGGCCCATCATACTGTGTATAGAGGACCTGTGGTTCCATCAAACTGTGTATAGGGGAGCTATGGATCCATCCTACTGTGTATAGGGGAGCTGTGGACCCATCATACTGTGTATAGGGGGAACTGTAGGCTCATACTGTGTATGGCGGAGCTGTGGACCCATCATACTGTGTATAGAGGAACTGTGGTCCTATCATACTGTGCATAAGGGAGCTGTGGGCCAATCATACTGTGTATAGGGGAGCTGTGGGCCCATCATACTGTGTATAGGGGAGCTGTGGGCCCATCATACTGTGTATAAGGGAGCTGCGGGCCCATCATACTGTGTATGGCGGAGCTGTGGACCCATCATACTGTGTATAGGGGAGCTGTGGGCTCATCATAGTGTGTATGGGGAAGCTGTGGGCCCATCATACTGTGTATGGGGGAGCTGTATATTGGGATCTCAGGAGACATTATTAAATGTTAAATAGGCACCTAAGAAGCATTACTGGGGCACTCAGAGTATTGAGACTGTCAAAGGTGCTATCATTTTCTAAGGGCAAAATGTGGACACTGATTTCTAGGGCATTTGCACAGGGCACTAATGTTTTCTATTTGTCTTTTGAGCCATTTTACCATCTAGATGGCACAAAGGAAGCATTTTACTTTGAGGCATTATTATGTGGGGCCGTAAGAAGAGCACTCGTTTTGTGCCAAACGCCAGATGTAGTAATAAAAATACATACAGCAGCAGTGACTCAATATTGAGGTATCAGTAGGATGGGGAGTTTGTGCATAGAATAGATGGGGACAGTGCTGGAAATGTGAGAAGTCAAATGTGTCTGTGTTGTTATCTTTGTAGATGAGTCCTGGCTGGAACAAGTTGTTGTTATAGCTGTCTGGTCAAGATAGAAAAGATGAGAAAAGTGAACAACTACAATTACATGTTCTGCAGAACTGGTATCTACCACTATTTATGACCACTGCACTATCAGTGTTGGTCTTGATATAGAGATTTGTTTTCAGTAACATCATGTGCATCTTCTGAGGTTCCCTTATACTAGAGCCATATCTGGGGATGGGGTCGGGGGTAGGCTGGGTAAATTTCTCCTATTATGGTTAATTACCCAAATGCAACACTGTATATATTTAGAGATATTATTGCTCAGCCACCTGTTACCAATTCTTTTCACCAGTGATTATATTTTTGAACTTCATTTCCTGGTTTTAATTCATTTATATAAAAGTTTCTATTTTTATTGAGCTTTTCTGGACTCCTTTTTCTCCTGTTTTGTCATCCTATGTGACTGCAGACTTCTGAATTCTCAGTGCATACCGCACACTGTCAGGATTCTCTGGTGCCGGCAGTGAGAGTGGGAAATCACAAAACTGCAAGCATGCGATTTGCATACATGTGGTCACGTGCCGACTAAACATGCACGCCCTCACTCAATGAAAATAAAATGAGCAAGGCTGGACACTTCTTGTCGGAATAAGGTCAGAAACATATGTCGGCAAGGGAGAATCCTAAAAAGTGTGCAGTGTATGCGCTGTGAAAATTCAGAAATCTGCAGTCTTTTAGAGTGACTGCAGACTTTCGTCTTAAACCTGGACAAGCCCTTTAATTATAAAATGAAGCCCTGCGGCATGGCAATCCTAACAGCCAGAAATATACTCACTGTCAGGATTCAGATCTGCTTGCAGGTTCCAGCAGTCATCATGTGGCCGCTTCACTCATATTCTTTTCTTCCTACTTCTCTCAGTTTTGCACTGAACATTGAGAGAATTAGGAAGAGCAGTTTGTCAGCACGTGACTGTATGGCCTCTTTTCCATTTGCGAGAAACACGTCGGTGTCTCGCATGTGAAAACCAAGCTGTGGCGCCAGCACTTGGGAGCGGAGCGTGCGGCCGCATAGCAACACATGGAGCCACACGCTCCGCTCTGGAGTGCCGGCGCCACAGCTTGGTTTTCACATGCGAGACACGGACATGTTTCTTGCAAATGGAAAAGAGCCCTAGGTGTGTAGATCACATACCTATTTTCTGCTTTGTAAGATGCATTTTTATTTTGCACAAATTGGGGGGAAAATGGGGGTGCATCTTACAATCGGAATAGTGAAAAAAATAGGGGAAAAGTGAAGGAATCTCTTACTGTGGTGCTGGTGGCGGCTGTGGTGCTGGCGGCAGCTGCGGAGCTGGCGTGCGGGCGAGGTGACTGGCAGAAGGCAGGGTCACTGGTGGGGCAGTGCAGCAGGCCTGGAGCTGGGGGTGGCGGCGCGGTTTTCTTCGGTGTTCGGGCGGCACAGTGCAGGGTGGCGCCATTGCACTTCCGGTATCCGGAGTTACCAGTTTCCGGAATAAGCGCCTGTGCCAACCGCGCAGGACTTCAAGAAAATGGCCGGTGAACCAGCGCATGTGCAGATGGAGCTCTTGGTCACTGAGCTCTCGATCTGCACATGCTCTGTAGTAGTTCTCGGCAAATAATAGCTGGCAGCAGGGTGAATTCTGGGCTCCGCTGCACACAGAGCCCTAAAGCAGAGGAGGGAAAGAAGCATGATTCTCCTCCTCCTCTGCAGGGATAGATATTGATTGGTGGAGGGAACTGTTGCTGAACTGCCTCCACCAATCAGATATCTGTCCCTGCACAATGTATAGTGTTGCACTTCTTATTTACACTAGCACAAGATCCTTGGGAGAGGTGAGCACACATTGAAGGGAAGCTCAACCCCCATCATCCTTCAGAATATACTGTACCAATGGGTGTATTCTGATGGATGATGGGGGTTGTAGCCATATTTGGTGTAACAGATCCCCCATAACTGCATCATCCACAGATCCCCCAATAATTGTGTACCCTGCAGATCTCACATAACAGTGCGTCACCACAGATCCCCCATAACAGTGTGTTATCCGCAGATCCCCCCAAAAAGTGTGTACCCTACAGATCCCCCATAACAGTGCGTCACCTCAGATCCACATAACAATGTGTCATCCGCAGATCCTCCCATAAGTGTGTACCCTGCAGATCCCCCATAACAGTACCTCACCACAGATCCCCATAACAGTGTGTCATCCGGAGATCCTCCCATAAGTGTGTACCCTGCAGATCCCCCATAACAGTACTGCACCACAGATCCCCATAACAGTGTGTCATCCGCAGATCCTCCCATAAGTGTGTACCCTGCAGATCCTCCATAACAGTACCTCACCACAGATCCCCATAACAGTGTGTCATCCGCAGATCCTCCCATAAGTGTGTACCCTGCAGATCCCCCATAACAGTGCGTCACCACAGATCTCCCATAACAGTGCATCATCCGCAGATCCCCCAAAAAAGTGTGTACCCTGCAGATAACCCATAACGGTGCGTCACCACAGATCCCCCATAACAGTGTGTCATCGGCTGATCCCCCCCAAAAGTGTGTACCCTGCAGATCTCCCATAACAGTGCGTCACCACAGATCCCCCATAACAGTGCGTCATCCGCAGATCCCCAAAAAAGTGTGTAACCTGCAGATCCCTCATTACAGTGCATCACCACAGATCCCCATAATAGTGTGTCATCCACAGATCCCCCATAACAGTGTGTCACCACAGATCCACCATAAAAGTGTGTACCCTACAGATCCCTCATAACAGTGCATCACCACAGATCCCCCGTAACAGTGTGTTACCACAGATCCCCCATAACAGTGAATCATCCGCAGATCCCCCCATGAGTGTGTACCCTGCAGATCCCCCATAACAATGTTTTTCTTCATCATAGGTGTAGAAAAAGACTTGGGCCACACATCTAAAATCATAGTATAAAACCAAAACAAATCCTCTGAAAATAAACAATGATCCAATTCAATTCCAACAACTCCTCACCAATAGAGCAAGTGAAGTAGCAACACGATCAGGATTATAAAAAATATGAATAACTTTTATTATAAATATTACAAAACTAACAGAAAAACTGACAAGAAATATCACATGCTATAAATAACAATAACAGGGGTGTATATTCCTTGATAATCATGGACAGTCACAACAGTGGACAAAAAATATAGAGATCTATGACCTATACATCCTGAAAAAAATTCATACTAAAATAGTGATATGTGCATCTACGCTGGTCAGTATATAATACAATTGACCAATAAATAGCCTTAAATACCAGCATACATGTCCATATGTACTGTATATATCACCAGCAGGACCGCAGTTGCATGAAACAACTACTCAACATACATAATCAGAAGAGCTATGCACAGAATATGTAACCGAATAGCTGAATATGTTGTCATGCTACATATACAAAGTAAATAGATTACCTGCGGCCATGTTTGAGACAGTTTTTCTGTTAGTTTTGCAATATTTATAATAAAAGTTATTCATATTTTTTATAATCTTGATCTAAAATCATAAGTTCATCTAATGCCACTTAGGCAAAATGAAACTGAACATGAGGTTCTTAGTTTAATAGACTGTATGAAGCCGCTAGCACATGACGGCGAACCTCATAGTGAGCAAAAATAGGCGGAACCCCTCTTACAGTCTCCAGTCTTGCAGCATGGGTACTGTGGGGCACCAGGTACCCACCCTGTTCGTTCATTGTCACTGTGGTGGTGATCGGCACATTACTCCACACCTTTAAGGCTACAGTATTTATGGGCACACTGAGATTCGCCATGACTTGGCAGTAGGCTTCATAAGTCTGTTGCGGTAAAGCAAAAACTTCTTGTTCAGTTGAACACAGAACATTTTTGCCTAACACCTCTAGATCAACTTGTGATTTTTGGATGTGCAGCCCACGTCTTTTCTACAGCAATAGTACTGTATTCAATCAAGCTCTCAGTTGCAATCTCCCCATAGCTATGAATGACATAGCTGACAATTATTTCAATACTGTATTTTGTTGCAAAAAAAATACAAAACAGTTGGCTGCTACATATTCTGCATTTTTAAGAATGTCAAAGCAGAAAAGGCTTGCATTTCAAATTCCCTTTAAACTGGAGGTTATAAAATATGCTAAAGAGAATGGGACCAGAGCAGAAGAGAGGCATTTTGGACCGCCTCCTACTGAAAAAATGATAAGAGAGTGGAAGAAACAGGAGAATGAGCGGCAAAAAGTGGGAAAAAGTAGATCTGGTCTTCGTAGGCGTGGTGCAAAGAGGCCAGAGTTAGACGTGGACGTAAAAGAGTGGATCACACGCCACAAAAATAATGGCCTTTCGGTCTCAATGAAAATGATCATATGCGAAGCCAAGGGGATTGCTGCTGAGAAAGGCATCAATGACTTTACTGGATCACCATCATGGTGCTTCAGATTTATGAAGAGATGTGGCCTTGCTATGCGCACCAAAACTAGAATTGCACAAAAAATGCCACAAGAATATGAAGCTAAGATTCTGTATTTCCACAAATTTGTAATTGACAGCAGAAAGAAAAATGGATATGAATTAGGCCAGATTGGGAAAATGGATGAAGTACCTCTAACCTTTTAAGTGCCATCCAACATAACTGTTGAGGCAAAGGGTGCCAAAACCGTAACGGTAAATACTGCAGGACATGATAAAAACACTACATAATTGTGTCGTCCTGCTGTGCCGATGGCACGAAACTGCCACCAATGTTAATTTTTAGAAGAAAGAACATGCCCAATGAAGCTATCCCATGAGGAGTTGTTGTGCACGTTCACGAGAAAGGATAAATGGACGAAAACGGAATGAGATTGTGGGTTGATAAAATGTGGTCCAAACGTGCTGGAGGGCTTCTGAAAAAAACAGCCCTGTTAGTGCTAGACCAGTTCAGAGCACATATTAATGAAAATACAAAAAAGGTGTTTAAAGAAGTGAAGACCCATCTCGCGGTAATTCCAGGGAGGCTTACCAGACAGCTGCAACCTCTCGATGTTTATATAACCAAGCCGTTTAAAGTCTACATGCGAGAAGAGTGGAATAAATGGATGGCTGCTGGCAATCATGACCTGACACCAACTGGATGCATGAAGGGGCCCACTATCACTCAAGTTTGTGAATGGGTGAAAACATCATGGCAATCAGTAAAGTCTAAACGGTTATGTATTCATTCCAAAAATGTGGGATTAGCAATGCCTTAGATGGCACCGAAGATGGATTGCTTTATTTATTTTTTTATCAATTAGTGTTTATTGAAGATTTCCAAAACAATACAGTGCAATCAAACAGTAATAACAGTAACAGAGGTCAACTAAAAATGACCAGAAATAAGTAAGGAGAAAAACCAAACCAATCAGAAAGGAAGAAGTAGGGGAGAAAGGCGGGGGGAGGTATAGGTACAGTAGGGGGAATAGGGGGGGGGGGAAGGAAAGGAGTATAGGCATTCACAAGACATTATCTAGCAATTCAGTTATAGACAAGGGGTCCTGGCAAACTATGGCAGAATAAGAATATTACAAACACAAAAACAGACATGTCAATTATGCTTACTTATTCCCACTCAAGTAAACGATCAAACAAGGTGGTGCGGGTCAATAGAGGAATGACCACTATGTAATCAAGGGTGCCAAATATTTTGTCTTTTGGTTTTGGCAGTCATGGAGTGAGCCAAAGCGAGTTCATATTGGCAGTGGACATTAAGTTTATTAATTAATTCACTAATATTGGGAGGATTAGTGTCTTTCCATCTTGAGGCGACTAATAACCTGGCAGCTATTAGAATATGTGATAGTGTACCTCGAAGTATGTGTGGAATGTCCTCCAGGCCGATGTGAAGAATGGCCTGCCTAGGTGACATGGTCAGCTGGATCCCCAAGACCTGTGCAATTAAAAGGTCCATATCTCTCCACCAGGGTTGAAGAATTGGACACGACCACCAGGTGTGTTCCAGAGTTCCCCTGTGACCGCACCCCCTCCAGCATTTGTCCGACCCGGTAGGGTCATAGTGAGCCACCTGAACCGGATATTGATACCATCTAAGGTGTACTTTTTTCAATTGTTCGAGATGATTGACACAGGCTGATACCCGTAATACTTCACCCAGTCCCTCCTCCCAATCTATCGGGTCCGATAGGAAGTCCAGATCCTGTTCCCACTTGATCATATATGGCAGTTTAACATCTTCTGCTGGGTCGTTTAAGGCTTTATATAATATTGAAATTCCCTTCGGGCCAGAGTCAGGCAACAAGAAATAACCATTAACCCTGTTATTTAAATGCAGCTTTCGACACTGTTGACCACCCTCTCTTACTCTCTAGGCTCCAGTCACTAGGCATTAAGGACACTGCTCTCTCCTGGTTCTCCTCCTATCTTTCTGACCGCTCCTTCAGTGTTCTGTTCTCTGGCTCCACTTCATCCCCTCTTCCTCTCACTGTCGGGATACCTCAGGGCTCAGTCCTTGGCCCCCTTCTCTTCTCCCTCTACACAGCCCCAATTGGACAGACCATCAGCAGATTTGGCTTTCAGTACCATCTTTACGCTGATGACACACAACTATATACGTCATCCCCTGACCTTACCCCCGCTGTACTACAGAACGCCACTGACTGTCTGTCCGCAGTCTCCAACATCATGTCCGCTCTCTATCTGAAACTCAACCTCTCCAAAACTGAACTTCTTCTGCTCCCGCCTTCTACTAACCTCCCTAAATCTGACATTTCCCTCTCCGTGGGTGGCACCATAATAACACCCCGGCAGCAGGCACGCTGTCTGGGTGTTATGTTTGACTCTGATCTCTCCTTCACCTCCCACATACAATCTCTTGCCCGCTCGTGCCGCTTACACCTAAAGAACATCTCTAGAATCCGCCCTTTTCTCACCATGGAGACAACAAAAACTCTCACTGTAGCCCTAATCCACTCCCGTCTGGACTACTGTAACGCTCTATTAATTGGCCTCCCCCTCACTCGACTTTCCCCTCTCCAGTCTATCCTTAATGCAGCAGCCAGGGTTGTCCATTTGGCTAATCGTTACTCGGACGTGTCCGCTCTTCGCCAGTCGTTACACTGGCTGCCCATTCATTACAGGATACAATTCAAAGTACTTGTTCTCACCCACAAAGCTCTCCACAGTGCGGCACCCCCTTACATCTCCTCCCTCATTTCTGTCTATCGGCCTAGCCGACCACTGCGCTCTGCAAACGACTTTCGACTAACCTCTGCACTGATCCGTACCTCCCACTCCCGACTCCAAGACTTCTCCCGTGCTGCGCCAATCCTCTGGAATGCTCTACCCCAAGATATTAGGACCATCCACAACTTGCATAGTTTTAGGCGCTCGCTCAAAACTCATTTGTTCAGAGCGGCCTATCACGTTCCCTAATCAAACTCATTTTAGGTTTGTGTGTGTGTAGCCCATTCAGTATCTCCATCTACCCCCCACTCCATGAAGATGGCTGGACCATCATTGTAAATACATAATTGTAAATACACACCTGTACTTTGTATCTCCCCCACCTCATTGTAGATTGTAAGCTCTCACGAGCAGGGTTGTCTTATTTTGTCTTATTTTGCTTTATTACTGTATTGTTAACATTGTTACCTATGACTGTTGTGTTTGAAACTGTTAAACTGTAAAGCGCTGCGGAATATGTTGGCGCTATATAAATAAAGATTATTATTATTATTATTATTATTATTATTAAATGAGAGTTGAAGAAAGGCGAGTTTGGGGAATTATGAAGTAGATGACGTATCTGCAAATATTGATAGAAATATCTCCGGACATTCGGGAAGCTGGAGGCCAAGCGGTCAAAGGGGACAAGGCCAGCGGCATCCAATATCTGCCGTAATGTTACCATTCCAGCATCAACCCAAGGCTGGAGATTAATAAATGGGATGTGTGTCTCAAGGGCTTTTAAGGATAGGGAGTCATGAGATAATTTAATAATGGAAGGGACCAGTGTCCTCCAATAGTGGAGCGCGATTTTCATGGTTGGTAGAGGAGGGGAATAATCAGTGATTGCAATAGATTCAGCCTCAAGAATTGTGCGGGTAGATCTAGTTTTGGCATAATAGTTTTCTATTTGGAGCCATCTGTGGTCTTTGTCTGCCTGCCACCAGTCTCTAAGTCCAGTTAGTATGGCCGCTCTATGATACAGCATGAGGTTCGGCATTCCCAGCCCTCCCCGTTTGTACGGATAGTACATCAAGGTCCTAGAGATTCTGGATTTTTTGTGTGACCAAATATAATCGTATGTCATAGTTTGTAATTTCAAAATCAAACGTTTGGGGATTTTTAATGGGATACACCTAAGGAGATACAGTATTTTAGGCAGGATCATCATTTTGAAAACATTAATCCTGGCAATCCAGGATGTCATAACTTTGTGAAAATGGTCAAGTTGTGCCCTAACCTGTGTGATCAATTTAGAGAAATTCTTCTCGACAATCTGTTCAGAGCCCGTCAATATAACTCCCAAGTACGGGATACCCTCTGTCATCCATTTAAATGGAAACTCAGCCTCCATTTTCGACTTGGCCGCGCACGGAACCGCCACCGGAAACAACAAGGACTTTGTGGGATTCAACCTTTAGTATGACACATTACTGAATTCCCTGAGTTCCAAGGTAATAGCTGTCAAGGATGTCTCCAAGTTGATACAGGATAGAATAACATCATCAGCATACAAGCCAATTCTGTGCTCCATCTGTCCAACCTTGATGCCGGTGATATTAATAGAGGTTCTAATGCGTTCAGCAAGCGGCTCCATGCACAGTGCGAAAATAATAGGAGAGAGTGGGCAACCCTGACGAGTGCCATTTGTGATCTGAAACGGACCAGATAAAAAACCGAATGTCAAGACCCTGGCACAAGGAGTCGAATACATAGCACAGATTGCTGAGAATATTGGGCCCGACAGTCCAAACCTTTCCAATACTGCCCGAAGATACCCCCAGTGCACCCTGTCAAAAGCCTTCTCAGCATCAAGCGACAGGAATGCACTGGGTAGGCCAGACAGCTCGGCTATTTTAATCAGATTCAGCATGCGCCGCACCCCATCTTTCGTCTCCCGTCCGGCCACAAAACCCACTTGTTCCGGTGAAATTATAGTTGGGATAATAAGCTTTAGTCTGGACGCTATAATTTTAGTGAATATTTTGACATCTGAATTGAGCAGAGCAATGGGTCTAAAGTCACCAGGGTGTGTGAGGGGTTTCCCAGGCTTGGGTATGGTAGATATGGTAGCTTCCAAACTAGGAGCCGTCACAGTACCCGAGTCTCTCCACACCGAGAATAATCTCTGCAAATATGGAGTCAGCAACAGATAAAAGGATTTATAATAGACATTCGTCAACCCGTCTGGGCCTGGGGCCTTATGAGATTTAGTTTGTTTAATTGTCGAGTTAATTTATACATCTGTGAAGGGAGAATTAAGGTAGTTTAGCTGCTCAGATGTAATACTGGGTAATTTTATAGAGTCTAGATATTTATAAATAGATTGGTGATCCGGCTGGGGAGTAGAAGGGTCATCTTTTAAATTATACAAGCCGGTATAATATTCTGCAAAAGCTTGGACTATGTCCTGAGGGTTCCTGAGGACCTTCCCATTTTTATCTAAGATATGGTCCACTCTTGATTTAGCTTCCCTCTTACGTACTCTGCGCGCCAGGAGTGCACCTGCCCTATCACCTGCGGCATATAGATTAGTCTTGAATTTTTTCATGTTATGTGCATATCTGGCCAAGAGATTTTCTCTCAATTTAAACCTAATCTGATAGATCTCCTCAGAGATAGAAGGCGTGGGAGCAGACTTGTTGATATTGTCTAAATATTGCAGGTGGGAAAGTAAAGCCTCTCTGCCACTCTCCCTCTTCCTTTTCAGGTAGGAAGCTTGTTGGAGAAGCACACCTCTAATCACTACTTTATGCGCCAACCATAAGGACTCATCAGAAACCTCTCCATTATCATTTATCTGAAAGTAGTGTTCCAACTCCGAAGAGATTCTATCTAACACCTCCCCATTCAACAGCAATGCGTCGTTTAATCGCCACCTAAAGGCTGGGTTAGCTTGGTGTGCTAAAGTAAGAGTTAGAGTGATGGGAGCGTGATCAGACCACGTTATTAAGCCTATAGTTGCGGATCTACATCTGGACAAGGTTGCACTGTCTGTTAGAAAATAATCAATACGGGAGTATGTGGAATGCCTGGAAGAGTAAAAGGTATAATCCCTCTCAGATGCATGTGAATATCTCCAATAATCATGCAGGTGAAACTCGCCTGTGAGGAGAGTCAAGTCCCCTCTGGGTCGTCTGCTACCAGAAGAGCAATCAAGGTCCACATGCATGGGGAGATTAAAGTCACCACATATTATATTGCTGCCCTTCACATGACCTCATGAAGGGTTGTTCTCAGGAATTTATGTTGTCCCTCATTGGGAGCATAAAGATTTGTCAACGTGTGTAACTCACCATTCAATAAGCACGTGATAGTTAAGCACCTACCCATGGGGGTCATTATTTTGCGCTATCAATTTAAAAGCGATTGTATTTTTCACCATGATGCACACACCAGCCTTTTTGGATGGGCCATTAGCAAATAGAATGTGTGGGAAGAGGGGATGACGAAGCCTAAAATTATCCTCGACCAACAAATGGGTCTCCTGCAAGCAGATAATATCTGCCCTCGACCGCTTCACCTCCCTCCACATCATAGATCTCTTGTCAGGGGAGTTTAAACCCCTGACATTCAAAGAAAGAATTTGTAAAGTCATGGTACCATTATACTAAAGTCTATACTGCTGGTATTACCCAGTGACCCCACTGGCGGTGTACCAAAACTTATATTCAAATAACTGCCAGTTCCATAATAACAATCAAAAATCAATATAGACAGAGAATGCCCGGGGATTTGGAGAGAAAAAACCTGGAGGGAAGAAAGGGGAAGGGCATGTATGTAGTAAAAAGAACCAAAAAATAAAAAATAAAAACAAAGGAAAACAAAACAAAACATAGGTCAATATACGAGGAATGCTCGTAGGAACATCCGGAACAGTCCAGACAGTCTGCAGAACAGAATCTGCGTGGAGGGGTGGAAGTGAGAGGTTCACAATCCAAAGGCCCACTGAGAGGTGCAGTAGGAGAGCTCAGCAATCCAGACACCGTCCGTGTGGCACTGTCAAACCGTAGACCAGTCTGAGGCTACTTTCTTTCCTGTATCCGCAGGTCTGGGAGCAAAGGGTATTTTCCAGGCCGTAAGCCTCTCCTCTGCCTGTTTAGGCGAGGGGCAGGCGACTGTGCGTCCTTCATAAGTGATAATCAAATGCACAGGATTAAACCCCCATCGGTAACGTATGTTGATGTCCCTCAATGCTTTACAGACATGGGCGTATTCTCTCCTTTTGGCCAGGGTAGCAGCTGACAAATCCGGGAAGACCTGGAGACCCCGGAATTCAGGGGGAAGGTCAGGGGGGCTCCCTATCTGCCGCAGGAATGTCTCTTTAGTAGTGTACAAATGAATCCGTGCAAGGATGTCTCTAGGAAGAGATGGGTCTAGATGCTTGGGCTTGGGTGTTCTATGTACCCTGTCCGCCAGTAGATCTCTCGAGGAAAGTGAGGGCAGGGCAGCCTGCATAAAATTCTGGAGGAAAGCAGCTAAATCTTTATCTGCAACATTCTCAGGGATTCCTCTCACACGAATATTGTTCCTTCTGGATCTGTCCTCTAAGTCGTGCAATTTATTAAATGCCCCTGCTAACTTGCCTTTTATAACTTGGTTTTCATCCACCAGAGCGTTAATTACAGAGACATATTCAGACATTTTGTTTTCCAAATGATCCGTGCGGGCCCCTAAGGAGTTAATGTCTCCTCTCATCTCCTTCAACATGTCCTGCATATCCTCTTTTAATGAGGCGCGTATAGATGTGAGGAATTCTTTCATATCCCCCCTGGTCATAGGTGCAGAGCTGCTATATTGTGCTCCCGCTGAGGTCTCACCTCTTTCTGAATCCTGGGAGCCGCAAGAGGAGGGTGATGATCTGGAGGGAGAAGCCGCCGCCATTTTCCCTGCGGCATGTGCGGTTTGAGACCGCGGAAAGAAGTCTGGCAGGCGAGGAGGAGAGGCCTTCTTCTGAGATCTGCCTCGGGTCATCATGTGCCCAGTCGTGCTGCGGTTCTAGCGGTAAGCGCCTCAGCGGTCAGGAGAGTCAGTGAAAGCCGGTATGAGCCGCGTTATGTCTGGTGATGCCAAAGCTCGTCACCTCATTTTAGGTCCAGCATGATAAGGTTAGGTGTGGGACAAGCCCAGGACAGTGTACTTGAGGGTACAACTCAGTGATGATGTTGTACTAGCAGAGAAAATACATACAGGAAGCACACTGTCTCTGATATATGTCTTATTGTTCTCCTGGGTGCTGCTGCAGGAAAAGGGATGAGATTCCAAAGAAATAGTTTATCTTCTCTTATGGAGGAGAGTGAAGGCCCCTTCACATTAAGCGACGCTGCAGCGATACCGACAACGATCCGGATCGCTGCAGCGTCGCTGTTTGGTCGCTGGAGAGCTGTCACACAGACAGCTCTCCAGCGACCAACGATGCCGGTAACCAGGGTAAACATCGGGTAACTAAGCGCAGGGCCGCGCTTAGTAACCCGATGTTTACCCTGGTTACCATCCTAAAAGTAAAAAAAACAAACAGTACATACTTACCTACCGCTGTCTGTCCCCGGCGCTGTGCTCTGCACTCCTCCTGTACTGGCTGTGAGCACAGCGGCCGGAAAGCAGAGCGGTGATGTCACCGCTCTGCTTTCCGGCTGACCGACGCTCACAGCCAGTACAGGAGGAGTGCAGAGCACAGCGCCGGGGACAGACAGCGGTAGGTAAGTATGTACTGTTTGTTTTTTTTACTTTTAGGATGGTAACCAGGGTAAACATCGGGTTACTAAGCGCGGCCCTGCGCTTAGTTACCCGATGTTTACCCTGGTTACCAGTGAAGACATCGCTGGATCGGTGTCACACACGCCGATCCAGCGATGTCCACGGGAGATCCAGCGACGAAATAAAGTGCTGGACTTTCTTCAGCGACCAACGATCTCCCAGCAGGGGCCTGATCGTTGGTCGCTGTCACACATAACGATTTTATTAACGATATCGTTGCTACGTCACAAAAAGCAAAGATATCGTTAACAATATCGTTATGTGTGAAGGTACCTTGACAGTGGTAGACGATCAGCTTCTGTTGACTAGAAGGGATATTGTCAGCCTCCCTTATCTCTCACACTGGAGTGTGTTTGCCCAGCAGAGGAGGATCCGTCCTGGCCCCCCCACTATGAGAACAAGGCTATTGCAAGCATGTGCAGGCTGTAATCACTGCTCTGCTCAGGGGGAATCTCCTAACAGATCTGACTGTGGGCAGAGAAGGATTAAGGAAACCTCTGGAAGGTGATAAAAGTGCTGGTGTTTCTGCTGTTAGATGTTTGGGAAGCGAGAGGTGCAGAGAGCAAATCACAGGCCCTCCTCCACAGGAGAAGCACTGGCCTGTTACACTCACCAGGCCTCGAGGCTCAGGCTCCAGAGATCCCTTCACACTCTGTAAAAGCTATTTTGTTGTGGTCCACCAGATGCAGCACACTCTCATGGAGGCTTAGATGGTAAGACAAGATGATTTACAGCAGCAGTGTGGCCGATGGATGTTGATTTCCAGGCTGAAGATCAGGAGCTCCTGGAAGAAGCTTCCTCTCTTGATGGTGCCTAAGCCACACCCCCCGATGGATTGCTTTATGAGGACAGTGGAGAAAGTGACACTAATGACTGTGAGGACCTGAGCTTCTTAGACTCTGACAGCGGTGATGAGGAATTCCTGGGATTCTCTGACTAGAAGATTGCTGTGCCTGAGGATTAAAGTTTCTCCTCACATGTTAGCAATAACATGGTTCTTGCTGTTACTTATGGTACATGGGACTCTACGTTACCCATAATGCTGCTGTTGACTGCTGTTGAGCCTACTATGTTAAAATAATATTTTGTTATTGAATTAAAGTATTTTGCACACTATGTGGCTCAAAATATTTTTTTTCTTATTTTCCTCCTTTAAAATCTAAGTGCGTCTTATAATCAGGTGTGTCTTATAAAGCGAAAAATACGGTGTGTGCTTGGGGGGGGGGAGGGATGGTGGCGCCAAACTGAATTAATGCCCCAGGTGCTGGAAAACCTAGATGCACCTCTGCTCATACCCACAATTACGGTTCGCCACAGTCTCTTACTACTGTACTGTATATGACCTTTCAGAGTGTATTATAAGTTCAGGAGTTAGGGAGGGTTGAGGGTAAGAAGTGGTTGATAAGTTGGGAAAGATTCTGCTTTCTCTGATAAGACACACTACATTGTTTCTTATATTCACCTTGCTATCGATTTATGCAAAGCTTGTTGAAAGTACAATGCACATTCAAGTTTAATAAGCTTTTCTGTTCTTTATTATTCATTTTTTCAATATTTCTAAACCTACTTTTCAGCCCTCCATTATGCTGCCGGAGAAGAGTTTCTATTATTCTTGCCACACCCAGCCCACCCACTGCTGACTGACAGTTCCCTCTCTACATAGAAAATTGTCAATCAGTGGTGGGTAGGTGGGAAGTGGCTGCTCACGATCCAGCGGGACTAGTTTCTAGCATCGTGCTGCAAAGATTGAAAAATTCTCGAGAACAACTTTACTTTAGCACATAAGTGACAGACCCCCGAAATCATCATGTCTGTCCATAGGTTCTGGCTGCCCTGACAAAATCTGTATACCATGATCGCGCTGCTGGGGATGTTATTGGGGCGACTCTCTCTGTCTAGTCATCAGTCCCTTAGATAATAGTATTGATAGGTTTATATTGCGGGAGATATTTTCTGCAGTGGAAACATGAAACGTCTGCAGTAAATCTGCTGTTGATTTCATCCATCTATGGATAAGACTGGCGTAAACTTTCATTTTCATACCAAGTCCTTAAATATTTGGAGAAATTAATCAGGAGCAACTGAATGGAGTTTAAATCATGCATTTCCATTATTTTGGGAGTTGGATGTGTTATTTTTCCAAGTTCTGCAGAATGTGGAACCTGCCAATTTCTGGTGATCAGTGTGAAAACAGCCAAACTAAAGGGGTCACAGGGAATTGTCCCCCACTCAGGACCCCTGTAGGAGCCAGAAAGGAGAGGTATGAATACTACATTATCCTTCTAGCTGCTGCTGCAGGTCAAATATATGGCCAAACATGACGTTACATTATAATTTTTAAATATAATTTATAAAAATGTACTTTTTGTTCATATGGTAGCAATAATTTTATTTGTATCACGTATGTAATTATATATCTTGTCCACAGTTGCAGCATTCATTATAATTGATCTTTCACCTCTAAGATATCTGGCTGGGTCATAGTCCAGGTGAGTTGTTTCCTGACCTCATTGGCGTTCTTCCTAGAAAGTAAGTCTTCATACACACTAGGAGATTTACAAGCTCCCTGTTTCTTACAATACATATTTGTAGAATGCCCTGTATGGAAGTGATAGAGAGAACTGGAGCAATAAGTCAATTGTTTGAGGTTGTAAAGGCCACTCTTCTGCACATCTGCAATATACCATGCCTTGCAAAAGTATTCGGCCCCCTGGAACTTTTCAACCTTTTCCCACATATCATGCTTCAAACATAAAGATACCAAATGTCAATTTATGGTGAAGAATCAACAAGTGGAACACAATTGTAAAGTTGAATGAAATGTATTGGTTATTTTAAATTTTTGTGGAAATTCCAAAACTGAAAATTGGGGCGTGCAATATTATTCGGCCCCTTTACTTTCAGTACAGCAAACTCACCCCAGAAGTTCATTGTTGATCTCTGAATGATCCAATGTTGTCCTAAATGCCTAATGATGATAAATATAATCCACCTGTGTGTAATCAAGTCTCCGTATAAATGCACCTGCTCTGTGATAGTCTCAGGGTTCTGTTTGAAGCACAGAGAGCATCATGAAGAGCAAGGAACACAACAGGCTGGTCCGTGATAATGTTGTGGAGAAGTTTAAAGATTTGGATACAAAATGATTTCCAAAACTTTAAACATCCCAAGGAGCACTGTGCAAGCGATCATATTGAAATGGAAGGAGTATCATACCACTGCAAATCTACCAAGACCCGGCCGTCCCTCTAAACTTTCATCTCAAACAATCAAACAAGGAGAAGACTGATCAGAGATGCAGCCAAGAGGCCCATGATCACTCTGGATGAACTGCGGAGATCTACAGCTGAGGTGGGACAGTCTGTCCATAGTACAACAATTAGTCGTACACTGCACAAATCTGGCCTTTATGGAAGAGTGGCAAGAAGAAAGCCATTTCTCAAAGATATCCATAAAAAGTGTTGTTTAAAGTTTGCAACAAGCCACCTGGGAGACGCACCAAACATGTGGAAGAAGGTGCTCTGAAGAGATGAAACCAAAATCGAACATTCTAGCAACAATGCCAAAGGATATGTTTGGCGAAAACGGCAACACAGCTCATCACCCTGAACACACCATCCCCACTGTCAAACATGGTGGTGGCAGCATCATGGTTTGGGCCTGCTTTTCTTCAGCAGGGACAGGGAAGATGGTTAAAATTGATGGGAAGATGGATGGAGCCAAATACAGGACCATTCTTGAAGAAAACCTGTTGGAGTCTGCAAAAGACCTGAGACTAGGACGGAGATTTGTCTTCCAACAAGACAATGATCCAAAACATAAAGCAAAATCTACAGTAGAATGGTTCACAAATGAACATATCCAGGTGTTAGAATGGTCAAGTCAAAGTCCAGACCTCAATCCAATCGAGAATCTGTGGAAAGAGCTGAAAACTGCTGTTCACAAACGATCTCCATCAAACCTCACTGAGCTCGAGCTGTTTGCCAAGGAAGAATGGGCAAGAATTTCAGTCTCTCGATGTACAAAACTGATAGAGACAGACCCCAAGCAACTTGCAGCTGTAAACGCAGCAAAAGGTGGTGCAACAAAGTATTAAGTTATATGGGCCGAATAATATTGCACTCCCCACTTTTCAGTTTTTTGAATTTCCACAAAAATTTAAAATAACCAATAAATTTCGTTCAACTTCACAATTGTGTTCCACTTGTTGTTGATTCTTCACCAAAAAATTACATTTGGTATCTTCATGTTTGAAGCATAATATGTGGGAAAAGGTTGAAAGGTTCTGGGGGCTGAATACTTTTGCAAGGCACTGTATGTAACAGTCGTATCATATGTTGTTACATTATTCTTAGGGATGTTTATGTTAATGCCACATCCAGTGTAAGAAAAATTGATAAAGTCATAGGCATCAATAACGAAATTAATAAATTTGCCATAAAATAAACTCCAATAGTACTGTCGCAACTGCATTTGGACAAATCACCGTAGAATGCAGGGGTCCATAATTTTTAAATGTACAAAAGATAATCATGTTCTAAAATTGAAAAAATATATTAGTACTCATCAGGTATGTTTGCTGCTGCCTCAGAGCCATTGCCGTACTATACATGCATGTGACTCCTTCCGCCAATCATTGGCCTTACCGGCGATATGCGCATGTAGGCGCTGACTACTGAGGCCAGTGATTGATGCTGTAGGAGCAGTCAACAATCCACTGGCAAAATATTTGAAAAACTATTCTTTTTTTTTTTTTTTTTTTAAGAAAACAAGAATAAAAATTTGTTATGGTTGTATTTGTTTTATTTTCTTTAAAGTAGGTAGAGCTATTTTTATATTAAACTTTACCGTAATTAAAATGTATGTCATATAGTGGGGAACTAGTACCCGTACCAGACCATGAATTACCTTTTCAATGTTGGATAGAAATGTGTTAATAAAAGTTAGCGCATACACATATACACTGAACACACCTAGCACTTAAACAATCCTATACTGGACACATCACCTAAATATTCAAATTCCTACTTACAACCCATACCTGCCCCCATCTTGAAGCCTGGATCTCTACATCTTGGATAGATTTTTATTTCTCATACCATTGGAATAAAGCAGCCAAGTGGAATATGAGAACTGAGTGATGATCAACCAAACACAAGTCTTGTAGTCATGAGGAGTAGCCAAGAGCTAGTATAAAGGCCTCCATTCAAATTAGACTAATGTCGGCCGTACCCCCCAATATCAATGGGTTTGGCTGACATTAGTTTAACTTGTATGAGGACCCCACACTCTCTCCCAAAAGATGATGTCGGTGGAGATAAACATGTGACATGTCTAATTTCAGACTGCCAATACTTTGGTCTTCTAAGACAGGGGTGTCAAACTGCATTCCTGGAGGGCCGCAAACCATGCGTGTTTTCAAGATTTCCTTAGCTTTGCACAAGGAGCTGTAATCATTATGTGGGTAGGTGATTAAATTATCACCTGTGCAGTACAAGGAGATCCTGAAAACATGACCTGTTTGCAGCCCTTGCGGAATGCAGTTTGACACCCCTGCTCTAAGAGATAAGATGCCACCAGAGGTGGCTGATAGTGGGCAGTGGCTCTTTTATATAGAACATAGAAGCACTTGGCAGAGCAAGAGCTGCTGTGTATGGGGAAATCTAGTGAGATAGCTGCTGGCTGAAACATTGTTTAGCCAACAGCTATCTAAAATGCATTGGGTGCTTAACCCCTTAATCCCATATGACGTACTATCCTGTCCAGGTGACCTGGGACTTAATTACCAGGGACGGGATAGTACGTCATATGCGATCGGCCGCGCTCACGGGGGGAGCGCGGCCGATCGCGGCCGGGTGTCAGCTGCCTATCGCAGCTGACATTCGGCACTATGTGCCAGGAGCGGTCACGGACCGCTCCCGGCACATTAACCCCCGGCACACCGTGATCAAAGATGATCGCGGTGTGCCGGCGGTGCAGGGAAGCATCGCGCAGGGAGG
This sequence comes from Ranitomeya imitator, assembly GCF_032444005.1. Classification (NCBI taxonomy): domain Eukaryota; kingdom Metazoa; phylum Chordata; class Amphibia; order Anura; family Dendrobatidae; genus Ranitomeya; species Ranitomeya imitator. The sequence goes on along the minus strand of NC_091286.1, from coordinate 494,355,491 downwards.
GGGCTCCCTGCGGGCTTCCCTGAGACGATCGGTACACGGTGATGTACTCACCGTGTACCGAGCGTCTTCTCCCTGCAGTCCCCGGATCCAAAATGGCCGCCGGGCTGCATCCGGGTCCTGCAGGGAGCACTTCCGGGTCAGGATCAGGCTGCAGCTGCAGCTCTAATCCTGCCCGGCTGTATGTCAGATCACCGATCTAACAGAGTGGTGTGCACACTGTCAGATCGGTGATCTGTGATGTCCCCCCCTGGGACAAAGTGAAAAAGTAAAAAAAAGTAAAAAAAAAAATTTCCACACTTGTAAAAAAAAAATAAAAAAAAAAATTCCTAAATAAAGCAGAAAAAAAAAAATATTATTCCCATAAATACATTTCTTTACCTAAAAAAAAACAAAAAAACAATAAAAGTACACATATTTAGTATCGCCGCGTCCGTAACGACCCGACCTATAAAACTGGCCCACTAGTTAACCCCTTCAGTGAACACCGTAAGAAAAAAAAAAAAAACCGAGCCAAAAAACGACGCTTTATTATCATAACGGTGAACAAAAAGTGGAATAACACGCGATCAAAAAGACGGATATAAATAACCATGGTACCACTGAAAGCATCATCTTGTCCCGCAAAAAACGAGCCGCCATATAGCATCATAACCAAAAAAATAAAAAAGTTATAGTCCTCAGAATAAAGCGATGCCAAAATAATTATTTTTTCTATAAAATAGCTTTTATCGTATAAAAGCGCCAAAACATAAAAAAAATGATATAAATGAGGTATCGTTGTAATCGTACTGACCCAAAGAATAAAACTGCTTCATCAATTTTACCAAGCGCGGAACGGTATAAACGCCTCCCCCAAAAGAAATTCATGAATAGCTGGTTTTTGGTCATTCTGCCTCACAAAAAATTGGAATAAAAAGCGATCAAAAACTGTCACGTGTCCGAAAATGTAACCGATAAAAACGTCAACTCGTCCCGCAAAAAACAAGACCTCACCTGACTCTGTGGACCAAAATATGGAAAAATTATAGGTCTCAAAATGTGGAGACGCAAAAACTTTTTTGCTATAAAAAGCGTCTTTTAGTGTGTGACGGCTGCCAATCATAAAAATCCGATATAAAAAACGCTATAAAAGTAAATCAAACCCCCCTTCATCACCCCCTTAGTTAGGCTAGGTTCACATTGCGTTAATGGGTTAACGCTAACGGACAGCGTTGCACGGCGAAAATGTCACAATTAATGCCGTGCAACGGGTCCGTTAGCACAACCATTGACAGCAATGTGATTTTCGGGTGTAGCGCATCGCTAGAGCGTGCCATTTTCGGCTCGCGTTAGCAAGGTGCCATTCTTTTGTGGCGCGCCTCAGACGCTGCTTGCAGCGTCCGCGGCGCGCCCGAGGTCCGATCCCCGATCTTCCAGAGCGGGGACGTTAACGCGACCACTAAACACGACACCTAAAAAGACATTGCGTTAGCGCAATCCGCTAGCGCTAAACGGATTTCCCTAACGCAATGTGAACCTAGCCTTAGGGAAAAATAATAAAATTAAAAAAAATGTATTTATTTCCATTTTCCCATTAGGGTTAGGGCTAGGGTTAGGGTTTGGATTACATTTACGGTTGGGATTAGGGTTGGGATTAGGGTTAGGGGTGTGTCAGGGTTAGGTGTGTGGTTAGGGTTACAGTTGGGATTAGGGTTAGGGGTGCGTTTGGTTTAGGGTTTCATTTATAATTGGGGGGTTTCCACTGTTTAGGCACATCAGGGGCTCTCCAAACGCGACATGGCGTCCGATCTCAATTCCAGCCAATTCTGCATTGAAAAAGTAAAACAGTGCTCCTTCACTTCCGAGCTCTCCCGTGCGCCCAAACAGGGGTTTACCCCAACATATGGGGTATCATCGTACTCGAGACAAATTGGACAACAACTTTTTGGGTCCAAGTTCTCTTGTTATCCTTGGGAAAATAAAAATTTGGGGGGCTAAAAATCATTTTTGTGGGAAAAAAAGGTTTTTATTTTCACGGCTCTGCGTTGTAAACTGTAGTGAAACACTTGGGGGTTCAAAGTTTTCACAACACATCTAGATAAGTTCCGTGGGAGGTCTAGTTTCCAATATGAGGTCACTTGTGGGTGGTTTCTACTGTTTGGGTACATCAGGGGCTCTGCAAATGCAACGTGACGCCTGCAGACCAATCCATCTAAGTCTGCATTCCAAATGGCGCTCCTTCCCTTCCGAGCTCTGCCATGCACCCAAACAGTGGTTCCCCCCCACATATGGGGTATCAGCGTACTCAGGACAAATTGAACAACAACTTTTGGGGTCCAATTTATTCTGTTACCCTTGTAAAAATACAAAACTGGGGGCTAAAAAATTATTTTTGCGAAAAAAAAAAATTATTTTAACGGCTCTGCGTTATAAACTGTAGTGAAACACTTGGGGGTTCAAAGCTCTCAAAACACATCTAGATAAGTTCCTTAGGGGGTCTAGTTTCCAAAATGGTGTCACTTGTGGGGGGTTTTAATGTTTAGGCACATCAGGGGCTCTCCAAACCAACATGGCGTCCCATCTTAATTCCAGTCAATTTTGCATTGAAAAGTCAAATGGCGCTCCTTCCCTTCCGAGCTCTGCTATGCACCCAAAAAGTGGTTTACCCCCACATATGGGGTATCGTCGCACTCAGGACAAATTGCACAACAACTTTTGTGGTCTAATTTCTTCTCTTACCCTTGGGAAAATAAAAAATTGGGGGCGAAAAGATCATTTTTGTGAAAAAATAAGATTTTTTATTTTTACGGCTCTGCATTATAAACTTCTGTGAAGCACTTGTTGGGTCAAAGTGCTCACCACACATCTAGATAAGTTCCTTAAGGGGTCTACTTTTCAAAATGGTGTCACTTGTGAGGGGTTCCAATGTTTAGGCATACCAGGGGCTCTCCAAATGCAACATGGCGTCCCATCTCAATTCCAGTCAATTTTGCATTGAAAAGTCAAATGGCGCTCCTTTCCTTCCGAGCTCTGCCATGCGCCCAAACAGTGGTTTACCCCCACATATGGGGTATCGTCGCACTCAGGACAAATTGCACAACAACTTTTGTGGTCTAATTTCTTCTCTTACCCTTGGGAAAATAAAAAATTGGTGGCGAAAAGATTATTTTTGTGAAAAAATATGATTTTTTATTTTTACGGCTCTGCATTATAAACTTCTGTGAAGCACGTGTTGGGTCAAAGTGCTCACCACACCTCTAGATAAGTTCCTTAAGGGGTCTACTTTCCAAAATGGTGTCACTTGTGGGGATTTCAATGTTTAGGCACATCAGGGGCTCTCCAAACGCAACATGGCATCATATCTCAATTCCAGTCAATTTTGCATTGAAAAGTAAAATGGCGCTCCTTCCCTTCCGAGCTCTGCCATACGCCCAAACAATGGTTTACACCCATATATGGGGTATCAGCGTACTCAGGACAAATTGGCGAACAATTTTTGAGGTCCAATTTCTTCTCTTACTCTTGGGAAAATAAAAAATTGGGGGCGAAAAGATCATTTTTGTGAAAAAATATGATTTTTTATTTTTACGGCTCTGCATTATAAACTTCTGTGAAGCAATTGGTGGGCCAAAGTGGTCACCACACATCTAGATAAGTTCCTTAGGGTGTCTACTTTCCAAAATGGTGTCACTTGTGGGGGGTTTCAATGTTTAGGCAGATGAGGGGCTCTCCAAACGCAACATGGCGTCCCATCTCAATTCCTGTCAATTTTGCATTGAAAAGTCAAATGGCGCTCCTTTCCTTCCGAGCTCTGCCATGCGCCCAAACAGTGGTTTACCCCCACATATGGGGTATCAGCGTACTCAGTACAGATTGTACAACAATGTTTGGCATCCATTTTATCCTGTTACCCTTGGTAAAATAAAACAAATTGGAGCTGAAATAAATTTTGTGTGAAAAAAAGTTAAATATTCATTTTTATTTAAACATTCCAAAAATGCCTGTGAAACCCCTGAAGGGTTAATAAACTTCTTGAATGTGGTTTTGAGCACCTTGAGGGGTGCAGTTTTTAGAATGGTGTCACACTTGGGTATTTTCTATCATATAGACCCCTCAAAATGACATCAAATGAGATGTGGTCCCTAAAAAAAAATGGTGTTGTAAAAATGAGAAATTGCTGGTCAACTTTTAACCCTTATAACTCCCTAACAAAAAAAAATTTTGGTTCCAAAATTGTGCTGATGTAAAGTAGACATGTGGGAAAGGTTACTTATTAAGTATTTTGCGTGACATATCTCTGTGATTTAAGGGCATAAAAATTTAAAGTTGGAAAATTGCGAAATTTTCTAAATTTTCGCCAAATTTCCGTTTTTTTCACAAATAAACACAAGTTATATCGAATAAATGTTACCACTAAAATGAAGTACAATATGTCACGAGAAAACAATGTCAGAATCGCCAAGATCCGTTGAAGCGTTCCAGAGTTATAACCTCATAAAGGGACAGTGGTCAGAATTGTAAAAATTGGCCCGGTCATTAACGTGCAAACCACCCTCGGGGCTTAAGGGGTTAAGATAGGACTTCTGGATATCGTTGGCACACACAGCCTGATTGTGTAGCTGATTTTGGATGAACGGCCTCTGGGTGCCCGATCTTTGTCTGAAGCTCTTCCCTGGCTGTGTAGCTACTGACATTGCTGCTGTCCAAGATCCAGCTCAGATATTTCCCCTCTGTGATATGACATATAATTGTCTCCCAATGTCCTTCCAACAACTGCTGACAGATATTCAAACAATTATTCGGCCGCAGTACTAAGTTGAGAAAAGTAAAATAAATTTTCTCTATGAAGTGCCACCCTAGGCATGTGCCCTCATGTGCCTTGTTTATAACCTAACAGTGTACTTATCATAAATATGCAGTGGAAGAATAAGTATTTGATCCCTTGCTGATTTTGTAAGTTTGCTCACTGACAAAGACATGAACAGTCTATAATTTTAAAGGAAATTTGTTGCCTCATTTTTCGCATATAAGCTGCGGCCACTGCCATTAGGGGCTTATGTACTGCATTCAGTAATGCTGTATATAAGCCCCCGATGTCACCTGAAAGATAAGAAAAACAATTTAGATGTCACCTGGGCAGGCGGTCCGGTGTGGTCCGGTCCGATGGGCGTCACGGTCTGGGTCCGGCGCCTCCCATCTTCATGCAATGATGTCCTCTTCCTTGCTTCCTGTCATGGCTCCTGTGCAGGCGTACAGAGCAAAGTACTGCAGTGTGCAGGTGTCGGGAAAGGTCAGAGAGGCCTAGCGCCTGCGCACTGCAGTACTTTATGCTGCCCTCAACAGGGCAGAGAATTACGCCTGCGCAGGAGCTGCAAAAGAAGCAAGGAAGAGGACCTCATCACATAAAGATGGGAGGCGCCGGACCCGGACCTGCGACGCCCATCGGACCCGAACCGCACCAGAACGCCCCTGGGTGAGTATAATCGAACTTGTTTTTCTTATCTTTCAGGTTACATCGGGGGCTTATCTACAGCATTACAGAATGCTGTAGATAAGCCCCTAATGGCAGTGGCTGCAGCTTATATGTGAAAAATGAGATTCCCTTTAAGGGTAGGATAATTTTAACATTGAGAAATAGAATATAAAAAATAAAATCCATAAAATACATTGTATAAATTATATAAATTTATTTGCATTTTGCAGTTAGAAATAAGTATTTGATCCTTCTGGCAAACTAGACTTAATACTTGGTGGCAAAACCCTTGTTGGCAAGCACAGTAGTCAGACGTTTTTTGTAGTTGATGAGGTTTGCGCACATGTCAGGAGGAATTTTGGTCCACTCTTCTTTGCAGACCATCTCTAAATCATTAAGATTCTGAAGCTGTTGCTTGGCTACTCAGAGTTTCAACTCCATCTATAAGTTTTCTATGGGACTAAGGTCTGGAGACTTGCTAGGCCACTCCATGACCTTAATTGTTGTGAATTCTGTTGTCGGGCTCCCTCCTGTGGTCATGAATGGTACTTCGGCTGGTTCTGTCCATGGACTTCCTCTGGTGGGTGTTTCTGAGTTTCCTTCCACAGGTGACGAGGTTAATTTGTTAGCTGGCTGCTCTATTTAACTCCACTTAGATCTTTGCTCCATGCCACCTGTCAATGTTCCAGTATTGGTCTAGTTCACTCCTGGATCGTTCTTGTGACCTGTCTTCCCAGCAGAAGCTAAGTTCCAGCTTGTATTTCTTTGGTTTGCTATTTTTCTGTCTAGCTTGCTATTTTTATTGTTGTCTTGCTTGCTGGAAGCTCTGGGACGCAGAGGGAGCGCCTCCGCACCGTGAGTCGGTGCGGAGGGTCTTTTTGCGCCCTCTGCGTGGTCTTTTTGTAGGTTTTTGTGCTGACCGCAAAGTAACCTTTCCTATCCTCGGTCTGTTCAGTAAGTCGGGCCTCACTTTGCTAAATCTATTTCATCTCTGTGTTTGTATTTTCATCTTTACTCACAGTCATTATATGTGGGGGGCTGCCTTTTCCTTTGGGGAATTTCTCTGAGGCAAGGTAGGCTTTATTTTTCTACCTTCAGGGCTAGCTAGTTCCTTAGGCTGTGCCGAGTTGCATAGGGAGCGTTAGGGTACCGTCACACACTGCCATTTCGATCGCTACGACGGCACGATTCGTGACGTTCCAGCGATATCGTTACGATATCGCTGTGTCTGACACGCAGCAGCGATCAGGGATCCTGCTGAGAATCGTACGTCGTAGCAGATCGTTTAGAACTTTCTTTCGTCGCTGGATCTCCCGATGGCATCGCTAGATCGGTGTGTGTGACACCGATCTAGCGATCTAGCGATGCGTTCGCTTGTAACCAGGGTAAACATCGGGTTACTAAGAGCAGGATTGCGCTTAGTAACCCGATGTTTACCCTGGTTACAAGCGTAAAACTAAAAAAAAAAAACCAGCACATACTTACATTCTGGTGTCCGTCAGGTCCCTTGCCGTCTGCTTCCCGCACTCAGTGACTGCCGGCCGTAAAGTGAAAGCAGAGCACAGCGGTGACGTCACCGCTGTGCTGTGCTTTCACTTTCACTTTACGGCCGGCAGTCAGTGAGTGCGGGAAGCAGACGGCAAGGGACCTAACGGACACCGGAATGTAAGTAACATAGTAACATAGTAACATAGTTAGTAAGGCCGAAAAAAGACATTTGTCCATCCAGTTCAGCCTATATTCCATCATAATAAATCCCCAGATCTACGTCCTTCTACAGAACCTAATTGTATGATACAATATTGTTCTGCTCCAGGAAGACATCCAGGCCTCTCTTGAACCCCCCGACTGAGTTCGCCATCACCACCTCCTCAGGCAAGCAATTCCAGATTCTCACTGCCCTAACAGTAAAGAATCCTCTTCTATGTTGGTGGAAAAACCGTCTCTCCTCCAGACGCAAAGAATGCCCCCTTGTGCCCGTCACCTTCCTTGGTATAAACAGATCCTCAGCGAGATATTTGTATTGTCCCCTTATATACTTATACATGGTTATTAGATCGCCCCTCAGTCATCTTTTTTCTAGACTAAATAATCCTAATTTCGCTAATCTATCTGGGTATTGTAGTTCTCCCATCCCCTTTATTAATTTTGTTGCCCTCCTTTGTACTCTCTCTAGTTCCATTATATCCTTCCTGAGCACCGGTGCCCAAAACTGGACACAGTACTCCATGTGCGGTCTAACTAGGGATTTGTACAGAGGCAGTATAATGCTCTCATCATGTGTATCCAGACCTCTTTTAATGCACCCCATGATCATGTTTGCCTTGGCAGCTGCTGCCTGGCACTGGCTGCTCCAGGTAAGTTTATCATTAACTAGGATCCCCAAGTCCTTCTCCCTGTCAGATTTACCCAGTGGTTTCCCATTCAGTGTGTAATGGTGACATTGATTCCTTCTTCCCATGTGTATAACCTTACATTTATCATTGTTAAACCTCATCTGCCACCTTTCAGCCCAAGTTTCCAACTTATCCAGATCCATCTGTAGCAGAATACTATCTTCTCTTGTATTAACTGCTTTACATAGTTTTGTATCATCTGCAAATATCGATATTTTACTGTGTAAACCTTCTACCAGATCATTAATGAATATGTTGAAGAGAACAGGTCCCAATACCGACCCCTGCGGTACCCCACTGGTCACAGCGACCCAGTTAGAGACTATACCATTTATAACCACCCTCTGCTTTCTATCACTAAGCCAGTTACTAACCCATTTACACACATTTTCCCCCAGACCAAGCATTCTCATTTTGTGTACCAACCTCTTGTGCGGCACGGTATCAAACGCATTGGAAAAAGTATGTGCTGTTTTTTTTTTTTTACGCTGGTAACCAGGGTAAACATCGGGTTACTAAGCGCGGTCCTGCGCTTAGTAACCCGATGTTTACCCTGGTTACCCGGGTACCTCGGCATCGTTGGTCGCTGGAGAGCTGTCTGTGTGACAGCTCCCCAGCGACCACACTACGATTTACCTACGATCACGGCCAGGTCATATCGCTGGTCGTGATCGTAGGTAAATCGTATAGTGTGACGGTACCCTTAGGCGCAATCCACGGCTATTTCTAGTGTGTTTGATAGGATTAGGGATTGCGGTCAGCAGAGTTCCCACGTCCCAGAGCTTGTCTTGTGTCAGTTTAACTATCAGGTCGTGCCGGGTGCTCCTAACTACCAGGTCATAACACTTAATGTGCTTCTTTTTGAGCCACTCCTTTGTTGCCTTGGCTGTATGTTTTAGGTCATTGTTTTGCTTCTTGATTTGTATTACAATTATTGCCTGAATCATAATGTCCTATACTTTCCTGAAAAAACTTACCTGAACTGCGTCAGCTGATATTTCCCCTACAGTCACCCATCTAGCTTTCCCATTATAAAACACATTGCTTGCAGACCTTATTTATATAAAAGGAGGAGTTACCAGTGTGAGATATGTAACTATAAGAATATTTTGCAGCTCTCTGAGCTCTGCTATATTGCAAAAATATTGCAAAGCTGAAGCTGAGAGGAACCTGCAGATGTGTCAGTTATAATCACACACAGCTCTGCAGTGAGATCAGCAGAGCAGAGAGCGGCCATTACACATCACACTGATAATTCACCTTTTTATATAAAATAATCTCTGGAGACAGATTCTCATGCAGCTCAGTGTCTGGCTCACAGCCTGGAACAGATCATTTACATGTAAGAAAAACATGGATTTCTTGTGAACAACATATAATAAATTTGCTGCATACATCAAGCTTTTCATCACCACCAAGCGTATGTATATTACGGTATTTCATTTCTTAGTGACTAGACCTCACGGTACAAGGACAGATGTGCACACTACTGCCATGATCTGAGTAGCTCTCATTGCAGAAGTTTCACCCATTAAATTCCACTGTCAACATATTAATACAATGTTTTCGCAAATATTCATAATCATACTGGAGATATAAAAGGCCTATGACGAAACCGCAGCCTACAACAGTGATACCATTGGGTCTTCCTATTTGCCCCTGATCCTGGAGCAGCCCATGCATTCTTTGGGGTATTGTATATGCAGCGCCCCAGAGATCTGGTTGTTGCAGTATGACATTCTGCCACTAAGGGGAGTGATGGTACGTCTGATGGCACTGAAGGAATTCTACTGACCAGGTATCACCAGCACACATTACACTTCACACTCCGGCCACTAGGGGGAGAAAAAGGCTTTATTTATTGGGCCACTCCTCACACTGGTAAAACTAGGGGTTGGATAGGAAGTTAAGGTACCGTCACACATAGCGACGCTGCAGCGATACCGACAACGATCCGGATCGCTGCAGCGTCGCTGTTTGGTCGCTGGAGAGCTGTCACACAGACAGCTCTCCAGCGACCAACGATCCCGAGGTCCCCGGTAACCAGGGTAAACATCGGGTAAGTAAGCGCAGGGCCGCGCTTAGTAACCCGATGTTTACCCTGGTTACCATCCTAAAAAGTAAAAAAACAAACGCTACATACTTACCTACCGCTGTCTGTCCTCGGCGCTCTGCTTCTCTGGTCTGGCTGTGAGCTCCGGGCAGCCAGAAAGCAGAGCGGTGACGTCACCGCTCTGCTTTCCGGCTGACCGACGCTCACAGCCAGAGCAGGAGGAGAGCAGAGCACAGCGCTGGAGGACAGACGGCTGTAGATAAGTATGTAGTGTTTGTTTTTTTACTTTTAGGATGGTAACCAGGGTAAACATCGGGTTACTAAGCGCGGCCCTGTGCTTAGTTACCCGATGTTTACCCTGGTTACCAGCAAAGACATCGCTGAATCGGTGTCACACACGCCGATTCAGCGATGTCTACGGGGAGTCCAGCGACGAAATAAAGTTCTGGACTTTCTTCCCCGACCAGCGATCTCCCAGCAGGGGCCTGATCGCTGCTGCCTGTCACACTGGACGATATCGCTAGCGAGGACGCTGCAACGTCACGGATCGCTAGCGATATCGTCTAGTGTGACAGTACCTTAAGTCAGAAGCTGACTGGGTTGGATTCAGGCAACATCCCGTGGCAGGGGGTGTTGCAGGGAGAAGACACAGGGGGGTCCCTGTCGGGTGTGGGAACCTAGCAGGTACCTAGCGAACAGAGCAGAACGTTACGGAACCGCGCCTGCACTACCTTGCGGCGGTATCCTAAGAAAGAGACACGAAGCGAAGGGTATTGTGGAACAGTGAGAAACGAGATCAAGCACAAAGGAGTACCAGTAGGAGTCGTGCCGTGAGACCAAGGCAACATCCTACTGAGGCGCGTAGCTGTCATGATATTTTACTTTTGCCCTGTCCTGTATTTGAATAATATGCCATTTGATGTATGTAACTGTTCTCTGGGTTCTATTAGCTGTAATTCATGTATTTTCTTGGCTGGGAGTTCACCTGTAACAATATGTCTCCTTCCCCCAATACTTGCAGCCCTAAGCTCTAATGTAATTAAGCTTTGTCAACATCACTAGTGGAGGAATAGCCATTCTTCCTCACAGCAGGTGGCTAGTCAAATGTACATATTACATAGACTGCCTGGAGCCCACCAGTCTAGAATCTTCTGGTGGACCCAACCATTGAATAGAAGGTGTGACCCCTACCCCTTCATGGGCGGATCCCAGGAGCTCAGATAATCCATTCTTATTTTGAGATCAGATGTGAGTTGATCCTTGAAGGAGAAGGAGTGGGGATTCTTAGCTGAGGCAAGACCCCAAGTCCATCTGGGACTGCGGAAGCGAACGGGGCGAGACTTGAGCTGAGGACATATCTCGTCGTTTGTGAGATTGTTTTGGGATCTATTGGACTCGTGTGGACTATTGCTTTGTTACCTGGCACAAGGATTATCGGGAGGTGCCCCCGAACCTGTTCCGTTGGACTAATTGTGGACTCTGTAGATCTACCTGCATGTGTTGTTCCAGCGTTCTTGATAATAAATCTGTTAAATCATCCCTCGGCCTGTTGTCCCTTCTTGCTCTGCCGTACACCCCGTCACAAACTGGTGGCAAGCAGTGGGACCAGAGCAGAAGGAATGGAGGACAAAGGCCCATCAACATCGGGAACCAGCACCGCAGAGTACAAGATCTGGACTTTGGGGAGCCTACAATCAAAGGCCCGTGAAGTAGGAGTCCGTTTTAAGGGACTCTCCAAGGAGCAGCTTTTTGAGGCTTTGGAAGGAGTTCGCCTGCAAGATGACGCTGAGGAAGGATTCTCACAGCAAATGGAGGAAAGACTGCAGCCAGAGGTAAATGCCCAAAGGAGTCAGTGGGTTGTGTGGTACGAGGAGGAGTTGGCATTGCTGGGAGAAGAGGCCACCATAGACGATAAGAGGGAGGCCATTCACAGAGCTCAGGAGAGGGAGGCCATTCACAGAGCCGAGGAGAGGAAGGCCATTCACAGAGCCGAGGACAGAGCTCAGGAGATGGCATTGCTGGAGAGGCAGATCGCTTTGGAAGCAGCTAGAAGCTCCAGACAGACTCTAACCCCAGCACCCACCATGAGGGAACTCCCCAGAGTGTCCCGCAAAGACTTCAAGCCCTTTAATGAGGCTGCAGGCGACATTGAGGGCTTCTTCCAGGACTTTGAGCATCAGTGTCGATTAATTGAAGTCCCGGAAAGGGACCGAGTCCAACATCTGGTGGGGCTCTTAGAGGGTGGAGCTGCCGCAGCCTATAGAGCTATGGACCGTCAGGGGAACTGTCAGTATGCGGAGATTAAACGGACTATTCTAGAACATTATGCTGTTACCCCAGACACTTACAGGACTCAGTTCCGTACTTTAGCCTGTGATGAGGAAGTGTCTTTCAAGATGTATGCCCACAGACTCAAACAAATATGTCATCGCTGGCTGGAGGCAGAGGAGGCCTTAACCTGGGAGGCCTTCCTCCAGATTATCCTAAAAGAGCAGTTTTACTTCAAGTGCCCTGCTGAGATCCGGGAATGGGTGCGTGAAAGGAGACCAGCCACTGTGGAGGAAGCTGCAGCTCTAGCTGATGAGGCTCTCACCATCAAGCCTCAGTGGAGGATTCTGTTGGAGGATGGAGAGAGGCCTACCAGCTCCACAACACCGGTGGCCCCCAGTTCTTCTGTCCCCATTGTTCCCCGTTCCTCTAAGCCACCACCTCATGCTGATACCCGTGCCAAAGTTCCTCCAGTTGCTTCTACTGCGTTTTCTGGAATACGATGAGGAGAGGAAGTAGCAGAGCGCAGGTGTTATGGCTGTCGGCATCTGGGGCATCTGCAGGCCTCATGCCCAGCCAGCTCATGGAGAAGTCGTCCTCAAACCCCTACAGCACCTTCAGGTGGAAGCCGGCCTCCAGGTTCCCTTACCCCTCGCCCAAGAGGACGCCTTGGATGGAGTGAGACCCAGCAGAGATGCTATCGATGTGGACAGCCGGGGCATCTGCAAGCCTCCTGCCCAGCTGTTCAAATGAGGATTAATCCTGTACCCAGTCGTATTATTAATTATGTACACCCAAGTGCCATGGAGGACGACGTGTCACCACTACGTGAGGACTGGCCTAGTGCCTCACCCACCCATGTTGCACCACTAGGAGTTTATGGTGTGCGACCCGCAGCTATGACGACTTCTGCTCATCGAGGTAAGCACTTGCAGGAGGTCGTGCTGGATGGACAGAGACTTATTGGATTTTGTGACTCAGGGGCTTTCCTCACACTGGCTGATCCCCGAGTGGTTCGGCCTGAGGCAATCCATCGAGGACCTGGGATTGTCATTGAACTGGCTGGTGGACAATGGAGGACTATTCCCACAGCCACTGTGGATCTGAACTTTGGTTTTGGGGTCAGGCGATGTGTGGTTGGGGTGATGGGTGGTCTGCCTGCAGATGTTCTCCTGGGCAATGATGTGGGAGAGCTACGATGCCAATTCGTGGCTGCATGAAGCCACATGTAAGTTACGCTCTGCCTGTGTGTACTTAACCAGCGACCTGTAGAGGTCCCTGGTACGTACACAAATTGGGAGGGGAAGGGATTGTCATGATATGTACTTTTGCCCTGTCCTGTATTTGAATAATATGCCATTTGATGTATGTAACTGTTCTCTGGTTTCTATTAGCTGTAATTCATGTATTTTCTTGGCTGGGAGTTCACCTGTAACAATATGTCTCCTTCCCCCAATACTTGCAGCCCTAAGCTCTAATGTAATTAAGCTTTGTCAACATCACTAGTGGAGGAATAGCCATTCTTCCTCACAGCAGGTGGCTAGTCAAATGTACATATTACATAGACTGCCTGGAGCCCATCAGTCTAGAATCTTCTGGTGGACCCAACCATTGAATAGAAGGTGTGACCCCTACCCCTTCATGGGCGGATCCCAGGAGCTCAGACAATCCATTCTTATTTTGAGATCAGATGTGAGTTGATCCTTGAAGGAGAAGGAGTGGGGATTCTTAGCTGAGGCAAGACCCCAAGTCCATCTGGGACTGCGGAAGCGAACGGGGCGAGACTTGAGCTGAGGACATATCTCGTCGTTTGTGAGATTGTTTTGGGATCTATTGGACTCGTGTGGACTATTGCTTTGTTACCTGGCACAAGGATTATCGGGAGGTGCCCCCGAACCTGTTCCGTTGGACTAATTGTGGACTCTGTAGATCTACCTGCATGTGTTGTTCCAGCGTTCTTGATAATAAATCTGTTGAATCATCCCTCGGCCTGTTGTCCCTTCTTGCTCTGCCGTACAAGAAGAAGAAGTTGTGAGGACTATTCCGAATGCTCAGCAGGGTAGCACTACAACACACAGGCGCTAGTGGTAGGCAACGATTTCCACCTGCAAAGGGAACTCTGGATGTGCCCATCGGACCGGCCGGTCTCAGAAAGCCCTGTTAACCGTGCTCTGGATTGCGGATCCTGAAGTCTTCAGTAAAGAGGTAAAGAGACTGCAACCTTGTGTCCTCGTTATTGTCTGCACCTCACACCATCGCCATCTACATCACTGGGAAGCCCTAGGGACATACTTCACCTGTGGGAAGGTATACCATCTAGCTGCCATTCCATCACCCCAGCGGACCCCAAGCAGCGTCGGTCATCCTGACCGAACACCACAGGTGGTGTCACGAAATCTTGACAGACTCCTATCACCTTTTATTGGACGCCCCTTAGCAGGGTCACGGACCGGGTCCAGCCACCGTGACAACCCCAGAACTGAGACAGAAAGGACCGGTACCGAGTAACCTGTGGCCCTGTGTCTGGGGGCGATCCATATATTTTATTCTTACTTTTATGCTTTTGCTCTTTGCTTTTACCATCCATGCTTATGGGGTCATAAGCTGCATTTTCTGTTATCTTGGGTATGTCTTTTTACATTTCATTTGGATATTGGTTGGTATATGCTATTCTGAAATATGACTGCATTTTGCCTACAGTGTTATGACTCTTTGAATATCAGATGCTGCACTTATTTTATATCCTATATTGTTTATCGATTGGCCGTTGACGTGCTTATCCATCATATGATGATTTTATACAGCACTTTTTTATCTTTCATTCTCAGGGTTGGGGACCACTTCTCAGTGTGTGAGATCATCTCCTTTACATAGTTGATCATGTTCAGGTGACTGAATTCATGACTCTGACATCACAGTCTTGATTTCCAGGGCAGCAGATTTGTTGCTTATCAATTATTGACTACTTTTATATCTATTGATAGCTCTTTTACAGTGCTTGACTATAATGTAAGTATATGTGTCACATCCAACTTTATCTAAATTTGTTTTATACACTGGAGGGTGCAATGTTCACACTGAATGGTTTGCTATCTCTTACAAACCTTCACCTTTGAAGAAATAATTTGTACATTCTTAGTTATCTGATTTTTTTTGCCAGCTAAATAACCATTTATTGTGCAATACACTGTAAGACTAACATAGCAGTAATGAAAACTGTGTTATAGGTTTTAGCATTTAGTTCTAATACTATAGGGTTCATTATTAGCCAAAAATTGTGATCATGGCTCAAATTTTGATTTTTACAAAGTTTGCTGCTTCAGTGTTCTTTTTTTTAGATCTTTTCGTCAGATGTCTCTATGGTTGCTGAAGTACAATTAAAAGCTTTTCATAAGTTTTTAAACTTTTGACAAATACATCATGAGATTTTGGTTTACAGATTCTCAATGGGATTGTGGTCTAGGGAGTTTCCTGGCCATGGGAACAAAATGTCAATGTTTTTTTTTCACAGGGCCATTTAGAGAACATTGTACATGGAAGGGGCACCAGGATGGAGGACCCCTTCCCGACCTCCGCCATACTATTACGGCGGTACTTACCTACCCGCAACCTCCGATCCTCACAAGATCTCCTACTCTACTCCCTTCTTATCTCCTCTTCCCACAATCGTATACAAGATTTCTCTCGCGTATCACCCCTACTCTGGAACCCTCTACCACAACACATCAGACTCTCGCCTACCATCGAAACCTTCAAAAAGAACCTGAAGACCCACCTCTTCAGACAAGCCTACAACCTGCAGTAACCACCGATCGACCAAACCGCTGCATGACCAGCTCTATCCTCACCTACTGTATTCTCACCCATCCCTTGTAGATTGTGAGCCTTCGCGGGCAGGGTCCTCATTCCTCCTGTACCAGTTATGACTTGTATTGTTTAAGATTATTGTACTTGTTTTTATTATGTATACCCCTCCTCACATGTAAAGCGCCATGGAATAAATGGCGCTATAACAATAAATAATAATAATAAATGCCGCTGTCAAATGCTGACAGCGGCATTTAACCGGTGATTGCGTCACATGATCGGGGGTCAGCGATGCATCAGGATAGTAACCATATGGTTACTGATGCCGGCCTGCTGTGTGCACCACCCTGTGGTCGGTGCTCATAGCAAACATATAATAAGCCCAAACCAAAAAAGATCATATGGAACTTCTGCACCATGCTCACAACCCTAAATAGGTGAGCCCAGTACAGAAAAAACCACTATAATTAAATGATAGGACACTCCCAAAACTACATTATATCAGACAAGAAAACTGGAGTAATAGTCCATAAAAAATCAACTTTATTGAAAAACCAAACAATAATAAATAGTATCAATGAACACAATAAATATTAGTACAAAAACAGAGTATGATAAACAGATGGATGGCTATGGTAGCACAGATAAAGACAGCGCGGGGTAAGAATGCCAAAAATCATTCCCTTAAAGTGCATAGTGCCATAAAAATACCAAGTTGAAAAGAGGAGGCTAAATGTATTTCATTTAAAGGTTTCATTGGTTATGTCCATGTGGACCGGTAACTGAGCCCTGTACACTGACTCGCGCCACTACATAATGTATTAAAGAGTCACATATAAACCTCCATTCCTTACCCCACAGAGATGGCACTCAGAAAGACACCGCGCTGTGGCCCCAACGCGCGTTTCGCGTTTGCTTCGTCAGTTTTTGTACTAATATTTATTGTGTTCATTGATACTATTTATTATTGTTTGGTTTTTCAATAAAGTTGATTTTTTATGGACTATTACTCCAGTTTTCTTGTCTGATATAATGGTGCTCATAGCAAGCCTGCATTTCAGCTACATAGCAGCAATCTGATGATCGCTGCTATGTAGAAGAGCCGATCCAGTTGTGCCAGCTTCTAGCCTCCTATAGAGGCTATTGAAGCATGGCAAAAGTAAAAAAAAAAAAAGGTTTAAAAAATATGAAAAAAATAAAAAAATATAAAAGTTTAAATCACCCCCCCTTTCGCCCCATTCAAAATAAAACAATAAATAATTCAAACCTACACATATTTTGTATCGCCACGTTCAGAATCGCCCGATCTATCAATAAAAAAAGGATTAACATGATCGCTAAACAGCGTAGTGAGAAAACAAAACGAAACGCCAGAATTAAGTTTATTTGGTCGCCGCGACATTGCATTAAAATGCAATAACGGGCGGTCAAAAGAACGCATCTGCACCAAAATGGTATCATTAAAAACGTCAGCTTGGCACGCAAAAAAAACGCACGCGACCCAAGATCATGAAAAATGGAGACGCTACGGGTATCGGAAAATTGCACAATTTTTTTTCAACAAAGTTTGGATTTTTTTTTACCACTTAGATAAAACGTAACCTAAACATGTTTGGTGTCTATGAACTCATAATGACCTAGAGAATCATAATGGCAGGTCAGTTTTAACATTTAGTAAACCTAGCAAAAAAGCCAAACAAAAATCAAGTGTGGGATTGAACTTTTTTTGCAATTTCACCGCACTTGCAATCTTTTTCCCGTTTTCTAGTACATGACATGCTAAAACCAATGATGTTGTTCAAAAGTGCAACTTGTCCCGCAAAAAACAAGCCCTCACATGGCCATATTGACGGAAAAATAAAAAAGTTATGGCTCTGGGAACGAGAGGAGTGAAAAATGAGAACGCAAAAACGGAAAAGGGCAAGGTCTTGAAGGGGTTAAAGGAACGAGCCGGGATGGGTGACAGTATTATAGTTAAGAGGCACAGGATGGGGAACATTATTACAGTAAGGGGGACATTACTAGATGAGAAGGCAAACATATGTCTTCACGGGATTTGGAATGCTGAACATGCAGGGGGTGAATTGTAATGAGAAGCCATGATCTCTCCAAAGAACGCTTGCGGGATGTGCCATTAATGAGGAGAGACTGCCATCTACTGGCCAGGTGAAATCAAGCGGAACCAAATTGTGCTAGAAGATTTGAAGGAGGAGTGACTTCATGTTCTTGACTGGATCAGGTGACCAACAAGAATGACCTCCGTGATATAAAAGCCTTGCATACCAAACCAGATGGGGATTTGGCGCAAGAAAAGAGAGTGGAGCAGACGTGCTGCAGGCATGTCACTGAGGCCAGCGTGACAAGCCTCAGCGGGAAGCCGACACCATGGAAGGGTCATGCATTGCCTGTCAAGGCGCGGCTTCCACTCAAGTTCCGTCTGTACTAGTCAGGATCGAGATCCAAGCCTCACACAAGTAAAGCCAAGAAAACCAGATCTCACCTGTCAAGAGCCGAGGCCTAGTTTGTTCCTCTCCAATCCGGAGAGATTTCCGTCAGCGGTAAAGCCGAGAAGATCTGAGAGGAGACTGCAACAGGCGAGGCAGAGGGACAGCGAATGTGAGCAGGGCCTCACTCCCAGCTATAATCTACGGTACTGGGAACGTCTGAGATCAGGTTGGGAAGTGGCCATTTGGCGCGTGGGAGGCTCAACGGGATTTGATAGACTACGTGAGGAAGAGACTTGCGGCCAAGCTGGAAAACCCGCTGCATACCAAATGTTAAAGATAGGCTCACAGGACGCATGCAGAAGTATGCGGAAGTAGGCTTAACAGAGGACGTACGCAGCCCTCCGCAAAGCCCCCAAACGCAAATGTGAACCCGGCCTTACCTCACTGTGCGTGTAGATGCACTGACATTTGACTGTGTTGCTGAGCAAATGCTGCACTGGTGTTGAACCAATCTCATAGTTCAGAGGCGTAGCTAGGGTTTCAACTTAAGGTACCGTCACACTGAACGATATCGCTAGCGATCCGTGACGTTGCAGCGTCCTGGCTAGCGATATCGTTCAGTTTGACACGCAGCAGCGATCAGGATCCTGCTGTGATGTCGTTGGTCGCTGCAGAAAGTCCAGTACTTTATTTCGTCGCTGGACTCCCTGCAGACATCGCTGAATCGGCGTGTGTGACACCGATTCAGCGATATCTTCACTGGTAACCAGGGTAAACACTGGTTACCAGCGTAAAAGTTAAAAAAAACAAACACTACATACTTACATTCTGCTGTCTGTCCCTGGCGCTGTGCTTCTCTGCTCTGGCTGTGAGCGCCGGCCAGCCGGAAAGCACAGCGGTGACGTCACCGCTCTGCTTTGCGGCCGCTGTGCTCACAGTCAGTGCAGAGGAAAGCACAGCGCCGGGGACAGACAGCGGAAGGTAAGTATGTAGTGGTTGTTTTTTTTTTTACTTTTACGATGGTAACCAGGGTAAACATCGGGTTACTAAGCGCGGCCCTGAGCTTAGTAACCCGATGTTTACCCTGGTTACCGGCATCGTTGGTCGCTGGAGAGCTGTCTCTGTGACAGCTCTCCAGCGACCAAGCAGCGACGCTGCAGCGATCGACATCATTGTCGGTATCGCTGCAGCGTCGCTCAGTGTGAAGGTACCTTTAGGGGGGGCGAAACATCTGAGTGGGCCCCTAACCAGCTACCCCTGATGACAGCTACGGTTGCGCACTCTAATTGTGAATATAGTGGAACCTCAGAATATGACCGCACTGTTATTGAAAATAAATCTATATACAAAAATGAACATTGACTTTGCCGCCATATTGTGACGATATGCCACTTTGATGGTCACAATACTCTTGAGTGCCCCTATAACAAAGATGCTTAAGTGCCCACTTAACATTTAATAATGTCCCCTAAGTTCCCCCATGTACTGCTCCATTATGCACAGTATGGTGAGCTCAAAGCTTCCCTATACACAGTCTAAGGTCCCCAGAGCTCCCCTATACCCAGTATGATGATTCTATAATTCCCCTATACACCGTATGATGTTCCCACTGCTCCCCTCTACACAGTATGATACCACTGCTCCCCTATAGATAGTATGAGCCCAATGCTCCCCTATACACAGTATAATGCTGACAGAACTCCACTATAGAAAGTATAATGCTCCCCAGAGCTCCCCTATATACAGTGTAATGGGCCAACAGCTCCCATATGCACAATATGCTTTCACAATTCCCTATACACAGTATGATGGGCCTGCAGCTCCTGTCAAACAGTATGTCCCCCACAGTTCCCTATACACAGTATGATGGGCACACAACTCCCTTATACACAGTATGATGGGCCCGCTGCTCCCATATACACAGTATGATGTGTGCACAGCTTCCTTATACACAGTATGATGTACTCACAGCTCCCTTATACACAGTATGATGGGCCCGCAGTTTCCTTATACACAGTATGATGGACCCACAGCTCCCTTATACACAGTATGATGGGCCCACAGCTCCCTTATACACAGTATGATGTACTCACAGCTCCCTTATACACAGTATGATGGATCCGCAGCTCCCTTATACACAGTATGATGGGCCCACAGCTCCCTTATACACAGTATGATGGGCCCGCAGCTCCCTTATACACAGTATGATGGGCCCTTAGCTCCCTTATACACAGTATGATGGGCCCGCAGCTCCCTTATACACAGTATGATGGGCCCGTAACTCCCTTATACACAGTATGATGGGCCCGCAGCTCCCTTATACACAGTATGATGGGCCCGCAGCTCCCTTATACACAGTATGATGGGCCCGCAGCTTCCTTATACACAGTGTGATGGATTCACAGCTCCCTGTCATGATTTGGATGTCCCGGTCATTTACTCATCCTCCGGCATATTCACTATTTTGTGGCACTGCTGCAGTGCCGCTGCTCAAATGTGTGAGCGCAGCTTCTGACTGGCCAGAAGATAGAAGCTATGTCACAAGCGCTCAATGTTAGACTATGAGGCTATGTGCACTTGTTGCGGATTCGTGTGCGGAATTACCGTGGATTTCCTGTGTTTTTTGTGCAGATTTCACATGCATTTTTACACCTGCGGATTCCTATACAGGAGCAGGTGTAAAACGCTGCGGAATCTGCAAAAAGAATTGACATGCTACGGAAAATACAACGCAGCATTTCCATGTGATATTTTCCGCACTATGTGCACTGCGGATTTGGTTTTCCATAGGTTTACATGGTACTGTAAACCTGATGCAAAACTGCTGTGAATCCGCAGCGGCTAAACCGCAACGTGTGCACATAACCTGAGTGTGAGAAAGAGGCCAGAACGAGGCTCCCATAGACTCACATTGATTAGTGACCTCTGCGCTGCTCCATGAAACACTGGGGCAGCGGACAGGTCACAAACTGCAGGAGACGCAGCCGAGTGGAGACAAAAACAGATGAAGCCACCAGAAGGTGAGTATCAGACAGAGGGCAGCGGACTTGGATTTTCAGCACTGCTCCAGCAATGAAATAAAAAATAATGCTGGAGTGGTGCTGTAAATGTGATGCAGCTCTTGGTTACTGTATGCGGGCTCCTTATACTAATACTCATAAAAGACCCAGATGGTACGTATCAAAAGCCCCCTAACCCCACCCCCCATCCCCAATCTCCAGCCTCCCCAGACAGCAAATATTACATGTGATGGAGCACATATACTATCATAACATTATATTCAGACCCCAGTGACCTGCCCCCCTCCCCCACTTCAGCCCCAATACCCCCCTGGTCTCACATTCACCCCCCAGTACCCTGTCCCCCCTCACTTACTTTCAGCCCCCACACCCCCCAAATGGTCTCACAGTGACATACCTGAATTTAATAAACCTAATAAGTTCCATCCCCACTTACTGATAAAGTTTGCACTGACTGCAGGCAGGACCAGGAAGTAAGTGAAATGCAGGTGGGCACTAGGACCCAGCGTGCCTGGGCCAATCCCAGCGTGCACAGGCTGAAGAAAGAAAACTGCAGCCAGTGAAAGCTTCAGGATCAGGTCAGAGTCAGACAGACGAAACCATTCACTGCAGGAGGGAGACTGCAGCCAGCCACTGTGCTAGCAGCCTGCAGACATCAGATAGGAGCAGACATTATACTGCTCTGCTCCTATGCTGTGTTCTGCCTCCTCACAGAAGTGGCAGTGCCGGCTCCCAGTGGGCCCCTTCATGTGACCGGGCCCGGGGCGATGGCCCCCTCTGCCCCCCCAGTAGCTACGCTACTCTCATAGTTGAATTCTCTTTAGGAGATGATCTTGGCATCTTGTTACCAACTGGACTGGCTTGGATGTCCTGATGCCTTCTTCACAGTAATTGAACTTCTCTCTTGAAGATCTTGAGGATCCGATAAATGGTTACAACCAGCAATTTCCTTGCCCTTTTGATACAAAGCAATGATAACTGTACATGTTTTCTTGGATGAAACCATGGAAGAAAAAAAATCATTTCAAGTACTAGCCCCCTTTTAATCTCTTCACCACCCAGCCTGTTCTCACCTTACTGACAAGGCCAAATTTTAAATTTCTGACCCCTGTGAATCTCTTTATGTGGCAATAACTCTGGAACACTTCCTAACAAACAGGCAATCCCTGCATGTGTTGTGGCTGTCGAACAGCCATGAGACACGCAGCTACAGCGGCTCTAACATAATATTAGAGCACGCCGAAGGTGCTCTACTAGCACTCGAGCATGCTTGAATAACACCTTATCCGAGCACGCTTGCTCATCACTATCGCAAAACTTAAAATCACCACCTAAAAATCACTATTGTGCGGTTAGGGCCTTTCTAGTCTGTACAGGGACCAGTTGGATGTAGGTGAGGCATTTCCCTAGTGTGAACACATTCATAACACTTAGGTATACAGGTACAAATAATTTGGACCTTGGAGTAGCAGAAGGGGCCAACGACTGGTCTCTATGTATCTCCACTTCCACTTCTAAGAGCACCAATCACAGGCTAATGTCTGGCAACACCAGGCATCGCCTGAACCCGCTCTGATTGGTGCGATTGATGATTACATCGATCGCACCAATCACAGGGCATAGACGCGGTGTGACCGCCCTGTGACCTGCCTAGGATCAGAGCTGTAAGAGCACCGACCCTAGGCTGGTGCCTGGCAACGCCAGCATCACCTCAGCCAGCTCTGATTGGTGCGATTGATGATGACATCGATTGCACCAGTCACAGCACACAGAAACGGTGTGACCACTCTGTGACTTGTCTGTGATCGCTCTGCCCGTCCTCATAGTAGCTGAGGATTTGTACAGGGTGGTCATGCTGTCCAATCTGCGCTGTTCTGGGCCGTGTGGTGCTACAGAAACCTGTGACACCACAATAGCTCACTACACTGACTGCTAGAGAACACAGAAGAAAAAAAGAGAGAAAAATGGAGAGAGAAGACGGAAGACATCTGTAAAAAGATCCCTGCCTGATCACTCCTCATCCACCCCAATCCCCCTCTCCACCCTCCCCGCTCTTTTTGCCCCCTTCTTCTCACCCCCCAACCCACCTTTCTGCAGTAACGCTGGCCGATTGTGAGCCGTGTGAAGCCTGTGAGACTACAACCCTGCTCCTGAAGAACACAGAAGAAGGAAGAGAGAAGAAAGAAGAAAGCAGAGACAAGACAACTGTAAGTTCTTTGGGACCTAAAGTAAAAATTTTTCCTTTCACATTTCATTAATTGCTGTAAAGCACGTGAAGGGTTAAACACTTTTTGAATGAGGCTTTGAGCACCTTGAGGGGTGCAGTTTTTAGAATGGTGTCACTTTTAGGTATTTTCTGTCATATAGACCTCTCAAAGTGACTTCAAATGTGATGTGGTCCCTAACAAAACGTTTTTCTAAATTTTGTTAGAAAAATGAAAAATCACTGGTTAAATTTGAACCCTTATAACTCTCTAACAAAAAAATGTTGGTTCCGAAATTGTGCTGATGTAAAGTAGACTTGTGGGAAATGTTATTTATAAACTATTTTGTGTGACATATCTGTGTGATTTAATGGCATGAAAATTCAAAGTTTGAAAATTGTGAAATTTTAAATTTTTTTGCCAAATTTCCATGTTTTTTCACAAATAGACACAAGTCTTATTGAAGAAATTTTACACCTATCATGAAATACAATATGTTACAAAAAAAATCTCGTAATCACCGGAATCCGATGAAGCATTCCAGAGTTATTACCTCATAAAATGACAGTGGTCTGAATTGTAAAAATTGTTTTGGTCATTAACATGCAAACCACCTTCGGGGGTAAAGGGGTTAAGAAAATGCCCAGTGCGATCACAGTAGAGGCAAAGTCTGAGATTTCACCATTATTTCCTCTCAAAGGCCCAAGAACTGGCAGCTAATACTTCCATCGTTTCCACCTCAGGTAAGTGGACAGATTCGGGGGGAAAGACCAAAACACCTTGCTGCTCACCACACCTCTCCCGAATTTTGCAATCCATCTGAATGGCTTGGCTCATGGCCTCCCCCAAGGAACAAGGTGGAGTAAGAAGAGACAGAGCATCCTTAAAGGGAACCTGTCACCCCGTTTTTTGAGATTGAGCTATAAATACTGTTAAATAGGGCCTGCGCTGTGCGTTACTATAGTGTATGTAGTGTACCCTGATTCCCCATGTATGCTGAGAAATACATTACCAAAGTCGCCGTTTTCGCCTGTCAATCAGGCTGGTCTGGTCAGGTGGGCGTGTTCACAACGCTCTTTTCTTCCCCAGCTTTCCGTTGGTGGCGTAGTGGTGTGCGCATGTCCAGAGTTCCGACTTCCCTGCGCCCACGTGAAGACACAGCGCGCGATCTGCGCTGTAATCCCTTGCATCGGTGGGGGCGGCCATCTTCCTGGGGCCGCGCGTGCGCAGATGGAGTGCATCTCGGCTTTGGGAAAATGGCCGCCGCGATCTCTAATGCGCACGCGCGGCATCCCGCGGCCATTTTCCTGAAGCCCCGTGCAGCAGAGCACTCCATCTGCGCACGCGCGGCCCCAGGAAGATGGCCGCCCCCACCGATGCAAGGGATTACAGCGCAGATCGCGCGCTGTGTCTTCACGTGGGCGCAGGGAAGTCGGAACTCTGGACATGCGCACACCACTACGCCACCAACGGAAAGCTGGGGAAGAAAAGAGCGTTGTGAACACGCCCACCTGACCAGACCAGCCTGATTGACAGGCGAAAACGGCGACTTTGGTAATTTATTTCTCAGCATACATGGGGAATCAGGGTACACTACATACACTATAGTAACGCACAGCGCAGGCCCTATTTAACAGTATTTATAGCTCAATCTCAAAAAACGGGGTGACAGGTTCCCTTTAAGTGTTTCGCAAAGGCCTCTATGGAACTTGGTACTATAGCCCTCAGCAGAGCGACTTCCCTGTATCAGGTACATGATCTTTGCCTCAGCGACCTGTATCCTCTGAGGTTGATCTTAGATCAAGCTAAAGATGTCAAGAAAGGTGCCACCAAAAGACCGCTCTTGGGCTTGTGGGGACAAAAAATACCCAGGTCTGAGGGCCCCCTCGCAGTAGGGACATGAATATTCGCACTCTCTTGGACTTATCCCATGAGGACTTGGGTCACAGGATAAAAATAGCTTAAAGCTCTGTCTGAACACCCAAAAATGTTTTTTTTATTTGTTTTTTTATCCTGAAAATGTATCAGGAAGGATCACTACTGGTGCGGGAGAGACCAACCAGACATCAGAAGGTTATAGGTGTCATAGCTATTGCCGGCAGCAGAGAGCTCTTTGAAGCACTCAGCACACTAGAAATCTGACCCTGCAGCTGGAACTGTGATGATCCTAGATTCTGGTGCTCCTTGGCCAGATCTTGAGTCATCTGGGTCACATTCGCCACGTGATGGCAAAGTGTATGAATTCAATCCATGCTGATGGAAAAAAAGCATAAAGCCAGTCGCAGAAGGTAGTATATCAAGACAAGATGGCTAGGCAAATGGATGGTGAAAGGCAAGGTCCAAGGCCGGGCAGAAGATCAGAAACAGAGCACCGGTAAACAAGACACACAGACAACACCAAGCTAAACTTTCAACTGGCAATAATCAGACATTGACAGCCAGCTAAATAGCCAGGTAATCATCCAGAATGGGAAAACGCCTCGAAGAAACCCAACACGCCACCTTATTTGCGGTTGGACTGACACTCACAATACTGACAGCTCAGCATGACCCTGATTCTATAGGGTGGCTGAGCTGTTACTCACTGCGTCCGGGACATTGTGAGTGGTGGATTCATGACAATTTTAATTATTTTTACCATTAATGTTTTATTTATGTTTCACGTTTGCAAAAAAAATATCAAAAATGGAAAAAATATATAGTAAAAATATAGGGCCCGCCCGCACACCTATAGTATTAAATTAATGTACATGTCCACAAGTGCATTATGTGGCTAATATAGAAACATACACCATGCGTCTGACATGCTGATCTTTGTTCTTATGAAGAAGTCTGTGAACTTTGAAACACATTGACAATTAAAAATGCAATTCTCTACACATTGCCTCATGGATTCCTTTCTTCATCATTTCTGGAAACCAACGTTGGTGCCTCCGGCAGCACAGAAAAGATCCATCCTTCATTTTATCCTGTCTCCAGGGGTGGATTAAGGGGCCAGGGCCCTGGGCTGTTCAGACACTGTGGGCCCCCCGGTCATGTGATGGGTTCATGCATAACCTCAGGGGCTGACTGGCAAATTTTGGCCTGGGGGGCAAGCACACAGCAGTGGCCCATGAGGAGCGGCTCATCCTTAAAGGGGTTGTCGGATATAATGCTACATGTCTACAGTCACTATGTGTGAATCCTCATATCGTGCGCACTGTGCGTTATGAGGATTCTCTGGTGCCGGCAACAGGTGGTCTTGTGACCACAATCATGCAATATATATATTCCCAGCCACATTTCGACCAGACGGTTTTGGGCCTTGTTCAATACAGTTGCATTCGCCATGCAAGTCTTGTCGGCATGTGACCGCATGTATGCCAATCACAAACTTGCAGCCAGACACATGCCAAATAACCACAGCTCTGCGAGCAATGTGAGATGCACAAGTCTGCAGTCACATAGAATGACACAGAGTGAATGCACCAATGACACATACACACACAGCCCCACTGTATAATGACACATACGCACAGCCATAATGTATGACACGCACGGCACCACTGTAAAATGACACACACACACACAGCCCCACTATATAATTACATACACGCACGCAGCTCACACACACACACGCAGCTCTGACACAAATGCATCACACACACGCAGCCATCACATACACAGGCAGCCATCACACACACAGGCAGCCAGGGGTGGATTAAGGGTAGCCAGGGCCCCGGGCTGTTCAGACACTGTGGGCCCCCTCGGTCATGTGACGGGGGTCATGTGACGGGGGTCACGATATACCTGAACCAGATTATTCCAGGAAAATGGCCGGGCCCTACTCTACTGTAACCTATTAAATTTTTGTTAAAATATGCATTACAATTTAGGAATATTTTGACCAATATCACATACAAGGAACAAATACCACTGCACCATGACCAGACCACAAATTGCAACCACAGTGATCGAATAATATCACATACAAGGAACAAATACCACCGCACCATGCCAACACCACATATTACCACCACTTGGTGACCAAATAGCACACACAAGGGACAAATACCACAACACCATTTCCAGACCACATATTACCACCACATAGTGACTGAATAGTACAATACTGATCAGTAATAAAAAAAACAAAAAAACATAATACTATCACCATAAGTGCCAGTATTCACAGGAGATCTGTACTTAGTATGCAGTGTCTGTGTAGAGGTAATACAGAGATCATTGGTGACATTGTACACAGGACCTCTGTATATAATGTATAGGTAATACAGTGATCACTGGTGGTATTATACACAGGAGCTCTGTATATAATGTGTAGGTTATACAGTGATCACTGGTGACATTGTACACAGGACCTCTGTATATAGTATACAGTGTATAGTGTCAGTGTATAGGTAACACTGACTCACCAGTGATGTCTCTAGGTGAACTCCTTCATCTTTCATCCAGCACAGACTGCCATCATTTCTTCCAGCCAGGACTCGTTTCTGCAAGAAATAACAGTTATCTCGAGCTCCGCTTGCAGAACACATTACTTAATTTTTCACAACTTCTACACAACACCACATGAAGAAAAAAAGGCGACATAGTGTCACTCTGCACAGTAACAGGCCTGCCCCCCCCCCCCCCATTTAAAACAGTATACTAAAAAAAATAAAATAAATACATCACTGCAGTAATAATATCCCTTAATTAGCCCCTATGGTAATAATCCCCATCCTGGCCCCGTATATCTAATTCCTGGCTCCAGCCATATGTTCTCGCATCCTGCCCTCATGAGTATCCATTCTACTCCATATGATCTCCCCATCCTGCCCCATAATCCAATCCTGCCCCATGTCTTTCATTCTGCCCCGTGTCTCCAATCATGCCCCGTATCTACATTCTGCCCATGCCTCCAGTCCTGCCCCCAGTGTGTCCAGCAATCTGCCCCAGTGTGTCCAGCATATTACCCCAGTGTGTCCAGAATATTACCCCCAGTGTGTCCAGCATATTACCCCCAGTGTGTCCAGCATATTACCCCCAGTGTGTCCAGCAATCTGCCCCAGTGTGTCCAGCAATCTGCCCCAGTGTGTCCAGCATATTACCCCCAGTGTGTCCAGCATATTACCCCCAGTGTGTCCAGCATATTACCCCCAGTGTGTCCAGCATATTACCCCCAGTGTGTCCAGCATATTACCCCCAGTGTGTCCAGCATATTACCCCCAGTGTGTCCAGCATTGCCCCCACTGTGTCCAGCAATCTGCCCCAGTGTGTTCAGCATATTACCCCCAGTGTGTCCAGCAATCTGCCCCAGTATGTCCAGCATATTGCCCCAGTGTGTCCAGCAATCTGCCCCAGTGTGTCCAGCAATCTGCCCCAGTGTGTCCAGCATATTACCCCCAGTGTGTCCAGCAATCTGCCCCAGTGTGTCCAGCATTTTACCCCCAGTGTGTCCAGCATATTACCCCCAGTGTGTCCAGCATATTACCCCCAGTGTGTCCAGCAATCTGCCCCAGTATGTCCAGCAATCTGCCCCAGTGTGTCCAGCATATTACCCCCAGTGTGTCCAGCAATCAGCCCCAGTGTGTCCAGCATATTACCCCCAGTGTGTCCAGCAATCAGCCCCAGTGTGTCCAGCATATTACCCCCAGTGTGTCCAGCAATCTGCCCCAGTATGTCCAGCATATTGCCCCAGTGTGTCCAGCAATCTGCCCCAGTGTGTCCAGCAATCTGCCCCAGTGTGTCCAGCATATTACCCCCAGTGTGTCCAGAAATCTGCCCCAGCGTGTCCAGCATATTACCCCCAGTGTGTCCAGCAATCTGCCCCAGTATGTCCATCATATTGCCCCAGTGTCCAGCAATCTGCCCCAGTGTCCAGCAATCTGCCCCAGTGTCCAGCAATCTGCCCCAGTGTGTCCAGCAATCTGCCCCAGTGTGTCCAGCAATCTGCCCCAGTGTGTCCAGCATATTACCCCCAGTGTGTCCAGCAATCTGCCCCAGTATGTCCATCATATTGCCCCAGTGTCCAGCAATCTGCCCGTGTCCAGCAATCTGCCCCAGTGTCCAGCAATCTGCCCCAGTGTCCAGCATTGCCCCCAGTGTGTCCAGCAGTCTGCCCCAGTGTGTCCAGCATATTACCCCCAGTGTGTCCAGCAATCTGCTCCAGTGTGTCCAGCATATTGCCCCAGTGTGTCCAGCAATCTGCCCCAGTGTGTCCAGCAATCTGCCCCAGTGTGTCCAGCATATTACCCCAGTGTGTCCAGCATATTACCCCCAGTGTGTCCAGCATATTACCCCCAGTGTGTCCAGCATATTACCCCCAGTGTGTCCAGCATATTACCCCCAGTGTGTCCAGCATTGCCCCCACTGTGTCCAGCAATCTGCCCCAGTGTGTCCAGCATATTACCCCCAGTGTGTCCAGCAATCTGCCCCAGTATGTCCAGCATATTGCCCCAGTGTGTCCAGCAATCTGCCCCAGTGTGTCCAGCAATCTTCCCCAGTGTGTCCAGCATATTACCCCCAGTGTGTCCAGCAATCTGCCCCAGTGTGTCCAGCATATTACCCCCAGTGTGTCCAGCAATCTGCCCCAGTATGTCCAGCAATCTGCCCCAGTATGTCCAGCATATTGCCCCAGTGTGTCCAGCAATCTGCCCCAGTGTGTCCAGCATATTACCCCCAGTGTGTCCAGCAATCAGCCCCAGTGTGTCCAGCATATTACCCCCAGTGTGTCCAGCAATCTGCCTCAGTGTGTCCAGCAATCTGCCTCAGTATGTCCAGCATATTGCCCCAGTGTGTCCAGCAATCTGCCCCAGTGTGTCCAGCAATCTGCCCCAGTGTGTCCAGCAATCTGCCCCAGTGTGTCCAGCAATCTGCCCCAGTGTGTCCAGCAATCTGCCCCAGTGTGTCCAGCAATCTGCCCCAGTGTGTCCAGCAATCTGCCCCAGTGTGTCCAGCAATCTGCCCCAGTGTGTCCAGCAATCTGCCCCAGTGTGTCCAGCATATTACCCCCAGTGTGTCCAGCAATCTGCCCCAGCGTGTCCAGCATATTACCCACAGTGTGTCCAGCAATCTGCCCCAGTATGTCCATCATATTGCCCCAGTGTCCAGCAATCTGCCCCAGTGTCCAGCAATCTGCCCCAGTGTCCAGCAATCTGCCCCAGTGTGTCCAGCAATCTGCCCCAGTGTGTCCAGCATATTACCCCCAGTGTGTCCAGCAATCTGCCCCAGTATGTCCATCATATTGCCCCAGTGTCCAGCAATCTGCCCCAGTGTCCAGCAATCTGCCCCAGTGTCCAGCATTGCCCCCAGTGTGTCCAGCAATCTGCCCCAGTGTGTCCAGCATATTACCCCCAGTGTGTCCAGCAATCTGCTCCAGTGTGTCCAGCATATTGCCCCAGTGTGTCCAGCAATCTGCCCCAGTGTGTCCAGCTATCTGCTCCAGTGTGTCCAGCATATTACCCCCAGTGTGTCCAGCAATCTGCCCCAGTATGTCCATCATATTGCCCCAGTGTCCAGCATTGCCCCCAGTGTGTCCAGCATATTACCCCCAGTGTGTCCAGCATTGCCCCCGTGTCCAGCATTGCCCCCACTGTGTCCAGCAATCTGCCCCAGTGTCCAGCATATTACCCCCAGTGTGTCCAGCAATCTGCCCCAGTATGTCCAGCATATTGCCCCAGTGTGTCCAGCAATCTGCCCCAGTGTGTCCAGCATATTACCCCCAGTGTGTCCAGCAATCTGCCCCAGTATGTCCAGCAATCTGCCCCAGTATGTCCAGCATATTGCCCCAGTATGTCCAGCATATTGCCCCAGTATGTCCAGCATATTGCCCCAGTGTGTCCAGCAATCTGCCCCAGTGTGTCCAGCATATTACCCCCAGTGTGTCCAGCAATCAGCCCCAGTGTGTCCAGCATATTACCCCCAGTGTGTCCAGCAATCTGCCCCAGTATGTCCAGCATATTGCCCCAGTGTGTCCAGCAATCTGCCCCAGTGTGTCCAGCAATCTGCCCCAGTGTGTCCAGCAATCTGCCCCAGTGTGTCCAGCATATTACCCCCAGTGTGTCCAGCAATCTGCCCCAGTGTGTCCAGCATATTACCCCCAGTGTGTCCAGCAATCTGCCCCAGTATGTCCATCATATTGCCCCAGTGTCCAGCAATCTGCCCCAGTGTCCAGCAATCTGCCCCAGTGTGTCCATCAATCTGCCCCAGTGTGTCCAGCATATTACCCCCAGTGTGTCCAGCAATCTGCCCCAGTATGTCCATCATATTGCCCCAGTGTCCAGCAATCTGCCCCAGTGTCCAGCAATCTGCCCCAGTGTCCAGCATTGCCCCCAGTGTGTCCAGCAATCTGCCCCAGTGTGTCCAGCATATTACCCCCAGTGTGTCCAGCAATCTGCTCCAGTGTGTCCAGCATATTGCCCCAGTGTGTCCAGCAATCTGCCCCAGTGTGTTCAGCAATCTGCTCCAGTGTGTCCAGCATATTACCCCCAGTGTGTCCAGCAATCTGCCCCAGTATGTCCATCATATTGCCCCAGTGTCCAGCAATCTGCCCCAGTGTCCAGCATTGCCCCCAGTGTGTCCAGCAATCTGCCCCAGTATGTCTAGCAATCTGCCCCAGTATGTCTAGCAATCTGCCCCAGTGTGTCCAGCATTGCCCCAGTGTGTCCAGCAATCAACAAACTGAGTTCTCACCTTAACAGCGCTCCAGGCGGCGAGCTCCCTCCAGCAGCGCGCATTCGCCGGCGACTGACAATGACGTCAGACGCCAGCGACGTGTGCGCTGCGCGTGCGCCTGCGGCCGACTTCAGCTGCCAGCCTCCAATTGGCTGGCGGCTGTTGTTGTTAACTATTGACGTGCGGGCACGCGCCCGCACGTCAATAGGAAACCGCCACAGCGCCGGTAGGGGCCCGGTGAGCAGATGAGACGGGGCCCGATGCGGGCCCCCTCTCTCTGCCAACCGGGCCCATATATGATACGCCAGTCAGGGCACAGGCAGTAATGCCCTGATGGTGGCGGGCAATCTGTGCGGTAGCCCAGGCCCCCCCACACCACTTGGCCCTGGGCTACCGCCTATATTGACCCTCTTATAATCCGCCCCTGTTCACGCAGACATCACATACATGCATGCAGCCATCACACACATGCATGCAGCCATCACACACATGCATGCAGCCATCACACACATGCATGCATGCAACCATCACACACACATGCATGCATGCAGCCATCACACACATGCATGCAGCCATCACACACATATGCATGCAGCCATCACACACACATGCATGCAGCCATCACACACACATGCATGCAGCCATCACACACACATGCATGCAGCCATCACACACACATGCATGCAGCCATCACACACACATGCATGCAGCCATCACACACATGCATGCAGCCATCACACACACATGCATGCAGCCATCACACACATGCATGCAGCCATCACACACACATGCATGCAGCCATCACACACATGCATGCAGCCATCACACACACACATGCATGCAGCCATCACACACATGCAACCATCACACACATGCATGCAGCCATCACACACATGCATGCAGCCATCACACACATGCAGCCATCACACACATGCAGCCATCACACACATGCAGCCGTCACACACATGCATGCAGCCATCACACACATGCATGCAGCCATCACACACATGCATGCAGCCATCACACACATGCATGCAGCCATCACACACACATGCATGCAGCCATCACACACATGCATGCAGCCATCACACACACGCATGCAGCCATCACACACACGCATGCATGCAGCCATCACACACACACGCATGCAGCCATCACACACATGCATGCAGCCATCACATACACAACACACCAGATACCAGGCTCATACACACATCACACACTCTCCTCTGTGGTGCAGGGGCGGCTGATGTCCATGTGCAGCTCTTCAGTTTCTCCTGCTCACAGCTCTGCACTGTCCGGCACCTCCCCCGTCTCTCCTTCTCTGCCGGGATAACAGATAAGAGCAGGAGAAGCTGGAGCTCCATGCACACACAGGCGGGTATGCTGAGTCTGACCTTTCATCTTGATTGCTGCTGGCTCTCTCCCTCAGAGTGGCAGCGCCGCACAGGAGCCTGCTCCTCACATACCCCTGCAGCCTACATGTCGGCTGCTGGCGGGATGACGCCACCGCGCACTACAGGTGGCGCTATGTCTTGCAATCACTGCTACTGCTAGTCCTCCAGCGGCCCTGTGCAGCTGCTTAGGCACCGGCCCGGGGGGCATATGCATTCCTGCCACCTGGGCCAGTCCGCGCCTGCATAACCTGAACCAGATTATTCCAGAAAAATAGATGCTGTGTGAAACTATAACATGTCAAACATCCATTGATCTAGTCAATTTACCCTTCAGTTAGGAAGAACCCCCCCCACAATACTATCCCCATAAGTGCCAGTATTCACAAGAGATCTGTACCTAGTATGCAGTGTCTGTGTAGAGGTAATACAGTGATCACCAGTGACATTATACACAGGACCTCTGTATATAGTATACAGCAGGCGTGTCAAACTGCATTCCTCGAGGGCTGCAAACAGGTCATGTTTTCAGGATTTCCTTGTACTGCATAGGTGATAATTTAATCACCAACTCATTATTTGTATAGGTGATTAAATTATCACCTGTGCAGTACAAGGAAATCCTGAAAACATGACCTGTTTTCAGCCCTCGAGGAATGCAGTTTGACACCCCTGGTATACAGTGTATAGTGTCAGTGTATAGGTAACACTGACTCAACAGTGACGTCTCTAGGTGAAGTCCTTCATATTTCATCCAGCACAGACCGCCATCACTTCATCCAGCCAGGACTTGTCTCTGCAGGAAATAAGACAGTTATCTCGAGCTCCACTTGCAGAACACATTACTTACTTTTTCCCAACTTCTACATTACACCACATGAAGAAAAAGACGCAACATAGTATCACTCTACGCAGTAACAGGACAGCCTCCCCATTTAAAACAGTGTCCTCAAAAAATAAAATAAATACATCACTGCAGTAATAATATCCCTTAAATAGCCCCTATGGTAATAATATTCCCCATCCTAGCCCCCATGTGTCTTATTCCTGACTTCAGCCATATGTTCTCCCATCCTGCCCATGAGTATCCATTCTGCCCCATAGGATCTCTCCATCCTGCCCCATATGATCTCCCCATTCTGCCCCATCAGTCTCCATCGTATTCATCCTGCCCCATGATCCTGCACGATCTGTCTCCAATCCTGCCCCCGGTGTGTCTACAATCCTGCCCCATGTCTTTCATTCTGCCCCATGTCTCCAATCATGCCCCGTATCTACATTCTGCCCATGTCTCCAATCCTGCCCCATCTGTCTCCAGTCCTGCCCCCAGTGTGTCCAGCATCTCTGCCCCAATGTCCAGCATCTCTGCCCCCAGTGTCCAGCATTTCTGCCCCCAGAGTCCAGCATCTCTGCCCCCAGTGTCCAGCATCTCTGCCCCCAATGTCCAGCATCTCTGCCCCCAATGTGTCCAGAATCCTGCTCCCAATGTCCAGCATCTCTGCCCCCAGTGTGTCCAGCATCCTGCTCCCAGTGTGTCCAGCATCCTGCCTCCAGTGTGTCCAGCATCCTGCCCCCTGTGTCCAGCAAATTGCTCCCAGTGTGTCCAGCAATCTGCCCCAGTGTCTCCAGCATTCTGCCCCCAGTGTGTCCAGCAATCTGCCCCAGTGTCTCCAGCATATTGCTCCCAGTGTGTCCAGCATTCTGCCCCAGTGTGTCCAGCATATTGCCCCCAGTTTGTCCAGCATTCATCCCCCAGTGTGTCCAGCATCCTGCCCCCAGTGTGTCCAGCATCCAGCCCCCAGTGTCCAGCATCCTGCCCCCAGTGTGTCCAGCATATTGCCCCCAGTGTGTCCAGCATATTGCCCCCTGTGTGTCCAGCAAATTGCCCCCAGTGTGTCCAGCAATCTGCCCCAGTGTCTCCAGCATTCTGCCCCAGTGTGTCCAGCAATCTGCCTCAGTGTCTCCAGCATATTGCTCCCAGTGTGTCCAGCATTCTGCCCCAGTGTGTCCAGCATATTGCCCCCAGTTTGTCCAGCATTCATCCCCCAGTGAGTCCAGCATCCTGCCCCCAGTGTGTCCAGCATCCAGCCCCCAGTGTGTCCAGCATCCTGCCTCCAGTGTGTTCAGCATCCTGCCCCCTGTGTGTCCAGCATATTGCCCCCAGTGAGTCCAGCAATCTGCCCCAGTGTCTCCAGCATTCTGCCCCCAGTGTGTCCAGCAATCTGCCCCAGTGTCTCCAGCATATTGCTCCCAGTGTGTCCAGCATTTTGCCCCAGTGTGTCCAGCATATTGCCCCCAGTTTGTCCAGCATTCATCCCCCAGTGTGTCCAGCATCCTGCCCCCAGTGTGTCCAGCATCCTGCCCCCAGTGTGTCCAGCATCCTGCCCCCAGTGTGTCCAGCATATTTCCCCCAGTGTGTCCAGCATATTGCCCCCTGTGTGTCCAGCAAATTGCCCCCAGTGTGTCCAGCAATCTGCCCCAGTGTCTCCAGCATTCTGCCCCCAATGTGTCCAGCAATCTGCCCCAGTGTCTCCAGCATATTGCTCCCAGTGTGTCCAGCATTCTGCCCCAGTGTGTCCAGCATATTGCCCCCAGTTTGTCCAGCATTCATCCCCCAGTGTGTCCAGCATCCTGCCCCCAGTGTGTCCAGCATCCTGCCCCCAGTGTGTCCACCATCCTGCCCCCAGTGTGTCCAGCATATTGCCCCCAGTGTGTCCAGCATATTGCCCCCTGTGTGTCCAGCATATTGCCCCCAGTGTATCCAGCAATCTGCCCCAGTGTCTCCAGCATATTGCCCCCAGTGTGTCCAGGATATTGCCCCCAGTGTGTCCAGCATATTGCCCCCAGTGTATCCAGCAATCTGCCCCAGTGTGTCCAGCATCCTGCCCCCAGTGTGTCCAGGATATTGCCCCCAGTGTGTCCAGCATATTGACCCCAGTGTGTCCAACATATTGCCCCCAGTGTGTCCAGCATATTGCCCCCAGTGTGTCCAGCATATTGCCCCCAGTGTGTCCAGCATTCTGGCCCGGGCCCCCCGGATTGCCGTTCGCAATAAAAACAACAAAAACCTAGTTCTCCTCACCTGTCTGCACTCCTTTGGTGATGCTCCCTCCAGCAGCGCGCACTAGCCGGCGACTGACAATGACATCAGACGCCGGCGACGTGCGCACTGCGGCTGACTTCAGCTGCCAGCCTCCAACTGGCTGGCGGCTGTCAACTGTTGATGTGCGGGCGCGCGCCCGCACGTCTATAGCGTTAAACTGTCGCAGCGCCGGTAGGGGCCCAGTGAGCCCCCTCTGCCCACCGGGCCCATACGCCAGTCAGGGCAGTAATGCCCTGATGGCAGCGGTCAATCTGAGCAGTTGCCCAGGGCCCTCCCACACCACTGGGCCCTGGGCTACCGCCCAAATTGACCTCATTATAATCCGCCACTGCCTGTCTCTGTATGCTTCCTTGGGTTTGCAGTGGCCAGTTATTTGAGCTTATTATGGTGTTGTGGTCCCACATCCCTGCACTTACTGTTCTCCATCCTTTATCCGGGTAAGACCCTATTTTGTGCTATTGGTTGCCAGCTTTCCTATTGAACACGTGATTAAAAACTAGCTGAATTCTTGAAAGCTCCATGTAGAAACAAGAAGTCTCTTTTCCCTGCATGAGTGCACTAGTGATGAGCGAGTGTACTCGTTGCTAGGGTTTTCCCGAGCACGCTCGAGTGATCTCCGAGTATTTGTTATTGCTCGGAGATATAGTTTTCATCGCCTCAGTTGCATGATTTATGGCTTCCAGATACGCTGAATACATGTGGGAATTCCTTAACAAACAGGCATTCCTCACATGTATTCAGCGTATCTGAAAGCCAAAAATCATGCAACTGAGGCGATGAAAACTATATCTCTGAGCAATAACAAATACTCGGAGGTCACCCGAGCGTGCTCGGGAAAACCCGAGCAACGAGTATACTCGCTCATCACTAATAATGACTCATGCAGGGAAAAGAGACTTCTTGTTTTCATTATTTGAGCCTCAAGATCGGAATATTGGTTGAAAATATATCAATAAAATAAATTATAATATATAAATGAAATACAGACATTAAAAAGAACTAGTAAAAATGTGTTTAAAAAATGGAAAATATTTATTTGGTAGTTGAGATGGAGAATGTGAAAGATTATCGATCTCTGAAGGTTCCTTGTTATAATTTCTCTTAGTTTACTAATGGTTGTGTGAGGAATTCTCTGCCACGCTGAATGCACTTGGGCACCAAATCATCAAGATCTGATGCTGGCAGATCCCTTTGCAATTGCCATCCACTGACATCCCAGATGGGTGCTTGAATCTGAAGACTCTGGAAATGATTTAAAGACTTTTGAAATTTTCAAGTTTTAAACACAAGGGGAGCAGCTGCAGATATTTGGCATGAAAACCTAGTGTAATGCTGCTCGCATAAGGCCTGCAGTAAATGTGAGCAGACACTTCTGTGTCTGACATCGCTCCTTCCCTCACAGAGATGTGGACAATATCACTGACAGGGCCAATTCTGCTGCTGAGGCAAAAATTGAAATGGCGCACCCATCAGTAGTGGGAAAAAACACATGCAGTGAATAAACACAATTGATTTTTGGGGTTTATTTTTACTGCGTTCAATG
Source organism: Ranitomeya imitator (assembly GCF_032444005.1). Classification (NCBI taxonomy): domain Eukaryota; kingdom Metazoa; phylum Chordata; class Amphibia; order Anura; family Dendrobatidae; genus Ranitomeya; species Ranitomeya imitator. Next base: position 494,317,149 of record NC_091286.1, on the reverse strand, counting down.
TATGACAAAAGAGAATCCGTTACATGATTCCCCTGGTCAGTACGATGACAACAATACTACCCCAAAATTCAGAAGTTTGGAATAAAAACATTGGTTTGTGTTGCCATTTTCTGAGACAACTTAATGTTTTAATTTTTCCAACATTTTTCTGTTTCTGGGCTTGATTTTTCCATGTAGATCTGAAGTGTTTATCTGGTTTGCAAATTATATTTTGATCTCTTTTTGTTGCAGTTTTTCAGGGAGGTGAGGTGACCAAAAACACATTGCATTTGGATTATCTTTCTATTTACGGCATTTCTCATAGGGAAATTTTTATATTTTTATGGATGTGATGATAGAAAGGTATTTGATGTTCCTGAGAAAATTGTGCACTTAGCAGGGGCTGGCTGGCAATTTTTGGTTTGGGGTGAAAGGCAAGCACTGGTCCATCTTTAGGCTTAGATCTCATGTAGAATTCTATTGAATTAATCACAAATGGTTTACTTATTGTTAATAACAATAAGTAAGATATTTGCACTTGATTTCTAATTATACATTAGAAAGATGCTGCAATTTGAGTCACCCACAAATCATAATCACATAGACCCTTCCACAGTATAATATAAATCATCCCCTCCCCCCATAATTATTATTTCATAGCCCCTTGCAGTGATCACCCTTCAGTTATCTTTGAGTTTGTGTTGATTTTTTTTACACCGAGTGATTTCGAAAAAATTAAAATAACTATTTTGCTTAATGGTTGCAGAAATGGTGCTGAAAATCTACAACATTAAAAACTCACCAAATACTCATCATGGGAACGTACAGTAGCTTTAGTACAACAAATATTTGTACCCCTCCCAGGTTATAAGATACGACTACCCTGCAGTAATCAGCCTCCCCTTCCCTCAGATTATAATCACACATCCACTGCTGTATTATAATTAATTAACCCTCATAAATTTAACATACCCCCTTGCAATAATCATTCCCTTCCCTCTGGGATTATAATTACACTCTCCTTTTAGTATAATATTTAATGAGTTATTCCCAATTTATGAAGTTATTCCCATTTATAGGACAGAGGATAACATGCTGATCACAGGTGGTCCCACTGCTGGAGGGCTCTGGAACTTGGTCCTCAATAGCAAATACAGTAGGTGCACATACGCAGCCTCCACTTCACACATTGTCTATATGGGATTGCCAAGTACAGCGCTTGACTATTTCCGGCAGTCCTATAGACAATGAATGGAGCAAAGGATAATCATACACGCACTTCTGATCTATCCATGATGGGGCCGCAGGGTGCCATTCTCAGGGTCCCATAGTCCCACTTTCGAGATCCCTGGGGATCCTAATAGATGGACCTCCACCAATAAGCAATTTACCCCTTATACTATGAAAAGTGAATCGCTTAATTTTTATGCGAATAACCCTTTAAACTCCATGAAGATTATATTAGACCACATAGTGTACACCTGTTGTAATAAATATGTACATTTCACTAAAATCAATCACCGTTCAAAAGATTTGAAGAACAACTGCACCACTTTGAATGCATAACCAGTTGAGCGCTGCCACCAATGTGAGACAGCCACATGCACACAAACCAGTGGCCAATTGATAGCAGCACTCAACATACTGAGTACTACTGTATTAGTTATCAATCTCTCCTAGTGTTATAACCAGCCATGGTCAATGGTATCTCTCGGCCCACAAGTGCAGAGCTCTATCAGGAAGCATTCCAAAGGCGTATTTTAAATGGAATCTGTCACCTCGTTTTGCCGCTATAAGCTGCGGCCACCGCCACTAGGGGCTTATCTACAGCATTCTGTAATGCTGTAGATAAGCCCCTGATGTAACCTGAAAGATGAGAAAAACAAGTTAGACTATACTCACCCAGGGGCGGTCCGGGTCCAATGAGCGTCGCAGCTCCAGGTCCGGCGCCTCCCATCTTCATGTGATGACGTCCTCTTCCTTGCTTCTGTTGCGGCTCCTGCACAGGCATTATTCTCTGCCTTGTTGAGGTCAGAGCAAAGTACTGCAGTGCGCAGGCGCTGGGAAAGGTCAGAGAGGTCTGGCGCCTGCGCACTGCAGAACTTTATGCTGCCTGTTGTGAATTCCGCTCTTGGGCTCCCTCTGGTGGTTGTAAGTGGCACTTTTGTGAGTTCTGCTCTTGGGCTCCCTCTTGTGGTTTCTAGTGGTATGGCTGCTCCTTGGAGTTAGCTGTTATCAGCTGCCTCCACTTATCGTCTCTTCTGCTTGGCTATTTAAGTCTGGCTCTATCTTCAGCCAGTGCCACTTGTAAATGGTTCCTGGTTGGATTCACATCTCTTTGGAGTTCCCTGTTATCCTGACCAGTTCAGCTAAGCTAAGTTTTTGCTTGCCCTTTTCTGTCCATAGATTGTGGACTTATCCATTCTGTGCTTTCTATGCTTGTCCAGATTATCAGTGTGAATTAATTCTGTCTTACTGGAAGCTCTGGGAGGCAGATTTGCCCTCCACACCTTTAGTCAGGTGTGGAGATTTTTTGTAAACTCTGCGTGGATTTTTGTAGTGTTTTATACTGACCGCACAGTATTCCATCCTGTCCTATCTATTTAATTAGACTGGCCTCCTGTGCTCATCCTGGTTTCATTCTGTGTATGTCTTTTCCCTCTCCACTCACAGTCATGATTTGTGAGGGGCTAATCTATCCTTTGGGGATTTTCTCTGAGGCAAGATAGCTTTCCTGCTTCTATCTTTAGGGGTAGTTAGCTCTTAGGCTGTGATGAGATGCCTAGGGAGAGTTAGGAGCATTCCACGGCTACTTCTAGTGTTGTGTTGAGCTTAGGGACTGCGGTCAGTACAGTTACCACTTCCTTCAGAGCTCGTTCCATGTTGCTCCTAGACCACCGTATCATAACAGTACAAGTGGCCAAAAATGAATTAAATGCATCTCAAAAGAAGGAAAAGAAAGTTCTGAACCATTTTTTTTTCTGTGCTCTAGTTTGTCTTTTTTCTTTCTTTTCTTCTTGATATCTGGGTGGTTCAGGATATATGCTTTGGCATGGATGTTCAGGGTTTGTTTTCTCGTGTGGATCAACTTGCTGCAAGAGTACAGAGTATCCAGGACTATGTTGTCCAGACTCTGGCTTTAGAGCCCAGAATTCCTACTCCTGATTTGTTTTTTGGGGACAGATCCAAGTTTTTGAACTTTAAAAATAACTTCAAATTGTTTTTTGCTTTGAAACCCCGTTCTTCTGGTGATCCCATTCAGCAAGTAAAAATCATCATATCCTTGCTGCGTGGTGACCCTCAAGACTGGGATTTTTCTCTTGAAACAGGGGATCCGGCATTATTGAATGTAGATGCATTTTTTCAAGCACTCGGATTATTGTATGACGAACCTAATTCTGTGGATCATGCGGAAAAAACCCTGTTGGCCTTGTGTCAAGGTCAGGAAGCGGCAGAGTTATACTGCCAGAAATTTAGAAAATGGTCTGTGCTCACTAAATGGAATGAAGAGGCTCTGGCTGCTATTTTCAGAAAAGGTCTTTCTGAAACCCTTAAATATGTTATGGTGGGCTTTCCTACGCCTGCCGGTTTGAGCGAATCTATGTCTCTAGCCATTCAGATTGATCGGCGTCTGCGCGAGCGCAAAGCTGTGCACCATATGGCAGTATCCTCTGAGCAAAGTCCTGAACCTATGCAATGTGATAGGATTTTGACTAGAATAGAACGGCAGGAATTCAGACGTCAGAATAGGCTGTGTTTTTACTGTGGTGATTCGGCTCATGTTATCTCTGATTGCCCTAAGCGTACTAAGAGAGTCGCTAGGTCTGTTACCATTAGTACTATACAGCCTAAATTTCTCTTATCTGTGACCCTGGTTTGCTCATTGTCGTCCTTTTCTGTCATGGCATTTGTGGATTCAGGCGCTGCCCTGAACTTAATGGACTTAGAATTCGCCAGGCGCTGTGGTTTTTCATTGCAGCCTTTGCAGAGCCCTATTCCTTTGAGGGGCATTGATCCTACACCCTTGGCCAAGGATAAACCTCAGTACTGGACACAGATGACTATGTACATGGCTCCTGCACATCAGGAAGATTGCCGTTTTCTGGTGTTGCATAACCTGCATGATGTTGTTGTACTGGGATTTCCATGGTTACAGGAACATAATCCGGTGCTGGATTGGAAAACTATGTCGGTGACTAGTTGGGGTTGTCGAGGAGTACATAGTGACGTTCCTTTGATGTCAATTTCCTCTTCCCCCTCTTCTGAGGTCCCTGAGTTTTTGTCGGATTTCCAGGATGTATTTGATGAGCCCAAGTCCAGTTCCCTTCCTCCGCACAGAGACTGTGATTGTGCTATTAACTTGATTCCTGGTTGTAAGTTCCCTAAGGGCCGACTTTTCAATCTGTCTGTGCCAGAGCATGCCGCCATGCGGAGCTATGTTAAGGAATCTTTGGAGAAAGGGCATATTCGGCCCTCTTTGTCACCATTGGGAGCGGGTTTCTTTTTTGTTGCTAAGAAGGATGGCTCCTAGAGACCCTGTATTGATTATCGTCTTCTTAATAAGATCACGGTCAAATTCCAATACCCCTTGCCTTTGCTTACTGATTTGTTTGCTCAGATTAAGGGGGCTAGTTGGTTTACTAAGATTGACCTCCGAGGGGCATATAATCTTGTTCGTATTAAACAGGGTGATGAATGGAAAACTGCATTTAATACGCCCGGAGGCCATTTTGAATACCTTGTGATGCCATTTGGGCTCTCTAATGCTCCATCTGTGTTCCAGTCTTTCATGCATGATATTTTCCGCAATTATCTTGATAAATTCATGGTCGTATATTTGGATGATATTTTGATTTTTTCCGATGATTGGGAGTCTCATGTGAAGTAGGTCAGGATGGTGTTCCAGATCCTTCGTGATAATGCTTTATTTGTGAAGGGGTCTAAGTGCCTATTCGGAGTTCAGAAGGTCTCTTTTTTGGGTTTTATTTTTTCTCCTTCGTCTATAGAAATGGATCCTGTTAAGGTCCAAGCTATTCATGACTGGATCCAACTCACATCTGTGAAGGGTCTTCAAAAATTTTTGGGTTTTGCTAATTTCTATCGCCGTTTCATTGCCAACTTTTCCAGTGTGGTTAAGCCCCTTACTGATTTGACGAAGAAAGGCACTGATGTGACGAATTGGTCCTCTGAGGCTGTTGAGGCCTTTCAGGAGCTTAAACGCCGATTTACTTCTGCCCCTGTGTTGCGTCAACCGGATGTTTCTCTTCCTTTTCAGGTTGAGGTCGACGCTTCTGAGATTGGGGCAGGGGCCGTTTTGTCTCAGAGGGTGTCTGATGGTTCTTTGATGAAACCGTGTGCTTTTTTTCCAGAAAGTTTTCGCCTGCGGAACGCAATTATGATGTCGGCAATCGGGAGTTGTTGGCTATGAAGTGGCCGTTTGAGGAGTGGCGACATTGGCTTGAGGGAGCTAAACACTGTGTTGTGGTCCTGACCGATCATAAGAATCTGATTTACCTCGAGTCGGCCAAGCGGCTGAATCCTAGACAGGCTCGATGGTCCCTGTTTTTCTCCCGTTTTGATTTTGTGGTCTCGTATCTTCCGGGATCTAAGAATGTTAAGGTTGATGCCCTCTCTAGGAGTTTTTCGCCTGATTCCCTGGAGTCCTTGAGCCGGTTGGCATTCTTAAGGAGGGGGTGATTCTTTCTGCTATCTCCCCTGATTTGCGGCGGGTGCTTCAGGAATTTCAGGCTGATAGGCCTGACCGCTGTCCAGTGGGGAAGCTGTTTGTTCCTGATAGATGGACAAGTAAGGTAATTTCTGAGGTTCATTGTTCAGTGTTGGCTGGGCATCCTTGGATTTTTGGTACCAGAGATTTGGTTCCTAGGTCCTATTGGCGGCCTTCCTTGTCGCGCGATGTGCGTGCTTTTGTGCAGTCCTGTGGGACTTGCACCCCGGCCAAGCCTTGCTGTTCCCGCGCTAGTGGGTTGCTTTTGCCTTTGCCGGTCCCTGAGAGGCCCTGGACGCATATTTCCATGGATTTTATTTCGGATCTTCCTGTTTCCCAGAAGATGTCTGTTATCTGGGTTGTTTGTGATCGGTTCTCTAAAATGGTCCATCTGGTACCTTTGCCTAAGTTGCCTTCCTCCTCAGATCTGGTTCCATTATTTTTTCAGCATGTGGTTCGTTTGCATGGCATTCCGGAGAATATTGTGTCTGACAGAGGTTCTCAGTTTGTCTCTAGATTTTGGCGGGCCTTTTGTGCTAGGATGGCATTGATTTGTCTTTTTCTTCGGCGTTTCATCCTCAGACTAATGGCCAAACTGAGCAAACTAATCAGACCTTGGAGACCTATTTGAGATGCTTTGTGTCTGCTGATCAGGATGATTGGGTGTCTTTCTTGCCGTTGGCCGAGTTTGCCCTTAATAATCGGGCTAGTTCGGCTACTTTGGTTTCACCTTTCTTTTGTAATTTTGGTTTTCATCCTCGTTTTTCTTCTGGGCAGGTTGAGCCTTCTGATTGTCCTGGTGTTGATTCTGTGGTGGACAGGCTGCAGCAGATTTGGACTCATGTGGTGGACAATTTGACGTTGTCTCAGGAAAGGGCTCAACGTTTTGCCAACCGCCGTCGGTGTGTTGGTCCCCGGCTTTGTGTGGGGGATTTGGTTTGGTTGTCTTCTCGTCATGTTCCTACGAAGGTTTCTTCTCCTAAGTTTAAGCCTCGGTTTATTGGTCCTTATAAAATTTCTGAAATTATTAATCCGGTGTCTTTTCGTTTGGCTCTTCCTGCCTCTTTTGCCATTCATAATGTTTTCCATAGATCTTTGTTGCGGAGATATGTGGTGCCCGTTGTTCCATCGGTTGACCCCGGTGTTGGTTGAGGGAGAGTTGGAATATGAGGTTGAGAAGATTTGGGATTCTCGTTTTTCGAGGCGGAGGCTTCAGTATCTTGTCAAGTGGAAGGGTTATGGCCAGGAGGATAATTCTCCAATGTCCATGCCACCGATTTGGTTCGTGCTTTTCACTTGGCTCGTCCTGATTGGCCTGGGGGCTCTGGTGAGGGTTCGGTGACCCCTCCTGAAGGGGGGGGTACTGTTGTGAATTCCGCTCTTGGGCTCCCTCCGGTGGTTGTAAGTGGCACTTTTGTGAGTTCTGCTCTTGGGCTTCCTCTTGTGGTTTCTAGTGGTATGGCTGCTCCTTGGAGTTAGCTGCCTCCACTTATCGTCTCTTCTGCTCGGCTATTTAAGTCTGGCTCTATCTTCAGCCAGTGCCACTTGTAAATGGTTCCTGGTTGGATTCACATCTCTTTGGAGTTCCCTGTTATCCTGACCAGTTCAGCTAACTAAGTTTTTGCTTGCCCTTTTCTGTCCATAGATTGTGAACTTATCCATTCTGTGCTTTCTATGTTTGTCCAGCTTATCAGTGTGAATTAATTCTGTCTTGCTGGAAGCTCTGGGAGGCAGATTTGCCCTCCACACCTTTAGTCAGGTGTGGAGATTTTTTGTAAACTCTACGTGGATTTTTGTAGTGTTTTATACTGACCGCACAGTATTCCATCCTGTCCTATCTATTTAGTTAGACTGGCCTCCTGTGCTCGTCCTGGTTTCATTCTGTGTATGTCTTTTCCCTCTCCACTCACAGTCATTATTTGTGGGGGGCTAATCTATCCTTTGGGGATTTTCTCTGAGGCAAGATAGCTTTCCTGCTTCTATCTTTAGGGGTAGTTAGTTCTTAGGCTGTGACGAGATGCCTAGGGAGAGTTAGGAGCATTCCACGGCTACTTCTAGTGTTGTGTTGAGCTTAGGGACTGCGGTCAGTACAGTTACCACTTCCTTCAGAGCTCGTTCCATGTTGCTCCTAGACCACTGTATCATAACAGCTGCCCTCAAAAGGGCAAATCAATACACCTGCGCAGGTGCCGCAACAGAAGCAAAGAAAAGGACATCATCGCATGAAGATGGGAGGCGCCGGACCTGCGACGCCCATCGGACCCGAACCTCCCCTGGGTGAGTATAATATAACTTGTTTTTCTTATCTTTCAGGTTACATTAGGGGCTTATCTACAGCATTACAGAATGCTGTAGATAAGCCCCTGATGGCAGTGGCCGCAGTTTATAGCAGCAAAATGAGGTGACAGATTCCCTTTAAAGATTATGATAAAGACACAGATTTATTCTTCTCAGTCCCTTCTATATTCAAGGGATTCAAGCTTCAGGAGGCTAATTTGCATATTCCAGGTGCCTTCTGGGAGAAGCGAAGTCTCCCTAAGCTAGAAGATCGTTGGGTACAGCCGGGACCAGCTGCTTCGAAAGCATCACCAAACCAGGGATTCAAGCTTCAGGAGGCTAATTTGCATATTCCAGGTGCCTTCTGGGAGAAGCGAAGTCTCCCTAAGCTAGAAGATCGTTGGGTACAGCCGGGACCAGCTGCTTCGAAAGCATCACCAAACCAGGGATTCAAGCTTCAGGAGGCTAATTTGCATATTCCAGGTGCCTTCTGGGAGAAGCGAAGTCTCCCTAAGCTAGAAGATCGTTGGGTACAGCCGGGACCAGCTGCTTCGAAAGCATCACCAAACCAGGGATTCAAGCTTCAGGAGGCTAATTTGCATATTCCAGGTGCCTTCTGGGAGAAGCGAAGTCTCCCTAAGCTAGAAGATCGTTGGGTACAGCCGGGACCAGCTGCTTCGAAAGCATCACCAAACCAGGGATTCAAGCTTCAGGAGGCTAATTTGCATATTCCAGGTGCCTTCTGGGAGAAGCGAAGTCTCCCTAAGCTAGAAGATCGTTGGGTACAGCCGGGACCAGCTGCTTCGAAAGCATCACCAAACCAGGGATTCAAGCTTCAGGAGGCTAATTTGCATATTCCAGGTGCCTTCTGGGAGAAGCGAAGTCTCCCTAAGCTAGAAGATCGTTGGGTACAGCCGGGACCAGCTGCTTCGAAAGCATCACCAAACCAGGGATTCAAGCTTCAGGAGGCTAATTTGCATATTCCAGGTGCCTTCTGGGAGAAGCGAAGTCTCCCTAAGCTAGAAGATCGTTGGGTACAGCCGGGACCAGCTGCTTCGAAAGCATCACCAAACCAGGGATTCAAGCTTCAGGAGGCTAATTTGCATATTCCAGGTGCCTTCTGGGAGAAGCGAAGTCTCCCTAAGCTAGAAGATCGTTGGGTACAGCCGGGACTAGCTGCTTCGAAAGCATCACCAAACCAGGGATTCAAGCTTCAGGAGGCTAATTTGCATATTCCAGGTGCCTTCTGGGAGAAGCGAAGTCTCCCTAAGCTAGAAGATCGTTGGGTACAGCCGGGACCAGCTGCTTCGAAAGCATCACCAAACCAGGGATTCAAGCTTCAGGAGGCTAATTTGCATATTCCAGGTGCCTTCTGGGAGAAGCGAAGTCTCCCTAAGCTAGAAGATCGTTGGGTACAGCCGGGACCAGCTGCTTCGAAAGCATCACCAAACCAGGGATTCAAGCTTCAGGAGGCTAATTTGCATATTCCAGGTGCCTTCTGGGAGAAGCGAAGTCTCCCTAAGCTAGAAGATCGTTGGGTACAGCCGGGACCAGCTGCTTCGAAAGCATCACCAAACCAGGGATTCAAGCTTCAGGAGGCTAATTTGCATATTCCAGGTGCCTTCTGGGAGAAGCGAAGTCTCCCTAAGCTAGAAGATCGTTGGGTACAGCCAGGACCAGCTGCTTCGAAAGCATCACCAAACCAGGGATTCAAGCTTCAGGAGGCTAATTTGCATATTCCAGGTGCCTTCTGGGAGAAGCGAAGTCTCCCTAAGCTAGAAGATCGTTGGGTACAGCCGGGACCAGCTGCTTCGAAAGCATCACCAAACCAGGGATTCAAGCTTCAGGAGGCTAATTTGCATATTCCAGGTGCCTTCTGGGAGAAGCGAAGTCTCCCTAAGCTAGAAGATCGTTGGGTACAGCCGGGACCAGCTGCTTCGAAAGCATCACCAAACCAGGGATTCAAGCTTCAGGAGGCTAATTTGCATATTCCAGGTGCCTTCTGGGAGAAGCGAAGTCTCCCTAAGCTAGAAGATCGTTGGGTACAGCCGGGACCAGCTGCTTCGAAAGCATCACCAAACCAGGGATTCAAGCTTCAGGAGGCTAATTTGCATATTCCAGGTGCCTTCTGGGAGAAGCGAAGTCTCCCTAAGCTAGAAGATCGTTGGGTACAGCCGGGACCAGCTGCTTCGAAAGCATCACCAAACCAGGGATTCAAGCTTCAGGAGGCTAATTTGCATATTCCAGGTGCCTTCTGGGAGAAGCGAAGTCTCCCTAAGCTAGAAGATCGTTGGGTACAGCCGGGACCAGCTGCTTCGAAAGCATCACCAAACCAGGGATTCAAGCTTCAGGAGGCTAATTTGCATATTCCAGGTGCCTTCTGGGAGAAGCGAAGTCTCCCTAAGCTAGAAGATCGTTGGGTACAGCCGGGACCAGCTGCTTCGAAAGCATCACCAAACCAGGGATTCAAGCTTCAGGAGGCTAATTTGCATATTCCAGGTGCCTTCTGGGAGAAGCGAAGTCTCCCTAAGCTAGAAGATCGTTGGGTACAGCCGGGACCAGCTGCTTCGAAAGCATCACCAAACCAGGGATTCAAGCTTCAGGAGGCTAATTTGCATATTCCAGGTGCCTTCTGGGAGAAGCGAAGTCTCCCTAAGCTAGAAGATCGTTGGGTACAGCCGGGACCAGCTGCTTCGAAAGCATCACCAAACCAGGGATTCAAGCTTCAGGAGGCTAATTTGCATATTCCAGGTGCCTTCTGGGAGAAGCGAAGTCTCCCTAAGCTAGAAGATCGTTGGGTACAGCCAGGACCAGCTGCTTCGAAAGCATCACCAAACCAGGGATTCAAGCTTCAGGAGGCTAATTTGCATATTCCAGGTGCCTTCTGGGAGAAGCGAAGTCTCCCTAAGCTAGAAGATCGTTGGGTACAGCCGGGACCAGCTGCTTCGAAAGCATCACCAAACCAGGGATTCAAGCTTCAGGAGGCTAATTTGCATATTCCAGGTGCCTTCTAGGAGAAGCGAAGTCTCCCTAAGCTAGAAGATCGTTGGGTACAGCCGGGACCAGCTGCTTCGAAAGCATCACCAAACCAGGGATTCAAGCTTCAGGAGGCTAATTTGCATATTCCAGGTGCCTTCTGGGAGAAGCGAAGTCTCCCTAAGCTAGAAGATCGTTGGGTACAGCCGGGACCAGCTGCTTCGAAAGCATCACCAAACCAGGGATTCAAGCTTCAGGAGGCTAATTTGCATATTCCAGGTGCCTTCTGGGAGAAGCGAAGTCTCCCTAAGCTAGAAGATCGTTGGGTACAGCCGGGACCAGCTGCTTCGAAAGCATCACCAAACCAGGGATTCAAGCTTCAGGAGGCTAATTTGCATATTCCAGGTGCCTTCTGGGAGAAGCGAAGTCTCCCTAAGCTAGAAGATCGTTGGGTACAGCCGGGACCAGCTGCTTCGAAAGCATCACCAAACCAGGGATTCAAGCTTCAGGAGGCTAATTTGCATATTCCAGGTGCCTTCTGGGAGAAGCGAAGTCTCCCTAAGCTAGAAGATCGTTGGGTACAGCCGGGACCAGCTGCTTCGAAAGCATCACCAAACCAGGGATTCAAGCTTCAGGAGGCTAATTTGCATATTCCAGGTGCCTTCTGGGAGAAGCGAAGTCTCCCTAAGCTAGAAGATCGTTGGGTACAGCCAGGACCAGCTGCTTCGAAAGCATCACCAAACCAGGGATTCAAGCTTCAGGAGGCTAATTTGCATATTCCAGGTGCCTTCTGGGAGAAGCGAAGTCTCCCTAAGCTAGAAGATCGTTGGGTACAGCCGGGACCAGCTGCTTCGAAAGCATCACCAAACCAGGGATTCAAGCTTCAGGAGGCTAATTTGCATATTCCAGGTGCCTTCTGGGAGAAGCGAAGTCTCCCTAAGCTAGAAGATCGTTGGGTACAGCCGGGACCAGCTGCTTCGAAAGCATCACCAAACCGCGCGCCTTATGGCGCGCGAATTTTTGCCTGTAGGACATTATTGCAAGAGAGCTTGGCTGAGTAGATTACACAAGAAGGAAAACACACAGCAAGTCAGCAGGATCTAGGAGCAACATGGCAGATGTGACAACCTACATGGTGAGCTGCAGCATGTGCTACATGTTCACAGATCGACCAGAAGAAGAATCCAATTTCACCTGTCAGAAGTGTAGACTAGTGGCCCTTTTAGAAGAAAAGGTGCGGGGTCTGGAAGAAAGAATAGCAACTTTGAAACTCATCAAAGAGAATGAAGACTTTCTAGACAGAACAGAAGCATCTCTACTGGTCACAGAAGGTTGAATACAAAACTCCCAAATACATATTGTGAGCGCACGGGGTCTGGCAGTAAATACGCCAAAAGACCCCGACCTCACCAAATCAGCTCAAAACAAACCATGCCAAAAGGAGAGCAATTCAGAGCAATGATTTATAAAACAAACTTTAATTGTCATAAATAATACAAAAACATATATCAAAATATTACACTATCTAATGACTAGAGCACAGGATGAATGTCCCAGGAATGCTGGAAAAGCGCCCATCCCCCCGCTCCCCCAGATGTAAATACCCTTGTAATGGTATGCATAAGAAAAAGCACCTACACTATCCAACCAAAGTCACCCCAAAGCAGTGGGACTCTATAGTAATGCCATTAAGTATGGTGGTGGAAAAAGGGTGCTAGCACTTACCACTACACAGAGGTAGGGGGGGGCGGTCAGGCGATGGTGGGCACAGAAGGTGCAAAAAGTGTCAGAGAACCTCCAAAAGCAGATGAGTGGAAGCATGTGACCAAAAGAAGCAAGAAGACCATGGAGAAATCACCAACCACACAACTGAAGAACCGATATCAAATCTTTGTAGAGGATGAAGATGGCACACCTAAGAATGAAGCAATACCAGCAAGCAAAAAAGAAAAGGGCACACAGCAACAAGTGACAGCAAAAAGTACAGCCAAGAAGCAACGAAGAGTGGTGGTGGTGGGAGACTCACTACTGAGAGGCACCGAAGCAGCCATCTGCAGACCAGACATAACTGCAAGAGAAGTATGCTGCCTTCCAGGTGCGATGATCAAGGATGTGACCGATAGGATACCAAAGCTCTTCAACTCCAAGGACGTCCACCCATTTCTTCTGATACATGTTGGCACCAATGACACGGCAAGGAAGGACCTACCGACAATCTGCAAAGACTTTGAAGAGTTGGGGAAGAAGGTAAAGGAACTGGATGCACAGGTAGTTTTTTCTTCTATCCTTCCAGTAGACGGGCATGGTACCAGGAGATGGAACAGGATCCTTGATGCAAACAACTGGCTAAGACGATGGTGCAGACAACAAGGATTTGGATTCCTGGACCACGGTGTGAATTACTGGTATGATGGACTCCTCGCCAGAGACGGACTACACCTCAACAAACCTGGGAAACACACATTCGCCAGAAGAGTCGCTACACTCATCAGGAGGGCATTAAACTAGAAGAAGAGGGGACGGGAAGAAAAACATTAGACTCGAACAAAGACGACCCAGGAAAACATACTCAGAAGGGAGGTAAGAACATTTCTAAAACAATCCACAGTGAGGAGATTGGAACAAAACAAAATCCTCTAAACTGCATGCTCGCAAACGCCAGAAGCCTGACAAACAAGATGGAAGAACTAGAAGCAGAAATATCTACAGGTAACTTTGACATAGTGGGAATAACCGAGACATGGTTAGATGAAAGCTATGACTGGGCAGTTAACTTACAGGGTTACAGTCTGTTTAGAAAGGATCGTAAAAATCGGAGAGGAGGAGGGGTTTGTCTCTATGTAAAGTCTTGTCTAAAGTCCACTTTAAGGGAGGATATTAGCGAAGGGAATGAGGATGTCGAGTCCATATGGGTTGAAATTCATGGAGGGAAAAATGGTAACAAAATTCTCATTGGGGTCTGTTACAAACCCCCAAATATAACAGAAAGCATGGAAAGTCTACTTCTAAAGCAGATAGATGAAGCTGCAACCCATAATGAGGTCCTGGTTATGGGGGACTTTAACTACCCGGATATTAACTGGGAAACAGAAACCTGTGAAACCCATAAAGGCAACAGGTTTCTGCTAATAACCAAGAAAAATTATCTTTCACAATTGGTGCAGAATCCAACCAGAGGAGCAGCACTTTTAGACCTAATACTATCTAATAGACCTGACAGAATAACAAATCTGCAGGTGGTTGGGCATTTAGGAAATAGCGACCACAATATTGTGCAGTTTCACCTGTCTTTCACTAGGGGGACTTGTCAGGGAGTCACAAAAACATTGAACTTTAGGAAGGCAAAGTTTGAACAGCTTAGAGATGCCCTTAATCTGGTAGACTGGGACAATATCCTCAGAAATGAGAATACAGATAATAAATGGGAAATGTTTAAGAACATCCTAAATAGGCAGTGTAAGCGGTTTATACCTTGTGGGAATAAAAGGACTAGAAATAGGAAAAACCCAATGTGGCTAAACAAAGAAGTAAGACAGGCAATTAACAGTAAAAAGAAAGCATTTGCACTACTAAAGCAGGATGGCACCATTGAAGCTCTAAAAAACTATAGGGAGAAAAATACTTTATCTAAAAAACTAATTAAAGCTGCCAAAAAGGAAACAGAGAAGCACATTGCTAAGGAGAGTAAAACTAATCCCAAACTGTTCTTCAACTATATCAATAGTAAAAGAATAAAAACTGAAAATGTAGGCCCCTTAAAAAATAGTGAGGAAAGAATGGTTGTAAATGACGAGGAAAAAGCTAACATATTAAACACCTTCTTCTCCACGGTATTCACGGTGGAAAATGAAATGCTAGGTGAAATCCCAAGAAACAATGAAAACCCTATATTAAGGGTCACCAATCTAACCCAAGAAGAGGTGCGAAACCGGCTAAATAAGATTAAAATAGATAAATCTCCGGGTCCGGATGGCATACACCCACGAGTACTAAGAGAACTAAGTAATGTAATAGATAAACCATTATTTCTTATTTTTAGTGACTCTATAGCGACAGGGTCTGTTCCGCAGGACTGGCGCATAGCAAATGTGGTGCCAATATTCAAAAAGGGCTCTAAAAGTGAACCTGGAAATTATAGGCCAGTAAGTCTAACCTCTATTGTTGGTAAAATATTTGAAGGGTTTCTGAGGGATGTTATTCTGGATTATCTCAATGAGAATAACTGTTTAACTCCATATCAGCATGGGTTTATGAGAAATCGCTCCTGTCAAACCAATCTAATCAGTTTTTATGAAGAGGTAAGCTATAGACTGGACCACGGTGAGTCATTGGACGTGGTATATCTCGATTTTTCCAAAGCGTTTGATACCGTGCCGCACAAGAGGTTGGTACACAAAATGAGAATGCTTGGTCTGGGGGAAAATGTGTGTAAATGGGTTAGTAACTGGCTTAGTGATAGAAAGCAGAGGGTGGTTATAAATGGTATAGTCTCTAACTGGGTCGCTGTGACCAGTGGGGTACCGCAGGGGTCAGTATTGGGACCTGTTCTCTTCAACATATTCATTAATGATCTGGTAGAAGGTTTACACAGTAAAATATCGATATTTGCAGATGATACAAAACTATGAAAAGCAGTTAATACAAGAGAAGATAGTATTCTGCTACAGATGGATCTGGATAAGTTGGAAACTTGGGCTGAAAGGTGGCAGATGAGGTTTAACAATGATAAATGTAAGGTTATACACATGGGAAGAGGGAATCAATATCACCATTACACACTGAACGGGAAACCACTGGGTAAATCTGACAGGGAGAAGGACTTGGGGATCCTAGTTAATGATAAACTTACCTGGAGCAGCCAGTGCCAGGCAGCAGCTGCCAAGGCAAACAGGATCATGGGGTGCATTAAAAGAGGTCTGGATACACATGATGAGAGCATTATACTGCCTCTGTACAAATCCCTAGTTAGACCGCACATGGAGTACTGTGTCCAGTTTTGGGCACCGGTGCTCAGGAAGGATATAATGGAACTAGAGAGAGTACAAAGGAGGGCAACAAAATTAATAAAGGGGATGGGAGAACTACAATACCCAGATAGATTAGCGAAATTAGGATTATTTAGTCTAGAAAAAAGACGACTGAGGGGCGATCTAATAACCATGTATAAGTATATAAGGGGACAATACAAATATCTCGCTGAGGATCTGTTTATACCAAGGAAGGTGACGGGCACAAGGGGGCATTCTTTGCGTCTGGAGGAGAGAAGGTTTTTCCACCAACATAGAAGAGGATTCTTTACTGTTAGGGCAGTGAGAATCTGGAATTGCTTGCCTGAGGAGGTGGTGATGGCGAACTCAGTCGAGGGGTTCAAGAGAGGCCTGGATGTCTTCCTGGAGCAGAACAATATTGTATCATACAATTATTAGGTTCTGTAGAAGGACGTAGATCTGGGTATTTATTATGATGGAATATAGGCTGAACTGGATGGACAAATGTCTTTTTTCGGCCTTACTAACTATGTTACTATGTTACTATGTAAACCTCGTTTTATTGGTCCGTATAGGATTTCTGAGGTTCTCAATCCTGTGTCTTTTCGTCTGACCTTCCCAGACTCCTTTTCCATACATAATGTATTCCATAGCTCATTGTTGCGGAGATACGTGGCACCTATGGTTCCATCTGTTGAGCCTCCTGCCCCGGTTTTGGTGGAGGGGGAATTGGAGTATATTGTGGAGAAGATTTTGGATTCTCGTGTTTCTAGACGGAAACTCCAGTATCTGGTTAAATGGAAGGGTTATGCTCAGGAAGATAATTCCTGGGTTTTTGCCTCTGATGTTCATGCTCCCGATCTTGTTCGTGCCTTTCATGCGGCTCATCCTGGTAGGCCTGGGGGCTCTGGTGAGGGTTCGGTGACCCCTCCTCAAGGGGGGGGTACTGTTGTGAATTCTGTGGCTGAATTCACTCCTGTGGTCACAAGTGGTACTGCAGCTTCTGAGCTTCCTTCCTCAGGTGTTCTGGTGAGCTCATTAGCTGCTTCGTTACTTAACTCCACCTGATGCTGCTATCCTTGCTCCTAGTCAGTGTTCCAGTGTTGGATCTGAGCTTCTCCTGATTGTTCCTGTGACCTGCTGCTCTGTATAGCTAAGTGCTTTTTTGCTATTTTGTTGCCTTTTTTCTGTCCAGCTTGTCTTTTGTTTTGCTGGAAGCTCTGAGACGCAAAGGGTGTACCGCCGTGCCGTTAGTCCGGCACGGTGGGTCTTTTTTGCCCCCTTTGCGTGGGTTTTGCTTTAGGGTTTTTTGTAGACTGCAAAGTTCGCTTTACTGTCCTCGCTCTGTCTAAGAATATCGGGCCCCACTTTGCTGAATCTATTTCATCCCTACGTTTTGTCTTTTCATCTTACGCACAGTCATTATATGTGGGGGGCTGCCTTTTCCTTTGGGGTATTTCTCTGGGGGCAAGTCAGGCCTATTTTTCTATCTTCAGGCTAGCTAGTTTCTTAGGCTGTGCCGAGTTGCATAGGTAGTGGTTAGGCGCAATCCACAGCCACTTTTAGTTGTGTTTAGGATAGGATCAGGTGTGCAGTCTACAGAGTTTCCACGTCTCAGAGCTCGTTCTTTTGTTTTTGGGTATTTGTCAGATCACTGTGTGCGCTCTGATCGCTAGGCACACTGTGTCTCTGGATTGCCTTCATTACACCTTTCATTAGCAGACATAACAGTTGCCATGGCGACGATGATGTCATAAAGGTTGCCTCGACCAATCAGCGACGGGCACAGTCTGCCGCGAATTCTGGAATCATCATTGTCCATATACTACGGGGACATGCATATTCTAGAATACCCGATGCGTTAGAATCGGGCCACAATCTAGTATATATATATATATATACATACATACAGTTATATGAAAAAGTTTGGGCACCCCTATTAATCTTAAGCTTAATGTTTTATAAAAAAAAATTTTTTTGCAACAACTATTTCAGTTTCATATATCTAATAACTGTTGGACACAGTAATGTTTCTGCCTTGAGATGAGGATTACTGTACTAACAGAAAATGTGCAATCTGCATTCAAACAAAATTTGACAGGTCCATAAGTATGGGCACCCTTATCATTTTCTTGTTTTAAATACTCCTACCGACTGACTAAAGCACTTTTTTTGGTTTTCTAACCTCATTGAGCTTTGAACTTCATAGCCAGGTGTATGCAATCACGAGAAAAGCTACTTAAAGTGGTCACTTGCAAGTTGTTCTCCTGTTTGAATCTCCTCTGAAGAGTGGCATCATGGGCTCCTCAAAACAACTGTCTAATGATCTGAAAACAAAGATTATTCAACATAGTTGTTCAGGGGAAGGATACAAAAAGCTATCTCAGAGATTTAACCTGTCAATTTCCACTGTGAGGAACATAGTAAGGAAATGGAAGAACACAGGTACAGTTCTTGTTAAGGCCAGAAGTGGCAGGCCAAGAAAAACATCAGAAAGGCAGAGAAGAAGAATGGTGAGATCAGTCAAGGACAATCCTCAGACCACCTCCAGAGAGCTGCAGCATCAACTTGCTGCAGATGGTGTCACTGTGCATCGGTCAACTATACAACACACTTTGCACAAGGAGAAGCTGTATGGGAGAGTGTTGTGAATTCTGTTGTCGGGCTCCCTCCTGTGGTCATGAATGGTACTTCGGCTGGTTCTGTCCATGGACTTCCTCTGGTGGGTGTTTCTGAGTTTCCTTCCACAGGTGACGAGGTTAATTCGTTAGCTGCTGCTCTATTTAACTCCACTTAGATCTTTGCTCCATGCCACCTGTCAATGTTCCAGTATTGGTCTAGTTCTCTCCTGGATCGTTCTTGTGACCGGTCTTCCCAGCAGAAGCTAAGTTCCAGCTTGTATTTCTTTGGTTTGCTATTTTTCTGTCCAGCTTGCTATTTTTATTGTTGTCTTGCTTGCTGGAAGCTCTGGGACGCAGAGGGAGCGCCTCCGCACCGTGAGTCGGTGCGGAGGGTCTTTTTTGCGCCCTCTGCGTGGTCTTTTTGTAGATTTTTGTGCTGACCGCAAAGTAACCTTTCCTATCCTCGGTCTGTTCAGTAAGCCGGGCCTCACTTTGCTAAATCTATTTCATCTCTGTGTTTGTATTTTCATCTTTACTCACAGTCATTATATGTGGGGGGCTGCCTTTTCCTTTGGGGAATTTCTCTGAGGCAAGGTAGGCTTTATTTTTCTATCTTCAGGGCTAGCTAGTTCCTTAGGCTGTGCCGAGTTGCATAGGGAGCGTTAGGCGCAATCCACGGCTATTTCTAGTGTGTTTGATAGGATTAGGGATTGCGGTCAGCAGAGTTCCCACGTCCCAGAGCTCGTCCTTTATTATCAGTAACTATCAGGTCATTCCGTGTGCTCTTAACCACCAGGTCCATTATTGTCCTGACCACCAGGTCATAACAGGAGAGTGATGCGAAAGAAGCCGTTTCTGCAAGCACGCCACAAACAGAGTCGGCTGAGGTATGCAAAAGCACATTTGGAGAAGCCAATTTCTTTTTGGAAGAAGGTCCTGTGGACTGATGAAACCAAGATTGAGTTGTTTGGTCATACAAAAAGGCGTTATGCATGGCGGCCAAAAAACACAGCATTCCAAGAAAAACACTTGCTACGCACAGTAAAATTTGGTGGAGGTTCCATCATGCTTTGGGCCTGTGTGGCCAGTGCCGGCACTGGGAATTTTGTTAAAGTTGAGGAACGCATGGATTCCTCTCAGTATCAGCAGATTCTTGACAATAATGTTCATGAATCAGTGACAAAGTTGAAGTTACGCAGGGGATGGATCTTTCAGCAAGACAATGATCCAAAACACCGCTCCAAATCTACTCAGGCATTCATGCAGAAGAACAATTACACTGTTCTGGAATGGCCATCCCAGTCCCCAGACCTGAATATCATTGAACATCTGTGGGATCATTTGAAAAGGGCTGTTCATGCTCAGCGACCATCAAACTTAACTGAACTGGAATAGTTTTGTAAAGAGGAATGGTCAAAAATACCTTCATCCAGGATCCAGGAGCTCATTAAAAGCTACAGGAAGTGACTAGAGGCTGTTATTTTTGCAAAAGGAGTACCTATTAAATATTAATGTCCCTTTTCTGGTGGGGTGCCCATACTTATGCACCTGTCAAATTTTGTTTGAATGCAGATTGAACATTTTCCGTTAGTACAATAAACCTCATTTCAAGGCAGAAACATTACTGTGTCCATCACTTATGAGATATATGAAACTGAAATAGCTGTTGCAAAAAAAAAACAATTTTTAAAAAACATTAAGCTTAAGATTAATAGGGGTGCCCAAACTTTTTCATATAACTGTATATATTGTTATGACCTGGTGGTCAGGACAATAATGGACCTGGTGGTTAAAAGCACACGGAATGACCTGATAATTACTGATAATAAAGGACGAGCTCTGGGACGTGGGAACTCTGCCGACCGCAATCCCTAATCCTATCACACACACTAGAAATAGCCGTGGATTGCTCCTAACGCTCCCTATGCAACTCGGCACAGCCTAAGGAACTAGCTAGCCCTGAAGATAGAAAAATAAAGCCTACCTTGCCTCAGAGAAATTCCCCAAAGGAAAAGGCAGCCCCCCACATATGACTGTGAGTAAAGATGAAAATACAAACACAGAGATGAAATAGATTTAGAAAAGTGAGGCCCGACTTACTGAACAGACTGAGGATAGGAAAGGTTGCTTTGCGGTCAGCACAAAAACCTACAAAAAGACCACGCAGAGGGCGCAAAAAGACCCTCCGCACCGACTCACGGTGCGGAGGCACTCCCTCTGCGTCCCAGAGCTTCCAGCAAGCAAGACAACAATAAAAATAGCAAGCTGGACAGAAAAATAGCAAACCAAAGAAAAACAAGCAGGAACTTAACTTCTGCTGGGAAGACAGGTCACAAGAACGATCCAGGAGTGAACTAGACCAATACTGGAACATTGACAGGTGGCATGGAGCAAAGATCTAAGTGGAGTTAAATAGAGCAGCAGCTAACGAATTAACCTCGTCACCTGTGGAAGGAAACTCAGAAACACCCACCAGAGGAAGTCCATGGACAGAACCAGCCGAAGTACCATTCATGACCACAGGAGGGAGCCCGACAACAGAATTCACAACAATATATATATATATATACATATATATATATATATATATATATATATATATATATATATATATATATATATACAGTGGGGCAAAAAAGTAAAGTATTAAGTCAGTCAGCAATAGTGCAAGTTCCACCACTTAAAAAGATGAGAGGCGTCTGTAATTTACATCATAGGTAGACCTCAACTATGGGAGACAAACTGAGAAAAAAAAATCCAGAAAATCACATTGTCTGTTTTTTTTAACATTTTATTTGCATATTATGGTGGAAAATAAGTATTTGGTCAGAAACAAACAATCAAGATTTCTGGCTCTCACAGACCTGTAACTTCTTCTTTAAGAGTCTCCTCTTTCCTCCACTCATTACCTGTAGTAATGGCACCTGTTTAAACTTGTTATCAGTATAAAAAGACACCTGTGCACACCCTCAAACAGTCTGACTCCAAACTCCACTATGGTGAAGAAAAAAGAGCTGTCAAAGGACACCAGAAACAAAATTTTAGCCCTGCACCAGGTTGGGAAGACTGAATCTGCAATAGCCAACCAGCTTGGAGTGAAGAAATCAATAGTGGGAGCAATAATTAGAAAATGGAAGACATACAAGACCACTGATAATCTCCCTCGATCTGGGGCTCCACGCAAAATCCCACCCCGTGGGGTCCAAATGATCACAAGAACGGTGAGCAAAAATCCCAGAACCACGCGGGGGGACCTAGTGAATGAACTGCAGAGAGCTGGGACCAATGTAACAAGGCCTACCATAAGTAACACACTACGCCACCATGGACTCAGATCCTGCAGTGCCAGACATGTCCCACTGCTTAAGCCAGTACATGTCCGGGCCCGTCTGAAGTTTGCTAGAGAGCATTTGGATGATCCAGAGGAGTTTTGGGAGAATGTCCTATGGTCTGATGAAACCAAACTGGAACTGTTTGGTAGAAACACAACTTGTCGTGTTTGGAGGAAAAAGAATACTGAGTTGCATCCATCAAACACCATACCTACTGTAAAGCATGGTGGTGGAAACATCATGCTTTGGGGCTGTTTCTCTGCAAAGGGGCCAGGACGACTGATCCGGGTACATGAAAGAATGAATGATGTATCGTGAGATTTTGAGTGCAAACCTCCTTCCATCAGCAAGGGCATTGAAGATGAAACGTATCTGGGTCTTTCAACATGACAATGATCCAAAGCACACTGCCAGGTCAACGAAGGAGTGGCTTCGTAAGAAGCATTTCAAGGTCCTGGAGTGGCCTAGCCAGTCTCCAGATCTCAACCCTATAGAAAACCTTTGGAGGGAGTTGAAAGTCCGTGTTGCCAAGCGAAAAGCCAAAAACATCACTGCTCTAGAGGAGATCTGCATGGAGGAATGGGCCAACATACCAACAACAGTGTGTGGCAACCTTGTGAAGTCTTACAGAAAACGTTTGACCTCTGTCATTGCCAACAAAGGATATATTACAAAGTATTGAGATGAAATTTTGTTTCTGACCAAATACTTATTTTCCACCATAATATGCAAATAAAATGTTAAAAAAACAGACAATGTGATTTTCTGGATTTTTGTTTCTCAGTATGTCTCCCATAGTTGAGGTCTACCTATGATGTAAATTACAGACGCCTCTCATCTTTTTAACCCCTTTACCCCCAAGGGTGGTTTGCACGTTAATGACTGGGCCAATTTTTACAATTCTGACCACTGTCCCTTTATGAGGTGATAACTCTGGAACGCTTCAACGGATCCCAGTGATTCTGACATGGTTTTCTCGCGACATATTGTACTTCATGACAGTGGTAACATTTCTTTGATATTACCTGCGTTTATTTGTGAAAAAAATGGAAATTTGTCGAAAATTATGAAAATTTCGCAATTTTCCAAATTTGAATTTTTATGCAATTAAATCACAGAGATATGTCACACAAAATACTTAATAAGTAACATTTCCCACATGTCTACTTTACATCAGCACAAGTTTGGAACCAAAATTTTTTTTGGTAGGGAGTTATAAGGGTTAAAAGTTGACCAGCAATTTCTCATTTTTACAACACCATTTTTTTTTACGGACCACATCTCATTTGAAGTGATTTTGAGGGGTCTATATGAAAGAAAATACCCAAGTGGGACACCATTCTAAAAACTGCACCCCTCAAGGTGCTCAAAACCATATTCAAGAAGTTTATTAACCCTTCTGGTGCTTCACAGGAGTTTTTGGAATGTTTAAATAAAAATGAACATTTAACTTTTTTTTCACAAAAAATTTACTTCAGCTCCAATTTGTTTTATTTTACCAAGGGTAACAGGACAAAATGGACCCCAAAAGTTGTTGTACAGTTTGTCCTGAGTACACCGATACCCCATATGTGGGGGTAAACCACTGGGCGCATGACAAAGCTCGGAAGCGAAGGAGCGCCGTTTGACTTTTCAATGCAAAATTGACTGGAATTGAGATGGGACACCAAGTTGCGTTTGGAGAACCACTGATGTGCCTAAACATTGAAACCCCCCACAAGTGACACCATTTTGGAAAGTAGACCCCCTAAGAAACTAATCTAGATGTGTTTTGAGCGCTTTGACCCACCAAGGGCTTCACAGAAGTTTATAATGCAGAGCCGTAAAAATAAAACAAAATTTTTTTCCCACAAAAATTATTTTTTTAGCCCCCAGTTTTGTATTTTCCCAAGGGTAACAGGAGAAATTGGACCCCAAAATTTGTTGCCCAATTTGTCCTGAGTGCGCTGATACCCCATAAGTGGGGGGGAACCACTGTTTGGGCGCATGGGAGGGCTCGGAAGGGAAGGAGCGCCATTTGGAATGCAGACTTAGATGGAATGGTCTGCAGGTGTCACATTGCGTTTGCAGAGCCCCTAATGTACCTAAACAGTAGAAACCCCCCACAAGTGACACCATTTTGGAAAGTAGACCCCCTAAGGAACTTATCTAGATGTGTGGTGAGTGCTTTGACCCACCAAGGGCTTCACAGAAGTTTATAATGCAGAGCCATAAAAATAAAACAAACATTTTTTCCCACAAAAATTATTTTTTAGCCCCCAGTTTTGTATTTTCCCGAGGGTAACAGGAGAAATTGGACCCCAAAATTTGTTGTCCAATTTGTCCTGAGTATGCTGATACCCCATATGTGGGGGGAATCACCGTTTGGTGCATGGGAGGGCTCGGAAGGGAAGGAGTGCCATTTTGAATGCAGACTTAGATGGAATGGTCTACAGGCGTCACAGGCGTTTGCAGAGCCCCTAATGTACCTAAACAGTAGAAACCCCCCACAAGTGACCCCATATTGGAAACTAGACCCCCAGGGAACTCATCTAGATGTGTTGTGAGAACTTTGAACCCCCAAGTGTTTCACTACAGTTCATAATGCAGAGCCGTGAAAATAAAAAATCTTTTTTTTTCCCCACAAAAATTATTTTTTAGCCCCCAGTTTTGTATTTTCCCAAGGGTAACAGGAAAAATTGGACCCCAAAAGTTGTTGTCCTATTTGTCCTGAGTATGCTGATACCCCATATGTTGGGGTAAACCCCTGTTTGGGCACACGGGAGAGCTCAGAAGGGAAGGAGCACTGTTTTACTTTTTCAACGCAGAATTGGCTGGAATTGAGATCGGACGCCATGTCGTGTTTGGAGAGCCCCTGATGTGCCTAAACAGTGGAAACCCCCCAATTATAACTGAAACCCTAATCCAAATACACCCCTAACCCTAATTCCAATGGTAACCCTAACCACACCTCTAACCCTGACACACCCCTAACCCTAATCCCAACCCTATTCCCAACTGTAAATGTAATCTAAACCCTAACCCTAACTTTAGCCCCAACCCTAACTGTAGCCCCAACCCTAACCGTAACCCTAGCCCTAACCCTAGCCCTAACCCTAGCCCTAACCCTAACCCTAACCCTAGCCCTAACCCTAGCCCTAACCCTAGTCCTAACCCTAGTCCTAACCCTAGCCCTAACCCTAGCCCTAACCCTAGCCCTAGCCCTAATGGGAAAATGGAAATAAATACATTTTTTTAATTTTTCCCTAACTAAGGGGGTGATGAAGGGGGGTTTGATTTACTTTTATAGCCAGTTTTTTAGCGGATTTTTATGATTGGCAGCTGTCACACACTGAAAGACGCTTTTTATTGCAACAAATATTTTTTGCGTTACCACATTTTGAGAGCTATAATTTTTCCATATTTTGGTCCACAGAGTCATGTGAGGTCTTGTTTTTTGCAGGACGAGTTGACGTTTTTATTGGTAACATTTTCGGGCACGTGACATTTTTTGATCGCTTTTTATTCCGATTTTTGTGAGGAAGAATGACCAAAAACCAGCTATACATGAATTTCTTTTGGGGGAGGCGTTTATACCGTTCCACGTTTGGTAAAATTGATAAAGCAGTTTTATTCTTCGGGTCAGTACCATTACAGCGACACCTCATTTATATAATTTTTTTATGTTTTGGTGCTTTTATACGATAAAAACTATTTTACAGAAAAAATAATTATTTTTGCATCGCTTTATTCTCAGGACTATAACTTTTTTATTTTTTTGCTGATGATGCTATTTGATGGCTCGTTTTTTGCGGGACAAGATGACGCTTTCAGCGGTACCATGTTTATTTATATCTATGTTTTTGATCGCGTGTTATTCCACTTTTAGTTCGGCGGTATGATAATAAAGTGTTGTTTTTTGCCTCGTTTATTTTTTTTTTTTTCTTACGGTGTTTACTGAAGGGGTTAACTCGTGGGCCAGTTTTATAGGTCGGGTCGTTACGGACGCGGCAATACTAAATATGTGTACTTTTATTGTTCTTTTTTTTATTTAGATGAAGAAATGTATTTATGGGAATAATATATATATTTTTTTTTCATTATTTAGGAATTTTTTTTTTTTTTTTTTTTTTTTTTACACATTTGGAAAAAATTTTTTTTACTTTTTTATTTTGTCCCAGGGGGGACATCACAGATCAATGATCTGACAGTTTGTATAGCACTCTCTCAGATCACTGATCTGACTTGCAGCGCTGCAGGCTTCACAGTGCCTGCTCTGAGCAGGCGCTGTGAAGCCACCTCCCTCCCTGCAGGACTCGGATCCGTGGCCATCTTGGATCCGGGGCTGGAGCAGGCAGGGAGGGAGGTAAGACCCTCGCAGCAACGCGATCACATCGCGTTGCTGCGGGGGGCTCAGGGAAGCCCGCAGGGAGCCCCCTCCCTGCGGGAAGCTTCCCTGTACAGCCGGCACATCGCGATCATCTTTGATCGCGGTGTGCCAGGGGTTAATGTGCCGGGGGCGGTCCGTGACCACTCCTGGCACATAGTGCCAGATGTCAGCTGCGATAATGTCAGCTGCTCCCCCCGTGAGCGCTGCCGATCGCATATGACGTACTATCCCGTCGGTGGTCATAGGGGCCCACCCCACCTCGACGGGATAGTACGTCTGATGTCAGAAAGGGGTTAAGTGGTGGAACTTGCACTATTGCTGACTGACTAAATACTTTTTTGCCCCACTGTATACATATACTACCAGTTTAGGGTCACCCAGACAATATTGTGTTTTCCATGAAAACACATAATATTATTAATCAAATGAGTTGCCAAATGAATTGAAAATCTAGTCCAGACATCGACATTGTTCAAAAAAAAGATTTTTATTTGAAATAATAATTTTCTCCTTCAAACTTTGCTTTCGTCAAAGAATGCTCCCTTTGCAGCAATTAGAGCATTGCAGACCTTTGGCATTCTAGCAGTTAATTTGCTGAGGTAATCTGGAGAAATTTCACCCCATGCTTCCAGAAGCCCCTCCCATAAGTTGGTTTGGCTTGATGGGCACTTTTTGCGTACCATACAGTCAAGCTGCTCCCACAACAGCTCAATGGAGTTGAGATCCGGTGACTGCGCTGGCCACTCCATTACAGATATAATACCAGCTGCCTGTTTCTTCCCTAAATAGTTCTTGCATAATTTGGAGGTGTGCTTTGGGTCATTGTCCTGTTGTAGAAAGAAATTGGCTCCAATCAAGCGCTGTCCACAGGGTATGACATGGTGGTGCAAAATGGAGTGATGTTGTGAATTCTGTTATCAAACTCCCTCCTGTGGTCATGAATGGTACTTCTGCGAGTTCTGTCCATGGACTCCCTCTGGTGGCTGTGAGTGGAGCTGCTGCTTCTGAGGTTCCTTCCACAGGTGACGTAGTTTATCCTTTGGCTGGCTGCTCTATTTAACTCCACTCAGATCGTTACTCCATGCCAGCTGTCAATGTTCCTGTATTGATTCAGTTCGCTCCTGGATCTTTCTGGTGACCTGTCTACTCCAGCAGAAGCTAAGTCTCTGTTAGTTTATTATTTGTTCATTGTTTTCTTGTCCAGCTGGATATCATGATTTTGCCTTGCTAGCTGGAAGCTCTGGGATGCAGAGTGGCATCTCCGCACCGTTAGTCTTTTTGCACACTCTGCGTGGTCTTTTTGTAGTTTTTGTGCTGACCGCAAAGATACCTTTCCTATCCTCTGTCTGTTTAGTAAGTCTGGCCTCCCTTTGCTGAAACCTGTTTCATTTCTGCGTTTGTGACTTTCATCTTTACTCACAGTCAATATATGTGGGGGGCTGCCTTTTCCTTTGGGGAATTTATCTGAGGCAAGGTAGGCTTTATTTTCTATCTCTAGGGCTAGTTAGCTCTTAGGCTGTGAAGAGGCGTCTAGGGAGTGTCAGGAACGCTCCACGGCTATTTCTAGTTGTTGTGATAGGATTAGGGGTTGCGGTCAGCAGAGATCCCACTTCCCAGATCTTGTCCTGTGTGAGTTTAACTATCAGGTCTTTCCGGGTGCTCCTAACCACCAGGTCCATAACAGAGTGATAGCCTTCCTTATTCAATATCCCTTTTACCTTGTACAAATCTCCCACTTTACCAGCACCAAAGCAACCCCAGACCATCACATTACCTCCACCATGCTTGACAGATGGCTTCATACACTCTTTTCAGTTGATCTGCATATCACAAATGTTCTTCTGTGTGATCCAAACACCTCAAACTTGGATTTTCCTGTCCATAACACTTTTTTCCAATCTTCCTCTGTCCAATGTCTGTGTTCCTTTGTCCATATTAATCTTTTCCTTTTATTGGCCAGTCTCAGATAAGGCCTTTTCTTTGCCACTCTGCCCTGAAGGCCAGCATCCCAGATTCGTCTCTTCACTGTAGACGTTGACAATGGTGTTTTGCCTGTACTATTTAATAAAGCTGCCAGTTGAGGACCTATGAGGCATCGATTTCTCAAACTACAGACTCTAATGTACTTGTCTTGTTGCTCAGTTGTGCAGCGGGGCCTCCCACTTCTTTCTACTTTGGTTAGAGCCTGTTTTTGCTCTCCTCTGAAGGGAGTAGTACACACTGTTGTAGGAAATCTTCAGTTTCTTGGCAAGCTCTCGCATGGAATAGCCTTCATTTCTTAGAACAAGAATAGACTGTCGAGTTTCACATGAGAGTTCTTTTTTTCTGGCCATTTTGAGAGTTTAATGAAACCAACAAATGTAATGCTCCAGATTCTCAACTAGCTCAAAGGAAGGTCAGGTTTATAGGTTCTCTAATCAGCCAAACTGTTTTCAGCTGTGCTAACATACTTGCACAAGGGTTTTCAAGTGTATTCTAACCATCCATTTGCCTTCTTACACAGCAAACACAAAGTACTATAAGAACACTGGAGTGATGGTTGTTGGAAATGGGCCTCTGTACACCTATGAAGATATTGCATTACAAACCAGCTAGAATAGTCATTTACCACATTAACAATGTATAGAGTGTATTTCTGAATCATTCAATGTTAGCTTCATTGGAAAAAACTGTGCTTTTCTTTAAAAAATACGGACATTTCTAAGTGACCCTAAACTTTTGAACGGTAGTGTATATATGTATTCTATGTGTATATTTCTATTCTATCTATTCTATTCTAACCTCTCATTGTAATTTTACTGTACACTGCACATGAATTACCGGCTTTTCAAAGGACACGATGCGTAAAAAAACGGACAGCACTCACATGGTGCGAGTGCTGTGCGTTTTTTTCTCGCGTCCATTGAATTGCATTGGCGAATCTCATCCGAGATACGCAGCAAATCGCAGCATGCTGCGATTTTTTTTGTCAGTCTGATTCCAGCTGAGAGAAAAATTGCAGATAAGATGTAACTCATTGAATAACATTGGTTAGAGTGCAATCCAATTTTTTATCGGATTGCACTCGTCCGTTTTTCTCGCAAATAAGTATGAGTCCTTAATGTCCTTTCCTCCTAAATGTATTGTATTAAAGACAGAGGATATGATGCACTTGCACTGAGAAGCAAAATTACTAGTTCCACTTGGAAAAGTAGTCGTAATTGTGTATAAAAAAGATGATTGAATCACACACTAGACCTGCTCATTGTGTTACCCTCTGCACCCAGTAAGTGGCAGCAGTAAGCTGAATTAGTTATCATCTAAGACTGCTCTACATGGGGATGTTTTGTGGCACCACTGATTGATTTCAATCATCAATCTACAACTAAGGCCAAAGGAAGGGTGGTTCACACATTCAGGATTTCTGGTCTGTGTTCAGATCATGATTTCTGGAGCAGCCACCGGTCTCCTGACCCAAACTCAACAGCATCATAGGCATATTTTCCTACCACCTCTCATCTAACTCTCTCCTTGACAACCTCCAATCTGGCTTTCGCCACCACCACTCCACCGAAACTGCCCAGACCAAAATTACTAATGACTTACAGCCAAAGCCAACAGACAGTTCTCCATCCTCCTCCTCCTTCTCGTCCTGTCCTCTGCCTTCGATACAGTCGACCACTGCCTACTGCTACAGATTCTTTCTTCCCTTGGCATCAAAGGCCTTGCCCTGTCCTGGATTGCCTCATACCTTTCCGACCACACATTTATTACTATTATTATTATTATACATTTTTATAGCGCCATTTATTCCATGGCGCTTTACATGTGAATACAGGGCAATGTAGACAAATACATTAAACATGAGTAAAAAACAAGGCACACAGGTAAATAAGGAGGGAGGACCCTGCCCGCAAGGGCTCACAGTCTGCATGGGATGGGTGAGGGTACACTAGGAGAGGGTATAGCTGGTTGTACGGCGGTTCAGTAGGTTGAGGATCACTGCAGGCTGTAGGCTTGTTGGAAGAGGTGAGTCTTCAGGTTTTTTTTTAAGGTTTCTATGGCAGGTGAGAGTCTGATATGTTGGGGTAGAGAGTTCCAGAGTATGGGGGAAGCACGGGAGAAGTCTTGGATGCGGTTGTGGGAAGAAGAGATGAGAGGGGAGTAGAGAAGGAGGTCTTGAGAGGATCGGAGGTTGCGTGTAGGTAGGTACCGGGAGACCATGTCACAGATGTATTGAGGAGATAGGTTGTGGATGGCTTTATATGTCATTGTGAGGGTTTTGAACTGGAGTCTCTGGGTGATAGGAAGCCAGTGAAGGGCTTGGCATAGGGGAGAAGCTGGGGAATAGCAGGGAGACAGGTAGATTAGTCGGGCAGCAGAGTGTGGGATGGATTGGAGTGGTGCCAGAGTGCTAGAGGGGAGTCCAGAGAGTAGGAGGTTGCAGTAGTTAAGGCGGGAGATGATAAGGGCATGCACTAGTGTCTTTGTGGTGTCGCGTTCAAGGAATGCACGGATCCCACACTACCTCCTCATCCCGCCCTCTCTCTGTTGATGTCCCTCAAAGCTCTGTCCTGGGGCCCCTACTTTTTTCCATCTATACACTTGGCCTAGGACAACTCATAAAGTCCTATGGCTTTCAGTACCATCTGTAAGCGGACGACACTCAGATCTACCTCTCTGGCCCAGATGTCACCTCCCTGCTGTCCAGAATCCTGGAGTGTCTATCCACCATATCCTCCTTTTTCACCTCTCGCTTCCTAAAACTCAATGTAGACAAAACCGAACTCATCGTCTTTCCTCCACCTCGCGAATCTCCCCTACCCGATCTATCTATTATGGTAAACGGCATCGCGCTCTCTCCTGCACCTGTAATCCGCTTCCTCGAAGTAACTCTCAACTCTGCCCTGTCCTTCAAACCGCACGTCCAAACCCTTGCCACCTCCTGTCGCCTCCAACTCAAAAATATTGCTAGAATCCATCCTTTCCTCAGCTTACAATCTACTAAAACTCTTGTGCATGCCCTTATCATCTCCTGCCTCGACTACTGCAACACCTTCCTCTGTGGCCTCCTCACTTACTCTCTTGCACCATGCCAGTCTGTCCTCAACCCTGCTGCCCACCTAATCAAGCTCTCTCCTCGCTACTCCTCTGTTTCTCTCTCTGCAAATCCCTCCACTGGCTCTCAATTCCCCAACGAATTCAGTTTCAACTACTAACACTGATCTACAAAGCCATCCACACCGTGTCCCCTCCCTATATCTCTGAACTAATTTCCCAATATCTTCCCTCACGCAATCTTTGATCCTCCCAAGACCTCCTTCTCTCCACCACACTTATTCGTTCCTCACACAACCACCTCCAAGATTTATCCTGAATATCCTCCATCCTCTGAAATTCCACACCTCAACACGTCCGATTATCCACCACCCTCGAGTCCTTCAGACCAAACCTGAAAATCTTTTCAGGAAAGCCTATAGCCTGCAATAACCATTCTGCTGCCTCACCACCACCCGAGCTGCCACCTCACCACCACCAGAGTTGCAGCACCCCTGACCTTCTGTCTCTTCCCCATTATCCCGTCAAATGTAAGTCTGCAAGGACAGTCCTCTCCCCTCTGTAGCAGCCTGTCATTGTAACTTTGTTTACTGTAAACGATATCTATAGCTCTGTATGTAACCCCTTTCTCATGTACATATAAATAATAATAATAATAATATATGAGGCTCTTGCTATTGGGTCAGAAGTTCCTCTGATGTGCCAATAGATGAGACCACTCAGCGCAGCTGCAACTCCTCTTTATCCTCGGCGGTGGGAGCCCTACCACATTGAGTTGAATGGAATCTTGTGGGTTGCAGATAGATACAGTTGTGCTCAAAAGTTTACATACCCCAGCAGAATTTTTGCGTTCTTGGCCTTTTTTTCACAGAATATGAATGATAACACCAAAACTTTTTCACCACTCATGGTTAGTGGTTGGGTGAAGCCGTTTATTGTCAAACTATTGTGTTTTCTCTTTTTAAATCATAATGACAACCAAAAACATCCAAATGACCCTGATCAAAAGTTTACATACCCTGGTGATTTTGTCCTGATAACATGCACATAAGTTTTCACAATTGGGCTTGAATGGTTACTAAAGATAACATCCTCACCTGTAACCTGTTTGCTTGTAATCAGTGTGCGCATAAAAGCTGAGTCAGTTTCTGGAATCCAGACAGACTCTTGCATCTTTCAACCAGCCAATGACGTTTCTGGATTGTGAGTCATGGGGAAAGCAAAAAAATTGTCAATGGATCTACAGTAAAAGGTAGTTGAACTGTATAAAACAGGAAAGGGATACGAAAAGATGTCCGAGGAATTGATAATGCCACTCAGAAGCATTCAAACTGTAATTAACAAATGGAAAATCAGGGGCTCTAAAAACAAAACCACGATCAGGTAGCCCAACAAAAATTTTGTCCATAACTGCCAGGAAAATTGTTCAGGATGCAAAGAAAGACCTCAAATAACATCAGCTGAAATTCTGGACTCACTGAATACTAGTGGTGTGGCTGTTTCAAGATGCAAAATAAGGAGGCACTTGAAGAAAAATGGGCTGCATTGTCAAGTCGCCAGAAGAAAACCATTACTGCGCAAATGCCACAAAGTATCTCGCCCACAATGAGCAAAACAGCACAGAGACAAGCCTTGAAACTTCTGGACAAGGTAATTTGGATTGATGAGACCAAAATTGAACTTTTTGGCCACAACCATAAGCGTTACATTTAGAGAGAGGTCAACAAGTCCTATGATGAAAGGAACACCATGCCTACTGTAAAGCACGGAGGTGGATAGCTGATGTTTTGGGGATGTGTGAGCTACAAAGGCACAGGACATTTGGTCAAAGTTGAAGGAGAGATGAATGCAGCAAGTTATCAGCAAAAACTGGAGGCAAATTTGCAATTATCAGCCCAGAAGCTGCGTATGGGTTGTACTTGGACGTTCCAACATGACAATGATCCAAAACACAAGGCCAAATCGACCTGTCATTGGCTACAGCAGAATAAAGTGAAGGTTCTGGAGTGGCCATTTCAGTCTCCTGACCTCAATATCATTGAGCCACTCTGGGGAGATCTCTAGCATGCAGTTCATGCTAGACACCCCAGGAATTTACAGGAACTAGAGGCTTTTTGCCAAGAAGAGTGGAGCGGCTTTACTATCTGAGAAATTAAAGAACCTCATCCACAACTACCACAAGAGGCTTCAAGCTGTCATGAATGTTAGAGAGGGCAACACACGGTATTAAGAAATGGGGTATGTAAACTTTTGATCAGGGTCATTTGAATGATTTGGGCTGTCATTATGATTTAAAAAGAGAAAACAGTAATTTGACAATAAATGGTTTCACCCAACCACTAACCATGAGTGGAGAAAAAGTTTTGGTGTTATCATTGATATTCTCTGAAAAAGGCCAGAAAGCAAAAATTCTGCCGGGGTATGTAAACTTTTGAGCACAACTATACGTGTACCTTCATTTATTAGTCCTACGAAAGGTCTCCATTTAATTTACTCAAATCAAATTTATCCAGGTTAGTGGTTGGCAAAGGGCTCATGACCTGTAATCCCTTCCTGACATTTGCAGTATATATACAGTTAAGTCCATATATATTTGGACAGAGACAACATTTTTCTAACTCTCTTTAGGTTAGAGAAATTGCAGCACCCCAGAGACCTGGTCGTTGCAGTATGGCACTCTGCCGCTAAGGAGGGTGGCGGTACATCTGATGGCACTAAGGAGTTCTCCTGACCAGGTATCACCAGAACATATTACACTTCACACTCCGGCCACTAGGGGGAGAAAAAGGCTTTATTTATTGGGCCACTCCTCACACTGGTAAAACTAGGGGCTGGGGAGGAAGTTAGTCAGAAGCTGACTGGGTTGGATTCAGGCAACATCCCGTGGCAGGGGGTGTTGCAGGGAGAAGGCACAGGGGGGCCCCTGTCAGGCGTGGGAACCTGGCAGGTGCCTAGCGAACAGAACAGAACGTAATGGAACCGCGCCTGCACACCCTGCGGCGGTATCCTAAGAAAGAGACACGAAGGGAAGGATATTGTGGAACCGTGTAAACGAGATCAAGCACAAAGGAGAGCCAGTAAGAGTCGTGCCGAGAGAGAGGCAACATCTTACTGAGGCGCGTAGTCGGTGGCCGGAACACCGTAGGAGTAACTGACTTCAGGCCTTACTTCAAACTCCGCTGGACAGTTAGCTATAGGTTGGCTGTCTACCTTACTACACCTATGAAGACATAGGGGGCAACATTGGGAGAGTGGCATCTCTAGGGTCCCGGAAGACCTCCAAGCCTTCCCGTCATACAGGTGGCGTCCTAGCCATACACATACCTGGGGGACGTTAGAAACTAGTAACATCTGGAACCAAAGAACGAGAGAGAGCTGTAGAGAATGAACGAACGAGAACAGCAGTAGTGAGGACTATTCCGAATGTTCAGCAGGATAGGACTACAACACACAGGCGCTATTGGTAGGCAACGATTTCCATCTGTGAAGGAAACTCTGGATGTGCCCATCGGACCGGCCGGTCTCTGAGAGCCCTGTTAAATGTACTCTGGATAGAGGATCGTGAAGCCTTCAGTAAAGAGGTAAAGAGACTGCAACCTTGTGTCCTCATTATTGACTGTACCTCACACCATCACCATCCACCTAGCTGGGAAGCCCTGGGGACATACTTCACCTGTGGGAAGGTATACCATCCAGCTGCCATTCCATCACCCCAGTGGATCCCATAGCAGCGTCGGTCACCCTGACCGGACACCACAGGTGGCGTCACGAACCCCTGACAGACTGCTTAACTGTCTTCATTGGACGCCCCTTAGCAGCGTCGCAGACCAGGTCTAGCCACCGTGACAGCCTCAGAACCGAACCAGAGAGGTCCGGTACCGAAACGCGTGGCCCTGTGTCTGGGGGCGATCCAACTTGGCGTCACGAACAGTATCGTACTTAAGCCTGAAGAATTGGGTCATGTGTGCCTTGAAACTGTGATTGAAATGTGTTGGACTGTGATTTATTGCAAAGACTGTGTGTTGCTATTTGCCGCAAGATTCCCGCCAAAACTGCCGCCATTATAGCGCCACGAGGAGCGCAAGAGAGGAAGAAGGGCGTGGAAGTGGGTGTGAAAGAACTGAAGAGCGCGAAAGATAATGGCCGCCCAGTCTAAGTATTGTTGTATCCTGAGGGCGGGCCCGTCAGCCGCTGAGGTCCGCCTTCTCATCCTCTATGGAGGGTAGGGACAGTGGGGACGGAACCGCCCCCAAAAAAGAGCCCGGGAAGAAGATACAGAGGAGGGGACAAAGATGGCGACTTCCAGGCCACCTCATGGAGATGACCCGGCCAGGCGCAGGCCTGCATCACCCGCAGCGACCCCAGAGTCAACGCCGCTGCAGAGATCGACTGCTGTGGAGCTGCCTGAGGGAAAACCCAGCGGATGGATGCCTGATGGCTGAGTGGCCGCAGCTGAGGCTCGGTGGCTGGCGCGCTGCCTGGAGGCCCGCGCTCGGGTGAGTTCCCGGTTGGGCCACCCGACGGAGATCCGTCTCTCCCCCATGTCCTCTCCTCTACCCACTCCGGCTGCATCAGGTCCTTGCACCCGACCAGGGAGTCGCGCCCCGCAGGAGCCGGACTTGAGAATCCTGCCGGTGACGGAACACCAGCGATGCCTAGTGGCGGCATGGAGGAAACAGCCTCGATCTGTGACCATGATAGACCTCACCGAAGAGGAGAAGGTCCCACCGTCGCAGTGGGGAGTGGTGGTCTTCTACAACCCCAAGGAAGAGAGGGGGT
This sequence comes from Ranitomeya imitator, assembly GCF_032444005.1. NCBI lineage: Eukaryota > Metazoa > Chordata > Amphibia > Anura > Dendrobatidae > Ranitomeya > Ranitomeya imitator. The sequence continues at coordinate 494,281,066 of NC_091286.1, read as the reverse complement.
CATCCAGGAGATTGGAGAACCCTTGCAGGTCCGTGTCGATCGGAGCGAGGTGGAGCCCCGCTATGGAACGGGTGAGGAGGACCGCGACCTGAGACCTGGGGATGCTGTGACTTATACCCGGTGGCGGAGGGAGACCGGCTGGGTGGCCAGGGGTGTCCAGCGATGCGCAGCCCTACAGGTTGCAGCTGAGGTTCCAGAGGGAGAAGCCCCTGCTGCGGACCACCAGGCGAACCAGGCCCCGCGTGTGACTGTGGATCCCACCCATGCAAAACGGAGAGGAGTGGTCTGTGAGGTAAGACCACAACCTTCCCAGAACTAAACCTCGAAACCCCGAAATGTATATAGTTAACTGTTTCCTGCTGTTGCTGCTACTTTAAACCCGACCAGGGTTAACTCCTGGGGATCCCTTTGTTTACCCGGGATCCCTATTGTTTTCTATTTCTTTTTCTACCTTTTGCACAAAGTTCATCATTGTTTTAAAGACTGCCGGATCATGGACGGTGAATGATTCAGAACTGCTTTGTATATAGTTTGCACCTTCTTAAAGGTGCTCCCTACTGGTTTTACAAGTGAAAGAAGACCTTCACCTGTGGGAAGGTATACCATCCAGCTGCCATTCCGTCACCCCAGTGGACCCCATAGCAGCGTCGGTCACCCTGACCGAACACCACAGGTGGCGTCACGAACCCCTGACAGACTGCTTAACTGCTTCCATTGGACGCCCCTTAGCAGGGTCGCGGACCGGGTCTAGCCACCGTGACAGCCTCAGAACCGAACCAGAGAGGCCCGGTACCGAAATGCGTGGCCCCGTGTCTGGGGGCGATCCAAAATTACCACAATGAATTTTAATCACAACAGTTCAGATGCAGTTGAAGTTCAGACTTTCAGCTTTCATTTGAGGGTATCCACATTGAAATTGGATGAAGGGTTTAGGAGTTTCAGCTCCTTAACATGTGCCACCCTGTTTTTAAAGGGACCAAAAGTAATTGGACAGATTAAATAATTTTAAATAAAATGTTCATTTCTAGTACTTGGTTGAAAACCCTTTATTGGCAATGACGGCCTGAAGTCTTGAATTCATGGACATCACCAGAAGCTGTGTTTCCTCCTTTTTGATGCTCTGCCAGGCCTTCACTGCGGTGGTTTTCAGTTGCTGTTTGTTTGTGGGCTTTTCTGTCTGAGGTTTAGTCTTTAACAAGTGAAATGCATGCTCAATTGGGTTGAGATCAGGTGACTGACTTGGCCATTCAAGAATATTCTACTTCTTTGCTTTAATAAACTCCTGGGTTGCTTTGGCTTTATGTTTTGGGTCTTTGTCCATCTGTAGTATGAAACGACGACCAATCAGTTTGGCTGCATTTGGCTGGATCTGAGCACACAGTATGGCTCTGAATACCTCAGAAGTCATTCGGCTGATTCTCTCCTGTGTCACATCATCAATAAACACTAGTGACCCAGTGCCACTGGAAGCCATGCATGCCCAAGCCATCACACTGCCTCAGCCGTGTTTTACAGATTATTATTATTATTTATTTATATAGCGCCATTGCGGGCTTACATTCTACAGGATGGCGGGGAAGGAGACAGTAGGTTGAGGGTTGCAGGAGCTCCAGTGTTGGTGAGGCGGTAGCTTCGGTAGTGATGAGGTGGCAGCGGGGTCAGTGCAGGCTGTAGGCTTTCCTGAAGAGATGGGTTTTCAGGTTCCGTCTGAAGGATCCGAATGTGGTTGATAGTCGGACGTGTTGGGGCATGCAGATGATGTGGTATGCTTTGGATCATGAGCTGTACCACGCCTTCGCCATACTTTTCTCTTTCCATGATTCTGGTAGAGGTTGATCTTGGTCTCATCTGTCCAAAGAATGTTCTTCCAGAATTGTGCTGGCTTTTTTAGATGTTTTTTAGCAAAGTCCAGTCTAGCCTTTTAATTCTTGATGCTTATGAGTGGATTGCACTGTGCAGTAAACCCTCTGTATTTACTTTCATGCAGTCTTCTCTTTATGGTAGATTTGGATATTGATACGCCGACCTCCTGGAGAGTGTTGTTCACTTGGCTGGCTGTTGTGAAGGGGTTTCTCTTCACCATGGAGATTATTCTGCGATCAGCCACCACTGTTGTCTTCCGTGGGCGCCCAGGTCTTTTTGCATTAATGAGTTCACCAGTGCTTTCTTTCTTTCTCAGGATGTACCAAACTGTAGATTTTGCCACTTCCTAATAATATTGTAGCAATTTCTCGGATGTTTTTTTCTGTTTTCGCAGCTTAAGGATGGCTTGTTTCACCTGCATGGAGAGCTCCTTTGACCGCATGTTTACTTCACAGCAAAACCTTCCAAATGCAAGCACCACACCTCAAATCAACTCCAGGCCTTTTATCTGCTTAATTGAGAATGACATAACGAAGGGATTGCCCACACCTGTCCATGAAATAGCCTTGGATTCAATTGTCCAATTACTTTTGGTCCCTTTAAAAACAGGGTGGCACATGTTAAAGGGAACCTGTCACCCCGGTTTTTCAGTACGAGATAAAAATACTGTTAAATAGGACCTGAGCTGTGCGTTACTATAGTGTATTTTGTGTACCCTGATTCCCCACCTATGCTGCCGAAATAACTTACCAAAGTCGCCGTTTTCGCCTGTCAATCAGGCTGGTCAGGTCAGATGGGTGTGGCGACATCACTGTATCTTCCCCCAGATCTTGCATATATTTCCGTTGGTGGCGTAGTGGTTTCCGCATGCCCATCTTCTGAATCCACTGGGCAGGAGAAGAAAAAACGCGTGATCGGCGCTATTTCCCTGGTGATCTGTGGGGGCGGCCATCTTCCTGAGGCCGCGCGTGCGCATATGGACTCCTCTGCTGCCCGGGGCTTCAGGAAAATGGCCACGGTATGCCGCACATGCGCAGATGGAGATCGCGGCGGCCATTTTCCTGAAGCCGAGTTCGCATCTCAACTGTCAGGCAGACAGCGGGAAAGGAGGAACACCACAAAGCTGCAGGCAGAGGGCCCCAGACAGGGGTGGGATCCTGTCAGAGGCCTAGACAGAAAGACACGGAGCTGTGCCTGCCCCACGTGCGGCAGCATCCTAAGAAAGGATACGAAGAGAATTGTATTGTAGAGAGTGAGAAACAAAGTCATAGCACAAGGAGAAGAAAACCAGAAGGAGTTCTGCCCTGTAAAAGGCTGCCTCTTTCTGGAGCACAGAACCGGTAGCCAGAACACCGAGGGAGTAATAGACTCTACGCTTTACTTCAGAGACTGGCAGGACAGTCAATTCCAAGTTGGCTGCCCGACCATATACCCAGGAGGCACGGTGGCAACTGTTGGGGTCGGGGCGTCTCTAGGGTCCCTATAAACAAGCCTCAGGCCATCAGTCATACGGGTTGTCCTATCCATACCATCTGGGGGACAGAGAGGAAGAAATAACATCTAGAACATCTACAACAGTTGTGAGGACCTTACCGAGTTGCTCAGCAGGGAGGTACTACAACGCACAGGCACTATAGGAAGGCTACTGAATTCCACCTGGATAAGGGGGCTCTGGATTTGCCTTCAGACCGGCCAGACTCTGCCTACCCTATGGTCTGTTGCCCTGGACTGTGGATGTTGAAGCCTTCAGTAAAGGTAAAGAGACTGCAACCTTGTGTCCTCGTTATTCTCTGCGCCTTACAACATCCACCATTTACCAACTACACTCTGGGAAGCCCTGGGGACACACTTCAACTGTGGGAAGGTAAACCATCTAGCTGCCATAACATCACCCCAGCGGACCCCTAAGCAGCGTCGGTCACCCTGATCGAATACCACAGGTGGCGTCACGAACATTATCCCTTTAAAGACCTTTCCCCCATTTCATCAACGGACCTCCCGAGGGCCATGGACCGGGTCAGCCACCGTGACATCCCCACTGAGAACAGAAGGGCCCAGATCCAAGTACCCCACAGCCCTTGGGGGCGCCCCATATATACAGTATACATATACTATTATTATTATTGTGTGACTTTTTTTGTTATATATCCATAAAAAAAATTTTTTACTTATATATATATATATGTATATATATATATATATATATATATATATATATATATATATATATACAGTGGGGCAAAAAAGTATTTAGTCAGTCAGCAATAGTGCAAGTTCCACCACTTAAAAAGATGAGAGGCGTCTGTAATTGACATCATAGGTAGACCTCAACTATGGGAGACAAACTGAGAAAAAAAATCCAGAAAATCACATTGTCTGTTTTTTTTAACATTTTATTTGCATATTATGGTGGAAAATAAGTATTTGGTCAGAAACAAAATTTCATCTCAATACTTTGTAATATATCCTTTGTTGGCAATGACAGAGGTCAAACGTTTTCTGTAAGTCTTCACAAGGTTTCCACACACTGTTGTTGGTATGTTGGCCCATTCCTCCATGCAGATCTCCTCTAGAGCAGTGATGTTTTTGGCTTTTCGCTTGGCAACACGGACTTTCAACTCCCTCCAAAGGTTTTCTATAGGGTTGAGATCTGGAGACTGGCTAGGCCACTCCAGGACCTTGAAATGCTTCTTACGAAGCCACTCCTTCGTTGCCCTGGCGGTGTGCTTTGGATCATTGTCATGTTGAAAGACCCAGCCACGTTTCATCTTCAATGCCCTTGCTGATGGAAGGAGGTTTGCACTCAAAATCTCACGATACATGGCCCCATTCATTCTTTCATGTACCCGGATCAGTCGTCCTGGCCCCTTTGCAGAGAAACAGCCCCAAAGCATGATGTGTCCACCACCATGCTTTACAGTAGGTATGGTGTTTGATGGATGCAACTCAGTATTCTTTTTCCTCCAAACATGACAAGTTGTGTTTCTACCAAACAGTTCCAGCTTGGTATCATCAGACCATAGGACATTCTCCCAAAACTCCTCTGGATCATCCAAATGCTCTATAGCAAACTTCAGACGGGCCCGGACATGTACTGGCTTAAGCAGTGGGACACGTCTGGCACTGCAAGATCTGAGTCCATGGTGGCGTAGTGTGTTACTTATGGTAGGCCTTGTTACATTGGTCCCAGCTCTCTGCAGTTCATTCACTAGGTCCCATCGCGTGGTTCTGGGATTTTTGCTCACCGTTCTTGTGATCATTCTGACCCCACGGGGTGGGATTTTGCGTGGAGCCCCAGATCGAGGGAGATTATCAGTGGTCTTGTATGTCTTCCATTTTCTAATTATTGCTCCCACTGTTGATTTCTTCACTCCAAGCTGGTTGGCTATTGCAGATTCAGTCTTCCCAGCCTGGTGCAGGGCTACAATTTTGTTTCTGGTGTCCTTTGACAGCTCTTTGGTCTTCACCATAGTGGAGTTTGGAGTCAGACTGTTTGAGGGTGTGCACAGGTGTCTTTTTATACTGATAACAAGTTTAAACAGGTGCCATTACTACAGGTAATGAGTGGAGGAAAGAGGACACTCTTAAAGAAGAAGTTACAGGTCTGTGAGAGCCAGAAATCTTGATTGTTTGTTTCTGACCAAATACTTATTTTCCACCATAATATGCAAATAAAATGTTAAAAAAAAACAGACAATGTGATTTTCTGGATGTTTTTTTCTCAGTTTGTCTACCATAGTTGAGGTCTACCTATGATGTAAATTACAGACGCCTCTCATCTTTTTAAGTGGTGGAACTTGCACTATTGCTGACTGACTAAATACTTATTTGCCCCACTGTATTGTGATTGTTTCTGACCAAATACCGTATATACTCGAGTATAAGCCGAGATTTTCAGCCCAAAATTTTGGGCTGAAAGTGCCCCTCTCGGCTTATACTTGAGTCAAGGTGGGTGGCAGGGTCGGCGGGTGAGGGGGTGAGGGCGCTGAGGCATACTTACCTAGTCCCAGCGATCCTCGCGCTGTCCCTGCCGTCCCACGGTCTTCTGTGCTGCAGCTTCTTCCCCTCTTCAGCAGTCACGTGGGACCGCTCATTACAGAAATGAATAAGCGGCTCCACCTCCCATAGGGGTGGAGCCGCCTATTCATTCCTCTAATCAGCGGTGCCGGTGACCGCTGATAGAGAAAGAAGCTGCGGCACCGAAGACCAGGCAGAGGGACAGCGCGAGGATCGCCAGGACTAGGTAAGTATAGCATATTCACCTGTCCTCGTTCCAGCCGCCGAGCGTCGCTCCATCTTCCCGGCCGGCGCCTCCATCTTCCCGGCGTCTGCGCTCTGACTGTTCAGGCAGAGGGCGCGATGACGCATATAGTGTGCGCGGCGCCCTCTGCCTGATCAGTCAAAGCAGAGACGCCGGGAAGATGGAGGCGCCGGAACGAGACGCCGGGAGCTGCAATCAAGGGAGGTGAGTATGTGTTTTTTTTTTTTTATTGCAGCAGCGGCGGCGGCAGAGATTTATGTGGAGCATCTATGGGGCACAGTGAACGGTGCAGAGCACCGTATATGGCACATCTATGGGGCACAGTGAACGGTGCAGGGCACCGTATATGGCACATCTATGGGGCACAGTGAACGGTGCAGAGCACTGTATATGGCACAGCTATGGGGAAATATGAACGGTGCAGAGCACTGTATGGCACAGCTATGGGGAAATAATGATCTATTTTTTTTTTTGAAATTCACCGGTAAATGCTGCATTTCCACCCTAGGCTTATACTCGAGTCAATAAGTTTTCCCAGTTTTTTGTGGCAAAATTAGGGGGGTCGGCTTATACTCGGGTCGGCTTATACTCGAGTATATACGGTACTTATTTTCCACCATAATATGCAAATAAAATGTTAAAAAAACAGACAATGTGAGTATATGGCACATCTATGGGGCACAGTGAACGGTGCAGAGCACCGTATATGGCACTTCTATGGGGCACAGTGAACGGTGCAGAGCACCGTATATGGCATATCTATGGGGCACAGTGAACGGTGCAGGGCACCGTATATGGCACATCTATGGGGCACAGTGAACGGTGCAGGGCACCGTATATGGCACATCTATGGGGCACAGTGAACGGTGCAGAGCACCGTATATGGCACATCTATGGGGCACAGTGAACGGTGCAGAGCACCGTATATGGCACAGCTATGGGGAAATATGAACGGTGCAGAGCACTGTATGGCACAGCTATGGGGAAATAATGATCTATTTTTATTTTTGAAATTCACCGGTAAATGCTGCATTTCCACCCTAGGCTTATACTCGAGTCAATAAGTTTTCCCAGTTTTTTGTGGCAAAATTAGGGGGGTCGGCTTATACTCGGGTCGGCTTATACTCGAGTATATACGGTACTTATTTTCCACCATAATATGCAAATAAAATGTTAAAAAAACAGACAATGTGATTTTCTGGATTTTTTTTTCTCAGTTTGTCTCCCATAGTTGAGGTCTACCTATGATGTAAATTACAGACGCCTCTCATCTTTTTAAGTGGTGGAACTTGCACTATTGCTGACTGACTAAATACTTTTTTGCCCCACTGCATATATATATACTAGCTGAAGAGCCCGACATTGCCCAGGCATAGTAACAAAATGTGGTTAGTTATAACAAATTATAACGATTATATTTCACATAAAAACATTTCACATCATATATTCAACACTACAGATTTGCAACACAAAGTAACTAAATGATTACCTAAATATTGATAGTATTTTATTTTCAACTCATTCAAGAGCCCACATCATCCCGTCAGCCAGAGCCACCAGACTACTACCACTAATATCCCAATCATCCCATCAGCCAAAGTTACTGGACTACTACCCCTAATATCCCACATCATCCCATCAGCCAGAGCCACCGGACTACTACCCCTAATATCCCAATCATCCCATCAGCCAGAGCCACTGGACTACTACCCTTAATATCCCACATCATCTCATCAGCCAGAGCCACCGGACTACTACACCTAATATTCTACATCATCCCATCAGCCAGAGCCACCGGACTACTACCGCTAATATCCCACATCACCCCGTCAGCCAGAGCCACCAGACTACTACCCCTAATATCCCAATCAATCCATCAGCCAGAGCCACGGGACTATTACTCCTCATATATCCCACATCCAATCAGCCAGAGCCCCCGGACTAATACTCCTAATATCCCACATCATCCCATCAGCCAGAGCCACCAGACTACTACCCCTAATATCCCACATTATCCCATCAGCCAAAGCCACCGGACTACTACCCCTAATATTCCACATCATCCCGTTAGCCAGAGCCACCAGACTAATACCCCTAATATTCCACATCATCCCATCAGCCAGAGCCACCGGACTACTACCCCTAATATTCCACATCATCCCATCAGCCAGAGCCACCGGACTACTACCCCTAATATCCACATCATCCTGTCAGCCAGAGCCACCAGACTACTACCCCTTATATCCCCATCAATCCATCAGCCAGAGCCACCAGACTACTACCCCTAATATCCCACATCCATCAGCCAGAGCCACCGGACTACTACCCCTAATATCCCACATCAACCCATCAGCCAGAGCCACCAGACTACTACCCCTAATATCCCAATCAATCCTTCAGCTAGAGCCACTGGACTACTACCCCTAATATCCCACATCATCCCATCAGCCAGAGCCACCGGACTAGTACCCCTAATATCCCACATCATCCCGTCAGCCAGAGCCACCAGACTACTACCCCTAATATCCCACATCATCCCATCAGCCAGAGCCACCGGACTACTACCCCTAATATCCCACATCATCCCTTCAGCCAGAGCCCCAAGACTACTACCCCTAATATCCCACATCATCCCGTCAGCCAGAGCCCCAATACTACTACCCCTAATATCCCACATCATCCCGTTAGCCAGAGCCACCTGATTACAACCCCTAATATTCCACATCATCCCCTCAGTCAGAGCCTCCAGACCACTACCCCTAATATCCCACAACATCCCGTCAGAGCCAACATTGTCAGGTTGGCGCTGTTAGGCTGTGTGCACACGTTTAGGAATTTTTGCGTTTTTTCGCTATAAAAGCGTGATAAAACCGCAAAAAACGCATACATTAAGCATCCTATTTTCAGAATGCATTTCGAATTTTTTGTGCACATGCTGCGTTTTTTCCGCGGCGGAATCGCATTCCAGAAAAAACACAGCATTTTCATTAAAGTGCGGAAATCGCGGCAATTCCGCACACATAGGAATGCATTGATACGCTTACTTCCTGCATGGGGCTATGCCCACCATGCAGGAAGTAAGCGGATCATGTGCGGATGGTACCCAGGGTGGAGGAGAGGAGACTCTCCTCCAGGCCCTGGGAATAATACAATTGTTAAAAAAAAAAGAATTAAAATAAAAAATCATGATATTCTCACCTTCCGGCGTCCCGCACATGGATGGTAAACACAGACACACAGATGGTAAACACGGACACACGGATGGTAAACACGGACACACAGATGGTAAATACGGACACACGGATGGTAAACACGGACACACGGATGGTAAACACGGACACACGGATGGTAAACATGGACACACGGATGGTAAATACGGACACACGGATGGTAAACACGGACACACGGATGGTAAACACGGACACACAGACGGTAAACATGGACACACGGATGGTAAATACGGACACACGGATGGTAAACACGGACACACGGATGGTAAACACGGACACACAGACGGTAAACACGGACACACGGATGGTAAACACGGACACACGGATGGTAAACACGGACACACAGACGGTAAACATGGACACACGGATAGTAAATACGGACACATGGATGGTAAACACGGACACACAGATGGTAAACACAGACACACGGATGGTAAACACGGACACACGGATGGTAAACACGGACACATGGATGGTAAACACGGACACACGGATGGTAAATATGGACACACGGATGGTAAACACGGATACACTGATGGTAAACACGGACACACAGATGGTAAACACGGACACACGGATGGTAAACACGGACACATGGATGGTAAACATGGACACATGGATGGCAAACACGGACACACGGATGGTAAACACGGACACACGGATGGCAAACACGGACACACGGATGGTAAACACGGACACACGGATGGTAAACACGGACACATGGATAGTAAACACGGACACACAGATGGTAAACACGGACACAAGGATGGTAAACACGGACACATGGATAGTAAACACGCACACACAGATGGTAAACACGGACACAAGGATGGTAAACACGGACACACGGATGGTAAACACGGACACACGGATGGTAAACACGGACACAGGGATGGTAAACACGGACACAGGGATGGTAAACACGGACACACGGATGGCAAACACGGACACACGGATGGTAAACACGGACACACGGATGGTAAACACGGACACACAGATGGTAAACACGGACACAAGGATGGTAAACACGGACACATGGATAGTAAACACAGACACACAGATGGTAAACACGGACACAAGGATGGTAAACACGGACACACGGATGGTAAACACGGACACATGGATGGTAAACACGGACACATGGATGGCAAACACGGACACACGGATGGTAAACACGGACACACGGATGGCAAACACGGACACACGGATGGTAAACACGGACACACGGATGGTAAACACAGAGACACACAGATGGTAAACACGGACACAAGGATGGTAAACACGGACACATGGATAGTAAACACGGACACACAGATGGTAAACACGGACACAAGGATGGTAAACACGGACACATGGATAGTAAACACGGACACACGGATGGTAAACACGGACACAAGGATGGTAAACACGGACACACGGATGGTAAACACGGACACATGGATGGTAAACACGGACACACGGATGGTAAATATGGACACACGGATGGTAAACACGGATACACTGATGGTAAACACGGACACACAGATGGTAAACACGGACACACGGATGGTAAACACGGACACATGGATGGTAAACATGGACACATGGATGGCAAACACGGACACACGGATGGTAAACACGGACACACGGATGGCAAACACGGACACACGGATGGTAAACACGGACACACGGATGGTAAACACGGACACATGGATAGTAAACACGGACACACAGATGGTAAACACGGACACAAGGATGGTAAACACGGACACATGGATAGTAAACACGCACACACAGATGGTAAACACGGACACAAGGATGGTAAACACGGACACACGGATGGTAAACACGGACACACGGATGGTAAACACGGACACAGGGATGGTAAACACGGACACAGGGATGGTAAACATGGACACACGGATGGTAAACACGGACACATGGATGGTAAACACGGACACATGGATAGTAAACACGGGCACACGGATGGTAAACACGGACACATGGATGGTAAACACGGACACATGGATGGCAAACACGGACACACGGATGGTAAACACGGACACACGGATGGCAAACACGGACACACGGATGGTAAACACAGACACACGGATGGTAAACACGGACACACAGATGGTAAACACGGACACAAGGATGGTAAACACGGACACATGGATAGTAAACACAGACACACAGATGGTAAACACGGACACAAGGATGGTAAACACGGACACACGGATGGTAAACACGGACACATGGATGGTAAACACGGACACATGGATGGCAAACACGGACACACGGATGGTAAACACGGACACACGGATGGCAAACACGGACACACGGATGGTAAACACGGACACACGGATGGTAAACACGGACACACAGATGGTAAACACGGACACAAGGATGGTAAACACGGACACATGGATAGTAAACACGGACACACAGATGGTAAACACGGACACAAGGATGGTAAACACGGACACATGGATAGTAAACACGGACACACGGATGGTAAACACGGACACAAGGATGGTAAACACGGACACACGGATGGTAAACACGGACACACGGATGGTAAACACGGACACAGGGATGGTAAACACGGACACATGGATGGCAAACACGGACACACGGATGGTAAACACGGACACACGGATGGTAAACATGGACACATGAATGGTAAACACGGACACACAGTTGGTAAACACGGACACACGGATGGTAAACTTGGACACATGGATGGTAAACACGGACACATGGATAGTAAACACGGACATACAGATGGTAAACACGGACACACAGATGGTAAACACGGACACAAGGATGGTAAACACGGACACATGGATGGTAAACACGGACACACAGATGGTAAACACGGACGCACGGATGGTAAACATGGACACATGAATGGTAAACACGGACACACAGATGGTAAACACGGATACACAGATGGTAAACACGGACGCACGGATGGTAAACACGGACACATGAATGGTAAACACGGACACACGGATGGTAAACACGCACATAGATAGTAAATACATAAACACGGATGTGATAAAGACACGGACACATGGATGGTAAACACGTAAAACACGGATGACATGCTGATGGTAAACACGGACACACGAATAACACACTGATGGACCGGTACCAGTTTTTTGCATACATGTTTAAACATGTGAAGGAGGCTTTAAGCATAGTGATTAGCAAATCATCTAGGATAGAGCTGCGGGATAGAGGAATCGGCGAGGTGGCCGTGCGCTGCCTAGGAGAAATACACTGTGCAATATTCAGCAAATTTTATTATTTTTATTGAAGTCCACAATTTGATAGTTTTTGGCTCAGGACAGGAGCCTTCGTTGGGTAATTCAGATGAAGGCTCCCTTCTGGAGCTGAAAACCGTTTTTTGATCTTTTAATTTGTGGACTGCAATAAAGGTAATACAATTTACTGAATATTGTACTTTGTGTTTTCCCTAGGCAGCACACTGGCAACTCACCGATTCCTGTATCTAACGTTAACCCGCTCGAACCCTGAGCGTTCTCTCCTTGTGCAGTCTTCTACTTTCAAAGTGAAGTTGATTTAATAACTACCACCTAAATTATATTCTTCTACCCAGGACTGTAGGATCACACTTATGATAACCTATACAGTAGTTTACATCCTTACCACTAGATGGCAGCATTTCTACTATTTCTGCTACGGTTTTTACAGTAACTTGTCACTAGTCTTACCTTCTTATACATAACATGTCTGTTTTCTCATCTCTACTCTAGGAATGGAAATTTACACATAAAGCTATGGCAGGCTGGATACATTGTATAAACAACAGACCATAGACGCAGTCTGGGAGCTACGTGTGACCCACCATGCCATTCTGGGCTGCCCGAAACCTACTGGTCATAGACTGCTCATCTGCACCTATTGGCTGCTGATATGTATTTTCCATGCCTACCATAAGTGACTCCGAGCACAGGGACAGTTGAGTAGTAATGTTGCACAATATTACCATCTCAGGGACCCCATATAGTGGCAGTCTCCTGACCCTTGTGTGAAATGAGGCTGCATTCCATGAGTAATACAGATGCTTCTCACAAAATTACAATATCATCAAAGAGTTAATTTCTTTCAGCTCTCCAATACAAAAAGAGAAACTCATATAGAGAAGCTCAGCTATTGTGGAACCGACAAAGAAAAAAGGATATTCCTGCATTTCCATCCATAACATTAATCGCGTAAGGTTTTATCCTCATGATGGATTTTCCTGTTTTTACATTGACTTCAAATAAAAAGACAAATTTTATGGATGGAAGTGCCAGAAAATCCTTTTTTCTTCATCGGTTCTCGAAAGTTTAAGCCATAAATGTCTGATAGGTGCTGATTCTGCCCCCAGGACTCCCACCTATCATGACAATGGAGATCACCATCTTCTCTATTCGCACTCCAGAAGGTTTGTTTCACTGCTCTCATAAACTACAAAGAAGATACAAGTGCTTCTCACAAAATTAGAATATCATCAAAAAGTTAATTTATTTCAGTTCTTCAAAACAAAACGTGAATCTCATATATATAGAGTCATTGCAAACAGAGTGATCTATTTCAAGTGTTTATTTCTGTTAATGCTGATGACTATGGCTTACAGCCAATGAAAAACCAAAAGTAATTATCTGAGTAAGATAGAATTAACAAAAAACACCTGCAAAGGCTTCCTAATTGTTTAGAAAAGTCCCTTAGTCTGTTTCAGTAGGTTTCACAATCATGAGGAAGACTGCGGATTTGACAGATGTCCAGAAGGGAGTCATTGACACACTCCATGAGGGGGGTAAGCCACAAAAGGTCAGTGCTAAAGAAGCTGGCTGTTCAGAGTGCTGTATCCAAGCATATTATAGAATAAAGTGCACAAGCAACCGGGATAACCACAGTCTTGAAAGGAGTGTTAAGAAAAGGCCATTCAAAACATTTGAGAGAGATTCACAAGGAGTGGACTGCTGCTGGAGTCATTGTGTCAAGAGCCACCACACACAGACGTATCCAGGACATGGGTTGGAAGTGACGCATTCCTTGTGTCAGGCCACTCATGATCAATAGACAACAACTGAAGCATCTTACCTGGGCCAAAGAGAAAAAGAACTGGACTGTTGCTCAGTGGTCCAAAGTGTTGTTTTCAGATTAAAGTAAATTTTCCATTTCATTTGGAAATCAAGGTCCCAGAGTCTGGAGGAAGAGTGAAGAGGCCAAAATCCAAGCTGCTGGAGGTCTAGTGTGAAGTTTCCACAATCAGTGATGGTTTGGGGAGCTATGACATATGCTGGTGTAGGTCCACTGTGTTTTATCAAGACCAAAGTCAGCACAGCCTTTTACCAGGAGATTTTAGAGCACTTCATGCTTCCCTCTGCCGACAAGCTTTTTGGAGATGGAAATTGCATTCTCCAGCAGGACATGACACCTGTCCACACTGCCAAAAGTACCAATACCTGGTTTAAAAATAACAGTATCTCTGTGCTTGATTGGCCAGCAGACTTGCCTGACCTTAACCCCATAGAGAATCTATGGGGTATTGTCAAGAGGAAGTTGAGAGACACCAGACCCAACAATGCAGACGAGCTGAAGGCTGCTATCAAAGCAACCTCGGCTTCCATAACACCTCAGCAGTGCCACAGGCTGATCACCTCCATGCCACACCGCATTGATGCAGTAATTGATGTAAAAGGAGCCCGACCAAGTATTGAGTGCATTTACTGAACATACATTTCAGTAGACCAACATTTCAGATTTTAAAATCATTTTTCAAGCTGGTGTTATAAAGTACGAGGGGCGATCCAAAAGTAATGATAATCAATACTAAACACAATGAATATAGTCAAAAAATAAATTTATTTTTCTACATAGTCTCCTAACAAGTCTATACATTTAGTCCATCTCTTTTCTAAACTTAGAATTCCCTTCGAAAAAAATTCTTGATCTTGATCCTCAAAAAAATCCCCAACAGCGGTTATCACGTCGCTATTGTCGTCAAATTTCTTGCCCCGGAGGTGTTCCTTGAGCCGAGGAAAGAGAAAGAAGTCACTGGGGGCTAGATCTGGTGAATAGGGGGGGTGTTCCACCAGTTCAAAGCCCGCTTCTTGAATGGTAGCCATGGCAACTGCAGCTTTGTGAGCCGGCGCGTTATCTTGGTGAAACAGCACTCCAGCCCGCAGTTTGCCGCGCCTTTTCTCCTTGATAGCCTCCCGCAATCTTCTTATTTGTTCTGCTTAGTAGGAGCCCGTAATAGTGGCTCCCTTCTCCAAATAGTCCACCATAATAATTCCTTCAGCGTCCCAAAAAACGGACGCCATAACCTTCCCTGCTGAGCTTGACACTTTGAATTTCTTTGGCGTCAGTTCATCGGCTCGTTTCCATGTCATCGATTGTTGTTTAGTTTCGGGATCAAAGTGGTGGATCCAGGTCTCGTCCATGGTCAAAAAAAGTGACAAAAAATTTTCCTTGTCTGCTTGGAACTTTTCGAGATTTGCTATTGAAATGTCAACTCGTTTCTTCTTTTGTTCGTCGGTTAACATTTTTGGCACCCAACGCACGGAGACCTTTCTCATATGCAATTCTTTTGCAAGGATTCTTTGAATACTGCCATATGAGATCCCTGGGACCTCAGCTACAGTCACTCTTCGATCTGCCAATACAACTTCTTCAACTTTTTTCACGTTTTCTTCATTGAGGGACGTGGATGGGCGTCCTTCACGATGTTCATTTTCCGTCGATGTTCTTCCCAGCTTAAATTCCTTGGCCCAGCGTGCAACTGTGGAATATGGAGGAGAAAAGTCCCCCAATGTTTCCACCAAGTCGCTGTGTATGTCTTTGGTAGTCATTTTCTTCAAGCAGAGGTATTTGATGACAGCTCTGAGCTCGTTTTTTTTCCATTTTGATGTTCACTCCTCGGCAGTTCATATTCAAATGAATGTAGCTCCCGGGAATCGTGGTCTATTTAAGTAATTGTTTTTTCCTGGACTAGTGGGTACCTAAGAGAGAAGAAAACATTTTATTTTAATTTCTGTGTGCAATAGAAATAACCGATTATCATTACTTTTGGATCGCCCCTCGTATTCTAATTTACCGAGATAATGACTTTTGGGTTTTCATTGGCTGTAAGCCATAATCATCAATATTAACATAAATAAACACTTGAAATAGATCACTCTGTTTGCAATGATTCTATATATATGAGATTCACGTTTTGTTTTGAAGAACTGAACTTTTTGATGATATTCTAATTTTGTGAGAAGCACCTGTATCTTCTTTGTAGTTTATGAGAGCAGTGAAACAAACTTTCTGGAGTGCGAATAGAGAAGATGGTGATCTCCATTGTCATGATAGGTGGGAGTCCTAGGGGCAGAATCAGCACCTATCAGACATTTATGGCTTAAACTTTCGAGAACCGATGAAGGAAAAAGGATTTTCTGGCACTTCCATCCATAAAATTTGTCTTTTTATTTGAAATTAATTTAAAAATGGGAGGATCCATCATGATGATAAAACCTTACGCGATTAATGTTATGGATGGAAATGCAGGAATATCCTTTTTTCTTTGTCGGTTCCACAATAGCTGAGCTTCACCAGCAGGAATTGGCACTTCAAGTTTCCGGTGTATCCCAAACAATATAGGCAGGCGAGTTTCTTTATTTCTTTTTCCCTGTTTAAGCTTTCACTTTGATGTCCCGCATAGTATGATATCAGTATTATATCACTAGACAGCCCCTAAAAATGTAAGATGTTCTCCCAAACAGCATGATTTCCCCACACAGCCTCACTACACAGTATTATGTCTCCACACAGCCCCCTTTCACAGTATTACATCCTCATACAGCCCCCTTACACAGTATTATGTTCCTACACAGTCTTCATGTAGAATTATGTTCCCACACAACCCACATGCATAGTATGTTATCTCCCACACAGCCCCCATGTGCAGTATGATATCTCCACACAGCCTCCAAGCCAAGCACAGTATATCTCCCACACAGCCATATGCAGTGTATGATGTCCCCCACGCAGCCCTTGTGCGCAGTATATCTCCACACAGCCCCCAAGTACAGTATAATGTCCCACACACAGACCCTATGTGCAGTATGATGTTCCTCACACAGCCTTTATGTGCAGTATGATGTCTTCGACACAGCCCCCATGCGCAGTATGTCTCCCACACAGCCTCCATGTACAGTATGATGTCCCCCACACAGCTCCCATGCACAGTATAATGTCCCAGACACAGACTCCATGCGGAGTATGATGTCTCCCACACAGTCCCCATGTACAGTATGATGTCCCCACACAGCTCCCATGCACGGTATAATGTCCCAGACACAGACTCCATGCGGAGTATGATGTCTCCCACACAGTCCCCATGTACAGTATGATGTCCCCACACAGCTCCCATGCACAGTATAATGTGCCAGACACAGACTCCATGCACAGTATAATGTCCCCCACACAGCTTTGATGTGCAGTATGATGTCTCCCACACAGCCCAAATGTGCGGTATGATGCCTCCACACAGACCCCATGTGCTGTATTATGTATCCCATACAGACACCATGCATAGTATATCTCCCACAGCCCTCGTGCGCAGTATGATGTCCCACTCACAACCCCCATGCGCAGTATGTTCCCCGCACAGATACGATGCACGGTATGATGTCCCCCTCACAGCCCCCCATATGCAATATGATGTTCCCCACACAGATCCGATGTGCAGTATGATGTTCCCCATACAGATCTGATGTGTAGTATGATGTTCCCCATACAGATATGATGTGTAGTATGTTTCCCATACAGATATGATGTGTAGTATGATGTTCCCCATACAGATCTGATGTGTAGTATGATGTTCTCCACACAGATCCGATGTGCAGTATGATGTTCCTCATACAGATCCGACATGTAGTATGATGTTCCCCACACAGATATGATGCGCAGTATGATGTTCCCCATACAGCCCCCATTTGCAGTATGTTGTTCCCCACACAGGTCTGATGCACTGTATGATGTTCCCCACATATATCCGATGTGCAGTATGTTCTCCACACAGATCCGATGCATATGATGTTCTCTGCACAGAACCAATGCGAAGTATGATGTTCCCCACACAGATCCGATGTGCAGTATGATGTTCCCCACACACATCCGATGCGTATGATGTTCTCTGCACAGAACCAAAGCGAAGTATGATGTTCCCCACACAGATCAGATGCACAGTATGATGTTCCCCACATATCCGATGTGCAGTATGATGTTCCCCACAGAGCACCCATGTGCAGTATGATGTTCCCCACACAGCACCCATGTGCAGTATGATGTTCCCCACACAGCACCCATGTGCAATTTGATGTTCCCCACACAGCACCCATGTGCAGTATGATGTTCCCCACACAGCACCCATGTGCAGTATGATGTTCCCCACACAGCACCCATGTGCAGTATGATGTTCCCCACACAGCACCCATGTGCAATTTGATGTTCCCCACACAGCACCCATGTGCAGTATGATGTTCCCCACACAGCACCCATGTGCAGTATGATGTTCCCCACACAGCACCCATGTGCAGTATGATGTTCCCCACACAGCACCCATGTGCAATTTGATGTTCCCCACACAGCACCCATGTGCAATTTGATGTTCCCCACACAGCACCCATGTGCAGTATGATGTTCCCCACACAGCACCCATGTGCAGTATGATGTTCCCCACACAGCACCCATGTGCAGTATGATGTTCCCCACACAGCACCCATGTGCAGTGTTATGTTCCCCTCACAGATCCGATACACAGTATGATTTTGCTCACACAGATTCGATGCGCAGTATGATGTCTCCCTCACAGCCCCCATGAACAGTAAGAGGTATAAAAAAACCAAACTACTTGCCTCACCTCTTCTCCCACAGCTCCAATCTGTGCTGTGTACTGAGGCACAGCTGGTGTGATGTAGTAATGTATTCAAGCATGCTGAGCTATCAAACACCCAGGCTTGATGATGGAAGAGAGAGCCGTCTGCTCCCAGTTCCATCATTGATATCCGTATTCAGAGCATACGGATACCAGTGAAAGTGAAATGTTGGGCAGAGGGCAGCTGTGTGGTGTGGGGTACCAATGCATAAAGCCCTTTGGATATTCCGGTCTGAGGGCTGAACCAGAACAGCCATAGGGCCGCATGTGACCCACGGGCTGCACTTTGCCCACTTCTGATATATTCAATAGAAGAGAATCTGCTTGCCCACTGCCCATTCATATAATGGAAACACTTGCACCAATGCATCATTGTCACCCGAGGACAGTGCGTTCATTCAATCTCCAGCAACATCCTTCTCCTTTACTCTCCATCAAGTATGTGCCAGATTTAAAGTTAATGGTCCATGACTGTCATTTTGTAGCTATTTAGACCAGTTTATATTTGTCATCTAAGACGAAAATTTCTTTGCAGGTGTTCATAGTGAAGATGCTGAGAATAAGTTACCACGTTTTTAATGATCCATTTAGCTGTAGATGAGCTGAAGTGATGGCCTGTGCTCACCGCAATGATAGCATTCCTGTGGTTCAAGAAATATGAATGTTTTAATTTTTGTACACTTCTTTGGAAAGGAAAAAGCCACAGGCAGAATGTGTCGTTTCCATTAACAGTAATGGCGTTGGTGCATGCTGGTATGTGGAATGCAAATCTTTCTGCCTGTGGCCATTTCTTCTCAGTATGAGGAGGACAGTCCTGAAAATGAGAATATTCGCCATGTGAGGGCTTGTGGAATACAATGCTGACTGCGATTCATCAGATAGGAAGACACAAGACAAATGGAGCCAATGTTGGCATTACTGTACATGAAACTGTGAAGCTGGTGAAATTAACTTCTTGCATGCCAAATTGTGTCTTTGGTTTCAAAGTCATCATGTACACGTCATCTCACAATACAGTGGGGCAAATAAGTATTTAGTCAGTCAGCAATAGTGCAAGTTCCACCACTTAAAAAGATGAGAGGCGTCTGTAATTTACATCATAGGTAGACCTCAACTATGGGAGACAAACTGAGAAAAAAAAATCCAGAAAATCACATTGTCTGTTTTTTTTTAAACATTTTATTTGCATATTATGGTGGAAAATAAGTATTTGGTCAGAAACAAACAATCAAGATTTCTGGCTCTCACAGACCTGTAACTTCTTCTTTAAGAGTCTCCTCTTTCCTCCACTCATTACCTGTAGTAATGGCACCTGTTTAAACTTGTTATCAGTATAAAAAGACACCTGTGCACACCCTCAAACAGTCTGACTCCAAACTCCACTATGGTGAAGACCAAAGAGCTGTCAAAGGACACCAGAAACAAAATTGTAGCCCTGCACCAGGCTGGGAAGACTGAATCTGCAATAGGCAAGCAGCTTGGAGTGAAAAAATCAACAGTGGGAGCAATAATTAGAAAATGGAAGACATACAAGACCACTGATAATCTCCCTCGATCTGGGGCTCCACGCAAAATCCCACCCCGTGGGGTCAGAATGATCACAAGAACGGTGAGCAAAAATCCCAGAACCACGCGGGGGGACCTAGTGAATGAACTGCAGAGAGCTTGGACCAATGTAACAAGGCCTACCATAAGTAACACACTACGCCACCATGGACTCAGATCCTGCAGTGCCAGACGTGTCCCACTGCTTAAGCCAGTACATGTCCGGGCCCGTCTGAAGTTTGCTAGAGAGCATTTGGATAATCCAGAGGAGTTTTGGGAGAATGTCCTATGGTCTGATGAAACCAAACTGGAACTGTTTGGTAGAAACACAACTTGTCGTGTTTGGAGGAAAAAGAATACTGAGTTGCATCCATCAAACACCATACCTACTGAAAAGCATGGTGGTGGAAACATCATGCTTTGGGGCTGATTCTCTGCAAAGGGGCCAGGACGACTGATCCGGGTACATGAAAGAATGAATGGGGCCATGTATCGTGAGATTTTGAGTGCAAACCTCCTTCCATCAGCAAGGGCATTGAAGATGAAACGTGGCTGGGTCTTTCAACATGACAATGATCCAAAGCACACCGCCAGGGCAACGAAGGAGTGGCTTCGTAAGAAGCATTTCAAGGTCCTGGAGTGGCCTAGCCAGTCTCCAGATCTCAACCCAATAGAAAACCTTTGGAGGGAGTTGAAAGTCCGTGTTGCCAAGCGAAAAGCCAAAAACATCACTGCTCTAGAGGAGATCTGCATGGAGGAATGGGCCAACATACCAACAACAGTGTGTGGCAACCTTGTGAAGACTTACAGAAAACGTTTGACCTCTGTCATTGCCAACAAAGGATATATTACAAAGTATTGAGATGAAATTTTGTTTCTGACCAAATACTTATTTTCCACCATAATATGCAAATAAAATGTTAAAAAAACAGACAATGTGATTTTCTGGATTTTTTTTTCTCAGTTTGTCCACCATAGTTGAGGTCTACCTATGATGTAAATTTCAGACGCCTCTCATCTTTTTAAGTGGTGGAACTTGCACTATTGCTGACTGACTAAATACTTTTTTGCCCCACTGTATATCTTCCAAGAACTAATGGATTTTGGTTGTGTGTTATAAACAGGACTTCAGGAGGATTGACCCCAGTAGTATCATTTTACAAGATGATCTCAACTATTAAAGGAAAAAAAGGAATGTAGTCAGCTTACCGGTCTTAGAAGGAATCCCCAGACCTGCCAACGCCCAGCACGAATCGGGGTGAGCGCCCACGGCAAATGGAGATAAGAAGAGAAATGATCCAGCTGATGGCGGAGGTGGTTCAAACTTTGTGAGACTTTATTAGACAACTAAAACGATATACCGTTCTTCAAAAAAGTCTTTGCATAGCAAACACCTGGCACACCAGTAAGGAGGATCAACGCGTTTCAACTATGAAGTCTTACTCATGATCTCAACTATTACATCCTATTACATCCAAAACCTAAATGACCAGACCATAACTTATTTGGGACATAAAAGAATATCGAACTCACTGAGGAAGACACATAGACTTTTCAAACTAGGAAAATTATCGCAACCAATCATGAAGATGCGTTGAGATGCCTGATGGCCCACACAGATTCTGGAGAAAAGCTATTCATATACTTGCAAGAAGTGAACTTTTTTCCAACATGGTCATATGGGAAGGGAAATAATTCTTGTTCAGATCTCATTTTTCTCAAAATCAATGTCACCCTGAAGAGGCTGAAGATCTTGAACAGATGACCCCCTCCCCCCGATATAAACATAATTTACTAATCGGATATATGAATGATAGGGAGTTCTGAACTGGACAACCCCTATAAAGGTGTAAAGGTATGGATGGCTTACACCTGCCTAAAAATTGTATTGCAGATAATGCTTGTTATGCATTTTACTAAGTACCTATTCTGTTATGCTGAATGCAATGTATAACAGATAGTCATTGTAGTGCATGTTTCCAGTGCCAGGCACTACAGAGAGAGATTTTGACATCATCTACTGGTCTTTGTAGGTACTTGAGGGAGGACTGGGAGTTAGTTGGTTATACAGAAGAATCTGGAAGAAGAGTGGTTTAATATTTAAATCGACCCCTGGATGTTGTGATAGTTGTGTGCAGAGTTTGGTGTACAGTCCTCTTGGACAGAGTAACAGTCTAGGCCGCATATTCACCCTGATTCATGAATGTGCTTTCGACCGTTTTCTAGAATAAAACACTTTGAAGCATTATAAAATATGCTACAACTTGAAGTTGGTGAAAATTTTTTGTGCCATTTGCCATTTTTTTACACCAGTCCTGGCAAGCTTTGCCGAAATAGGTGAAGCATAAGTGGGACGTGGCATGGCTGACTAAGTGATAAGTCTAATTTGTGAAAATGTACTCCTCTTTGGTGGTGTGAATATTGCCAGAATTATAGGTGGTAAAAATATATAAATGGAGGGCACCGCAAAAATACAACAAAGATTGGAAGGTTCACTGTGGG
Organism: Ranitomeya imitator; assembly: GCF_032444005.1. Taxonomy (NCBI): domain Eukaryota; kingdom Metazoa; phylum Chordata; class Amphibia; order Anura; family Dendrobatidae; genus Ranitomeya; species Ranitomeya imitator. The sequence continues at coordinate 494,257,746 of NC_091286.1, read as the reverse complement.
CTTGTGATTAAACATGAAGAAAGAGCAAGAAAAAGATCATGCCCACATAGACAGGAACACCTTCATATAAAATCCAGTATCAAAAAGTTTTTATTATTAAATTGGCAAAAAACTCAAGACTGTACATAAGTACACACACAAAACAACAACACAAAACCATGAAAAACACTTAAAAAATGCAAACATGCAAGAAAACATGCCCATATATATATATTTATGACATATCCTAGAATGAGGAAAATGACAGCCCACAAAACATGTGCTTCCCACAATAAGGTTATCACAAGAATCTGACTGCACAAGCGAAGATAATGCAAGGATAAATGACCACTCCATGAAATGGGTGTGAAGATGTTAATATTGCAATACCATATACATCCCTATAATAAGGCACATAATATGCGTGCAGGATACTTCAATATAGAAACTTTAGTCATATGGCAAAAAGAAAAAATGTAACTGATGAAAAAAGGCGTACAACAAAAATGGTGATGAATGAGACAGTAGAAAAAATAGAAAAGCATAAGAGATGTTAATATATGAAATGTCTCAGTAATAGTACGCATAGGACCTGCGGGAGGGGGAGGGAGAGGGGTAACTAGACAATGCAAGAGCCCAAAACCTCAATCCCATGGGAAAAAAAAAACCTTGTCATACCCACAGTCCAAAGCCATAGAGAAAGATCTTGTGAAGTGGGGAAGCAGAATGTGGGATAGGCTCTTTCCCACTTCACAAGATCTTTCTCTATGGCTTTGGACTGTGGGTATGACAAGGTTTTTTTTTTCCCATGGGATTGAGGTTTTGGGCTCTTGCATTGTCTAGTTACCCCTCTCCCTCCCCCTCCCGCAGGTCCTATGCGTACTATTACTGAGACATTTCATATATTAACATCTCTTATGCTTTTCTATTTTTTCTATTGTCTCATTCATCACCATTTTTGTTGTACGCCTTTTTTCATCAGTTACATTTTTTCTTTTTGCCATATGACTAAAGTTTCTATATTATTGAAGTATCCTGCACGCATATTATGTGCCTTATTATAGGGATGTATGGTATTGCAATATTAACATCTTCACACCCATTTCATGGAGTGGTCATCTATCCTTGCATTATCTTCGCTTGTGCAGTCAGATTCTTGTGATAACCTTATTGTGGGAAGCACATGTTTTGTGGGCTGTCATTTTCCTCATTCTAGGATATGACATATATATATATATGGGCATGTTTTCTTGCATGTTTGCATTTTTTAAGTGTTTTTAATGGTTTTGTGTTGTTGTTTTGTGTGTGTACTTATGTGCAGTCTTGAGTTTTTTGCCAATTTAATAATAAAAACTTTTTGATACTGGATTATATATGGAGGTGTTCCTGTCTATGTGGGCATGATCTTTTTCTTGCTCTTTCTTCAGAATTATAGGTGGTGGCGCATTCTTAATGAATTAGACACATCTCACCAGAGTGGGCCCAGTTATTAAGACTGGCATGCGGGGTGGGGAGGGAACAGTGGTAGCATGAAAGTAATTGGATATTAGAAAAGGCTGTTTGGAACCCAGACATGGCTGAAACATCATTGATGCCTTGAACTGTGCAGTAGAGAGAAAGGAGAGCTCAGCTTCAGTAGGTACAGAATCAGGAGCCCTGGAATGTGTTGCTGTGGGTTTGTAGAGACAATGAGACAGCAAAGGAAAAGTTGGGGCTTACACTATGTGGAGGTCAGACCTAGAAATGTTAGTGAAAGAAAACTGAACTTGCCAGGCCAAGGTATGGTTAATGCACAGATGAGGCCTGTGGGTAGAAGAGATGAAGGATACTTGAAAGTATGGAGGGTTCAAATTGACTATGCAATGTAGTAAAACCAAAAGAAATGGTCCAGCACACATGTTGGTATAAGTGCAAGGTATAGGTGCACATTCACACTGTGGCCAATTAACAGACAGAATCAACGATAAAACCAAATGTGCAAATATGCTGCAATAAATAAATAGTAATAGTACATATACATTAAATAACATAGGGTACTGAGTCAATACTATTTTAATCAAAGAGCATAACGCCATCCCACTGCAACAAGGTGTACCCAATGAGGATGGTCCTTAACTCTTGTAGTTCACCTATGTGCCAGCGGGCATCAAAATAGACTGGGGCAGAGCAGGACACAGACCTGACTGTTTTAACACCTGCCCAAGGAAACCGATATAGATGGAATGCAAAGCCTAATAAGTGGGAGCCTTCATAAGAACAAAGATACAATGCCAGAACCAACATCAGCACATCAATACAGCACCAGAGCCACAATCAGTACATGAATTCAGCACATAACCATTAGTTCATGAATACAACACAAGAACCATCATCAGTTTATAAATACATCACCAGAACAATCATCAGTACATGAACACATCATTAGAACCACTACCAGTACAAGAATACATAACCAGAACCATCATCAGTACATGAATACATCACTAGAATCACTATCAGTACAAGAATACATAACCAGAACCATCATCAGTACAGGACGACATCACGAGAACCACCCTCATAACATGAATACTTCTATGTACTCCCTATCACACACAGTGTGCCCCCCCATGATCCTTCTATCACATACACATAGCCTGCATCCCTATTCTACCACACAACCTTCACGACCATATACTTCTCACACATACACAGCTTACACATTCATGTACCTCTATATCCCAGTCTGCATTCCCATGTATCTCTCCATCACACCAACAAAGCCTACATCCTCATATCCTTCTAGCACACGCAGCCTGCACCGCCATATATCCCTCTTTCACAGCCTGCACCTCCATCTATCAATCTGTCACATACACAAAGCCTACACCTCCATGTTCCCCTTTATCACATACATATACAAAAAAAAAATATACAAAAAAAGGTTGCACTCTATCGTGCCAAAACACGTCAAATATGAAATACATGAAATATGAATTGCAAACTTGCTTTTTGAACATTAGGAAAAAATATATATATATATATTTTTTGAGACGCTTAGCACAGAATTTGGCCAAATAGTGTGAGCCTATCAACCATCGTCAAGGTGGTCTCATTAAAAAACTGATGGGTACCTGACCTCCCTGTCCAAATGTGAACACTTACCGAAGGCTAATGTCTGCATGCTTGGGTGAATATGGACACCTCTCTCCGCAAAGCCTACATATGGGTTGGCCGGAACCAAGTGTGAATAGATGTAATTAAAAACCAGATGGTGAAGGGAGGAGTGCGCAGTCAATAAGCTAACATAGAAATGACAGAAAAAAGACTGGCACATCCAAACTAGTGTGAATAGGTGCATACCAGGAGCAGCTACCTCCATATATACCGTATATACTCGAGTATAAGCCGACCCGAGTATAAGCCGACCCCCCTAATTTTGCCACAAAAAACTGGGAAAACTTATTGACTCGAGTATAAGCCTAGGGTGGAAATGCAGCATTTACCGGTGAATTTCAAAAATAAAAATAGATCATTATTTCCCCATAGCTGTGCCATATAGTGCTCTGCACCGTTCATATTTCCCCATAGGTGTGAACCATATAGTGCTCTGCACCGTTCATTGTGCCCCATAGATGTGCCATATACGGTGCTCTGCACCGTTCACTGTGCCCCATAGATGTGCCATATACGGTGCTCTGCACCGTTCACTGTGCCCCATAGCTGTGCCATATACGGTGCTCTGCACCGTTCACTGTGCCCCATAGCTGTGCTGTGCCATATACGGTGCTCTGCACCGTTCACTGTGCCCCATACATAGCTGTGCTGTGCCATATACGGTGCTCTGCACCGTTCACTGTGCCCCATAGCTGTGCTGTGCCATATACGGTGCTCTGCACCGTTCACTGTGCCCCATAGCTGTGCTGTGCCATATACGGTGCTCTGCACCGTTCACTGTGCCCCATAGCTGTGCCATATACAGTGCTCTGCACCGTTCACTGTGCCCCATAGATGTGCTCCATATACGGTGCTCTGCACCGTTCACTGTGCCCCATAGCTGTGCTGTGCCATATACGGTGCTCTGCACCGTTCACTGTGCCCCATAGATGTACTCCATATACGGTGCTCTGCACCGTTCACTGTGCCCCATAGCTGTGCTGTGCCATATACGGTGCTCTGCACCGTTCACTGTGCCCCATAGCTGTGCTGTGCCATATACGGTGCTCTGCACCGTTCACTGTGCCCCATAGCTGTGCTGTGCCATATACGGTGCTCTGCACCGTTCACTGTGCCCCATAGCTGTGCTGTGCCATATACGGTGCTCTGCACCGTTCACTGTGCCCCATAGCTGTGCTGTGCCATATACGGTGCTCTGCACCGTTCACTGTGCCCCATAGCTGTGCTGTGCCATATACGGTGCTCTGCACCGTTCACTGTGCCCCATAGCTGTGCCATATACAGTGCTCTGCACCGTTCACTGTGCCCCATAGATGTGCTCCATATACGGTGCTCTGCACCGTTCACTGTGCCCCATAGCTGTGCTGTGCCATATACGGTGCTCTGCACCGTTCACTGTGCCCCATAGCTGTGCTGTGCCATATACGGTGCTCTGCACCGTTCACTGTGCCCCATAGCTGTGCTGTGCCATATACGGTGCCCTGCACCGTTCACTGTGCCCCATAGCTGTGCCATATACAGTGCTCTGCACCGTTCACTGTGCCCCATAGATGTACTCCATATACGGTGCTCTGCACCGTTCACTGTGCCCCATAGCTGTGCTGCCATATACGGTGCTCTGCACCGTTCACTGTGCCCCATAGCTGTGCTGTGCCATATACGGTGCTCTGCACCGTTCACTGTGCCCCATAGCTGTGCTGTGCCATATACGGTGCCCTGCACCGTTCACTGTGCCCCATAGATGTGCCATATACGGTGCTCTGCACCGTTCACTGTGCCCCATAGCTGTGCTGTGCCATATACGGTGCTCTGCACCGTTCACTGTGCCCCATAGATGTTCCACATAAATTTGTGCCGCCGCTGCCGCAATAAAGAAAAAAAAACACATACTCACCTCCCTTGATTGCAGCTCCCGGCGTCTCGTTCCGGCGCCTCCATCTTCCCGGCGTCTCTGCTCTGACTGATCAGGCAGAGGGCGCCGCGCACACTATATGCGTCATCGCGCCCTCTGCCTGAACAGTCAGAGAGCAGAGACGCCGGGAAGATGGAGGCGCCGGCCGGGAAGATGGATCGGCGCCCGGCGGCTGGAACGTGGACAGGTGAATATGCTATACTCACCTAGTCCTGGCGATCCTCGCGCTGTCCCCTCCTGTCTTCGGTGCCGCAGCTTCTTTCTCTATCAGCGGTCACCGGCACCGCTGATTAGAGAAATGAATAAGCGGCTCCGCCCCTATGGGAGGTGGAGCCGCTTATTCATTTCTGTAATGAGCGGTCCCACGTGACCGCTGAAGAGAGGAAGAAGCTGCAGCGCCGAAGCCCGTGGGACGGCAGGGACAGCGCGAGGATCGCTGGGACTAGGTAAGTATACCCCAGCGCCCTCAGCCCCTCACCTGCCGACCCCACCGCTACCGTGACTCGAGTATAAGCCGAGGGGGGCACTTTCAGCCCAAAAATTTGGGCTGAAAATCTCGGCTTATACTCGAGTATATACGGTAATATACAAAAAAAGGTTGCACTCTATCGTGCCAAAACACGTCAAATATGAAATACATGAAATATGAATTGCAAACTTGCTTTTTGAACATTAAGAAAAAATATATATATATTTTTTGAGACGCTTAGCACAGAATTTTTTTTGTATATTATATATGGAGGTAGCTGCTCCTGGTATGCACCTATTCACACTAGTTTGGATGTGCCAGTGTATGCCGAAAAAAGACATTTGTCCATCCAGTTCAGCCTATATTCCATCATAATAAATCCCCAGATCTACTTCCTTCTACAGAACCTAATAATTGTATGATACAATATTGTTCTGCTCCAGGAAGACATCCAGGCCTCTCTTGAACCCCTCGACTGAGTTTGCCATCACCACTCCTCAGGCAAGCAATTCCAGATTCTCACTGCCCTAACAGTAAAGAATCCTCTTCTATGTTGGTGGAAAAACCTTCTCTCCTCCAGACGCAAAGAATGCCCCCTTGTGCCCGTCACCTTCCTTGGTATAAACAGATCCTCAGTGAGATATTTGTATTGTCCCCTTATATACTTATACATGGTTATTAGATCGCCCCTCAGTCGTCTTTTTTCTAGACTAAATAATCCTAATTTCGCTAATCTATCTGGGTATTGTAGTTCTCCCATCCCCTTTATTAATTTTGTTGCCCTCCATTGTACTCTCTCTATTTCCATTATATCCTTCCTGAGCACCGGTGCCCAAAACTGGACACAGTACTCCATGTGCGGTCTAACTAGGGATTTGTACAGAGGCAGTATAATGCTCTCATCATGTGTATCCAGACCTCTTTTAATGCACCCCATGATCCTGTGTGGGGTGCATTAACAGGATTGACAGGGAAGGCAGTCAATCACGAATAGGACCACCCTCTAGACTCATATGTGTACAAAAAACAAGGATCATTTTATCCAATGAATAAAATATTAGTTTTACTGCAAATTTTCCTAAAATGTTTTTCCTTAAAAAGTCTAATAATGACATACAATAGCGATATGAAATACTATAAATATTATAGAAGCGATCAACAGATCGCACACGAGTATAACTGAGCGTAGGCGCCTGCATAATTAACTGCTATGGACGCATGTATTTGGATGGACAGCTGCTGATTTCATCAACCAGTGCCAATAGGATAGGCAGATGCCCCTATCAGGCAGATCCGGCCTGGAACCCGCTTCAGAAAGTGCTCAATAAACATTAAAGCAGGTTCCATTTAGAATGAAAGAGAAAAACGTCTGTTGTAAAGTTGCAGCGAAAGACGTCTAAAAAGATGTCAGAAAAGACATTTCAGGGAAAACACCGCTGGCATTTTCCCTATGCATCTTCCTATACAAAAAAGATGTCTGTACGCCAATGTCTATAAGATGACCGTGATCTATGTAGGCGTGCTTGAAAAAGGCTCATGCTAGTCGAAAAGTGTTATATTAATTATTTTTCACATTTTTACTTGCTGTGTTCTAGCAACTTTTTATTTTTGATTTACATATTTTGCTGAGGATTGGGCTATACGCAGCCAGTTGGCAAGCACCGGCACTGATAAACCACAGGGTGCCGCTTCAGTACTTTGCCGTACTTGCCAGTAAGACTATACTTGAACTGCCGATAAATGTTAAAGGGACACTGTCACCTGAATTTGGAGGGAACAATCTTCAGCCATGGAGGCGGGGTTTTTGATTCACCCTTTCCTTACCCGCTGGCTGCATGCTGGCTGCAATATTGGATTGAAGTTCATTCTCTGTCCTCCGTAGTACATGCCTGCACAAGGTGCAATCTTGCCTTGCACAGGCGTGTACTATGGAGGACAGAGAATGAACTTCAATCCAATATTGCAGCCAGCATGCAGCCAGCGGGTAAGGAAAGGGTGAATCAAAAACCCCAAAACCCCACCTCCATGGCTGAAGATTGTTCCCTCCAAATTCAGGTGACAGTGTCCCTTTAATGTTTTGGATTTCTGTAGTCAAAGTCATAATCCAATAGTCATACTGATATAAAGAGTTGAACAAAACCAAAGAAGAGACAATATGTGCATATACCCTAATGAAAATAAATAAGTAAAACACATGAATTAAATAATTAACATAGGGTATTTAGTAAACACTTTTTGATAAAAAAAAGCATAAGGCTGTCCCACCGCGACAAGGTGTACCCAATTGGGACAGTACCTACACTCTCTAATGTTCACACTGGCCATGGAAACAAACAAAAACAAAGAAAAGCCAATGTGTGCATATACCCTAATGAAAAGAAATAAGTAAAAAAGCAAATGCATTAAATAATTAACATAGGGTATTTAGTAAGGGTGTGGCCCCCTTTTCACGGAGCTTGACAGTTCATATATGTCCCTCCAAAGCTGGGCTTCCAGTTGGGACCATTAACTCTCTGCCACTGTTCACACTAGGTAGGTTTTAACATTAGAGAGTGTAGCTTCTGTCCCAATTGGGTACACCTTGTCGTGGTGGGACAGCTTTATGCTTTTTTTTTTAAATAAAAAAGTGTTTACTAAATACCCTATGTTAATTATTTAATGCACTTGCTTTTTTACTTATTTATTTTCATTAGGATATATACACACAGTCTTTTCTTTGGTTTTGTTTGTTTCCATGGACAGTGTGAACATTAGAGAGTGTAGGTACTGTCCCAATTGGGTACACCTTGTCGCGGTGGGACAGCCTTATGCTTTTTTTTAAATCAAAAACAGTGTTTACTATATACCCTATTTTAATTATTTATTGCACTTGCTTTTTTACTTATTTATTTTCCTTAGGGTATATGCACACATTGTCTTTTCTTTGGTTGTGTGTTTCCATGGCCAGTGTGAACATGCCTTTATCATGCATGTTTTCAAGTTATACTCCGGCTCAGTTTTCTGACATAAAGAGTTGGTTGCAATTGGTGTAGAAATTGAGGAGACACATGAAGGTGGTAAATACTCTTCACATTAGTTTGTGTGCAAAAAATGTCTTCATCCTTGATGGTCCTCATTCATGAGCTTTAGGTTTGATTCATACATTCAGTTTTCCATACCTATTGATATGTATTACGGTATTTTCTTTGCATCCGCTCCCGATTTTGTCTCACAACCAAACACTGTGATTCCAGCCCCATATTCAAACGATGAAATTGCGTTATGTTTTTGCTGTAATTTTGCAAAATTGAGGTAAAATCGCAGCGTGATGGCATAGTGTGAACATGGCTTTAAACTGTGTTTGGTAAAATGCATTATTTTATTGTGTTACCTAAAACACATCCTCACTGACAAGGAGAATGTATTTTATTTGCATTTTCTATTATTCCATTCAGTTGCTTTGCTTGTTTTTCAATTAAAAAAAGTAAAAGAAATATGGTGCCCTTAATGGAATAAATAATTTGTTATCACCGTGACTGCTTTGGGATATGGAGAGAGCTACACTTGGTGAGAAATGTAATTCAGAGGAGGCAGAGCAATCTCTGGGCACTGAATTATAACCTGAAGGACATCTATTTCACTTCCAACCTTTTTCTTAGTAACCTTAATGCAATTTCTCTGTAGTCCCGTATGTTCTCCAGATATCACCTCCATTACCGGCTTCATTTCATATTGATGGCGTTTCAATAATATAAGGAAAAAACTTGTAGATTTAGTATACAATTAAAATAAAATACTGACAAAGGTTAAGGTTTAGGTGCGTAGGAAGCCCTAAAATCTGATCTAGAAAGATGTGCGGAAGAAACACTTGAGAAATGTTAGAAGCCATTGTTTCTGGAAAAATGTATGTGGTGTAGAACACAAGATTACAGTCATTTCAGACCCATTATAAAGGTCGAGTAGATCGCCTCACAGCTATAATATAAGACTGCAAGGTACAGTGTGTTTTTCTATACATAACTGCTCTTTTACTTCAGCTCATTTTCATTATTAATAATGTGGATCGGGATCTTGAAATGTTGGCTAGTGTATGCCAGAGTATGAATTTGCCAGATTTTGGCTCATTTCTATGATACCGGTGCTTCCAGCTCGGGCTGTGCAGTAAGTAGCAACACTGTACAGTTTATAGGGACACAGAATGACTGGGGGTGGCCAAACATTTAAAGGGAGCCTGTCAGCAGGATTGTGCACAGTAACCTACAGACAGTGTCAGGTCGGCGCCGTTATACTGATTACAATGATACCTTGGTTAATGAAATCCGTCTTCTGGTTGTTGTGTAATCTTTATTTTCAGTTTTGAGTTAATGATATTCTCGTGCTCCGGGGCGGCCTGTGGGGGTCTTCATCTGGGGCTCTGATTAGGTATTCATCAGTATGGCTTCTGACAGGTCACTGATCCCTCAGTGACCTGCCCTCTATTTTAAATAATGAATATATATGTATATTGAAAAAAAATTCCCTTCTACAGGCAGGTGCTGGCGCCTGCGCTGCAGCATGGTCGCATCTATCACGTGTACCTTCTCCTCTACTTTTTTTTCCATCTTTCTCCTCCCTGCTATAATTTCAGAGCTGTCAATCAAAGAAGAGGGAGGTGGCGATAAAGTGAAATCAATTAGGTGGGTAAGGTGCACTTAAATGTTTGGCGTTGCCTCGACGCACCGAGTGCCTGTACTCGCTTTGAATAGTAATTTTGTACTGAAAAACTCCCTTTAAATTAAAGAATCTGTGTTGTAGATCTCCACACAAGCTGTGAAGCACGACCAACAGCACTGGTGCTGCTCCATTTTGAGGATCAGAAGGGGTCCTGGTGGTCAAACCGTCAATAAGCCATAAGTAATAACAAATGTAAGTGATGGTTCATCACTTATCGTGGGAAAAACTCTAGGGTTTTTGGAGGCTTTTTTGGCTGAATATTTTACTGTTATTCCTGTTATTTTACTGTTATACATAACACCTGAACACCATAATTTACAGTTTGAGGATGCTGACTGTATCACTGGACTCAAGGAGCTAAGACCTCAACTGATTTTTGTGGTTGTTTTGGAGTCACTTTTATTTTTTCTTTGTTGCATTTGCGTCCAATTATTCAAAATTGTGCACATGGTCCAAGAGCTTTGCATAAAGTAAAACATGCTCTTAATTTTTGTCTTTAACCTTTTTGCCACCTTTTAGCTTGAAAAGTTGCATGTTTCACAAAATGGCACAAAAACAGGCAAAATCATATAAAATAACATGCCAGAAGGTAGAAATTGAAATATGACTATGATCCAAACAAATAAAAAAGGCACAAAACACTAAAAACTCGACAAAAAACTGGTGCCAATGCGCTACACTCAGGGCCGCCATCAGGGCATTATTGCCCTTACTGATGTATGTGGCCCAGTGAGTATAAGCAAGAAGGACCGGACCTCCTAGTGTCAGGATGCAGCTGATTTAGCAACTCAACTTGAATCCTCGGATGCACATTCAGTTGAAATAGTTAACAGCCACCAGCCAATCAGAGGCCATCAGCTGCCATGCACCGGCACATCCATGCCTCAAATAGATGAAGAAGAGTACGCCGCTAAACTGGGGCCATGTACGGAAAATCTTTTTTTTTGTACTGTGAGGTGGTAATATGTGGTCTAGCCATGGTGTGGAGGTATTTGTTCCTTCTATGTGGCATTATTCGGTCACTATGTGGTGGTAATATGGAGTCTGGTCATGTTGTAACAATATTTGTCCCTTGTATGTGGTATTATTGGTCATTTTTAAAAATGTATGTGACACATTCCCGTAAAGAAAAATATACCTAAAAAGTGTGTATTCCAAGAAATTTGTAATAGGTTAGAGTAGGGCCCGGCCAAAAGAGTCTACGTTGTCGTGGTGGCAGGCTTAAAAAAATCTTTTGGCCAAAACAAAAGCTGTTGGCTATGTATGTGATCTGGTGTTTGATGGGAACCGTTAATGTGTGATTGGTGAGGGCATGGTGCAGAAGCGGAGTTTTTCCAAGAGTGGGCGTTGGGACTGTGTAAGGTTTGAGGGTTGGATGCAGAGCTGGATTGGAGTCTGGGCAAAGTCTCAAGAGGGCCCGAAAATTTTGCCTGTATGGGGCCCTGAAATTACGGGTTGCAGCCCTGTCTATACTGATGGTTTGGTAAATGGAAGATGACTATGCTACTGATCACCTTGTTCCTGTTGGGCTAGGTTCATATGTTCCATTTTGGCACAGATTTATAAACTGAGTCACAGACGAGGCAATTTCTGTCAATGCCACACACAAATCCACTTTGCTTTTTATTCCGCCCAAAATTCTCCAGTCTTGCATGCAGATTTTGTTGCAGATTTCACTGTATACAGTAAGAAGGTTGAAATCTGAGATGTAGATGTGACAATTCTTCTCAAGGATTAGCATGTTACAGATTCGATCATCCACAGCTTGTTCTATTTGAAGTCATGTATTTTATTTTAATTTCTCTCCATGTTAAAAGTTTAAATGAACAGTAAAATACCAAATGTTTCCCTGATAACAAGGTACCTGCTGCTGAAAGCACCACAGACCCCCAGTCTGTACATAATCGATGACTTCTCTTCTGCTATGCAAGGGAAGATGAGATATGAATTATCGTTGACCACCTAACACCAAATCCTGAATGTTTTATTAAATTCCAAGTAATAGATGCAAAACAGGAGACTATAATAATTGGTGCAAAGGAAAAAATGCAATGGTTGTCAGCTTCTACATACAATGGCATAATTGGAAGCTCATATACCCCAATACCTAATCAGCAGCAGGGCCCACAAGTGTAGCAGGTCTTTATTGATGTTGGTCTTCTCATTGGGTCAAAGGGACCTTTTGGGCGCCCTTAGGTGTGTCAGTGGTTGCAAGGGTTGAGGTCACTTACGGACCCTGGAGCCTGTCTACCTGATTATAGATTCCCACCGAAAAATGAAAGCAGCAACATGATTAGCTATGTACAACTTCTCTTTTCCTTTCTATTTGGGTTTTTATAAATGTGCCATATATTATTTGACTTGACTATTAGACTCTGTAAGCTGAAATATCAAATAATTAATAATATTGTATTTATTATTGCAAGTAGATTTTTCCTGAAAAATAAATATAAAACAATTTAGTAAATAATAATATAAGTAATTGGAAAAACTTGTTTTTTGGATGTTTACAAATAATGTTGCGTCTGAGAGTTCTTATAGAGCTTCTTGGAACTCCTTTATCACAAGGGCTCATACCAGGAAGGAATGATGTGCATTGCCTGTGTGTGGGTAACTAAGAGGAGAGATATACTGCAGGATGGAGATCTGTATATAGGATCTAAGAGAAGAGACATACTGCATTAAGGAGCTGTATACAGTGTTCTGATTGGATAGATATTTTACGGGACGGGATGTATAAAACACTGAAGGATAAGCTGTATACAGGGGGGCTGAGAGGAGAGAGATTGTAGGATGTGTTGTATTGGACTGAGAAGAGACATACTGCAGGATGGGCTGTATACAGGGGCGAGAGAAGAGATATATTGCAGGATGAGTCTCTACATATAGAGAACAGAAAGGAGAATATGCTGCAGGATGTTGCTCTGCATAGAGAGGCTGAAATTAGTTAAGCTGTGCTTGTTGTCTGGTACTGAGAGACCAGTGATGTGAAACCTACTAATGCTGCTCTGTTGATTCATGTGACAGAGGATTATCTTTTGCTATATGCATCAATAGAGTGATATTTGCAGTTTTACAAATGTTATCTGCTAGCAGCATCAGTCAAGAAACACAGCTCTGCACTGGTGTTGTAGAGGTGCGCAGGGCAGTTGAACTCTGCTAGAACCAGCTAATGATGTAAAAACACACAGGCAGCTATTCTGATGTAGATGGCAGAGGATACAACTTGTCAGCAAGGGCACTGTACAGGAGGGAGAGTGCACAGAAGCATAAAGTGAATTCTACACTTAGATTAGCTTGATAATAACTCAGAGAGATGGAGTTTGTCACTTATAACGTATTGTGAAATACTGTATGATTAAACCTTTTACCACAATGGTCAAGAAAAACTGGTCACAGGCCACATAGATTATCCAATGACCAAGATATATTTGCTGATCTCACAGGGCAGTACTCATATTCACAGTTTTGTCTCTGAACTGTCGCTTACTTAGTGAATAATGCATTCATCACATTCATATAGGCTGCAGTGTCTTGGGGAGCAAATTTCAAAGCACCTGTATGTCGGAGCGTCTTTAGAGCTAAGCTATAGCCATTCCTGGAACAAACATGGAGAAGTCTAATCTAGTTATGATAAAACACCAACGTTTGTCACGGTTGTTTTGGAGATTTTATTATCTGTCTATCATCCAAGTTTTAAAATATCAAAGTATGGAGTCTCCTTGTCATGTCCTAATAATGAGAACAAACCATAGAAGATAGGTAGGCAAATAGTTCAGCAGGTAAGCTTTAAATTAGCAGTGACATCATCATTATAATAATAATAGTAATAATAATAATACATCTTTACAACTTTTTTACAATGTTTCACCAGGACTCCCCTTGGATATACATTAGACAAATGGTTGGTAAAAGCGAACACTTACTTTATTCATTGACAGTGTGGCATGGATCTCAAATCCCCTATAATGCAGTATGACACGTTCTCACCTCCACCCAAAAACAATGCTTTAAAGTCTCCTTGATGGGGTAACACTTTCTTTTAATACAGACAATTGCTTATTAAGAATGTAACAATGTTGGGTCATATAGTATATACTTTCTGTGTGCTCATAAGTTTACAGTTGATGGATTGATTAGCTGCATGAGCCCATGTTAAGATCTAGGACATGAATATGGAGTCATGAGGCAATCTTAATAATGTTTCCACAGTTTCCTACTTAGTTAAAATAAAATAGTTTGCCTTAAGTCCATCTGTACAGAAGTGAATACCTTATTGTTCATCTGTTCTACTACTATTCCTGAACTTTACTACCATGACTGTTATGTTATCAGGACATCCTCTGTAGAAGGACTGTAACACAATGCTCTTGGCTCCAAAGTGAGGTTCATCCAGACGTTCTTTAATAAACCGGACGGCTTCCTCATTGCTGAAAGCGTCCCATAACCCATCAGATGCCAGGATCATGAATTCTGGTTGTAGCTTGTCGAGGTCAAAGCTCAGGATATCAGGGTCTGATATGATGACGTTCAGATTTTTCAAGGGATAATCCCCTAAAGAACGAGACATTGCCAAAATTCCTTGAACTCTCCAAGAACCATTGAAACTGATGAAACCACCTGGAAGGCAAAAAACAATGAGACTATTATTCACTAATTTCCACACAATAGCGAATTGCTGAATGATTGAAGTAACTCATAATCTCAGGACGGCTTCCATCTGTCTACAGTAACGAGCTTAAGGTCAATTTGAGCTGGTTATTAGTTTTATGTTCCAATAAACCAAGCTAGCTATCAAAGGCACTTCTGGCACCACAGTTACCCCACCAGCATATTTAGGATATATATTCTCCTCCAGGACTGATCTTTCAATCTCAATCCATGGGTAAATTCTGTGTCAATGAATACAGGCTTCCCCATCACCGAGATAGGAGATGCCAGTTGGTGCTCATGAAGTGCTATGGAGAAAGGAAGAGGGAGGAGCTACAGGCAGGGACAGACATTCTGCTGCAAGTTCTCCGTAGAATCTTATGAGCACCAACTGTCATCTCCTATCTCAGTAATGAGAAAATCTGTATTCACTGAAGAGAAAGTTTACCCGTGAAATGAGAATGAAAGAAATACAAAAGGATAAAGAATCGGCTTTCATGAAAAAATATATGTTATAAAGTTTCTTATTGTGATGTATACTATTGATTTATGAAAAGAAATCAAACAGCGGTGACTCTTTAAACGATTTCTGTCTTTGAATGACTCAACAAAACAGCAGTTCGCAGGCCGAGTTGTGGCTAAATGTTATGCTGATCACAGCACATACCGGTAGAGGAATCTCAGGGATGCCTCCTCATTCTCCAGGGACTAATCACAGGGAATAAATGAGAACATCATGTCCACCGCACATCATTGTTTGCATGCTGCGTCTCCAAAAGTTATTTTCAGGTCATTGGTAACTGCGCATGAGGTTTGCAGAATGAATCAGATATCGGGATTTTTTGCTCAGTTATTAGTTTTTTGAGCAATAAATACATTTTATGTGCTTTCTTACATTTCATGGAAGCCTTCAATAAAGCCGAACCCAGGACCGGAGAATAATCCATAAAGCTGTATACATATGGGAGTTATTTATGGTCGGCCTGTGTTTTTCTCAGTTCGCTATGGTAAAATGTGTCTATAGAGAGTGCACATCCATTCTTCAGCCACAACTTTTTTTGTTCATTTCAACGTTTTTTTTTCTTAATTGATCTGTTATATCTCTATCTCAAATCCATTCTATCAGATCTATATTCCATCGAGGAAAAACTAAAATATAATGGCATAAATTCTTCTTGATAACTTCCATGCCAGTTTATATGGCAAATCAGCTTGTAGTACTTCTATGCATCTTGGGGAACTTGTTACAGTATTCTGGAGATTACAGATTTCTTACTTGTCACTCTCGGTAATATTACACAGTATTAATAATGTGAAAATGAGGACCTCAAAGTGGATCTACGCCAAAATTCACAATACAACCAGCGTACCTTATTAAACAGGTAGACCTGATGTGACTTACGTTCTTACTGTGAAAATCCATATCAGAAAGGCTGTATAATCAGGATACAAGATGATCATTTTATGAGTGCAGCTAAACAGTCAGAAAGCTCATGCATTCAAGTTTAGTCCCTTCTCACTTAGCCTGCAGCTTGTACTGATTAGTGTGAGGCCTCGGCAGCAGGGAGGAGGGACACTGAGAGATGGCAATCAGGCTTGAGGGTGGAGATTGAGTTTAAGCTTTCAAAAACTATTTTACAGCATTCTGACATGGATTTTAAAAAAAGATCTATTTATTAATGTATGCAGGTTGTATTGTAAAATTTGCCATCAGATTCGCTGTGCCATGCTGTTTTTACAGAATTCATTCTTCTTTTCTGTGTGGAAATCCAACAAACCAACATGCTTGAATCTTCTCTCCCCAGAAATTTTCCACTATGGGAGAGACAGAGATCATCACCATAATACCAGATGGTCGGCCAACTCAGCGGTATTCGTCACATCCGAAATTCATCTAATTTGTATGCTCACGTTTTGTCTTTGGCTCTACAGGCTACATAGGGGCCACTGGTGGATTTACAGGTCACATATGCAGAATTTGCACCATGACGGCTTTGCCAGCTGTATTACAGGATTTCTCCCTCTTGTGAAATTAATGATTTTTTCTTTTATTAATTTTCAGTTTCTTACATAGCAACAACCTATTCCACAGCGTAGTACACAGCTTTATTATCTAATATCTACATCGTAAGGTTAGAAATAAAGGTCAGAAACATAAAGATCAACTACTTACGTATTGTGAATACATTTATGAAAATACATTTCTAATGATTTAAGAAAATAGCAGCATTGAGTGTGATGATAAACTATTATAACCTGCAGACAAGTCACCGGCCCCATCAGGATCATGTATGAGGCCCTAAAAAAGGCATTCGGGCATATGCGCTGAGGGGGCCAGGGACTGTAATGTGTGCTCTGTCAGACATCATTTTTGGTTGCATCAGTCTATTTGAGGTGAGCTCCAAGACATGGTCGACTGCGTGCACAAGAACAATGATGTGCAGATAACAATGACCGCTTATGAGCACAGAACAATCTAATGCTGATCATTCTGTGGGCATCGGGAAGTGCAGCTGGCTTGTCTAACCTGGCTACTGCATTACCACTCATTGGCGTGTCGTGATGTCCAGCTGTTCTCAGCTGCAGTTCATATAGTGTAACCCCGCCACTAAACCGTAAGCCTATGTAATAATGCTAACCTAAATCAACTCTAAGCTTCATTTACACTGCAAGAGAATCGTCAACGGGCGTTGTTAAAAGCACAGTGTAAACAGGCTGCTGATTGCCTGACGTATGAGCAAAATGCTCGTTCATAAGCTTAAATGATCTCTTCTGCAGCACAAAAAATGATCCTTCTTGGCGGTGCATCGTCCTGTGTAAACAAGACTCGCAACGCCAAGAAATATTTCCGCCTATGCGCACTGAGCAATCTAGTATAGATCGCTCAGTGTGCATCGTTTACTTTGGTCTGTCTGTGTAAACAGGCTTTGAAAGACTGCTGATCAATAAAAGTTTACAGATCACCGGTCATATCATGCCGCCGGAGGGTCCATGTAAACAGACACAGTCATGATTTTTTTGTGTTCTGCCAACAATCGATTGTCCATCCGTGTACATTCATGGGAGATAAGGGGGAGATAACATATGTGTACGATCTCATAATCTACTGTATTCATTACATTCATACTAATAATAGTCTGGACACTAAAATTGAACCCAAATGCTGATGTTGTGAGTTATCCCCTCTGGTGTGTGTAAAGTTGAAGCCTGTAATGTGCTTTGATGCGGGCAGGATCTTACCAGCTCTCTTAATCCTCTTTCTTTCCTTTAGCTGATATGGTTTGTGATCATGCGATAACGGAATTGCATTTCCATCCTTGTCACACAAGACACCGCGCGAATCCCCAACATTTGCCACCGTGAGTTCTTTGTCAGATAACAAAGCAATTAAACATGTGGTACCTGCAAACGGAAAACAGAGATGTGCTGAGTGTTTTGTAGTCAGAGACACAGGATCTACCTGATAACACATTCTGGGCTCCACAGGAGACAGACAGCAAAGGACGACTCAAATTACAAATTCGATTTCTTTTCTTAAGCCTTTTATTCACTTCATTTTTCAGCATGACACACTCTGTTAGCCATGATTCTACAACGAGGCCTTGTGATACCAGTCTGGAAAGTTTTACGCTACCTAAGTTGGGTGACGGGACTTCCTAAGTCAATAGTTTATAAAAAAGAATAATTTGTAGTGTATCTATCTTGTGGTGGCACTGTCCCATTTCATTTCACTTTTAGTAAGACTCAATAGGCCCTACCCATAAAACAGGTTTCATTTTTCAACTTTTTATGCATGAAATTCCATTTTTTTTTTAAAAGTCTTTGCAGCACACATCGATAATCAATATAATGAAAACCACTGATGGGTGAAATGAACAACATTGAATATTTTGTTACAATGGGATTTGTCAAAGTTAAGGAAATATGAGGCAGCAAGTAGATAGTCAGTTCTTGGAGTCACTCAATCATAAGGACCTAAGTGACTACAGAGGGTTAAATTATGATGACTAGATGATTGGGCATCTCTAAAATGGCAGGTCTTCATATGGCAGATCTTCTTGTAGTGTTTCCGCTATGTAGATGCTAAATAAAGGAGGGCCAAAGAAGCACAACCAGTGAGCTAGCGAGCGGGTCATGGGCACATGAGGTTCACTGTTGTGTGTGGGTAGTGATGGTTAGGTACAATCCCTGTAGGCTATTATATAAATTACGCTGGTTGCGTAGCTGAAGACCTATCAGTGCGCCCATGCTGATCACTGACAATTGCTGAAAGTACCTACAATGGGCAGACTAGCGCTGGAACGAGCTCATGGAACAACGGGAGAAGATGGCACGTGTGTTATGTAGCCTGTAAGAGATGTTACCAAAAGCACAATGAAAAGAAGGCAAGCTGGCAGACGCATTGTAATGCTCTAGGCAATGTTGTGCTGTGAAAACACAGATACCGATGCTCAGGTGGCTACCACTTTGTCACCAAACACCCACTACACAGTACACATGGTTTTAGACCAAATACACTCCGTAATGGCAACAGTATTCCCTCATAGAAGTGGTCTTTTTTTCCGCAGGATAATGTGTCCTCCCTCATTGGAAATATTGTTCAGGAATGACTTGAGGAACATGATACAAAAGCAGTGTAAAAATGAAAATTGGATGGATTTCTCCAAATCAGAGGAGTCTCACACCTCATGTCCAATCAGTTGACGCTCCTGTGTATTGTTTCTATCTTCAATGCTCTTAGATCCCAATCAGCTGGAAAGCCACTTATCTTTTATCCTTTACCATAGCAAAATAGAACACCATGAAAGATTACAACCATGGGTTACCTTATATTACACCTATCTTTCTGGAAGATTTATACACAGGCACTAGGTTATTTAAGACATCTCAGAAGAGAAGTAGACATTTTAGTATCTTGCAGCAGTAGACGTTAACCCATAATGACCAGAGGCGTCTATTCATTTACTCTGTCCTGTGGGACATGACTGCTTATCTAATGCTTTTTGCTCTAGTGAGTCTTGGGTAAATATCAATAGCTGTTGGCCTAGATAAGAGGTAAAGAAAATGCATAGTGACTTTTAAGAAGCCCAAGGCAGAGAAGTACCCAGACAAAACAATGAAGATCAGATGAAAAATGGATAGTTGCAATATACTACAACATCAACGATTATTGCTGCTTGTGGTGACTACACAGAGATATATGACATTGCAGAATGCCAGAGGTAGCACGAAATGTTACTCCAACGCCATTAACACTTTATTTCGGACCCTAGAACACAGCAGAGTCTGCTATTAATAATTGACACTCGGTTCCTTTGTTGTGGTGGACCAGCCTCTTGCAGCTGCTGATCCATATCATTTGAAAGCCATGTATTGTGTCTACATTACTAAATTATGCCTGCTGGACATGGCGTGCTGGCAGCCCTAAAAGTACTAATCTCTCACTTAACTGCTTATTGAGCTGAGGTCAGTTTACACGTGTCATATTGTGTCTCAGCACCATTGTTGGGTTTATTTGTGCATTATAAACTTTTGTCTTCCAAAATTTCATAAGTAATAAAGGTTCAAAAAGTGATATTTATGGGGAACCGTTCAGGTCCCCTCACTGTTTCGAACTGATAATAATTGGATAAAGTGTTTCATGGGGCTTTTAACCATTTCTGAAAACCAAAAGGATAGACGAGAGGGGTCCTTACCCACTATACCAAAGCTAGAATAAACCCCTATGAAAATAATCTTTATTTGTATATTGTTAAAACACTGGAAAAACACACATATAAAAATGAATTAAGTCATAGGACTGGGGTAATGGGCTCTATAGTCCCTAATGTAATCCTGAGCTACCCCTACCTGACCACGGATGTTGGTACCCTAGTGAAGATGATATGGCGCCCTTCTTATCTAATTTGTCCCTAAAAGACCATATCTCCTTTATTGAGCACCAAAAAACACCCAGTGAAAGTTAACACAATTAATATAAAAAATACATAGTGAGTAAAAATTAACCTCTTCATGTAGGTTACTACTGAGGACATATATATTAGGCAAGTATAGATTGTCAATCAATATATCTGTGTAGTCATGTTCTCAAGTCAAAATGTACCACAACTTCCCTGCGTCAATAGCTCTACTAACCATATCATGATGTCCATGTCAAATTGAAGGCCAGGAGAGGGGAATAATAGAATTTAATCCCTCTACAGCATTAGTATTAAATACCGTATACACAGCCCTTTTAAAGGGAAATAATGTCCCTCCATTCACAGCAGTTGTTATAATAATAGAGTAGCGTATTAGGGTGAATAAATGTCAGAATAGTCCCGGATTCTCGACGTGTTTCCCCCTCTCATCATTCTAGGGGTTCATCAGGGGATAGAAATAATATGTGATATGCACCACAACCCTCTATCAGTAGTGAGGGACCCAATGGAACAAAGGGACATTATTTCCCTTTAAAAGGGCTGTAAATATTTAATACTAATGCTATAGCGCAAGGGTGCAGAATATTTTTTCAGACAAGGGCCATTTGGATATTTATACCATCCTACGGGGGCTGTACAAACTCCACTCACAAAGTACATCCGGACTCTGGCTCTGGTGTCAGGACGTAATCTTTCATTGCATGCCCTTCAGTGTTCAGTAGTGAACACTGCATGTGCTAACAGAGCAAGAAGAAATTAATGAGCTGGTGGCAAAATACACCTCCCTGCCCAAGAATGTGGTCCATGAGAATCTGATCAGGGGCCTGATAAAATATTATCGAGGGCCGTAAATGGTCCACGGGCCTGAGGTTCCCCACCCCAGCTATAGAGGGATTCAGCTCTATTCCCCTCTCCTGGCCTTCAGTTTGAGAATCATGGACATTATGATTTTGTTAATATTATAGCATGAGAGCTATTGATGCAAGACATTTGTGGAACATTTTCTGGTCTGCACAACAGATCATCGTTCTCGGCAGCACATAGTCATCATTGTATGAAGGCAGGACCTGCACTGCTGAGAATAATGGCAGCCTAAGAGCACCAAACAATCTATTATGGTTCAGAGAGCATCCGAAGCATGGTCAGCCTGTTTAAACAGGCTATTAATCAACAGACAATCAATGGTCATTTAGTGCTGCAGATCAAATAATATAAATAGACCCTTACTAACGCTGAGAAATGAACTGTGATCCTGTAGTGTTGCATATGCTACTTAGGCAGGACTAGTCCAGCAAGGCATCTGTTTCCTGGAGTAGTCATAATAGCCATTATTGGATGATCCAAGTCAAAACTAGTCCAGGGAAGAGACGACCAATGATCTAGAATGTACAACGATGTAGGATTAAAGTTCAGTTTCCAAACACTGCAATGTTAATAAGCCCCATGAAGCACTTTATCTACTGTACTGGAGTTCGAGGACAATCAGTGGACCTGGCAGGTTCCCTTTACATGTGTTCCTGGTGTCATTTATATAACTTACTAATGCACCAGAATTTCACAGATGTGTCTCTTTCACCGTCAGTCACCACTGGGCCTATGTCCTGATAGTAAGTTTTATGTAACTTCGCCCTTGCATTGACAAAGCTCCACCAAGGTATTTGTTTTGCTGTCACTCCTGGCAGCTGCACTTTCTGCTGCAATTGACACCGAAAAGCGTTTCCTGTGTCAAAATGTCATCAGATCTATTTGCGAAAGGGGTTGGCTGACCACTCACTTTATGAGATAAGCCCATATCCTTCTGTGCCACAGTTAAGGTACCTTCACACTGAGCGACTTTAGAACGATAACGATAGCGATCCGTGACGTTGCAGCGTCCTGGATAGCGATATCGATGTGTTTGACACGCAGCAGCGATCAGGATCCTGCTGTGACATCGTTGGTCAGAGCTAGAAGGCCAGAACTTTATTTCGTCGCTGCTGGATCACCCGCTGACATCGCTGAATCGGCGTGTGTGACGCCGATTCAGCGATGTCTTCACTGGTAACCAGGGTAAACATCGGGTTACTAAGCGCAGGGCCGCGCTTAGTAACCCGATGTTTACCCTGGTTACCAGTGTAAATGTAAAAAAAAACCAAAACACTACATACTTACATTCCGGTGTCTGTCGCGTCCCCCGGCGTTCTGCTTCCCTGCACTGTCAGCGCCGGCTGGCCGTAAAGTAGAGCACAGCGGTGACATCACCGCTCTGCTTTACGGCCGGCGCTTACACAGTGCAGGGAAGGTGACGGCGAGGGACGCGACAGACACCGGAATGTAAGTATGTAGTGTTTGTTTTTTTTTACATTTACAATGGTAACCAGGGTAAACATCGGGTTACTAAGCGCGGCCCTGCGCTTAGTAACCCGATGTTTACCCTGGTTACCACGGGACTTCGGCATCGTTGGTCGCTGGAGAGCTGTCTGTGTGACAGCTCTCCAGCGACCACACAACGACGAAACAGCGACGCTGCAGCGATCGGCATCGTTGCCTATATCGCTGCAGCATCGCTTAATGTGACGGTACCTTTAGAGGTTGGGGCTGGTTCAGCGGTGATGACATAAATAACAAAGGAAAAACTCTTCTGTGTCTAGCGCAGGGTCCGGAAGTTGAGCTCCAGGGGCCAGCATTGAAATGGACATGTAGGTACAGTGGGGGAATAAGTATTTGATTCCTTGCTGACTTTGTAAGTTAGCCCACTGACAAGGACATGCATAGTCTATAATTTTAAGGGTAGATTAATTTTAACATTGAGAGATAGAATATAAAAAATATAATCCAGAAAATCACATTGTATAAATTATATACATGTATTTGCATTTTGCAGTGAGAAATAAGTATTTTATCCCTCTGGCAAACAAGACTTAAAGGGAACCTGTCACCCCGTTTTTTGAGATTGAGATATAAATACTGTTAAATAGGGCCTGTGCTGTGCGTTACTATGGTGTATGTAGTGTACCCTGATTCCCCATGTATGCCGAGAAATACATTACCAAAGTCGGCGTTTTCGCCTGTCAATCAGGCTGGTCTGGTCAGGTGGGCGTGTTCACAGCGTTCTTTTCTTCCCCAGGTTTCCGTTGGTGGCGTAGTGGTGTGCGCATGTCCAAGGTCCGGATTCCCTGTGCCCACGTGAAGACACAGCGCGCGATCTGCGCTGTCATTCCTTTCATCGGTGCGGGCGGCCATCTTCCTGGGGCCGCGCGTGCGCAGATGTAGTGCTCTGCTGCACGGGGCTTCAGGAAAATGGCCGCGGGATGCCGCGCGTGCGCAGAAGAGATCGCGGCGGCCATTTTCCCAAAGCCGAGTTTGCATCTCGGCTTTGGGAAAATGGCCGCCGCGATCTCTTCTGCGCACGCGCGGCATCCCGCGGCCATTTTCCTGAAGCCCCGTGCAGCAGAGCACTACATCTGCGCACGCGCGGCCCCAGGAAGATGGCCGCCCGCACCGATGAAAGGAATGACAGCGCAGATCGCGCGCTGTGTCTTCACGTGGGCACAGGGAATCCGGACCTTGGACATGCGCACACCACTACGCCACCAACGGAAACCTGGGGAAGAAAAGAACGCTGTGAACACGCCCACCTGACCAGACCAGCCTGATTGACAGGCGAAAACGCCGACTTTGGTAATGTATTTCTCGGCATACATGGGGAATCAGGGTACACTACATACACTATAGTAACGCACAGCACAGGCCCTATTTAACAGTATTTATATCTCAATCTCAAAAAACGGGGTGACAGGTTCCCTTTAATACTTGGAGGCAAAACCCTTGTTGGCAAGCACAGCAGTCAGATGTTTTTTGTAGTTGATGAGGTTTGTGCACATATCAGGAGGAATTTTGGTCCACTCCTCTTTGCAGATCATCTCTAAATCATTAAGATTTTGAGACTGTCGCTTGGCAACTTGTAGGTTCTACTCCCTCCATCAGTTTTCTATGGCATTAAGGTCTGGAGACTGGCTAGGCCACTCCATGACCTTAATGTGCTTCTTTTTCAGCCACCCCTTTGTTGCCTTGGCTGTATGTTTTGGGTCCTTGACTTGCTGGAAGACCCAGCCACGATCCATTTTTAATATCCTGGTGGAGGGAAGGAGGTTGTCACTCAGGATTTTACACTACATGGCTCCATCCATTCTCCCATTGATACAGTGAAGTAGTCCTGTGCCCTTAGAGAAACCCCCAAAGCATAATATTTTCACCTCCATGCTTGACTGTGGGGATGGTCAAAGGTGGGATTCAAATTTTTAACAACAGGTTGTGTTTGTATGTAGGAAAACCACACCCATTTACATACCTCCTCAAACATATACAAGTAGGGGCGCAGTCAAACCATACCTCCCAACTTTTGAAGAAGGGAAAGGGGGTAAAGTTTGTGATGCGTGCAGCGCTGCGGCAAATTTTAGGCCACGCCTCTGACCACACCCATTTCACAACTAGTCACACCCATATCCACATCCCAACCACAGCCATTTAGCACTGCTCATCACTGTTTCATAAACAATAATTATATACAAAAAAATATGGCCACAGTGCTCCATACTGTATATTGGCCACACGATGCTCCATACTGTATAATGGCCACAAATGGTGCTATATAAATGAATAATAATAATTAATGCTCAATAATGTATAATGACCACACATGATACTCTGTACTGTATAATGGCCACACATGATGCTCAATACTGTATAATGACCACACATGATACTCTGTACTGTATAATTGCCACACATGATGCTCCGTACTGTATAATGGCCACACATGATATTGCGTACAGCATAATGGCCACACATAGTTACTCCTACACACGCGGCTCCGCTCCGTACACCTTGCATACACGGCTCCTCTCCGTACACCTCATACACACGCGGCTCCACTCCGTACACACACGGCTCCGGTCTGTACACCTCATACACACACGGCTCCGCTCTGTACACCTCATACACACACGGCTCCACTCCGTACACCTCGTACACACACGGCTCCACTCCGTACACCTCGTACACACACGGCTCCACTCCGTACACCTCATACACATGGCTCTGCTCCGTACACCTCATACACACACGGCTCAGCTCCATACACCTCATACACACACACAAACGGCTCTGCTCCATATACCTCATACAAACACAGCTCTGCTCCGTACACCTCATACACACACACATGGTGCCGCTCTGTACACCTCATACACACACGGCTCAGCTCCGTACACCTCATACACACCCATGGCTCTTCTTCGTACACCTCATACACAGCTCCGTTCCATACACCTCACACACACACGGCTCTGCTCTGTACACCTCATGCACACATGGCTCAGTTCCATACACCTCATACACACACACACGGCCCCTCTCCGTACACCTCATACACACATGGCTCTTTCTCTGTACACCTTATACACACGGCTCCGCTCTATACACCTCATATACCCACGCATGGCTCCTCTCCGTACACCTCGTACACACATGGCTCTTCTCTGTATACCTTATACACACGGCTCCGCTCCATACACCTCACACCCACACGGCTCTGCTCCATCCACCTCATACACACACGGCTCTACTCCGTACACCTCATACACACACGGCTCCGCTAAGTACATCTCATACACACACACACACTGCTCCGCTCTGTACACCTCATACACACACGGCTCAGCTCCGTACACCTCATACACACACATGGCTCAGCTCCGTACACCTCACACACACACACGGCTCAGCTCCGTACACCTCCTACACACACGGCTCAGCTCCGTACACCTCACACACACACACGGCTCAGCTCCGTACACCTCACACACACACACGGCTCAGCTCCGTACACCTCCTACACACACGGCTCAGCTTCGTACACCTCACACACACGGCTCAGCTCCATACACCTCCTACACACGGCTCCGCTCCGTACACCTCATACACACACGGCTCTGCTAAGTACATCTCATACACACACATGGCTCAACTCTGTACACCTCATACACACACACACGGCTCTGCTACATCCACACTGTAAACAAGTCCTGACCACAGACATAAGCTTACGGTCGTCCAGCACCATGACAACCAGCACAGCAGAGTCCTACAATACAGGGAGACCCCTAATCATGACTCCTGACTCCTCCCCTCCTGTGACCTCATCACATCACAGGTCCTGTGCGCACAGAGCAGCGGCAGCCATGTATGTGATGTGCGGCTGTCTGTGGGTGGAGGGATGCAGCTCTGCAGTGCTGGACCATGGGGCACTCTCAAATCGGAACTCCCCAGCGGGATACGGGAAGGTTGGGAGGTGTGGTACCAGATTGCGGCTCTGAATCTCCCCGGCTACTTTTTTAACAAGCTGTTCTATAGAACCGGGGAGAACCGGTTGAATCCCACCCCTGGGGACGGAGTTGTTTGGGTCACAGGCAGCATTTCTCGTCCTCCAAACATGGTGAGTTGAGTTAATGCCAAAAACCCCAATTTTTGTCTCATCTGACCACAGCACCTTCTTCCAATCACTCACAGAATCATCCAGGTGTTCACTGGCAGGCTTCAGACGGGCCCGCACATGTGCCTGCAGGATTTTAAACCTTTACGGTGTAATGTGTTATCAATGGTTTTCTTGGTGAATGTGGTCCCAGCTGCCTTGAGATCATTAACAAGTTTCCCCATGTAGTTTTAGGCAGATCTCTCGCCTTCCTCATGACCAAGGATACCCCACGAGGTGAGATTTTTGCCTGGTGCCCCAGATCGAGGTCGATTGACAGTAATTTTGTATTTCTCCCATTTTCTTACTATTGCACCAACAGTTGTCTCCTTCTCACCCATTATCTTACTTATGGTCTTGTAGCCCATTCCAGATTTGTGCAGATCTATGATCTTGTCCCTGACATCCTAATAAAGCTCTTTGGTCTTGCCCATGTTATAGAGGTTACAGTCTGACATGGACTTTAAGCCAAAAAAATAAATGCAAAAAAACCCTCAGTGTGAACATACCTTAATGTGTTTGCTGACTTCTAAGTGAACTATAAACTCCTGCTCGGCTCGAAGATCTTTGATGATTCAGAACAGCACAAATGGCCAAAAAAATGTCAGTATATGGCTTAAATCTGCTTTTCTTCAGATTAGAATGAAGGAGACAAGTAATCTTGCCACCTACAAGAAGCTGATTATCCATTTATTCCTTTCATTACATTCCAGACTACGCTGCATCGTCAGTTATAACTATTGGGGCAAGACAACCTAAAACAATGGCAAATTATCGTGACTACATCATAGGCGGCCTATGTAATCTGTCAGTGCTGCTAGGAAGCCTTCACGGCAGTCCTGCTCATTGCAGCATGCCATCTATAAGAAGTAAAACTTCATTCAAACGTATGACCGATCTCAGTGTTCTGATTATATTTCCATCAGTGTGTCAGGTTTTGCCATTAGTTTTTCTCAAATGTAAAAAACAAAACAAAAGCAAAAACAAAAAAACTAATGAAGTATTGTCAGCTTTCTCCTATCGAACAGTGGGTGATAAATGGCCAACACACGGATGGCACATTGATTGCACCAGAGTACTGCCCGATTTTTCTCACAGACCCATAGATTTGAATTGTCAAGGTTGATCTGAGATTCGGATCATAATCAGATATGTCTCTGTGGTTTTGTGCAGACCATTTGACTATGTACAGTAGGAGTTCTATGAGTGAAAAACACAACACTCATATGTAAAAAAAATAGTCCTAAGGGTTCATGCAAACACCTGTGGATTTTGGTCCTATCATGGACCGCAAAGCACAGAGTGGCCGCGGGTCTCCCGACCCGAGAGTGACGGCCTCATACAGACATATGCAGCTGCCATGCTCCGGTTGGGAAGACTCAACCAGTCGGAGCATTGCGGTCTGTGACTGGACAGAGGTCCACGGACGACTGCAAGAGCCCTAAATGAAACAGTTCAAAATCATTTTCAGAGAAGTCAGATCCAGTTTGGGGGCTATCAAAGATTATAGAAAGGGTAATTTTTTCCATAAAAACATTAACACTATTGTCCCTGGTCTGTATCTGGTAATATGGATTAGTTATTCTTAAATAAATGTAATGCCAGACACACAGACACGGGCGGTATTGGATGTAGAAGAAACATACCGTATACTCGAGTATAAGGGACTATGCATACCAGGCTTATACTCGAGTCAAGAAGTTGTCCCAGTTTTTCATGGCAAAATTAAGTGCCTCGAGTATATATGGTACATAGTTTTTAAATCAAACACGACGTCTTTATAGCTTATTTATTCCCATGCATCCAAGACAAACTTGTATCTTGCAGGATCTAGCATGGCGCCTGCTGATCCTTGTTTTATTCCATTTTTGGCTAGAGTTCTTGAACCACTCCAGCACACTATGATTCCTAAATAAACAATATGTGATTTATCCATATAAACTCGAATATACAGATGTAGTCATCATTCACAACAGACTATTTGTGACTCCTGACCGTCGTTAACAGATTTCCACCATCAATTAGCGTAAACTGAACTACCAAGATCTTAAATTTCCACATTTTACAAGTTAGCCAGACTTCTTTAAGAGCACTTATCTGGTTTTACCAATGTACCCGGCAAACCAGTGAGTGGAAAACAACGCGGCTCAAGATGAAAAGAATGACTGTTGTAAAGCCGCACAGATCGTGAGGTTAAGTGCCAGAATATAGAATCAACCTTATTATTTGTGTCCGCAGAACTTACAGATCATTATTTATGAGGAACAAAGAAGCTATAAAAAATAAGGCTGTATAATTTGTGCCACAGATCAGGAGGAGCCGCTGCTGTAAGTGTCTACTAATTGCAACAAGGGCAGGAATTTGTTTCAACTAATAGGCAATGATGAACAGTTACATTTTGAGCCTATTTTAAGAAACCTCAGAAGACAAGTGGCTAACAATATCATGCTAATCAGTGACATGAAAATGAAAATAATACTTCACTTGAAGACACTATTTTGCAATGTCTCGATAATCCTGTACATATGTGCCGCTGAACCGCCATAAGGAGACCAAATCTGGGCACAGTTGTACAGTTTTATAAAACTTTCCATATAATTGTTTGCAGCAGTTGTCACCAAATTCAGAATTCAGCATAGGTCAGGAATGATGAAAACCTTATGTGTCTCATGGTGCCAGTGGGCTTCTATTATCGCACCAAAGGCACGCTGTATGCCGCCATATGGCGACTCCACAAGGCCCCCAATGTCCAATAGAAGCATTATTGCTTGGGAATAACATCATAAGACATGTAATTTGTGACACCACTCATACAATCCATAAAAAACACCATCTCTGTACCTATATACCATACTGAGCCTAACGGAATCATCTAGGCTCTGTATTACGGATCTTGTGTGCACGAGCACTTATTCAGCTATAACGTCAATTACTGCTACAGTTACCAATTACACTCACTTGTCTGCGAGTCACATTTACATGCAAATTAAGGCATTTGTGAAAAAAAAAGAGAAAGGGAACCTGACAGCTTCAAAGCCCCCCAAAACACCACATCTTTATTTAACCCTTTATGTACTTCCAACAAGTCCCCTTTTATGAATTGCAGATTGGAATCTCAATAAAACTAGATCTAAAACTTGGCTTTGATGTATGCTAATTAGTGGGTGACTAGTCGTGGGGCGTTGTTTTGTTCTTATTAAACATGTTATCACGCCCCTATAGGTGTAAAATCACATTCCGCGTCTTGGCATTGAAGCCAGGTATCGTCTCCCCGGCTTCATTGGTGCGCTGTGCATGCCAAGGGAGGCAGCGGTAACACAGGACTAAGTCAGCCGCGAGATTTACAAAGAACTGGTGGTGACGCCGCTCTTGCGACTCATGTCACATGATTAGATTTTAACTGCAGGAGGCTGATGGACAGGACCGGTCCCGGACCTTCAAACATCTGTGGTTCTGAGAACAGGAGATCGGTGCAGTCAGTGCGGACGGCTGATCTAACAAGTACTAACTTAAGAATGTCACTTGAGGAAGCAGGGCAGCAAAGTCAATTTTGGCTCCCTTATATTACTGCATTGTGCCATATCTATAGGCGATTCTCTAATATGACACTACAGTTTTTCTATTTGTGGAGCCATTTTCTTCCTCTGTATAGTGATTGGATAGGTTATACTTTAGCCTGGTGCTGCTCGATGGCCAATTCTTACTGTATATTATCCTTTGTGTGCATGTCACTTTGCTGCTTATCTGGCATCCATCACAATAGATATAATCGACTCTATACAGAACATGAAATAAACTGCTGAAACCTAAATTATACGCCAGTGAATGGGATCTATAGTAATGGATATGTATGATGGGTGAGCTAAGTTTCTCCCCAGATGAGAGCAGTTTGCATCACTGCGGTAGTGCCTATCCTAGCTCTAACGCCACTTGCTGTAGATAGATCACTGTGCGATGAGCGAAGAATAGAAATCATTATATCCATTGTGTAAAGAACTGAAAGACATAGCATGAAGAGCTCTACTGGTAGAATGTGAATGGAGTATAATATACCTTTATCAAAGGAAGTGCAATTACTCAAAGTTGAAATCATTCAGGGGGATATCTCCAGCAAAATAGCACTTCTGCACAGCATAATGTCTGATACGTTCCACTGTCGTGCAGAAGTGATGGTCAGCTCAAAAACACAATTACAACACTGTGTGTACAGGGATACTACAGAACAGGTGGAAATATGGCACGCTTGTGATCACCAATGTACAGTCAAGGTGATGGGAATGACTGTAGTGTACAGTAGTAATTCTACCTGTATCTCGAATGTCAGATCCTTAGGAATCCTCTGGCAGTATGCCTCTGATAATACTCAGAACTAGAGATGAATTTGATTCCCATCAAATCCATTTGCCCATATCAAGTTTTAAGAAATTCACTAAACATGGCAAAGTTGAACAATTTGCGATTAAATTTGAGTAAATTGCTAATGCACACGGCTATTATACACAATTCAGAAGATTGCATCAGTCAGACAAGGCTTTCCAATAATACCTTGTACATATCACATCAAATAGTGTAGCACAGTCGAAACATAACAAACATAATGTAGCACAAAGTATAGGACAACCTACCATAGCCAATATAAAAGCTGAGGCAGGGAATGCAGAGCAGCAACCGTTTTAGGATGAGACTGCTTAGTGGAAGGATGTCATAGTTAACAGTTTAGCAACAGAAATACATAAAAAAAGGCAAAACACTCTGAATATACTGTATAGTGTGTGTGTGACAAAACAGCAGTGAAGCGTGACTACAATCCTTTACCCACAGCAACATACGTGGAGGTCACATTGACATTAATAGGACTGTGTTTCCACTAAAGATATTGAATATGGTTAGATACAGTCCAGTGAGAACCAAGAGTGTTATACACCTCTTTTCAGGGCAATTAAAGTACCTGCCATTAGAATTTCAAAAGTTTCCATCATCTCTGCTTGGAACCTAATGTGAACAGATCCTAACGCAAAAGCAGCACCATTTTTATGTACATCAACATGGAGAACTTAGCAGGTATGATACTACTTCTATCCCTACCACCAGGACCATGTCCAGTTTGCCCACCTGTCGCGGTTAAATGATAAAATCTGTATTTGTTCTATGAATACTACACAAAGCTCTGTCGCACCCGCTACATTTCCCACTAAGGTGCCAATCATGGGAACAGAAAGAGTGAGTCCTACTCAGAAGTCTCCATTATCCTAGAATGGTTTAGGTGACTTCCCTCAGCTTTTCTGAATGAGAAGGAGACGCTTATGAAAAGCCTTCAACACTTCAGTGTTATTAGGGTGGCCAACATGCAATAATGTTAAGGGCCCTGCCTGAGAAAGGGAGACGGCTGTGTCTGGTTTTGTAGCCTTGTGTTTTTTCCATTTCTATAGCTTTTACTGTATGGATAGAAAATATGAGGCTTTATTGTTGTCCAAATTCTTGAAATGTGGCATCAACAAAATGCATCTTGAGAAGTAAACTTACTGTGACTAGCACGCTTTATTTATTGGTTTAACCTTGCGCTGAGTTCATAAAACATTTGCCTCGGTGGTTGCCAGTAATAGCACAGTGGAAAATGCACAGTATAAAGAGCTAAATCGAGCACAAATGCTTTATTGGTCCCAAGACTCTTCTGGCTCAAGGATACAGCCAAGAAATGTGGAGAGGAGTTCATGGTGAAACAGAAGCAGCTCAGCCCCACTGATAAGCAGGGGCTTAAAAAACAAATCACTGCCATAAATAAAGCGGATTTCTGGGCATTACAGGGAAATAGGTAATGATTCATTTAAGGGACGTAGTGATAGCACAAAGGAGAACTGTTCAGAAAAATGATCTTTCTTCTGCAGCAGTCATTCTTGTCTTGATAAATCAGGTGTAACAAATTTTTACAAGTGTCATAATGATCCAGTATCAGTGCAGATCTGTAAGGCCATTCTTCCTGCCGATAACATAGCATAATAATTGTGGCCCAACACTGCGAAACGTGAACATGTAGAGACAATGCGAAGTAGGCAGAAACCTTTTTTTTCCAATTACAGTATAGGTGCATTTACGCTGCAAGTTCCCGATAATCGTACAGTCTAAAAAAGCTGCCAATACCGGAAGAACAAACAAAATGCTTGTTCGTTGGGTGAAATGATCTTTTTGTTTGCAGAATGATCATTGTCCTTAGCAGCATATTGTTCTATGTACAGGGTTGTGCACATCACGTCTTTTTCAGGAGGATTCTGCTCCGGAAACCACCTGAAAAAGCGATAAGTAAAACCTCAAAAGAATGACCATTTGCATTTCTATGTAACAACGACTTGATGTTCCTATGTGCAATTTATTGAGTGTCTTTTAACCACTTCAGGTTTCCAAAGACACCAAACAGTTAAAAGAAGTCTGCTGACCTTTCTTCTGCCGTTTTCCGTTCTGAAGCCCCTTATAATTCCATAACAGAATTTAATGGGAAGACTCTAAAGATGCCCAAGCGTTTTTTTTGAGCGTTTTCCTGTCGTTTTTGATTGAAAAAATTTCTGCTGAGAAAAATTGCTTCCTATTAAAACGGAACGATATATCACAGATTATTCAGTGCAAATCTAAAGCCTGTGTAAAGAGGTTATTAGACGACAATCGGCAAACAAGTAGCAGATCAGTGGACGCTTAGTGCAATGTAACAGGACCTTAAGAGGATTCATCTATAAAGACTTTCTTGTCCATAATTAAACAGAATTTCATTACTAAAAATAATTCAATACAATGCTTTCAGTCTTCTAATGCATGTGATTAGCTAGAAAGCTCCGAATATGTTCACACATTTGGCTTTCAATAAACGTTGCAGAATAAATGACTACAGCAGATCCATGAGTTCCTATGGAAACAAATGTAGTCACCCAAACCTTTATTTCCTGCTTTTCTTATGGGAGAATTAGGCACATTTTTTTTTAATAGCAAAGGATTTTCAAGAGGTCGCAGCAGTACAGTGTCCATTTTTGGGACATGATCAGATATCAAAGTTAAACATCACAATAATGTCACGTTGAGGCTAAAGACCCTGTCTGAGAACTGACTTTGATTTCTGCCTTTGACATCTGAATGTGATATCTGACTTTGACATCTGAATCTGGTAACTGACTTTAACATCTGACTTTGATATGTGACTCTGACATCTGACTTTGAGATCTGAGTTTGACATTTGACACCTCACTTTGATATCTGACTTGTATGCTTACTATATATTATTACAAATATCTAATCAAATAATGAAGCTTAACGGCAAGGCATCTGTGTCACACATAGTTTTGGTTTGAAATGATTATAATAATATGGTAATTAAAAAAAAGTTAACTGTGTGCTAATGGGATTTGAACCCATAACTCTCTGTAAGCCAATGTACATACCATTACGCTATATACTCAGTCAAAGTGTGCAAAGCCTTCTGCTTGGTTTTGTCATTCAACCGAAATCCAAATGATGTGTGACTGTGATATCTGACTTTCATCACACCAAGTTCTAAAATTCACAGGGTGTGAAGAAAGTCAGGAAGTCAGTGTGAAAGTCCCAGTGAGTGTCAGACAGGTTTGCACTAGAAATCACATAATGAAAGATGGACCTTCTGTTTGGTTGAGTGTATAAAGGCCCCGTCACACATAGCGACGCTGCAGCGATACCGACAACGATCCGGATCGCTGCAGCGTCGCTGTTTGGTCGCTGGAGAGCTGTCACACAGACAGCTCTCCAGCGACCAACGATCCCGAGGTCCCCGGTAACCAGGGTAAACATCGGGTAACTAAGCGCAGGGCCGCGCTTAGTAACCCGATGTTTACCCTGGTTACCATCGTTAAAGTAAAAAAAACAAACGCTACATACTTACCTACCGCTGTCTGTCCTCGGCGCTCAGCTTCTCTGGTCTGGCTGTGAGCACAGCGGCCGGAAAGCAGAGCAGTGACGTCACCGCTCTGCTTTCCGGCTGACCGGCGCTCACAGCCAGACCAGAGAAGCAGAGCGCCGGGGACAGACAGCGGTAGGTAAGTATGTAGCGTTTGTTTTTTTTACTTTAACGATGGTAACCAGGGTAAACATCGGGTTACTAAGCGCGGCCCTGCGCTTAGTTACCCGATGTTTACCCTGGTTACCAGCGAAGACAGCGCTGAATCGACGTCACACACGCCGATTCAGCGATGTCAGCGGGACCTCAACAATCAAAAAATGGCCCAGGCCATTCCGACACGACCAGCGATCTCACAGCAGGGGCCTGATCGCTGGTACGTGTCACACATAGCGAGATCGCTACTGAGATCGCTGTTGCGTCACAAAACTTGTGACTCAGCAGCGATCTCGCTAGCGATCTCGCTATGTGTGACGGGGCCTTAACTCAATGGTAATTATGCTGGCTTACGGACAGAGAGTTTTGGGTTCAAGTTCCAGTAGAGGACAGTTCACTTTTTTTTTCATTATTATCCTTACAAAACCAAAGCTATGTGTGACAAAAGCCTTACCATTAAGCTAAATATCAAGTATTTATTTGATTAGATATTTAGGCAATAATATATAATAAGTTAAGTGTCAGAGTCACATATCAAAGTAAGATGTCAGAGTCAAATATCAAATCAGATAACAAAGTTAGATCTGAGTCAGATGTCAAAGTCACATGTCAAAGTCAGATATCACATTCTGATGTCCACGTCACATAGCAAAGTCAGATGTCAAAATCCGATATCAGATTCAGATGTCAGTCACATATTAAAATCAGATATCAGATTCAGATGTCAAAGTCATACATCAAAGTCAGATGTTAAAGTCAAATATCACATTCAGATGTCAAAGTCAAATATCAGAGTAAGATGCTAAAGTCAGTTCTCAGACAGAGTAGCCTCAAACTGATATTATTGTGATGTTTGACTTTGATATCTTATAATGCCCTGAAACTAACACTGTACAGCAGGATAAAATAAAGTGACTGCAGAGAGGTTACTTGAAAGCTGAATACTTCCTTTAACCCCATAATAATGCGGCCTGTTTGGGACATGAAGACATAGACTTTTTTCCAGTCTGACGTTTTTCAAATCTGTCAATAACTTTGGAATGCTTTTACGTATCCACATTATTCTGAGTTTTTTTTTACACATTTTACTTTACATTCATAGTGAATTTAGTCTATGTTTTGAATTCATTTCATGCTGCGTTTCCGTGAGGTCGGCGAGCAAGCCAAAGCGACGCATGCGGACGCATCCGCATACAACACATGTCCCTGCATACCCAATGTTAAAGATAGGTACGCAGGATGCATGCAGAAGTAGGCGGAGCTTAAGGCAGGAAGTACGCAGCCCTACGCACTCTACCCAAACGCAAGTGTGGAACCGGCCCTAATGTATTTAGGAGGATTGTTATCCCTTCTGGTACTACAGAAGAATTTACACAAATTGGAATGAAAAAAAAAAAAAAAAAAAAAAACTATTCCATTTGTTTCACTAAAATGTGATTTAAGCCCTACATTTTTGTTCTTTTTACAATGATTAATACACAATTTCTCCCAAGTACAGCAATACCGTATTTTTTTTATTTTCTCTCAAAAACCAAGCTTTTTTTTATTTTTATTTATTTTTCTTTTTTCTACTTGTTCGCATTGTGTGACTTGGAACATTTGGCAGTTTGATTGCTGGGTTAATACTCTCCAATACTCATGTATTGCATACATTACACCTGTCATGTATTGCATATATAACATGTATTGCATATATTACACCTGTCTACTGACATAAAACCTATTAGACCCTGTTGCTAGCAAAATGCATGAGAAAAAAACACCACACCGAGAGAACATAGCATTTGGGAAAAACATAAACAATCTGGGTTCAGAAATCAATGCTTTCAACAGCTTTTTGTGTCACAGCAGAAGAGGAGATAAAGAAGGGGCAGGTTATCAAAATATGCGAGTCAACCAGACTTCTTTATACACATCACTAAGGCCACATTCACACTAGCAGTATTTGGTCAGTATTTTACCTCAGCATGTGTAAGCCAAAACCAGCAGTGGGTGATAAATACAGAAGTGGTGACGTGTTTCTATTATACTTTTCCTCTGATTGCTTCACTCTTGATTCTGGCTTAAAAATACTGACAGGCTCGGACTGGCCCACAGGGGAACAGGAGAATCCTCCGGTAGGCCCCTGTGAAGGACTGCTAATAATTACATTTGATTCACAATTTGCAGAAAAAGGTATCTAATTATTCATTAAACAAGTTAGCCAAATTGATATGATAAAGAAGCAAAAATACATTTGTGTACTATGGCCAGGTTATTTATTTTTGCATGTAGCTGAATAGTTGATCCCAAGAGTCAATGCTACTGGTGGGCCTTTGCCAATCCACTGGACTGATGTACGATACTAACCAAATACTGAACGTATGAATATGTTCTAACACAGTAGGGTGAGGAATCAGCACCAATATTGGCTTTTTTAAATAAAGTATATTAGTAAGTTTCATAAATTTTTTTGTCCAGCTGGACAACCCCTTTAATTGTCACTCACCTGTATAGCATGGCCTAACTGTGTGAGCCAATTATCTGTATGCCCATGGCTTGCATAAATCTATCTTGGAAAATACGGAGACATGTCATCTGTAAAGGATAATGATTAGCCGGAATTGCTGCCTCAGTAGCTCTACACCGTGAATCAATGAACCATTTTCTCTTCTACTTTACAAGTGCTTCAAACTTTTCTGTTCCGCAGTTTCTATTTAATGCTACACAGCATCTGTAATAGACCCTTGTGATTCTCTGCTGCACATTACTGCAGTCTAATTTCAGACACTGAATTCACTGAAAAAGATGAAAGGAAAAAAGTGGAAGATGGGCCACAGCTCATAATATAAGTCCTGAGGGGAAAGATGCCACAATCTGCTATTAATCAAGCTAAAGAGGCTGCTCTAAGGCAGGGGACTAATTTCGGGAGACAAAGGCTGGGGAAGTGCTCTGTCATGTCCACTTAACAGCTCATTTACTTATTAATGAAAATGCTAATGCAGCAACAGACAGAAGATACAAAGGTGTCGATGGACTAACATTTCAAAGATCTGCATGCCTATATGTGCAGTTTGGGGAGTTGATCTTACTGACAGATTCCCTTTAAGATCTTGGATGGCACTTTAAAAAAATATATATGATGTTCTCAAATTCATCATACAGCAGGAGCTTCTGATTATAAGCTGCCGAGGTGTAGTGAATGTCAAAAATCCTCTAGCTGCCCTGGGGACCTGTCAGAAGATTAAAAGCTGTCAGCAGTGTATCAAACGGCTTACTGACTGGTCTGCCAGGCAAAGGGTGAATTCGGTAACTGTGCAGCTACTCATGGGAACACATTAGTATCTTGAAGTAATATTGCAGATAATATTATATAAGGGCATCGTTATGCAATTACTAAAACTATGTGTTGAGTTCACGTGTTTTATCCACCAGCATAGCAAACAAGGGCACAAAATCAGCCACACGGTCCTGCAATTTCCACGGTGACACATTGAAGAGTTCAGTGACTGAGTTCCCATGATGAGCATTTGGTGATTTTTTTATGCTGGGTATTAAAAAAAATGCAAGTAACCTATTTTATTTAATAGGTGCAGAAAATTTGCAACATCAAAAACTGATCAAAAGTTCAACGTGGGAACATAGCCTAAAGGAAATCTGTCAGTTGATTTTTTTCCCAATGTAATCCGAGAGCAGCACGACACACAGCCTGATTCCAACAATGTATCCCTTAGGCTGGTTTCACATTTGCGGACGAGGGCTCTGTGGACTGTGTAGTTCCTATGTGAAGCCCCACCCACTGCCGCGCCTCTCCCTTCAGCTCCGCCTATGTCAGCATGCATCCTGCGTACCCTATCTTTAACATTGGGTACGAAGGCCATGCGGATGTATGCGGATGCCTCCGCAAGCGTCGTTTTGCAACAAAATGCAACATGCTGCGTTCGACGCAGCGTCAAAACGATGCATGCGGAGGCATCCGCATACATCTGCAAGTTGCTGTACTTCCGGTGCGGAGCGGCGCGGTGCATTGTGGGATTTGAGGACGTCCAGACAGAAGTGGATGACAGACCATTTAAGGTAATTATATAAATAGATGTTGTGAACATTGCCTTAAATAATGCAAACATGCCAAAAGGGAAGTTTCTTATATGACAGTACCCTAATATCATGCAGAAAGAGATTGGTACCCAATATAAGTACCGTAGATAGAAATATAAGCACCCAAAGGAAAAATCCAAATGAAACCATAAAGAAAGAAAAGCAAATATAATGGGGACCAATCAATGAAATACCATATCCAGCATTTGGGCAATAGCTTGTTTGCATGCAGAATTTGGCTGGCAAGAAGGACCTTCCCTTAGTTCTGAATAGGCAACCATGGTGGATATGCTCATAGAACACACTTGTAAGTGTTAGAGGCGCAGGAGCGGGATCTGGCTGTAACTGCAATGACATTGTTGGGAGATAGTATCCCTGAAATATATTGGCACTTTGCACCTTATTAATATTCTTGGCCACTGATAGTCCACATCCGGCTATTCTTGAGAATATCCCTGTGTTTATATTTGAAATGATTTTAATACTTTATGAATAAATTATATTTTAGTACATTTTGCCTTTGCCTCTTTATCCCCTTTAGATTTTTAAATGGGATTTTGTTCAGTACCAGTATTAAGAGGGTAGCCTAACCCTACTTGAAAGCACGAGCAAAGAACTTCTTGTGTGAAAAGCCTCGAGTTGTCCCATCATTATGGATACTGCGAGGAATGTCATAATATTGTGGAAGCTACTTTAAGACTGCTGGCTTTGATTACCATCCAGTAATCCCTCCTTGGAGGCCAATAAATCAAGGTCATTTTAGAATCTATTTGGGGTGCTTTAGATGTTGTGATCAATAGAGCTGAAAATTAATAGTCTTTGCTTACAACCAGAGAGCACCACCGCCTGCTCTTTACATAAATAATTACGTGTATTAGCTATTCGGCGTGGGGACTTTAGAAACAAAGTTGCCTGAAGGCTTTCGAAATGAAAAATGAATAGGTGTCCTACTAGAAAAGTTGGCACATTCTATAATTGGTTCTAAAGCTTCAAATCCTAGCAATGCAATTAACCATGCTCAATGACTAATGCCATTGCCAGCAAACAAATAATTAAAAATTTCAATAAAACCTGGGGAACAAAGTGTAACGTTTCTGATTATTTTCTCTGAAGCTCAGCAGGTTTTCATGCTTTCGTATCGGAAGTTACTCGACGACATGAATGGATTTTTTTCTTCGTCCAAGCACAAAAGAACTGTCAGCAGCACCAATGTCCCAGTGATGAGTGCGGCTTACACGGTTGGAATATTATCCAGTGGGGAGCAGAAGGCATCATTTCCATTTTAATGACACACAAAGGTCATTTAGAGTAGCACATTACCATTACAACTTCAGAAGTCGAACTTCACCATCATAAAAGAAGAGGTGGGCTTCATTCCCGACACTTTTCTTTCAACCGGGGAGATACAGACGTCAATATCATAAAGACTAATATGTAGTTAAGAGCTTGATATTACATGAGCGCTACAGAGTAGGATGCCAAAAGAAAATACGAGATCTCAAGTCAAGATACAATTTTAGGGCTTCTAACGACCCACAGGATTACATTTTATATCCCACCAAAAAGAACTGAATATAGTCCTCCACTAATAAATTAAATGATATGGAAAATTGCTGAAAGCAGTCATGCTGTGCATCCTACTGCGAATCCAGAGTTAAGAAATAATACTACTGAGAACAAAATCAAATGACAGGGTTGGTACCATTTGTGGTTTATTATGATCACTTTTCATTTAGGGTTTTTCAAAGGTTAAGATTGTTCTAACCACACTTATCACCCACTGAAATTTCTCCATTGACTTAGGTGATCCTGCTGAGTGTATTACTCACGTTCTACATCCCTTTGTTGGAATGCATGTCTACTGACTTCACTTTAAAGGCAAAATATTACATGTGCCATTTAGAGAAATATATTCACCTTATAAGGTTTTCCCGATGATAATTGTTATAGCCATAACCTTAATAATGCATGCTTATTTTATTCTTCATTAGTTTCAAGAGAGAACTATTATGTGAAACACAGGCATTTTCTTTTGTATGTGACATTGAAATTATTGCCTTGGAATTAGTGAATCTACAAAGTTATATTTAAGAAATGCACAAGTAGTAATTCCGCGAAATAATGAAGATTACCGCGGTGAGAGGCATCTGGTAATGCAGCACTTCACAGCAGGGTAATGATGTCAGAAGAACGTATATATGAAAATACAGTACTTTCTTCTAATGCATGGGCTGGAGTTATGACAGCTCACATGACACTAATGGCAGCTGTTATCAAAGGGTCTTCTCCACCCCTTAAGTTGGAAGAGGTGAAGAGTCTGAGAAAGAGAAGAGATGTGCACCATAGCAAATGTGAATCCCAGGGTGTAGAGCTGAGGCCTAGTAGATGAAAGGGAGGTTCATGGCCTGCAGAAGAGATAGCCGGCAAAGAGCAATTGAGAGACTGCTGATTAGGATAAGGTGAAGCTTGCATGAACAGGAGTGTCCTCCCTCTCCACTGGAAAAGAGCTTGACTGATGGCTTCAGGCTTTGGAGTGAGGTGCTGTAGTTGGAGAGAGTACAGCAGTGACAAGGGTTGCCAACTTGATTTTTTTAGTTTTTCTGGACAGCTTATCCAAAACTCATGAACAAACAAAAAGAAAGGGGTCTATTTTTACAGACTGCCCTGGAATTTGTGGATGTCTGGCATCCCTGGCAGTGACTTGGGCAGTGGCGTAAACCTTCAACAACCAATTACCATCTATAAGATAAAGAGAAGCTGGAGCTGTATGGAAAATGGGAAAATGTGCTGCATAGAAGACTGCATTGTAAATGTTGGTCTTAAGCAGGTGTTTCGAAAACCTA
The DNA here is from genome assembly GCF_032444005.1 of Ranitomeya imitator. Taxonomy (NCBI): domain Eukaryota; kingdom Metazoa; phylum Chordata; class Amphibia; order Anura; family Dendrobatidae; genus Ranitomeya; species Ranitomeya imitator. Next base: position 494,215,471 of record NC_091286.1, on the reverse strand, counting down.
CTGCAATGAAGAACTGTTATAAGACTCCACCATGTATAATGCCTCTCTGGATGGGGAAGGGTTTTGGTAAACGAAAATTCGTGTCCCTTGTAGATATAGAGCCAGTTAGGGGACAGACATTTAATAGCTGTACTATATTGAGAACCTCTAGTCGAGTGCTTGAAACTTGGAAATATTTTTTTCTTGCAGTCTTGAAATATTGGAATCCATAAGTGAAGATCTGTGTTGCTGCATTTAACTCTCTGACCGTTTGCCTTTAATTCACGCCATCTTAATAACTTTATTTAGACAATTCTACATTGTGTACTTCAGGTCCACCAATGTTCTTTATTTCATTTATACGTTTTTAGCAACTTTCCACTTTCTAAAATTACAATTTGTACCGATTTCCATTTACAAGAACAAGAATACTTTAAACTTCCCTATCTGCCACCTAGCCTCCCCATGGAATACAACGAACAAAACATATTTATAAATTATTAATTTTCTCTCCTACAGTTCGGAAGTTTTCTGTTTGGATATAAGATCCGTTACAGGCCACTTATTGAGGTAGTTCCTTTGTGGAAATTTGCAGCAACATGTCACATATGGATTAGCCTCATTAAATCAGGATAATACTAATGGGATCCACAGCATATGAAAGTGCAAATCCACGGCAGAAATTTGAGGTTCTGCATCAGATTTCAGCAACAGATTCTCTGGATGACATCCATGTCATGGTGTCAAACCAATTAGGCACAGAGGACAGCTTATCTTCCCACTCCTTTTTTGTGTACTGCCAGCACATCCCAAACTGGTCCCAACTCTGCTCTTTAGAACAAAATTATCATAAAGAAATGTTAAACTATTTGAAAAATGTAAAGTATTAACGTTTTAAGATCATTTTCAAAGATGTAATTTTTTAAATGGAATAAAATATGAAAAATTATTAAAAAACATTGGTTTTGCCTGGTCGCATTACGACTGCAGTAAATGTGGGCGGGATCTGGTCCCGTGTCTGACACCACTCCTCCTCTCTCATACTGGGTGTTTGCAAAAGGAGGCGGGAAGATACATTTTAGGATCACAATGCATAGCCATCTTATCAATGACTGCAATGTGATACTTTGAAAAAAAAGACGTGCACTTGTTAATCGTATACGGGTGTCGGATGGACTGAAGGATCCAAAAAGTCAATATATAATCATCCGCACTCACAAAATGTGTTTCAAATGATCCTTATTTTGAATATTAAATGCAAAATTTTATTTCATCACGGTGTGGACAATAGTGATAGGTACAGTGATTAGTAGTTACGTTTCGACCTAGCCAGGGTCTTTTTCAAACCTCGCTGTGTCCAGAAAGAGTAAGGTAGATGTGGTGTGTCACGCTTTATAAACTGCCAATAGTCGGGTAGTATCTGTATGGGCGTAAATGGTGGCGACAGGATGAAAGGTGTAAGTGCAGCCAACGGTCATAGAAGACTTGAAGCTGTGATCATCCGATCGTCTGTGCTACACAATACTATGTGTAGAAAAAATCATGATCTCCTATGAATACCATCCATGAGCCAGCATTTATAGCCTATTCACAATTACAGGCATAGAGGTCTTCTGCAGACCCCTGGCTGTCATGGCAACCCATAGGCGTTCCGTGTTCATGTGACGGGGTGCCGACTCGTGATGCACTTCCATTCGGCGAGTGTTAAATGCTGCTGTCAGTGATTGATAGCGGCATTCAGAGGCGGCTGTTAGAGGTACATAACAGCTGATCAGATCAGCTGTTATGTGCGGGGAAACATGCATGCTCAGCGTTGGAGGCAGCATCATAGGCAGGGCTATGAATACCTTCAAAGGTTGTGAAGGGGTTAAACCTGCTCTAGCTCAGGCTGGCTCGCCATGCAAAGATTATTCCGTAAGATAAAGCGGCTTAGTAGCAAAGACAAATCATATATGTCCTTGCCCACTAAAATGCCACCTGACAAAATCATATGATATAGTAGAGAAAATAAGTATTTGATTCACTGCCGATTTTCCCACCTACAAAGGTCTAAGTTTTATCGTATCAATAAACCTACAAAAAGGGCACCGGAGGTAAATGCTCCGCCATAATACATATGATAGACAACCGAGAGAGAAATGGACACTAGAGCTTAAAATTTAACAATTTTATTAAAAAACAATATAAAAAGTACAAAAAATACGAATAGAAACCAAGTAAGAAGATGCAATGAAAAAAATGAAAAGGCGACACTAGTGCCACACACGGACGTGATGTTACACTAAAGAGCAAAAATAGTAAATTGTACTGATACCACGAGTGTAAGTATGCACACAAGTAACATACATCAGTCAATAGGGTAATATATAATGCGTAGTGCAGACAATGGGGACCGTACTGATGTATTATAAATGAATGGCCGAACAAGTGGTAACCAAAAAGCAATAAATATAATAATAAATACTCACAAGTAAGGTGCTAATGCAGGGAGATACAAGGCATGCAGGAGAATATCACATAAAGTGCCTAGTGCAATAATATATATACTGAGAGGTACCAGTAAAGTGCCTAGTGTAAGCATAATGTAGCAGGGTATACTATATGGCTCATGCTTACCAAGACCTAGGGCATAGATCAATCATAAATGGAAAATCCCATATAATTAAATAGGTGAAACCTAAAATATGCCTGCATGCCACTGATGAGAAGGTAAGTACAGGAAATACCAATCTGCAGCCGTGTGTGGAGAGAGGAGCCCCGACGCGTGTTTCGCAGATGCTGCTTCCTCGGGGGGCGTACGTACCTTCTCATCAGTGGCATGCAGGCATATTTTAGGTTTCACCTATTTAATTATATGGGATTTTCCATTTATGATTGATCTATGCCCTAGGTCTTGGAAAGCATGAGCCATATAGTATACCCTGCTACATTAAGCTTACACTAGGCACTTTACTGGTACCTCTCAGTATATATATTATTGCACTAGGCACTTTATGTGATATTCTACTGCATGCCTTGTATCTCCCTGCATTAGCACCTTACTTGTGAGTATTTATTATTATATTTATTGCTTTTTGGTTACCACTTGTTCGGCCATTCATTTATAATACATCAGTACGGTCCCCATTGTCTGCACTACGCATTATATATTACCCTATTGACTGATGTATGTTACTTGTGTGCATACTTACACTCGTGGTATCAGTACAATTTACTATTTTTGCTCTTTAGTGTAACATCACGTCCGTGTGTGGCACTAGTGTTGCCTTTTCATTTTTTTCATTGCATCTTCTTACTTGGTTTCTATTCGTATTTTTTGTACTTTTTATATGGTTCTTTAATAAAATTGTTAAATTTTAAGCTCTAGTGTCCATTTCTCTCTCGGTTGTCTAAGTTTTATCGTAGTTACAGTTCAACTGTGAGACACAGAATCTAAAAATAAAAATACAGAAACTCCCATTCTGTGCTTTTTACATAATTAATTTGCATTTTATTGCATGAAATAAGTATTTAATACAATAGAAAAACAGAACTTAATATTTGGTACAGAAACCTTTGTTTACCATTACAGAGGTCAGATGTTTCCCGTAGTTGTTGACCAAGTTTGCACACACTGCAGCAGGGATTTTGGCCCACTCCTCCATATAGATCTTCTCCAGATCTTTCCAGATTTGGGGCTGCCGCCGGGCAACATTGAGTTTCAGATCCCTCAAAAAATATTTTTTTTATTGGGATCAGGTCTGGAGACTGGCTAGGCCTCTACAGGACCTTGAAATGCTTCTTACGGAGCCACTCCTTAGTTCCCTTGGCTGTCTGTTTCTGGTTATTGTCAGGCTGGAAAACCCAGCCACGACCCATCTTCAATGCTCTTACTGAGGAAAGGAAGTTGTTGGCTACAATCTTGTGATACATGACCCCATCCATTCTCTCCTCAATGCGGTGCAGTCGTCCTGTTCCCTTTGCAGAAAAGCAACCCCAAGGTATGATGTTTCCCTCTCCATGCTTCACGGTTGGGACTGTGTTCTTGAGGTTGTACTCATCCTTTTTCCAAACACAGCAAGTAGAGTTGATACCGAAAAGTTCTATTTTGACCAGGCAACCCCCACATGTACTTATGCTGGCTAACAGATGTAAATCATTCAGCTGCGGCAAGAAAAACTAAATCTCTGAGCACTAAAAAATACTCGGGAGGACACCCGAGCATTGCCCTGCCTGTGTGTTTTGGGTCATTGTCATGCTGGAAGACCCAGCCACGACCCATCTACAATGCTCTTACCGAGCATAGGTGGTTATTGGCCAAAATCTTACGATACATGACCTCCATCCAGATGTTCATTGGCAAACTTCAAGAGGGCCTGGACATGTGCTGGCGTGAGCAGGGGAACCTTGCGAGCCCTGCAGGATTTTAATCTATGATGGCGTAGTGTGTTACTAATGGTAATGTTTGAGACTGTGGTTCCAGCTCTGTTCAGGTCATTTACCAGGTCCTCCCTTGTAGTTCTGGTCTGATTCTTGACCTTTCTCAGAATCATCCTTACCCCACGAGGCGAGATCTTGCATGGAGCCCCAGACTGAGGAAGATTGACAGTCATCTTAAGTTTCTTCCATTTTCTCATAATTGTGCCAAAAGTTTTTGCCTTCTCGCCGAGCTGCTTGCTTATTGTTCAGTAGCCCATCCCAGTCATGTGCAGGTCTACAAATTTGGTCCTTGATGTCCTTAGACAGCTCTTTCGTCTTGGCCATAGTGGAGAGGTCGGAGTATGATTGATTGTGTGGACAGGTGTCTTTTATACAGGTAACGAGTTTAAAGAGATGGAATGAATACAGGTAATTAGTGCAGAGTAGGAGGGTTTCTTAAAGAAAAACTAACAGGTCTGTGAGAGCCAGAATTCTTGCTGGTTGGTAGGTGATCAAATAATTATTTCATGCAACAGCATACAATTTAATTATTTCAGGATCTTACAATGTGATTTTCTGAATTTTATTTTTAGATTCTTTCTCTCACAGTTGACGTGTACCTACAATAAAAATTACAGACCTCTCTGTTGTGTGTAGGTGGGAAAACTTGCAAAATCGACAGTGTACCACATATTTATTTTCCCCACTTTATAAACACGGATTAAAAGAAAACATTCCGTCTACTTCCAGCAACCACTACAGAGAAACTAATGGTGGCTAAAAGTAGTCAGACGGTTAGAGTGGATTTTTATACCATGTATTTGGCCGCATTGATTCCACTGAGAAATGCCATTGTGTTAAATGCGGTTTGTCATTGAATTGCTGTGAATGCCACCGTTGCAATTACGTCAATGTCAATTTAGAGGATTTGGAGCTCTGTGTCAGCAAAACTGTATTCAGCACCGATCTACAAAACAACATGATACGATGGAAATTTAGTTTAAAACCATATGACCACTGCAAAAAAAAAAAATGAATATTCTGTCTCTGTTGTGTAATTTAGGACAGGCGAATCAGCATATAGGCAAAGAAGAAAGTTTTCTATGAAAATTTTTTAATGTCTGTTACATGGTAGAAATTAATCAGGCAGATGTAATATTCAGAAATGGTAGGTAGATGCCGGATTTCAGAAAAGAAAGGCATAACACATCCATCTGTCTAATACATCAAAGCCTAACAATACATGTGCAGGTAAATAGCACCGTTGTAATCTTCTCACTCTTCAGAAAACTAATAATGCACATGAGGAGACAGCTCTTGTGACACCTTCCTTGACATTTGAATGTTGGCACTTTCCCATAAGTTCATTATTTCCCTATTTCCATCCTTACCATCTTAGGTAGGTAACCTCTATGAAGAAGTTTCTTTAAGGCACTTGGATATCTCAGTATTGTCTTTTCTTCGTGGAGCAAAGTTACGGTAATTACAAAAGATCACGAACCCATTATTTTTGCTTCCCATAAAATGACAGTTTTCTCATTCTGTTCTCTCGAAATAATATAAATCCAAGAACCTACCAGTGTCAAGGAGTCATCCTCTCAGCTATTATGGGCATAGACATTTATCAGCAGGATGTTTAATCACCCTAGCACTGGGGATGTTTGTATAGTATCAGAAGGGCAAAAACAATTCATTAGTCGAATGATTATTGATGATTATTCCTTGTCGACAGATGAGTTCTTGTAACATTAAGAATAAATCATATTAGAAAACATTAATATGTGGAACAACAATTACTATTTTTATGTGGAGAATGAAACACAGTTTATGTTGACAAGCGAAATCTAGTTCTCCAGTTCTTGATGAACTGTAGTCTTTACAGAGGTCAATGTCTCATAAATGGTGCTCATGGTTCCCAAGATATTGGTGAAATTGGTAAAAATAAATGTGACAACTCAGTCATGATCAATCAGCATGCTCCTCTAGGCTAGGTTCACACTAGCAGGTCCAACCAGCATGCTCCTATAGGCTAGGTTCACACTAGCAGGTCAAACCAGCATGCTCCTCTAGGCTGGGTTCACGCTAGCAGATCCAACCAGCATGCTCCTCTAGGCTAGGCTCAAGCTAGCAGGTCCAACCAGCATGCTCCTCTAGGCTAGGTTCACACTAGTAGCTGCAACCAGCATATTCCTATAGGTTAGGTTACCACTAGTAGCTCCAACCAGCATGCTCCTCTAGGCTAGGTTCACACTAGCAGGTCCAACCAGCATGCTCCTCTAGGCTAGGTTCACACTAGCAGGTCCAACCAGCATGCTCATATAGGCTAGATTTACACCAACAGGTCCAACCAGCATGTTTCTTTAGTTTAGTTTTACACCAGCAGGTAGATACCAAAATTGGATTACAAGATCGTTACAAATTTCCAGTTTAATCCTATAACACTAAATAGTATCTAAAAATATACAATATCCTAAAATTTGGGGCTATGGAGTTAGTAAGCCAAAACTCTGGCTTGGACTCCTCAATTTCCCTGACTCCCGACTCCCCAACTCCGACTCCCCAGCACTGGTCACTACCGAACATGTACATAAAGTGCAGCACAGATTCATCTCAGCTAAGAGATCCTTATATCAGGAACAGAACAGACATTTATAGGACATTTCATAACTTTCTCAAACGATTATGAAAACATTTACAACACATCCTGCATTGTACTATTGTACCCCATTTATTATATACTAGATGGTGGCTCGATTCTAACGCATCGGGTATTCTAGAATATGCATGTCCACGCAGTATATTGCCCAGCCACGTAGTATATTGCCTAGCCACGTAGTATATTGCCCAGTCACGTACTACATTGCCCAGTCACGTACTACTTTGCCCAGTCACGTAGTATATTGCCCAGCCACATAGTATATTGCCCAGCCACATAGTATATTGCTCAGTCACGTACTACTTTGCCCAGTCACGTATTATATTGCCCAGCCACGTAGTATATTGCCCAGCCACGTAGTATATTGCCCAGTCACGTAGTATATTGCCCAGTCACGTAGTATATTGCCCAGTCACGTAGTATATTGCCCAGTCACGTAGTATATTGCCCAGCCACATAGTATATTGCACAGCGACATAGTATACAGCACAGGGCCACGTAGTATACAGCACAGACCCGTAGTATATTGGCCAGTCCCATGTAGTATATAGCAGCCATGTAGTATATAGTACTGCCCACGTAGTATATAGCAGCCATGTAGTATATAGTACTGTCCACATAGTATATAGCAGCCATGTAGTATATAGTACTGCCCACGTACTATATAGCAGCCATGTAGTATACAGTACTGTCCACGTAGTATATACCAGATTCTAAAGAGCACTCGATGCTGTCTTTTTATAGTCTTAAAGGGAACCTGTCACCCCGTTTTTTCAGATTGAGCTATAAATACTGTTAAATAGGGCCTGCGCTGTGCGTTACTATAGTGTATGTAGTGTACCCTGATTCCCCACCTATGCTGAGAAATACATTACCAAAGTCGCCGTTTTCGCCTGTCAATCAGGCCGGTCTGGTCAGGTGGGCGTGGTGACATCGCTCTTTTCTTCCCCAGCTTTCCGTTGGTGGCGTAGTGGTGTGCGCATGTCGCAGTGACGAACCCACTGCGCGCACGTGAAGAAGCAGCGCGCGATCTGCTCTATTACCCCCTGTCATCGGTGGGGGCGGCCATCTTCCTGGGGCCGCGCGTGCGCAGATGGAGTGCTCTGCTGCACGGGGCTTCAGGAAAATGGCCGCGGGATGCCGCGCGTGCGCAGAAGAGATCGCGGCGGCCATTTTCCCAAAGCCGAGTTTGCATCTCGGCTTTGGGAAAATGGCCGCCGCGATCTCTTCTGCGCACGCTCGGCATCCCACTGCCATTTTCCTGAAGCCCCGTGCAGCAGAGCACTCCATCTGCGCACGCGCGGCCCCAGGAAGATGGCCGCCCCCACCGATGACAGGGGGTAATAGCGCAGATCGCGCGCTGCTTCTTCACGTGCGCGCAGTGGATTCGTCACTGCGACATGCGCACACCACTACGCCACCAACGGAAAGCTGGGGAAGAAAAGAGCGATGTCACCACGCCCACCTGACCAGACCAGCCTGATTGACAGGCGAAAACGGCGACTTTGGTAATGTATTTCTCAGCATAGGTGGGGAATCAGGGTACACTACATACACTATAGTAACGCACAGCGCAGGCCCTATTTAACAGTATTTATAGCTCAATCTGAAAAAACGGGGTGACAGGTTCCCTTTAAAGGAAATGAGGATCACATAGTGCTGCCAGTTCTGCTGGCTTTTTAAAATAAGGTCAAATTCAGGGTAAAACAATACAAACTGTCTATATATTATATTTTACAACCTAAGTAAACATGGAGGTAAATATAGAAAAAAAATATTTGTATAACCAGGGAAGACTAAAAAGCATGCTACTTTTGAGTACTTGTCATAGTTCCAATTATCAATGAAAAGTATTTTCCACAAATATTAGAAAACACTACAAAGTTAAAGGAACTTACTTTACTTATACTTTCATGAGCTTCAACAATTAAGATGCGAACTGGGGACTTCAGCTTCTGAGCTTTAGCTCTTGGGTTTTTGCAGTCTTTCTGTGCATTGCATGGTCTGATCTTTGCATGGCTGAATTTTCTGTTAAGATTGTCAAATGTATTGAATGTTTTCCTATTGTGAATATAATCTTTCTCACTGTAGAATGATGGACCTCAAATTGTCTGGAAATGGAATAACTATACCCAGATTGATGGGCAGCAATAAGTGCTTCTCAAAGATCATTGCTGATGTCTCTCCTCATTGGCATTGTGTTAACATGCCTGAATGATCCAGACCCGCAAACTGCCCAAACTCTTCGTTATGTAGTTTATCAAATGTGAGCAACAGCGATTAATCCAGAACATTTGTTAAGCAGCACCTGGCACCTGCAGTATGCGCGACATCAGAACTCTTCATATTAACGTATTGGGGGCCTTTTAGGCCCCCATGCAAATCATATGGATAAAACACATTTATATAACTTTTACAAGTTTATTTTAAAACTGCTAAATAAAATATGATTAGTAAACAACATTTTAATTATAATTTTTCACAGAAAACACCCCCAAAATTTTTCTTAAATAATTTTCACACAAACATATGAAAAACGCATAGAAATCTATACTAAACTAGCTGCAGCTACATTTCTATTATGTTTCTTTTCTATTATACAACTCCTGGCAAAAATTATGGAATCATCGGCCTTGGAGGATGTTCATTCAGTTGTTTAATTTTGTAGAAAAAAAGCAGATCACAGACATGGCACAAAACTAAAGACATTTCAAATGCAACTTTCCGGCTTTAAGAAACGCTAAAAGAAATAAAGAACAAAACATGTGGTAGTCAGTAATGGTTACTTTTTTTTAACCAAGCATAGGGAAAGAATTATGGAATCACTCAATTCTGAGGAAAAAATAATGGAATCACCCTGTAAATTTTCATACCCAAAAATAACAGGCTGTAGGCTTTCCTTAAGAGATGGGTTTTCAGGTTCCGTCTGAAGGATCTGAGGGTGGTGGATAATCAGACGTGTTGAGGCGTGGAATTCCAGAGGATGGGGGATATTTGGGAGAAATCTTGGAGGCGGTTGTGAGGAACGAATAAGTGTGGTGGAGAGAAGGAGGTCTTCGAAGGATCGAAGATTAGTTATTCCATTTCCATACAATTTGAGGTCCATCATTCCACAGTGAGAAAGATTATATTCACAATAGGAAAACATTCAATACATTTGACAATCTTAACAGAAAATTCAGCCATGCAAAGATCAGACCATGCAATGCACAGAAAGACTGCAAAAACCCAAGAGCTAAAGCTCAGAAGCTGAAGTCCCCAGTTCGCATCTTAATTGTTGAAGCTCATGAAAGTATAAGTAAAGTAAGTTCCTTTAACTTTGTAGTGTTTTCTAGTATTTGTGGAAAATACTTTTCATTGATAATTGGAACTATGACAAGTACTCAAAAGTAGCATGCTTTTTAGTCTTCCCTGGTTATACAAATATTTTTTTTCTATATTTACCTCCATGTTTACTTAGGTTGTAAAATATAATATATAGACAGTTTGTATTGTTTTACCCTGAATTTGACCTTATTTTAAAAAGCCAGCACAACTGGCAGCACTATGTGATCCTCATTTCCTTTAAGACTATAAAAAGACAGCATCGAGTGCTCTTTAGAATCTGGTATTTCACTAATACAACTGGCTGGCTACACACAAAAGTTTCCCTTGGCGTGGAATACTGTACATATTAAAATAACACATGCAACAATACATGTGGCCAGCAGACAGAGTAATTCATAACACTCCTCATATTTTATCTGCAGCCAGTTAATAACAGAGATAATTTATTTTAACAATATATATATATATATATATATATATATATATATATATATATATATATATATACAGTTAGGTCCATATATATTTGGACAGAGACAACATTTTTCTAATTTTGGATATAGAAATTACCAAAATGAATTTTAAACAAAACAATTCAGATGCAGTTGAAGTTCAGACTTTCAGCTTTCATTTGAGGGTATCCACATTAAAATTGGATGAAAGGTTTAAGAGTTTCAGCTCCTTAACCCCTCTGTGACCTTAGACGTACTATCCCGTCGAGGTGCCCTGGGCTTATCTGACCCTGGACGGGATAGTACGTCATAGCCGATCGGCCGCGCTCACGGGGGGAGCGCGGCCGATCGCGGCCGGGTGTCAGCTGCTTATCGCAGCTGACATCCGGCACTATGTGCCAGGAGCGGTCACGGACCGCCCCCGGCACATTAACCCCTGGCACACCGCGATCAAAGATGATCGCGATGTGCCGGCGGTGCAGGGAAGCACCGCGCAGGGAGGGGGCTCCCTGCGGGCTTCCCTGAGACCCCCGGAGCAACGCGATGTGATCGCGTTGCTGCGAGGGTCTCACCTCCCTCCCTGCTCCCTCCAGCCCCGGATCCAAGATGGCCGCGGATCCGGGTCCTGCAGGGAGGGAGGTGGCTTCACAGAGCCTGCTCAGAGCAGGCACTGTGAAGGCTGCAGCGCTGCATGTCAGATCAGTGATCTGACAGAGTGCTGTGCAAACTGTCAGATCACTGATCTGTGATGTCCCCCCCTGGGACAAAGTAAAAAAGTAAAAAAAAATTTTTCCAAATGTGTAAAAAAAAATAAAAAAAAATATTCCAAAATAATGAAAAAAATATATATATATTATTCCCATAAATACATTTCTTCATCTAAATAAAAAAGAAAAAAACCAATAAAAGTACACATATTTAGTATCGCCGCGTCCGTAACGACCCGACCTATAAAACTGTCCCACTAGTTAACCCCTTCAGTAAACACCGTAAGAAAAGAAAAAAAAAAACGAGGCAAAAAACAACGCTTTATTATCATACCGCCGAACAAAAAGTGGAATAACACGCGATCAAAAGGACAGATATAAATAACCATGGTACCGCTGAAAGCGTCATCTTGTCCCGCAAAAAACGAGCCGCCACACAGCATCATCAGCGAAAAAATAAAAAAGTTATAGTCCTGAGAATAAAGCGATGCAAAAATAATTATTTTTTCTGTAAAATAGTTTTTATCGTATAAAAGCGCCAAACCATAAAAAAATGATATAAATGAGGTGTCGCTGTAATCGTACTGACCCGAAGAATAAAACTGATTTATCAATTTTACCAAACGCGGAACGGTATAAACGCCTCCCCCAATAGAAATTCATGAATAGCTGGTTTCTGGTCATTCTTCCTCACAAAAATCGGAATAAAAAGCGATCAAAAAATGTCACGTGCCCGAAAATGTTTTCAATAAAAACGTCAACTCGTCCCGCAAAAAACAAGACCTCACATGACTCTGTGGACCAAAATATGGAAAAATTATAGCTCTCAAAATGTGGTATTGCAAAAAATATTTTTTGCAATAAAAAGGGTCTTTCAGTGTGTGACGGCTGCCAATCATAAAAATCCGCTAAAAAACTTGCTATAAAAGTAAATCAAACCCCCCTTCATCACCCCCTTAGTTAGGGAAAAATAAAAAAAAATGTATTTTTTTCCATTTTCCCATTAGGGCTAGGGTTAGGGCTAGGGTTAGGGTTAGGGCTGGGGTTAGGGCTAGGGCTAGGGTTGGGGCTACAGTTAGGGTTGGGGCTAAAGTTAGGGTTAGGGTTTAGATTACATTTACAGTTGGGAATAGGGTTGGGATTAGGGTTAGGGGTGTGTCAGGGTTAGAGGTGTAGTTAGGGTTACCGTTGGAATTAGGGTTAGGGGTGTGTTTAGATTAGGGTTTCAGTTATAATTGGGGGGTTTCCACTGTTTCGGCACATCAGGGGCTCTCCAAACACGACATGGCGTCCGATCTCAATTCCAGCCAATTCTGCGTTGAAAAAGTAAAACAGTGCTTCTTCCCTTCCGAGCTCTCCTGTGTGCCCAAACAGGGGTTTACCCTCACATATAGGGTATCAGCGTACTCAGGACAAATTGGACAACAACTTTTGTGGACCAATTTCTCCTGTTACCCTTGGGAAAATACAAAACTGGGGGCTAAAAAATAATTTTTGTGGGAAAACAAAAAGATTTTTTATTTGCACGGCTCTGCGTTATAAACTGTAGTGAAATACTTGGAGGTTCAAAGCTCTCACAACACATCAAGATGAGTTCCTTAGGGGGTCTACTTTCCAAAATGGTGTCACCTGTGGGGGGTTTCTACTGTTTAGGTACATTAGGGGCTCTGCAAACGCAATGTGACGCCTGCAGACCATTCCATCTAAGTCTGCATTCCAAATGGCGCTCCTTCCCTTCCGAGCCCTCCCATGCGCCCAAACGGTGGTTCCCCCCCACATATGGGGTATCAGCGTACTCAGGACAAATTGGACAACAACTTTTGGGGTCCAATTTCTCCTGTTACCCTAGGGAAAATACAAAACTGGGGGCTAAAATATAATTTTTGTGGGAAAAAAATTTTGTTTTATTTTTATACTTCTGTGAAGCCCTTGGTGGGTCAAAGTGCTCACCACACATCCAGATAAGTTCCTTAGGGGGTCTACTTTCCAAAATGGTGTCACTTGTGGGGGGTTTCAATGTTTAGGCACATCAGTGGCTCTCCAAACGCAACATGGCGTCCCATCTCAATTTCTGTCAATTTTGCATTGAAAAGTCAAACGGCGCTCCTTCCCTTCCGAGCTCTCCCATGCGCCCAAACAGTGGTTTACTGCCACATATGGGGTATCAGCGTACTCAGGACAAATTGGACAACAACTTTTGAGGTCCAATTTCTTCTCTTACCCTTGGAAAAATAAAAAATTGGGGGCAAAAATATAATTTGTGTGAAAAAATATGATTTTTTATTTTTACGGTTCTGCATTATAAACTTCTGTGAAGCACTTGGTGGGTCAAAGTGCTCACCACACATCCAGATAAGTTCCTTAGGGGGTCTACTTTCCAAAATGGTGTCACTTGTGGGGGGTTTCAATGTTTAGGCACATCAGTGGCTCTCCAAACGCAACATGGCGTCCCATCTCAATTCCTGTCAATTTTGCATTGAAAAGTCAAACGGTGCTCCTTCCCTTCCGAGCTCTCCCATGCGCCCAAACAGTGGTTTACTGCCACATATGGGGTATCAGCGTACTCAGGACAAATTGGACAACAACTTTTGGGGTCCATTTTCTCCTGTTACCCTTGGTAAAATAAAACAAATTGGAGCTGAAGTAAATTTTTTGTGTAAAAAAGTTAAATGTTCATTTTTATTTAAACATTCCAAAAATTCCTATTAAACACCTGAAGGGTTAATAAACTTCTTGAATGTGGTTTTGAGCACCTTGAGGGGTGCAGTTTTTAGAATGGTGTCACACTTGGGCATTTTCTATCATATAGACCCCTCAAAATGACTTCAAATGAGACGTGGTCCCTAAAAAAAAATGGTGTTGTAAAAATGAGAAATTGCTGGTCAACTTTTAACCCTTATAACTCCCTAACAAAAAAAAAATTGGTTCCAAAATTATGCTGATGTAAAGGAGACATGTGGGAAATGTTACTTATTAAGTATTTTGTGTGACATATCTCTGTGATTTAATTGCATAAAAATTCAAAGTTTGAAAATTGCGAAATTTTCAAAATTTTCGCCAAATTTCCGTTTTTTTCACAAATAAACGCAGGTACTATCAAAGAAATTTTACCACTATCATGAAGTACAATATGTCACGAGAAAACAATGTCAGAATCACCAGGATCCGTTGAAGCGTTTCGGAGTTATAATCTCATAAAGGGACAGTGGTCAGAATTGTAAAAATTGGCCTGGTCATTGACGTGCAAACCACCCTTGGGGGTAAAGGGGTTAACATGTGCCACCCTGTTTTTAAAGGGACCAAAAGTAATTGGACAATTGACTCCAAGGCTATTTCATGGACCGGTGTGGGCAATCCCTTCCTTATGTAATTCTCAAATAAGCAGATAAAAGGCCTGGAGATGATTTGAGGTGCGGTGCTTGCATTTGGAATGTTTTGCTGTGAAGTAAACATGCGGTCAAAGGAGCTCTCCATGCAGGTGAAAGAAGCCATCCTTACGCTGCGAAAACAGAAAAAACCCATCCGAGAAATTGCTACAATATTAGGAGTGGCAAAATCTACAGTTTGGTACATCCTGAGAAAGAAAGAAAGCACTGGGGAACTCATCAATGCAAAAAGACCTGGGCGCCCACGGAAGACAACAGTGGTGGATGATCGCAGAATAATCTCCATGGTGAAGAGAGACCCCTTCACAACAGCCAACCAAGTGACCAACGCTCTCCAGGAGGTCGGCGTATCAATATCCAAATCTACCATAAAGAGAAGACTGCATGATGGTAAATACAGAGGGTTCACTGCACGGTGCAAGCCACTCATAAGCATCAAGAATAAAAAGGCTAGACTGGACTTTGCTAAAAAAACATCTAAATAAACCAGCACAGTTCTGGAAGAACATTTTTTGGACAGATGAAACCAAGATCAACCTCTACCAGAATGATGGAAAGAGAAAAGTATGGCAAAGGCGTGGTACAGCTCATGATCCAAAGCATACCACATCATCTGTAAAACACGGCGGAGGCAGTGTGATGGCTTGGGCATGCATGGCTGCCAGTGGCACTGGGTCACTAGTGTTTATTGATGATGTGACACAGGACAGAAGCAGCCGAATGAATTCTGAGGTATTCAGAGACATACTGTGTGCTCAGATCCAGCCAAACGCAGCCAAACTGATTGGTCGTCGTTTCATACTACAGATGGACAATGACCAAAAACATAAAGCCAAAGCAACCCAGGAGTTTATTAAAGCAAAGAAGTGGAATATTCTTGAATGGCCAAGTCAATCACCTGATCTCAACCCAATTGAGCATGCATTTCACTTGTTAAAGACTAAACTTCAGACAGAAAGGCCCACAAACAAACAGCAACTGAAAACCACCGAAGTGAAGGCCTGGCAGAGCATCAAAAAGGAGGAAACACAGCATCTGGTGATGTCCATGAGTTCAAGACTTCAGCCAGTCATTGCCAACAACGGGTTTTCAACCAAGTACTAGAAATGAACATTTTATTTACAATTATTGAATCTGTCCAATTACTTTTGGTCCCTTTACCAACAGGGTTGCACATGTTAAGGAGCTAAAACTCCTAAACCCTTCATCCAATTATAATGTGGATACCCTCAAATGAAAGCTGAAAGTCTGAACTTCAACTGCATCTAAATTGTTTTGTTTAAAATTCAATGTGGTAATGTCTATATCCAAAATTAGAAAAATGTTGTCTCTGTCCAAATATATATGGACCTAACTGTATATATATATATATATATATATATATATATATATATATATATATATATATATATATATATATATATATATACTAGATGGTGGCCCGATTCTAACGCATCGGGTATTCTTGAATATGCATGTCCACGTAGTATATTGACCAGCCACGTAGTATATTGCCTAGCCACATAGTATATTGCCCAGTCACGTACTACATTGCCCAGCCACGTACTATATTGCCCAGCGAAGTAGTATATTGCCCAGCCACGTAGTATATTGCCCAGTCACATAGTATATTGCCCAGTCACATAGTATATTGCCCAGTCACATAGTATATTGCCCAGCCACGTAGTATATTGCCCAGCCACGTAGTATATTGCCCAGCCACGTAGTATATTGCCCAGCGACATAGTATACAGCACAGAGCCACGTAGTACACAGCACAGACACGTAGTATATTGGCCAGTCCTACGTAGTATATAGCAGCCATGTAGTATCTAGTACTGCCCACGTAGTATATAGCCGTAGTATATAGCAGCCATGTAGTATATAGTACTGCCCATGTAGTTTATAGCAGCCATGTAGTATATAGCCCACATAGTATATTGCCCAGCGACGTAGTCTATTGCCCAGTCACGTAGTATATTGCCCAGTCACGTAGTATATTGCCCAGTTACGTAGTATATTGCCCAGCCACGTAGTATATTGCCCAGCCACATAGTATATTGGCCAGCCACATAGTATATTGCCCAGTCACGTAGTATATTGGCCAGCCACGTAGTATGTTGCCCAGCCACGTAGTATATTGCCCAGCCACGTAGTATATTGCCCAGCCACGTAGTATATTGCCCAGCCACGTAGTATATTGCCCAGCCACGTAGTATATTGCCCTGTCATGTAGTATGTTGCCCAGTCACATAGTATATTGCCCAGTCACGTAGTATATTGACCAGTCACGTATGTTGCCCAGCCATGTAGTATATTGCCCAGTCACGTAGTATATTGCCCAGTCACGTAGTATATTGCCCAGCCACGTAGTATATTGCCCAGCCACATAGTATATTGCCCAGCGACATAGTATATTGCCCAGTCACGTAGTATATTGGCCAGCCACGTAGTATGTTGCCCAGCCACGTAGTATATTGCCCAGCCACGTAGTATATTGCCCAGTCATGTAGTATGTTGCCCAGTCACATAGTATATTTCCCAGTCACGTAGTATATTGCCCAGCCACGTAGTATATTGCCCAGCCACGTAGTATATTGCCCTGTCATGTAGTATGTTGCCCAGTCACATAGTATATTGCCCAGTCACGTAGTATATTGACCAGTCACGTATGTTGCCCAGCCATGTAGTATATTGCCCAGTCACGTAGTATATTGCCCAGTCACGTAGTATATTGCCCAGCCACGTAGTATATTGCCCAGCCACATAGTATATTGCCCAGCGACATAGTATATTGCCCAGTCACGTAGTATATTGGCCAGCCACGTAGTATGTTGCCCAGCCACGTAGTATATTGCCCAGCCACGTAGTATATTGCCCAGTCATGTAGTATGTTGCCCAGTCACATAGTATATTTCCCAGTCACGTAGTATATTGCCCAGCCACGTAGTATATTGCCCAGTGACGTAGTATATTGCCCAGCCATGTAGTATATAGCAGAGCCACGTAGTACGGTATATTGCCCAGTCACGTAGTATATTGCCCAGTCATGTAGTATATTGCCCAGCCACATAGTATATAGCAGAGCCACATAGTATATTGCCCAGCACAGAGCCACGTAGTATACTCACCTTCCGAAGGCCCGTTGGAAGTCCTGCTATACTCACCATCCGCCGCCTTTGCCGCTCCTCGCCACGCTCCCGGGACCGCTCCATTGCAAGCGGCAGCTTCCGGTTCCAGGGCTGGTGTGAGCAGGACCTATGATGACGTCGCGGTCAGGTCCTTGTCGCACACCAGCCCTGGGACCGGAAGCTGCTGCTTGCAATGGAGCAGTCCCGGGAACGTGGCGAGCGGAGGGTGAGTATAGCAGGTTTTATTTTTTTTTATTATTTTTAACATGACATATTTTTACTATTGATGCTGCATAGGCAGCATCATTAGTAAATAGTTGGGGACACACAGGGTTAATAGCAGCGGTAACGGAGTGTGTTACACCGCGGGCCGTTACCGCTGCCATTAACCCTGTGTGAGCGGTGAGTGGAGGGGATTATGGAGAGGGCGCCGGGCAGTGAGTGCAGGAGAGTAGGGGAGGGACTAATCGGACTGTGCCCGTCGCTGATTGGTCGCGGCAGCCATGACAGGCAGCTGCCGAGACCAATCGGCGAACGAATAACCGTGACAGAAGGACAGACAGACAGACGGAAGTGAACCTTAGACAATTATATATATATACCCTGTCACGGGCAGCCCAATCTCCAGGCCTGAACCCCATTGAAAGCCTCTGGAATGTAATCAAGAGGATGACGGATAGTCACAAGCCATCAACCAAAGAACTGCTTAAATTTTTGCGCCAGAAGCAGTGTGAAAGACTGGTGAAAAGCATGCCAAGATGCATGAAAGCTGTGATTAAAAATCATAGTTGTTCCACAAAATATTGATTTCTGAACTCTTCCTGAGTTAAAACATTAGTATTGTTGTTTCTAAATGATTATGAACTTGTTTTATTTGCATTATTTGAGGTCTGAAAGCATTGGGGTTTTTTAAATTTTGACCACTTCTCCTTTTCAGAAAAAAAAATACAAAATGTATTGCTTGGAAATTCGGAGACATGTTGTCAGTAGTTTATAGAATAAATGAAAAGTTTACATTTAACTCAAAGATATACATATAAAATAGGAAAATCAGACAAACTGAAAATTTTGCAGTGGTCTCTTAATTTTTGCCAGAGCTGTATTTGTGTCCCACTGTAGAAAGCGCAGAGGCAAATATATCCTAAGCCTGACAGAATATCTAAGTTTCATTGATAATAAAATTTTACAGATCACTGCAAGACTTTCTAGGATTTCTGCAAGACTGTTAACGAAACATGTAGAAAATCCCGCAGTATGATCAAGTCTTTTTTTTTTCTTTGTTTAAACGGCCTTTGGCTTGATCTCAGACTTGATGGATGAAAATCGATCTAGTGATAGCCCAGATAGATACATCAGGGTCTTCTCAGTTATTATCTCGATAGTATCAAGCCATTGAGTTGCTGTTCTTCCTCTTCGCCTTGTTCCTTCTATTCTTCCAGCCATCAAGTCCTTCTCCAGTGATCGCTTTCTTTGAATGAAGTGTCCAAAGTAGGAAAGTTGTAGCTTGCTACAAGTGACATGTCTGGCTTGATTTGTTCCAAAATTGATTTGTTTGTTCTTCTTGCCATCCATGGTTTTGATAACATCCTTCTCCAGCACCACATTCTGAAGGTGTCGATTATTCTGTCTTGTTTCTTGTGAACAAGTCTACCTCCTGTTTACTTATTATTCATGGAGATTTAGTGTTCTCTCGTGTATTCGCAGATTTACACAGCTTCCATTTAAGTAATCTGAACTTTTTCTATCTCTGAACCCAGATATCTTTTGGGTTGTGTACGCAAAACAAAGCATTAGCTGCCTACATCTGGCAGTGATGTACAGAAATGCCTGCCATGTGGCTATGTGGGAAATAGTGATGCAATATAGGGCAGACCACATGCTAATATCAGCGCCACTGAAGCCTAAGAAGGGATATTTTACTATTTACAGGAGCATCTCACAAAATTAGAATATCCTCAAAAAGTTAATTTATTTCAGTTCTTCAATACAAACCGTGAATCTCATATATTATATAGAGTCATTACAGAGTGATCAATTTCAAGTGTTTATTTCTGTTAATGTTGATGATTATGGCTTACAGCCAATGAAAACCCAAAAGTCATTATCTCAGTAAATTAGAATACTTTATAACATCAGCTTGAAAAAATGATTTTAAAATCTGAAATGTTGGCCTACTGAAATGCATGTTCAGTAATGCACTCAATACTTGATTGGGGCTCCTTTGGCATCAATTACTGCATAAATGCAGCGTGGCATGGAGGCGATCAGCCTGTGGCACTGCTGAGGTGTTATGGAAGCCAAAGTTGCTTTGAGAGCAGCCTTCAAAGCAGCGAGTTTGTTTGCCAATCAAGCACAGTGATACTGTTGTTTCTAATCCAGGTATTGGTACTTTTGGCAGTGCAGACAGGTGCCAAGTCCTGCTGGAGAATGAAATTTCCATCTTCAAAAAGCTTGTTGGGAGGGGGAAGCATGAAGTGCTGTAAAATTTCCTGGTAGATGGCTGCGCTGACTTTGGTCTTGATAAAACACAGTGGACCTACACCAGCAAATGACATGGCTCCCGAAACTACCATTGAAGCCACACTAGACCTTGGAAATCAAGGTCCCAGAGTCTGGAGGAAGAGTGGAGAGACAGACAATCCAAGCTGCTTAAGGTTTAGTGTGAAGCTTCCATAATCAGTGATGGTTTGGGAAGCCATGTCATCTGCTGGTGTAGGTACACTGTGTTTTATCAAGACCAAAGTCAGCGCAGCCATCTACCAGGAAATGTTAGAGCACTTCATGCTTCCCTCTGCCGAAAAGCTTTTTGGAGTTGGAAATGTCATTCTCCAGCAGGACTTGGCATCTGTCTACACTGCCAAAGTACCAATACCTGGTTTAAAAACAACAGTATCACTGTGCTTAATTGGCCAGCAAACTCGCCTGACCTTAACCCCATAGAGAATCTATGGGGTATTGTAAAGAGGAAGATGAGACACACCAGACCCCACAATGCTGATGAGCTGAATGCTTCTATTAAAGCAACCTGGGCTTCCATAACATCTCAGCAGTGCAACAGACTGATCGTCTCCATGTCACGTCGCATTGAAGCAGGAATTGATGCCAATGGAGTCCTGACCAAGTATTGAGTGCATTTATTGAATATACATATCCGTAAGCCAACATTTCAGATTTTAAAATCATTTTTTCAAGCTGGTGTTATAAAGTATTCTAATTTACTGAGATAATGACTTTTAGGTTTTCTTTGGCTGTAAGCTATAATCGTCAACATTAACATAAATGAACACTTGAAATAGATCACTCTGTTTGTAATGACTATCTAATATATGAGTTTCACTTTTTGTATTGAAGAACTGAAATAATTTAACTTTTTTGATGATATTCTAACTTTGTGAGATGCACCTGTATATATAAAATTTCCAAAGAAATGCCAGACCTTTGCCGGAAACTTATGTCGCCGTCAGGGAAAAAGATGCTATTTTTATTTTGCCACTGGTGATTTTTTCCTTAGAAATTGCATGGCAGTAACAATCCTTCCTATGGCTCTGAAATTAAAAGAGATGAAAGACAGCCAGGAAAATGTGTCTTCGTGACATTTCATTGCCTCTATTCAACGGCATTTTAAGACGTTCCATATGTCAATTTCAAAATGCTGGGCAAAGCTGAGCTCATATAAGAGAGCAGGAAGGAACTGCAGAGTTTGTGCCAAGGATTCCTAGTGCTCAAAACGGTATGAGCTGCGGAAAACCTTGAGAAAAATCAATTGCACATAAACTGCCTTTATGCCCTGTCGATATTCACATAATTATATTGAGCTTTTTTTCATCTGCAATCCATTTTAATGTAGATTTGTGAGAAAAACAAATACTTCCCTGCACTTCTCTTTGTAGAACAATGGCTGGTGTAACTGTCATCGGGATAAAATCATTTGTTAAATCAATGACTCTTCTGTTGCTACTCTTCGGAACAAGTTCTTAACTTTAATTTTACTTACAAGCAGACACGCTCCTTTAAATTCTATTGGAGTAGGCATGAAGGATTGTTTTAAGCCCTCCAGCTAGCCAACACTATTTAGACTGTTCGTTTTCCAATTCTTAATTGTCACAAAAAAGGACGTTGCCAAAAAGTCTGAAATAAGTTGACTACAAAGACAGTAGAAAAGCACAATCTCTTACTTTGTTTGCCAAAAACAAAAAAAAATTATCTGTCACTGAATTAAGAAAATTTAGGTTGTTAGTTGATGATCCACAGAGAGCCGGTAGTAATACATTCTCTCCAATGGAAGGCCAAGCTCTTTGGCGCAAAAGGCAAAGTCTCCAAAATCACCCCCAAAGTTAGTGCAATAGATGTCACTTGTATATTAGGTCATGTTACAATGGTAGCACCGGATTCGTCTAACAAGTCAAAGGCATTAGAATAAAGGAAATGTCGTCTCTGCAAACACTTTGCACATCCATAAATATTCGACAAATCTCTTACATTTGGAGGGCAAATGGCGCTTTAGGCAAGTGCCTACTTCCACTTGTCCTTTGCCCCAGCCCTACTTCCCTCTGTTTTTAATTGTACCATTGTAATGCTACTTTTTACCTACTGTATAGTGGAACTGTGGCAATATCTAGCGCTTGCTTCTGGATTACCCACATATACATCTGATCACTAGGAGTCTGAAGAAGGACGTCTTGTGATCTACATATTGCTGGAGAAGCCTTCTAACGATATTGTCAAAGTGAAAAACCCATTTACCAAGACAAATAATAATTATTGTTTTCTACACCATTGAAAGAGTTTTCCAGTCCTTTAAAATTGATAGCTCCCTCAATCTACTTATCAACAGGGGCATCAGATGCCAGACCACGCCATTCATCTAATATTGATAGTTTTTGTGACGCAGTAAAAGGCATTTGCTTTTTTTTGTCTGTGAATTCTGAACATTTTTATTATTATTATTTACGGTATTATTATAGCATCTAATGCAATTCTTTGTGGAAAACTCCACACATAAAAGTTGATGTACCCATAAGAGACATTGACATTTGAAACACACACCGCATGTCAGTTTACTCTGAGAAAAAATAATGCAGTTTCAAGAGATTTCAATAAATCCCATCCTCTTTGCTGGACCTGTAAGATGCTGTAATGGGCTCTGGCTGCTCGAATATCGCTACCATGGACAGCCTTAGTGCAAGCCACTCCGCTTACCAGATCTCAGGATTTGCCTTGGCCTTCACCCTTTATCCCCTGTAAAGGGATCTGCACTTAAAAAAGGGGGATCTGCACTTAAAAAGGGGCCTCTGGGCTGGACCCATGGAATAATCTGCTGCACGGTGGGGCAGGCTGGCAGGAGTGATCAACAGGGCAGCAAAGGTACAAAATCGACAGACAGGAGAAACGCCAATAAACAAGCCAAGGTCAAAACTGGAAAACACTAATACTGTGCAAGAATAGAAACCACAGATGTTAACCAGTGGAGCACAAAGCTATATCTTGCAGCTTCCATGAGTAAGCTGGAAGCTTAAGTAAGGTGTGGTGCTGTCCAATTGGCTGAAGCAAGGCACGGACAACTCCAGCTGGACAGCACATACTCCCACGCTGCCAGACTGGACACTGCAGATCCCAGCCATCTTAACTTATTGGCTGTCCAGAGTTTCTAGGTTTGACATCTCTTCTATCACCAGCTCCGCCCGCAGGGTGAATATGGTAGTGCACGATGACAGAAGCAGCAGCGGAAGGTGCAGGATAACACATAACCAACATCACACATGTTGGCTACTTAAAAAAAAAGGGCTACACACAGATTATATATATATATATATATATATATATATATATATATATATATATATATATATATATATATATATATATATATTGGGATTCTTTTATACGTAGGAATTCATTGTGACATCTGGAATGTACAAGCCCGCCCTCTAGAGCAAATAGCATGGGGGCTTCATAGGATTGCGGCACCAGCTCCCCCATGTTTTCTGTAGGCTAATTGTATTAGAGTTCAGTTTTGGTATGTTCCCTCTCAATGTTTAAGGTTTATTCATATCTCTTTGATTTGTTATGTTAATGGTACTTGCCTGTTGGTGATTGGTTCTTCTAGTCCTCAGGTGACAGGCAGAAATGAGCAACAGGAGTTTGATTGGTTAACAGATTTCGGCGCCAAGGAGAAGAACTTCTGAAGTACTGCATTCCTGTCAGATGAAGTTACAGCAGCCGGGATCTTAATTACCACTGCCGCCCTCCCTAAGTTAACGTCTTCGCGGTATTTATTAGATGGTGCTCGCCCAGCTTTCTGGGTGGAGACTGGATGGTTTTATTGTCTATGGAGTAATGAATTGTATTGTTATTTATTGGTTTAATATATTTAATATTTGGTTAAACATTTATTGGTTGAAAATATTTAATTTTGAGCAACCATTAATAAATACCGCGGCCTTTTATCTTCACACCATGTGTTTCGTGTCCTCTTTTTGGTAAGTGGGGAAGGTGGTTAGAGGCGGGGGAGTTTTGGTGCCTGCTTTCCCATGATTGGGACACATTTTGCTCTGACATTCACACATGAATTAGGAAAAGAGATGGCATCATTTACTGCTCTAGTACTAAACAATAACTGATGTGATTGAAGTGCCAGGCACACAGCGGACTGACAGCCCCCAATCACCTGAGGACAGCGTCCTGATTAGTTATCCAGGCAATAGGCCTTTGTTTTCCATATACTACCACAGAAAGTGAAATCCCTCTGCCTTCCCACAGCTCTGTTTGAGAAAGTGACGGCAATGAATGGATTCATCTTTTATATTTTTTCCCTAAATATATAGCCATACTGAAATCTGTGAATAATCTGAGTCGCATATGGGAACCCAGTCTGAAAGGTCAACAAAAGGTCCCCCACAATGGCAATGAACGCCTAAAAATATAAAAGAGAAAGATTTAAGACTGGCATTACATGCAAAATGTCTGTAAATCGGTGTATTTTTGTCTGTTTTTCAAGCCAGAAAATAAAGTCTGTGACACAGCAACCATATATTTGTGCCGCCTTTTGTGTCACTTTCTGGCTTGACATTTAATACATTTGTCAGGTAGTTGTTGGCCATGCTGTTTCCTTCCTATATTTCTAGTGAGAAAAAGTTGAAAAATAGTTGTTTCACCCAGGTATTCCTGAATAAGATCTAAAACCAATCATAACGATGCTGGGCCAGGAAAACCCGCTCCGCCCAAAGCGCCGCCCCCTTCTGTACGCACGATGATTGCGGATGTGTTCATTGCACACATCAGTAATCTCCGCACCCTACACATAGGGTCCTGTGATTTACCTTGTGGTGACGGAGCGTTGCCGCAAGGTAAACAGACATGCTGCGTTCTAAAAAGACGTGCCGCATGTCCAGAAACGCAGGGCCGCCGGGTGCGTGTTCGCACGCATAGTGGAGATGGGATTTCATAAAATTCCCTCCACTATGCTGCAACATCTGGATGCTGCGGATTGAACGCTGCGGTTGTACGCAGCGTTGAATCCGCAGCTAATCTGGATGTAATACTGAACGTGGACACGTACCCTAAAACCATCCAGTCTCCACCCAGAAAGCTGGGCCAGCACCATCTAATAAATACTGCGACAACGTTAACTTAGGGAGGGCGGGCAGCTGTAACTAAGATCCCGGCTGTTGTAACTTCATCTGACAGGAATGCAGTGCTTCAGAAGTTCTTCTCCTTGGCGCCGAAATCTGTTGACTAATCACACTCCTGTTGCTCATTTCTGCCTGTCGCCTGAGGACTAGAAGAACCAATCCACCAACAGGTAAGTACCATTAACATAACAAAACAAAGAGGGGGGAGATATGAATAAACCTGAAAGGGAACCTGTCACCACCACCCCAGGCGTTTGTAACTAAAAGAGCCACCTTGTGAAGCACTAATGCTGCATTCTGACAAGGTGGCTCTTTTAGTTCTTGTTCCTGGCACTGCTGAAATAATCGTTTATGAATTTTGTCCCTCATACCTTGAAATGGTCCCAGGGGCAGGTCTTTCCGCCCTAATAGAGACGCGCCACAGCCATCACTTGGTGCCTCTGCGCGCCGGGCGCCGCCTCCTCTTCCTTCATTAGCGTCCCCGGCGCCTGCGCTGTAAGTTTTTTTTTTTTTCGGGCATGCGCAGTTGTGCTGCCCATCAAACTTACAGCGCAGATGCTGGGGACGTCTCCTGGAAATATCAAACGCATGCACATAAAAAGCACAAACTCATGTAAAAACGCATACAAACGCTGCAATTTTTTCGCCATCAGGCGTAAGTTGATGCGGATAAAAAACGCTGCGTTATCAGGCATTTGCATGTGTTTTTGCATGTGTTTTGCGGTTGCGGATGATACGCTGCGGACTCAAACGCAAATGTGAAACCAGCTTAAGTAGTTGTCTACAGTAGACTCTTGGCAACTATGTCAAAGCTGGTACTGCTAGAAGAAGTAGAATATAGACTGCTTCTTTTGTACCATATCAATGTGAGTAGCGTTATGATCCTCCATTTGTTGGTGTTATAATCGTTTACATACATCCTCTTTATATGTAAGGCAAGAGAATGAAAGTTTATATAGAAGACTGGTAGAATCAAAATGAGCAGGTGCCTAGGCTGTCTCAATCAGGAAAAAGTAGGCCAGAAGAGTCTTCCTTGTTCTCACAGAACCAGAAATATATGTGATTAGGTAGCCCAGGATAAGTAACATCCCCAAATTTCTATTTTTTCCCCAAGAACAACATATAAAAGAAATTTCAATAGATTTCGTCTCCCATTTGAACAATGTTCTACTTTTCATCTCCACCAATGCCTTGTTAGCCGAGCTCCATTGCCATTTCCAGTGCTGCCGTTAGGAATTTTTCATTCTTTTAGAACACGAGTCGCTACATCTCTGAAGAAGACCAGAAGCAGACATCACAGTAATCTATTCTCCATTCATCTAGCAAGTCTGTTCATCCTTTAACACAAAATTTACTAGTTTCTATCTATTTTATGTGGCTTTTGATTTCTATTAATCTCATCTGTCTGTTGTGATTCTGTGCATTTGTTGAATGTGGGATAAAATACCTATGGGGGATATATTCAGTCTCTGAGCAATTGGCTACACTCTGGATTCACACATTAAAAATGCAATATTCTTATACATAAGAAAATCCAGAGTAAATCGCAGACTGTTGTTATGTGTTCAAGCCTCGGCGGAATCGAAGTTCACCACAGAACTGCCATCTCTAACTTCCCTGGCTGCCATATAGTTACATTCAATTCTTCTGCTAATGAGAAGCAACTTTCTGAAATTGGAAAAGAAAAATCATATTTTTCGCCTATTTTACAGAGCCAAGTTTCAGTGGTTTTCTGTCTTTTTCTAAGTATTTTTGACAGCTTATGTCTGAAACTTGACTATGTCTAAATGCATTCATGCTGCAAAATCAAGAAACAAATGGTATAAAATTGCTGAAAGCTGCTATTCAGCAGTTCTGCACCAATTAAAATAGAGATTTACTAAATTAATTATAAAAGCAATTCCTGATGAATAGATACTAATGGTGACCATAGATGGCCAGACTCAGAATGAGTGGTTGTGCTACAGGATATTGATCTACATATAGCTTGATAAGCGAACTCCCACCAAACAAGTGCTGTCAATTATTTACATCTCTATTAAGAGAAGAGACACTTAAGACGTCTAAGGATTCTGTGAATTCAAGTTTCTAAAATAAAATATAAGGTAAAATGTAAATAATGACTACGGTATATTTTTTATTAGCTTCATTAACTCGAACCCCTTTACTTTTCCACTGCTGTCGTCAGGTCAGCCATGGAGCAATTGGAATGAGAAAGTAATATAGTTAAAATAACTTGATTACACCCAAATAGGAAATTACAAACTGTCTATGTGTGTAGAAGGAATATGATCGTCAATGAAGTCCTGTGATTATAGCAGCCTTGTCAATGACTCAATCACACTATCTTTGCTGGTGTGCAGGTTAGGCTACTTTCACACTAGCGTCGGTACGGGCCCGTCGCAGTGCGTCGGGCCGACGTACCGACGCATGCTGTGAAGTAAAAGCATGCGGGGGCAGTGGATGCAGTTTTACAACGCATCCGCTGCCCCATTGTAAGGTCCGGGGAGGAGGGGGCGGAGTTCCGGCCACGCATGCGCGGTCGGAAAAAGCGGACCCGACGGACAAAAAAACGTTGCAAGCAATGTTTTTTTGTCCCGTCGCACGACGGATGCAACGTGTGGTAATCCGTCGCAATGCATCGCTAATGAAAGTCTATGGAGAAAAAACGCATCCTGCAGGCAACTGTGCAGGATGCGTTTTTTCTTCAAAACGACGCATTGTGATGTGCGTCAAATGACGCTAGTGTGAAAGTAGCCTTATCACAGGAGTGTACTAATAGGCTGCTGGGGAAAAAGAACAATAGGAGTATGTGAGATAGTAGGCTTGTAAAAGAGTTGACCAGGATGAAAATCTACTGCAACTATGGCAGCAGTGCTTCCTGTAAAGAAAAGGTCTGCAGAACAAGTGCGTAATCTTTAAGGGAAAAGGTCAAATAAGGATCTGTGGAGCTTTTATTTTTTCACTGGAAGTATCTTCAGATGTTTATTACAATACAATGTGATATGTGGTATTGGGGAAATGATGCCTATCCACTTTTTCTCTATTGATCTTACATTCATATGGCTCTTATGTAAAACAAGTAATTTTATTATTAACTTTCTCATGAACCTTAAAATACATGTAAAATGTCAGATATCAGCCCCTCCTGCTAATTCTTATATGCAGCTGTCAAAAGCACATGCTACCATAGACATTAAATTCAGTGTTCTGGAAAAAAAATTAATGAACAGGTTAAATAATACAGTAATGGCACAAAGGATTGGATAACTATCACTGTCGTCAGAACGTAATTGGCAGAATTGGGAATGTTTACGGTAATTCTGCATACCCATATCTGTGTGACCTCTGCTATTCTGATGGTTCCTGAATTATGGGCAATATCAAGGCCATGTGATAAGATTATAATATATACCGTATATAAAAATAGCACATACCTGCTTCATCATAGGACCCTGAAAGCTTTTCCAGAAGTTCACGATCTATTGCCAAAATCTGCTGCTCCAAAATGGTCTGGTAGGAAAGTACGCTGTTCTCTTTATCCCTTTCGAAGTCCTGTAGATGTTGCTTTAGCACCTCGGGCAGATGAGTTTTCACATATTCCGCTGCTGACTGCACAACAAACAAACAAAGCAATCATTTGTCTAATCCTAGAATTTTTAGCTTCTCACAATGTGTTTTTCAAAACATTTTCAAAAAAAGCCTCTAGCGATAAGAGCTCCGAAATCTCATCATTCTGGGTAAATCACAAAGTTTTCATCAAGTAACCAAGGAATCATTTACTTTACTATGATGCTCATTGCAAAATGTATTAAGCATGCTGCGTCCATCGAGGATGAGCAGCGCTGCATACAAAGGACCTTGTGATCCAGAATTCATTGTTTTTAATATCTTCCCCTATTCCATTATTATACAGTCTCTGCCATTTTGTCACAGAGCACAGCCCATTAAACATAATGCATTTTTATTTTCATACGAGATATAGTCACATATTACTAGCCAGGCATCTCTATGCTATTTTAACCATTATAGGCTATGTAGACACTCATACAGTGCTCTCTGCTGCTATTTCTTTTGGAATTTTGAAAAACAGAATTCTGACGGGAACCCAACAGAGTCATGGACTTCAATGAAGCACTTTGGGAACTGTCTGGCATCAGTCTTGAAGTATTCGACTTTTTTAGACATGCACAAAAACATGTCTGAAAAAGACGAATACTTTCAGCATGAAGGTCGGTGAGGGTCCAAAGTGACTGTCGGCTTCATTTAATTGGAAGGCTCCGGGGCTTTCCTTGGAATACACTTTTTTTCTGGGATTCTAAAAGAAACCCCAACATAGTGATTAGCAGAGAGCACTGCATGGTTGTGAACCTAGCCTTGGAGTTATTTTCTCCCTTTTAATCAAAACACCAAAAATAAAGTGATGGAGAAATTGGAAACATGCAAGAAGAGCTTTGGACGACGATGCAGTTGGAAAACAGGTGGTGCAATACTATAGGGAGATATATCTATACGGTAGGATATCCTCATTCCCAAGAATGAATTGGAATTTTTTTCCTGTATTCTGAGATAGAAAGGATCACTGCATCCTGTCAGACATACTGTATAAGCTTTCAAAGTTCTGATTTCTGTTTCCCTCCCTTAGCTCTCCTTGGCGACTGATCTCTCGGAGACCTAGAGAGCCCTCAGAGCCCTCCTCATTGGCATTCTTGATGTAGGCCCATGGACTATGGCACATTATCTGCATTAATGGCCAAATCATTTATTTTTGTACTAAAAATCACAGACCAAAACTTTTACTCTTATTTATTTTCTATAAGGTTGAGTGCATTTCCTACCTAGCGAAAACAGTTGTAGCACTGTAGATGAGATTTTAAGAAATCTCATGCAAACGCTGCAAAAATATCCATAGCGAAAATTGACAAGCGTAACAAAACTTGAAATCAGCAGCATGTCAGTGTATGCTGGGAATATCACTGTGTATTAGATCATATGGCAAGACAAAGGGAGAAAAGTGAGACTTAAAGGTAACCTTTCAGAAGGTTTGCCCCATATGAGATACGGCCGCCACCTTTCAGAGCTCATATACAGCATACTAATATGATGTATACATACCCCCAATCCAGCCTGTAACAAAAGGAAAACACCTTTTATTATACTCACCTGGAAGATGGTCGGGTCTGAGGGGTGTTGCTGGTCCGGCGCCTCCCATCTTC
Source organism: Ranitomeya imitator (assembly GCF_032444005.1). Taxonomy (NCBI): domain Eukaryota; kingdom Metazoa; phylum Chordata; class Amphibia; order Anura; family Dendrobatidae; genus Ranitomeya; species Ranitomeya imitator. The sequence continues at coordinate 494,184,588 of NC_091286.1, read as the reverse complement.
TTTCGATGCCGTCCTCCTTCTGTGTTTCATGTGGATAAACAGTACAGCGTTATCCGCACAGTGTTCCCCGGCATCGCACTCCTGCGTTAGCGTACTTCTCTGCCTTGACTGGGGCAGAGCAAAGTTCTGCAGTGCGCATGCGCCAGGAAAGGTCAAAGAGCCCCGGCACATGAGTAACTGCAGTACGTTGCTATGCTCCAGTCAAGGCAGAGAAGTACGCCTGCGCGATGCTGGGGAACACTGTGTGGATGAAATAGCACGCATCATCCACACGAAGCACAGATGGAGGACAGAAGAAGGGAGGCACCGCACCAGGATGCCCCTCGGACCTGACCGCCCCTCGGACCCGACCGCCCCAGGTGGGTATAATGAAAGGTGTTTTTTTTACGTTGCAGGCTGGATCGGGGGCAAATATACATCATATTAGTATGTTGTATATGAGCGCTGAAAGATGGTGGGCTTATCTCATATGGGGTAAACCTGGTGACAGGTTCCCTTTAACTGCACCATTTCTGCAAGAAATCTGCAGATATATGTGCAACTACACCCGAAATGCCACATGGGAATGTATCATGAGAGTTGTAAAGAAAGATTTTGGAGATACCTAGTTCAATGGAGACAACATCAAGGCTAAGTTCACTTGCAGCATTTTTAAATAGGTTTTTTTGTTTATTCATATAAGAAGCTGAGTTTTACAGTACCAACAATGGCGATGACATTAGAGAAATCTCATGCACACTCGGGTTTATTTTTCCCACTTTTTGAAATCTGCCACACATCAACTGTTTTAGCATTTTTGCTGCATTTTTTTCACTCATAGAAAGCAATGAACAAGTACAAAAACACTGCAAAATAACAAATAATACAGGTTTAGAAGCGTTTTTGGTGAATGAAACTAACTTTATTAACCTAGTACTGTTGACAAATCACACCTGTGATCGGAACAAGTAAAATACAGCCAATAAATGCAAAACCGCCGCAAATAATACAGCAAAACCTGCATTTTGAATGCAGCTTTTTTTACTGCCATGATAGCAGGTTATCGCTGATGAAAATAAAATAATCAATGCAAAAACAGAGATCATATTGAGTAACATTTCATAACTGGGTTTCAAATTAAAACAATAGCATGAAAGAAAACTTAGAAATTAGATTTGTAGCTGCTTTTTTATTTCTAGAATAATCCAGACTAGCTTTACAATAACCCGTTGTGTCTTATGCTGTCGTTGAATAAGACATACTATGTCTGTCCACATGGGATCCATCAGTGACTCCTCTTGCAAGACTTAATGACCAGTCAATCACTGGCTACATTATCTCCTCAGATCTGTAAAATCCCTTTATGGCCATAGGTTCCCCTATAGTCTGTGCAATAATGGTAAGGAAATTCTATGTGTAACCTCTTAAGAGGATGTTAGTTGTACTCTGATGATGTAGTGAGCTATTTAGCCATTCATAGTGGAAAGGACTTTTGGCGCCTTTGGCAAAGATGGTGCAGGTAGAGGAAGAGAAAATCAATTGTCTACGTCTCGTCCCAGGACGTCCTACTAGAGGTGACAATCTAATTGCTTACTTAATACTTTATACGTTTACCATCTACAGCAATTTCCTTGCTAAGATTTGAGTTTTGGACTGTATTTAAATTAGCTCTGGAGAGACAGAACAATGTATTTGTATTCATTTCTTCGAGTACATACAAGAAATCTCCTGAGCAAGCAAACATAAAGCCTGTATAAATATGTGAGAAATGAAAAATTAGGGCAGATAATTCCCATCCTGATCCCTTCCCGGATGTATTTTATTAGTATTGTATGTACACAGAATGATTAGCATAGAAATTAGCTAAGTTTAAATTAAACTATAAAGAGAATGACCCAAAAGCTAAAGTTCATTAATATGTTTGAAGATCTAAAGGCCTTTACCGTCCTCAAAGAAAAACACAAAAAGCGCTCCATGTGTGAATCGATCATGAGGAGAATGCCTCAGGATACCGATGTTGCTCACCTGAGGTAGTTGTGCGAAGCAGGTACAGCGATGGAAATGGGCTTGGCCAAATCCACCCATAGCTGCTGCACCGACCACCCTTTCCGACTGCCTTGACAAAGACCTGAATAATGAAGCCAGAAGGAGGGTTGCGGTATGGTCTTGGCGCTCCTCCTAATTTTATCATGAGAATTATTGAAAGTAGTGACAAAACTATGTCTGAATCTATTGTCAACTGCAGGGTCACCTTTTTTACTGAGCAAGTAATCCGCGTGTTGTTATTTCCTGGTTCGTTTATAGGCATTCCTTAGGACATCCACAAGGTAACCTTCATTTTTAAATCTTATTTGTAAGACTTGTGATTTACTCTTAAAATCATCATAATTAGCAGTTTTTACGTACACGCCAGTACTGTCTGTAGGGCACAGTCTTGATCCATTTAGGGAACTGCCCACTGGAAAAGTCCAAGAAAGATGTTCACGTCAAAGTTTTTGAAGTGGGTGGATGTACAGATCCCACCATTCACATCTTTGGTGACGGCCAGATCCAAAAACTCAACATTTCTGAGTTTCTGAGTAGGAAAAAGTAAATGCTAAGCCCCATTTATTCATAATTAAATTATTAACAATGTTTGCGCTTCATCATTTGTCCCAGTCCAGATGATAAAGGATCATGTATGAACCATTTCTAAATCAAAATCTGACCCATTGGCAGGAAGGACTGTCCGATGTGTATGGATTTCCCACTATATTGACTTATTTCTTCTGCAACATGTGATTAAACTTGAATCGCATACATGGGACTCTTCAGACTTAACCAACCTGAAAAAACTCCCACATCCCCCAAATTAAGTTTTTTTTTTTTTTTACTCTGGATGTACGGTACTTTCATGGCATTCCAACATTGAACATAATCTAATAATATAAGTGGATTATACCTTGACCATCTCTTTAGGTATTTATGGTATCATCACTTCCTTTCTCTGTGGCTTTTTGCCTACCGTAGCACTAGCACTTTATCATGGTACAGCAGCACCTGTCTTATATTTTTAATTAGTCTTCATGATACAATATGTTAGCACACATTAGTCGCATCATTTGTATGGTAAGACGGTTTTGTAACATCATTGAATTTGTATTTGACTCCTTTCTAATAATAATAGTTATGTCTTCTTATACTATTGAATAAGCGTTTTACCTTCACAGCACATACAAGTAGTCATCTTATAAAATGTTAAAATATAGCTTTGCTTGGATTGTCTCTTTTAGCGCTTGCACATTTCACTCTTTTCTATTTTATATTGTGTTCTTATTGTTGTGTGCATCTTGGTTTAGCAACATCATCCATTGCGTATTTGCACATTATTGTATGCCAATTTGCACATTTGTGCCATTATCTTTATTGAGTAGTGTCAACTTATTTGAGCCTTATAATTTTCCATTGATTCTCCTGTATCCTGGTCTAGCTTCTTTTCTTCTCTGCACATTGTTTCTTATGATTCTTTTTGTACAAATAGGACAAATTAGAAGATTGTTTCTTTATTCCAGGACATTGTATATCAATTCCTCCACAACTGATTCATTTCTGGGGGTTACCTCAGCGAGCACATTGGAGGAAGGTTGTTAGTATTTGCATGGACATTACTGTTAGTTGTTTGTAGCCTTCTTTGGCTTTTTAATTTTTTTTTTATAAATCATGTCTTCTGTCTGTTGTATCAATAAAGATTGGTTGATATTTTCTAATTGGTCATCCTGATTACTATACACATGTCTCACATGCGTGTGCAATTTCGGTTTGTAGTTGGTGATCCCAACATATACTGGTTGTGCCCTCAGTTTCTCTCAAATCAAAAGTTCCTTTAACCTCTCCACCCCTGGGCCATTTTCCATTTTTGCATTTCTGTTTTTCGCACCCCTTCTTCCCAGAGCCATAACTTTTTTTATTTTTCCACCAATATGGCCATGTGAATGCTTGTTTTTTTCCGGGAAAAGTTGTACTTTTGAATGACACCATTGTTTTACCATATAATGTACTGGAAAACAGGAAAAAAACTCCAAGTGTGGTGAAATTACAAAAAAAAAAATGCAATTCCACAACTGTTTTTTTTACAATGTTCACCCAATGCTAAAGATGACCTGCCATTATGATTCTCCAGGTCATTACAAGTTCACAGACACCAAACATGTCTAGGTTCTTTTTTATTTAAATGGTGAAAAAAGTTCCAAATTTTGTTAAAAAGAAAACTGCATTATTTGTATGGTCATATGGTTTTGTAACATCATTGAATTGCTATTTGACTCCTTTCTAATAATAATAGTTATGTCTTCTTATACGATTGAATAAGCGTTTTACCCTCACAGCTCAATACAATGTTTTGATAGCCCGTTTTGTTACAGCGACCAAAAAACATAATTCTGGCGTTTTTACTTTTTTTCCCATTACGCCATTTACTGATCATATTAATTATTTTTATATAATAACAGATTGGGTGTTTGTGAATTCGGCAATACCAAATGTGGGCATTTTTTAAATAGTTTTATTTTGAATGGGGCAAATGGGAGGTGATTTAAAAGTTTATGTATTTTTAAAAACTTTTCTTTTTACTTTACACTTGATTCAATAATCTCCATGGGAGACTAGAAGCTGCAAGATCACTTGTGCTAAACAGAGCAGAGCTTCAGCCCTGCTCTGTGTATTAGAAATGCTCAGTTGCTATGAGCGCCAAACTCTGGGCGGCTCTCATCGCTATCCAGCTATGACATCCACAAGGGTTCCCCCCAGGTCCCGTGTTGTCATGCCAACCCATCAGCGACCCGCGGTCATGTGACACGGGTGCCAATGGGTGGGATTAGTAACACGCTTTTGGTGCGATCGTGTTAAATGCTGCTGTCAGAGACTGACAGTGGCATTTAATAGGTTAACAGCTGCGGGTGGATCTCGATTTCACCCTCAGCTGTTAGGGGCACATGTCAGCTGTTCAAATCAGCTGACATGTGCCGTAAAAGATGTGGATTCAGTGCTGGAGTCCACATCAAAGGGGGAGACCCAACAATTACAGAGCATATCGTGAAGGGGTTAATTGGCCATGCAAGATTATCTGTGACTTTGTTACTAGTGATAAGCAAACGTGATCCGATAAGGTGTTATCCCGCATGTTCAGGTGCTAACCCAATGTCTGAGAAAAATATTTTTGAGTCCTCACGGCTGCATGTCTTGCACCTGTTCGACAGCCGCAACACATTGTCAAACAAACAGATAATCCCGGCATGTGTTGCAGCTGTCAAACAGTTGCGAGACATGCAGCAGTGGGGACTCAAACATATTATATTATTCAAGCATGCCGGTTAGCACACGAACATGCTCGGATAACAACTAATCCAAGCACAATCACTCATCACTATTTGTTGCCTCTGAGCGAAATTGTATATGGACACAAAGCTATTGCAATCAAAGGGTCAATAACTCAACTGTAATTGTTACATCATCTCCAACCAATATTTGGGTCAGAGATAACTTCCTGTTTGATTATACCTAAAGAAGGGGATGGACCATCCCCGAAACACGTAGTTCATTAAACCCTTCTTTTCCCTTGAACCTGCTCGTCCTCCTTCACGGCAGTGCCAGGACGAAACCATTACCCTCTTTCTTCTAGGTTCTCTATTGACATTATAGGCACGCATATCCTGTGTGTATGTTCTATGGTAGTAGAAATGTATGGGAGCGACGATACATACATACTTCTGAAATTTCATACAGTATCAAGGAAGAGGTCGTTTTATTTCCCCCACAGATCAGAAGCGGCATGTATCAGTCTACGTTTGGCACATTATAATGAACAGATCATGTACATATATTCTTATCTAGTCATTATCAATGCCGTGATCCTACCTATCCAGTTTCCAGCAGTAAAGCAAAAGTGTCATTCAGTTATTATTTGCTTATTTAACTCACTTATATAGCACCATCAAGAAAATAAGAAAAACAAGAGACTTGGCACTATCATGAACTGCTGAGATAAATGCGCTGAGTGGTAACAGGTGACGTAAAATGGCAAGATACAAAAAAAATAGCCAGTGGTGCTCTTTCAACTGTAGTCAAAAAATGAAAAATAGGAGGGACAGCATGAAAGCACTCTCAATGAAAGTTTTTATTTTTGTTAAAAGTACAAACACAAGGTCAACCATTGCCACAGGTACAAAGTGTCAATCGGGAATGTACTGCTACCAGGAAGCCCCTGAAGCTTTATGCTGAGACAGCCCCTTTAACCTCCAGATCCAGTCTGCTATAGACTCAGTCTGCTGCAAATCATCTTTTAACTTCCATCTTTTAAATTACATCTTTTTAATTATGATTCTGAATTAGACTGAATTCTAGAATGCATTTGGCTACTCATCACTACTACAATATTATCATCATCTGCACCATCTAATCGAGCTGTTCTCCTCTTCCCACAGGTATGCACTGACTTTACCCAGCTCTCCCTGGCTCCAGAATATCTCTGTATACTGCATTGATTTTCCATGGTATGCACTGACTTTACCCAGCTCTCCCTGGCTCCAGAATATCTCTGTATACTGCATTGATTTTCCATGGTATGCACTGACTTTACCCAGCTCTCCCTGGCTCCAGAATATCTCTGTATACTGCATTGATTTTCCATGGTATGCACTGACTTTACCCAGCTCTCCCTGGCTCCAGAATATCTCTGTATACTGCATTGATTTTCCATGGTATGCACTGACTTTACCCAGCTCTCCCTGGCTTCTGAATGTCTCTGTATATTGCACTGGCTTTTCTATGCTTCCCCTGGATCTGAGTGTCTTGGTGCAGCACATATAATCCTTTTAGTATGCTTTCTCACCTATGAGCTTGTTTCCATGACCTGTTTTCATGTCTCTCATTGTGTGATCCTGGCATCTCTTTGAGTGGTCAGTCTTACCCCTCCCTCACTTTATGACCTTTGCTTAACTCTCTACATCTGGTCTCCCATACCCAGCCACCCCCTCATTCACACCTGATTGCCCTTAACTGGGGATATATTCACATGCAGGAGTCTGCTATAGACTCAGTCTGCTGCAAATCATCTTTTAACTTCCATCTTTTAAATTACATCTTTTTAATTATGATTCTGAATTAGACTGAATTACATCTTTTTAATTATGATTCTGAATTAGACTGAATTGGACTGGAATTGACTGGAGGGTAACAGAACACCGACCACTACAATGTTTCGGTTTCTTTTCTCTTTCACCCCCATACTACTTTCCTTCTTACAATCTCCTGCAATCCCTCCTGCTAGTAAGGAACTAGTCATTTCTTCCTCCATACTCCCCAGCCATCTCACCTTCTCCTCAGAACTGTTCCTCCACATACAATCCTTTTTATCCAGACACACACGGCCGCATCATGTCCTATCCTGCTCCCACCTTCTAATGATCTGTCTGTTACTCCTCATTGCTGGTGACATATCCCCAAATCCCGGCCCTCCCCAATTCATCCCCACACTCGTTTCTAACCCCCTGCCACGATCCTCCGCACGTTTTCCCAACCACGACAACCTCATACCCATTCATCCAGCCCCCACTCCCCCGCTCCCCCTACTTGGAGCACTATGGAACGCACGCTCCATCTGCAACAAACTGCCATTTATCCATGACCTCTTCATCACCAACAAACTCTCCTTCCTCGGCCTCACTGAAACCTGGCTCACCCCCTCTGACTCGGCCTCTCCAGCTGCGCTCTCCTATGGCGGATTCCACCTCTCTCACACCCCTCGCCCCAGCAACAAACGCGGTGGAGGAGTTGGCTTGCTCCTGTCCGACACCTGCTCCTTTACTCCAATCCCGCTACCACCCTCCGCTACTCTTCCCTCGTTTGAGGTGCACTCTGTCCGCATCTATTCCCCCTCCAACCTCCAGCTGGCTGTCATCTACCGCCCCCCAGAACTAGCCATCTCCACCTTTCTCGACCACTTCACCACCTGGCTACTTCATTTCCTCTCTGTTGACATCCCCACTATCATCATGGGTGATTTCAATGTCACCATTGACACTTTCACCTCAGCTACCTCTAAACTTTTATCACTGACTGCCTCCTTTGGCCTCGCTCAATGGTCCTCTGAGGCCACTCACAAAGATGGCCACACGCTGGACCTCATCTTCACCCGCCTCTGCTCCCTTACTAACCTCACTAACACACCCCTCCCCCTGTCTGACCACAACCTACTGACATTCTCGTCCCTCTCCTCTCCTAGTGTGCAACCCCCACTCCACAAACTCACTCACCCTCGCAGAAATCTCAAACATCTCAACTTACAATCACTCTCTGAGTCCCTTCTCCCTCTCACAGACATAGCCTCCCTTCATGACACAGATGCTGCTGCCACTTTTTATAACACCACAATAACAACAACACTCGATTCGGCCACTCCACTCATGCATAGTAAAACTCGTACAATTAACAGGCAGCCCTGGCTGACCAGCCTGACCAAAGAATTGAGACGGGCTTCCAGGATTGCTGAGCGGAGATGGAAGCGATCCCACTCTGCCGACCACTTCACTGCATACAAGCAGTCCCTCGCCAGCTTCAAGTCTGCGCTCACTGCCGCAAAACAAACTTACTTCTCATCCCTCATATCCTCCCTGTCCCACAACCCTAAACAGCTTTTCAACACTTTCAATTCTCTACTCCGTCCCCCCGCACCTCCTCCCTCCCCCCTCATTTCTGCTGATGACTTCGCCTCTTTCTTTAAACAGAAGATCGATACGATCAGAGAAAGCTTTGGCCCACAGCGCCCACTGCCCCTCTTAGCTGCTCAACCCTGCTCCTCCAAAACCAGCTTCTCCACCATGACAGAAGATCAGCTCTCCACCCTCCTGTCAAGATCACACCTCACCACCTGCACGCTTGACCCGCTCCCATCCCACCTCATCCCTAACCTTTCCACGGTCTTCATCCCAACCCTAACGCACCTCTTCAACCTCTCACTCACAACAGGTGTCTTTCCCTCATCCTTCAAGCATGCCAAGATCACACCCATCCTCAAAAAGCCCTCCCTCGACCCATCCTCTGTGTCTAGCTATCGCCCAATATCTCTTCTCCCTTATGCCTCCAAATTGCTGGAGCAACACGTCCATCTTGAACTGTCCTCCCACTTCTCCTCCTGCTCCCTCTTTGATCGGTTACAATCAGGCTTCCGTTCCCATCACTCAACTGAAACTGCCCTAACTAAAGTCACCAATGACCTACTAACTGCCAGGAGCAAGCGACACTACTCTGTCCTCCTTCTCCTGGACTTGTCTTCTGCCTTTGACACTGTAGACCACTCCCTTTTGCTACAAATCCTCTCATCCCTTGGCATCACAGACTTGGCCCTTTCCTGGATCTCGTCATATCTGACAGACCGAACATTCAGTGTCTCCCTCCCCCACACCACCTCCTCACTTCGCCCCTTGTCAGTCGGTGTTCCTCAAGGCTCTGTTCTAGGACCCCTACTCTTCTCCATCTACACTTTCGGCCTGGGACAGCTCATAGAATCCCACGGTATGCAGTACCATCTCTACGCTGACGACACGCAGATCTACCTCTCCGGACCTGACCTCTCCTCCTTGCTTACCAAAATCCCGCACTGTCTGTCTACCATTTCAGCCTTCTTTTCTGCTCGCTTTCTACAACTGAACATGGACAAAACAGAATTCATCATCTTTCCCCCATCTCACTCTACCCCTCCACCAGACCTATCCATCAATGTCAATGGCTGCTCACTATCCCCAGTCCCACACGCCCGGTGCCTCGGGGTGATCCTCGACTCTGCCCTCTCTTTCAAGCCACATATCCAAGCCCTTGCCTCCTCCTGTCGTCTCAAACTCAAAAATATTTCCCGGATCCGTGCTTTCCTTGACCGCAACATTGCAAAAACGCTAGTGCATGCCCTTATCATCTCCCGCCTCGACTACTGCAACCTCCTACTCTCTGGACTCCCCTCTAGCACTCTGGCACCACTCCAATCCATCCTACACTCTGCTGCCCGACTAATCCACCTGTCCCCCCGCTATTCCCCAGCCTCTCCCCTGTGTCAAGCCCTTCACTGGCTTCCTATCGCCCAGAGACTCCAGTTCAAAACCCTCACACTGACATACAAAGCCATCCACAACCTGTCTCCTCCATACATCTGTGACATGGTCTCCCGGTACCTACCTACACGCGACCTCCGATCCTCCCAAGACCTCCTTCTCTACTCCCCTCTCATCTCTTCTTCCCATAACCGCATCCAAGACTTCTCCCGTGCTTCCCCCATACTCTGGAACTCTCTACCCCAACACATCAGACTTGCGCCTACCATAGAAACCTTCAAAAAGAACCTGAAGACTCATCTCTTCCGACAAGCCTACAGCCTGCAGTGATCCTCAACCTACTGAACAGCCGCACAGCCAGCTCTTCCCTCTCCTAGTGTATCCTCACCCACCCCCTGCAGACTGTGAGCCCTCGCGGGCAGGGTCCTCCCTCCTTATGTACTCGTGTGCCTTGTTATCTGCTCATGTTTAATGTATTTGTCTATATTTGCCCCGTATTCACATGTAAAGCGCCATGGAATAAATGGCGCTATAAAAATGTATAATAATAATAATAATAATAATCTATATTCTGTATGTCCTCACTATTGTCAAGGAGCAATGTCTCTCAGGCATTCCTATATTCGCATGATATTGCAAACGTTTGCTAACCCCAGTTTTTGTATGTACCATAGATATGATACAATAATGCTTCTACCAAGAAAAAAAGCAAGTTTTAATTTAGAGGGAAATGGTAAAATGTCTAATAAAAAAGTAGGGTCGCAAGGAGCGTCTTGTCATGTTTATTCTAGATGTGTATGTTTACTGCTCAATTAGGCCTTTCTGACCTCTACAAGAGTGTTATTTACTATCTCACCATCTACACATTATTCTTTCCATCTGCTAAAACTTAGAAACATTTATCACAGCCCTAAGCAGAGCACAGAACAACACTTTATCAAGGACCTGACCTTATGGAAGAGAAATTTCAATTTGCCTGCTGCTCCGATAACTGTGACTACGTTTACACCAATGCTATAGGAGCATCTTGAAAATGCTCAGTAAAATATTAATAATGTTTCGAAGTGTGATCGGACGCCTTTCAACAGGTTGACCAGTGACTACACATTTTGTAAGGAACATTTCCACTTAGACCTCACGTTAGAGGCCTCTCACCCTGCCACGTCAGACCTCCTGCTTTTAACTGATGAGAAGCAAACACTTTTTATCCTACGTTATTGGGCAAGACTCGATAAGAGTCGATGCTGACTTTTAGGATTGCTACCCCCAATAGGTGCCACTAGAGTTCTAATCCTCCTCCTCTCTGAAGAGGATTTTTGCATATTTACACCAAATTACAGTAAGTTATTTGCTCACAAGCTTCTAAGAATATTGTTCGTTCTTACAAATGGATAAAATTATTCCGGAATTATACAAAGAGCAAGCAAAATGTATACGGTAACTATGTGGTACTAATTTAATTTAGAGGACAAGCGTCTCACAAGGCAACCATGGCTGATCAGTATGCATACTACCAGAAGGACATACAGTATAGGCCCCGATTCATTATTGCGTTTGCGACTATTTTTATTTTAATCTAGTTTAGTGTCTTTTGTGTCTTTTCTTGCACCCAATTCATTATTCAAGATCAAAGTACGATTTTGGGATGTGCAGTCCAAGTCTTTTCTTTACTGTTCTGGCAATTCAATATACTATTTGCACCCTTTTAAGTCTGTTTTATATGTAATCGTCTGTTTTCTTTTGTTTGATTGTTTCCGCTTTGCTAGCAGAGTTTAGTCATGTCAGATGATCTTTTCGTCTGATTCATCAATTTCGAGTTTTTAAAAAGTTGTAAAATTTGGCTCAACTCCACTCCGGTCCCCTTGGTGTATTTTTGAGTATGTCAGTAATTTGGCACCATTTTATGAAACAGGCAACTTTTTTTGCACGTAAAAAGATAAACGGCTACTTTTAACTTTGTTCCAAAGTCCTCCATCCCATGCGCCATTTTGAAGAGCTTGGAGCCAAAAACAACAACACAAGCCAAAAAAGGAAATAACTTAAAGAAAAATGCAAACTAGGTATCAGGGCCATACTGTCCCAACTTTTTGTTTGCTCAGCATTTACCGTACAGCTTAGGGCATGGAATAACAGGAATGAAAACCTTACAATATGGAGAAAGGGGCAGTAGTCATCCACCAACACATTTTCTATGCAGATCATCCAAAGCTTTCCTGCTCTTGTCCCTGAATGTAATATATCTATTTCTACCTTAGATAAACCTGTGAACTTATATACAGTTTTTTTTTTCATGAAAAACTAAATAAACAGAGAAAATGTAAGTGAAGAGTCATCCCACTCCACTAGTTTTTTGACTATGAAATTCTGAATTATAATATTACAATCATATTGTCCACAGTGAAGAGGCAACACTTTACTCATGTGAATGTGAACCATCCATGGTCTATGGCACTTGAGACTTGCTTCTGACAAAAGAGTTATTATTTCAATGAGTTATTATGTACAACATAATTAAGGAGAATGTTTTATCTCACTTGTAAAGAGAATATTTTATGAGCATTTTAACACAAAGCCCCATGTTCAGACATGACATCAATAACCTTGTCTATGATGCATATGCTTTTATGAGTTGTACAAATGTGTGATCTTCCAAAGATCAATAAAAAGAGTCAGAAGGAAATTCAGAATTCTAAGTATGTCTGGGGAATGATATTATGGCAGGGCAGTTCTTTTAGAGGCCTTGATCCATATTGTCTCTGTCACTTACACAAAGAAAAGAATCTAAATGTTGTGTCATGTTGAAAGTTCTTCATAGAATTTCGAACCTCAAGTGTCACACTGTTGTTCTCACGTTAAAAGGGTCAACAACTGGTATCAGCCGTGACAGAGATATTCCAAAGACCCCCAAGCAAATAACACACGTCCTGACCTGCTAAGGTGTATGGGGCCTCCTAACTCTCCCCTGACTGATGATGTCCGGGGACAGAAGGACAAGGCATGTTGAATTTTAGTGCCTGTTCCTTTTACTCTCCAAACAGATCACTTATTTATTTATTTCAGTCACTTATAAAGCGCCATTAATTCCACAGCGCTTTACAGACATCATCATCACTCTCCATTGGGGCTCACAATCTATGTTTTTGGAGTGTGAGATGAAACCTGGAGAAAACCCATGGAAGCAGAGGTATTTAGACAGTTTACTTACATCGCCCCATTATAAATACAAACATATTCGACTACGCCTGTCCATGTAAACAATGTAGGGGTTTGGGAATTTAGTCAACAATTATCTAAGGTGTATAAGCTCTATAAAGGGGTTTTCCCACAAACAAAGTACATTTCAATCAATAGCAGCATCTACGATCCCATGCTGTCCTGTCTGTATATTCTTTTGCTTCCTCCCCTGCCCAGGAGATGTGATAGGATCAGACCATGTTCCTGCACGGTCAGACACAGCCATTATACAGTACACAGCAGGGGCACATCTAAGCACAGGAATTTTTTCAACACACTCATTTGTGGAACTTACTTGTAATCTATATTCATTAAAATGTACTTTGTTCATGGGAAACCCCACTTAAGGTATCCATACACATGAGATAGCAATAACTTGGGCAATATCTCATTCAAATGCTATGTTCTCCAAAAGAGCCCATAAACATGCTCTCTACTTAAACGGATGTGAGTGATACTTTAATAGAGGGAAATTTTGTGCCCAAACACCGCAGACATTGCTTATCCCCTGGAAATACAAAGTATCAAACAGATTGAAACCCAACATACTAATTTCTACTATAGGGGATTATCGAAGTCATAACAAACAAGATATGAATGTCAATCCCATACAATAAAGAAATATTTGAGCTTCAGATCATGGACTGATGACTGGAAATTCTCTGCTCCCTTCTGGCGTGATCAAGTCCTACAGTTCCTTAGATGACCTGTGTTCATGATCACACCATCACAAAGAAACTGACCACAAATTGAATTAATAAGAGAGTGGCAAAAAACATTAGTAACAAATGAGAACAGAAGCAATCAATTGCCCAATAATAAAATAATGCCACAAGCTTTTTGTTGAACTATTCTGAGAAATGATGAGTCAAAAGTGACCCTTTGAGGAAGACATCGGGCCCAGGTACGGGAGGCATAAAGCTCGTATCACATTTCACAGTAAGAGCATTATACCAACAGTACAAGATGGCCGTAATGGCATAATGGAGCAAATCCACCTCTGAATCAATGGAAACAAAATTAAGGTTTTGGAGTGCCTTAGCCAAGGTCCTGATTTGAACTCTATTGAAAATTTTTCATCTGGATCTCCAAATCCCCTGCACAGTAGCTGGTGGATGTGGCATCGTGAAGATGAATTCATACTGCTTAAACTTAACCGTAGTTGGAGGATTCTTTATTGGAAGAAAAAAGTTTCTTTGGTTATGCCAAAACAGCTCATTTACAGAGCAGTCATATTCAGGGCCTCAGGCTGGATCTGAAATACATCTGCTTGCACGAGGCCCTAAAGGTGAGATTTATAATCCTGACAAAATGTGGTACAATCGGAAATTAGACTTTAAAAAAAATACCTGTAGGTATGGGAGTATGATCCCTTGGAGGACACAAGGGTGTTTGTTACCTCGGCCCATGTTCTCGTTTCATATTTTGTGGTAGATCGGAATAATTAGTTTGTGATACTCGCGTAAATACAAAATCTCACTTATAAATCAGGACCAAAGCAAGGGGAGTGAGAAATTGTCTAGTTAAATAACTTTTTTTACTTATTTATTAAAATAATATGAATGTCGTAAACTATAAAAAGGTGTTCTTTCTGCAACAATCGCAGTTGAGCCCATGTATGAGATTACTTTCCTGCAAGTGCCACGAAAAACACCTCGCATACAATAAAAAGATTTATTTGCATATACTGCCACTAACATCTATAACAGAGCCCATCTGAGACCCCCCAGATGAGGAGGGAACCAACTGAGGCACCAAACATGTGTATATATATGTGTACACACTGTGTCAAAAGAGTAAGAGGTGGAATGAGAGATCGCAGGAGACAGTATTAACACACGGCACTGGCTGGCTGTATGGAGAGAAACTGACGTCTCCCATTCTGTCCCTGATGAACCTAGATCACGCAGGGGGAAACGCGTCGGGACAATGAACAAGGGACTTCTAAATGATGAGTGGTTACTCTTTCTGAAACCATATTGGATGGTGGGAATGTGAATAAGGAATTGATAAGTGTGTATATTTCCCTGATACCATACTGATGGATGTTTTTTCTGATACCAGATTGATGGTTCTTTTGTGAAGGGGAAATTTCTGCCCAGACGATCTATCTTGATTGGGGATACCATTTTACTGCATATGTGTGTTTTTTTGCCGTTCTGGATATTACTAATACCCTCAATGGTGTTGGTGTTTTAGTAGTGTGAGAACCAGCATTCACATAGGACCTCTCGCATTCTGTGTGTCTGATCCGTAGTATAGGGACTGTATATTCTGATGACCCTACAGAAACATATTTTACAACGGAGGACTCCTTAGTCTCACTGCTTATATGGATTATATATCGTATACGTGATTTCTGTGCCTATAGTCATCTCCATCTGTATATGGCGCACATTCACACTTTGGAACTACTAATGAAATTAGGCGGCACACATAGGTATGCCAATTAGACTAATTAGGGAATATGATCTACACACACTGTAATTTTTTCCCATCTTATTTTCTATTTGTATTTCTGTCTACATTTTGGGCAAGGGTGCAATAGGGTGAAGAGGGATACGGACGTTCAGTGGGGGCACCGAGAAGTACAAATTAGGATGCCAACCTGCGCTGCGAGGAAGGGCCTTGTGGTACCCCACTTGAAACACTTTTCCAATTGGATGTGCCACCATTTATTACCACTCTTTCAGTAGGATCACTGAGCCAGTTATGAGTCGACCTAACCGTAGCCTTGTCAATCCCAGACTTGGTCATTTTATCAATAAGGATAGTATGAGATATTTTATCAAATGGTTTGCTGAAGTCGATATATACTATATCTACCGCATTTCCCTGATCCACCCAGTCAGTGATTCTATCATAGAAGGAAACTAGATTAGTCTGGCATGACTTGTTAGCTGCAAACTCATGCTGTCTCTGGATAATTACTGTACTCTTATTCAAGTAGTTACATGCCGTACTTGTTTATTATTGCATTTACTTTAATAAAATAATTTATTAATGAGACTTTACAGAACCATTTTTCTTTTACTGGTATTTACTTATATATACACACATGTATGGTACTTCAGTTGGTTCCCTCCTCATCTGGAGTGGGTCTCAGGTAGGCTCTATTATAGTATTAATGGCAGTATATGAAAATACATCTTTTTATTGCATAGGAGGCGTTTTTTGTGGCACTTGCAGGAAAGTACTCTCATTGCTTAACTGCAATTATTGTAGAAAACATCCTTTTTATACTTTACGGCATGCATATTGTTTTAAGTAATTAATGTTATTTTCTAACTAGACAATTTCATATTTTGTGATTTAATTTCTATAATGCCCACATGTTCCACAGAGCTAACCATCACCTACATCAATCCCTGTCCCTATAAGCATGTTTTTGGACTGTGGGAGAAAATCGGGAGTACTCAAGGAAAACGCACACAAACATAAGGAAAAAATGTAAAATTAAAAAGTGACAATCTATCATACAAATATCCATAAAACTCAACAGCACATTGTAAGTTACTAGCTGCTAGTGACAGAACATTCAGTGAGACGATCTGCCTTTGCTTTGGGATGATGCTTACAAATGCCTGTAAATATGAAATAAAACATTAATCTGAAAAGTAAATCGCATTTTCCATGGTGAAGAAACTTTGTTACTTTTAAATACAAGTTTAAGGTATTAAGCCTCCCAAATGTCTGAGTTGATGGCTCTAATTCATTTGGAAAGAATAAATATGTAGGATAAGACGCAGAATAATCCTTCGTTGTGTTTGCTGAACGAAGAAAGGTTTTAATGCGCTTAAATTAGTTTCTAATCGAAATGAGAGATTTCCTCTAGACAAACAGAAATGACGACATGTTCTCCACATACTGTAGACCGTGTTTGGGTTTATATTTAGCTTTATTAGGTCAGTGACTGATTAAATTGCAATATTTAAATATCATAATAATGATCTTCAAGAATGCTGAATGGAGATTGCAGATCTGAGACTGTTCCTCTGAACACATTTTTAATACAAACCCATGTATGTGTTTCCTAGCAGAGAAGAGATTGTTGACCCTTGTGGTATCAAGAAAGACTTTGCATTCAAAGGGCATCCCAATTGGTAATATAAGTCATAGTTGACTGAGACAAGCAGCAAATTGCATTCACAACATGTAAAAGCAAAACGTGGCTTCACTGCTCATATGCAAATGTTAGAAGATCGGCAAAGGAACCCATCACTAAATTCATGCTGCCCAAACCACGTCTGTACATAGGGAAATTCCAGTTAATCAACTGGAACAGTAAGAAGCTTGCCGGAGGCTGTGCTGGACCAGTCCGTTTTCTTCTTATAGTATCCAAACTATGGTTTTTCTGAAATGTCTCAGAACTACCTGGCTATAAATCACATAGTACTAATACCACTGCTTGAAGAAGTCTCCGCTGCAGCACTGCTCAGAACAGGCCTGCGGCGGTCACTTTTCCAGCTGTGAGAACAGCTTGGTAGCCTGGTATTAATAGTACAATGCCAGGCTGCCAGCTTGTGTTCACCCCTCTGATGCTTTACTCACCGCCGCTGCCCCGCACCTGCTGTCACCATGCGCTGCTTAACACTGAGGGAGCGGTGACAGGAGGAAACTGTAGTTCACAGCACAGGTCTGGACTACAATAGGCGGGCGCCTGGCTCCTCCGCACAGATGTGAAATGGACAGCCCAGTTCACAGGCGAGGCATCCACAGCATAAAAGAGGACCTGTCACCACTTCTGACATGTCTATTTTTGTGTGTTTTCTTTGAAATAACAAATCTTCACCATGTTTTTGTAGAACACATTGTGACAATGCTCTGTAAATCGTCTTGGAAATGTATAAATTAACAACTGGGTTTTTCTATTCCCCTTGTCAAAGAGGTGTGTCCTTACAAAGACTGTCACAGTCAGCACCGATTAGATAGTGTGACAGACACACACCCTTAATTGGTAACACCCAGTTGTCAATGTATATATAAATTTCGAGGAGGAACAACATAAAGAAATCTAAGAAAAAATGCAACTTTACAGTGTTGCCTCACAATATGTTATTGTATTAGGAGTTTGTATTCAGAACAATGTGCATCGATGGGTACAGACTACAAACTGCATATAATGTAGTCTGATGCAATATTCCATTTAAGTTCTTCCATACTTCTCGCTAATCAAAAGACCTAGGTTCATAAAGGTCAACTTTTCTCCATTTTTTGACACTAAATTACTATATCTATAACCCTCAATGCTATGTTTATTGAGGAAATCATCTAGCTTTTTAAAAGCTGTTATGGTGTCTGCCATTACTACCTCCTGTGTTCGGCATTCCACAGTCTGACCGCTCTAACTGTAGAGAATTCTTTCCTGTTTAGCTGCCAGAATTGCCTTTCTTCTACACGTAATGAGTGCCCCCTGGTATGGCCTTGGTAGTTTAAATTGGTTTTCCAGGCAAAATATATACAGTTAGGTCCAAAAAATATCTGGCCAGTGACAGAGTCTTTGTGATTTGGACACTGAATGCCACTATTTTTAATTTAGAATTAGACAACTGAGATGCAATTGATGTGTTGTATTTCAGGTTCAAAGGGGTTGAACAAAAATATCCTGTGAAACCATTTTCCTTCAAACCCTCTTCATTTCAGGGGCTCAAAAGTAACTGGCCAAATTAACTTTACCATAAATAAAACATTTATATTTAATTCTATATTTCTGGACCGAACAGTATAAAGGTCTGCTTTACATAGTAAGGTATATAACATTAATAACCATTCATCACCAAGCCTGGTACCTACTCATTCACAGGCAATATACAGAGAAAACCACTTTAACTAATACTAGGGTAAAGATGGGAGTGTGACTGCAAAATCAGACAAAGCACTTTGTTAGTACTAACCATGGGAACCCATTGGTCTACACAAGAGCGGTAGACACAAAACTGTAAAATAATTTGCAAAGTTACCATTTCTTTTACATTGTAGATTAACTGTATATCTTGGAGTGCTAAGCGATTTCCAACTGTGTGTTTACCAAAAATTCCTTAATTCCATAGCTGCTAAGAACATGCATTAGATTTTTGTGCATAACTAACACGAGTTGGCAAATATGGCAGGTTAAATTGATAGCATACTTTATCCCCAGGTTGTATCTGACATTTTGTGCTGCGATCAGGACGCTGCGTGTTGTATTAATGAATCCATTAAAATTAACTGTAATGAAAAATGACTCATTCTGCTTAAGAAGCGTGCACAATAAAGTGCGTCTAAGCGCTGGAAAGCTGCACGCTCATTTGTACAAAAAGCAGTTGCCAGAAATAGCTGCAAACAATCTGCAAGTTCCTTTATTCCAGCTGTTATTTCAGGTACGAGGGAGGACTTTAATACGTCTCATTTTGGAGGTATAAAAGTTGGCGCCTTATTAGCATACGCACAGATGCACGGTTCTAAGATCTCAACGTCTTCTATTGTCTGATCTACTGTAGTTCTGACCCAAAGAACAGAAGATCTTTTACAATGCTTTTTTCTAAATCAGATACTGCTTATAAAGCCATGCTAGATTTGCTATCCTGGCCATGTGGAAATTATTATTATACATTTTTTATAGCACCATTTATTCCATGGCGCTTTACATGTGAAAAAGGGGGCAAATATAGACAAATACAATAAACATGAGCAAAAACAAGGCAAAAAACAGGTACAGAAGGAGGAAGGACCCTGCCCGCGAGGGTTCAGTCTGCAGGGGATGGGTGAGGATACACTAGGAGAGGGTAGAGCTGGTTGTGTGGCGGTTCAGTAGGTTGAGGATCACTGCAGGCTGTAAGCTTGTCGGAAAAGGTGAGTCTTCAGGTTCTTTTTGAAGGTTTCTATAGTAAGCGAGAGTCTGATGTGTTGGGGTAGAAAGATCCAGAGTATGGGGGAAGCACGGGAGTAGTCTTGTATGCGGTTATGGGAAGAAGAGATAAGAGGGGAGTAGAGAAGGAGATCTTGCGAGGATCAAAGGTTGGAAATTAGTAATAAATAACCGTATCTGACATTTACAAGTTTAGAATTCATCATACAAAGATATATGTCACATCCAGGATGTCTAAATACAGAATAGAAGCCATGTGTATACAGTCCATCCAGAGTGGATAACCTACTTGTTGACCGTTTACAAACAGCTCTTCAAAAATTGTAGACGGGCCCCAATATCGTTGGTATACACTACAGACCAAAAGTTTGGCCACACCTTCTCATTTAAAGATTATTCTGTATTTTCATGACTATGAAAATTGTACATTCACACTGAAGGCATCAAAACTATGAATTAACACATGTGGAATTATATACTTAACAAAAATATGTGAAACAACTGAAATTATGTCTCATTTTCTAGGTTCTTCAAAGTAGCCACCTTTTGCTTTGATGACTGCTTTGCATACTCTTGGCATTCTCTTGATGAGCTTCAAGAGGTAGTCACCGGGAATGGTTTACACTTTACAAGTGTGCCCTGTCAGGTTTAATAAGTGGGATTTCTTGTCTTATAAATGGGGTTGGGACCATCAGTTATGTTGTGCAGAAGTCTGGTGGATACACAGCTGATAGTCCTACTGAATAGACTGTTAGAATTTGTATTATGGCAAGAAAAAAGCAGCTAAGTAAAGAAAAACGAGTGGCCATCATTACTTTAACAAATGAAGGTCAGTCAGTCCAATTAATTGGGAAAACTTTGAAAGTGTCCCCAAGTGCAGTGGCAAAAACCATCAAGCGCTACAAAGAAACTGGCTCACATGAGGACCGCTGTTATGATGCGGTGGTTTAGGAGCAACATGGAACGAGCGCTGAAGGAAGTGGTAACTGTACTGACCGCAGTCCCTAAGCTCAACACAACACTAAAAGTAGCCGTGGGATGCTCCTAACTCTCCCTAGGCACCTTGTCACCGCCTAAGAGCTAACTACCCCTAAAGATAGAAGCAGGAAAACTATCTTGCCTCAGAGAAAATCCCCAAAGGATAGATAGCCCCCCACAAATAATGACTGTGAGTGGAGAGGGAAAAGACATACACAGAATGAAACCAGGATGAGCACAGGAGGCCAGTCTACCTTGATAGAAAGGACAGGATGGAATACTGTGCGGTCAGTATAAAACACTACAAAAATCCACGCAGAGTTTACTAAAAATCTCCACACCTGACTAAAGGTGTGGAGGGTAAATCTGCTTCCCAGAGCTTCCAGCAAGACAGAATCAATTCATACTGATAACGCTGGACAAACATAGAAAGCACAGAACGGATAAGTCCACAATCTGTGAACAGAAAAGAGCAAGCAAAAACTTAGCTTTGCTGAACTGGTAAGGATAACAGGGAAATCCAAAGAGATGTGAATCCAACCAGGAACCATTTACAAGTGGCACTGGCTGAAGGACAGAACAGGCATAAATAGCCGAGCAGAAAAGACGATCAGTGGAAGCAGCTGAAGACAGCTAACTCCAAGGAGCAGCCATACCACTTGAAACCACAAGAAGGAGCCCAAGAGCAGAACTCACAAAAGTGCCACTTACAACCACCGGAGGGAGCCCAAGAGCGGAATTCACAACTGACTGCCCCAGGAAAGGAAGACCAAGAGTCACCTCTTCTTCTGAGGATAAGTTTATCCGAGTCACCAGCCTCAGAAATCGCAGGTTAACAGCAGCTCAGATTAGAGACCAGGTCAATGCCACATAGAGTTCTAGCAGCAGACACATCTCTACAACAACTGTTAAGAGGAGACTTTGTGCTGCAGGCCTTCATGGTAAAATAGCTGCTAGGAAACCACTGCTAAGGACAGGCAATGAGCAGAAGAGACTTGTTTGGGCTAAAGAACACAAGGAATGGACATTAGACCAGTGGAAATCTGTGCTTTGGTCTGATGACTCCAAATTTGAGATCTTTGGTTCCAACCACCGTGTCTTTGTGCGACACAGAAAAGGTGAATGAATGGACTCTACATGCCTGGTTCCCACCGTGAAGCATGGACGAGGAGGTGTGATGGTGTGGGGGTGCTTTGCTGGTGACACTGTTGGGGATTTATTCAAAATTGAAGGCATACTGAACCAGCATGGCTACCACAGCATCTTGCCGTGTCATGCTATTCCATCCGGTTTGCGTTTAGTTGGACCATCATTTATTTTTCAACAGGACAATGACACCAAACACACCTCCAGGCTGTGTAAGGGGTATTTGCCCAAGAAGGATAGTGATGGGGTGCTACGCCAGATGACCTGGCCTCCACAGTCACCAGACCTGAACCCAATCGAGATGGTTTGGGGTGAGCTGGACCGCAAAGTGAAGGCAAAAGGGCCAACAAGTGCTAAGCATCTCTGGGAACTCCTTCAAGATTGTTGGAAGACCATTCAGGGTGACTACCTCTTTAAGCTCATCAAGAGAATGCCAGAGTGTGCAAAACAGTCATCAAAGCAAAAGGTGGCTACTTTGAATAACCTAGAATATAAGACATAATTTCAGTTGTTTTGCACTTTTTTGTTAAGTATATTATTCCACATGTGTTAATTCATAGTTTTGATGCCTTCAGTGTGAATGTACAATTTTCATAGTCATGAAAATACAGAAAAATCTTTAAATGATAAGGTGTGTCCAAACTTTTGGTCTGCACTGTACGTGCAGATAACAATGGTGTACTCCAATGGAGCTGCTGCCTGTATGGCCACTATCATATTTTACTGGTTCAGTGGCCACCAGACCAGAGCACTGAGATCCTCTGAGTACATGCCGGTATCCCTGGTGCCTCTTCTGATTAGTAGTGCCTGAGAGGCGTCATGCGCATGTTACGCTGCAACGATGGCGTCGCACCGGGAATGCTAACTCGTAGACGGAGGGTTTACAGGGCTCTGGTCTATCCATTGGACCAGGGTCCTGTGAATCTTTTTTCTCAACTTAAGTGACAATGTTTGTTACATTAGTAGTTATCCCATTATCTTTACCAAGCTCTCCACAAACCCTAAATCTAAGAAATGGCCTGTTTCCAGCAAATTGGATAAAAACATTATGGACAAATTGACAACAGAATACAGTTCATGGTCTTAGGCCTCATGCAGACGACATTATTATTATTATTTAAGTATTTTTGAATACCTCTACGATATGGCAACTAAAAGAGGAATTTTGTTATATTAACCCCTTTACCCCCAAGGGTGGTTTGCACGTTAATGACCGGGCCAATTTTTACAATTCTGACCACTGTCCCTTTATGAGGTTATAACTCTGGAACGCTTCAATGGATTCCAGTGATTCTGACATTGTTTTCTCGTGACATATTGTACATCATGACAATGGTAAAAATTCTTTGATAGTACTTGCGTTTATTTGTGAAAAAAACGGAAATTTGGCGAAAATTATGCAATTAAATCACAGATATATGTCCCACAAAATACTTAATAAGTAACATTTCCCACATGTTTACTTTACATCAGCACAATTTTGGAACCAAAATTTTTTTTTGTTAGGGAGTTATAAGGGTTAAAAGTTGACCAGCAATTTCTCATTTTTACAACACCATTTTTTTTAGGGACCACATCTCATTTGAAGTCATTTTGA
Organism: Ranitomeya imitator; assembly: GCF_032444005.1. Classification (NCBI taxonomy): domain Eukaryota; kingdom Metazoa; phylum Chordata; class Amphibia; order Anura; family Dendrobatidae; genus Ranitomeya; species Ranitomeya imitator. The sequence goes on along the minus strand of NC_091286.1, from coordinate 494,160,731 downwards.
GGGGTCTATATGATAGAAAATACCCAAGTGTGACACCATTTTAAAAACTGCACCCCTCATGGTGCTCAAAACCATATTCAAGAAGTTTATTAACCCTTCTGGTGCTTCACAGGAATTTTTGGAATGTTTAAATAAAAATGAACATTTACCTTTTTTTCACAAAAAATTTAATTCAGCTCCAATTTGTTTTATTTTACCAAGGGTAACAGGAGAAAATGGACCGCAAAAGTTGTTGTACAATTTGTCCTGAGTACACCGATACCCCATATGTGGGGGTAAACCACTGTTTGGGCGCATGACAGAGCTCGGAAGCGAAGGAGCGCCATTTGACTTTTCAATGCAAAATTGACTGGAATCGAGATGGGACACCATGTTGCGTTTGGAGAGCCCCTGATGTGCCTAAACATTGAAACCCCCCACAAGTGACAACATTTTGGAAAGTAGACCCCCTAAGGAACTTATCTAGAGGTGTGGTGAGCACTTTGACCCACCAAGTGCTTCACAGAACTTTATAATGCAGAACCGTAAAAATAAAAAATCATATTTTTTCACAAAAATTATCTTTTCGCCCCCAATTTTTTATTTTCCCAAGGGTAAGAGAAGAAATTGGACCCCAAAAGTTGTTGTACAATTTGTCCTGAGTACGCTGATACCCCATATGTGGGGGTAAACCACTGTTTGGGCGCATGGGAGAGCTCGGAAGGGAAGGAGCGCCGTTTGACTTTTCAATGCAAAATTGACAGGAATTGAGATGGGACGCCATGTTGCGTTTGGAGAGCCACTGATGTGCCTAAACATTGAAACCCCCCACAAGTGACACCATTTTGGAAAGTAGACCCCCTAAGGAACTTATCTAGAGGTGTGGTGAGCACTTTGACCCACCAAGTGCTTCACAGATGTTTATAATGGAGAACCGTAAAAATAAAAAATCATATTTTTTCACAAAAATTATCTTTTCGCCCCCAATTTTTTATTTTCCCAAGGGTAAGAGAAGAAATTGGACCCCAAAAGTTGTTGTACAATTTGTCCTGAGTACGCTGATACCCCATATGTTGAGGGAACCACCGTTTGGGCGCATGGGAGGGCTCGGAAGGGAAGGAGTGCCATTTGGAATGCAGACTTAGATGGAATAGTCTGCAGGCGTCACATTGCATTTGCAGAGCCCCTAATGTACCTAAACAGTAGAAACCCCCCACAAGTGACCCCATATTGGAAACTAGACCCCCCAGGGAACTCATCTAGATGTGTTGGGAGAACTTTGAACCCCCAAGTGTTTCACTACAGTTTATAACGCAGAGCCGTGAAAATAAAAAATCTTTTTTTTTTCCCCACAAAAATTATTTTTTAGCCCCTAGTTTGTTTTTTCCCAAGGGTAACAGGAGAAATTGGACCCCAAAAGTTGTTGTCCTATTTGTCCTGAGTACGCTGATACCCCATATGTTGGGGCAAACCCCTGTTTGGGCACACGGGAGAGCTCGGAAGGGAAGGAGCACTGTTTTACTTTTTCAACACAGAATTGGCTGGAATTGAGATCGGACGCCATGTCGTGTTTGGAGAGCCCCTGATGTGCCTAAACAGTGGAAACCCTCCAATTATAACTGAAGCCCTAATCCAAACACACCCCTAACCCTAATTCCAACGGTAACCCTAACCACACCCCTAACCCTGACACACCCCTAATCCCAACCCTATTCCCAACTGTAAATGTAATCTAAACCCTAACCCTAACTTTAGCCCCAACCCTAACTGTAGCCCCAACCCTAACTGTAGCCCCAACCCTAACCCTAACCCTAGCCCTAACCCTAGCCCTAGCCCCAACCCTAACCCTAACCCTAGCCCTAACGGGAAAATGGATATAAATACATTTTTTTAATTTTTCCCTAACTAAGGGGGTGATGAAGGGGGGTTTGATTTACTTTTATAGCGGGTTTTTTAGCGGATTTTTATGATTGGCAGCCGTCACACACTGAAAGACGCTTTTTATTGCAAAAAATATTTTTTGCGTTACCACATTTTGAGAGCTATAATTTTTCCATATTTTGGTCCACAGAGTCATGTGAGGTCTTGTTTTTTGCGGGACGAGTTGACGATTTTATTGGTAACATTTTCAGGCACGTGACATTTTTTGATCGCTTTTTATTCCGATTTTTGTGAGGAAGAATGACCAAAAAACAGCTATTCATGAATTTCTTTTGGGGGAGGCGTTTATACCGTTCCGCGTTTGGTAAAATTGATAAAGCAGTTTTATTCTTCGGGTCAGTATGATTACAGCGACACCTCATTTATATCATTTTTTTATGTTTTGGCGCTTTTATACGATAAAAACTATTTTACGGAAAAAATAATTATTTTTGCATCGCTTTATTCTCAGGACTATAACTTTTTTATTGTTTTGCTGATGATGCTGTATGGCGGCTCGTTTTTTGCGGGACAAGATGACGCTTTCAGCGGTACCATGGTTATTTATATCCATCTTTTTGATCGCGTGTTATTCCACTTTTTGTTCGGCGGTATGATAATAAAGCGTTGCTTTTTGCCTCGTTTTTTTTTTTTTCTTACGGTGTTTACTGAAGGGGTTAACTAGTGGGCCAGTTTTATAGGTCGGGCCGTTACGGACGCGGCGATACTAAATATGTGTACTTTTATTGTTTTGTTTTTTTTATTTAGATAAAGAAATGTATTTATGGGAATAATATTATTTTTTTTTTTTCATTATTTTGGAATATTTTTTTTAATTTTTTTTTACACATTTGAAAAAATTTTTTTAAACTTTTTTACTTTGTCCCAGGGGGGGACATCACAGATCGGTGATCTGACAGTTTGCATAGCACTCTGTCAGATCACCGATCTGATAGGAGTGCAGGCTGCTTCACAGTGCCTGCTCTGAGCAGGCTCTGTGAAGCCACCTCCCTCCCTGCAGGACCCGGATCCGCGGCCATCTTGGATCCGGGCCTGGAGCAGGGAGGGAGGGAGGTAAGACCCTCGCAGCAACGCGATCACATCGCGTTGCTGCGGGGGGCTCAGGGAAGCCCGCAGGGAGCCCCCTCCCTGCGCGGTGCTTTCCTGCACCGCCGGCACATCGCGATCATCTTTGATCGCGGTGTGCCGGGGGTTAATGTGCCGGGGGCGGTCTTTGACCGCTCCTGGCACATAGTGCCGGATGTCAGCTGCGATAGGCAGCTGACACCCGGCCGCGATCGGCGGCGCTCCCCCCGTGAGCGCTGCCGATCGCATATGACGTACTATTGCGTCCTTGGGAAGTAAAGCCCACCCCACATGGACGCAATAGTACGTCTAATGGCAGAAAGGGGTTAATATATAAAACCAAAAGAGAATATATTGGCTTGTAATACAATAATGCATGGATTCCAGTATCCTCCGTTAGAGCCATGCTGTGTGTATGGCCTGGCATGAGAAAGCATTTTCTTCAAATAAATGTAATTGGAGCAGAACCATGACTCCAAGTTGCAAAGCATGACAGTGAAAACCTCCTCATCTTTCACAGTGATACAGCGTGCAGGCCGCCAGCGGTCTGCACAGGTAATCAGGCAGATATTTCAGGTTCTGCTTGGCCAAACCTGGATATGTATTTACTGATGACAAATCTATTCTGAACTGTCCACTCTTGTGGGATCTAATGCCGTCCGCCATGTTTGCCACGGTGCCCCTCATCATGGAAATTAGCTCTTCCATATCTTCGGAAGAGAAGAGATATTTTTTATTATCAGATTTGGGGGTGAAGTAGAACCCTCATTCTCCCAAATGTCCTCTAAACCCGAGGTATGGATTTCGCCCGAGTCAGAATCAATAGGAGCCATCTTCCTTTTCTTAGGAGGAGGGGGCTGTGGTGTCGGGGCCGGAGACAGGACCGCCATAAAGGACTGAACCTCCTTTCTGATGAGGGTTCTGATGCTGTCCAGAAGAGAGGGCTGTTCACTACGCAGCACTTCATCCGTGCATGGTTGGCAGAGCTTTTTCTTATAATTGGAGGGAAGCTTGAACGCACATGCACCACACTTGTGGCTGGGCATCTTATCCTTTCTAGGGGCAGGGACCTTGTCTCCCTAAAAAGAGAGAGAAAGCTACTTACAGTAGAAGGGTGAACACTGGGCTCTGCAGAAGCAGAGTGCAGGGGTTTGTCGCCGTCCATAGGGTCAGTCAGTCACCAGTCACAGAGGGACATAGACAGAGGCCTTACCTGGAGGCTTCCCCCATACCAGGAATATATATGCATCGAGGTCGCCAGTGAATTTAGTGCTCCTCCTCCTCCCTAGGGTCCGTAGGGGGTGATGTCAGTAACTCCCGTCATGGTTGCCGCAGGATCAGGACGCCGGCCGGCGTGCGCGCTCCAGCGCATGGAGACGAAACCAGAAGTTCGGGCGCGTCACTTCCAATGCGCGTGTGCGGCCTCCGGCAGCAGCGAGGAGGGAGGAGAGAGCCGGGGAGCTACAGGAGGACCCCGGTGCACTTCACCACCCTGCTTTGCCCCACCAGGAGGCGCAGGAAGGGCGGGATAGGGGTCCCAAGTCGCACCGCGGAGATGGGAGCAGTCACAGGAGGAGGAGAGCGGAGCCCCCGACTTCGACTGCCCGGCAAAATAAGGTAACAGTGCTCCAATCGCCGGCCACGGCAGCACTATCAGAGAACCTCTTCATGCCCCATAGGGGACAGGAAAAACACTGGTGGTTGCAGGAAGGGGTATTTAACCTCTTTGTTTCCTGCCCCCCTATTAGGGCGAGGAGACATCCTCCGATTCTGCTGTCCTGGAAGGTGACTGGAGAAAAAGAGGTTAGATTATACTCACCCAGGGGCGGTTCCGCTGCGGTCCGGTCCGATGGGCATCGCGAGAGGCCCGGCGCCTGCGCACTGCAGTACTTTGCTCTGCCCTCAATAGGGCAGACAAAGTACGCCTGCGCCAGAGCCGCAGTGTGAATACAAGAAGAAGACGTCATCGCAAGAAGATGGGAGGCTGTTGTGAATTCTGCTCTTGGGCTCCCTCCGGTGGTTATGAGTGGTAGTGCTGCTGTCTTTGGATCGCAGCATTTATCAGGTGTGTCCACTTATTGCAATTTGGACTGGGCTATTTAGTCTTGCTTGATCCTTTAGTCAGTGCCAGTTGTCCATTGCTTTTGGAGGATTCACATCCCTACCTGGTCTCTCCTGTTTTGCTGTTCTTTTCAACAAAGATAAGTTCTGGCTTTGTTTTTGCTGTCCACATGCTGTGGGCCTTATAGTTCACTGCATTTACATGTTTTGTCTTGTCCAGCTTTGTCTGTGTAGGGATTTTTTGCAGCCAAGCTGTATCTCTGGAGATGCAGATATACCCTCCATGTCTTTAGTCAGATGTGGAGATTTGTATTTTCTGTGGTGGATATTTTCTAGTGTTTTAATACTGACCGCATAGTACTCTGTCATATTGATTCTTTTAGCTAGAAAGGCCTCCTTTGCTAAATCCTGATTTCAGTCTGTGTATGTCATTTCCCTCTCCTCTCACAGTCAATATTTGTGGGGGGCTGTCTATCCTTTGGGGATTTTCTCTGAGGCAAGATAGTTTTCCCGTTTCTATCTTTAGGGGAAGTTAGTTCTTAGGCTGTGTCGAGGTGTCTAGGGAGTGTTAGGTACATCCCACGGCTACTTCTAGTTGCGGTGCTAAGTTCAGGGTCTGCGGTCAGTACAGGTACCACCTTCTCCAAAGTATGTCTCATGCTGCTCCTAGGCCACCAGATCATAACAGGAGGCCCCGGACCGCGACACCCATAGGACCAGAACGGGACCGGGACTGCCCCTGGCTGAGTATAATCTAACCTCTTTTTCTCATCTTTCAGGATACATCGGGGGCTTATCTACAGCATTACAAAATGCTGTAGATAAGCCCCTGATGCTGGTGGGCTTAAGGTACCTTCACACAACGATATCGTTAACAATATCGTTGCAACGTCACACTTTTTTGTGACGTAGCAACGATCCCGCTAACGATCTCCTTATGTGTGACAGCGACCAACAATCAGGCCCCTGCTGGGAGATCGTTGGTTGTGGGGAATGATCAGGACCTTTTTTTGGTCACTGATCACCCGCTGTCATTGCTGGATCCAGCGATATGTTCACTTGTAACCAGGGTAAACATCGGGTTACTAAGTGCAGGGCCGCGCTTAGCAACCCGATATTTACCCTGGTTACCATTGTAAAAGTTAAAAAAAAAAAACACGACATACTTACATTCCGATGTCTGTCACGTCCCCCGGCGTCAGCTTCCCTCCCTGCATTAACTGTCAGCGCCGCCGGCCGTAAAGCAGAGCACAGCGGTGACGTCACCGCTGTGCTCTGGCTCTGCTTTACGGCCGGCGCCGCTGACACAGTCAGTGCAGGGAGGGAAGCTGACGCCGGGGGACGTGACAGACATCGGAATGTAAGTATGTAGTGTTTTTTTTTTTTTACTTTTACAATGGTAACCAGGGTAAATATCGGGTTACTAAGTGCGGCCCTGCGCTTAGTAATCCGATGTTTACCCTCATTATCCGGGGACTTCGGCATCGTTGAAGACAGTTTCAACGATGCCGAAGTCTTTCCCCGGATCGTTGGTCGCTGGAGAGAGCTGTCTGTGTGACAGCTCCCCAGCGACCACACAACGACTTACCAACGATCACGGCCAGGTCGTATCGCTGGTCGTGATCGTTGGTAAGTCGTTTAGTGTAACGGTACCTTTAGCTCACCTTCGATTTTGGGGATTTTGGCTGTTGATTTTCTCCCCAGCTGGTGATTATATTTTGTAAAATGCCATCCACAATGTCGGGATTCTAATAAACTGCACATGTGGATGTATGTTTAAAGGGATTTGGTCACTCAAAAAACACAGATATGTGGTTAATCTGCAATTAATATCATTCAAAGGGCTCATATTCACTTGTGAGCAAAACGGACTTTTTTTATCGGATTGCACTCGGACCATTGTTATTCAATAGGTGACATCTCATTTGCGAAATTTTTTTTCTAAGCCGAAATCGGACTGGGAAAAAAATCGCAGCATGCTGCGAGTCTCGGATGAGACTCGGCAATGCAAGTCAATGGGTGCGAGAGAAAAAAAAGGAACGGAATCCGGACCATCCGTTTTCCGTCCGTTTTTTACAGATACCTTACCATTCTGTGGCATAGAACACTGTAAATGGTCCTGTAAATGATTGTATAAAAATAGTTGCAGAGAAAAAAAACGCATTGCATACGGATGTCATACGGATGTAAAACGGATGGTGCGATTAAAAAATCGCATTGAACTCGCATGACATTCGCATAGTTCGCATCCAATTGTTTCAGTCCAGATTACGGATCATTTTATTTCTCGCAAGTGAGTATGAGCCCAAAAACTGTGCGGCCGCCACACTAAAAGTCCAGCTACGAGTAGGAAATAAACAGAGATACAATCAGGGCAGCTTCAGTCCCCACTCTGTGTATAGTAAGCGGCGGCTCGTAAGTGTGCGGGTACATAGCGCATGCGTGGGATTACAGTGACGAACAGGTCAGCGTGCCGCTGATGGGAGGAGGGTATCATTATAATAAAGTCAGGAGGCAGTGATTTCTTCTAGGCACCGTACACCCCGCAGCCTGGAAGAAATCATTAGCATATAATATTATAAATTAATTTCTAAAGATCTATACTGCAGCTATGAGGCATACAGGTGAGACTGGTTTAACCATTCTGTTATCTGTATGTGTAGCACCCCAGGAGTCTGGATGCTACAGTGGCAATGCCTCCCTCACAGGGGGTAATGTCATGCCTGGAAGCAAGAAGGGATCCACTTAACGGGTAACACTGGCATACAACATCTTTCCTGACTCCAGACCAGAAGGGGGAGCTCTAAACCCGGTTTCAGGGGAGCTTCCCTGATAAGTTCTGGTCTGGAGGCGGGGTTAATCAGTAAGTCAGAGACAGTGAAGGAAGAGAAAGCAAGTTAGTAGAAGCTGTGGATAGGAGCTGCGACTGAGCTCACCCCAGGACTGAGCGTAACAGAGTGGACACCGGAGTCTGTGGTTGTGTGGGAACTGCATGCCCAGCAACTGAATTCGGAGAACAGGAGATTGCAGGTCTCCTGGCCACATCTGATGCCCAAAGGCACAGCAGCAAACTAGAGAGCCCGGAGTCACCACGAGAGAGTGACATCAGGAAAAGGCTCGAGCTGCCTGCCATGCGGGTAGTGTTCCACTTAAAGAACAGAGAGGAACTTGAAGAGAGCTTAAGGCATCAAGAACCTAAAGAACAGCGCAGTAGGGAGGCCTCCAACCCCACCTGGCTAGGGGGATTCTGAACTGCTTCCAGGCTGCTCGGATCTCCAATACCACCTGTACCTGTGCTCCAGACTGTACCTACAATTAAAGGTAAAGAAATTACAGTCCCTATGTCCTCCAATCATTCCTGCACCACAACTTCCACAACCCCTCATAGACTGTTCTGGTAGCCCTGGGGACCCGCTCCACCTGTGGGGAGCAGAACCATCCCAGCTTCACCACCATCGGCCCCAGCAGTCCTTTTAAGCAGTGTCGGCCATCTATAGCCGAATACCACAGGTGGTGTCACGAACAATCCCCTACAAACATTCCCTCATCCCTTTTAATTTCCGCGCCCAGGGCCACGGGCTTTAGCTATATTCCATTGGGCGAGCATACGGCTAGAGACAGCTTTGAGGTAATAAAACCTAGATTTGTCTTTATGTATTTGCCTTGTGAGTCTTTGACACATCTTCAGACCATTGTCCTCCTCCTAAAACATCGCCATTTTGGTACTGTAGTAGACGACCTTGTGCTCACTTCTGGCAGCAGATCCCGATACTATGCTTTATTATTACTCATTATAAAGTCCTCTCATCTATTCTGTAATTTGTATGGTTTTCCAGTGAAGTGCTACATTGACAAGACATGAAAGCTCAGAGGTTTCTTTAATTCTACCAATATGAGACGTCTATTCTATCAGATATATTAGAAATAATAATCACTCTGACCTGCATATACTGTGCGGTGATTTCTTCAGATGCTGATGTGTTTTCACATCCATCTATAATGCACACTCCAGTGCAGTAGGGTATAGTCTGGCTAAATAATAAATCCATTTTTTTTGTTAGCAGGGATGATATTATTCCATTCTCTTGTGCCTGTCGCTAGCTCTGCCTACACATCTAATCAGGTCCTGCGTAATCAGCTAAAATAACAGATCACTTAGAAAGGGCTGTGGATTTGTCTTCCAGAATCAGATTATGAGAGCAGAGCATCTGACTGGTAATTAAAAAATGATTCATTCCACACATTAGAGGTGTGAATATTTCCACCATTCTGTGACAACTGACCCTTCTATGACAGCTGAAAAAAAATGTTTACTTATATGAAATATTAAAAGAAACTACTAGACCCAACACCTAACATGTGCTCGTAATAAAGGAATAGAAATTAAATACTGAATTTTTAACAAAGGTTGAATTCACAAGTCCATGAAATATGACTGTGCTTGGATCGCAACACTTGACTAAACCGGGGTGTCTCCTGACCTGAGCTAACCATGAAACCCACCAGACTTTTCAAAGTGTTTTACACAAAAACACAGTGGTGAATCAGGGCCTACGTGTTTTTGCCCTCCTCACCTAGATATGTTTTTTACAGTTTAAAAGGGGTATTCCCATCTCCAAGTTTCTATCCCAATATGTAGTAGGTGTAATAATAGTAAATACCTACAATTAGAAATATAGTATAGTTATTCAGCGTTGCCATGTCTCTTTCCTCATCTGCTGGCATTACCAGACCTTAACTATCCATGGTTACGACCACTGATATAGTGACAGTTAGCTAGTTGCTAGTGGTCGTAATCATGGATACCTAAGGTCCGGCAATGCCTGCATATGAAGAAGGAGACATAGCAAATACCTCCAATTAGAAATGTAGTATAGTTCTTCTGATTCGCTAATATTATTATTATAATTACACCTACTACATATTGGGATAGGATCTTGGAGATAGGAATGCCCCTTTAAGCAAAATAAAATGAGATGGTTGTCGCTGGCACCAAGGTTTTCATGAACAGTGTCATTTCAAGCAAGCTTTGTATTATTCAAAATTACCAGGTCAAACAGAGCATTGCCTTTTTGTTTTTTTTCCAAACTAGCCCGTAGAATTATCTTGCAACATGCTGAGGAAAGGTCTCCCCTTTGGGGATTTTCTTCCCAGGCAATATCTGGGTAGTTAACATCTCCTATAATCTCTACAGTACCAGCCTCTGTACCCCGCACCAACTCGTCATGCAGCCGACCATCCAACTCCTCAGTGATGTTGGCGCTTTTATAGATTACACCAGAAAATAATTTTTCATTCTTTGCCGCAATCTGTAATTCCGCTCACAATGTATCTTCACAAATGAAGCCACTTATTGCCTTTTTCATATTTGTTTTTATGCTACATATTCTCCCTGTCTTTCTGAAAGAGCGTAAAACCAGAAAGAATTACAGTTTAACCAAGTCCAACCACGTCTCAACGAAGTCCAACCACGTCTCCGCAACACTGACTACATCAATATGTTCCTCCAGTACCAAGGCCGCAAACTCTCATACGCTTCTTGCTAGATGCCCCTGAATTTGTGAACTTATACTTTACATTTTAATCCAGGTTTCCACAATCACTTTCATAAATGCTATGTTCGAAATTTTCTGAGCACATTTGTCTTCACTGATTCATTTTAGCGAAAGATCAGGAGAGGAGATAGCCTGTGATGCCGAACTGGACACATTTGTAGAAAAACTTCAGCTATGAGACAGGCGCTGTCTGCACAATTTTCAGCATTCGGATGAAAGCAAGAATAATGCTTCCATTCTCTGACGTACATAGAGATCATGAAGATAGCAGCAATTGTGGCTCAAAAGATATTAAAACCCAGCAGTATACAAGGATTATTCTTTTCGATTCAGTACAAAATGTAATTATGAAGTGTCTGGTGGAACGTCTCTTTAGGTACTATCTGATTGTAAAGCAGGGGTCACCAACCTATGGCTCGGGAGACACATGTTGGTCACAGGCCTCAGAGTTGTGGCTTGTGACTGTGTTGACAGCTTTGTGCATTAGCACCAAGTCTAACAAACAACTATGAAGATCAGGTCTCCAGATGGTGGCCCCATACTGAAGAGCAGATCTGGCCATGGATGTAATAGGAAAATATTGGAAGCCCCCGAGGAAGCCCACGCGAAACGTGCATTGGGGCTTCTAGCCCAAGACCCTGTGTGGAGACTATGGGTTAGACCTTTATTGCAATGATTGTAGCTGCATATAGTGCCTGATAATTGACACACTCTACCTGTGACTTATATTTGCCTCTGAGTCACCACTATTGAGCTTTGATTATGGACATACGTGCTGTCTGCTGAGGCTTGAAATATATGTGACACATTGTGACCATACACTACGATTAGGTAGAGATGATAGGAAGCACTGGCACTTTGTATGGAATGCTGCTACTTACACTAGGTCTCCCATCCACTTAATATGTGTGGATTTGTGTGTTTTTTGCACCGTTGTTCCACACGGTCCATCTTTGTCACTTGAATTGTGAATGTATTTATACACTTATTTTATGTGTCTAATAAAATTGGTCGGTCACTTTGTATTTTGGAACTTTTTTTTCTCTTTTTTTGTGTTTCTGTGATATAAAATGTCCTATAGTACCTAGACCCTTGACACCACTTGGTATAGGGTCCTATTTTTAATATTATGCTTTCCCATGGCTCTTGGAATTTGGTTCAGTTGGTATAATAGATAAAAGTCCACATTTTGCTTATAAAATTATTAAGTGTTTTTTTTATTATTATTATGACAAAATAGACTATTTGTGATGCCAAAATATTGTGTATAGTGTGTCGAATATTGGAAGAAAACCATGTCAGATTTTAGAGGTTACCCTGGTTAAACATGAAGTACAGACCTGAGTGGCTTTCATCAAATGCTGTACCAAATTTACTAAGTGATAAACATCCATGCCTTTGATTAACCATATGTCTAGGCATCCTGCAAACAATGAAAACCATGACATACAGTTCAATTCCACTCAACTTGGCGGGAATATTGTATGAGGCTCTTAGCAAAGTTATTGATTTTTTTGTGCTCGTCTCTCTGCGTATTTGCAACATAGACTATGGAGGAGCAAAATAAATCCTTCTGGAGCGATTTGAAAAGGTGCCAGAAAGCACATCACCAGAAAGGCCCACCAGAGACTACTACTTATCGTGCGCCAAGGGAAACCTAAGGAGGAATTAGGAGAATTAATTTTCTAGTCTAGTAGGGTATTTACATATATAATATACTGGAGTTATAATGTACTGATTTCTGCTTTGGATTTTGTTGTTGATTTTGAAGGAAAATGTAATCTGGTAATATGGTAATTATGGCATTTGACAAAAGGGCTACTCTACCTTTAGGTGGTCTAAGACATTGAATAGCTGTAGGCTTGATTCCTAGATTAACATGCAAGTCTAGCTTGGCTAAACAAGCATATTATTTAACAAGGAAAAGTAGCTGTTGGGCACCTTTGGCAACTGTTATCTGTGGAGAAAACAAAAAGGCCCAAGCCTGAAAAAAAAGAAGGAAAATCCTTTGTTCAACAGGAGTCGCTGGCCAGATTTGGGGGAGTCAGTAAAAGGGTATAGCATGTGTAGTAAACTAACAGATGAATGTGTTAAAGCAACGTTTTGGCATCAGTGAATACTAATCTTTGTTAACATCTATCATGTAAAAAATGTGCAATGAGATTTTAAAGCTTTCATATCACTAACAAGTCCAGAGAGAATAAATATTGTAGATCAGTAAAAGTCTGCTTTATCACACATACAGTGGGTATGGAAAGTAATCATACCTTTTTACATTTTCCACTCTTTGTTTCATTGCAGCCATTTGGTAAATTAAAAAAAAAAGTTCATTTTTTTCTCATTAATGTACACTCTGCACCCCATCTTGACTGAAAAAAAACTGAAATGTAGTAATTTTTGCAAATTAAGAAAGAAAAACTGAAATATCACATGGTCATAAGTATTCAGACCCTTTGATCAGTATTGCGTAGAAGCACCCTCTCGACCTAGTACAGCCATGAGTCTTCTTGGGAATGAGGCAACAAGTTTTTCACACCTGGATTTGGAGATCCTCTGCCATTTCTCCTTTTAGACCCTCTCCTTTTAGATCCTCTCCAGTTCCATCAGGATGGATGGTGAATGTTGGTGAACAGCTATTATCAGGTCTCTCCAGAGATGCTCAGTTGGGTTTATGTTAGGGCTATGGATAGGCCAGTCAAGAATGGTCACAGAGTTGTTCTGAAGCCACTCCTTTGTTATTTTAGCTGTGTGCTTAGGGTCATTGTCTTGTTGGAAGATGAACCTTCGGCTAAGTCCGAGGTCCAGAGCACTCTGGAAGAGGTTTTCATCCAGGATATCTCTGTACTTGGCTGCATTCATGTTCCTTCAATGATAACCAGTCGTCCTGTCCCTGCAGCTGAAAAACACCCCCATAGCATGATGCTGCCACCACCATATTTCACTGTTGGGATTGTATTGGGCAGGTGATGAGCAGTGCCTAGCTTTCTCCACACATACCGCTTAGAATTATCACCAAAAAGGTCTATCTTCATCTTAACAGACCAGAGAATCTTATTTCTCATAGTCTGGACGTCCTTCATGTGTTTTGCAAACTCTATGCAGACTGGCATATGTCTTGCACTGAGGAGAGGCTTCCGTTGGGCCACTCTGCCATAAAGGCCCAACTTGTGAAGGGCTGCAGTGATAGCCGACTTTGTGGAACTTTCTCCCATCTCCCTACTGCATGTCTGGAGCTCAGCCATAGTGATCTTGGGGTTCTTCTTTACCTCTTTCACCAAGGCTCTTCTCCCACGATTGCTCAGTTTGGCTGGACGGCCAGGTCTAGGAAGACTTCTGATGGTCCCAAACTTCTTCCATTTAAGGATTATGGAGGCCACTGTGCTCTTAGGAACCTTGAATACTGCAGAAATTCGTTTGTAACCTTCAACAGATCTGTGCCTTGCCACAATTCTGTCTCTGAGCTCCTTGGCCAGTTCCATTGACCTCATGATTCTCATTTGGTCTGACATGCACTGTGAGCTGTGAAGTCTTATATAGACAGGTGTGAGCCTTTCCAAATCAAGGCCTATCAGTTTAAATACACACAGCTGGACTCCAATGAAGGAGTAGAATCATCTCAAGGAGGATCACAAGGAAATGGACAGAATGTGACTTAAACATGAGTGTCTGGGCAAAGGGTCTGAATACTTATGACCATGTGATATTTCAGTTTTTCTTTTTTTATTAAATTTGCAAAAATTTCAACATTTCTGTTTTTTTTCAGCCAAGATGGTGGTGCAGAGTGTACATTAATGTGCAAAAAAATCAGTTTTGAATTTACCAAATGGCTGCAATGAAACAAAGAGTGAAAAATGTAAATAGGTCTGAATATTTTCCATAACCACTGCATAATATATATATATATATATATATATATATATATATATATATATATATATATATATATATACAGTTAGGGCCAGAAATATTTGGACAGTGACAATTTTCGCGATTTGGGCTCTGCATGCCACCACATTGGATTTGAAATGAAACCTCTACAACAGAATTCAAGTGCAGATTGTAACGTTTAATTTGAAGGGTTGAACAAAAATATCTGATAGAAAATGTAGGAATTGTACACATTTCTTTACAAACACTCCACATTTTAGGAGGTCAAAAGTAATTAGACAAATAAACATAACCCAAACAAAATATTTTTATTTTCAATATTTTGTTGCAAATCCTTTGGAGGCAATCACTGCCTTAAGTCTGGAACCCATGGACATCACCAAACGCTGGGTTTCCTCCTTTTTAATGCTTTGCCAGGCCTTTACAGCCGCAGCCTTCAGGTCTTGCTTGTTTGTGGGTCTTTCCGTCTTAAGTCTGGATTTGAGCAAGTGAAATGCATGCTCAATTGGGTTTAGATCTGGAGATTGACTTGGCCATTGCAGAATGTTCCACTTTTTGGCACTCATGAACTCCTGGGTAGCTTTGGCTGTATGCTTGGGGTCATTGTCCATCTGTACTATGAAGCGCCGTCCAATCAGCTTTGCAGCATTTGGCTGAATCTGGGCTGAAAGTATATCCCGGTACACTTCAGAATTCATCCGGCTACTCTTGTCTGCTCTTATGTCATCAATAAACACAAGTGACCCAGTGCCATTGAAAGCCATGCATGCCCATGCCATCACGTTGCCTCCACCATGTTTTACAGAGGATGTGGTGTGCCTTGGATCATGTGCCGTTCCCTTTCTTCTCCAAACTTTTTTCTTCCCATCATTCTGGTACAGGTTGATCTTTGTCTCATCTGTCCATAGAATACTTTTCCAGAACTGAGCTGGCTTCTTGAGGTGTTTTTCTGCAAATTTAACTCTGGCCTGTCTATTTTTGGTATTGATGAATGGTTTGCATCTAGATGTGAACCCTTTGTATTTACTGTCATGGAGTCTTCTCTTTACTGTTGACTTAGAGACAGATACACCTACTTCACTGAGAGTGTTCTGGACTTCAGTTGATGTTGTGAACGGGTTCTTCTTCACCAAATTAAGTATGCGGCGATCATCCACCACTGTTGTCATCCGTGGACGCCCAGGCCTTTTTGAGTTCCCAAGCTCACCAGTCAATTCCTTTTTTCTCAGAATGTACCCAACTGTTGATTTTGCTACTCCAAGCATGTCTGCTATCTCTCTGATGGATTTTTTCTTTTTTTTCAGCCTCAGGATGTTCTGCTTCACCTCAATTGAGAGTTCCTTTGACCGCATGTTGTCTGCACACAGCAACAGCTTCCAAATGCAAAACCACACACCTGGAATCCACCCCTGACCTTTTAACTACTTAATTGATTACAGGTTAACGAGGGAGACGCCTTCAGAGTTAATTGCAGCCCTTAGAGTCCATTGTCCAATTACTTTTGGTCCCTTGAAAAAGAGGACGCTATGCATTACAGAGCTATGATTCCTAAACCCTTTCTCCGATTTGGATGTGGAAACCATCATATTGCAGCTGGGAGTGTGCACTTTCAGCCCATATTATATATATAATTGTATTTCTGAACATGTTTTTGTAAACAGCTAAAATAACAAAACTTGTGTCACTGTCCAAATATTTCTGGCCCTAACTGTATATATATACACACAGTATATATATATATATATATATATATATATATATATATATATATACGCATACTGTATATATGAAATGCTCAGCTCATAGTGGGCATGGGAGAACATTGTACCTAATTCTTTGTACATTATTTTTCTAAGTACGGTATATCAAATATATTATTATCTGCCTTCACAATGCAGTTTTAAACATTTTTTCTAAATGTTACACTGTCCTTTTTGCAGTTTTAAAAATCTCAGCACGACAAGTGCACAAAGCACAGTCAGCACATCATAAAGGGAAGAAAGGCTTTACATAGAAAATTACATACTGTAATAAACAGACCTTTAAGCCTTTAATTGGAAATCTGGAGGTTTATGTTCATACACCGGCACTTCAGAGAACACGCTTTTATATTTAGGATAAAATAATTAACATGTTGTTACTTTGCAGCGGTCCTTTTCCAAGCTCAATGGTTGGTTACTGTCGATACGTTCCTGCTGGAGATGTTTTCAGTAACTGAAATATTCAAGGACTATTAATAGTCTTCAGCCCGATTATCTGAGAAGATCTGAGATTGTAAATGGTTTCCGTCCAATAAAACCTGATATGACCAGTAAAAATTCACTGATAATATTCTAAGGGGCAGTTTTATAAAGGACCTTCTGGTAAAAAATATAATTTTACCTTTGCAGGTGTCTTTCAGAGAAAGCAGCCTGAATATGAACTACTGCTATGCAACCCCATGCTCCCGACTGATCCATATTGTGACTCCTCATACGCTAAAAGGGCTAATGACAGGCATTAATGAGCATCGCCAACACTTGCACCACCAGCTACCAGAATGAGGGCATTATCACAGATTTGTTAAAATCAATTTTACTGTTACCACTCAGAACCTGGGTATAATAAAAGCGGCCATAAATAGCACCCAAGTTTGCTAATAGTTTCTAAGGCACTGTTAACAATCAATAGTAATGACAGATATACTGTGCAGTGTATGACGGCACATAGCAGATAAGAGCTCGTTCAGACGTCAGTTTTTCTCGTACAACTTCTGTGTTTTTCACCGATAGAGCTTATTGAGGTATGTGCCCACGATCAAGAACAACTGTGGTTTGATGCGGAGTATTTATGCAGCGTCAAACAGGCAGCGGCTAGCTGTTACAGCATAGTGGATAGTCACTTGTCCACTATGCATCCACAGTCCCCAGCCGATCACCCGCGGACACTGAAATGCAGCGCGTCTCTCTACCATCTCCGCAAGAGAAATTACATCAATAGAAATGTATTGAATGCGGTAGATCAGCATGGTAAAGACAGCAGCGCTTTGGACGTAGCAAACATGAGCTGCTACCTCCGGATCATGGGCACCCAGCCTTAGGGCTTGTTTCCATTTGCGAGAAACACGTCCGTGTCTTGCATGTGGAAACGAAGCTCTGGTGCCGGCACTCCAGAGCGGAGCGTGCAGCCGCATAGCAACACATGGAGCCGCACGCTCCGCTCCGGAGTGCCGGCACCAGAGCTTCGTTTCCACATGCGAGACACGGACGTGTTTCTCGCAAATGGAAACAAGCCCTTATAGTGTATGGGGCTGATCACATGTTCATGCATTTTTGCGGACCGAGCGGTCTGCACAAAATCACAGACATGTCCAATCTTGATCTGAGTCTCGGATCAAACTCAAAAATGCAAGTCTATGGGTTTGTAAAAAAAAAAAAAAATAAATTGGACAGCACTTGCATGCCATCAATGTGCTGTTTGATATGAGAAACTTGAGAAAACACCATCATTTTTTTTACCAAAGAAAAACTGATGAAACTATAACCAATCGCTGATGGTAAAAACTGATATTGACCAAACTCTGATAAAACTAGGAAAAGAAACATTGATGAAACGCTGTTTTTTTCATATGAGAAAAATCACTGAGGACTGAATGAGTCCTAACTCCTAAGGCCGGCTTCACACTTGCGAGTTTTACGGACGTAAGAGCGCAGAAACTACGTCCGTAAAACTCGCAAAACATACGGCACAATTACAGGTCCTTCTCAAAAAATTAGCATATAGTGTTAAATTTCATTATTTACCATAATGTAATGATTACAATTAAACTTTCATATATTATAGATTCATTATCCACCAACTGAAATTTGTCAGGTATTTTATTGTTTTAATACTGATGATTTTGGCATACAACTCCTGATAACCCAAAAAACCTGTCTCAATAAATTAGCATATCAAGAAAAGGTTCTCTAAACGACCTATTACCCTAATCTTCTGAATCAACTAATTAACTCTAAACACATGCAAAAGATACCTGAGGCTTTTATAAACTCCCTGCCTGGTTCATTACTCAAAACCCCCATCATGGGTAAGACTAGCGACCTGACAGATGTCAAGAAGGCCATCATTGACACCCTCAAGCAAGAGGGTAAGACCCAGAAAGAAATTTCTCAACAAATAGGCTGTTCCCAGAGTGCTGTATCAAGGCACCTCAATGGTAAGTCTGTTGGAAGGAAACAATGTGGCAGAAAACGCTGTACAACGAGAAGAGGAGACCGGACCCTGAGGAAGATTGTGAAGAAGGACCGATTCCAGACCTTGGGGAACCTGAGGAAGCAGTGGACTGAGTCTGGTGTGGAAACATCCAGAGCCACCGTGCACAGGCGTGTGCAGGAAATGGGCTACAGGTGCCGCATTCCCCAGGTAAAGCCACTTTTGAACCATAAACAGCGGCAGAGGCGCCTGACCTGGGCTACAGAGAAGCAGCACTGGACTGTTGCTAAGTGGTCCCAAGTACTTTTTTCTGATGAAAGCAAAGGAAATGCCAAAATGCCTGAAGTCCAGTGTCAAGTACCCACAGTCTGTGATGGTGTGGGGTGCCATGTCAGCTGCTGGTGTTAGTCCACTGTGTTTCATCAAGGGCAGGGTCAATGCAGCTAGCTATCAGGAGATTTTGGAGCACTTCATGCTTCCATCGGCTGAAATGCTTTATGGAGATGAAGATTTCATTTTTCAGCACGACCTGGCACCTGCTCACAGTGCCAAAACCACTGGTAAATGGTTTACTGACCATGGTATTACTGTGCTCAATTGGCCTGCCAACTCTCCTGACCTGAACCCCATAGAGAATCTGTGGGATATTGTGAAGAGAAAGTTGAGAGACGCAAGACCCAACACTCTGGATGAGCTTAAGGCCGCTATTGAAACATCCTGGGCCTCCATAACATCTCAGCAGTGTCACAGGCTGATTGCCTCCATGCCACGCCGCATTGAAGCAGTCATTTCTGCCAAAGGATTCCCGACCAAGTATTGAGTGCATAACTGAACATTATTATTTGTTGGTTTTTTTGTTTGATATTAAAAAACACTTTTATTTGATTGGATGGGTGAAATATGCTAATTTATTGAGACAGGTTTTTTGGGTTATCAGGAGTTGTATGCCAAAATCATCAGTATTAAAACAATAAAAGACCTGACAAATTTCAGTTGGTGGATAATGAATCTATAATATATGAAAGTTTAATTGTAATCATTACATTATGGTAAATAATGAAATTTAACACTATATGCTAATTTTTTGAGAAGGACCTGTATTCTCTATGCCCCTGCTCCTATCTGCCGTATTAAACTGATCAGTATTATACGGCTTTCTACGGCCGTAGAAAATCGCAGCATGCTGCGTTTGTCACCGTATTGCGCAAATAAAACGTCAATGAAAGTCTATGGAAGCCCCAAAAATATGGATCACACACGGACCAGCAGTGTGACTTGCGAGGAATACGCAGCGGTGTTACAGAGAAAAGCCGGTAATTCAGTGCGGTGTACAGTAAAATCACACTGACAGCTTACAGTAGAATAGGTAGAATAAATGTGTACACATAGAATAGGTATATATATATATATATATATATATGTCAGTGAGACACATATATATATATATATATATATATATATATATATATATATATATTAATATTTCTTCCAGCGCTAGATAGCTTTAAAGCCGGTAATTCAATTACCGGCTTTTGCTTTCTCTTCCTAAAACCCGACATGATATGAGACCTGGTTTACATACAGTAAACCATGTCATATCACCATTTTTTTTGCATATTCCACACTACTAATGTTAGTAGTGTGTATATGCAAAATTTGGCCGTTCTAGCTAGTAAATTAAGGGGTTAAATGGCGGCAAAAATTGGCGTGGGCTCCCGCACAATTTTCTCCGCCAGAGTAGTAAAGCCAGTGACTGAGGGCAGATATTAATAGCCTGGAGAGGATCCATGGTTATTGGCCCCCCTGGCTAAAAACACCTGCCCCAGCCACCCCAGAAAAGGCACATCTGGAAGATGCGCCTATTCTGGCACTTGGCCACTCTCTTCCCATTCCCGTGTAGCGGTGGAATAAGGGGTAATGAAGGGTTAATGCCACCTTGCTATTGTAAGGTGACATTAAGCCAGATTAATAATGGAGAGGCGTCAATTATGACACCTATCCATTATTAATCCAATACTAGTAAAGGGTTAAAAAAATACACAAACACATTATTAAAAATTAATTTAATGAAATAAAAACAAAGGTTGTTGTAATATTTTATTGCACGCCCAATCCAATCACTGAAGACCCTCGTTCTGTAACAAAAAAAAACATAATAAACCAACAATATCCTTACCTTCCGCAGATCTGTAAAGTCCAACGATGTAAATCCATCTGAAGGGGTTAAAATATTTTGCAGCCACGAGCTTTGCTAATGCAAGGTTGCTCATGTCTGCAAAACCCCGGAGAATGTAGGTAAAGTAGGTCAATGACCTATATTTACCTGCATTTGCGGTGAGGCGCCCTCTGCTGGCTGTTCCTAGATCGTGGGAACTTTCCTAGAAAGCTCCCAGGCTCGAGTTCATAAGAGGGCGCCCTCTGCTGGTTGTCCTCATATGAACTCGAGCTAGGGAGCTTTCTAGGAAAGTTCACACGATCTAGGAACAGCCAGCAGAGGGCGCCTCACCGCAAATGAAGCTAAATATAGGTCATTGACCTACTTTACCTTCATTCGCTGGGGTTTTGCAGGCAGGAGTAGCGCTGCATTAGCAGAACTCCTGCCTGCAAAATATTTTAACCCCTTCAGATGGATTTACATCGTTGGACCTTACAGATCCTCGGAAGGTAAGTATATTCTTGTTTTTTTTTTTTTTTGATTTACAGATCGAGGGTCTTCAGTGATTGGATTGAGAGTAGAATAAATTAATACAACAACCTTTGTGATTTTTTCATTAAATTAATTTTTAATAATGTGTGTGTTTTTTTTTAACCCTTTACTAGTATTGGATTAATAATGGATAGGTGTCATAATTGACGCCTCTCCATTATTAATTTGGCTTAATGTCACCTTACAATAGCAAGGTGGCATTAACCCTTCATTACCCCATAGCCCACCGCTACACGGGAATGGGAAGAGAGTGGCCAAGTGCCAGAATAGGCGCATCTTCCAGATGTGCCTTTTCTGGGGTGGCTGGGGTCAGATGTTTTTAGCCGGGGGGGGGGGGGGGCAATAACCATGGACCCTCTCCAGGCTATTAATATCTGCCCTCAGTCACTGGCTTTACTACTCTGGCGGAGAAAATTGTGCGGGAGCCCACGCCAATTTTTTCCGCCATTTAACCCCTTAATTTACTAGCTAGAACGGCCGAATTTTGCATAGACACACTATGTATGTAAACCATGTCTCATATCATGTTGGGTTTTAGGAAGGAGAAAGCAAAAGCCGGTAATTGAATTACCGGCTTTCTGCTATATCGCGCTGTATGAAGTAATAATATATATACATATATGTGTCTACTGACATATATATATATATATATATATATATATATATATATATATATATATATATATAGAGACAGTATATGTTTTTTTTTTTTACACATGGATCCCTTGTATAGCCGTATGTCGGTTTTGCAAGCCTGCGATAAAAACACGCATTACGGATTACATACGGAGGATGCCATGCGCAAAAAACGGTGACACACCCTACCTACGGAGGAGCTACGGACCACTATTTTCGGGACTTTTCAGCGTATTACGGCCGTAATATACGGACCGTATTTTCATATGCTGTGTGTGACGCCGGCCTAATATTTATCACCTCTAAGAGCCTGGTTAGAAGATTTCTGGCTGCTGGGTTCCCAAACATCCAGAAGCTGGAAGATTATTGATACTAGATAAATATCCTTTAGCCATTCTCTACTTTTGAGTTTTAGGAGTGTTCTTCCTGAAGAGGTTTTGAAAAGCACTTTGCAGGAGAAAAATGAAAGTGCATGTCACTTCTCTGAAGTGGAACCTGATGGAATCTGCTCTAAAATAAGCACTGTCTAATCAAAAGGCTGCAAAAATCGCTTAAAGTGAACCGCTCACCAGGATTTTGCTAAGTAACCTACAGACATTGTCAGGTTGGCAGTGTTACACTGATTAAAATGATACCTGGGTTGACGAAATCCATCTTGTGGTTCTTGTGTAATCAGTGTTAGAAGTTTGCAGCTAATGAGATGCTCGTGCTCAGAGGCGGGACTGTAGGCAAAGTGTTCTCTTCCTGCTCTAAGCATGAGAAACCAAGGAAAGACCTGCCCATATGCCGCCCCGAACCACAAACAGTCGGTCTCTCTCCGTTTCTATGATGAGGAACATGTTTTTGTTTCAGGGCGGCCTGTGGGTAGGTCTCTTCTTGGTTTCTCTGGCTGAAAACATCATGAAAATGCTTATCAAAGCTCTTCAGTGAACATTAGCATAAATGCTTGGGAACAAAAAAATAGAGCATTTCCTGAAGCTGCTGCTGTTTGAAAAAGCTCATAAAATTGCATTAGATGCAAAATATCTACAGGTAAAAAGTGCATGAAACATGACTGTATCAATAAAATTTTGTCAAAGCCAAATACCAGGAAGTATCAAAAAGAAAACAGCTTTATTTAAAACATGACATAACAAAAAAAAAGACAAAAACCACAGCGTCAAAAAAACATGTTAAAAACGTATGTAAAAAACACTGAAAACAAAAACAACTAGTGACCTGATTAAAGAAAATCTGAAACATCAAAAACTCACCTAATACTCCTTGTGGGAACATGGCCTAACAGGAGTCATGGAACAGGCCAAACTCTCTAGGTAAAATTGTGCCAACCTGTTGGTTCTATCTCAGATTTGCTGTATAAAGCCTGTCTACTTTTTTCTATTTTTTTGTGACAGGCTATTGTTGGGTATTTGGGACTCTACCCATTTTATCGCAGCTCGGTTAGCTATTATTACCAATTTAGAATGTTTTTATTACCTGTGCAAGATTAATGAAGAAAATTAACAACTTTTCTTCATTAACTAATCAAGGCACAAACAACAAACCACTGGTCTCTTCTGAAATTAGTTGTTTAAAAAGAAATCAAATAATCATAAAAAATTTAAGACACTCTACAGGGAGATGTAAAATCTGAATTAGTATGCACAGAAAGCTGACAGGGATATATTAAATGCATAATTACAATAATCCACAGCTGCTTCAGAGCTGGAAAGTAATAAATTGCCCAGTGAGATCTGGTGTCTATATAAAATCTAAGGGAGACGACATCTGTTGTGTACCGAGGCTTGACACCAGTCTTGTACGTTTTCTTTCTACGAAACTATATTCAGTCCTAGGTCCATTTTTCCTGCCGAGCAGTTGAGGTGGTTTCGCACACAGCATTTTTGGTTTGCAGTTATCAAGCTCTTTTTGGCTAAAGCTGAAAGTCAATTCATGTATATTTCCATTCCTTCTGAATCCACTCCTTGCTTTGGATCAAAAACTGAAGAACTGCAGTGCTAGTAAGCCAAAGCTACGGTATATTGTCTGTGTGGAACCACCCTTGTAATGTTGAAACACAGATTGTAAAATCGAGACATTTAGGCCACATTCACACGTTCAGTATTTAGTCAGTATTTTACACCAGTATTTGTAAGCCAGAACTAGGAGTGGGTTAAAAATTAAAGTGAACCTGTCACCTGAATTTGGCGGGACTGGTTTTGGGTCATATGGGCAGAGTTTTTGGGTGTTTGATTCACCCTTTCCTTACCCGCTGGCTGCAATATTGGATTGAAGTTCATTCTCTGTCCTCCGTATTACACGCCTGAGCAAGGCAAGATTGCCTTGCGCAGGCGTGTACTACGGAAGACAGAGAATGAACTTCAATCCAATATTGCAGCCAGCATGCAAGGAAAGGGTGAATCAAACACCCGAAAACTCCGCCCATATGACCCAAAACCAGTCCCGCCAAATTCAGGTGACAGGTTCCCTTTAAGCAGGGGTGCACATGTTTCTGTTATACTTTTCACACTGCCGCTGGCACTCCAGACAGGAGTGTGCGGCTGCATAGAAATACATGCAGTCGCACACACCGGCACTGAGTGCCGGCGGCAGTGGCGGGTATTGATGTGAGGTTCTCGCATTACACACGCAAGTATGACCCCAGCTTTAGGCTAGGTTCACATTGCGTTAGTGGGTGTTCGCTAACGGAATCCGTTACATGGCGCAATTGTCGCAATTAACGCTATGTAACGGATCCCTTAGCGCACCCATTGACCGCAATGTGCTAACGGATCGCTAACGCATCGCTAACGTATGCCATTTTTGCCATGCGTCAGCGATGTCCTGTTATTTTCGGACGGACCTCGAACGCTGCTTGCAGCGTTCAGGGTCTGTTCGCTAGCGCAGATCGGGCATCTGCGCTAGCGGGATCGCCAAACGCAATCCCTTTTTGGACATTGCGTTAGCGAATTCCGTTAGCGTATGCGCTAAACGGATTGCACTAACGCAATGTGAACCTAGCCTTATTGTTCTACTCCTGATTTTGGCTTATAAATACTGATGTAAAGTAGTGACCAAATGTGGTATCCCACAAAGTGGCCATCTCCATGGGATACCAGATGTATAATGTGTTCCATACAAATAGTGTGATTTCTGTGTAAACTGTATGTTGCAACATATTATTATTCTGAAACCTGCTGACAGGCAGCTCTAAGGCTATGTGCACACGTAGGAAATATGGTGCAGAATTTTTTGCACTAAATCTGCATCTCCTGGCAGAATCCGCAGGTGCAGATTTTCTGCAGTTTTTGTTGCAGATTTTGTGCAGTTTTGATGCAGTTTTTGTGCAGATTTTGTGCAGATTTTTATCATGAAGGGGTGCAGAAACGCTGCAGAACTGCACAAAAGAAGCGACATGCACTTCTTTTAAATCTGCAGCGTTTCTGCGCAGATTTTTCTGCACCATGTGCACAGCTGTTTTTTTTTCACATTGATTTACATTGTACTGTACATCATAGTGCACTAAACCTGCACATAACTGCACTAAATCTGCATCGTGTGCACATACCCTTAAAGGGTTAATCTCTTCCACAGAGGCTTGTCATATGACCCAGCTGTGCTTGGTATGGCTTCTTTCACACTTCACTTGTTTGGTGTCAGTCACTACTGACATAGTGACGGATTGACGGATCCGTCACAATTGTTGAGAAAACAGTTCTTTTTGACGGATCCGTTACTTGGGGGTTGTCTGGGAAAAGTATCTACTTTTTGGAGCATGCACAATTGAAAAAACGGATTGGGGCGACGGATCCGCCGAAAAAACGGTTGCGGCGGATCCGTCGCCCATAGGCGGCCATTCTATGGAATGGCGGACGCGTCGGATCCGTCACGATCCGACATTTCGGCGTTGACAAAAAACGTTTCAATGTCCGTCTATTTTCAGAAAATGTCCGCCAAATTTCGACAGATCCGTCGCATGGCGGATGGAACGGACGACCATCCGTCACAATCCGTCGCTAATGCAAGTCTATGGGAAAATAACAGATCCGTAAAAAAAAATTGACGGATCCGTTATTTGAGGAAAATGGCGGTTTTAGACTGACGCCAAACAACTGAAGTGTGAAAGAGGCCTATGAAGTAGCTTCTGGAACAAACTCCCTTGTGCAATTAGCCAGTGATGGCAGCTGTAAGAGGATGGAAGGAGCTAACGCCCGCAAAGTAGTAAGAATTGAGTCATGTGAAGGGCTCATCTATTATGTGAGGAATGAGAAAAGGAAGGAAGATGGCAGGAGGAGTTTTCTCCCCCCTGACTGCTGGGTTTAGAAGGGACCAATAAAAAAGGTGAGCAGATAGCCTTCATAGTAGTATTGCACCTCTAGGAGGAAAAGTTGTCTCAGAACAGAAGCAGAGCTCAGCCCTGAGGAAGGAATACACTGATTTGATGTTTCTCTATTCCTGCAGAAGTCTGCGTATCCGCATCTATGAATCAATCTTTACCTAGGAGTGTAAGGGTATGTGCACACGTTGCAGATTTGGCTGCGGATCCGCAGCAGTTTTCCATGTGGTTTACAGTACCATGTAAACCTATGGAAAACCAAATCCGCTGTGCACATGCTGTGGAAAACTCAGCGCAGAAACGCAGCGGTTTATTTTCCGCAGCATGTCAATTCTTTGTGCGGAATCCGCAGTGTTTTTACACCTATTCGACTATAGGAATCCGCAGGTGTAAAAACGCAGGCGAAATCCGCACAAAATCTGCACAAAATCCGCAGGCATGTCATTTTACCTGCGGATTCTGCAGTATTCTCGAGGAAAAATCCACAATGGAATCCGCAATGGGTGCACATACTCTAAATCTGACCACCAATTACTGACTGATTGAATATGATTACTTCCCCAGAATCACTACTTCATGTTCGGGGATTAGTTGCACAGGTATGCGCAGCGTTAGCCTCTTCCACTAGGCACTAAAACCTCCAACCAGCTACAGTAGTGTACAATGTCTATGCTTCAATGCCCTAACTCCCCGGTCCATCCCTAAAGGTACCGTCACACTGAACGATATCTCTAGCGATCAGTGACGTTGCAGCGTCCTGGATAGCGATATCGTTCAGTTTGACACGCAGCAGCGATCTGGATCCTGCTGTGACATCGTTGGTCGGTGCAGAAAGGCCAGAACTTTATTTTGTCGCTGGATCTCCCGCAGACATTGCTGAATCGGCGTGTGTGACGCCGATTCAGTGATATCTTCACTGGTAACAAGGGTAAACATCGGGTTACTAAGCGGAGGGCCGCGCTTAGTAACCCGATGTTTACCCTGGTTAAGCTCTCCAGCGACCACACAGCGCCGCTGCAGCGATCGGGATCGTTGTCTAGATCGCTGCAGCCTCGCTTAATGTGACGGTACCTTTAGAGGAGATGATCATACATAATTATGTTACCATCCTAACTGGTAAGTGCAAATAGGTATGCAATGGACCCCCCACCTCTGCTTTACAACTCTTAAAGGGAATCTGTCATTCAGCAAGTTTTTGCTATATAATCTGAAGACAGTGGGAGATAGAGGCAGAAACAGAGAATACAGGGATGTGTCACTTGTCAAAGTGTGTGCTGTTGTTTACTAACAACTAAGACTATCACTAAGAGATTAACTTTTTGCCGGATTAACTAGTCCAGCAACTAAGTACCTGTGTATTGACAGAAAGGCTAGAGTGGGCGGAGCTTGCTTTCTCAGCTCTGCTTCATTCTAAATCTAAAAGCTCTGATTGTATCATAACAGCTGCACCTAGTAATCTAAGTGATAGATCATTGGATTTAGGGTCTTTTTGAATACATTTCACTGTTCTCAGATGAGGTAGCGAAAACCTGCTGACCTATTCCCTTTAACAAATCTGGAAAATTAAATACATAGGCCAAACTTCTATTAAAAAATCACCAGACCGAACAACATTTATCATCATATGGCAGGGAGGGCGGGACACCAATTATTCTTACTGTAGAATGGTGTGTCATGTCACTCAAATGTTATATATAAGCTGTTATCAACTAATCCCATCCACAAATATTACCTTACCCCCCCTTTTCCTAACTTTCCCACTCAAACTCTAAGCCCTCTCCCACCTCCCAACCCAAAACATAATTAACCCCTTCCTGCCCTAAATGCCCTGTGCCTATCCTACGTCTGCTCCAGGCTGAAAAAAGTATAGACATCAAACTATACAATGCATCATCTATAGATCTTATAAGTTTTGGTTACGTGGCTTTATCCTTAGTGCACCAGAAATGGGTCGATTCAGGAAGACTCATTAATATAAAATAGCTGGATTGTCATCAGGGGAAAGAACAAAACTAATTTGTTATGATATCAGTCAAGGACAATCAGTGCAGCGTAATTTTAATCAGATATTCTGCATATTTAACACATTTACATCATTTTATTCTAAACTCTACCCTAAATAGTTTAGTCATATGTTAATCATTCATATGTTGAATTGTGCACTCTTCTTTTACCTCAGCATACCATAAATTTATCTTAAGAAAATCAAGCACTTGTAATGAGGATGAATTGACATGCCGCGTATTTGCTTGATTACTTTCTGTAAAATTAGTTCTGTATGTGGGGACAGTGGCGAAGCTTTATACTTGTAGGTAAAAAAAGATGGGTCTAGACAAAACACAATTTTATCTCCTAGGATCCTCAGACATGGTTCTCTGTTTTATAGACCCTGTAGCTCACCAACTGTTCTTGCCGTTGTAAGGGCTACAAGGAAAGCTGCCTTCCAGGACCGTTTATTTAAATCCATTGAGGCTACTGGCTCAAAAGATGGTAGAGCTAAACAGTTGAGGACAATAATTAGGTCCCCAGATGTGATTATGTTGGTCTTTCTTCAGTGTAACCAGGAAGCTGCAGTCATGAATCTTCTTATTCACCAACGATGTGCTAAATATCCTGGTCAAAAAAAGAACTTAAGGTTGACACCTGGACTTTGAGAGTACTAAGTTTTAAACCACTTCTTAGACCATCCTGTAGGAAATCCAAGATTCTGGCTATGTCTGGATGAAATGGATCAGGAGAAACAGCCTCATATCATGAGATAAAGGTCTTCCATATTTTCCCATCAATGGAATTAAGGTACCGTCACACTAGACGATATCGCTAGCGATCCGTGACGTTGCAGCGTCCTGGCTAGCGATATCGTCCAGTGTGACAGGCAGCAGCGATCAGGCCCCTGCTGTGCTGTCGCTGGTCGGGGAAGAAAGTCCAGAACTTTATTTGGTCGCTGGACTCCACGCAGACATCGCTGAATCGGCGTGTGTGACACCGATTCAGCGATGTCTTCACTGGTAACCAGGGTAAACATCGGGTAACTAAGCGCAGGGCCGCGCTTAGTAACCCGATGTTTACCCTGGTTACCAGCGTAAAAAAACAAACAGTACATACTTACATTCAGCTGTCTGTCCCTTGCCGTCTGGTTCCTGCACTGACTGCTGGCCGTAAAGTGAAAGCAGAGCACAGCCACAGCGGTGAGTCACCGCTGTGTGACTCACT
Source organism: Ranitomeya imitator (assembly GCF_032444005.1). Taxonomy (NCBI): domain Eukaryota; kingdom Metazoa; phylum Chordata; class Amphibia; order Anura; family Dendrobatidae; genus Ranitomeya; species Ranitomeya imitator. Next base: position 494,131,180 of record NC_091286.1, on the reverse strand, counting down.
GCTGTGCTGTGCTTTCACTTTCACTTTATGGCCAGCAGTCAGTGCAGGAACCAGACGGCAAGGGACAGACAGCTGAATGTAAGTATGTACTGTTTGTTTTTTTACGCTGGTAACCAGGGTAAACAGCGGGTTACTAAGCGCGGCCCTGCGCTTAGTAACCCGATGTTTACCCTGGTTACCGGGGACCTCGGCATCGTTGGTCGCTGGAGAGCTGTCTGTGTGACAGCTCTCCAGCGACCAAACAGCGACGCTGCAGCGATCCGGATCGTTGTCGGTATCGCTGCAGCGTCGCTAAGTGTGACGGTACCTTTAGTTTTTGTTTTCTGCTCTTCTAGAGGGACCCTATCTGACAGACCTTTTGCCCTTAGTATTTCGGCTTCACAAACCAAGCAGCCAGACAAAGATTTTGCGGGGCTGGATGGAAAATTGTGTCTTGTTGTAGAAGGTCATGGACCGGAGGGAGAATAAGATGGTCTTCCAACATCAGATTGTTTAATGTCCTGAATCTGATCCTTTTGGGCCAAAAGGATGCTATAAGGGTTATATTGACTCCATCCGTCCTGGTTTTCTGTACTGTTTTTGGTAGAATGGGAATCGGGAAGAACTTAAATTCCCAGAGATGGGTGAATGCGTCCAGAGCCACACATGTTGTTTTGCATCCAGTGAGAAGTATTGATCTACTTTTGTGTTTTGAGGGTTTGCCAATAAGTCCACCTCTGGATGGTCCCATTCCCTGGTGCATTTGAAAAATCTCAGTTTTCAGACTCCACTCGCCAGAATGTACGTCTTTCCTGCTGAGGAAGTCTGCTTGTGTGTTGACGGAACCTCTTAGATGGAGTGCCAATAAAGACAGAAGACATAGCAATGCCTAATAGAAGATTCTTGCTGAGACTATATTCAGATTCCCATATGTCGTACTTCCCTAATGACGAAGGTGAGCCACTTGTCATCTTGTCGGAAATATCCTGACATGCGTCCCATGGAGTAAATCATACTGCAGTTCTGAGGGTCTTTTCTACCGCTTTCAGCTCTCTGAAGTTTTATTGAATGCTTATTTCTTGTGGCCAGATCCCTTGGAAATAAACTCAGGAGATCATTGGTGCCCATAATCTTTTGTTGGCATCAGTCATTATAGTGGTCAGTGGGAATTGAATCCAGGATACTCCTTTTGCTAGATTTTCTGGCCAGGGAGGATTTTGCTTGAATGGGCAAATAAATTCTTCTGTTCAGAGATTTGGGAGTTCTGTTCCAGCAGGATAGAATATACGTTTGAAGAATTCTTTTATGTGCTTGGGACCACAGTACTGCTTGGATACATGATATCATGGATCCCAAGACAGACACTGTGGTTCTTAAGGAAACGGACTTCTGACTTTGCAGAACAGGGATTCTGGATCTTATCTGCATTTGCTTGTCTCTTGGTAGAAAGGATGCCTCTTTTTGAGAATCCAGAGGTAACTCCAGGAAAACTTTTCTGGTTGACGGATTTAAGTCTAACTTCTGCAGATTCAGCAACCAACCCAAAGATGCTAGGATCTGAAGAGTTATTTGTACGTGTCCCCTGAGGTGGTACAGAAGGAGCCATGGTTAAGAAGTCGTCGAGATAAGGAAAGGGGATTACATTCTGTATCCTGACGTGTGCTACTACCCATGCCATAATTTTTGTGAACAACTGAGGTGCTTATGAAATCCCGAAGAGCAACACATTGAATTGGAAGTGAAGAGTCCCCTGGATAATCGCGTACATTTAAAATTTTCAATGTGGTGGATGTATGATTATTAGTGTTGCAAATCAAAAGTTGCAGAGGGACAGTAGGTCTTGTGGATTCCAACTTGAATCTTTGGTAGGCAATATACTCTGTTCCACATTTTCAGCCAAAGTGCCTGTTTTGTTGTGTTTGATAGCATTGAGAACATAGCAGCTACTCTGACTGACTATGTGGAGGCATCTGCTAGGAACCCTGTATCCTTCTGAAGGAAAGGTAAAGACGCTAGTAAATCTTCTCTGCGAGTGCCCAAGCTCAAGTGACTCAAGTTGATTCAACTATCTAAACATATATCTTGCCACACACGTGGATGCTACATTTGTTGTTAATGATGCCGCCAATGCTTCCCAAGTTTTCCTCAAAAGGCTATCAATCTTCCAATCCATTGGGTCTTTAAGTTGTGAAGATTCCTCAAATGGAAGAGTTGTTTTTCTAGCCACCTTAGTGACCTGAATATCAATCTTGGGAATTTCATAACAAGCCTTAGATATCTCTTTTAACGGAAATCTTCCTTTTAGTTGGTCCAGAATTCCCTAACGATTTTCTGGGAACTCCCATTCATCCATAATCAAACTCTAGATATTGCCATGAACCATCTTCTTTTTTTATTTCAATCCCCCAAACATTTCAACTTGGATCATTTGAGTCATCTCTTCTTCCTTGACTTCCATTTTATTTCTTAATGCAGTTGGGAGTTCCTCCGTGTCCTCAGCAGAAAAATAATCTTTTTGGCCTTTTGGTCAAAGCTTTGTGTCGGCTTTAATTTTTATTCCTCCAGCCAATCTTCTGATCGCTCCTCTAAACTGATCTTCCTCTTTTCTAGTCACAGGTGGTGCTAGAGAAAGCAACTGAGAGAAGGTGACTAGAGAAATCTGAATTTCCCGACGTACCATCCCCCTTAAAGGGAATCTGTCACCCCAAAATTCGCCTATAAGCTAAGGCCACAGCCATTAGGGGCTTATCTACAGCATTCTGTAATACTGTAGATAACCCCCGATGTCACCTGAAAGAAAAACAGGTTATATTATACTCACCCAGGGGCGGCCCCATCCGATGGGCGGTGCGGTCCAGGTCCAGCGCCTCCCATCTTCATATGGTGACATCCTATTTGCTTCCTGACGTGGCTCCTGCGAAGGTGTACTTTATGTTGAGGGCAGTGTAAAGTACTGCAGTGCGCAGGCACCGGGCCTCTCTGACCTTTCCCGACACCTGCGCACTGCAGTACTTTGCTCTGCCCTCAACAGGACAGATGAAGTAAGCCTGCGCTGGAGTCGCGGAAGGAAGCAAAGAAGAGAACGTCATCGTATGAAGATGGGAGGCGCTGGACCTGGACCGCGACGCCCATCGGACCGGACTGTGACATCGGGGGCTTATCTACAGCATTACAGAATGCTGTAGATAAGCCTCTGATGGCAGTGGCCACAGTTTATCGGAAAATTTTGGGGTGATAGATTCCCTTTAAATCCTCTATTTGAGAAGTTTTTTTTTTCACTCACAACCTTTTCTGTGCACTCCTAATGTAACTGTATTTCATATGAGAAATAAAGCTTCTTATTCTAATGGCATATCTACGGCCCGTACATTTAGCTCTCATTTTTGTAGGATCTTTGTCCCCCTAAGGCCGGTTTCACACGTCAGTGGCTCCGGTACGTGTAGTGACCGTTTTCTCACGTACCGGAGACACTGGCACACGTAGACCCATTCAAATGAATGGGTCTATGCACATGTCTCCGTGTTTTCACGGAGACATGTCTGCTTTTCTCCGGCAGCACGGTCCGCAAAGCGTCCCGCACACGTGCACACAGAGAACAGTGTGCACTCTCCTCCGTGTGCACGTACCGCCGCAGGAGAAGCAGCGCTACAGTTAAGCGCTGTCCCCTGCATGTGGTGCTGAAGTCGGCATTCATCCCTTCTGTCCTGCTCGGCTGAAAGCAGCGCTTGCAGGAGAGAAGGGATGAAAAATCAAGTTTTTTTTTTGTTAAAAATAAAGTTTGCGGTCATCTCCCGCCTCCCACCCCCCGCCCGCTAGCAGAGAAATACTCACCCACCTCCCGCGATGCCTCCTCTCAGCGCCGGCAGCTTGTCCTGTGTGAGTGGTCACGTGGTACCGCTCATTACAGTGATGAATATGCGGCTCCACCCCTATGGGTGACCCCAAACTTTAATTTAAACAACAACAAAAAAAACTTGATCTTTCATCCCTTCTCTCCTGCGAGCACTGCTTTCAGCCGAGCAGGACAGAAGGGATGAATGGCAGCTTCAGCACCACACACAGGGGACAGCACTTACTGTAGTGCTGTTCCGTGTAGTCCTCAGGTGGCACACGGACAGCATCCGTGTGCGGTACGTGTTTACACGGACCCATTGACTTTAATGGGTCCGTGTGATCCGTGCGCTCCCTCGAACACTGACATGTCTCCGTGTTTTGCAAACGGACACACGGTCCGTGAAAACACGCTGACATGTGCAGAGACACATTTATTTTAATGTGTCTACGTGAGTCAGTGTCTCCGGTATGTGAGGAAACTGTCACCACATGTACCGGAGCCACTGACATGTGAAACCGGCCTTAGGATGTATTCTTGTTTTTAGCAAAGTGACCGTGACCCAGCGCAGTAGGCATCTCTGGGATGCGACTTAAGGGGTGCTGTAAAAAAAAGCTGCATGTTCGACAGTGAGATGCAACAGGAAGTACCGTCAACTGAAGAGGACCGATGTCCTGCATCACTTCAAGAGCGCGCTCACTCCATGATGGCAGTGAAGAATCGATACACATACAAGGCCGAATATTTTCTGTTGAACTTATACATAAACATTATGGGTAGCAAGGTGGCTCAGTGTTTATCACTGTTTATTTGCAGCGCTGGTGTCTTGGGTTCAAATCCCACCAAGGACAACATCTGCAATGAGTTTGCATGTTCTTCCGGAGTTTTTTTGGTTTCCTCCGGGTAATCAGGTTTGTCCCACAATCCAAAGACATACTGTAGTGAATTCAGATTGTGAGCCCCATTGAGGACAGTGATGATAATGTACTGTTTGTAAAGTGATGAGGAATATGATGGTGCTATATAAGCAAAACATAATAATAATAATAATAATAATAATTATAATAATATAAAAGAAAAAAACCTCTGTATGACTCCCTAGGAAATCAGGCTCTGCAGAGGGCTCATACACCTCCATAATAAAGCATAATGGATGCACCAGCATTAACTAATGTGACGTTGATACGATGAGCTTTTGGCACTGCAGATTTTCTGCACAAGTTATTTAAATTACGGTAGGTTACTTGCGATTTTTCATTGCGCTTGAGTGCATTTTTTTTACATGCTTTTTTATTACATTTTTGACACTGCAGTTTTTGTCTCCTTTTGCTGTGCCATGCTTGAAATAAAACTGCTTTGTATCTGATACTTCCTGGTATTTGGCTTTGACAAACTTTATTGATACAGTCATGTGCGGATTACATGAGCTTTTTGTGCATTTTCAGCATCTAATGTAATTTTATGGGGAAAATCTGCACATAAAACTCAAGTGTACCTGCAAGAGAAATTAACATGTGAAACACGCACCGCAGGTCAGTTTATGCTTCGTGAGAAAACCGCACAGTGGGCAAAACATTTCTATAAATCCCATCCACTCTGCAGGAACTGTAAGACGCTGCGTTTTTGATGCAGTGAAAATTCAGAGTAAAAAAATCACCAAAAACTCATCATGGAAACGTAGCCTTAGAAATCCTGTCCGTACGATGCTGCCAAATACACATTTATCAGGGCACGCAGCATGTCCAGAACGCCCTATTCCTTCCTATTGTCTTGTAGATCTACTGCATTATTATTCCCTATTAACTTCATTGGTGTGAAAAAAAAGCACTAAATATAAACTGAAAGTAAAAAAAAAAGTGTGTTCACTTCCTGTACAGCTTTTGTCACAGCTCATAGAATTATTATCCTGACAAGAGAAGGAATTTAGAGTAGATGCCGCGACTCTCCATGGCCGCCGCAGACTGCATCTTCTAGGGACAAAGTTCTATCTCAAGCAGAGTGAATATATCGCGAAGCAACATGGTTTCCTGTCACAGCATGCTGTACAGCGTCCGCGGTCCGAGATGAAACAATTCCATCCTTATTAAAATGCACTCTGACACTTTTTTCCCACATAAATCTTTAAAATGCCACATATCACCCCGAGCAGACCTAAAGCACAAGAATCAAGCAAATAATTAGCAGCAACGCTGGAGAATCATGCAGATTGGTGCAACTTAACATGGCAGTCATGTCACACAGCAACCAATCAGGGCCTCGCTCTCATTCGTTACAGTCACCTCAGAAAATAAAAGCAATCAGCCTACAAGACTGCTGTGGACAACTGCTCCCGTAGGTTACGTTCCCACGGTGAGCTTTTGCACCTATTTAACTAAATTAGGTTACTGGCATTACTTTCTTTTTTTTAAAGTTTTTTACATGTGTTTTTATTGCATTAGTTACGCTATGGTTTTTGTCTCTTTTTGGGTATGTCATGCTTTAAATAAAGCTGCCTTGTTTTTGATACTTCCTGGTATGTTGCTGCTACAGGACCTCATGTATTTTTACCTTCGAATTTTCCGCATCTAAAGCAAACCTGTCAGCAGGATTTTGCAGGCATTGTCAGGTCGGCGCCTTTACACTGATTAAAATGATACCTGGGTTGATGAAATCAGTCTTGTGGTAGATGCTACTGCACAAGTGCTGCCGCCTTTTCGCCGAAGACAATTTTTTTTCCCAACAAAATAGCACAGGCGCAGTAGCATCTGCGCAAGTGCCGCCGCCATTTTGCTGCAGCCAATTTTTTTTTCTCCAACAAAATTACGACGACGCATGCGCGGTAGCACCTATCTACAAGTGATAGAGGCTACTGCACATGCACCGCCACCATTTTGCTGTAGTCACTTTTTTTATTTTTAAAGACCAGAATATGAACTGCGCAAGCGCAGTATTTAAAATAGGAGGCAGGTCACTAAAGGATCAGTAACCTGTCATTTAAGCCCATAAGGATGAATATGAGAACAGAGCACCACACAAAGACCGGCCGCCCCGAAGGACAAGAATCTCATTAACTGAAAACTACAAATACAGATTAAACCACAACCACAAGATGGATTTCATCAACAAGGTATCATTGTAATCAGTATCAGAGCGCCAATCTGACAGTGTCTGTAGTTTACTTAGCAAAATTCTGATGACAGGTTGGGTTTCATAAAATTTTATGTGGAAAATCCTCACATAAACGCCATGAAAGCCGCCTGAAGAATGGTCAGATAACGTCTTTTAACTGCTTCATGTCTTTTGAAGCCTGAAGTGGGTAAAATTAGCTCAAAAAGACTGAACATGTGCACAGAAAGTTGTTTTGACACTGCAGAGCATATGTTCATTCTTTTTAGGCATTTTTAAAGTGCCTTTTCAGGAAGGTTGACCTACCTAACAAAGACATCATGTGCACAGAAAGTGCACAGAATGTGCCCTTACTCCTCCTTCACACAGTGTTTTAATGCAATTTAAAATGAATGTAAAAAAGCACCCTCAGTGTGAAGCTTTTTTTACTGATTATTTTTACATACAATTCAGAGTTATATTTTTGTATTATTTTTTTATCATGATATAAATTCCATCTACTCCAAAAACGCCATTAACCAAAACAATGTGGACACTTTCATACTTTACTTGATATTCAAACATCTGTCATCAGAAAAAATACAAAACAGCACTTAATTATGTGAGATAAACTGGCCTTAAATAAATATTCTTTTCATGTGGCTCTGAAACTAATTCTCAAACCAATTACCCTCACCAATTGGGAAGCATACTGGTATCATAAAAAACCTCATTAATCACTGACCATCTGTTTTCATGGATGTTCTCCCAAAGGACTTTAAAAGAGTCAAGATGAGGCCTAGTCATCAGTCATTGATTATTATCAATTGTTATTTAAAGAGAACCTGTGAGCAGGATTTATCCCTATAAACTAAATGCATGGCCATAACTGTGTTGTGATGCTGATTAATATGATACCTGATGTAAAGAGATCTGCTCAGTGGCTGATGAATACTCACCTTATGAAGTCTTCATAAAATGACGTCTTCTGTGCTTCTCTGTGCTTATGGGCAGGACGTTGGGGCAGGGTTTCTTCTTGTTCTCCGCGCCCCCACCAACCTCCTCTGCATCTTGTGCAGGTCACTGATTATTCAGTGATCTGCCTCCTTTTTAAAATTCTGCGCCATTGCCATCATTGTGTGTGTGGTGCGTGCGCAGGTCTTCAGTAAAATGGCGCCGGAGGCAGAGCATGGGCAAATCAAGATTTAGGTTAGTAAATTTATCACCGAGCCGAAATATCGATCCACTGTACATGCAGAAATAGGTGAGTATAATCTTTTTTTAAATTTTTTTATTCTTATTACTGTGCAGCGGGGGATAAAAAAAAATGGTTAATTCTGCATCAAACTTTGAAATTTCACTCCTTGTAAAGTCACATCCCTAAAGTATTCCAGTAGAAGTGGAAGTGGTCATCAGAGTTTGTGACCTAACCCATCAGATGGGAAAAGGGGAGGTACAGTAAGGGTCCTGTGTCACGCAACCTGTAGGAAAGGTTAAGTGCAAGACGAAGGAATAAGGGAAAGGGAACCAAACACTAGGGAAGGGGGCAGTGAAGACCCCTAGACAGATCTAATATCACCCTGTCTGCCCTATCGTCCCTATATAGGTTCCACATCTATCACCGAGTAGGAAGCCTAATCCCTACCTGACCCTAGCACCAGCAAGGACAGGATACGCGCTAGTCTATCTCCACTACCACTAAAGACAGATGGGATACACAAACAAGGGGAAAATTTAGCTTGAGTAGACTCAAGAGAGAAACACGGACGTCCTTCAAACACCAGAGAGGAAGATAGCTGACGGCTATAGCTCCAAGCTGCAACAGAGAACTGGAAATAGAAATATCAAACGCACCTTTGCAGCAGCAAGCTGGAAGTTATAAAACCCCGGTTCAGGTGTGTCAACTAGAGTCGGCGGAAGGTTGCCACTGAGTCCTAGAGTCAGAAGGCTAAGGAAGAAGTCTGCAAAGCAAACTGCTGAGACCTTCTGCAGTCAGATGCAGAGCGACGGTCTGCAGCCTTTGACATACGCATGACATCCTGTTACCTTGGTCTATGAGCCATGTAGGGTTGGGTGGGGAGATGCCATTGGCTTCATTTGCTTCAAAATACTTTGTCCCGGCCCTGGCTGTTAGCGCCTGTGCACGATCTGTGCTTGCCCCTGAAACACGATCCCGGTCACGGTTTGCCAAATCATCACCGTTAAAATTTCCCTTAGAATCTCTATCCTGAATTCATATATTGAGATATTCTTTATACAAGCTGTACTGTTTAAAAGCCTGTTTAAATAAGATATTAATAAATCACATTACTATTCAGTGATATTACTACAGAAAGATGACAATGTCTCATTCACTCTCATGTAAAACAGATTTTTTTTGTCACCATTAATAAAGGAACAAGTTTTACAAAAGCATAAAGAATAAGAGGCTCATAACAGACTAATCAATATGTAAAACCACTGAACCAATCCTCTCATGTCTGAATACTTGGGCAAACAACCTTGAAAACGAAGCAGCGGGGAAACATTTTAGATCCTGTTTCAGTGTGCATATAAATTTTAATGTACAGTATGAGATACAGGGAAAGTGCTAAACCACTAAATATAATCCATCACTCACATGTACAGTACATAGGTCACATTAACAATATAGGGTTATAGTATACTAGATGGAGGCCCGATGCTATCGCATCGGGAGGGTGGTGATGTCCCGATGGGGGCTGGCTTTGCAGCACTGAGAATCTCTTACGTGTGAATCTTGAGGTTTAAGTCAAGGCCATAAAGCAAGGTGAAAGTAGTTGAGTCTAAACTTCCACCAATTCAGAGACTACTGGCATACACGTCACAGCATCTGTCAAACTGTGACGCAGTTCATAAATAAACAGATATATCTGAGTATGCGCTCCCTGGGTTCGCGCATGCACAGTTAATGTGCCAAGCCACCGTCATCTGCCTCTACAAAGATGGCCGTCTGATTTACTGTGCCTGAGCAGTGAATCATTTTCCTACGGCTGCCCGGTGGGGAGGGTGCCTCGGTGGCTGGGATACCAGCGGCGGCCTGGATCCCAGCAGTGGTCTGGATTCCAGCGGGGGCTGGGATCCCAGCGACAGCCTGAATCTTAGTGGTGGGGTCCTTGTGGCGTGGGGTTCTTGCGGCGAGGGAGTCCCAGCAGTTTGGCACTGCGCAAGGGCCTGGTACCACCAGCGGGTGCAATATTGGAATACCCATCACTTGGGTATTCCAATATGGCGGTCGGCGTACTTTCGGTGCAGCGCGGTGGATTGTGGGATTCGAGACGGAAGTGGATGACAGACAATTTTAAGGTAATTATAAAAAAAGATTTGGGCGCGCTTGGCCCTCTTAAGTGTAGAAAAGAAACAGACTGGCTGGATGAGTGGGGGAGAGGGAGGCTGGTTCTCCCTTAAAGAGTAATTGTTGTATTCGTTTTTATTTCATAAATATACTTGATTTTCAGATTGGACCAGCTACTGGCAGTATCTAGTTGGTAACATACAAAAACCTGCTTGTATAGTTGTCCTTAAACAATGAGCAATATACTCCAAATTATGATCATATGGAAAATATGTTCACATAATAAGAGATCCCCAAAAGCCGTGCTGACAGACTTATACGCTGCAATAAATCTCAAAGCTGGTGGCAGTGCGGTATGTTTCAAATTGCCTACAGCAAGGCCAGGCAAAAAAGGGACCTCCTACCAAGAGATCAACACAAATAGTACAAGTGGTACCTGCTGGAAAAATATATGCCGCTACAACGGCAACTAACCTGCTGAATATCTATTCCCCGCTCCCCTGCTGGAGCTGCAAATGGCGATAGGTAGACGAGCCCTCACTGGATCAAGAAGAGCGCGCAGAGCCAAGAAAGCCCCGGCCGGTGACGTCCCTGGAGAAATTAAGTTCTCCGTCTTCTCACCTGTGATAGGATTCTCTCATGTGCGAGAATTGGATCACACAAAGGTGACACTCGGCTCAAACCCTGGAAGAGTCTAATCCAAGGGCCATTAGCATGATCGGCCTGAGTTGAACTCTTTAAGGATTACCAGCACTTCCTCCAGAGACTCAGAAGTGTACTCCTGTTATAAGATGCAGTACATTCCTGTTGTCATTTACACCACTTTTGGAAAGTAGCTATAACTACATGCTGTGCCCAGTCCATGGGCCTTTGTCTGCAGCTAGACTCGTATGCAATGGTGGGAACATTATTTCCACAATTCCTGTACATGCAATTTCTTAGGGCCCAGGATTGGAAGGGCAAGTTCACAACACAAATGTATCTGTCAGATGCCACAGACGACAATTTTGTCATTCAAGGGGTTTAAAGTGTTTCCCATTTTATCAAAATAAATAATTTAATAGAAAAGCTCTGCAATTATAGGATATCTTCTTCATGAAATCAGTGGTTTATAAACAATGTTGCAGAGAGCAGGTCACAAGGCAATGGCGGCTTCACGTATAATCACACTTCTAGCCAATTAGTGCTGAAATTCCACCCAATTCTCAGGATCCTTGTTTTCTCGGAGTAAGTTCATACATCCTTGTTTACATTCCTAGTTCGGTACATTTGTTACCATTGTACAAAGTCCAGGCAGTCTGTCAGTTTAATAGGCTGGACTTTGACGAGAGACTGGTTATTTGCACTGATACATTGTAGCAAACAATCGCAAAAGGAGAAACATTTGTGACTATCTATAAGGCCGGTTTCACACGTCAGTGGCTCCGGTACGTGAGGTGACAGTTTCCTCACGTACCGGAGACACTGACTCACGTAGACACATTAAAATCAATGTGTCTCTGCACATGTCAGCGTGTTTTCACGGACCTTGTGTCCATTTGAAAAACACGGAGACATGTCAGTGTTCGTGGGAGCGCACGTATTACACCTCCCATAGGGGTGGAGCCGCATATTCATCACTGTAATGCGCGGCACCACGTGACCGGTAATACAGGAGAAGCTGCGGCGAGGAGAAGAAGCAGCGAGGGAGCCGGGTAAGTATTTTATTAACAGCGGAGGGGCGCACAGGGGGTGGGAGGGGGTTGGGGACAGGGATCTTTTTTTTAAACACCAAAAAAAAAGATTTTTCATATCTTCTCTCCAGCGAACGCTGCTGGAGAGAAGAAATGAATGGCGGCTTCAGCACCAGATGCAGGGGACAGCGCTTAACTGTAGCGCTGTCTCCTGCACGATGCGTGTGGTACCCAGTCGGCACACGGGCGCCGCACATGTACCACACTGATGTGCCACGTGAGCACACGGACACGGATAATTCCGGTACCGATTTTTCCGGTACCGGAATTATCTGGACGTGTGAGACTGGCCTAAGACTGTATCAAAACTAATTTGATGAGCACTGTAAAAAAAATAAAAAAATCATCAATAATATTGCATTTTCATATTACTGATACACAAGAAATGAAATAAAAAGCGATCAAAAAAGTCAAATAGAAAAAACAAATATTGCTGAAAACATCTCTCCCCACAAGGAATGCAGCACATAAACTGAATATTTTTTCTATGTGTGGCCCAGTTACCTGGCCGAATTTGAGACCTCTGCTCTGTCATGTCCCCCCTTTCACCAATGTTCTCCACCATCAGTCATACCCAATTCTGGCTGCCAAGTTTACCTTGCTGTTGGCTATGAGTAGGCATGGCAGGATAGAATGTAGGGTGGACTGGAGTAGATGGCAGGGACTTCGCACGCATGATAGGACCACTAATGCCACATTGTAGCCCACAGAAGCCGGCATGTCGTGGACCACTTACCACCAGACTGCTTCTTTACCATGCACATTATACATTACTGATGGCCGACACTGTGATGCCAGCGACACTCCTGCATACCGCTGCTTGGCGAGACTCTAAGCTCATCAGTTTGGCACTGACCTTTTCAGCGATTAAGGAAATGAGACGATGGGTGGAGGTAACATAGTAACATAGTTAGTAAGGCCGAAAAAAGACATTTGTCCATCCAGTTCAGCCTATATTCCATCATAATAAATACCCAGATCTACGTCCTTCTACAGAACCTAATAATTGTATGATACAATATTGTATGATACAATATTGTTCTGCTCCAGGAAGACATCCAGGCCTCTCTTGAACCCCTGATGCATTCGGCACGATGTTCCTGACTACTAGATGTAATTTGTGGCTGGAGATTCATGGACTATGAAGCCGTTTTAAAGTTAATTCAGCCTGAATCTATCAACAGGGTGTCAGACGCAGCAAAGGTTATTCCAGAGAAACTCCTGATGGCAGCAGAACATTTCCTTGGTATTTAGAAGGAAAACGCGCCGCTCGGCTTATAATTAAAAAAGTGCAACCTCATCCAGCAGATATTGGAACAGTGGCATTTACCTGGGTGGGTTATCATTAAATAGTGTGGAGTTAATGGCTGTACTTATTCACTGCGCTTCTTGTTAAGTTCAATTACAGTCTTTTCAATGATACTCATTCTTCATTCCAGCTTGTGGCCAACACAAGCGACTGACTGACGGAGGAGCGGGGAGCAACATAACATATACTGCATGAAGAAAAGAACTAGGACATGCCGAATGACCCCAAAATAAGTCTATGGGGCCCATACTGCCCCTCTGTATGCCAATGATTTCCTATGTGGCATGCAGTGATCTGGGGAATATTTCCATATAAGCATTACTATAGCTGTTTATTTATTAATGTCTCATCAGGATATAGCAGATGGGGTCCCACATTTGAGACAAACCCCCTACGAGTCAGAGCAGAAAGAAAGAAAGAAACGAGAGTGCGGATCTAATAAGATGGACTCGGCCAATCATCGGAATGCCCGCGGCGTAATTCAATATTTCCCCGGCATCTTCTCGGAAGTGGGACTTTCTTATCACCCATCCTGAATGGCTATGGAGAAGGGCATATCTAGTGACAAGTACATGTCAATGTACAGAAATGAAGAAGCAGACGAGATTTAGACATGTCCTTACTCACAGCCATGGCTCCAGCATAAAACATCTATCGGTTACAATGCATGCTGCACTTCTAGACAATGATAATGGAGCTCAATGACAAAAGAGTTATTCTGACAAGATTGCTTTCTTGATTTCCTAACTAATCAGATTGATTTCTTAAAGACAAAAATAAAGTACCGTATATCAATAGAAAAGACAATTCTATTTCTGCAATTGCAATGTGAACAGAAAAAGGTTAAAAAAGTGAAGAAACCGTCCTCGCTGATCCCTACCTCAGGCATTGTATGTCCTGACACTGGTCCCAAACATTACCACAGACCTGTCATCCCTGAATCTATGCTGCATCTTGGACTGGGGGTATATCTGGACCACTGTGTACCACATTATTGAAATTAAGTATTATTCTAGAAATCTTATCAGCATTTTAAGAAATTGCTTAAATGAATTCTAAACACAGAAAATGAACAAAAATTTAAAAAAATATCAACAATTCATTTTTATTCCTATTTAGTCGTATATTTTAATTAAAACTGAGAACTACAAATCTAAAAACTACAGTCATATCCCCCTTCTCCTCCTGTGTATGGCTGTAAGACAACTGTCTGCGATAGTCTCCCTGCTGTGCCGCCTGTGTAGAAAGGCAAAACATAGCCAAGCTGAGATCCCTTGGCTAAGGTGGCGGGGCTTCAGTCAGCCACAAGCTGATGATGATCAGCAGGATATTAAAGTGGTGGTCTGCTAGCTAAAATATCCTTTCTACATATTATTTTGACACCATAATCACTTTTGTAATTAGCTTTATTATAAAATGCCCTACATCTCTTCCTATTCTACTAATCCCTACATTTATTTGTTTTTACTTCACTTCCTATGACGTTTCATTTCAGGGGAGTCTAAATGGGATGTCACAGGAGGCTGGGGCTGCACTTATTTCCTCACAGCATCTATCAACCCCCCCAAAACAGGACGTCATCAGGGGGCGGTGCTGGGATTATGTACTACAATGTCTTCCACCTCTGCCCTCTGAAGATGTCCTGCCATGGCGCTGATAGAAGCAGTGGGAGAGGCGAGAGCAGTGCTGGCACCCAGCCTCTATCTCCACCACAGCTTCTAACGATCAAACTAGACGTTTTCAGGGGGTGGAGATGGAAGCAGTAAGTGACACTAGCACTGTACCATAGCTTCTAGTCACCGCCCTAAAACAAATGGTCATTAAGGGGTGGTGCATGTATCACTCACAGAGCTTCTATCACCACCCCTAATGATGATTTATTTGACGGCGGTGACCAAAGCTGTGAGGTAGTTAATGCCCATACATGCATTTTTCTCCCAAACTTAGGCTACGTTCACATTTGCGTTGCTGGGCGCAGCGTCGGCAACGCAACCAACAACGCAAATAGACAACGCAGCGTTTTGCGACGCATGCGTTCTCATAGGATCTTACAGAGCAGGAATTTCGGCGCAGGAAAAACGCTGCAAGTAGCGTTCTCTGCTCCCTCTCTGTGCGTCAATATGACGCATGCGTCGCAAAACGCTATACAACGCATACCGGCGCATGTCCATGCGCCCCCCATGTTAAAGATAGGGGCGCATGACGCATGCGTCGGTATGCGTCGCCGACGCTGTGCCCAACACCGCAAATGTGAACGTAGCCTTAAAGGGTTGTGGAATCTTCTACTATCACAAGCACACTGCTCGTCTGCCTTCCAGAATCTTTCCTGCCAGGAAACTTGTGTTCTAGATGGACGGTTTAGCCACTGGTGTGAACTGTGTGCTCTATCATGTTGCAAGCAGAGGCAGGTTTTACTTTGCAGCATTGGAAAAGCACAGGAAGATTGAAGCTGATCAGCGATCTACTTTGTTGTCTAGCATACCAACTTTTCTCTGCAGCTAAGAGTTTCAAGGGCTGCAGTTCTTGCCTAGGAGACTGGCTACCTCTGACTGCAGCAATGGCCTCTAACCTAAGCAAAGAGCCATAAACTCAAAAATTAGGAGGTCCTCAATTCTTGAGAATGTAAATTGCAAAGCTGGCTGTATTTACAAGCACTTTTCAATTTTACCCAGGCTTTGGAATAGCAAAAACCTGCTGACAGATTCCCTTTAAGATGAGACAACCCCTTTCAATTGCCCTGACTACATACATGACTTTGAAGTGTCTATTTATTTAATATGGACAATATCACTTAAAAAATACAGAACTATCTATAAAGTAAATCTGATTTCACCATGTAAAAGCATACATTATCAACCCCTTCATGCAGCAGCCCATTTTCGTTTTTACGTTTCAGTTTTTTGCTCCCCTTCTTCCCAGAGCCATACCTTTTTAGCGCTTTTACTGTGGGATGATTTGCACTTTTGAACAACACCATTGGTTTTACCATTTTGTGTACTGGAAAACTGGTAAAAAATTCCAAAAAAAAAAAAAAAAGTGCAATTCCACAACTGTTTTTTTTTTTTTTTTTTTTACCATGTTCACTAACTGCTAAAGCTGACCTCCTATTATGATTCTCCAGGTCGTTATGAGTTCATAGACACCAACCATGCATAGGTTCTTTTTTATTTAAGTGAAAAAAAAATCCAAAGTTTGTTTAAAAAAAAATAAATAAATTGTGTCATTTTTCGACTCGTAGAGTCTACATTTTTCATGATGTATGACTGGGTGAGGGCTTATTATTTTGTGTTCCAAGCTGCCATTTTTAATGGTACCATTTTGGTGCAGATACATTATTGCATTTTAATGAAATGTTGCGGTGAAAAAAAACACCTTAATTCTGGCGTTTTTTTTTTTCGCTACGCCGTTTTCCGATTTGATAAATTCTTTTTATATCTTGATAGATCGGGTGATTCTGAAGGCAACGAATGGGGGGGGTGATTGGAATTTTTATATTTTTGTAATATTTTTAAAAACTTTTTTTTTTCATTTTTCACTTGCTTCAATAGTCTTTATGGGAGACTAGAAGCGGCAGTACTCGGATTGCCTTTGCTATATACAGGAAATGATCAGATCGCCTGTGCATAGCAGAAATGATCACTTGCTATGAGCGCTGACCGCTGGGCGGCTCTCATAGCAATCCGGCAATGACAACCACAGGGGTCTGCCACAGACCCCTGGTTGTCATGCCAGCCCATCGGCAACCTGCGGTCATGTTACAGGATGGACGGGATTAATGACACGCTTCTGGTGCGATCACATTAGATGCCGCTGTCAAACATTAACAGCGGCATTTAACTGGTTAGGGGCACATGTCAGACATTCAAAACAGCTGACATGTGGACTCAGCGTCGGAGCCCACATCAAAGGGAGAGATACGACATGCGCAGTACATGTGCGGCGCACGTTGTGAAGGGGTTCAATTGATTTCTTAAGCTTGATAAAGGTGTTGTATTTGCTGTGAAAATCCAGGTCAGAATGATTGAGCAGTCATGATATGAAGATGAGCATTTGATGATTCTGAGCCCAATTACAGAATAAAATCTCTCATGAATCTAAGTCTATTCACTCTCTGCTACCCACCCAGGGTGACTGACAGCTGCAGCTTGTACTGAGCAGTGTAAGATCTTAGCGGCAGGAGGGACAGTGAGGCGCTTTCAATCAGGTCAGATGGGAGTAGATTGAGTAAGGGTATGTGCACACGCTGCGGATTTTGCTGCGGATCCGCAGCGGTTTCTCATGCGTTTACAGTATAATGTAAACCTATGGGAAACAAAATCCGCAGTGCACATGTGGAAAAAACGCGCGGAAACGCAGCGGTTTACTTTCTGCAGCATGTCAATTCTTTGTGCGGATTCCGCTGCGGGTTTACACCTGCTCCAATAGAAAACTGCAGCTGTAAACCCGCAGCGGAATCCGCAATAGAAACCGCGATAAATCCGCAGGAAAAACCGCAGCGGTTTTGCACTGCGGATTTATCAAATCCGCTGCGGAAAAGTCCGCAGCCCTCACAGATATGTGTGCACATACCCTTATGTGTATAAGGGTATGTGCACACATACCTTACCAACGCTTAACGGACAGCGTTGCACGGCGAAATTAACGCCGTGCAACGCGTCCGTTAGCGCGCCCATTCACGGCAATGGGAACGCGCAGCACTAGCCGGTGTTTGCTGGCGCGCCGCGGACGCTGCTTGCTTCCGTTCCCCGCTCTCGCAGATCGGGGACCGCGACCCCAGGACGCTACCGCGTTACCGCGACCCCAGGACGCGGCCCCATTAAAAACATTGCGTTAGCGCAACCCGCTAGCGCTAGCGCTAAACGGGTTGCACTAGCGCAATGTGACCCTAGCCTTATACTTTCTTAAAGGATTATACAGCCATTCTGACATGGATTATCAAAGCAAATACCCCAGCCTTATCAGGTCTAGGATATCTATATAGTGATGTATGCAATTTGTACTGTGAAATCTGGTAACAGATCCAGTTTAAAATGCTGAGCTAATATGTACCTGTTTGTAAGAAAACAGATTACCAATAACGTATTCAGCCAGGTTCGATGATTTACAACGAGGTTCAAGGCACAAAAGACTAAACAGACAGAAAACAAAATACGGCTTAAAAAAAATCATTGACATAATTTATTCACTAAATTCTTGCGAGTGGCGTGAACTTTCCACCTATTAATGTACTACACAACAACAGCTTCTAAAACACTTTTAATCAGTATTGGATTAACCAACAGGAAAGCTACATCCATTCTAATTTCATTGCCACGCACGGGAAAACTGGTTTGATTTAAAGTTCTAATCAGAAGCTTTTGTGCGTCGTCTCCAAGCGGTTTTGCATTTGGACTATTTTAAAGACTGGCTCGGTGCATTAAATGTCCATAACATTGCACAGTAAACTTCAAAGCACCAACTGCAAATTATTCTGCCTTTCCTTTAGAAGTCGCCTAAAAGACCTTCTGCTGAGCAGAGATAACAGCCGTGCTTTTGATTTGTAGTCTTTTGTGTTGGTCACTGACAGTGTTTATATATTTAGCAGACACGGCTAAAGTTCCCGGATTGCAGTAAAGATCCAGAAAGCCCTATCTCTTGAAAAATAAGAATCTCTATCCACAAATGATTTACTTGCCATACGGCCAATATAGTAGTGACTATTACAGATACGTGTGCCGATCCATAAAACAGAAGGGTCAGATATAGAATATAAATTGGTAAATTTATTTGATATGGAAATCTGATTTTTGAAATGTCATTTTTTGTTAACGTTTGTATACGGATGATTCGAGCAATTCTAGCTGTTGGGGACCCTATTTCTCCACTGACTCCTACATGAAAGAATCAGAATCACAACCATTATACTGTAAGTGTCTCCAGAGCTTTCATTCTGAAAGAAAAGCTATCAAGAGTTCTTTACCGCAACAAAGAAATGCGGAACGCCGGCATTACCTTAGAGATGTCAGTTCTTGAAGATCACTTGCAAGACACCGGCATGTTTTTTTTCTTAAGTACACCCATGACAACCTTCCCTGCCCTATGTGAATTGATTCCATATCTGCATAAATATCTTGATACTTTCTCCAATAGTAGACTTTACTACTTAATAAACAGCAAAATATAATTTTCTGTATACCGCAGCCTAATGCCGGCTGTCGAAAAGCAACGAGACATACAGCCTCGAGGACTCAAACATATCTTTCGAGCACGCCGAAGACCCTCTGTTAGCACCCAATAATGCTCGGATAACACCTTACCTGAGCACGTTGCCTCATCACTAATAGTAATCACATCCCATCAAGCTTCATTTATACTGATTGTGGGATGATATTTTAATAGCTTTGGACCAACTCCTGTAAAAGGGTTGTCCGGAACTAACAAATGGATGACTTATCAGTAACCTAAGAGGAAGATATACAGAACTTCCCCACAGCTTACCAGAGGGCAAATATACTGGTCTGGATGTTACAGCATTGTTGGGTGGAATGATCTTTTCCTTTGCACATAGGATCATCGTTCTTGTCAGCACATCTTGTGTAAACAGGACTTGCGCGGTCGAGAAGAATGGCATGCTATGCACACTAAATGATCTATCTTTGTTTTCGCCGCCGTTCCCGTCGGTCTTTGGTGAAAAGTGACCTGCTCCCAGCTCCATTGTTTCATGGAACGGCGTGGCGGTCACTTTACAATACAAGTCTACTTGAGCCTCGTTTGGGCTCTCATAGACTTGCACTGCGCTTGCATGACGCAGGGGGACCCCAGCGGCATTGAAAAAAATGTGAAGACACCAGAGGTGAGTATATGACTGGGACTTGGATTTAAAGCGCCACCCCAGCCCTGAAAAACAAACAAACGCTGAAGTGATGCTTTAAGTGGGAAAAGAAATGTAAGGAAACATGAGGAAGGCCAGCATTCACATCTGATGACTTCTCATTCTGTTATTAACATTACACATCGACTGACCCATAAAAAACACATTACCCCGGAGTAGAGGGAAATGTTCCGCGGACATCAGCATAGAAGCAAAGTGATAACAAGCGTGGCATGTGATACTTCCACTTCGTAAACCAGCTATGGACCTCCTAAATGTAATCCCTGCTCGATGACAGCATTCAAATAACACTATAATAATAGCAATGTTCTCACAGATCCAACGTGGAGATACCAAGAACTGACATCAAGCTGTTTTAGTCTGGATAGTGAAAACAGTCACTGGGGGAAAAGTTTGCCCTTTCTCATGGCCCAAGATCTTACATTCCAGAGAGCACAGCCACCCAGACCGTTGGGTCTTCTTACGTGAATTTAGGACACACAAATAAAGAATCATGACCGCATTATGTCAGCACTCTGCATACGCTGAGAAATGCCCACATGTAACAAGACAAGATCTTTTCATTTCTATTTATATTTCAGGGTATAGTCTAAATATTCAATATACCAGTATATAGACAACAGCCAGCCCTAACATTAAAACCACTCACAAGACATGAACAATCATCTGCATGCAGCACGGGCGCGAGTCAAGGTGAGGAATGTATTAGTCTGGAAGTGCACAATCAATTCATGAAGATAATTTGACCGAAAGCAGTAAAAATTAGAAAATATATGGATCTGAAAAGTGCCAATGGCCGAATAGCTGTTCCACGTATGTTGTGGTTGGTACCTATCACAAGGATTCTAAGGAACAACTGCTGGTAAGCCACCATCCGGGTCATGGGCACTGAAGGCTTAATGATGTGTCTGGTAGCAAAGGCTCACTCACCTGGTTTCCTGGTTTGATCTTACCGAAGCACAAATTGATGGTCAAAGTTACAGGGAACCCATCATCTTATTCATGCGGCCCAAACTGAAGAATGAATGAGATCCCTTGTGTGTACATAAGGAGAGACCTGTCAGCCACCTGCAGCAACACTGGAAATAGATGGTCGGCTGTACTCACCTCTGAAACACTGGAGTGTATTGCAGAATACAAGCCTTTGCAGAGACAGTCCTGTTGGAGTGGATATGAAGACCAGCTAGTGCTAAAAGCACCTAAAATGGGAACATGAGTATCAGAACTGGACCATGGAGCAAGGGAGAAGGTGGCCTGCTCTGATAAATTATGTTGTCTTTTACATCATGTGGACAGCCATGTATATATCTATCACTTACCTGGGGAATAGTTGGCACCAGAATGAGAGGAAGGCAGGGTAGAGGAGGATTGGGATGCTCTGGGTAATGTTCTCATAGGAAGTCTATGATTCATGGGATTTTGAACTCCATTTGCCTCATTATATTGAGAGGTACCTTCGGAGTTCCATCTCAGCCACAGGTTTTGGGGCTTTAGACGGAAATCTCTGTAGGAAACAGCCTAAAAAATAGGGTGAAACAAGCCTGTGATTGAACATACTAATCTGCCACATGCCC
This sequence comes from Ranitomeya imitator, assembly GCF_032444005.1. Lineage (NCBI taxonomy): Eukaryota > Metazoa > Chordata > Amphibia > Anura > Dendrobatidae > Ranitomeya > Ranitomeya imitator. The sequence continues at coordinate 494,109,485 of NC_091286.1, read as the reverse complement.
AAATGGCTTTCACAATTTGCAATAACAGAGGGTAAAATCTGCAACCTATCCCAGGCTGCAGAATTATCCCCATATTAACCATGAGGATAATCACAGTGATTTTGCAACAAACGAGGACTAATGACTCATGCAATAAGTTAGACTGGGAAATCAGGGCTGTACCATTACATTTCCCACACTGGGAAATCTGTTCTGAGCTATGGTGTGTACTTCTTTTATTTGAGTGTTGCTGCCTGCTAATGATTGGTCAACATTTTACAGGGGGGAAAGTACACGCCCCCAGTGAAAATGCTCTGATAAAATTCACTTGGACTTATAGGGAATCTGTTAGTAGAATTGTCCCTCCTAATCCGACTATATGGACATGCAGGTCATGGGAAGCTGAATAAAATGATATCTTGACATCTGTGATCTGATGTCTCATTCCAGAGAAATCCATATTTTCTTATATGTAAATGACCTCTTCCAGGCTATGGGCAGGCGTTGCCTGGAAGATAACTCTGCGTTGTTAGGCATACGTCGCAATGCGTCGTTTTGGAGAAAAAACGCATCCTGCAAAGTTGCCCGCAGGATGCATTTTTTCTCCATTGACTTGCATTAGTGACGCATTGCGACGTATGGCCACACGTCGAAGCAGAAGATTGATAGCATTAGAGACAGTTTTGGTCAACAACCCCCAGAGCCCTTCCTTCCGATTTCCCAGCCCTCCACCTCCAAAACCAACTTCTCCACCATTACAGAAGACGGACTCTCCACTCTACTCTCAAGATCGCATCTCACCACCTGTGCACTTGACCCACTCCCATCCCACCTCATCCCAAACCTCACCACAGTCTTCATCCCAACCCTAACCCATCTCTTCAACCTATCACTAACAACTGGTGTTTTCACCTCAAGCTTTAAACATGCCTCCATCACACCTATCCTCAAAAAGCCCTCTCTTGACCCATCCTCTGTATCTAGCTATCGCCCTATATCACTTCTCCCCTATGCCTCCAAACTACTGGAACAACACATTTACCTTGAACTGTCCTCCCATCTCTCTTCTTGCTCCCTCTTTGACCGCCTACAATCTGGCTTCCGGTCACACCATTCCACCGAAACTGCCCTAACTAAAGTCACCAATGACCTCTTAACCGCCAAAAGCAAGCGACACTACTCTATCCTCCTCCTCCTCGACCTGTCGGCTGCCTTTGACACAGTGGACCATTCCCTATTATTACAAACCCTCTCATCCCTTGGCATCGCAGACTTGGCCCTATCCTGGATCTCATCATACCTAACAGACAGGACATTCAGCGTCTCCCACTCACACACCACCTCCTCACCTCGCCCCTTATCTGTCGGAGTCCCACAAGGTTCAGTTCTTGGGCCCTTGCTCTTCTCCATTTACACCTTTGGCCTGGGACAGCTCATAGAATCTCACGGCTTTCAGTATCACCTCTACGCTGACGACACACAGATCTACATCTCTGGACCAGATATCACCTCCCTTCTAACCAGAATCCCTCAATGTCTGTCTGCTATTTCATCCTTCTTCTCCGCTAGATTTCTAAAACTTAACATGGACAAAACAGAATTCATCATCTTTCCCCCATCTCACGCGACCCCCCCAACGAACCTATCCATTACAGTAAATGGCTGCCCACTCTCCCCAGTCCCACAAGCTCGCTGCCTCGGGGTAATCCTTGACGCTGATCTCTCCTTCAGACCACATATCCAAGCCTTTTCCACTCCCTGCCGCTTTCAACTCAAAAATATTTCACGTATCCGTTCATTCCTCAACCATGAATCTGCAAAAACCCTAGTCCATGCCCTCATCATCTCTCGCCTTGACTACTGCAACCTCCTGCTCTGTGGCCTCCCCTCTAACACTCTCGCACCCCTCCAATCTATTCTAAACTCTGCTGCCCGACTAATCCACCTGTCCCCCCGCTATTCCCCGGCCTCTCCCCTCTGTCAATCCCTTCACTGGCTCCCCATTGCCCAGAGACTCCACTACAAAACCCTTACCATGACGTACAAAGCCATCCACAACCTGTGTCCTCCATCCATCTGTGACCTCGTCTCCCGGTACTTACCTACCCGCAACCTCCGATCCTCACAAGATCTCCTTCTCTACTCCCCTCTTATCTCCTCTTCTCACAATCGCATACAAGATTTCTCTCGCGTATCACCCCTACTCTGGAACCCTCTACCACAACACATCAGACTCTCGCCTACCATCGAAACCTTCAAAAAGAACCTGAAGACCCACCTCTTCAGACAAGCCTACAACCTGCAGTAACCACCGATCGACCAAACCGCTGCATGACCAGCTCTACCCTCACCTACTGTATTCTCACCCATCCCTTGTAGATTGTGAGCCTTCGCGGGCAGGGTCCTCATTCCTCCTGTACCAGTTATGACTTGTATTGTTTAAGATTATTGTACTTGTTTTTATTATGTATACCCCTCCTCACATGTAAAGCGCCATGGAATAAATGGCGCTATAACAATAAATAATAATAATCCGTCATGCGACGGATGCGTCGTGTTTTTGGCGGACGCGACGCCCCCAAAAAGTTCAATGTAACTTTTTTTTGTGCGTCGTGACAGCCATTTTCGACCGCGCATGCGCGGCCGAAACTCCGCCCCCTCCTCCCCGCCCATCGCAATGGGCAATGGATGCGTTGTAAAACTGCATACGCTGCCCACGTTGTGCTACATTTAACACACTGTCCGTCGGTACGTCGGGCCGACGCATGGCGACGGCCCCGTACCGACACAAGTGTGAAAGTAGCCTAACACAGAAAAGTAGAACTGAACTTTGTCTTCTTTCAAACACATTTTTTGCAGCTCTTGAGTTCTGCTGTATTGTAACAATATTGCCAAACCCGGTCTGCCTGATGGAAGCTGAAGCTGAGAGGAACCTGCAGATGTGTCATGTCTAATCACACACAGCTCTGCAGTGAGATCAGGAGAGCAGAGAGCGGCCATTACACATCACACTGGTAACTCCCCCTTCATGTACAATAAGCTCTGGAGGCAGAGTTAGGCTACAGTATGTGCACACGATGCGGATTTTGCTGCGGATCCGCAGCAGTTTCCCATGAGTTTACAGTACAATGTAAACCTATGGGAAACCAAAAACGCTGTGCCCATGCTGCGGAAAAAAAGCGCAGAAACGCAGCGGTTTACATTCCGCAGCATGTCAATTCTTTGTGCGGAATCCGCAGCGATTTTACACCTGCTCCATAATAGAAAACCGCAGGAGTCAAACCGCAGTGGAATCCGCACAAAAGCCGCAGTAAATCCGCTATAAATCTGCAGGAAAAACGCAGTGTTTTTGCCCTGCGGATTAATAAAATCCGCTGTGAAAAAATCTGCAGAGGACCATTCTACGTGTGCACATAGCCTTATATTCCAGGCAGCGTCCACCCCATAGCCTGGAAGAGCTCATTTATATAAAGTGATAAAAGATGATTTACCCACAATGAGGCATCTGACATGAGGCACGCAGGGAGGACTGTTCAGCATTCTATAGCCTGTATGCCCATATTAATAGTATAGATAGGCCAAATGTGGTGCCACAGTTATCCCTTTAAAGTAAACTTAACTCATTAGGGGCCAAATACTTTTATTAAGTAAATAAATAATAATTCATTTGCCATGCAGCCACTATCAAGTATTAAAAATGTATTGGAAAGTCCTCTTTAAGGCCGGCGTCACACTCAGCGTATGCAAACACGGTCCGTATATTACGGCCGTAATACGCTGAAAAGTCCCGAAAATAGTGGTCCGTAGCTCCTCCATAGGCAGGGTGTGTCACCGTTTTTTGCGCATGGCATCCTCCGTATGTAATCCGTATGGCAGCCGTACTGCGTGTTTTTATCGCAGGCTTGCCAAACCAACATACGCCTATACAAGGGATCCATGTGTTAAAAAAAAATAAAAACATATATACTGTCTATATATATATATATATATATATATATATATATATATATGTCAGTAGACACATATATATATATATATTATTCCTTCATACAGCGCGAGATAGCAAAAAGCCGGTAATTCAATTACCGGCTTTTGCTTTCTCCTTCCTAAACCCGACATGATATGAGACATGGTTTACATACAGTAAACCATCTCATATCACCATTTTTTTTTGCATAATCCACACTACTAATGTTAGTAGTGTTTATCTGCAAAATTTGGCCGTTCTAGCTCTTAAAATAAAGGGTTAAATGGCGGAAAAAATTGGCGTGGGCTCCCGCACAATTTTCTCCGCCAGAGTAGTAAAGCTCCCAGGCTTTCTAGGAAAGTTCCCACGATCTATGAACAGCCAGCAGAGGGCGCCTCACCGCAAATGAAGCTAAATATAGATCATTGACCTATATTTCGCTTCATTCCCCGGGGTTTTGCAGCAAGGAGCAGCCTGCATTAGCGGAACTCCTTGCTGCAAAATGTTTTAACCCCTTCAGAAGGATTTACATCGTTGGACTTTACAGATCTGCGGAAGGTAAGTATATTGTTGGTTTATTATGTTTTTTTATTTACAGATCGAGGGTCTTCAGTGATTGGATTGGGCGTTAAATAAAATATTACAACAACCTTTGTTTTTATTTCATTAAAATAATTTTTAATAATGTGTGTGTGGTTTTTTTTAACCCTTTCATTCAATTGGATTAATAATGGATAGGTGTCATAATTGACGCCTCTCCATTATTAATTAGGCTTAATGTCACCTTACAATAGCAAGGTGGCATTAACCCTTCATTACCCCATATCCCACCGCTACACGGGAATGGGAAGAGAGTGGCCAAGTGCCAGAATAGGCGCATCTTCCAGATGTGCCTTTTCTGGGGTGGCTGGGGGCAGATGTTTTTAGCCAGGGGGGGCCAATAACCGTGGACCCTCTCCAGGCTATTAATATCTGCCCTCAGTCACTGGCTTTACTACTCTGGCGGAGAAAATTGCGCGGGAGCCCACGCCAATTTTTTCCGCCATTTAACCCTTTATTTTAAGAGCTAGAACGGCCAAATTTTGCAGATACACACTACTGACATTAGTAGTGTGGATTATGCAAAAAAATGGTGATATGAGATGGTTTACTGTATGTAAACCATGTCTCATATCATGTCGGGTTTTAGGAAGAGAAAGCAAAAGCCGGTAATTGAATTACCGGCTTTTTGCTATATCGCGGCTGTATGAAGTAATAATATATATACATGTATGTGTCTCACTGATATATATATATATATATATACCTATTCTATGTGTACATATTTATTCTACCTATTCTACTGTAAGCTGTCAGTGTGATTTTACTGTACACCGCACTGAATTACCGGCTTTTCTCTCTAACAGCGCTGCGTATTTCTCGCAAGTCACACTGCTGGTCCGTGTGTAATCCGTATTTTTGGGGCTTCCATAGACTTTCATTGGCGTTTTATTTGCGCAATACGGTGACAAACGCAGCATGCTGCGATTTTCTACGGCCGTAGAAAGCCATATAATACTGATCAGTAAAATACGGCAGATAGGAGCAGGGGCATAGAGAATAATTGTGCCGTATTTTTTGCGAGTTTTACGGACGTAGTTTCTGCGCTCTTACGTCCGTAAAACTCGCAAGTGTGACACCGGCCTTAGGGATTGTGCACCCAGTGGTATTAGGGTATGTGCACACGATGCGGATTTTGCTGCGGATCCGCAGCGTTTCCGCAGCTGCGGATCCGCAGCAGTTTCCCATGCGTTTACAGTTCAATGTAAACCTATGGGAAACCAAAAACACTGCACATGCTGCGGAAAAAAACACGCGGAAACGCAGCGGTGTACATTCCGCAGCATATCACTTCTTTCTGCGGATTCCGCAGCGGTTTTACAACTGCCCCTATGGAAAACCGCAATGAAAACCGCAGAAAAACCGCGGTAAATCCGCAGTGGTTTTCCACTGCGGATTTATCAAATCTGCTGAAATCCGCTGCAGAAAAATCCGCAGTGGACCTAGAATACGTGTGCACATACCCTAAGGGTATGTGCACACGTTGCGGATCCGCAGCGTTTTTTGAGATGCAGAAACGCTGCAGATCCGCAATTGATTTACAGTACAATGTAAATCAATGTGAAAAAAAATGCTGTGCACACTTTGCAGAAAATTCGCTGCGGAAACGCTGCGGTTTAAAAGAAGTAGCATGTCACTTCTTTTTTGTGAATCTGCAGTGTTTTTGTACCCATTCCATTATAGAAAACCACAGGGGTAAAAAACACAGCAAATCCGCAAGAAAACTGCAGCAAAAACGCACAAAAAACGCTGCAGAACCGCACAAAAAACGCGACAAATCCGCAGGTGCGTTTTCTGCCAGGAGAGGCAGAATCCGCACCAGAAATTCCTAAGCCTAATCCGCAACGTGTGCACTTACCCTTAGAGCTTGTAAAAGCTGTACAGAGCTGTAATACAGCACCAGTACAAGTATATGGGTCCTTAGGCTATGTGCACACAATGCGGATTAGGCGTTTTTTGTGCATTTTTGCTGCGGTTTTCTTGCGGATTTGCTGCGTTTTTAACCCTGCGGTTTTCTATAATGGATTGGGTACAAAAATGCTGCAGATTCACAAAAAAGTAGTGACATGCTATTTTCCGCAAAGTGTGCACAGCATTTTTTTTTCTCATTGATTTATTGTACTGTAAATCAATTGCGGATCTGCAGCGTTTCTGCACTGCAAAAACCGCTGCGGATCCGCAGAGAATCCACAACGTGTGCACATACCCTGACTGTCGACACCTTCATACACCTCTAATTTCATACAGATAGGAAAAAGATAATCATGGCAGGCTCCATCGGATGTCTTATGAACAAAGGAATTCTGGTCTAGATTTAATTACGGTAATATCTATTTATATACTGCACATATCAAAGCCTGTATGGCAGCACACAGAGGCTACACCGAGTCCGGCTGTGTAGTATTCGCCATATACACTAATGATTCTAGGTCAAAGTTTGGTTTAAAATAGTCAATTTTGCTCAGACCTGTTAGATGTTTTAGCCAATTGGCGACTATGTGAAGGGGTAACACAACATGGCTGTGTCCACTCCAAGAGCAAAACACTAAGCAGGCTGAGCGCTGAGCACGTACCCTGGCACAGAGCACCGTATATAGCATTAATGTAAACCATTCCAGAGCACAAGGAACAGATTTTTTTTTTTTTTGCAAAATAAACTTTTTTTTTTTTTTTTTGAAAGCTTCTTACTCATATCATTCTTAACAATCTCATCTTTGTCTTCTGCCAGAAGCTACCACAATGATGCATTATGTAAGATAATAAAGCGAAGCTGTTTATGTCGCCCACAAGCAGCCGCAGCATTTGCCGTACAATGTAAGTCTTCATTTGTTCCTATTCCTAAAGACTAAAACTCAGTGTGTGCCGCGGGTTATTGTGTCGGCTCGAAACGATATTTTCCCTTAAGTGAAATTACAAGTGCAACGTGGTGTAGAGATCTTATCGCAATGATGTAATGTCAGTCACAGACAATATATCAGCCATGGGTATTGACTGACGAGATACTGGCCAGGGAATTCTAACAGCTTCCAGCCGCAGAAGGACACGTGATACGACGGTTCCAAAAATCATATACGGTACTTACCGGTATTTCATTAGTCTCATCACTCCCCCAAAAGAAATCAGATTGTTAATGAGCACCTCACGAGAATTAGAAAATTACCACCAAATCCTGAAAGCACTCACTTCTTAGCCATGCCTTATGTGTATGCATGAGAACTACTGATCGATTCATAAGACCCCTAATCTTATGACTAAGAGTTCCAGCAGTCACACATCATATACAGGGGATAAGTGTTCCTGAGTTGATGAGAGTTGATCAATAAAAGATTCACCGGACCCTAGTCCAGCGGCCACATAGGTACTCTACGGCCACCGGACCAGAGACGAGCGGATCTCCTACTACCTGAGGCATTGGAGACACCTCTTGTGATCAGTAGCAGTGATGCATGACAATGTGAGGGTCTACAAATCAGAAGAGGCGCTGGACTGTAGGAGGTGCACATGAACTACTGACATGGCCACCGGGCCGGGTCCTGGGACTCTTCTCACTAAACTCTATTTTACACATTTTTATCGTGAATATAGCTCAGATTTCCAGGGACAGAGCTCTGGATCGCAGACTATTCGGGATTTTAGAGAGATTGGGTGATAAACCTTGAGGAGATTGTAAGAGCAGCCATACTGCTTGCCAACCAAATTTGGTATTACTCAAACTTGAAAAGTAAAGCCGAATTATGGGATTAGTCTTTAATTTTTTAATCAACAACCAAATGAACATCCAACACTGGAAAGCAAATAGTCCATAGATCACGTAGAAATAGGTTAATAGACAGAATTTAAACAATAGAGAAAAATAAAAAAAATCCCCAAAATACATATTTTTAGTGTTTTTTAGGTTCTCCTACGTCTACAATGTGTTACTAAGCTACTGCCGTATTGATATGTAATAAACAGATGTAGCTGGTAGAAAAAATGTGTGTGGATTTGTCACTAAATATGCCACACATGCATGTGAACATAAAGAACACGCTGGCAGTGGCCTACGCACGGCTGCTGACACTAATCTTTATTACTATACAGCCATTCACTGCGGCAAAAGCAAGATTTTAGTTGGAAAGGATCAACATTTGTTAGGCATTGCAGAACAGAAATTATTTGAGGTAAACATTAAAGGGGTTGTCCATTACTCAGACCACCCCTTCTCAATCCCTATATTCCCCCTTCTGAAATAACCCAAGGCTACATTCACCTCCAGTGATGATGGCACTGGCTCTCCCGGGGCTTGCGTGACATTGTTAGACCACGTGAGCCCTGCAGCCATTCAGCAGCCAATTCACTCACTTCCTTTGGACAAAATGGAGATCTGAAAGTAGTGAGAGCTGCTGCCGGTCTCGGAATTTCTCCGAATGTCACTTACTTTTGAAGGGAGAGTGAATTGACCGCCGATTGGCAGTAGGGCTCACCTGACATTGTTATGCCTTGGAGACCATGTGCCCACGTCCCAGGAATGGCGCCAGCACCGGAGGTCAGTATAGGTTATTTTATAAGGGGGACATAACAATTCAGAAGTCCAAATAATGGACATCCCCTTTAAGGCAATTTTCCAGGATGTCTTTTTTAACTTTTCCAATAAGTTTTACTCACCAACCAGAAGTGCAGTGCGGCTGACAAACTTTGCTCACAGTCTGCAGCGGTGGTGCATGTGACCGCTGCGGTCAATCCCTAGACTCAGCAGTTTAGTGCCGCCTACATCAGCAGGCAACGCTGACCCCCATGTTTTCTGCAAAGCACAAATCCTAGGAAGTACGGTATATCTTTTCTAAAGTTCTTAGGAGTAACTAACAGATTTGCCGGGGCTGTCATAATGTTTAGTGATCGCTTCTCTCCAGTCATGATCCCAGAAGTGCTGCAGCCGCCTCCTCATGTTAGATATGTTTATGTAACAATGGACAGAATAGCTGGTGCATCTGTCAGACATTACCGTGTATCCGCCTGTGTTACCCGATGCCACCATGTTTTCACATTGTTTATGCCAGGGAAGAACTGGGACACAACGTTACTTTCCAAGAGACAGCTGTCTGGAATCATTGTCTCTCCAACCTATTTGGCCTACGCTGCCTGTGGCAGGTACACCGCGCATAGCCCGAAAAGGATTTCCACTCTTAATGATGCCAAAATGACTATCTGAAGAATATGGAAACGCTTTTGGTATAACGAAATTGTGAGGAATGCTTGATGTGCTCTCCTCCAGCAGGTTTATCATCATGATGATGTATGACATGCTCGGCGGCGCACTACTTACACGTTACAACAAGACCAGAACTTTTAATGCTCTAGTAACATCACTTTTCTAATGTACTAAAGTTACCATTACTGTTCAATCATACCTGTATGGGAAAGATTAAAAAAAAGCTTGACTGGTTAAAGGGTTAATGCCCATAATGTAAAGATATCCCCTGTTCAAATGATAGGGAATAACTTGTGATTGGTGCGGGTCCAACTGCTGGGACCCTCTGCGATCCATACACCGGGGCTCCGTAGCCCCATCCTGAATGGAGCGCAGATGTGCAAGCTCGTACTTTGCTCCACTCATGGTCTATGGGACGTCCCAGTACAATGTCAGGATCAGACCCCCAGCGAGCAGCAAGTTTTCCTCTATCCATTAGAGACTGACCTCATATTTTTGAGACTAGCCCATTAATAATAATAATGTTTATAATTTAATAATAGCCGTTGTATAATGAAATGTTATACAATTATTCAATATATTTTCCTTATAAAGCAACTTTGGTTTTCAATCTCTCTGCTTGGGGTCATTGCTTTCTTCCAGAGATAAAAATTGGTCCTGGCCGTGTGACGCACTGCAAGACCAGGAGAGAGGTGGCCGACGGTATCATGATATTATATGAAACTGTAATACCTTTTAATAGAGGGGGTCCCTCATTTGCAGTCTCCCCCGATTAGCTGGCGCACAGAACACTGCAGAATATTCTTTTTGGAGTATTTTTCTGGAGCAACAGGCCTGTCTGCGTGTTATACTAATATTACAGCATGCACACAGCCATACTAGAGGCTTGTGTTATAGATCAGTAACATAGCTCCTATAGTATGCCGCGTGGGGAATCTGCCTTAAACACACGGCCATTGTTTTTTACATACCGTAATTGAAAAGAAAAAATGGATTACTTTTTATCATTGTGCTTGGTCTGATTTTCATCCATTTTGGTCCAAGTGTCCAAAATTCAAGCTTCTCCTGCCCGTTAAACATTAAAAAATGGGCAGCACAGGGGTTGCGTCTGCACCGTTTTTTTATTTCATGGATCTATTGACTTGAATGGATGATTTTGATCAGCAAAACAGATCAGTATTGGACATATCTTCATTTCTGTTTTACGAAAAAACGGAATGCAAAAATACATGAATAGCCCCATAAACTACAGTGGGCAATCTGAAAAACATGGATTTCACACGCCCAAGAATGGGGAAAGGGGCGTTAAGCAAACAGGGCTCTGCTCAGACCTTGTTTTCTACTTCCATCAGAGGTCTATGTAGCGAGTATTTCTTCATGCGTACTGTACCTTTAAGATACGCCTCTCTATAGGCTAGATTCACATTGTAAAAAAAAACGTATACCCCGCAGTATACATATTTATACTGTATCCCTGTATTTGGGAAACGAGCACAGATAATAGTTTCTAAATTATGTAGTAAAAGAGGGATTAAGGTTTAAAACCAAAAGCACTCGCATGCGCTGTGTGCACGGGGACCTATGAACAGGCTCAGTGCATGTACCTGGCGCTATCCTGGTGCATACAATAGATGCAAAAAGAGCCGAAATTATTAGTTCTAAAATACATTCATAATAGAAAACTTATTAGAGAGGCAGATACCTGTAGTAGCACAAATCCCTGGATTTTACAGATGAGTTCAGCTGACATTAGTTCTTCTCTTTTATACTGCAGGTGATTTATTACTGAGGTTTTAGCTTAAATAAGGTTTTAATAAAGGAACGAAAGGGGATTATAGTTTGCTTACCGATGCCACCGTTTAATTATTCATGATCTGCTTATGTGAATGTTTCACGAGAGACCGGCACCGCAGTCTAATAACCTGACTCATCACAATAGGCCGGATCCCACTATTTAAGGATTCGCATTCTGGTTCTGTTTGCGCAGGATTAGTAGGACGCTTGAGTCATTTAGCATATTCTTCATTTTCCTGTACCTTTATGGTGTGTGTTTTATGCCACAAAAAATGCCTTATTTACAGATGAATCCCCCCCATGATAATCTATTTCTAGAGCAGGGGTAGGCAATTAATTTCCCAGAGGGGCCATATGAGTTATTAGAGACCGTGACTGTTGTGCAGGGCTGAACCAATAGGGTGAAAGTCATTCGGCTCAAAATATTAACTTAGAATTTTATATTAAATTGTATAATTTAATATTGAGCAGAATTAAGAATGCAGACATCCAATATATATCATATCAGCCCACACACAGACCCCCTTCATACAGTATGCGCCACACGCAACACCCCTATACAGTGTAAGCCCCCACTCAGGCCCCCTATATACAGTATGAGCCCCCACGCTGCCTCCTATATACAGTGAGCCCACACACAACCCCCTATATACAATATTACCCAACACATAGACCCCTATATACAGTATGGGCCTCCACACTGTCTCCTATATACAGTGAGCCCACACACACAACCCTCTATATACAATATTACCCAACACATAGCCCCCTATATACAGTATAGGCCTCTACACTGTCTCCTATATACAGTGAGCCCACACACAACCCCTATATACAATATTACCTAACACATAGCCCCCTATATACAGTTTGAGCCACCACACTGAATCCTATATACAGTGAGCCCACACACAACCCCCTATATACAATATTACCCAACACATAGCCCCCTATATACAGTATGGGCCTCTACACTGTCTCCTATATACAGTGAGCCCACACACAACCCCTATATACAATATTACCCAACACATAGCCCCCTATATACAGTTTGAGCCACAACACTGTCTCCTATATACAGTGAGCCCACACACAACCCCCTATATACAATATTACCCAACACATAGCCCCCTATATACAGTTTGAGCCACAACACTGTCTCCTATATACAGTGAGCCCACACACAACCCCCTATATACAATATTACCCAACACATAGCCTCTATATACAGTTTGAGCCACCACACTGTTTCCTATATACAGTGAGCCCACACACAACCCCCTATATACAATATTACCCAACACATAGCCCACCATATACAGTTTGAGCCACCACACTGTCTCCTATATACAGTGAGCCCACACACAATCCCTATATACAGTATGAGCCCCCACACTGTCTCCTTCATACAGTGAGCCCACACACAACCCGCTATATACAATATTAGCCAACACAAACCCCCTATATACAGTATGAGCCCCCACATACTCCCCCTATACACACACACGTCCCACACATTAAAAAAAACAACAACACATACTCAGCTTGCTGCCGTTCCTCTGGCGCTCTGCTCTGGTCTTTGCTGTGAACATTGATGATCTGCACAACAGATGTGATGTAGTGATGTCTTCACGTCTGCTGTCTAAGTTGCACACGCTGAATGGGGGAAGTCGACAGCTCCATCCTCCACCATTATATTCACCTGAGGATGCGAGGAGTGGTGGGGAGGGCGGCCGCATGGTGAGGCCCATGGGTCACTGTTTTCGTTTCTTCCGCTTTGTCAGTCTGCAGGCAGGACTGGAACAACCAGAGGGCCGGATGTGGCCTGCGGGCCATACTTTGCCCAGGTCTGTCCTAGAGTGTTTAACTCCTGGGACCCACGGCTGTAATTTGTGGGGTAACTGGTAGCAAGTGTTTAATTCACATACAGCACCATTTGCCAGTGAATAATAAGGACGCTTTATCAGTGGCGGTTTTGGGGGGTTTAGCGCCACAAGCATCATGGTCAGATGGTAAAAGTCTATAGTGCATGGTTACATTCACATTATTGGTAGGTTTATTGCTGTAGTGGTTAGGTAGATAGCATGCTCTAGATATGGGATTTTTTAATGACTTTTTTTAACATCCTTTTATCTATAGAAGCCGACTACAGCGGTTGTACACTCCAACATCCAGCAGGGGTATCCCATGACTGCTGCAGCCAATCAGCACTGATGGATTGGCTGCACTGGTCCTGTAACACCTCTGCTCAATGCTGATCCCAGCAGAGTGGCGGGGGATGCAGTGCTGATCATGGAAGATTTTTTTTTCTCACTTTGCTGGCCACATTAATAAGGGGTTGTATAGTTGTAGAAAAGCCCTGTAGGGTAGAATTGCCCTTGATATCACAGAATGGAGCCTAAACAGAAGGTAAACGGCATCTTGTTCTACTTCTGCACTGTAAAAATGACGTTAGATGGGCCGACAGTGCACTAAAAGTATGAAGTTTGTGAAAAAGGTAAGATTTACTGAGGCAATCCCGTGTGTGACACATTGATTTCTCCCCACTATGGTCTGCAATTGGAGCACGGACAAGAGTTATCAAAGTCCTGGAAGCATCAGATTAGAGAGAATATGTGATGTATGGCCGAGGCGGTAGAGTGAGCGCAGGGCACAATGAGTGGGTGATAACATCTGATGGGATAAAAATGTTCCCCTCTCGTTTATTAGAATGTGTCTGGACGGTCTCCAGGTATTTTCTGTTAATGCAGTGACAGCAGTGGTGTAGTGCTTACCAAAGTGTGCAGAACACTACTTCTAATTACTGGGTGCTTTAGAGAATGATTGTTTTATATTACATTTTATTATACAACATTATCTCCAGTAGCGTCAATTACAGTTAGTGGTGGTGGTGCCAGATATTCATTTTTGTGTCAATTCAATGAACAGGTTAGGGCAAAAACAATAGGAGAGTCATACCCGATAGAGAACCTGTCAGCACAATTTTGCACTGTAAAGACACGGTTATAATGGCGTTGTAATACTGATCACATTGATACCTTTGGTGAGAAAAATCTGTTTTGTTGTTCTTCTTTAATCACCATTTGAAGTTTTCTGCTAATTAGATTTCGGTGCTCAGGGGCCGGACCGTGCACTGGGTCTTCTCCTCCCCGATAAAAAAAAAAAAACAAAAAACATAAAATGCCAGTAAAAAGTCGCTAAAAAAATGTTGAAAAAAAGCTAGGAAACAAAAAACACATAAAAAATGTTGTAATGACCAAAAAAAAGCTAAAAAAAAGACATTTCAGTGGCTAGTGCAAAGGAATTGAGCTGTTTGCTATCATGTGTCTTGTGACAGCTGCAGTCTCCAGCAGAATTAGCGAACATTAGCAGCTATGCTTCTCACCTGTTCCTCTATTTATAAGGCATGCAGGGACACAACAGAAAGATCCGTCATTGTCTGAAGCCTTGCAATCTGATCGCTCAATGCATTATATAAATATAATTCAATGATTTCAACAGGCGCTGCTTGGCTTTCCCCTGCCATAATGGTCCATTCACGGCTTTCCAGCTCTAGAATCCCCCATATGCGTTGACTCTGATGGGTTCCACTATTACAGGAGCCATGATGGATACAACAGATTAAGCAGATTCAGCTAAGCAGAAAAAATATATATATACCGGTATATGCAAAAGTTTAGGCTATGTTTCCACAAAGAGCTTTCGATGCTGTGTATTTTTGCTGGGTCCAAAACGTCTTACAGGTCCAGCAAAGTGGATGGGATTTGTAGAAATCTCCTGCCCGCCACAATTCTTTTTTACTCAGCATGAACAGACACATGGTGCCGATTCCAAATCCGCAGTATGTCAATTGCTCTTGCGCGTACACTTATGTGTGGACTTTCCCCATCGATTTACATTAGGTGTGGAAATTCTGCAAGTTAAAAATGCACATGTGGCTTTCCAAAGTGCAAACAAATAAAAAACGCAGGTAATCCGCACCTAAGTATGTCAATATAATTTTATTATAAGGCAAATAGCAGGAAGTATGAAAAAAAGCAGCTTTACTTATAATAATAATAATTTTTATTTATATAGCGCCAACATATTCCGCAGCGCTTTACAAATTATAGAGGGGACTTGTACAGACAATAGACATTACAGCATAACAGAAATACAGTTCAAAACAGATACCAGGAGGAATGAGGGCCCTGCTCGCAAGCTTACAAACTATGAGGAAAAGGGGAGACACGAGAGGTCGATGGTAACAAATGCTATAGTTATTCGGACCAGCCATAGTGTAAGGCTCGGGTGTTCATGTAAAGCTGCATGAACCAGTTAACTGCCTAAGGCTAGGTTCACATTGCGTCAAGTACATGGCGTTAAACGGATGCGTTAAACGCATGTACAGAAAAGGAGCAAAAATATGTGAAATTCGTCGTCACGGTAACGCTAGCGTTAACGCATGTGATCGCGTTTTTTCATTTTGATGACCGTTTACGAAGTATCCGTTTGTCTGCGTTTGTCACTGTCAATAAAGTTGTTCTTTTTTTTTTTTTCCCTTTTGTCATTGTCGGGTGTGGGCACAGACTCATTCTCCATTTTGAAAGCATTGAGTGAACTTCTGCTAGCAAGATGTTTGTGTCTGAGCTCGTCAGATTTCGCTTGATGCGGTTGCGACTTCGGCAGAGAAAGCGTAGTTCGCAAAGGAGATATTGGATCCACGAAGTGAATTTCTTGCGGAGTACATATGGTGCCTTTCACACCCTGTATGTGCAGCTTCGGGATCATCCCTTCAAATTCCAACGCTATCTACGGATGTCCATTGAGACCTTTGATGTTCTGCTCTCGCATGTGAAGGATGAGATACATCATCATCGCAGCACTTTTCGTGAAAGCATCAGTGCGGAGCAACGTTTAGTAGTGACTGTGAGGTAATTATACATTTTTTTTATCATTATATTGACAAAGACTAGATCTCGGTATCGTGTGGCCTAATGTTCATTTAGCAATTGTATATTCTATTGTAACTAGCCATTAGATGATCATTAAAATCCTAATTTTTTTTTGCTTTTTGTTTTTGAATGTCGACAGATATCTGGCTACCGGAGAAACTTTTGCGTCACTGCATTATCAGTTTAGACTTGGGAAGTCAACAATTTGTCAACTGGTTCGGGAAACTTGTGATGCCATTTGGAACAACTTGCAACCACTTGTGCTACCAACACCAACATCAGAAATGTGGCTAGCGATTTCCCAACAGTTTGAGGATGTGGCTAATTTCCCCAATTGTATTGGTGCCGTGGACGGAAAGCACATTCGGATTCAGAAACCTGCGCATAGTGGTTCCCTCTACTATAACTATAAGAAATACTTTTCTATAGTATTGATGGCGATTGCGGATGCCAGGTACCGTTTTGTTGCTGTGGATATTGGTGCTTATGGCCGGACTAACGATTCCAGAGTATTCAGAGACTCCAACATGGGCCGATGTTTGTACAGCCAACGTTTAAACATACCCTCATCACGACCTCTTCCGGGGACCGAAGGCCCAAGTTTGCCCTATGTTTTAGTTGGTGACGAGGCCTTCCAACTAGGACAAAATCTCCTCAAGCCCTACTCAAGCCGTAGTCTAGACTCCAGCAGGCGCATTTTTAATTATCGCTTGAGCCGGGCCAGACGTTATGTGGAGTGTGCCTTTGGGATTTTGACATTAAAATGGCAGATTTTACTAACCTGCATGCAACTGCAACCTGAAAATGTGGACCGTGTTGTGAAGGCGTGCATCTGTCTGCATAATTTTGTGGCGAGACATGAACCCCAGGTGGTAGACCCCGATGATTGCGAGTCGAACCTCAGTAGCATTGAATCGAATGAAGTTCGGTCAACAGCACAAATAATGAGGATTCGTGATCAATTTGCACATTATTTCACACATGAAGGCCATGTTCCATGGCAAGACAGATACGTGTGAAAATATTGTAAAGTCTTCCTGATGTCGTGTAAAAAGTTATGTTGTTTAACCTGACGTCGTGTAAAAAGTTACGTAGTGTAAAAAGTTACCTTATGTCGTGTAAAAAGTTGTTTAACCTGATGTCGTGTAAAAAGTTACCTTATGTCGTGTAAAAAGTTATGTTGTGTTAAAAGTTAAAGTCATACAAGAATCTTAAATTTGAAACAGTTTACTAAATGTTTATGGATTTTTCCAACAAACTGTTGGTACACAGGTTTAACATATGATATCCCATAGGGATGAAAAAAAAGGAAAATAGAAATTCACAACAAAAAACATAACAAAAAAAAAAAAAAGAAAACTTGCAACGCGGTAATTGCACCTGGCTGGGGACAGTGAACGGTACTAAAGACTTTGGTACTGCACGGGAGTATTGTCTGCCAACTATATGATGGACTGCTACATTGTCTATGAGGTTCCACGCTCGTTTCACCCCGGCCTCTATATTGAGGGTTGTAGGGCGTCATGTCCAGTCTTCTTGTTCCCGATGGAGCGGGTTCCTGGGGGCCCACAAATTCCTCTAGAAGCTCGTTCAGTCTTTGTCTAAACATAAGGTTTCTATGTGCCGGGATATTTTGTGCTACAGGCACATAGGACAAAAAAAGTAGCTTCCACTCATTAGCAGAGTATACAGACTCGCGGGCTTGCAGCTCGGTAATTTCTCGCCTCAGGTCTTTGAGCTCACTGCGACACATGTCCTCTACCCGTTGGAGTCCATCCACGATAATTGCATCAGCTTCATCTTTTTGTGATGCTCGCTTGCGTCCACGCTGTGATTGCAACCGGGCACTCACACCTGCAGCAACAGTGCTTCTATCCGCAGATCGTGGCTCGCTGATGCCAGACACATCTTCAGGTTGCGTTGGTTCCACTGGAGAAGGCTCCAGTTCCTCTGTCTGTCTAGGAGCAGCGGTACTGCATATCGTGCTGTAACCCAAAAAAAAAAAAAGTAAATTAGTTTCCTTTAAACAATTTTGTCTCGCACACAGACCTATTTGTACTTACGAGCGCTGAGACAATGTTTTTTGAAGAAAGAGCAGTTGGTCGTAATGCACATACGGGGTCACCCGTTTACCACTGGATCCACTTGGTGCATTCTGACTGTTCCGGTAGTCACGGACAAAGCGATCGCGGATGGACTTCCAACGGGTATGGACAGCATCGGCTTTAAATTTAAAAAAAAATATATATATATAAAAATAGTAGATAGATAGTTTTAAGATATAGGAAACATTTTTCATAGTTTGCTAGGATAGTTGACATATAAATAGTAGATAGATAGTTAAGAAATAGTTTAGAAATAGTGTATAGATAGATAGATATATAGAACAGATAGTTGATAATTGAGAGATAGACAACAAGTGGATAGGTTGATAGGATAGAATTTTTTATTTTTTTTTGGGTTAACATTTTCCGATGTTACGTCACCAATATTTACCAATTTTTTTCTTTGAGGTTGTCGACTTCTCCATGTATCGGGGATCAAAGTGACAGATTATTTGATCCCACAACTTCCGGTTCTTCACGATGTCATGGTGGGAGCTGTCGCTCTGGTCCCATATGGAGGGGTTGGCTTCCACAAGGTTGATCAGTGTCTCGTTGTGGATAGTCAATGGCTCTTCGTCAACGACAATCCTTTTTTTTTTGGCCGCTGACTTGGACTATGTAAACACAAAAAGTTATGTTGATAGTGTCAATTTCACTGGATGGCCATATTCATATATACAGAGATAGATAGATACATAGATATAGCAATAGATAGATACATAGATATAGATAGATAGATACATAGATATAGATAGATAGATAGATAGATATATAGATACATAGATATAGATAGATAGATAGATACATAGATATAGATAGATATAGATATATAGATACATAGATATAGATAGATATAGATAGATAGATACATAGATATAGATAGATAGATACATAGATAGATACATAAATATAGATGGATAGATATAGATAGATTGATAGATACATAAATATAGATAGATAGATAGATATAGATAGATATATAGATACATAGATATTGATAGATAGATAAATAGATAGATACATAGATATAGATAGATAGATAGATACATAGATATAGATAGACAAATAGATGGAGCGATAGATAGTTGATAGATAGTTTATAGGTATAGTAGATAGAAAGTGAATAGATAGATTGTTGATAAATATTGGATAGAATATTTCTAATTTTATATTTACCACTGGCAGTTGTGGCGACGACAGACGGCTAGGGACCTTCTTTCTTTTGTGTCCTCCGTGTGCCACAACCTATTGTGTATGTAAAATGTAAAAAAAAAAAAATTAACATTAAATAATGTATTCATTGGATCAATAAATTTATGCATGAAAAATTCAACATGAGTGCTATGTACCTTTGTGCTTTTAGCATGTTTTTTGGGGGGTGGTCTAGCAGCCTCGGGCTCAGAAGACTCCTATTCACAATAAAACAATAAACGGGATTGTTATGCCTAGCTCAATACAATGGAGTTTCACACAACATTATAGTGGTTTTTTAAAGTGCAAGCCTACCGACTGTGACGAAAAAATCGCAGACACGCTGCTGCTGCTGCTGACATCTGTATCCGACATCTGTGTGCAACAAAGCAATACATGTTTAGTACACACACATCCGACGGACATTACAGACTCCCATGATGTATACTGAGATATATATATAGAAATGTACTTACATTTCAGGAGAGCTATTGCAACACTCTGTCACGTGCAGTAAATGTGTGGGTGGTATATTCCTCCTTTAATGGCCGAAATCACATTTCCTGTCACATGACACATGTGACCACCCTCAAACGCTATTAAAACGTGTGGTCCTATTTGGAAATTTTTCATGATTTGCGTCTGACTGCGTTTGCCATAGCCTTCTATGGCAGAATGAACGCTTCCGTTAGTAGTGCGTTAGCTTGGCCGGACCCGAGAACGCTGCAAGCCGCGTTGAAGGTCCGTCAGAAAAAAAACGTTATGTGACAAACGCATACCAATTTAGGGATGCGTCACGATGCGTTAGACAATGCAAGTCTATGGGCGCGTTGGTATGTGCGTTACATTGCGTTTTTACTACTTAAAAACGAGTCCGTTAGACGGACACACCTAGCGCAATGTGAACCCAGCCTAAGTATGTAGCAGTACAGACACAGAGGGCTATTAACTGCATAAAGTGAATGAGAACATGATGCGAGGAACCTGTTTTTGTTTTTTTTTTTTGTTTTTTTTAAATAGGCCACACAGGGATCGTTAGGTTAATGCATTGAGGCGGTAGGCCAGTCTGAACAAATGAGTTTTTAGGGCACGCTTAAAACTGTGGGGATTAGGCTACGTTCACATTAGCGTTTCCCGACGCAGCGTCGGGAAACGCAGCGGCGACGCATGCGTCATGCGCCCCTATATTTAACATGGGGGACGCATGGACATGCGTTGTGCTGCGTTGTGCTGCGTTGTGCGACGCATGCGTTTTTTTTGCCGCAAGCGTCGGGCAAAGAAAACGCAACAAGTTGCATTTTTTTTGCGTCGAAATTTCGGCAAAAAACGACGCATGCGTCGCAAAACGAGGCGTTTTTGCGTGCGTTTTTATTTGCGTTGTGCGTTGCGTCGCCGACGCAGCGGCGCACAACGCAAATGTGAACGTAGCCTTAGGGATTAATCGTATTAACCTAAGTAGTGCATTCCAAAGAATCGGCGCAGCACGTTTAAAGTCTTGGAGACGGGAGTGGGAGGTTCTGATTATTGAGGATGCTAACCTGAGGTCATTAGCGGAGCGGAGGACACGGGTAGGGTGGTTGACTAAGACCAGAGAGGAGATGTAGGGTGGTGCTGAGCCATGGAGTGCTTTGTGGATGAGGGTAGTAGTTTTGTACTGGATTCTGGAGTGGATGGGTAGCCAGTGTAATGACTGGCACAAGGTAGAGGCATCGGTGTAACGGTTGGTGAGGACTATGATCCTGGCAGCAGCATTCAGGACAGATTGGAGCGGGGAAAGTTTGGTAAGAGGGAGGCCGATTAGTAGAGAGTCCAGACGAGAATGAATAAGTGAAACAGTAAGAGTTTTTGCAGAGTCGAAAGTAAGAAAAGGGCGAATTCTAGAAATGTTTTTGAGATGCAGGTAAGAAGAGCGAGCCAGTGATCGGATGTGGGGGGTGAATGAAAGGTCAGAATCAAGCATGACCCCAAGGCAGCGGGCATGTTGCTTTGGAGTAATGGTGGAACTGCACACGGAGATGGCCATGTCAGGCAAAGGTAGGTTAGTAGAGGGAGAGAACACGAGGAGTTCAGTTTTTGACAGGTTTAGTTTCAGATAGAGGGAGGACATGATGTTAGAGACAGCGGTAAGACAATCACTGGTGTTTTCTAATAAGGCAGGCGTGAGATCAGGAGAAGAAGTGTATAATTGGGTGTCATCAGCATAGAGATGGTACTGGAAACCAAATCTATTAATTGTTTGTCCAATAGGGGCAGTATACAACGAAAAGAGGAGGGGGCCTAGGACTGATCCTTGAGGAACCCCAACAGTAAGGGGAAGGTGAGAGGAGGACCTTAAGTCATACTTAAAGTATGACTTAAGGTACCTTCACACTGAACGATATCGCTAGCGATCCGTGATGTTGCAGCGTCCTGGCTAGCGATATCGTTCAGTTTGACACGCAGCAGCGATCAGGATCCTGCTGTGCCATCGTTGGTCGGCGCAGAAAGTCCAGAACTTTATTTCGTCGCTGGATCTCCCGCAGACATCGCTGAATCGGCGTGTGTGACGCCGATTCAGCGATGTCTTCACTGGTAACCAGGGTAAACATCGGGTTACTAAGCGCAGGGCCGCGCTTAGTAACCCGATGCTTACCCTGGTTACCATTGTAAATGTAAAAAAAAACAAACAGTACATACTTACATTCCGGTGTCTGTCCCCTCGCCGTCAGCTTCCCGCACTGACTGTGAGCGCCGGCTGGCCGTAAAGCACAGCGGTGACGTCACCGCTCTGCTTTACGGCCGGCCGGCGCTGACACAGTGCAGGGAAGCTGAAGCCAGGGGACAGACACCGGAATGTAAGTATGTAGTGTTTGGTTTTTTTTACTTTTACGCTGGCAACCAGGATAAACATTGGGTTAATAAGCGCGGCCTTGCGCTTAGTAACTTGATGTTTACCCTGGTTACCAGGGGAACGGCATCGTTGTTCGCTGGAGAGCTGTCTGTGTGACAGCTCTCCAGCGACCACACAGCGACGCTGCAGCGATCGGGATCGTTGCAGCGTCGCTAAATGTGATGGTACCTTTACCAAAAAGAAGCAAAAACCACAACGTCAAAAACGCGATAACGATATATGCTAAAAAAAAAACGCAATGAAAAAATGCAAGTAACCGAATTTAAATAATAGGTGCAGAAATGGTTCAGACAATCTAAAGTGTCAAAAACTCACCTAAACCTCATCGTGGGAACGTCGCCTTAGAGACTCCTTCATCAGAGTTGCTTACAGTAGTGTTTCAAAGCTTGTGAACCCTTCACAATTTTCCATATTTCTGCCAAAATTTGACCTAAAAATACATCAGTTCTAAAAGCAGATAAAGAAAACTAAATCAAACAAACGAGCAAAAGATGGTCTATTTTGTCACTTTTTATTGAGGGAAATGATCCAATATCACATGTCTGAGAGTAATGAAAGTTATGTGAACCTTTGCATTCAGTATCCAGTGCTACTCTCTCGTGCAGCAATAACCACATGTAAATGTTTCCGCTAGTTGTTGATTAGTCGTTAACATCGGCTGGAGGAATATTAGCTCATTGCTTCCTTCTAAACAGCTTCAATTCGCTCTATTATGTTGGCGGGTTTTCTCCTGTATCAGATCCTTCCACAACATTTCTATAGGATTAAGGTCAGGACTTTTCCACAACTGCACCTTGTGCATCCCAGAAAGCTAACAGCACGTACCTCCTCTCGTCTGTGCACAGCCCGTCACGCAAAGCCCAGAAGCAGATACTGGCGACCGAGACCAGGGCACGGGGACATTGTTAACTGAGCAATGTATGGGAGCAATTACTGCACTTTAGGCAATGGGCTGGCGGACCATCGTGCTCTTTGGTAATGTTGGAGCTTTTACGGCGGAAGGGCTTTCAGGAGCTTGCCCACCTTTAAACCACTCCAAAGTTTCAGTGTCTCCTGCTCCAGGCCATCTGTGAGGACTGACATTAGAGCACTAAAGGGAATGCTTGTCACTTCCGGGAAAGTTTGTTGATGCTGGAAGATTTTTTTCCTACCTCTGTAATTAAAAGGTAATGGATTTGTCACACAAGAGATGCTGCCAAGTGATGTATATTGCTTATGACAGTGGTAAACAACAAGCATCTGCGGCATCTTTACAACAAAGTCAAGGAGATCAGGATGCCCGGGCTGGCTTTTCCTCTCAGATAAAACGGATAGATCAAGAACATCTGACCCGCTTGTCTTTGTCAAGTATGCCTGACGATAAAATAACATCCATACGTCAGCCTTTCACATGTTTTGAAGTGCTCTACAGAAATGCAGGTGCGATATATAAAGGCTTTAGGACAATGCACTTATTCTACCGCGTTTTGTTCCGTTTGATGCAAGCTGTGGCCCTGAAAGTCAAACGGAGAACAAGAAGGAAGGAGACATCAATCCCTAGCCCGTATGCTGCCATCATCGTCAGGCGATTGTATAAAGTACACACACAACGAACAGCACTGCATAGTTCACGAAAAGTGATCCCAGTTATGAGAGGTGGACATACGGGATAAGAGTGCAAGGGCGAGTTAGACCTCAATGCAAAGCGGTCAACTGGGCCTTCTGTTCAATTACTTCACAGCCACGACGAGACGTGTGAGGGAGAACAACTGGAAAACATTCTGTAGAGTACACATAGGGTTTAGGCTGATAAACCTTGTTCCCACATGGTAGAAGCGCTGCGTTTTGTTCTGTTGTGTTTATCAGTTAAAGAAACATGGATGTGATTTCATGAAAACTCAAGACTACTGTGCGCTTGAAGACATTGGAACTATTTCTGTACTTTTTCGCATACACTTCTGTGAAAAAACTAAATGTAAAAGGGTAATTGTGTTTTTAAATATAGAATCTGTGTTTTCTTTTTTTTTTTACACAAAAAAAACAGATTAAAAATGCTGCACCAAATCCATACTAAAAATGCTTAAAAAAGGGAAAATGCATAAAATGACAACAAAAATGCATTAAACAGAGCAGATTACGATTGTGTAGAAATGGATAATTGCTTCTTAAAGGGAAGGTACCGCGTTTGTAGATCATTAATTAATCAATGTAATGTAGCATAACCTGCTGTTATAACCCAGATTTGAATGCATGTAAAACAGACTTCGTGTGATATATGAGTAGAAAGAATGCACTGGGGGCTGACATCTTGGTTTTGCAGCAGTAGTACGTCACTATCAGTGTCAGATTACGGCACCCCATGGACATAGGAGACAATAGACCGGCTCGGACCCTATCTGTAACATTGCAGCAGCATTAGCAGTGAGCTGGGCACGCCTCTGGGGGCTGCACAACTCACTGCTGTAGGTGTGACTAGCTGCCATTTTATTAGAGCCCTGTGCTATCTGCCGAGCTCCACTTGCTCTCTATCACAGGAGAGAAGAAGCCCTCACTGCTCCTCTGTACTCCAGGCACTGCATGTTCTGGGCAGACATCCTCTGCTCTCACACTCTGCCCTGTGCTTCTCCTGCTCTGTCTCCGCCTCCCCACTTGCACAGAGTCCCAGTGATCTCCGGTAAACTGCACTCGCCCCCTGTGTCGCTCTCCCTCTCTGTGCGGCGTGGGAGGGTCTCTGTGCGGCATGGGGGGGTCTCTGTGCAGCGTGGGGGGGTCTCTGTGCGGCGTGGGGGGTCTCTGTGCGGCGTGGGGAGGTCTCTGTGCGGCGTGGGGGGGTCTCTGTGCGGCGTGGGGGGGTCTCTGCGGCGTGGGGGAGGTCTCTGTGCGGCATGGGGGGGTCTCTGTGCGGCGTGGGGGGGTCTCTGTGCGGCGTGGGGAGGTCTCTGTGCGGCGTTGAGGGTCTCTGTGCGGCGTGGGGGGTCTCTGCAGCGTGGGGGATCTCTGCGGCGTGGGGAGGTCTCTGTGTGGCGTGGGGGGGTCTCTGTGCGGCATGGGGGGTCTCTGTGCGGCATGGGGAGGTCTCTGTGCGGCGTGGGGGGTCTCTGTGTGGCGTGGGGGGGTCTCTATGCGTGTATGCAAGCATCGTCCGATGGGACTACAAGTCCCATCGGACGATGCCTGCTACACTGACAGTGATTGACACATTAGCCAATTATGGGACAGTAATAGTCCCATCATCCGGCTAATGTGTTGAATGAAAAAAAAAAAATACTCCATACATACATGCTACATACATGCCACATACATGCTACATACATGCCACATACAATACATTCATACATTACATACATATAGACATACAGTACATTAAACATAGATTTCATACTCACCATTACTTGTCACTTTGTTCCCCGAAGCCAGTGTCATCTGTAAAAAAAAATATTAAAAAAAACAAACAACCAATATACTCCCTGTCCGCAGAAATCCACGAGTGTCCCACGACGATCTCCCTTGGAGAGCAGCAGCATCAGATAATGCGACTGCTCTCTAGGGGCTCCAGGAACACAATGACAGCAGGAAGGTATCCTTCCACCACTGTATTCCTCCGCCGCTGTAAAAAAAAAAGTCCCTAGTCTCACTTTATGCCATTGCTGTATGAGAAATTTTCCCAGGCAGCAATTGCCATAAAGTGAGACCTTGTCCTAAGGTAACCTCTCAGTGATGCACTGTAGGAGCCATTGTCTCCTGTCAGTGTGTCACTGAGGGTCCTATAGAGCAGTGACATCACCCGAAGTCACTGTTCTATAGGGGAGATCGTCGTGGGACACTCGATATTAATTGGACTACGGCGGATAGGTAGTATACGGTTTATTATTTTACGTTTTTTGCAGGCACTGAAGTATGGTAAGTATGGTGAAATGAAGAATATTAAAATACTTTTTTCCTAATCTGTGCGTGTTTTTTTTAACCCTTTCTTACTATTGGATTAATAATGGATAGATGTCTTATTGACGCCTCTCCGTTATTAACCCGGCTTAATGTCACCTTACAATAGC
Organism: Ranitomeya imitator; assembly: GCF_032444005.1. Lineage (NCBI taxonomy): Eukaryota > Metazoa > Chordata > Amphibia > Anura > Dendrobatidae > Ranitomeya > Ranitomeya imitator. The sequence continues at coordinate 494,082,806 of NC_091286.1, read as the reverse complement.
AAGGTGACATTAACCCTTCATTACCCCATATCCCACCGCTACATGGGAGTGGGAAGAGAGGGGCTAAGTGCCGGAATTGGTGCCTCTCCCCTGTGTCAAGCCCTTCACTGGCTTCCTATCACCCAGAGACTCCAGTTCAAAACCCTCACACTGACATACAAAGCCATCCACAACCTGTCTCCTCCATACATCTGTGACATGGTCTCCCGGTACCTACCTACACGCGACCTCCGATCCTCCCAAGACCTCCTTCTCTACTCCCCTCTCATCTCTTCTTCCCATAACCGCATCCAAGACTTCTCCCGTGCTTCCCCCATACTCTGGAACTCTCTACCCCAACACATCAGACTTGCGCCTACCATAGAAACCTTCAAAAAGAACCTGAAGACTCATCTCTTCCGACAAGCCTACAGCCTGCAGTGATCCTCAACCTACTGAACAGCCGCACAGCCAGCTCTTCCCTCTCCTAGTGTATCCTCACCCACCCCCTGCAGACTGTGAGCCCTCGCGGGCAGGGTCCTCCCTCCTTATGTACTCGTGTGCCTTGTTATCTGCTCATGTTTAATGTAATTGTCTATATTTGCCCCGTATTCACATGTAAAGCGCCATGGAATAAATGGCGCTATAAAAATGTATAATAATAATAATAATAATGCGCCATTTCTGGGGCGGCTGCGGACTGGAATTTGTAGCCTGCGGGGGGGGGGCAATATCCATGGCCCCTCTCTAGGCTATGAATATCAGCCTGCAGCTGTCTGCATAGCCTTTCTGGCTATAAAATATAGGGGGACCCCACGCAATTTTTTTTTTTTGGGGTCCCCTTATTTTAATAGCCAGTAAAGGCTATACAGACAGCTGTGGGCTGATATTCATAGCAGGCTACAGATATTGGCCCCTGGCCGTCGGCTTTCCCCCTCTGGCACAGAAAATTGCACGGGCGCCCACGCGTTTTTTTTTGTTTTTTTTTTAATTCAACCCTCACAAAGGCCTCTTTCACACTTGCGTCGGTATGAGTCCGTCGCTATGCGTCGGGCTGACGTACCGACGCACGTTGTGAAATTTGTGCCCGACGTGGGCAGCGGATGCAGTTTTTCAACACATCCACTGCCCATTCTGAAGTCTAGAAGGAGGGGGCGGAGTTTTGGCAGCGCATGCGCGGTAGAAAATGGCGGACGTGCTGGACAAAAAAAGTTCACTTGAACGTTTTTTCGTGCCGACGGTCCGCCAAAACACGACGGATCCGTTGCACGACGGACACGACCACGCGACGTGTGGCCATCCGTCACGATCTGTCGCTAATACAAGTTTATGGGAAAAAAACGCATCCTGCGAGCACATTTGCAGAATCCGTTTTTTTCCGCCAGATCCGTTTTTTCCCGCCGGATCCTTTTTTTTCCGCCGGATCCGTTTTTTCCCGCCAGATCCATTTTTTCCTGCTGGATCCGTTAATTCCCGCCGGATCCGTTTTTTCCCGCCGGATCCGTTTTTTTCCACAATTTCCTTTTTTTTCTGCCAGATCAGGTTTTTTTTCCATCGGATCCTTTTTTTTCCCGCCTGATCTGTTTTTTCCCGCCAGATCCGTTTTTTTCCACAATTTCCTTTTTTCTCTGCCAGATCAGTTTTTTTCCATCGGATCCTTTTTTTCCCGCCTGATCCGTCTTTTCCCGCCGGATCAGTTTTTTCCCGCCGGACCAGTTTTTTTCCACAATTTCCTTTTTTTTCTGCCAGATCAGTTTATTTTCCATCGGATCCTTTTTTTCCCGCCTGATCCGTTTTTTCCCGCCAGATCCATTTTTTCCCGCCGGATCCATTTTTTTCCACAAGTTCTTTTTTTTATCTGCCAGTTCCGTTTTTTCCCGCCGGATCCATTTTTTTCCACAATTTCCTTTTTTTTCTGCCAGATCAGTTTTTTTTCCCCATCGGATCCTTTTTTTCCGCCTTATCCGTTTTTTCCCGCCTTATCCGTTTTTTTCCACAATTTCCTTTTTTTTCTGCCAGATCAGTTTTTTTTCCATCGGATCCTTTTTTTCCCGCCTAATCCGTTTTTTTCCGCCGGATCCGTTTTCTTCCCCACAAGTTCCTTTTTTTCTGCCAGATCAGTTTTTTCCGCCGGATCCGTTTTTTCACGCCAGATCCGTTTTTTTTCCACAATTTACTTTTTTTTCTGCCAGATCAGTTTTTTTTCGCCGGATCTGTTATTTTCTCATTGAGTTGTATTAGCGCCGGATGGCCACACGTTTCATCCGTTTTTTGCAGGATCCGTCAAAACAGCTGTTTCCGCCGGACGGAAAACACATACAGAGGAACGGTTGAATCGCGATCTCACCTGCCGCTATTGCGGGCACATGTCAGTCATGTTTTTTTCTATTGACAGATTGGGCGATTCTGAACGCGGCGATACTAAATATGTGTAGGTTTGATTTTTTTATTGTTTTATTTTTGATGGGGCAAAAGGGGGGTGATTTAAACTTTAATTTTTTTTTTTTTTTTCATATTTTTAAAAACATTTTTTTTTACATTTGCCATGCTTCAATAGCCTCCATGGGAAACTAGAAGCTGGCACAACTCGATCGGCTCAGCTACATAGCAGCGATCATCAGATTGCTGCTCGTAGCTGAATTACAGGCTTGCTATGAGTGCCGACCACATGGTGGCGCTCACAGCAGGCCGGCATCAGTAACTATAGAGGTCTCAAGGATCTCTATGGTTACCATCCTGACGCATCGCCAACCCCTGATCATGTGACGGGGGTGGACGATACGCCCATTTCTGGTCGCGCGGCTGGAAGCGGTAGTTAAATGCCGCTGTCAGCATTTGACAGCGGCATTTAACAGGTTAATAGCGGCGGGTGAATTGCGATTTCACCTGCTGCTATTGCGCGCACATGTCAGCTGTACAAAACAGCCAACATGTCGTGACTTTGATGTGGGCTCACCGCCGGAGCCCACATCAAAGGAGGACACGACATGCGCAGAACATGTTGCGTTTTTTACTGCGATGCGTTTTTCCCCCAGAAAAAAACGCAACATATGCACAAAAATTGCGGAATGCATTATAAATGATGGGATGCATATGTATGCATTTTTAAATTGTTTTTATCACATTTTTATAGCGAACAAACGCAAAAAAAATGCGAAAAATCCTGAACGTGTGCACACAGCCTCAAGGTGTATCTCCCCATCACACTCCATATGTGTCTCACTCATCATACTTCACGTCTTTCTCTCCCATCAGTCACTCTTAGGCCGGGGACACACACAACGTATAAAAAAACGGTCCGTTTTTGATGGACGAGAATCGCACAAATGTTACCAAAACAGTGATCCGTGTGCAGTGCGAGGATGCGATTTTCTCGCATCCAATGATCCGTTTGGCATCCGTGTGACATCCGTATGGTGAGATTTTCTCACACACTTGCAAAATGAGCAAATAATGGCTGAGCCTTTCCTGTCACCTGCCCAATGCCTGAGAATTTCTCGCACGTCACACTGATGGTCCGTGTGCTGTGTGATTTTTTTATCACCCCCATAGACTTTCATTGGCGATTCTCGGCCGAGATACGCTGAGAATTGCAGCATGCTGCGATTTCACTCGGATCCTGAATACGGCCGAGAGAATATCGGATGATGGGAGCTGCCCCATAGATTAACATTGGGACGAGCGCTATGCGATTTTTTTATCGCATTGCACTCGTCCGTATTGCGGTCTAGTGTGACCCCGGCCTTAGCCATACAATGCATCTCTCCCCTCCCTCCATAATGCCTGGCTATTCACTGCAGAGCTGGAGCTCCCAGACAGCTCCTAATGCTGCTCCATGCACACCACATGTCTTCACTCTTCTTGGGTCCAGATGCTGCTGAGTCCACTGTGTTCTGCTCCTCTGTAAACGAGCTGTGCCTCTGATGCAGTAACTGCTGGTGACAGCAGGTCACAGGGCAGTCACACACAAAATGGCTCTGCCCTGTGATGCTGCTCTTCATTCTTACTGTTGGGGCAGTAACTGCTGACATCACCATTTCCCTCCCCTTTTGGGTGGTCTAATATCCCTGGGGCAGAGCTGCTAAATCTTACTATAGCTGCTTGAGGTCTAAAACGGAAAATGCTCCCCCTAGTGGTAAATATGTATATTTGTAGAAAAATATATAATATTTTTCATATAGACATGTTTGCAAACAGTGCAAACATTGCATTAATACATTTTAATTACTATTTTAAGCTTAATTTCACAAAAAAACAAAATACGAGAAAACTTGTGGCACCTTCCCTTTAAATAGAAATGAACATCATGGGGGGCTCTGTACAATGAGATTGTCAGGCAGTACATGTGCATACTGCGATAGAGGGGTACACAAACCCACATCTACAAGCCATCATGGAGATGACGGATTATGGATCCAATTAACGGGTGGCTATATCCATACTGGACTACTTTGAACTCGATAATATCTTTTTTTAACCTAAAAAGTGTATCTGTCATTTCAACTAAAACTTGTTAAAGGGGTGTCTGTACTTATGTGTTCAGCGCTTGTCTGACCGGTATTCATCACTCCCATAGGTTTTTTGTTCAGCACTTTATGCTCCATTGGTTCTGCTCATGTACACTTTAGATTAACATTGACCAAAGCCGCCGATATAGATGGGTCCGGCCAAGAGTCTACTGTGTATGGGGACCATGACAGATGATTGTCAGTAGAGATGAGAATTCAGCATGTAAGATTTCTAACTGCCAATCCTTTTGTTCTCTGATAAGTTGCCACCATAAGAGTCTGGCAGTGGCTCTATCATAGAAAACACAGGAGCGCTCCGCCAAGATAGATGCCACCGAACAATCATTTATCTCATAAAATCATAGAATGTTAGCGTTGGAAGGGACCTCCTGGGTCCTCGTGCCCAACCCCCTGCTCAATGCAAGATTCACTAAGTCATCTCAGACAGGTGTCTGTCCAGCCTCTGTTTGAACATTTCTATGGTAGGAGAACTCACCACCTCTCGTGGCAGTCTGTTCCACTCATTGATCACCCTCATTGTTAAAAAGTTTTTTCTAATATCTAATCTATGTCTCCTCCCATTCAGTTTCATTCCATTGCTTCTAGTCTTTCCTTGTGTAAATGAGAATAAAGATGATCCCTCTACAATGTGACAGCCCTTGAGATATTTGTAGACAGCTATTAAGTCTCCGCTCAGTCTTGTTTTTTGCAAGCTAAACATTCCCAGATCATTTAATTATTCCTCGTAGGACATACTTTGCAGACCGCTCACCATCCTGGTAGCTCTTCTCTGAACTTTCCCCAGTTTTTCAATGTCTATTTTTAAAATGTGGTGCCCAGAACTGGACTCGGCTTCAGGAAAATGGCCGATCTCCATCTGCGCACTTGCGGCCTCCCGCGGCCATTTTCCTGAAGCCCCGGGAAGCAGAGCACTCAATCTGCGCATGCGCAGCCTCAGGAAGATGGCCGCCGCCACAGAGAAATCGGTGATTAACCCGACTCTGCTGCTTACATTGGATACCGGGCTGCTGCGTCACCTCACCTGTGGAAGGGACCCTGCTCACGCCATACCGTTCATCATCCCCGCACCTCTGCCGCCGCCACCACACCACTGCCGGTAAGCCTGCATTACGACTATAAGACGCACCCCCCATTTTCCTCACATTTTTTTGGGGGGAAAAGTGTTATAGTCCGAAAAATACGGTAATTCATGTCCCTATCCTGCCTGAAGCGATATCTTTTGTCTAAGCTGAGAGACAAATTGCAGAAATTGGATCTGTTGGTCTTGAAGTGGTTGTTCAGGACTTTATAGTCATGGTTTATTCTTGGGCTAGGGTCACACAAGTGTATATTCTCTCATCCAACAGAATCGGGTCTATTATGCAAATCAGACTCTAATCGGAGTGTGATCATGGTGTGATCCAATTATGTTGGATGCGAAGATGGAGAAAAAAAATGTCTCAATCTTATCCATTCTGTCAGACTGTGGAAATTGAATTGCACTCAGATGTCATTCGAGAGCAATCTGATGTTTTCCACTGACTCATTAATTTGCATGGCTGAATGCAATCTGAATATGGGATCAAACTTGGGCATGCTTTTTACCTCAGACAAGCTCTGTCCAAGGAAAAAAAAAGTGGACATGAGTACAACCCCATAGAATAATATTGGTTGGAGTTCAATCCGTTGTTTGGTCTGATTGCACTCAGAATAATAATACGGTCATGTGAATGAGCCCTTAAGATAGATCATCAACATCAAATTTGTTGTGGTCTGACATCTGGCAACCCCATGTTCAGCAGGTTCTGCACCAGCTAGCACAAAGTGCATCACAGTGCCGGACACTGTTTTAGGCCGGCATCACATAGCGAGTTATGGCCGAGTCTCGCGGGTTAAAACCAAGCTCTGGCACCGGCACTCCAGAGCGGAGCGTGCGGCCGCATAGCAATACATGGAGCTGCACTCTCCTCTCCGGAGTGCCAGTGCCTGGTTTTAACCTGCGAGACTCGGCCATATCTCGCTGTAGTGTGACTCCAGCCTTATGGTCACTCTTGGGTGTTCTCAGCTCCCATACACAGTGTATGGAGCTGTGGTTTCTGGCTCCACATACTCATTACTTCCTGTGTGCTAACCCAATGATAAGACCCCAACGATCAGATATTGATGACCTCTTCTAAAGATAGGTCATCAGAATTAAAGTTCTGAAGATACCCTCTACTTTGACCAGTATCCTACTTCACATGTCTATATAAAAGACGTACTTGAAAAACTGGTACTGGTGTCATCAGTGTGTCCACGTTCACCATCAGTGTATCATTGGTGTTTTTCCGGTATGGAAAAAGAAAGAAATTAAAAAGCTTCTCCTATACTTTTCAATGTTAAACATGGACGGTACACTGATACCATTCTTGTGCTGTATGTGTTTTTCACAAACCCATAGACTTGTATTGACCCCTGTCATCCGTGCTGCCGGAAAAACAACGGACATGTCTCCGTGTGCTGTGTATGGACACACAGGCTGTGTAAAAACATCTATATGTGCATAGCACCATAGGTTATAATGGATATATGTGGCATCGGTGAAAAGAAATGGCTGCAACACGTACTGGAAACACGGATGTGTGAAGGAGGCCTTCAGCCCTTTTAGAAACAATTTCATCTTTAGCTTGCTTAACTGTTCACAAGAGTCATTTTGACCTGGGGTGCCCAAACATTTACATGCCATTGTATATAATAGAATTATATCCTTGCCTTATCATATGGAGATTGACTGACTATGACTATGTATATCTTCAGTTTAGCCTTCTGATAATAGTATAAATTCTCAAGTTTTTTACAACCCAGTCCCAACCAACCCCCCCCCCCCAGGAAGCCCATCACGCGAAACGCGCGTCGGTGCGATGGCATGAAGGTACTGGGTCCCCACATGGACTCATGGACTCTTTAATTGGGAGCACTATTGCGGCACTTTAGGACTAATAGATTAACCACATCTGGATGATATTGGTTCATGCTGTAGTGACTAGTCAATTGGGATATGTTTCACTGGGAATTTTCCCATATACTTTTTTGGACATGACTGGCTATGAGAAAGAGCATGATTCCTCCTTCTATACCAGTATCCTTTTGTGCACACCAAGATTGATTTATTTGAGGCTCAGTACTCATTTCACCTACCCATCTAGAGGAACTTTTTAAGTGTGTCTTATGTCTATGTATATTTTAGTAATCAATAAACTTTTTTGATATGTTTCTATATAGTGCTGCCTAGTTTATTTAGCTAGTCACCTGAGTACGTATATTGACTTTATTGGGGCATTTAACTCAGCTGTTCTCTGTAGGTTTGTTATATTTAGGAGTTGCCCCTCCCTTACTTTTGATATCCCTGTATTTCTACTTGGTGATCATTTTCGGTATGATATTCTTTGTTCAATTCATTCTTTGCAAAAAAGTAGAAAATGATGTTATGTGCAGATCCTAAATACACTGCACACGGCCGGCAACCTGTCTCGTTATGAAAACAAGTCACATATTTTATATATCAAAGAATCAGAAAGCTAACTATACTTCATAGAAGCGATTTACGTTGGTGTTAATGAGGTATGACTCCACCACATGTCCACCAGCTGCACATAAAGCCGAGGCTTCCACCCGGTGAAAGGAGAATCTAACGGTTTCACTATAGCGAAATATGCTCAGTTTTATGTGCTGGAGCCTCCTATCCCTTAGGAATACATTGATATATTATGTGAAATAAAATATTCCAGGACATGACATGAGGCTGCATGCAATGTAGTGCTCCGATAAGGAGGCCACCGCCATGCCCACTCTCATTTAGATCAGTCATGCGTTTTTAATTAGACGCCAACCATTTAAATGTATCTCAGGTTTTGGACTCGCTTCATTCTGAGCCCGGGATCGCTGGATGATAACAAATCCAGAACTGGAAATGAAAAAAAATATTTCTGTTAGAAAGCGAGCCCAGCAGCTGCTAATGTAATTGAGCCCCTAAGAGCAGATCCAACTCTATTTTGGGTAAATGTCTTTTGCATTAGGAATCGTGCCGCTTCCATGCTACTATGTTTATTTCCTTATTAATGAAATAAAGAGTGATATATTTAGTCAATTACCCAGACCCTTCCAGCCTCTCTATCACATCACCATGCTCTGGGGCGTGGGTGACCTCATGGCAAACCAACCTGGTGATAAAACAAAATAATGGAGCCACTGGTCCCTGGATGATGGAGTGATGCGTTCCACCACTGCTCTAGAGGCACGGAGCACATTAAGCAGAGAAATGTGCCATTACAAAACAACACATTCACCACCAGCCTCATTTATCTTCAGCCAGATCTAAAGAGCTTGACCGGATTTTTTAAAAAGTGATAATGCAAAAGAAAAATAGTCTGCTGCGAATGTCCTCCATCAGACTTTCCATCGACGGAACATATGCCTTCCTGACAGCACCGGGAAGCAAGAAGGGCGACTCATCTGCTTTTATTGAGCTCAAAAGTTCTGTGAAAAAGGACTGTATATATTATACTAGGAAACTGAAAATACAGCAATTTCATGACTGAGATTTGTGCATGAACGAAGCAGCATTCTGTGTCGCTTAGGCTACTTTCACACTAGCGTCGGACTCGGCCCGTCGCAGTGCGTCGGGCCGAGGTTCCGACGCTAGCAGTGAATGCGCCGCACAAAGGAGGCAGCGGATGCATTTTTCCAGCGCATCCGCTGCCCCATTGTGAGGTGCGGGGAGGTGGGGGCGGAGTTCCGGCCGCGCATGCGCGGTCAGAAAAAGCGGTCCGTTGGCAGCAAAAAACGTTACATGTAACGTTTTTTGCTCCCGGCGGTCCGCCACAACACGGCGCAACTGTCGCGCGATGGTTGCAACGTGTCGCAATGCGTCGCCAATGTTAGTCTATGGGGCAAAAACGCATCCTGCAGACAACTTTGCAGGATGCGTTTTTTCCCCTAAACGACGCATTGCGACGTATTGAAAAAAACGCTAGTGTGAAAGTAGCCTTAGGGTACTTTCACACTAGCGTTTTTTTTAATACGTCGCAATGCGTCGTTTAGGGGAAAAAACGCATCCTGCAAAGTTGTTTACAGGATGCGTTTTTGCCCCATAGCGTAACATTACCGACGCATTGCGACGTATTGACACACGTCGCAACCGTCATGCGACGGTTGCGCCGTGTTGTGGCGGACCGCCGGGAGCAAAAAACGTTAAATGTAACGTTTTTTGCTCCAGACGGACCGCTTTTTCCGACCGCGCATGCGCAGCCGGAACTCCACCCCCACCTCCCAATGGGGCAGCGGATGCGCCGGAGAATGCATCCGCTGCACCCGTTGTGCGGTGCTAACAATGCTAGCGTCGGAATCTCGGCCCGACGCAATGCGACGGGCCGAATTCCGATGCTAGTGTGAAAGTAGCCTTACACTCTTCTCTTTTACAGCACATCTCCCCTCAGTGCCACATCCCTTGGGTTGTAGGACTTTGTACAGCCTGTCTATCATGTAACCCATGAGTAATAGCCTAACAACATCCCATATAAGTCTATGGAATAGTACGCGACTTTTGGATGCTCCCCATTCATTCTTCTCCTTCTCCTCTCCATAGTATCTCATCTGTAACAACCACCATCTTCTATCCCGGTCATCTAAAAATCTGTCTTCACTGAATACAGATTTTACCCATGAATTGAGAATATTGAAAATGAATGCTCAGTCATGAGGGAGAAAGAAGCAGACTTCTCAGATAACACATATTGCAAAGTTACCGTACTTATTTTCTTGGGTACAATTGATTTAGGAAAAAAAAAAGTAAATCAACAGTTACTTGTTAATGTGAGTCCAGTCTTAGATACCATTTCCCTTAGTATGCACCTAATGGTGCCAAGTAGGGTACCCGTCAGTTAGAAATAGTTTATTCTGGCTTTTCCATTATGCCTTATTCATTAGAACTGTGATTGCCTACATGCTATTGCTTCATTTCAAAAAAATTAAGACTGCTGATGGAATGCTACATCATGGCATAGGTTGTGAAGCAGCAAGCGTCCGTATAAACGGAGTTAATAGTTAATATTTAAGGGTCATAATGGTTGTTGTTTCCCACTATCATAGCTGTAACCAATCAGAGTCCATATTTTAGGGAAAAAAGCTGAACTCTCAGATCGCAAATCAACAGAACCATTTCCCAGAGAAAATGTAGCCCAATAAAATCTACAAAGAAGAGCAGAACATATTACTATGCACAATTCCTGGAATAAGAGCCCTTGCTAGGGTCTGAAAAGTTCAAGGGCAGCAGACCACCCCCAAAAAACTAAGATTATTATTATTATTATTATTATTATTTATTATTATAGCGCCATTTATTCCATGGCGCTTTACATGTGAGGAGGGGTATACATAATAAAAACAAGTACAATAATCTTGAAAAATACAAGTCACAACTGGTACAGGAGGAGAGAGGACCCTGCCCGCGAGGGCTCACAATCTACAAGGGATGGGTGAGGATACAGTAGGTGAGGGTAGAGCTGGCCGTGCAGCGGTTTGGTCAATCGGTGGTTACTGCAGGTTGTAGGCTTGTCGGAAGAGGTGGGTCTTCAGGTTCTTTTTGAAGGTAAGATACCGTATATATTGTATACTAGATGGTAGCCCGATTCTAAGGCATCGGGTATTCTAGAATATGCATATAGTTTATTTATGAAGATTTTAGAATACATTGAATACACAGGATTCGGCCGGCCGCGGCCAATTAGCGAAGCGTGGTTCAAATCCTGCGCCAATTCACGGCCGGACTGCGCCTGTCGCTGATTGTTCGCGGCCGGCCACATGGTATATTGCACAGCCCACGTAGTATATTGCACAGCCCACATAGTATATTGCACAGCCCACATAGTATATTGCACAGCCCACATAGTATATTGCACAGCCCACATAGTATATTGCACAGCCCACGTAGTATATTGCACAGCCCACGTAGTATATTGCACAGCCCACGTAGTATATTGCACAGCCCACGTAGTATATTGCACAGCCCACGTAGTATATTGCACAGCCCACGTAGTATATTGCACAGCCCACGTAGTATATAACAATGTGGGCATCATATCCCTGTTAAAAAAAAAAAAAAGAATTAAAATAAAAAATACGGTAGCTATATATTCACCTTCCGTTGGCCCCCAGATCGAAGTGGTTACCGACGCTCCTCGCGTGCTCCGGTCTGAAGAGTGCATTGCGGTCTCACGAGATGATGACGTAGCGGTCTCGCGAGACCGCACGCCATCATCTCGCAAGACCGCAATGCATGGTCACGAGGAGCAGGAAAGGCCTGTTCTGGATCCAAGGGGCCGACGGACAGTGAGTATATAACGATTTTTTATTTTTTTAATTAATTTTAACATTAGATCATTTTACTATTGATGCTACATAGGCAACATCAATAGTAAAAAAGCTGGTCACATAGGGTTAATAGCAGCATTAACAGAGTGCGTTACACTGTGGCATAACGCGGTCCATTAGTGCTGCCATTAACCCTGTGTGAGCGCTGACTGGAGGGAAGTACGGGGCAGGCACTGACTGCGGAGAGTAAGGAGCGACCATTTTGCCGCCGGACTATGCCTGTCGCTGATTGGTCGTGGCTGTTTTGCCACGACCAATCAGCGACTTGGATTTCCATGACAGACAGAGGCCGCGACCAATGAATATCCGTGACAGACAAACAGAAAGACGGAAGTGACCCTTAGACAATTATATTGTAGATAATTATCATATAACAATGGTTGTGCTACATCAGAACCAACTATTAACACCATAAAGCGATTAAAAATTACCTACATAATGTTACTACACAAAACACAGTATACAGTGACCGATATTATCATTAATACCTTTCATGGAGGCAGACAGTGACCTATATCACATGATGTCTCTAAAGCAAAGGAGCCAATGATGTTCTAAGCGATTAAAATATATAAAATAAATATTCCCGAGATGGCAATAATATAATAAAACCAACTAGCAGTAATATTACCCCTGATATGCCAATTTAAATGTTATAATGCCCCCTTAAAGCAAAAATGCCCCCTGTGCCCCCATTGAAAGATATTTAGGACCCTTGAGTGCCTTCTTAAATATGTTATAAGGCGACCTGAGTGGCCAATATAGAATAAATAATTTCATCAAAGTGGTCCTTCAAGGTGGGAACCTGGGCATCTGCTAGCAGTGACCTTCTAGTCTCCCCACAAACCTCCCCCTTCAAAGAAATACACACAAAAAAAACAAACAACGGCCCCTCACACAAAAGTCAGCAATGAAATGCATTACAGTATACCATGAAAATGGACCCATCTATATATATAATTGTCTAAGGGTTTTTCCGTCTGTCTGTCTGTCTGTCTGTCTGTCCTGGAAATCCCGGCTCTCTGATTGGTCGAGGCCGCCAGGCCTCGACCAATCAGCAACGGGCACAGCGACGATGATGTCATAAAGGACGTAGAAATCCCGCGTCTGATTGGTCGAGGCCTGGCGGCCTCGACCAATCAGCAACGGCACAGCGACGATGTCATAAAGGACTTAGACATCTCACGTTTCTGATTCAGCGACGGGCACAGTATCGACGTAGATGACATAATGGTTGCCTTGATTCTTGTAAAAAAATATTTCCATCAATGTCCCAAAAAGAATGGATAAATCTGAAGGCACAAAGGATGGACTTCGTAAAGTGAGAGAAGTCTATGGGTGGGTGAGGAACGAAGAATCTAAGGAGAAACAAAAGCAAAGATGTGCATAAATGCTGCTGCTTGTAGCAAGTGTTTTATTTCCCCAATCTGCTAGATTCACAGGAACACAGCTGTTACACACCTGTCTTATCTTTATGCCACGTTCACATATTCAGTATTTGGCCAGTATTTTACATCAGTATTTATAAGCCAAAACTAGGAGTGGAACAATCAGAGGAAAGGTATAATAGAAACATATGCACCACTTCTGGATTTGTAAACCAATCCTGATTTTGGCTTACAAATTCTGAGGTAAAAAACTGACCAAATACTGAACGTGGCCTTAGGGCAGAGACAGACTGCCGTATTTCCCGTGCGAGAATCACATCATAAACCTCGTACTGGCTGTCGGCTCTCCTGACCTGAGCTTGTCAGCTGCACAGAAATACATCATACTGTCTTGCTCAGGTCAGAAGAGGTGTCAGGCCAGTCCGTGCAGTGCAATACGATTCTCGCCCGAGAAATACGGCAGTCTGTCTCTGCCCTTAGGGCTGAACTCTGCTCCCTTCCCTGATGGTCTCTGCCCTTTATTGTGCACCACATCAGGTCTTTCAAGTGACATAGAATTCCTCAATGATATCATCTTCAAGGCCATTTAAAACCCACTTGGATTCCTCGGTATCTGAGTATTGAAACTGTATTGTGTTCAGCTGCAGATGGTTTAGAGATGGTCACATCCAGTTATTCTTTAGCCATCATCTCCTCACATTTCTGTTATTTGCATCTGCTACGTCTGTTACCTGCTGGTTAACCAATTGTTTGCTATAAGCATCACAAACTTATTATAGTCTGTTCACACTACATTGCAATCGGTGGTGGATACTAAAACTAGCATCTGCTGCTGGCTAACCCATCATTTACTCTAAGCACTACAAACTGTTATTAGGCTACGTTCAGATTAGCGTTGCGCGCTGCTGCGTCGGCGACGCAACGCACGACGCACGCAAAAACGCTGCGTTTTGCGACGCGTGCGTCATTTTTTGACGAAAATCGGACACAAGAAAAATGCAACTTGTTGCATTTTCTTGCGTCCGACGCTAGCGTCAAAAACGACGCACGTGTCGGAAAACGCAACAAGAAAAACGCATGCGTCCCCCATGTTAAACATAGGGGCGCATGACGCGTGCGTCGCCGCTGCGTCGCCCGACGCAGCGTCGGGAAACGCTAATCTGAACGTAGCCTTAGAGATTGTTCACATTACGCCGCAATCTGCTGTTGATTCTGCTACCTACGTCTGCCATATTATTCTTCATCTGTCCTCCTGGTTCTGTGGCTTCCAGTGAGTCCTGTCTTACTTATTTGTTAGCCATCCAGCATGGCGTGTTGTCCGGATTTTTACTGCTGTGCCAATGCTGTAGATCCATGTGTCCACCTTAACCTGCAACTTTGTGAATCTACCTCAGCATGTGAGCCTAACAACAGTTCAGTGCTGCTGTATAAGTCCTCCATTTGGCTGATATTCTAAAGGTGAGATAAAGTAAATAAAGAACAGGAAGCCATCTCCCTTAGTATTGTGTATGGGTGACGCCATAGCAGGTAATCTCCACCCACTAGCTCACAGACAACTGACAGATGGAGCCAGCAGAAGGGAAAACTGGTGAAAAATACAGCATTCAAAGCATATAATGACAATAAAGTGTCACTTCAATGAAATAACATAGTAGCTTATTTGAAAAAGTCACCTGAAACACAACCAGAGAAAACAATGCCAGTACAATACTAGTGTTATTCTCAGGCCAGGATCACACATATGCGAGATACAGCCGAGTCTCACAGGTGAAAACCCAGCTCTGGCGCCGGCACTCCGGAGCGGAGCGTGCGGCTCCATGTATTGCTGTGCGGCTGCAGGAGTGCCGGCACCAGAGCTGGGTTTTCAATGCAAAAAAGAACAACAAGAAATAGATCATAGAAAGGGGATCACCTGAGGCATTGGATCAAGTATAAAAATGTTAATTTTATTTATACTGTACAACACAAAGAAACCCACAAAACACATGTTGAAAACATTTAAAATGGTCACACATGTGACCTAAACACATTACCACATGGCTCATAATAAAGCCAACCCCCTGAACAAACTCCACAACGATAATACAGTAGAATATCCTTGTTAATACAAGGTCTGGTATCTATGTGAACAGCACTTTTAGCTCAAAAAGAGAGCAAAATATTGGATCACTAAGAGACTAAACTGTAGCAGATTGATGCATAAATGTACAATCCGTAAATTACAGACCTGACGACACACTGTGCAATAATACAAAAGCTCGACTGAGCCATGCAAGGGTAAAGCAGTTTGTAGGGTACAACAGTATGTAATAAATGTGCATCAGAAATTAGAACATGAACTCAACGCCTATCTCAACCACTAAATGGCTGAAGAAGGAGAGGGATAGAGAAAGAAATGCAATATATCAGCAAAATTACTATACATAACTCCCTCTCAAGTGGTCCTTTAAAGGGGTGTGAGTTCCCATAACCCAATACAACTAGAAGAGCATACAAAGGGTTACCAAAGCAAATGTGCCCAAGCCAGCATGTTTTAGGTCCTGTATAGCAATCCCAGTTGGTGCTGTAAGCCTATAGAGAGCCCTAGGGAGTAAAGACAGGAGGAGCGCTGACCCGACGCGTGTCGCCACCTAAAGTGGCTTCGTCAGGGGTTACCATTTGCTTTGGTAACCTTTTGTATGCTCTCCATGGTGGGTAAGCTAGTTGTATTGGGTTATTGGAACTCACCCCTTTAAAGGTTTTTTTGCGGTTTTATAGCATTTTTATCGGGAAAAACCACGAAAAAACAGCAACGTGTGCACACAGCCTAAGAATTTTAGTAACATTATCTTCATGCTGGACACTGTATTTTTCAACATTTTTTTACACAGAAAGTTTACATTTACTGATAAATCTGGCACCAGTGTTATTTTTATGCTGCTGTCTGCCCGTGATGTGCTTTTTACCGGGATCTAAGGGTTAACATACTTCTTAAGGAGAGTAACAGGCGTGGCCTGGCATGTCAGAGTGAGGAGACTTATATGCCATGCATACCATAATTGCCTCTTCAGAGAGGAAAATGACTAGAACTCTATTGCCACCTTTGATTCTGGATTTGCTTGTATAGTCATATAACAAGGCTCATTAAGGGGTCGACATTGACTTTTAGGATTGCCACTTCCAATAGGTGGCGCGAGAGTTCAAGTCCCCTTCCTCTCTGAAGAGGCAGTTTTCACTTTTGTTTTACCAAAATGCAGCATGTTCCAGGTGTTCCATTTTTAAAGGTGTTTTCACCTAAATGCTTCAAATGAAAAAAAAAATGCAGCAAAAACTACAACTTTGATTTCATTTTGGAAACGGGCATTTATGGGGTTTTGAAAAAAAACATGAGTGAAGAAGGCCTCATCTTAGCCACAGTCCTGATCTTGGCATAATGCTATATATATGTTGTTTTCCACCTATTAACCCTTCCTCAACCACCTGCTCCCATATAGCTGGAATAATCCTCTCAGCACAATCCAATAACCTGGATTACATTGCCTGGAAGAAAGCAAGCGGAGGTCAATCCAGACATCACTGCTCACACAAGTCAGGGCGATGATTGACTAGACTGCGAGGCTGATCATGAGACAGCCTGGGGACGACCATGTCTCCAGAGCCCTTTTGCATGGGGTAGATTGCGATCTGCTAATGAGTAATCTAATTATTCATTCCTAAACATAGCATTAACGAGATGGCTATAATAATATATATATAATATTATAATAATATAATACTCGCCTTATTCATATGACTATGGTGCTGCTGTGTTTTAGGAGCATAAAGTACGGTTATTTCTTAGCCAGGATTTCACAGAAGGAAATACATTCCAGAATTTGGCAGAGAAAATACAGGGATAGGGAGATCTGGAGGAATCATTTAGAAAAATAATATGGAAGAATGAAATAACCGAACACAGAGCCTGGTAACTGCAAAGAACTCGGCATTACTTCCCTTATATGACCCGCTTAAAGGGAACCTGTCACCTGACTTTGGCAATCTTGCCTTGCGCAGGCGTGTACTACGGAGGACATAGAATGAACTTCGATCCAATATTGCGGCCAGCATGCAGCCAGCGGGTAAGGAAAGGGTGAATCAAACACCTGAAAACTCCGCCCATATGACCGAAAACCGGTCCCGCCAAATTCAGGTGACAGGTTCCCTTTAATGGAGGCTGAAAAAAAGAAGTCATTATCTATCTATCTATGTATGTGTATCTATCCAGCTATATCAGTACATGTGGAAATGCATTACATATTATTTTTCCTTATATGAAAGACTATCAAAAGGCACTTGGCTTCACGCTGGCTTACAGCTGAGTTTCCTGACACAAAAGATATGGCAATAATTACGGGTTTGCACGGTTCTGTTTCTTTTGCGGCTATGCGTTTTCCTTCATGCTCTGCTATTTTATTTGGAAAACACAGATTTTCATTTTATCACATTGTTTTACGTTATTGTGTTTTTTGAAAGGATGTAAATGGATTTCTATTATAGCTTTCAGACATTGCAATAAAGAAAAATAATAAATCCTGCTGATAAGTGACGCTTTTCTTCCATTAACAGCCTAGTCAGATACATGGATTTATTACTCGGTACAGGCAGAACTAGTAATGTAAGGGTAGGTTCACCTTTGAACACCAGTTTACAATAAAGAATTAATCCACATAAAGGTGAATAACTTTATAAATACATAAGATTACATATCTTATACTGACCCCAAACTACTACCTATTTGTTATAGTCTGGAGCTTCTGTAGCCTTGAGAGTGAAGTATGGGCACATATGATATGCAGAATAAAATATTTTTATATGTTAGCCGTTAGCCTTATTTAATAACAATAACTAAGTTTCAGTCTCTACCCAACATGCATTTTGTTACAGACCCTTGATATACTGTATTCATATGTTTTTCTTGTGGGAGTGTCTCTACCAGTAATATAGGTTGGATACATTCAGATCTACATTTATTTCCTCTTAATGGGCTTTTCTCCCAGTCTATGGCTAGTTTTCTTTGTTTTCCCATAAAAATCAGATGTCACCTTCATAAACTGTTGATCTGTGTGCAACCCCTTCCCTCTTGAGGTCTTTAAAGGGAACCTGTCAGCAGGATTGTGCACAGTAACCTACACACAGAGTCAGGTCGGCGCCATTATACTGATTACAATGATACCTTGGTTGATGAAATCCCTCTTGTGGTTGTTATTTAATCTTTATATTCAGTTTTTAGTTAATGATATTCTCATGCTCTGGGGCGGCCTGTGGGGGTCTTCATGTAGGGCTCTGATTAGGTATTCATACTGCTGACAGGTCACTGATCCCTCACTCACCGACCCCGTAGTTTACATAATGAATATCTGTACATGCGTAAAAAAAAAAAAAAAACCTTCTGCAGGCAGGTGCTGCTGCATAATCGCATGTGTACTGTGTATAATTATTATGGTTGAGGTTATCTTGATATTAAAAAAAAAAATCCATTTGAAAATGGTGCCTGCCCAGTAGCAGCTATCGGTGTATATATAGAGGTGTTCCGATAGCTACTACTTGCGTAGGTGCCGGCGGCGCCATCTTGGAGGAGGAATTACTATTTTCTCTCTAACCAGATGGCGCTCTCGGCACCTGCCATTTTCAAATGGAGTTTGTTTTTTTTAATACCAGGATAACCTCAACCATATTAATTATCAAAACAATACACATGCAATTATGCTGCAGCGCCTGCATGCAGAAGGTGTTCTTTTTTTTGTTTTCAGTATGTATATATAATATCCATTACAATAACGAGGGGGCAAGTCAGTGAGGGATCAGTGACCTGTCAGCAGTCTTCATTATGAATATCTAATCAGAGCCCCACATGAAGACCCCCCTCCAGGCCGCCCCGGGGCAAGGGCACATTATTAACTAAAAACTGAAAATAAAGATTACACAGCAACCACAAGACGGATTTAATCAACCAAGGAATCATTGTCATCGGCGCTGACCTGACACTGTCTGTAGGTTACTGTGCACAATCCTGCTGACAGGTTCCCTTTAAGGCATGGTTCAGATGGGGGTATGACTATGAGGCTGTAGGTTCAGGACAGGTGATCAGTCCAGGCATGCGGTCCGGTCCATATACAGACCATGAAGTACAGCTCCATTTGTATTTTACTTTTCAAATTATCTTGTGTGTTAAGTATGTGCATGTCCTTGTGAAATTTGCTTAAAGAAGCACTCCTCCTCCCATCAAAGTTTATATCCTCTTAATATATTGCAGTTATCATATTATATAGCACTGTGTACTTCCAATTGCTCATTTTGCCTTTCTCCCCAGTAAATTCTTCTCTTTTATTTGCTCCTTGTAGAAAGAGGAAGTCTTTTTCCTACATAAATCATTTTCCTCTTCAACTCCTGACACAGCTGCTTCCTCCTCTTCCCGGCCAGGGACTTTTCCAGGAAAATTGACCTCCTATTTCTACATAAAGCTTAGAAATATTCAGCTAGTCAAATTTTAATCACATGCTGTCATAGATCTAATGAAAAGAGAAGAATTAACTGGGTAGAAAGGCAAAATTAGCAATTATGAGTACACAGTACTGTATAATATGATGACTGCAATATTTAAAGATAAAAACTTTGATGGGAGGAGGAGCGTAGAATGCAAAAGCGATAATCCCTTAGTGACATGCTATTTCTACAACACAATTTTATTCTACCTATCTATTTAACCACACTTATAACATAGCATGAGACAATTTCTATTTGTAAGGTGCAAGTGCCCAAATTCAATATTGCTAGTTGAGTGGATGTTATATGCACATTATTAGATACATACACGGCAAACATTTTTTTGGGCTATGCTTACTATGGAGAGTGCACACCATGGATATACAAAAGGTCAGCCAAATTTTTACCACATGAAGCTTAAAACTGTTGTGTGAATCCAAACGAACACAACGGGAACAATATATTGCCCCTGGCCTTGAAAAGAATTGTGAGGACCGAGTCTATTTATATTCACTTAAGGTCCCAAAAACGGGGTGTAGGTCTTCACATTTTCCCCTTTAATAAAATGGCCTGATTGGTGGCAGATGCCCTTTGGAGGGGTCAGTACAATTCTGGTTTAGAGAAGTTTGTAAATGCAAAGACTGTAAATGCAAAGCCTGCAACCTGCAGTAACCACTGATCGACCAAACCGCCGCACGACCAGCTCTACCCTCACCTACTGTATCCTCACCCATCCCTTGTAGATTGTGAGCCCTCGCGGGCAGGGTCCTCTCTCCTCCTGTACCAGTTATGACTTGTATTGTTCAAGATTATTGTACTTGTTTTTATTATGTATACCCCTCCTCACATGTAAAGAGCTATGGAATAAATGGCGCTATAATAATAATAATAATTCCAGGAATTACTTTTCAGTTCCTATCTTTTACAATCTTTGTGCTTCAGAATTTTCCTGTTATCAGCAATACAATTCTTAAGGGTTGTTGAATCAAACTGCTCCGCTGACCAAGCAATGCACAACTCAAATACCGATGCTATCATCACTCTTCAGTGCTTCAGTGAACCCATGAAACTCACTGAACTAATACAATATTTGTGCACTGGAATATCCTTATGGTTCACATGGAAGATTCGATCACGCCCTGTGGCCTCATGTTTCTCAAAAAAAAGGGGAATGTGCCGAAATATATTCCCTTACCCTTACTAATTATAGAATATGTATAACAGGGATAGAAGTATTTTTTGGTTCCCAATATGCACCTGGTGTGTAAGATTTATTTGAGGCCATTATTCCCTAATACTACAACAAAGGGACTATAAACTACAGTCTGAAGATCTCTATACGAGCTCTTAGATGTTTAGGAGAGGTCACATCGGTGGAGGGCAAACTGATTTCGGGAATAAGAGAGTCCCCATTTTGATCATTCCTGATCCATTATTTCATCGATTTTTCTTGCCATAAAGTCACACCTTTAGAGGGAATGGTAATTTTAGGGGATCAATTTTATTAAATGTAAAGTGCAACTGATTTCTATGTAAAAATAATAGATGCAATCAAGAAAATAATTTTATTGTTCAGATGCTTTATTTATTACATGTAACTCAATGAGCCAATGGAAAAAATATACAGATTTGATGGGTGATAAGTCATCGATCGGCTTTGTCCTCTATATATTTGTCATCAATTGCTGAACAAGCAGCAAAAGACCTGATGAGAAGGTAGGACGTGATCACAGGATTAGCAGATTATCGTATAGAGCTGGCCTTTTCTAACAGTCTACCAGTGTCTCCATCTGTATAGTACACTCCCTGACAGAAGTTATGTCGCTTATCCATGTTATGTAAATAAAAGCTTATAACCTGACGTTAAATTCATCCATTGGTTGTATAAATTATTCTTTTGAAAGCTGAAACCCTCCGAAATGTGGTTTAGGTTAAGAAAATAAATTGGCATCAATGCAGAAATATTGATCAGTTAATGACACAGAATGGTCAGATTTTGGCAAGACAAAAGTTTTGCCGCCTGGTCATATAATGCACCCAATCCTAGTTTACATCCTCACCTGTGCTCAGTAAATGATCGGTTA
This sequence comes from Ranitomeya imitator, assembly GCF_032444005.1. Taxonomy (NCBI): domain Eukaryota; kingdom Metazoa; phylum Chordata; class Amphibia; order Anura; family Dendrobatidae; genus Ranitomeya; species Ranitomeya imitator. The sequence goes on along the minus strand of NC_091286.1, from coordinate 494,060,939 downwards.
GTGTGTGTATAAAAAGAAACCCAGCACCCCAGACCTTCACTTGAACTTCAACTTAAGCTCTGACAACATGCCAAAGATCCACTTTGCGGCCAAAGCCTGGATTATCAAGAGGCTGAAGACCAGATCCACTGCAGAGGTGGCTGGCACCTTTAATATTTCTCAGCATCAAGTACAAAGAATTAAAAAAAGATTTGAAGAGACTGGAGATGTGTTTGACAAGCCCCGGTCCGGCAGATCCCGCAAGACAACTGCTCAGGAGGAACGTTAGTTGGTTAGAAAATCCAAAGCAAGCCCCTCTTCCACTGCAGCAGAGCTCCAACAGGCCTGGTCACCTCAAGTCCCTGTGTCAGTTAGAACAGTTTGTAGGATTCTGTCTCGAAATGGCCTCCATGGTCGAATCAGTGACCAGAAGCCAGCACTAAACAAAAGGCAAATAAAAAACCGTGTGGCATTTGCAAAGTCCCACAGCCTGCTAAACAGATGAACACTGGAAAAGTGGCAGAAAGTGGATTTCTCTGATGAATCTTCAGTAGAATTATACCACAGCCGCCGCAAATACAGCAGGAGACCTACTGGAGCCCGTATGGATCCAAAATACACCCAGAAAACAGTTACATTTGGTATGGGGGTGTGTGAAACATTTGCAAGGTGGAAGGCAATATCAATAGCCTAAAATATCAAGAAGTATTAGCTACCTCTTATATTCCAAATCATAAAAGGGGTCAAATTCTGCAGCAGGGTGGTGCTCCATCTCATACATCCATCTCTACAACAAAGTTCCTCCAGGCAAAAAAGATCAAGGTGCTCAAGGACTGGCCAGCCCAGTCACCAGACATGAACATCATTGAGCATGTTTGGGGTAGGATGAAAGAGGAAGCTTGGGAGGGGGCGTGGCCTGACTTCTGATGGTGCAGGTTGCATAGTGTGGGAGCTCCATTCCCAGGACTCATAAAGCGGCACACAGCAGTGCACAGACGGTGCTTTCTCCTCCAGAACTCCCCACTCCTGCTCCTTACCGTTCGGTGAGTGTATGGGGAAATCTAAAGCCGGCGCAGGGGACCCTTCCAGGCGCATTGTAGACTTCTTTGCAGCCACCCCTCAGCAGCCTCAGAGGCCCAAGATGGCGCCTCTTTCTCCTAGATCCTCCAGAGCTGCACGCCGAGGCTCTCAGTCTTCTGCCTCAAGCACAGCAGCGGCTGATCTCTCAGAGGCTCCAGTTACAGCAGCGCTGCTCAGGGACATGCTTGGTGACCTCCGTACCTCCCTGCAGGAGGATATGCGTTCCATGATGGCAGAGCTCAGGGGGGAGGTGGAGGAGCTGGGAGGCCGCACGGATCATCTTGAAAATAAAATGTCCGAACTGGTAGCTTCTCACAATGATTTGTGGGAAGGTCATGATAACCTGCAGCTGCTTGTTACCAAAACTCATGCTAAAACCCTGGATTTGGAAGACAGATCCAGGAGAAATAATGTGAAACTAAGAGGCATTGCTGAATCAATTGGGGCTGATGATCTCAGAGCCTTTCTACAAGACTTTATCATATCTATTCTCCCACTTTATTCCAAAGATGACATTGTGATCGACCGTATTCATCGGATCCCTAAACCCTCAGGCCTTGACCCTGCGGTACCCAGAGATGTACTAGCTCGCATCCATTTTTTTGTTATGAAGGAGGAATTTCTGCAAGCACTAAAATCGAAGCCGTCGCTACCTGAACGATTTGCTACCATTGCAGTTTTCCCTGATCTGTCTCCAGGAACTCTAGCCCTCCGCAGGGCTTTTGCACCATACACCTCAATCCTGAGGGAAAAGGGTATATTATATCGCTGGGGTTTCCCCACCAAACTTTGCATTCGTAAAGACGGTTCATTTACCACGTGCCTATCCCCGTCGCAAGCAGCCAAGACCCTGTCCCAATGGGGTTTTGACCCTCCTGTGCCCACTCCTGCCTCTGCTTCCACCAAACCTGGAGGATCTGGTCCCCGGAGACGCCGTATTACCCCTGACTGGAAGGTCGCCTGAAGTGTCTATTTTAACCATTTCCTGGCTGGAAGAATTTATTTTTTCCTTTTTCCCACTCAGTTCTAGTTCTCTTTTTCTTTTTTTTTTCCTCTTCTTTTTGCTTGCTGAGTTTTTTGCTGAGGCTGGTTCCTGGCAGCACTCCGCTCAGCATATTGCCCCATTGGTGAACTGTTTTCTATTTTCACCTCGGACTCAGGATTTCCCTGGATGTTCCCTTATTTAAATGTTTGGATTTTGTATGTTTGTTTTTCCCTTCTCCTCCTTCCCTCCCTCTCCCCCCTCCTTTCCCTCTTCCCCCCCCCTCGTCGCAGATGGAGTTTGCGAGGTATCCCACGACATGATTATGCTTTTTTTGTGGGTAATGGGTTTGCATATCTTCTTCAGCAAATTGTGTAACATATTACAATGAGTGTTTCTTTATATTCTATTAATGTTAACGGCCTCAACTCCCCTGGTAAGAGATCGATTGTCTGGCGTCAGCTCGCTAAATCCAAACACGATATTATATGCTTACAGGAGACTCATTTACTAGAACGGGACAATATAAGAATGTATTCGAATCTATACCCCCACCAATTTTTTGCGAATGGGAAGACCAAAAAGGCTGGGGTGGCAATTTTTTTTAGCAAAGCTAACTCTTTCCAGCTAATTAGTTCTACAGCTGACCCCGCGGGCAGATACATTATAATTTTATGTTTAATCAAAAATACCCCTTACACCATTGCCTCTGTGTATGGCCCAAATTTTGGTCAGGTTAAATTTCTAAATAATTTATTTCAAATCTTAGGTAATTATCAGCATGGTCATAAATTAGTTGCCGGAGACTTCAACATTCCAGTATCCAAGAATCTGGATTGTTCATCGTCGGCCGTGGCCAGGGGTGATGCGGCCCAGCTGATTAGCTCCTACAATTTACACGATATCTGGAGATATCTCCATTGTAATGAGAGAGACTACACATTTTGGTCCCCTTGTCACGGTTCTTACAGTAGAATTGATTATATTTTAGTAGATGATGTCGCTCTCCCTCACTGCATGTCTGCAAATATAGGTAATATCACTTGGTCTGATCATGCTCCTGTGTCAGTCTCCCTAGAAGACCCTCTTGCAATCAGACCCCCTTCACACTGGCGCCTTAATGACCACCTTCTCTCTGAGCAAGCGAACTTTACACTAATTGAAAACTCTTTGCAGGAATTCTTTGCCTTTAATGACTCGGCGGATGTGCGTGAGGACTCCCTCTGGTTCGCTCACAAGGCAGTGGCTCGTGGCCTTTTCATTAAGATGGCTGCGACAGCTAAACGCAAGTATAACTTAAATCTTCAATCTGCCTTGGCTGAAGTGGCCCGGCTGGAGTCTTGCCACAAAGCCTGCCCCTCCCCTCAATTATTTTCCAATCTTTCTGATGCACGCCTGCGCCTTCGCCAGCTCCTCCTCCATAGAGTAGAAAATTCGCTTAGGAAATCGAAAGCCAAATTCTACTCCATGGGTGACAGGGCAGGCGCCTTACTAGCTAAACGCGTTAAAAAAAAGAAGCCCAAACCAAAATTGCTTATCTTCTTAAGTCAGATGGTTCTCGGATTTACAACCCAATCCATATTGCTGAAGAATTTGCCTCATACTACTCCTCATTATATAACCTAGATTCTGACGTAAATACTCCTCAACCTTCTCAGGACTCAATTAACGCTTTTTTGAATAAAGCGAATCTCCCCACTGTTAATCCGGAGCAGTTGTCGCTCCTTAACAGCCCTATAGAAGCAATTGAAATCTCCCAAATAATCAAAGAGGCCAAAAAACGCTCTGCCCCGGGTCCAGATGGCTTTTCCTTCTCATACTACTCTCATTTTCTCACTATCCTCTCTCCTTTTCTCATTCGTTTATTTAACTACTGGCGCTCTATGGGTACTATTGAGAGAGAGGGTCTGGAGGCTTGTATTTCGACACTTCCTAAACCTGGGAAACCTATGACCTCTCCTGGCAATTTTCGTCCCATCGCCCTTTTAAATTGCGATGTAAAAATATATGCTAAGGTCTGGGCCAATAGGTTACTGTCGGTGCTCCCATCCTTGGTTCATTCGGACCAGGTTGGGTTTGTCCCGGGTAGGCAAACTAGAGATGGTACGAGACGCTTGATCGACCTGCTGGATGTGGTGGAGAGGGGGAGCCTCCCCAGTGTGTTCCTGTCTCTCGACGCGGAAAAGGCGTTCGATCGGGTGCACTGGGGCTATATAGCATCTACATTGCACAAATTTGGTCTTACTGGCCAGATTTTTTCAGCTATTATGGCTTTGTATTCCAATCCTTGTGCTTCAGTTCGCTCAGCCGGCTTTAAATCCCGTATATTTTCTATTTCAAATGGGACCCGGCAGGGTTGCCCCCTCTCCCCCATCATCTTTGCTTTAGTCATGGAGCCCCTGGTGGCTGCGGTGAGGCAATGCCCTGACATTAGGGGGGTAATGGTGGGAAGTCAGGAACACAAAATTGGCCTCTACGCCGACGATGTGGTGTTGTCTTGCTCTGCTCCTCTACAGTCACTATCTGCAGTGTCTTCCATTCTTACCCAATTTGCTGAAGCCTCCTATTATAAGCTAAATCTGTCCAAGTCCACAATTTTTCCCCTATTTATCTCTTCCTCTCTCCAACTTCAAATCCAAAATATTTACCCTTTTATATGGTCTCCGCTCGGATTCACTTATCTAGGTATTCAAATTACCCATATTAAAAACATTGTTCGCCTTAACTGTGATTCAACCCTCCACGAAATTAAAAAAGAAATTGACCAGCTTGCCTGCTCTCATCTATCCTGGATGGCTAGGATACAAACGTCTAAGATGTTAATTCTCCCTAAACTTATATATCTTTTTAGATGCCTCCCCTTCGCTATCCCCTCTAAATACCTCTCTGCTTTTCAAGCAATTATTGACCGTTTTATTTGGAATAACAAGCCACATAGAATAAAATGCTCTCTAATGTCTCTCCCATATGCCAGGGGAGGTCTTGGTGCCCCTAATATCCACCTTTACCACAAAGCTGCTCTCCTAGACCCCCTTAAGATTTGGTGGGAGGGGAACTCCTCCCTCCAGTGGTTCCATATTGAGTCGTGCTTTGCCCCTAGGGGTTCCCTCAAACTTTTGCTGGAGATCTGTTTGCTCCAGCCGCCCAGTCGGAGCTCCCCTCTTAAAACAATTTGCTCCGCCACTAAGGTCTGGACAAGTCTCTGCCCTACTTACCTCCCTTTTATATTTGACTACGTCTCTATTCAAGCATTAGAATACGCAATAGATGGTTTGTCTCTCTCTGCCTGGGGGGACTGCGGAATACACCGAGTGAATGATCTCTATAATGAGTCGGGCCTGAGATCATTTGCGGACCTCACTGCTCACTATAACTTGCCTCCTAGGGCTTTTTTTCAGTATTTCCAAATTCGTAGCCTCCTTAAACATTGTAACTCCTTCGGTGTGGCCGTGTCCCCCCTGGGTATGGAGACCCCAATCCACAGATTTTTCAGACCAAACACGTGGATTGATCATGGCATTTCCATCATTTATAAATCCCTCCTCTCCCATGATTTCTCTGAGAGACTCCCATTTATGTCCACTTGGGAGGGTGCCCTTGCTTTCGAGGGTTCCCCGGAGGATTGGAGCATGGCTATGCTGCATCCTTCCAAATTCTCTTCGTGTCTTGGTCACCTCGAACAAAGCAAAAAAATTCAGCTCCTATGGTACTTCACTCCTGTTAAATTAGCTAAATTTTATCCCTCCTCTTCCCCATTATGCTGGAAAAATTGTGGTGTTTCTGGTTCGCTGGCTCATGTATGGTGGAGTTGCCCTAGTGTGCAAATATTTTGGCGTCAGGTTGAAGCGATTCTTTCAGAGGTGACCCATCTTCCTATCAACCTAACTGGCCCTCTAGCAATATTGGGTATATCTCTCTTGGACTTCCCATCTTCCCTTCAACCCATTATTTCTAATATTCTTGTGGTGGCCCGACAATGTATTGCAAAGCATTGGAAATCTTCTAATATTCCCTCCAGACCTGAATTGATATCCAAAATTAATCTGCACTTTAGTTATGAGTCGATTACTGCGGACTGTCTTGCAAAAAAGAATAAGGTCCTTACGTGGTGGGACCCTTGGGTCTCCTCACCCTTTATTTCCTCGCCTGACCACCATCCCCCTTCTTCTGCCAGCTGACTCAATTGTTTGATATCATAGCTATGTATGCGCCCATGTATTGTAATTTTTTTTTGTTTCATTCTTGATCGTGGATATTTACATTTATGTCTGCCTCTTCCCCTCCCCCTTCCTCCCCCTTTTTCCTTTCCTTGTTGCATTTTAATTGTACTCTGTTTTCTCAATAAAAATTGAATGGTTAAAAAAAAAAAAAAAAAAGAGGAAGCTTGGAAGACAAAACCAAAGAATCTAGATGAACACTGGGAGGCATGTACAACTGCATTCTTTGCTATTCCTGATGACTTCATTAATAAATTGTATGAATCATTGTTGAACCGCATGGATGCAGTCCTTCAAGCTCATGGAAGGCACACAAAATATTAAATATGACTGTAATAGCACCACAAGTTCATTCACCAATGTTTTGCAACATATTTGTATTTTAAGTTAATTATTTGTTTGAATATCACATTACTTTCTGTGGGTGACAAAACTTTTGCCTAGCCAAAATCTGACCATTCTGTGTCCATTAACTGATCAATATTTCTGCATTTATGCCAATTTATTTTCTTAACCTTTCAGCTTTGAAAAGAATAATTTATACAACCAATGGATGAATTTAGCCTCAGGTTATAAGCTTTTATTTACATAACATGGATAAGCGCCATAACTTCTGTCAGGAACTCTTACATGAAGACTCCTTATATTTGGCAATATATGGTAATCATTATAGGTGGATGTCCGTGCTATCAGAGCCAAAGATAGTACACAAAAGGAAGGAACTCCTACATTGAGGTGAGGTAAACCACATGATGACCACATGCACAATGCCAACATTAGGAGCTAGCAAAGCATGTGCCCTCTTTTATGGTTTTCATCTGTTTTATCAGAGGGAAATGTTATGCTTGAAGATAGATCTTCACAGGATGTGTCAGATGCATATCATAGATGATGTATGATTGTAGAAGAAAATTAAACATGACCTATATATTATAGGGTGAATTTCATTTATTTTATATTCCTATTACAGAAAAATCCTGCTTTCTCAACCTATTGATCCCTCCTTCATCTATTCCTGCGTTCTGCACTGAACACGTACTCTAATTTCACTGCTAACTTTGGTTCTCAGAGTAGCAGAGAGGATACAAAATATCAGTTGACTTAAGTATAAGATTACAGCTGCTGCCCATAGAAGTTTGTGGAGAGGGGAATAGGAGGAGGAGCAAGAAGGGGCTGCAGAGAGAGCAAGAGATACATAGAACAACGTTTCTTCTACTTCTAGTTTTTTATTTAATCTCAGGGCTGAATTCACAGCACACTGCTTAGTACTGCAATATCATTGCCTCAATTTTGCTGGTTTCCAAAAAAAAGGGAACATTATCTCCTCTTGTCTGCATGTCTGATGTACGGTAGACATCATGGAAGCTAGTCATTGCCCACCCTGGATCAGCTGTGCTATATACTCCGTGGGCTGTGCTATATACTACGTAGCTGTGCAATATACTACGTGGCTGTGCAATATACTACGTGGCTGTGCAATATACTACATGGCTGTGCTATTTACTACATGGCTGTGCTATTTACTACGTGGGCTGTTATATACTACGTGGCTGTGCTATATACTACGTGGCTGGCCGCGAACAATCAGCGACAGGTGCAGTCCAGCCGCGAAACAGCACGGGATTTGCACCTTCACTAATTGGTCGCGGTTGGCCGAATCCTGTGTATTCAATGTATTATTCTAAAATCTTCATAAATAAACTACATACATATTCTAGAATACCCGATGAGTTAGAATCGGGCTACCATCATATATATGTCAAATGATAGAAGATTAAAGGGAACCTGTCACCCCCATAATCGAAGGTGAGCTAAGCCCACTGGCATCAGGGGCTTATCTACAGCATTCTGTAATGCTGTAGATAAGACCCCGATGTATCCTGAAAGATGAGAAAAAGATGTTAGATTATACTCACCTAGGTGGGCGGTCCGATGGGCGTCGCGGTCCAGTCCAGGGCCTACGATCTTCATAGGATGATGTCCTCTTCTTGTCTTCACGCTGCAGCTCCGGCGCAGACGTACTTTGTCTGCCCTGTTGAGGGCAGAGCAAAGTACTGCAGTGCGCAGGCGCCGGGCCTCTCTGACCTTTCCCGCGGTGCCTGAGCACTGCAGTACTTTGCTCTGCCCTCAACAGGGCAGACAAAGTACGCCTGCGCCGGAGCCGCAGCATGAAGACAAGAAGAGGACGTCATCGTAAGAAGATGGGAGGCGCTGGACCGGACCACGGCGCCCATCGGATCGGACCGCAGTGGGAACGCCCCTGGGTGAGTATAATCTAACCTCCTTTTCTCATCTTTCAAGTTACATCGGGGGCTTATCTACAGCATTACAGAATGCTGTAGATAAGCCCCTGATGCTGGTGAGCTTACCTCACCTTCGATTTTGGGGGTGACAGGTTCCCATTAAGACTTTTTCTTCATGCATTCGCATGACAGCTTCAGCTGGAAATTCACCCAGAATCACAGTATGTGTTAAGATAAGCTTGGAAAGATTATTCAATGTTTAAGATAAACAAGCAAATTTTCCTATTATCTAGTCTTATGGACCTTCAGCTGATATCTAACTACAATTTTGCATTTTAAGGTATGACAGAAGTATTAGTTTTCAGCTGAAGAATCTTGATTCATTGTACATGGCCTTGTAAAGTACAACTTTAAGAATGGCAGCAAGGTGGTACAGTAAATCTGTTTGTGTATAAAATGCAACTTTAAAACTTTGCTGATAGAGTATAAAGAAAAAAAAATGATCTAAAAAGGAAAAGAACATCATATGAAAGATTCAAAGTCAAAAAATCGATTAACATGCTAAAGAGTGTTGCATCGGAGGTTAGGAAAGGGCATGAGAATATGCAAAATGTCCTGTGGCAAAGATTTATGACACACCAGTAAAGCGGTTGCAGCGTGGAATTTGTGTTTTTATGGCATGCATCATATTTAAACCAGCAGGAGCAAAACCATTTATTTGTAAATCATGGAGCAGTAAGAACGAGCACAGCCATTGTTAAAACTCCATTTTATGTCACTTCCAAGGTGAAATAAGCACTTAAATCTCTGCAGAGGACCGATGCTTTGCAATGCTTGTCATTATGTAAAGCGAGTATATTTATGTGCTCCAGGATTATCGGAAGTCGGAGCAGGATTGTGCTTCTCCGCAGAAACCCATAGGAAAAGGACCTTGAGAAGCAGTTTCGGAATGGCAGCCATTGGCTGTGCTTAATGGGGTTATAAATTGTGTTATTTCAGTACAAAAAGAACAGCGTGCAAGAAGCGCATAAAAATCCTTTGATTTCATAAGTGTTTAACTCCGTAGCTCCTCACATCGGTAGAGACCTTTGTCCTATAAGGGTATGTGCACAAGTGTCTTACATTCAGGCCTTTAACCCGCCTGAAAAAGTGGTCAGAAAATGAATATATGCACAGCAATGTCTAGTGGGGCATAGATCCCGTCTTCTGTAACTTCTGTGAAGCGAATAAAATAAGTGACCGGCCTATTCTCCCGGGGGCTTCTGCCTGGAAGCTGCCGCTATCTTATAGAAGAAAAATATATATGGAAAAGAAAAATGATGGCAAAGCCACTGCAAAAGTCAATGCAAGGTTCGTCAAAGAAGACACTGCTGACGTCTCAAGTGTCTTCCTATAGCAAAAACGATGAGGGTACGCCAGAGTCTAAAAGAAGACGTGTGCACATACCTCAGGTCCTTACCAAAGATGTCATCTACTAGTCCCTAGTGCAAAATTTTCAACTGGGACCCCACCTACCACGTGGAATTCATAATACTAGAGCCTTCAGGAATAAAAAATTGCCTCTGTGCCCCCCTCTAACCCATCGCCCACCATTGCAAGGGGTTTGTGATGGCTTCTTATGCCTGTTCCTTGGGTTGGTACTTGAGAACCTTCAATCTTTGTTGCTGGGATGTTTCCTTGATTTTATTAAGAAAAAAGCCTTTCATGCTATCAATGATACGACAGCAAATGATAGTCAACTCCATCCTTTCTTCCCTCATTAAATTAGTTATTAATAAAGGTATAATACACCGCTGAAGAATTAAAAAAAAAATCACTGAACCAAATGTAAGAAAATATGTATTATTCTTGAATTCGACCAGTAAGAAATATCCAACTGTAGCCATAAAGAAGCCTAGTGCGATTATAAAGCTTTCTAGCATTAAGCCCCAGTTTAGTATTCTGGGTGGTATTCGGAGGATTGCTTCTTATTTTGTATTCTGGAAATTACCGCATGGAAAATGTGTAATTAAAGTACAATAGAATTGTGTTGTGATCATGACCCGCAATCATGCCATGCTGGGCGCTCATAACTTGCGTAGCAGGCAATGTGACCATTGAATCAAGGCTTCAAAGTACGTAATAGAAATCTAAAAAGTCTTTCATGTTAATTAGCGTAGTTAAAATGTTAAAGAATGATTTCTGCTCTTCACCACTTATAGGAAATCACATGGGCTTCTTTGATTTACTGTAGGTATTTCATGTTGATATTCTGCTGAATGAAACAAAACCCGCTAACCTCCAAAAGGGAGCGGAAAATGAGAACACTAATTGGGGGAACTGTTATGATCAGGTGACCTTGGAGCAGCATGAAAACTTTCACTGGAGTAGGTGGTAACTATACTGACCGCAAATCCTGATCTTAACACCGCAACTAGAAGTAGCCGTGGGGTGTGCCTAACAAATCCTAGACACCTCGACACAGCCGGAGGACTAAATACCCCTATAGATGGAAATAGGAATTCTACCTTGCCTCAGAGCAGAACCCCAAAAGATAGGCAGCCCCCACAAATATTGACTGTGAGTAGTAGAGGAAAAGACACACGCAGGCAGGAAACAGGATTTAGCAAAAGAGGCCACTCTAACTAAAATAGGAAAGGATAGGACAGGATACTAAGCGGTCAGTATTAAAATCCTTCCAAAAAATATCCACAGCAGAAAATACAAAAACTCCACCATGTAACTAAAGATGTGGAGTGTATATCTGCAACTCCAGAGAATCCAACAAGACTGAGAAAACACTGACACAGTCTAAGCTGGACAAGAGAAAACAAATGAATAGCACAGAATATACAGTTAGGGCCAGAAATATTTGGACAGTGACACAATTTTCGCGAGTTGGGCTCTGCATGCCACCACATTGGATTTGAAATGAAACCTCTACAACAGAATTCAAGTGCAGATTGTAACGTTTAATTTGAAGGGTTGAACAAAAATATCTGATAGAAAATGTAGGAATTGTACACATTTCTTTACAAACACTCCACATTTTAGGAGGTCAAAAGTAATTGGACAAATAAACATAACCCAAACAAAATATTTTTATTTTCAATATTTTGTTGCAAATCCTTTGGAGGCAATCACTGCCTTAAGTCTGGAACCCATGGACATCACCAAACGCTGGGTTTCCTCCTTCTTAATGCTTTGCCAGGCCTTTACAGCCGCAGCCTTCAGGTCTTGCTTGTTTGTGGGTCTTTCCGTCTTAAGTCTGGATTTGAGCAAGTGAAATGCATGCTCAATTGGGTTTAGATCTGGAGATTGACTTGGCCATTGCAGAATGTGCCACTTTTTGGCACTCATGAACTCCTGGGTAGCTTTGGATGTATGCTTGGGGTCATTGTCCATCTGTACTATGAAGCGCCGTCCAATCAACTTTGCAGCATTTGGCTGAATCTGGGCTGAAAGTATATCCCGGTACACTTCAGAATTCATCCGGCTACTCTTGTCTGCTCTTATGTCATCAATAAACACAAGTGACCCAGTGCCATTGAAAGCCATGCATGCCCATGCCATCACGTTGCCTCCACCATGTTTTACAGAGGATGTGGTGTGCCTTGGATCATGTGCCGTTCCCTTTCTTCTCCAAACTTTTTTCTTCCCATCATTCTGGTACAGGTTGATCTTTGTCTCATCTGTCCATAGAATACTTTTCCAGAACTGAGCTGGCTTCTTGAGGTGTTTTTCTGTAAATTTAACTCTGGCCTGTCTATTTTTGGTATTGATGAATGGTTTTCATCTAGATGTGAACCCTTTGTATTTACTGTCATGGAGTCTTCTCTTTACTGTTGACTTAGAGACAGATACACCTACTTCACTGAGAGTGTTCTGGACTTCAGTTGATGTTGTGAACGGGTTCTTCTTCACCAAATTAAGTATGCGGCGATCATCCACCACTGTTGTCATCCGTGGACGCCCAGGCCTTTTTGAGTTCCCAAGCTCACCAGTCAATTCCTTTTTTCTCAGAATGTACCCAACTGTTGATTTTGCTACTCCAAGCATGTCTGCTATCTCTCTGATGGATTTTTTCTTTTTTTTCAGCCTCAGGATGTTCTGCTTCACCTCAATTGAGAGTTCCTTTGACCGCATGTTGTCTGCTCACAGCAACAGCTTCCAAATGCAAAACCACACACCTGGAATCCACCCCTGACCTTTTAACTACTTCATTGATTACAGGTTAACGAGGGAGACGCCTTCAGAGTTAATTGCAGCCCTTAGAGTCCATTGTCCAATTACTTTTGGTCCCTTGAAAAAGATTTGGATGTGGAAACTATCATATTGCAGCTGGGAGTGTGCACTTTCAGCCCATATTATATATATAATTGTATTTTTGAACATGTTTTTGTAAACAGCTAAAATAACAAAACTTGTGTCACTGTCCAAATATTTCTGGCCCTAACTGTAAGCACACAGCTTGTGTGCCACAGAAAAAGAAACAGACACTTATCTTTGCTGAATTGGCAGCTAAGTAGGAGAAGCCAGACAAAGATCCAACACTTCAAAAGAAACATTGACAACTGGAAAGGACCAATGAGTCCTGCAAACCTAAATACCCCAGTCAGAATTGCAATTAGTAGATACACCTGTCCAAGACTGCAGCCGAGGGACAACTGCATTACCACCTACAACCACCGGAGGGAGCCCAAAAGCAGAATTCACAACAGGGAACCATTGGCTTTTGAGATATGATGTGTAAGGGGTTGGAACTGGAACGTGAAAAAAACGGAAAAGAGAAAATACTTTAGCAACTCAAGTGTGTAAATACAATTGAACTGACAGGAGAAATGACAAATTGGTAGTAAGGCAACCTGAAAGCTGATACATGCTGGCCGATCCTCCTGATCCTTATCCGCCCTGTCCCTCAAGGAGCACAGGCAGGCAGAAGATGTTGGGACCCGCCTGCCTGACTAGTACAGTGCGGCCCAGTCCTTGGCAGCATTTAATGTTGGTCTCTGACCACCGCAACGTTTCAGAGTCAATATCTGGCCTATAACATACAGCCAGAATCTGATACATTCTGATAGGACATGTACATGTATTCATCGATACCTAGACCATCACAACTCAGCTCACTGCCCCTCCGCATTGCACAGGTACTAATGTTCACATACAAATGTCTTCAATGGGGAACGGGATAAAGCCTCTGCCCGAGAACGCTAGCTCATCTCCCTGATAAAAATGCATCGTTCTTCCAACATCATCCACTAGTGAATTTAGGTCATGCACATAGGATAGATGGTTGGCCCGTACTGTCGAAATGACAATTTGAGTTGACTTTGCTCTAATCTGTGCATGAGCTCCTGATCTAGGGCTGCAGCTCTTATCTACACATGCATGGCTGGCAGTATACAAGCAGTAAATGGGTGGGCAACGTGCACATTAGGTCCCTCCATACTATTCACACACAGAACAATTATACATTTATATAGATGGTGAATTGTCACAATGATTCAATTACTGAAATGTGCCTAGAAGTGTAGAATAGAGAACGCTGCAGCCGACTAGCCACCGCTGATTGGCGGTCAAGTGACATAACAGCGTGACTTGACTGCCAAGAGACACATACTTCATATGTATGATATGAAAGAGTGCGTGGCACTTTATTGAATATACTGAATGTAAAAGAAACAGAGCTGACATTAAAGGAGTAGCAAACATCTGGGAGGAAAATACGCATTTTTTTCTTGTTTTATTTTTGAAGGCTGGTAATATTAAGGAGGGCTTGCTCAGACAAGGACAACCCCTATAAGCAGTGCCTAATTTGACAGCTACAGGTGCTTCGCACAAAATTAGAATATCATCAATAAGTTAATTTATTTCAGTTCTTCAATGCAAAAAGTGAAATTCATATTATAGAGTCATTGCAAACAGAGTGATCTATTTCAAGTGTTTATTTCTGTTAATGTTGATGATTATGGCTTACAGCCAATGAAGACCCAAAAGTCATTATCTCAGTAAATCAGAATAATTAACGAAAAAAACACCTCAAAAGGTTTCCTAAGCGTTTAAAAAGGTCCCTTACTCTGTTTTAGTAGGCTCCACAATCATGGGGAAGATGTCCAGAAGGCAGTCGTTGACACACTCCACAAGGAGGGTAAGCCTCAAAAGGTCAGTGCTAAAGAAGCTGGCTGTTCAGAGTGCTGTATCCAAGCATATTAATGGAAAGTTGAGTGGAAGGAGAAAGTGTGGTAGAAAAAGGTGCACAAGCAACCGGGATAACCGCAGCCTTGAAAGGATTGTTAAGAAAAGGCCATTCAAAAATTCACAAGGAGTGGACTGCTGCTGGAGTCATTGCTTCAAGAGCCACCACACACAGACCTATCCAGGACATGGGCTACAAGTGTCACATTCCTTGTGTCAGGCCACTCATGACCAATCGACAACGCCAGAAGCATCTTACCTGGGCCAAGGAGAAAAAGAACTGGACTGTTGCTCAGTGGTCCAAGGTGTTGTTTTCAGATGAAAGTAAATTTTGCATTTCATTTGGAAATCAAGGTCCCAGAGTCTGGAGGAAGAGTGAAGAGGCCACAATCCAAGCTGCAGGAGGTCTAGTGTGAAGTTTCCACAATCAGTGATGGTTTGGGAAGCCATGTCATCTGCTGGTGTAGATCCACTGTGTTTTATCAAGACTAAAGTCAACACAACCATCTACCAGGAAATTTTAGAGCACTTCATGCTTCCCTCTGCCGACAAGATTTTTGGAGATGAAAATTTCATTCTCCAGCAGGACTTGGCACCTGTCCACACTGCCAAAAGTACCAATACCTGGTTTAAAAACAACATTATCACTGTGCTTGATTGGCCAGCAAACTCGCCTGACCTTAACCCCATGGAGTACTGTCAAGAGGAAGATGAGAGACACCAGACCTAACAATGCAGACGAGCAGAAGGCTGCTATCAAAGGAACATGGGCATCCATAACACCTCAGCAGTGCCACAGGGTGATCTCCTCCATGCCACGCCGCACTGATGTAGTAACTAATGCAAAAGGAGCCTGACCAAGTATTGAGTGCATTTACTGAACATTTCAGTAGGCCAACATTTCGGATTTTAAAATAATTTTTCAAGCTGGTGTTATAAAGTATTCTAATTTACTGAGCTAATGATTTTTGGGTTTTCATTGGCTGTAAGCCATAATCATCAATATTAACAGAAATAAACACTTGAAATAGATCTCTCTGTTTGTAATGACTATTTATTTAATATAGGAGTTTCACTTTTTTGTATTGAAGAACTGAAATAAATTAACTTTTGTAGATATTGTAATGTTGTGAGAAGCACCTGTAAGTATACATACTATGCTTCTCAGGTAGGAGCATGAATGCACATGTATTGTAAAGACAGCTAATAAAAATTCACTTCATATTAAAAAGTATGGCTTCTGGTGAGCAATAATTTTGGACAGTTTTTGCGGGAGATTAATAATGATCATATTGCTAACTAGATCTGCAGTTTTATGCTAATTTCAAAACACATGTTTATAACGGTCAAAGCTCTTTTTATTTTTATTGCCGTCATATCCTCCCTTTCCCGTTATAGCCATAAAGTCGTGATAAAACTCTACCAGGCTTATTGATCTTAATGGGAGTTGTATAAATTTGTCTTCAATAAGTCCCATCACAACTGAGTGGTGGCTGCAGGTAGCCAAAGGCATAGCATAGAAATTACTAAGAGAGGCTTTACAATAATGCCGATACATTTTTCATGATCTCCATCATTGTTTCCCTGTCCCCTGGCCCCTAACACGCCACGTTTTCAGGATTCCCTTACTATTGCACGGGAGATGGAATTATTATCAAGGCATCAGAAACTGTGCAATACAGGCCGTCCTCCGGTTACAAACTAGGTTCTGTAGGTTTGCTTGTAACCCGAATTTGTATGTAAGTTGGCACACAGCTGGCAAAAAATAAATATAATAAAATTAACACCTCATTGTTGACCTCTACAGCTGACCTCCCCACTGTTCTGTGGGGTGCAGTGGGCGGCCAGAAAGGTGAACAGTGAGTATTAATTTTTTTTTTAAACTTCTGATATCCGGAATTAGAGGTTGTACATAAGTTGGATGTTTACAAGTCAAGGACTGCCTGTACTAAGGAAATCCTGAAAACATGATTTGTTGGGGCCTATAAGGACTGAAGTTTGGGGAACATTGTTCTCCGTCATATTTATCCCACTGGCTCTCATTGTGTTTTACATTAAAGGGAATCTGTCAGCAGGTTTTTTTCTATGTGATCTGAATGTAGAAGGAGAAAGGGACTGAGATACAGATTTCAGCGATGTGTCATTTATTACGCTGTGTGCCGTTTATATACACAATGAAAGTTTTATTACCAGGATCACTGCTGGATTGCTGCTCATGCGCCTGCTAGTCTGACCATGCCCCCTCCTGTGATAAGCAGCTCACTGTCAGTAGACAATGTACATGGAGAGCTTGGTGTGGGCAGGGTCAGCTGCAGTGTAAGTGGGGTCAGCCGTTTTGAACTCTGATGTGTCACTTAGTTTACTGGGTGCAGCAGTTGTGATACAATCAATGGAATTGGTCTCATTTCCCATATTATGCTGCTCTCAGATAAGGTGGCAAAAACCTGGTGGTAGATTGCCTTTAACCTTCATTGCCAGATTTGAAGAACAAGCCCCATCATCATTTACCATCCGGAGGAAAGTTATTAGCTGCTTCTTTTGGTTAGAGCAGCAACCTTGAATGTTTTACCTGACCTCTCCTGGTTCACAACATATGATACAAAATTGCCTCATACCTTTCCGACCGCATATTTAGTGTATCCCACTCCCACAATACCTTCTCATCCCTCCCTCTCTGTTGGAGTCTCTCAAGACTCTGTCCTTGGGCCTCTACTTTTTTCCATCTATACCCTTGGTCTAGGACAACTCCTAAAGTCCTATGGCTTCCAGTACCACCTCTATGCCGACGACACTCAGATCTACCTCTCTGGTCCAGATGTCTCCTCCCTGATGCCCAGAATCCCGGAGTGTCTATCAGCCATATCCTCCTTCTTTACCTCTCGCTTCCTAATACTCAATGTAGACAAAACCGAACTCATCACGCTCTCTCCCGCACCTGTAATCCGCTGCCTCGCAGTAACTCTCGACTCTGCCCTGTCGTTCAAACCGCATGTCCAAACTCTTGCCACCTCCTGTCGCCTCCAACTCAAAAATATTGCCAGAATCCATCCCTTCCTCAGCCCTCAATCTACTAAAACTCTTGTGTATGCCCTCATCATCTCACGCCTTGACTACTGCAACACCCTCCTCTATGGCATCCCCACTAACTCTCTTGCACCACTCCAGTCTGTCCTCAACTATGCTGCCCGCCTAATCCACCTCTCTCCTCGCTACTCCCCTGTTTCTCCCCTCTGAAAATCCCTCCACTGGCTCCCAATTCCCCAACGAATCCAGTTCAAACTACTAATGCTGATCTACAAAGCCATCCACAACCTGTCCCCTTCCTATATCTCTGAACTAATCTCCCAATATCTCCCCTCACGCAAACTTCGATCCTCCCAAGACCTCCCACTCTCCACCACACTTATTCGTTCCTCACACAACTGCCTCCTAGATTTCTCCCGAATATCCCCCATCCTCTGGAATTCCACGCCTCAACACGTCTGATTATCCACCACCTTCGGATCCTTCAGACGGAACCTGAAAACCCATCTCTTCAGGAAAGCCTACAGCCTGCAACAACCATTCTGCTGCCTCACCACCACCCGAGTTGCCGCCTCACCACCACCTGAGCTGCCGCCTCACCACCACCAGGACTGCTGCACCCCCGACCTTCTGTCTCTTCCCCTTAATCCCATAGAATGTAAGTCCACAAGGACAGGGTCCTCTCCCCTCTGTACTAGTCTGTCATTGTAAATTTGTTTACTGTAAAAGATATCTATAACCTTTCTCATGTACAGCACCATGGAATTAATGGTGCTATATAAATACAAAAAGCAATGCATACACTTATCTTTTATTACGTATCTTATCAAAGTTTTCTTTAAAATCATAAATTTAAAAAAAAAACAACAAAACCTTATGAACTTCCAAACCTACGGCCACATCTGAAACCTGAGGAAGCTGAGGAAGCACTAGCAGTAGGTAAGAAGTTTTATCTGTTCACTGATGTAATAAAGTCCTCAGAATCTAACAATGGCAGAGAGCATGTGACTGATAATAACATGACAACTGGAAATAGGATAGATCAACCTGCTGATGAGTCGGGTATCTAGTAAATTCAATAGCTGTGATAAATCTACATGTCAGGTCTCAGAGCTATTACCAGGAAGGGTGGATCACAGGATATAAATCCCTGTAGTTCATACAACTCCCAATTTGAAAGTGTCAGTAATGCTGTGGCCACACGGCAACTTTGGGCGTGACACATGACGCGTGGCCAATGTTTGCTAGGTGTCACTGCTACACTGCAGCACAATACAAGTGAATGCGGTCACATTACGGCACAAAGGGCACTACGACAAGCCAGTTGCAAAAAAAAAAAAATCAAACATGGTTGGACTTCTTGCAACTTGCTTGTCACAGTCCCGATACCTTCGGATTGCAATCACTTGTACAAGGCTGCGATGTAGCAGTGACAACCTAGCAAGCTTTGGTGGCCAAACAGGTGTCATGGCCAAAGTCACTGTGTAGCCCTAGCCTTACTCTTCACTTCTTCTTGCCATCATGTTAGTACAGGGCTCTATTAAAGAGAGGGCTTTTTACAGTGATCAGTTATGGTTATTATTTCAGTATTGATATTCACCAAATTCCAAGAATTGTGATCATAAAAGGTTCTTAAAAAGATTAGCGCACCTTTTTAATTCTACCCTATATATTAAAGGGAACCTGTCACCCCCAAAATTGAAGATGAGCTAAGCCCAACAGCATCAGGGGCTTATCTACAGCATTCTGGAATGCCCCCGATGTATCCTGAAAGATGAGAAAAAGAGATTAGATTATACTCACCCAGGGGCGGTCCTGGTATGATGGGCGTCGTGGTCCGATCCGGGGCCTCCCATCTTCTTACGATGACGTCCTCTTCTTGTATTCACGCTGCGGCTCCGGCGCATGCGTACTTTGCTCTGTTGAGGGCAGAGCAAAGTACTGCAGTGCGCAGGCGCCAGTCCCGGACCGCGACGCCTATCGGACCAGACCGCAGCGGGATTGCCCCTGGGTGAGTATAATCTAACCTCTTTTTCTCATCTTTCAGGATACATCGGGGGCTTATCTACAGCATTCTAGAATGCTGTAGATAAGTCCCTGATGCTGGTGGGCTTAGCTCACCTTCGATTTTGGGGGTGACAGGTTCCCTTTAAGCATATTCAGCAAAAGTTTACTTTTATTGTAATACAGCCCAATACCTGCTGCAATAAGAATGACCTTCCTCTTTTCTGATTCCTTTTTGCTAACTTAATAATATTTATGTCAACTTATATATTTTTTAGGTGTTACTATTTATTTACTTAAGTGTGCCTGTGCATTGTTTTTATTCTAGGTTAGATAAAAGTGTACCGTATAACACTACTAACATAAATTAAAGAGACTGTCCACTACTTTTTCATCGATGATCTATCCTTAGGATACATCATCAATGTCTCATCGGTCGGGGTCTGCTATCCCCGCCGATCGGCTGTTCTCGGCATTGATGGCGATAGCTGGAACTGCTCAATTGCAGAGCTGCTGCGTCTTCTGATAGTGGCCACGGCAGGGTGTAACACAGACACCTCCTATTCAAATCAATAGGAAGCAGATATGTAGTACCCTGCCGCAGCCACTATCAGAAGGTGGAGCAGCTCCACAATTGAGCAATTCCAGCCACTACCGGGAACAGCTGATCGTCAGGGGGACCAATCAGACAACGATTACCTATCTTAAGCACAGGTCATCAATGAAAAAGTAGTGAACAACCTCCATAATATACAGTAGAAGAAATTAAAAAACTAAAAGAAGACATGTCACAGGTAAGCAATATGTGTTCTTCTTTTATCCCTGCTGTATTCGGTTTTGTAATTTTCTCCAAAGAGAGAATCCTGTGAGCCATGCCCCCATTAAAAGCCATAAACATTATATTTATTGCGCTCAATATGCTAAAGGCTCATATTTATGGAACTTTTTGGCAGATTTAAAAAAAAAAGAAGAAGAATATTCAAGAGAATAAAATAAGATCAACAAAATAATGCGTCATTTGGTAAAAATTGCCTTTCATGAATGTCCAAAACATGTGGATAATCAAAGTTTTTGAGGGAAAAATCAAAAAAGGAACAACTGTAAAAAACTGTAGAAAAATGTAGAAAAACAAGTAAAGAATGAGGCGCAAATACTAAAGCCACTAAAAAGGAGCAAATTACTCCAGAAAACTGGAGAAATAGCCATGATGAATAGGGACAAGATCGCTCATACCAAACGACAACTTTTAACTGCAATTATGGCAAACAGGTGTAAATACATTGATACACGTCTTCAATATGTCTTCTAGAGATAACATACACAGGGGTCCTTGGCTTCTCTTCGCCCTGGAACCTACGAAGGGCCAAAAGGTCTCTTTGATCCACCTGAGAAGACCAATGATAGATGGGGCGCTGGTGGAGATTTTGCACTGGGATCTATGAGCTTCAACTTACTTCACAGAACTAATACATCAACCGGTGTAGTAAAGTACGGAAATCCGGCCTTGACCTTTAGTAGGTAAGCTTCTTTTATCAATGGGCTGCTTATAGGAACATAACTCTTGTGCCTTGGTGACCATTCTTCTGTTTTCAGGGCATAATCAGAAACCTAGCTTTTCAGGAGTCTCATGTTGTTTTGCTTTATTTTGGACCATCTATCAGACAACCTGCGGAAACCTTATCATACTGTATCTATAGACACTGTACATCCTGTACTGCTTTTGCTCCATGGGAAAATAAACATTCCACTATAAGCAGCAGTGCTTCACATTGGTCTTATTCAGACCCCAGAGATGCCATCTCACTAACCAAAGCTTATCTGGACGCCGGCTCGTGGAACTCTTATTACACCAACATGTAGCGTCATTGGGATTAAAACCTTTGTTCCCAACACGCTGAACCTATCAGCAGTATCTGTATATCCATGGGAACGCCACAATCAGTGACTGTAGGATGAATAATACCGTGCAAACAGTTTCAATCATTTTTCCTTTTATGTTATGTGATTTTGAGGAAATGTTCTTCTGTAGAGTTATGTGGGCTGGAGATTAATGGAATTAGACAAAATTAGCGATGGAGGGAGAGATCAGAAGCATATAGATCAAAGAGTTCCTAGGGGTTTTGAATGGATTACCATAGTAACTTTGCATCTCATACATACAACGAGTCCTGCTTCATGTCTGTGAACTTGTTGGGTAGAGAACATGAAGCATATCCATGTACTGCAATGGACTGGTCACACTCCACAAAACATGTGATTGATAACAACAAACTTCTCATTCTAACCATTATTTTTTTTTTTTGGTGCAAAGCATGATCTTTTCCCTTTCTTGGACCAGTACTCCTCCCATTTGGCACGGGTGATTTTAATTAGCAAGAGACTGAAAAGTAAAGGGTCTAGGCCATTTCTGCTCTCGCTGGAGGAAGGGGAGTTGCAGTGCTCCTTTCATTTGGTGTGGGTGCTGTGTGGTGGCCATTGTTGCTGTGGTTTTGTGCTGGTGGGGCGGCGTGGTCTGGAGTCATGGGGACTCAGCCTTGCAGTATGGATGCTGTGGGGCACCAGGCCGTGGCGGTGGTTGGCGCACGGCTCCGCTCTGTTAGGGTGGTAGGACCCACTACGAGGTTTGCCGTGACGTGGCAGTGGGCTTCATACATTCTGATCAGAATGTTAAACTAAGAACCTCATGTTCAGTTATATAAATGTTGCCTAACGGCTTTAGATCAATGTATGATTTTTGGAGGTGCGGTTCATGCTCTTTTTTGTGTAAATAGGAAACATACCCAGAAAAGCCAGCTGGGACTATGCATTTCGGATGACTGGTACGAGGCAGGTCCCAGAGAGCTTCTACTGCCCCGCTCTGCTACACTGACTGGTCTCTCCCTATACACACATAGTGAGAGACCTGTCAGCCATGGGTCGTGGGGCAGGAAGATGCCGCCTTGTTATCCAAGGCCCACATTCTCCGCTGACTTTTCAACATATGCATGTTTCCTCCAAAACAAAGTACAACATTCACGGCTGCAATAACGCAACCAGTGTCTGATTCGTGCTACCTATGGTTCGGGCAGCATGAGTCTCACGACAGGATCTCATTATCATCCCTCCGGTGTGAGATATCCAAAGATTACTGGCTTGAGATTTTTGGAGAAAAAACAAAAAAAAATTTCAAGATGTCTTATAGATACAGATGTGTGGCACAAAACTATGTAATGCCATTGCTGGCTTCTGTAATCATCTACCTAAGTAAAATCCTTTCTATGTGCACACTTGGATTATTTAGTCCCTCTCTCCTTATCACAGCCTCCGTGGGACATAATGGCAATATATATGCAGCCTTAGGGTACCCTACACTGTGTTTAGCGTGCAGTCAGGGTCGCCGCCTCTGCTCCATCTTATTTTCTGCTCAGCAAGGTGCACTATTAACCCACCGCAAGATAACGCACCGTGGACTTCCATCAGATCTGTGTTCTCTGAGCTGATAGCCCCTGCAGCATACTAAAAGGACGGCCGCTCGCAGTTATACTGTCACTCACACACGGCATTTTCTGTGGGATAACAATATCTTCAACTATTTGATATTTCCATTCTTCTAATGGCAAAACGACATGATAAATTGGAATCTATTAAACTACTAATTCCACAAAGCTTCATCAGCAGCACATTTACGGCCTGTATTCCGGGTACATACAGATGTACTGACTTGCTACATTTAGGTGGCACAAAAAGAGAAAATGCTTAAAATTAATGTTCCCTGCGCTTGGGCTGCAGTTCAATTCACAATGACATAAAGAGAGTGATTAAAGAGAACAGATCTCTGCTTGGATGGAAACTGATAATTGCTGCCAATAGAGGTAATTTCATATAATTGTGCTGCTTGTACAGGGAACAAAATGGAAGCAGGTATATTATGTAATATGCTGATGTTACACGTCCAGTTTCGACACTATGCCTCCTTAAAGGAACTGGTCAGCAAAATTATACTGACCCAAACATAGGCTGGATAGGCTTCCATGAAAAACAAGACTTTCATCTATATTTCTCTTTCCTCTTTAATCCACCTTGACTCAAAAAACTGTGGCTTAAACGTGATCTGGCAACTATATGCAACTTAGGCCCCTTTCACACATCAGTCTTTTGCCATCAGTCTCAATCCGGCGAATTTTGAAAAAAAACGGATCCGGCGAATGTAGACTCATAGACTTGTATTAGCAACGGATGGCCTCACGTTTCATCCGTCGTTCGCCGGATCGGTCGAAAATTGTTGATCCGGTGGCCAAAGACAACGAACAAAGTAACTTTTTTGTGTCCGTTGAAAAAACGGACAGTGGTGACGGATCCGTCATCGTCGTCCATCGTTTGCTAGAATGGAAGCCTATGGGCGCCGGATCTTTTTTTAACTGAGCGTGCTCCGATTTTTTTTAGGATCCAATTAGCTGGATCAGCTAGTCGAATCTGGCGAAAAAACGGATCCGATGCATCAGTTCTTCACAATCTGCGACCAATCCGTTTCTTTCAACATTCGACGGATTGCGACTGATGGCAAAAAACTGATGTGAGAAAGCAGCCTAATGTGTATGGAAACTTTTACCAATGTCAAACAGTGCGACCTGACCTGCTGCAATAGGGTACCTGTCACCAGAACCTGCAGATATGGGGTTATTCTGCAGGTTAACAGTGTTACTAACCTGCCCGGCGCCTGGACTAGCCAAAACACTGCGGGGAGAAAATGATCTTTATCCCGCAACTAGCCAAAACACTGCGGGGAGAAAATGATCTTTATCCCGCAACTAGCCAAAACACTGCGGGGAGAAAATGATCTTTATCCTGCAACTAGCCAAAACACTGTGGGGAGAAAATGATCTTTATCCTGCAACTAGCCAAAACACTGCGGGGAGAAAATGATCTTTATCCTGCAACTAGCCAAAACACTGTGGGGAGAAAATGATCTTTATCCCGCAACTAGCCAAAACACTGCGGGGAGAAAATGATCTTTATCCTGCAACTAGCCAAAACACTGTGGGGAGAAAATGATCTTTATCCTGCAACTAGCCAAAACACTGCGGGGAGAAAATGATCTTTATCCTGCAACTAGCCAAAACACTGCGGGGAGAAAATTATCTTTATCCTGCAACTAGCCAAAACACTGCAGGGAGAAAATGATCTTTATTCCCCGGCAGCGTTCTGGCTGAAATCACGGGGGCAGCGGTGGTGCAGGTTCAGTCACTGATCTTGAGTACAGAGAGCGGCTGCTATAACTGCGCCCCCGGCTCTGATACAGCTGACCCCAATGCAGAGTGTGTGTCAGTCACGGGGACACGGCTACAGCCGCTCCTCTATATACTGACTGAAACCGCGACAGCACTGCCGCCCCTATGACTGGAAACCAAACACTTTCGGGGGCAATAAAGTACATTTTCTCCCTGCAGTGTTTGGCTAAGTGTGGGCGATGGGCAGGTTCAGCACGCTTTTAACGTGCAGATTAATCCAATGTATGCAGGTTAATAGCGTTTTTCTGGTGACAGATTCCCTTTAAGTTATTATTCCAGTTTACAACCATGGTGTCTCTGTACATGGCCAAATCAAAGAATGTTACCCAGTAATTATAATTAAGCAATGCATAAGTAAAATATAAAACAAACAATCATTACTTTTTAAGGATCGCTAGCCTCAAAGTACGTCAAGGAACATGCTCTTTGTGAGTATATCCCATCTAGGAGAACATTGTCTTCTAGAACACTCCAGGGATGTCTGCAGGCCTAACTGGTTTCATTAACTGAAAGGAGGAACACATGATGTTATACAGCTGGTATAGAACAAGGAAATTATGGATTCTAATAGCTGTATTGATTATTTTTCTTATCAATAGAAAGAAAAAGCTGAGCAGGACAGCCTTGAAAGGAGTTTTCCTTAAGGCTCCTATTGACTTTATAATAAACTACCAGAGACGCCCTGAATTATCCATTAAAGTCCACATCTCTATGATCTATGAATATTCAACTACAGAAAGGAATAAGAATTTCCTAGCTGTAAAGATAATATCCTACACTTCTGTGTCTCCTGGAGCAGCCGAGTATAAGAAAGCTGCAATTGTAGAACATGTCAATCACAAAAGGTCGAGTAAAATCAAAATAACACCGACACTCATCACTGAATATGAATGTCTTTGCTAACAAGAAATACGTCCCATGAGATGCAATACAAGATCGTTAATCAAGCAACCTCATTAACCAATCTGATTACGTAATAATTAAGACGAAAAAGAAAAATGTTTAACAGCTTCAATATTTATTTCGCACATCTATATTAAATCTGTCATTATCATTACACAACTATGAGAAGAATACTAAATAAGAGAAACTTTACAATGTGCATCCTCAACATCTCTGCCACCATGTTATGTTCTCTTCTAGAAAAACGGTTCATTGTACACAACAGAAGGTTTGATCGTTAAAGAGAAATATCTTTTAAGGAAGGCATTCCCATCCCAACTATAAGAGGCATAAATGCCCGATAAATAGTCACAGAGGTAGAAGAGTCCCTATGACCTCCTAATCTGATAGTTTCTAAAGAGGACCAGTCACTTGCTTGAAAAAAGGAGTTAAATGCCATATAATAATCCCTGAGATCCCCTGATTCTGCTGCTATTTTCGTTTTGCGCTGCATTACTCTAATGCTGACATATTCACATTTGTTGCTGCTGGTGCACACTATGTGAAATCTCTGCTTGCGGACCGACTTGGCGTTCCATTCTTCTCTGGAGTCATGCACATTCACTCCTGCCTCCTAGATGCTGGTAATAACAGCTCGGCAGTCGAACAGTGTCAAAATCGTCTATGAAAGCGTGCACTTGACACCTGTCAGTATTCTATAGCATAACCATAAATGTGTAAATTAATGCATTTATCCTCTTTACAGCAGATATAGACATGAATGGTCCTCTTCTTCTTTTATTATTTTTTAGCAGCAATCTTTGCTCCTGATCTGTCTTTGATAAATTAATTTGGGATAGTAAGTTGCCACCGTAGACAGCCATCTTGGAGCTGATAGTGAACCATCTTTGGATGGTCAGTCATCCACCATGGATTACCATATGCCCACACATGTACACGTGGAACTAGTAAAACCAATTATCTTCCTTTAATGACTTCCATTGATCATTCTGTCAGAAAATGGTAATAAAATATGGAAGGCTATGCAAATCTCTAAACAAAGTAAAATGCACATTAATCAAATGAAATGTGCGATAAAACTGGCAAAACAAAGATTAAAAATTAGGAAGCAAAGTCCATTTATGAAAGACTGGTACCACTTTGAATCTAGTTCTAAGACTTTTATATGTCACAAAATGATGCCCAAGGATGCCTTCAAACACGTTTTTTTCAGGAGAAATGACTTCTTTCTACTATTACAGCACCACGATGTTGTGAGATAAGGAGCGGTGTCCGTGTATAGCAGGAGTCAGTTGTAACGGACTGGGTTACCGTCTGGGATTAGAGTTCATTCCTATCCGGACTTAAATCCCTCAATTGCCGAAGTCACAGCTGACTGCAGCACTTAGAGGGGTTGTCTGGTCCAAATCAATAAGTCTGCAGACATTCTGTGTGACTGCAGACTTCTGAATCCTCCCAGCGCATGCACTGTGCACTGCTCAGGGGTGTACTGGTTTCTGACCCGGGACTGGAGGGTCCACACAATGTGCCACGCCAATGGGGCGCGGCATCGCTCAATACAGGTGTATGGAGCAAGGCCATACTCACAAAATGGGCCCTGACTGGGAGTATGTATAATACATATATGCCCTCCTATCCCGGGTCCCAAACCCACTAATCCCAGCAGCCCACACACAGTGGGGGGGAGCTCATAAGTTTACAGTTACACAGAGTGACTGCAGACTTATTGATGTGGACCGGACAACCCCTTTAAGTGATTTCACAGAGGGAGGGGGTACCCTTCTGTACGCCCCAAGTTGCGATGGCTGTGGAGGTGCTAATGATGGCTCATATCTGCCATGGATTGAAGTCAAGGAGGCACTGCATATCGCAGACCATAATAAGCTGCCTGTCTGGTCGAGTGCAACACTGACTGGTAAAATACATTGCACTTCGGAAGCACTGCAATGCATTACCTCAGCAATCAAACGATCACAGAGTGAACTTATCAATGGGACGAAAAGAAAAAAATGTTAAATAGACAAATAGATGTAATCGATGTTGTATTATTTAGAAGAATATGAAATAAACCCACATAAATGGCATGAGTTTTCAATTACTTTAGCATAAATTGATAATACAGGCTAATACAAAAAAAAAGAAAACCTTGTAATAGATCAGATCAGATAATCCTTCTTCCTTCTCCACTTAAGGTACCTTCACGCATAACGATATCATTAACGATATTGTTGCTTTTTGTGACGTAGCAACGATATCGTTAAGGAAATCGTTCTGTGTGACAGCGACCAACGATCAGGCCCCTGCTGGGAGATCGTTGGTCGCTGAGGAAAGTCCAGAACTTTATTTCGTCCCTGGACTCCCTGCAGACATCGCTGGATCGGCGTGTGTGACACCGATCCAGCGATGTCTTCACTGGTAACCAGGGTAAACATCGGGTTACTAAGCGCAGGGCCGCGCTTAGTAACCCGATGTTTACCCTGGTTACCAGCGTAAAAGTAAAAAAAACAAACACTACATACTTACCTACCGCTGTCTGTCCCCGGCGCTCTGCTTCTCTGCACTCCTCCTGCACTGGCTGTGAGCGTCGGTCAGCCGGAAAGCAGAGCGGTGACGTCACCGCTCTGCTTTCCGGCCGCTGTGCTCACACAGTGCAGGAGGAGTGCAGAGAAGCAGAGCGCCGGGGACAGACAGCGGTAGGTAAGTATGTAGTGTTTGTTTTTTTTACTTTTACGCTGGTAATAATAATAATAATCTTTATTTTTATATAGCGCTAACATATTCCGCAGCGCTTTACAGTTTGCACACATTATTATCACTGTCCCCGATGGGGCTCACAATCTAAATTCCCTATCAGTATGTTTTTGGAATGTGGGAGGAAACCGGAGTACCCAGAGGAAACCCACGCAAACACGGAGAGAACATACAAACTCTTTGCAGATGTTGTCCTGGGTGGGATTTGAACCCAGGACTCCAGCGCTGCAAGGCTGCTGTGCTATCCACTGCGCCACCGTGCTGCCCTCGTACCAGGGTAAATATCGGGTTACTAAGCGCGGCCCTGCGCTTAGTAACCCGATGTTTACCCTGGTTACCCGGGGACCTCGGGATCGTTGGTTGCTGGAGAGCTGTCTGTGTGACAGCTCTCCAGCGACCAAACAGCGACGCTGCAGCGATCGACATCGTTGTCGGTATCACTGCAGCGTCGCTGAGTGTGAAGTTACCTTTACTCTAAGCCTGTCTCTAAAACTTGTCATTCACTCTGAAAAAAAAAACAACTCAACTCTCCCTCTGATAGCACAGACGGCCAGCTCCCTGTTGTGTCAATTACACCCCCTATTGTAGTCTCTGGAAAAGGGAAGGTTGGAGCAGTGAGGAGCAGAGAAAGGTGCTGAGCTTTCATACAAGTCTTTTACCTCACACCAGATATTGAGTCACATCTACGCTGCTCAGTTCTGCTGTATAGCTTTCTCCATGCTGATGCTGCTTCTTTCTGTGTATTAAAAAAAGGAATGAAGAGCAGATATCCCTCATGTTCTGCGATCCAGTGAATGGAAGTCTTCTTCAACTAGTTGTCAATTGGAGATTGAGAACATGCCTCCAGATGGGAATCCTTGTGAGAATGCAGGACACAAGTCATATAACGCCCATGTTGTTATTCCTCAGTGCTACAAAATAAAAGTTTATCCTGAAGAGTTACTTAAAAGATAAGTTATGTTTTAGGCGCAGAACAAGCATTATGGAAAGATTTGCACTTCTCCATATTTTGGAGTTACTTTTGGCTTGATTTACGGCTACTGATGCAACAGGCATATGAATCAGGCTTTACTGTGGAGAAACCCAATGCTACATAGAAGCTGTAGACAGAACAAGTAAGCAGACCATGTGTTGTGAGGTGCGTACGTTATGCAGATTCTATGTGACTGCAGACTTGCGAATCCTCACATTACACACTGCGTGCTGAGTTTTGTGGTGCTGGTTTTGGGAGCGGGTGGTCATGTGACCGCAATTATGCGAGATACATATTCCTGGCCACAGTATGACTAGATGAGCGCGGCCTCGCTCAATGCAAGTGTAAACAGTCTAGTTGGAATGTGGCCGGGAGTATGCATATCATACTTGTGGTCACATGACCGCCATTCCCGACATCGGCACAGCAGAGTCCTCACAACGCACAGTGTGTGTGATGGGAGGAATTCACAGTCAGAGTTACTGCAGTTTAAGACCGGACAACCCCTTAAACACATCTAATCAGTAACCATCGCACTGCCAAGCTCTCATTTACATTACGAAAAGTAGCGATTAGCTGTGCAGCTACACATGAGCTTCAGCAGAAGCCTGTTATTTTTTATGGGACACTGGAAGAATGTAGAATCATAGTGTGCGCATTTTATTGCCAGCTACTGATGGTATAGAGTTTATATTCCTATACTGATGAAAGGGCATCTTCACCCAAAGCCATTATAATACCGTACCCAACTATTACTCCTTCCCCCTCTACCATATGAACCATATTAGGGCCACAGCACTTGTCTGCTAAACACGTGAATGAAATGACTAATAACATATAAAGTACAACAGCGATCTGATACCGCAGATTGCAAAGACGCAATTCGTTGATTTTCATTCAGTGACCGGCTCAATTCAATTTAGCCTTTTAGCTAATGAAATTAATAAGCATGACTGTTGGAAGACTTCGTCTGGGTAATGTGAAGCTATTCAAGGGACCCGTCAGAAGGGTCACAATTCTATCATGCCTTGTAGACAAAGCAGAAATCAGCGGTCTCAGGCCAGCAGACACTCTTGAGGGACCACTTAGACAGGCCAACCATGGCTGGTAAACGATACATGCAAACTGATCGGCGGCTGTTACACAGGCCGAGCACACTGCTCAGCACACAGAGCGATTACTACTAATTGTCTACAAAGATCGGATCTCCTGCAGACAAGCAACTCGCTGAGACAGAGACTGAGGGACAGGTCATGTTATATTATGAGACATTAAACCTCAAAATTGGCATCAGATTTACAAGTGAGCAGATATGAACTGAAATAGAAGTTTGTAGAGCTGCAAAAATTAGTAAAAATATGCAACCAAAACATAAAGACAAAACTGCTGAATTGATATAGTGGCGCTGTAATATGCAACAGAAGGAAAAAAAATCATAAAAAAGTCTATGAAATAAGAGTTGATCACTTTGCCTTTGTCACTTTGTCTTTGCGCCTCCTTACACAATGCAAATTATACTGCAACAAAACAGTTGCCGAAAATGTAAAGGCATACACTGTGTAAAATCTATGCTGCCGTATTAAAGGGGTTTTCTAATTCAAGGACATAGGTGATCGATTCATGAGCTAGGTCTTCAAAATCATATTGCTGGTAGTCCACCTCATGGTACCCCCACCCACTGATTAGCCATCACTAGCTCCAGCAGAAGCTGATGTAAGCAGTGTACAGAACACTGAAGCCGTCACAGTGTAGTGGCCACTCCCAGGTGCTGCAGATCAACTTCCGTAGAATAAAAATACAAGCAGATATGCGGGACCTTGGAACGGCACCAAACAGTATGACAGAGCACTTTGCACCCTTTTAATATCTGGCCAGCATGGGAGCTGGTAAATTCAGATCGGTGGAGGTGTCAGACCCAATCTCATTTTGATGACCTACCCTCATCAATATCCTTGTAAAGGTAAACCCCTCTAACATTACCCTTCACTGGATATAAAGAGCCTAGCTCCTCCATTGGACCGCCAAATTATGAAAAGGGATTCATCAGTGAAGAAGTGCGTTTCCACGGGTCTACAGTACAGGGGTCGTCTCTACATCCCTTCAGTCAGAGCTGTTCTGCATAATGATCTACGTTTTTTGTGGAGCTGCTCAACAATAAAGTCTATTTATGAAGCTACTTAAGCACGGTTCTGGTGCTGATGTCTCATCCTGAGGCGGTTTGAAGCTCAGCAGTGAGTGAAGCCAACGAGAACATGATTTATGTAGGACACGTGTTTCAGCTCAGGGTTTGTGTGGTCCACCACTTCAAGGCTAAGCTATTACACCTCCGGGTATAAGCACAGATGATCACGGCAGATCCACAAGACCAGAAATGTAACACAATGACCATGTGACAATGGTGGCGTCCTATGACTGGGTCATGTTTGAAGTCGCAAAGCTCTTCAGAACAACATACTGTATACCACAACCAATGTTTCCCTATTGAAGTCGTATGGCTGTGTGCTTGATTTTAGGCTCACGTTACAATGGTTTCTGAAAATCTTGATCTGAAATTAGGAGAGATACCCACATACGTTGGCCTTATAGCAGATATATGTTTATGGTACAGGCTTTCCTCCAGCTTAGAAACACTATGAAGTACCAGGCAATCATTTTTCTTGAAATGCAGCCCCTTTTTTGGTTCACTTAAATAATAGTTTTTACAGTGGCTTGTAGTCATCCTTCGGGTATTTTTAAGTAAAAAAAAACAAAAAACTTTTCAATAACCTTAATCTGTATTTTTACAACGTTCTAAAAGAATCCCACTGTTATAGAAAGCGAATATATCACTAAAATGAGGAGAAATGATGGCTTGGGTTACACCTCCCGCCTTAGAAACTCTGTTGTATAGCATATAATAAGAAACGACAAAGCAGACATTGCTTATCTCCTATCCCACGGCCTAAATTGCCTTTATGAGCTCTCCAGACTATTATCTCATTATCCATTTACATGTGGCATTTTAAGGACCGCAAACACAATTTAAAATAAATATAAAGTTATTAATGTGCCCTCATTTATTACAGCCTGACAGCAGCCACCTCCAGAAAAGTCTACATTGTATTTACCATTAATTCGAGACAATACTTCAAATCTAGAGAATAGTATGTCAAACGCAATGTGACAGGGATGCTATTACTACGTATTGTTATATATTATATTATATTACATATTTCCTTATAAAAAACTAAACACAAACTCTGCCAGGAATGGAAGTCTCTCCTCGAGTTCTCGGTCGGGCTCGGAAGGCTAGCAGATGTCTCCTGAGAAACATATAGGGAGGAAGTGATGCTTAGGGCTATTAATATGGGATAAGAGTATTTGGTCTCACCTTGGTTTAATTTAGTTCAGGGATCAGCTGATGACCCTGGGTCTGAATCAGATGAGCTGAAATAATGAGAAAATGTATCAAACAGTGTAGTCATTGAAATATATTGTATGTCCAGCCATGTGATGCATGTACAGGCAAGGACCCTCAAAGCCCAGTCTCTCTCACAGATGGCTCCTTACACAACGCTTTTAAAAGGTGTTGTTCCATAAGAAAACATGTTCAATACTAGATCCCACTTGGTACTGATTGGTCAAGGAATCTGTCAGTTTGATGAACCCCTCTTAAGTTGGAAATATGGGCAATCATGTCTTAAAAGGTATTAAAGTTTTGATGGATTTATATTTCAATCTGTTGCTGCATTCCGGAGAGATTACCTTCTAAAGTTTTATGAATATTAGGCATAAAGTGCACAGTGCATGACCGAGCACTTAGGGAACCGCTGCATCCTTAGAATGTTGCCCCATCTAGCACCAGCCCTCTTAGGGTACGTGTCCACGGGCCGGATTACATCCGGAATAGCTGCGGATTGAACGCTGTGTACAACTGCAGCGTTCAGCCGGCAGCGTCCAGATGTTACAGCATAGTGGAGGGGATTTTATGAAATCCCGTCTCCACTATGCGTGCGAACACGCATCCGGTGGCCCTGCATTTACAGACATGCGGAGTGTCTTTTTTGGAACGCAGCATGTCTGTTTACCTTGCGACAATGCTCCGTCGCCGCAAGGTAAATCACAGGGTCCTATGTGTAGGGTGCGGAGATTCCGAATGTGTGCAATGGACACATCCGCAATCATCGCACGTACAGAAGGGGGCCGCACTTTGGGCAGAGCGAGTTTTCCGCTCCGTCCAAAGCACCGTCATTACGGACAGTGGACACATACCCTTAAGCTTCATTCATAGCTCACTTATCTATGAGCACCAGGTAAGGAGATCAAGCTGAAGAGGTTGGTGTTGGGTCGGGAAACAACCTGGGGAAGTGGTGGTTGTTCCGTAAGTGCTCTGTCACACCCAGAGCACTTAATGTCTCATTTGTATATAAAATAAAACTATAATTTCTTGGGACTGCAGCTACAGATAAAATATGTAAAGGTGCTGATGGGTTTACATTTCACAGACCAACAAACCCTTATATATGCGATTTGAGGGGGTTACTAAGAGATTCCCTTAAATTCTCTCATGTCACTTAAGCTTATTGGGAGATGTACAACTAATGTATTAAAGTTGTTCATCTTTAAAAAAAAAAAAAAAAAAGGAGTGATACAACAGTCAAGCAGCATGCATGGCATTTCTCAACAGACATTAGCTGAATGTTTGAGCTAAGGATTCCTTTAATGTGCCAGGCTTTTCAGGACTGGTACATTTTCCTTAAAATGTCATATTATGTTCACACCAGGCGTTTTTTCAACGTTTTTTTTTTTTCTGCAGCAAAACCTGCTCTCTTGGCAGGAATGAAGCCATGGAAAAAAAAGCAGGATTTGCTTGTCTTTTTCATGCGTTTTGCTGCATTTTTTCCTACATTTTTTTCATGCTACATTTGTCTTTTGTGCATGCCGATAAAGTTTAGTGCAAAACAAAAAAAATCTCATTCTGTTTAATCAAGTTTTGACAAAAAGAATGCTGCAAAACCTGATGCCTGCGTTATTTGGTGCGGATTTTCAGTGTTTTTCACCACCCATTACTTTCAATGAGTAAAAAACGCTGAAAGAAGTGGCTCTATTATGCAAAAAAAAAAGCATTGAAATAAACGCCCTGTGTGAACATAGCCTTATTCTAGTTTCGATTTCCAAAAACTAATCTACCACATTCCTACTGGCGCCCATCACTGCAATACGCATGATATTGGTGTGCCGTGTATGAGTATGGGGGAGAAACACATCATGCGAAAAAAGCAATGCAGTATTCATAGCTGGAGTTAAAGCAGACAGCTATAACTTATTCAGTCAACACTAATCTGAAAATTGTATGGGCTGGGAGGTTTGGAATATTTATAACCTTACTCTTACGGCAGATTTATGTAATCCGTGGATGTAATTTGGCATTAGTCCTGGGTAAAAAACGCTCATTGTCCTTTGCCTTTATAAAATATGAAAACAGTAGAAGTGATTTAGGCTCCTGTTGAAGCAAGATTGTCTTTCTTGAGGATCGGACGGCTATTATCGGAGTGCTATGCATAATATAATGAGGGAGCGGTAGACCTGTGACCGATCGGCTGCAGCATTACCTAGTGACCTTCCTTCACCCTAACACATGACGCACAAATGTCCCCTCACCCTCTAAAAATGAGGTCAAGCTCTCCAGTGACAAATGCAGGCAAACTGAACTGTCAAACGATAACTTCTAAAGAAATAATGGAGCTCGATTCTTACCCTTCAATGCTTCTTGGTTGAAACTTTTTCCTTTGTACACTGTTTGTGAGGGTATAACCCTTCTTCGTGGGTGTAGTTTTTTTTTCTGTTTTCATGATTGTGGGATACGTTTTGGATTTTTATTCTCGGGTATAATGCTAACTGCACTGTTTAGTGGCCAAGAATTAGAAAGGGCTATATCACGTGACTATAGTTTGATATCCCGGAGCCAGGGGCTCCTTATAAATAATAATAATAATTTTATTTATATAGGACCAACATATTCCGCAGCACTTTACAAATTATAGAGGGGACTTGTACAGACAATAGACATTACAGCATAACAATAATCACTGTTCAAAACAGGTACCAGGAGGAATGAGGGCCCTGCTCGCAAGCTTACAAACTATGAGGAAAAAGGGAGACACGAGAGGTGGATGGTAACAATTGCTTTAGTTATTCGGACCAGCCATAGTGTAAGGCTCAGGTGTTCATGTAAAGCTGCAAGAATCAGTTAACATCCAAAATATGCAATAGTAAAGACACAGAGGGCTAATTAAATGCATAAAGTGTATGAGAACATGATGCGAGGAACCTGATTTTGGTTTAATTTTTTTGAATGGGCCACACAGATAGTTAGGTTAATGCGTTGAGGCGGTAGGCCAGTCTGAACAAATGCGTTTTTAGGGCACGCTTAAAGCTGTGGGCATTAGGGATTAATCGCATTACCCTGGGTAGTGCATTCCAAAGAATTGGCACAGCACGTGAAAAGTCTTGGAGACGGGAGTGGGAGGTTCTGATTATTGAGGATGCTGACCTGAGGTCATTAGAGGAGCGGAGGGCACGGGTAGGGTGGTAGGCTGAGACCAGGGAGGAGATGTAGGGTGGTGCTGAGCCATGGAGTGCTTTGTGAATGAGGGTAATAGTTTTGTACTGGATTCTGGAATGGATGGGTAACCAGTGTAATGACTGGCACAAGGTAGAGGCACCGGTATAACAATTGGTGAGGAATATGATCCTGGCTGCAGCATTCAGGACAGATTGGAGAGGGGAGAGTTTGGTAAGAGGGAGGCCGATTAGTAGAGAGTTATAATAGTCCAGACGAGAATGAATAAGTGAAATAGTAACAGTTTTTGCAGAGTCAAAAGTAACCCTAAGCTTAAAGGTAGGGGCCACCTAGCTATCCCTGCTCCCGGATTGCTTCTAATGGTGAAAATGCCAGGGCCACGTAACTTGCTGAGCTACTGAATCAGCCCTTATCTGTCCCCTCTCCCATCCAGGGAAATGGGGAATAGTTGATTATAAGAATACACAAACCAGACTAACAAGGAAAGACATACAGGGATAAATGAAAACACCAATAATATAAATATGCACTCACAAACAACTGAGTGGAACATCGGGAAGTAAAGGAAGGAACAACCAAATAGGAGAGGATGAAGTTATACACACAGACAAGTCACCAAGCAACAGCCTATAGATCAACACTCCAAACGTCTCCTCAACAATCATCTCCAACTCCACACCAGGAAGTATAGAACTGTTGCTGGCAATTCTGATTGCCAGAGGTGAGTATATATAGCAGAGGGGAATTGCCAACACTGAACAGCTGAGATCATTGAAGCAGAAAAGCTTCAGAAACTCTCAACTGAACACTGAACCCCTGCACTGCTAGCAGAAACCTGCACCATTTAATATGATGGTGAAGTGCTTCTAATCAGTATATGGAACCAGACACCACTGTCGTCTGGACCCTTTCTGATGCAGTAAACTCGTGACAGGCTAGCTATGCAGATAGGATAATTTAGGAGAGATGAGGCCCCAGGCTCAACTCCATGGAGACCTGGTGGTGAAGGTTTTTTTTTTTTAACACAGA
Source organism: Ranitomeya imitator (assembly GCF_032444005.1). NCBI lineage: Eukaryota > Metazoa > Chordata > Amphibia > Anura > Dendrobatidae > Ranitomeya > Ranitomeya imitator. The sequence goes on along the minus strand of NC_091286.1, from coordinate 494,023,748 downwards.
TGAACATGGGCACTACAATAATGGGTTTCAATGGGTCAGATTTAAAATAGATAAAAAGGAATATTGTTGGTATCAAGAGGTAGTAGACATCACTTGGCATTGTGCAGCATTCCTTCCCCTAAGTCTAACGGTCACCAACCGGTGGCATGAAATAGCTATCTATCAATAAATATTTAATAATAATGATTTTATTTTTATAGTGCCATCAAATTCCCCAGCATTTTACAATTCAAAAGGGATGTGTACAGACAATTAAGACAGTGTAACACATAATTCAACAGATACCAAGAGGAGCAAGCTTTCAATCTATGAGGAAATAGGGGAGGCGCAAAAGGTCTTAGGTCATTACTGGAACGGAGCTTTAAGGGAGAGAGTGATAAGTTTATATTGTATTCTATAGTGAGTGAGCAACCAGTGCAATAACTGGCACAGGGTGGAGGCATCCGTGTAGTAGCTTCACAGGCATATGATCTCGGGCGCTGCATTCAGGATGGATTGGAGAGGGAAGACTTTAGTAAAAGGGAGACTAATCAGTAAAGAGTTACAAAAAGGGCAGACGAGAGGCGACCATTTAATATGCTATTTAGTATTTACACAGGCAGACAGAGGTGAACGATGAGCACTCAAAGATCTGTAAGAGATCATTTTGTGCACATTGGTTGCCATTGTTCTCGGCAGTGCAAGTCCGGTTTAAACAGTACCATGTGATGCCAAGAATGATGATCTTTTGTGCAAATCAAAAGATCATTTCATCAGATGAATGATCATTTTGCTCATTCATCAGATGATTGTAAGCCTATTTACACTGCAAGATTATAGTAGACAGTACTAGACGGTTATTCTACCGCATAATACTCCATCTTCCAGGCGATTCCAGGAACTCACATCCAGTACCAGATTTATCAGAAGCTGTATTGTCACACGCAGTCTGCCAGTTGTAGCCAGATCCAAGAAATAAGGTCAAACATTCACTTTACATATTCTTTATAACAAATCACACTTAATAGGACCTTGCCAAGAGAAACATTTCACTACATCCAGACCTGCACTGTGACTGATCACTAAGTAGATTATCTAAAATGTGTACAAAGTGACATCCATTAATTCTGCCTATTCTAAAGCCCCCGTCACACAAAGCGAGATCGCTAGCGAGATCGCTGCTAAGTCACAAGTTTTGTGACGCAACAGCGACCTCAGTAGCGATCTCGCTATGTGTGACACGTAGCAGCGACCAGGCCCCTGCTGTGAGATCGCTGGTCGTGTCGGAATGGCCTGGACCTTTTTTTGATCGTTGAGGTCCCGCTGGGTAGCACACATCGCTGTGTTTGACACCTTACCAACGACCTCATGACAGGACGTCCCTCATTGAGGTCTGTTAATTGTCATGAAATAGCTGCCATGTGACATCGTTGTACAGGTCGCCGCATCGCTGCTGCGTCGTTGGGGAGATCTCACCATTTGACATCTCACCAGCGACCACATAGTGACGCAGCAACGATCCCTGACAGGTCATATCGTTGTTGGGATCGCTTTAGCGTCGCTAAGTGTGACGGGGCCTTAAGAACGTGCTACAGACTTGATACTTTCTCTCTAATGAAATTATCATAGTAGTAGAAAAAAGGAACAGCACTACACTGAACTTATCTCTGAGTGCTTGAATCTAATGAAATTGTCAGATATATGAGAACTAGTTTAAAGTTAACATTAAATGGATACTTAACCAGCGAGGCGCTCACTAAGGGTTAAAAGCAGCACACTGGCTGCATACTACAAGATACAACTGGAATCCTTAGTGGTATCATTGTAAAACCATGAAGCTTTAATATGTCCATACTGGCACATGCCAGTGCATCAATGCTCATAGGAAGTTATAAGACTGGCTCCTAAGTAAGAGGATTCAGAGTGCTAATATCTACACTTGTAGATGCTTCTCCAGGTTGCCATCTTCACAATAACATTGGTATACAGAAGCCAGTCATAAGGGAGATATTTATCTGCAGACAATTCGCAGATTCTGCTAACCATAAGCTCAGCTGGTAGACACATTGACCATAGGGGCTACCGAAAAGGCTGGATATGTGAATAATCTATAGATACAAGTCTCCTGTGCAGCTTAGCATTTCAGGTGACCATACCCATGATACAGCTGTCCTCCATACACATGAAAGCTCAACGGAGCATTCATGTCCTGTCAATCTGTTGAGTGGAGAAAGCTACTGTCAAACACCTGTGGTTTACCGAGTGGGACAAACAAAAGGATTGAGCATTTGAGGCCAGATCATCCTCTGTGGCATTATCATCTATTGGGGAAGAGTCAGGAGGCCTCCTTCACCGCAGATGATTGTGAAGTCCTGCTGAAATGGGTGGGGTATGGCTGACTTTTGTCTATTGTGTATGCCGGTCCTTAGCATATGATTTCTACTGATGTTAAACACTAACTTTACAGAGACTTATTTTTTAGATCATCATGAGATGTACTGCTTACCATTGCTCAGTACTTTGATGTAATTCACTTAAGATGAATAGGTATCATCATCGTAATTACGGTACATATTCCGCTCCTTACTTTTAGTGGCTTTTCTATAGGCCCACACACACATTGGACATCTCAATGATTGTTTGGCCCGAAAACTCTCTCCCACCTCCCTCATACACAGAAAGTCAGTACTTTGTAGAGCCTCCTTTTGAGGCAACTACAGCGGAAAGTTGCTTTGGATGAGTCACTGAGAGTTTTTCAAATCTTACCACTGCGATTTTTGTCCATTCCTTAAGGGCCCCGTCACACATAGCGACGCTGCAGCGATACCGACAACGATCCGGATCGCTGCAGCGTCGCTGTTTGGTCGCTGGAGAGCTGTCACACAGACAGCTCTCCAGCGACCAACGATCCCGAGGTCCCCGGTAACCAGGGTAAACATCGGGTAACTAAGCGCAGGGCCGCACTTAGTAACCCGATGTTTACCCTGGTTACCATCGTTAAAGTAAAAAAAACAAACGCTACATACTTACCTATCGCTGTCTGTCCTCGGCGCTCTGCTTCTCTGGTCTGGCTATGAGCACAGCGGCCGGAAAGCAGAGCGGTGACGTCACCGCTCTGCTTTCCGGCTGACCGGCGCTCACAGCCAGACCAGAGAAGCAGAGCGCCGGGGACAGACAGCGATAGGTAAGTATGTAGCGTTTGTTTTTTTTACTTTAACGATGGTAACCAGGGTAAACATCGGGTTACTAAGCGCGGCCCTGCGCTTAGTTACCCGATGTTTACCCTGGTTACCAGCGAAGACATCGCTGAATCGGCGTCACACACGCCGATTCAGCGATGTCAGCGGGACCTCAACGATCAAAAAATGGCCCAGGCCATTCCGACACGACCAGCGATCTCACAGCAGGGGCCTGATCGCTGGTACGTGTCACACATAGCGAGATCGCTACTGAGATCGCTGTTGCGTCACAAAACATGTGACTCAGCAGCGAGATCGCTAGCGATCTCGCTATGTGTGACGGGGCCTTTAGGCAAAACTGTTCCAGCTCCTTCAAGTGAACCGCAATCTTCAAGTCTGACCACAGATTCTCAATTGGATTAAGGTCTGAGATTTGACTAGGCTACTCCCCAAAAAATTATTAAAAAACATTTACACATTTCCATTTAAACCACTCAAGTGTTGCTTTAACAGTATGAATTGTGTCATTGTCTTATTGGAAGGTGAACCTCCGTCCTAGTCTCAAGTCACTGACAAACAGGTTTTGCTCAAGAATATCCCTGTATTTTGCACCATCTATCATCACATCAAATTGTACCATTTTCCCTGTCCCTGCAGCTGAAAAACATCCCCAAAGCATGATGCTGCCACCACGTTTCACTGTGGGGATTGTATTCTTGGGGTGATGAGCTGTGTTGGTTTGGTCAAAAAGTTCAATTTTGGTCTCATCTGACCACAGTACCTTCCTTCATACAATTGAGCAGTATCCCACATGTCTTTTGTGAAACTCAAAACGAGCCTTAGGCTATTTGTGCACGTTGAGTATTTAAGGCTGAGTCACACATAACGATATCATTAACGATATCGTTGCAACGTCACGCTTTTGGTGACGTAGCAACGATCCCGCTAACGATCTCGTTATGTGTGACAGCGACCAACGATCAGGCCCCTGCTGGGAGATCGTTGGTCGTTGGGGAATGATCAGGACCATTTTTTGGTTGCTGATCACCCGCTGTCATCGCTGGATCGGCGTGTGTGACGCCGATCCAGCGATGTGTTCACTTGTAACCAGGGTCGCGCTTAATAACCCGATATTTACCCTGGTTACCATTGTAAAAGTAAAAAAAAAAAAACAGTACATATACATACTCACATTCTGATTGTCTGTCACGTCCCCCGGCGTCCACAGGGTTAAAACTGCTTTCGGCAGGAGCGCTGCTAATGCACGCGCTGCTGCCGAGAGCTTCCCTGCACTGACTGCCAGCGCCGGACGTAAAGCAGAGCACAGCGGTGACGTCACCGCTGTTACTGCCGGCGCTGACAGTCAGGGGACGTGACAGACATCAGAATGTGAGTATGTAGTGTTTTTTTTTTTTACTTTTACAATGGTAACCAGGGTAAGTATCGGGTTACTAAGCGTGGCCCTGCACTTAGTAACCCGATGTTTACCCTGGTTACCCAGGTGCTGCAGATCGTCTGTGTGACAGCTCCCCAGCGACCACACAACGACTTACCAACGATCACGGCCAGGTCGTATCGCTGGTCGTGATCTTTGGTAAGTCGTTTAGTGTAACGGTACCTTAAGCCTAGGGCTTGGTGTTAATGATAGATGCTGATGCCAAGCCCTGATCCCATTACCCTGATGCCACTGCATCAGCATGAAAAAGGTGGTGGTCATGACGTCACCGCTGTGCTCTGCTTTACGGCCGGCCGGCGCTGACAGTCAGTGCGGGAAGCTGACGCCGGGGGACGTGACAGACATCGGAATGTGAGTATGTACTGTTTTGTTTTTTTTAACTTTTACAATGGTAACCAGGGTAAATATCGGGTTACTAAGCACGGCCCTGCGCTTAGTAACCCGATATTTACCCTGGTTACCAGTGAACACATCGCTGGATCGGCGTCACACACGCCGATTCAGCGATGACAGCGGGTGATCAGCGACCAAAAAAAGGTCCTGATCATTCCCAGCGACCAACGATCTCCCAGCAGGGGCCTGATCGTTGGTCGCTGTCACGCTTAACGATTTTGTTAACGATATCGTTGCTACATCAAAAAAAGCAACGATATCATTAACGAAATCGTTATGTGTGAAGGTACCATTAGTAATGAAAAGGTGTCAGCCTAAACCCTCATTACTAAGCCGATAAGTAAACACAAACACACAAACAAACACACACAAACCTACACACAGTGTCACCAGTCTATGTAGGAGAGTTAACAGAACAAACATACATAGGCGGTAACCAAACAGCAACTGTTAATTTTAAAGAAAATAAAAAAATACAGTGTGGGCTCCGGCCTAATTTTAATAACCGGCAGAGGGAAAGTCGATGGGTGATGTTAATATTCTGGGAAGTATCCAATAGCCATACAGGTTCCGAAGCTATTAAATATCAGCTCACAGCTGTTTGCTTAGCCATTACTGGCTGGTTTACAGGGAGACCCTAGAAAAAAATTGACATAGGGTCCCCCTATAAAATCTAACCAGCAAAGGCTAGGCAGACAGCTGAGGGCTGATATTAAAGGACTAGCTATTGAACCCGTTCTACGCCCGGGTGGCGAGCATTTATATTGGTATATTGTCTCCATCATGGTATGTGCTGCTCCATCCTGCGTCCCCATCCTGTCATGCGCTGCTCCATCCTGCGTCCCCATCCTGTCATGTGCTGCTCCATCCTGCATCCCCATCCTGTCATGCGCTGCTCCATCCTGCGTTCCCTTTCCTGTCATGCGCTGCTCCCATCCTGCGTCCCCATCCTGTCATGCGCTGCTCCCATCCTGCGTCCCCATCCTGTCATGCGCTGCTCCCATCCTGCGTCCCCATCCTGTCATGCGCTGCTCCCATCCTGTGATGCGCTGCTCCCATCCTGCGTCCCCATCCTGTCATGTGCTGCTTCATCCTGCGTCCCCATCCTGTCATGCGCTGCTCCATCATGCGTCCCCATCCTGTCATGCGCTGCTCCATCCTGCGTCCCCATCCTTATGTGCTGCTGCATCCTGCGTCCCCATCCTTATGTGCTGCTGCATCCTGCGTCCCCATCCTTATGTGCTGCTGCATCCTGCGTCCCCATCCTTATGTGCTGCTCCATCCTGCGTCCCCATACTGTTATGTGCTGCTCCATCCTGTGTCCCCATCCTTATGTGCTGCTCCATCCTGCGTCCCCATCCTTATGTGCTGCTCCATCCTGCGTCCCCATCCTTATGTCCTGCTCCATCCTGCGTCCCCATACTGTTATGTGCTGCTCCATCCTGCGTCCCCATCTTTATGTGCTGCTCCATCCTGCGTCCCCATCCTTATGTGCTGCTCCATCCTGCGTCCCCATACTGTTATGTGCTGCTCCATCCTGTGTCCCCATCCTTATGTGCTGCTCCATCCTGCGTCACCATCCTTATGTGCTGCTCCATCCTGCGTTCCCATCCTTATGTGCTGCTGCATCCTGCGTCCCCATCCTTATGTGCTGCTGCATCCTGCGTCCCCATCCTTATGTGCTGCTGCATCCTGCGTCCCCATCCTTATGTGCTGCTCCATCCTGCGTCCCCATCCTTATGTACTGCTGCATCCTGCATCCCCATCCTTATGTGCTGCTGCATCCTGCGTCCCCATCCTTATGTTCATGCTGCATCCTGCGTCCCCATCCTTATGTGATGCTGCATCCTGCGTCCCCATCCTTATGTGCTGCTGCATCCTGCGTCCCCATCCTTATGTGCTGCTCCATCCTGCGTCCCCATCCTTATGTGCTGCTGCATCCTGCGTCCCCATCCTTATGTGCTGCTGCATCCTGCGTCCCCATCCTTATGTGCTGCTGCATCCTGCGTCCCCATCCTTATGTTCATGCTGCATCCTGCGTCCCCATCCTTATGTCCTGCTCCATCCTGCGTCCCCATACTGTTATGTGCTGCTCCATCCTGCGTCCCCATCCTTATGTGCTGCTGCATCCTGCGTCCCCATCCTTATGTGCTGCTGCATCCTGTGTCCCCATCCTTATGTTCATGCTGCATCCTGCGTCCCCATCCTTATGTCCTGCTCCATCCTGCGTCCCCATACTGTTATGTGCTGCTCCATCCTGCGTCCCCATCCTTATGTGCTGCTCCATCCTGCGTCCCCATCCTTATGTGCTGCTCCATCCTGCGTCCCCATCCTTATGTGCTGCTCCATCCTGCGTCCCCATCCTTATGTGCTGCTCCATCCTGCGTCCCCATCCTTATGTCCTGCTCCATCCTGCGTCCCCATACTGTTATGTGCTGCTCCATCCTGCGTCCCCATCCTTATGTGCTGCTCCATCCTGCGTCCCCATCCTTATGTGCTGCTCCATCCTGCGTCCCCATCCTTATGTCCTGCTCCATCCTGCGTCCCCATCCTTATGTCCTGCTCCATCCTGCGTCCCCATACTGTTATGTGCTGCTCCATCCTGCGTCCCCATCCTTATGTGCTGCTCCATCCTGCGTCCCCATCCTTATGTGCTGCTCCATCCTGCGTCCCCATCCTTATGTCCTGCTCCATCCTGCGTCCCCATACTGTTATGTGCTGCTCCATCATGCGTCCCCATCCTTATGTGCTGCTCCATCCTGCGTCCCCATCCTTATGTGCTGCTCCATCCTGCGTCCCCATACTGTTATGTGCTGCTCCATCCTGTGTCCCCATCCTTATGTGCTGCTCCATCCTGCGTCCCCATCCTTATGTGCTGCTCCATCCTGCGTCCCCATCCTTATGTGCTGCTCCATCCTGCGTCCCCATCCTTATGTGCTGCTCCATCCTGCGTCCCCATCCTTATGTCCTGCTCCATCCTGCGTCCCCATACTGTTATGTGCTGCTCCATCCTGCGTCCCCATCCTTATGTGCTGCTCTATCCTGCGTCCCCATCCTTATGTGCTGCTCCATCCTGCGTCCCCATACTGTTATGTGCTGCTCCATCCTGTGTCCCCATCCTTATGTGCTGCTCCATCCTGCGTCCCCATCCTTATGTGCTGCTCCATCCTGCGTCCCCATCCTTATGTGCTGCTCCATCCTGCGTCCCCATCCTTATGTGCTGCTCCATCCTGCGTCCCCATCCTTATGTGCTGCTCCATCCTGCGTCCCCATCCTTATGTGCTGCTCCATCCTGCGTCCCCATCCTTATGTGCTGCTCCATCCTGCGTCCCCATCCTTATGTGCTGCTCCATCCTGCGTCCCCATCCTTATGTCCTGCTCCATCCTGCGTCCCCATCCTTATGTCCTGCTCCATCCTGCGTCCCCATACTGTTATGTGCTGCTCCATCCTGCGTCCCCATCCTTATGTGCTGCTACATCCTGCGTCCCCATCCTTATGTGCTGCTCCATCCTGCGTCCCCATCCTTATGTCCTGCTCCATCCTGCGTCCCCATCCTTATGTCCTGCTCCATCCTGCGTCCCCATACTGTTATGTGCTGCTCCATCCTGCGTCCCCATCCTTATGTGCTGCTCCATCCTGCGTCCCCATCCTTATGTGCTGCTCCATCCTGCGTCCCCATCCTTATGTCCTGCTCCATCCTGTGTCCCCATACTGTTATGTGCTGCTCCATCATGCGTCCCCATCCTTATGTGCTGCTCCATCCTGGGTCCCCATCCTTATGTGCTGCTCCATCCTGCGTCCCCATACTGTTATGTCCTGCTCCATCCTGTGTCCCCATCCTTATGTGCTGCTCCATCCTGCGTCCCCATCCTTATGTGCTGCTCCATCCTGCGTCACCATCCTTATGTGCTGCTCCATCCTGCGTCCCCATCCTTATGTGCTGCTCCATCCTGCGTCCCCATCCTTATGTCCTGCTCCATCCTGCGTCCCCATACTGTTATGTGCTGCTCCATCCTGCGTCCCCATCCTTATGTGCTGCTCCATCCTGCGTCCCCATCCTTATGTGCTGCTCCATCCTGCGTCCCCATACTGTTATGTGCTGCTCCATCCTGTGTCCCCATCCTTATGTGCTGGTCCATCCTGTGTCCCCATCCTTATGTGCTGCTCCATCCTGCGTCCCCATCCTTATGTGCTGCTCCATCCTGCGTCCCCATCCTTATGTGCTGCTCCATCCTGCGTCCCCATCCTTATGTGCTGCTCCATCCTGCGTCCCCATCCTTATGTGCTGCTCCATCCTGCGTCCCCATCCTTATGTGCTGCTCCATCCTGCGTCCCCATACTGCCTCTGACCCGCTCGGCGCCGAGTGCTGGGGGGCCTGAGCAGGCGGGGACACCGGCGCGCTGTGGGGGTCAGGTGCCGGTATCGCCGCCAGCTCAGGCCCCCCCAGCACTTACTATACTCACCTGTCCGGCGTTCCATCGCTGAGCGCCGCCATCTTCCCGGTCTCCTGGCTGTGACTGTTCAGTCAGAGGGCGGCGCCGGCGCGCATTAAGCGCGTCATCGCGCCCTCTGAACTGAAGGCCACAGACCGAAGACCGGGAAGATAGCGCCGCTCAGCGATGGAACGGGGACAGGTGAATATAGGCCGATACTCACCCTCCTGGCGGTCCCTGCTTCTGCGGTGGAGATCGCGGTGTGTGTTCAGTGTGAACGCACACCGCCATCTCCCGGGAGCGTCGCTCTGTGAGGCCCAGACTGCGCCGGCGCTTGCGCAGTCTATAGAGGCTTCGGACAGAGTGACGCTCCCAGCGTTATATTATAGATATTGGTCCCCTCCCAGACTAAAAACATCAGCTCTCAGCCGCCCCAGAAAAGATGCATATATGTGCCAAATCTGGCACTTAGCCTCGCTTGCCTTGTAGCGGTGGCAAGTGGGATTCATATTTGTGAGGTTCATGTGTGGTGTTACCTTTGTATTGTATAGTCAGGTGACATCAAGGCCACAGATTAGTAATGGAGAGGCGTCTATAAGACACCTATCCATTAGTAACCCCATAGTGATATTGTAAAAAAAAAAAAAAAAACAAACACACATCCAGAATAAAGTCCTTTATTTGAAATAATGACAGCCTTCTTTGAAGAATCTTAATTAAACCATACTCACCGAATGCCTAATCCACTGACGCCAACATCTCCTGCAAAATAAATAAAATAATAAACCACAATATTACTCACCAGTCCTAAGAGAAGATAATACATATTGTCCCATGACAATCCTGATGACTTTGAGAGCAGTCACTGATAGGACACTGACAGGAGGTGATCGCTACAGCAGTGCATAGCACTGAGCTGCCGTGAGAAAGTTCTCATGCAGCGGTGGTGCTGTGAGAGCACCGTAGCTGATCAGCTGATAAACTCCGATGAACTCTCTCACGGCAGCTCAGTGATACACTGCAGGAGCGATTACCTCCTGTCATTGTATTGCCGGCTGTCGGGTAGAGCAGTCACAACTCTCAATGTGACTGCCCTATACATGAGATCGCGATGGGACACTAAGGATTACGAGGACTACGGCGGTCAGGAAAGTATATGCTTGCTTATTATTTTGGATTTTTTTCTAGGAGAAAAGGATGTCTGGGATTTGGCGTTAGGTGAGTATAAAGTGCTTTTTATTTTTATTTGAATATGTATGTAACTATTTTACTTTTTTTTTTCAACTGTGAGCACAGGCGCCAGCTGATGAGACTACGTCTCACATCAGTGGCACCTGCTTTCACTGTTATCACTGACACTAGACATAGCCTGACGGGAGCAGTAGTTTCATCAGACCACACCTGCTGTAAACTTTTTACCGCAGGTCACCGCTGCAGGTCACAGTCACAGCTGCAGGGTCACGCTGACATCTGACAGCGTGACCCCGCAGCGCTCTGACCGATGGTCTTACTGGCGGTAGTGTTACCGCCAATAAGAACCACCATGCCGGTGTTTCCCACGCTGTCACATACATGACAGCTTGGGAAACACCATAGGAAGTACGTGAAAACGGAAACTAAAATTCAGCAAATCCGCAAACATTTTTATACCTGCGTTTCAATTGAAGTCAATGGGTGAAAAACGCTGCAGAAACACACGATGAACTGACATGCTGCAGAAAAAATTAGCTTGTATAAAGACTCCATAGTGTTTTTGGCCAATTTCCGCGCCGAAAAAACATCCGCGAATCACATCAAAAACACACCGTGTCCACACAATCTTACAATTTTTGGCATAAATAAAGGTTTTTTTTCTGCCCAATACATATGCACATGCCAATTTTTAGTTACCGTATATACTCAAGTATAAACCGAGATTTTCAGCCCATTTTTTTGGGCTGAAAGCCCCCTCTCGGCTTATACTCAAGTCATACCCAGGGGACGGCAGGGGAGGGGGAGTGGGGGCTGTGAAATTATACTCACCTACTCCTGGCGCGGTCCCTGCAGGTCCTCAACTCCCCAGCTTCTTCCTTTACTGAGCGGTCACATGGCACCGCTCATTACAGTAATGAATATGCGGCTCCACCTCTACTGGAGGTGGAGCCGCATATTCATTACTGTAATGAGCGGTAACGGTGACCGCTCAGTACAGGATGAAGCTGCGGGGTTGGGGAAGCAGGGACTGCACAGCGCCAGGAGCAGGTGAGTATAACGGGGAGGGGAGCGCTGTGCTGCGCGATATTCACCTGCTCCTCATTCCGGCGCCGCTCCGTCTTCAGCGTGTTCTGAAGTGACGCTCAGGTCAGAGGGGGCGGTGATGTGGTTAGTGTGTGCCCTCTGCCTGAACGTCAGTGCAGAAGATGCTGAAGATGGAGCAGCGCCAGAACGAGGAGCAGGTAAATATTGAAAGTGTTGGGGGCCTGAGCGACGGAGAGGTATGTGATTTTTTTTTATCGCAGCAACAGCAAATGGGGCAAGTGTTTGTATGGAGCATCTTATGGGGCCATAACGTTTGTGCAGCACTATATGGTTCAAGTGTCTGTCTGGGGCCATAACGTTTGTGCAGCACTATATGGGGCAAGTGTCTGTATGGGGCCATAATGAACGTTTGTGGAGCATTACGGTGTATGGGGCAAGTGTTTGTATGGAGCATCTTATGGGGCCATAATCCAGGTTTGTGCAGCACTATATGGGGCAAATATCGTTATGGAGCATCTTATAGGGCCATAATCAGCTTTTGTGCAGCATTATATTGGGCAAATGTGTCTATGGAGCATCTTATGGGGCCATTATTAACCTTTATGCAGGATTATATGGGGCATATTTTAATATGGAGCATCTTATGGGGCCATCATAAACTTTATGGAGCATTATATGGGGCTCCTGATTTATAATGGATATTCAAAAACACTTAGCCTACTGACGTCTCAATTAATTTTACTTTTATTGATATCTATTTTTATTTTTGAAATTTACCAGTAGCTGCTGCATTTCCCACCCTAGGCTTATACTCAAGTCATTTTCCCAGTTTTTTTGTGGCAAAATTAGGGGGGTCGGCTTATACTCAAGTCGGCTTACACTCGAGTATATACGGTATTTGATCCCATAAATTTAATTGCCTGGTATATTTTTCTCACTTCACCAACTTGGACTATTTAGTGTTAACGCATCACACACAAATCGGATTACAAAAATGTTTAAACACAGATTGTAATATAATGGGGGGGGGGGGGGGGTGAGGTGGCAAGTATAAAGTCAAGCAAAATAAGCATAACCACAGGTGAAAAGAAATAAAAAAGTACATTATTGTATTCCTCAAAACATTAACTTCTACAGTAATAAATTACTGTATATATCTCCCCATCATATGTTAATTTATTCCACTTGTGTTCTATAGATATCATCTGAGAGCTGTCAGGGCGAACTGCAGAAATCTTGAAATATACGGGACAACACTATAAAAATAGAGTTTTTGCATAAACTTGATTTATATGTTACGTTGTTATACTTTTATTATGAAAAGTTTATAATTGTATCCTAGCAACCAAAGAAACATCTGTCTAAAATATCCAAAACACTGAAGCATCAAACTTAGTGAAAACCAAGATTTTTGGCCATGTCTGCAGAAACAGTAGGTGTATATCCAGCACTACTCAGCACACATTAGTCTGCAGTGATAGTAACCTGAAAGGAACGACATCTAAATCTGGAGAGTAAAATGAAAAGAGCATTTCTATCATGTAACACTCTGCGAGGGCCCAGAAGGCAGCACGACGTTAGCTACTAATTAATGACTCCTCTCTGGATACACTTTCAGCTTGAGAAAACACATTTTTCAACTAAGAATAACACAAAACACATTGGTTTTCTGATGCACGATTTCACATAATTAAACCATGCCGTCTGTAACAACCTCAAACAAAAGCAGAAATAGAAAGTGCGCAATGACAATCTCACGATTACCGTAATTCCTTTCTTTGTTTAACGTGGCTGATTATGTCAAGTTTCTTTCTAAAAAAAAAAAATTAAAAAAGGAGGATATTAAAGATGAAATAATGAGATTAGTTCACTCGCTGTATAGAATATATGTTTCATAATACCGGAGAGTTTGAACAGAGACATTGTGGGGTTAGCATATCCGTGGCGGCGTTACTACAGGGTTATAACTGCGGTGTTTGCCCGAAAATTAGACTTACCCCCAAAATAAGCCCTAATTTTACAGGATTTTAGGAGTATGCTTGGCATATAAGCCATACTCCAAAAATAAGCCCTTGCTACAGTCAGGACCGGCGTTTAGAGGAAGTCAAATATGGTGGAGGTTCAAAGATGTTTCAGAGTTAATTTGCTGCCTTTGGAACTGGGTGCCTTGACTATTTGCAAGGCATCATGAAATTTGATGATTACTAAAGGATTTTGGGTTGCAATGTAGTGCCCGGTGTCAGAAAGTTGGGTTTGTATCCTAGGTCATGCGTCTTCCAGCAGGACAATGACCCCAAACATACTTCAAGAAGCACCCACTCACTAAGGGATTCATGGCAGCTCTGGGTCTACTGAAATTTAAATGTTTTTTCCTTTGGTCCAGCAAGAGTTAATGTCAGTCTCTTGCTGGTAGTTTCTTTTAGGCTGGTCAGCTGAATTTAGTTGGTAACCACTCCCACCTCCCCTTAAATATTCACATGACCCATCAGCTAATTGTCAGTCATAGAGTTGTATTCTATGCAGACCAGCTAGGTGTGAGGAGCTCGCCTGTGACTGCGATATTGCCGCTGTTGGAGTTCTGTTATCCTGGTTCTGTTTACTCTGTGGAGCTTAGTAGCAGATTCTGAGCTGGGTAGTATCCTTTAAAGTGTCCAATGTTTGTCTCTTTCCCTGTGTAATTTAATCTGCAGTGGTGAGGCTAGCGTCCTTGATGGCCTGTGCACTAGCCAGGGTTAGTAAGGGTCACAGTCCAGGACTAGGCACGTGGTGGCAGGGTGGACCCACGTAGAGCATCGGGGAAGCTTATGAAAAGGGACAGGTTTGTGTCAGGAGGTGTCCCAATCCCCCGCTCCCAACTGTTTGGGCGTTCCTCTCCTTTTTCCATCTAGTTGTACTTATATGCTATGTCGTCCACCAGACATACCCGGGTCCGAGCATGACAAATGGATGGAAACAAAGCGCTGGAGACTTCTAAAGTAGCCAATGAGATCTTAAAATTGCTGTTGGGAGAAGGCACCCATCAAATATGAGAGACCTGGGGCAGTTTGCAAAAGAAGAGAGGTCCAAAATTACAGTTGAGAGATGTAAGAAGCTTGATGATGATGATTATAGGAAGAGATTGATTGCAGTTATTTATTCCAAAGTGTGTGCAACCAGTAAGTTGAGGGTGCCAACAATTTTGTCTGGCCCATTTTTTTAAAAATGTTTTAACCTTGTTCTAATAAAGAAATTATATTTTCCCAAAGAAGGACGTGCTAAAATTCCCCCCCCCCCCCCCCTGTTTTTTTGTCTACCTTCCTGTGATCACCAGTGGAAACAGCACCCTACTGTTATTCTAGAATTGCTCTGAAAATGAAAATAGTCCTCTCTGGAATATTGGGACTTGGGTTTGGGTGGGTTAGGGAATTGAAGTGGAGTTACTTTGTTTATCTACTATATAATTGTCTAAGGGTCACTTCCGTCTGTCTTTCTGTCTGTCTGTCTTTCTGTCACGGATATTCATTGGTCGCGGCCTCTGTCTGTCATGGAAATCCAAGTCGCTGATTGGTCGTGGCAAAACGCCCACGACCATTGCCACGACCAATCAGCGACGGGCACAGTCCGGCGGCAACATGGCCGCTCCTTCCTCCCTGCAGTCAGTGCCCGCTCCATACTCCCCTCCAGTCACGCTCCGGTGACCAGTCCATGCATTGCGATCTCGCGAGATGATGATGTAGCGGTCTCGCGAGACCGCTACGTCATCATCTCGTGAGACCGCAATGCACTCTTGAGACCGGAGCGCGCGAGGAGCGTCTGTAAACGCTTCCTGGATCCAGGGGCCAACAGAGGGTGATATATAACTATTTTTTATTTTAATTCTTTTTTTTAACAGGGATATGATGCCCACATTGCTATATAATACGTGGGCTGTGCAATATACTACGCGGGCTGTGCAATATACTACGTGGGCTGTGCAATATACTACGCGGGCTGTGCAATATACTACGCGGGCTGTGCAATATACTACACGGGCTGTGCAATATACTACACGGGCTGTGCAATATACTACGTGGGCTGTGCAATATACTACGCGGGCTGTGCAATATACTACACGGGCTGTGCAATATACTACGCGACTGGGCAATATACTATGTGACTGGGCAATATACTACGTGACTGGGCAATATACTACGTGGCTGGGCAATATAGTATGTGACTCGGCAATATACTACGTGGCTGGGCAATATACTACGTGGCTGGGCAATATACTACGTGGCTGGGCAATATAGTACGTGACTGGGCAATATACTACGTGGTTGGGCAATATACTACGTGGCTGGGCAATATACTACGTGGCTGGGCAATATAGTACGTGACTGGGCAATATACTACGTGGTTGGGCAATATACTACGTGGCTGGGCAATATACTATGTGGGCTGTGCAATATAGTACGTGACTGGGCAATATAGTAAGTGACTGGGCAATATAGTACGTGACTGGGCAATATACTACGTGGCTGGGCAATATACTATGTGGCTGGGCAATATACTACGTGGCTGGGTAATATAGTACGTGACTGGGCAATATAGTACGTGACTGGGCAATATAGTACGTGACTGGGCAATATAGTGCGTGGCTGGGTAATGTACTATATTGCCCAGTCACGTAGTATATTGCCCAGTCACGTACTATATTGCCCAGTCACGTACTATATTGCCCAGCCACGTACTATATTGCCCAGTCACGTACTATATTGCCCAGTCACGTACTATATTGCCCAGCTACATAATATATTGCCCAGCTACATAATATATTGCCCAGCCACGTAGTATATTGCCCAGCCACGTAGTATATTGCCCAGTCACATACTATATTGCCCAGCCACGTAGTATGTGACTGGGCAATATACTACGTGGCTGGGCAATATACTACGTGGCTGGGCAATATATTATGTAGCTGGGCAATATAGTACGTGACTGGGCAATATAGTACGTGACTGGGCAATATAGTACGTGGCTGGGCAATATAGTACGTGACTGGGCAATATAGTACGTGACTGGGCAATATACTACGTGACTGGGCAATATACTACGTGGCTGGGCAATATACTATGTGGCTGGGCAATATACTACGTCACTGGGCAATATAGTACGTGACTGGGCAATATACTACGTGGTTGGGCAATATACTACGTGGCTGTTCAATATACTACGTGGGCTGTGCAATATACTACGTGGACATGCATATTCTAGAATACCCGATGGTGTACTGGCCTGTCTCCTGGTAGCGCCTCCAGCCTCTGGACACTACGCTGACAGATACAGCAAACCTTCTTGCCACAGCTCGCACTGATGTGCCATCCCGGATGAGCTACACTACCTGAGCCATTTGTGTGGGTTGTAGAGTCCATCTCATGCTACCACGTGTGTGATAGCACAAACAACATTCAAAAGTGACCAAAACATCAGCCAGAAAGCATTGGTATGTAGATATGGTCTGTGATCCCCACCTGCAGAACCACTCCTTTATTTAGTGTGTCTTGATAATTGCCAATAATTTCCATCTGTTGTCTATTCCATTTGCACAACAGCATGTGAAATTGATTGTCAAACAGTGCTGCTTCCTAAGTGGACAGTTTGATTTTACAGAAGTTTGATTTACTCGGAGCTATATTCTGTTGTTTAAGCGTTCCCTTTATTTTTTGAGCAGTGTATATGCATAATTTTTTGACAGGACAGGACTAAACTCTCAGATAATACAGATCAATGAGCCATTGTACCTGCTGTAGCTAATAAGAACCATATTTCATCCATCTATAAATGGCTGCAGTACAATAATGACGCGATGCAATGACTATAATGCACTTAATTCCTA
Organism: Ranitomeya imitator; assembly: GCF_032444005.1. Classification (NCBI taxonomy): domain Eukaryota; kingdom Metazoa; phylum Chordata; class Amphibia; order Anura; family Dendrobatidae; genus Ranitomeya; species Ranitomeya imitator. The sequence continues at coordinate 494,006,214 of NC_091286.1, read as the reverse complement.
GAAGAAAATCCATCATAATGGATGGGATACTCAGAAGCAATGGACATATTTGTAGCCGCGCACAATGTCGATGTTCAAGTTCTGATGCCCCGGGTGATAAATTCACATGCGAACAGCACTGCAGTGTTTTGTGGTAAATTGATATAATATAATATGTGCCATAGTCATTAGCTATAGAATATCAGTATGGTCACTGTTAATAGCACATTAGTATTGCAACTATTTACAGGCAAGTCCTTCACACTCCACAATATTGTTAGACCTGACCAGCTTGACGCTAATGATAAAGATAATGTAAGCATCCTAAAGTCGTAAGCGTTACACGGCATACACATCGGCACAGTTGGGACAACCCTTAGGCTGTGTGCACACGTAGCTGTTTTTTCGCGGGTTTTTTTTGCGTTTTTTCCCGATAAAAACGCTATAAAACCGCAAAAAAACACATACAATAAGCATCCCATCATTTAGAATGAATTCATGTTTTGTGCACATGATGCGTTTTTTTCCGCGAAAAAAACGCATTGCGGTAAAAGACGCAGTATGTTCTTTAATTTTGCGTGGTTTTTTTGCGGATTTCCCACTACAAAATGCATTGGGAAATGTCCAGAAAAAAACGCGGCAAAAACGCATGCAGGTTTCTTGCGGATTTCTTGCAGAGAATTTCAGGTTTTTCTCAGGAATTTTCTGCGAGAAATCCTGAACGTGTGCACATGGCCTTACTTTGCAGGGTAATTATGTAGAATCACTCACCAATCTATAATTATTTTTATACCTATCACAAGGAGAGTATTGATGTTCTGATGAAATGGTTGAATTAGAGATGCTTTTGACAAAAATTGCTTTATGTTAAAATTATGTAAACTCAAACTTACTATTGTACTACTGTCAAAAATACCAGACCACATATATAACAAAGGCATAACTGCAAAGTACTGGGCCCAATACCAAACTTAACAATGGAATCCACAAGCATTTATGGTCTCCACATAAAGGTTAAGGTAAAGACAAACAATATCTGTGAAAACCTTCAGCATGTCCATTTCAGATGGACCCTAACTCTTGGCTTTTCTTGTCTTCAGCTTCCAGCACACTAGATTATAATCCATATACCGTATTTGTAATTGGGGAAGGGTTATTCTTTACATTCAGCATTCTTCACAGCAATTGAACCTCTCCCTTTGAAGTTCTTGATTTTCCGATAAATTGCTTTAGGGGCAATGCCCTTGCTGTAAAGCCCTTTTCATGCACAGCAGAGGACTGCACTTGTTTTCTTAGAGGTAACAGAAGACGACAATGATTTCAAGCAACAGCCAAATTCTAGAGCAACCAGTCTGCTACTATTAATTCATTAAGTACAACAGAGTGCTATCAGCTACCTTGTCCTTGTTAACATCTTCTTCTGAGCTAATGAGAAGATCACTCAAATGATGTTAGGGCTGAAATTCAGTGCAAATTTTTTTTTTATGATTTTTTTGCAATTCATCTGATTATTCTTCATAACAATCTTGAATTAATGCAAATTGCCAAGATAAAAACTGAAGCAGCAAACTTTCTAAAAAACAAAATTTGTGTTAGCAGCATTAACATTTTTGACCCAGAATGTGCTGCTCCTTATAGCTAAAGATTGTATAAGTTGTGTATGAGTCTATCAGCTTTCCACAGAAACATTTTGTGTGTTCCCCGGTTTTCAATCACAGTGTGTATACGTACCAGCAGACCCCAGTGAGCAAGAGGCATTAATATTTGGCAGGTTGCAGCTGTACTTCCTTCGGTGACCTCACTTGACCTCAGAGTTTTGTAACCAAATAATTTATACAAATTGCCTCTTCAGAGAGGAAAAGGACCATAACTGTGGTGCCACCTATTGAAAGCAGCAATTCTAAAAGTAATTATCGACCCTTTAACGAGACTTGCCATATGACTTAGGAAAAAGTCAAACCAGAATCTCAACTTGCAGACAGGGTTCTTGGGGTAGCGCAAAGTATAAGATCTTATTTGGCTGGTTGAGAGGCTTAAGACTGGGACCCCAAGGGGTAACGTTTCTCCTTGTGAGAGTGACAAGCCAGATGGCAATAGAATTCTAGTCCTCTTCATCTCTGAAGAGGCAATTTGCATATTTAATTTCCCAAAGGAGAATGCATGGCATATAAGTCTCCTCACTCTGACATGCCAGGTCTGGCTTGTCACTCTCCACAAGAAACGTTACTCCTTAGTAATGAAATAATAAAATCCTCCATGCTTCCAATAAGTCACAATGAAGTAGTAACTTTGTCTTTAGCGGTGTCGTGATTGCTGTCTACTCCACTTAAGGTACCGTCACACTGAACGATATCGCTAGCGATCCGTGACGTTGCAGCGTCCTGGATAGCGATATCGTTCAGTTTGACAGGCAGCAGCGATCAGGATCCTGCTGTGACATCGTTGGTCGGAGCAGAAAGTCCAGCACTTTATTTTGTCGCTGGACCTCCCGCAGACATCGCTGAATCGGCGTGTGTGACGCGGATTCAGCGATGTCTTCACTGGTAACCAGGGTAAACATCGGGTTACTAAGCGCAGGGCCGCGCTTAGTAACCCGATGTTTACCCTGGTTACCAGTGTAAATGTAAAAAAAAAAAAAAACACTACATACTTACCTTCCGGTGTCTGTCCTACGGCGCTGTGCTTTCCTGCACTGGCTGTGAGCGCCGGCCAGCCTTAAAGCACAGCGGTGACGTCACGGCTGCGCTTTACGGCTGGCCGGCGCTGACAGTGCAGGAAAGCACAGCGCCGGAGGACACTGGAATGTAAGTATGTAGTGTTTGTTTTTTTTTACGTTTGGTTTTTTTTACGTTTACGCTGGTAACCAGGGTAAACATCGGGTTACTAAGCGCGGCCCTGCGCTTAGTAACCCGATGTTTACCCTGGTTACCAGGGGACCGGCATCGTTGGTCGCTGGAGAGCTGTCTGTGTGACAGCTCTCCAGCGACCACACAGCGACGCTGCAGCGATCGGCATCGTTGTCTAGATCGCTGCAGCGTCGCTTAATGTGACGGTACCTTAAGAAAGCAAAGTAAGATCAGGAGTCATGTTCTTTACGCTGTTGAAGACATCGTGTAGATTGCATTACTGTCACTGCTGGAAAGCTGTCATTCAGCCCGCAAGAACCTGCACAGGAGGAATGAGCGAGGAAGAAAACACATACGGTATATTACATAGCACAGCTACCTTGTGTCTGTATACAGCACTAACACAGAAGGTATAAGTGAGGCAGGGAACAGTATTTACAGTATACAGTGGGGGAAATAAGTACCGGTATTTGATCCCTTGCTGATTTTGTAAGTTTGCCCAAGAACAGTGTATAATTTTATCATTGAGAGATAGAATATCAAAAATAAAATCCAGAAAATCACATTGTGTAAATTATATAAATTTATTTGCATTTTCCAGTGAGAAATAAGTATTTGATCCCCTTCCAACTAGTGATGAGCAAATATACTCGTTACTCGAGATTTCTCGAGCACCCCCGGGGGTCATCCGAGTATTTTTTAGTGCTCGGAGATTAAGTTTTTCTTGCCACAGCTGAATGATTTACATCTGTTAGCCAGCATAAGTATTTTTGCTGGTCAAAATAGAACTTTTCGGTATCAACTCCACTTGCTGTGTTTGGAAAAAGGATGAGTACACCCTCAAGAACACAGTCCCAACCATGAAGCATGGAGAGGGAAACATCAGACCTTGGGGATGCTTTTCTGCAAAGGGGACAGGACGACTGCACTGCATTGAGGAGAGAATGGATGGGGTTATGTATCGCAAGATTGTGGCCAACAATCTCCTTCTCTCAGTAAGAGCATTGAAGATGGGTCGTGGCTGGGTCTTCCAGCATGACAATAACCAGACAGAAACAGACAGCCAGGGCAACTAAGGAGTGGCTCCATAAGAAAAAATTCAAGGTCCTGGAGTGGCATAGCCAGTCTCCAGACCTGAACCCAATAGACAATCTTTGGAGGGAGCTGAAACTCAATGTTGCCCAGCGACAGCACCAAAACCTGAAAGATCTGGAGAAGATCTGTATGGAGGACTGGGCCAAAATCTCTGCTGCAGTGTGTGTAAACTTGGTCAAGAACTACAGGAAATGTCTGACCTCTGTAATTGCTAACAAAGGTTTCTGTACCAAATATTAAGTTCTCTTTTTCTATTGTATCAAATACTTATTTCATGCAATAAAATACAAATTAATTACGTAAAAATCATACAATGTGATTTTCTCTGGTTTTGTTTGTGTTTTTTAAAGATTCTGTCTCTCACAGTTGAAGTGTACCTACGATAAAAATTACAGATCTCTCCATTCTTTGTGGGTGGAAAAATGTGCAAAAACTGGCAGTGTACCAAATACTTATTTTCCTCACTGTAGTCCGCACTCAGAGGTGTTACCAGCACTAACACACACGGTATAGGCTGGGCAGAGAACAGTATATATCATATATAGTTTGCATGCAGGATAGGTGCTCTCATATGTATACACTTCTATAACTGCATGCACACTGTATACAGAGGTCCTGACACACACACACACGGGTACACACACATACACACACTCCGAGATGGTCTGGACCCCATAAATAACTTGCTCTTTTCAACTCAAACATCAGCTCTTAGCGTTTCTTAATAATGCACGTCAATAAACATGAATATTGAAAAATAAAATCGAGCTCCACCGCTTTAACATTTACACGTGAGCCAACTATGTGATAAAATATTCCATATTGCTGATGGTCTGCTAAAATGATGAAAGGTCATAACAAAATATATAACCTTCGTCCACAAGAAATCCTGGAGCAAGCAGTTCCTGGGAGCTTTTAGAGCAATTTATGTCCTAATTAACTATTAATATGGAAAAAGAGAAGGAAATATGGAGCTATTTTACTGGTGAGTCAATATTACGCTTTCCAATAATTTCCAAGCTTTGAGACTTGTTACGCAGAGTGAAGATATTTTTAATTCTTGGAAGGATCTATATTAACCAAGCGCACCCTGCATTTCTGTACTGCACTCGTTGTCCGCTCCAGTCCTATCCCATCATCAGGTTGCTCATCACTGTAAGTTATCTTGTCAGTCAATAAATAAAGAGACTAAGCACCAATATGTATAAAACAAGCCACATGTTCTACACCACGTACATGGGGTCACCCAAAATCAGGTTAGACCAGTCATACATTAAAGACTTATCCAGGACTAGACAAACATGGCTTCTTTATTCTAAAAGTAGCACCCCAGTGTCCATAGATTGTGCCGTCATTGAAGTGAATGCCACCGGTAGGCAAGGGTGGTGTAATAAAGCAGCCATGTTTCTCTACGTCTGGACACCCACTTTAGGCCGGATTTTCTAAAATGCAGCCCTCTCTAAATTTATGCACCATTTATGTTATCTTGGCGCATGTAAGAAATGAATATCACTGTAGAGTCATAAGGGTACCGTCACACTATAACATTTCGATCGCTACGACGGTACGATTCGTGACGTTCCAGCGATATCGTTACGATATCGCTGTGTCTGACACGCAGCAGCGATCAGGGATCCTGCTGAGAATCGTACGTCGTAGCAGATCGTTTAGAACTTTCTTTCATCGCTGGATCTCCCGCTGTCATCGCTAGATCGGTGTGTGTGACATTTGTGAAGAAAAAAAAATGTGAAATTGTCTAGAGTTTTCAAAAGGGGGTTGTCCATGACTGAATACACTGCAAAAATCCGCTGCAGATTGTAGCTGATTTGTGGTGGTCTGACATTCATCACCCTTACCATGCCTATATGGGTCACCTGTCCTGGACGAGATCACACACTACTGTGATTAATACTGCATAATCGCCAGGGGAATTTATATGACATTGTTAATATTATAAAAAACAGCAAAATCACACAATGCGGAACATTTTTTTTCTTCATTTTTTTATAGCCATATTCTAGAAAACAAGCCAAAGATAGTGTGAAGTGCAGAAACAGAAAACAGAATATTCACCCCAATTAGGCAACAATGACTGGAGACCTCTAGAAGATCCTCATCCCTTATGCACATGGTATATCGGTGAACAAAGGAGACAGATGTAGCAGGAAGAATTCTTTACATGTAACAACGCCCAATCTTGATGCAGCATTTTGGGTGACATGCCCCTTCTTCATGCATTTCCATTAGGATCATCTATGGCAGAGTTGGGCAAAGCGCGCAGACATCGGAAGTGCTGAAAACAGTGGCCCATGGGCCGCACCATGCCCCCGCCCACCGCTTGCTCCTCAGAATGCAGATAGCGGTGACTACATTGGTGGAGGAAGGATCTGCTGGCTCCTTACACCCACCAATCAGCATGAGATAGCAGACACGATTACATCATTACAATGCATCTACTGCACGAAGAATCAGTGTACCGGAGATATAAGCACAGCACTGGGGGGATTGGGGCAAGGTGAGTATTTGTGTTTTTTTTCATACGTGTATGGGATGTTTGCATGTATTTAGGACTCGGCTATGTGTTGGCGAATACTGTATATAGGAGGCTATGTGGAGGCCGTACTGAATATAGGGGGCTATGTGGGGGGCCATACTGTACATAGAAGGCTATGTGGGGACCCATACTGTACATAGAAGGCTTTGTGGGGGCTATACTGAATACAGGAGGCTATGTGGGGGGCCATACTGTACATAGAAGGCTATGTGGGGTCTATACTGAATATAGGAGGCTATGTGGGGGGCCATACTGTACATAGAAGGCTATGTGAGGCCATATTGTACATATGAGGCTATGTGGGGGTCATACTGTACATAGAAGGCTATGTGGGGCTATACTGAATATAGGAGGCTATGTGGGGGGCCATACAGTACATAGAAGGCTATGTGAGGCCATATTGTACATATGAGGCTATGTGGGGGCCATACTGTACATAGAAGGATATGTGGGGGCTATACTGAATATAGGAGGCTATGTGGGGGGGCCACACTGTACATAGAAGTCTATGGGAGGCCATATTGTGCATAGGAGGCTATGTGGGTGCTATACTGAATGTAGGAGGCTATGTGGGGGCTATACTGAATGTAGGAGGCTATGTGGGGACTATACTGAATGTAGGAGGCTATGTGGGGAGCCATACTGTACATAGGCTATGTGAGGCCATACTGTACATAGAAGGCTATGTGGGGCTATACTCAATATAGGAGGCTATGTGGGTGCTTAAACTGCATATATGAGGATATGTGAGGGCTCATATTGCATACAGAGGCTATGTGGAGCTCATACTATATATAGGGGGCTGTGTGTAGGCTCATATGGTATATAAGGGGTTATATAGGGTCTCCTACTGTATATAGAGTCTCATGTGGCCCCTCTGGAAAATTAAAGGGAACCTGTCACCTGAATTTGGCGGGACTGGTTTTGGGTCATATGGGCGGAGTTTTCGGGTGTTTGATTCACCCTTTCCTTACCCGCTGGCTGCATGCTGGCTGCAATATTGGATTGAAGTTCATTCTATGTCCTCCATAGTACACGCCTGCGCAAGGCAAGATTGCTACGAGGCAAGATGTACTACGGAGGACAGAGAATGAACTTCAATCCAATATTGCAGCCAGCATGCAGCCAGCGGGTAAGGAAAGGGTGAATCAAACACCCGAAAACTCCGCCCATATGACCCAAAACCAGTCCCGCCAAATTCAGGTGACAGAGTCCCTTTAATTACCCTCCCCTGTTCTATAGGACATAGCCATTGTTGCCTAACTGGGGTGAATAGTTTGTGTTTTTGTTCCTGCACTTCACAGTATGTTTTTTTATTACAATATGGCTATACAAAGGCATTGAAGAAAAACATTTTCCGCATTGGGTTTTTTGCTGCTTTTTTATGTCACAACAGAGTATTTGGAGATCTCTTATCTATACACAGTGGTTTCCATGAAAGTGCACTGAAGGTCTGTATATATATATTTTTGGACAGTGTTACCATTATCTCAACATTTTCCATGTTTCAATTTAACAAATACTTGTCAGAAGTTCATAATAATGTGATGTTTTACTAAAAACCAGGAACAGTGCCAACCTTGAGTCAATGTAGACTTTTTCCCCAACACTCAATAGGTCTTAAAGAAAATGAACATAACAACAGTATATAAAGCTGGAAATTCCCAACTTCTCAATTATTTCAATCCTCAGTTTTAGGAAACTAGCAAAACATGCCAAAAACTAACAAATTATTCCAAATCATGACCGCACTTAGGCCAACCGGAAACAGACTCAAGCAAACAATTACTGAGAAAGTGATTAAAGTTTATTAACTCACGTAGTGAAAATTGCTAAAAGGTCGGGAGGCCATTTTGCCTGGATCATATAATCAACTTAATTCTGCCCGTCTCTGGCAATAAATTACATTTTGTCCCTGCTTTGAATGACCCTTGTTGTTCGTATTTCTTCATTTAATTGCAAATCACAATTTGCCCTTGGCTGAAGCAGAGCAAAGAAAAATCTATAACGGGGTCCGTAGTTATCACAGGGAACACTCGGCGGCCTCGAGCGCTTTTCTGACTTGCTAGGTAAAAGTATAGAAATTCATTAGTTGAGGAAGTTGATTGGAGGAAATTACTTATCCAGTTTAGCTATATGAATTTATTCAAATTCAAGGCTTGTGCTCTGGGGGCTTCTTTTTTTTTGATCGTTTGCTCCATTTTTGATGACTTACACGTTGCTCTGTGTGAAAAGGCAAATAGTGTAAAGCTCTCCAGAGGAGCGTTAGGGTTTGCCAGCAGAATGTTGTATGGATAATTGCCGTGAGGTTTAGCAGTGAGGACACGTTCTTTGATTGTCTGGTTGGAGATGTCAGCTGCTCACACAGCTGTGAAGCAGACAAGGTCGGAGATGATGGCAGCGATTCTTCAGCAACAGCCTCAATTGCCACCGTCTGCAATGTGATTGGTCCTTCATGTTACCATACAAACTCAAGAGCCATTTAGCGCTCTGTATAATCATAAATTCTGGGCTCAACTTTTTTACATGTTATTCAACCAGCGGAGCATGTCATAAAATATCCGCTCTATGCCCTCTAATTACAATTACCATAACCGGTTATTATCACTATATCCAGAGACCCCAAATGTCTGGAGTCATAAGACAATAATCTAAGGCTTCAGATATTGCCATTGGTTATGCAACATATTACACATCAGCAATGATGAATGCATCTGTTAAAATCCGAAATTTATTTGAAGCAAATTTATTGTGTCTCCAGACCCCAGAGCATAGTAAGCATAGGGTAAAACAATTTTGGGGAAAAAAAAGGTCCTTAGCGATAAAAAGGTACGGTAAGTGTTTATACAAAACATCATATTTAGCTGTAAGCAAATACAGGCAAGTCAACACGAGTCTAATAAACATGCGTGTCTCGGCATATAGACTTAGTCGTGGTATGACATTTCTTTTTTCTTTGAAAAAAAAAAATAATACTCGCATCTCCCGGCCATCACCTTGCCTGCAAAGCTCCGTTTGGTGGCTCTGGCCTGGTTTTCATACACAGACCTCCTGGTCTTCTTCACACAATGGGTCCTATCGAATTCCTGGTACCTTTTGTGCCCGCACAACATTAAGACATTGCGGCCTAGCTCACATCATGACGTCACATGAGGAATGGGAGTGTGCCGATATCGAGAAATGCCCGGGCCACGAAATGATGACATGATTATGGTTACTGGAGGCACCAAAAATATGATGGGACTAGTCAAGTGGCATGAAGAATAAAGGCCTGTGTATGATAAAAATGTGGAAGGACCATGCATGGAGCTGCAGGGACAGGGTGAGGGCCAGGGACAGCAGAGAACTGATTTTTTATATTTCTAACCATTGGCCCTTTTGAATACAGCAAAGTAAACATTTTCCTGAATTTGTGTGAGCAGTTCACTTATCAATACAAAGGGCAGCAAAATATCACTTTATGGTCACCACTCACAACTGATTTCACACTACTTCACATGAAAGTAAAAGCAAACAAATAAAACCAAGCTCCATTATCAGCTATTAGCATTCACATTTCCTGGAAAAAGGGCAATTCTGAATCTGGCGGAGAGTCATCAATACTTTCCACCACATCGTCTTCAGACTGTCCGGACACAATAGAAAGCTCTGGAGGCGTCACCTTGACCAGCGGCTTTTGTTGCAAGGCAAGTAAGTCCAAGTAAATTTTCATGCAGCCTATTGAACACTGACTGTTAAAACTACTGACGTTTTCTAATTTTTTGGTAAAATCTATTAGGAGGATTGGAAACCCAAGACTCGCTGGGGAGTATTTCTATGCAAAAATATTTGTCCAGTAGTGGTAATCTCCTGCTGGTAAAATACTGATTATAGTGAAACTACGACACAGCCTCAAAAGCGACACTTTAAAGTGGTGGCCACAAAACACCTGTGGATACAGAGTACCCCACCAGGGCTGTACAGGCAGGGCAGGCTGTGCATCCCGCCTTCATTTGGCCAAACTAACCTATGTACACACGTATTCTTGGCCACTGCGGATTTTTCCGCAGCAGATTTGATAAATCTGCAGGGCAAAAACGATGCGTTTTTGCTGCAGATTTATCGTGGATTTACTGTGGTTTTTCTGTGGTTTTCACTGCGGTTTCACAACTGTGGTTTTCCATAGGGGCAGCTGTAAAACCGCTGTGGAATCCGCAGAAAGAATTGACATGCTGCAGAATGTAAACCGCTGCGTTTCCGCGCGTTTTTTTCCGCAGCATGTGCACAGCGTTTTTGGTTTCCCATAGGTTTACAGTGAACTGTAAACTCATGGGAAACTGCTGTAGACCCACAGCTGCGGATCCGCAGCAAAATCCTCATCGTGTGCACTTACCCTAAAGATGCTCAAGAACAGTTAAAGGGACTTTGTCAGCACAAACTAAATGACTGTTTAAATCAAGTCCAGGCGCTCAGTGCTTCATATCCAGGCCAAACATTTAACTACACCTTAGCACCTGCTTGGTTCCCCACAATCTCCACCCTTCTCTGGCCTTATGGAGCCAGAGCTGTCAATCAACGATTGAGATAAAACAAACATATGAGGTGTATTTAAATGCTTATCCGCACTGTAAAGCACCGAGATAAGGGAGAGCTGACAGAGTCCCTTTATAGAGAACCTGTCATGCTGTGCATGTTGCCAGCTCCCTGGTGATTGGGTGTATATGAGTCCAGTGGGCAGTGCTGTGACTCAAATCTATCTCTGTATGCACAGTCACACAGGCTCAAGAGCCTGCTCCTTTCAGGAAGATGATGGCTGTATTATTCAGCCATCACTTGCCTCTAACAGCCTCAAGTGATAAAGTGTTACGACTGTTATTCTGTTGAATGCCACTGTCATTCTCAGACAGCGGCATTTACAATGTGCCATCTGGTAGGAACGCTATTCTGACCACCTGTTGCCCTCCATACCTTCCTGCACTCACGGGGCACTGATGTGTTGCCATGATAGCCGGGTGTCTTCTTAAGATGACGCTTTGGCTGGGGTTCATAAGAGATCACGATTTGTGCTTCAGTATTGTTGTGTATAATACAAGACATCAGATTGATCGCAGGTTCAAGTCTTCTAAAGAGACTACAACATTCAATAAAAAGTATTACAAAAGGGTTTTAACCCCTCTGTGACCTTGGACGTACTATCCCGTCGAGGTGCCCTGGGCCTATCTGACCCTTGACGGGATAGTACGTCCTGCCCTTTAATGCGATACCGCGACTTAAGTCGCGGTGATCGCATTAAAATTCCGACGCCATCTCACCTGGGGGGAGATGGCCTCGGCATCCAGGGCATTGTCGCCGCCCACCCGCCCTCTCGATCGCTGTGATTGGCTGTTCAATTCTGAACAGCCAATCACAGCCATTCTCATTGTTTCAGCCAATCGGAGCGGCTGAAACAATGAGGTCACAGGCTAGGATCGAGTACCGATGTACTCGATCCTAGGTCCGGTGCCTGGCAACGCCAGGCACCGGCAAGAACAGCCCGGATTGGCGCGATCGCCGATCGCATCGATCGCGCCAATCGCAGGGCACCGCGCGGTATTACCGCGCTGTGCCCTGCCGGAACCTGCGTGGATCGGTGCTCTAATAGCACCGATCCTAGGATAGGACACAGTGCAGGCCCAGCAGGGCCTGCAGGAGCCGATTGGCGCGATCGATGTCATCGTCGATCGCGCCAATCACAGGGCGCAGCGGCGATCACTCTGTGACCGCTCTGTGCCCTGCAGGTGACCTGGCTGTGACCTGCCTAGGATGGCGCGAACAGATCCGATCCTAGGCAGGTCACAGCCAGGTCACCAGGAAAGCTCTGATTGGTGGGATCGATGTTATGGTCGATCCCACCAATGACAGGTCACAGCAGCAGCATGACCGCTCTGTGACCTGTCTGTGTCACCTGCCTGACCTGTGTATGACCGCTCTGCAGGGTCCTCATTCTAGCTGAGGATTCCTACAGAGCGGTCATACTGCTGGATCTCCCTGCTGGATTTTGTGCCTGGATCTCCCTGCCGTGCTGGGTATTGTGGTGCCACAGCAGCCTGTAGCACCACAATCCCTGCTAAAGAAAGAAGACAACTAAACGTAAGTTTTATCCCTGATCCCTGCCCAATCCCCGTTCATCCACCCCAATCCCCGTTCATCCACCCCAATCCCCGTTCATCCACCCCAATCCCCCCTTCCCCCTCTTTTTACCCCCTCCACCCCCATTTGTGCCGCCTCCGTGCGCACATTTAGTAGCCGCCGAGCGTTGATTGGTGACGCAGTTCACCGATCAACGCTCGCGCTCGCTTTTTTTCCCTCGCCCCCGTTGCGCCAACTCCGTACACACATTCCGCAGCCGCCAAAGTTTGATAAGTGACGCAGTTCACTTATCAGAGTTTGTGCCTGCCGTTTTCCTTTTTTTTTTTTCACCCCCCTTTTGCGCCACCTGACTACAACCGTACGTTTTGATCACTGATCCCTGCCCAATCCCCACTTCCACCCCCATCTCCCTTCCCCCTCTTTTTACCCCCCTTTGCACCTCCTTCCGTGCGCCCATTTAACAGCCGCCGAACGTTGATTGGTGACGTAGTTCACCGATCAACGCTCGCGCTCGCTTTTTTCCCTCACCCCCGTTGCGCCAACTCCGTACACACATTCCGCAGCCGCCGAAGTTTGATAAGTGACGCCGTTCACTTATCAGAGTTTGTGCCTGCCGTTTTCCCTTTTTTTTTTTTTCACCCCCCTTTTGCGCCACCTGACTACAACCGTACGTTTTGATCACTGATCCCTGCCCAATCCCCACTTCCACCCCCATCTCCCTTCCCCCTCTTTTTACCCCCCTTTGCACCTCCTTCCGTGCGCCCATTTAACAGCCGCCGAACGTTGATTGGTGACGCAGTTCACCGATCAACGCTCGCGCTCGCTTTTTTTCCCTCACCCCCGTTGCGCCAACTCCGTACACACATTCCGCAGCCGCCAAAGTTTGATAAGTGACGCAGTTCACTTATCAGAGTTTGTGCCTGCCGTTTTCCTTTTTTTTTTTTCACCCCCCTTTTGCGCCACCTGACTACAACCGTACGTTTTGATCACTGATCCCTGCCCAATCCCCACTTCCACCCCCATCTCCCTTCCCCCTCTTTTTACCCCCCTTTGCACCTCCTTCCGTGCGCCCATTTAACAGCCGCCGAACGTTGATTGGTGACGCAGTTCACCGATCAACGCTCGCGCTCGCTTTTTTTCCCTCACCCCCGTTGCGCCAACTCCGTACACACATTCCGCAGCCGCCAAAGTTTGATAAGTGACGCAGTTCACTTATCAGAGTTTGTGCCTGCCGTTTTCCTTTTTTTTTTTTCACCCCCCTTTTGCGCCACCTGACTACAACCGTACGTTTTGATCACTGATCCCTGCCCAATCCCCACTTCCACCCCCATCTCCCTTCCCCCTCTTTTTACCCCCCTTTGCACCTCCTTCCGTGCGCCCATTTAACAGCCGCCGAGCGTTGATTGGTGACGCAGTTCACCGATCAACTCTCGCGCTCGCTTTTTTCCCTTCAGCCTTTTTGCGCAACCTCCGTACACACATCCCGCAGCCGCCAAACTTTGATAAGTGACGCAGTTCTCTTATCAGAGTTTGTGCCTGCCTTTTTTTTTTTTTTTACAGGTTTTTCTTCTCCTTTTAGCATTTTCTTTTCAGATAAGTTTGCACAAATCACTATCCCCCCACACATACACATACAGTTATCAATAAAGTGCACCCAATCACCATATTCACACAAAAATGTCCCGCTCGTCCCGTTCGTCCCAACAGCGCTATTCATTGGAGGAGGCATATGCTTTCCTTGCCTCCGACACTGATAGCGAGGGAGAGGATCCCACTTTTCTTCACTTTTCTGATTCTTCATCCTCTTCCTCCTCCTCCTCCTCTTCCTCCTCCTCCTCCTCTTCCTCCTCGGGTCCTGCGGAACCACCACGCAGACGCCCCAGGACAGAAGATGAGGCAGCCCCCACCACTCCTGAACCAGCGCTCCCCACTGCGGAACCCACATGGACCTCGCCCCCCGAAAATTACGAGCCACTGATTCCTGATTTTGTGGCAGAATCAGGAATCAAGTTTGACACCACGGGCCTCACAGAAACAGACTTTTTCAAAGTCTTTTTCTCTGAGGATTTTATTAACCTCATGGTGGAGCAAACTAATTTGTATGCTCGTCAATTTTTGGAGCAAAACCCCGGTACATCATTTTCCAACTGGTCTCCTGTAGACGCAGTTGAAATGATGCAGTTTTGGGGCCTGGTCCTCCACATGGGGATCGTGAAGAAGCCAGAAATGCGGCAATATTGGAGTGTAGATGTTTTATATAACACTCCAGTATTCCGAATGGCCATGGTTCGGAGACGTTTTGAGGCCATCCATAAATTCCTGCATTATTCCGATAATGCACAGTGTCCCGCACGAGATGACCCCAACTTTGACCGTCTGTTCAAAGTTCGACCGGTCATCGAACACTTCAACAAAAAGTTTTCTGAAGTGTACGTGCCCAAAAGGGACATCTGCGTGGATGAGTCCTTGGTCCATTTTAAGGGGCGGCTCGGATTCCGTCAATACCTGCCCAACAAAAGGGCCAGGTACGGAATCAAACTCTACAAGCTGTGTGAGAGTGCCTCAGGGTACATCCACAGGTTTAGAGTGTATGAAGGGAAGGACAGCAGGATTGAACCCCCTGAGTGTCCTCCTGTCCTGGGAGTGAGTGGGAAGATCGTGTGGGATTTGGTGCACCCACTGCTGGATAAAGGTTATCACCTCTATACTGATAACTTTTATACCAGCATCCCACTCTACAAATCCCTCTCTGCGCGAGGTACCGCAGCCTGCGGTACTGTGCGCAAAAATCAGAGAGGCCTCCCAAAGACGCTACTTCGGCAGATGCTCAGAAAAGGTGAGAGCAAGGCCCAATGTAGCGACCACCTGCTGGTGGTCAAGTACAAGGACAAGAGGGATGTCCTTCTCTTGACCACCATACATGGTGATGGCAGAGCCCTCAGCACTGTACGGGGTACCTCTACACAGGTCTGCAAACCGGACTGTGTACTGGGCTACAACAAAAGCATGGGGGGGGTTGATCTCTCTGATCAACTCCTCCAACCATACAGTGCTTTGAGAAAGGCCAAGGTGTGGTACAAAAAGTTGGCCGTCCACATCGTACAAATGGCAATGCTCAACGCTTTCCTGCTGTTACGATGTGCACGCCACACCGATACGTCGTACCTTCAGTTCCAGGAGGTAGTGGTTAAGGCCCTGATATTTGGTACTCCGGAAGGAGAGGGCCCCAGTACTTCCGGAACTGAAGGTGCTCGTATCGTACCAGGCCAGCATTTTCCGGGGGTGGTCCCGCCAACCGGCAGAAAAGGTAAGCCGCAAAAAAGGTGCCGAGTGTGTTACAAAAGGGGAATACGCAAGGACACCATTTATCAATGCGACACCTGCCCCGAAAAACCTGGCCTGTGTATGAAGGATTGCTTCAGATTGTACCACACCTCCATGCACTACTAATTTACTTTACAAGAAAGCGTACATTAGTTCCAAAAAGGGGGCACATCTAGATAAGTTCCTTGGGGGGGGTCTAGGTTCCAAAATGATGTCACTTGTGGGTTTTTTTTACTGTTTAGGCACATCAGGGGCTCTGCAAACGGAACATGACGACCGCAGACAATTTCTGCATTCCAAAACGTCACAACTTCCCTTTCGAGCCCCAACGTGTGCCTAAACAGTTTTTTCCCACATATGGCGTACCAGCGTAATCAGGACAATTTGGACAACAACTTTTGATGTCCAATTTCTCCTGTTACCTTTGGGAAAATTAAAAATTGGGGACTAAAATATCATTTTTGTGGGAAAAAATAGGATTTTTTATTTTCACGCCTGGGCATTATAAACTTTAGTGAAGCACGTGGGGGTTCAAATTTCTCACCACACAACTAGATAAGTTCCTTAGGGGGTACAGTTTCCAAAATGGGGTCACTTGTGGGGGGTTTCTACTGTTTAGTCACATCAGGGGCTCTGCAAATGGAACATGATGCCAGCAGAACATTCCATCAAAGTCTGCATTCCAAAACGTCACTACTTCCCTTTCGAGCCCCAACGTGTGCCCAAACAGTAGTTCCTCCCCACATATGGGGTATCAGCGTACTCAGGACAAATTGGACAACAACTTTTGGGGTCCAATTTCTCCTGGTACCCTTGGGAAAATTAAAAATTGGGGACTAAAATATCATTTTTGTGGGAAAAAATAGGATTTTTTATTTTCACACCTGGGCATTATAAAGTTTAGTGAAGCACGTGGGGGTTCAAAATTCTCACCACACAACTAGATAAGTTCCTTAGGGGGTACAGTTTCCAAAATGGGGTCACTTGTGGGGGGTTTCTACTGTTTAGTCACATCAGGGGCTCTGCAAATGGAACATGATGCCAGCAGAACATTCCATCAAAGTCTGCATTCCAAAACGTCACTACTTCCCTTTCGAGCCCCAACGTGTGCCCAAACAGTAGTTCCTCCCCACATATGGGGTATCAGCGTACTCAGGACAAATTGGACAACAACTTTTGGGGTCCAATTTCTCCTGGTACCCTTGGGAAAATTAAAAATTGGGGACTAAAATATCATTTTTGTGGGAAAAAATAGGATTTTTTATTTTCACACCTGGGCATTATAAAGTTTAGTGAAGCACGTGGGGGTTCAAAATTCTCACCACACAACTAGATAAGTTCCTTAGGGGGTACAGTTTCCAAAATGGGGTCACTTGTGGGGGGTTTCTACTGTTTAGTCACATCAGGGGCTCTGCAAATGGAACATGATGCCAGCAGAACATTCCATCAAAGTCTGCATTCCAAAACGTCACTACTTCCCTTTCGAGCCCCAACGTGTGCCCAAACAGTAGTTCCTCCCCACATATGGGGTATCAGCGTACTCAGGACAAATTGGACAACAACTTTTGGGGTCCAATTTCTCCTGGTACCCTTGGGAAAATTAAAAATTGGGGACTAAAATATCATTTTTGTAGGAAAAAATAGGATTTTTTATTTTCACGCCTGGGCATTATATACTTTAGTGAAGCACGTGGGGGTTCAAAATTCTCACCACACAACTAGATAAGTTCCTTAGAGGGTCTAGTTTCCAAAATGGGGTCACTTGTGGGGGGTTTCCACTGTTTAGGCACATCATGGGCTCTCCAAACGCGACATGGCGTCCGATCTCAATTCCAGCCAAAGTTAGCTTGAAAAAGTCAAACGGCGCTCCTTTCCTTCTGAGCCCTGCCATGCGCCCAAACAGTGGTTCCCCCCAAATATGGGGTATCAGCGTACTCAGGACAAATTGGACAACAACTTTTGGGGTCCAATTTCTCCTTTTACCCTTGAGAAAATAAAAAATTGGGGACTAAACGATCATGTTTGTGGAAAAAAATAGGAATTTTTTTTTTCACGCCAGGGCGTTATAAACTTTCGTGAAGCACTTGGGGGATAAAAGTGCTCATGACACATCTAGATAAGTTCCTTAGGGGGTCTAGTTTCCAAAATGGGGTCACTTGTGGGGGGTTTCCACTGTTTAGGCACATCAGGGGGTCGCCAAACGCGACATGGCGTCCGATCTCAATTCCAGCCAAAGTTAGCTTGAAAAAGTCAAACGGCGCTCCTTTCCTTCTGAGCCCTGCCATGCGCCCAAACAGTGGTCCCCCCCCACATATGGGGTATCAGCGTACTCAGGACAAATTGGACAACAACTTTTGGGGTCCAATTTCTCCTTTTACCCTTGAGAAAATAAAAAATTGGGGACTAAACGATCATGTTTGTGGAAAAAAATAGGAATTTTTTTTTCACGCCAGGGCGTTATAAACTTTCGTGAAGCACTTGGGGGATAAAAGTGCTCATGACACATCTAGATAAGTTCCTTAGGGGGTCTAGTTTCCAAAATGGGGTCACTTGTGGGGGGTTTCCACTGTTTAGGCACATCAGGGGGTCGCCAAACGCGACATGGCGTCCGATCTCAATTCCAGCCAAAGTTAGCTTGAAAAAGTCAAACGGCGCACCTTTCCTTCTGAGCCCTGCCATGCGCCCAAACAGTGGTCCCCCCCCACATATGGGGTATCAGCGTACTCAGGACAAATTGGACAACAACTTTTGGGGTCCAATTTCTCCTTTTACCCTTGAGAAAATAAAAAATTGGGGACTAAACGATCATGTTTGTGGAAAAAATAGGAATTTTTTTTTTCACGCCCGGGCGTTATAAACTTTCGTGAAGCACTTGGGGGATAAAAGTGCTCATGACACATCTAGATAAGTTCCTTAGGGGGTCTAGTTTCAAAAATGGGGTCATTTGTGGGGGGTTTCCACTGTTTAGGCACATCAGGGGGTCGCCAAACGCGACATGGCGTCCGATCTCAATTCCAGCCAAATTTAGCTTGAAAAAGTCAAACGGCGCTCCTTTCCTTCTGAGCCCTGCCATGCGCCCAAACAGTGGTCCCCCCCACATATGGGGTATCAGCGTACTCAGGACAAATTGGACAACAACTTTTGGGGTCCAATTTCTCCTTTTACCCTTGAGAAAATAAAAAATTGGGGACTAAACGATCATGTTTGTGGAAAAAATAGGAATTTTTTTTTTCACGCCCGGGCGTTATAAACTTTCGTGAAGCACTTGGGGGATAAAAGTGCTCATGACACATCTAGATAAGTTCCTTAGGGGGTCTAGTTTCCAAAATGGGGTCATTTGTGGGGGGTTTCCACTGTTTAGGCACATCAGGGGGTCGCCAAACGCGACATGGCGTCCGATCTCAATTCCAGCCAAATTTAGCTTGAAAAAGTCAAACGGCGCTCCTTTCCTTCTGAGCCCTGCCATGCGCCCAAACAGTGGTCCCCCCCCACATATGGGGTATCAGCGTACTCAGGACAAATTGGACAACAACTTTTGGGGTCCAATTTCTCCTTTTACCCTTGAGAAAATAAAAAATTGGGGACTAAACGATCATGTTTGTGGAAAAAATAGGATTTTTTTTTTTCACGCCCGGGCGTTATAAACTTTCGTGAAGCACTTGGGGGATAAAAGTGCTCATGACACATCTAGATAAGTTCCTTAGGGGGTCTAGTTTCCAAAATGGGGTCATTTGTGGGGGGTTTCCACTGTTTAGGCACATCAGGGGGTCGCCAAACGCGACATGGCGTCCGATCTCAATTCCAGCCAAATTTAGCTTGAAAAAGTCAAACGGCGCTCCTTTCCTTCTGAGCCCTGCCATGCGCCCACACAGTGGTCCCCCCCCACATATGGGGTATCAGCGTACTCAGGACAAATTGGACAACAACTTTTGGGGTCCAATTTCTCCTTTTACCCTTGAGAAAATAAAAAATTGGGGACTAAACGATCATGTTTGTGGAAAAAATAGGAATTTTTTTTTTCACGCCCGGGCGTTATAAACTTTCGTGAATAACTTGGGGGATAAAAGTGCTCATGACACATCTAGATAAGTTCCTTAGGGGGTCTAGTTTCCAAAATGGGGTCATTTGTGGGAGGTTTCCACTGCTTAGGCACATCAGGGGGTCGCCAAACGCGACATGGCGTCCGATCTCAATTCCAGCCAAATTTAGCTTGAAAAAGTCAAACGGCGCTCCTTTCCTTCTGAGCCCTGCCATGCGCCCAAACAGTGGTCCCCCCCACATATGGGGTATCAGCGTACTCAGGACAAATTGGACAACAACTTTTGGGGTCCAATTTCTCCTTTTACCCTTGAGAAAATAAAAAATTGGGGACTAAACGATCATGTTTGTGGAAAAAATAGGAATTTTTTTTTTCACGCCCGGGCGTTATAAACTTTCGTGAAGCACTTGGGGGATAAAAGTGCTCATGACACATCTAGATAAGTTCCTTAGGGGGTCTAGTTTCCAAAATAGGGTCACTTGTGGGGGGTTTCCACTGTTTAGGCACATCAGGGGGTCGCCAAACGCGACATGGCGTCCGATCTCAATTCCAGCCAAATTTAGCTTGAAAAAGTCAAACGGCGCTCCTTTCCTTCTGAGCCCTGCCATGCGCCCAAAAAGTGGTTCCCCCTCACATGTGGGGTATCAGCGTACTCAGGATAAATTGGACAACAACTTTTGAGGTCCATTTTCTCTTTTTACCCTTGGGAAATTAAAAAGATTATTGCTGAAAGATCATTTTTGTGACTAAAAAGTAAAATGTTAATTTTTTCCTTCCATGTTGCTTCTGCTGCTGTGAATCACCTGAAGGGTTAATAAACTTCTTGAATGTGGTTTTGAGCACCTTGAGGGGTGCAGTTTTTAGAATGGTGTCGCTTTTGGGTATTTTCTGCCATATAGACCCTTCAAAATGACTTCAAATGTGAGGTGGTCCCTAAAAAAAATGGTTTTGTAAATTTGGTTGTAAAAATGAGAAATTGCTGGTCAAATTTTAACCCTTATAACTTCCTTGAAAAAAAAAAGTTTGTTTCAAAAATTGTGCTGATGTAAAGTAGACATGTGGGAAATGTTATTTATTAACTATATTGTGTCACATAACTCTCTGGTTTAACAGAATAAAAATTCAAAGTTGGAAAATTGTGAAATTTTCAAAATTTTCGCCAAATTTCCGTTTTTTTCACAAATAAACGCAAGTTATATCGAAGAAATTTTAGCACTATCATGAAGTACAATATGTTACAAGAAAACAATCTCAGAATCGCTAAGATCCGTTGAAGCGTTTCGGAGTTATAACCTCATAAAGGGACAGTGGTCAGAATTGTAAAAATTGGCCTGGTCATTAACGTGCAAACCACCCTTGGGGGTAAAGGGGTTAAAGAATATTAAAAGAATAGACAGATTTGGTATAGTTATTTCCATAAAAGTCTGATTTGTCAAAATCTAAAAATTCATTAACCCAATTAATAAACTGTAAAGAGAAAAATAAAACAAAAACACTGGATTTGCTGTGTTTTGGTAGCAACAACTTTGTAGAAAAACGCAATAAGAAGTGATCAAAACGTATCTGCCCTAAATGGTATCAATAAAAAGGTCAGGTTACCCTGCAAACTACAAGCCGTCAGACAGCTCCGTGGAGACATTTTTTTTCCAAATTTCTGATTTTTTTTTACCACTTAAAAAAAAGGTGAAATTGCATATTATTCGTAATTTCACCTCAATTGGAATTTTCTCCCTTGATTTACAATACATTATATGGTCAAATTAATGGTGTAATTCAAAAGAACAACTTGTCCAGCAATAAACAAGCCCTAAGGGTGCGTGGCCGGAAAAATAAGAAAAGTATGGCTCCTGGAAGAAGCTGAGGAGAAAATGCAAAAACAAAAAACCTTCCGGCTCTTATTAACCACTGACTATATGCAGAGCAGATTGGAAAACTTTTAATGGCCTGTTTAGACAGACCAACCAGGAATCTATGTGCGCAGAATAATCATTATTAATATTAAGGAAAGCCAATGTGATGCCGAAACGACGATATTAAGACCACGTTCGCACAATCAGTATTTGGTCAGTATTTTCCAGGAGTGGGTGATAAATGCAGAAGTGGTGACGTGTTTCTGTTATACTTTTCCTCTGATTTCTCCACTCCTAATTTTGGCTTACAAATATTGAGGTAAAAAACTCACCAAATCCTGACGTGAACGTGGCTTAATGCTGACCTATTGGCAGTACATCATGTCATGTTGATCGGTGAATGTGTGTTCTAACGAACGCTTGCGCCAGATTATCGGCGCGTCTGAATGAGGCTTTACTCCTGGATCTCCTCTTGTAGATACAACCTAATAATGCCATTCCATAGATTCTCCGGCAGCGCACTTTTATCTCTAATGGTGGAGAAATACAAATATTCAGGCCATAGAAAAAGTAGCTCATCTCCATAGGATTAATTATAAAGAAGAGTTTTACATCCGCCAACATTACAAAGCGATGAACACCAGGCCGCGTCTGTACGGATCACGCTGGTTTAACTTTTGCTTTTTTGCAGCTCTGAATGCGACTCGGAGGAGATGCCCTCATATTCTTAGGAATTGGCATCACTGCGTAGCTGCTGGCGCTGCAAATGTTGAAAGCAGAGTGACAAAGTATATTGCAATGCTCATCAAGTCACAACCCGCTCACCTAACATACGAATTGTATAATTAGGCCCCCTGGTTACAGCTAAAATCTATGTGCAGTGAATGTCTCCAGGTTCCTCCAGGTGCACAAAAAGGAACCTCTGGATGTGTTTTGTCGTTATCTATCATTTTAGATTTACTGCATCATGATTTTTGGATTAAAATTATACAAAAAAAAAAAAAAGATGAGGTGTGAGAGAAGAGAACGAGTGAAGCAGTGTAGGAATTTCCAGTCTCCCAATTCATTTTAGTGGCACTGTCATATGGATAGGTGTCATAGTAACATAGTAACATAGTAACATAGTTAGTAAGGCCGAAAAAAGACATTTGTCCATCCAGTTCAGCCTATATTCCATCATAATAAATCCCCAGATCTACGTCCTTCTACAGAACCTAATAATTGTATGATACAATATTGTTCTTCTCCAGGAATACATCCAGGCCTCTCTTGAACCCCTCGACTGAGTTCGCCATCACCACCTCCTCAGGCAAGCAATTCCAGATTCTCACTGCCCTAACAGTAAAGAATCCTCTTCTATGTTGGTGGAAAAACCTTCTCTCCTCCAGACGCAAAGAATGCCCCCTTGTGCCCGTCACCTTCCTTGGTATAAACAGATCCTCAGCGAGATATTTGTATTGTCCCCTTATATACTTATACATGGTTATTAGATCGCCCCTCAGTCGTCTTTTTTCTAGACTAAATAATCCTAATTTCGCTAATCTATCTGGGTATTGTAGTTCTCCCATCCCCTTTATTAATTTTGTTGCCCTCCTTTGTACTCTCTCTAGTTCCATTATATCCTTCCTGAGCACCGGTGCCCAAAACTGGACACAGTACTCCATGTGCGGTCTAACTAGGGATTTGTACAGAGGCAGTATAATGCTCTCATCATGTGTATCCAGACCTCTTTTAATGCACCCCATGATCCTGTTTGCCTTGGCAGCTGCTGCCTGGCACTGGCTGGTCCAGGTAAGTTTATCATTAACTAGGATCCCCAAGTCCTTCTCCCTGTCAGATTTACCCAGTGGTTTCCCATTCAGTGTGTAATGGTGATATTGATTCCTTCTTCCCATGTGTAAAACCTCACATTTATCATTGTTAAACCTCATCTGCCACCTTTCAGCCCAAGTTTCCAACTTATCCAGATCCATCTGTAGCAGAATACTACCTTCTCTTGTATTAACTGCTTTACATAGTTTTGTATCATCTGCAAATATCGATATTTTACTGTGTAAACCTTCTACCAGATCATTAATGAATATGTTGAAGAGAACAGGTCCCAATACTGACCCCTGCGGTACCCCACTGGTGACAGCGACCCAGTTAGAGACTATACCATTTATAACCACCCTCTGCTTTCTATCACTAAGCCAGTTACTAACCCATTTACACACATTTTCATTTTTGAAAAGTCAGGCTACGGGCCCACGATCAGGAAATTGGATGCAGTGTATTTCCGTGGAGTCCAAAACGCTGCCTTCTAGTCACGTAGGTAAATCCGCATTGTGGTCAGTGAACCATGCGGATTTACCACATCTAATGAATGGCTATGGGTGAGACTATGCAGCGCAGACCTAGTTCTCTGCTGCAGATAATTGACCTGCTGCAGCTCGTAAACCCGCACTGCGGGCGAGTTTGAGTTCCCTACCTATTCTACTGATGGCTGAACCATATGATACAAGCTCTTTTACTAGTGATGAGCGAGTTACTCGAGTTTCTCCGAGCATGCTCTGGTGGTCTCCGAGTATTTTGAGTGCTTGAAGAATTAGTTTTCGTTGCCGCAGCTGCATGATTTGCGACTGCTAGCCAGTCTGAATACATGTGGGGGTTGCCTGTTTGCTAGGGAATTCCCACATGTATTCAGCCTGTCTAGCTGTCGCAACTCATGCAGCTGCGGCGACAAAAACTAAATCTCGGGCACTCCAAAATACTCAGAGGAAATACTCGGAGACCAATCGAGCATGCTTGGGGAAACCCAAGTAATGAGTATACTCGCTCATCACTAGTATTTGCCCTTCGTGTCTCCCCGATTTCCTTATAGCTAGTAAGCTTGCGAGCAGGACTCTCACTCTTGGCATCTGTTGAATTGTGTTCCTCTGTTATGTCTTTACATGTCAGAGGGTACTTGCACAGAGAATAAAGTGCTGCGGAATATGTTTGCATTATAGAAATATAAATTATTATAGCTCTCTCTGTAAGCCCACCAGAACTACTGCAGTGATATTGGAGGTGCCGTTGTGATTCCATGACAGCCAAGGTCTAGAAATGGTCTGCCATTTATCTATATACCGTAATCGTCTAAGGGGTACTTCTGTCTGTCTGTCTGCAACGGAAATCCCGCATCACTGATTGGTCGCGAGACCGCTAAGTCATCTTGGTAATTTCACAATGCATCTCTGGGAACGGAAGCTGGCGGCCGCATCGCGCGCGTCGGGACAGCTTCGGTGGACAACAGAGGGTGAGTATATAACTATTATTTAACTATTTATTTTAATTCTTTTTTTTAACTGGGATATGGTGCCCACACTGCTATGTACTATGTGGGCTGTGCTATATACTGCGTGGGCTGTGTTATATACTATGTGGGCTGTTATATACTGCCTGGCTGATATATACTACGTGGGTAGTGTTATATACTACGAGGGCAGTGTTATATACTGTGTGGGTTGTGCTATATACTGCCTGGCTGCTATATACTACGTGGGCTGTTATATACTGCGTGGGCTGTGCTATATACTACGTGGACAGTGTTATATATTGCGTGGGCTGTGTTATATACTACGTGGGCTGTGCTATATATTACATGGGATGTGTTATATACTGCCTGGCTGCTATATACTACGTGGGTGGTGCTATATACTACATGGGCTGTGCTGTATATTATGTGGGCTGTGCTATATACTAGGTGGCTGCTATATACTAAGTGGCTGTGCTATATACTATGTGGCTGTCTGTGTTACGTGGGCTGTGCTATATACTATGTGGCTGCTATATACTATGTGGCTGTGCTATATGCTACGTGGCTGTGCTATATACTACGTGGCTGTGCTATATACTAAGTGGCTGTGCTATATACTACGTCGCTGTGCTATATACTACGTGGCTGTGGTAAGCGCGACGTACATACATACATACATATTCTAGAATACCCGATGCGTGTTATATACTATGTGGGCTGTGCTATATATTAAGTGGGCTGTGTTATATACTGCCTGGCTGCTATATACTACGTGGGCAGTGTTATATACTACGTGGGCTGTTATATACTACATGGCCTGTGTTATATACTGCGTGGGCTATGCTATATATTACGTGGGCTGTGCAATATACTATGTGGCTGCTATATACTATGGCTGCTATATACTACGTGGCTCTGCTATATACTACATGGCTGTCTGTGTTATGTGGGCTGTGCTATATAGTATGTGGCTGCTATATACTATGTGGCTGCTATATACTATGTGGCTGTGATATATAGTATATGGCTGTGCTATATACTACGTGGCTGTGCTATATACTACGTGGCTGTGTTATATATTACGTGGCTGTGCTAAGCGCGATGTACATACATACTGTACATATTCTAGAATACCCGATGCGTTAGAATTGGGCTACTATCTAGTTGTACATAAGCCTACTAGGCTCTACCTAGAGCTGGCCATACACGAGAAAGCTGTCGGCATCTCTCCTGACCTTCCCATACATATGGGTTCTCAGATTCGGCTGACTTTCATCAAATGTGTATTGAGGTCTTTATACCAGACCTAAAAGGCTGCAAGTCTTTACAAAGCGCTTTTCACAACATGCTCTTTCCTTCCATTATCTATCTAAAAAGTAATAAAAGGCTATGATGGCCTCCACACAGTGGCATCTATCACCCTTAGGCCGGGTGCACACAATTCGGAAGTGTCTGCCGGCTATTGAACGGAGGTGAATCCGCATGTGTTCACTGAACTAGGCGGAATCACCGCATCTAATACATTGTGCGGGTGAAATTTCTCTTGCAGAGACTCACGTATTTGCAATATAAATAGACATGCTGCGGTCTGGGAAGAGGCGCCGCATGTCCGTCTCTGCGGGTGAGCCCCGGGCGTCTCTGGCCGCATAGTTTGCATGGGATTTCTTGAAATCCCATCCACTATGCTGTAACATCTGGACGATGCGGGTTGGACAATGCACAAGTACACAGCGTTCAACCCACAGCCTTTACTGACCGTGGGCACATGCCCTAACATCTATGGTACACTGCATGATATACTTTTTTACTGGATGCGCCATTTTCTTTGTATATGCCGGCTTATAACTTTAAACTGATGCAAAATTATCCTCAGTCCAGTAAATGGGAATCAATGTGTTCATGTATTGTACGCGGCAGAAGCATTACCAGTGCTAACGTCAGCATATACTGCTGACCCAGTGTAAAAGCATTCCAACACTGACAGGCACAATGTACAGGAGCCTAAGGATCAGCTGTCATAGAAAATGAATAACCACTTTAGCAAAAACCAATAAATTACAATATTAGTTATGAGATAGTGCTGACAATATAAGAGATTGCCTAACAAGATATTTTTGGTATAATGCTATATACAGTATATATCATGATCCATTACACAAGGACTATTAGTCCCCTATACAGAATTGACACAGCAGGAACTGAGCACTCTACAGCATGGGCAGGGGACTACGATGCTGGACATTTGCCCACCAGTTATTGTGATCTACATTTTGGACTGTAGTTCTCTATGCAAAGTCCACATCAAGATACAGTAAGGATGGAAGACATACTGAAGGATGAAATTAGCCATGGACCCCATTGGCTTCATGTGATGGCATCAGGTTTAAAAAGTATCAACTTTTTATTATGGGAAAAAGACGATCCAATGCGTCTTGTGCTCTCTCTCATGTACCGGCTTCTGCCCCGCTCACCTCACATCGCTCCCATTGAGGCATGTGTTTGGCAGGCAAAGTGCTGCTGGCTTGAGAAGAAACTAGATGCAATCTAGAAATAGTTTAATCGAGGGCAACAATTCCGCAGTTTATCTCTCAAGCTGTCATTTACCATCGCAGCCCTACGGATTACATCCCAATAGGCTTTTAGAGTCACACATTTGCATGTCACCTACTCTGTGCTATGCTTTTTCGGAAACCATGTTGTTTTAAATGAGAACTACAGCAGCTAAATCCTACTCACAAGTAAAAGCCCATAATACCATCTGCACTGCTCGGAATATATCTCTGGGTGTTTGCATGCCTTCTGTGTACTCACATATGCAAGATCAATTGCCAGTTTACAAAGATTCCCTTTTTTCTCTACCTGTCAATCTTAGATGTGAAAGTCCTGGCCGTGATCGTTGGTAAGTCGTTGTGTGGTCGCTGGGGAGCTGTCACACAGACAGCTCTCTCCAGCGACCAACGATCAGGGGAAAGACTTCGGCATCGTTGAAACTGTCTTCAACGATGCCGAAGTCCCCGGGTAACCAGGGTAAGCATCGGGTTACTAAGTGCAGGGCCACGCTTAGTAACCCGATATTTACCCTGGTTACAAGTGAACACATCCCTGGATCGGCGTGACACACGCCGATCCAGCGATGACAGCGGGTGATCAGCGACCAAAAAAAGGTCCTGATCATTCCCCAACGACCAACGATCTCCCAGCAGGGGCCTGATCGTTGGTCGCTGTCACACTTAACGAGATCGTTAGCGGGATCGTTGCTACGTCACAAAAAGCGTGACGTTGCAACGATATCGTTAACGAAATCGTTATGTGTGAAGGTACTGCACCTGAGGCTATGTACCTTTTATCTCATCCCAAAAGTACACAAAAACCCTATTGATCCCCCCCGTTCGGGAGACCAATTGTGGCTGGAAATGGGGGATTATGTGAGGTGGTCTCAGAGGTTACTGATTATTTTTTGAAACCCATTGTGTCCTCCCTTCCTTCTCTTATTAGGGACACTAACCAGGCTTTACAACGGATTGACCAACTCGAACTGGATGACAATATGCTGCTGGTAACAGCCGACGTAGAATCCTTATATACCTCCATTAAGCATATGGATGGCCTGGAAGCTACATCATGGTTTTTCAGATCGAGCTGTATCGACAATCACTTGGCGGATTTGATCCTGATATTATTGGACTTCATGCTGAGGCATAATACATTCATCTTTAACGGGAAAATCTACCTCCAACACCAAGGAACAGCTATGGGGGCATCATGTGCCCCTTCATACGCCAATTTATTTCTAGGCGCATGGGAGAGAAAGAAATTAATGGAATATGACATCATTGAGATGAAAAGAGTCCATAATTGGATGCGATATATAGATGATGTGTTTTTGTGTGGGAAGACTCTGAGGAAGAATTGGGATGTTTGATGCAGAAACTTAATGATAATAATCGTAATATAGATCTTACTTTTAAATCTGGCAGGAGCCTGGAATTTCTCGATATATGGATTGAGGTTTCAGCAACTGGACTTTAAACACTGATGTCTACAGGAAGCCCACTGCTACAAACTCTTACCTTAGGGCGGACTCCTCACATCCGTTAAGTACTATTCGGGGAATTCCAATTGGTCAATTTCTTCGAATGAAGAAAATTTGTTCTGATCATGAATCTTTTGAGAGACAATGTGTGGACTTGACCGCTAGGTTTGAAGAAAGAGGATATTTTAAGAAGATGATTCGGAGGGGCTACAATAGAGTTAAACGAATATCAAGAAATTAATTGTTGTATGGTGGTCATGGGAACAAACTGGAGAAAGAGGATAATAAACAGGTACGGTTCATATCTACATTTAATTCTCAATGGCAACCTCTGGTAGACATTACAAGGAGGCACTGGAAGGTTTTCCTTTCGGATCCTGTTTTATAACAGGTTTTACCTCAAACTCCCCAATGTGTGGCAAAATGTTCTGCCAACCTCAAAGACCTTCTAGTCCACAGTCATTATGACCCCCCAAAAACAACTCTCCCTTTGGCACAAGGTTTTTTCCCGTGTGGTTTGTGTAAGGCGTGTGCTAATTTGGTTAAGGGGAAAACCTTCAAAAATTTCGATGGGTCACGGATATATGAGATCCGTTAATACCTTACATGCACCTCTAAGGCTGTTATATACCACGCAGAATGTCCTTGCGGAAAGGTCTACATAGGGCTTACCACGCGCGAATAAAAAGTCCTTGTGAGAGAGCATGTTTTGGATATTGAAAAAGCTCAGACCATAAAGGATGACACCCAATTAAAGACATTACCCCGTCATTTCAAGAAATATCATGACTGTAATCCTCGAGGCCTTAAGGTTAAAGCAAATGACCAGTTGGATCTTGGTTCGCGTGGTGGTGATATCGGAAAGAGTCTGGCTAGGCTCGAGTGTCGTTGGATATATCGCCTGGGGACGATTAGTCCCTCAGGTTTCAATGAGACAATGGGCTTTTCAGCGTTTCTATAATGATGCATATATTTTATGGGTGGGTGGTATCCGGTTACTTTATGTTTTTAATTGTTCATTTTTTAATATGTTTCTTTTGTTTTTAGTTACTTATCTATAAATCTTGTGGGAAGGAGGTCTTGCAGATATTGGCATCTTCTGTGATGGATGGATTTGGACTTGTCCGGATACTGATGTATAGCAGATGAAATTATTAGTATATTTATATAATGATATATGTTTTGGTTGTCTATGCACTGTCACTTTATAACTTTGATGCTGTTTATATTAGAACTTTTATGTGTTTTTGTTTTTTTATGTGGGGGCACAGTTACTTTAAGGCTATAAAAATATAATTTAAATAATTATATTTCAAAAAAACTTTTTAATTTCACAACAAATATTTTTAATAGTATATTATTATATCTGTAGATGTATTTATTGATATGCACAATTATTGAGCCCCTATGTATGGGGGTATTTATTTATTTATTCATTAATTTATGTGGAGTTGTTTTTTCACTCGTGTTTTAAGTGGATATGAAATAATATGGTTGTTTTTGTATAATGTTCTCATGGTCACTTTACATTATTGATATTAATTTCATTGGCCTAATAGTAAGAATCACTTTTATACTAATAGTGGCGTGAGGGTTCATCAGGACACATTATAAATTATTCTGATCATGGCGTCATGGCTTGCGTGCCATGGAGCGTTGCCAGGGAAGCATCCGTATGGGGAAGCGGGCATGTGCGCGATGCGCGAATAATGGCTGAGGTAGACCTCCTCTTCCGATAGGCGCCGATTGGTGGTGCGGTGTACTTAAACCAGGCTGCCGCTCACCCTGACACGCCCCCGGAAGAAGCTGGCGGCTAAACGTACGTTGGGGTGAGTGGATGCCGAACGGTTGCACGAGTGCGGAATTTGGTAAGCACATAACAGTTTTCTGGCATCAGTAAAAAAACATATATACGGTACGTACTATCTTATGTGTCTTGTGATCATTTTGACATATATGGGGACTCTTATTTGATCTGCCGTCTATTGATGGTAATGCTTGTATGGCTCTTCCCATGGTGGATATGGAATTAAGATATTGTTATTAGCCTTATAGGGCAGGATTGGGGGCCATATATATAGTGATATTCACATGAGTCTTGAGGTATTTCTCTTTAATATACCGCATTCTATTTTCTTATACTGTACTTGTATGTTTTCTATGTCAGATGTAAAATTAGTATTTATAGCTGGGACTATCTAATTACCTGTATTTGTTGGTCTATGTGATTAACTGTTCGGTGTCTATTAACAGTATATTTGCGTTTTTATTTTGTTTTTATGCAATATTGTAATAAAAGTTAATTGTTATTTTCTTTGTGGGATCTCTTCATATTTCCACTTCCTATGGAATAGTATGGAAAATTGGCTTGTATCATTTTAAATTTAGGACTGACCAAGGTTTTCTAAAATACATACAAAAATAAAAAGATAATTGAGTGAAGGGTTTGGAAAATTGCTTAGACTTGTCAAGAACGAGACCTATTTTTTCCCCATATACAATTGTACAGTGGGTGGCAATTAACACTTAATGCTTTTTACGCATTTTGCTTCACTGGAGACTGGAAAATAGCTAAAATAATCATTCGTTTCAAAATCAGATGTGGATTTTCTTCGCTCTGAGAAGACCTACTGTGGTCCTACACGGCTATTTATGGTGACTAACCAGTTTACAGCTAGAAAATAGCTTGTCAACAACACAGAAGCCAATAAATGACATCAATTATACAGCTGCCTACGATAACCATCCACCTCCATGGTCATTGACAACCATTAATGAGACACTAAAACAGCAGATGTTGTAAAGGCTCTGGGGCCTCCACACCCCATGAGGACCACAGCATGTCAACAGCAAATCTGGCGTGTACTTACAAGAGGATTTGAGACTGAATCAGAATTCTTCTGAGGATGTACCACCCAAGGAATGGCCCCAAGGCCATACAATGTGAATAATCCATGGTCTTTCTATGTAGATTTTGAGGGAAGAATGGATATGCTCATTATTTCCACAGCTTGGACAACTATAGCTCTAGATCTTTTCTGGAGAATGTAAATGTGGTATGAAATGCCCCATTAACTTGCAATGGATGAAGAATGTCAGCGAATCTGATGAGGAATAAGGCACAGAAAATCCTCGAAAAATATTTAGAATTGAGAGTCCTCAGTGGTTGATACCTTTTAATGGCTAAATGCAAAGATGGTAACAAATTGCAAGCTTTCGAGACTACTCTGGTCCCTTCATCAGGTATAGACTAATACAAATTCTGAAGAATCACATATGTATGCACAATACAGCCCAGAAATAAAGCCATAGATAAGATAGGTGACGAGAAGCAGAACTACCATTATGTAAGAGTGATAAACAGTTGTGTCCATTATCTAGGGCATAATTTCTGGGCTGTATTGTGCATAAATATGTGATTCTCCAGAATTTGTATTAGTCTATACCTGATGAAGGGACCAGAGTAGTCTCGAAAGCTTGCAATTTGTTACCATCTTTTCAGTTAGCCATTAAGGCTATGTGCACACGTCAGGATTTCTTGCAGAAATTTTCCTGACAAAAACCGGACATTTCTGCCAGAAATCCGCATGCGTTATTTCATGCGTTTTTGACGCGTTTTTTTACCAAATGCATAGAATAGCGGGAAAAACGCAGAAAATCCACAAAATTAATGAGCATGCTGCTTTTTTTTACCGTGATGCGTTTTTTTCACGGAAAAAAACGCATCATGTGCACAAAACATGCAGAATGCATTCTAAATGATAAGATGCATAATGTATGCGTTTTTATAGCGTTTTTATCACGGAAAAACGCGAAAAAACCTGAACATGTGCACGTAGCCTAAAAAGTATCAACCACTGAGGACTCTCAATTCTTAATATTTTTCTAACATGGTAGAAAGCTAACACGGTACAAAGATATATATCTTTCCTACATCAAATCCTAAACATATGCAGAGAGCCTAATAATTCATCAATATTCTGAGTGACAAACCTACACCAACATTAATCAACAACATAATGAAGTGGTAAGAGAGATTCCCAGACAAGAAAATGGGAAGGGATCTGTACAGTAACATTATCTTACGGTCCATTAATACTGAAATCGTATCTTCTGCAATAGGGACAGACATATGAAGAGTGAATATCGGAAGAGCACAATTGCTATCTTTATTGTACAAGTTGTATATTGTGAATTGTCATTTTATAACAGTTTCTAAGGATAAACTGAGGGTGAAGGCCCTTTAGGACAATCCTATTTCTTCCCATAAACAAGTGCCCTTTGTTCTGCTCTCATTATGGCCCCGTATATAAAAATGCATGGGGGCAGAACAGTTGTTAATATGTTTGTCCTGTTCCCATACAGTGTGCGTGTTGTCAGCTGCACATTGAGATTGAGTAATGGTCTGCCAAAAAGGGTGAATTGAAGGCCCACGTGAACGATCTAATCAACCATTAAACTAGTGTTTTGCTCATTCTCCGGCTAATCTTAAGGTAAGTTTACAAGGCCCGATGATCGGGAACAAGTGAAAACACTATAATTAATTTTATCACAAAACATACAAGTTATAAATGAAGAATAAAGTGTCATGACTCATCAAACAGTACTGTCTCAGGTTTCAACTCCAATATAAGAAATTCCTTCGACCCTGTACACATTTGGCTTCAGAGCGTTGGGCATTCCAGCGTCTGACAGGAAGGTAAGAAGTAACGGTGTTGAACGCACTGTTCTTGCCAAGTACTGAAACCCTGAAAGAGCACGGTGAGGTCCATGGCCGGAATCAAGCAAATCAATCCCAGCTATGAGATGGCCTAAATCTCAGCTACAATTTATTCTGATTTTCTGGCAAACGTTATATAGGTTTTATTTTAGTGGCAGTTCGTCCCAAGGCAAAATGTTTTCACCATTACCCTTTGTGCCAAATTGTGTGACTTCTCGACGCCAGAAAACTGGCAACGAGGAATTATACATTTCCCTCATAGAATTCTGTTCCAATTTACAAGCATCTACTCGGAAATGGGCCTGGCATAGCCGTCAGAGCTGTTTTGTAATTAGAAATCTGTCCAACAAGGACTAAATCTGGCCATCCCCATTAGGCAGCCGTTGGCTGAACAGTCATTCGGCAGACAACTATGTCTCCCGATTCCCCCATACTCGGCGGAGTATTCATGCATTTTTAGAATGGAGAGAAGATAAAGCGGCCTTCAGAAACCTCTGGCAGCAACTTATCTTCCCCCCCCCCAAAAAAAAGTTTCAGGTACTGAAAATCCAATTGCCCTAGCTTTTCCTCAACCTCTGTCGGAGTGAGCTAGAAAGCCCCCATACTAATCAGACGGATGACATTCATCTAATGTAGATGGGGACCTTTAGTGACTTTATACTATCACATAACATTACATATGCCACAATATACTGTAATAAATCTTCACGCTAGTAGGTATGCCTTTCCAATAGTCTTATTAGTAATCTTTATTCTTATGTAGAAGATGAGAACCATAAATAACACAAAATTGATCACTAAATGTTATAGGACAAGCATAAAATGGGTATTGATGTGAGACATTCTTTATCTTCTATTTAGCAGGGCAATTTCACCATAGCGTCTTCCACCGTTTGCGGGAATGGAGTGTCAGTCTGCCATTAATTGGGTCGGCTGAGAACAAGGCATACACATCTGTTGGAGTGAAAGCTCTATTACATTATCACGTCATGCAGATAAAACCAAATCAAATGGATGGAGACAAATGTCGTCTTCGATATCGTGTAAATCCTGGTGATCGAGGCTGAATTACAAGACTTGTCCAATGCCCAATAAAATCTAACTGCATCTTTGTAGAAATCCGGCCGATCTATATAGGAAAACAGACGAAGCTAGGAAAAGAATTGCAGCACGTGCCACTTACCTGACAACACAAGCAAATGATTCCTCTAAGACAAAAGCGCGGATTCACAAATTGCTATAGGAAGAGGCGGCAGAGTGAAGGCGAAAAGGTGACCACAGACATTACACTTCTAACCAGAACCATTGTTTATCTGGTGAATGATTTCTATCCAATCAATATCGGAAATAATGTCAGCCATGTCTGATCCCTTCGTTATGAAAAAAAAAAATCTTTCATTGAAAGCATATTCACAGACAAACTGTTTAGTACCTGATACTATTGAACACGTATAGCCAAGTTGAACTGATTTAATTACCAATTAGGACTAAATTGTGTATGGCTGAGTAGATGTAATGATCCCTCACCACATGATAGTAACAACCATCAGCAAGTACAAAATGACTGTTCAGACCAAGCACAGCTGCAGTTCAGTGCTCCTTCTCACCTTCCTGTTTTCCATCTGTCTCTACCCTTCTCTCTCTACGGTAAAGTCAGAGCTGTCAATCAAAGAAGACGGCGGAGATAGATAAAAAAAAAACAGGGTTGGAAGGTGCAGTAAACTGTTTTTCCACTGCTATAGTGCACTGATCCTGTGTGATTAGTATGAACAGTCATTTTGTGCTGACAGTCTCCATTTAAAAAATAACAGCAGGCTTGGTCATAATCACACCTAAAAGTGTGGGTCTCAACTTATACTGCCTGGTGCTTAAAGGGGTTGTCTGGCCAAAACCGCTAAGTCTGCAGTCACTCTGTGTGGCTGCAGACTTATGAATCCCCACAAGAGCATGCACTGTGGACTGCGGGGATTCGTCGATTCCCGACCCAGGACCAGACAGGACGTACGAGTTATTACATACTCCTGGCCAGTGGGTGAGGCCTCACTCTCCATACACTTGTATTTAGAGTGGCTGTGCCCTCTAGTCGTACAGGAACACTGGCTGTCCGCGTGACTAGACAGGGCACGGCCTCTGCCTCGGTATAATACAAGTGTATGGAAGAGAGGCCGCGCCCACTGGCCGGGAGTATGTATAACTCATACATCCCCTCCGGTCCCAGGTCTGAAATCGACGAATCCCCGCAGACCATAGTGCATGCTCTGGGGGGATTCATAAGTCTGCAGTCACACAGAGTGTCTGCAGACTTATCTGTTTTGACCAGACAACCCCTTTAAGATTGGCATACATTACATTAAAGCAAGCAACATTTAAAGAGCAGGAAAAGAAAAGTAACTACATACCTATTCTAACATCAACTAGTACAGCTTGTAGGGGGAAACCTCCGTTATACGGCACCTGATGCATTTTCCTTCAAAGACTTACTATATAATGCCCTCTGTTTCCTCTATATAAAATCTAAGGCACATGGGTTACATACGGCCTTGCACATGGGAGCTAAGAGTTACATTGCATAGTATGCTCTGTACAGAAATATATCATTTTGTAAAGATATTAGGGATAAGTCACACTAAGATGACTGAAAACACAAAGCCTCCCATACACAATAGATAGTTAAAAGCCTATTATTGGGTCAACAGCTCTCTCCCCCTGCAGCTCTCTTCTCCCTGCAGCTCTCTCTCCCTGCAGCTCTCTCTCCCTGCAGCTCTCTTCTCCCTGCAGCTCTCTTCTCCCTGCAGCTCTCTCTCCCTGCAGCTCTCTCCCTGCAGCTTTCTTCTCCCTGCAGCTTTCTTCTCCCTGCAGTTCCTTTCTCCCTGCAGCTCTCCTCTCCCAGTAGTTCTCTCTCTCCCTGCAGCTCTCTCTCCCTGCAGCTCTCTTCTCCCTGCAGCTCTCTTCTCCCTGCAGCTTTCTTCTCCCTGCAGCTCTCCTCTCCCTGCAGCTCTATTCTCCCTGCAGTTCTCTCTCTCCCTGCAGCTCTCCTCTCCCTGCAGCTCTATTCTCCCTGCAACTCTCTCTCTCTATTCTCCCATAGACAGCAGCTGGAAGCTCCTGTGATCTCTATGAGAGAGTTGTTGCCAGATTCCTCGGACGGCAGATTACCTCGGTGAGAACAAACTGATCGGCGGTCTGACATCAGACAACTGTGGAAGCCCCCATCCACACTAGACTGTGGGCTACTCTACCTATATCGAAGAGTTAGGATGACGTTAGTTTAAGGCTAAGTTCACATGTGCAGTAATCATCCGTTAGAACGTACCCAGTAAAAATCCATGGACAAAAAAAGTTGGGCAGACATAACTTTTTTGTCTGGCAGAAAAAAAAACAAAGAAAAACTTCAAACTGAATTTTTTTTTTTATATATTGAAGTCTATGGAAAACGGATCCAATAAATAGCTGCCCGTTTTTTCTTTAATTTGAAAAGTATCCATTATTTTGCTAAATGGATCAGTTAACGGATCCATTTTCTATAGACTTCAATGTTGAAAAAAACATTAATTTAAATCACTTTTTTAGCTGGCCAAAAATGTTGTGCCTGCACTTTTTTGCCAGCGGATTGACGCAGGATTCGCTCTAATGGATGATTACCAGACATGTGAACATAGCCTTATATCTATGGCCTGAACACCAACCTAATATTACATACTAGGAAAATAACAGGCCTCCACGGTATATGTATGCAAATTTTGCTCATAGTCCTGAGTCAAAAATCAAGAAAAGAAGTCATTGACGCCAAGGTTTACTTGTTTAAAACCTGGAAAGTAAACTTGTATTTAGCTGCAGCAAATGGACATGTCTCCTTGAATATTCTGTGACAACGCGGTCCACTGACAATTATAGACATGTGACTGGACACATGAATTATAATAGGTACATGTTCCAGATGATTAGATGAGGCCTTAAGGAGACGCTGTCTCTCCTTGTTGAGCTGGTCAGTTGGTCCAGAGAGTCTTATGGGCCTCGTATTCCTCCCTGACATCCACATGTTCTTCATACATCGTCTAGATCACATCACAGAGAGCAAGACTGAAAACACCTTCCCTCTATGAACCACCACCAGAATTGCTCCCAACTACGGCATATACAGTTAGGTCCATATATATTTGGACAGAGACAATATTTTTCTAATTTTGGTTATAGACATTACCACAATGAATTTTAAACAAAACAATTCAGATGCAGTTGAAGTACAGACTTTCAGCTTTCATTTGAGGGTATCCACATTAAAACTGGATGAAGGGTTTAGGAGTTTCAGCTCCTTAATATGTGCCACCCTGTTTTTAAAGGGGCCAAAAGTAATTGGACAGATTCAATAATTTTAAATAAAATGTTAATTTTTAGTACTTGGTTGAAAACCCTTTGTTGGCAATGACGGCCTGAAGTCTTGAACTCATGGACATCACCAGACGCTGTGTTTCCTCCTTTTTGATGCTCTGCCAGGCCTACACTGCGGAAGTTTTCAGTTGCTGTTTGTTTGTGGGCCTTTCTGTCTGATGTTTAGTCTTTAACAAGTGAAATGCACGCTCAATTGGGTTGAGATCAGGTGACTGACTTGGCCATTCCAGAATATTCCACTTCTTTGCTTTAATAAACTCCTGGGTTGCTTTGGCTTTATGTTTTGGGTCATTGTCCATCTGTAGTATGAAACAATGACCAATCAGTTTGGCTGCATTTGGCTGGATCTGAGCACACAGTATGGCGGCTCTGAATACCTCAGAATTAATTCGGCTGCTCCTGTCCTGTGTCACATCATCAATAAACACTAGTGACCCAGTGCCACTGGCAGCCATGCATGCCCAAGCCATCACACTGCCTCCGCCGTGTATTACAGATGATGTGGTATGCTTTGGATCATGAGCTGTACCACGCCTTCGCCATGCTTTTCTCTTTCCATCATTCTGGTAGAGGTTGATCTTGTTTTCATCTGTCCAAAGAATGTTATTCCAGAACTGTGCTGGCTTGTTTAGATTTTTTTTTAGCAAAGTCCAGTCTAGCCTTTTTATTCTTGATGCTTATGAGTGGCTTGCACCGTGCAGTGAACCCTCTGTATTTACTTTCATGCAGTCTTCTCTTTATGGTAGATTTGGATATTGATACGCCTACCTCCTGGAGAGTGTTGTTCACTTGATTGGCTGTTGTGAAGGGGTTTCTCTTGGCCATGGAGATTATTCTGCGATCATCCACCACTGTTGTCTTCCATGGGCGCCCAAGTCTTTTTGCATTGATGAGTTCAGCAGTGCTTTCTTTCTTTCTCAGGATGTACCAAATTGTAGATTTTGCCACTCCTAACATTGTCGAAATTTCTCAGATGGGTTTTTTCTGTTTTCGCAGCTTAAGGATGGCTTGTTTCACCTACATGGAGAGCTCCTTTGACCGCATGTTTACTTCACAGCAAAACCTTCCAAATGCAAGCACCACACCTCAAATCAACTCCAGGCCTTTTATCTGCTTAATTGAGAATGGCATAACAAAGGGATTCCCCACACCTGTCCATGAAATAGCCTTGGAGTCAATTGTCCAATTACTTTTGGTCCCTTTAAAAACAGGGTTGCACATGTTAAGGAGCTGAAACTCCTAAACCCTTCATCCAATTTTAATGTGCATACCCTCAAATGAAAGCTGAAAGTCTGAACTTCAACTGCATCTGAATTGTTTTGTTTAAAATTCATTGTGGTAATGTCTATAACCAAAATTAGAAAAATATTGTCTCTGTCCAAATATATATGGACCTAACTGTAAAAGGTTAAACAGCTGGGATCGGAGAAATAGCTCCCGTGCCTGGGCATTCACCATGCAGGACATGCGTTGCATTGTTTCCTAACACAAGGAATTCCATGACTTGTGCGTCATATATGGGGTTACAGTCAAAATTAAAACCTGATCTCCACTAAGTGACCTACGCACGATTATTCAGCGATAATAAAAATGCATAATCACTCATTATCACACACATATATCATCTCCGGAACAGCCCAGTAATTTAGCCGTCACATTAATGTGAAGCCCTGTATCTGGAAGGGCCTGCTGCTGATGAGGGAGATTCTTGGCATCAACAACAACTCTGTGACAAGGTTATTGAGAAGTAGCAGGCGATGGATGGATGCAAAAATGTTCACGTCACTCAAAATCTCTGCGTAAAACTGACATAAGCCTTAAAAATGCAAAGTGTACACAAAGAAACAGCTAGCCATGCTGAAAACTGAGTGACAATGCAAAGTGTTCACCAAGAGACCTAGGACAACTCTGAAGGAGACTGCAGCCTACCTCCTGCCTGGGCTCTGTACCCCGCAGCTTATGGCCATGTTCACAGGACGAAGAAAAGGCTCCAGATTTTCCATTTCAATTTGCAGGCGGAAAATCTGCAGCAAAACATAATAGCGGCAAAGTGGATGAGATTTTAATCCATAATGATGAAAAGTCCAGCTCACTCCCCACCGGGGGCACGGATTACACGGTCTGTGTGTGATAAGAGGACATTAACAAATCCAGCTCCACGATCCAATAAAATGCAATATGGCTTTATTAGGTATTCTGCAATAATATGAACAAGACAATCATGTAGAAATGTTCATACTTATGTAGAGAAAAGGACAGAAAAGAGCTCCTTGTGTGAATTAACCAAAAACAGAGATTTGGTAAGTGGAGGCTAATTCACTCACCAAGACAGGCCCAACACTCTAACATATGGGTGGCTCCTCTGTAAGGTTGGCGCTATGCCCGCTGCTTACTGGACCTGTATGTGCCAGAACTAGAGACTGAAGAAGGGAGAAAATATCGCGGCTCATGTCAATGATCCAGAGGAGGTAGAAGTTTGAGGCTTCATTAAAACGATGTATTTTGGAGGTATACCTGATTAAGGGGTCTGATCATCTCTGAAAAGTGTAGTTTTAATAAAGCCTCTAACTTCTATCTCCTCTAGATCACTGACATCCTCGGAAGCGCTCACAGGAGCCACAGTCTCTTCTTTCCTTCTTCAGTTCATATTTTTGTGGAATACATCAGTCATCCTGCATTTCATTTGGTCATGGCAGCAGAAGATTCTAACCAATCTCATCCACACGCATCGAAATCTGCACAGTGCTCAGGACCATTCTGTACCCCAAACACCGTCACCGCCAAACCGTCACGTCGTGCAAACAGTGTTAACTTGTAGAACTGACCCAATATCCTTCTCCATAGGGTAGATGTGCACCCAAATGTAAACTGGCACTTCTGCTCCACTGTAATAATATGCTGAAACATCACCATAAC
Organism: Ranitomeya imitator; assembly: GCF_032444005.1. Classification (NCBI taxonomy): domain Eukaryota; kingdom Metazoa; phylum Chordata; class Amphibia; order Anura; family Dendrobatidae; genus Ranitomeya; species Ranitomeya imitator. Next base: position 493,965,081 of record NC_091286.1, on the reverse strand, counting down.
CATTATAACCTGGCACTATGCTCCAAGGCTGGAGAGCTTTGATTTTCCAAGAAGTCACAGATGGAAAACCTATCATAATAAAAAAGAAAACAACCCGTTATAATTAGTTCAAGGTGGCCGGGTAAAATAGATATGTTTATTGTACGTGCAGATGCTTTGGATGGCTGCAATCACACCTCCGCCACGCACAAAGCCATGTCCTGCTCGATTTTCCAGGAAGGCATCTTGCCTGATCTCAAGCAGCAGCTGAAGGAAATTTACAGCACTAATGCCAAAGTACAGCAGCAAAAAATAAATCAATGAAGAGCTCTGCAGCTTTCTCCTTGATAAGTAATTTCCAAAGTGAAATCACTGAATGCACTAAAATATTTCCAATGTCAGAAGAGGCACCTGGGTATGAGCAATCACCATGTCCTCTGCGCTCCTCACAGAATGGCAGCAAAGCCTAAAATGTGGGTTGTCGCTGCCTCCGACTATCACTGACACCGCAGAAATCACTGTTCAGACCGTTTGTCCATAAAATACCTGGACGTTATGAATCACAACAGCTAATGGCATCCGACAATGTTGGGGAATATTTTCTCAATGCAAAGCAAGGACTTATATCATTTCTAAAGTTTTCTATTTTTTTGCTCGCACCTGTATGTTATCCTTACATATGTTTCACTTTTAATATTTTTAGATATATTAAAGAGAACCTGACAGTAGATTCATTCGGCCTGAACCACAGGCAGCGCCAATCAATGGTTGCCTCATTGAAAATGCTGCAGTTTCAGAGAACATACCCGAAAACCTGCTGGGCATCACGCGTCTTGGAATACTAGTCAAGGGCCGGACCCCAGCGACGGCTTCTCATCCTACTCCCCTACACTGAAAGGTCTCCCCCCACAGCAGACTTGTCATCCGAGAGACATGATCCCCGCCGGCTTTTCCCCGCAGCTGTAATAATGCGTCCAGTATCTGATTCATGCTTCTAGTGGTTCAAGCAGCATCAATCTACTGCCAGGTTGCCTTTAAAACAGGGCTGTGGAGTCGGTAAGCCAAACGTCCAACTCCTCAATTTCCATGACACCGACTCCACCAAAATGGGCTCCGACTCCACAGCCCTGAATAAGAGCGGTTTGATCGCTTGAAACGCGTCAGTTTTTAAGTTCCCGTGTGTTGTTTTCTTTATTTAATGGATCTTCAATAAAAACTTTCTTATGCTATCCACGGATGGTGGAGCAGAAATTCCTCTTCTATTGGCCTTTAATATAATTACCTGCAATATCTGAAATGATTAAAAAATAGTCCACCCTCCCCTACACCGGCCTATGGTCAGGCGATACAAGCAGGAAATCAGGACTAGAAGGATAAATACAGACTATGCACCGGAGAAAGTTTCTGCTCCTTCTTGGTCATATTCTATTTTTTCTCGAAGATGTAAGATTCCATCATGCTTGATTAGCCTGTCATATGACTCCATGCCTTTATCTACCCCTGCTTTCCTATTAAAAGATCCTATCTATACAGGCCATCATCTTTGAGAAGACCACTGCCTCTCTAGAACGCCATTTCTATCGCAACTTTAGATTTTCAAATCAACGATAATTCACTGTACGTACACTTTAGATTGAAAAACTTCAAAAAGGAATCTGTCAGCAGGTTTTTTCTACAGGATCTGAGAGCAACATCATGTTGGGGCAGAGACCCCGATTACAGTGATGTCACTTACTGAGCTGCTTGGTGCAGTTTTGATACAATCCCTGCTTTCTATGCTCTAGATCAGGGGTCCCCAACTCCAGTCCTCAAGGCCCACCAACAGGTCATGTTTTCAGGATTTCCTTTGCATTGCACAGGTGATGCAATTATTACCTGGGCAAGACTAAGGAAATCCTGAAAACATGACCTGTTGGTGGGCCTTGAGGACTGGAGTTGGGGACCTCTGCTCTAGATGTAGCAGTGCTGTGAATGCTGAGCTCTTTATACCTCTACAATGCCAGAAATCTGCCAATCGTTGGTGGGGGTGTGCTTACACACATTAGCTGGACACCTTGTCCTGTAGTGATGATCTCCTGCTGATAAAACACTGATTGTACTGAAACTACAGCAAGCTGTGGAGCAAGTGACCTAGGCTCTCTGCCCCTATATAGTGTCATGGAATCTGTCGGCAGATTTTTGATATTTAGAGCAGCATAACGCTATTCTAAATAACAAAAAACCTGCTGACGGATTCTTTTTTTTCGAGATTATGCATGTAAAGTAGTATTATCTGATCATGAACACTGGTGCAGAAAAAGTGATAAAACAGCACAGGGATTAATGAGCCATATGGCTGCCCCATGGCTTGTTCCTTTTATTCCCAATTTTTCTTAGTGCTAATGATTAACCCTGAACAAATTACATGACGCTCAAGCTCAATGTAAAGCTGTCATACTAGAAAAATGAGAACGGCCCATATAACCCAGAATTGTCTACTCCCAATGACCCACGAGCCAGTTCTTCACTATAAACACCTGTAACCTGACAACTGTCTGATATGCGGCTTGTTTTTGTCCCATCTTTGCATTCAGTGATGAGCGGGTAGAAGGTCTTATAGTAATAATTGCGGCTCGCTGTTCCGATAAGTGAGTCTACAGCCCTGGTAAACAACGGAGCATTGGAAATGACACGCTGATGCCTGACATCTATGAAATCCTGGATTCAGTCGCCGGTCTGCCCGGCAGAACGATTGTAATACGCTCCCAGAACAATGTATCAATTATAGCTTAGTGAGATGATCTCAGCACTTTCTAGGTGTCTTTTGTAATAAGAATTTATAAAGTGATTTAATATAAAAGTCGCCTGTGATAAACCCATGAACGTCAGACAATCCTCAATACCATCGCCGTTGGATCATGGGGCTAATGGCCGCTTATATGTGGGGCTTTAGGGAGCTTTTGTTTGCAGTGGGATCCACGGCAGACCCTCAGGTTTCTGCTTCGCAGTTTCATTGCTACAATTCCACGTGTGGAAAATACGCATGTGGCTACCTGCTGTGGCGTGGAAAAAGAAACGGCTTCGATAAGTGGCGCGTAACTTTCTTTTTCTGCAACATAAATTAAAATTCCACAGGGCAGCTGTATGAAACATGATGGCGACTTGTGGGCAGATGATAGAGCAAAATATACAATGAACCCCCCATGTACGACATCTTCTATCTGAAAATAAAGAAAAGGATGTGAAAGAAATGCTGCCAAGTAGTGATGAGAATGGTGGAGTATGATCCTCCGGAAAGAAACGTCCTGGTCATCTATACACACAGGCTACATGCCCCTCTCGCTATGGAGCCCACCCAATGAAAGGATGACAAGAAGCAGACAGCAACCAGGGAGACCCCAATATCCTAATGGGCTTTACAATATTAGCAGGCTGCCATCCAATGGGGGCTGGAATAGGCATAGCTAGATGGAAGCACCCCATGACTGCAGTTGGCTAGGGGAGGGTTTCCAGGAGGGGTCATAGGACGGACAGGGATTGGTGGAGGTTATGAAGGGGGGTTATAGGGGGCGGGCCTAGGGACTAGTTTGGGGGGGGGGGGGGTAAAAAGTGCAGGAATAACGCCATTTTCAAAAAGAATCTGGAGAGTGAAGACCCACCCTCCCCTATTTCTGGTTGTTAGTAGGTTGGAGTAATGTGTGGGGAATTTTATTTACAAATATCCTTTATGGGGTTGTTTATTGTGCATATATATATATATATATATATATATATATATAAATTTGTTTACGAGTGTAGCAGCGTAAAAAATTTACGTGGATGATGGTTGTTTTTAGTAGATGGAGTAGAGCAGTACTTGATCACTGTGGCTAGGTTGGCGGTTGGCGGGTTCTTGGAGTTGACGCTGATTAGTCGGGGAAGGAATTGTGAGTAAATTCTGGACAGTTAAAATGAGGTGGGGTTGATCTGGCATTCGGCTATGGGCTCTGGACGGGGTCATACCCGGGGAGCTTTTGGTTGTAGTCTTCCCTGAACGGGTTGTTTGGCGCCCTCGAGCTGGTGGTTTACGGCTGAGGGTACCGTAACATAGTGGTTGAAGTTTGTTGGTTATTGCTAAATAAAAGCCAGATCTTTTAGCTCCAAGAACCCTCCCCTCATTTTAGAGATTATATCAATAATTGCTTTGTATTTGTTATTGTTTGTTAATAAACTGGCTGCTGTGGCCAATATTATCCAAAGAACTGATGAATTATGTTTTATTTTCAAGGGGTGTAATGGTCTACGCGGGTTGGGGTCAGAAAGGGGGCAGTTGCAAGGTAAGAAACCCGTATTTGCCATACGCGGTCATGTAAATAACCGCCCATCACATGGACACATCTGCCATTACTATTGTCTACACAAAAGCAAATATTGGGGCATCAGAAGACAATTTATTTCTACACTTTGTAAATATACATCTAACCTGAGTCTCTTCTTCCAGTTCATATAGGCAGAAACTCTAAACCCTAGCAGTCTTAGTGTGAACTGAGCCAGCAGACAGTGAGCACCACTGCTATTTATTACAGTCTGTTCTAGGTGCATCACATGGAATTCTATACATAACCAATGATTTTGGATGTTGGTGTCTAATATTGGTCTTTGCAAGAGTTATCAGATTTTGGGTTAATGTGTTGCTTTCCTTTTTCACAGTCTATATCACATTTTGGGGAAAAAAAAATTGTGAGAACTATTGAAGTCTACCTGTTAGGACAATTACATGTCTACCTGCTAGGACCATTACATGTCTACCTGTTAGGACCATTACATGTCTACCTGCTAGGACCATTACATGTCTACCTGCTAGGACCATTACATGTCTACCTGTTAGGACCATTACATGTCTACCTGTTAGGACCATTACATGTCTACCTGTTAGGACCATTACATGTCTACCTGCTAGGACCATTACATGTCTACCTGCTAGGACCATTACATGTCTACCTGCTAGGACCCTTACATGTCTACCTGCTAGGACCCTTACATGTCTACCTGTTAGGACCATTACATGTCTACCTGCTAGGACCATTACATGTCTACCTGCTAGGACCATTGCATGTCTACCTGCTAGGACCATTACATGTGTACCTGCTAGGACCATTACATGTCTACCTGCTAGGACCATTACATGTCTACCTGCTAGGTCCAATACATGTCTACCTGCTAGGACCAATATATGTCTGCCTGTTAGGACCATTACATGTCTACCTGTTAGGACCATTACATGTCTACCTGTTAGGACCATTACATGTCTACCTGTTAGGACCATTACATGTCTACCTGTTAGGTCCATTACAGGTCTACCTGTTAGGACCATTACATGTCTACCTGCTAGGTCCAATACATGTCTACCTGTTAGGACCATTACATGTCTACCTGCTAGGACCATTACATGTCTACCTGCTAGGACCATTACATGTCTACCTGCTAGGACCCTTACATGTCTACCTGCTAGGACCCTTACATGTCTACCTGCTAGGACCATTACATGTCTACCTGCTAGGACCATTACATGTCTACCTGTTAGGACAATTACATGTCTACCTGTTAGGACCATTACATGTCTACCTGCTAGGACCATTACATGTCTACCTGCTAGGACCATTACATGTCTACCTGCTAGGACCATTACATGTCTACCTGCTAGGACCCTTACATGTCTACCTGCTAGGACCATTACATGTCTACCTGCTAGGACCCTTACATGTCTACCTGCTAGGACCATTACATGTCTACCTGCTAGGACCATTACATGTCTACTTGCTAGGACCATTACATGTCTACCTGCTAGGACCATTACATGTCTACCTGCTAGGACCATTACATGTCTACCTGCTAGGACCATTACATGTCTACCTGCTAGGACCATTAGATGTCTACCTGCTAGGACCATTACATGTCTACCTGCTAGGACCATTACATGTCTACCTGCTAGGACCATTACATGTCTACCTGCTGGTACCATTACATGTCTACCTGCTAGGACCATTAGATGTCTACCTGCTAGGACCATTACATGTCTACCTGCTAGGACCATTACATGTCTACCTGCTAGGACCATTACATGTCTACCTGCTAGGACCATTACATGTCTACCTGCTAGGACCATTAGATGTCTACCTGCTAGGACCATTACATGTCTACCTGCTAGGACCATTACATGTCTACCTGCTAGGACCATTACATGTCTACCTGCTAGGACCATTACATGTCTACCTGCTAGGACCATTACATGTCTACCTGTTAGGACCATTACATGTCTACCTGTTAGGACCATTACATGTCTACCTGCTAGGACCATTACATGTCTACCTGCTAGGACCATTACATGTCTACCTGTTAGGACCATTACATGTCTACCTGTTAGGACCATTACATGTCTACCTGTTAGGACCATTACATGTCTACCTGTTAGGACCATTACATGTCTACCTGTTAGGACCATTACATGTCTACCTGCTAGGACCATTACATGTCGACCTGTTAGGACCATTACATGTCGACCTGTTAGGACCATTACATGTCTACCTGTTAGGACCATTACATGTCTACCTGTTAGGACCATTACATGTCTACCTGTTAGGACCATTACATGTCTACCTGCTAGGACCATTACATGTCGACCTGTTAGGACCATTACATGTCTACCTGCTAGGACCATTACATGTCGACCTGTTAGGACCATTACATGTCGACCTGTTAGGACCATTACATGTCTACCTGTTAGGACCATTACATGTCTACCTGTTAGGACCATTACATGTCTACCTGTTAGGACCATTACATGTCTACCTGCTAGGACCATTACATGTCGACCTGTTAGGACCATTATATGTCTACCTGTTAGGACCATTATATGTCTACCTGTTCTTTTCCAGCCTCATTATTGGTGTTGTTGATCCATTAAATGAATTGGAAATAGTTAGTAAGAAAAAAAATGGCATCAATTTGCACAAAAAAACTGAAGTATTGTATGCATGCCTAACTTATGATGTGTCCTAGACACTTTTTACCAGTCACTAGACCGTTTCATTAGGTAATAATGGCATACATAAGAGCAGTGTGACCTATGCACTATTTCTGAAGGGATACATAATAGACAACCAAGAGGTGGCCAACATCTCTAGCCAGGTGGCCCAAATATCAGTATTTTTGCTGGTCTGGTCTAACTTTAGTACAGTAATGACAAATACTTACTTGTGACCGTCTAATAATAGCTGCTTATAACCACAAAAGACGACCTTTAGAGCTGGTGGTAGATTTCTAATAAATGGAGCACTTTGTTGATATATGTGGTGTGTCCTGGATGCCATTCTGGACTATAACACATTGTGTCATACAAGGGCACAGTGATCTAACAGTCCTCACAGATCTCTGGCATTTGTCCCAGTGCAGGGTACCACACTGTAACCCCAATATCTTACCATGCACAGCACAGTGCCCAGGTTATAGTTATGCACCCTAGTCTCTAGGGTGACTGTTTCTAAGCATCTAGTAACACACAGTCTCAGATCCCATGCTGTTCCAGAGATATGGGCAGGTGGGACATTCTCAGAGTTTTAAGCATGCGAGTCTTGGGCATGTAGTTGTGGCCTGCTGGGACATCATCTGGCATAGATATGTAGTTGTGAAAAGGTTGGACAGCCTCAGAGTCATGAATATGTGACACATATAGTCATGGGCATGGGGTTCTGTGCATGCGAGACATCCTCAGAGTCATAAGTATGTAGTCACGGGCATGTGGGACATCCTCTGACACAGAAATATAGTTGTGAGCAGGTGGGACATACTCCGTCCGTGACATAGGCATTTGGTATATTTTTGCAGTCATGTGCATTTGTGACATCCTCAGTCATAGGAATGTAGATGTGATCAAGTGAGACATCCTCAGTCATGGGCAAAAGGAGCATGTAGTCATGGGCATGTGGTACATTTTCAGAGTCATGGGCATGCGACATCCTTAGTCATGGTGTGTAGTCTTAGGCATGTAGGACATCATTAGCCATGGGTATGTAGGACATCCTCAATCATAAGAATGTAATAATGAGCAGGTGGGACTTCCTCAATCATGGCCATGTAGTTGTGGGCAGGTGGGACCTCCTCAATAATGGGCATGTAGTTGTGGGCAGGTGGCTCATCCTCAATCATGGGTATGTAGTTGTGAGCAGGTGGGACCTCCTCAATCATGTGCATGTAGTTGTGAGCAGGTGGGACTCCCTCAATCATGGGCATGTAGTTGTGAGCAGGTGGCTCATTCTCAGAGCCATGGGCATGTAGTTGTGGGCATGTGGAACCTCCTCAATCATGGGCATGTAGTTGTGGACATGTGGGACCTCCTCAATAATGGGCATGTAGTTGTGGGCATGTGGGACCTCCTCAATAATGGGCATGTAATTGTGAGCAGGTGGCTCATCCTCAATCATGGGCACGTAATTGAGAGCAGGTGGGACCTCCTCAATCATGAGCATGTAGTTGTGAGCAGGTGGGACCCCCTCAATCATGGCCATGTAGTTGTGAGCAGGTGAGACCTCCTCAATCATGGGCATGTAGTTGTGAGCAGGTGGGACCCCCTCAATCATGGCCATGTAGTTGTGAGCAGGTGGGACCTCCTCAATCATGGGCATGTAGTTGTGAGCAGGTGGGACCCCCTCAATCATGGCCATGTAGTTGTGAGCAGGTGAGACCTCCTCAATCATGGGCATGTAGTTGTGAGCAGGTGGGACCCCCTCAATCATGGCCATGTAGTTGTGAGCAGGTGGGACCTCCTCAATCATGGGCATGTAGTTGTGGACATGTGGGACCTCCTCAATCATGGGCATGTAGTTGTGAGCAGGTGGGACCTCCTCAATCATGGGCATGTAGTTGTGAGCATGTGGGACCTCCTCAATCATGGGCATGTATTTGTGAGCAGGTGGCACATTCTCAGAGTCATGGGCATGTAGTTATGGGCATGTGGGACCTCCTCAATCATGGGCATGTAGTTGTAAGCAGGCGGGACCTCCTCTATCATGGGCATGTAGTTGTGGGCAGGTGGCTCAATCTCAGAGTCATGGGCATGTAGTTGTGAGCAGGTGGGACCTCCTCAATCATGGACATGTATTTGTGAGCAGGTGGCACATTCTCAGAGTCATGGGCATGTAGTTATGGGCATGTGGGACCTCCTCAATCATGGGCATGTAGTTGTGAGCAAGTGGGACCTCCTCAATCATGGGCATGTAGTTGTGAGCATGTGGGACCTCCTCAATCATGGGCATGTATTTGTGAGCAGGTGGCACATTCTCAGAGTCATGGGCATGTAGTTATGGGCATGTGGGACCTCCTCAATCATGGGCATGTAGTTGTAAGCAGGCGGGACCTCCTCTATCATGGGCATGTAGTTGTGGGCAGGTGGCTCAATCTCAGAGTCATGGGCATGTAGTTGTGAGCAGGTGGGACCTCCTCAATCATGGACATGTATTTGTGAGCAGGTGGCACATTCTCAGAGTCATGGGCATGTAGTTATGGGCATGTGGGACCTCCTCAATCATGGGCATGTAGTTGTGTGCAGGCGGGACCTCCTCAATCATGGCCATGTAGTTGTGGACATGTGGAGGATCTCCTCTATCATGGGCATGTAGTTGTGGACATGTGGCACATTCTCAGAGCCGTGGCCATGTAATCGTGGACATGTGGAGGATCTCCTCTATCATGGGCATGTAGTTGTGGACATGTGGCACATTCTCAGAGCCGTGGCCATGTAATCGTGGACATGTGGAGGATCTCCTCTATCATGGGCATGTATTTGTGAGCAGGTGGCACATTCTCAGAGTCATGGGCATGTAGTTATGGGCATGTGGGACCTCCTCAATCATGGGCATGTAGTTGTGAGCAAGTGGGACCTCCTCAATCATGGGCATGTAGTTGTGAGCATGTGGGACCTCCTCAATCATGGGCATGTATTTGTGAGCAGGTGGCACATTCTCAGAGTCATGGGCATGTAGTTATGGGCATGTGGGACCTCCTCAATCATGGGCATGTAGTTGTAAGCAGGCGGGACCTCCTCTATCATGGGCATGTAGTTGTGGGCAGGTGGCTCAATCTCAGAGTCATGGGCATGTAGTTGTGAGCAGGTGGGACCTCCTCAATCATGGACATGTATTTGTGAGCAGGTGGCACATTCTCAGAGTCATGGGCATGTAGTTATGGGCATGTGGGACCTCCTCAATCATGGGCATGTAGTTGTGTGCAGGCGGGACCTCCTCAATCATGGCCATGTAGTTGTGGACATGTGGAGGATCTCCTCTATCATGGGCATGTAGTTGTGGACATGTGGCACATTCTCAGAGCCGTGGCCATGTAATCGTGGACATGTGGAGGATCTCCTCTATCATGGGCATGTAGTTGTGGACATGTGGCACATTCTCAGAGCCGTGGCCATGTAATCGTGGACATGTGGAGGATCTCCTCTATCATGGGCATGTAGTTGTGGACATGTGGCACATTCTCAGAGCCGTGGCCATGTAATCGTGGACATGTGGAGGATCTCCTCTATCATGGGCATGTAGTTGTGTGCAGGCGGGACCTCCTCAATCATGGCCATGTAGTTGTGGACATGTGTTGGATCTCCTCTATCATGGGCATGTAGTTGTGGACATGTGGCACATTCTCAGAGCCGTGGCCATGTAATCGTGGACATGTGGAGGACCTCCTCTATCATGGGCATGTAGTTGTGGACATGTGGCACATTCTCAGAGCCATGGCCATGTAGTCGTGCACATGTGGAGGACCTCCTGGTGCCACCTACCTCTCCTCCGTGACCATCGAAGATGCCGAAGATGGAGGGGTGGCTCTTGTTGAGCAGGTCGGTGATGATCTCGAAGCGGTCCTCCATGTGATCCCTCCGGCCCTGGATGGAGTACACGGCCACATTGTGACTCTTGAACTCCCAGGTCTTGGAGAACTCTGCCTCCAGGACGTCCAGCCCCCCGAGGCGGTCATTCTGCATGATCTCGGCCACCTTGCCCTTCACCATCTGCACGGCGTCCCGGCTGGACTTCACGATGGTCTTCACCTCATCCGTGTGGAAGAAGTAGCTCCAGAGCGCCAGGCTGATGCACAGCAGGAACAGGGTCTCCGGCCGGAGTAAGAAGTAGCGCATGATCCTGCCCAGCAGAGACAGCAGAGTCATGGTATCCTCTATCATGGATGTCCTGGAGGAGAGCAATCAGTGCATGGCAGTGTGACCCCGGCCCGAACTCCTCCCCGGGAGGGGGCACCGAGGACAAAGCGGGGCGCAGTGACTGGCGGCGGCGGGGCCGGGGGGACGCGGCTGCTCCGTGCAGGCTGCTCCGGACTCTCCGGCTCTGTCCCTTCAGCACCTTGCAGCGCTGTCATAAGGTGCAGACACCGGCTGTTCTGTGCGGCTCCCCCACAGGACTCTCCCACACACGGAGGGGGCGAGCTGCACTTCAGTCACTTGTGTCTTCTCGGTGAGATCTGTGTGCTTCACATTTATCACAGGGAGCCGCATCTGTACTATTCAGTGATGTTTCTTCTGCTGTGAGGAGACCATACCTCAGCGACGAGAGCTGGAAAAACAGGCTCAAGAAAAAGCTCCCCCTACATTACAGTGAGCAGATGGTACAGTCCACCACGAGCAGCAACACTGCAAGCGAGGAGGGACAGAAATAAGCAGATGGGAGGGGGCTGCGCTGCTGCTGTGACTGTCGGCTGCTGTGACTGTCGGCAGCGTGAAGCCCGGGCTCAGGGAGCTGCACCTCAGGCTCAGAGCACCAGCCAGAAGATCTCCTGCCTGCAGCTACAAGAACATGGAGGCTCCACTGTGCGGGCCTGAGCGCCAAACATGCAACTTCCAAACTGGAGGGGTGCGATGTATGAGAAGAACACACCTAATAATAATCATCTTTATATAGCGCTAACATATTCCGCAGCGCTTTCCAGTTTGCACACATTATCATCGCTGTCCCCATTGGGGCTCACAATATAAATTCCCTATCAGTATGTCTTTGTAATGTGGGAGGAAGCCCACGCAAACACAGAGAGAACATACAAACTCCTTGCAGATGTTGTCCTTGGTGGGGTTTGAACCCAGGACTCCAGCGCTGCAAAGCAACAGTGCTTACCACTGCGCCACAGCAGCTAAGAGCACAAGCTAGGAGAGAATCTCCTAAATCCTAAAGCTACAAAAGGATAAAGGACCTCCTGAAGAACTTAAGACGCAGGGTAGAACCTAAGGGTAGGGGGTCCGCCAGCACCAATTTCACCAGGATGTGCGCCCTTGCATGCACATTCAGGTGAAATGTACTGCGGTGCACAAGCCCACTGGGTCCATGCATTGTAATGCACAACATCAGCCAATCAGAAGCCGGCGGCTGACTTGCAAGTGACACGTGGCGTATGGTAGTGACGTCATGTGCTGCCTATGCCAACACCTTGAAGTCAGATGCGAGCTGCAAACAGGACACCGCGTGGTATGGGAGCAGGGGAAGGCGAGTATAATCATTTCTTTCCATTTAAAATGTGAGAGAAGAATGGAAGGTGCCCAGGATGGGGACATTGTGCAGGAAGGTGCCCAGGATGGGGGACATTATACAGGAAGGTGCCCAGGATGGGGGACATTATACAGGAAGGTGCCCAGGATGGGGGACATTATACAGGAAGGTGCCCAGGATGGGGGACATTATACAGAAAGGTGCCCTGGATGGGGGACATTATACAGGAAGGTGCCCAGGATGGGGGACATTATACAGGAAGGTGCCCAGGATGAGGGACATTATACAGGAAGGTTCCCAGAATGGGGGACATTATAGCATGGGGCCCAGGATGGGGGACATTATACAGGAAGGTGCTGAGGATGGGGGACATTATACAGGAAGGTGCCCAGGATGGGGGACATTATACAGGAAGGTGCCCAGGATGAGGGACATTATACAGGAAGGTTCCCAGAATGGGGGACATTATAGCATGGGGTCCAGGATGGGGGACATTATACAGGAAGGTGCTGAGGATGGGGGACATTATACAGGAAGGTTCCAGGATGGGGGATATTATAGCATGGGGCCCAGGAAGGGGAACATTATAGCATGGGCATGGCTGCCACCAGGAATTTTAGGGCCCCACACTGCCAAAATTTTCAGGACCCCTTGAGACCCCGCCCAGGCACCACCCCAGCTCTGCTTCTTGAACAGTCCCAACGCCCACTCTTGGAAAAACTTCACTTCTGCACCACGTCCTCACCAATCACACATTAACAGTTCCCATTGAATGCCAGATAACATACAGTACATAGCCAGAAGCTTTTGTTTTGGCCAAAAGATTTTTTAAGCCGCCACCACAACAAGGTAAACTTCTGTCAGATCCCTACTCTAAACTATTACATTTTTCAAATAGTCAATACTTTCTTTAGGTATATTTTTTGTTTATTTTTATTTAAAGGAATGTGTCACATACATTTTTTTAAATGACCAATAATACCACATACAAGTGACAAATGCCATCACACCATGGCCAGACAAAATATTACCACCACACTGAATAATACCACATACAAGGCACAAACACTGCCACACCATAACCAGACCACATAGTGACCAAATAATACCACATACAAGGAACACATACCGCCACACCATAACCAGATCACATATTACCACCACATAGTGACCGAATAATACCACATACAAGGGACAAATACACCACACCATATTTTGCCACCAAATAGTGACTGAATAATATTACATACAAGGAACAAATACTGCCACACCATGACAAGATCACATATTACCACCACATAGTGACTGAATAATACCACATACAAGGGACAAATCCCACCACACCATGACCAGATCACATATTACCACCATATAGGGACTGAATACTGCAATACTGATCATTAATTTAAAAAAAAAAAACACAATACTAATATTAGTATGAGTGTCATTATACAGGAGCTCTGTACATAATTTAAAGTATAAATGTACAAGCAATACATAGACTCACCAGTGACTTTATACACAGGAGCTCTGTATATAGTGCCAGTGTACAGGTAACGTAGGGATCACCAGTGATATTATGCACAGGAGCTCTGTATATAGTGTACAGGTAATACAGTGATCACGGTGATATTATACACATGAGAACTGTATATAGTGTCACTTCTCACGAGCTCTGTACACAGTATTTAGTATCAGAGTACAGGTAACACACTGATGTCTCCTGATACAGGTAACACACAGGACTCCAGCGCTGCAAAGCAACAGTGCTAACCACTGCGCCACAGCAGCTAAGAGCACAAGCTAGGAGAGAATCTCCTAAATCCTAAAGCTACAAAAGGATAAAGGACCTCCTGAAGAACTTAAGACGCAGGGTAGAACCTAAGGGTAGGGGGTCCACCAGCACCAATTTCACCAGGATGTGCGCCCTTGCATGCACATTCAGGTGAAATGTACTGCGGTGCACAAGCCCACTGGGTCCCTGCATTGTAATGCACAACATCGGCCAATCAGAAGCCGGCGGCTGACTTGCAAGTGACACGTGGCGTATGGTAGTGACGTCATGTGCTGCCTATGCCAACACCTTGAAGTCAGATGCGAGCTGCAAACAGGACACCGCGTGGTATGGGGCAGGGGAAGGCGAGTATAATCATTTCTTTCCATTTAAAATGTGATAGAAGAATAGAAGGTGCCCCTGGATGGGGGACATTATGCAGGAAGGTGCCCAGGATGGGGGACATTATGCAGGAAGGTGCCCAGGATGGGGGACATTATACAGGAAGGTGCCCAGGATGGGGGACATTATACAGGAAGGTGCCCAGGATGGGGGACATTATACAGGAAGGTGCCCTGGATGGGGGACATTATACAGGAAGGTGCCCAGGATGGGGGACATTATACAGGAAGGTGCCCAGGATGAGGGACATTATACAGGAAGGTTCCCAGAATGGGGGACATTATAGCATGGGGCCCAGGATGGGGGACATTATACAGGAAGGTGCTGAGGATGGGGGACATTATACAGGAAGGTGCCCAGGATGGGGGACATTATACAGGAAGGTGCCCAGGATGAGGGACATTATACAGGAAGGTTCCCAGAATGGGGGACATTATAGCATGGGGTCCAGGATGGGGGACATTATACAGGAAGGTGCTGAGGATGGGGGACATTATACAGGAAGGTTCCAGGAAGGGGGATATTATAGCATGGGGCCCAGGAAGGGGAACATTATAGCATGGGCATGGCTGCCACCAGGAATTTTAGGGCCCCACACTGCCAAAATTTTCAGGACCCCTTGAGACCCAGGCACCACCCCAGCTCTGCTTCTTGAACAGTCCCAACGCCCACTCTTGGAAAAACTCCACTTCTGCACCACGTCCTCACCAATCACACATTAACAGTTCCCATTGAATGCCAGATAACATACAGTACATAGCCAGAAGCTTTTGTTTTGGCCAAAAGATTTTTTAAGCCGCCACCACAACAAGGTAAACTTCTGTCAGATCCCTACTCTAAACTATTACATTTTTCAAATAGTCAATACTTTCTTTAGGTATATTTTTTGTTTATTTTTATTTAACCCCTTAAGCCCCGAGGGTGGTTTGCACGTTAATGACCGGGCCAATTTTTACAATTCTGACCACTGTCCCTTTATGAGGTTATAACTCTGGAACGCTTCAACGGATCTTGGCGATTCTGACATTGTTTTCTCGTGACATATTGTACTTCATTTTAGTGGTAACATTTATTCGCTATATCTTGCGTTTATTTGTGAAAAAACCGGAAATTTGGCGAAAATTTAGAAAATTTCGCAATTTTCCAACTTTAAATTTTTATGCCCTTAAATCACAGAGATATGTCACGCAAAATACTTAATAAGTAACATTTCCCACATGTCTACTTTACATCAGCACAATTTTGGAACCAAAATTTTTTTTTGTTAGGGAGTTATAAGGGTTAAAACTTGACCAGCAATTTCTCATTTTTACAACACCATTTTTTTTTAGGGACCACATCTCATTTGAAGTCATTTTGAGGGGTCTATATGATAGAAAATACCCAAGTGTGACACCATTCTAAAAACTGCACCCCTCAAGGTGCTCAAAACCACATTCAAGAAGTTTATTAACCCTTCAGGGGTTTCACAGGAATTTTTGGAATGTTTAAATAAAAATGAATATTTAACTTTTTTTCACACAAAATTTATTTCAGCTCCAATTTGTTTTACTTTACCAAGGGTAACAGGATAAAATGGATGCCAAACGTTGTTGTACAATCTGTACTGAGTATGCTGATACCCCATATGTGGGGGTAAACCACTATTTGGGCGCATGGCAGAGCTCGGAAGGAAAGGAGCGCCATTTGACTTTTCAATGCAAAATTGACAGGAATTGAGATGGGACGCCATGTTGCGTTTGGAGAGCCCCTCATGTGCCTAAACATTGAAACCCCCCACAAGTGACACCATTTTGGAAAGGAGACACCCTAAGGAACTTATCTAGATGTGTGGTGACCACTTTGACCCACCAATTGCTTCACAGAAGTTTATAATGCAGAGCCATAAAAATAAAAAATCATATTTTTTCACAAAAATGATCTTTTCGCCCCCAATTTTTTATTTTCCCAAGAGTAAGAGAAGAAATTGGACCTCAAAAATTGTTGTCCAATTTGTCCTGAGTACGCTGATACCCCATATATGGGTGTAAACCATTGTTTGGGCGTATGGCAGAGCTCGGAAGGGAAGGAGCGCCATTTTACTTTTCAATGCAAAATTGACTGGAATTGAGATTGGGTGCCATGTTGCGTTTGGAGAGCCCCTGATGTGCCTAAACATTGAAATCCCCACAAGTGACACCATTTTGGAAAGTAGACCCCTTAAGGAACTTATCTAGAGGTGTGGTGAGCACTTTGACCCAACAAGTGCTTCACAGAAGTTTATAATGCAGAGCCGTAAAAATAAAAAATCTTATTTTTTCACAAAAATGATCTTTTCGCCCCCAATTTTTTATTTTCCCAAGGGTAAGAGAAGAAATTAGACCACAAAAGTTGTTGTGCAATTTGTCCTGAGTGCGATGATACCCCATATGTGGGGGTAAACCACTTTTTGGGCGCATAGCAGAGCTCGGAAGGGAAGGAGCGCCATTTGACTTTTCAATGCAAAATTGACTGGAATTAAGATGGGACGCCATGTTGGTTTGGAGAGCCCCTGATGTGCCTAAACATTAAAACCCCCCACAAGTGACACCATTTTGGAAACTAGACCCCCTAAGGAACTTATCTAGATGTGTTTTGAGAGCTTTGAACCCCCAAGTGTTTCACTACAGTTTATAACGCAGAGCCGTTAAAATAATTTTTTTTTTTTTTGCAAAAATTATTTTTTAGCCCCCAGTTTTGTATTTTCACAAGGGTAACAGAATAAATTGGACCCCAAAAGTTGTTGTCCAATTTGTCCTGAGTACGCTGATACCCCATATGTGGGGGGGAACCACTGTTTGGGCGCATGGCAGAGCTCGGAAGGGAAGGAGCGCCATTTGGAATGCAGACTTAGATGGATTGGTCTGCAGGAGTCACGTTGCATTTGCAGAGCCCCTGATGTACCCAAACAGTACAAACCCCCCACAAGTGACCCCATATTAGAAACTAGATCTCCCAAGGAACTTATCTAGATGTGTTGTGAGAACTTTGAACCCCCAAGTGTTTCACTACAGTTTATAACGCAGAGCCGTGAAAATAAAAATTCTTTTTTTTTTCACAAAAATGATTTTTTAGCCCCCAGTTTTGTATTTTCACAAGGGTAACAGAATAAATTGGACCCCAAAAGTTGTTGTCCAATTTGTCCTGAGTATGCTGATACCCCATATGTGGGGGGGAACCACTGTTTGGGCGCATGGCAGAGCTCGGAAGGGAAGGAGCGCCATTTGGAATGCAGACTTAGATGGATTGGTCTGCAGGAGTCACGTTGCATTTGCAGAGCCCCTGATGTACCCAAACAGTACAAACCCCCCACAAGTGACCCCATATTAGAAACTAGACCTCCCAAGGAACTTATCTAGATGTGTTGTGAGAACTTTGAACCCCTAAGTGTTTCACTACAGTTTATAACGCAGAGCCGTGAAAATAAAAATTCTTTTTTTTTTCACAAAAATGATTTTTTTAGCCCCCAGCTTTGTATTTTTACAAGGGTAACAGAATAAATTGGACCCCAAAAGTTGTTGTCCAATTTGTCCTGAGTACGCTGATACCCCATATGTGGGGGGGAACCACTGTTTGGGCGCATGGCAGAGCTCGGAAGGGAAGGAGCGCCATTTAGAATGCAGACTTAGATGGATTGGTCTGCAGGCGTCACGTTGCATTTGCAGAGCCCCTGATGTACCCAAACAGTACAAACCCCCCACAAGTGACCTCATATTGGAAACTAGACCTCCCACGGAACTTATCTAGATGTGTTGTGAAAACTTTGAACCCCCAAGTGTTTCACTACAGTTTACAACGCAGAGCCGTGAAAATAAAAAATCCTTTTTTTTCCCACAAAAATGATTTTTAGCCCCCCAAATTTTTATTTTCCCAAGGATAACAAGAGAACTTGGACCCAAAAAGTTGTTGTCCAATTTGTCTCGAGTACGATGATACCCCATATGTTGGGGTAAACCCCTGTTTGGGCGCACGGGAGAGCTCGGAAGTGAAGGAGCACTGTTTTACTTTTTCAATGCAGAATTGGCTGGAATTGAGATCGGACGCCATGTCGCGTTTGGAGAGCCCCTGATGTGCCTAAACAGTGGAAACCCCCAATTATAAATGAAACCCTAATCCAAACGCACCCCTAACCCTAATCCCAACTGTAACCCTAACCACACACCTAACCCTGACACACCCCTAATTCTAATCCCAACCCTAATCCCAACCGTAAATGTAATCCAAGCCCTAACCCTAGCCCTAACCCTAATGGGAAAATGGAAATAAATACATTTTTTTTAATTTTATTATTTTTCCCTAAGGCTAGGTTCACATTGCATTAGGGAAATCCGTTTAGCACTAGCGGATTGCGCTAACGCAATGTCTTTTTAGGTGTCGTGTTTAGTGGTCGCGTTAACGTCCCCGCTCTGGAAGATCGGGGATCGGACCTCGGGCGCGCCGCGGACGCTGCAAGCAGCGTCCGAGGCGCGCCACAAAAGAACAGCACCTTGCTAGCGCGAGCCGAAAATGGCACGCTCTAGCGATGCGCTACACCCGAAAATCACATTGCTGTCAATAGGTGTGCTAACGGACCCGTTGCACGGCGTTAATTGTGACATTTTCGCCGTGCAACGCTGTCCGTTAGCGTTAACCCATTAATGCAATGTGAACCTAGCCTAACTAAGGGGGTGATGAAGGGGGGTTTGATTTACTTTTATAGCGTTTTTTATATCGGATTTTTATGATTGGCAGCCGTCACACACTAAAAGACGCTTTTTATAGCAAAAAAGTTTTTGCGTCTCCACATTTTGAGACCTATAATTTTTCCACATTTTGGTCCACAGAGTCATGTGAGGTCTTGTTTTTTGCGGGACGAGTTGACGTTTTTATCGGTTACATTTTCGGACACGTGACAGTTTTTGATCGCTTTTTATTCCGATTTTTTGTGAGGCAGAATGACCAAAAACCAGCTATTCATGAATTTCTTTTGGGGGAGGCGTTTATACCGTTCCGCGTTTGGTAAAATTGATGAAGCAGTTTTATTCTTCGGGTCAGTACGATTACAGTGATACCTCATTTATATCATTTTTTTTATGTTTTGGCGCTTTTATACGATAAAAGCTATTTTATAGAAAAAATAATTATTTTGGCATCGCTTTATTCTGAGGACTATAACTTTTTTATTTTTTTGGTTATGATGCTATATGGTGGCTCGTTTTTTGCGGGACAAGATGACGTTTTCAGCGGTACCATGGTTATTTATATACGTCTTTTTGATCGCGTGTTATTCCACTTTTTGTTCAGCGTTATGATAATAAAGCGTAGTTTTTTGGCTCGTTTTTTTTTTTTTCTTACGGTGTTCACTGAAGGGGTTAACTAGTGGGCCTGTTTTATAGGTCGGGTCGTTACGGACGCTGCGATACTAAATATGTGTACTTTTATTGTTTTTTTTTTAGATAAAGAAATGTATTTATGGGAATAATATTTTTTTTTTTCTTCTTTATTTAGGAATTTTTTTTATTTTTTTTTTTTACACGTGTGGAATTTTTTTTTTTTTACTTTTTCACTTTGTCCCAGGGGGGACATTACAGATCACCGATCTGACAGTGTGCACAGCACTCTGTCAGATCGGTGATCTGACATACAGCCGGGCAGGATTAGAGCTGCAGCTGCAGCCT
Source organism: Ranitomeya imitator (assembly GCF_032444005.1). NCBI lineage: Eukaryota > Metazoa > Chordata > Amphibia > Anura > Dendrobatidae > Ranitomeya > Ranitomeya imitator. The sequence continues at coordinate 493,944,745 of NC_091286.1, read as the reverse complement.
GATCCTGACCCGGAAGTGCTCCCTGCAGGACCCGGATGCAGCCCCGCGGCCATTTTGGATCCGGGGACAGCAGGGAGAAGACGCTCGGTACACGGTGAGTACATCACCGTGTACCGATCGTCTCAGGGAAGCCCGCAGGGAGCCCCCTCCCTGCGCGATGCTTCCCTGCACCGCCGGCACACCGCGATCATCTTTGATCGCGGTGTGCCGGGGGTTAATGTGCCGGGAGCAGTCCGTGACCACTCCTGGCACATAGTGCCGGATGTCAGCTGCGATAGGCAGCTGACACCCGGCCGCGATCGGCCGCGCTCCCCCCGTGAGCGCGGCCGATCGCATATGACGTACTATCCCGTCACTGGGAATTAAGTCCCAGGTCACCTGGACGGGATAGTACGTCATATGGGATTAAGGGGTTAAAGGAATGTGTCACATACATTTTTTTAAATGACCAATAATACCACATACAAGTGACAAATGCCATCACACCATGGCCAGACAAAATATTACCACCACACTGAATAATACCACATACAAGGCACAAACACTGCCACACCATAACCAGACCACATAGTGACCAAATAATACCACATACAAGGAACACATACCGCCACACCATAACCAGATCACATATTACCACCACATAGTGACCGAATAATACCACATACAAGGGACAAATACACCACACCATATTTTGCCACCAAATAGTGACTGAATAATATTACATACAAGGAACAAATACTGCCACACCATGACAAGATCACATATTACCACCACATAGTGACCGAATAATACCACATACAAGGGACAAATCCCACCACACCATGACCAGATCACATATTACCACCATATAGGGACTGAATACTGCAATACTGATCATTAATTAAAAAAAAAAAACCACAATACTAATATTAGTATGAGTGTCATTATACAGGAGCTCTGTACATAATTTAAAGTATAAATGTACAAGCAATACATAGACTCACCAGTGACTTTATACACAGGAGCTCTGTATATAGTGCCAGTGTACAGGTAACGTAGGGATCACCAGTGATATTATACACAGGAGCTCTGTATATAGTGTACAGGTAATACAGTGATCACGGTGATATTATATACATGAGAACTGTATATAGTGTCACTTCTCACGAGCTCTGTACACAGTATTTAGTGTCAGAGTACAGGTAACACACTGATGTCTCCTGTTGAAGTCCTTAATCTTTGCTTTTCTTTTTCATCCAGCACAGACCGCCATCACTTCATCCAGCCAGGACTCGTCTCTGCATAAAACAACACAGTTACCTAAAGCTTCCAGAGCACATTCCCCACTTTTTCCCTTTCTTCTACACTACACAGCTGAATACAGACATGCACCCACCATTAATATATAGTTATTATGCAACCAACCACATATAAATTGTAATCCACAACTGTGCCCCCACCAACTATAAATAGCCACTTTCCCCATCTAATACAGTATATAAATTAAATCACACCTGTACTCTTTCCCCCAAATCAATACCAGGTTACACTTCTGCATCCTCAACTCCCCCACTATGTACCTCCTGCTTCCCCAATTTATTATATTTACATGCCCCTTTCGCCCCAATTCATTGTCATGTCTCCTCTCTCCCATCCCCACCCTCTATTCATTATTAACTGCTCTCCCCCACATTCAATACATTATTTACTTTCCCCCACTCCCAATTCATTATCATTTGTTGTCCCCCAACCTCAATTCATCATTTACGGTCCCCCATCCCCCAGTCTCAATACATCATCATTTACTACCCCACCATCAAAATTCATCATTATTTGCTCTACCCCCCAGCCCCACCAAGTCATCATGTGCTCTCCCCACCCTCACTTCATCATTTGCAGCCCCCACTTCATTATTTGTAGTCCCACTCACCCATTTAATTCATTTTAGAAAGAAAAAAATACATATATTTTTCATATTTACCTTACTGATGATCCCTTGTAGGCGCCATTCTGCTTCTGTTGTCCTGGCAACGTCCAGTGGGTGAGGAGAAGCACATGAGGGGGGGCCTGGACTGGGTTACCGGGCCCTATAAAGCTGTAAGGGCAGTAATGCCCTGATGGCAGCCCTGAGCATGGGGCCCAGGATGGGGGACATTATACCAGAATGGAGGGTATTATTCAAGGTTTGGGGAGATTATTACAAGAAGGATACAGGATGGGGGATGTTATTACATGGGGGGAAACACATATGTCTCTACAGGATCTAGAACGTTACAAGTTCCCATACATCTGACCCCAACATGCAGATGGAGGCCCAGGTCCAAATTTTGCACCTGGGCCCATTGGACTCTAGTTACACCACTGCTGGAACGTCTGCCTGAATGGCAGAGACAGTCTGCAATCAGTTCTGAAACGTAGGGAATCATCAGCTGTTCACAGCTGAAGAGCAGGGACCAAGCAATATACTCAGAGATGTCCACACACAAGACAAGGTTAGTGAATCAAGGCCTGAAGAAAAGTGAAGTTTACAGCAAAAAGACAAAATAAGCAGTAGTAGCTCCGCTATACCACAACCTTAAGGAGAGTGCAGGAGACAACACAGCTATAAAAAGGATTCTTCAAACTTAGGATCAGTTAAAGCTAATAATAAACGCAAAGGATCTGCTTCACGTAAAGATTCAAAGAAGCAGGACCAATAATGGATCTGATACAGACCAAGAACCTTGCCTTCCAATCAGTCCCGATAAGCAACATCCCAGATGGGATTGTGATTACTCGCTTTCACAGCCCAAACTACAATTAATCCTCTTTTAAACAAAGCTTACGATCAGCCTGATTTCGAAAATTACATAAGAGAGCTAATTACCGCCCTAAAAACCTCAATGCAAAGTGATATCAACAAACAATTTAGTGACATGCAATCCGCTATGGAAAATATAGCCTACAGAATGCAATGCACCGAAAGTGAGCTGCTGGATCTCTCACACGCAAACAGAATTACCAAAGAACACAACACATTAAAGGGGTTGTCCACTACTAGGACAACCCCTTCTTAAACTAAATGTTCGGCCCTGATAAAATAATAAATCCTATACTCACTACTGTGCTGGCGCTGTTCCCGCAGTGTCACCACTCCCCAGGGCTGTGATGCGGTGCTGTGACACGTGACGCTAGCCCCTAATAAGCTGTGGCGTCACTGTCTCCGCCTTTGAACATGAGGAGGAAGCCAGGGATCCGTTGCAGCTCATCCTGAACTTCGTCTTGATGTTCAGTTTGTCCGAAGGCGGAGACAGTGACTCCAGAGCTGATTAGGTATAGCGTCACGTGTCACAACACCGCATCACAGCCAAGGGATTGCGAGTGCCGACACCGCTGGAATGGCGCTGGCCCGGGAGGTGAGTATAGACTTTATTATTTTATCGAGGCCGAACATTTAGTGTAAGAAGGGATTGTCCACTACTTTAAATGAGGCAGTGTGAGCATTGTTGGGCCCTCCATGCATGTGTTGTGACTGACTGCAGAGCCGAACAGCTGATCAGCCGGCGCGCTCCATGTATCCGCTGTAGCCTGTTGGGTAAGCACTCTAGCTTTCCGAATAAGCAAGGACCTGATCAAATTCGCTTATCTCTGCTCCCTAATCATCCCCCTGATCCCACTGCCCTGCACTTCATGTTGTCCCCTAATCAAATTAACTTTTTAAATTGAATTAATTTTTATTGTTTGCCATTTTTTATTTCTTTAAATTTACTAAATTCAGGTCGCTTGTCTGCGGTTAGTGAATTTTATGTTCAAATTCAAAAAAAAAATTACTAGTGTGTTGGATTACATAGTTACATAGTTATTAAGGTTGAAGGAAGACTATATGTCCATCTAGTTCAACCCATAGCCTAACCTAACATGCCCTAACATGTTGATCCAGAGGAAGGCAAAAAAAAACCATGTGGCAAAAAGTAAGCACCACATTGGGGAAAAAAATTCCTTCCCGACTCCACATACGGCAATCAGACTAGTTCCCTGGATCAACGCCCTATCAAGGAATCTAGTATATATAACCTGTAACATTATACTTTCAAGAAAGGCATCCAGTCCCCTCTTAAATTTAAGTAATGAATCACTCATTACAACATCATACGGCAGAGAGTTCCATAGTCTCACTGCTCTTACAGTAAAGAACCCGCGTCTGTTATTATGCTTAAACCTTCTTTCCTCCAAACGCAGAGGATGCCCCCTTGTCCCTGTCTCAGGTCTATGATTAAAAAGATCATCAGAAAGGTCTTTGTTCTGTCCCCTCATATATTTATACATTAAAATAAGATCACCCCTTAGCCTTCGTTTTTCCAAACTAAATAGCCCCAAGTGTAATAACCTATCCTGGTATTGCAGACCCCCCAGTCCTCTAATAACCTTGGTCGCTCTTCTCTACACCCGCTCCAGTTCAGCTATGTCTTTCTTATACACCGGAGACCAGAACAATGCACAGTATTCTAAGTGTGGTCGAACAAGTGACTTGTATAGAGGTAAAATTATGTTCTCCTCATGAGCATCTATGCCTCTTTTAATGCATCCCATTATTTTATTTGCCTTAGTAGCAGCTGCCTGACACTGGCCACTGAATATGAGTTTGTCATCCACCCATACACCCAGGTCTTTTTCATTGACGGTTTTGCCCAGAGTTTTAGAATTAAGCACATAGTTATACATCTTATTACTTCTACCCAAGTGCATGACCTTACATTTATCCCCATTAAAGCTCATTTGCCATTTATCAGCCCAAGGTTATTCCTCTTCAGTTACTCCAGCATAGCATCCCTTAAGCTTACTGGCCTATAATTTCCGAGTTCAGTTTTTGTCCCCTTTTTGAATATTGGCACCACATTTGCTATACGCCAGTCCTGTGGCACAGACCCTGTTATTATGAACTCTTTAAAGATTAAAAATAATGGTCTATCAATGACTGTACTTAATTCCTGCAGTACTCGAGGGTGTATCCCATCCGGGCCCGGAGATTTGTCAATTTTATTGATTTTTACTTCCTGCTGGGTTAAGCAGGTGACACTCAATGTGGAATTTTTACTATCACTGATCATATTGTCTGCCATGGAATTTTCTTGTGTAAATACTGATGAAAAAAAAGTCATTTAGCATATTGGCTTTTTCCTCATCCTCATCCACCATTTCACCCAGACTATTTTTAAGGGGGCCAACACTATCATTTTTTAGTTTCTTACTATTTACATAGTTAAAGGATATTTGGGGATTATTTTTACTCTCTATGGCATTTAGTTTCTTACTATTTACATAGTTAAATAATATTTTGGGATTATTTTTACTCTCTATGGCAGTGAGTCTCTCTGTCTCAATCTTTGCTGCCTTGATTTGCTTTTTACAGAATTTGATGCTCCATGCTCCATACAAAATACGCCCCATATAATGCTCCATTGTGTTCATGATGGGCCCCATAAGATGCTCCATATTAAAATATGCCCCATATAATTCTGCACAAATGCTGATTATGGCCCCATAAGATGCTCCATACAGACATTTGCCCCATACAATGCTGCACAAATGCTGATTATAGCCCCATAAGATGCTCCATAGACACATTTGCCTCGTATAATGCTCCACAAATGCTGATTATGGCCCCATAAGATGCTCCATAGACACATTTGCCTCATATGCTATTGCTGTGATTAAAAAAAAAATCACATACCTCTCGTCACTCAGGCCCCCGACACTTGCTATAGTCCACCGCTGGGCGCCGCTCTGTCTTCCTCATCACTGACATTCAGGCAGAGGGCAGTGCGCACACTATTCGTGTCATCTCGCCCTCTGACCTGAGCGTCACTGCAGAGGAAGACGGAGTGGCGCCCAGCTGTGGGACAGGTGAATATCGCACAATGCCCCCATACTCACCTGCTCCTGGCGCGGTCCCTGCACATCCCTGGTTCTCCGGGCGCCGGCAGCTTCTTCCTGTGTGGAGCGGTCACATGGTACCGCTCATTACAGTAATGAATATGTGACTCTACCCCTATGGGAGTGGAGTTGGGTCCATATTCATTACTGTTTTGATCAGTACCACGTGACCGCTCAACGCTGGAAGAAGCTGTCAGCGCCCGGAGAACCAGGGACGTGCAGGGACTGCGCCAGGAGCAGGTGAGTATGATTAGACAGCTGCCGCTCCCCCTCCCCTGCCGACCCCTAGGAATGACTCGAGTATAAGCCGAGAGGGGCAATTTCAGTGTCAGATCTTTTGGAACTCCTAAAGTGAACCTGCAGAACCACGACAACGAACCTCCCAAGGGTGAGCTGGCCTGGTGGATCACCCCCAATACAGGGAGTGTTAGGGGCAGGCCCGAGGGAGACTATTGCCGCAGAAGCTGATACCCGGGGACAGGAAGTAGGAGCGGAAAAGGCACAGGACTGGCAATAATGGAGACACAGGACAGGCTGGCAATGACTGAGACTAAGAATAGGCAGGATATGGCAGATGCCCAGGACAAACTGGATATGGCGGAAACACAGGACAGGCAGGGTATGGCGGAAACACAGGACAGGCAGGTTATGGCGAATGCCCAGGACAGACTGGATATGGCGGACACCCAGGACGGACTGGATATGGCGGAAACACCAGATAGGCAGGGTATGGCGGAAACACAGGACAGGCGGGGTATTGTGGAAACACAAGACAGGCAGGGTATGACGGATGCACAGACAGAGCAAGGTATGGTAGATGCACAGGACAGAGCAAGGTATGGCGGACGCACAGGACAGAGCAAGGTATGGCGGACGCACAGGACAGAGCAAGGTATGGCGGACGCACAGGAGAGAGCAAGGTATGGCGGACGCACAGGATAGAGCAAGGTATTGCGGACGCACAGGACAGAGCAAGGTATGGCGGATGCACAGGACAGAGCAAGGTAAAGAGGGACCTGGGTCAAATGAGGACAAATGACAATCAGGCATGGAGCAGAGGAAGAAGTTACCTTAAATAGACCGAGTGCTGCAGAACGTCCAGGTCAAGATCCTCCAGAATCATAGAGTGGAGGAACAGAGCGTCTGCAGACCAGAGAGAGGAAGTGCACGTGCGCAGTGAGAGGCGCGCACGCGCACCCGACAAGAGCCAGGGACCGGCGGCGAGTCAGGAGACGAGACCGGAAGTCGTGTGCACACCGCTGGAGCGCGCCGGGACGGGTAAGTATGTCGGCGAGCAGAGTGAGGGCACGAGCGACAACAGGTGGCGCCGTGACATTCAGCCTAAAAATTCTCTGAAATTCTCAGCTTATACTCGAGTATATACAGTATTCGTTGAACAAATTTAAACTTCTCTATCTGATACTGCCTGGAAGGCCAGGATCACACACAGCGAGATACGTCCGAGTCTCGCAGGTTAAAACCAAGCTCTGGCACCGGCACTCCGGAGCGGAGCATGTGGCCGCATAGCAATACATGGAGCTGCACGCTTCGCTCCAGAGTGCCGGTGCCAGAGCTTGTTTTTAACCTGCGAGACTCGGCCGTATCTCGCTGTAGTGTGACTCCGGCCGAATACTGAAACTGGTGAGGCTTCTACATTTACCTTGTTTCAATGCACCTGAAGGAATGACTAGAAAATATTGTTCGGGATACACCAAAAAGTTGATGAATAGGTGCCAATTCCTGCTGGTGAAGCTCAGCTGCTGTAGAACGGACAAAGAAAAAAATTCCAGAATTTCCCTCCATAAAATTAAATCTTTTTATTAGAAATTAATTTTAAAACAGGAGGATTCATCATGAGGATAAAACCTTATGTGTTTCTGGACTATACTACGCCCTTAGGCTGGTTTCACATTTGCGGTTGTGTCTGAAGCATTTCTGACGCATACGTCCGCATGCGTCTTGATTTCCTATCTTTAACATTGTAGGTGCACGCGTTTGCATGCGTTCGCCCGTGTTTGCTTACGCATGCGTTTTTTCGTGTTGTGGCTGGGCACGGATGACGCACCATGTTAGAATTTTTTGGGTGTCACATTTCCGCCACCATACGCATGCAGACGCAGAAGGAGTGTGTCAAAACCTCATTACAGTCTATGGGAATGCATAGGAACAGAAGGACATTCGTTCGCTTGCGTTTGCACAAGGGTCTACATATAGAAATCCCATGAGCCACGCCCATTGGGCATGGCTTGTGTCAAGGAAATTCTCCTTGAAAAATCTTTTCATAACAAACGCATGAGCATAAACAATGCGAACGCATGCAAAAACGCATGCAAACGTTGCGTTTTTATATCCGTCATGCGTAAGTTGATGCAGATAAAAAATGCAGCGTTGTCATGCGTTTGCAGTTGCGTATGAAACGCGGACTCAACTGCAAATGTGAACTTAGCCTTAGTCATTCGACTGACTACGACTAGGGTGTGACCTCACCGCTAGTCACTGATGCTGCTCTCACAGCAACTCATTCATCAGTGGTTCTCAGCCTGGACGTTCGCATCTTTGCCCTCTTCCAGGTTGAAAACTGTTTATCCACCAGACATGGATTACGGCATGGGACAGAACGATGGAGAGGTGAGGGATATTGTTTTTTGTTTATGTTTTATTACAGGAGACGAGGGATTCAGTGGAATTAGGCAGAGATTAGGAATTAGGTGAGTATAACTGTGTTTGTTATTTTTAAATAAACAAGTGTTTTGTTTTATTTCAAATAAGGCTATTCTGGCTGTGTCTTTATTTAACATTTAACTATAGTATTAGTAATGGATAAGTGTCTTATAGACGCCTCTCCATTTCTAATCCGTGGGCTTGATGTCACCTGACTATACAAAGGTGACATCAACCCCACAAGTATCCTCACTTGCCACCACTATAGGGCAATTGGGAAGAGCTAGGCAATACGCCAGAATGGGCGCATCTAATAGATGTGCCTTCTCTGGGCAGCTACAGGCTGCTATTTTTGGGCTGGGGGTGCAATATCCATGGCCCCTTACCAGCCTGAGAATACCAGCTATCTTCTTTAGCTTGGCTGGTTGTCAAATTATTTAAATAACTAAAAATGTCTGATAACCTGTCTGGTTATCAAAAATACAGGAGAACCCACGTTGTTTTTTAAAAAAATTATTTTGCAGCGCAGGAGCCGGCTGATTAATTCTCCGATTAGCCACTCTTGTTCTCACTGTTATTAGCAGCAGCAGGCGTCAGCTGATGGGAGCAGTAGTCCCATAAGTTGACACCAGTGACCAGAGGTAAATTTTATACCTCTCATCACAGCTACAGGCTCACAGGAACCACGGCTGTCTGACCAGCGGTCATGATTTGACCGCAAATCAGAAGCAGTGTTTGCCGCGCTGTCATGCACATGACAGCGCAACAAGAACCTGGTGTTCGGGGGTCCAAACCTGAAAAGTAACATGGGCTTCCTGGTGAAGTCAGTGTTCAGTGTCAGTGCCCGAACATTAGGTGTTCGGTACGGACACCGAACTTTACTGTTTGGGTTCGCTCATCTCTATTTAAGACTATTGTACTATTGTATATCCCTTTTCACACAGAATAAATGGCACTCTAATAAATAATAATAAAATTGCTGTGTAGGGAACAAAGTGAGGGAACTCTGACTGTGAGGCATTTAGAGCAGCACTTTTACTATCTTGGCCTAAAGGGGGCACTACATCTGTGTGCAGAACAAAAGAGGGTATTATTTCCATATGGAGAACTGTGTGGGGCACCTACAAATCACCAAATCCTACTGTACAATATGCACTTATATACGAGCACCTGTGTAGAACAGTCCTCTATCAGTATATGGTAACTTTATTATTCAGACACTGTGGTGGTAATATGTGATCATTGTGTGGCATTACTAACTTGTATTGCTGTTTTGTTGGAAATGTTGTAGATTGGTGTGCTGGATTTGGCTCAGTAACTCTATGATCATAATATTTGTCCCTTGCTTATCCCCTTAACGGTGGTTGTTAACCCATTAATCCCATATGACGTACTATCCCGTCGAGGTGACCCGGGACTTAATTCCCAGGAATGGGATAGTTCATCATAGGAGATCGGAAGCGCTCACAGGGGGAGCGCGGCTGGGTGTCAGCTGATTATTACAGCTGACATCCGGCACTATGTGCCAGGAGTGGTCACGAACTGCTCCCAGCACCTTAACCCCCGAAACACTGCAATCAAACATGATCGCAGCGTTCCGGCAGCATAGGGAAGCATCGCGCAGGGAGGGGGCTCCCTGCGTGCCTCTCTGAGACCCCCGGAACAACGCGATGGGATCACGTTGTTCCAAGCGTCTCCTCGCCTGCAGGCCCCGGATCCAAAATGGCCACGGGGCTCCTTCCGGGTCCTGCAGGGAGATGGCTTGCAAGCCTCCTGCACTGCCTGTCAGATTGCTGATCTGACACAGGGCTTTGCAAAGTCAGATCAGCGATCTGACACTATAGCCTGATGTGCCACCCTGGGACAAAGTGCAAAAAATATATATTTACATGTGTAAAAAAAAAATATTGTTCCAATAAATACATTTCTTTATTTAAATTAAAAAAAACAATAAAAGTACACATATTTAGTATCACGTCTGTAACGACCCAACCTATAAAACTGGCCCACTAGTTAACCCCTTCAGTGCACACCATAAAAAAAAACAAGGCAAAAAACAACGCTTTATTATCATACCGCCGAACAAAAAGTGGAATAACACGCGATCAAAAAGACGGATATAAATAACCATGGTACCGCTGAAAACGCCATCTTGTTCCGCAAAAAAACGAGCCGCGATACAGCATCATCAGTGAGAAAATAAAAAAGTTATAGTCCTCAGAATACAGCGATGCAAAAATAATTATTTTTTATATAAAATAGTATATATAAAATATATAAAAGCTCCAAAACATTAAAAAATTATATAATTGAGGTATTGTTGTAATCATACCTGAAGAATAAAACTGCTTTATCGATTTTACCAAACGCGGAACGGTATAACCTGCCCCCCCCAAAAAGAAATTCATGAATTGCTGGTTTTTGGTCATTCTGCCTCACAAAAATCGGAATAAAAAGTGATCAAAAAAAGACACATGCCCGGAAATGGTACCAATACAAACGTCAACTCGTCCCACAAAAAACAAGACCCCAAATGACTCTGTGGACCAAAATATGGAATAATTATAGTTCTCAAAATGTGGAGATAACGATATTGTTAACGATATCGTTGCAACGTCACACTTTTTGTGACGTAGCAACGATCCCGCTAACGATATCTTTATGTGTGACAGCCAGGGCCGGACTGGCCATCGGGCCCTTTTGGCAAATGTCAGAAGGGCCGGTGCCAGTAGTGGGCCGCTGCACGCTGACTCACCCCCCCCTCACCAGCGCTGCCACATTCAACTATACCGGCATCTATGAAGCCGGTACAGTTGAATGCAATGATGGTGGAGAGAGCGTCTGCTGACACGCCCTCTCCCATCATTCTCCGCTCTGCCTCTGACACTGCAGGTGCACGCGCACTCACTGTGTGCCAGGCAGTGCAGCGGCAGCCGCCGAGACAGGAGCAGGGAGCAAAGCGGGCACAAAGAGAGGTGAATGTGCTTTTTTTTTACTGGACTGTGGTTCCATTCTCGGGGGGAGAGATGCGGGCTGTGCTGTATACTACTATGTGGGCTGTGCTGTATACTGCTAAGTGGGCTGTGCTGTATACTGCTATGTGGGCTGTGCTGTATACTGCTAAGTGGGCTGTGCTGTATACTGCTACGTGGGCTATGCTGTATACTGCTACGTGGGCTGTGCTGTATACTGCTACGTGGGCTGTGCTGTATACTGCTACGTGGGCTGTGCGGTATACTACTATGTGGGCTGTGCTGTATACTACTACGTGGGCTGTGCTGTATACTACTACGTGGGCTGTGCTGTATACTACTGTGTGGGCTGTGCTGTATACTACTGTGTGGGCTGTGCTGTATACTACTGTGTGGGCTGTGCTGTATACTACTACGTGGGCTGTGTTGTATATTACTACGTGGGCTGTGTTATCTGCTATGCGGGTTGTGCTATATACTATGCGGGTTGCACTATATACTATGCGGGCTTTGCTACATACTATGGGGTGGTATATTATATTCTATGGGGGAGGCCGTGTTATATACTATGTGGCTGTGTTATATACTATTGTGGGGGTATATTATATTCTATGGGGGAGGCTGTTATATTCTATGGGGGAGGCTATGTTATATACTATGGGGGGCTGCATTATATTCTATGGGGGCTGTATTAGATTTTATGAGGGATGATTACATCACACTCTTTGATGGGGCTGCATTATATTCTGTGGGGAGGTGGGCTGTATTATATTCTATTCGGGGCTACATTATATTCTATGGGGGGCTGTATTATATTTATATTCTTTGAGGGGTGATTGCATCATACTCTATGAGGGGGGCTGCATTATACTCTATGGGGTGGCTGCTTTATACTCTGGGGTGGCTGCATTATATTCTGTAGGGTGGTGGCTGCATTCTACTATATGTGGGCTGCATTATACTGTATCGAGGACTATGGGGAATACTTTATACTGTATGAAGAACTATGGGGTGCATTATACTATGGGAAGTGAATTGTACTACATGGATGACTATGGCGGGGCATTATACTATATGGAGCACTATGAGGAGTGTATTATGCTATATGGAGGACTAAGCAGTGTATTTTAATACATGGAGGACTATAGGGAGTGTATTATACTATATGGAAGACTGTGGTGCACATTATAATATATGGAGGACTATGGGGTGTATTTTACTAAACATGTAAAATGCTGCATATTCAGATTGTTTTTGCTGGAACAAAAATCATTGTTCTCAGCAGCACATTGCCGGCGTAAACTGTAGATGTGCTGCTGATAACATGATACTGTATGGTGATCTGTTAGTGATCTATTAGTGATTGTTCTGTCCCATCATCATTCCTCAGCTGGTGGAAAGAGGCCGGGAAACAAGCGTTGAACAACTTCAGTATTGTCGCATGTAAATACAACCGAAATCCTTTTGTGTGATGTGCAATATGTTAGCATTTGGGGCCCCATTTTAAACTTTGCCTAGGGCACCACTTTGCCTAAAACCGGCCCTGCCTACAAGTGTACAAAGATATTATACAGTCACCATGTGACAAGTGGGACTGTGTAACTTGAAATGCCAGGGCTGAATTTTACAAATGTAGGGGTAATGGTGTGCACTCGAGTCTGGGACACGGAGGTGCTGGTAAAACGGACCGTGTGGTCCAGGTCAGTCAAATATAGAAATATACCGCACACTCAATTCAGGTATGTTGCAAAAAAAAGGGAAGGTTTTGTGCCAAATTTATTCAAATATAGAATACAAAAAATTGCCACATTGAAAACGATAGAGAGAACCCAACGTTTCGACCCTCCCGGGTCTTATTCATGGGGTTGCTAGGAAAGTAGAAAAACAACAGTATAAACAATTTGTCTGAAAAACAGTAACATTATATACATAGGTGACAAAATGAAAATAAAAATAAAAAATAGCGCAAGTTAACAAAAGCAAAATAACACCAAAAGAAATATAAAAGATATAAAGAAACAGGCAGCCAGAGATCATGTGGGACTGGCAATAGGAAGCGACGGGAATCAGCATCTTTAGAAATGTTGAATAAGGTGAGATATACACATATTAAAGTAATAGTCATTTAAGTTACCTCAGATTCTTGTTATAGCTATATACAACAGTGGCAGTAGTAGAGGCAAACTAAGCGATCCCTTCCAGGTAAGACCTGTCATTATGATAAGATCTGTATTAGACTATAAGGGTATATAATATGTATGCAGAAAATCATGTTGGTATTTAGGAAAAAAGGCAACCTTGAGGGGTCATAAGTGTGTAAAACTAAGGAGAATGTATGAAGTAGGAGTTCCCATATAGGTGGTCCCGTTAGAGATAAGCTAGGAACCAAAAGGAAAGGTCCCATGGGGTATGTCACAGAATGTGGTAATAAAAGAAAAAGTCGTAGTAGCAATAAGAGGTCTGTTGTCTAAGTGTCGGGCCCATATAATGTGTCCATAATGTAAAAGGGAGGGATAGTAAAGGAGAGGGAGGGAGGAGGAAGCTCCAAATAAATACCTTCGTATAGGTATACCTGAATTGAGTGTGCGGTATATTTCTATATTTGACTGACCTGGACCACACGGTCCGTTTTACCAGCACCTCCGTGTCCCAGACTCGAGTGCACACCATTACCCCTACATTTGTGTCTTGACTGCTTGGTGTAGCACCAGTCCACCAGATGACATCTGACGTCTTTGCATACGACGCTGCAACCAGCTCCAGCATCCTATCACAAGTCACGAACTCGAGTGAGTTCTTGAAAACCCCCTCACATGAACTCAGAACGAGGGACTACGAGAAGGAGCGACGGAAGTTAGTTTCTTATGATCTACACAGCATCACGTTAGCAGAATATCACAAACAGGGCAAGATCCCGAGGGGTCTGAGGTGCAACCTACGCCCTACTCTTTTTTCGGAAAATCCTGATTTTTGCGATAAGTACAAGAGAATACTAAACAAATGTTCTATGGACATTATTATTTTGACCATTGAATTCCTGCAGAAAGCAATCGTGGAAACAAAAGACAGCATTCGAGCCATAGAAACCCAACTATCGTCAACTTTGGCCTCAACCGACTGGACCAACCTCAAAGAAAAAACAGATAGAATCCTTGCTGAACACCAGAAATTTCTAGAGGACAAGAAACGTCAGAAGTTCCAACGTGACAACGACGACTACACCCAAAATAGGGTATACAGATGGAGCGATACTGCCGGCAACAACTCCTGGCGCCGTCCATACCAACGCAAAACAGGCTCCTTCAGTGCGGAAAGCGATTCATCAACCGGTTCAAACAGATCACGTTTTTTACCGAAAGGCCGCAGGGGAGGATACCAGCGTATCGACCAACAAGAAGATCGAGGAGGAAAAATGACAACTCGGTCGCAGGTAAGACACCTAATCTAGTCATTAACATTTCAGGTTATACGCTCTCCCCTGCGGAACTCAACGTATTACAGAAAGGACTATCATTCTGCCCCACTCCCATCTGGGACAGCTTCCAGCTGGAGAGGGATTTACAACAACTTTATCGTCTGGTGAGACTAAAGACTCACTTCGGGACTCTGGCGGGTAATTCCGAGAACAGAGTGTCTCCTAACGGGGACGTCTCTGTTGCGGAAATCCCCCTTACATCACTAGGGTTGAGGAACCCTAGTTCCTTCAACCCACCGCAGACGTTCCATGCCGTCGAAACATTTATTTCTTTTGTAGACAAGGATGTTAAAGACCTATCACACCAGTATCAGCTTGGCCTTTTCCCTACACGCACAAATTTATCATCGTCAGAAAAACAGGCCCTTGTTTCCCTACAAAACAATAAATCTATTATCATTAAGCCAGCAGACAAGGGTGGGGCGATCGTCGTCATGGATCACACACTATACTCAAATGAGATAAGACGCCAATTATCCGACACAGAGACCTACAGCACCATTCCTAGAGACCCCACCCCAGAGATCCGTAAAAAGATCCAGTCTATCATCAATATCTACCTTGACAATGGCACAATAGACCAACAAACGGCTAAGTTCCTCTCCAATCCCCATCCAATAACCCCAGTATTTTATGTCCTTCCTAAAATACATAAATCCCTCACGAATCCCCCCGGTCGCCCTATAGTGGCCTCAACGGATTCTATCCTCTCACCCCTGGCAGTCTTCTTAGAGAAAATCCTTACACCATTGATCAAGTCTACTAAATCCTTTGTATTAGACACAGGCCATTTCCTTAGTTTAATTAAACAATGCGACACCGTACCTCCTGATAGCCTGTTAGTCACCATGGACGTTAATAGTCTTTACACGTCTGTCACCCATGAGAAGGGCATCACAGCGTCCAAACTACTGCTGGAGAACTCTGACAGACCCACCAACTTCATACATTTTTGTATGGATTTGCTTAAACTAGTCCTATACGAAAATTTCTTCCTCTATGAGGACACGTATTATGTACAGCGCCAAGGGACCGCGATGGGCTCTAACGTCGCACCGGCATATGCAAACGCGTACATGAATTCGTTTGAAGAAACTTTTGTTTACACAGACGACAGATACAAACAGTACGTTAACAACTATCTTCGTTACATAGACGATATCTTCTTCATTTGGACTGGACCAGTTGATGTATTACAGACATTCCACCAGACCCTGAATTCTGTCTATCCTGAACTCCAATTCACTATGCAGTATGACACCAATAGTATTTCTTTTCTGGATACTCTAATACTGAAAAACAATGAGGGCCACCTCTCGTCTGATTTATATTCCAAACCTACGGACTGTAATAGTCTCTTGCACTATTCCAGCAGCCACCCAAAGGCCACTCGTAACAGCCTTCCCCGCTCCCAGTTTACTAGGGTAGCCAGGATTGTCTCTGACCCAGCCCTACTCCCCACACGTCTAGACACTATGTCTGAAAAATTTAGGGAGAGGGAATACCCCCAGCGCCTCCTTGATCAAGAAAAATCAAGGGTTCTTCAACCGCAATCACCAGCCCCGAGAAATTCGGCCAACGACAGGATACCCTTTGTCCACACCTTCCACCCGTTTATGCCAAAAATAGAAACAGTCATCAACAAACACTGGTCCCTCCTAGCAAGAGCATATCCTCAAATAACAAGCTTCACAGCACCACCCCTGATGTGCAATAGAAGGGCCCCTAAAATCAAGGATAAATTAGTTCGAGCGGATATCGGTAGCACACGCCCCACCTTAAATCAAAGTGTACTGGCTCCACGCCGCCAAGGGACATTCCCCTGCCTTAGCTGCGCCTCCTGCTCAAATGTAATTAAGTCCGACTGTGTAACACATCCCAGAACAGGCAAAACATATCCTATCCGGGGATATCATACATGCAATTCTAACTTTGTCATTTATGTTATAAAATGCCCATGCGGCCTTCTATACGTGGGAGAAACAACTCAACACATAAAGGACCGTATAGCGAGCCACAAATCCACCATACGCTGTAATAAAACCTGGCTATCCATCCCCGAACACTTCACCAAAATGAGACATACTGTGGCCCAACTTAAATACCAAGTAATTGAACAGGTCCGCAGACCCAGAAGAGGTGGTAACCATGTCAAACAACTGAAACTCAGGGAAACTTTTTGGATTCACAAACTTGGGACCTTAACCCCAAAAGGTCTTAATAGGGAAATAGATTGGTTGTTATAACTTTACTTCAATTTCTCCCTTTTCTCTTCCAGACACGTTGAGTTCCCTACCCTATAGGTGAGTTCTCCATTTTGCCCCCCCCCCCCCTTTTTTACTTTTGCTTTTTGTTTTTTATTTTTGCAATTATTTATTTATTTTTGCATCTTTTTTCATTTTTTTATCTTCCATTTTCTTTATTACCATTTTTTGAGTTTCTAGCTTCTTCCGTTTACTATTTTTACCCGTCTCATGCTATTTTTTAATATTCATAATTTATCTATTTTGACCATACTTAATGTTGTCCACTTATCTCCAGACTCTATATTGCCCACAGCGTAGTTGGTTTTCTTTTAATACCAGCGCTCTTATCTTCCACCCCTAATATAGACCTTTTTTTCCCCTAACGCTATAACCACAGCGCCTGGACACTCCCTCTTCTGGGCAGGCTGCCCTTCTTATCTTCTAGCACGAACCGCGCATGCGCGACTCTGATCGCGCTTTTTCCGCTCTCAGCGCCCCCACCCTCGGCCCGTTCCCATCTGATACCTAGAGCAGGATGTTATACGCCCTGTGGTATACTCCCCCCTTTGGGCAGGTTTGCCCATACGAGCGCCTTGCGCTAACTGCGCACGCGCGATATACACCGCGCCATTTCCGGTCCGGGACTTCCGGTACGGCGGTATTTTAGGCAGTACCGCTTCCTATCTCCACACATTCCTACAGCAGGGCGCAGGAGCGCCGCTGATACATGAGGTTAACAGCTCCTACAGGTACGGGTATTCCCTACAGCTAGCCGTTTTTTAACCACCTGCCCTGCATTCTATATGTTGGTTTAACACCCTAACTGATGGACCTTTCCACAGTGAGACGGCCTTCCCTGTCAGGCTCCAGACACCTGGGACACAGGGACTTTATCTGGCCCTATACGAAGGTATTTATTTGGAGCTTCCTCCTCCCTCCCTCTCCTTTACTATCCCTCCCTTTTACATTATGGACACATTATATGGGCCCGACACTTAGACAACAGACCTCTTATTGCTACTACGACTTTTTCTTTTATTACCACATTCTGTGACATACCCCATGGGACCTTTCCTTTTGGTTCCTAGCTTATCTCTAACGGGACCACCTATATGGGAACTCCTACTTCATACATTCTCCTTAGTTTTACACACTTATGACCCCTCAAGGTTGCCTTTTTTCCTAAATACCAACATGATTTTCTGCATACATATTATATACCCTTATAGTCTAATACAGATCTTATCATAATGACAGGTCTTACCTGGAAGGGATCGCTTAGTTTGCCTCTACTACTGCCACTGTTGTATATAGCTATAACAAGAATCTGAGGTAACTTAAATGACTATTACTTTAATATGTGTATATCTCACCTTATTCAACATTTCTAAAGATGCTGATTCCCGTCGCTTCCTATTGCCAGTCCCACATGATCTCTGGCTGCCTGTTTCTTTATATCTTTTATATTTCTTTTGGTGTTATTTTGTTATTTTGCTTTTGTTAACTTGCGCTATTTTTTATTTTTATTTTCATTTTGTCACCTATGTATATAATGTTACTGTTTTTCAGACAAATTGTTTATACTGTTGTTTTTCTACTTTCCAAGCAACCCCATGAATAAGACCCGGGAGGGTCGAAACGTTGGGTTCTCTCTATCGTTTTCAATGTGGCAATTTTTTGTATTCTATATTTGAATAAATTTGGCACAAAACCTTCCCTTTTTTTTGCAACATACCTGAATTGAGTGTGCGGTATATTTCTATATAGGGCTGAATTTTAGTCCCAGTCCGGCCCTGGTGACAGCGACCAACGATCAGGCCCCTGCTGGGAGATCGTTGGTCATGGGGAATGATCAGGACCTTTTTTTGGTCGCTGATCACCCCGCTGTCATCGCTAGATCGGCGTGTGTGACGCCGATCTAGCGATGTGTTCACCTGTAACCAGGGTAAACATCGGGTTACTAAGTGCAGGGCCGCGCTTAGTAACCCGATATTTACCCTGGTTACCATTGTAAAAGTAAAAAAAAAAAACACTACATACTTACATTCTGATGTCTGTCACGTCCCCCGCCGTCAGCTTCCCTGCACTGACTCAGCGCCGGCCGTAAAGCAAAAGCAGAGCAGAGCGGTAACGTCACCGCTGTGCACTGCTTTATGGCTGGCACTGACACAGTCAGTGCGGGAAGCTGACGCCGGGGGACGTGACAGACATCGGAATGTGAGTATGTAGTTTTTTTTTTTTAAACTTTTACAATGGTAATCAGGGTAAATATCGGGTTACTAAGCGCGGCCCTGCACTTAGTAACCTGATGTTTACACTGGTTACCCGGGTGCTGCAGGGGGGCTTCGGCATCGTTGAAGACAATTTCAACGATGCCGAAGTCTTTCCCCTGATCGTTGGTCGCTAGAGAGAGCTGTCTGTGTGATAGCTCCCCAGCGACCACACAACGACTTACCAACGATCACGGCCAGGTCGTATCGCTGGTCGTGATCGTTGGTAAGTCGTTTAGTGTAACGGTACCTTTAGAGTTGGGGCTAACATTATGGTTAGGGCTACAGTTAAGGTTGGAGCTACAGTTAGGGTTAGGGTTGGGGCTAAAGTTAGGGTTAGGATTACATTTACGGTTGGGATTAGGGTTACCGGTGTGTCAGGGTTAGGGGTATGGTTAGGGTTAGGCTGCTGTCACACTAGCAGTATTTGGTCAGTATTTTACATCAGTATTTGTAAGCCAAAACCAGGAGTTGGTGATAAATGCAGAAGTGGTGCATATGTTTCTATTATACTTTTCCTCTAATTGTTCCACTCCTGGTTTTGGCTTACAAACACTGATGCAAAATACTGACCAAATACTGCTAGTGTGACGGCAGCCTTCCAGTTGGGATTAGGGTTAAGGGTGTGTTGAAGTTAGGAGTGTGGTTAGTGTTGGGATTAGGGTTAGGGGTGTGTTGGGGTTGGAGTGTGGTTAGGGTTGGGATTAGGGCTAGGGGTGTGGTTAGGGTTATGGTTAGAGTCGGGTTAGGGGCGTGTTTGGGTTAGTGTTGGAGCTAGAATTGAGAGGTTTCCACTGTTTAGGCACATCAGGGGCTCTCTAAATGCGACATGGCGTCCGATCTCAATTCCAGCCAATTCTGCGTTGAAAATGTAAAACAGTGCTCCTTCCCTTCCGAGCTCTCCCGTGCGCCCAAACAGGGGTTTACCCCAACATATAGGATATCAGCATACTCAGGACAAGTTGGACAACAACTTTTGGGGTCCAATTTCTCTTGTTACCTTTGGGAAAATAAAAAATTGGGGGCTAAAAAATAATTTTTGTGTGAAAAAAGAAGTTTTATTTTCATGGCTCAGCATTATAAACTGTAGTGAAACACTTGGGGGCTCAAAGTTCTCACAACACATCTAGATAAGTTCCTTGTGGGGTCTAGTTTCCAGTATGGGGTCACTTGTGGGGGATTTCTACTGTTTAGGTACATCAGGGGCTCTGCAAATGCAACGTAACGCTTGTAGACCAATCCATCTAAGTCCGCATTCCAAACGGCGCTCCTTCCATTTCGAGCTCTGCCATGCACCCAAACTGTGGTTCCCCCACATATGGGGTATCAGCATACTCAGGACAAATTGGACAACAAATTTTTAGGTCCAATTTCTCCTGTTACCCTTGGGAAAATACAAAACTAGGGCTAAAAAATAATTTTTGTGGAAAAAAATAATTTTTATTTTCACGGCTCTGCGTTATAAACTGTAGTGAAACACTTGGGGGGTTCAAAATTCTCACAACACATCTAGACAAGTTCCTTAAGGGGTCTACTTTCCAAAATGGTGTCACTTGTTGGGGGTTTCCACTGTTTGGGCACATCAGGGGCTCTCAAAACGCGACATGGCGTCCTATCTCAATGCCAGTCAATTTTGCATTGAAAAGTCAAACGGCACTCCTTCCCTTCTGAGCTCTGCCATGCGCACAAACAGTGGTTTACCCCCACATATGGGGTATCAGCATACTCAGGACAAATTGCACAACAACTTTTGGGGTTCAGTTTCTTCTGTTACCCTTAAGAAAATAAAAAATAGGGGGCAAAAATATAATTTTTGTGAAAAAATATGATTTTTTATGTTTACGGCTCTACATTTTAAACACCACCTTGTGCACATCGTTTTTCCTGTGGTATTTCAGACGGGTGTCCTGCAGCACCTATCTCATGTTGCTAGTCTGCAACCTCATCAGGTGAGTGGTCTCACATTTCTATTTTCTCCGATAAGACCCTATTTCGCATTTTGTCTCCTAGCCTTCTCTCCATCTCTGATTTAAGGGCATAAAATTAAAAGTTTGAAATTTTCGAAAAATGTCCGTTTTTTTTCACAAATAAACACATGTCATATGAAATAAATTTTTACCACTATCATAAATTACAATGTGTCACAAGAAAACAATATCAGAATCACCGGGATCCATTGAAGCGTTCCAGAGTTATGACCTCATAAAGTGACAGCGGTCAGAATTGTAAAAATTGGCCTGGTCAGGAAAGTGAAAACAGGCTTCGGGGTGAAGGGGTTAATTCTACATCATACCAGAATAACTGTATCCAGAATTTCTGTTAATCTCTCTCAATGTATAGAGTTATTCAGGCTTATAACAAGATAAAAATACACAGTGCAACAGAAAGAGTCAAAGGTGACCTAAAGGAACTGGGGTATGATTCTTTGCAAGGATTGAAAGATATTGCTCAAATTGATGACATGCATGCTATCGGGACTGTGAAATACATTCACATAAATGGAAGATTTGACATTAGTTGGCTATGCCAGGGTCCAAGTAGAATTAGTCAACGCGGTATCTGTTTTATATCTATACATTGTGTTCTATGACTGCCGTTCATACCTAGGAATCCTAGATACACGGCTGCTTTTTATGCTTTTTTTAATGGCTCCTATTATCTTTTCTATCAGCATGAGGAAATAAATCCATTTTACATTTTTCAGCAAGAATCTAGAGGACAATGTTCTAGCCATGGGCATGGTGCAATATGCATTTCATTATAACCCTTGACTGCACATGGTTTGATCCCTTCTTTGCTTATTATTTCACAGTAAGATTTATAGACCATGTGGCTCTCTGTCTATGACACAGCTATTGTTCTGGGTTTCATTCCAAAAGTCGGCTGCAAGAAAAGCTTTGAACATCTGACAACATAATAGATATTAAACACAGGTCGATGTATCTTTATAGAGATATTCATCCCTGATTCTTGGCTTGCTGACAAATGAGCAAATGTGGCTGATCGCATCTAAAAATTACTATTGATGAGATGCACATCTGCTCCTGTAAATAGGGATGTGCTGCGCAGCTGCTGATCATAAAGAGTGTGAGGGTGAACAATGTGCTGCCGATCATAAAGAGTGTGAGCGTGAACCAATGTGCTGCCGATCATAAAGAGTGGGAGGGGGAACGGATGTGCTGTCGATCATGCAGAGTGAGGGTGAACCAATGTGCTGCTGATCATAAAGAGTGTGAGGGTGAACAATGTGCTGCCGATCATAAAGAGTGTGAGCGTGAACCAATGTGCTGCCGATCATAAAGAGTGGGAGGGGGAACGGATGTGCTGTCGATCATGCAGAGTGAGGGTGAACCAATGTGCTGCTGATCATAAAGAGTGTGAGGGTGAACAATGTGCTGCCGATCATAAAGAGTGTGAGCGTGAACCAATGTGCTGCCGATCATAAAGAGTGGGAGGGGGAACGGATGTGCTGTCGATCATACAGAGTGAGGGTGAACCAATGTGCTGCTGATCATAAAGAGTGTGAGGGTGAACAATGTGCTGCCAATCATAAAGAGTGTGAGCGTGAACCAATGTGCTGCCGATCATAAAGAGTGGGAGGGGGAACGGATGTGCTGTCAATCATACAGAGTGAGGGTGAACCAATGTGCTGCTGATCATAAAGAGTGTGAGGGTGAACAATGTGCTGCCAATCATAAAGAGTGTGAGCGTGAAGCAATGTGCTGCCGATCATAAAGAGTGGGAGGGGGAACGGATGTGCTGTCAATCATACAGAGTGAGGGTGAACCAATGTGCTGCTGATCATGAAGAGTGTGAAGGTGAACAATGTGCTGCCGATCATAAAGAGTGTGAGCGTGAACCAATGTGCTGCCGATCATAAAGAGTGGGAAGGGGAACGGATGTGCTGTCAATCATACAGAGTGAGGGTGAACCAATGTGCTGCTGATCATAAAGAGTGTGAGGGTGAATGAATGTGCTGCAGATCATAAAGAGTGGAAGGGTATATAAATGAACCACCAAATAATATTTAGTCAATAAAAAAATGAAAGCAAACCTGCACAGACTAGATTATTATAACACCCTATTACAGGCATAAAACATCGGCCTATTTTAAAGGCCGCTTACATCACTTGTCTCAGTAAAGGCTCATGCAGTCGTCCGTGGATTTCGGTCAGACATTGGGCCACAATGCACGGACCGGCTGTGAGTCTCCTGACGCAAGAGTGATGGTCTGTCTCAGAAATATATGAAGATGTCACTCTTGGCTAGAGAGAGCCGCAGCCAGTCTGTGCACTAGTGGTCCCTGCTTGGACATCTGAATGAGCCCTTATGAGCACACACTTTATCTCCACACATAAAAAGCCATCTCAGGCCAAGAAAGATAAATTAGATTTAGCACAAAATGGCCTCATACCAATTCCTAGCATGCAGGGATATTCAGTATATGGAAACAATGATGTACAGGGGCAAACCTATAGTGGGCACAGGGGTTATGCCCTGGATCCTAGGGAGAACCAAAAGATCCCGTTAGCCCATATGAAATTACCAGGATTATTAAAGGGAATCTGTCAGCAAGTTTTTACTTTTTTAATCTGAGCGCAACATAATGTCGGGACAGAGAGCCCGATTCCCATAGGGTGTGTTTCCACGGTCAGGAAACGCTGCGTGTTTGACGCTGCGTAGAGCCGCAGTGTTATGACCTGGTGGTCAGGACAATAATGGACCTGGTGGTTAAGAGCACACGGAATGACCTGATAGTTACTGATAATAAAGGACGAGCTCTGGGACATGGGAACTCTGCTAACCGCAATCCCTAATCCTATCAAACACACTAGAAATAGCCGTGGATTGCGCCTAACGCTCCCTATGCAACTCGGCACAGCCTAAGGAACTAGCTAGCCCTGAAGATAGAAAAATAAAGCCTACCTAGCCTCAGAGAAATTCCCCAAAGGAAAAGGCAGCCCCCCACATATAATGACTGTGAGTAAAGATGAAAATACAAACACAGAGATGAAATAGATTTAGCAAAGTGAGGCCCGACTAACTGAACAGACCGAGGATAAGAAAGGTTACTTTGCGGTCAGCACAAAAACCTACAAAAAGACCACGCAGAGGGCGCAAAAAAGACCCTCCGCACCGACTCACGGTGCGGAGGCGCTCCCTCTGCGTCCCAGAGCTTCCAGCAAGCAAGACAAAAATAAAAATAGCAAGCTGGACAGAAAAATAGCAAACCAAAGAAATACAAGCTGGAACTTAGCTTCTGCTGGGAAGACAGGTCACAAGAACGATCCAGGAGAGAACTAGACCAATACTGGAACATTGACAGGTGGCAAGGAGCAAAGATCTAAGTGGAGTTAAATAGAGCAGCCAGCTAACGAATTAACCTCGTCACCTGTAGAAGGAAACTCAGAAACACCCACCAGAGGAAGTCCATGGACAGAACCAGCCGAAGTACCATTCATGACCACAGGAGGGAGCCCGACAACAGAATTCACAACAGTACCCCCCCTTGAGGAGGGGTCACCGAACCCTCACCAGAGCCCCCAGGTCGACCAGGATGAGCCAAATGAAAGGCACGAACCAGATCGGCAGCATGAACATCAGAGGAAAAAACCCAGGAATTATCTTCCTGACCATAACCCTTCCACTTGACCAGGTACTGGAGTTTCCGTCTCGAAACACGAGAATCCAAAATCTTCTCCACCACATACTCCAACTCCCCCTCAACCAACACCGGGGCAGGAGGATCAACGGATGGAACCACAGGCGCCACGTATCTCCGCAATAACGACCTATGGAACACATTATGGATGGCAAATGAATCAGGAAGGGCCAAATGAAATGACACAGGATTGATAACCTCAGAAATCTTATACGGACCAATGAAACGAGGCTTAAACTTAGGAGAGGAAACCTTCATAGGAACATAACGAGACGACAACCAAACCAAATCCCCAACACGAAGTCGGGGACCCACACAGCGCCGGCGGTTAGCGAAACGTTGAGCCTTCTCCTGGGACAATGTCAAATTGTCCACCACATGAGTCCAAATCTGCTGCAACCTATCCACCACAGTATCTACACCAGGACAGTCCGAAGACTCAACCTGCCCTGAAGAGAAACGAGGATGGAAACCAGAATTGCAGAAAAACGGCGAAACCAAAGTAGCCGAGCTGGCCCGATTATTAAGGGCGAACTCAGCCAACGGCAAAAAGGACACCCAATCATCCTGATCAGCAGAAACAAAGCATCTCAGATATGTTTCCAAAGTTTGATTAGTTCGTTCGGTTTGGCCATTTGTCTGAGGATGGAAAGCCGAGGAAAAAGACAAATCAATGCCCATCCTTGCACAAAAGGATCGCCAAAACCTCGAAACAAACTGGGAACCTCTGTCAGAAACGATGTTCTCCGGGATACCATGTAAACGAACCACATGCTGGAAAAATAATGGCACCAAATCAGAGGAGGAAGGCAATTTAGACAAAGGTACCAAATGGACCATCTTAGAAAAGCGATCACAAACCACCCAAATGACCGACATCTTTTGAGAGACGGGGAGATCCGAAATAAAATCCGTAGAAATATGCGTCCAGGGCCTCTTCGGGACCGGCAAGGGCAAAAGCAACCCACTGGCACGAGAACAGCAGGGCTTAGCCCGAGCACAAGTCCCACAGGACTGCACAAAAGAACGCACATCCCGTGATAAAGACGGCCACCAAAAGGATCTAGCCACCAAATCTCTGGTACCAAAGATTCCAGGATGCCCAGCCAACACTGAACAATGAATCTCAGAGATAACTCTACTAGTCCATCTATCAGGGACAAACAGTTTCTCCGCTGGGCAACGGTCAGGTCTATCAGCCTGAAATTTTTGCAGCACCCACCGCAAATCAGGGGAGATAGCAGACAAAATTACCCCCTCTTTGAGAATACCCGCCGGCTCAGGAACACCCGGAGAGTCAGGCACAAAACTCCTTGGCAGGGCATCAGCCTTCACATTCTTAGAGCCCGGAAGGTACGAAACCACAAAATCAAAACGGGAGAAAAATAACGACCATCGAGCCTGTCTCGGATTCAACCGTTTGGCAGACTCAAGATAAGTCAAATTCTTGTGATCTGTCAAGACCACCACGCGATGCTTGGCTCCTTCAAGCCAATGACGCCACTCCTCGAATGCCCACTTCATGGCCAACAACTCACGATTACCAACATCATAATTATGCTCAGCAGGCGAAAACTTTCTAGAAAAGAAAGCACATGGCTTCATCACCGAGCCATCAGAACTTCTTTGCGACAAAACAGCCCCTGCTCCAATCTCAGAAGCATCAACCTCAACCTGAAACGGGAGCGAAACATCTGGCTGGCACAACACAGGGGCAGAAGAAAAACGACGCTTCAACTCCTGAAAAGCCTCTACAGCTGCAGAAGACCAATTGACCACATCAGCACCCTTCTTGGTCAAATCAGTCAACGGTTTAGCAACAGAAGAAAAATTAGCGATGAAGCGCCGATAAAAATTAGCAAAGCCCAGGAACTTTTGCAGGCTCTTCACAGATGTCGGCTGAGTCCAATCGTAAATGGCCTGGACTTTAACATGGTCCATCTCGATAGTAGAAGGGGAAAAAATGAACCCCAAAAATGAAACCTTCTGAACTCCAAAGAGACACTTTGACCCCATCACAAACAAGGAATTCGCACGAAGGACCTGGAACACCATTCTGACCTGCTTCACATGAGACTCCCAATCATCCGAAAAGACCAAAATATCATCCAAATACACAATCAGGAATTTATCCAGGTACTCTCGGAAGATGTCATGCATAAAGGACTGAAATACTGATGGAGCATTGGAAAGCCCGAATGGCATAACCAGGTACTCAAAATGGCCCTCGGGCGTATTAAATGCTGTTTTCCATTCATCGCCTTGTTTAATATGCACAAGATTATACGCCCCTCGAAGATCTATCTTGGTGAACCAACTAGCCCCTTTAATACGAGCAAACAAATCAGACAGCAACGGCAAAGGATACTGAAATTTGACTGTAATTTTATTAAGAAGGCGGTAATCAATACAAGGTCTCAAAGAACCATCCTTCTTGGCCACAAAAAAGAACCCTGCTCCTAACGGTGATGACGACGGGCGAATATGGCCTTTCTCCAAGGATTCCTTTATATAACTCCGCATAGCGGCGTGTTCTGGCACAGATAAATTGAACAATCGGCCCTTAGGAAACTTACTACCAGGAATCAAATTAATTGCAACCCCTATGAGGAGGTAGGGCACTGGCTTTGGGCTCATCAAATACATCCCGATAATCCGACAAAAACTCTGGAACTTCAGAAGGAGTGGAAGACGAAATAGACAAAAATGGAACATCACCATGTACCCCCTGGCAACCCCAGCTGGACACAGACATAGATTTCCAGTCCAATACTGGATTATGAACCTGTAGCCATGGCAACCCCAAAACGACCACATCATGCAGATTATGCAACACCAGAAAGCGGATATCCTCCTGATGTGCAGGAGCCATGCACATGATCAATTGGGTCCAGTACTGAGGCTTATTCTTGGCCAAAGGCGTAGCATCAATTCCTCTCAATGGAATAGGATACTGCAAGGGCTCCAAGAAAAAACCACAGAGCCTAGCAAACTCCAAGTCCATAAAATTCAGGGCAGCGCCTGAATCCACAAATGCCATAACAGAATAGGATGACAAAGAGCAAATCAGAGTAACGGACAATAGAAATTTAGACTGTACCGTACCAATGGTGGCAGACCTAGCGAACCGCTTAGTGCGCTTAGGACAATTGGAGATAGCATGAGTGGAATCACCACAGTAAAAACATAGCCCATTCCGACGTCTGTGTTCTTGCCGTTCAGCTCTGGTCAAAGTCCTATCACATTGCATAGGCTCAGGCCCATGCTCAGTTAGTACCGCCAAATGGTGCACAGCTTTACGCTCACGCAAGCGTCGATCGATCTGAATGGCCAAGGACATAGACTCATTCAGACCAGCAGGCATGGGAAATCCCACCATGACATCCTTAAGGGCTTCAGAGAGACCCTTTCTGAAGATTGCTGCCAGGGCACATTCATTCCACTGAGTGACCACAGACCACTTTCTAAACTTCTGACAATATATCTCCGCTTCATCCTGACCCTGACACAGAGCCAGCAAGATTTTCTCTGCCTGATCCACTGACTTAGGTTCGTCATAAAGCAATCCAAGCGCCAGGAAAAACGCATCAACATCACGCAATGCCAGATCTCCTGGCGCAAGGGAAAATGCCCAGTCTTGAGGGTCACTACGTAACAAAGAAACAATGATCTTTATTTGTTGAACAGGGTCACCTGAGGAGCGAGGTTTCAAGGCAAGAAACAATTTACAATTATTTTTGAAATTCAAGAACTTAGATCTATCACCAAAAAACAAATCAGGAATTGGAATCCTAGGCTCTGACATCGGATTCTGAACCACAAAATCTTGAATGTTTTGTACCCTTGTAGTGAGATTATCCATCCAAGAGGACAGACCTTGAATGTCCATGTTTACACCTATGTCCTGAACCACCCAGAGGTAAAGGGGAAAAGAGAGACAAAACACACTGCAAAGAAAAAAAAATGGTCTCAGAACTTCTCTTATTCAGGGGACATCTCCCCCAACCCCGGTCCACCATCCACCAACCGCAACCCCTACCCTACCTCACATCGAAACCTTAATAATCTTACTAATATTAATTGCACTCCATCTCCTTTTAATTGTGCCCTTTGGAATCCACGGTCTGTATGCAACAAGCTTCCTTTCCTACACAATTACTTTCTGAAAAACTCTCTGAATCTGTTGGACCTCATGGAATCCTGGATTCAGGATTCTGACACTGTCTCTCCTGCTGCCATTTCCCATGTTGGCTTACAATTCTCCCATTCCCCGAGACCCACAAACAGACCTGATGGTGGAGTCGGCATACTCCTGTCCCCACAATGCACTTTCCAGGTCATCCCCCCAGCTCCATCACTCTCATTCCCTTCTTTTGAGGTCCACACCATCAGGCTCTTTCGTCCCCCCTCCCTCAGAGTAGCGGTCATATACCGGCCCCCAGGCTCACCCACCCACTTCCTGGACCATTTCTCTGCTTGACTGCCGCACTTCATGTCCTCAGAACTACCAATCCTTATCCTGGGAGACTTCAACATCCCCATTAACAGCCCCACTTCTCTAGGCCTCTCACAGCTCTCAACCTCTGAAACACACAAAGACGGTAACACCCTGGACCTGGTTTTCGCCCGGCTCTGCTCAATCTCCTACCTAGATAACTCACCGCTTCCCCTGTCTGACCACAATATTCTCTCCTTCACACTCACAAATCCTCGCTCACCCCAGCACCCTCCTACCTACCATTCAGTCAGAAATCTACAAGCCATTAACCCTCCTACACTTTCAGACTCCCTACACTCATCATTGTCCCCAATCTCTTCTTTTTCCTGTCCTGATCTGGCTGTACATCACTTCAATGACACTCTTAGAAGCACCCTTGACCAAGTAGCTCCCTCACCCTCAGAACCTCCAAACACAGAGTGAAACAGCCCTGGCTCACATCGCAAACACGATTTCTCTAGCGATGCTCTAGGTGTGCTGAACGCTTATGGAGGAAAACACGCACACCAGAAGACTTCATACACTTCAAATTTATGTTAAGGACCTATAACTCTGCCCTTCACCTCGCCAAACAGACCTACTTCACCACCCTGATCTCACTATCCAACAACCCCAAGAAACATTTTGACACCTTTCACTCCCTTCTCAGGCCAAAAGCACAAGCCCCTATCACAGACATTTGTGCTGATGACCTGGCCTCCCACTTTATGGAGAAAATAGATAACATCCGTCAGGTAATCCACTCCCAATCACCAAGTTCAGTGACTCCCATCCTTCCCTTCATTTCCCCTGGCTCACTCTCCACATTCGATCCAATCACAGAAGAAGTCTCCAGGCTCCTCTCCTCTTCTTGTCCGATTACATGCATCACCGTCCCAATTCCCTCACACCTCCTCCAGTCTCTCTCTCCAGTCCTCACAACTCACCTAACTACAATCTTTAATCTCTCCCTCTCCTCTGGAATTTTCCCCTCCTCCTTCAAACACTCTATCACTACTCCATTACTAAAGAAACCCACCCTCGACCCATCCTGCACAAACAACTACAGACCAGTCTCCAATCTCCCCTTCATCTCTAAACTCTTGGAGCACCTGATATACTCCCGCCTTACCCGTTACCTCTCCACTCACTCCCTCCTAGACCCTTCACAGTCTGGTTTCTGCCCTCTACATTCGACAGAAACTGCACTCAACAAAGTGACCAATAACCTTCTGACAGCAAAACGTAACGGTGACCACTCTCTGCTCATTCTTCTCGACCTTTCTGCAGCTTTTGACACTGTTGACCACCCTCTCCTACTCTCTAGGCTCCAGTCACTAGGCATTAAGGACACTGCTCTCTCCTGGTTCTCCTCCTATCTTTCTGAATGCTCCTTCAGTGCTCTGTTCTCTGGCTCCAGTTCATTTTCTCTTCCTCTCACTGTCGGGGTACCCGAGGGTTCAGTTCTTGGTCCCCTTCTCTTCTCTTTCTACACGGCCCCAATTGGACAGACCATCAGCAGATTTGGCTTTCAGTACCATCTTTATGCTGATGACACACAACTATACACATCATTCCCTGACCTTACCCCCGCTGTACTACAGAACGCCACTGACTGTCTGTCTTCAGTCTCCAACATCATGTCTGCTCTCTATCTGAAACTCAACCTCTCCAAAACTGAACTTCTTCTGCTCCCGCCATCTACTAACCTCCCTAAATCTGACATTTCCCTCTCCGTGGGTGGCACCATAATAATACCCCGGCAGCACGCGCGCTGTCTGGGTGTTATATTTGACTCCGGTCTCTCCTTCACCTCCCATATACAATCTCTTGCCCGCTCGTGCCGCTTACACCTAAGGAACATCTCTAGAATCCGCCCTTTCTCACCATGGAAACAACAAAAACTCTCACTGTCGCCCTGATCCACTCCCGCCTGGACTACTGTAGTGCTCTATTAATTGGCCTCCCCCTCACTTGACTTTCCTCTCTCCAGTCCATCCTTAATGCAGCAGCCAGGGTCGTCCATCTGGCTAATCATTACTCGGATGCGTCCACTCTTCACCAGTCATTACACTGGCTGCCCATTCATTACAGGATACAATTCAAAGTACTTGTTCTCACCCACAAACTTCTTCACAGTGCGGCACCCCCTTACATCTCCTCCCTCATTTCTGTCTATCGGCTTAACCGACCGCTGCGCTCTGCAAATGACTTTCGACTAACCTCTGCACTAATCCGTACCTCCCACTCCTGACTCCAAGACTTCTCCCATGCTGCGCCAATCCTCTGGAATGCTCTACCCCAAGATATTAGGACCATCCACAATTTGCATAGTTTTAGGCGCTCGCTCAAAACACATTTGTTCAGAGCGGCCTACCACGTTCACTAATCAAAGTCATTTTATGTTTGTGTGTGTGTAGCCCATTCACTATCTCCATCTATCCCCCACCCCCTGAAGATGGCTGGACCATCATTGTAAATACATCATTGTAAATACACACCTGTACTTTGTATCTCCCCCACCTCATTGTAGATTGTAAGCTCTCACGAGCAGGGTCGTCTTATTTTGCTTTAATTATTGTATTGTTAACATTGTTACTTATGACTGTTGTGTTTGAAACTGTTAAACTGTAAAGCGCTGCGGAATATGTTGGCGCTATATAAATAAAGATTATTATTATTAACTGCATCTAATGATTAGTCACATGCGTAATAACTGCGTAAACGCAGCTTACTACGCATGTCTACTAATTTAAATAAGGTCTTACCTGTCACACTGCCGGAAGTCCACATCCACTGCAGTTCTCGCGATAACTTAGCTTACCACGAGAACAGCCGTGCACGTGACCGGGGGTTATCTCCAGTCAACCTGGGCTAGTTCTCACGCTAGAGTGTAGGTGATCGCCGGAGAGTTATCTCCGGTGGCTATCTACAAGCTCTGCTATGTTTGGATATCATGCATCCAGATGTAGCAGAGCTGGGCTCGTCGTGGGACACTCGGTATTAAGGACTGCGTCGGACACAGGGAGTATACTGTTTTGGTTTATTTTTTTATTTTTTTCAGAAGATCGATGGCTTTGCTTGGATTACCAGTGTAATAAAGATGGCAAAACTGTGTGGTGTTTTATTTCATTAAAATACTTTATTCTGGATGTGTGTGTTTTATTAACCCTTTACCAACTATAGGATTAGTAATGGTAGGTATCTTATTGACACCTCTCCATTATTAAGCCGGCTTAATGTCACCTTACAAAGGTGACATTAACCCCTTCATGACCCAGCCTAATTTGACCTTAATGACCTGGCCAGTTTTTGCAATTCTGACGAGTGTCCCTTTATGAGGTAATAACTCAAGAACGCTTCAAGGGATCCTAGCGATTCTGAGACTGTTTTTTCGTGATATATTGGGCTTCATGGTAGTTGCAAATTTAGGTCGATAATTTTTGCGTTTATTTGTGAACAAAACGGAAATTTGGCGAAAATTTTGAAAATTTAGCAATTTTCAAATTTTTTATTTTTATTCTGTTAAACCAGAGAGTTATGTGACACAAAATAGTTAATAAATAACATGACCCACATGTCTACTTTACATCAGCACAATTTTGGAAACAAAATTTTTTTTTTTGCTAGGAAGTTATAAGGGTTAAAATTTGACCAGCGATTTCTCATTTTTACGATAAAATTTCTAAAACAATTTTTTTAGGGACCCCCTCACATTTGAAATCAGTTTGAGGGGTCTATATGGCTGAAAATACCCAAAAGTGACACCATTCTAAAAACTGCACCCCTCAAGGTGCTCAAAACCACAATCAAGAAGTTTATTAACCCTTCAGGTGTTTCACAGCAGCAGAAGCAACATGGAAGAAAAAAATGAACATTTAACTTTTTAGTCACAAAAATGATCTTTTATCAACAATTTTTTTATTTTTCCAAGGGTAAAAGGAGAAACTGGACCCCGAAAGTTGTTGTACAATTTGTCCTGAGTACGTTGATATCCCATATGTGAGGGGAACCACTGTTTGGGCGCACGTCAGGGCTTAAAAGGGAAGGAGCGCCATTTAATTTTTTGAATGAAAAATTGGCTCCATACTTTAGTGGACACCATGTCGCGTTTCGAGAAGCCCTGTGTGTCTAAAGATTGGAGCTCCCCCAAAAGTGACCCCATTTTGGAAACTAGACCCCCCAAGGAACTTATCTAGATGCATAGTGAGCACTTTGAACGCCCAAGTGCTTTACAAATTGTTCTGAAAAATGAAAAAGTACTTTTTTTTTCACCAAAAATTTCTTTTAGCCTCAATTTGTTTCTTTTCACATGGGCAACAGGATAAAATGGATGCTAAAATTTGTTGGCCAATTGCTCCTGAGTACACTGATACCTCATATGTGGGGGTAAACTACTGTTTGGGCACACGGCAAGGCTTGGAAGGGAAGGAGCGCCATTTGATTTTTTGAATGAAAAATTATCTCCAATCGTTAGCGGACACCATGTCATGTTTGGAGAGCCCCTGTGTGCCTAAACATTGGAGCTCCCCCACAAGTGACCCCATTTTGGAAATGTTGGCAATTTTTTTTTCACAAGGATAACAGGAGAAATTGGACATCAAAAGTTGTTGTCCAGTTTGTCCTGAGTAGGCTGATACCCCATATGTGGGGGGAACCACTGTTTGGACGCATGGCAGAGCTCAGAAGGGAAGTAGTGACGTTTTGAAATGCAGACTCTGATGGAATGGTCTGCGGGTGTCATGTTACATTTGGAGAGTCCCTGATGTGCCTAAACATTAGAAACTCCCCACAAGTGACCCCATTTTGGAAACTAGACACCCCCAAGAAACTTATCTAGATGTGTGTTGAGCACTTTGAACTCCCAAGTGCTTCACAGAAGTTTATAACGCAGAGCCGTGAAAATAAAAAAATTATTTTTTTTTCCACAAAAATTATTTTTTAACCCCCATTTTTTTATTTTTCCAAGGGTAACAGGGGAAATTAGACTTCCAAAGTGGTGCAATTTTTCCTGAGTACGCTTATGCCCCATATGTTTGTGTAAACCACTGTTTGGGCGCATGACGGGGCTCGAAAGGGAGGGAGCACCATTTGACTTTTTGAATGCAAGGTTGGCTGGAATCAATGGTGGCGCCATTTCGAGTTTGGAGACCCCCTGATGTGCCTAAACAGTGGAAACCCCTCAATTCTAACTCCAACACTAACCCCAACACACCCCTAACCCTAATCTTAACCCTAACCCTAATTCCAACCCTAACTCTAAGGCTATATGCTCATGTTGCGGATTCATGTGCGGATTTTTACGCTCCGCTTTTGAAAAATCCGCAGGCAAACTGCACTGCGCTTTACTTGCGGATTTACCGCGGATTTCCAGTGTTTTTTGTGCGGATTTCACCTACGGATTACTATTGAGGAACAGGTGTAAAATGCTGCGGAATCCGCACAAAGAATTGTCATGCTGCGGAAAATACAACGCAGTGTTTCCGCGCGGTATTTTCCGCACCATGGGCACAGCGGATTTGGTTTTCCATAGGTTTACATGGTACTGTAAACGTGATGGAAAGCAGCCACGAATCCGCAGCGGCCAATCCGCACCGTGTGCACATAGGCTAATTCTAACCCTAACCCTAATTGCAATCCTAACCCTAAGTGCAACCCTAACCCTAATTCTAACCCTAATGCTAATTCTAACCCTAATTGCAACCCTAGCCTTAACCCTATGTGCAACCTTAACCCTAATTCTAACCCTAACCCAAATTGCAACCCTAACCCTAATTCTAAGCTTAACCCTAATTGCAACCCAAACCCTAATTCTAACACTAACCCTACTGGAAAAATAAATATATTTTCTTTATTTCATTATTTTCCCTATTTATGGGGTGATAAAGGGGGATTTATTTAATAACTTTTTTATTTTGATCACTGTGATAGGTTCTATCACAATGCTCAAAATGTACCTGGAATGAATCTGCCGGCCGGAAGATGGCGGCGCCCACCGCTGAAGATGGACAGACACTGGGACTCGGGAGGTACGGGGGGTGGGATTGGACAGCTGGGGGACGGAGGACAGGACGGAGGGGAGAGGAGGGCAGCGGAGGACAGGCCGGAGGGGAGGAAAGACTGACAGCGGCAGATCACCGCTGTCGGTGGCGGGGGCAGATCGCGGTCTCCAGCCATGGCCAATGATATTGCAGCATCGGAAATAGCTGGACTGTAATATTTCACCAATTTTCATTGGTGAAATATTACGATTGCTGATTGACTGTTGAAAGTGAAACAGACAATCAGAGTGATCGTAGCCGGGGGGGGGGGGGGGAGGGGGCGGTTCTTGCACCTCAATACCCTGCACTGCCGCCGGCACTCGGGACCGGAGCATTCAGCTGCATAGAAACACATGAGGCTGCACACTCCGATCCCGAGTTCCGGCGGCAGATTAAGATGCGAGACTCGTGCGAGTTTCTCTTATGTGTGATCCCGGCCTAACTCTTTATGTACCATTTTATTATGTTTATTACTAAACATTGGGCTTGGTATTATTCATCTATCTATTATTTACCTATTATCTATCTATCTATTACCTTTCTATCATCTAATCTATTATATATCTATCGTATCTATCGATATATCTATCTTATCTACCGATATACCTATCTGTAGATATATCTATCGACAGATAGATAGAGAAGATAATCGATAGATACAATAGATATTAGGTAGATACGATAGATCTATAGATAATAGATATAGCTATAAATAGATAATAGATAGATACGATAGATCTATAGATAGATATAGTTATAGGTAGAAAATAGATAGATCTATCTATCGTATCTATCTATGGCTATATCTATCTATCATCTTTCTATAGATGTATCTATCCATCTATCTGTGTGTGTATTCTTCAATGGAGTATGCAAAAGAAGAGGTTGGACAAGGAAATTACATCACAATTCTTTTTTTGTATATCTTTATTTAGCTTACAAAAACAGGGATTCAATTAAAACTCCACCAGTCTGGTAAATGACACATCTCTTTAATCAGGCACTATGCCAATGCATCATGCTGCACTCAGATTATGTCACGCACGTGTGCGTGTTCACTGACCGGGCTTACCCTTGCAGAGGGGCATGGCTAAGCGGCCCCCTGGTTTTCGCTACAGCTCCTGGTGGTGGAGTTAGGTTATAGCTGCAGGTAGCCACCAGGTACCATTCCAAAGGCAGTCCCCATACTGTGGCAGCTGACCCCAAGGGTCAGGTTCGCAGACATTGACTCGGAGTTCAAGGTGGGACCAGATACTAATGCAGGTTCAGACAGTACGGATCCTGGAACACTTGACAGGATGGGCACTGGTGCTGGTTCAGGTACTGCTGGAGTGGTTTCAGGCTCAAATACCGCCTGAGCGGTTTCAGTTTCAGGTACCATCGGAGCTGTTTTAGGCTCAGGTACCGCTGATGCGGTATCATGCTAAGGTACCACTGGAGTGGTTTCAGGGGTTCAGACACTGCTGGAGCGGTTTCAAATACGGGTGACAGGTTCAGGTACTAACAGAATAGGTTGAGGAGTAGTAGGTTTAGGAATAGGTTCAGGCTAGACGGGGGTCAACTACAGCCATTAACATTCCTTAGATCAACCTATACGTTAATATGGAATGAACCCTATTCAATTAATAACACCACCCAACCCCTCAGACCTTAGTCAAAGGGATAGAACACCGATGCAAATACTATGCCACAATTAATAAAATAAAACCACTTTTTATTTAGATATTTTCTAAAGTCACAAAATGACAATTGCATAAAAAGCAAGAGTGCCTCAAGGATACACACTGGGCAATAGGTCAATTTTAGCAAGATTGCTGAACAATTATATATATTGATAGTGCAGTACCAGAAAAGTAGACAAATGTATCACCAATCATGTATTGTTTTAATTATTAATACTTTTTCATAATGATTAGTTATTACTAACATGTACACTTCCACCATGTGGCTCCTGCTACATGGTGGTGCTGAATGATGTGGCTCGCTCCTCAAGTTTTGACACATTTTGTCCTGCTAACCCTGCCTACCTAGGTGCTAACGGTACCCCAGATGCCTTGGAGACTTCTACCTCCATCTTGTTCTTCCACTGAGCCCATGCTGTCAGGTGAGAAAGCCATCAGTAGTTACTCTACCAGTATCTACTTGCATTCAAGCAAATTACAGAAATAATGATAATACGTTGTCCTTGTAGGGGGACAGCAGAGTGGCCACCCAGTAATCTGGACTGGTAACAATACGGGCAACTCAGCGGTCGTTGCGCAGGCAAAGCAGCATGTATTGGCTTATGTGTGCCAGACTGACCCGGAAGCAACAACAAACTATCCTTGGTCTATCATCTGGGTACTCTGTCTTCCCCCCAGCCACGCTCCAGTGATGTCGTGAGCTGGTCTGAGTGCCACCCTGCTGAGAACAAGACTGTTCCTCCTCCCCATCATCCTCCCAAACTATCCCCTGGCTGTGGGGTACCTGGCCGCTGTTGGGACAGTAACCCACCCTCCGAACCATGTGTGGACGATAGGCCTGATAACGGTGTGAATTGGTCTAGCTCCTCTTCCTTCTGTGTCACCTCACCCATCATAGCCTGAATTCTTTTTGCCATCAGGCATATAAGTGGTATAGTAACGCTGATGATGGCGCCATCGGTGCTGGCCATATTGATTGAGTATTCAGAGCAGCGCAACAAAGCACACACGTCCCTCATTCAAGCCCACTCATTGGTGGTGAAGTGGTGATGTTTTGGAGAGCGACTCAGCTGTGCGCGTTGCAGCTGAAACTCAACTATTGCTTGCTGCTGCTCAGTCTCTCCAGAATATGCGAGGTGGAGTTCCACCTTGTTGGTACGTCGCATATCAGCCGGTGAATGGAGAGGCAGAAGTGATGCTGCAGCACAGACAGGCAAACAGAAGCATGGCGAGAATACCAAAAGTGCGCACACACTGCCAGCACTTTCAGCAGCAGCTTTGGCATGTGTGGGTAGCTTTTCAGAAAGCTCTTCACCACCAAGTTCAGCACATGCACCAGGCAATGTATGTTCGTCAAACTGGCTAGGCCCAGAGTTGCTACAAGATTTCACCCGTTATCGCACATCACCAAGCAGGGCTGGAGGTTCACCTGCACCAACCACTCATCTGTCTGCTGTTTGATCCCAGTCCAGAGCTCTTGAGCGTTGTGGAATTTGTCCCCCAAAGCAGAGGAGTTTAAGCATAGCCTGCTGTCATTTCCCCCTGGTTGTGCTGAAGTTGGTGTTGCAGGTTTTACTGTGACCAGATGAGGCTGAGGAAGGCGGAGTAGTAGGCAACCTGGACAGATAAATGTCCAGCAATCCTAGGTGATGGTAACACATGAGCTACAACGCCTTCCACCTCTGTCCCAGCCACCAATACATTTACCCAGTGGGCAGTTAGGGAGATGTAACGTCCCTGGCTTACTGGTCCACGTACTGGGGGTTATGTAAACCTTGCCACTGAAGGCGTTGCGAAGTCGTTGCACAGTGCACACCTTATATTGTCTGCAACATGTGAGTGCCGGCAGGAATGGCACTCCTATAAAAGTAGCGGCGGCTGGGAAGGAGGTACTGTGGGACAGCCGTCGCCATCAGTTTTTTTTTTAAACAACCACCTGTCGTTTGCCGTCACACGTTCCCTAAATAAGTGCCAAGCCAGGGAGTTATTTTGAGCAGGCTTTGGTGTGCGGATTTCAGCTGCATGGTGGGCAGTAGCAGCTGACGTACTGTGCCTTTGCACCCTGCTCCTTCTTTTGCTATGCTGCTGGGGCAACATATCCACCTTCTCTTCCACTAAACTGCGGATGTCACAAGGATGACCTAAGCTCCATGTGGGGTCTAGGACTTCATCATTCCGTGCATCATCTTCCATCAACTCCTCAACTCTGGCCTTCTTGCCAGTCTGCACACGGCAGAAAAACGCTAAAGTTGGCAACTGAGTTTTGTTCCCATGTGACATGGCTGTGGTGGTCCACTGTGTTCACTAGCCCTCCCAGGTAATCATCCTCCAACCAAACAAGTGGTTGGGAATCAGTGCTCTCAGTCTCTTCCACTTCTAGAGCAGGGCCATGTGGATGGGCCACGGAACCCCAGCCAGCATAGTCATCAAAGAGTAGAAGAGACTGCTGCATGACTTTGGGCTCAGACTGCTTGGTTGATTTGCAAGGGGGTGAGTGGGAAGCCGGATGGCAATGGTTCTCAGGTGCCAACTGTGCGCTTTCTGCAGTGGACCGGATGGAACATAATGTGAAGGAACTGGAGCCACTTTCAGCCTCCAGTCTAATACCCTTTCAACATCTTGTGGCCTCAGCATTCATGCAGAGGTATTCAGGCCTATGAAAGGACGCATAACATCCTGTCACTTGGATGCACCATAGGTAGGTGTTGTATTTACACACGTAGCAGGTATAGGACAACCACGTCCTCTCCCTGTAGCAGCCACATCACCACTACCACCACCATAAGCAGCTACACCAGCATTGCCACGGTCACGTTTCAGTCTCCCCAAACTTCACCTCTTTCTACTTCTTGGTGTAAACTGTACACTTATATGAGCCAGAGTCTTTTATTTTGTAGCATAGGGTTATTTGGCTACGGATACATACAGACCAACTGAACTCTGATAATTGTTAATGGCCTATCTATATACATACATTGGTGTATGGGGGAGGCATTTATCATTATGTTTCGGGTCACACTTTCGCGACATCTCCATGTCATAAATGTGTGCCCCAAAGCGAACAATGTTTAATGCAGTTTTACACATCATTTTTTAGTATCTACAACAAAACTTAAAAATACTTCTGAAAGCACTTCTAAAGAAAAGTTACACAAAAAACAAAACAAGGTCAAATTATCCAGACAGGTCAGAGTGGTCTTTGAAAAGGCCTAAAACAAATACAAATCCTTTGACATTCCAACCTACATGTTACAATTCACCACTATAGTACTATATTGAAAAAATGTAAATTTTATTAAACATATATTATTATATTATTAATATATATGTTTGTCGGTTTGTTACTTATTTTATTTTTATATGTTTTACTACAGCATTATATTCCTCTTCATTATTTCCGTCGTCAGCCTTGGGAGCATAGGGGTCAGATATTCTTATGTGGAGTGTTATTATCCGGGAGATCACTGAGGAAGAATGGAATCAACACTTTAGGATCCCTGAGATGAAGAGAATGGGCTGAATTCAAGTCACCCTTGAGTACAGATGGAGAACTATTATAATGATATAATATCATATTATTATTGTATTGTTAAAACTGTACTATGATAGTTTATGCCAGTTGTGATAAGGTTTGTCTCTTACACAAATTTATATGTATGCTTATATTTATAAGTATAATTTTTTTCTATTTGTTTATATTGCATATCACATTTTTTGTATTATTGTTATGGCCCACTATTGATATTGGGCACTTCATATGGACACAAAGAGCTGGAAGGACACTCTTATAGTATCCCACATGTGCACGCCATTGATCAAATAGACCTGATTACATGGATATTTTAAGATTAATATCAGGTCCTTATTATATCATATATCATATCACTAAATATAGGTTTTAACTCTACACTAGAAAATATATATAGTGACACAATTCAATATGTAATAATAATCACTGCACGAGACACTTTATTCTATTAGGTCCGTTCTTACATTGGCGTATTGGCACTTTTTCATCCTTTAGTATAGCCAGGATGTGCGCACGGTCGGAGTGTGGACCAGGGGGGAGGACGACTGGCGGACAATAGGGAGGCGGAGTTGTGAAGTCGGACTAAGGGACGACTTGACGCTCTGGATCCCGTGTGCCGCCACCTGACTCTCCATTCAGTACTGGATCCGCGCTCTGAGCATGCGCCGCTTTTCCTTGGCAGACTAGTGTTCCGTACAGCCTTAGCTCCTGTGACACCTCTGCACTTCCGGTTTCCGTACGGGAGGCGGTAATTACGCTTGTAGAGGAGTCACCTGTGCGGCATTTCCGTTCTCCGTACAGGAGGGGGTGTTGTTAGGATGCCGCACAGGAAGTACCTATAATGCCCGACACATATCCCTGGCGCTCCCGAGCAGCTGTAAGACATTAATACAATAATAGCACCCAATCAACAATAGGGGTTAATATATATAAACCGGCGCACCCCCTGCCCTGACACGCCTCCAGAAGAAGCTATTGCGAAACGTGCGTAGGGGCAGAGGGACGCCGAGGTTCGCACACTAGGCCCACCTATCAGGTAATATACCGCTTATCAATGCTGCTATACACATACTCTGGGCATCCTGTTCATTTAGGGGTGTAGACCATTATATGATCTCGTGTCATTCCCCGTTAGGAGTTATGGTACCATAGGGGTTATTTTGACACATGGGATACATTGTTGGAGTGTGTCTCCCCATGATTCAGTGATGTCATTGAATGTATATGTTTGGCCTAGGAGTTGGATGCTTACTTATGGCAATGTAGTCCCTCATTTGTGAGGATTTGCACCTTTCTTCATCTATGTAGTAATGTGTACTATTTTATATGGTTCTTGTTTTAGAAAATAATATATGTTTAATAAAATTTACATTTTTTCAATATAGTACTATAGTGGTGACCGAATTATTTTTGGTTTACACGTTTTGTGATGGATATCTGATATAGAGTACTTTATGCCCTTGTTTGGGAGGGCAAAATTTATTGTTACTTGTAGAGCAAATCTCGGTGTATATATGTTACAATTCACCCAGAATTCAACATTAATGTGCGACATTTGGCACCTGAGTCTGCTGCTCATTTCTAATAATTAGAAGTATACAAAGAAGGTTGCACTCTATCGTGCTAAAGCATATCAATGTGAAATATGGCTATTCATATGTATCACATTGACATGCTTTGGCACGATAGAGTGCAACCTTTTTTGCATATTGTATATGGAGGTAGCTGCTCCTGGTATGCACCTATTCACACTAGTTTGGATGTGCCAGTCAGTTCTTTGTTGTTTCTTTGTTAGCTTACTGACCGAGCACTCCGCCCTTCTCCATGTGGTGGCTTTAATTACTGCAGGTTCCTATCTATACATAAATGCAGGCTTTTCTGAGAGGTGCCCACATTCACCCAGGAATTCTGACATCAGCCTAAGAGAGGTATTCACACTGGTTAGGGAGCCCTATGTCTTATCAGACTACCTTGACGTTGGTTGATGGGCAGACATTATTTGGCCAAATCTTTTGCAAAGCGTCTCATTCATTTTTTTTCTCATATTCAAAATCCGTATTGCTATTCATATTTCATTAATTTCACATTGACATGCTTTAGCACGATAGAGTGCATTTTTTTTTGTATATTGTATATGGAAGTAGC
Organism: Ranitomeya imitator; assembly: GCF_032444005.1. Lineage (NCBI taxonomy): Eukaryota > Metazoa > Chordata > Amphibia > Anura > Dendrobatidae > Ranitomeya > Ranitomeya imitator. The sequence goes on along the minus strand of NC_091286.1, from coordinate 493,901,693 downwards.
TGCTCCTCGTATGCACCTATTCACACTAGTTTGGATGTGCCAGTCAATTTTTTTGTTGTTAATAATTGGAAGTCCACAAATTTGTGCCAAATATATCTTTAACCAGATCAGACCATATTTCCCCATTCATGACCAAGATAATTTTTTTTTCCCATACAGGGTTTTAAGAACTAAATTTTCTTCTTTCAAATATTTAAATAATTTTTACCTCTATTTTCCTCATGATGCGCGAGTTTAGTTTTTATGTCTCTATCTATCTATCTATCTATTACCCCCCACCTGATATCAGGGGAAAATTTAACGGAACAGAATTAAATATGTATCTGATTTCCAAATGATTTTTTTCTTTGGGTGGGGAGAGTAAGGGGGGAAAACCTGAAAGTACTGCTAAAGTACATTTTAAATAGTGTTCCCCTTTCCATAAAAATTATTTTTCTATATCAGACATATTTTGTCCTGACAGGGACATGGCTACATTGGCAGCATCTTTCTTGTTTCTTATTGTCATGTTTGTGCATCATGGACCCACTGGGCCATGGGCTGGGCATACCCAGAAAGAGCATGGCTAAGCATCTACCTGGATTTCACTAGAGTCCATGATGGTGGAGTTAGGCTTTGAGTTGCAGGTAGCCGCCAGGCACCACTCCAGTGCGGTCCCTATTACTGGGGTCAGGATCGCAGACACGAACTGGTAGGACAGGACACTGGTGCTAATTCAAACAATGCAGCTTCTGGAACACTAGACAGAACGGACTCTGGTGCTAGTTCAGACCATGTGGATACTGGAACACTTGACAGGATGGTCACTAGTGTTGGTTCAGAAAATGCGGATATTGGAACACTAGACAGGACAGACACTGGTGCTGGTTCAGAACTTATGATCAGGATCAGACAGAACGTTTTAGGAACAAACTCAGGTTATAGTAACTGGACAGGAGTGGGAACAGACAATGCACTTAGCAGCTTGCAGATTAACTAAACACTGATGTTGCTCAGGCATCTCCCTACAGGGGAGGGTGACTTAAATACCTGATGCCTCCCAGCTATAGGCAGAGGTAATTTCCAGCGTGCGCGCGCTACCCCTTTAATAAGGGTAGAGCACCTTGTGTGGTAATAAATCATAGCCACCCTCTGTATGAGGGGCTCAGCTGTGTCTTAGAGCCTCTCGATCTCTTGAAGCTGTTTACTGTAGGATACTATGTATTGAGTTTATGAGGTTTAGAAAGCCATCACGCAAAACGTGCGTCAGGGGTCGCGGGAAGGTCATCTTGTAGTCCTGACTTACTATGGGTGAGCATTGACTTTGACATAATAATATGTGCTGAATTGACTTGGTGGTGCTTTGTTTACTGCAACACTTGTGGGATTACTGCTTGATTGGAAACTATTGTGCACCCGGTCTCGTTGGCGATTTATATAGCCATATGTTCATGAGCTCTCCCAGGTCATATAGTGGACGAGTGACCTTCCCTCTGTGTACATGTTTTGCTTCCTCCTTTTTTGGCTATTTATTCTGTATTATATGTGATTTTGGTATATGTTTATCATGTAATAAAGATTCATTTTTAATTAGTTACTTTCTTGATGTTGCTGATACTTTTTCTTCAGTATAAAAAATGTTGTCATGGTAGTGCAGAAGATGTGGCGCTGTGGCTAGCACTTCTCTATGTACTATGCCTGCACATGCTTGGCAGTTTCCTTAAAGACTGACAGATTGACTACACTAATTATAGAGGTAATTTTCAACATTGGATGAGAACCGATATCCATATACAGAGATATAATTCCTCTGTGAGACTCCAAAGCACGAAAAATTCCTTGTTTTGGATGAGTCAAGATGTCTCTTATGATAACCCTTCGCCTGCAGCAGCTTCTTCAGGACGAAATGAGAATAGTGTGAAGTATTTTTTTCAAAGTTGTAGAAATTACTATTGTCAATTACTGTGCCAGAGAGACTTCAGACATAGGACATGTTTTCCTTCAGGCTTCATCCCGGCTGTTTATATGCCTAATAACTAATTGAAAGTTGACGATTATGAAGACTGATATTGCCGCTGCGACATCCAGCTTCAGCCTCAGGCGTATAGCTTACCAGGCTTTTGTGCGGCGTTCTTTTCACTGCTTGATGATACCCCAGGCACTTGGGGTGATGGAGACAAATACAATGAGACTACCTCCTCTACAGTAATTGATTGCTTTTTTTCCTATGCTTTTACAACATGTGAAGTCATCAAAATTGAAGCTAAACTTCACACAAAACCTATAAATTACAAGACTGCAGGTCTAAAGTAAAGAATGGTGACTTACGTGTGTTCACATGCAGCATTCTTTTCCACATGAAAAATTGCAGAATGTAGGGACAAAAAAAGCTGCGTACATTATGCCCAATTAATGCATTTGTAATCTCTTTTCGCAACAATTTTTTGCCATTCAATTGAATTAATAAAAGTACATAAGAACACAGGAATAATTTAAAAACCACCAAAGCTCAAAGACAGAAAGAAAAAAAACACTGTGCGATTGAGACTTTAGAAAACTCATTTATTTTGCTACTACTATAAAACACTACATTTTACTCAGCACGAAACAAGCATACAACCCCCACCCCCCTGCTGAAATGGAGCATATTTACCCCTACATAATCCCAGAGCTGGTGGTCCTAGGTGGGGTCTATGATCTTCTTTATCTGATCAATAATAATGCCTCAACAGTGTAAGGGTACCGTCACACTATACGATTTACCTACGATCACGACCAGCGATACGACCTGGCCGTGATCGTAGGTAAATCGTAGTGTGGTCACTGGGGAGCTGTCACACAGACAGCTCTCCAGCGACCAACGATGCCGAGGTCCCCGGGTAACCAGGGTAAACATCGGGTTACTAAGCGCAGGACCGCGCTTAGTAACCCGATGTTTACCCTGGTTATCAGCGTAAAAAAAAACAAACAGCACATACTTACATTTCGGTATCTGTCCCTTGCCGTCTGCTTCCCGCACTCACTGACTGCCGGCCGTAAAGTGAAAGCACAGCACAGCGGTGACGTCACCGCTGTGCTCTGCTTTCACTTTACGGCCGGCAGTCAGTGAGTGCGGGAAGCAGACGGCAAGGGACCTGACGGACACCGGAATGTAAGTATGTACTGTTTTTTTTTTTTTACATTTACGCTGGTAACCAGGGTAAACATCGGGTTACTAAGCGCGGTCCTGTGCTTAGTAACCCGATGTTTACCCTGGTTACAAGCGAACGCATCGCTAGATCGGTGTCACACACACCGATCTAGCGATGACAGCGGGAGATCCAGCGACGAAAGAAAGTTCCATACGATCTGCTACGACGTACGATTCTCAGCAGGATCCCTGATCGCTGCTGCGTGTCAGACACAGCGATATCGTAACGTAACGATATCGCTGGAACGTCACGAATCGTACCGTCGTAGCGATCGAAATGGCACTGTGTGACGGTACCCTAAGGGCTCATGCAGACGAGTGTATTTTTTTTAATCTGAGTGTGATCCTACAAAACATCAGATCACACTCGGACCAATGTTAGTCTATGAGGCTATGCACACATTCAATATTTTTTTTTCTGGAGAGACTGTCCAAAAGATGGGGATAGGGCATGCACTAGTTTGATCCCATATTAGTATCACATTCTGGCCATGCAGGCCAATGAATGCGTTGAAAACATCGGACAGCACTCGGATGACACCTGAGTGCAGTCTGATTTCTGAGCGTTGAATGGAGAATTTTTTCATCATCTTCTCCTCCTCTGAAAGAATTGGAGCACACTATGATCACATTCGGATCAGAATTTAACCCCTTCCCGACATGCGCCGTGCATGTATGGCAGTGTAGGGGCTGTGTTCCTGAAAAGCGCAGCACACGTGAGCCGCCGCGATTGCGAGGGCTCACGCTAAGCGCTGCCGTGATCGGGTGCGGGTGTCAGCTCTGTGTGCATCCTGCAGCAACACCCACGATCGGTGCTAGCACTGTTTGTGAGCGTTTAACCCCTGTGATGCCGCTGTCAATAGTGACAGCGACATCGAGAAGATCGCACAGTGAGTGGGATATCTGTGTGCTTCCATCAGCACGAGGCGATGTGATCGCTTCGTGCTGATGGCCTCCATATTAACCCCCCGGCGGCAAGAGAGCCGCGGGGTCCTTCGGGGAAGATGGCCTGAGAGCGTCTGCTCACAGCAGTAGCTTCCTTGCCTGTCGGACGCTGCCCCAATGCTCTGCAGCGCAGCAGCAGCGCAGGGTATCAGGTCAGAGATCTGTCACAATACAGTGAAGTCCCATCCCGGGACAATGTAAAACAGCAAAAAAAAAAAAAAGTAAAAATGGAAAAAAAAATCCAAAGAAAGAATAATAAGAAAAATTAATCCAATAAATATATTTATGTAAAAAAAAGTACACATTTGGTATCGCCGCATCCAGAGCGACCTGCTCTATAAAACTGTCCCACTAGTTAACCCCTTCAGTTAACACTTTAACCCCTCTGTGACCTTAGACGTACTATCCCGTCGAGGTGCCCTGGGCTTATCTGACCCTGGACGGGATAGTACGTCATAGCCGATCGGCCGCGCTCACGGGGGGAGCGCGGCCGATCGCGGCCGGGTGTCAGCTGCTTATCGCAGCTGACATCCGGCACTATGTGCCAGGAGCGGTCACGGACCGCCCCCGGCACATTAACCCCTGGCACACCGCGATCAAAGATGATCGCGATGTGCCGGCGGTGCAGGGAAGCACCGCGCAGGGAGGGGGCTCCCTGCGGGCTTCCCTGAGCCCCCCGCAGCAACGCGATGTGATCGCGTTGCTGCGAGGGTCTCCTCACCTCCCTCCCTGCTCGATCCCCGGATCCAAGATGGCCGCGGATCCGGGTCCTGCAGGGAGGGAGGTGGCTTCACAGAGCCTGCTCAGAGCAGGCACTGTGAAGCAGCCTGCACTCCTATCAGATCAGTGATCTGACAGAGTGCTGTGCAAACTGTCAGATCACTGATCTGTGATGTCCCCCCCTGGGACAAAGTAAAAAAGTAAAAAAAAAATTTTCCAAATGTGTAAAAAAAATAAAAAAAAATATTCCAAAATAATGAAAAAAAAAAAAAATATTATTCCCATAAATACATTTCTTCATCTAAATAAAAAAAAAAAACCAATAAAAGTACACATATTTAGTATCGCCGCGTCCGTAACGGCCCGACCTATAAAACTGGCCCACTAGTTAACCCCTTCAGTAAACACCGTAAGAAAAAAAAAAAAAAAACGAGGCAAAAAACAACGCTTTATTATCATACCGCCGAACAAAAAGTGGAATAACACGCGATCAAAAGGACAGATATAAATAACCATGGTACCGCTGAAAGCGTCATATTGTCCCGCAAAAAAAGAGCCGCCATACAGCATCATCAGCAAAAAAATAAAAAAGTTATAGTCCTGAGAATAAAGCGATGCAAAAATAATTATTTTTTCTGTAAAATAGTTTTTATCGTATAAAAGCACCAAACCATAAAAAAATGATATAAATGAGGTATCGCTGTAATCGTACTGACCCGAAGAATAAAACTGATTTATCAATTTTACCAAACGCGGAACGGTATAAACGCCTCCCCCAATAGAAATTCATGAATAGCTGGCTTTTGGTCATTCTTCCTCACAAAAATCGGAATAAAAAGCGATAAAAAAATGTCACGTGCCCAAAAATGTTTTCAATAAAAACGTCAACTCGTCCCGCAAAAAACAAGACCTCACATGACTCTGTGGACCAAAATATGGAAAAATTATAGCTCTCAAAATGTGGTATTGCAAAAAATATTTTTTGCAATAAAAAGGGTCTTTCAGTGTGTGACGGCTGCCAATCATAAAAATCCGCTAAAAAACTCGCTATAAAAGTAAATCAAACCCCCCTTCATCACCCCCTTAGTTAGGGAAAAATAAAAAAAAATGTATTTATTTCCATTTTCCCATTAGGGCTAGGGATAGGGGTAGGGTTAGGGCTAGGGTTAGGGCTAGGGTTAGGGCTAGGGCTAGGGTTAGGGCTAGGGTTAGGGCTAGGGTTAGGGCTAGGGTTAGGGCTAGGGTTAGGGCTAGGGCTAGGGTTAGGGCTAGGGCTAGGGTTAGGGTTAGGGCTAGGGTTAGGGCTAGGGTTAGGGTTAGGGCTAGGGTTAGGGCTAGGGCTAGGGTTAGGGCTAGGGCTAGGGTTAGGGCTAGGGCTAGGGTTAGGGCTAGGGTTAGGGCTAGGGTTAGGGCTAGGGCTAGGGTTAGGGCTAGGGTTAGGGCTAGGGTTAGGGCTAGGGTTAGGGCTAGGGTTAGGGCTAGGATTAGGGTTGGGGCTACAGTTAGGGTTGGGGCTAAAGTTAGGGTTAGGGTTTAGATTACATTTACAGTTGGGAATAGGGTTGGGATTAGGGTTAGGGGTGTGTCAGGGTTAGAGGTGTGGTTAGGGTTACCGTTGGAATTAGGGTTAGGGGTGTGTTTAGATTAGGGTTTCAGTTATAATTGGGGGGTTTCCACTGTTTCGGCACATCAGGGGCTCTCCAAACACGACATGGCGTCCGATCTCAATTCCAGCCAATTCTGCGTTGAAAAAGTAAAACAGTGCTCCTTCCCTTCCAAGCTCTCCTGTGTGCCCAAACAGGGGTTTACCCCAACATATGGGGTATCAGCGTACTCAGGACAAATTGGACAACAACTTTTGTGGACCAATTTCTCCTGTTACCCTTGGGAAAATACAAAACTGGGGGCTAAAAAATAATTTTTGTGGGAAAACAAAAAGATTTTTTATTTTCACGGCTCTGCGTTATAAACTGTAGTGAAACACTTGGGGGTTCAAAGTTCTCACAACACATCTAGATAAGTTCATTGAGGGGTCTAGTTTCCAATATGGGGTCACTTGTGGGGGGTTTCTACTGTTTAGGTACATTAGGGGCTCTGCAAACGCAATGTGACGCCTGCAGACCAATCCATCTAAGTCTGCATTCCAAATGATGCTCCTTCCCTTCCGAGCCCTCCCATGCGCCCAAACGGTGGTTCCCCCCCACATATCGGGTATCAGCGTACTCAGGACAAATTGGACAACAACATTTAGGGTCCAATTTCTCCTGCTAACCTTGGAAAAATACAAAACTGGGGGCTAAAATATAATTTTTGTGGAAAAAAAAATATTTTTTATTTGCATGGCTCTGCGTTATAAACTGTAGTGAAATACTTGGGGGTTCAAAGCTCTCACAACACATCAAGATGAGTTCCTTAGGGGGTCTACTTTCCAAAATGGTGTCACTTGTGGGGGGTTTCTACTGTTTAGGTACATTAGGGGCTCTGCAAACGCAATGTGACGCCTGCAGACCATTCCATCTAAGTCTGCATTCCAAATGGCGCTCCTTCCCTTCCGAGCCCTCCCATGCGCCCAAACGGTGGTTCCCCCCCACATATGGGGTATCAGCGTACTCAGGACAAATTGGACAACAACTTTTGTGGTCCAATTTCTCCTGTTACCCTAGGGAAAATACAAAACTGGGGGCTAAAAAATAATTTTTGTGGGAAAAAAATTTTGTTTTATTTTTATGGCTCTGCATTATAAACTTCTGTGAAGCCCTTGGTGGGTCAAAGTGCTCACCACACATCCAGATAAGTTCCTTAGGGGGTCTACTTTCCAAAATGGTGTCACTTGTGGGGGGTTTCAATGTTTAGGCACATCAGTGGCTCTCCAAACGCAACATGGCGTCCCATCTCAATTCCTGTCAATTTTGCATTGAAAAGTCAAATAGCGCTCCTTCCCTTCCGAGCTCTCCCATGCACCCAGGGCCGTATTTGCCACTAGGCACTCGAGGGCACGTGCCTAGGGCGGGGAGATGCGGGGGGGGGCGGCACCTGAGCAGGTTTTTTTTTTTTTTTTTTTATTATTATAAAGTCCGGTTTGGCCCTAAGACCCCGCCCCCATCAACCCCCCCCCCCCCGCCCCCCGGCGCCGCTGATGCATCCTTGCTGGCTGGCCCAGCCCCCCCCCCCTTCAAGACAAGACAGTATTGACTTACTGTCTGTCATCATACTCACCTCACCTGCTCCAGCGGTGCCGGCGCGGCTGGTCTGCTCTCAGCGACTGCAACTCGCCCTGAGTGAGCCGCTGTCACATGGTACCGCCTCACCTGATTAAGGTGATGAATATGCATGCATATTCATCACCTTAATCAGGCGGTACCACCTGACCGCGGCGCTCACACAGGGCGAGGGACAGTGCTGCGCAGGGAGTGGGACAGAGCACAGAGGTGGAGCGAGGATTCCGTTCCTCTGCGCGGTCCGCGGCGTGTGAGGTAAAACTTACTGCTGAGACAGCCAGGAGGACGGGGGGAGCCGGGGACTCGGGAGGATGAAGGTGGAGGACCGTGGTGGACGAGGCGAGCCACAAGAGATGGGAGCGTCGCGTCGGGGAGCCGATGATGGAGCCTCAGCCACCCACGCATACAGCCAGGCCCAGGGGGGAAGATGACGAGCCAAGCATACGGCGGTGCCCGGGGGGGGGGGGGATGGGATGGGAAATGAGCCAGTGCACGCATAGGGGGGGGGGAGATGAGCCACCCATCACATGCATGCATAGGGGGGGGGGGGAGATGACTCATGAGCCACCCATCACATGCATGCATAGGGGGGGGGGGGGGGGGGAGATGAGCCACCCATCACATGCATGCATAGGGGGGGGGGGGGAGATGACTCATGAGCCACCCATCACATGCATGCATACGGGGGGGGGGGGGGGGGGGGGGGAGATGAGCCACCCATCACATGCATGCATAGGGGGGGGGGGGAGATGACTCATGAGCCACCCATCACATGCATGCATACGGGGGGGGGGGGGGGAGATGAGCCACCCATCACATGCATGCATAGGGGGGGGGGGGGAGATGACTCATGAGCCACCCATCATCACATGCATGCATACGGGGGGGGGGGGAGATGAGCCACCCATCACATGCATGCATACGGGGGGGGGGGGGGGAGATGAGCCACCCATCACATGCATGCATAGGGGGGGGGGGGAGATGACTCATGAGCCACCCATCACATGCATGCATACGGGGGGGGGGGGGGGAGATGAGCCACCCATCACATGCATGCATAGGGGGGGGGGGGGAGATGACTCATGAGCCACCCATCATCACATGCATGCATACGGGGGGGGGGGAGATGAGCCACCCATCACATGCATGCATACGGGGGGGGGGGGGGAGATGAGCCACCCATCACATGCATGCATAGGGGGGGGGAGATGAGCCACCCATCACATGCATGCATAGGGGGGGGGGGAGATGAGCCACCCATCACATGCATGCATACGGGGGGGGGGGGGGGAGATGAGCCACCTATGCATACAGGGAGGGGGAGATGAGCCATGCATACATGATGGGAGGTGGGGGTTGGCCATTATACAGTATGCATGGAGCATCATATGTGGTCATTATACAGTATGGAGCATCATGTGTCGCCATCATACAGTATGGAGCATCATGTGCGGTCATTATACACTATGGAGCATCATGTGGCCATTATACAGTATGCATGGAGCATCATATGTGGCCATTATACAGTATTGAGCATCATATGTGGTCACTCATTATACAGTATTGAGCATCATGTGTGGCCATTATACAGTAAGGAACATCATGTGTGGTCTTTATACAGTATGGAGCATCATGTGTGCCCATTATACAGTATGCATGGAGCATCATGTGGCCATTATACAGTATTGAGCATCATGTGTGGCCATTATACAGTATTGAGCATCATGTGACTATTATACAGTATTGAGCATCATGTGTGGCCGCCCATTATACAGTATGGAGCGTCATGTAGAGCCATTATACAGTATGGAGCATCATGTGTGGCCATTATACAGTATGGAGCATCATGTGTGGCTATTATACAGTATCAGTAATAGAATGATAAAGTCCATATATTAATCCTACAATGTCTGCTGGACATGGTATGGGGAGAGTTATAGTTCAGTTAGTACACAGACACCGATACTTGTTAACCAGTTAATGCTCTCTTGTCCACCACACTGCAGTGTCAAAAGAGGAAGACGGCGAGACAGGCAGCAACATCGCATCAGAGAGCTCTTGACCTCGAAACAGAAGATCCTCAGATCCTGGTATTGTGACATAATATTAAGAAGAATATTTATTCACTGATATTATTCTATTAACTCCACAGCATTTTTCATGCATCAACACTGTCCCCATTGGGGCTCACAATCTAAACATCCTATTAGTTGGTCTTTTGAGTGTGGTAGAAAACCCACACTAACACGGGGAGAACATCGAAACTCTGCAGATGTCATCCTTGTTGGGATTTGAACCCCAGACCCCAGTGCTACAAAGCTGGGGATGGGAGATGAGCAAGAGCCACCCCTGCATACAGGGAGGCCTGGGAGGGGGACATCACATGAGCCATGCATGGGGGATGATGGGAGATGAGCCAGAGCCACTCCTGTATACAGGGAGGGGGACATCATGAGCCAGAGCCACCCCTGCATACAGGGAGGGGGACATCATGAGCCACGCATATGGAGGGGGAGATGAGCCATGCATACAGGAGAGGGGGAGAGATGAGCCATGCATGATGGGGGTGGGTAGCCGATGAGCCATGCATGGGGGGGAGATGAGCCATGCATACAGGATGGGAGGGGGGTGGGCCATTAAACATTATGCGTGAAGCATCATATGTTGCCATTATACAGTATGGATTCGGAGCATCATGTAGAGCCATTATACAGTATGGAGCATCATGTGTGGCCATTATACAATATGGAGCATCATGTGGGGCCATTATACAGTATGGAGCATCATGTGTGGCCATTATACAGTATGGAGCATCATGTGTGGCCATTATACAATATGGAGCATCATGTGTGGCCATTATACAGTATGGAGCATTGTGTGGCCATATTTTTTTTTTTGTTATAATTATTGTATATGAAACAGTGTGATCAGCAGTGCTAAATGGGTGTGGTTGGGACTTGAATATGGGTGTGACTAGTTGTGAAATGGGTGTGGTCAGAGGCGTGGCCTAAAATTTGCCCCGGCGCACTACGTGTGCCGCAACCTTTATACCTCTTTCCCTTCAAGAGTTGGGAGGTATGGTACCGCATTTACCAGATCACGGCAAGTGCCGCAAATCCCATAGGGAATGAATGAGGCCAAACGCAGTGTTGCCGTAAATGATACATTACGCTGCAGATGCAAAAAAACTGCCCGATCTGCTGCAAACAACAGCGATTCTTGCCAAAGTCACTGCCGATAGTGTCATACTCACCAAGGGGGGAGGCAGCACTAAAAGTGCCTAGGGCAGCAGAAACTCTAAATACGGCCCTGCATGCACCCAAACAGTGGTTTACTGCCACATATGGGGTATCAGCGTACTCAGGACAAATTGGACAACAACTTTTTGGGTCCAATTTCTCCTGTTACCCTTGGTAAAATAAAACAAATTGGAGCTGAAGTAAATGTTTTGTGTTCATTTTTATTTAAACATTCCAAAAATTCCTATTAAACACCTGAAGGGTTAATAAACTTCTTGAATGTGGTTTTGAGCACCTTGAGGGGTGCAGTTTTTAGAATGGTGTCACACTTGGGCATTTTCTATCATATAGACCCCTCAAAATGACTTCAAATGAGACGTGGTCCCTAAAAAAAAATGGTGTTGTAAAAATGAGAAATTGCTGGTCAACTTTTAACCCTTATAACTCCCTAACAAAAAAAAAAATTGGTTCCAAAATTATGCTGATGTAAAGGAGACATGTGGGAAATGTTACTTATTAAGTATTTTGTGTGACATATCTCTGTGATTTAATTGCATAAAAATTCAAAGTTTGAAAATTGCGAAATTTTCAAAATTTTCGCCAAATTTCCGTTTTTTTCACAAATAAACGCAGGTACTATCAAAGAAATTTTACCACTATCATGAAGTACAATATGTCACGAGAAAACAATGTCAGAATCACCAGGATCCGTTGAAGCGTTTCGGAGTTATAACCTCATAAAGGGACAGTGGTCAGAATTGTAAAAATTGGCCTGGTCATTAACGTGCAAACCACCCTTGGGGGTAAAGGGGTTAAAAAAATATATATAAATAAAAAATGAGGCAAAAAACTATGCTTTATCATCATACCGCCGAACAAAAAGTGCAATAAAAGCCGATCAACAAGACAAATTGAAATAAAAATGGTAACGCTGAAAACGCCATCTGGTCCCGCAAAAAAACAAGCCATCCTACAGTTCCATCAGCTGAAAAATAAAAAAGTTACAGCTCTCAGAATAAAGTGATGAAAAAAAATATTTTTTTCTATAAAAGTTTTTATTGTGTAAAAGCGGCAAAACATAAAAAAAATATAAATTGGGTATCTCTTTAACCCCTTCCCGACCTGTGACACAGCGTATGCGTCATGAAAGTCGGTGCCAATCCGACCTGTGACGCATATGCTGTGTCACAGAATGATCGCGTCCCTGCAGATCGGGTGAAAGGGTTAACTCCCATTTCACCCGGCCTGCAGGGACAGGGGGAGTGGTAGTTTAGCCCAGGGGGGGAGGCTTCACCCCCCCCCCCCCCCGTGGCTACGATCGCTCTGATTGGCTGTTGAAAGTGAAACTGCCAATCAGAGCGATTTGTAATATTTCACCTAAAAAACTGGTGAAATATTACAATCCAGCCATGGCCGATGCTGCAATATCATCGGCCATGGCTGGAAACACTTATATGCACCCACCCCACCCCACCGATCTGTGGTCCGCTCCCCTCCGTCCTGTGCTCCGCTCCCCCGTCCTCCTGTCCGCTCCCCCGTGCTCCAATCACACCCCCCGTGCTCCAAACAAACCCCCCCGCACTCCGATCACCCCACCCCCCCGCACAGCGATCCCCCCCGTGCTCCGATCCACCCCCCTGCACAGCGATCCCCCACCCCGTGCTCAAATCCACCCCCCCGGTGTTCCGATCCACCCCCCCGTGCTCCGATCCACCCCCCCGTGCTCCGACGCCCCCTCCCCGTGCCCTGATCTCCCCCCCCCTTATACTTACCCGGCCTCCCGGGATCCGTCCGTCTTCTTTCCTGGGCGCCGCCATCTTCCAAAATGGCGGGCGAATGTGCAGTGCGCCCGCCGAATCTGCCGGCTGGCAGATTCGTTCCAGAGTGAGTTTTGATCACTGAGATATAACCTATCTCAGTGATCAAAATAAAAAAAATAGTAAATGCCCCCCCCCCCCCCTTTGTCACCCCCATTGGTAGGGACAATAAAAAAAAATATATATTTTTTTTCCACTAAGGTTGGGGTAAGAACTAGGGTTAAGGTTAGGGGTAGGGTTAGGGTTAGGGTTAGGGGTAGGGTTAGGGGTAGGGTTTCGGTATGTGCACACGTATTCTGTTCCTCTGCGGATTTTTCCGCTGCGGATTTGATAAATCCGCAGTGCTAAACCGCTGTGGATTTATCGCGGATTTACCGCGGTTTTTCTGCGCATTTCACTGCGGTTTTACAACTGCGATTTTCTATTGTAGCAGTTGTAAAACCGCTGCGGAATCCGCAGAAAGAAGTGACATGCTGCGGAATGTAAACCCCTGCGTTTCCGTGCAGTTTTTCCGCAGCATGTGCACAGCGATTTTTGTTTCCCATAGGTTTACATTGAACTGTAAACTCATGGGAAACTGCTGCGGATCCGCAGCGTGCGCACATACCTTTAGAATTAGGCCATGTGCACACGGTGCGGATTTGGCTGCGGATCCGCAGCGGATTGGCCGCTGCGGATTCGCAGCAGTGTTCCATCAGGTTTATAGTTCCATGTAAACCTATGGAAAACTAAATCCGCTGTGCCCATGGTGCGGAAAATACCACGCGGAAACGCTGCGTTGTATTTTCCGCAGCATGTCAATTCTTTGTGCGGATTCCGCAGCGTTTTACACCTGTTCCTCAATAGGAATCCACAGGTGAAATCCGCACAAAAAACACTGGAAATCCACGGTAAATCCGCAGGTAAAACGAATTGCCCTTTACCCGCGGATTTTTCAAAAATGATGCTGAAAAATCTCACACGAATCCGCAACGTGGGCACATAGCCTTAGGGTTAGGGTTGGAATTAGGGTTAGGGGTGTGTTGGGGTTAGGGTTGTGGTTAGGGGTGTGTTGGGGTTAGGGTTGTGATTAGGGTTATGGCTACAGTTGGGATTAGGGTTAGGGGTGTGTTGGGGTTAGTGTTGGAGGTAGAATTGAGGGGTTTCCACTGTTTAGGCACATCAGGGGTCTCCAAACGCAACATGGCGCCACCATTAATTCCAGCCAATCTTGTATTCATAAAGTCAAATGGTGCTCCCTCACTTCCGAGCCCTGACGTGCGCCCAAACAGTGGTTTACCCCCACATATGGGGTACCAGCATACTCAGGACAAACTGCGCAACAATTACTGGGGTCCAATTTCTCCTGTTACCCTTGTGAAAATAAAAAATTGCTTGCTAAAACATCATTTTTGAGGAAATGATTTTTTATTTTCACGGCTCTGCGTTGTAAACGTCTGTGAAGCACTTGGGGGTTCAAAGTGCTCACCACATATCTAGATAAGTTCCTTGGGGGGTCTAGTTTCTAAAATGGGGTCACTTGTGGGGGGTTTCTACTGTTTAGGCACACCAGGGGCTCTGCAAACGCAACGTGACGTCCGCAGACCATTCCATCAAAGTCTGCATTTCAAAAGTCACTACTTCCCTTCTGAGCCCCGACGTGTGCCCAAACAGTGGTTTACCCCCACACATGGGGTATCAGCGTACTCAGGAGAAACTGGACAACAACTTTTGGGGTCCAATTTCTCCTGTAACCCTTAAGAAAATAAAAAATTCTGGGCTAAAAAATTATTTTTGAGGAAAGAAAACGTATTTATTATTTTCACGGCTCTGTGTTATAAACTTCTGTAAAGCACTTGGGGGTTGAAAGTGCTCACCACATATCTAGATAAGTTCCTTTGGGGGTCTAGTTTCCAAAATGGGGTCACTTGTGGGGGGTTTCTACTGTTTAGGCACACCAGGGGCTCTGCAAACGCAACGTGACGTCCGCAGACCATTCCATCAAAGTCTGCATTTCAAAAGTCACTACTTCCCTTCTGAGCCCCGACGTGTGCCCAAACAGTGGTTTACCCCCACACATGGGTTATCAGAGTACTCAGGAGAAACTGGACAACAACTTTTGGGGTCCAATTTCTCCTGTAACCCTTGGGAAAATAAAAAATTCTGGGCTAAATAATTATTTTTGAGGAAAGAAAACGTATTTATTATTTTCACTGCTCTGTGTTATGAACTTCTGTGAAGCACTTGGGGGTTCAAAGTGCTCACCTCACATCTAGATAAGTTCCTTTCGGGGTCTAGTTTCCAAAATGGGGTCACTTGTGGGGGGTTTCTACTGTTTAGCCACATCAGGGGCTCTGCAAACGCAACGTGACGCCCGCAGAGCATTCCATCAAAGTCTGCATTTCAAAACGTCACTACTTCACTTCCGAGCCCCAGCATGTGCCTAAACAGTGGTTTACCCCCACATATGGGGCATCAGCGTACTCAGGAGAAACTGGACAACAACGTTTGGGGTGAAATTTCTCCTGTTACCCTTGGAAAAATAAAAAATAGCGGGCTAAAAAATCATTTTTGAGAAAATAATTTTTTTTTTTAATTTTCATGGCTCTACGTTATAAACTTCTGTGAAGCACTTTGAGGGTTCAAAGTGCTCACCACACATCTAGATTAGTTCCTTTGGGGGTCTAGTTTCCAAAATGGGGTCATTTGTCGGGGATCTCCAATGTTTAGGCACACAGGGGCTCTTCAAACGCGACATGGTGTCCGCTAATGATTGGAGCTAATTTTCCATTTAAAAAGCCAAATGGCGTGCCTTCCCTTCTGAGCCCTGCCGTGCGCCCAAACAGTGGTTTACCCCCACATATGGGGTATCTGCGTACTCAGGACAAACTGGACAACAACATTTGTGGTCCAATTTCTCCTATTACCCTTGGCAAAATAGGAAATTCCAGGCTAAAAAATCATTTTTGAGAAAAGAAAAATTATTTTTTATTTTCATGGCTCTGCATTATAAACTTCTGTGAAGCACCTGGGGGTTTAAAGTGCTCAGTATGCATCTAGATAAGTTCCTTGGGGGGTCTAGTTTCCAAAATGGGGTCACTTGTGGGGGAGCTCCAATGCATAGGCACACAGGGGCTCTCCAAACGCGACATGGTGTCCGCTAACAATTGGAGCTAATTTTCCATTCAAAAAGTCAAAAGGCGCGCCTTCCCTTCCGAGCCCTGCCGTTTGCCCAAACAGTGGTTTACCCCCACATATGAGGTATCGGCGTACTCGGGAGAAACTGGACAACAACTTTTGGGGTCAAATTTCTCCTGTTACCCTTGGGAAAATAAAAAATTGCAGGCTAAAAGATCATTTTTGAGAAAATAATTTTTTTTTTTATTTTCATGGCTCTGCGTTATAAACTTCTGTGAAGCACTTGGGGGTTCAAAGTCCTCACCACACATCTAGATTAGTTCCTTTGGGGGTCTAGTTTCTAAAATGGTGTCATTTCTGGGGGATCTCCAATGTTTAGGCACACAGGGGCTCTCCAAACGTGACATGGTGTCCGCTAATGATTGGAGCTAATTTTCCATTTAAAAAGCCAAATGGCGTGCCATCCCTTCCGAGCCCTGCCGTGCGCCCAAACAGTGGTTTACCCCCACATATGGGGTATCAGCGTACTCAGGACAAACTGGACAACAATATTTGGGGTCCAATTTCTCCTATTATCCTTGGCAAAATAGGAAATTCCAGGCTAAAAAATCATTTTTGAGGAAAGAAAAATTATTTTTTATTTTCATGGCTCTGCGTTATAAACTTCTGTGAAGCACCTGGGGGTTTAAAGTGCTCAATATGCATCTAGATAAGTTCCTTGGGGGGGTCTAGTTTCCAAAATGGGGTCACTTGTGCGGGAGCTCCAATGTTTAGGCACACAGGGGCTCTCCAAACGCGACATGGTGTCCGCTAACAATTGGAGCTAATTTTCCATTCAAAAAGTCAAAAGGCGCGCCTTCCCTTCCGAGCCCTGCCGTTTGCCCAAACAGTGGTTTACCCCCACATATGAGGTATCGGCGTACTCGGGAGAAATTGCTCAACAAATTTTCGGATCCATTTTATCCTATTGCCCATGTGAAAATGAAAAAATTGAGGCGAAAAGAAATTTTTTGTGAAAAAAAAGTACTTTTTCATTTTTACGGATCAATTTGTGAAGCACCTGGGGGTTAAAAGTGCTCACTAGGCATCTAGATAAGTTCCTTGGGGGGTCCAGTTTCCAAAATGGGGTCACTTGTAGGGGAGCTCCAATGTTTAGGCACACAGGGTCTCTCCAAACGCGACATGGTGTCCGCTAACGATGGAGATAATTTTTCATTCAAAAAGTCAAATGGCGCTCCTTCCCTTCCGAGCCTTACCATGTGCCCAAACAGTGGTTTACCTCCACATATGAGGTATCAGTGTACTCAGGAGAAATTGCCCAACAAATTTTAGGATCCATTTTATCCTGTTGTCCATGTGAAAATGAAAAAATTGAGGCTAAAATAATTTTTTTGTGAAAAAAAGTACTTTTTCATTTTTACGGATCAATTTGTGAAGCACCTGGGGGTTTAAAGGGCTCACTATGCATGTAGATAAGTTCCTTGGGGCGTCTAGTTTCCAAAATGGGGACACTTGTGGGGGAGCTCCAATTTTTAGGCACACGGGGGCTCTCCAAACGTGACATGGTGTCCGCTAAAGAGTGCAGCCAATTTTTCATTCAAAAAGTCAAATGGCGCTCCTTCCCTTCCAAGCCCTGCAGTGCGCCCAAACAGTGGTTTACCCCTACATATGAGGTATCGGCGTACTCAGGACAAATTGGACAACAACCTTCGTGGTTCAGTTTCTCCTTTTACCATTGGGAAAATAAAAAAATTGTTGCTGAAAAATCATTTTTGTGACTAAAAAGTTAAATGTTCATTTTTTCCTTCCATGTTGCTTCTGCTGCTGTGAAGCACCTGAAGGGTTAATAAACTTCCTGAATGTGGTTTTGAGCACCTTGAGGGGTGCAATTTTTAGAATGGTGTCACTTTTGGGTATTTTCAGCCATATAGACCCCTCAAACTGACTTCAAATGTGAGGTGGTCCCTAAAAAAAATGGTTTTGTAAATTTCGTTGTAAAAATGAGAAATCGGTGGTCAAATTTTAACCCTTATAACTTCCTAGCAAAAAAAAATTTTGTTTCCAAAATTGTGCTGATGTAAAGTAGACGTGTGGGAAATGTTATTTATTAACTATTTTGTGTCACATAACTCTCTGGTTTAACAGAATAAAAATTCAAAATGTGAAAATTGCGAAATTTTCAAAATTTTCGCCAAATTTCCATTTTTATCACAAATAAACACAGAATTTATTGACCTAAATTTACCACTAACATGAAGCCCAATATGTCACAAAAAAACAATCTCAGAACCGCTAGGATCCATTGAAGCGTTCCTGAGTTATTACCTCATAAAGGGACACTGGTCAGAATTGCAAAAAACGGCAAGGTCTTTAAGGTCAAAATAGGCTGGGTCATGAAGGGGTTAATCGTACTGACCTGAAGAATAAAGCTTTCTTATAAATTTTACCACATGCAGGATGGTTTTAAAAACAAACAAACAAAAATTGCTGGTTTTGTTCATTCTACCTCACAAAAATAAAAAATGAAAGTGATCAAAAAATGTCATGTGCCCAAAAATGGCACCAATAACCCCTTCCCGACCTTTGACGCCACGTAGGCGTCATGAAAGTCGGTGCCAATCCGACCCATGACGCCTATGCGGCGTCATGGAAAGATCGCGTCCCTGCAGGCCGGGTGAAAGGGTTAACTCCCATTTCACCCGATCTGCAGGGACAGGGGGAGTGGTAGTTTAGCCCAGGGGGGGTGGCTTCACCCCCCCCGTGGCTACGATCGCTCTGATTGGCTGTTGAAAGTGAAACTGCCAATCAGAGCGATTTGTAATATTTCACCCATTATAACGGGTGAAATATTACAATCCAGCCATGGCCGATGCTGAAATATCATCGGCCATGGCTGGAAATACTAGTGTGCCCCCACCCCACCCCTCCGATCGCCCCCCCACCCCCCCGATCTGGCCGGTACACTGCTCCGGCTCCCCTCCGCCCTGTGCTCCGCTCCCCCCCGTGCTCGTGTCCGCTCCCCCCGTGCTTCAATCACCCCCCCGTGCTCCAATCACCCCCCCTGCACTCCGATCCACCCCCCCCCGTGCTCCGTTCCACCCCCCCGTGCTCCATTCCAGCCCCCCCGTGCTCCGTTCCACGCCCCCCGCGCTCCGTTCCACCCCTCCCGCGCTCCGATTCCCCCCCCCGTGCTCCGATCCCCCCCCCGTGGTCCCCCCCCCACCCTATCATACTTACCGATCCAGCTGTGGTCCCGTCCGTCTTCTCCCGGGCGCCGCCATCTTCCAAAATGGCGGGCGCATGCGCAGTGCGCCCGCCGAATCTGCCGGCCGGCAGATTCGTTCCAAAGTGCATTTTGATCACTGAGATATAATCTATCTCAGTGATCAAAATAAACAAAATAATAAATGACCCCCCCCCCCCCTTTGTCACCCCCATAGGTAGGGACAATAAAAAAATAAAGAAATTTTTTTTTTCCACTAATGTTAGAATAGGGTTAGGGTTAGGGGTAGGGTTAGGGTTAGGGGTAGGGTTAGGGTTAGGGTTAGGGGTAGGGTTAGGGGTAGGGTTAGGGGTAGGGTTAGGGTTAGGGGTAGGGTTAGGGGTAGGGTTAGGGGTAGGGCTAGGGTTAGGGTTAGGGGTAGGGTTAGGGGTAGGGTTAGGGCTAGGGTTAGGAATGTGCACACGTATTCTGGTCCTCTGCGGATTTTTCCGCTGCGGATTTGATAAATCCGCAGTGCTAAACCGCTGCGGATTTATGGCGGATTTACCGCGTTTTTTTCTGCGCATTTCACTGCGGTTTTACAATTGCGATTTTCTATTGGAGCAGTTGTAAAACCGCTGCGGAATCCGCACAAAGAAGTGACATGCTGCGGAATGTAAACCGCTGCGTTTCCGTGCAGTTTTTCCGCAGCATGTGTACAGCGATTTTTGTTTCCCGTAGGTTTACATTGAACTGTACACTCATGGGAAACTGCTGCGGATCCGCAGCGTTTTCCGCAGCGTGTGCACATACCTTTAGAATTAGGCTATGTGCACACGGTGCGGATTTGGCTGCGGATTCGCAGCAGTGTTCCATCAGGTTTACAGTACCATGTAAACATATGAAAAACCAAATCCGCTGTGCCCGTGATGCGGAAAATACCGCGCGGAAACGCTGCGTTGTATTTTCCGCAGCATGTGAATTCTTTGTGCGGAATCCGCAGCGTTTTACACCTGTTCCTCAATAGGAATCCGCAGGTGAAATCCGCACAAAAAACACTGGAAATCCGCGGAAAATCCGCAGGTAAAACACAGTGCCTTTTACCCGCAGATTTTTCAAAAATGGTGCGGAAATATCTCACACGAATCCGCAACGTGGGCACATAGCCTTAGGGTTAGAGTTGGAATTAGGGTTGTGGTTAGGGTTAGGGGTGTGTTGGGGTTAGGGTTGTGGTTAGGGGTGTGTTGGGGTTAGGGTTGTGATTAGGATTATGGCTACAGTTGGGATTAGGGTTAGGGGTGTGTTGGGGTTAGTGTTGGAGTTAGAATTGAGGGGTTACCACTGTTTAGGCACATCAGGGGTCTCCAAACGCAACATGGCGCCACCATTGATTCCAGCCAATCTCGTATTCAAAAAGTCAAATGGTGCTCCCTCACTTCCGAGCCCTGACGTGTGCCCAAACAGTGGTTTACCCCCACATATGGGGTACCAGCATACTCAGGACAAACTGCGCAACAATTACTGGGGTCCAATTTCTCCTGTTACCCTTGTGAATCTAAAAAAATGCTTGCTAAAACATAATTTTTGAGGAAAGAAAAATGATTTTTTATTTTCACGGCTCTGTGTTGTAAACGTCTGTGAAGCACTTGGGGGTTCAAAGTGCTCACCACATATCTAGATAAGTTCCTTGGGGGGTCTAGTTTCTAAAATGGGGTCACTTGTGGGGGGTTTCTACTGTTTAGGCACACCAGGGGCTCTGCAAACGCAACGTGACACCCGCAGACCATTCCATCAAAGTCTGCATTTCAAAAGTCACTACTTCCCTTCTGAGCCCCGACGTGTGCCCAAACAGTGGTTTACCCCCACATATGGGGTATCAGCGTACTCAGGAGAAACTGGACAACAACTTTTGGGGTCCAATTTCTCCTGTAACCCTTGGGAAAATAAAAAATTCTGGGCTAAATAATTATTTTTGAGGAAAGAAAACGTATTTATTATTTTCACGGCTCTGCATTATAAACTTCTATGAAGCACTTGGGGGTTCAAAGTGCTCACCACACATCTAGATAAGTTCCTTTCAGGGTCTAGTTTCCAAAATGGGGTCACTTGTGGGGGGTTTCTACTGTTTAGGCACATCAGGGGCTCTGCAAACGCAACGTGACGCCCGCAGAGCATTCCATCAAAGTCTGCATTTCAAAACGTCACTACTTCAATTCCAAGCCCCGGCATGTGCCCAAACAGTAGTTTACCCCCACATATGGGGTATCACCGTACTCAGGAGAAACTGGACAACAAATATTGGGGTCAAATTTCTCCTGTTACCCTTGGGAAAATTAAAAAACTCTGGGCTAAATAATTATTTTTGAGGAAAGAAAACGTATTTATTATTTTCACGGCTCTGCATTATAAACTTCTATGAAGCACTTGGGGGTTCAAAGTGCTCACCACATATCTAGATAAGTTCCTTTGGGGGTCTAGTTTCCAAAATGGGGTCACTTGTGGGGGGTTTCTACTGTTAAGCCACATCAGGGGCTCTGCAAACGCAACGTGACGCCCACAGAGCATTCCATCAAAGTCTGCATTTCAAAACGTCACTACTTCACTTCCGAGCCCCGGCATGTGCCCAAACAGTGATTTACCCCCACATATGGGGTATCAGCGTACTCAGGAGAAACTGGACAACAACTTTTGGGGTCAAATTTCTCCTGTTACCCTTGGGAAAATTAAAAAACTCTGGGCTAAATAATTATTTTTGAGGAAAGAAAACGTATTTATTATTTTCACGGCTCTGCATTATAAACTTCTATGAAGCACTTGGGGGTTCAAAGTGCTCACCACATATCTAGATAAGTTCCTTTGGGGGTCTAGTTTCCAAAATGGGGTCACTTGTGGGGGGTTTCTACTGTTAAGCCACATCAGGGGCTCTGCAAACGCAACGTGACGCCCACAGAGCATTCCATCAAAGTCTGCATTTCAAAACGTCACTACTTCACTTCCGAGCCCCGGCATGTGCCCAAACAGTGATTTACCCCCACATATGGGGTATCAGCGTACTCAGGAGAAACTGGACAACAACTTTTGGGGTCAAATTTCTCCTGTTACCCTTGGGAAAATAAAAAATTGCAGGCTAAAAGATCATTTTTGAGAAAATAATTTTTTTTTTTATTTTCATGGCTCTGCGTTATAAACTTCTGTGAAGCACTTGGGGGTTCAAAGTCCTCACCACACATCTAGATTAGTTCCTTTGGGGGTCTAGTTTCTAAAATGGTGTCATTTCTGGGGGATCTCCAATGTTTACGCACACAGGGGCTCTCCAAACGTGACATGGTGTCCGCTAATGATTGGAGCTAATTTTCCATTTAAAAAGCCAAATGGCGTGCCATCCCTTCCGAGCCCTGCCGTGCGCCCAAACAGTGGTTTACCCCCACATATGGGGTATCAGCGTACTCAGGACAAACTGGACAACAATATTTGGGGTCCAATTTCTCCTATTATCCTTGGCAAAATAGGAAATTCCAGGCTAAAAAATCATTTTTGAGGAAAGAAAAATTATTTTTTATTTTCATGGCTCTGCGTTATAAACTTCTGTGAAGCACCTGGGGGTTTAAAGTGCTCAATATGCATCTAGATAAGTTCCTTGGGGGGGTCTAGTTTCCAAAATGGGGTCACTTGTGCGGGAGCTCCAATGTTTAGGCACACAGGGGCTCTCCAAACGCGACATGGTGTCCGCTAACAATTGGAGCTAATTTTCCATTCAAAAAGTCAAATGGCGCGCCTTCTCTTCCGAGCCCTGCCGAGTGCCCAAACAGTGGTTTACCCCCACATATGAGGTATCGGCGTACTCGGGAGAAATTGCCCAACAAATTTTATGATCCATTTTATCCTACTGCCCATGTGAAAATGAAAAAATTGAGGCGAAAAGAATTTTTTTGTGAAAAAAAAGTACTTTTTCATTTTTACAGATCAATTTGTGAAGCACCTGAGGGTTTAAAGTGCTCACTAGGCATCTAAATTAGTTCCTTGGGGGGTCTAGTTTCCAAAATGGGGTCACTTGTGGGGGAGCGCCAATGTTTAGGCACACAGGAGCTATCCAAACGCGACATGGTGTCCGCTAACGATGGAAATAATTTTTCATTCAAAAAGTCAAATGGCGCTCCTTCCCTTCCGAGCCTTACCATGTGCCCAAACAGTGGTTTACCTCCACATGTGAGGTATTGGTGTACTCAGGAGCAATTGCCCAACACATTTTAGGATCCATTTTATCCTGTTGCCCATGTGAAAATGAAAAAATTGAGGCTAAAAGAATTTTTTTGTGAAAAAAAAGTACTTTTTCATTTTTACGGATCAATTTGTGAAGCACCTGGGGGTTCAAAGTGCTCACTATGCATCTAGATAAGTTCCTTGGGGCGTCTAGTTTCCAAAATGGGGTCACTTGTGGGGGAGCTCCAATTTTTAGGTACACGGGGGCTCTCCAAACGTGACATGGTGTCCGCTAAAGAGTGGAGCCAATTTTTGATTCAAAAAGTCAAATGGCGCTCCTTCCCTTCCAAGCCCTGCCGTGCGCCAAAACAGTGGTTTACCCCCACATATGAGGTATCAGCGTACTCAGGACAAATTGGACAACAACTTTCGTGGTTCAGTTTCTCCTTTTACCATTGGGAAAATAAAAAAATTGTTGCTGAAAGATAATATTTGTGACTAAAAAGTTAAATGTTCATTTTTTCCTTCCATGTTGCTTCTGCTGCTGTGAAGCACCTGAAGGGTTAATAAACTTCTGGAATGTGGTTTTGAGTACCTTGAGGGGTGCAGTTTTTAGAATGGTGTCACTTTTGGGTATTTTCAGCCATATAGACCCCTCAAACTGACTTCAAATGTGAGGTGGTCCCTAAAAAAAATGGTTTTGTAAATTTCGTTGTAAAAATGACAAATCGCTGGTCGAATTTTAACCCTTATAACTTCCTAACAAAAAAAAATTTTGTTTCCAAAATTGTGCTGATGTAAAGTAAACATGTGGGAAATGTTATTTATTAACTATTTTGTGTCACATATCTCTCTGGTTTAACAGAATAAAAATTCAAAATGTGAAAATTGCGAAATTTTCAAAATTTTCGCCAAATTTCCGTGTTTATCACAAATAAATGCAGAATTTATTGACCTAAATTTACCACTAACATGAAGCCCAATATGTCACGAAAAAACAATCTCAGAACCGCTAGGATCCGTTGAAGCGTTCCTGAGTTATTACCTCATAAAGGGACACTGGTCAGAATTGCAAAAAACGGCAAGGTCTTTAAGGTCAAAATAGGCTGGGTCTTGAAGGGGATAAAAAGGTAAAAATGTCAACTCGTCCTGAAAAAAATAAGCCATCACATGACTATCGGCCGAAATATGCAATGATTATAGCTGTCTAAATATGGGGATGCAAAAAATAGTTTTTGCAATAAAAAGTGTCTTTTAGTGTGTGACAGCAGCCAAACATAAAAACCCGAAATAAATCGGATATCGCACCGACCTGAAGAATAAAGTTGTCTAATCACTTATACCACATGAGGAACAATGTAAAAAATAAATAAAACCAATTCTTCACTTGCTGTTGGTTTTTTTCATTCTGCCTCCCAAAGATCGAAGTAAGGCTCGGCTTACATTTATCTTGCGCTCTACACTGAGCGCTGACACCTGGGTTTCTGTGTAAATCTCTGAAATACATGATTCAGACAGAAGATTCTATATAATGAGGCAGATGGAGGCACTGCGGTTGCCGTATGACCTGTGATCTGGCGGTGTCTGTCTTTTTAGGGGAGTATAAAAGCGCTGTCCACCCCAGCGAGGGTTTCATCTGTCACGTCACTCTGAGAATTAGATGGAAACTCCAAAATATGTGCTCAGCTTAGAGTACCGGATAACTGTGATCCTAAATGTTATTTAACATGTTCCCAATAAAAGTTTCAACTCAATCCACAAAAAAGCAAGTCCCCACTCAGGTCTGTTATCTGTTAAAGGAAACATAGGGGGCTTCCACATTAGTGATAGCACAAAGGCTCTGGAAAAGCAAAATGGCTCTTCGGCCCCAAAAGAAATTTCGCAAATTCTGCACTCCCATACCAAATGCCCCCTCCCCTCTGATCCCCAGTGTGTCTAAACCACATTTAGCACACACGTTTGGCATTTCTGTAGTCATGAGAGCCCACCTAATTTGCGTGTCTCCAGAAGCATGAGCTGGGCATAATGTACTGGTCACTACAACGGCAGTTTGAAATTTTCACTAAGGCTGGGATCACATCGCGCTAGAGCCATCCGTTTAACGGATCCCTTACTAAGCGGCACTAACGCAATGTAACGGATCCGTTAACGCACCTATTGCCATCCATTATCGTAGCACATCCTAACGCATGTCAAAATCGGCATGTGTTAGCGATGATGCGTTACTTTGTGACACACCCTCGAACGCGGTCCACCGCGTTTTCGGGTACGTTAGGTCTAACGCACAGTGAACGGACACGTTCGCTGTGCATAGACCTCTATTACTAACGCATGCCAACGCAATGCTACCATACGTTAGCGCATGCGTTAGCGCAATCGTAGAAAAAAGTGAATTTGGGCATCAGCGTTCACGCATCTGTTTAACGGATCCATTAAACGGATGACACTAACGCGATGTGAACCTAGCCTAAGCCACATCCACTGCTGTTTGTTTCTGGAAAAACCTATTGAGTCAAAATCATCTTTACATCTGTAAATAAATTCCCGAAGGCATATAATTTCCAATAATGGGGTCACTTGAGGGGGGATTCAGCTGTCTAGCACTTAGGGGCTCTTTATCTGGAGTTCACAAACTATGAACATGTGTTTAAGTGCTGCATGTATACTAAGTTAAACCAAGCTCAATTTTTGTGTTTTTTCAGGTCCCCATATTGAAGATATGTCCCGACTCAGATTCTCCTATTGTAGTCATGTTCCCAAATCCAGGTCGTCATATTGTAGTCATGTTCCCATTATTCCCATCACCATAAAGCCCTGATACATGTAGGTGAAACAGAAAAACCAGAACCCTCGGAACAGCCCAGCGAAACCCAACCGGACCAGAACACCAATCACAACAACCTGACAAAACCAGAATCAGGAAGATGGCAGACGAAGGCCAGGAGAGGTATGTCAGTGACTGGAAGAATGATATCATCAGCTCACAGAAACTGACCATGTACCGGAGCCTACAGAGAGACTACAGACTGGCTCCATATCTTGAGAAACTCCCGGACCCCAGAGACCGCCAGATCCTGAGCCGATATAGACTCAGTTCCCACAGTCTGGCCATCGAATGTGGCCGACACAGGCAGAGCTACAAGCCCAGGGAGGAAAGACTGTGCCAACACTGCGACCAGGAGGCCATAGAGGACGAAACCCACTTCCTGCTACACTGCTCCAAATACTCAGCAGTGAGGGACACTCACTTCAGAAGACTCTCACATCTCTTCCCAGACTTCATCACCATGAAGGAGGAAGAGAAAACATATATCCTGCTGGGGGAAGAAGAGAGAGCAGTGGAGATAGCAGCGCGGTATGTGAGCGAATGTCATAGACTGCGAGAAAGAGAACTATGATGCCATGGACTATAGCCCCCACAATGGATCTGCCCCATCCACCTCCCCTATGCCATGGACTATAGCCCCCACAATGGATCTGCCCCCATCCACCTTCCCTACAGCTCCTACCCAACATCCCAACAGTCCCTATCCCTATTGCTTTTATACACTTGCTTTGGCAAAACTGATGTGTATCTGGTCCTGCCAATAAAGCTTCTTTGAATCTTGTAGTTATGCACCCATCTAGGTCCCCATATTGTAGTTATGTCGCTAGGTTTTAGAAGAGGAAAATAGAAAAAAAAAAGTGAAGAAAAAAATGTTGTCAATTCTGTACTATTATCCCCCATCCTGGTATATATAGGTCCCCAATCCAGGTATACATGGCATCCTGATCCCTATCCTGGTATGCTTGGCGCCCATACCCAATGCTTTCCTGGTATGCATGGCGCCCATCCCCATCCTGATATGTATGGCCCCCTCATCCCTATCCTGATATGCATGGCCCCCTCATCCCTATCTTATCCTTTTGAAGTCCACTCTGTCAGCATGTACTCTCCCTGCAACCTCCAAGTGGCTGTCGTATATTGACCTCCAGGCCCGGCCACTGCCTTTATTGAACAGTACTACACCTGGCTTCTTCATTTTCTCTCTGCTGACATTCCCACCATCATGGGTGACTTCAACATCCCTATTGACACCCACCAATTGGCAGCCTCCAAACTCCTCTCGCTCACTTCATCTTTTGGACTTACTCAGTTGTCCTCCTCAGCCACCCACACAGACGGACATACATTAGACCTAGTCTTCACCCGTCTCTGCTCCCTATCTAACTTCACAACCTCCCCTCTCCCTCTATCTGACCACCATCTACTCACGTTCTCATCACTGTCCTCCTCACCTGTCACCCATGTCCACCAACTTGCGCACCCCCGCAGAAATCTTGCACGTCTAGACACTCGCACACTCTCTGACTCTATTCTACTGCTGTCCTCCATATCTTCACTCCACGACGCAGACACTGTCACTAGTTTCTACAATGCCACTCTTGCATCAGCCATATACTTGGTCGCCCCTGTCATGCATAGCAGAGTGTGACGATTCAATAGACAACCCTGGCACAATATCATCACTAAAAAGCTTCAGCAAGTATCCAGAATTGCAGAGCGGCGTTGGAAGAAAACGCATTCGCAAGAGGACTTCACAACATTCAAACAAGCAACACTCGCATTCAAATCAGGTCTCAACTCTGCTAAACAGGCCTACTTTACATCCCTCGTATCTTCCTTATCCCACAACCCCAAACAGTTGTTCAACACTTTTAACACCCTTCTCTGCCACCACTGCCCCTCCAAGTTCCCTAATCGGAGGACTTAGCCACGCACTTCAAAAATAAGATAGACCAAACAAGGAAAGTCTTTGTTATCCGAACACCACAACCCCTTTGTATACCAGACCAATGCCCTAACCCCATTATTTCCCTCTCCAAAATCACTGGAGAGTTTGCTCATCTTCTATCCAAATCACACCTCACCACTTGTGCACTTGACCCCATCCCATCACACCTCCTCACCATACTTATCCCATCCCTAAACCATCTCTTCAACCTATCACCAACTTCTGGTACCTTCCCCTCTGCTTTCAAACATGCCACAATCACACCTATCCTCAAAAAGCCATCCCTTGACCCAAGCGCTATGTCCAGCTATCACCCCATATCTTTCCTCCCATTTGCTTCCAAACTCCTTGAGCAGCAAGTCCACCCTGAACTTTCCTCTCACTTTGCATCTAACGCACTCTTCAACTACCTACAATCTGGCTTCTGACCCCACCATTCCACCAAGACTGCCCTGACTAAACTTACTAATGACTTACTTACAGCCAAAGCTAACAGACAATTCTCTATACTGCTTCTTGACCTGTCCTCTGCCTTCGACACAGTTGACTACTGCCTCCTATTACAGATCCTCTCTTCCTTTGCTGTCAAAGACCTTGCCCTATCTTGGATCTCCTCATAGCTTACCAACCACACATTTAGCGTTTCCTACTCCCACACTACCTCCTCATCTCGCCCTATCTCTGTTGGTGTCCCTCGAGACTCTGTCCTAGGACCCCTTCTCTTCTCAATCTATACCCTTGGCCTGGGACAACTCAAAGTCCTATGGCTTCCAGTACCATCTATATGCTGATGACACTCAGATCTACCTCTCTGGCCCAGATGTCAGCTCTCTGCTGTCCAGAATCCCATAGTGTCTATCAGCCATATCCGCCTTCTCCTCTCGCTAACTCAAGCTCAATGTGGACAAATCTGAACTAATCATCTTTCCTCCATCTAGCATATCTTCCCTACCTGATCTATCTATCACAATAAATGAAAACACACTTTCCCCTGTCTGGGAAATCCGCTGCCTCGGAGCAACCCTTTACTCTGCCCTGTCCATCAAACCGCACATCCAAGCTATCGCCACCTCCTGTCGCCTCAAAAATATTTCCAGGATCCATCCTTTCCTCAACCCTCACTCTACCAAAATGCTCGTGCATGCCTTAATCATCTCCCGCCTCGACTACTGCAATATCTTCCTCTGTGGCCTGCCTTCTAACACTCTCGCACCCTTCCAGTCCATCCATAACTCTGCTGCCTGACTAATTAATCTCTCTCCTCGCTACACTCCCGCTTCTCCTCTTTGGAAATCCCTTCACTGGCTCCCAATTTCCAAGCGTATCCAGTTTAAACTACTAACACGGACATACACAGCCATCCATAGCCTTTCTCCTCTATATATTTCCAAACTAATCTAAGATCCCAAGCTTGCTCAGTTAAAAAATAATTTATTGAAGGTCAAAAACAAAAAATGCTGTATATGATGACTTTAAAATAATAATTTGCCAAAGGCAGAAGTAACATGGGGCAAAACTTTTGACCCCATAAAAGTGTTGAAGTGTAAATGCACTTTCAGAATAAGCTCCTGTGTGTGCACGCATTATAACATTATTTCTGGCCATTTTCTGCATTTCTAGAAGTTCCCTCCCCTTTAGGCTTTAGAGCCTCAGCATTTTGTGTGACTTTCTCCCTTCAGCTTCTCTCCCTTCTGGATTCACTGAACGACTGAATATTTTATGATAGCATGAAAATTGTCAGCAGCATATAACGTGGTGCAGGCGGTAGCCGTGGGTGAGGTACTTGTCTCTGGAGCTTCTGCACGCTACATGAAAGTGGACGTCCTGGCTGGGTGTTAGGACTTGTGGAGTTGGGGCGCTACGCTCTTGCAGGCTGCAGGTAACCAATGTTGTTGGTTTGCCAGGACCAGATGTTTCACAGTTCATTGAGACCACAGTACAAAATAAAAAGTTTACTAAACATTAACTTGGGGAGGGTTATATGCAAGAGCCAGCGGCTATATATCTTCTCCAACGTGTCCTTCACAACGCGGAGCATTTTCCACAGTGTTTCAATTCCTTCCTCTTTACACGTCCTCTGTCTTCACTACTCCTCACGCCTTCACCACAACCCTGCTCGACACTACAGTTCTGTTTAGTCAGAGTCCTTTGCTCAACCCGCAATTCCGTGACTACTCAGTCACTTTTGCTCCGGATCTCACTATCCTTTCTACTCTCATTTAGGGACACCCAAATACTCGTCACTGCTTACATAGGACCTTAGGTCATTTCTCTACGCACGCCATGCCCTATCTGCTCACTACCAGGAAGTTTCCCACTGTCTTCTAACACAGCCCTTCCAATTCTGGGCTAGTCCCAACTGTTAACTCTGTATATGCCTACTAACTACTGGGCAGAACACAACCTCATTACATAACAATGCAAAACATTAAACTGGCTAACATAATGCATCACATCATGTGTCTACAAGGGGGAACGTGGGGTGCATGTGAATCTCTTTACAAGCAGCACATCGTCCTGTGTAAACGGGATGTATTGCAATAATATGATGCTGTATGGAAACAGAAATAAAACATAATTGGACAACCCCTCATCAATGGTCCAGGTGTAATGTCTGTGAGGTCATAGACTCACAAAGGCTACCTCGGACAGTCTTGGCAAAAGCCACAAAAACTGGCAGATTGCACAGAAACCTTGACACTCCCTTTAACCCCTATACAGGGATATGGACTTACAATAGGACCCAGTGGAATGCTACCACAGAAGGGCTCCAGTTTGGAGGTGCGAACTAAAGGCAGGAATGATTGCCAAGCAGGGTGAAAGCTGAAAAGTCCTGTAAAGGACAAAATCTGGATCCGTAAGGTCAGAAAAATAAACAGAGGTCAAAACAAAAGGCAATGAAACAATGGGCTAAAAGACAGTGTTAGGTTGAACAATTTAATAAAATGTTCACTTAAGTTGCCTACTCCTGGCCTAATGGATATTGATCAGGTGCGCACCAAAGAAATAAACATATAACAACACACAGTCATATGTAAACTCTCCATGATCAATCTATGGCCCAGCTGCAAGGGAAAAGAGACTTTATTCAGTCAGAACACATGGTTACATATCCCCTGTAAGGGGGCTCGGTTAGCTCTAAAATGGGAGTGATCGGATGCATTCCATTGGTTAGTGGGTTGGGCAATGAGCAAGTCCATGGGTGGATCCATGAGGTCATCAGGGTGGGTTGGTCCATGAGGTCATCAAGGTGGGCGTCACTGTGGGTGGATCCATGAGGTCATCAGGGTGGGCGTCATCTTGGATACCAGCCAGGCAGCCACATGGCTCTCTGATACAGGAAATGGCAGCCATCTTTAGTGTCTTACTTTCATCTAAAAAACTTATGTAAGATCAAACAATACACGTTATGGGTCATTTCTCTCAACCTCTTATGGCTTGGGGTTAATTAAGTATTTGATCTTATGGCTCTCCTCAACAGTCCCCCCTAAATACTTTATTAACCCTTTTTTTATCTTGATCCCACCGTGGTTCCCTAACCCACCAGTGTTAAGTGTCACTATGACATCAGAGGCTTCATGACAATACAGATGATATAGACACCAGAGAATGTGTGACCAATCATGGATATATCAGGAGGTATCTCGGAGCGCGCTACCAGCGTCCTCGGGACTTTTCTACCTGCTGGATCTATTACTCTCCAATCTCCATGGTTACATAAAATACATATGTCACTCACCCTGATGTAACACATCCTATATCTGACCGTCTCGCCCGGGAGGGGGGAATTGGAGTTTTCACCAGTTTGAGACAAGTTTTCCCTTGTGGAAAACCTCCCTTTGTAGCTGGACTTTGACAAGCAGGTCAGATCCTACTCTGTCCCTAACTGTCTAACAAGTTTATAATGTGAGAGATGGATTAAATGGCGCTATAACAATTAATAATAATAATAATATGAATCCAGAAGACGCTCAGCAATCCTGACTGAAGTAGGAGTAGTCAGGAGCACTTGGTAGGAACCCTCAAATCTCGACTCCAGGGATGTCTTTCTGATGAACTTCTTTGCCAGCATGTAGTCACCAGGTTGGAAATCATGGGTACCTTCACTGGAATCTGGATCTGGAATGGATGATAAAACTTGTACATGTGTTACTGACAGTTCTTTTAGTAAGGACAATTACATAATTTACAAGAGTATCACTTCCTAAAGCTAGTTGTTGTGGAAAATATTGACCCAACCTTGGAGGCCCCCCCAAAAAGAATCTCGTGTGGTGTGAGTTTGGTGGGACCCCTTGGGAGTGTTTCTGACTGAGTATAAGGCAATGGGCAAAATGTCTGTCCAAGTCTGACCTCCTAACTGGCTTTCAGTATTTTATTTTTCAAGGTGCCATTCAGTGTTTCTACTTTCGCACTGCTCTGTGGGTGATATGGAGTATGTAAACCCAAATCAGCTCCCACCAATGTCCATAGTTCCTTAGTCAGTGCTGCAGTGAACGCAGGTCCTTGGTCACTCTCAATTACCTCTGGGACCCCATATCTGCATACTACTTCAGTCATCAGTCTCTTAACAGCCACTCTGGCAGTCATGTTTATTACTGGATAGGCTTCGGGCCATCCTAAGAACATGTCAGTCACTACCAGTACATACTCGTACTTCCCTACTTTTGGCATTTGATTGTGATCAATCTGAATCCTCCGAAAGGGATAGAGTGGTTTAGCCAATGTTTCTGAGTAACTTTCTGGGGCGGTGCTGGATTGCATGTTGCACACACAAGGCAGGAATTGCAGTATTTTTGGGTGACAGTAGAGATCCCAAGTGCCATGTAAGTCTTCCAAATCAGGTCAATCATCTGATTCCGGCCTCTGGGCGATACCGTGTGCCCATTCTGTCTCCGAGGAATACAGATTACGGGGTAGACAGAACTTTTTGTTCACCCTCCAGACTCCATCTTCATCCTTTTTTAGCTCCTCCTTCTTGTCATGGCTTCTTTTCATCATCCAATGTCTTGATGTAGATGGATAATCCTCATAAGAGAGCCTTTAGTCCCTTCTTCAGTGTTTTGTGACACGTACACCGCTGCTTTCTCTTTCCCAAATGGATCAGCAGCATAGGTTTTTACTGTTTTGTCAGCAAAGAAGTTCCTCCTTGCTTCTGGAGAATCCAATCTTCCGTGAGCTTTGATCTTGATCACTGCAACCTCCGAACGTAGATCAAGAGCGGCCACAAGTTAGTTAGGTATCCTCTGGCTGCCCAGATACTGCCGAAGTCATGAGCCACTCCGAAAGCATATCTTGAATCCGTGTAGAGGTTGACCACCTTCTCCGTTGCTTCCTGACAAGCCAACGTCAAAGCTTTAAGTTCCGCTTCTTGTGCAGACATGTGCGGTGGTAGTGATCCAGCTGAGATGACCTGGTCATGTGTAACCACGGCATATCCCGTATGGAACCTTCCCGTTTCATCTGCAAATCTGGAACCATCAGTGAGGAACGTCAGGTCAGCATGTGGGAATGGGTCTTCAGACACGTTTTTCTTGGAGGCTACTTCTTTCTGCATTTGTTCAAGACAGTCATGATCCTCCTTTGAGTGTGTAGAGGCATCTTCTCCGAGAGCATGAGCATCATCATCCACATCCCCCCTGGAAAGAGGAAGCAGCATGGACAGTTTGAAGATGCTGCAGCGGACAAGAGTGACATTATCCGGAACCAACAGCGAATATTGTAGTCTCATATGACGCTGCACCAACAGATGTTTAGGGTTGCAGGAATAGCAATTATGTCGTGTGGAGCCATTAAGAGAACTGGATGTCCTCAGATGATATCAGAATTTGGGATTCCAAAAGCTGGTGCAGACTGTATGGCCTGTTTAAGAGCGTAGAAAGCTTCCACGGATTTGGTACATAGTGGAAACGCTGATGTCTTGAGGTCTTCGTACAATGGCTGCATCAGCTTTGAGGCATCTGGAATCCTTTGGCGACAATAAGTGATAGGTCAGCCAGCTCATCCGAGGCCCATGTCTTGGGTTCTTGGCAGAACTCAACACCAGAGTCCCATGTCTTGTCACTGGCAAGTGAGTCATCATTGAACACGATATCCATAACAGGCCAATATGCATCGACTGCTTTAAGATTTGCCAGGGAAATTAGATCTTGCCACGTAGCTGGGTAAGTACTTTGGATTTGAAGCATGCTTCTGTAGAAAGGCATCGGCTGTTTTTCTGGATCTGGAGCTTGGTACAACAGAGTAGCAGCTTGCTGGGGTGTAAACTTGACGTAGAGGGTGGGCTCCTCAGACATGAGCATTGGCACTGTTGGTGGTGACACCTGAGGCGGGAGTAGAGATGGCACCGGAATTGTCAAGGTCTCAATTTGCTCACTAATATTCGCATACTCTAAAATGCGAGTTATTGCTGCATGAAGTTGTTGAGCACTAACGTCTGGATGAATAGGGTCAAAAGTAGGGGTCACAGCGTGTATGATCATTCTACATGGAAGATTGCCAGCTTTAGTCACCACTATGTCCCCAACAGCTATCTGACCATGTGACTCAACAATGATTTGACTGTCAGCTTGAATAGTCGCCCCTCCTGCTTACACTATAGCTCTAGCTACACCTCCATTATGCTCTAACCGAGAATTGGCAGCTTTAACAATAGCGTCTGTTTCCATTGTCGTTATGTCACCCTTTCCCACCACTAACAAGGGTCCCTCAGGAAGTTCTTTTTGAAAACAGGTTGTCAACATTCCCTCCCCTTTGTGCTTCCTGTGCTATTGACATCCCCCTCCCAGATTGAGCCCCCCCCTTGATACAGTTGCCACCGTCCCATACAGGTGTGCACTTGGCTGCAAGAGAGCCTGTGAGGTACCGGGTATAGGGTTAGGTAGACTGTGTGAGAGTGCTATTGTAGTGGAAGCGTTGGGAGGAGAGGCCATTGCTTGGAGCATCTTGTGTGGGTTGTTGTGAACAGGTAATTCAGAACCACAATGGATATTGAAGTTCAGAGCACACAAAGTGACCTGACAATTACCAAAAACATAGGACGAGCTCTGAGACGTGGGAACTCCGCTGACCGCAATCCCCAATCCTATCACACAACACCAGAGGTAGCCGTGGATTGCGCCTAATGCTCCCTATGCAACTCGGCACAGCCTGAGAAACTAACCAGCCCTGAAGATAGAAAAATAAGCCTACCTTGCCTCAGAGAAACTCCCCAAAGGAAAAGGCAGCCCCCCACATATAATGACTGTGAGTAAAGATGAAAACACAAACACAGAGATTAAATAGATTTAGCAAAGTGAGGCCCGACTTACTGAATAGACCGAGGATAGGAAAGATAGCTTTGCGGTCAACACAAAAACCTACAAACAACCACGCAGAGGGGCAAAAAGACCCTCCGCACCGACTAACGGTACGGAGGTGCTCCCTCTGCGTCTGAGCTTCCAGCAAGCAAGAAAAACCAACAAAGCAAGCTGGACAGAAAAAATAGCAAACAATAATAACACAAGCAAAACTTAGCTTACGCAGGACAGACTGGCCACAGGAACGATCCAGGAGGAAGCAAGACCAATACTAGAGCATTGACTGGAGGCCAGGATAAAAGCACTAGGTGGAGTTAAATAGAGCAGCACCTAACGACTTAACCTCATCACCTGAGGAAGGAAACTCAGAAGCTGCAGTACCACTCTCATCCACCAAAGGAAGCTCATAGACAGAACCAGCCGAAGTACCACTCACGACCACAGGAGGGAGCTTGGCCACAGAATTCACAACAGTGGGTGTGCGGCTAAATTGGCAGTGGAAGTGACAGTAGAAAGGGTTGGTGCCGAGGACGATCCAGGCGGGAGCATTGCTAGATAGGGGAAAGGTTCGGTGCCCCATTGGAAACCACTGAGACAGGATACATGGGTAAAGCTTGTTCACTTCCCAAAGGAAAATAGTATTGGCCGTTAGTGGTCATTACTGGGTAACAAG
Source organism: Ranitomeya imitator (assembly GCF_032444005.1). Classification (NCBI taxonomy): domain Eukaryota; kingdom Metazoa; phylum Chordata; class Amphibia; order Anura; family Dendrobatidae; genus Ranitomeya; species Ranitomeya imitator. The sequence goes on along the minus strand of NC_091286.1, from coordinate 493,865,323 downwards.
GATTTGGTGATGTGGTGTATAGCCTTAGTCTAAGATGTTCACCACCAGGAGCAGCACATTTGCCATCCAGAAAATGGCTACCGTCAGAATTACATGTTATCCACAAAATGGCCACCATTAGAATTAACACATTTGCCATCCACAGAATGGCCGCCGCCAGCATGAACACATTTGCCATCCATAAAATGGCTGCTACCAGCATTAACAAATTTACCATCCACAAAATGGATGCTACCAGCATTAACAAATTTACCATCCACAAAATGGATGCTACCAGCATTAGCAAATTTACCATCCATAAAATGGCTGCTACCAGCATTAACAAATTTACCATTTACAAAATGGCTACTACCAGCATTAACAAATTTACCATCTACAAAATGGCTACTACCAGCATTAACAAATTTACCATCCATAAAATGGATGCTACCAGCATTAGCAAATTTACCATCCATAAAATGGCTGCTACCAGCATTAACAAATTTACCATTTACAAAATGGCTACTACCAGCATTAACAAATTTACCATCTACAAAATGGCTACTACCAGCATTAACAAATTTACCATCCATAAAATGGATGCTACCAGCATTAGCAAATTTACCATCCATAAAATGGCTGCTACCAGGGTTAGCACATGGCTCTGGGCCACCATTATAAGGTGGTGGCCGCTCACGGGATATATTTTTGTAATACACATAATTCAAAACTCTGCCCTTTTTATTCCTTTCCTCTTCTACCCAATTTTCTCTATACAGACTTTCAGAGACTCTCTCCCATGCCCTAGCAGTAGACAAAAATCCATTATCTTCTAGGATACCCTTTCTTTCTTTCAAGACAATCTTCCACTCCAGGGGCTGTAACCTCCCCCCTTCTGGCATTCCACACAACTTCATAAGCTTTTTACATTGTTTAACATGACTCTTCCCTTCACGAGTCGTTACTAATGTGCACGGGTCTAACTTGCCATCTGAATTTGGCTTAGTGCCAATACGGCAGAACTGCATTAATTTCTCCATCTTTCTATAGATATCTATATCCCTATCAAGATAACAAGCACCAAACAAACAATAAGACGGGGGAGATGACTCAACCCTGAGATTCTAAAGGGAACTGAGTCTGCAGTACTCAGTTCCTATTCTTTCTTGTCACGTGGTCCCTGTCTGACTTCCGTATTCTGTACTTTACAAACCAATTATTCCCTACTTAGTCAAATTGCTCCCTAACTTACCAGTCCCCGTGCAGAGTCAACTCACTCGATGCCACGGGGCAAAAAAACTATAAATTTATTTATTTGGCTCGAACTGAGTCATCTCACTCCAAGTTTTAATGAGCCGCTACACAATTTATTAGGCGCCGAACTGAGTCATCTCACTCCAAGTTTTACTGGGCCCCCCTAGGCCGAGTCAATCACTCAAGGTCCTAGTCTCTCTTATACAGAACTGAAAATCTTATCACAGGCGACAACCATGTACTGTACCACAGACAAAAATATATATTTTTTTTTTCCTTACACTTGCTTGCTTTTCTTTTCTAAAAACTTGCTTTTCCTGTTCTAACACTTGCTTTTCCTTCACTAAAAAAACCAACTTGCTTTTCCTGTTCTAACTACCAGTCATCTCCCCTCCTCACAACACATAACAGGCAGTAGGCAACTAAAACATGTGACGGTTCTTGCAATTAAATGACCAGCAGCGGAGAGACCCTTCTGCCGTCTTACAGATACCACGAAGACCGGACACGGTCAGGCAATCTGCACAGGATACCCCGAAGGACACAGGTAAAGACTACAGATTATAAAAATCAGCAGACTTACCGTGTTCTGATAAGGAGGTGATCAGTCTCCACGTTCGGGGTATTCAGCGCGTTCTGCCATTCCAGTCGCCGGTCCTCAGGGTTCAGGGCTCTTCCTCTGCTGGCCCCAGGTTGGGCAGCCAAATTGTTAGGTTGAACAATTTAATAAAATGTTCACTTAAGTTGCCTACTCCTGGCCTAATGGATATTGATCAGGTGCGCACCAAAGAAATAAACATATAACAACACACAGTCATATGTAAACTCTCCATGATCAATCTATGGCCCAGCTGCAAGGGAAAAGAGACTTTATTCAGTCAGAACACATGGTTACATATCCCCTGTAAGGGGGCTCGGTTAGCTCTAAAATGGGAGTGATCGGATGCATTCCATTGGTTAGTGGGTTGGGCAATGAGCAAGTCCATGGGTGGATCCATGAGGTCATCAGGGTGGGTTGGTCCATGAGGTCATCAAGGTGGGCGTCACTGTGGGTGGATCCATGAGGTCATCAGGGTGGGCGTCATCTTGGATACCAGCCAGGCAGCCACATGGCTCTCTGATACAGGAAATGGCAGCCATCTTTAGTGTCTTACTTTCATCTAAAAAACTTATGTAAGATCAAACAATACACGTTATGGGTCATTTCTCTCAACCTCTTATGGCTTGGGGTTAATTAAGTATTTGATCTTATGGCTCTCCTCAACAACAGTCCTGAACCACAGAAGCGCAAGACTAATCTGGCAGCTTTCAGCAGTACGGTATGTGCACACGATGCGGAAAACGCTGCAGATCCGCAGATGCGGGTCCCCAGCAGTTTCCCATGAGTTTACATTACAATGTAAACCTATGGGAAACAAAAAACGTTGTGCACATGCTGCGGAAAAAAAGGTTTACATTCCGCAGCATGTCACTTCTTTCTGCGGATTCCACAGCAGTTTTACAGCTGCTCCTATAGAAAACCGCAGTTGTAAAACCGCAGTGAAATCCGCAGAAAAACCGTGGCAAATCCGCGATAAATCTGCAGCAAAAACGCAGCGTTTTTTGCCCTGCAGATTTATCAAATCCGATGTGGAAAATCCGCAGTGGACCATTATACATGTGCACATAGCCTTAGTATTGTGTGGTCCTCTCCAGTTGGCTGAAGCAGGGAGCTGATAACTCCAGCTGGACAGCACACACACACAGCCACACTGCCAGACTGGACAGCACTGCAAGTCCCAGCCACCCAAATCGAAGAGGCTGGACAGAGCCTGGTTATCAAGAACTTCTGGCTCCAATGTCACTGCTATCACCAGCACCACCCGCAGAATGAATACGGCGGCGCTTCATGACAGAAGCAGATGTCACAGGAGCAGATGTGACAACAGGGTGCTGCATAAAGATAAAAACTATACTTAGCTCCTGGACGAGCGCTGCTGCTCCGCTCTCAGCCCTGCGGCTCTGCTCACAGCCCTGCGGCTCCGCTCTCAGCTCTGCTCTCAGCCCTGCTGCTCCGCTCTCAGCCCTGCGGCTCCGCTCATAGCCCTGCTGCTCAGCTCTCAGCTCTGCTGCTCCGCTCTCAGCCCTACTGCTCCGCTCTCAGCCCTGCTGCTCCGCTCTCAGCCCTGCTGCTCCGCTCTCCGCCCTCCTGCTCCGCTCTCAGCCCTGCTGCTCCGCTCTCAGCCCTGTTGCTCCGCTCTCAGCCCTGCTGTTCCGCTCTCAGCCCTGTTGCTCCGCTCTCAGCCCTGCTGCTCCGCTCTCAGCTCTGCGGCTCCGCTCTCAGCCCTGCTGCTCAGTTCTGCTGCTCCGCTCTCAGCCCTACTGCTCCGCTCTCAGCTCTGCTGCTCCGCTCTCAGCCCTCCTGCTCAGCTCTGCTGCTCCGCTCTCAGCCCTACTGCTCCGCTCTCAGCCCTGCGGCTCCGCTCTCAGCCCTGCTGCTCAGCTCTGCTGCTCCGCTCTCAGCCCTACTGCTCCGCTCTCAGCTCTGCTGCTCCGCTCTCAGCCAAGCTGCTCCGCTCTCAGCCCTGTTGCTCCGCTCTCAGCCCTGCTGTTCCGCTCTCAGCCCTGTTGCTCCGCTCTCAGCCCTACTGCTCCGCTCTCAGCTCTGCGGCTCCGCTCTCAGCCAAGCTGCTCCGCTCTCAGCCCAGCTGCTCCGCTCTCAGCCAAGCTGCTCCGCTCTCAGCCCTGCTGCTCCGCTCTCAGCTCTGCTGTTCCGCTCTCAGCCCTGCTGCTCCGCTCTCAGCCCTGCTGCTCCGCTCTCAGCCCAGCTGCTCCGCTCTCAGCCCAGCTGCTCCGCTCTCAGCCCTGCTGTTCCGCTCTCAGCCCTGCTGCTCCGCTCTCAGCCCTGCTGCTCCGCTCTCAGCCCAGCTGCTCCGCTCTCAGCCCAGCTGCTCCGCTCTCAGCCAAGCTGCTCCGCTCTCATCCCTGCTGCTCCGCTCTCAGCCCTGCTGCTCCGCTCTCAGCCCAGCTGCTCCGCTCTCAGCCCAGCTGCTCCGCTCTCAGCCAAGCTGCTCCGCTCTCAGCCAAGCTGCTCCGCTCTCAGCCCTGCTGCTCCGCTCTCAGCCCTGCTGCTCCGCTCTCAGCCCAGCTGCTCCGCTCTCAGCCCTGCTGCTCCGCTCTCAGCCCAGCTGCTCCGCTCTCAGCCCTGCTGCTCCGCTCTCAGCCCTGCTGCTCCGCTCTCAGCCCAGCTGCTCCGCTCTCAGCCCTGCTGCTCCGCTCAGCCCAGCTGCTCCGCTCTCAGCCCTGCTGCTTCCCTCTCAGCCCTGCTGCTCCGCTCTCAGCCCAGCTGCTCCGCTCTCAGCCCTGCTGTTCCGCTCTCAGCCCTGCTGCTCCGCTCTCAGCCCTGTTGCTCCGCTCTCAGCCCTGCTGCTCCGCTCTCAGCTCTGCTGCTCCGCTCTCAGCCAAGCTGCTCCGCTCTCAGCCCTGCTGCTCCGCTCTCAGCCCAGCTGCTCCGCTCTCAGCCCTGCTGCTCCGCTCTCAGCCCAGCTGCTCCGCTCTCAGCCCTACTGATCCGCTCTCAGCCCAGCTGCTCCGCTCTCAGCCCTGCTGCTCCGCTCTCAGCCCTGCTGCTCCGCTCTCAGCCCAGCTGCTCCGCTCTCAGCCCTACTGATCTGCTCTCAGCCCTGCTGCTCCGCTCTCAGCCCAGCTGCTCCGCTCTCAGCCCTGCTGTTCCGCTCTCAGCCCTGCTGCTCCGCTCTCAGCCCTGTTGCTCCGCTCTCAGCCCTGCTGCTCCGCTCTCAGCTCTGCTGCTCCGCTCTCAGCCAAGCTGCTCCGCTCTCAGCCCTGCTGCTCCGCTCTCAGCCCAGCTGCTCCGCTCTCAGCCCTGCTGCTCCGCTCTCAGCCCAGCTGCTCCGCTCTCAGCCCTACTGATCCGCTCTCAGCCCAGCTGCTCCGCTCTCAGCCCTGCTGCTCCGCTCTCAGCCCTGCTGCTCCGCTCTCAGCCCAGCTGCTCCGCTCTCAGCCCTACTGATCCGCTCTCAGCCCTGCTGCTCCGCTCTCAGCCAAGCTGCTCCGCTCTCAGCCCTGCTGCTCCGCTCTCAGCCAAGCTGCTCCGCTCTCAGCCAAGCTGCTCCGCTCTCAGCCCTACTGCTCCGCTCTCAGCCCAGCTGCTCCGCTCTCAGCCCTACTGATCCGCTCTCAGCCCTGCTGCTCCGCTCTCAGCCCTGCTGCTCCGCTCTCAGCCCTGCGGCTCCGCTCTCAGCTCTGCTGCTCCGCTCTCAGCTCTGCTGCTCCGCTCTCAGCCAAGCTGCTCCGCTCTCAGCCAAGCTGCTCCGCTCTCAGCCCTACTGCTCCGCTCTCAGCCCAGCTGCTCCGCTCTCAGCCCTGCTGCTCCGCTCTCAGCCAAGCTGCTCCGCTCTCAGCCCTGCTGCTCCGCTCTCAGCCAAGCTGCTCCGCTCTCAGCCAAGCCGCTCCGCTCTCAGCCCTACTGCTCCGCTCTCAGCCCAGCTGCTCCGCTCTCAGCCCTACTGATCCGCTCTCAGCCCTGCTGCTCCGCTCTCAGCCCTGCTGCTCCGCTCTCAGCCCTGCGGCTCCGCTCTCAGCTCTGCTGCTCCGCTCTCAGCCAAGCTGCTCCGCTCTCAGCCCAGCTGCTCCGCTCTCAGCCCTGATGCTCCGCTCTCAGCCCTGCTGCTCCGCTCTCAGCCCTGCTGCTCCGCTCTCAGCCCTGCTGCTCCGCTCTCAGCCCAGCTGCTCCGCTCTCAGCCCTGCTGCTCCGCTCTCAGCCCTGCTGCTCCGCTCTCAGCCCTGCTGCTCCGCTCTCAGCTCTGCTGCTCCGCTCTCAGCCAAGCTGCTCCGCTCTCAGCTCTGCGGCTCCGCTCTCAGCCCTGCGGCTCCGCTCTCAGCCCTGCGGCTCCGCTCTCAGCCCTGCGGCTCCGCTCTCAGCCCTGCGGCTCCGCTCTCAGCCCTGCGGCTCCGCTCTCAGCCCTGCGGCTCCGCTCTCAGCTCTGCGGCTCCGCTCTCAGCCCAGCTTCCACTCCCAGTATTGTTACATAAACGAGGCCACATGACCGATGCTCCAATGGTCGTTAATCGGCTGCAGCGTTTATATCCGAGAGAGAAGAAACACGTTCTCTCACTGGGGCACTTAATGAGAACAACTCAGCGGCTAGAGAGGGAAAACCCCGAAATTTTTTTTAATGAAACCCAATTGCAAAAAATTATTTGTAGGCAAAAATACATGCATTTACGTAAAAATACAAATCCTTGTACGGGGCCATATCCTTCTCATTTTCAGTCGGCCCTGCTCCCATTCCTTTGGGCCCCTGAATGGTTGGCCAGCAGCACGGTTGCATCAGTGGCCTGGACGGATCGCTCTCTGGCGCAGTTTTGCCTCTGCAGCATCACAGGGGTCGTCGGACCCTGGCAGAATCGCAGATCAGCGCTCACAAGCCCTAGTAAAATGTCAGCACGGTGGATGCTCGGCCACCTCTGCTCTGCCGCCTGGTAACCCTGACAACAAGTGCTAAACAATCAAACTAAAAATCCCTCCGTTGTTGACAACAGAAAAGATTTTGAAGGTTTCTATTGAGAGTTGTGTGTTTACAAGCACCTATTATTGAGAGCCGCCCCCTGGAGGCGACCACCCACCCAGAACAACACGTCACTATGTACTCCCCTTGTAACATAAAATACCGCTCATCCCCCGCAGCGGGACGTCCCAGAGACGGCAGGTTCCTCAGGGGAGCGCTGCAGCCGATCGGCGTGAAACTCCGCGCTGACAACACCGGACTGACGCCCCCGCGGGAGATTAATATATGGGGGGTTTACTTCTCTAGGGGGATTATGTCATTGGAACAGGGGCTGACATGGAAGAGAACCCCTCGAAGCAGGAAGAATACTGTTTCCACTTTCTAAAACGTTTATAAAATAATTCGTGTATTATACTTTACCTAATGAAATGAATACACATTAATTAATAATAATTAACAGGCCGCCTGCATGCTGTCCTGCGTCACACTGACAGCCGAGGGCAGCTCCTCCTCACCGCAGCGCTGCTGGTGCAGGACAGGCAGCGGCATGGACACCCCAACCCAGGACCCTCGGCCGTGACGTCACGCGGAAGTGTCTCCGGCCACGTGGTGCGCAGCTCCGAGTTCCTCCCGGTGTGAGTGACGGCGGCTCGTGGTGCCAGCGGCGGCGGGTCAGTATACGGTGTACGGGCTGGCAGCGGGGGTTTGGGGGGTTACACGGGGAGCCGTCCGGCCGCAGACCCCTATGCTATGGCAGCAGTGATCGGGGGGATTACACGGGGGAGCCGTCCGGCCGCAGACCCCTATGCTATGGCAGCAGTGATTGGGGGGATTACACGGGGGAGCCGTCTGGCCGCAGACCCCTATGCTATGGCAGCAGTGATTGGGGGGATTACACGGGGGAGCCGTCCGGCCGCAGACCCCTATGCTATGGCAGCAGTGATTGGGGGGATTACACGGGGGAGCCGTCCGGCCGCAGACCCCTATGCTATGGCAGCAGAGATTGGGGGGATTACACGGGGGAGCCGTCTGGCCGCAGACCCCTATGCTATGGCAGCAGTGATTGGGGGGATTACACGGGGGAGCCGTCTGGCCGCAGACCCCTATGCTATGGCAGCAGTGATTGGGGGGATTACACGGGGGAGCCGTCTGGCCGCAGACCCCTATGCTATGGCAGCAGTGATTGGGGGGATTACACGGGGGAGCCGTCTGGCCGCAGACCCCTATGCTATGGCAGCAGTGATTGGGGGGATTACACGGGGGAGCCGTCCGGCCGCAGACCCCTATGCTATGGCAGCAGTGATTGGGGGGATTACACGGGGGAGCCGTCCGGCCGCAGACCCCTATGCTATGGCAGCAGAGATTGGGGGGATTACACGGGGGAGCCGTCTGGCCGCAGACCCCTATGCTATGGCAGCAGTGATTGGGGGGATTACACGGGGGAGCCGTCTGGCCGCAGACACCTATGCTATGGCAGCAGTGATTGGGGGGATTACACGGGGGAGCCGTCTGGCCGCAGACCCCTATGCTATGGCAGCAGTGATTGGGGGGATTACACGGGGGAGCCGTCTGGCCGCAGACCCCTATGCTATGGCAGCAGTGATTGGGGGGATTACACGGGGGAGCCGTCCGGCCGCAGACCCCTATGCTATGGCAGCAGTGATTGGGGGGATTACACGGGGGAGCCGTCCGGCCGCAGACCCCTATGCTATGGCAGCAGTGATTGGGGGGATTACACGGGGGAGCCGTCCGGCCGCAGACCCCTATGCTATGGCAGCAGTGATTGGGGGGATTACACGGGGGAGCCGTCTGGCCGCAGACACCTATGCTATGGCAGCAGTGATTGGGGGGATTACACGGGGGAGCCGTCCGGCCGCAGACACCTATGCTATGGCAGCAGTGATTGGGGGGATTACACGGGATGCCGTCCGGTCGCAGACACCTATGCTATGGCAGCAGTGATCGGGGGGATTACACGGGGGAGCCGTCCGGCCGCAGACACCTATGCTATGGCAGCAGTGATTGGGGGGATTACACGGGGGAGCCGTCCGGTCGCAGACACCTATGCTATGGCAGCAGTGATTGGGGGGATTACACGGTGAAGCCGTCCGGCCGCAGACCCCTATGCTATGGCAGCAGTGATTGGGGGGATTACACGGGGGAGCCGTCCGGCCGCAGACCCCTATGCTATGGCAGCAGTGATTGGGGGGATTACACGGGGGAGCCGTCTGGCCGCAGACACCTATGCTATGGCAGCAGTGATTGGGGGGATTACACGGGGGAGCCGTCCGGTCGCAGACACCTATGCTATGGCAGCAGTGATTGGGGGGATTACACGGGATGCCGTTCGGTCGCAGACACCTATGCTATGGCAGCAGTGATTGGGGGGATTACACGGGGGAGCCGTCCGGCCGCAGACCCCTATGCTATGGCAGCAGTGATTGGGGGGATTACACGGGGGAGCCGTCTGGCCGCAGACACCTATGCTATGGCAGCAGTGATTGGGGGGATTACACGGGGGAGCCGTCCGGTCGCAGACACCTATGCTATGGCAGCAGTGATTGGGGGGATTACATGGGATGCCGTCCGGTCGCAGACACCTATGCTATGGCAGCAGTGATTGGGGGGATTACACGGGATGCCGTCCGGCCGCAGACACCTATGCTATGGCAGCAGTGATTGGGGGGATTACACGGGGGAGCCGTCCGGCCGCAGACACCTATGCTATGGCAGCAGTGATTGGGGGATTACACGGGGGAGCCGTCCGGCCGCAGACACCTATGCTATGGCAGCAGTGATTGGGGGGATTACACGGGGGAGCCGTCCGGCCGCAGACACCTATGCTATGGCAGCAGTGATTGGGGGGATTACACGGGGGAGCCGTCCGGCCGCAGACACCTCTACTATGGCAACAGTGATTGGGGGGATTACACGGGATGCCGTCCGGCCGCAGACACCTATGCTATGGCAGCAGTGATTGGGGGGATTACACGGGGGAGCCGTCCGGCCGCAGACACCTATGCTATGGCAGCAGTGATTGGGGGGATTACACGGGGGAGCCGTCCGGCCGCAGACACCTCTACTATGGCAGCAGTGATTGGGGGGATTACACGGGATGCCGTCCGGCCGCAGACACCTCTACTATGGCAACAGTGATTGGGGGGATTACACGGGATGCCGTCCGGTCGCAGACACCTATGCTATGTCAGCAGTGATTGGGGGGATTACACGGGGGAGCCGTCCAGCCGCAGACCCCTATGCTATGGCAGCAGTGATTGGGGGGATTACACAGGGGAGCCGTCCGGCCGCAGACACCTATGCTATGGCAGCAGTGATTGGGGGATTACACGGGGGAGCCGTCCGGCCGCAGACCCCTATGCTATGGCAGCAGTGATTGGGGGGATGACACGGGGGAGCCGTCCGGTCGCAGACACCTATGCTATGGCAGCAGTGATTGGGGGGATTACACGGGGGAGCCGTCCGGCCGCAGACCCCTATGCTATGGCAGCAGTGATTGGGGGGATTACACGGGGGAGCCGTCCGGCCGCAGACACCTATGCTATGGCAGCAGTGATTGGGGGGATTACACGGGGGAGCCGTCCGGCTGCAGACACCTCTACTATGGCAGCAGTGATTGGGGGGATTACACTGGGAGCCGTCTGGCCGCAGACACCTATGCTATGGCAGCAGTGATTGGGGGGATTACACGGGGGAGCCGTCTGGCCGCAGACACCTCTACTATGGCAGCAGTGATTGGGGGGATTACACTGGGAGCCGTCTGGCCGCAGACACCTATGCTATGGCAGCAGTGATTGGGGGGATTACACGGGGAGCCGTCTGGCCGCAGACACCTCTACTATGGCAGCAGTGATCGGGGGGATTACATGGGGGAGCCGTCTGGCCGCAGACACCTCTACTATGGCAGCAGTGATCGGGGGGATTGCACGGGGGAGCCGTCCGGTCGCAGACACCTATGCTCTGACAGCAGTGATTGGGGGGATTACACGGGGGAGCCGTCCGGCCGCAGACACCTATGCTCTGGCAGCAGTGATTGGGGGGATTACATGGGGGAGCCGTCCGGCCGCAGACACCTATGCTCTGGCAGCAGTGATTGGGGGGATTACACGGGGGAGCCGTCCGGCCGCAGACACCTATGCTCTGGCAGCAGTGATTGGGGGAATTACACGGGGGAGCCGTCCGGCCGCAGACACCTATGCTATGGCAGCAGTGATTGGGGGGATTACACGGGGGAGCCGTCCGGCCGCAGACACCTATGCTCTGGCAGCAGTGATTGGGGGGATTACACGGGGGAGCCGTCCGGCCGCAGACACCTATGCTCTGGCAGCAGTGATTGGGGGGATTACACGGGGGAGCCGTCCGGCCGCAGACACCTCTACTATGGCAGCAGTGATTGGGGGGATTACACGGGATGCCGTCCGGCCGCAGACACCTCTACTATGGCAGCAGTGATTGGGATTACATGGGGGAGCCGTCTGGCCGCAGACACCTCTACTATGGCAGCAGTGATCGGGGGGATTGCACGGGGGAGCCGTCCGGCCGCAGACCCCTATGCTATGGCAGCAGTGATCGGGGGGATTACACGGGGGAGCCGTCCGGCCGCAGACACCTCTACTATGGCAGCAGTGATCGGGGGGATTACACGGGGAGCCGTCTGGCCGCAGACACCTATGCTATGGCAGCAGTGATTGGGGGGATTACACGGGATGCCGTCCGGCCGCAGACACCTATGCTATGGCAGCAGTGATTGGGGGGATTACACGGGGGAGCCGTCCGGCCGCAGACACCTATGCTATGGCAGCAGTGATTGGGGGGATTACACGGGGGAGCCGTCCGGCCGCAGACACCTCTACTATGGCAGCAGTGATTGGGGGGATTACACGGGATGCCGTCTGGCCGCAGACCCCTATGCTATGGCAGCAGTGATTGGGGGGATTACACGGGGGAGCCGTCCGGCCGCAGACACCTCTACTATGGCAGCAGTGATTGGGGGGATTACACGGGATGCCGTCCGGCCGCAGACACCTATGCTATGGCAGCAGTGATTGGGGGGATTACACTGGGAGCCGTCTGGCGCAGACCCCTATGCTATGGCAGCAGTGATTGGGGGGATTACACGGGGGAGCCGTCCGGCCGCAGACACCTCTACTATGGCAGCAGTGATTGGGGGGATTACACGGGATGCCGTCCGGCCGCAGACACCTATGCTATGGCAGCAGTGATTGGGGGGATTACACGGGGGAGCCGTCTGGCCGCAGACCCCTATGCTATGGCAGCAGTGATTGGGGGGATTACACGGGGGAGCCGTCTGGCCGCAGACCCCTATGCTATGGCAGCAGTGATTGGGGGGATTACACGGGGGAGCCGTCCGGCCGCAGACCCCTATGCTATGGCAGCAGTGATTGGGGGGATTACACGGGGGAGCCGTCCGGCCGCAGACCCCTATGCTATGGCAGCAGTGATTGGGGGGATTACACGGGGGAGCCGTCTGGCCGCAGACCCCTATGCTATGGCAGCAGTGATTGGGGGGATTACACGGGGGAGCCGTCTGGCCGCAGACACCTATGCTATGGCAGCAGTGATTGGGGGGATTACACGGGGGAGCCGTCTGGCCGCAGACCCCTATGCTATGGCAGCAGTGATTGGGGGGATTACACGGGGGAGCCGTCTGGCCGCAGACCCCTATGCTATGGCAGCAGTGATTGGGGGGATTACACGGGGGAGCCGTCCGGCCGCAGACCCCTATGCTATGGCAGCAGTGATTGGGGGGATTACACGGGGGAGCCGTCCGGCCGCAGACCCCTATGCTATGGCAGCAGTGATTGGGGGGATTACACGGGGGAGCCGTCCGGCCGCAGACCCCTATGCTATGGCAGCAGTGATTGGGGGGATTACACGGGGGAGCCGTCTGGCCGCAGACACCTATGCTATGGCAGCAGTGATTGGGGGGATTACACGGGGGAGCCGTCCGGCCGCAGACACCTATGCTATGGCAGCAGTGATTGGGGGGATTACACGGGATGCCGTCCGGTCGCAGACACCTATGCTATGGCAGCAGTGATCGGGGGGATTACACGGGGGAGCCGTCCGGCCGCAGACACCTATGCTATGGCAGCAGTGATTGGGGGGATTACACGGGGGAGCCGTCTGGCCGCAGACACCTATGCTATGGCAGCAGTGATTGGGGGGATTACACGGTGAAGCCGTCCGGCCGCAGACCCCTATGCTATGGCAGCAGTGATTGGGGGGATTACACGGGGGAGCCGTCCGGCCGCAGACCCCTATGCTATGGCAGCAGTGATTGGGGGGATTACACGGGATGCCGTTCGGTCGCAGACACCTATGCTATGGCAGCAGTGATTGGGGGGATTACACGGGGGAGCCGTCCGGCCGCAGACCCCTATGCTATGGCAGCAGTGATTGGGGGGATTACACGGGGGAGCCGTCTGGCCGCAGACACCTATGCTATGGCAGCAGTGATTGGGGGGATTACACGGGGGAGCCGTCCGGTCGCAGACACCTATGCTATGGCAGCAGTGATTGGGGGGATTACACGGGATGCCGTCCGGTCGCAGACACCTATGCTATGGCAGCAGTGATTGGGGGGATTACACGGGATGCCGTCCGGCCGCAGACACCTATGCTATGGCAGCAGTGATTGGGGGGATTACACGGGGGAGCCGTCCGGCCGCAGACACCTATGCTATGGCAGCAGTGATTGGGGGATTACACGGGGGAGCCGTCCGGCCGCAGACACCTATGCTATGGCAGCAGTGATTGGGGGGATTACACGGGGGAGCCGTCCGGCCGCAGACACCTATGCTATGGCAGCAGTGATTGGGGGGATTACACGGGGGAGCCGTCCGGCCGCAGACACCTCTACTATGGCAACAGTGATTGGGGGGATTACACGGGATGCCGTCCGGCCGCAGACACCTATGCTATGGCAGCAGTGATTGGGGGGATTACACGGGGGAGCCGTCCGGCCGCAGACACCTATGCTATGGCAGCAGTGATTGGGGGGATTACACGGGGGAGCCGTCCGGCCGCAGACACCTCTACTATGGCAGCAGTGATTGGGGGGATTACACGGGATGCCGTCCGGCCGCAGACACCTCTACTATGGCAACAGTGATTGGGGGGATTACACGGGATGCCGTCCGGTTGCAGACACCTCTACTATGGCAGCAGTGATTGGGGGGATTACACTGGGAGCCGTCTGGCCGCAGACACCTATGCTATGGCAGCAGTGATTGGGGGGATTACACGGGGAGCCGTCTGGCCGCAGACACCTCTACTATGGCAGCAGTGATCGGGGGGATTACATGGGGGAGCCGTCTGGCCGCAGACACCTCTACTATGGCAGCAGTGATCGGGGGGATTGCACGGGGGAGCCGTCCGGTCGCAGACACCTATGCTCTGACAGCAGTGATTGGGGGGATTACACGGGGGAGCCGTCCGGCCGCAGACACCTATGCTCTGGCAGCAGTGATTGGGGGGATTACATGGGGGAGCCGTCCGGCCGCAGACACCTATGCTCTGGCAGCAGTGATTGGGGGGATTACACGGGGGAGCCGTCCGGCCGCAGACACCTATGCTCTGGCAGCAGTTATTGGGGGAATTACACGGGGGAGCCGTCCGGCCGCAGACACCTATGCTATGGCAGCAGTGATTGGGGGGATTACACGGGGGAGCCGTCCGGCCGCAGACACCTATGCTCTGGCAGCAGTGATTGGGGGGATTACACGGGGGAGCCGTCCGGCCGCAGACACCTATGCTCTGGCAGCAGTGATTGGGGGGATTACACGGGGGAGCCGTCCGGCCGCAGACACCTATGCTCTGGCAGCAGTGATTGGGGGGATTACACGGGGGAGCCGTCCGGCCGCAGACACCTCTACTATGGCAGCAGTGATTGGGGGGATTACACGGGATACCGTCCGGCCGCAGACACCTCTACTATGGCAGCAGTGATTGGGATTACATGGGGGAGCCGTCTGGCCGCAGACACCTCTACTATGGCAGCAGTGATCGGGGGGATTGCACGGGGGAGCCGTCCGGTCGCAGACACCTATGCTCTGGCAGCAGTGATTGGGGGGATTACACGGGGGAGCCGTCCGGCCGCAGACACCTATGCTATGGCAGCAGTGATTGGGGGGATTACACGGGGGAGCCGTCCGGCCGCAGACACCTATGCTCTGGCAGCAGTGATTGGGGGGATTACACGGGGGAGCCGTCCGGCCGCAGACACCTATGCTCTGGCAGCAGTGATTGGGGGGATTACACGGGGGAGCCGTCCGGCCGCAGACACCTATGCTATGGCAGCAGTGATTGGGGGGATTACACGGGGAAGCCGTCCGGCCGCAGACACCTCTACTATGGCAGCAGTGATTGGGGGGATTACACGGGGGAGCCGTCCGGCTGCAGACACCTCTACTATGGCAGCAGTGATTGGGGGGATTACACGGGAGCCGCCGCGGACACTATGGCAGCAGCTGGTGATGAGGCGTCTGTATCTTGTCCCCTGACACGTGGCTGATCATAGGTCATTTTATGTAAGAGACAAATCTGCTGGATCCCTTTAAACCCAGTGATCTGCCAGGACTGGGTGTGAGCAGATCCCGATGTGGTGACCTCTTGTCAGCAGAGCCTCTGTGGTGGGCTCACACACGGCCCCTTATCACGCTGGTCACATTGGCTTTCTGGAGTAAAGCTACATGTTGTTGTTTTTTCTCTATCGCCTTTCATTGGGGGACACAGGAACCATGGGTGTATGCTGCTGCCACTAGGAGGCTGACACTATGCAAATAAAAAAAGTTAGCTCCTCCTCTGCAGTGTACACCCTACCGGCAGGAAGTAGGATATCCAGTTTAGCTTAGTGTCAGTAGGAGGTGGACACGGGTCTTTCATTAGACCCTTATCTACCTCAATGTGCGTCGTTTCTTTTCAGATTTTTCCAGAGGGATACAGGGTGAACAGTCACACCTGTAGTCCCACTATGCGGACTATGAGTACGGCGTGTACTGCCACCCCGTATCCTCATAGATCCCTCTCCAGGACCAAGATCCTAGCACACCAGCGTGCTCAGAAGTCCGGTCCTGGCTCCGTCCCCCACCCACTCGCCCACCAGAGCCTGTCGGTTGGAGGAGACGAGGACGTCCATCACAGCTCCGTGGACGTCTGATACCTTCAGGTTAGTAACTGCGTGGGATGTTTAGGTGAGTATTTCCCCTAAATTTCCAGATCTTCCCCTTACTCTCTCACGGTGTGGGGGAGTAGTTGGCCCTAAATACGCTGCACTATCTTCTATGGCGGCGCTGATTTTATTTTAAAAGGGATCCTAGGGGCACCAAGACGAGCAGTGGCTCTGCACTACGGGCTATCCCCTTCATCGGGGCCGCAGTGCCCTCCCTGCGGCCACACTGCGCAGCGGCCGCAATGTCACTTTTCTGGCGACGCCGGCACCGCTCCCCCCTGCGGCCGCCCTGCGGGCTTCGGCGCCGCGATCCCCTTTCCGGCGGCGCCGGCCTCTAATTTAGGTCCCAGCTTCTGCCGGGGCCTACTTCGGCGCCGCGTCACGTCCTCCCTGCGGCTCTGGCAGGCTGCCGCGCTGCTCTGCGGTGCACTGTTCCGGGGCCGCGGTTTCTTTTCCAGCGGCGCCGGCCTCTCCTTTAGGTCCCGGCTTCAGCTGGGGCCTACTTCGGCGCCACGTCCCGTCCCTGCGGTCCTGGCAGGCTGCCGCGCTGCTCTGCGGTGCACTGTTCCGGGGCCGCGGTCTCTTTTCCAGCGGCACCGGCCTCTAATTTAGGTCCCGGCTCCCGCCGGGGCCTACTTCCGGTACCGCGCTCCTTCACTTCCGCTTTCTTCGGGCGGGCTTTCTCCCGCCCGACAAACTGTGCCCTGCAATCTCCGCCTACCGGCGCCATGTGGGCTGTCTCCGCCCCTTCCCCCACGTCGCTGCTGAGCCAGGGCAGGAGATTCCAACGTGCTCGCATTTTCTCCTGGGGGCACAGCACATCATCTGCGCGGATCACACCAGAGGCTGCAGGGCAGCAGCTCCATCTTTCTGTTCCACTGCTGTTCTTCAGGCCTGCAGTAAGTTCCGGACAAGAGTGCCCCAGATGTGTCTACCTGCTCTCCTAGGGGCTATTGTTCCTGAGGAGCATCTTCCAAGCCGTGCAGCCTTCCATCTGGACACCGCAGCGCCTGCCGTGAGTACCTCTGCACCGCAGTTTGACTCAAACCCCTAATCTTCTGACATTTCCCTTATGGGCCCGTTCGGTCTAATTTTAAGGGAGGTCGCTCCCGGCCTCCTACCTTTTCCTGTGTCTTAGTGAAACACTTTCAGGGTTCGCCTTGTAACCACAAGCTCCCTTCAGGCAGGCCTGCAGCAACCCACATTTTGTTCCCGCTGCTCCGCCTCAGAGCGAAGTCCCCACCCCAGGTTGGGCCTCCCCTCTGTCTCTATCAGTAGCGGATCTCACACGGGTGTCCCAGACCCTTGTGTCCGTGCTCGATCGGTTGCCCCTGCAGCCTTCCGTAGTAGCCAGCGGGTCGCAGGAAGCTCTGTCCGAGTTTTCCAATACAGGCCGCGAAAGATTGTCGGGAACGCCAGTCTGAGTTATCTTCTCGGTCCATCTCGCCCCACAGTCTTTCTCTGCGGTCGAGTTTCCCCTTATCCTCCCCCCCCCCCCCCCCCCCCCTGAGTCAGGCGAGGCTTTCTCTGATGTACCTTCGGAGGATAATTTGGGGCCGGAGTCGAACCATATCTTATCATGAGGGATATGGTTCAAAGCCTCGTTGGAGCGTCCAATCTGACTTGTGGCTACAAAGATTCCTCTACGAAACCTGCAGATCAGGCGGTTTCGTTTAGACGGTCTAAACTACCTCCCAAGGGATTCGCTCCTCATCCTGAATCGAGGAGCTTCTGGCCAGAGAAAGAGCGAATTCGACCAGACGTTCTCAAAGAGGAAAGCGTCTTGGAGTCTCATATCTCTTTCCTCCGGATCTCATCGCCAACTGGAATGAGAGGTGATGGAGAACGACCTCTCCCCCTGTGGATCCGCCGGCCGAAGGGGCTAAAACAACTCCATTGGGGCATTCTAGCCGGAGCTCCACCAGACTGGCTGGCGGAAGTTACCACCCAGATTACTCATGCCGGGGAATAATGTGTTCTCTGGACGTCGCGTCTTCTGCCGCTCAGACACCCGGTAATGTTGTTGCCAGCCGTCGTTCTGTTTGGCTCAAGAGTCATCAAAGAAGTCCCTTACGAGCCTGGCTTTTTCAAGGATCACGTCCTTTCGGTTCCAAGCTGGACCAAGTTATTAAGGACGCCACTGGCGGCACCAGTTCTCTTAGGCGGCAACTTCGGTCCTTTTCGGCCTTTTTTGCGTCGTTTCGCGGCATCAGATTCCTTTTCGCAACAGAGGCCACAGGCACGTTAAGAAAATAAGGTATTCTTCGACTCACTCCTTCCTGGCGTCCCCGCTACTCCTAAGGTGGATTCTCCAGGTCCAGGACTGGAAGTTCCACCTAGGCATGACCCACGACTAGACTCTAGCCCGTTTCTCCTGTTCCTCAGGGACGTCTGGGTCTCCTCAGTAGAGGACGCATGGGCCAGGGCACTTGTATCCTCTAGATACAAAATCTTCATTTCACGGCCCTGGGATCGTTTTCTTCGAATCCCAACCTCCAAGAGACCCCGCTCTAGTCCCGGGTTTCTTTACAGCCATTGTTTCCCTCCTTAGATCCGGGGTAATCGTTCCCGTCCCAGAACAGGAACGGTTCAACGGTTCACAGGCTTCTCTTCGAATCAGAGGACGACAAGGTTCGTCCCAGTCCGGATCTCAATTTGCTGAACAGGAGGTTTCGTCGGAGACACTTCAGGATGATATTCCCTCGTTCAGTAATCGCTTCCATGGAGGCTCAGGAATTTCGGTTTCAGGCTCCCGAAAGTCTATCCATCTTCCCGACACTCTAGCCATTGCGGGTGGCTCGTCAACAGGAAGAAGTTCCATCTTGTTCAGCGCCTCGTATCTCCGGGCATGTTCTTCGACACTTGTCGGACCAGAGTCTTCCTTCCCGAACACAGGATATCCCTCCTTTGTCAGGAAGTTTGCTTGCTCCAGGGTTTTCGGCTCCCCTCCTTTCCGATGGGC
Source organism: Ranitomeya imitator (assembly GCF_032444005.1). NCBI lineage: Eukaryota > Metazoa > Chordata > Amphibia > Anura > Dendrobatidae > Ranitomeya > Ranitomeya imitator. The sequence continues at coordinate 493,846,410 of NC_091286.1, read as the reverse complement.
CTTAAAGGTCCTAAGGAGGTTGGTTGCAACATCGGGAGCAATTTTCCCTTCGCCCGTTTCATTCAAGACTTCTTCAGCAGGCTATTCTATCACAGGGGGACAGGTATGTCTTCTCCCTGCATCGTCTGATCCGGCTTTCCCCCCGGGTCAAACGGTTCCTCGACTGGTGGCCGAGGTCACTTCTCTTATCCCAGAGTAGATCCTTCACAGCATATCTTTCCTTTCAGTTCCCTGGCAGGTGGTGACGACGGACGTCAGCCCGCTCGGTGGAGGCGCGGGGCTTTGTCACCTGTTCTTTTCAGGGTTGTTGGTCGGTGCAGGAGTCCTCCTTGCCGATCAATGTCCTCGAGTTCCGGATCATCTTTCTGTCTTTCCTTCACTGGGTAAGGATTCTCAGCAGCCTAGACAGACAATGACACAGCAGTGGCATATATCTACCACCAGGGGTGGACTCGGCGGTCTCTGGCCTCGGCCGAGTTTCCAGGATCCTCCTTTGGATAAAGGTAACGGTCCTGGTGAGCTCCGCAGTGCATGTCCCCAGCGTGGACATTTAGGCCGCCGACTTCCTCGGCCGCGAGGGCCTTGTGGCAGGGGACTGGTACTTCAGGAGGTTTCCTATCGGATTGCTCTTCGATTGGGGGACTCCAGATGTGCACCTCATGGCGTCCCGATTGAATAGGAAGGTCCCTTGGGTCGGTCCAAGGTCCCGCGATCCTCTCACAGTGGTGTTAACACTTTGGCCATTCCTTGGTTGCAGTTCGCGCTCCCCTATCGGTTCCCACCCCTTTCCCTTGCTTTCCAAGCTGTCGAAAAGATCAAGGCGGGATGGGTGTCGGTCATTCTGATCGTCCCGGATTGGCCCAGGAGGTCTTGGTTTGCGGACATCATCAATCTTCTCCCGGTCACCCCTGGCGCCTTCCAAACAGACCCGATCTGCTGTCTCAGGGTCCGATCTGCCACCCGAATTATCGGTCGCTCAGTCTAACGGCGTGGCTGTGGACTCCACAGTTCTAAGAGCGTCCGGTCTTTCGGCCCGGATGGGTCACGCTATAATCCAGGCTAGGAAGCCTTCGTCTTCTTTCAGGATCTACTATCGTACCTGAAAGGCTTACTTTCGTTGGTGCGAGTCCAACCGCTTTTCACCTATGTCCTTTCCCTGCCTTCCATTTGGTTTTCCTTCAGGCAGGACTGGATTTGGGCTTCGCTCTCAGTTCCATAAAGGGCCAGGTTCCTGCGCTCTTCTTCCCTTTAAGAAGACGTTATCTTCTCAGCCACAGGTTAAGACCTTCCTTCAAGGAGTAGCCCACTCTGTCCCTCTGTACAGGGCCTCTGTGGATTCATGGGATTTAAAGGTTGTGCTGGTTATTCTCAGGGGTTCCCCCCTTTTGAGCCTCTCGGGGAGTTTTCCCTGTCAGTTCTATCTCGGAAGGTGGCTTTTCTCAAGTCTATCTCTTCGATCCGCCGCGTGTTTGAGTTGGCGGCCATTTCTTGCCGACCTCCTTTATGGTTTTTCCATTTGGTTTTCCTTTATGGTTTTTCCACCAGGACAAGGTGGTCCCAGGCCTCCGCCTTCCTTCTTTTCACGAGGTGGTTTTCATCTTTCCACCTCAGCGAGGACATCGTTTTGCCTTCCTTTTGTCCAGCTCCGACTCATCCTCTGGAGCGATCGTTGTACAGGCTGGACCCCGTCAGGGCAGTGAGGATCTCCCTGGCTAGCACGGCCGCTTTCCGAAAGATGGATTCTCTTTTCGTCATCCTTGATGGCGTGCGTAGAGACCTGCTGGCTTCCAAGGCGACTATTGTTCGCTCGATCAGAACGGCAATTTTGGAAGCTTACCGGGTCAAGAACAGAGTGCCCCTCCTGAGATAAAGGCTCACTCTACCCGGGCAGTCGGCGCTTCCAGTGTGGTACGTCACAGGGGCTTTCGCCGACGGCTTTGCAAAGCGGCAACCTGGTCTTCCATCCACACGTTTCGCCGGACTACGGCGGACTCCAGCCTGGGCAGAAGGATCCTGCAGGCGGCAGTGGTGAGTCCTCGTACTTGATGGAAGTCTGTTTTTCCCACCCCAGGGACTGCTTTGGGACGTCCCATGGTTTCTGTGTCCCCCAATGAAAGGCGATAGAGAAAACAGGATTTTTGGTTGCTTACCGTAAAATCTGTTTCTCGGAGCCTTCATTGGGGGACACAGCTCCCTCCCAAGTTGAACAGCTCTGTTTACTGTATACGTTTGAGTTCTTTGAATACTCTTTGAGTGCTTGAAACTGTTAATCTATGGAGCGCCGTGGAATTTGTTGGCGCTATGTGGATAAAGTTTATTATGTTATTATTATTCTTTCTCTTTTACACGTTGCTTCTCCTACTGCTTTCTCACTAACTGAATATCCTACTTCCTGTCGGTAGGGTGTACACTGCAGAGGAGGAGCTAACTTTTTTATTTGCATAGTGTCAGCCTCCTAGTGGCAGCAGCATACACCCATGGTTTCTGTGTCCCCCAATGAAGGCTCCGAGAAACAGATTTTACGGTAAGCAACCAAAAATCCTGTTTTTACGCAACTTTTGGGGCTTTTTTTTTTTTTTTACTTGAATCCTGAGCCCCTCTGCCATCTTTTTGGAAAGTGGGCGGAGTTGAGCCAGAGGGGGTGTGGCCGATCACGTGCCATTTATTACATGGGATAGCTACTAGTTTTGTATTGCAGTACCTGATTAGTGTGTGACAGGCGGCAGCCCCCGACCAGCTGTTTCTGGCGGCCAGAAGGTCTCAGATCCTGCTCCGTCATTTCTGTGGAGGCCTCTGCGGATGAATAGCGGGTGGATCTGGAGCAGGGGCTGTGGGTGTTCTGGCAGCCCCCGAGACTGTGCCAGGTGTCGCACCCCCTCACCCATCAGATAGTGATGGCCTGTCCTAAGGGAGCAGCCGGCCGTGCACATCTGATGGTGATCGGACCGCTGTGCGTGAACTGGCCGCAGCCCTTATAACCCGAGCATGATGGCTGCATAGAAATACATGAATCTGTGGCACTCTGGTCTGGAGAGCCGCCGGCCAGTCCACACACTGTGTGCCAATCCCCGGCTGATTTATATGGCCGTCTGGCAATCAATAAAAAAGTAGTGGCCAACGCCTTTAATATTTACGCAACAAAAGTGTTATAAATGGCGACAGAACCGAGCGTGATTTCATGGTGGCCCCAGCAGCCTCAGATCCATTAGCCGGAGCATCTTACGCCATGAAGGCCAGTGCACAGAACTAGATAAATCTGAGCCGTTGTGGATCGTCTGTTTTCACATGTGGAGCACGTGCGCATTATTATCTGTGTAGTTGTCCACATGATGCGGACCAGGGCCTGGACCAATCCTGGGCACATTATCTGTGAGCTCTTGGGTTTTAACATTGTAATGGTCTGGAGAAGATATTTATTTTTTCATATGAGAAAACCACTGATGGTAAAAACTGACAGCAAATACCGATAATCCCCCCTGACGTGCTTGTTCACTTTCAACCAAAAAATCACCGCAAACATCTGATTGAAGCGTTACCAGTAGACTTGGGATCCATCATCCTCATCAGTGATCGGCAAATCTGCAGGAAAGGACCATGGAACGGCTGAATCTGTGCGCTTATTATGTGGCCGCTGGCAGGTAGACCGCCATTCATTGCACAAGCAGAACATGAGCTGCTGTGGATCCTGAATGGTCAGCGCCAGTTATTGCTGTGGATTCTTTTCTCCCCGTGCGGCTGTGATTCCAAATGTCATCCATGTTGCTGCTACAGTAATATTTAGCTGATGTTCCACCCGGGACCTGCAGATGGAAAATCTACTGTTACTGACTGACATTGTGCACAACAGACACATGTCCTAGTTTGTGGACCAAATTCGCCCATTCAAGTGACTGAGTCCCCAGAGAAACCGCACTCTTCCGAGCTGGTGATCACGTGGGCTGTGAGGTTGGGGACCCCAGTCTTTTATTATGAACACTTCTGCCCTTACTGTTTTTGTGCACATGCAGATTGCCAGACATGGATACAGAAGGAGGAGATGTCCTTTCTTTATATCTTCCATCCACTTTGCGTCCACTTCTGGCCATTGAGTTAGGCCGCTGTTAGTCATCCATAACTTCTTCTCAAGAAATAGAAATTGTCGAATGTTTATTTGTTTTTATTTTCCAGGTTGTTCAGGATGGAGTACATGACGGGTCCGGCCAAAAGCAGCCAAGGAAACATGTAAGTAGTTATTGTGGAGTGAATGAGTTCTTTAGGCCGGATCCTCCCCCGTGTGTTTAGTGACCTGAGCTCAGGCCGACCTCCGCTCTCCCCATAGCCTCAGCCATATATGAGGCTGTTGTTCGGGTCAGGAGTCTCCCAGCCAGTCCATACTGGGACCACATAATACTGATGTGTAATACTGGCCTAATGCTTTATAACTGATCAGTGGGGCTCGGACCCCTGGCACCCTTCCAATAAGGTGTATGGAGCTGTGGCGGACCAAGTGTATATTCAAGTAGCCGATTGGTCGAGCTGTGAGGAGTCTGACCCCTATCTAATATTGATGACCTATTGAAGGATAGATTGTCAGATATGGAACCCCCCCCAGATGTTGTCTGCATGTGTTAGATGGGATATTTGGTTACAAACTTGCTGTAGGTTTCATCCTTTATATTACAAAGTGTGTGACATTTGCCTTGAGTTTCTGCAGCTGGGATTTGTTGAGATGTCCTCCATTTGGTCAGCGCTGTATTACACTTTTATTTGTGGCACAGTATATTTGCAGCAAAATCTGCGCTTGTTACACGTGGGTTCTGCTGCAGATATGCTGTAAGTTAGTCTGCAACTGCGGACTCTCGGCACCAGTTCTCTGCAAATGTGTAGATGATTTCCATAGCTATCTCAGCTGCTTCTCACCAAGCCACACGGTAAATCCACAGCGCAGCACGGCTTGTGAATATACCTTTAAATGGTGTGAAAGGAGAGCCAAGTAACTCCTCATTCACTCACTGTTCACATCTGCACAGTTATTTTTTCTTTTAGTCACTTATATAGCGCCATTAATTCCACAGACATTATCATTGTCCCCATTGGGGCTCACAATCTAGATTCCCTATCAGTATGTCCGGAGAACCCGGAGGAAACCCACGCAAACACGGGGAGAACATACAAACTCCTTGCAGATGTTTCCTTGGTGGTGCTAACCACTGAGCCACCGTGCTGCTCATTTATGAAGACTTGTTATTTTATCCTCGGTTCTATAGTACTGAGACCATTACAAAGATGCTCCATATTTCTGTAAAGACGCTGTGCGGTTAGAACATCTTAATCTCTTGTTCTCATCTGATGCTCGGATAGTTCGTGTTACTTATGGTATATAACAAGGATCATATCTCGCCTTCAGCAGAAGGAATAGCTCCAAGCTTGTATTTTGGAAGTTATCTTCATGTGTTTTTCTTTTTAGCCTCTGTTGCCAATGTGGGGTTCCAATCCCCCCAAACCCTGCAAATATGTGTGTGGCCTGCTTGCGGACACAAGTTGACATCAGTGAAGGGATCCCGAAGCAAGTGTCAGTCCATTTCTGCAAACAGTGTGAACGGTGAGTACGAAACCACAGACATTTCCGCTCCTCCAGCCATAATACACTCCATGTAATATTAGATGTACAGTAAATCTCCACACTTATTGGCTTTATAAACACCTGTAGAATTCACTTTTTTTATTTCAGTTATTTTAAGGTGAGATTTTTTTAATTTCCAACATTTCGTCCATATTTTATTTCCAGATTTATTCTGATGTACAATAAAAAATTACATTGCAGTACTGTTAGCGAGAAAAATCGATGTAAATACTTTTCTGTCCAAAGATGGAAAAATTATACCTTTATTGGCTAACCAAAAAAAATTCACTACTGTTCAAAAGTTTAGGGTCACTTAGAAATTTCCTTATTTTTGAAAGAAAAGCACAGTTTTTTCCAATGAAGCTAACACTAAATGATTCAGAAATACACTCTATACATTGTTAATGTGGTAAATGACTATTCTCGCTGCAAACGTCTGGTGTGTAATGCAGTATCTTCATAGGTGTATAGAGGCCCATTTCCAACAACCATCACTCCAGTGTTCTTATGGTAATTTGTGTTTGCTAACTGTATAAGAAGGCTAATGGATGTTTAGAATACCCTTGAAAACCCTTGTGCAAGTATGATAGCACAGCTGAAAACAGTTTGGCTGATTAGAGAACCTATAAACCTGACCTTCCTTTGAGCTTGTTGAGAATCTGGAGCATTACATTTGTTGGTTTCATTAAACTCTCAAAATGGTCAGAAAAAAAGAACTTTCATGTGAAACTCGACAGTCTATTCTTGTTCTAAGAAATGAAGGCTAAACCATGCGAGAAATTGCCAAGAAACTGAAGATTTCCTACAATGGTGTGTACTACTCCCTCCAGAGGAGAGCACAAGCAGGCTCTAACCAAAGTAGAAAGAAGTGGGAGGCCCCGCTGCACAACTGAGCAACAAGACCAGTACATTAGAGTCTGTAGTTTGACAAATCGATGCCTCATATGTCCTCAACTGGCAGCTTCATTAAATAGTACACGCAAAACGATAGTGTCAACGTCTACAGAGAAGAGGTGATTCCGGGATGCTGGCCTTCATGGCAGAGTGGCAACTAAAAAGCCATATCTGAGACTGGCTAATAAAAGGAAAATATTAATATGGGCAAAAGAACACAGACATTGGGCAGAGGAAGATTGGAAAAAGAGTTATGGACAGACAAATCCAAGTTTGAGGTGTTTGGATCACACAGAAGAACATTTGTGAGACACAGAACAACTGAAAAGATGCTGGAAGAGTGTATGAAGCCATCTGTGAAGCATGGTGGAGGTAATGTGATGGTCTGGGGTTGCTTTGGTGCTGGTAAAGTGGGAGACTTATACAAGATAAAAGGGATTTTGAATAAGGCTACTTTCACACTGGCGTTTTTTTGAATACGTCGCAATGCGTCGTTTATGGCAAAAAACGCATCCTGCAAAGTTGTTTGCAGGATGCGTTTTTGCCCCATAGATTAACATTAGCGACGCATTGCGACGCTTTGCCACACGTCGCAACCATCGTGCGACTGTTGCGGCGGACCGCCGGGAGCAAAAAACATGTAACGTTTTTTGCTCCTGACCGACCGCTTTTTCCGAACGCGCATGCGCGGCTGGAATTCCGCCCCCACCTCTCCCCGCACCTCACAATGGGGCAGCGGATGCGCCGGAGAAATGCATCCGCTGCACCCGTTGTGCAGTGCGTCAATCGCTAGCGTCGGAATCTCTGCCCCATTGAGCTGTTGTGGGAGCAGCTTGACTGTATGGTAAGCAAAAAGTGCCCATCAAGCCAAACCAACTTGTGGGAGGGGGTTCTAGAAGCATGGGGTGAAATTTCTCCAGATTACCTCAGCAAATTAACTGCTAGAATGCCAAAGGTCTCCAATGCTGTAATTGCTGCAAAGGGAGCATTCTTTGATGAAAGCAAAGTTTGAAGGAGAAAATTATTTCAAATCTATTTTTCCTACCTTGTCAATGTCTGGACTAGATTTTAAATTCATTTGGCAACTCATTTGATTAATAAAAGTACGAGTTTTCATGGAAAACACAAAATTGGGTGACCCTAAACTTTTGAACGGTAGTGTATATTTGCAGCTTTCAGAGCACAGAGGCTGCGTGTTCAGGCTGGATTATAAATGAATTAAGACGAGCACAACATATAAGCGATATTACAGCAGCACGTTTGTTCATGAGGTGGAAGGCGAGATGTCTCCTAAAGATATGAAATCCTATGGAGGAACATCACCCCGTCTGCTGTTGTGACCATCATGACTGTTGTTATAGCATTTGATTGACAGCGCCTTATTACAGCCGGTACATCCATTAATTGGCGCTTCGGTGTCCAAATGCTGTTTTGGTCATATAGGAAAATGCAATGTAAAATTGTCGAACTACAAGTACCAGAAGAGTACTGGTCCTGCACATCTCATGAATAAAAGCCGTAGTTACTGTCTGAAACATACACATTTCAGGGGTGCAACCCCTACTTTTAATAACCAAGACAAATTTTGGTAATTTGATGAAGGAATACTCCCTTGAATTTGAAGAAGGGGTACACCTTCTTTTACTGACTTATGAGAAGCACTGAGCCTATAGTACTTGTAGTTCCACAAGTTCTTGGGCTTTTTTTGAAGGGACTTTAACATTGATAGCCTATCCTTACGATAGGTCATCGGTGTCTGATCGGTGGGGGCTCATCACCTGGCACCCACACGTCGATCAGCTGTTCCATTGTCTGCTGGAGCTGCTCAGTTACGGACATGCACAGCTCTGTCGACAGACTAGGGCCACAGCCGGGTACTGCACAGCCGTCACATATTACAGTCCATAGGGGGTGGCTGTACAGTATCTGGACGCGGACACTATTCTGTTGGCAGCTGTTTGGCTCTAACTGAGCAGTTTCTGCACCAGGAACAGCTGATCGGCAGCGGTGCACCCCACAGATCAGGCATTGAGGACCTATCAAGATAGGCCATCAATGTTAACGTCCCATACAATCCCTTTAATAGGAAAAAATGAAGTACCTGACATTTTTCCTCTTTATCGGTAATGCCTAATTCTTAGACAGTGGAAGCTTAGACTACACAGTCTTAAATGGAACCTGCCGTCAGATTTATGTTGCCGGGACCATGATCAGCATGAGTCACGATTATACAAATAGGTGGCCTGGCTCACTTTGTTAGACATTTGGGCCTACACTTTTGTGCATGTTAGACTATTTTATATTTTAAAATAATGTGAGCAGGATAGTAAAGGACTTAAAAATCATTACTAAAATAAAAAAAAAAAACAATTTATTTCCATAATATTGCATATACGTTTTACAGCAATTTTCTGTGAAGCTGATTCTTTTAGAGCAGAAAATCCTCCAAAAGGTGCAGAAGGCAAAATAAGAAAAGGTAATGCTGTCCAGAACTGCTCATTGTTATCTAATATATAATTGCCTAGAATACTACTTCCTGCAATTTGTGCCAACTTCCGTGGCTTTGTCCGGAGCTAATGTCCGGAGCTAATGTCCGGAGCTAATGTCCGGAGATAAGTGATTTCAACAGTGTCCAGTGTCTGATTGGTTGCCGCCTGCTGCGAGCGACCAATCAGAAACGTGCCGTACTGTGACACACTCCGCCCGCCATTTTGGTGTGATTTTTGAATTTTTACCTCACAGCAAGTTTCTACTGCGTGGAGGCGGGCCCAGTGACGTTGCTCTTCAAGCTCCTGCCCAATTTCGTCAAAAAAATGATAATACCATTTACCAAAACTATATATATTTAGTTGTGAAGTGGTTCAGTGACATTTTCACACCAATTTTGAACTTTTGTTTGGTGTTTTCTCCATATACTGCCTATTATTTTTGTTCTTTCTTACTATTATTTATTAATTGTATTATTCTTACATTTGAATAAATAAAGTATATATGGATTCTAGACTCCCGATTCTTTAGAATCGGGCTGCCATCTAGTAACAAATAAACTCCCAGCTTGAATACAAGATACTGTGACCAGGCAGCATCCTTTAGGTTAGATGAGCGATTGCGGCTTTCCTCTTGCCGGATGTTCTCAAGGTCAAAGATGTTTGTCTACAAATAAACAGATTCCCTATGAAACAGAGTAGCCAAGACAAAGCGTAGAGCAATTCACTAATGTCTTGTTTTAAAATAAGAGCATAGAATGATCAGTACGTCAACGTAAACTAGTTTTGGAAACTAAAACCATACTCTCAACATCTTGCTCGTCACAGGGTTTCGCCCTTTTGGCTTCTTCCAGGGCTCGGTCAGGACACGGAATATATGGCCAATGTATGCTGTTTGATTGGAAGACTTGCAAGATCAAAGTATCTTTGTGAAAGCCATAAGCACTGTGATAGTTTTGTGCAACTCTAACTTTGCAAGTTAGACCATGCACCCTTTAAGTGAGGCCATATCCCTTTGTGAAACGAAGCACAAAGGGTCTTAAATATGTAAGAAACGTGCAAGTCATAAAAGAAATTTTTAATGTAAATTACAGAATTCTGGCATATTTAGATTCATATAACCATTGTGTTTTTAAAAGGAAAAATAAAGTTTCCTAGAAGACCTTTTTCATTAGTATTTTTAAAAAATATAAAACCATCACAATAACATGTTACAATGCCCGATATGTGAATCCTGCCTAAAAAAAAAAAAAAAGCCTTTTACTCCAAGAATATAGTTTTTGGATGTCCGAAAATGCAAACTCCTGAAAATTAAACTGTCATCATTGTGTTAGTTAAATAGAATACCTGACGATAAGAAACATTGTAATATATACGATCAGAAAACTCTACTTTCTCCTCCTGGACTGATTTTTCTTTCCCTATTCAGGGGCAAAGTGTGTAAGATCTGTTTTCCCATCACTGAGATAACAGATGACGGTGCTTATGATATAGGGCAGAGCTGGAGACGCCTTCTGCTGCAGGGTCCCCTGGAAGGACAGTTACCGTTCTCCATAGAACCTTATGAGCACCAACTGACATCTCCTATCTGAGTAATGAGAAAATCTGTATTCACTGAAGATAGATTTTACCCCTGAATTGAGAATTTTGAGAATGATCGATCAGTCCAGGAGGAGGAGGAAAAGCAGATTTCTCTAATAAGATGTATTACAAAGTTTCTTATTTTCAAAGAAAGAAACCATTAAATCAATGGTAGCTCTTCAAGATGTGCTCAGTCCAGTATGAATGAACTGGTGGAGTAATGAGCTGTGAGTGACTATTTATGTTGTTCTCATTTTTTTGCTTAGCTATCTACAACCTCCCGGAACATGGATCCAGTGCGCTTTGGAGTCGAGAGAGCTGCTCACGTTGTGTCTCAAAAAACTGAAGGCTTCTTTGAGCAAGGTGTGACTGCAGAACGTCAAGTATGTTTCTAGAATTGTTACCGGACAGATGCAGCAATAATTAACCAATTGCCAAAAATGGATGTATTGGTACGTTATTGTGATCGTGCAGGAGCAGAAGCTGTGCCCGGGCGATTGTCGCCGGATCTTGGCTTAACTGATAGGTGGGCCGCAGATGTCATGGCCAGGGGCAGCACAGTCACTGTGCCTGGCTGTTTAACCCTCTAAATGCCACAATCAATGTGGAACGTAGCATTTAGAAGGCTTTGAGACGGGACAAATCTCTGTTGCAGGCGTGTATGTGCAGTGTGTTCTAGTGTCTCCACCAGGAGTACGTGACGCATTGCTGATACTTCTATAGACTATACTGTACAGAGATCGTCCTGGTCCCCTGTACGGCTCTGTCTAATGTCTCGTTACATGCCCCTGGGCCAATTTCATTACCAGTATGTTCTTAGAATGATGAAAGGAACCAGAGGAACCCAGACAACCATAATAACATACAAGCTCCATACACACGATGGTGTAGATGTAAGAAAACCACTAGTGTGCCCTACTGAAAGAATCCAAAATGCAGATTCTCGTTGTAAAGAGCCTCCGTGCACTGATTTGGCCACATAATCAAAACTTTTTTGTGATCTTCATCAGTGACCTAGAACCACTAAAGATATTCCGTGGCCTGACCAGTTGGTTTCATGTGTAGCGCTGACCTGGAGATTACGGTCTCCGAGCCACAAACACACCATCAGGGTGATCGGCTTATTCCGTCTTGGCATCGCCTTCTATTTCTGCCCGGCATGGAGCTAAATCCAGTTAGCGACCTGTAATGTTTGTGTTTGTTGAGGCAGAGTTTCTGTAGAGCAGATCACGTCTCCGCCTGTAGAGTCACACGGCGCCGTAATCTGGTAGATGCAGTTACAGACATGGAATGTGCGCTACATTTATTGGCCAAATGTTGTTGTTTTGTTTTTTTATGTATCTTGTCTTCATGACATATGGTCAGCAAAATGAGGACAATATTTAGAAAAGTAGTGACTTAACTCTTTGCAGTCAGGACAATTTTCACACCTCAATTTTTATATCTAGTTCAGAACAAGTCCATTTTCCTCTGTTCCTGACCAGGCATATTTTCTATGTGTTTGTTTTTAGTTTCCTACATGCAGCTTAAAGACCTCTATTTTTTTTTTCTTGCTTGGATATTCACAATATGCTGCTTTTTTTTCTTGACGTGGCAAAATTAATTATATATCCAAACAAGGCCAAATTTTTGTCACTTTTTATATATTTTTATGGATGGGGGGGGGCTGGAAAGATTAAAAAAAAAATTACAAGTCTATTTTTCACATTTCTAGTTAAGTTTTTTAATGTATCTTTTTATCAAGACTGAAAATGACGACCACTAAGAAGCATTAAAAATGTTTTTCCTATTTCCCGCAGTAATTTTTTAAAATATTGTGGACACTGTTTGAGCTGCTGGATATATATATATATATATATATCACACATATACTTATACATATATATACACACACACACACACACACACACACACACACACACACACACACACACACACTATTCTCCTTGCAAGATCATACACTTCTTTTTAAGGGGCATTTCAACTTTTAAAGGGAATCAGTCAAACCCGGACATATGACCTTGTCTTGTTGCTGAGAAATGTTATATTCTGTCTTTATACTAATAAAGTCTGGAAGAAATCACTGCCTCCTGTCTACCCCCCTCCCATCAGCGTCAGTTACGGCCCCGGAATCCTGCTCCTGCGCCCTGTACTCGCTCAGAAATACATATCTGATCCTCCCTTCTGTGGGCTCTGCATTCAGGGATCTTCTGCGCAGACGCCAGTGGGTCACTGTAACCTCTGGGATGTGCACCGAAAAGATGCTCTCCCCACTTCCTCCCTGCACAGTCATAGCCAGGAACCATGTGGACATGGTGATGACAGGGAGGCAGTGGGGAGAGCACCTTATCAGTGCACACACCTGAGGTCACTTGAGCGGATGTCGCCTGCACAAAAGATCCCTGAATACAGTGCCCACAGAAGGGAGGATGAGGTATGTACAGTACAGACCAAAAGTTTGGACACACCTTCTCATTTAAAGATTTTTCTGTATTTTCATGACTATGAAAATTGTACATTCACACTGAAGGCATCAAAACTATGAATTAACACATGTGGAATTATATACTAACACAAAAGTGTGAAACAACTGAAAATATGTCTTATATTCTAGGTTCTTCAAAGTAGCCACCTTTTGCTTTGATGACTGCTTTGCACTCTCTTGGCATTGTCTTGATGAGCTTCAAGAAGTAGTCACCGGGAATGGTCTTCCAACAATCTTGAAGGAGTTCCCAGAGATGCTTAGCACTTGTTGGCCCTTTTAGCTTCACTTTGTGGTCCAGCTCACCCCAAACCATCTCGATTGGGTTCAGGTCTGGTGACTGTGGAGGCCAGGTCATCTGGCATAGCACCCCATCACTTTCCTTCTTGGTTAAATAGCCCTTACACAGCCTGGAGGTGTGTTTGGGGTCATTGATCTGTTGAAAAATAAATGATGGTCCAACTAAACACAAACCGGATGGAATAGCATGCCGCTGCAAGATGCTGTGGTAGCCATGCTGGTTCAGGATGCCTTCAATTTTGAATAAATCCCCAACCGTGTCACCAGCAAAGCACCTCCACACCATCACACCTCCTCCATGCTTCACGGTGGGAACCAGGCATGTAGAGTCCATCCATTCACCTTTTCTGCGTCGCACAAAGACACGGTGGTTGGAACCAAAGATCTCAAATTTGGACTCTTCAGACCAAAGCACAGATTTCCACTGGTCTAATGTCCATTCCTTGTGTCCTTTAGCCCAAACAAGTCTCTTCTGCTTGTTGCCTGTCCTTAGCAGGGGTTTCCTAGCAGCTATTTTACCATGAATGCCTGCTGCACAAAGTCTCCTCTTAAGAGTTGTTGTAGAGATGTGTCTGCTGCTAGAACTCTGTGTGGCATTGACCTGGTCTCTAATCTGAGCTGCTGTTAACCTGCGATTTCTGAGGCTGGTGACTCGGATAAACTTATCTTCAGAAGCAGAGGTGACTCTTGGTCTTCCTTTCCTGGGGCGGTCCTCATGTGAGCCAGTTTCTTTGTAGCGCTTGATGGTTTTTGCCACTGCACTTTGCACTTTGGGACTCTTTCAAAGTTTTCCAATTTTTTGGACTGACTGACCTTCATTTCTTAAAGTAATGATGGCCACTTGTTTTTCTTTACGTAGCTGCTTTTTTCTTGCCATAATACAAATTCTAACAGTCTATTCAGTAGGTATATCAGCTGTGTATCCACCAGACTTCTGCTCAACACAACTGATGGTCCCAAACCCATTTATAAGGCAAGAAATACCACTTATTAAACCTGACGGGGCACACCTGTGAAGTGGAAACCATTCCCGGTGACTACCTCTTGAAGCTCATCAAGAGAATGCCAAGAGTGGGCAAAGCAGTCATCAAAGCAAAAGGTGGCTACTTTGGAGAACCTAGAATATAAGACATAATTTCAGTTGTTTCACACTTTTTTGTTAAGTATATAATTCCACATGTGTTAATTCATAGTTTTGATGCCTTCAGTGTGAATGTACAATTTGCATAGTCATGAAAATACAGAAAAATCTTTAAATGAGAAGGTGTGTCCAAACTTTTGGTCTGTACTGTATATCTGAGGGAGTGCAGGGCACAGGATTCTGGGGCTGTAACTGATGCTGATGGGAAGGGGTACCGTTATAATGAAGTCAGGAGGTTGTGATTTCTTCCAGGCACCGCACGCCCTGGAGCCTGGAAGAAATCTTTAACATAAGCACAAAATATAACATTTGTCAGCAACAAGACCATTAATATGAGGCATACAGGTATGACTGTTGTAACATTTCTATTACCTGTATGCCCATATTAATAGGTTATTTATGTCCCGGCGGGGACAGATTCCCTCTAAGTGCATTTTGTTTTTGCTGCTTTTCCCTGTAACTAGGGCTGGCCCCAGTTACTCTGCATATTCAGCCTCCTGACTGCACGGTGAAGCTGGTCTGGATCTGTTAGGACATTGCAGCTCCTGCTCCCCCCTCTGCACCCAGCGATCACAGGGATTGTGGAGGAAGCACTGTTATTGCTGCCTATACTTTATAGACAGCACTCATTCAGTATTATATATACAATGATCAGGAAGGCAAAGATGGTATATCGGGAGTAGGCTAGGTGGCTTCCCACCGCTATAGCCGCAGAATCTCGGTACAGGAGTAGAAATGATTGTACTAGCCTGCGATCTTCATATTTGATTAGCGAAATTAGGATTATTATTATTTGATTAGCGAAATTAGGATTATTTAGTCTAGAAAAAAGACGACTGAGGGGCGATCTAATAACCATGTATAAGTATATAAGGGGACAATACAAATATCTCGCTGAGGATCTGTTTATACCAAGGAAGGTGACGGGCACAAGGGGGCATTCTTTGCGTCTGGAGGAGAGAAGGTTTTTCCACCAACATAGAAGAGGATTCTTTACTGTTAGGGCAGTGAGAATCTGGAATTGCTTGCCTGAGGAGGTGGTGATGGCGAACTCAGTCGAGGGGTTCAAGAGAGGCCTGGATGTCTTCCTGGAGCAGAACAATATTGTATCATACAATTATTAGGTTCTGTAGAAGGACGTAGATCTGGGTATTTATTATGACGGAATATAGGCTGAACTGGATGGACAAATGTCTTTTTTCGGCCTTACTAACTATGTTACTATGTTACTATGTTACTATGATGTCACTTGCCCCCCATACCATCTCACTTCATACCTTCTATTCCGCTTCAAGATTTCAAAAGCGTTCTGTGTTCAGAGTATTGATAAAATGAAAGACTGAATGTGTGGGTGCCATTCTCCTTCAGGTGCGTCTTATCGATGCTGGCTTTATTTGGACAGAACCTCATTCAAAGAGACTGAAAGTGAAATTAACAATCCAGAAAGAGGTATGTAGACTCATCGTGCCACATAGGTGTAGTGAAACGCTTGTTACCTCTGTCATCGCGGCTCCAGATTCCTGGAAGTGACGGCAGCCATTCCGAGTATTCTTCAGCCTGGCATCTGTAATTGGAGAAGTGCGGCACGTCTGCACGTCTGTAGCAGTTTAGTAGACGGCTCACACTATGTATTTTCCGACAGGTGATGAATGGCGCAATCCTTCAGCAAGTCTTTGTAGTGGACTATGTGGTAATGTCACAGATGTGTGATGACTGCCATAGAGTAGAAGCTAAGGATTTCTGGAAAGCTGTGGTTCAGGTCCGCCAAAAGGTAAGAAGCTCTGCTGCTTTCCATATAAACAGGGAGATGAATCGAAGCTGGTCAAAGGAAAAGTGTCGAAGTCGTCCATATGCTTCAAAATCCACATCAAATACTGCTCGGTCTTCAATACTTTTCCTATTGATTTTGAAAACTTTCTCGTGGGGAAAAAAAAGAACTGACATGCTACTACTGTTAGGTGGATTTCTGATTAAATTGCCTCCAAGCGGATGAAAAAAAATAAAAGGGAGAACAAATAATGTTAAAAACCACTTGAAAAAAAAAATCTGAACACCTTATAAAATACTTGGGTTCCTGACACAGACTCATCTTAAAAAATGTTATTGAAGTATTCAGCCTAAAAAAAAAAAAAAAAAGGTCTTGTGGCCATATCCTTACTTGTTCCTTAAAAAAAAAAATAATGTGCTCTTCCCTTGCTCCAGCTTTTTGTGCTCAGGTTGGCACCGTTATATTGATTACAATGATACCTGGTGATTAAATCCATGTTTTGGTAGTTTTAATCTTTATTTGCAGTTTTCAGTTATGTCGGAGTCACACTACTGTACAATGTGGCTGAGTGGTATGCAATAAAACATTACGAAGCACTCGGCCCAGTGTTACGCTATGGTGTCGAGTAAAATATTTTTTTCCAAATCTATTATATTCAGTGTGTAAAATAGGGGGAAGGTCACTGAGGGATCAGTGACCTGTCATAAGCCATATAGATGAATATCTAAGCGCTACATAAAGATACCTCCTTACAGGCCGCCCCTAAGCACGAGAATCTCATTAACTGAAAATAAAGATTAAACAACAACCACAAGATGAATTTCATCAACAAGGTATCATTTTAATCAGTATGATGGCGTCAACCTGACACTGTCTTTAGTTTACTCTGCACAATCCTGCTGACAGGTTCCCTTTAAAAGTGCCACCTTATAATATTTGTGGTGAAAATTAATGAACTTTCTTTCCCATGTGAATAATGCTCAGAAGTATGGAGTTCACTTTTTGCAAAGAAATTTGTAGAGCCAGAAAGTAATTTCCATACACGACAAATGTTACTTCTGGGACAAGCCTATCACAAGCAGAAGGCAGGGGAGTCAGGCTGAAGCTGCAGCACATAGGATACACTAAGAATCTGCAATGGCAGATGGCTGACCGCCACTTTTTATCATAAGATAGGACTCTGAACAGAGCAAAGATTATGAAACTATTTTCTCTGCAAAGCCAGAGGCATGATGTGAAATATAGACTGCATTAGCAGAACCATTTCATGGGGAAAAAAAGCCCAAATGGCAAATGACCCAGGTAATGGTGGTATTCTTGGCATGTTTTGCACTTTATGGGCGGAGTTCTGCTTTAAAGTGAATCTTCTATTAGTTATATATTTTGTTCTTCTCCAGGTACTTCATAAGAAGACATTCTACTACTTAGAGCAAATTATTTTGAAACACAGACTTCATCAAAACACCCTACGTGTTAAAGAAATCCACGGTAAGGGAAATTACATTATCAAAGTTTTCATCTCGAAGTGGAAGGCACTGTTATACTCTGGAGAGGGAATGGTTAATGTCATTTTCTATTACGTTTCTAAGATATAAAAGCGTATTTGATAAATGATTACAATAGATCTACAGTGTGTGCCTGCTAAAGAGAATCTCCGCTACCATTTAACAATCTTATATTGAATTTTAGAAGAGACGAATGTATAAAAGCCTATTATGACTTCACGTAGATACATGGAATCGCCTGGCATTGTGCATTCAAGTAATACATGGCTGCTTGGAATAGCAGAAAACTATTCTGTTCTTTCTTTAAAAGAAATTAAGGGTGATATATACTGCAAAATAAAGAGGAAAAGGGAAGGGAGGCAGAAGAATGGACTGGGGGTGGGGTAGGGGATAGTGTATGTACTTATAGTGTGACAGAATCTACTGCGAGATTAGGATAAGTGACCAGATTCTAGCAAATTTAGTGAGTTCATCTGTAGAATTACTTGTAAGTTTTCTGTTGGTCGGGAAACTTGTACCCTAGACTGGGACATGACCACCAGATATGCGATATGGCGATATGTCACCGTGCTGGCTGCATCCGCAAAAACAGATTTAGGCAGGGACCTTATCCCGACACCTTAGCTCCTCGTTGGCCAACTTTATAGTCAGGCTTTGCAGCTCTATTTGTCCCATAGATATGATGGAGCCTGACAGATCCCATTATGCTTCGGTGTTCTGTTGTGCCGCCATCTGCCCGCGGTCCAGCAGTACCTTGTGAGCAGAGCGCTTGGTTATTGACTTACTACATTATTTACCAACTCTGTCTTTAGATGGGCTGGACTTTTACTATGCGTCCAAACAGCATGCTCAGAAGATGGTTGAGTTTCTCCAGTGCACGGTGCCCTGCAGGTATGATTTACTCCTATTTTAATGCTGTTTGCTACCAAGTGGTGTCCTATAAAGACGTCGTATTTAGAAGACTAGTAAAATGCAGCAACTTTTGAAACGTACTCAAGGTTTGGTTTTCACAAAGTTCGCGGCTTCGGTTTTTATAGTGGCAATTTCCATTAGCTATAGATTGGTATAGAGAATGATCAGATAAATTGCAAATGTATATTAACCATTTATTGTGTCATCAAGAACTTAACCCCTTCATGACCTTGGACGTGTCCATTGTGCAGGTCATTACGTACTTGCCGACCTTGGATTTATGGATAAGTCCCGGCGATTTTGTGTGTGATTACTGCCAAGTGTTCAGCGATTCTCACAGCTGACACTCACTGCCAGGAGCGGTGCCCGCAGTTTAGCTCCCTAAATGCTGTGAACAATATCGATCGCAGCATTTAGAAAGCAGAGGGAGGGAGTCCCCTCTGACCTCCGGAGGGTCCGCACTCCCACGACAACATCAGGGGAGCCCGATCATGGCCATGGTGACCCGATGTCATCAACCGGATCACCAGCCTCTAGCAAGTTAGCTGGATCATGTGCAGTGCATGGTTTAACCAAAACTGCCAGGTTATAGAGCATAGCAATGCTGCTGCCTCATTGCTACACTTTAGAACAGCGATCACAGTGCTGAAAGTCAGTCTCATAGCGGTACTAAGTAAAAAAAAAAATAAAAAATGTAAGAATATTTTTTTGAAATCCATGAATAAAAAAAGTACCGTATATACTCGAGTATAAGCCGACCTCCCTAATTTTGCCACAAAAAAACAGGAAAACTTAATGACTCGAGTATAAGCCTGGGGTGGGAAATGCAGCAGCTACCGGTAAATGTCAAAATTAAAAATAGATACCAATAAAAGTAAAATTGAGATATCAGTAGGTTAAGTGTTTTTGAATATCCATATTGAATCAGGAGCCCCATATAATGCTCCATACAGTTTATGATGGCCCCATAAGATGCTCCATATTAAAATGTGCCCCATAAAATTCTGCATAAAGGTTAATAATGACCCCATAAGATGTTCCATAGACATATTTGCCCAATATAATGCTGCACAATTGCTGATTATGGCCCCATAAGATGCTCCATAAAGATATTTGCCCCATATAGTGCTGCACAAACGATTATGGCCCCATACAGTGCTGCACAAACGTTATGGCCCCATATAGTGCTGCACAAGCGTTATGGCCCCATATAGTGCTGCACAAGCATTATGGCCCCATACAGTGCTGCACAAACGTTATGGCCCCATACAGTGCTGCACAAACGTTATTGCCCCATACAGTGCTGCACAAACGTTATGGCCCCATACAGTGCTGCACAAACGTTAAGGTCCCATAGATGCTCCATACAGACACTTGCCCCATTTGCTGTGATAAAAAAAAAATCACATACTCACCTCTCCGTCGCTCAGGCCCCCAGCACTTTCAATATTCACGTGCTCCTCGTTCCGGCGCCGCTCCATCCTCAGCACTGGCGTTCAGGCTGAGGGCACGCACTGACCACGTCACCGCACCCTCTGACCTGAGCGCCACTGCTGAAGATGGAGCTGCACCGAAACAAGGAGCAGGTGAGTATCGCGCAGCGCTCCCCCTCCCCGTTATGCTTACCTGCTCCTGGCGCTGTGCAGTCCCTGCTTCCCCGGCGCTGCAGCTTCTTTCTGTAGTGAGCGGTCACATGGTACCGCTCATTACAGTAATGAATATGCGGCTCCACCCTTATGGAAGATGGAGCCGCCTATTCATTACTGTAATGAGCGGTACCATGTGACCGCTCCGTACAGGAGGAAGCTGCCGGGAAGCCAGGGACCTGCAGGGACCGCGCCAGGAGCAGGTAAGTATAATTAGACAGCCCCCGCTCCCCCTCACCTGCCGACCCCTGGGTATGACTCGAGTATAAACCGAGAGGGGGACTTTGAGCCCAAAAAAGTGGGCTGAAAATCTCGGCTTATACTCGGAGTATATATGGTATATTGTACTCCTAAATATTTTTCTGAACCCATACCCCCTCTCCATTCCCACCCACCCCCCCTAAAAAAAGTACACATATTTGGTATCGCCGCGTTTGGAACGACCAACCCTATAAAAATGTCAAAGTAGTTAACCCTTTCAGTGAACACTTTAAAAAAAAAAAAAAAAAAAAGCCAAAAAATGCTTTTTCATCATACCGCCGAACAAAAAGTTGAATAAAATGCGATCAAAAAGACAAATGTAAATAAGCATGGCATAGCTCCATCAGCGGAAAAATAAAAATGTTATAGCTGTCAGAATAAAGCGATGCAAAGAATATTTTATAGAAAAATATACATTTTTTGTGTAAAAGCGCCAAAACATAAAAAATAATTGTATAAGTGCTATCGTTGTAATCATACTGACCCAAAGAATAAAGCTGTCTTGTCAATTTTACCTCAAGCATAATGAAATAAAAAAAGAACACATTCCTGAATTGCTGTTTTTTTTTTGTTCATTCTGCATCCGAATAATTGGAATAGAAAGTGATCAAAAAATGTTTTGTGCCAGAAAATGTTAGCAATAAAAATGTCAACTTGTCTCGCAAAAAGCAAGCCCTCACATGACTCTGTCAGCAGAACTCTGGAAAAATTGTAGCTCTCAAAATGCAGAGATGCAAAAACTATTTTTTTGCAAAAAATAAGAAAATCCTCTTTTAGTGTGTGACAGCAGCCAAACATAAAAAGCCATCATCAAACTGCTCAATAAACACAAAAATAAAAAAGCTCCAGCTCTCAGAATAAAGCAATAGAAAAGCAATTCTTTTTTTCTAGATTTTGTGTAAAAAGTGCCAAAATATAAAAAATGATAAAAATGTGGTATCGCTGTAATCGCACCGACCAGAAGAATAAAGTTGTCTAATCACTTATGCCGCATGAGGAACGGCGTAAAAAATAAAACCAATTCATCAACTGTTGATTTGTTCATTTTGACACCCAAAGATCGGAATAAGGCTCGGATCACATTTATGCCGCGCTCTGTGCTCATTGTTCATCGCTTACACCGGGTTTTCTGTATAAATCTTTGAAATATGTGATTCAGACAGAACGCCTGGTGGAAGATTCCCTTTAATGAGGCAGATGGAGGCACTGTGAACACTGTCTGACTTGTGACCCGGTGATGGTCCTCTTTTTAGGAGTGCATAAAAGTGCGGTTGGCTACAGTATTGTGCACTTCTGAAAAGGACACCGCTGAACAGATGCCAGACGGAGTCCACCGTAATCTGCTGCCTCATCATAGTGAATGGCTCCCTCGGGGTTTGCATCTGAATCACATCACTAGGAGATTTAGATGGAAACCTTGATTTTAAGTGCTCAGCATAGAGTGCAGGATAAATGTGATCCTAAACGTTATGTAAAATGTTCCCAATAAAAGCTTCACCTCGTTCTCCCAAAAAGCAAGTCCCTACTCAGGTCTGTCACTGGAAATATAGGGGGCTTCCACGTTACTGGTAGCACAAAGGCTCTGGAAAAGCTAGATGGGTCCTTGTGCTCCACAAAACTCAGCAAATTCAGCCCTTTCTAATCCAAATTCCCCCCTCCCTTCTGAGCCACACAGTGTACCTAAACCACATATAGCAACCACATGTTTGACATTTCTGTAGCTGTAAGAGCCTGCCTAATTTACAGGTGCATGTAAAACCTCTCTGAGCCAGAGATGGTATGTCACTCTCCATAAGGAGAAACGATACTCCTTAGACCCCAGTCCAGAGCCTCTCACCTAGCCAAATTAGTTCTCATGCTTTGCACTGACGAGGGCCATCAGCCCGAAACACCGTGTCTGCGAATTGAGATATTGATTTGGCTTTTATCCTAAGTCATATTGCACGACTCGTTAAAGGGTTGATTGTGACTTGTAGGATTGCTACTTCCAACAGGTGGTGCTATAGAGTTTAAGTCCTCTTTTTCTCAGAAGAGGCTATTTGCATATTATATTTCCCAGAGGAGCATTGCACGGCGAATAAGCCTCCTTACCTTGACAAGCCAGAGATGGTATGTCACTCTCCATAAGGAGAAACGATACCCCTTAGACACTTGTGAGGTAAAATCTGTATTCACAGAGTACAGACTCCATTACTGAGAGGAGATGGCGGCTGCTACGGATGCAATTTTATGTAGACAGAAGGGAGAGCAGGAGAGGGGAGCTCTGCCTGTAGCTCTGCTGTAGCTCACCTCTTTCCCCACACATGATGGCTGATTTGATCAGCCATTAAGTGCTTTTAACACTGCGGCTGTTAACCTGTTAAATCCTGCTGTCGACCATTAACAGCGGGATTTAACACATGCTAGCTGGAATCGCTTCATTAATCTCGCCCATCGGAACTCCTGTCACATGATCAGGGGGCGCCAATTATTATTATTATTATTATTATTATTGTTATAGCGCCATTTATTCCATGGCGCTTTACATGTGAGGAGGGGCATACATAATAAAAACAAGTACAATAATCTTAAACAATACAAGTCATAACTGGTACAGGAGGAGTGAGGACCCTGCCCGCGAAGGCTCACAATCTACAAGGGATGGGTGAGGATACAGTAGGCGAGGGTAGAGATGGTCATGCAGCGGTTTGGTCGATCGGTGGTTACTGCAGGTTGTAGGCTTTTCTGAAGAGGTGGGTCTTCAGGTTCTTTTTGAAGGTTTCGATGGTAGGCGAGAGTCTGATGTGTTGTGGTAGAGGGTTCCAGAGTAGGGGTGATACGCGAGAGAAATGGGTTGTCATTACAGCCGGGGGTCTGCAGAAGTCTAGCTACTCTTTAGCAATTCATGTATCAGTATCGGGGTTTGAAAACCAGTCTGATGTAACGGGTATGCTGTTGGGTGAGAGAATCCTTCCCAGTAATGCACCGTCGTGGTTGTATGTTCATGTGGTTGAACATAGAGCTTTCCAGGCTGTGTGAATCTGGTACTGCCTATGATCTCGACCTGTGTGTGCTCCATGCCAATGAAGTTACTAAAAATATATACCTTATCTATATCGTGGCAGCATGGTGGCTCAGTGGTTAGCATTGCAGCACTGGGGTCTTGGGTTCAAATCCCACCAAGGAAACCTCTGCAAGGAGTTTCTATGTTCTTCTCTTGTTTGGGTGGGTTTCCTCCCACACGCATAAATTGTGATGGGGAATTTAGATTGTGGTCCCCCATGGGGTAGTGATGATGATGGCTGTAACGTGCTGTGGAGTTAAAGGCGATTAAAATGTACTTGCTCACTTATACGGTGTCCTTCGACAGTTTACTTGTAGTCTGCGTGTGTTTCCCTGTGCAGCATTGTGTAATGTTGAGCTTGCAGCTCTTTATATAGCACAGCTGATGTTTTGTGACCATGGTTCAGTGGTAAGGCTACTTTCACACTAGCGTTAACTGCAATCCGCCGCAATGCGTCGTTTTGCAGAAAAAACGCATCCTGCAAAAGTGCTTGCAGGATGCGGTTTTTCCCCATAGACTTGTATTGACGACGCATTGCGACAGATTGCCACACGTCGCATCCGTCGTGCGACGGATGCGACGTGCTTCTGCGGACCGTCGGGAGCAAAAAACGCTACATGTAACGTTTTTTGCTCCAGACGGACTGCTTTTTCCGACCGCGCATGCTCGGCCGGAACTCCGCCCCCACCTCCCCACACCTTACAATGGGGCAGCAGATGCGCCGGAGAAATGCATCCGCTGCCTCCATTGTGCAATGCGTTGAACGCTAGCGTCGGAATCTCTCCCCGACGCATTGCGACGGGGAGATTCCGACGCTAGTGTGAAAGTAGCCTAAGTGCTGGCACATGGATGATCTCGGGCCTTCCTGCTGCGTCTGTTTTATATTTGTGCCGCGCTTTGTGTGGTGTAGATTATACATCAAAGCGCCATTATAGGGTCCTGTATAAATTAAAGTGATACCTCCGAGTTGAGGATTGTCTCTCATCATACCACATGATATATTTCTGAAACGCACAATACGGCCCATGTGTTGAGAATTAACCAGTTCAGGATCGGAGCATTTAACCCTATTTTCTGACCAAGCACATTTTCATGCTTTTTCATACAAGCGGTTTAAAGAACTACATTTTTTTTTTCCCCTCAATCGGATACTCAAATAATTGTTGCATATTTTTTCCCATGATACTTTGGGCCAATTTTTATGTTATGGTATTTTCTATTTTTGTAATATATTTATCTATTCTCGGTAGGAAAGTAAAAGAAATACAGTATTTTTCGGACTAAAAGACACATCAGACCATAAGACACACCCCAAATTTTCAGAAGGAAAATGGAAAAAAAAATAATTAATGCGTCAAATGGGGGTCCGTCTTACAGCCCTGAATTCAGCTTACCCTGGGGGGATCAGAAGCGCTGGTGGAGCAGAGTCACAGGGGGTGTTTGGTGGTCTGGTAATGATGTGACCCAGACTGGTGCGGCAGGTTCAGCGGTGCTCGGTGGTGTGGGGGCTCTGCCGACATTTTGTTAAAGCCCGGAGCCCCCACACATCCATTGCTGCGATGCGGTGGTCTCCGGGAAATCCCATACCTGTGCAACAGACTTGACTGTGCTCGGTGGTGCGGGGGGCTCCAGCAACATTTTGCGAAAGCCCGGAGCCCGTGTACTTCCATTGCCTCGATGCTGTGGCCTCCGGGAAAATGGTCGCCGGAGGTGGCGCATGCTCAGATTGAGATCTCGGCAAAGCGATCTTGTCTTCCGAGATCTCAGGATGAGATGAACGCAGCGTCAATCCCACAGCGTTTACTGACCATGGAAACATACCCTAACACGCTGCCTTTTCTATGGGCAGTCTGTCTGTGTTTGGCAGCCGACCCCGCTCTTGCACCTGCTTGATCGCGTGTAACACCTCTACTATTCAGTGATGTTTTATAACAGCAATGCAGAATCGAACACGCTCCACCCAGATGAATGTCCTCTGTGGGCGGCGTGGAACTAAAATTCCCAAGCAGTTTGTGGGCATCTTCATATAGATGTTTCATTCATTTTTTTCTCCAATGAGAATGTGTTAACCTTTCAAACACCAGCTATATATTAAGAATTAGCACAAGCTCCATATTCTCCCTATGTCTAGTAGGTTGCATTGTTCATTCTTGTTGTTCTGGCCCTGTGATGGCAGAATGATAGCAGTGCCAGACTTTTTGGGACGGCCGCGGAGCCTGCAGTAGGCGACCGGGGTCAATAAACATTGTATGGAGCTGTGTTGTTCTTCTCTGTACTCTGTTTACATGGAGACCACCACCGGAGGCTATAATAGCTGTTGGGGGGAATTGATGGCCTGTGAGGTGCTTTATACAATGGACCTTGTTTTTTTACAAGTAACAGGACAATTCATTTATGGTGTGGCCATCACACGAAAACTAAAAATTCTTTGCTCTTAGGTCAAAAGCTTCCCAGCGGCTCATTTCCCATGATATCCATTCGAACTCCTACAATTACAAGAGCACCTTTTCTGTGGAAATTGTTCCAGTATGCAAGGTTAGTTTGAGAAACTGTCTGTGTTGTCCCTCGTTCTCGGTGCTATTGGTGTGACTGATGAGACTAGTGTTCCAGGCCACGACTGGCGTACATTTCTTGTGGTGGCACACTGCAGTTGATAGATGTGCACACCTCTTACTCCAGCGGGCTCTATGCTAGTCTTGATGAATCGACCCCAAAGTGTTCAGTTCCAGCCCTAACACAGGGCAGAGGAGGTATGTCATGCGTGAACTAGTCACGTCCTCCTGATTCAAAGACCCTTTTCAGGGCCAGTCTGGTTGATATGTGAGGGTCCTGTATGGAGGCCCCACATCTACTAATTCCGAATTCGCCAATGGGGTATTTGAAAATGAATTATCTCAACCAGACTGCAGCCGTTGTATTGTGAAACGTGTCAAAACATCATGAAAAATGGATGTATGAAACAAGTTTAGATATATAATTTAATTTCTTTTGAGTGTAATCAATTTGCGTGTTATTTTTGTCAGCGCACAAATGTTCCCCACCGGACATTGCCACTAAGATTCTGGTTAAGGTGTGTTGTATGTACAGAATTAGTAGCCTTACCTGGTCTTTGTATGAATCATCTCACTTCATCCGTTTGGTTGACATCTTCATGACTCTTCTCCTTATTTCCCAGGACAATGTGGTCTGTCTGTCTCCAAAGTTGGCGCAGAGCCTGGGGAACATGAGTCAGATCTGTGTGTGTGTTCGGGTCACAAGCGCTGTTCACCTCATTGACCCCAATACTCTGCAAAGTAAGTATGTGTCACCGCTTGTGTGAAAGTATCTGCTCCGCGATTTCTAACGGTAAAGTGAGTGACAACCCTAGGCAATGGTCGTATATAGGGTGGTTTTGTGTTGCAGAAAATAAACACATTTCTTACTAATTATACCTCAAGGAAAATTTAGAAGGGGAGGGGTCAATATCACTAATTTGAATATACTAGTGTAGAAAAGTGATGTAATAAATCTATGTTTAGCATTTCTCTGCAGCATGTGTGAAATCTACATAGAGCTTTACAGCACATACAAAATATGTACACATATACACAACTTGCTACATTAACAGTACACGCACGCTTGGCCCTGTGGCACATGCGCATTCTTGGACCAGCACACACACATTTGCTACATGCGTGTACACACCTCAGCTACAACATCCAACAAAACAAACACACACTGTGTACACACTACCAGCTGTTAAAGGTCCTTTCAGGCTTATGACTGGTCCCATGACCCGAAAGGACCTTCAACTACTGCAGACGTGCAGTTCCAGTGATGCGCAGTCATGTAGCTTCCTCTCCTGCCCTACGCTGATCAGATAGATCATTGTGGGGCTGGAATAAAGAGAGAGGGAAGGATGTGTGGTGGATTTCTCCAGACCGCTACCTTCAGACAAGAACACATACATACTTTTTTTTTTTTTTAACCAATAGATATTTATTGAAATTTTGCATGTTAAACAACACATCAGTAAACTTCAGAGGGGGAGGGAGACAAGGGTAAACAGGGGGGGGGGAGGGGGATGTGGGAAAAAAGGACCAGCGCCCAAGTTAAAGACCACAATATGAACAGTATAATACACACAGATACAGTGTCAAAACTTGAGAAGCAAACGATTTAAATGAGGGCAAGAGCAGACTGAGATATATGTGCCGAGGACACCCAGGGATCCCACCACGAGAGGACCCTAGTTCTCCTCGATAGATCCTGTGCCATGATAACCTCATAGCAGAAGTGTAAGTCAATTCTGGCGATCAGTTCGGCTCTGGAGGGAAGACCCGAGGATTTCCAATGTTTCGCTATACATTGTCTAGCGGCAACTAGGATATTTGAAATTATGGGCCTGAGAGGGGAAGGGAGACCCATGAGGGAAATACCCAGGACAGCTAGTTGACCACTCAGCGCAAGGGGGAGACGTGTCAGATCGACAATCAAAGCCTCCACCTCACGCCAGAAAACCCGGATCTGCGGGCACGACCACCATACATGAGAGGAGGACCCCAAGGCGCCGCACTTCTTCCAACACAGAGGGGAGGAAGACGGGAAAACCTTCGCCAGGCGGACAGGGGTAAAGTACCAATGCAGTTGAATTTTTTTCACCTGCTCCAAGTGGCCAAGACATGTGGAGAACCTGGAAGGGTGCACCATAGCAAATTGCCAGTCCTCCAGGGAGGCCTCGAAACCCAGCGAGGACTCCCAGGCGGTCATGAAAGGGAGCTTGTCAGCAGAACCATAGGAGATGAGAGCTTTATAGATTATGGAGATGCCATGGGGCAATATGGTGGCCGGTCTGAAATATCTATGAGCCGGGTCCTCTGTCAGAGGCGGGGGCACTCCGAATGACCGACGTGACCTGAGAAAGCTACGGAGCTGCAGGTATTGATAGAAGTCAGACCCAGTAAGAGAGAATCTCCCTGAGAGGTCCTCAAACGACAGAAGGCCATTTGAGCCGAAAAGGTCTGCCACCCGGAGCACCCCGCGGTCCGTCCAGGAGGAAAGAGAAATGTGCCCGATAGCATACTCCAAAGCCTGCAAAGAAACATAGTCAAACATAAATATTAGATGGGAAGTGCTGAGTAGCGCCCACAATTTAGAAGCATTCCTAATAGAACGGAGACAAGGGCCAACTAGAGGTACCTTAAGCAGCTGAAACTCCAAGAGCAATCTAAGCGAGTTTTTGGGGGCAAAATAAGATTCAATCAGAAACCAGGGTAAACATGAGTTCCCCTCCCACCATATTTTAAGGGGCTCAAGGATCGCCGCCCTATAGTATGAAAGCACTGCAGGCGCGCCCAACCCACCCATAGAATACGGTAGTGACATAATCCGACGCTTAATCCTGTGAGGTTTCCCATTCCAAATAAACCGATCTATAAGAGATTGAAAAGCTGAAATAAACTTCGAAGGGATAAAAAGGGGGAGGCATCGGAAGAGATACATTATTTTGGGTAGGAATAGCATTTTCGCCGTTTGTATGCGGGCCATCCAGGAGAGCAGTGCACCCGACAGATGATTCATGCTCTTCCTGACTTCCGCAAGAGTTTCCTCACAATTTACACGAACTATATTATCCAGCCTAGTTATCCTGATGCCTAAGTACGTAAAGCCCAGGGGAGCCCAAATGAACTCGTATTGGGATTGAATTTGGATTTGAAGGGGGGCCGGGAGAAAAAGGGGGAAAATTGTGGATTTGGTCAGATTAAGTTTATAATATGAAACCGCCGAAAACTCAGTTAAAATAGAGGTAATCGCGTTCAGCGATGCTAACGGTGAGGCACAAGTCAGGACCACGTCGTCGGCATAGAGGCCAATTTTGTGTTCGGTTCCCCCCACCCGGATTCCCTCAATATCCGCACTCTGTCTGACCATGGAAGCCAAAGGCTCCATGACCAGAGCAAAAATGATAGGCGAGAGGGGGCAGCCCTGACGAGTGCCATTCCGAATAGAAAATGTCCGAGATCTAAATCCTGCCGAACGAACCGACGCGCAGGGATTGGAGTATAATGCCATAACCGCTCTACTAATTTGCCCGGTGAGCCCAAATTTTTCCAGCGTGAGTTCAATGGAACTCCAGTGTACCCTGTCGAACGCCTTTTCGGCATCAAGCGAGAGAAATACACTGGGAAGGCTCCCCCTCTCGACCACATCCAAAAGATCTATCTGGTGCCATCCCTGGTCTGTCTGCCAGGAACAAACCCAACTTGGTCGGGGTGGATGAGACCAGGGAGAACCGAGAACAGTCTGTTGGCCCAGATTTTTGCATAAATCTTAACGTCGCAGTTTAAAAGTGCTATCGGACGAAAGTTCCCCGGGGATGTTGGGGGTTTCCCTTGTTTGGGGAGAGTCGCTATGGATGCCTCCAACCCCTCAGCCCTAATACTGCCCGTCGACAGCCAATTATTAAAAAGGCGCAAGAGGTAGGGGGAGAGGGCAGGGAAGAACTGAGCATAGTAGAGAAAAGAAAAACCATCAGGCCCCGGGGAAGAACCCTTGTTGGCCTCTCTGACAATCTGCGAGAGTTCAGACTCAACAATGGGAGAGTTTAGGAAGGAGAGCTGTTCCTGGGTGACCGAGGGGAGATCAACCTTCTCCAAGAACGCCAAAATTGACTCCTGCGAAGGCTGAGGAATCCCTAGGTCAGACCCGAGGTCATAGAGCGAGGAGTAATAAGATGCAAATTCCTCCGCGATATGAATCGGATTATACACCCGGGAGCCGTCAGGCTTGAGCAAAAATGGAATCTTGGATTGAGCCTCTCTCTTCCTAACACGTCTGGCCAGAACAGCACCCGCTCGATCGCCCATTGTGTAAAATTTAGCCCTAGTTTTCCTCAGGGCCCTCTCAGCCTTATGGAGAAGCAAATTGCGAACATGCATGCGTGCTTTGGAGAGGTCGGAGAGAAGCGCCGGGGTAGGAGATAATTTGTGCGCGGACTCCAGGCGCCTTAATTCATCTAGGGAAGACTGGAGAGCTGCATTATACTTTCTTTTGGCTCTTGCCGCCAGTTTAATAAAGTGACCCCTAATTACCGCCTTGTGGGCAAACCAAAGGGTGTCGTCGCCTATGTCAGGAGTATCATTGGAGGTGAAAAATTCCCCCAAAGCCTCCTCAATACACCGAGAGTTGGAATGGTCAGCGAGGAGATGGGGGTTGAGACGCCAGTGCAAGGGGGGTCTAATAGCCAAGGGATCTCTCAGTGTAAGGGACACCGGGGCATGGTCTGACCATGTGATACTGCCTATATCTGCTGAAATGCAGTGAGGGAGAGCCACGTCATTTACCAGCACAAAATCAATCCTGCTATAGGAACCGTGCCTGGGAGACAGGAACGTGTAGTCTCTCTCGCCGCAATGCAAATATCTCCAGATATCATGCAGGTTAAAAGAGTTAGTCAGAGGACCTGCTTCGCATCTTGACAGGGAAGAGGCAGAGCAGTCCAAGTCCCTAAACATTGGAGCATTGAAATCACCAGCAATCAGTTTATGACCATGTTGGATATCACGCAAAGTTTCAAAGACCCCCTCCAGGAACCTAAGCTGCCCTACATTGGGGGCGTAGATCGAGGCGATGGTATAGGGGGCGTTATTAATGAGGCATAGGACCACAATAAACCTACCCAACGGATCCGCTATGGAGCGAACCAGCTGGAAGGCGTTGGACCTACTGAAAAAAATGGCTACTCCCGCCTTTTTTGACGGGCCGTTGGCAAAAAATTGATGCGGGTATAAGCCTGACTGCATTCTGAGATTATCACATTCCAGTAGGTGTGTTTCCTGAAGACACAGAATGTCGTGACGGGATTTACCCAACTGACGCCATACCACAGACCTCTTGCCCGGCGAATTGAGACCATTAACATTAATTGAATACAGCGATATACTCATAATGAGAACATGTAAACAGTTTTGCAAACTTCAGGACACCAATAACCTGTGTAAAAGAGTCTAGTACTTGTGGCAAAAAAGTAAGTAAGGGGGGACCAGAAGGAGAGAAGGGGAAAAAGGGGAGCAAACAAGACATACAACAAGTCAACCAGTGGATCGAGGTCCATCAGGGATACCCTGAGTCCAAGAGGTGAGAATCAGGAAAACAATTCACCTATGGGGCAAACAAATGCTGCGGATACTCTCGAGAGAGGAACCAACGCAGCTTAAAAAAAGAAAAAAGAAAACCAAATGAATCCGTGCGGGAAAATGGCCAGGAACCAAAGTTGCAGTGGGCTCAGGCCACCTCCCAGTCCGGTGTGATGCGGGCCCTGAGACCTCCACCAGCTCCACGCTTAGGAAGGGTCACGGCGGTCGGAGAGTCCGGAGTTGAGAATCCCCATTTGGTGAAAGCAGTAGCTGCGTGTGACGGAGTCAGGCAGGTGGTGATTGATCCATCTTTACGGATGAGGAGCTTGGTAGGAAACCCCCAGCGGTACAGGATGCCTTTCTCTCTGAGGATGGTAGTGTAGGGGGCAAAGGCCCTCCGTAGAGCCAACGTGCCCGGGGAGAGATCTGGAAAGACGGAGATGCTTGCAAATCTTTCAGGAAGAGCTGGACCCTTCCTTAGGGCCTGGAGAAAATCCTCCTTCATCTCGAAGAAGTGTATGCGTGCCAGGACATCTCTCGGGATGGAGGGCCCCAGGCCAGACGGTTTAGGGATCCTGTGCATGCGGTCAATTATAATGTCCTTTGGGGCCAACTGCGGGAGAGCTGCGGCCATAAATTCCTGCAGAAATATCTTCAAATCCGCCGCCAGGACAGATTCCTCAATGCCTCTCAGTTTGACGTTGTTTCTCCTGGACCTATCTTCCAGGTCCAAGGCTTTAGCATGGGTTTTAGTGGCCATGATTTGCAGGGTCTCATGAGCGTCCCAAAGTTCATTATGAGAAGAGACCAGCTCCGCCATTTTGCGTTCCAAACGGTCAGTGCGGTTACCCAGCTCAACCACCTCCCCTCTCAGTTCAGCCAGCATAGTGCGTATATCTTCCTGGATGGAGGTTCTAAGGTCTCCCAGCAAACCCTTGAGGAGAGAAGCAGTCACCGGGCCATCAGCCGAATCAGACGCTGTACCACTTGAATGCAACGCCTCTCCGCCTAAATGCGACGCTGCTCCGCTTGAATGCGACGCTGCAGCGCTCGATTGCGACGCCTGAGCGTTGCGTTGTGAAGAGCGGGAAGATCTGGGGGAGGGCGGCGCCATCTTGGACTCCGGCGGTAGCTGTGAGGAGGCCGCAAAGAAGTCAGGAATTCTCCTGGTGGGGTCACGGGAGCGTGTTTTGGATTTCCCCATACACTCACCACCGTACCAGGGACCGGAATCAAGATCGAGGAGGAGCAGAAGGGCGCCGGAGAGGTAGATAAGAGCCGCTTTAGGATTCCTGGACACGGAGCTCCCACTCTGTGTGACCTACTCCATCAGCAGTTAAGCCACGCCCCCCCACATACATACTTTTTAGCAGGATTTAATAAAATCTAGTAGATGCTAATTCTGCAATATTAGTGGACTGGAGTATTTTAATTTTTTTAAATAATCTTTAATAGCATACAGGCACACCAAACCTGAGAGAACAGTAAAGATGGCGGTGGCACTGCCTGTGGCCTGCATAGACTCCTGCTGCAACCATATACTACAACTTATGTCTGTCACATCCACCAAGTCTGTAATCTACAGTTATTGCAGTAAAAATATCAGATTAGTATAAACCTATAGAAATTGAGTATGGGGTTATTGGAAAGCATAATAGTCCGTCTGGTGGAGACGCTAACACTGACCACTGGCTCATGGCCAGGGTCGTGTCGATGTCCGCAAGCAACACCAGGACACGTTGATGCTTTTTCCTCCCTTTTTTTATGTTTCTTTTTTGTCCATGTTGAAGGCATATTTCAGCTTCACAGTAAAGACTGTGCATAGATATAAATGCTGCCTTTCTTAATCTGCCCCAGGACATATGCACCTACTCATGGCTGCAATATTTCACCATTACATGTATGATTATGCACAGGGCTGTCAAACTGCATTCCTCGAGGGCTGCAAACAGGTCATGTTTTCAGGATTTCCTTGTACTGCACAGGTGATAATTTAATCACCTACACAAATAATGAGTTGGTGATTAAATTATCACCTGTGCAGTACAAGGAAATCCTGAAAATATGACCTGTTTGCAGCCCTCGAGGAATGCAGTTTGACACCCCTGATTATACATGTCATGCCTTTTCGACCTGCACCAGGAACCACTTTTCTGATTTTCTATGTGAAATTATGATCTGTGATTTATTTATGATGAAAGATGTGACTTTTTTTTTTTTTTACTCCTTCCCCCACCACCCCCGTAGTTGCTGAAGTGGATGGGAACACATATTGGCGGCATCCCTTTCACAGCTTGTTTCATCCCAAGCAGCTGGAGGAGTTCATTGTCATGGACGTAGACCTTGTCAGAGACCGGAAACAAGGAGCAGGTGCTGGAGTCAGATCAAACAAGGTATGTTCTACATTCCCTCCATACGGCCATATTCCATGGAGAATTTAGGCCCTAAGATAATAAAATGAGGAGAGAACTGCTGGAAACCCGACCAAAAGCATTCACCTCTCTGGTGGGTCAGTTCTTTCTGACGTTTTCATCACATAGTTTTTCTATCCTGCACTAGTAACTTCCTATCCACTACTGACTGCAGAATGGTCTCCTGCACATCAGGACATGGTGGCTTTTGTTTTGTGCAGCTGGATAAATCTGAATTGCCTAAATTACTCCTTCCCAAAACACCCCTTGGGTTATGGACACATGGAGTACTTTAAGGCTTTCACAAACAAGTTTTTTTTCTTTCCTAAAGAGTTTTCTTTTTAGCAGTTTTTTTCCTTTTTTGAAGACTTTTGGGGAAGTTTATTTCCCGGAGTATTGTTTTTTTTCCCCAGCATGTTAATTTGACATGTAATTTTATTTTATTTTTTTGTCAATCTGCCATTTAACCCCTTTACCCCGAAGGGTGGTTTGCACGTTAATGACCGGGCCAATTTTTACAATTTCTGACCACTGTCCCTTTATGAGGTTATAACTCTGGAACGCTTCAATGGATCCTGGTGATTCTGACATTGTTTTCTCGTGACATATTGTACTTCATGACAATGGTAAAAATTATTTGATAGTACCTGCGTTTATTTGTGAAAAAAACGGAAATTTGGCGAAAACTATGAAAATTTCGCAATTTTCCAACTTTGAATTTTTATGCAATTAAATCACAGAGATATGTCACACAAAATACTTAATAAGTAACATTTCCCACATGTCTACTTTACATCAGCACAATTTTGGAAACAAAATTTTTTTTTGTTAGGGAGTTATAAGGGTTAAAAGTTGACCAGCAATTTCTCATTTCTACAACACCATTTTATTTTAGGGACCACATCTCATTTGAAGTCATTTTGAGGGGTCTATATGATAGAAAATACCCAAGTGTGACACCATTCTAAAAACTACACCCCTCAAGGTGCTCAAAACCATATTCAAGAAGTTTATTAACCCTTCTGGTGCTTCACAGGAATTTTTTGAATGTTTAAATAAAAATGAACATTTAACTTTTTTTCACAAAAAATTTAATTCAGCTCCAATTTGTTTTATTTTACCAAGGGTAACAGGAGAAAATGGACCCCAAACATTGTTGTACAATTTGTCCTGAGTATGCCAATACCCCACATGTGGGGGTAAACCACTGTTTGGGCGCATGGCAGAGCTCGGAAGCGAAGGAGTGCCATTTGAC
Source organism: Ranitomeya imitator (assembly GCF_032444005.1). NCBI lineage: Eukaryota > Metazoa > Chordata > Amphibia > Anura > Dendrobatidae > Ranitomeya > Ranitomeya imitator. The sequence continues at coordinate 493,811,009 of NC_091286.1, read as the reverse complement.
TTTTCAATGCAAAATTGACTGGAATTGAGATGGGACGCCATGTTTCGTTTGGAGAGCCCCTGACGTGGCTAAACATTGAAACCCCCCACAAGTGACACCATTTTGGAAAGTAGACCCCCTAAGGAACTTATCTAGAGGTGTGGTGAGCACTTTGACCCAACAAGTGCTTCACAGAAGTTTATAATGTAGAACCTTAAAAATAAAAAATCATATTTTTTCACAAAAATTATCTTTTCGCCCCCAATTTTTTATTTTCCCAAGGGTAAGAGAAGAAATTGGACCCCAAAAGTTATTGTACAATTTGTCCTGAGTACGCTGATAGCCCATATGTGGGGGTAAACCACTGTTTGGGCGGATGGGAGAGCTCGGAAGGGAAGGAGCGCCGTTTGACTTTTCAATGCAAAATTGACAGGAATTGAGATGGGACCTCATGTTGCGTTTGAAGAGCCACTGATGTGCCTAAACATTGAAACCCCCCACAAGTGACACCATTTTGGAAAGTAGACCCCCTAAGGAACTTATCTAGAGGTGTGGTGAGCACTTTGACCCACCAAGTGCTTCACAGAAGTTTATAATGCAGAGCCGTAAAAATAAAACAAAATTTTTTTCCCACAAAAATTATTTTTTTAGCCCCCAGTTTTGTATTTTCCTGAGGGTAACAGGAGAAATTGGACCCCAAAATGTGTTGCCCAATTTGTCCTGAGTGCGATGATACACCATATGTGGGGGGAACCACTGTTTGGGCACATGGGAGGGCTCAGAAGGGAAGGAGTGCCATTTGAATGCAGACTTAGATGGAATGGTCTGCAGGTGTCGCATTGCGTTTGCAGAGCCCCTAATGTACCTAAACAGTAGAAACCCCCCACAAGTGACACCATTTTGGAAAGTAGACCCCCTTAGGAACTTATCTAGATGTGTGCTGAGCGCTTTGACCCACCAAGGGCTTCACAGAAGTTTATAATGGAGAGCCGTAAAAATAAAACAAAAATTTTTTCCCACAAAAATTATTTTTTAGCCCCCAGTTTTGTATTTTCCCGAGGGTAACAGGAGAAATTCGACCCCACAATTTGTTGTCCAATTTGTCCTGAGTGCGCTGATACCCCATATGTGGGGGGGAACCACTGTTTGGGCGCATGGGAGGGCTTGGAAGGGAAGGAGCTCCATTTGGAATGAGGACTTAGATGGAATGGTCTGCAGGTGTCACATTGCATTTGCAGAGCCCCTAATGTACCTAAACAGTAGAAACCTCCCACAAGTGACACCATTTTGGAAACTAGACCCCCTAAGGAACTCATCTAGATGTGTTGTGATAGCTTTAAACCCCCAAGTGTTTCACTACAGTTTGTAACGCAGAGCCGTGAAAATTAAAAATCTTTTTTTTCCCACAAAAAATATGTTTTAGCCCCGAGTTTTGTATTTTCCCAAGGGTAGCAGGAGAAATTGGACCCCAAAAGTTGTTGTCCTATTTGTCCTGAGTACGCTGATACCCCATATGTTGGGGTAAACCCCTGTTTGGGCACACGGGAGAGCTCGGAAGGGAAGAAGCACTGTTTTACTTTTTCAACGCAGAATTGGCTGGAATTGAGATCGGACGCCATGTCGCGTTTGGAGAGCCCCTGATGTGCCTAAACAGTGGAAACCCCCCAATTATAACTGAAACCCTAATCCAAACACATCCCTAACCCTAATCCCAACAGTAACCCTAACCACACCTCTAACCCTGACACACCCCTAACCCTAAACCCAACCCTATTCCCAACCGTAAATGTAATCTAAACCCGAACTATAACTTTAGCCCCAACCCAAACTGTAGCCCTAGCCCTAACCCTAGCCCTAATCCTAACCCTAGCCCTAGCCCTAACCCTAGCCCTAGCCCTAACCCTAGCCCTAGCCCTAACCCTAGCCCTAACCCTAGCCCTAACCCTAACCCTAACCCTAGCCCTAACCCTAGCCCTAACTCTAACCCTAGCCCTAATGGGAAAATGGAAATAAATACATTTTTTTAATTTTTCCCTAACTAAGGGGGTGATGAAGGGGGGTTTGATTTACTTTTATAGCGGGTTTTTTAGCGGATTTTTATGATTGGCAGCCGTCACACACTGAAAGACGCTTTTTATTGCAAAAAATATTTTTTGCGTTACCACATTTTGAGAGCTATAATTTTTCTATATTTTGGTCCACAGAGTCATGTGAGGTCTTGTTTTTTGCGGGACGAGTTGATGTTTTTATTGGTAACATTTTCGGGCACGTGACATTTTTTGATCGCTTTTTATTCCGATTTTTGTGAGGCAGAATGACCAAAAACCAGCTATTCATGAATTTCTTTTGGGGGAGGCGTTTATACCGTTCCGCGTTTGGTAAAATTGATGAAGCAGTTTTATTCTTCGGGTCAGTACGATTACAGCGACACCTCATTTATATCATTTTTTTATGTTTTGGCGCTTTTATACGATAAAAACTATTTTATAGAAAAAATAATTATTTTTGCATCACTTTATTCTCAGGACTATAACTTTTTTATTTTTTTGCTGATGATGCTGTATGGCGGCTCGTTTTTTGCGGGACAAGATGACGTTTTCAGCGGTACCATGGTTAGTTATATCTGTCTTTTTGATCGCGTGTTATTCCACTTTTTGTTCGGCGGTATGATAATAAAGCGTTGTTTTTTGCCTCGTTTTTTTTTCTTACGGTGTTTACTGAAGGGGTTAACTAGTGGGCCAGTTTTATAGGTCGGGTCGTTACGGACGCGGCGATACTAAATATGTGTACTTTTATTGTTTTTTTTTTTTTTTATTTAGATAAAGAAATGTATTTATGGGAATAATATTTTTTTTTTTTTTTTCATTATTTTGGAATATTTTTTTTTTTTTTTTTTTACACATTTGAAATTTTTTTTTTTTACTTTTTTACTTTGTCCCAGGGGGGGACATCACAGATCAGTGATCTGACAGTTTGCACAGCACTCTGTCAGATCACTGATCTGACATGCAGCGCTGCAGCCTTCACAGTGCCTGCTCTGAGCAGGCTCTGTGAAGCCACCTCCCTCCCTGCAGGACCCGGATCCGCGGCCATCTTGGATCCGGGGCTGGAGGGAGCAGGGAGGGAGGTGAGACCCTCGCAGCAACGCGATCACATCGCGTTGCTGCGGGGGGCTCAGGGAAGCCCGCAGGGAGCCCCCTCCCTGCGCGGTGCTTCCCTGTACCGCCGGCACATCGCGATCATCTTTGATCGCGGTGTGCCGGGGGTTAATGTGCCGGGGGCGGTCCGTGACCGCTCCTGGCACATAGTGCCGGATGTCAGCTGCGATAAACAGCTGACACCCGGCGGCGCTCCCCCCGTGAGCGCTGCCGATCGCATATGACGTACTATTGCGTCCTTGGGAAGTAAAGCCCACCCCACATGGACGCAATAGTACGTCTAATGGCAGAAAGGGGTTAAAAAAAAAAAAAAATTTCAGGAAAAAAAAAGCATAACTCCAGTTTTCCAAGCGTTTTTAAGGAGGTTTTTGTTGCCGATCAGCTCCTCGAAGAACTGTGTGAGAACGTAGCCCTAGCGCCCCATTAAATGGAATTGATCACCATGTTTATTTCTCTGTATATCACAGAATCACTTCCAGTAGATTAGATTATGCTGCCATATTACTTTTTCTTTTTTTACTTATTTGCTGTGACACAAGATTCCTCTCCATTATAATTATGCATTGCCACGTCCTAAATAATCATGCTGTATGGCTGCCCCCATCTACTTGTGCTGATGGCCGCTAGTCTGCCTATGCACGTTGTAGGGGAAGAGCTGGAGGTAGGGAGACCCTCAGTCGCCAGATGGAAAGAGCGCCTGCTTCTCAGGAGTACCAGAACCCTAGCGATGTAGCCGATTACCTGGGCCTCTGCTAATATTCCTTGCTGTCCTCAGAGCGAGCAACATAAGCCTGGTGACAGCAGAAGTAGGCAAGACCTATCTGTAAACTAAATCTAGCAGAATAAGTGTCTAGAAGTGCAAAGTGTATGAATTTAATTAATTTGCTTTCTTCTAGCTAGATTCAATTAGGCCATGTTCACACAGTGCGTTTTTTACTGCGGAACCGCAGCGGTTTTGCCGCTGCGGTTCCGCAGCTGTTTTCCATGCAGGGTACATAACAATGTAACCCTATGGAAAACAGTCACTGCTGTGCACATGATCCGGAATTTCGTTTAAAAAGCCGCGCAGAATAGCTGCGGCAAAAAAGGAGCATGTCACTTCTTTTTCCTGAACCGCAGCGGTTCTGCACCCATAGACCTCCATTGTGAGGTCAAAATCGCAGTAAAACCCGCAGATCAAAAATATATCTGCGGGTTTTACTGCGATTTGATGTGCAGAACCGCTGCAGCAGGAAGTGCGGGGGAGCGGGCGGAAGTGCGTGGGCGGAGTGTGGCTGCCCCCCCGTGCTCCGATCCCGCCCCCCCGTGCTCCGATGCCCCCCCCCAGTGCTCCGATGCCCCCCCCCCGTGCCCTAATCTCCCCCCCTTATACTTACCCGGCGTCCCGGTGTCCGTCCGGCCGTCTTCTCCCTGGGCGCCGCCATCTTGCAAAATGGCGGGCGCATGCGCAGTGCGCCCGCCGAATCTGCCGGCCGGCAGATTCGCTCCAAAGTGCATTTTGATCACTGAGATAGGTTATATCTCAGTGATCAAAATAAAAAAATAGTAAATGACACCCCCCCCCACTTTGTCACCCCCATTGGTAGGGACAATAAAAAAATTAAGAATTTTTTTTTTTTTTTTTCACTAAGGTTAGAATAGGGGTAGGGTTAGGGGTAGGCTTAGGGGTAGGCTTAGGGGTAGGGTTAGGGGTAGGGTTAGGGGTAGGGTTAGGGTTAGGGGTAGGGTTAGGGTATTTTCAGCCATTTTAGCCCTAAAAAGCTTCCTAGGAAACACACAGTCTCTGCATAGAAAACTGCATAAAAAAAGGATAAAAAAACGCATCAAAAAACGCATCAAAAAAGGACCAAAAAAAGGACCTGCGTTTTCTGCCAAGAGCTGCAGTTTTTTAAAAAAACTGTCCTGAAAAAAAAAGGATGGAAATCCTGAACGTGTGAACATACCCTAAATCTTTTACTTCGATTTTTTTCGTGTGTAAAGTGATGAAATTCCAGTTTTTGTGTACTAAAAAAAAATGGCACAATTCTTCACGTTCTGGTTATCGGCTGCCTACAGGCCGTGGAGCTCTTGCTCAGCTGTTTTCAGTTTTCCCATACCGGTGAATGGCGAGAGCCGGTGTGTGCGCGGCCCCCTCTCCCGGCACTGCAGTTTGTGCGATGCTCTGAACAGGGGATCAGGGTGGCGTTCTCAAGATGTTATATTGAGTTCTTGTTCTTATAACCCAATAGTACCCCACTTGCAGTTTTAGCTTATAATACAATTTCTAGACTTTTTGGAGTGGGCGCTTTGTATGATTGTTTTTCTCTTTCCCAGCACACACTTGCTGAGGTTTGGGTGCAGAAAACATCGGAGATGAACACAAGTCAGCAATACCACTGCCGCACTCATCTGGGGCATCTGCTGAATCCAGGAGACCTGGTGCAGGGGTAAGTCATTCTCAGTATGTACAGTAAAGACCTCCGGGTAGCTCGCTGTAGACCTGAACATACCTGATGCCATGGGACAAAATAGGGCTGAGTATTTGTCTGACATATACATATAAATGATGACACCGTCATCATATATGTGTTGGCAGCTTAGCAAAACACTGGATAAACGTTTCTCAGGTGACAACATTATTAATAAATTGTTAAAAGGGAAATGTCTAGTGTTCAGCTAAATGTTTGGAATACTGGAAGCACTCCTCCTCCCATCAAATTTTTTATCCTCTTAATAGATTGCAATCATATTATATGGCACGTTGTACTTACAATTGCTCATTTTGCCTTTCTACCCAGTTAATTCTTCTTTTCTCTCTGCTGTATGTAGAAACATGATGTCTCTTGTCCCTGCATTTATTATTCCCCTCTTCACTTCCTGACCCAGCTGCTCCCTCCTCATCCTGTCAGGGACTTTTGCAGTGACTGATGACTCATAGAGGAAAAATTGACCTTTTTTACATAGAGCTTACACAGATTTAGCAAATCAGTTTTTAATCATGTGATGTCATAGACCTAATGGAAAAGAGAAGAATTAGCTGAACCACTTCCTGTGAACTGAGTGCGATGAAACTTGGCACAGTTATTAGTCCTTCTCTACATACAGTAGGTGCCACCTAGAGACATACACTTCTCCTATCTCTTTAAGCAACTGTAAACACCTTGCTTTTAGAAGTCGACAGGTTGCTTGAAAAGCCACTTTGTGACTTTAAAAATCAGAGTCTCATCATTTGGAAAATGCTTGACCTTCAAAAATAACTTCATTTTTGGAAAGAGGTGGAAGTCCGATGGTGCGAGGTTGGGTGAATAAGGGGATGCAGTAGAATTTCAAAACCACATGAGCATGCTTCCATTTGGGGAACATGTGAGTTATGAGCTGGTGCATTTTCTTGCCGAAGGCGGACACCTTTGTTGAACATGCCACGTCTTGGTTTTGATGGCCTCCCGCAATTTCCGCAGCAGTGAAGCATAGTATTCCCCAGTGATCCTGGTACCCTTTGCTAGGAAATCCATCAATACTACTCCGTGCTGGTCAAAAAATACTGTGAACATGACCTTGCCTGCCGAGGGTTGGGCATGTGCCTTCTTTGGAGGCGGTGAGTCATGATGCTTCCATTGCATCCACCGGACTTTAGTCTCAGGATCATAGTGATGGACCCAGCTTTCATCCTGTGTGATCAGTCTGTTGTCTCCTTCTGGTTTCCATGGCACATCATCAATAGAGCCCGAGAGCATTTGACTCATTCCTGTTTCTGGAAAGGTGTGAGCAGCCGGGGAACCCAACGATCAGATATCTTATGCATGTGAAGATGGTCTTGGATGATTTTTTCCACAGACCGCACACTAATCTTGACATTTAGGGCTAGGTGGCGAATAGTTGCTCAGCAATTTTCCGGAATGGTGACCTTCACTTGCTGGATGGTGTGTTCATCAATAGCAGAGTGGGGTCGCCTTGAAATTGGAGCTGTTTGCACCGAAGTCCAACCACATGTGGATTGACGATGCCCGTTCTCACACAATGAGGAATCATCACCATAAACCTCTTTCATCTCATCGAACGTCTCCTTTGATGTGCGGCCTTTTAAGTAAAGGAACTTGATGATTGCTCTGTAGTCCACTGGGTCCATTATCAAACCTCACACTACTTCAGCACCTGTAAAATCAAGACCGTTATCAGTTTTGAGTTGCATATTAACACGTAACCTATAGAAACTTATATCATTACACTTGGGCAGTTTCAGTGTCCTGTGATAAATAGAAGTGGGTCAGAAGAAATCTTTAATGAACGCCCCTCATAAGTACAGAGTGCTGTATAATATGATGACTGCAATATATAAGGAGGATAAAAAGTTTGATGGGAGGAGGAGTGCTTCATTAATGATTATTCTCCTCTCTACATCCTCCCAAAAAATGGGAATTTCTTGACTCTGCCTTGACTTGTATGTTCTGCTTGTTCCAAAGTGCTATTTAGTAAGTTAGATAACCAGTAACCATAAAGCCATTAAGGCTCCAGATCCGTGGAAGCACGGTATTAGCTGTGCGAAGCCTTGTTTAGTACTATAAGGACACCAGGCATTGCCATTACTGCACTTAATGCATTAGTGCATTTTTTTTTTTGGCAATTGTTTTTCTCCATATCACTATCTTTACTATAAATTAAAGTTAATCGGCTATTTTTAATACAGATTACGATATAAAAGTAAAAACATTGTTAAAAATTGGACATAAATCAGGTTGTTGTTTCATGTTTAAACAGTCCTTTTATTACAAAAATAAGTTTGGATGTTGCTGGTTCCTATGGATAAGGGCCGCTACAACTGGAAAGATCAAGAACGATCTCATGATTGCTTAGAATGGTAAAAGATTATTGCGGCACTTTGTCATAGATCAGGCGAGGTCCATTATGGACTCTTGCATCGGGGCACACAGCTACAGTCCTTCGCCTTACAGCTCATGTGGCTTCAATTGTAGAAGAACGTTTATGGACAGGAGCCTGCAGAAGAATGGCTTTTCTAAATACATTATCTGGCAGATTATGTTGGAAAATAGAAACAGGAGCAGGCCATAGACTGTTCTGGGGGCATCCAGGCTCTAAAGAGGTCGTTCTTGAAGAATGGGAAAATACAGATGTTGGATCATGTCGCCAACTTGTTCATTCTATGCCTAGAAGACTTGGTGCTGCCCTGAAAAATCATGGAGCATCACAAATATAAAAAAACTGGCACTTGTAAACAGAAAAAGACAAGTGTGAACAGGTGCAAGCTAAGAGAGCCATGCTATATAATGAACAAATTAAAGCTGTGCTCTGACACGCTATAGTATGTACACAATAAATATATGAAATGGCAACTGCATTACTGCTGTAGGAAACGTGTTAGATAGTAAAGGTACTTAGCACACAAATTGGCCAATTTGTCTGAGTCCAATTTAATTTGTTCGTTAAAGGGAACCTGTCAGCAGGATTGTGCACAGTAACCTACAGACACTTGTCAGGTCGGCGCTGTTATACTGATTAATGATCCCCTGGTTGATGAAATCTGTCTTGTGGTTGTTGTTTAATCTTTGTTTTCAGCTTTCAGTTAATGATATTTTAGTGCTCCGGGGCGCCTGTGGGGGTCAGTGAGGGATCAGTGACCTGTCAGAAGCCATACTGATGAATAACTAATCAGAGCCCCACATGAAGACCCCCCCACAGGCCGCCCCGGAGCACGAGAATATCATTAACTGAAAGCTGAAAATAAAGATTAATCAACAACAACAAGATGGATTTCATCCACCGAGATATCATTGTAATCAGTATAACGGCGCCAACCTGACACTGTGTGTAATTTACGTAGCACAATCCTGCTGACAGGTTCCCTTTAAAAAATCATGGAGGTCATACAAAATCGTTATTGTAGTAGTTTTTTTTTATGTGGGGTGTACTTTTTTGCATCCACTAAGTTGAGTAAAACTGAAGTTTTTGTTATGAAAGTTATATTATTAACCTTTATTGTTATATTATGGGTTAAAAAATGTTCTATGAAACAGTCTTGCCCAAATGATGGTAATTATTCTTGTGTTCAGTGAGCTATTCATAAGTTACTTTTAAATGGGGGTTTATGCACAGCACGTATGCACAGCATTATGTATGTACGTGTGTGTATTATATATATTACACACTCGTATACATATGCACACACAGATATCTTCCTGTTTTATTTTCGGACAGTTTGTGCTCCAGTACTGTCACCGTTCTCTGGAGTGCTGGGAGATGCTCTTCCCTCTGGAGAGTGTGTGGGTGTACTGGTAAATTACACACACCTCCCAGTCATCCCAGCTCCGCTGCTCTCTGATTAGCAATATTCAAACTGCAGAAAAAAAAAGACCCCGAAACTGCAATAATCCTGCCAGTTACCAGACATGGCTGAGGACTCTCTTATGTTTTCTGTTTCAGGTTTGATTTGGCAAACTGTAATCTGAATGATGAGTTTATTAACAAGATGAATCCTCATCATGTACCCGACGTGGTAAGTCTCTTCATGTCCCCTAGATGGCACTCTTGGGTTAGAAATGGACGTCTGTAGGAGAGCTGGCCGCTGACACTGTGCCCATATCCTCTGCTGCAGGACTATGGCTGCTATATACGTGTCGTGGCCTGTACATCTGCTGACGTACATTGCAGCACTAGCACCTGTATGTAGCCCCCCAGGATGGACAGAGCGAGTAATGCTGCTTTTAGATGGACCAATTATCTGCCATTAGGGAGCAATCTGCCACCCAAAACCTCGCTTAGTCCCAGTGACCAATATTAGCCGCCTTCGTTTTCAGTAAGTCATGCGCCGTCCGTCCATAGTCTGTCAGGGTCTTCAGCTTTTTGGGCAGCACCAGCCTGGGCTCTCCGGGGAGGCTGCAGTTCTGGAATATGACGGCCCGATAGTTGCTTCACGGGTGATTCTTCTCTAAGCTTTTGCAGCTAATGTTCAGACTATTTTTCTCAACATGTTTTTTTGCGACCCTGATGACTATTTGCAGCAAAACTTTTGATGATTCTGTGATCACATCCCAATATCTTAGCAAATTCAGGAGTGCTGCATCCCTCTGTAACAATTTGTGACTTTTCAGAGTCAGTTAATTTTTTGGGGGGCCCATTTTGCTTGAGAAAAGCTGCCTAATAATTTTGCACACTATTGATTGCACATAATCATGTTGTATCCTTACACCCTCCCTCTTTACACAAATGCACATCAGCTGATCTGCTTCATCCAATCAGCATTCAGCTTTATACAGTTTGGAGTTAGAAAATCATTAAAAAAATCATTAAAAAAAATGATCTGATCAAAATACTCACTTGCCTAATAACTGTGCAAAGCGTGAAGTAAACGGGTTCAGACCGAAGCTCGATCCTATTGGGAAAGCTGTGACGGCCGGCTTTTCCCCATTTCTCACATGCGACCTTAGTCTGCAGGATGAGGAGTGGTAGGATTCCATCTATTGGTACTTTTTAGTAAGAATACGTCTTAAAGGGATGCTCCACTTAATCTGCAGATGGGAGATTGCGACCAGACCGGTCCAGCCGCTTCCTCTTGCATAAAGGAGGAGGTGCTGCCACTCACCTACCTACCATTTGGCTGAGCTAGTTCGATTTTAAGAGTGGCGCACATCATTGCCTGGAACCCTTGCCCACAATTTTGGCCCCTTTTTATCTATAATCTATATTTATCTTACTAATGCACTTTTTAGGTATGAAGCACTTTATTTTCTGATTTTTTTTTTTTCCTTTTTTTCTTTGTTTGCAAAATGAGTTATTATTCCAGGAGCTATAGTAAAGCAGATAGTGGTGGTGCTCTGTAACCTGCCAAGAGTTAGTTTAATTGCCATGTGCTGAGAGAAGGTCTTCAAATCGCCTTTGACGTATATATTTCTTTTGATCTTTCGTTCAGGTTTTAATTAAGAAGGGTTATGACCGTTCTAGACGTCAGCGGCGGAGAAACTGGAAGCTGAAAGAGCTAGAAAGAGAAAAGGAAGGCATGGACACAGATGATGAAAGGTCTGTAGGTCGAATCACCGTGCAGGCTCTGCAGGTTTTACATCAATGGGTCTATTTTGTGTCCGTTTGGCAGATGAATGTGACGGCGCTCATCACTTCTAAATTCAGTTTAGGATTCAGTGTCCTATCAATTCTCTAACTTATTGGCTGGAGGAGTCCAAAGTACGGGAAATGTCATCTCTGAAGGACACAGAGGTGTTGTCAACATCAGAGAAACTTTGCCTTTCAAATCCCTTGTGAAGACTAGCATTTTGCGCAGGAAATGTTTTGGTCTGGGAATATATGTATGTCTTTTTTTGTGTGTGTATATCAGATGTTTTAGTTAAAGGGGTATTCCCATCTTAAGGTACCGTCACACATAACGATATCGTTAACGATATCGTTGCTTTTTGTGACGTAGGAACGATATCGTTAAAAAAATCGTTGTGTGACAGCGACCAACGATCAGGCCCCTGCTGGGAGATCGTTGGTCGCTATGGAAAGTCCAGCACTTCATTTTGTCGCTGGATCTCCCGCTGACATCGCTGGATCGGCGTGTGTGACACCGATCCAGCAATGTCTTCACTGGTAACCAGGGTAAACATCGGGTTACTAAGCGCAGGGCCACACTTAGTAACCCGATGTTTACCCTGGTTACTGTTGTAAATGTGAAAAAACAAACACTACATACTTACATTCCGGTGTCTGTCCCCTCGCCGTCGGCTTCCCGCACTGACTGGTGAGCGCCGGCCAGCCGTAAAGCACAGCACAGCGGTGACGTCACCGCTGTACTTTATGGCCGGCGCTCAGTCAGTGCGGGAAGCTGAAGGCGAGGGACATGACCAGACACCGGGAATGTAAGTATGTAGTGTTTGTTTTTTTACATTTACAACGGTAACCAGGGTAAACATCGGGTTACTAAGCGCGGCCCTGCGCTTAGTAACCCGATGTTTACCCTCTTTACCCGGGGACTTTGGGATCGTTGGTCGCTGGAGAGCTGTCTGTGTGACAGCTCTCCAGCGACCAAACAGCGACGCTGCAGCGATCGACATCGTTGTCGGTATCGCTGCAGCGTCGCTTAGTGTGACAGTACCTTTAGGCACATATGGCATATCTACATGATATGCCATAAATGTATTCCAGATGCAGATCTCCTCTCTAGGACCTGCTGCCCCAGATTGGGGTTCTCTGACACCTGTCTTTCCTGTTGAGATTACCTCCACATCCACACAGAGAATACTTGGAGGGATGGGTGCTTGCTCCATTGTTTGGTCCTGCTCCGAGACCCGGTACCTCATCCTGCCTACACTGGATCATGTGCCAGATTGATATTTGTGTTGACTATGCACCCTGTGGACATTGAAGAATATATAAAATGGTTTTCTAATAGGAAGTATGGCTAACCCAACCAGAAGTTTGACCTCAACCTGGTTGACCAAATTGGGATGCCAATTATGCACAAGGCTTAATTGCTCAACATAAGTTTTCTTTTGGCTAAATGTCTGCTGACCTCTGCTTCCGTATTTCTTGGTGGAAAAATCTGATAAAAGCATATAATGTCCTCCGTTATCCATGTCCATGCATATCCTCATTTTGTTTAAACCTCTGCCTCCAAAACCAAAAACCTACAAGGTAGATGCCGCTTTCTGTGTTTGCATATCACAGTCCCTGGTCTGATAGCACACATGTAAGTGAACCTGTTGGCTGATTCATGCTGCCTGACGAGGTGACTAGTTTCAGAGTAATCTCCCCCACCAGCTTTTTCCTGCCCGCTCAGTTAGGCTACGTTCACACTAGCGTTCGGCTAGTGTGCGTCGCGCTAGCGTCGGGCGACGCAGCGGCGACGCACGCGTCATGCGCCCCTGTGTTTAACATGGGGGACGCATGCGTTTTTGCTTGTTGCGTTTTCCGACACGTGCGTCTTTTTTGACGCTAGCGTCGGACCAAGAAAACGCAACAAGTTGCATTTTTCTTGCGTCCGATTTTCGTCAAAAAACGACGCACGCGTCGAAAAACGCAGCGTTTTTGCGTGCGTTGTGCGTCGCCGACGCAGCGGCGCACAACGCTAGTGTGAACGTAGCCTACATTGACAGGTCTCTCCGGTCAGTCTAGTGGAGCAGGTCGGGAGAAGCCAGTGAGGACCCGCTTCTTCAACTAGTTGCTCTTTCCTGGCTCCGGTCTCCATTATGTTTCTTCTCTGAAACGCCCCCAGCGGTTTTTATTTTATTGAAGCACATACCGTAGTTTGGCAAAAATGAACAGCACATGGTCTTCCACCGTTTCATCTCCTACTTGATGCTTCCCCGGGGCCTTGGACATCGGTCATGTCAAACAGCCATAGACCATGTGCCGTTCATCTGTATTCCCTGTCCCATACCTCACTTGTTGGGTGACACAACTGAATTTACTTGAATGAAGCACAATAAGACTATTGGACTCCTGTGAAGAGCGTTATTTGAATGTTTGGATGTATATTATTGCCATTAGGTGAAACTAATGGATGAGTGGTGAAGACGCAATAAATCTCCCCCAGTCGCATACGGCACAATGGCTGCCCTTTATGGAAAGTACTGAAGGATGTCGTATAATTGATTGATCCCAAAAATACGAAGAATTTGGCACTAGAACATTTTTGGAGCCATATTATTCTGTTTCATTGTCTACATACATGGTTTTTATTTTTCCTTTCTCTTACCAGGCAATATCAAGATTTCCTTGAAGATCTAGAGGAAGATGAAATTTTGCGAAAAAATGTTAATATTTATAAAAGTAAGGAACTGCTTTTTCTCTGAAACTGCTAATTTGGTATATTGCGTTTTACATGAAATGGAGATTAGATAATGGAGCATGTTAGGAGAGCACACTTAAGGCCCACATGCACATTAGCTGAACCTGCTTTTGTCTTCAGGATGAGCTGTCTAATGTGTATGGGAGCCTCCCAGCTCTCCCCTGACAGATGATGTAGGGAGAGACAGATCCTTTTGTCGCTGCTCCTTTTGTTCTCCTTGTGATAAGCCGCTGCCCAAAGAGTCTGGTAGAACACCGGACCGATCGGCAGAGTGAGCCCTTGTGTGTATGGCAGATGTCTGCCGAGTTATCAGCCGCGTCATTGTTCATCTGACAGCCATCTTGAAACTAGACAGTCACACTAATCACATTGATATATTTGGGCCATCGTTAGACAGTATAGTTTACGTTTAGGCTCTGTGCACACGATGCGGATTTTGCTGCGAATCCACAGCTGCGGGTCCACAGCAGTTTCCCATGAGTTTACAGTACAATGTAAACCTATGGGAAACCGAAAACGCTGTGCCCATGGTGCGGAAAAAAACACGCGGAAACGCAGCGGTTTACATTCCACAGCATGTCAATTCTTTGTGCGGAATCCGCAGCGGTTTTACACCTGCTCCATAATAGAAAACCGCAGGTGTAAAACCGCAGTGGAATCCGCACAAAAAAACACGGTAAATCCGCACAAAAAACGCGGTGTTTTTGCCCTGTGGATTTATCAAATCCGCTGTGGAAAAATCCGCAGTGGACCATTCTACGTGTGCACATACCCTTACACCTTTTATTGCTTGTCTTACTTTGTTACAGAAATGGGCACCACATTTTGGTGAATGTTGCTGCCTGTAAAGCCACAGCCCTTTCTCACATAAAGCCACACATTTCCCCAATGCCATGCCTCCTGCTGAACAATACCTAAAATGTATAAAGTGATGCAAGACTTGTTGTTTTGATGCATATTGTGCCAGATCTCTGCCACATTTATATTAGTATATCCCCCTAAAAGTGTAAGCGTCATTTTAAGTTTTGTCATAAAGCAATAGAGCATGTGAAATTTAAGTAACTTTGTAGTATGTCTTATCAGAGGAATCGGCTTCTTTCTGTCAGAATTGATCAGTGATTCTCAGCATTCTCACTTGTGAGGTAAAATCTGTATTCGCTGAGGACAGACTCCATTACTGAGAGGAGATGGCGGCTGCTACTGGTGAGATTCTATGTAGATGAGGAGGCAGGATCCCTGTCTGGCTCCTCCCATCTACATAGAATTTCGCCAGTAGGAGCCGCCTACAAAGTCGCGGCTGTGATGTGGGTACAAATATGTACCGTTTTGGGCAAATATTTAGGCAGGTGTGAGGGAAATGCTGCAAAGTCACAGTGCTATAAAATATTAGAAGTATTAATAGTTTATTCTTATCAATGAACACAATGTAAAGCGAATGACCGGATTTACATCTCTCTGGTTCAGTTTGGTGACCACCCGGTGCCTTCACAACGGCTTAACGGCATCAATTCTTCTCTGCAGACATGTACATATACAGGCGCACAGTTGTAAGGCTGTGTGTACACGTTGCTGTTTTTTCGTGTTTTTTTTCCCCGATAAAAAGGCTATAAAACTGCAAAAAACCCATATACAATAAGCATCCCATCATTTAGAATGAATTCCGCATGTTTTGTGCACATGATGCGTTTTTTTCCGCGAAAAAAACGCATCGTGGTAAAAAACGCAGCATGTTCATTAATTTTGTTTTTTTTGTTTGCGGATTTCCCACTACAAAATGCATTGGGAAATGTCCGGAAAAAAACGCATCAAAAACGCGGCAAAAAAGCATGCAGATTTCTTGCGGATTTCTTGCTGAAAATGCCCAGTTTTCTCAGGAATTTTCTGCGAGAAATCCTGAACGTGTGCACATGACCTAAGTCTCTCTCCTTTTCTTGCTTGTACACCTATATAGATATTACAGCATATATACAGCATATATCTTCTATCTGAAATGCGTTGGTTGTGAACTGTTTGCCCACATGTGAGATTCTTGCTTTTCTGTGTGAGAAGTACAGCGATCGCTTCAGGTCCCGCACAACCTGCATGATGTGCTTCCCCGGCACTTTTTGGCCGGCGCGGTCTCTGAGCTCACGCTGGCTTTTCTTCTTTCAGATGCTAGCATTGCAGTGGAGAGTGACACTGATGAGGAGGGAGCGCCCAGAATCAGCCTGGCAGAGATGCTAGAAGATCTTCACATTTCTCACGATGCCACCGGTGGGGAAGGGGCAGAAATGCTGACACAATAGACTTGCTTCAAAGCTTCCCGCTGCTGCGTCTCTGAGAGGAGGATTTAACATGTGTCCAATTTCATTCTGAACCATCTAAACGTGCGCTCGTACATATTCCCTCTGAACTTGGATTACTGTACACTAAGCTCTTGTGTGTTTTCCCTCCAACTGCCAAATATTAAAATAACTGGTGGTTAAGCTGTTTAGATCTTTCCATTTCTCCTGTGCTGACAGCTTTTGAGGAGCGGATGAGCACAAGACGTTCTCCAGGTGTTTGCAGGACAGATTACTGCAAGAGACTCTGAAAACACCTCACATGAATGTGGAGCTTCGTAGCCCAGGTCTCACGTTCCTCTGTTGTTATGGCACCGAGATCTCCTCACATTGAGAATGTGAATTTTACTTCACTTTCCCTTCTAAATGTAATGGAATTGTTAAAGGGGGTTTCTCATTTAAAGAGAATGCTACTATTTTGGCATTGATGACCTATCCGACTAGGTTATCAGTGTCTGATTAGCCGGGGTCCGACACTCAGCACCCCCACCAATCAGCTGCGATCGGTGCTGTCGTCGGCCAGAAATGCTCACCTGCAGAGCTGGCCGTCTTCTGGAAGTGTTGTGGTTTGGTGCTACACATTTGCCTGCTATTCAGAACAATAGGAGGTGGATGTATGGTACCCCGCGGCAGCCACTACCGGAAGACTGCGCAGCCCCGTAAGTGGGTGCTTCCAGCCGGCTACTGCCACCACCAATAACTAATTTGCAGGGGTGCTAGGTGTCAGACTCTGGTCGATCAGACATTGATAACGTATTCTAAGGATAGGTCATCAATACTAAAGTAGTGGACAGCCTCTTTAAGGAATGTGAACCCCCAAAAGTTCTTATACATGTAAAATAACCAACAGAGCAGGAACTTGCCCCACTGGGTCAAGCGTGGGCACTCGCCCTCTCTGGATCCAGCATCCGCCACTATTGGTGTTTTGGCTGCAACGGTGACATCATGCCGACAGCACGCATCACTAGCCAGTCACCGAGCTCGGCAGCTGTGCCAAAGAAGGTGACACTTGCCAGCAGTGGTGATGTGTGCGCTGTCAACGTGCCATCACCGCTGCAGCCAAAACCCGAGATGGCATTGAACCCGGGGAGAGTGTGCGCACCTGCTCTGTTGGTTATTGTAGGCAAATAAGATCATTTATGGTTCACTTTCATCAAGGTGGAAAACACCTTTTCAATTAACAAAATCTAAGATATTGCCGATTTCAATGGGGACGGCAGCAAGTTGAAGTCAATCTGTGTTTTCAGTCATAAGGTGTGGAGACGACGGGTCAGAGTAATGACTGGACTCAAATATGGCTGCCTACATCTGTGTATTTCCGTCCCCTAAGGGACTGCTGAGCCTGCCCCTTTCACGGGGTCTGGAGGAACATTGAAAGTGTGCGGTTGGCAAATATCGAGAAGGAAGGGGTGGTGATTTAATGCAACTCATCGATTCTTTTGTCCTCTTGGGACATATGTGCGGTCAGATGTGTAGCCGCAGCTTATCCCTCTCTTCAGATTGAGCACACATTCAGGCCCCCTTGTCATGGCTGAGCAGTTCAGTGCACCCTCCCAGCTTCTTGTTTCCATCGATCTCTGACTTCTTTAAAGCCTCAGCTGTCAATCAGGCGGAGATGGATGGAAACCAGTAGATGTGACGTGCACTGAACATCCCTGCTAAGATTGCACCGAGCACCTGAACTTGGCTCGCATAACCATTTTGTGCTGATAAATCCCCTTTAGGGCTCAGACGGCCATATAACGCAGACGGCTCTCCCCACCTGAGCATGACGGCTGCATAGCAGTATATGAAGATGTCACGCTTGGGTCAGGAGAGCCGCTGGCCAGTCCACACACTGCGTCTCGATCTCATTCTGATTTCTATGGCCGTCTGACTGCTCCCTATAAGCTGTAAAGGGACTAAATATACAGATTTAAGCCGAATTCTGAGACCATGTATATTGAAGAGAGCAGAGAGCTATTAAAGGGAACCTGTCACCCCGTTTTTTGAGATTGAGCTATAAATACTGTTAAATAGGGCCTGCGCTGTGTGTTCCTATAGTGTATGTAGTGTACCCCGATTCCCCATGTATGCTGAGAAATAACTTACCAAAGTCGAGTTTGCATCTCGGCTTTGGGAAAATGGCCGCCGCGATCTCTAATGCGCATGCGCGGCATCCCGCGGCCATTTTTCTGAAGCCCCGTGCAGCAGAGCACTCGATCTGCGCACGCGCGGCCCCAGGAAGATGGCCGCCCCCACCGACGAAAGGGATGACAGCGCAGATCGCGCGCTGCTTGTTCACCACTATGCCACTACGCCACCAACGTAAAGCTGAGGAAGAACCAGCGATGTCACCACGCCCTCCCGACCTGACCAGCCTGATTGACAGGCGAAAACGGCGACTTTGGTAAGTTATTTCTCAGCATACATGGGGGAATCGGGGTACACTACATACACTATAGGAACACACAGCGCAGGCCCTATTTAACAGTATTTATAGCTCAATCTCAAAAAACGGGGTGACAGGTTCCCTTTAAGTTGCAACCTGACAGCAATCATAGTTTCATATGTTGGATTGTTTGCTCTGTCGTATGACACCTAGTGAGATCCCATGCAATATACAATATCCCAGTGCAATTTTTAATGTTTACACCTTTCATGATTTTGCAATGCAAGATCACATTGCAAATCGCTGCAGGAGATAAGTCGCTGTGGGATCAGGTGTGTACCCTTCACGTGCCACATTATGGAGCCTTTATCAGCAGCTCTGTGTTGTGCTGCTGTATGGAGGAAGGTTCTTGTTAATGGAGAGCTAACATGATGCCTGGTTATGATCCCGACACACAAGCCCAACACTAGAGTCTGGGATAGTCCTGTGATTAGCGTTACCCATGGACGCCATTCTAATATATATATTATTACTAGGAGGTATTACCACTATAACTGCTGTGTCATCTAGATCGCAGCTTGCACCAACACACAATATCTTTAAAGCAATTTTCTTTCCTTATTGCAGAGATCAATGCTCCTCAGCTCTTTATATGAAAGGTGCTGGTTCAGCTTGAAGCAACTCCCAGTTTAACCTGCTTTGCAAATGACAGATGAGATTAAAGGCTATGGATCTCTGAATCGATGATGAACTTGGGGTTTCATGACCCACATCACTGATTTCTAGCCCTTAAATCTCTCGCTGACGGTCAATGTGCTCAGAAGAGCATTATCCAGTACAGCAACTAGATGGCAGTAGTGCTCAATATTTCAGCTTAAACCTGAATTTTGTCCTTCTGCCTTAATCATAAAGCGGACTCTTCTGCCTCCATGTCCCTCATGCTCCCAAATGCGACCCTTTGTGAATTCTAATAAATGTCATGATTGCTTATTTGCTTAGTTGCACAGTAGTTCTCCAGCCCATGACTTCTTTCCTCCCAGGGAAGAGAATTGCTCAGGGATGAATGGGAACCTAATTAGAACATAAACTGCGGTGCCATCAAGAAAGGTAAACTATGAAAAATTACACCTGGCTTCTGCTCAAATCAAGTCCTCTCATCCGGTAACAGAAATGACGTCTTTATGGGAAATCGCTGATATTTGGCAGTGGATAGTTAATAAGTGGACTCTTCAAGATCCAGAATGTAATTCTAGCTGTCAGTAAATGTTTCCTCCAGTCCCACAGGTTCCTTCATCTGTGTGTGAGCTGTTGGTTTAGATGTTGTTGGTGTCAGCAACCTGTAATTACTGTAAATGGGATCGGACGGCTCCGCAGCTAAATTGCAATTCACAATCCAGAATCTGCATTGACTTGATCATCCCAGTAACATAGTAACATAGTTAGTAAGGCCGAAAAAAGACATTTGTCCATCCAGTTCAGCCTATATTCCATCATAATAAATATCCAGATCTACGTCCTTCTACAGAACCTAATAATTGTATGATACAATATTGTTCTGCTCCAGGAAGACATCCAGGCCTCTCTTGAACCCCTCGACTGAGTTCGCCATCACCACCTCCTCAGGCAAGCAATTCCAGATTCTCACTGCCCTAACAGTAAAGAATCCTCTTCTATGTTGGTGGAAAAACCTTCTCTCCTCCAGACGCAAAGAATGCCCCCTTGTGCCCGTCACCTTCCTTGGTATAAACAGATCCTCAGCGAGATATTTGTATTGTCCCCTTATATACTTATACATGGTTATTAGATCGCCCCTCAGTCGTCTTTTTTCTAGACTAAATAATCCTAATTTCGCTAATCTATCTGGGTATTGTAGTTCTCCCATCCCCTTTATTAATTTTGTTGCCCTCCTTTGTACTCTCTCTAGTTCCATTATATCCTTCCTGAGCACTGGTGCCCAAAACTGGACACAGTACTCCATGTGCGGTCTAACTAGGGATTTGTACAGAGGCAGTATAATGCTCTCATCATGTGTATCCAGACCTCTTTTAATGCACCCCATGATCCTGTTTGCCTTGGCAGCTGCTGCCTGGCACTGGCTGCTCCAGGTAAGTTTATCATTAACTAGGATCCCCAAGTCCTTCTCCCTGTCAGATTTACCCAGTGGTTTCCCGTTCAGTGTGTAATGGTGATATTGATTCCCTCTTCCCATGTGTATAACCTTACATTTATCATTGTTAAACCTCATCTGCCACCTTTCAGCCCAAGTTTCCAACTTATCCAGATCCATCTGTAGCAGAATACTATCTTCTCTTGTATTAACTGCTTTACATAGTTTTGTATCATCTGCAAATATCGATATTTTACTGTGTAAACCTTCTACCAGATCATTAATGAATATGTTGAAGAGAACAGGTCCCAATACTGACCCCTGCGGTACCCCACTGGTCACAGCGACCCAGTTAGAGACTATACCATTTATAACCACCCTCTGCTTTCTATCACTAAGCCAGTTACTAACCCATTTACACACATTTTCCCCCAGACCAAGCATTCTCATTTTGTGTACCAACCTCTTGTGTGGCACGGTATCAAACGCTTTGGAAAAATCGAGATATACCACGTCCAATGACTCACCGTGGTCCAGTCTAGCTTACCTCTTCATAAAAACTGATTAGATTGGTTTGACAGGAGCGATTTCTCATAAACCCATGCTGATATGGAGTTAAACAGTTATTCTCATTGAGATAATCCAGAATAACATCCCTCAGAAACCCTTCAAATATTTTACCAACAATAGAGGTTAGACTTACTGGCCTATAATTTCCAGGTTCACTTTTAGAGCCCTTTTTGAATATTGGCACCACATTTGCTATGCGCCAGTCCTGCGGAACAGACCCTGTCGCTATAGAGTCACTAAAAATAAGAAATAATGGTTTATCTATTACATTACTTAGTTCTCTTAGTACTCGTGGGTGTATGCCATCCGGACCCGGAGATTTATCTATTTTAATCTTATTTAGCCGGTTTCGCACCTCTTCTTGGGTTAGATTGGTGACCCTTAATATAGGGTTTTCATTGTTTCTTGGGATTTCACCTAGCATTTTATTTTCCACCGTGAATACCGTGGAGAAGAAGGTGTTTAATATGTTAGCTTTTTCCTCGTCATCTACAACCATTCTTTCCTCACTATTTTTTAAGGGGCCTACATTTTCAGTTTTTATTCTTTTACTATTGATATAGTTGAAGAACAGTTTGGGATTAGTTTTACTCTCCTTAGCAATGTGCTTCTCTGTTTCCTTTTTGGCAGCTTTAATTAGTTTTTTAGATAAAGTATTTTTCTCCCTATAGTTTTTTAGAGCTTCAATGGTGCCATCCTGCTTTAGTAGTGCAAATGCTTTCTTTTTACTGTTAATTGCCTGTCTTACTTCTTTGTTTAGCCACATTGGGTTTTTCCTATTTCTAGTCCTTTTATTCCCACAAGGTATAAACCGCTTACACTGCCTATTTAGGATGTTCTTAAACATTTCCCATTTATTATCTGTATTCTCATTTCTGAGGATATTATCCCAGTCTACCAGATTAAGGGCATCTCTAAGCTGTTCAAACTTTGCCTTCCTAAAGTTCAATGTTTTTGTGACTCCCTGACAAGTCCCCCTAGTGAAAGACAGGTGAAACTGCACAATATTGTGGTCGCTATTTCCTAAATGCCCAACCACCTGCAGATTTGTTATTCTGTCAGGTCTATTAGATAGTATTAGGTCTAAAAGTGCTGCTCCTCTGGTTGGATTCTGCACCAATAGATGGCGCTAACACCATATTTAAAACTCGTCTTTGGGGGGTGGGTCGCCTCTTACTGTGTGGTTTTGTATTTTTAGCCTGATTCCTAGTCCCTCCAGAATAGGCAAGATGCTCTGCACTGTCAATGTTAGCTATTTCCTGGAGGTTTAGTTTGTATATTATGGATGTAGTTGGTGTATGAAGCGATAAGGGAAATCTACAATTTAGGCTATGTGCACACGTTGCGGATTTTGCTGCGGATCAATGCGTTTTACAGTACAATGTAAACCTATGGAAAACTCAATCCGCAGTGCCCATGCTGCGGAAAAAAAAGTGTGGAAACGTTGCTGGTCACATTCCGCAGCGTGTCAATTCTTTGTGCGGATTCCGCAACGGTTTACACCTGCTCCATAATAGGAATCCGCACAAAATCAGCAGGTAAAACGCAGTGCCTTTTACCTGCGGATTAATCCGCAGAGCTCAAAACTACGTGTGCACATACCCTTAGGGGCCAAATGAATTTCAGGTTTCGCATGCCAGACTAATGGAATGCCTATTGAAAGGTGGGAACATGGATCGGATAGACATGGCTTTCTTCCAGAGACTGCGCCAAAGCTGTCCACAGGTTGTCTGTTGTACTGCAGTTGTGTCCTTACTTCACTAGCAGCTGCAGTACTAGACTCAACCCATGGACAGGTGTCAGGCTGTGTTTTTTTTGTGTGTTTTTTCATCCTGGACTATGTGAATAATGGAAACACAGAAGAAAAACCCAGTTGCATATTAAATGCCAGAGGTGGGGATACTAAGTAGTATCAACCCACAATTATTAAATTACTAGATGGCAGCCCGATTCTAAAGATCGGGAGTCTAGAATCCATATATACTTTATTTATTCAAATGTAAGAATAATACAATTAATAAATAATAGTAAGAAAGAACAAAAATAATAGGCAGTATATGGAGAAAACACCAAACAAAAGTTCAAAATTGGTGTGAAAATGTCACTGAACCACTTCACAACTAAATATATATAGTTTTGGTACATGGTATTATCATTTTTTTGACGAAATTCGGCAGGAGCTTGAAGAGCAACGTCACTGGGCCCGCCTCCACGCAGTAGAAACTTGCTGTGAGGTAAAAATTCAAAAATCACACCAAAATGACGGGCGGAGTGTGTCACAGTACGGCACGTTTCTGATTGGTCGCTCGCAGCAGGCGGCAACCAATCAGACACTGGACACTGTTGACATCACTTATCTCCGGACATTAGCTCCGGACATTAGCTCCGGACAAAGCCACGGAAGTTGGCACAAATTGCAGGAAGTAGTATTCTAGGCAATTATATATTAGACTAGATGGCAGCCCGATTCTAAAGAATCGGGAGTCTAGAATCCATATATACAGGGTGGAGCGCGGTAATTTGCTTTTTTGCACTGCATGCTGTGGCGGCACTGTCGGTCGAAGAGAGGGGAGAGTGGGTGTGGCTTACAGTGGCTGATGGGAGATTTGTATTCCTCTGCCTTTCAGTTGCCATCATGCAGTGGACACGTGAGGAGAGGTCATTTTGTGTTGAAGCGTATTTTTCAAATGCCCACTCGATCATTGCAGTGCAGCGTGCTTTTCGTTTACAATTCGCTGTTCCTCCACGCGGACGTGTTCCTGGACGGCAATCAATTGTAAATTGGGTGAATGCATTCAGAACAGCAGGGAATGTGTCATGTGTACGAAGGGGACCTGAGAGAAGGATTACAACACCACAAAACATCGAGAGAGTTAGAGCAGCAGTACTGCAATCTCTGAAACGCTCTGCTCGGAAGCAATCATTTGCTCTTGGCATTTCAAGACGTTCTCTCCACCGGATTTTTCATGATGAACTGAATTTTCACCCGTATAAAATGTGCGTGGTCCAACATTTGTCAGCATGGGACTATTTGACATGGCGGACCTCTTGTGAAGACATGTTAGCAACGATACCCCTTGACGCAATTGTGTTTTTTTCTGATGAGGCACATTTTCACCTCAGTGGGTGTGTAAACAAACAAAATATGCGTTACTGGAGTGAAACAAACCCCAGAGAAGTTCACGAGAGACCTCTGCATTCGGACCGCGTCACTGTGTGGTGCGCCATATCACGAGTAGGCATCATTGGTCCTTACTTTTTTCAGGATAATGGTCGTGCCATAACTGTGAACTCCGAACGGTACTTGTCTATGATACAGGATTATTTTCAGCCGGCTCTTGAGGCAATGGAACTAGAGGATACATGGTTCCAACAGGATGGTGCCACTGCACACACAGCGAGGGTTACCATGAATTGTTTGAGGCAAATGTTTCCTGGACGGCTTATCTCTTTGAGGGGAGATGTGAACTGGCCAGCACGCTCACCAGATTTAGCCCCATGCGATTTTTTCCTTTGGGGTTACCTGAAGTCTAAGGTGTATATCAACCGTCCCAACACCTTGGAAGACCTAAGGAACAATATTGAAGATGAAATTGGCAGAATACCAGTGGACATGCTTGTTAGAGTTCATGAAAACTTCAGAAAACGTATGCAGCAGTGTGTGGATAGCGAAGGTCGACATTTGCCAGATACACTATTTAAAACCATGTAATTTAAAAATTCCATTACTGTTCAGTATAATTAAAATATAAAATAAATTTTTCTAATGATCATAATTTTTTTATTTCATTCCCAAATCAGCAAATTACCGCGCTCCACCCTGTACTTTATTTATTCAAATGTAAGAATAATACAATTAATAAATAATAGTAAGAAAGAACAAAAAATGGCTGCACTCACCAGCTCTTGACAATTCTTGTTAGCTCTGTGTCATTAGTATCCTTACTATTAGAGCTCATGTTGGCTAAGCTAAACAGCTTTAAGCGTGGTGGTGGCAAACAACAGGTTAATAAGAGGCAGTGTCAGGTAGTAGGAAAATAGCCAGTTAATAATAGGCAATAGTTCTTTGCAGGAATGCAGATATTAATAAATAGGCAGTTTATATTGCAGAGAAATTGCTGGGCAATAATGGACAATGTCCTTATGTGGCAAATAATAGAGCAGTATACCCAATGTGGCAAAGAAGAGGTTAATAAACGGCAGTCTCTCAGTATAACAGTCAGTGAATAATAGGCAGTATATGGAGAAAACACCAAACAAAAGTTCAAAATTGGTGTGAAAATGTCACTGAACCACTTCACAACTAAATATATATAGTTTTGGTAAATGGTATTATCATTTTTTTGACGAAATTCGGCAGGAGCTTGAAGAGCAACGTCACTGGGCCCGCCTCCACGCAGTAGAAACTTGCTGTGAGGTAAAAATTCAAAAATCACACCAAAATGGCGGGCGGAGTGTGTCACAGTACGGCACGTTTCTGATTGGTCGCTCGCAGCAGGCGGCAACCAATCAGACACTGGACACTGTTGACGTCACTTATCTCCGGACATTAGCTCCGGACAGGAAGTTGGCACAAATTGCAGGAAGTAGTATTCTAGGCAATTATATATTAGATTGCCTAGAATACTACTTCCTGCAATTTGTGCCAACTTCTGTGGCTTTGTCCGGAGCTAATGTCCGGAGCTAATGTCCGGAGATAAGTGACGTCAACAGTGTCCAGTGTCTGATTGGTTGCCGCCTGCTGCGAGCGACCAATCAGAAACGTGCCGTACTGTGACACACTCCGCCCGCCATTTTGGTGTGATTTTTGAATTTTTACCTCACAGCAAGTTTCTACTGCGTGGAGGCGGGCCCAGTGACGTTGCTCTTCAAGCTCCTGCCGAATTTCGTCAAAAAAATGATAATACCATGTACCAAAACTATATATATTTAGTTGTGAAGTGGTTCAGTGACATTTTCACACCAATTTTGAACTTTTGTTTGGTGTTTTCTCCATATACTGCCTATTATTTTTGTTCTTTCTTACTATTATTTATTAATTGTATTATTCTTACATTTGAATAAATAAAGTATATATGGATTCTAGACTCCCGATTCTTTAGAATCGGGCTGCCATCTAGTTAGATATAAACTCCATAAATAATTTTATAACCAGGAGAAAGATTGGAGTAACAAATTAAAGAGTAAAAAAAGTGCAAAATTTATTAGAAATCATCAAAATACACACTATAAAATTGCCAAACAGAACGGACACATAGGAATGTACATAATGGTAATGTGCACATGGTAATAGATCATGAGGTAACGCATCCACCAAGACTGGATGCTAGCAAATTGCAAGGAAAGTCAAGCCAGCTGCGGTACACTCGAGCCATTGCCCATGAAACAAGAGAGGGCTATATAATGATTTAGAGGCAAGACTTACCAAAACTTTGTGCACAAGACCAGCAAGATGACAATCGACCCTAAATGATGGCAGGTAACCCCGACGCGCGTTTTGTGTCTGTACTAGACACTTCCTCAGGGGGTGAATAATGGGTAACTACTGGTAATAATTGTGAGGTGTGAGCTCTGACAAATTTGGGATGGTTGCATCAGTAGACCTTTCATATAATGGAGAATTTCTGTGATTCCATGGATGTATTTGGGTCCTTGCTCGTCAACATCCCATAAGATGGGGAGGGGGGTTGATTTGCTTTTTGATAAAATCTGCCTTTCATATTTTCATCAAGGCCTGAATATACGAGTGAGCAGTAATTCTACATTTTACTTTCTAAATTTCCCAAAAAGTATCTTCATGTACAGTAAAATATGGCATATCCAATATAGACATTTCTATAAGCTCAAACGGATTATAAAAAAGCTAGAAGAAAAATCCCCTACATTTGCATTGAGCAAGGCTGCGCCCATCTAGTCGACATGTGACCACATGTATGCAAATAACGTACTTGGAGTCACGCGCCCATCAGCACTGAAGAATCCTCACAACGCGGTGTGCACAATGTGAGGATTCACATAGCATGTCCGCAGACTTGTAGCTCTAGGCCAGACAGCCCCTTTCAGAGAGGTGGGCTGCTTAATTTTGGCTCATCTTTCAAGTGCCGTGCGGCTCTGCCACAAATGTACACCAATGAGGGACTGCCGTAATTCATGCCACCGTTGTGGAGTAAATTATGATAAATGGGGGCCGATTGGCCTCGCTCCATTCTGCCTGACGCTTTCTGCACTTTTCAAAAAGTTGGTGAATCTGGACACAAAAAAAATCAAACATTTTTGAGGTTGTGCAAAAATTTGGCAACATTTCAAGCAGTTATATGCCAGAAATTCGGCAAAAACTGTTTGATTTTCCAGGGTCTGTGTGTCCTAAAAAAATGTCAGTAATCACTCACTACAAGTATAAGCATTCCAATGATGATACATGTCCAGGAAATATCCAACACGTAAAAAGCAAAGCCAGCGACACACAAGACCCATAATGCCGTGAGACTCGTAAGTCACCATGTTAATAGATGGGCCTTTAGACGGCCGAGTCTATGCTTTGTGAGAGGATTAGCCAGAGTATGAAGGTTATGTCTTTGGAGCGGCCAGGAAGCGCCAATACTAACATTGTACTGCTGTAAGTCACCCTAGCTGGACAGAGAGCGCACTATGGCACTTGCTTGTATGTCAGGCCGCCTGTGTCACTTCAGCTGGTCGATGTTTAATTTTATATAAGTCTATGCTTTGTGAGAGGATTAGACAGGGAGTATGAGGATTATGGCTTTGGAGCGGACATGACGCGCCAATACTAACATTGTGCTGCAGTAAGTCACCCTAGCTGGACAGAGCGCACTATGGCGCTTGTCTGTCAGGCCGCCTGTGTCACTTCAGCTGGTGGATGTTTAGTTTTGTATATCCATTAGGCCGGGTACAAACATGCTTATGGAAAATCGGCCAGCTTTTATCAAGAAAAAGCATTCAATTTTCACCCCTTTTGTCATCCATACAACATTGTGTCACATCTGATTTTTACATGTCAGCAGTTAAGGAAATTTAAATGCAGTTTTCTATGTTAAAAGGAACCTGTCATGTTGAGAGCAGTATCTCGCCTGCATTGAGGATGTCATAGATCAGGAGGAGCGGAGCAGATGGAGATGCACCTTTGTGGGAAAGGTTTCCTTGAGCTGACCTACTCTGTGATTGTCAGTTTTCTGTATATGACTGCACATGTGGACATAGCTGTCAATCACGAAGTAGGACCGCCCACTGGACTCATCAATACAAATACCAGGGATTTCAATGAATAATATACAAGTTATGTAGAATCTTTTTCAACAAAACCTATATATCATTCTCTATGGGATTTGTGTATTTTGCTCCCTCATAGACTTGAATGAGCAAGTCTCATCTGAGAAATGGAGGAGACTAGTGCATGCTGTCATTTTCCTCACACGGACGTTCTCATCTGGGCAGCCATGTTGAATAACATTGGTCCGTGTTATAACATGGATAGTACATGTACATATAACATGCTTGTCTGAGCAAGCTGTAAACCAAGTATTATTCAAATCCCATTGGTGAGCATTCATACTTTTCCTATCGCCACGACAGCACCCCTACGAGAGAGGGGATCCGCCCACCTTCCGGACAGGAACCTACAGGATTTAAAGGGGCGGTCCCCCTCACCACTCCAGTTTGGGTTCCTGTCCGGACGGCGGGAGCCTGCAGGATCAGCAGTCTTACCCGGGCCTCCATGCCTCCGCGCGGTGTCTTTTAGGAACGGCGGAATCGGGGGCTCGGAAGCAGCGTCGGGGGTGTCCTGCGTGCAGACCCCCCTCGTCTGGCCATGAGGAGCGCGTCCCAGGAGTCGGGCAGTGCCGTCCTGGTCCGCGGTTGAGCACGGTGTGCAGCGTCCACACCGGCGCTGGTGAACCCGGAAGTAGTTGGTACGCTTCCGGGGTAAGCCGGGGGAGGAGGGCTGCAGTGCTGTAAAAGAGCGACGCCTAGGATAGGAGGCGCGCAACCATGTCCTCAGTAGGGGACGCCGAGCACCCTCATGGAGAGGGAACGGAACAGCGCAGTAAGAGCGGTAGCGGCCGCTCAAGGAGAAGCAGCAGCAGCGTGGTACGGGGGCAGCAGCGTCCGAGCGCCCCAGCGTCACATTTGGATCCTACTCCTCCAGAACCGGTATTCACAGGATCAGCCTGATGGTGAGTGTTAAATCAGACACCTGGTGCTGATATGGTCTGTTATTTGTGCTTTGTTTTAGGGAAATAAGACCACAAAATCTAAGCACAAGCAATGTGCTCTATGCATGACACCAATGCCTGACAGTTATACCAAAAGGCTGTGTCAGGCGTGCATATCTCAGACCTTAGAAGAGGAAGCTCCCCTTCGGTCATCAGACTTTAGAGCAGTCATCAGGGAAGAAATTAGCTATTCCCTTAGAGGCAGCCGCCACGAAAGGTCGGGCAGGGACATATCGCCAGGATCTAGCCTGTCCCTGCAAGAAGGGGAATGTTCCCGCTCCTCATCTCCATCCTCCTCAGATGAAGAGGGAAGGCCTTGTTTCTCGGTGGACAACATGGACATGTTAAAGGAGTCCGAGCTACCATGGGTGTTGCAGAGAGCAAGGAACCAAGGTCCGCACAGGACATAATGTTTGCGGGCTTGTGCCAGAGGAGTCCTAAGGCGTTCCCGGTGGTGGATACGGTTAAGACTCTTATAAAAAGAGAATGGGATAAGCAGGATAAGGGTTTCCTTCCATCATCAGCTAAAAGAAGGTATCCCTTTGAAGATAATGAGCTGGCAGAGTGGATGAAAGTCCCGAAAGTGGATGCAGCGGTGGCTTCTACATCTAAAGCCGGTACCTTGCCGCTGGAGGACGTGGGCCTTCTGAAAGACCCATCAGATAGGAAGGCGGACATGTTTTTGAGGAAAGTATGGGAATCAACTGCAGGGGCGTTCAAACCTGCTATCTCTAGCACGTGTACGGCTAGATCCGTCATGGTGTGGATATCCCAACTGGAAGAACAGCTGAAGTCCAAGGTGCCCAGAGACAAGATGTTGAACTCACTTTCGCAAATACGTGAAGGGGTGGCGTATTTAGCGGACGCGTCAGTGGATTCTTTAAAATTGGCGGCAAGATCAGCAGGTCTCTCAAATGCTGCTCGCCGAGCCCTATGGCTTAAGACCTGGAAAGGGGATGCCCAGGCGAAAGCTAAACTGTGTACAATACCGTGTAGGGGTGAGTACCTGTTTGGCCCGGTATTGGATGATATCCTAGCTAAGGCTGAGGATAGGAAGAAAGGTTTTCCTAAAGCTTTCAATCCTACCTTTAGGAATACCTTCAGGAGACGCTTCCAATACCAAAGACCTTACCACAACCGAGACTGGGAACCATCAGACCCAAAAAAGAAAGGTTCGGACTTTAACGCTTCGTCATCTTCCTCAAGAAGAAGAAGAAACTATCGTTAATAGAGATCTTCCAGTAGGGGGCCAAAATAACTTCGAGCAATTGGGTTCTAGGTATAATCAATTCAGGGTTAAAATTAGAGTTCCGGGAAAGACCTTCTGAATTTTATATCTTAACTGCCCCTGATTCCTTAGACCAACAAAAGGCCCTTGAAAAAGAGGTCCAAATGCTAAGACGGAAGAAAGTCATAGTGGAGGTTCCAAAACATCAACAGGGGAAAGGGTTCTATTCCCCTTTATTTTTAATCTCCAAGCCAGATGGATCCTTTAGAACCATCATAAACTTACGGAGATTAAACAAACATCTACAGTATCATGCCTTTAAGATGGAATCTATTAAAACGGCAACTAATCTTCTCTTTCCCAGATGTTATATGACAGTCCTGGATTTAAAAGATGCGTATTACCATCTGCCCATTCACCAGGATCATCAACAATTCCTCAGAATGGCGGTGCGCTTAAACGACCAGGTCAGACACTTTCAGTTTGCTGCAATGCCCTTTGGTCTATCTATGGCACCGAGAGTGTTTACTAAAGTCATGGCAGAAGTAATGGCCTATGTCAGAGAACAGGATACGTTAATTATACCCTACTTGGATGACTTCCTGGTAGTAGGAAATTCCTTTGGCCAGTGTAGTACTCGCATAAATCATGTCATATCTTCCTTACAGGACTTGGGTTGGATAGTCAATATGGAGAAGTCAAGACTCGACCCATCAACAACTCAGACTTTCCTAGGTATTCTGCTGGATTCGGAAGTGCAACAATGTTTCCTTCCGGAGGAGAAAAAGCAGAGGGTTGTGCACAAAGTCAGTACGGTAACAAGAAAGCCAGATCTGACTTTAAGAGACGCTATGTCCCTTCTGGGATCTCTAACGTCCTGCATACCAGCCGTCCAGTGGGCTCAATTCCACACTCGAGTGTTACAGGCCCAAGTCTTGGATACAGAGAGAAGTCTTCAAGGGCAATTAGGCGGAAGACTCCACCACCACTCTACACAGTCTGAGATGGTGGTTAAACAGAAGACATTTAGGGAAAGGAGTACGCTGGAGTGTAGTACCAGACAACACGGTCACAACCGATGCCAGTCCAATAGGTTGGGGAGCTCACATAGGAGATGTTTGGACTCAAGGGCAATGGTCTCTCTTAGAGGCTCAAGAGTCCTCAAATTGGAAAGAGCTCACAGCAGTAAAGAAGGCCTTACTCAGGTTGCTTCCATCTCTGCAGGATTCACATGTAAGAGTCCAGACAGACAACACAACAGTAGTGGCGTATCTCAACCATCAAGGGGGTACAAGGTCAAGATCCCTAATGAACACCGCCACAGACATACTCGAAATAGCCGAAGCCCACTTTCGCTCTCTATCAGCTGTGCACATTCGGGGAGAGCTCAACACAGAGGCAGATTACCTCAGCCGTCATTCTCTACGTCAGGGAGAATGGGTTCTAGATCGACGGGTGTTCAGACAGATAGTGGACCTGTGGGGATTGCCCGTTATCGATCTATTCGCAACGAGAGAGAACAGGCAGACCAGGAAGTTCGCTTCTCTTCGGGTGGCGGACAGGCCCTGTATAATAGACTCCCTTCAAATACACTGGAATTTTCCTCTAGCTTACGCGTTCCCTCCAATGTGTCTGATCCCGTTAGTCCTCAGGAAGATCAGGGAGGACAGGGCGAGAGTGATCCTGATTGCCCCCTTTTGGCCCAGGAGGGCATGGTTCTCGTTATTCAGGGCAATGTCTGTGTCCGACCCCTGGGTACTGCCGACCAGCCCGGAGCTTCTTTCTCAGGGTCCATTCCGTTACCCCAATGTGGAATCCCTGCATCTGACGGCGTGGAATTTGAGAGGGAGTTATTGAGGAGAAGAGGGTTTTCAGAAGCTCTCATATCTACCCTTTTAAATAGCCGGAAAGAAGTTACCACTAAAATCTATGCTAAAACTTGGAAAAAGTTCCTTGCCTTCTACCAAAATCCCTTTTCTGGCAAGGTCCCAATTCCGGCTATTCTGGAGTTTTTACAGAGGGGCCGAGAATTGGGCTTGGCGGTAAATACCCTTAGAGTCCAAGTATCAGCTTTGGGAGCGTTATATAACAGTGATGTGGCGGGAAATAGATGGGTTTCCCGATTTATCAGGGCCACTGAACGTAGTAACCCAGTATATATTCCTAGATTACCACCATGGGATCTAAATTTGGTCTTAGACGCCTTAACAGAACCCCCCTTTGAGCCATTAGATTCTGTCTCCATAAAAAATTTAACCTTAAAAACAGCCTTCCTAGTAGCCCTGACCTCTGCTAGGAGAGTGAGTGACTTACAAGCTTTGTCGATAGACCCTCCTTATTTAATGGTCTTTCAGGACAGGGTAGTGTTAAAACCTGATCCAGCATACCTACCAAAAGTAGCTTCCAAATTTCATAGAAGTCAAGAAATAATTTTACCATCTTTCTGTAACAATCCGAATTCAGCTGACGAGCAGAAATATCACATGTTAGATGTCAGAAGAACTCTATTAGAGTACCTACACAAAACAGAACCATGGAGGCAGAGTAGGGCTCTGTTTATTTCCTTTCAGAATCCAAGGAAAGGGGTGAGTGTAACTAAAGCGTCTATCGCCAGATGGATAAGAGATGCCATATATCTTGCTTATACTGCTAAAGGCCAGACACCACCAGATGGCATCAGGGCCCACTCCACTCGAGCCATGGCCTCATCCTGGGCGGAAAGAGCGGACGTCTCCATAGACGTAATATGTAAGGCGGCAACTTGGTCATCTCCTTCCACCTTTTATAGACATTATCGTCTTGATTTATCTTCAGAGGCCAATTTAGTTTTTGGCCGTACAGTACTTAGTGCTGTAATCCCTCCCAGGTGATTGATCTTTGAAAATCTCTCGTAGGGGTGCTGTCGTGGCGATAGGAAAACCGGTTTTTACGTACCGGTAATAGGATTTTACGGAGCCACGACAGCACCCGCACATTCCCCCCCGTAGTTATTCACTGGTTTCTGCACCCTTTGGGGAAAGTGTGCTTGTTAAAAATCACTCTTTAGAAAGTGATGGTATTTAGTAATGTTTAAGTATATATGTTTATGTACTAACTCAATGGCGGTGTCCCTTATACTCTGAAACACAAACTGGAGTGGTGAGGGGGACCGCCCCTTTAAATCCTGTAGGTTCCTGTCCGGAAGGTGGGCGGATCCCCTCTCTCGTAGGGGTGCTGTCGTGGCTCCGTAAAATCCTATTACCGGTACGTAAAAACCGGAATCTATATAACTTGACACACCGTGATCTTACGTCTCACTGACTCGCTGGTAGGAGCACTTCCTAATACAGGGCATGCTGGGACATTGTAATTCCCCCTTACCGTAACTTAGGAAGACTGACCATGACAGTGGCCATTAGTTGTGCCACAAGGTGTTTTCTAATCTGGCTTTTCTCAGGCATCATTCAGATGTCTGTTTTTCACAGACATATTTTATCAATACCTTTCATTCGGCTGCTCATGTGACCATGTTTTGTGCAAAAAAAGACAGAGACCTGTCTGTTTTTATCCAAGTCACTAGATGGTGGCCCGATTCTAACGCATCGGGTATTCTAGAATATGCATGTCCACGTAGTATATTGCACAGCCCACGTAGTATATTGCACAGCCACGTAGTATATTGCCCAGCTAGATAGTATATTGCCCAGCCACATAGTATATTGCCCAGCCAGGTAGTATATTGCCCAGCCAGGTAGTATATTGCCCAGCCACGTAGTATATTGCCCAGCCAGGTAGTTTATTGCCCAGCCACGTAGTATATTGCCCAGCCACGTAGTATATTGCCCAGCCACGTAGTATATTGCCCAGCCTCGTAGTATATTGCCCAGCCTTGTAGTATATTGCCCAGCCACGTAGTATACAGCACAGAGCCATGTAGTATACAGACTTAAAATAAAAAATAAACATATACTCACCGTTGAAGTCCTGGCCCTGTGTGCAGTGCACGTGGCAGCTTCCGGTCCCAGGGCTGGTATGGGCATAGGACCTGTGATGATGTCGCGGTCACATGACCGTGACGTCATGGCAGGTCTTTCTCGCAGGACCTGTCATGACGTCGCGGTCACATGACTGTGACATAATGGCAGGTCATTGTTGCATATCCTTGCCACCGGAACCTGCCGCTTGCATGGTGCGGTTACCGGAGCATCGCGAGGAGCGGGAAAGGCGCCGGAATGTGAGTATATGATGATTTATTTTTTTAAATTATTTTTAACATTAGATCTTTTTACTATTGAAGCTGCATAGGCAGCTTCAATAGTAAAAAAGTTGGTCACACAGGGTAAATAGCAGCGTTAATGGAGTGCGTTACACCGCGGCATAACGCGGTCCATTAGCGCTGCCATTAACCCTGTATGAGCGCTGACTGGAGGGGAGTATGGGGAAGGCACTGACTACGGGGAGGAAGGAGCGGCCATGTTGTCGCCGGACTGCGCCCGTCGCTGATTGGTCGTGGCAATGGTCATGGGCGTTTTGCCACGACCAATCAGTGACTTGGATTCCATGACAGACAGAGCCCGCGACCAATGAATATCTGGGACAGACAGAAAGATGAAAGTGACCCTTAGACAATTATATAGTTGATGTGGGAAAAAACAACAACAAAAAACCACTCGGATGACATTCTAGTTACATCCATGTGCTGAGGATTTTTCACTGACTAATGGACATGCTTGAGAAACCTCCATCAGGTTTTTGTGTTGTAAGGGCATGTGCACATGTTGCAGATTTGGCTGTGGAATTTTCTGTGCAGATTCTTCCTTTCCTGGCAGAAAACGCAGGTGTTGATTTTCATGTTTTGTTTTTTTTTTTCCATGCAGATTTGTATGTGTTTTTGAAAGCTAAATAAAGATCTATTATTGAACAACCAAAAAGAATTGTGATGTAATTTCTTATCCAACCTCTTCATTTACATACTCCATTGAAGAATAATGTTTACACAGACACACACACACATAGATCTATAGATAGATCTATAGATAGATCTATAGATAGATCTATCTATAGTCACCAATGTCACTGTCCTACACGGGAGATCGCCGTGGGACACTCGTTATTAACTGGACTACGGCAGAAAGGTAAGTACAGTTAGTCCTCGGTTTACGACGGTCTCGGGTTACGACGTTTTGTCTTTACGACGCTTTATACGACGCCTCGTTCCGACTTACGCGGTTTTGCGTCGTAAGTCGAACTACGTGCAGGGGCGGAGCAATAGCGTCCAGTACTGTACACTGCACCTTGTTACAGAGGAAAACAAGTCTCTTGCACGCCATAACACCCTTCATTATGGCTCCCAAACGTAAGGAAGACTCATCTGATACCAGTGCATCAAAGAAAAGGAAGGCCATCACCATGGAGGTGAAAGTGGATATCATAAGGCGATCTGATAAGGGGGAAACACCAACAGAAATTGGCAGGTCATTAGGACTTAGTCGTTCGACTGTCGCTACAATTATCAAGGATAAAGATCGTATCCTTGAACATGTGAAAGGATCTGCTCCTATGAAAGCGACAGTGATAACAAAGCAGCGTAGTGGTCTTATTATTGAGATGGAAAGATTACTGGTGCTTTGGTTGGAAGACCAAAATCAACGCTGTATACCTGTGAGCCTTATGGTTATTCAGGCGAAGGCTAAGCGACTGTTTGAGGTGTTGAAAAGAGAAAAGGGGGAAGGAAGTGAAAGTGAAGAATTTGTGGCGAGTAGGGGTTGGTTTATGAGGTTTAAGGATCGTGCCAATTTCCATAACATTAAAGTGCAAGGTGAAGCTGCTAGTGCTGATGAGAAAGCAGCGACTTAGTTTCCTAAAGCATTGGCTGAGATAATTGAGGAGGGTGGTTACTGTGCTCAACAAGTGTTCAACGTGGATGAGACAGGCTTGTTTTGGAAACATTTGCCTAACCGTACGTACATCGCCAAGGAGGAGAAGACAGCACCAGGTCATAAAGTCGGCAAAGAGAGACTGACTTTGCTTCTTGGGGGCAATGCTGCTGGCGACTACAAACTGAAGCCCATGCTGGTGTATCAGGCTGAGAATCCAAGGGCACTCAAGGGCATTTCAAAGTGTCAACTACCAGTCATCTGGAAGTCTAATAGGAAGGCGTGGGTGACACTTGCAGTGTTTGATGACTGGTTTACAAACCATTTTGTGCCAGGCGTGAAGCGGTATTGTACCTCCAAGGATATCCCCTTTAAGATGTTGCTAATTCTGGACAATGCACCTGGACACCCTGCCCATCTGGATGACTTTAACCCTGTCAAAAGTGGTTTACCTTCCACCTAATACCACTGCCCTCATACAGCCTATGGACCAAGGAGCCATTGCTACATTCAAGGTCTACTACCTCCGAAGGGTCATTGGTAATGCTTTAGCAGCAACTGAAAAGAATAAGGACTTGACTCTAAAGGAGTTTTGGTAAACATACAACATCCTTGATGCTGTGAATAACATTGCTAATTCCTGGGATGAGGTTAAGCAGACCAGTATGAATGGTGTGTGGAAAAAACTGTGTCCCCAGTTTGTAAATGATGTCACAGAGGTCCAAGAGTCAGTGACTAGTGTCATAACGTTGTTGATATGAGTAAGACAATGAATCTGGAGGTGGAGGAGGATGATGTCACAGAGCTACTGGCATCTCATGGAGAGGAGTTATCTGCTGAGGACCTTATTCAACTGGAAAAGCAAATGATAGAGGAAGAGGAAGACATGCCAACCCCAGAACTTAAGACATTTACAAGGCAGGGCTTGGCAGGAGGTTTTGCCCTGATACAGGAAGGGTTGTCAAGGTTTGAGGCTGAGGATCCCAACATGGAAAGGTACACTAGGGTTGCCAGAGGAGTCATGGATTCCCTTAGGTGTTACAAGGAGGTCTTGGAGGAGAAGAAGATGGTCTCCTTCCAAACTAACCTGCAGCAGTACTTCAAGAAGGTAGAGAGGCCTGCAACAGATCCTGTACCCTCTACCTCACCTGCCCCTCTTGACTCCCCTCCCCCAGTATCTCCAGCACGTGCTGCAGCTTCCTCCCAATAAGCCTGTTCTCTCTTTGGAATTGTTATCTTTGTTTATTACAGTACACTGTTTATTACTGTTACAGTACTTACAGTACAGTATTTCATTATTAAACGTACTGTACTGCACAATATTTGACTCTACCTATGTTTATTGATAATGTTGTTATGGTTCAGTACTGTATAAACGTATGGTCCGACTTACGTCGAAATTCGGTTTACGCCGCCGCGTTAGAACGGATCACCGTCGTAAGTCGAGGACTACCTGTATAGGTTGGTTTGTTATTTTTATTACAGGAGAATCGAGGGCCTAGGGGACTAGGTGTTTGGTAAGTATGTACTCTGTTATGTGGTGTATGTTGTGTATGTACTGTATGTTGTATGTTCTTTTTTTTTTTTTTTACTACTGAACACAGCCGTTATCTGATGGGACTACTTTCCCATCATCGGCAATGCTGTCACTGT
Source organism: Ranitomeya imitator (assembly GCF_032444005.1). NCBI lineage: Eukaryota > Metazoa > Chordata > Amphibia > Anura > Dendrobatidae > Ranitomeya > Ranitomeya imitator. The sequence goes on along the minus strand of NC_091286.1, from coordinate 493,772,765 downwards.
GAGCATTCATTTCCAGATGGGGGCAGTAATTCCATCAGACAATGGATGCCTACACAGACCCACACACACAGAGATCCACACACAGACACCGACACACATACACGCACATACAGTCATGGCCAAAAGTATTAACACCCCTGCAATTCTGTCAGATAATACTCAGTTTCTTCCTAAAAATGATTGCAATCACATATTCTTTGGTATTATCTTCATTTAATTTGTCTTAAATGAAAAAACACAAAAAGAATTGTCCTAAAGCCAAATTGGATATGATTCCACACCAAATATAAAAAAGGGGGTGGACAAAAGTATTGGCACCGTTCGAAAAATCATGTGATGCTTCTCTAATTTGTGTAATTAACAGCACCTGTAACTTACCACCTGTGGCACCTAACAGGTGTTGGCAATAACTAAATCACACTTGCAGCCAGTTGACATGGATTAAAGTTGACTCAACCTCTGTCCTGTGTCCTTATGTGTACCACATTGAGCATGGAGAAAGAAAGAAGACTAAAGAACTGTCTGAGGACTTGAGAAACCAAATTGTGAGGAAGCATGAGCAATCTCAAGGCTACAAGTCCATCTCCAAAGACCTGAATGTTCCTGTGTCTACCGTGCGCAGTGTCATCAAGAAGTTTAAAGCCCATGGCACTGTGGCTAACCTCCCTAGATGTGGATGGAAAAGAAAAATTGACAAGAGATTTCAACGCAAGATTGTGCGGATGTTGGATAAAGAACCTAGACTAACATCCAAACAAGTTCAAGCTGCCCTGCCGTCCGAGGGTACAGCAGTGTCAACCCGTACTATCCGTCGGCGTCTGAATGAAAAGGGACTGTATGGTAGGAGACCCAGGAAGACCCCACTTCTTACCCCGAGACATAAAAAAGCCAGGCTGGAGTTTGCCAAAACTTACCTGAAAAAGCCAAAAACGTTTTGGAAGAATGTTCTCTGGTCAGGTGAGACAAAAGTAGAGCTTTTTGGGTAAAGGCATCAACATAGAGTTTACAGGAGAAAAAAAGAGGCATTCAAAGAAAAGAACACGGTCCCTACATTCAAACATGGCGGAGGTTCCCTGATGTTTTGGGGTTGCTTTGCTGCCTTTGGCACTGGACTGCTTGACTGTGTGCATGACATTATGAAGTCTGAAGACTACCAACAAATTTTGCAGCATAATGTTGGGCCCAGTGTGAGAAATCTGGGTCTCCCTCAGAGGTCATGGGTCTTCCAGCAGGACAATGACCCAAAACACACTTCAAAAAGCACTAGAAAATGGTTTGAGAGAAAGCACTGGAGACTTCTAAGGTGACCAGCAATGAGTCCAGACCTGAATCCCATAGAACACCTGTGGAGAGATCTAAAAATGGCAGTTTGGAGAAGGCACCCTTCAAATATCAGGGACCTGGAGCAGTTTGCCAAAGAAAAATGGTCTAAAATTCCAGCAGAGCATTGTAAGAAACTCATTGATGGTTACCGGAAGAGGTTGGTCGCAGTTATTTTGGCTAAAGGTTGTGCAACCAAGTATTAGGCCGAGGGTGCCAATACTTTTGTCTGGCCCATTTTTGGAGTTTTGTGTGAAATGATCAACGTTTTGCTTTTTGCTTCATTCTCTTTTGTGTTTTTTCATTTAAGACAAATGAAGATAATAATACCAAAGAATTTGTGATTGCAATCATTTTCAGGAAGAAACTGAGCATTATCTGACAGAATTGCAGGGGTGTCAATACTTTTGGCCATGACTGTAGCTCTGCCACACACTCCGTCCTCCCGATCTGCAGCATTTCATCCGCAGCAAAACCGCAGATCTTTTTTACATCTGCGGTTTTCCTGCAGATGTGCCTTACACAATGGAAGTCAATGGGTGCAGAAACACTGTGGATTTGATGCGAATCTATGCAGCCAAAAACGCTGTGGAAACGCATCAAAAACCGTAACGTGTGCACATACCCTTACTCTGTTGGTAACTTGACATTTTTTTTGTTCTCAATGAGAATGAGGCCTTATACTATGTGAACAGTTAAGCTAGTTGAAGATGAAATGATCTCTAAAAGGCCTAAATTTAGAGGGCACATTTCCTTTATTTAGGAAAATATATATATATATATTGTAATATTTTAAATTACACCCTTGGACATTTCTGTGATCAGAAAACTTTGACCAAGGCTTCAGACCTTAATTAGCATATTAGGTTCTGTGCACACAATCAGTAAATTCTGTGGGTTGGATGCTTTGTAGTTATGCAGCGTCCAACACGCGTTGTCCAAATGTTACAGCATAGTGGATGGTATTTCAAAAAATCCCATGCCCACTATGCGTCCAGAGATGCCAACGGAGACAGACATGTGGCGCGTCTCTCCAGACCGCATCATGTCAATTTCTCCTACGTTCAATAGATGTCAGCACTTTGGACGGAGCGAAGATTCGCTGCGTCCAAAGCGCTGCCACTTCTGCATTGTATGCACCCGGCTTTAGGGTTATGGCTTGTTCCCTATCATTGTTAGGAAAGGCCAGGTGTTGCAAATTTCACAGCTTTATAAATACCCAGCCTCCTCTAATCTTGTGGCAAAAAACAGCATCCATTAATCTTCTAAGCAGCTGCCGAACGCTTTGAAAATAGTAGAGGCCCAAAAGCAGGAGAAGGCTATGAGAAGATAGCAAAGTGTTTTCAAGTTGCCCTTTCTTCAGTTTGAAATGTAATTAAGAAATGGCAGTTAACTGGAACCGTGGAGGATTGCTAGAGAGGCATATTCAGAACCCCCTCTTGACTGCAGAAGACCTTCAGAAAGATGCAAAAGAACATCTAAACAAGCCTGATGCATTTTGAGAACAAGTCTTATGGACTGATGAGATTAAAATAGAACTCTTTGGCCACAATGATCATGTATGTGTGGAGAAATAGAGCACAGAATTTTCAGAAATGAACATCTCACCAACCTTTAAGCATGGGAGTGGATCAATTATACTTTGGGGTTGTGTGGCAGCAATTAGCCCAGGGAGCATTTCACAGGTAGAGGGAAGAATGGATTCAATGACAATTCAACAAATTTTTTATGAAAACATAACACCATCTATAAAAAAAAAAACTGAAGTTGGAAAGAGGACGACTTCTACAAATGGATGATGATCACATGTCAAAATCCACAATAGACTACCTCAAATGGCGCAAGCTAATGGTTTTACAATGGCCCTCACACTCCCCTGATCTGAACATCATTGAAAATCTGTGGCTAGACCGCTAAAAAGCAGTGCATGCAAGAAGACCCAGGAATATCACAGAACAAGGAAGGAAAAATGAATGGATGAAAATCCATCAAACAAGAATTGAAAGACTTGTGGCTAGCTACACAAAGGGTTTACAAGCTTTGATACTTTCAAAAGGGTGTGCTACTACGTATTAACCATGCAGGGTGCCCAAACTTTTGCATTGGCCCATTTTCCTTTTTGTAATTTATAAAATGTAAAAGATAAAAGTATATAGAAATAAGACTTTGTTTATATCCATCTGAAATATTGGAGCGCCGAGAACATGCAATAGTATGTGCAGATGGGCACCATTTAGTATTTTGGTACAATTGACAGCAATGACGCTTTTTTAACCAATATTTATGACCAGTATGGTTGAAACAACGCAACAATCAGTAAAGCAAGGTATGATCAATGGGCGATATGTCGGGCAGGCACGTTAATATGAATTATTACCCAACATGGACACACTACTGGTGATTGTCAGAAGGACGATTACACTCCCGAAATCACTAATGACCAATAAAGGTTTCTAGGGACAAATACAATGTATAAGGTCTCCCATGTTTATACATTCAGGAAACTAAGCCTAAATGATGACCTACATTCTAATTTTACACTTTTTGGGTTGGTTTTACTATGTAGTCAAGATAATCATAATAAGCATTATTTTATGTTCCAGAGGAACCTAATGTTCCCCAAAGCAATCAAAATCTCACTGTGTTTTGCGATCGGCTTAATCCTATGTTTTAAGGAAAAAAATCTGTGAAATGTCAGAGTTCTTGGAAAATCATATGTCTACTAGGAATGTACATACAATCAGTGGGAAAAGTCACTTGGCTCTTGCTACTCAATTCTAAATGACGGAAATTACATGTCTACAAACATGATATTACAGCCTGCCAACATACCGCCGAGTGCAAATAAGACGGCTCTATGTGTGATTAGATAAATACAACAGAGCGGAACCCCGGCGTATCCATGCACTATTCTAATAGGATATTATACAAATGGAATCTTAATGTTTGTGTTGAGGAAAGAATTATGGGTTCAATTTAGTAAGACAGACATTTGTAAGGCAGCCTTGATGGTACTGAGGTGGTAAGATGCACCTATTTTATTAAGAAGCCCGCGCCACTTACTGAAATAGGCACATCAATGGTGTACACCTCCCTAGAAATATTACTCCAGGCAGGGACTTGAGTAATCATCTGGCTGTGGCGTAACCTTTGAAGAATTTGTTGAGTTGGCCTCGCCACTCTCCATTCCACCCGTGCTTTACCCACTTTGGCGGACCTGGCTGGGACTGGTGTGGAGGCAGCAAAAGTCAAAAACATTTTTGCACTAATTCATGTTACACTAAGCTTTTCTTGACTTTTCAAATTTTTTGTTTGCCAGAAATCTGAATAAAGCACTTAGACTGAAGTCATAGACCCTGATTCATCACATTTAATCCCAATGTGGCTCACTGGCAGAGGTGTACCCATACCTCCCTCCTGAATTGAAGAGGAAATTGTGCTAACATGGGGAAATGGTTTAAGGTAGCAGCAGCAGTTGCTGATAAGTGAAGCTGCAGCAGGTTGCCCCTAAGGCAAGGTGCCCAACTCGCCTCTTTTCTCCATGCAGCCCTGTGCACTGCCATCTGTTTTTTTTTGGCTGCTTATTTTCCAGCCCATTACAAAGGCCCAGTACCCAGTATAGCGCCTCCGAATAATTCCCATCATCGTTAGTCAATGGAGTTCCCGGGACTAATATATTGCACCGGAAGAGAAGATTGCACTAAAGCGGGAGCTCATTGTCTGCTCACGTGGTGCCATGGTGTGCGCGGCTGGAGTTTTTTTTCCTCCCAAGATAATCCAAGGAGAAAATAAAATCGCTGCATGCCAGATTTTGATACGATTATCAGATAGCACTCATCCTTGCACGTCAATAAGTCCGTAGTCAACATTTGACTGCACTCTGATGACATTTGAGTGCAGTCTGATTTCCACGGAGTGACGGAATGCAGAACATGGAGAAATCTTTTTAGCCATCTTCTCCTCATCTAAAAGAATCAGGTCACACTATGATGACATTGTGATCAAACTCCGATCAGAGTCTGGTCATCATGTGATTACCATAATCATCCCGATTCTAGCAGATGAGGGAATACATGACCTGGCCTTAAAGTGGACAATCATCGAGAATGATGTTTGGACACGTTTTTCCCATGTAAAAGGCCTACTGTATATAGAAATTTCTTTGTATTAAAGGCGGCATGCCAAATATGCAGTGGCTTAATTTTAAGCCTAATTACCATAAAATCATGTCTTATCCGTAGCTTACACCCTATACTTATGAGACCGCACACTTTCCACCAGTAAGTGTGTGCAAACTGCTCCACCCTAATGAAAACTCTCTAGGCTCCAAGTTTGTTAATGACACTTTAGGTACATGTAACTTTTAATCATAATATTTCATGTACCGGTATTTGTTTTATTAAAGAGGTCATGTCAGGCCCGGATTAGCATTGTAGGCATAGGACCAAGTCTGTATGATAATTGAGTGATACAGAGCTACTAAACGACAAAGGTTGGTCTATAATTTAAAAGGTTTTCATGGAAAGTTGTAACTCTGAAATGTTTTGCAATTAGGTATTCGGTACTCTGATTGCTGGAACCCATTTATTGTTGATGTGTTCGAGTGTGTAGAAAGTCTGCTGCCCGTTTGCACAGGGAGTAGCCCCATTGTTATTCAGTCTATTAAAATTATGTCTGAAATAAGTGACCTATCACTAGTTTCACTTTTGAGGTTTTTTCTTCTTGCGGAATAGCTGGAAATCGACACAGAACATTTCCCATTTATGTGAACAAGGTTGTACAAATTACATTGCATTCACTCATGGGATTAGGATTTTACTACCAGATTTGACACTAAAATCCCCTTGAAATTTGATATGTGTGAACCCACCTTTACATGCCTTTTGCAAATGGACACTTTACTTTGATGTCACGGAGCTCTATTGGTGAGGCTAGAGATCCGTAGACAGTGCTATCGGTGTAATATACAGTGCCTTGCGAAAGCATTCGTTTCCCTGGAACTTTTCAACCTATTCCCACATATCATGCTTTAAACATAAAGATACCAAATGTAATTTTTGGTGAAGACTCAACAACAAGTGGAACACAATTGTGAAGTTGAACGAAATGTATTGGTTATTTTAAATTTTTGTGGAAAATCAAAAACTGAAAAGTGGGGCGTGCAATATTATTCGGTCCCTTTAACTTACCGTATATACTCGAGTATAAGCCGACCCGAGTATAAGCCAACCCCCCTAATTTTGCCACAAGAAACTGGGAAAGCTTAATGACTCGAGTATAAGCCTAGGGTGGAAAATGCAGCAGCTACCGGTAAATTTCAAAAGTAAAAATAGATACCAATAAAAGTAAAATTAATTGAGACATCAGAAGGTTAAGTGTTTTTGAATATCCATATTGAATCAGGAGCCCCATATAATGCTCCATAAAGTTTGATGGGCCCCATTAGATGCTCCATATTAAAATATGTCCCATATAATGCTGCATAAAGGGTAATAAGGGCCCCATAAGATGCTCCATAGAGATATTTGCCCAATATAATGCTGCACAAGCGTTATGGCCCCATAAGATGCTCCGTACAGCCACTTGCCCCTTATAGTGCTGCACAAGTGTTATGGCCCCTTAAGATGCTCCGTACAGTCTCTTGCCCCATATAGTGCTGCACAAGTGCCCCATAAGATGCTCCGTACAGACACTGCCCCTTATAGTGCTGCACAAGTGTTATGGCCCCATAAGATGCTCCGTACAGCCACTTGCCCCTTATAGTGCTGCACAAGTGTTATGGCCCCATAAGATGCTCCGTACAGCCACTTGCCCCATATAGTGCTGCACAAGTGTTATGGCCCCATAAGATACTCCGTACAGACACTGCCCCTTATAATGCTGCACAAGTATGGCCCCATAAGATTCTCTGCACAGCCACTTGCCCTATATAGTGCTGCACAAGTGTTATGGCCCCATACAGATGTTCCGCACAGCTACTTGCCCCATATAATGCTGCACAAGTGTTATGGCCCCATTATAGTGTTCCGTACAGCCACTTGCCCCATATAGTGCTGCACAAGCGTTATGGCCCCATACAGATGCTCCGCACAGCCACTTGCCCCTTATAATGCTGCACAAGTATGGCCCCATAAGATGCTCTGCACAGCTACTTGCCCCATATAATGCTGCACAAGTATGGCCCCATAAGATGCTCTGCACAGCTACTTGCCCCTTATAATGCTGCACAAGTGTTATGGCCCCATAAGATGCTCTGCACAGTCACTTGCCCCATATGCTGTGGCTGCCATAAAAAAAAATAAATCACATACTCCCCTCTCTTCGCTCAGGACCCCGGCACTGTCACCTGCTCCCCGTGCGGCTCCGTCTTCGGCACTGACGCTCAGCAGAGGGTGCGCACTGACTACGTCACCGCGCCCTCTCACCTGAGCGTCACTGCTGAATACAGAGCGACACCCGGACCGAGGAGCAGGTGACTATTGCGCAGCGCTCCCCCTCCCCATATACGTACCTGGTCCTGGCGCTGCGTCCCTGCTTCTTCCCCGGCGCTGCATCTTCTTCCTGTATTGTGCGGGCAGCGTCACCACTCATATACAGTAATGAATATGCGGCTCCACCTCTATAGGGGGTGGAGCCGCATATTCATTACTGTATATGAGCGGTGCCATGTGACCGCTCAATACAGGAAGAAGATGCAGCACTGGAAGAAGCAGGGACTGCAGGGACCGCGCCGGGAGCAGGTAAGTATAATTACACAGCCCCCGCTCCCCCTCCCGTGCCGACCCCCGGGTATGACTCGAATATAAGCTGAGAGGGGGACTTTCAGCCCCCAAAAATCTTGGCTTATACTCGAGTATATACGGTAATACTTTGTTGCGCCACCTTTTGCTGCGCTTACAGCTGCAAGTCGCTTGGGGTATGTCTCTATCAGTTTTGTACATTGAGAGACTGAAATTTTTGCCCATTCTTCCTTGGCAAACCGCTCCAGTTCAGTGAGGTTTGATGGAGATCGTTTGTGAACAGAAGTTTTCAGCTCTTTCCACAGTTTCTTGATTAGATTGAGGTCTGGACTTTGACTTGGCCATTCTAACACCCGGGTATGTTTATTTGTGAACCATTCCATTGTAAATTTTGCTTTATGTTTGGGATCATTGTCTTGTTGGAAGACAAATCTCCATCCCAGTCTCGGTCTTTTGCAGACTCCAACAGGTTTTCTTCAAGAATGGTCCTGTATTTGTCTCCATCCATCTTCCCATAAATTTTAATCATCTTCCCTGTCTCTGCTGAGGAAAATCAGGCCCAAACCATGATGCTGCCACCTCCATGTTTGACAGTGGGGATGGTGTGTTCAGGGTGATGAGCTGTGTTGCCTTTACACCAAACAATATAGTTTGGCATTGTTCACAAAAGCTTGATTTTGGTTTAATCTGACCAGAGCACCTTCTTCCACATGTTTGGTGTGTCTCCCAGGTGGCTTGTTGCAAACTTTAAATGACACTTTTTAAGGATATCTTTCAGAAATGGCTTTCTTCTTGCCACTGTTCCATAAAGGCCAGAATTGTGCAGTGTACGACTGATTGTTGTCCTATGGACAGACTGTCCCACCTCAGCTGTAGATGTCTGCAGTTCATCCAGAGTTATCATGGGCCTCTTGGCTGCAACTCTTATCAGTCTTCTCCTTGTTTTTGATGAAAGTTTAGAGGGATGGCCGGGTCTTGGTAGATTTGCAGTGGTATGTTACTCCTTCCATTTTAGTATGATCGCTTGCACAGTGCTCCTTGGGATGTTTAAGGTTTTGGAAATAATTTTGTATCCAAATCCAGCTTTAAACTTCTCCACAACAGTATCACGGGCCTGCCTGTTGTATTTCTTGGTCTACATGATGCTCTCTGTGCTTCAGACAGAACCCTGAGACTATCACAGAGCAGGTGCATTTATACGAAGACTTTATTACACACACACAGGTGGATTATATTTATCATCATTAGGCATTTAGGACAACATTGGATCATTCAGAGATCCACAATGAACTTCTCGGGTGAGTTTGCTGCACTGAAATTAAAGGGACCAAATAATATTGCATGCCCCACTTTTCAGTTTTTGAATTTCCACAAAAATTTAAAATAAGCAATAAATTTTGTTCAACTTCACAATTGTGTTCCACTTGTTGATTCTTCACCAAAAATTTACATTTGGTATCTTTATGTTTGAAGCATGATATGTGGGAAAAGGTTGAAAAGTTCTAGGGAGCCAAATACTTTTGCAAGGCACTGTAGGTACATGGATGACAGAGTAATTGTCACGTCTGTCTGATGCCAGAGGCTCCAAAAGGCTACCTTGGAGAGACATGGCACAAGCCACTCCGTCTGGCAGATTCCAAAAAAACCCTGATACCTTTTAACTCCTGTACTGGGATCTGGTTTTACAACAGGACCTATTGGGTTGCTCCATAGAAGGGCTGCCATCTGGAAGTGCGAACCAGAGGTAGGAATGGTCGATAAGCAGGGTTAAAGGCAAGAGCAAGCAGGTAGTAAAAAGTTATGCCGAAGTCAGGAAACAGGGTAAGTCAGGAACACCAGGTGCACAGCGCACATGTAAAGCCAGGTAGCACAAACATTGACTGGCAGTGGGAGCTGGCTCTCAGGGGTGAATATAGAAACTGCTTCACCCAGTGCTGATGGCTGCTAGAAGCCCAAATGTACAGGATTAATACCATAGCTTCTGGACTGTCCAAATTCACAGGTCCCAGGAATAATATAGGATTGATGCGGTCTAGCATCACCCGAACAAAGGCGCAGTGCAACCTAGCGGCCGAAGCAGAAACCGGCACAGAGGTTATAGTAATGATAAATCATCCATTTTTTGTGAGTCAACTAAATAAACCATCATTGTTTCAGATTATACTGCTTTACAGTAGTACTTGTTTTCTATTTTTTTTTTAACATAGAAACCCCTGCCCTCTCGAAATTTATTGCATGTTTTTTTTTCTTCACATTTTTCACCTAAGACCGTATCAGGTGACAGGTTCCCTTTAAAGAGATTGTCTACTATTCTAAGATTGATGATGTATCAACAGGTCATCAATGTCTGATCAATGGGGTTGCGACACCCGGCACCCCTGCCGATCAGTTCAGGTGGCAGCAGATGTGCTCAGTCATTATAGTGATTTGAATATGGAGGCGGATGTGCAGTACCCCGCCATGGCCACTATCAGTAGGTGGAGCAGCTCCGTAACTGAGCAATTACGATCACCACCAGCACCTAGAACAGCTGATCGGTGGGGGTGTTGTCTGTCGTGACCCCATTGATCAGAAGTTGATGACCTATCCTAAGGATAGGTCATCAGTGTTAAAGTAGTGGACAACCTCTTTAAATGTATGAAATATGGGCAAAAAAATCATTTTTGTAACTGGGTTTCATTAAAAAAATGTTCAACATTTACCTCCTATAGCCTCTGTATTACACTGTCTATTGCTGGCGGCAGAATGAGTTAATGAGGCTGGCTGCATTATCTTTATTTTACTAAATGTGTTAGGGCCATGATTTTGTGGCACTTCCTATAATATATGGCATATAAGGTATGGCAGGTTCTCCTCCTGCTCTTGTTACTGCACAGCTCTCCAGTCCATACAGTGGCTGCTGCTGGAGAAGCGTATGACCAGACCAGTCCATCAGTCTCCACCAATAGAAGAGCAGTTTTTTCAACTGAGTTTAACAATTGGACAATTCTGATGGACAGGTCCGGTCATGTGCTCCTCCACCGGCAGCCATTGTATAGGCTGGAGAGCGGTGTAGTCGTGAGGAAAGCTGCTAACAAGAACAGGAGGAGAACCTGTCATACCTATATAATAGTAAGTGGCACAACATCAGGTCCCCAATAAATCATGTAATACAGAGGCAAATGGTGCCAAATATTTAGTGAAACCCAATTGCAAGAATTATTTTTAGTCCCAATTTTATGCATTTAAGTAAGAAAAAAAATTGTCCCCAAGTTGGACAACCCCTTTAAGTTAAGCATGTGCCGCAAAAAATATGCAGATCTTATTATGAGACTCTTAGGGTACCGTTACACTATACGATTTACCAACGATCACGACCAGCGATACGACCTGGCCGTGATCGTTGGTAAGTCGTTGTGTGGTCGCTGGAGAGCTGTCACACAGACAGCTCTCCAGCGACCAACGATGCCGAGGTCCCCGGGTAACCAGGGTAAACATCGGGTTACTATGCGCAGGGCCGCGCTTAGTAACCCGATGTTTACCCTGGTTACCAGCGTAAAAAAAAACAAACACTACATACTTACATTCCGGTGTCTGTCCCTTGCCGTCTGCTTCCCGCACTCACTGACTGCCGGCCGTAAAGTGAAAGCAGAGCACAGCGCGCTGTGCTCTGCTTTCACTTTACGGCCGGCAGTCAGTCAGTGCGGGAAGCAGACGGCAAGGGACCTGACGGACACCGGAATGTAAGTATGTACTGTTTTTTTTTTTTACATTTACGATGGTAACCAGGATAAACATCGGTTTACTAAGCGCGGCCCTGCGCTTAGTAACCCGATGTTTACCCTGGTTACAAGCGAACACATCGCTGGATCGGTGTCACACACACCGATCCAGCGATGACGGAGGGAGATCCAGCGACGAAAGAATGTTCCAAACGATCTGCTACGACGTACGATTCTCAGCAGGGCCCCTGATCGCTGCTGCGTGTCAGACACAGCGATATCGTATGGATATCGCTGGAACGTCACGGATCGTACCGTCGTAGTGACAAAAGTGCCACTGTGTGACGGTACCCTTAATAACTTTGTTGCATTTTGTTCCAGTGGTCTTCTTTTGAAGACTGGAGTGTGATACATCAGGAAATTCCCCGTTTCCCACGTGTAAGAGTTGAATGGATGATCTGTGTGCTAGTTCTGGTGGCAGCTCATACTGATAAGTTTGGGTTGGGTTTGTGTATTTTTGCACTCGCCAAATAAAGCAATATATTAACTTTTCAGCAAAGGTGAACTTGTCCACAGTAATGTATAAATAACCGTGTACATTTATAACCTGTACTGTCATTATAATTATCACATAGCATACTTCTTGTAAAGTTTTCATAGCTTTCTGTTTCTCTACAGTTATAATCGAAGTTACTCAGCCCCCATTGTAAATTAGTTTATTTAGCAAAATGTACAAACTTTCATCTGTTTGCAAGCAAAAAAAAAGTCAAGAATAATTTAAGTAGCAAATAATATAATAATTGGCAACTCCAAATTTAACACAAAATGACACTTTTAATGACTACTACAGTCTGAGAATTATTCAGCCCCTTTACACACCGGTAAATCTAGGTTTTCCTGCACTCAAGCCAAAATTGTTTGGCACCCCTTCTATACATAGCTAAGGTGTGAGCAATCATCACATTTCCTCATATTCGATTTGCTCACTTAGGCCGGGGTCACACTTGTGAGAGCAATGCGAGAAACTCGCGCATCAATACCCGGCATTGCTGCCTGCACTCGGGCCAGAAGCATGCACTGCATGTATTTCTATATATCAACACCCGGCAGCAGTGCTGGGTATTGATACGACAGACTCATGCTATGCAGCCGCGCGCTCCGGGTCACTGTGTCGGCGGCAATGCCGGTTAATGATGAGAGTATGTCCCCGCCTTACAGTCATGTGCCATCTATCTGTTCTTCCTAATTCTCTCAATGTTCAGTGATATACTACAGCCCCTGCGTCGCCGAGAGAACCAAGAGGAAAAGTTCATCAGCACATGACCATAAGTATGAAAATCACATATGAATGGCCATGGACCACTGGAATTGACAAGCAAAGTACATTGCAAACTTCGTTTTTGCATTTGTTTTTCGCTCCCCTTCTTCCCACAACCATAACTTTTTTATTTTCTGTCAATATGGCCATATGAGGGCTTGTGTTTTTTGTGAGACAAGTTGTACTTTTGAATGACAGCATTGGTTTTACCATATCGTGTACTCAAAAACAGGAAAAAAAATTCCAAGTGCGGTGAAATTGCAAAAAAAAATTCAATTCCACAACTTTTTTTGGATTTTTTTTTACCATGTTCACCAAGTGCTAAAACTGACCTGCGATTATGATTCTCCAGGTCATTACAAGTTCATAGACACCAAACATGTCTAGGTTCTTTTTTTATTTAAGTGGTGAAAAAATAATCCAAAGTTTGTTCACAAAATAAAAAAAATTGCATCATTTTCCGAGACCTGTAGCGTCTCTATTTGTCGTGATCTCGGGTTGGGTAAGGGCTTATTTTTTGTGTGCCAAGCTGACATTTTTATTGATTCCATTTTGGTGCTGATACTATTTTTGATCGCTCGTTACTGCATTTTGCTGGCGACCAAAAAAACGTAATTCTGGCATTTTGACTTTTTTTCTCGCTACGCCGTTTAGCGATCAGGTTAATCCTTTTTTTATTGATAGATCGGGTGGTTGTGAACACGGCGATAACAAGTATGTTTGTTTCGCTTTTTAACCCCTGAAGCCCCAAGGGTGGTTTGCACGTTAATGACCGGGCCAACTTTTACAATTCTGACCACTGTCCCTTTATGAGGTTATAACTCTGGAACGCTTCAACAGATCTTGGCGATTCTGACTTTGTTTTCTCGTGACATATTATACTTCATGATAGTGGTAAAATTTCTTCGATATAACTTATTTTTATTTGTGAAAAAACGGAAATTTGGCAAAAATTTTGAAAATTTTGCAATTTTCCAACTTTGAATTTTTATGCCCTTAAATCACAGAGATATGTCATGGAAAATAATTAATAATTAACATTTCCCACATGTCTACTTTACATCAGCACAATTTTGGAACCAAAATTTTTTTTCGTTAGGGAGTTATAAGGGTTAAATTTGACCAGCAATTTCTCATTTTTACAACACCAATATTATTTAGGGACCACATCACATTTGAAGTCATTTTGAGGGGTCTATATGATAGAAAATAACCAAGTGTGACACCATTCTAAAAACTGCACCCATCAAGGTGCTCAAAACCACATTCAAGAAGTTTATTAACCCTTCAGGGGTTTCACAGGAATTTTTGGAATGTTTAAAAAAGAAGAGGCAATTTGCATATTTAATTTCCCAGAGGAGCATTGCACGGCGAATAAACCTCCTTACCTTAACAAGCCAGAGATGGTATGTCACTCTCCACAAGGAGAAACGATACCCCTTAGACCCCAGTCCAGAGCCTCTCACCTAGCCAAATCAGTTCTCATGCTTCGCACTGACGAGGGCCAACAGCCCGAAACACCGTGTCTGCGAATTGAGATACTGATTTGGCTTTAATCCTAAGTCATATTGCACGACTCGTTAAAGAGTTGATTGTGACTTGTAGGATCGCTACTTCCAACAGGTGGCGCTATAGAGTTTAAGTCCTCTTTTTCTCAGAAGAGGCAATTTGCATAAAAAAAATTAACATTTAACTTTTTTTCACAAAAAAAATGTAATTCAGCTCCAATTTGTTTTATTTTCCCAAGGGTAAGAGAAGAACCTGGACCCCAAAAGTTGTTGTGCCATTTGTTGTGAGTATGCCGATACCCCACATGTGGGGGTAAACCACTGTTTGGGCACACGGAATTGAGATGGGACGCCATGTTGCGTTTGGAGAGCCCCTGATGTGCATAAACATTGAAACCCTCCACAAGTGACACCATTTTGGAAAGTAGACCTCCTAAGGAACTTATCTAGATGTGTGGTGAGCACTTTAACCCACCAAGTGCTTCACAGAAGTTTATAATGCAGAGCCGTAAAAATAAAAAATCATTTTATCTCGCAAATATGATCTTTTCGCCCCCAATTTTTATTTTCCCAAGGGTAAGAGAAGAACTTGGACCCCAATAGTTGTTGTGCCATTTGTTCTGAGTACGCCGATACCCCAAATGTGGGGGTAAACCACTGTTTGGGCGCATGGCAGAGCTCCGAACGGAAGGAACGCTGTTTGACTTTTCAATGCAAAATTGACTGGAATGGGCCTGAATATTGAAACCCCCCACAAGTGACATCATTTTGGGAAGTAGACCCCCTAAGGAACTTATCTAGCTGTGTTTTGACAGCTTTGAACCCCCAAGTGTTTCACTACAGTTTATAATGCAGAGCCGTGAAAATAAAAAAATAAATTTTTTCACAAAAATTATTTTTAGCCCCCCAGTTTTGTATTTTTCCAAG
Organism: Ranitomeya imitator; assembly: GCF_032444005.1. NCBI lineage: Eukaryota > Metazoa > Chordata > Amphibia > Anura > Dendrobatidae > Ranitomeya > Ranitomeya imitator. The sequence continues at coordinate 493,757,251 of NC_091286.1, read as the reverse complement.
GGTAACAGGAGAAATTCGACCCCAAAAGTTGTTATCTAATTTGTCCTGAGTATGCTGATACCCCATATGTGGGAGGGAACCACCGTTTGTGCGCATGGCAGAGCTCGGAAGAGAAGGAGCGCCATTTGGAATGCAGACTTAGATGGATTGGTCTGCAGGCGTCATGTTGCATTTTCAAAGCCCTTGATGCACCCAAACAGTAGAAACTCCCCAAAAGTGACACCATTTTGGAAACTAGACCCCCCAAGGAACTTATCTAGATGTGTTTTGACAGCTTTAAACCCCCAAATGTTTCACTACAGTTTATAATGCAGTTGTGAAAATAAAAAGTAATTTTTTCTAATGTTTTTTTAGCCCCCCAAATTTTTATTTTCCCAAGGAAAACAAGATAAATTGGACCCCAAATGTTGTTGTCCAATTTGTCCTGAATATGCTGATACCCCATATGTGGGGGAGAACCACTGTTTGGGCGCTTGGCAGATCTCGGAAGGGAAGGAGTGCCATTTGGAATGCAGACTTAGATGGATTGGTGTTATGATGAGGTAATTCAGTACCACAATGGACATAGAAGTCAGAGCACATACAGTGATCTGACAGTAACCCAAAAACATAGAACGAGCTCTGAGACGTGGGAACTCTGCTGACCGCAATCCCTAATCAGCGGTCAGAGGCAGCCGTGGATTGCGCCTAACGCTCCCTATGCAACTCGGCACAGCCTGAGAAACTGGCTAGCCTGAAGATAGAAAATAAGCCTACCTTGCCTCAGAGAAATACCCCAAAGGAAAAGGCAGCCCCCACATATGACTGTGAGTTAAGATGAAAAGACAAACGTAGAGATGAAATAGATTTAGCAAAGTGAGGCCCGACTTACTAAACAGAGCGAGGATAGGAAAGGTAACTTTGCGGTCAACACAAAACCCTACAAAAACCACGCAAAGGGGGCAAAAAGACCCTCCGTACCGAACTAACGGCACGGAGGTACACCCTCTGCGTCCCAGAGCTTCCAGCAAGCAAGAAAAAACAAATAGACAAGCTGGAAAGAAAAAAACAGCAAACAAAATAGCAAAGCAGAACTTAGCTATGCAGAGCAGCAGGCCACAGGAACGATCCAGGAGGAAACAGGTCCAATACTAGAACATTGACTGGAGGCCAGGATCAAAGCACTAGGTGGAGTTAATAGAGCAGCACCTAACGACTTCACCACATCACCTGAGGAAGGAAACTCAGAAGCCGCAGTACCACTCTCCTCCACCAACGGAAGCTCACAGAGAGAATCAGCCGAAGTACCGCTTGTGACCACAGGAGGGAGCTCTGCCACAGAATTCACAACAGTACCCCCCCCCTTGAGGAGGGGTCACCGAACCCTCACTAGAGCCCCCAGGACGACCAGGATGAGCCATATGAAAGGCACGAACAAGATCGGGAGCATGGACATCAGAGGCAAAGGCCCAGGAATTATCTTCCTGAGCATAACCCTTCCACTAAACCAGATACTGGAGTTTCCGTCTTGAAAGACGAGAATCCAAAATCTTCTCCACAATATACTCCAACTCCCCCTCCACCAAAACCGGGGCAGGGAGGATCAACAGATGGAACCATAGGTGCCACGTATCTCCGCAACAATGACCTATGGAATACGTTATGTATGGAAAAAGAATCTGGAAGGGTCAGACGAAAAGACACAGGATTAAGAACCTCAGAAATCCTATACGGACCAATGAAACGAGGTTTAAACTTAGGAGAGGAAACCTTCATAGGAATATGACGAGAAGATAATCAAACCAAATCCCCAACACGAAGTCAGGGACCCACACAGCGTCTGCGATTAGCGAAACGTTGAGCCTTCTCCTGGGACAAGGTCAAATTGTCCACTACATGAGTCCAAATCTGCTGCAACCTGTCCACCACAGCATCCACACCAGGACAGTCCGAAGACTCAACCTGCCCTGAAGAGAAATGAGGATGGAACCCAGAGTTGCAGAAGAACGGCGAAACCAAGGTAGCCGAGCTGGCCCGATTATTAAGGGCGAACTCAGCCAAAGGCAAAAAGGACACCCAGTGTTGTGAATTCTGTGGCAGAGCTCCCTCCTGTGGTCACAAGTGGTACTTCGGCTGGTTCTCTCTGTGAGCTTCCGTTGGTGGAGGAGAGTGGTACTGCGGCTTCTGAGTTTCCTTCCTCAGGTGATGTGGTGAAGTCGTTAGGTGCTGCTCTATTTAACTCCACCTAGTGCTTTGATCCTGGCTTCCAGTCAATGTTCTAGTATTGGACCTGTTTCCACCTGGATCGTTCCTGTGGCCTGCTGCTCTGCATAGCTAAGTTCTTCTTTGCTATTTGTTTGCTGTTTTTTTCTGTCCAGCTTGTCAATTTGTTTTTTTCTGCTTGCTGGAAGCTCTGGGACGCAGAGGGTGTACCTCCGTGCCTTTAGTTCGGTACGGAGGGTCTTTTTGCCCCCTTTGCGTGGTTTTTGTAGGGTTTTGTGTTGACCACAAAGTTACCTTTCCTATCCTCGCTCTGTTCAGAAAGTTGGGCCTCACTTTGCTAAATCTATTTCATCTCTACGTTTGTCTTTTCATCTTAACTCACAGTCATTATATGAGGGGGCTGCCTTTTCCTTTGGGGTATTTCTCTGAGGCAAGGTAGGCTTATTTTCTAGCTTCAGGCTAGCTAGTTTCTCAGGCCGTGCCGAGTTGCATAGGGAGCGTTAGGCGCAATCCACGGCTGCCTTTAGTGTGGTTGGAGAGGATTAGGGATTGCGGTCAACAGAGTTCCCACGTCTCAGAGCTCGTTCTTGTTTTTTGGGTTATTGCCAGGTCACTGTATGTGTGCTGACCTTTATGTCCATTGTGGTACTGAATTACCTATCATAACAGTACTGGAAGCCCAAAGTACTAATGATTCCCAATAGAGGGAAAAAAGAAGTTCTGAGACCATTTTTTTTTCTTTGCACTGTGTTTTGCCCTTTTTTTCCCCTAGACATTTGGGTGGTTCAGGACACAGGTGTAGCAATGGACATTAAAGGTCTGTCTTCATGTGTGGATCAGCTCACGGCAAGAGTACAAAGTATTCAAGACTTTGTGGTTCAGAATTCTATGTTAGAACCGAGAATTCTTATTCCTGATTTGTTTTTTGGAGATAGAACTAAATTTCTGAGTTTCAAAAATAATTGTAAACTATTTCTGGCTTTGAAACCTCGCTCCTCTGGTGACCCAGTTCAACAAGTTTTGATCATTATTTCTTTTTTACGTGGCGACCCTCAGGACTGGGCATTTTCTCTTGCGCCAGGAGATCCTGCATTAAGTAATATCGATGCGTTTTTCCTGGCGCTCGGATTGCTGTACGATGAACCTAATTCAGTGGATCAGGCAGAGAAGAATTTGCTGGCTCTGTGTCAGGCTCAGGATGATATAGAGGTATATTGTCAGAAATTTAGAAAGTGGTCCGTACTCACTCAATGGAATGAAGGTGCGCTCGCAGCTATTTTCAGAAAGGGTCTCTCTGAAGCCCTTAAGGATGTCATGGTGGGATTTCCTATGCCTGCTGGTTTGAATGAGTCTATGTCTTTGGCCATTCAGATCGGTCGACGCTTGCGTGAGCGTAAATCTGTGCACCATTTGGCGGTATTACCTGAGCTTAGACCTGAGCCTATGCAGTGCGATAAGACTTTGACCAGAGTTGAACGGCAAGAACACAGACGTCTGAAAGGGCTGTGTTTCTACTGTGGTGATTCCACTCATGCTATCTCTGATTGTCCTAAGCGCACTAAGCGGTTCGCTAGGTCTGCCACCATTGGTACGGTACAGTCGAAATTTCTTTTGTCCGTTACCTTGATCTGCTCTTTGTCATCGTATTCTGTCATGGCATTTGTGGACTCAGTCGCTGCCCTGAATTTGATGGACTTGGAGTATGCTAGGCGTTGTGGGTTTTTCTTGGAGCCCTTGCAGTGTCCTATTCCATTGAGAGGAATTGATGCTACGCCTTTGGCCAAGAATAAGCCTCAGTATTGCACCCAGCTGACCATGTGCATGGCTCCTGCACATCAGGAGGTTATTCGCTTTCTGGTGTTGCATAATCTGCATGATGTGGTCGTGTTGGGGTTGCCATGGCTACAAGTCCATAATCCAGTATTAGATTGGAAATCCATGTCTGTGTCCAGCTGGGGTTGTCAGGGGGTACATGGTGATGTCCCATTTCTGACTATTTCGTCATCCACCCCTTCTGAGGTTCCTGAGTTCTTGTCTGATTACCGGGATTTATTTGATGAGCCCAAGTCCGATACCCTACCTCCGCATAAGGATTGTGATTGTGCTATCGATTTGATTCCTGGTAGTAAATTCCCAAAAGGTCGACTGTTTAATTTATCTGTGCCTGAGCACGCCGCTATGCGGAGTTATGTGAAGGAGTCTTTGGAGAAGGGGCATATTCGCCCGTCATCGTCGCCATTAGGAGCAGGGTTCTTTTTTGTAGCCAAGAAGGATGGTTCACTGAGACCTTGTATAGATTACCGCCTTCTAAATAAGATCACGGTTAAATTTCAGTACCCCTTGCCATTATCTGATTTGTTTGCTCAGATTAAGGGGGCTAGTTGGTTCACCAAGATAGATCTTCGTGGTGCGTATAATCTTGTGCGTATTAAGCGAGGCGATGAGTGGAAAACTGCATTTAATACGCCCGAGGGCCATTTTGAGTATCTAGTAATGCCATTCGGACTTGCCAATGCTCCATCAGTGTTTCAGTCCTTTATGCATGACATCTTCCGAGAGTACCTGGATAAATTCCTGATTGTGTACTTGGATGACATTTTGATCTTCTCGGATGATTGGGAGTCTCATGTGAAGCAGGTCAGAACGGTGTTTCAGGTCCTGCGTGCTAATTCTTTGTTTGTGAAGGGATCAAAGTGTCTCTTTGGTGTTCAGAAGGTTTCATTTTTGGGGTTCATCTTTTCCCCTTCTACTATCGAGATGGACCCTGTTAAGGTCCAAGCCATCCATAATTGGACTCAGCCGACATCTCTGAAAAATCTGCAAAAGTTCCTGGGCTTTGCTAATTTTTATCGTCGCTTCATCTGCAATTTTTCTAGTATTGCTAAACCATTGACCGATTTGACCAAGAAAGGTGCTGATTTGGTCAATTGGTCTTCTGCTGCGGTGGAAGCTTTTCAAGAGTTGAAGCGTCGTTTTTCTTCTGCCCCTGTGTTGTGTCAACCAGATGTTTCGCTTCCGTTCCAGGTCGAGGTTGATGCTTCTGAGATTGGAGCAGGGGCTGTTTTGTCGCAGAGAAGTTTTGATTGTTCGGTGATGAAACCATGCGCCTTCTTTTCCAGGAAGTTTTCGCCTGCTGAGCGAAATTATGATGTGGGCAATCGAGAGTTGCTGGCCATGAAGTGGGCATTCGAGGAGTGGCGTCATTGGCTTGAAGGAGCTAAGCATCGCGTGGTGGTCTTGACTGATCATAAGAACTTGACTTATCTCGAGTCTGCCAAGCGGTTGAATCCTAGACAGGCTCGTTGGTCGCTGTTTTTTGCCCGTTTTGACTTTGTGATTTCGTACCTTCCGGGCTCTAAAAATGTGAAGGCAGATGATCTGTCTAGGAGTTTTGTGCCCGACTCTCCGGGTTTATCTGAGCCGGCGGGTATCCTCAAAGAGGGAGTAATTGTGTCTGCCATCTCCCCTGATTTGCGGTGGGTGCTGCAAAAATTTCAGGCTAATAAACCTGATCGTTGCCCAGCGGAGAAACTGTTTGTCCCTGATAGGTGGACGAATAAAGTTATCTCTGAGGTTCATTGTTCGGTGTTGGCTGGTCATCCTGGAATCTTTGGTACCAGAGAGTTGGTGGCTAGATCCTTTTGGTGGCCATCTCTGTCGCGGGATGTGCGTTCTTTTGTGCAGTTCTGTGGGATTTGTGCTCGGGCTAAGCCCTGCTGTTCTCGTGCCAGTGGGTTGCTTTTGCCCTTGCCGGTCCCGAAAAGGCCTTGGACACATATCTCTATGGATTTTATTTCAGATCTTCCCGTCTCTCAAAAGATGTCAGTCATTTGGGTGGTCTGTGATCGCTTCTCTAAGATGGTCCATTTGGTACCCTTGTCTAAATTACCTTCCTCCTCTGATTTGGTGCCATTGTTCTTCCAGCATGTGGTTCGTTTACATGGCATTCCAGAGAATATCGTTTCTGACAGAGGTTCCCAGTTTGTTTTGAGGTTTTGGCGAGCCTTTTGTGGTAGGATGGGCATTGACTTGTCTTTTTTCCTCGGCTTTCCATCCTCAGACTAATGGCCAGACCGAACGAACCAATCAGACCTTTGACGGAGGAGAATCGCAAAAATTTTTAGAAAACAGTGATCCGAGTGCAGTGCGAGGATGCGATTTTCTCGCATCAAATGAACCGTGTGACATCCGTACGGCATCCGTACTGCGTGTTTTTATCGCAGGCTTGCAAAACCAACATACGCCAATACAAGGGATCCATGTGTCAAAAAAAACAAACATATATACTGTCTATATATATATATATATATATATATATATATATATATATATATATATATATATATATATATATATATATATATAATCTGTCAGTAGACACATATATGTATATATATTAATATTTCATCCAGCGCGATATAGCAGAAAGCCGGTAATTCAATTGCCGGCTTCTGCTTTCTCCTTCCTAAAACCCGACATGATTTGAGACCTGGTTTACATACAGTAAACCATGTCTTCTCCCCATTTTTTTTGCATATTCCACACTACTGGGAGCTTTCTAGGTAAGTTCGCACGATCTATGAACAGCCAGCAGAGGGCGCCTCACCGCAAATGAAGCTAAATATAGATCATTGATCTATATTTAGCCTCATTCCCCGGGGTTTTGCAGCAAGGAGCAGCCTGCATTAGCGGAACTCCTTGCTGCAAAATATTTTAACCCCTTCAGATGGATTTACATAGTTGGACGTTACAGATCTGCGGAGGGTAAGGATATTGGTGGTTTATTATGTTTTTTTACTTACAGAACGAGGGTCTTCAGTGACTGAATTGGGCGTAGAATAAAATACTCCAACAACCATTGTTTTTATTTCATTAAAATAATTTTAAATAATGTGTTTGTCTTTTATTTAACCCTTTCATTCAATTGGATTAATAATGGATAGGTGTCATAATTGACGCCTCTCCATTATTAATTAGGCTTAATGTCACCTTACAATAGCAAGGTGGCATTAACCCTTCATTACCCCATATCCCACCGCTACACGGGAATGGGAAGAGAGTGGCCAAGTGCCAGAATAGGCGCATCTTCCAGATGTGCCTTTTCTGGGGTGGCTGGGGGCAGGTGTTTTTAGTCAGGGGGGGGGGCAATAACCGTGGACCCTCTCCAGGCTATTAATATCTGCCCTCAGTCACTGGCTTTACTACTCTGGCGGAGAAAATTGTGCGGGAGCCCACGCCAATTTTTTCCGCCATTTAACCCCTTAATTTAATAGCTAGAACGGCCAAATTTTGCATAGACACACTACTGACATTAGTAGTGTGGAATCTGCAAAAAAAATGGGGAGAAGACATGGTTTACTGTATGTAAACCAGGTCTCAAATCATGTCGGGTTTTAGGAAGGAGAAAGCAAAAGCCGGTAATTGAATTACCGGCTTTAAAGCTGTCTAGCGCTGGAAGAAATATTAATATATATATGTGTCTCACTGACATATATATATATATATATATATATATATATATATATATATATATACAGTGGGGCAAAAAAGTATTTAGTCAGTCAGCAATAGTGCAAGTTCCACCACTTAAAAAGATGAGAGGCGTCTGTAATTTACATCATAGGTAGACCTCAACTATGGGAGACAAACTGAGAAAAAAAAATCCAGAAAATCACATTGTCTGTTTTTTTAACATTTTATTTGCATATTATGGTGGAAAATAAGTATTTGGTCAGAAACAAACAATCAAGATTTCTGGCTCTCACAGACCTGTAACTTCTTCTTTAAGAGTCTCCTCTTTCCTCCACTCATTACCTGTAGTAATGGCACCTGTTTAAACTTGTTATCAGTATAAAAAGACACCTGTGCACACCCTCAAACAGTCTGACTGCAAACTCCACTATGGTGAAGACCAAAGAGCTGTCAAAGGACACCAGAAACAAAATTGTAGCCCTGCACCAGGCTGGGAAGACTGAATCTGCAATAGCCAACCAGCTTGGAGTGAAGAAATCAACAGTGGGAGCAATAATAAAAAAATGGAAGACATACAAGACCACTGATAATCTCCCTCGATCTGGGGCTCCACGCAAAATCCCACCCCGTGGGGTCAGAATGATCACAAGAACGGTGAGCAAAAATCCCAGAACCACGCAGGGGGACCTAGTGAATGAACTGCAGAGAGCTGGGACCAATGTAACAAGGCCTACCATAAGTAACACACTACGCCACCATGGACTCAGATCCTGCAGTGCCAGACGTGTCCCACTGCTTAAGCCAGTACATGTCCGGGCCCGTCTGAAGTTTGCTAGAGAGCATTTGGATGATCCAGAGGAGTTTTGGGAGAATGTCCTATGGTCTGATGAAACCAAACTGGAACTGTTTGGTAGAAACACAACTTGTCGTGTTTGGAGGAAAAAGAATACTGAGTTGCATCCATCAAACACCATACCTACTGTAAAGCATGGTGGTGGAAACATCATGCTTTGGGGCTGTTTCTCTGCAAAGGGGCCAGGACGACTGATCCGGGTACATGAAAGAATGAATGGGGCCATGTATCGTGAGATTTTGAGTACAAACCTCCTTCCATCAGCAAGGGCATTGAAGATGAAACGTGGCTGGGTCTTTCAACATGACAGTGATCCAAAGCACACCGCCAGGGCAACGAAGGAGTGGCTTCGTAAGAAGCATTTCAAGGTCCTGGAGTGGCCTAGCCAGTCTCCAGATCTCAACCCTATAGAAAACCTTTGGAGGGAGTTGAAAGTCCGTGTTGCCAAGTGAAAAGCCAAAAACATCACTGCTCTAGAGGAGATCTGCATGGAGGAATGGGCCAACATACCAACAACAGTGTGTGGCAACCTTGTGAAGACTTACAGAAAACATTTGACCTCTGTCATTGCCAACAAAGGATATATTACAAAGTATTGAGATGAAATTTTGTTTCTGACCAAATACTTATTTTCCACCATAATATGCAAATAAAATGTTAAAAAAACAGACAATGTGATTTTCTGGATTTTTTTTTCTCAGTTTGTCTCCCATAGTTGAGGTCTACCTATGATGTAAATTACAGACGCCTCTCATCTTTTTAAGTGGTGGAACTTGCACTATTGCTGACTGACTAAATACTTTTTTGCCCCACTGTATATATACCTATTCTATGTGTACACATTTATTCGACCTATTCTATTCTAAGCTGTCAGTGTGATTTTACTGTACACCGCACTGAATTGCCGGCTTTTCTCTCTAACAGCGCTGCGTATTCCTCGCAAGTCACACTGCTGGTCCGTGTGTGATCCGTATTTTTGGGGCTTCCATAGACTTTCATTGGCGATTCTCGGCCGCGAAACGCTGACAATCGCAGCATGCTGCGATTTCACTCGGATCCTGAATACGGCCGAGAAAATATCGGATGATGGGAGCTGCCCCATAGATTAACATTGGGACGAGTGCTATGCGATTTTTTTATCGCATTGCACTCGTCCGTATTACGGTCTAGTGTGACCCCGGCCTTACCCTAACTTTAGCCCCAACCCTAACTTTAGGCCCAACCCTAACCCTAACTTTAGCCCCAACCCTAGCCCTAACTTTAGCCCCAACCCTAACTCTAACTTTAGCCCCAATCCTAACTTTAGCCCCAACCCTAACTTTAGCCCCAACCCTAGCCCCAACCCTAGCCCCAACCCTAGCCCTAGCCCTAACCCTAACCCTAGCCCTAACCCTAATGGGAAAATGGAAATACATTTTTTTATATTTTTTATGTTTCCCTAACTAAGGGGATGATGAAGGGGGGTTTGATTTACTATTTATAGCGGGTTTTCTAGCAGATTTTTATGATTGGCAGCCGTCACACACTAAAAGATGCTTTTTATTGGAAAAAATATTTTTTACGTTACCACATTTTGAGACCTATAATTTTTCCATATTTTGGTCCACAGAGTCATGTGAGGTCTTGTTTTTTGCGGGACGAGTTGATGTTTTTATTGGTAAGTTTTCAGGCACGTGACATTTTTTTTATTGCTTTTTATTACGATTTTTGAGAGGCAGAATGACCAAAAACCAGCTATTCATGAATTTCTTTTGGGGTGGCGTTTATACCGTTCCGCATTTGGTAAAATGGATAAAGCCGTTATATTCTTTGGGTCAGTATGATTACAGCGATACCTCATTAACATCTTTTTTTTATGTTTTGGCGCTTTTTATACTATAAAAACTATTTTATAAAAAAAAAATTTTTTTTTGCATCGCTTTATTCTGAGGACTGTAACTTTTTTATTTTTTTGCTGATGATGCTGTATGGCGGAGGTATGATAATAAAGCGTTGTTTTTTGCCTTGTTTTTTTTTACGGTGTTCACTGAAGGGGTTAACTAGTGAGGCAGTTTTATAGGTCGAGTCGTTACGGACGCGGCGATACTAAATAATGTATGTGTACTTTTATTGTTTTTTTTTTATTTAGATAAAGAAATGTATTTATGGGAGCAATATATTTTTTTTCTTTATTTAGGAATTTTTTATATTTTTTTTTACACATCTAGAAAAATTTTTTAAAACTTTTTTACTTTGTCCCAGGGGGGACATCACTGTATAGTGACAGATCGCTGATCTGACATTTTGCAGAGCACTGTGTCAGATCAGCGTGCCCTGCTCCTTGCTTACCAGCGCCTGCTCTGGACCCGGAAGTAGTCCCTGCAGGACCCGGAAGTAGCCCCACGGCCATTTTGGATCCGGGGTCTGCAGGGAGGAGACGCTCGGTACAAGGTGAACACATCGCCTTGTACCGATCGTCTCAGGGAAGCACGCAGGGAGCCCCCTCCCTGCGCGATGCTTCCCTCTGCCCCCGGAACACTGCGATCATGTTTGACCGCAGTGTGTCGGGATTAATGTGGCGGGAGTTGTCCGTGACCGCTCCTGGCACATAGTGCCGGATGTCAGCTGCGATAGTCAGCTGACACCTGTCCGCGATCGGCCGCGCTCCCCCCGTGAGCGCGGCCGATCGCATATGACGTACTATCCCGTCACTGGGAATTAAGTCCCAGGTCACCTTGATGGGATAGTATGTCATATGGGATTAAGGGGTTAATTGTTTTTTTTTTAATGGGGCGAAAGGGGGGTGATTTGAACTTTTATATATTTTTTTTAATTTTTTAAATATTTTTAAAAACATTTTTTTTTCACTCCTGGCATGCTTCAATAGCCTCCATGGGAGACTAGAAGCTGCCGTAACCCGATTGGCTCTGCTAAATACAGGTGATCAGATCACCTATATGCAGCAGAATTGCTGACTTGCTATGAGCGCCGACCACCGGGTGGTGCTCATAGCCAACCAGCAATGACAAGCATAGAGATCTGTAGACGACCTCTGGTTGTCTTGTCAACCTATCGGTGACCCATGATCACGTGACGGGGGTCACCAGTGGGCGGATTTCTGACCCGATGGCCGGAAGCACTTATTAAATGCCGCTGTCAGTTCGACAGCGGCATTTAACAGATTAATAGATGAGGTGGATCGCGATTCCACCTGCAGCTGTTCCGGGCACATGTTAGCTGTTTAAAACAGCTGACATGTGTCGGGAAAGATGAGGGCTCAGCACCGGAGCCCACATCAAAGGGGGAAATACGACATGCCCAGTACATGTATGGCGCATGTTGTGAAGGGGTTAATGCTCCTAACATTAATACAGATTCAGTAAACCTTAAAAGAAATCTGTCAGGATTTCACACCCAAAACTATTTACAGTTGTGTGAAAAAGTGTTAGCCTCCTTCCAGATTTCCTATTCCTTTGCATCACATTTGACACAAGTAATCACAAAATGCGTTTTTTTAAATGAAGGTCTTTATTATTAAGGTTAACAGAAATCCAAACCAACAGGGCACTATGTGAAAAAATGATTGCCCCCCCAAAAAAACACATAAATTAACTGTGGTTTATCATATCTTTTGGGAAGCTGAATTCAAATTCCCTAGCCACACACAGGCCTGATTACTGCCACACCTGTTCTCAATCAAGAAATCACTTAAAAAGGACAAGCCTGATTAAGTGAAGTGGACCATAACATTCTCAAAAGCTAGACATCTATATCTATAACATAATGCAAGTGGGAGTTTGCAGCAGCTTTGGAGAAAATTACCTGAGATTTATAAAGGTCTGATCTGCACCCATGATGCTTTCTTTCATGTAACAAATAGATACATTTGTATATAGAAAAAAAATAAAACAGCGAGACTTCATTCTGCGGTCCAAAGAAATTCTAAAACAAATGAGAAACAAAGTGATTGAGATCTATCAGTGTGGAAAAGGTTATAAAACCATTTCTAAAGCTGTGGGACTCGAGCAAACCACAGTGAGAACCATTATCCACAAATGTCAAAATCATGAAACAGTGGTTAACCTTCCCAGTAGTGGCCAGCAGACCAAATAGCAAATAGAGCTGGAGTGACAGAAGCTTCACAGCTATAATGGCTCTTCAGCCTCATTTCCATATAAATTAAAAAGGCAATTTCTCCTTAATGGAAGAATGGACAGGCCATGTAAAGGCACTGGTGGACTTATCTTTGAAAGAGTAACATGAACATATAAATAGTTTTTTTTGGGGAAGCTAATTCTGCAGATAGATTCCCTGTAATTTGCTGCTGTACATCATGTTGACCCCAAACGGGTTGGCAGTAGTGATGAGTGAGTATACTCGTTGCTCGGGTTTTCTCAAGCATGCTCGAGTAGTCTCTGAATATTTGTAACTGCTCGGAGATTTAGTTTTTTCCATCATACATGACGGCACCACGAGAGAGGGGATCCGCCCATCAAGGACAGGAAACCTTCAAGATAAAAGGGGCGGCTCCTCTCTCCACATCAGTTGGTTTCCTGTCCTTGACGGGGAACCCTCAAGATGGAAGACATCTGATGAAGATTGAAGAGGATGCCGGGATCTGGGTCGGGTGGATTTGGGCAGGCGCTGTCTGCTGCACCCGTCACCAGGTACCCATAGTCGCCTCGGGGGTCAATGTATACCATGCCCCCCCTGAGCGAAGCATGGCCACAGCCCGCAAGGCGAATGCCCGGGTGAAGTTGGAGCCTCGGAGGCCTTCCCTTTTACCAAAAAAAAAAAAAAAAAATCCACCTGCCAATTGTCCTCGGAGGTCACAAAGGTGCTCCCTCCCTGTTGACTATGGTGGCCATGCAGCCTTTGAGACACATCGGTGCCCAGGCTAGGTAAGGCTCCTTGGAGGTTTTATGCCATCCCTGTTGAGCACTGCAGATGGTCCCCCCAGCCCACCCCCTCCCCTTCCCCCCTCTCCTTCCTTCCTGGATCGGTACCTGAGACAAGCGGAGAGGTGTGGAGCGGTATCTGACAGCATGGATCTGGAGGTGAGCGTGGCGTGTCGGACGGAGGGGACACTGCAGAGTTTCCTGTCTGGCCGGCGCCATGATTCCAGGAGGCGGCCGCACGTGCGCACATCGCTGGGCAGCAGCGCTCGGAACATTTGTGCAGGGCACTGGGGCAGGAGGACAGGAATCTTCGGCGCGCACCGGAAGTAAGGGCCGGATGCGCGCCTGGAAGGTGAGTGCATGGACGCTGGAGGGCGACAGAGCAGCGCGCACCGGAAGTAAGTGCAGGGTGCGCGCGCAGAACCCAGCGGTGGCACTTGGGTCAGAGGCAGGATCAACCAGATGAATGATTAAGAGCGCGCCCCGGAAGTGGTGCCAGGGGCACGCTTTGTTTATACAGCAGCATTGCGCTAGCGGTGGCAGATGCAGGATCAACCAGGTGTTTGATTGATTACATGCACGGAGGCAGGCACGATCAGTCAGGTAGTTAATTGGATTAAATACACCTGGTGCTGAGCAGCCAATAAAGGCAGGATCAACCAGGTGATTCATTAAAGAAAAAAAAAAAGTGAATCTATTTAAACGGGCTAGAAGTGCTGCCCTGTGTCACTAAAACCAGGTCAGGTTGAAGGTGACTACTCTTGTTGTGTGCTGGTGTATAATGGAGAGTTTCTCGCCAGAGCATTTGATGCCACAGCAGGAGGTGCAGGAGAGGCGGTCTCGCTCAAGCGAAAAGAGCCAGACCCGCCATGTCAGCAGCAAAAGCCGCTCGGACAGTATACGGACGGATCAGCGTAACAAGGAGGGGTCCCTAGTCTCATTGGGAGACACGGAGAAAACCAGCCAACCTCCGGATCCGGTACCCGTACTTTGAAAACGTCCGAGTGGTGAGTGAACTACGAGAAAGTCCAGCACGCTAATGTCTGTTCTTTTCTCTTCTCTTATCTCCGTCTCTCCCCTCTTTTCTTACATACATTGCGGGGTGGAGTATAGGAGGTCCCCAAAAAGTATAAGGCGAAGACTAAAAATAGAGAATGTCCCTTATGTAAAAAGCCTTTAATGTCATCTTGTGGTAAAAGACTGTGTCAGGACTGTATTAACCAGAATGTGGCGGAGGAAACACCCTCCTTTACGGACAGCCTAAGATCTCTGATTCAGTCCGAAGTCTCTAAGTCCGTAAGAGCATTACAGACACCTGACACAGATGCCAGATCTAGGGACAGATCCAGCCCCTCTATAGCATCCCAAAGGGATTCCTCGGGGTCAGAGCAGGATTCTGATACGGCCCGCTCTTCTGATAGTAGCTCTGAGGAGGAAGACACCTTTCCAGCAGAGGCTACAGATAAACTTATTAAAGCTGTTCGCTCTACCATGGGGCTGGTAGAGGAGAAGGCCAAAAAGACAGCCCAAGAACTCATGTTCAGTGGCCTACAAAAGAAGAAACGGAGATCATTCCCTGTTAACGATCAAATACAAGAACTGATCAAAAGGGAATGGCAAAAGCCAGAAAAAAGGTCCCAGATAACTACCTCCCTAAAAAGAAGGTATCCCTTTGAAGAGGAAGCATCCTCATCATGGGACAGAGCCCCAAAAATCGATGTGGCGGTCTCAAAAGTGGCCAGGAAATCCTCCCTGCCGTTCGAGGACCTAGGTTCTCTAAAAGAACCTCTGGACAGGAAGGTGGACAGTTCCCTGAAGACAGCTTGGGAAGCCTCAGCGGGAGCACTAAGGCCAGCTATCGCGGCCACTTGTGTCGCCAGATCCCTTAAGATCTGGATAGACAACCTGGAGGAACAGGTGGAGCAAAAAGCTCCCAGGGAAGCTATTTTAGAGTCACTTCCAACCATGAGGGCAGCGGCTATGTTTCTGGCTGAAGCATCAGCAGACTCTGCTAGGCTGGCAGCAAAATCGGCAGCGTTAGCTAACACTGGACGCCGTGCCGTATGGCTTAAATTCTGGCCAGGGGACACTCAGGCCAAAATGAAGCTTTGTTCTTTGCCTTGTGAGGGAAACTTCCTGTTCGGACCAGCATTAGATGAGGTACTGGAGAAGGCCGGGGATAAAAAGAAGAACTTTCCAAGACAGCTGTTTCAGCCCTTTCGTCGCTCCTTTCGGAGAGGCCAAAGATTCCGAAGACAGCAGTACAGGGACCGAGACAGAAGCAACCTGGACAAGCGACCCAGGGGAGGAAAGGGCTTCTATTTTGGCAAGTCCCCCAGAGACACCAAAAAACCCTCCCAGTGACGGTCCTTCTCAGGTGGGAGGGAGGCTCTCTCACTTCCTTCCAGCCTGGGAGAGGATCTCCTCCAGCATATGGATCCGGCAGATCGTAGGATCAGGCCTAAGAATAAAGTTTCACCACTGGCCTCCAAGAAGGTATATGCAGACCCCGGTACAGTCCTCCCAAGAGAAGCAAGACAGTCTGGAGGGGGAAGTAACATCACTCCTAGACAAGCACGTCTTGGAAGAAGTTCCTATAGACGAAAGGAGGGAAAGATTTTATTCCCCTCTTTTTCTCATAAAAAAACCGGACAACTCTTGGAGGACAATTATAAATCTAAAAGGCCTCAACAAATTTCTTGTAGTACCATCATTCAAGATGGAAACCATAAAATCGGCGGTGAAACTTCTCTATCCCCAGTGCTACATGTCCGTCCTCGACCTCAAGGACGCTTATTATCACGTCCCAATCAGACAACAAGATCGTCAGTTCCTCAGAGTGGCAGTTCAGATGGGGTCCCAGCTGCGTCACTTCCAGTACAGGGCTCTGCCCTTTGGGATAGCAACCGCCCCACGCGTATTTACGAAGCTGATTGCAGAGGTCACAGCACATCTCAGGGAAAAGGACACTCTAATTCCCTACTTGGACGACTTCCTGATAGTGGGAAAGAACTTTTCTCACTGTCAGGAGCAGGTCAGGATAGTGATGGACACTCTTCAGACACTGGGATGGCAACTAAATCTCAAGAAGTCCAAGTTAGAGCCGGCAATGGTCCAGAATTTCCTGGGGATAACGGTGGACTCTGTGGCACAGGAGTGCCGCCTCCCAGAAGAAAAAGAAGAAAAAATCAAACAGATGATTATGGCCACATTAAAAAAGCCGGAAATGACCTTAAGAAGGGCCATGTCGGTGTTGGGGTCCCTAACCTCCTGCATACCGGCAGTAAAATGGGCCCAGTTCCATGCAAGAGAACTGCAATGGTGTGTGCTGCAGAACGACCGAGAACTTCAGGGACAGTTAGAGCAGAAGCTCACTCTCCCACTCTCTGTGCTCCAATCTCTCAGATGGTGGTTACAGATAGTCATCCCCCAGAGGAGTTCCCTGGACATTCACAGCCTCCATGGTAATCACAACGGACGCCAGTCCATGGGGATGGGGAGCTCACTCAGACACACTATGGGTCCAAGACCCCTGGGCTCAAGAGGAGAAAGATCTATCCTCAAACGAGTGGGAGCTCCTAGCAATAGAAAGGGCGCTAGAGAGATTACTTCCACACTTGGCAGGGCATCATGTGAGAGTCCTATCGGACAACAAAACAGCGGTCACATACGTGAACCACCAGGGAGGCACCCGCTCTCGGGCACTGATGCACATAACCACAAGACTCATGTCTCTAGCCGAAAGGCACTTCCTGTCATTATCGGCCCTGCATATCCGAGGTGTGGACAACATAAAGGCAGACTTTTTAAGCAGGAACCACTTGAGGCAAGGGGAATGGTCCCTAAAAAAGTCCGTTTTTCAACGGATAGTGCACATGTGGGGAAAACCCAGGGTGGACCTCTTTGCCTCAAAAGTCAACAGGAAAGTCCAAAAATTCTGCTCCCTGAACCCTACAGACAGGCCGTTGGCAGTAGACGCCTTCAGCATAAAATGGACATCTGGACTCCTGTATGCCTTCCCACCGATATGTCTAATCCCAGTGGTTCTGAGGAAGATCAGGGAAGACAAGGCCAGAGTGATCGTGATAGCGCCCTTCTGGCCGAAAAGACCGTGGTTCTACTGGCTGAGAGTGATGTCAGTGACGGACCCGTGGGTTCTCCCGGAAGACCAGGACCTTCTAACTCAGGGTCCCTTCAACCACCCGCAGAACTCCGGGCTTCATTTGACAGCCTGGCATTTGAGCGTTCGTTACTAGAGAAAGAAGGGTTCTCAGCTGGGTTAATATCCACCTTGCTCAGCAGCAGAAAACCAGTAACGACCAAGATCTATGGGAGGATATGGAAGAAATTCCTGTCCAGCTCAGGGCCAATACGGGAATGGGAGGTCCCGATAGTGGCAATACTGGAGTTCCTGCAGAAGGGCTTAGATCTGGGGTTAGCAGTTAGTACCCTCAAAGTACACATTTCAGCCTTAGCAGCCCTATTCAACTGTGACCTGGCAAGTAATAGGTGGGTGGTGAGGTTTATCCGAGCCTGTAGTAGAGATGACTCTGTCCCATCTCCTACTCCTCCACCATGGGATCTAAATCTAGTGTTAACTGCCCTGACGGAAAGCCCCTTTGAGCCGTTAAATACAACTTCTGATAAAATACTAACATTAAAAACAGCTTTGTTAGTGGCACTTACATCGGCCCGTAGGGTGGGGGATTTACACGCGTTGTCAGCTGACCCCCCTTACACACAAGTCATGGACGATAGGGTTGTATTAAAATTAGATCCGGCATATCTCCCCAAAGTGGTATCGAGATTCCATAGAGCTCAGGATATAACCCTACCCTCTTTCTGTCCCAATCCCAGTAACAAAAAAGAGGAGAGACTCCATTGCCTAGACGTTAGGAGATGTATCCTACAGTATCTAGAGGTGACTAAATCCTGGAGGAAGCAGAGGGCTTTATTTGTTTCGTTCCAGGGGTCAAGGAAGGGCCTTAAAGCCTCAAAACAGACTATAGCTAGATGGGTGAGAGAGGCCATTATTCTAGCGTATAGTAGTGCAGGCAGGGTTGTTCCACAGGGTCTGAAAGCCCACTCTACGAGGGCCATGGCGACGTCGTGGGCGGAGAGAGCTGATGCTACCATCGACCAAATCTGTAAGGCGGCCACTTGGTCCTCTCCATCTACATTTTTTAAACATTATAGACTAGACCTATCTGCTACCTCTGATCTCACTTTTGGGAGAAGAGTGTTACAAGCAGTGATCCCTCCCTAGAAGAGAATACAAATCTCTGTAACTCTCTCGTGGTGCCGTCATGTATGATGGAAAAACACGGGTATTACATACCTGGTAATGTGTTTTTTCATGAGACATGACGGCACCCTTATATTCCCACCCTTTTGATCACGTCATTAGTTGGGTGCATTATTAGCATTATTTGTATTATACACTCCCTGGGGTATCAGTGAATAGAACCGTATAGGATGTATTATTTATGTGTACACTAACCAGCGGAGTTCCTCTCGTACTCTGTAAAACAACTGATGTGGAGAGAGGAGCTGCCCCTTTTATCTTGAAGGTTTCCTGTCCTTGATGGGCGGATCCCCTCTCTCGTGGTGCCGTCATGTCTCATGAAAAAACACATTACCAGGTATGTAATACCCGTGTTTCCTTGCCGCAGCTGCATGATTTACGGCTGCTAGCCAGCCTGAGTACATGTGGGGGTTGCCTAGTTGCTAGGTAATCCCCACATGTAATCAAGCTGTCTAGTAGCCGCAAATCATGCAGCTGCGGCAAGGAAAACTAAATCTCCGAGCAGTCACAAATACTTGGAGACCACCCGAGCATGCTCGGGAAAACCCGAGCAACGAGTATACTCGCTCATCACTAGTTGGCAGCCAAATTATCAATTGTACTTGCAAATGAAATATGCCATTTGACATGATCTCTGTGCTGGCTGTTAGTTAAAACAACTGGCTCAGAGAACAGATGAATTTCCCACTTCTTGGGGGTATCAAAATGCCACCTGGGAGAAACCTCATATCAACTCATTATACAGCCTGATTGTGCTCCCCTACTGGCTGCGTTTGGGGCCCTATTTTCCTTAGTTTTTCCCCTGCTTTATGAAAGCATCCTTAGTACCTGGTAGAACACCTATCGCTGTTGTGACATGTTGCAAACATGATGCAGAACGAGACACCAGCTTCTGGCAGCGGGCAATAGTCCACAATTCTCTAATATTCTTGTGTTGTCAAAGCAGTGGTCGAAATAGTTAAGAGAAAAGATCATTGCCTTACACAAACAAGGAAAAGGATACAAACAGATAGAAAAAGCACTGATTATTCCCAGAGATACAGATAAAGGCATAGTTCACAAATTCAATGTTAATGGAAGTCTGTCTACAGTATGATTAAATCTTGTAATATTTGAATTTGCCAGCTTCAGCAAAATTTGATTTACTGTGATTAAATTTGCGGCATATTGCAGGTACACCTATTGACCTGAAAAGATGCGTATAACACTCTCCGGTCTCCTAGGATTGCATCCAACCCCTTTCAGGCTCCTTAACGTAAAAAGAACCTTAGTGATGTCAAAGTGCCATCCACATGTAGTGCCTTGAAAAATTATTCATACCCTTTGAACCTTTCCACATTATTTCACGCACACCCAGAAAACTAAGTATTGGGATTTTATGCAATATACCAGCAGTAAATAGCAAGTATTTTAGAAGTGTAAAGGAAAGGATGCATGGTTTTCTAAATGTCAAAAAAATAAATATGAAAATTGTGAAATGAATTTTTATTTGCATCCCTTTCACCCCCGACCCTCACCTCCTGAGTCAATACTTTGTAGGGCCACCTTTTACTGTAATTACTGCTACAAATTTTTTTGGGGTCTCTACCAGCTTCGTACATCTAAAGGCTGAAATTTTTGCTCATCCTTCTTTGCAAACTTTCTCTAGCAATGTGAGATTGGATGGAGGCGTTCGTGAATAACAATTTTCGAGTCTTGCCACAGATTCTCAAAGGAATTTAGGTCTGGGCTATGACTGGACCATTCACATGTACAGTGGGTACGGAAAGTATTCAGACCCCTTTAAATTTTTCACTCTTTGTTTCATTGCAGCCACTTGGTAAATTCAAAAAAGTTCTTTTTTTTTCACATTAATGTACAATATGCGCCCCATCTTGACTGAAAAAAACCCAAATGTAGACATTTTTGCAAATTTAATAAAAAAGAAAAACTGAAATATCACATGGTCATAAGTATTCAGACCCTTTGCTCAGACACTCATATTTAAGTCACATGCTGTCCTTTTCCTTGTGATTCTCCTTGAGATGGTTCTACTACCCCTTTGGAGTCCAGCTGTGTTTAACCCCTTCATGACCTTGGGATTTTTCATTTTTCCGTGTTCGTTTTTCACTCTCCTCCTTCCCAGAGCCATAACTTTTTTATTTTTCCGTCAATTTGGCCATGTGAGGGCTAATTTTTTGCAGGACGAGTTGTACTTTTGAACGACATCATTGGTTTTAGCATGTCGTGTACTAGAAAACGGGAAAAAAATTCCAAGTGCGGTGAAATTGAAAAAAAAGTGCAATCCCACACATGTTTTTTGTTAGGCTTTTTTGCTAGGTTCACTAAATGCTAAAACTGACCTGCCATTATGATTCTCCAGGTCAGTATGAGTTCATAGACACCTAACATGACTAGGTTATTTTTTATCTAAGTGGTGAAAAAAAATTCCAAACTTTGCTAAAAAAAAAAAAAAAAATTGTGCCATTTTCCGATACTCATAGCGTCTCCATTTTTCGTGATCTGGGGTCGGTTGAGAGCTTATTTTTTGCGTGCCGAGATGACGTTTTTAATGATAGCATTTTGGTGCAGATACGTTCTTTTGATCGCCCGTTATTGCATTTTAATGCAATGTCGTGGCGACCTAAAAAACGTAATTCTGGCGTTTCGAATTTTTTTCTCGCTACGCCGTTTAGCGATCAGGTTAATGCTTTTTTTAATTAATAGATCAGGCGATTCTGAGGGTGGCGATACCAAATATGTGTAGATTCGATTTTTTTTATTGATTTATTTTGATTGGGGCGAAAGGGGGGTGATTTAAACTTTTATATATATTTTTTTTTTTCACATTTTTTTTAACTTTTTTTTTTTACTTTTGCCATGCTTCAATAGCCTCCATGGGAGGCTAGAAGCAGGCACAACTCGATCGCCTCTGCTACATAGCAGCGATCTGCTGATCGCTGCTATGTAGCAGAAATTGAGGTGTGCTGTGAGCGCCGACCACAGGGTGGCGCTCACAGCCACCGGTGATCAGTAACCATAGAGGTCTCTAGGACCTCTATCTTTACCATCCTGACGCATCGCCGACCCCCGATCATGTGACGGGGGTCGGCGAGGACGTCATTTCCGGCCGCCCGGCCGGAAGCGGTGGTTACATGCCGCTGTCTGCGTTTGACAGCGGCATTTAACTAGTTAATAGGTGCGGGCAGATCGCGATTCTGCCCGCGCCTATTACGGGCACATATCAGCTGTTCAAAACAGCTGACATGTCCCGGCTTTGATGCGGGCTCATCGCGGAGCCCTGCATCAAAGCAGGGGATCTGACCTCGGACGTACTATCCCGTCTGAGGTCAGAAAGGGGTTAATTAAACTGATAGGACTGGATTTGGAAAGGCACACACCTGTCTATATAAGACCTCACAGCTCACAGTGCATGTCAGACCAAATGAGAATCATGAGGTCAAAGGAACTGGCCAAGGAGCTCAGAAACAGAATTGTGGCAAGGCACAGATCTGGCAAAGGTTACAACAGAATTTCTGCAGTACAAGGTTCTTAAGAGCACAGTGGCCTCCATAATCCTTAAATGGAGGAAGTTTGGGCCCATCAGAAGTCTTCCTAGACCTGGCCGTCCAGCCAAACTGAGCAATCATGGGAGAAGAGCCTTGGTGAGAGAGGTAAAGAAGAACCCTGGGATCACTGTGGCTGAGCTCCAGAGATGCAGTAGGGAGATGGGAGAAAGTTCCACAAAGTCAACTATCACTGCAGCCCTCCACCAGTCGGGCCTTTATGGCACAGTGGCTCAACGGAAGCCTCTCCTCAGTGCAAAACATATGAAAGCCCGCATAGAGTTTGCTAAAAAAACACATGAAGGACTCCCAGACTATGAGAAATAAGATTCTCTGGTCTGATAAGATGAAGATAGACCTTTTTGGTGATAATTCTAAGTGGTATGTGTGGAGAAAGCCAGGCACTGCTCATCACCTGCCCAATACAATCTAAACAGTGAAACATAATGGTGGCAGCATCATGCTATGGGGTGTTTTTCAGCTGCAAGGACAGGACGACTGGTTGTCATTGAAGGAAACATGAATGCAGTCAAGTACAGAGATATCCTAGATGAAAACCTCTTCCAGAGTGCTTTGGACCTCAGACTTGGCTGAAGGTTCACCTTCCAACAAGACAATGACCTGAAGCACAGTGCTAAAATAACAAAGGAGTGGCTTCAGAACAACTCTGTGACCTTTCTTGACTGGCCCAGCCAGAGCCCTGACATAAACCCAATTGAGCATCTCTGGAGAGACCTGAAAATGGCTGTCCACCAATATTGACCATCCATCCTGACAGAACTGGAGAGGATCTGCAAGGAAGAATGGCAGAGGATCCCCAAATCCAGGTGTGAAATACTTGTTGCATCATTCCCAAGAAGACCCATGGCTGTACTAGCTCAAAAGGGTGCTTCTACTCAATACTGAGCAAAGGGTCTGAATACTTATGACCATGTGATATTTGACCTCTTCACTGGATTTCGCCAAGTAATTTGTGTGGGTTGTTGTTAGGGGTCTCTGCTCTGGTCATCTGGTCAGGGATTGGTGCCCCATAATACAGTCAGTGGGACGTTAGTGGTTTTTTACTGCTTACGATGTTCTGGTATGTTGCCAAGTTTCTTCTTGTGCCATCCATGGCAGAGCTGCTTGGACTTTGTGGGTTACTGGGTGATAAGGAAGGGTTTTAGTCCCCAATCCATTTAATATTAACAGCAATGTTGCCTTGCTTTTTAATTCTTTCAGTGTTACTGTATTCTGACCTCTTCAGAACAGTCTCTTCAGTTGCTTGAATCTTACTTTTGCGAGTGTTTAGTTTTCTCTGAAGAGGCAATTTACATATTAGTGTTCTCTGTCTAATTTTATGCAAATGCTGTTGCACATTAAAATATGTATCACTAATATGCACTCATGGAAATGCCAACGGATCAATCAAACAGTATAAATTCATGTGCAGTAGTCTTTCCTACAGGCTCAGAGATGGTAGTGACTGATATAGGTAGCATGACAGGTTTATAGCCTGAGCTGTCAAACTTTACAAGCCTCTTCTAAATTCACAGCCATGTCTGTACACAGTCTTCCATCTCTAAGAAAGTTTTCTCATAGAAGGGAAAGCAAATTAAGAGAAGCTGTGAAAATTAAAATGTCTGTATGAATTAGCACCTAACACTTTGGATGAGTCTTTCAGTGATTTTCACCAGGGAAAACTGTCCAGGAGTATAATGCAGCTACTGACAGACATAGATAATTATGACTTTTAGGCCATAACACAACTGCGCTTTTATTGTGCAGAAAGAGTGTATATATCTTAAGCCAGCGGCTCGAGAACAGTTGGGGCAGATTTATCAGTATTTATACCTAGATAAAGCTGGAACTTTTCTCATTGAATGTAATTGAATATTTTTTTTAATATTGTCCTGGGTTGTATTTGCACTCACTGCATCACTTTACAACCTCGGAGAAGAAGAAATTCTCATTACTGTAATGTAGAGAAATAATCATTTGCCAAACTTTACTTTTGGTTTCTTAGTTTGATAACCTGTCTATGTTTAGTAGATGAAGAAACAGTTTTCTTGCATAATTATTCTAATAACATTCAAGTATTATATCATGTTTAATTACAAATTATAGATCCTGCTCTCTTAACTAGAGGAATCCTAGCAGCTTTCATGTTAGGGATCACACCAAGTTGGCGTGATGCAGTTAATAATTTAGACTCTCCATGAATGAGATCCATGCCGATTGATAGGTCAGTTGGGAGCCAATTTTTTCGTCTATACTAAAAAATAGAAACATGTTTTGGGGATGTTTCTTCACATTTACATTACATGCAAGTTTTAAACAGGAGAGTTCACAGGCAGTTATTTATTTGTAACAAAGCTCTTAAAGGAAATCTGTCACCTCGAATTGGCGGGATATGTAAATGCCTTTTCCTATCTGATGGGTGGCGTTTTGTCTTCATTTCCCCACCCTATCCGTCCCTGTTGTCCACAATATGTTCGAGAATTAGAGTACTTGTCCTTCATAGTTTGCGCGTGCGCAGTGCAATCTTCACTCGCACACGCGCAGTATGCTTTGCCCAACTGCGGGCAAAGCCAAAAAGCATTACTGCGCATGCGCCCACGCACTATGTCCCAGAACACAGCGAAATACTTGTAGGACATAGTGCATCCTATTTGGATGCTAGAAAACTTTTCGTCCCACTGGACCATATAATTATTTGTGATTATTATTAGCATCATTTGCTAGGCATTCAATCTCTGCTTTTCTAATGGAAAACAGAAGAATTAGCTGGGTAGAAGGTAAAATGAGCAATTGTAAGTACAAAATGCAATATAATATGATGATTGCAATATGTTAAGAGGATACAAACTTTGATGGGAGGAGGAGTGCTTTTTTAATAACACTGGGTAAGGTAGCTAAGGAGAAGTTATGATTGAACTTGGGTTACAACCCTACCCAGCAATGCAATCATGTTTGTGATCCTACAGCTCCTGACTTTTTCCAATTAAGCACATTAACTACATTGCAAAACTTGACAGGGCCTAGTAGGAAAGTCCCAAACTTTAGCTTAAACGAGTCCTGCTCAGGATTACAGAGAAGCTGGTGTACTCTCTTCTGATGGTATGACTCCCATATTTAACATTACATACGTTTTTTGCAGTAGGTTGTTCTCCATCTTCATTTTTCCAGCAGCTTAGTTTTTCTGGATTTTGTTGAATTAATTTTTAGTTCTCAAGTGTTTCCTTGATTTGATCAAAAGTCTCTCCTCCATCAAACTACCAAGCACCTTTTCATATCACAGTTGCTACTATAGAACTTTCCCAAATGCTTAGCCTGTATGACTACGATAACATCTGTGTGAAAAGCTCCATCAGAAAACACCTCTGTTGCAAACTCATGACCTCTGGTAGTAATTTAGATTAGATCTACATGAGTTAAGGTACCATTACACTAAGCGATGCTGCAGCGATATAGACAACGAGCCGATCGCTGCAGCGTCTATGTTTAGGTCACTAGGAGACGTCAAACACGGCAACAGCAGAACGATGCAGGAGCGATCCAGTGACGTACTTATTGTTCTCACTGGTTGTTAGCTCCATGAAAAATAATTGCAGGCAATGCTGCTTTTGCTGTCAAACATGACGAATTACGCCGACCTGACGACCAAATAAAGTTCCGGACTTCTAGCTATGAACCAGCGATGTCACAGCGGGATCCTGATCACTGCTGCGTGTCAAACACAACGAGATCGCTATCCAGGACGCTGCAACGTCACGGATCATTGTCGTTCTCGTTCTAAAGTTGCTCAGTGGGAAGGTACCTTAAGTCCTTGGGGACAGATCTACTATCTGTTTTTTTTCTTGCTTATTTTCTGCCAAGAAGCTCCTAATTTGTAGACAAGTATTAATTTGAGACATGGCAGTGTGTGCCAATCTGCTCCATAATTAAAACGAGTCAGTATTTTCTAAATTATGTCAGCCCGTATCACGAGTAAGTTGCGCTACAACCTCTGATTGCACTATAATAATTACTTTTAAAAGTTAGCATTATTATTATTATTATTTATTGTTATAGCGCCATTTATTCCATGGCGCTTTACATGTAAGGAGGGGTATACATAATAAAAAACTTGAGGAAGCGGCGGTTTGTGGCTGCGAAACGCGCGTCGGGGACCACCTCCTGGCTGTCTCTCCACCCTGCCCTGCTATTAGGTAAGCCTGTGTTCCCATGCTGGTCACTATGACTTTTGTTATTTTTATATAGCTGCAGCTTGGATGGCACTGTTGTATGCATGGGCGCCTACTTCTTAGGTTGAGGCACACTGGTGTTCCTATCTACCTGTGGACCTGATTAGCCCTGTTACTGTTCCTATGTTAATTTACATGGCTTTTGGTACCATTATGATATCCTAATCAATATTGTTACGTAGTTTATGGGGCCAGGTTTTTCCCAGGATAGACACACTTGTGTCTATATTTACATTTCTACCAGCATTTGGCGCTTCAACCTTTTTTCCTCCCTCGGTTTTTTTTTTTTTTGGGGGGGGGGGTGGGTGGGTATGGGTTCGGGGGAGTAGGGGCATGGGGGCTACTTTTCAGCATATTTCAAGTATTCATCTTTGTTCATATTACCCTATGTTATTTGATATGAAATTTAATGTTATTTTTTTGGTTTTGGAATAAAGCTTATTAAAATTGTTCATCAATGCTCAGTCTTTTCTCCTTGAACTATAATAAAAAACAAGTACAATAATCTTAAACAATACAAGTCATAACTGGTACAGGAAGAGAGAGGACCCTGCCCGCGAAGGCTCACAATCTACAAGGGATGGGTGAGAATACAGTAGGCGAGGGTAGAGCTGGTCATGCAGTGGTTTGCATGACCCTAACTTGTCTTTCATGGTGAAAAATGAAAAGCTTTG
Source organism: Ranitomeya imitator (assembly GCF_032444005.1). Taxonomy (NCBI): domain Eukaryota; kingdom Metazoa; phylum Chordata; class Amphibia; order Anura; family Dendrobatidae; genus Ranitomeya; species Ranitomeya imitator. Next base: position 493,730,097 of record NC_091286.1, on the reverse strand, counting down.
AATGAGACATTATTTTTGATGCTTAAATTATGAATCATTTCAATAATCTTTGCATAAATCAACAGCACAAATGATTGTACACAAGATTGTAACATATTTTATCTTCCTTCTCTCTTCTTTTAGCCACTTTTGCTTTCTCCTTACTTCCCTAAATCATTATCCCCTCCAAAAAATCATACAAGTCATATAAAGTAGTAGTATTCCACATGTCAACACATGACAACTTATTCTGGAAAGTTACCTGAACTGACAGATAGACTTTATCATTAACAAATACTGTATATCTGGAATGAAATGTGCCAAAAAAATTGCGCAAACCCCAAAAAGAATCAGGTGCAATTGTAAATCTGCCCTATTTTCCAATCATCAAAAACTATAATGATGGTAGACTGCAAATAGCTACTGCCAATGTTAATGTTCTGGCCAGTAAATCCAATACTTGATTTGTTGTTTGTTTGATATCAAAACTTAAGATAGAAACAAAATAAAAATGTACCCTGCTATAAGTAAGTAAAAAGTAAAGTACATATAAATAACAGAGGGTACTTAGTAAACACTGTTTTTGATAAAAAAAAAAAGTAAAAAGCATCCCACCAGTGTCAAGGTGTACTCAGTCGGGACGGTCCCAACCTCCACTATTAAAGGGTGTGTCCTCCGTTTCTTTGAACTGGGCATTAGTTTATATAGATTCCTAATGTTAGGGCTAGCGAAACGCACCAAATAATTAAATAAATATAATAAGGTGCGTTCACAGCCCGGGGTCCACCGTGCAGAGATGGAACCTGCTGCTAAGTAATGACGGACTACATGGCGGTACAATGAGGATACACACATGGGTTAACTTCATCCTGTATGAAGAAAGCGATCCCTGTTAAGTCACGGGGTCGCGGTACCGCACAGAGAGCACAAGCAAGGAACCACAGAACTCTATCCCAGGACACAAGATTAGAGTTAGTGTAGACCTCTTGCGATCAACACCACAATTGGGGTATCAGAGGAAGCTAATATGCACAGAAGTGCATGCTGTGCCACACTAGCAGACGCCACTAGCCACCCAGACTTGGGTAAAGTAAGCGCTCTAATAGCGCACGGCGCTGCACTGGCGGTCACAGCAGTTAGACGCTGTTTCGTGTGTTAAAGCTGTGAGTTCAGCCGGGCGCTAGATTGTAGCCATACACCTTACGCGAACAGTCATACACAAGGAATGGGTTTTTTAACCCCTTTACCCCCAAGGGTGGTTTGCACGTTATGGACCGGGCCAATTTTTACAATTCTGACCACTGTCCCTTTATGAGGTTATAACTCTGGAACGCTTCAACGGATCCCAGTGATTCTGACATTGTTTTCTCGTGACATATTGTACTTCATGATAGTGGTAAAATTTCTTTGATATTACCTGCGTTTATTTGTGAAAAAAACGGAAATTTGGCGAAAATTTTGAAAACTTCGCAATTTTCCAACTTTGAATTTTTATGCAATTAAATCACAGAGATATGTCACACAAAATACTTAATAAGTAACATTTCCCACATGTCTACTTTACATCAGCACAATTTTGGAACCAACATTTTTTTTTGTTAGGGAGTTATAAGGGTTAAAAGTTGACCAGCAATTTCTCATTTTTACAACACCATTTTATTTTAGGGACCACATCTCATTTGAAGTCATTTTGAGGAGTCTATATGATAGAAAATACTTAAGTGTGACACCATTCTAAAAACTGCACCCCTCAAGGTTCTCAAAACCACATTCAAGAAGTTTATTAACCCTTCAGGTGCTTCACAGGAATTTTTGGAATGTTTAAATAAAAATTAACATTTAACTTTTTTTCACAAAAAATTTACTTCAGCAATTTGTTTTATTTTACCAAGGGTTACAGGAGAAAATGGACCCCAAACGTTGTTGTACAATTTGTCCTGAGTACGCTGATACCCCATATGTGGGGGTTAACCACAGTTTGGGCGCATGGCAGAGCTCGGAAGGGAAGGAGCGCCATTTGACTTTTCAATGCAAAATTGACTGGAATTGAGATGGGACGCCATGTTGCGTTTGGAGAGCCACTGATGTGCCTAAACATTGAAACCCCCCACAAGTGACACCATTTTGGAAAGTAGACCCCCTAAGGAACTTATCTAGATGTGTGGTGAGCACTTTGACCCAATAAGAGCTTCACAGAAGTTTATAATGCAGAACCGTAAAAATAAAAAATCATTTTTTTTTCACAAAAATTATCTTTTCGCCCCCAATTTTTTATTTTCCCAATGGTAAGAGAAGAAATTGGACCCCAAAAGTTGTGGCACAATTTGTCCTGAGTGCGCTGATACCCTACATGTGGGGGAGAACCAGCGTTTGGGCGCATGGGAGGGCTCAGAAGGGAAGGAGTGCCATTTGGAATACAGACTTAGATGGAATGGTCTGCAGGTGTCACATTGGGTTTGCAGAGCCCCTAATGTACCTAAACAGTAGAAACCCCCCACAAGTGACCCCATATTGGAAACTAGACCCCCCAAGGAACTTATCTAGATGTGTTGTGAGAACTTTGAGCCCCCAAGTATTTCACTACAGTTTATAACGCAGAGCCGTGAAAATAAAAAAAAAAATTTCCCCTCAAAATTATTTTTTAGCCCCCAGTTTTGTATTTTCTCGAGGGTAAAAGGAGAAATTGGACCCCAAAAGTTGTTTTCCAATTTGTCCTGAGTGCGTTGATACCCCATATGTGGGGGGGAACCAGCGTTTGGGCGCATGGGAGGGCTCGGAAGGGAAGGAGCGCCATTTGGAATGCAGACTTAGATGGAATGGTCTGCAGGCGTCACATTGCGTTTGCAGAGCCCCTAATATACCTAAACAGTAGAAACCCCCACAAGTGACCCCATATTGGAAACTAGACCCCCCCACGAACTTATCTAGATGTGTTGTGAGAACATTGAGCCCCCAAGTGTTTCACTACAGTTTATAACGCAGAGTGGTGAAAATAAAAAATCTCTTTTTTTCCCACAAAAATTATTTTTTAGCCCCCAGTTTTGTATTTTCCCAAGGGTAACAGGAGAAATTGGACCCCAAAAGTTGTTGCCCAATTTGTCCTGAGTACGCTGATACCCCATATGTTGGGGTAAACTCCTGTTTGGGCACACGGGAGAGCTCGGAAGGGAAGGAGCACTGTTTTACTTTTTCAATGCAGAATTGGATGGAATTGAGATCGGTCGCCATGTCACGTTTGGAGATCCCCCTGATGTGCCTAAACAGTGGAAACCCCCCAATTATAACTGAAACCCTAATCCAAACACACCCCTAACCCTAATCCCAACGGTAACCCTAACCACACCTCTAACCCAGACACACCCCTAACCCTAATCCCAACCGTAAATGTAATCCAAACCCTAACCCTAACTTTAGCCCCAACCCGAACCCTAACTTTAGCCCCAACCCTAACTGTAGCCTTAACCCTAGCCCTAACCCTAGCCCTAACCCTAGCCCCAACCCTAACCCTAACCCTAGCCCTAACCCTAGCCCTAGCCCTAACCCTAACCCTAGTCCCAACCCTAGCCCTAACCCTAACCCTAGCCCTAGCCCTAACCCTAGCCCTAGCCCTAACCCTAGCCCTAGCCCTAACCCTAGCCCTAACCCTAGCCCTAACCCTAGCCCTAACCCTAGCCCTAACCCTAACCCTAGCCCTAGCCCTAACCCTAGCCCTAGCCCTAACCCTAGCCCTAACCCTAGCCCTAACCCTAGCCCTAACCCTAGCCCTAACCCTAATGGGAAAATGGAAATAAATACATTTTTTTCATTTACTTTTATAGCGGGTTTTTTAGCGGATTTTTATGATTGGCAGCCGTCACACACTGAAAGACGCTTTTTATTGCAAAAAATATTTTTTGCATTACCACATTTTGAGAGCTATAATTTTTCCATATTTGAGTCCACAGAGTCATGTGAGGTCTTGTTTTTTGCGGGACGAGTTGACGTTTTTATTGGTAACATTTTCGGGCACGTGACATTTTTTTATCGCTTTTTATTCCGATTTTTGTGAGGCAGAATGACCAAAAACCAGCTATTCATGAATTTCTTTTGGGGGAGGCGTTTATACCGTTCCGCGTTTGGTAAAATTGATAAAGCAGTTTTATTCTTCGGTTCAGTACGATTACAGCGACACCTCATTTATATCATTTTTTTATGTTTTGGCGCTTTTATACGATAAAAACTATTTTATAGAAAAAAAATTATTTTTGCATCGCTTTATTCTGAGGACTATAACTTTTTTACTTTTTTGCTGATGTTGCTGTATGGCAGCTCATTTTTTGCGGGACAAGATGACGCTTTCAGCGGTACCATGGTTATTTATATCCGTCTTTTTAATCGCGTGTTATTCCACTTTTTGTTTGGCGGTATGATAATAAAGCTTTGTTTTTTGCCTCGTTTTTTTTTTTTTTTTTCTTACGGTGTTTACTGAAGGGGTTAACTAGTGGGCCAGTTTTATAGGTCGGGTCGTTACGGACGCGGCGATACTAAATATGTGTACTTTTATTGTTTTTTTTTTTATTTAGATAAAGAAATGTATTTATGGGAATAATATTTTTTTTTTCTTCATTATTTAGGATTTTTTTTTATTTTTTTTTTTACACACTTGGAAATTTTTTTTTAAACTTTTTTACTTTGTCCCAGGGGGGGACAATACAGATCGGTGATCTGCCAGTTTGCACAGCACTCTGACAGATCACCGATCTGTCTGAGAGCAGTGCAGCATTACCAAATGCCTGCCCTGAGCAGGCACTTGGTAAGCCACCTCCCTCCCTGCAGGACCCGGATCCGCGGCCATCTTGGATCCGGGACTTACTGCAGGGAGGGAGGTAGGAGACCCCCGGAGCAACGCGATCACATCGCGTTGCTGCGGGGGTCTCAGGGAAGCACGCAGGGAGCCCCCTCCCTGCGCGATGCTTCCCTGCACTGCCGGCACATCGCGATCATCTTTGATCGCGGTGTGCCGGGGGTTAATGTGCCGGGGGCGGTCCGTGACCGCTCCTGGCACATAGTGCCGGATGTCAGCTGCGATAAGCAGCTGACACCCGGCCGCGATCGGCGTCGCTCCCCCCGTGAGCGCGGCCGATCGCGCTGGACGTAATATTCCGTCCTTGGGAATTAAGGCCCACCCCACATGGACGGAATATTACGTTCAATGGCAGAAAGGGGTTAAGGAACAGCTTGCACTCATCAACACACACACGATAACAATTGTATACTAGCGCATGGCCGTACGGCCATGCAAACCTTTTATGGCTGTAGCAAGAACAAGACCTTCCGAGAAGGACCAATGGGAGTCTGCCACAGAAGAAGAACACCTTTAGGACCTTCCTAGAGGACCAATGCGATTAGCTGCAGTATCTAAGCATGTGACCCCTGACCTCCAATGGGAGGTCATCCCGTGGGCATGCTCAGAAAGGGAGAATCTGGACTTAGTCCCAGAAAGACCTGCTCACTGCTGAACATTGCTGGCTACAAGAACAGAGCCTGGAAGGGCAGTAGTAACCAGTCGTCCAGTATTAGCCTGAGCTAGACGCTGGGACCGACGTCTGGAGAAGAATGGGAGACCACAGCGGAGATGGTTTGAGATTCCCCCTGTGCAGAGGCGGGAACTCGACACCTAAAGGTACCTTCACACTGAACAACATTACAATGATAACGATAGCGATCTGTGACATTGCAGCATCCTGGATAGCGATATCGTTGTGTTTGACACGCAGCAGCGATCTGGATCCTGCTGTGACATCGCTGGTCGGAGCTAAAAGGCCAGAACTTTATTTCGCCGCTGGATCACCTGCTGACATTGCTGAATCGGCATGTGTGACGCCGATCCAGCGATATCTTCACTTGTAACCAGGGTAAACATCGGGTTACTAAGTGCAGGGCCGCGCCTAGTAACCCGATGTTTACCCTGGTTACCATTGTAAATATAAAAAAAAAAAACACATACTCACATTCCGGTGCCTGTCACGTCCCCGGCGTCCGCTTCCCTGCACTCCTCCTGCATCCTGTGTCAGCGCCGGTCGGCCGTAAAGCAGAGCACAGCGGTGACGTCACAGCTCTGCTTTACGGCTGGCGCTTACACAGGATGCAGGAGGAGTGCAGGGAAGGGGACGTGACAGGCACCGGAATGTAAGTATGTGTGGGTTTTTTTTACATTTACAATGATAACCAGGGTAAACATCAGGTTACTAAGCGCGGCCCTGCGCTTAGTAACCCGATGTCTACCCTGGTTACCCGGGGACTTCGGCATCGTTGGTCGCTGGAGAGCTGTCTGTGTGACAGCTCTCTAACATTACCCCTCCTCCTAGGGCCCCCCTCCTTGTACCTCGCTATGCTCAAAGGCCGCAATAAGCTGTGGAGCTCGAATGTGTTCAGCAGGCTCCCAGGACCTGTCCTCTGGGCCACAACCCTTCCAATCCACTAAATAGAATTTTTTGCCACGTACCACCTTGCACCCCAAAATAGCATTCACCTCGTAATCGTCCGTAGACGAACCTGATGTCCCGGCAGATGACTCGGAAAACCGGGACATGTATACGGGCTTCAAGAGGGACACATGAAAGGTGTCGGTGATACCCAGGCGTGGAGGAAGGTCCAGACGGTAGACCACAGGATTAACCTGTTCGAGGACCTTGAAGGGACCCAAGTAGCGAGGTGCAAACTTAGTGGACTCAACGCGCAGCCTGATTTTATGGGCGGAGAGCCACACCAAGTCGCCAGGAGCAAAAGTCGGAGCGGGGCGCCGATGTGCATTGGCTGAGGTCCTCATTCTCTCCTTGGAGGTCCGAATGGCATCCTGAGTGCGGTCCCAAATGTCCTGTGCCTCCACAGCCCAGTCTGCCACCCTGGAGTCAGCGGAAAACACAGGCATGGGCACAGGGATACATGGATGCTGGCCGTAATTTAGGAGGAATGGAGTCTGACCGGTGGAGTCGGCTACGGCGTTGTTAAGCGCAAACTCTGCCCACGGTAGCAAGGATGCCCAGTCATCCTGCCTGGCAGAAACAAAATATTGTAAATATGTGACCAGAGTCTGGTTGGCCCTCTCAACCAACCCATTCATCTAGGGATGATATGCCGAGGAGAGATTCAACTCAATACTGAGTAGACGACAAAGCTCTCTCCAGAATCGAGACGCAAACTGGGGACCCCGGTCACTGACAATTTTGTCCGGTATACCGTGTAGGCAAAAGATATGCCTGATGAACAACGCTGCCAGAACCTGTGCAGAAGGTAGCCGTGGAAGAGGCACCAAATGAACCATTTTGGAAAAATGGTCGGTGATCACCCAGATAATGGTGCAGCCACGAAACTTGGGTAAGCCCACCACAAAGTCCATCCCAACCATCTCCCAGGGCCTGTCCACCACCGGCAGGGGGTAAAGCAACCCAGCTGGCTGTTGCCAAGGAGACTTGTTCTTGGCGCAAGAGACACATGCCCGAACATAGTCTGCGACATCAAGAGCCATATGCGGCCACCAGTATGTCCTCGCCAGTAACTCAGATGTCCTTTTGGACCCAAAATGTCCACCCACCCTGGACGAATGAGCCCAAGAGATAACCTCCGGACGCAAACTGGATGGTACAAAAGTCTTGCCCGGAGGCACAGACTCTAGCGAAACCAGGGCCACAGTTCTCAGGTTCTCGGTGGGGACAATAAGCTGAGGCTCCTCTTCCTCCTCCACAGATGATACAACGGAGCGAGAGAGAGCATCGACACGAATGTTCTTCTCCCAGGAAAGAAAATGAAGGGTGAAATGAAACTGGGAGAAGAACAAGGACCATCTGGCCTGGCAAGAATTTAACCGCTGGGCTGTCTGCAGGTACACCAAATTCTTGTGATCTGTGATGACTTGGAAGGGAAAACGAGCTCCCTCCAAGAGATGTCTCCACTCCGAGAAGGCCAACTTCATGGCTAGCAACTCCCTGTCCCCGATGGAATAATTCCTCTCTGCTGGTGAGAAGGTCTTAGAAAAGAAGAAGCAAGGATGCTTCCGACCTTGAGCATCCTTTTGGAAAAGGACTGCTCCAGCGCCAACAGATGAGGCATCCACCTCCATTATAAATGGCTTATCTACATCGGGGCGATGTAGGATGGGAGCGCTAGAAAAATGACACTTAATGGAGAGAAAGGCCTTGGAGACCTCCTCAGACCACAATTTGGGATTTGCTCCCTTCTTGGTGAGGACAACCAAGAGAGCTACCAAAGTTGAGAAGTGTGGAATGAACTGGCGATAGTAATTAATGAACCCCATAAAGCGCTACGCCGCTTTAAGAGAATGGGGTTCCTGCCAGTCCATCACAGCCTGTAGTTTGGCAGGATCCATAGCTAATCCCTGGGCGGAGATGATATAGCCTAGGAAAGGTAGGGACTCCTGCTCGAACACACATTTCTCCAACTTGGCATAGAGGGAGTTTGCCCGTAGGAGGTCGAAAACTTTGCAAACATCTCTCCGGTGGGAGTCAATATCTGGAGAGTAGATGAGAATATCATCCAGATAGACTACGACCGAGGTGGAGAGCATATCCCGGAAGATGTCATTCACAAAGTCTTGGAAAACGGCTGGGGCATTACAGAGCCCGAAGGGCATCACCAGATATTCATAGTGCCCATCCCTGGTGTTAAAAGCCGTCTTCCATTCGTCCCCCTCACGGATGCGACTCAGGTTGTAAGCACCCCGCAGATCTAATTTTGTAAATACCCTTGCTCCCCGAAGCCTATCAAAGAGCTCAGATATCAGGGGCAAAGGATACTTATTCTTAACAGTGATGGCGTTAAGACCCCTGTAATCTACACATGGACGTAGTTCCCCATTCTTCTTCTGCACCACGAAGAACCAAGCCCCTGCAGGTGACACTGACTTCCTAATGAATCCTCTTGCCAAATTTTCCTTGATGTACTGTGACATTGCCTCTGTCTTCGGGAGAGATAACGGATAGACTCGACCCCGGGGAGGCTCAGCACCAGGCAAGAGGTCAATAGGACAGTCATAGGGGCGGTGAGGCGGAAGGGTCTCCGCAGCTCTTTTGGAGAACACGTCTGCATAGGACCAATATTGCTTGGGGAGAGAGGATAGATCTGCGGGTACCTCAGTAGTAGCAACCTGAACACATTCCCTCTGACATCTACTCCCACAAGATTCACCCCATCCCAAAATTCTGCCTGTGGATCACTCAATATGAGGAGAGTGGTACCGTAGCCAAGGCATCCCCAACAGGACCTCGTCAATTCCCTCAGGAATGACAAGCAGAGATAAAATCTCCTGAAGAGATGGCGACATGGACAGAGTGAAAGGGATGGTCTGGTGTGTTATCTGTGAGGGCAGTGTCGACCCATTTACCACTCATACGGTCACTGGTTGAGCTAACATTACCAGGGGAATTGCGTGACGTTGGGCAAAGGCAGATGACATAAAATTGCCCTCCGCCCCAGAATCCACGCAGAGCTCTACTGAGTGGGAAAATGAGCCTATAGTAATTGTCCCCTTATAGGACAATTTGGAGGCAAACGTCGCCGTGTCTAGTGTACCTTCACCAACTACCACTAGACGCTGATGTTTCCTCATCTGGTGGCAAGATGTCCTGACTGCTGGCAAACATGACAAACCTGGAGTGCACGAGCGGTCCGGGAATTAGATCCTGCTCGGGACACTACCATAGGCTCATGGGACTCAGGGGCCTGGACTGGAGATTCCAAAGGTTTGGCGAAGGTGGGAGCCAGCCGAAACCTCTGCCTACACTGGGCTCGCTCTAACCTCCGCTCGTGAAAACGGAGGTCAATACGAGTGGACACTGCTATTAACTCTTCCAGTGTGGCTGGAATCTCCCTAGTGGCCAGAGCATCCTTCACGTGGTCAGCCAGCCCTCTCCAAAATATCGGAATAAGGGCTTTATCTGACCACTCCAGCTCAGATGCTAGTGTGCGAAAGTGGATGGCAAAATGGCTGACCAAGGACGAGCCCTGAGTTAATGCCAACAGTTGGAGCGCCATATCATGGGTGACATGAGGTCCTAAAAAGACCTGTTTCAGAGTGCTCAGAAACAACGGAGCATTCTGCACCACATGATCGCCACGCTCCCACTCCAACGCCCTGTCCGACAGGAGGGACACAATAAATCCCACCTTAGCCCGCTCTGTGGGGAAACGTGTGGCCAGAAGCTTGAGATCAATAGAGCACTGACTCACGAAACCCCTACAAGATTTACTATCACCAGAAAATTTTTCTGGCAGCGGGAGGCGAGATAGAGTCGGAACAGGGGTGGCAGTGGACAAGGTTGCTGCTGCCACGCTAGCAGCCTGAATAGCAACTGCAGTTACATCCACAGCTGAGGTTGTGCGCTCAAGAGCCGCCAACCTACCCTCCAGCTGCTGGATGTACTGCAAAGATTGCTGTTTGTCCGTCATTACTAGCCAGACCCTGGCGCTAGTATAATGTTAGGGCTAGCGGAATGCACCAAATAATTAAATAGATATAATAAGGTGCGTTCGCAGCCCGGGGTCCACCGTGCAGAGATGGAACCTGCTGCTAAGTAATGACGGACTATATGGCGGTACAATGAGGATACACACATGGGTTAACTTCACCCTGAATGAAGAAAGTGATCCCTGTTAAGTCACAGGGTCGCGGTACCGCACAGAGAGCGCAAGCAAGGAACCACAGAACTCTATCCCAGGACACAAGATTAGAGTTAGTGTAGACCTCTTGCAATCGACACCACAATTGGGGTATCAGAGGAAACTAATATGCACAGAAGTGCATGCTGTGCCACACTAGCGGACGCCACTAACCACACAGACTTGGGTAAAGTAAGCGCTCTAATAGCGCACGGCGCTGCACTAGCGGTCACAGCAGTTAGACATTGTTTTGTGTGTTAAAACTGAGAGTTCAGCCGGGCGCTAGATTGCAGCCATACACCTTATGCGAACAGTCATACACAAGGGATGAGTTTTTTAAGGAACGACTTGCACTCATCAACACACACACAATAACAATTGTATACTAGCGCATGGCCGTGCGGCCATGCAAACCTTTTATGGATGCAGCAAGAACAAGACCTTCCGAGAAGGACCAATGGGAGTCTGCCACAGAAGAAGAACACCTTTAGGACCTTCCTAGAGGACCAATGGGATTAGCTGCAGTATCTAAGCATGTGACCCCCGACCTCCAATGGTAGGTCATCCCGTGGGCATGCTCAGAAAGGGAGAATCTGGACTTAGTCCCAGAAAGACCTGCTCGCTGCTGAACATTGCTGGCTACAAGAACAGAGCCTGGAAGGGCAGTAGTAACCAGTCGTCCAGTATTAGCCTGAGCTAGAAGCTGGGACCGACGTCTCCGCTGAGCAGACTACACTGCAGCTGGAGAAGAATGGGAGACCGCAGCGGAGATGGTTTGAGATGCCCCCTGTGCAGAGGCGGGAACTCAACACCTAATGCTGGGTTCCATAGTTAGGCCCAGTCCTGCTTGGCCCTTATTCACATTGAAGTCATTTTTAATACTAGAGGTTAGGACTGACCCGACTGGGTACACCAAAAACAGTAAGTTATGTATATGCATTATTGTAGGGTATATGTCCATTTTTATTGTACCTTAGGTTTTGTTTGTTTAATGGCCAGTGTGAACATGCTCCTACATTGTGCATGTATACCAATTTATACTCCAGTTCATTTCTTGCAGTTTTGCTGTCGGTTTGATATCAATTGCATAATTTGATATTAGTAATGCTATGAGAAGGATGTTCCTACATGCTGTATTGTTGACCTGTGGTGCCCTGCTTAGCTGTGGACATAATACTGCTCTACAGAATATCATATATGATAAAAAGAAATAGCAAAACTAATGCACTGACTCACACAAGTTATTAAAAGTCTACTGTCTAATCCTAGAAGAGGTCACCTCAGTCACTTATTTAAGGCATGTTTTCTGTTTTTAGACAATCCCGAGATCCCCATGTACATATCTGATTGCAAGAGGTCGGTCTCTTGGGAACACACTCAATTACGATTACTGACCTGTTGAATTTGTGTCATTGTTTTTCATGAGTCCCCTTGTTGGAGTACAATATAGATTTGTAAGAAGAACGTGTGGCTCTTAGTTTCAACAGAAGTAGATGCTCAGAGGAGGATCATTAAGGTTATGGTCTTTGCCTTCTTAAGGTCTTTCCCCTGATCTTTCCTTTTACAGGTTCTTTAAACAGTGGTAGAGGTGACACTGAGGATGAAAGAAGCAAAAATACACATATGATATGTTTTCACAGACAACTTTTGAGAAATACGATGTTGCATCAAGCAACAAGAATACATTTTTCAGAGGGTTTACCATCACATTTACGCACAAAAAATGTTTGTTAAAAAATGCTGACTTACAGTAGTAGAGAGCAGTATCTATTTGTACTGTTATTATGTATTGTAGAAATATTTTCAAGAAAAGCTGGTTTTTATCTGATAAGTGTTCCTGTCTAGTAATATGTAATTGAAATTGATTCTTTGTGTTAAAAATAGGTGTTGTCAAATGGGCTGAATTGTTGCTTTGCTCACTGCGTGTAACTAGGTGTGTTCATCAAAGGACTAAGAATGAATGGTCTAGAGACTGTGATCAATGTCATATAGAAAACTTTTCTATACTATTAATAACCACTCTCTATCTTAACTTCTTATCCTATTTATTAACAGTTGATATTTATACACAAAGATATATTGTTTAGCACGGGAATAATTGTATTAAATGCATTATTGCAAAATAAACATAGATATACTGGGCCCTATAGTAAGGTATTACTGTCTGATGACCAATTACATGCTAACATCATGGTTTTCAAACCATGAATGGGCAATCACTGTATGTACCAGGAGCTACCTGAAAACTGCTAGAAGAAAATATTAAATTAATTTCAAGTTAACTTTATTTACCAGTTCAGGACCGAGACATTTACCCTCATTCCAGACCAGGCACATTTTTTTCCCTGTACAACAAGCATGGGGCGTGGCCCAAGGTTCATATTATATTTATATTCTTTTTATATTTTTTTTGCCGATGGGAAAATAATCGTGCTTTACAGTAGGAATGGTGTTCCTTTCATCATAGGCCTTGTTGACCTCTCTCCAAATGTAACGTTTATGGTTGTGGCCAAAAAATTCAATTTTGGTCTCATCATTCCAAATTACCTTGTTCCAGAAATGTTGAGACTTGTCTCTGTGCTGTTTTGTGTATTGTAAGCGAGATACTATGTGGCATTTGCGCAGTAATGGCTTTCTTCTGGCGACTCGACCATGCAGCCCATTTTTCTTCAAGTGCCTCCTTATTGTGCATCTTGAAACAGTCGAGTTCCCGCCGCTGCACAGGGGGAATCTCAAACCATCTCCGCTGCAGTCTCCCATTCTCCTCCAGCCGCAGTGGAGCCTGCTCAGCAGAGATGTCGGTCCCAGCATCTGGCTCAAGCTGATACTGTACGGCTGGTTACTGCTGTCCTTCCAGGCTCAGCCATCGTAACCAGTACTCATCAGCGGCAAGCAGGCGCTCCTGGGACTAAGTCCTGCTTTTCTTCTTCTGAGCATGCCCAAGGGACGACCTCTCATTGGAGGTTGGGGGTCACATGCTCATGTCCTGTAGCAGCGCCTATTGGACCACTAGGAAGGTCCTGGAGAACTTCTGCTATAAAAGTTCGCATGGCCATGCGCTAGTATAAACTTGCTAATGTGTGTGTGGATGAATGCCTGTCGATGGATGAAAGCTCCGAATCATTCCCATCCCTAGTGTTGTTGACTGTTCGCGAATGGTGGAAGCTACCTATTGCCTGACAGTACTATCTCGCACATCTAGCACACAATACTGTGTCTGTTAGCAGTGACCGCCAGTGTGGCGCTGTGCACTAAAAGAGTGCTTTCCTGGCCCAAGTTTGGGTGGTTAGTGGCATCCGCCAGAGTGGCGCTGCACTCACTCTTGTGCAGTAAATTCTTAGTTATGTCCTGTCAACCGGTCAGTGTAGGGTGGGAATTCCCACTTGGACTCTGCATCTGACTCAGGGCGTCCTCAGGCGCGGGCTCAAAAGCCACCAAGGGTCAAAGAGAGTCCAATCACCAGTCTAGTGGGGATAATTCATAGGGATCCCACCAGCATCTTTCAGCTGCACCCTATGACTGCTAACAGGGTGTAGCGTTTATTTGGCGACTCTGTGAAGCAACAGAGTTCGCTTCCATTCACACTGGGTGAGGTCTATCCCACGTGTGAGCTAGTGTCCCTCCGCCATTACTCAGCAGCAGGTTCCATCTCTGCATGGTGGACCCTGGGCTGCGAATGCACCTTATACCATCCTTATATTTATTTGATGCGTTCTGCCAGCCCTAACATTATACTAGCTCCAGGGTCTGGCTAGTGATGGTGGACGAACAGCGACTGCAGCTGTACATCCAGCAGCTGGAGGGCAGATTGGCGGCCCTCGAGCGCACAACCTCAGCTGTGGATGTTACCGCAGTTGCTGTTCAGGCTGCTAGCGTGGCTGCAGCTAGGTTGTCCACTGCCACTCTTGCTCTGACATCCCGTCTCCCATTGCCAGACAAGTTTGCTGGTGACAGTAAGCTGTGTAGGGGATTCGTGAGCCAGTGTGCTATACATCTTGAGCTCCTAGCTGCACGTTTTCCCACAGAGCGGGCTAAGGTGGGATTTATTATATCCCTCCTGTCAGACAGGGTGTTGGAGGGGGCTACGCCGCTGTGGGAGTGCGACGATCTTGTGGTGCAGAGTGCTTCGTTGTTCTTGAGCATTCTGAAACAGGTCTTTTTGGGACCTTGTGTCACCCATGATACGGCGCTCCAACTGCTGGCAATGACACAGGGTTCGTCCATGGTCAGCCATTTTTCTGTCCACCTCCGGACTTTGGCATCTGAGCTGGAGTGGCCGGATAAAGTCCTCATCCCTGTATTCTGGAGGGGACTAGCTGACCATGTGAAGGATGTCTTGGCCACTAGGTAGATTCCTGCCATACTGGAGGAGCTAATTGCAATATCTACCCGCATCGACCTTCGTTGTAACAAGTGAAGGTTGGAGCGAGCCCAGTGTAGGCAGAGGTTTCGGCTGGCTCCCACCTTCACCAAACCTCTAGAATCTCCAGTCCAGGTGTCTGAGCCGCATGGCCAATCACCAGTCTAGTGGGGGTGATTCATAGGGATCCCACCAGCATCTTTCAGCTGCACCCTGTGACTGCTAACAGGGCGCAGCGTTTATTTGGCGACTCTGTGAAGCAACAGAGTTCGCTTCCATTCACACTGGGTGAGGTCTAACCCACATGTGAGCAAGCATCCCTCCGCCATTACTCAGCAGCAGGTTCCATCTCTGCATGGTGGACCCCGGGCTGTGAACGCACCTTATACCATTCTTATAATTATTTGGTGCGTTCCGCCAGCCCTAACACAGCCACATCGCTAGTTTTCAGAGAGTCCTGTATTTCAGCTGATGTTATTTGTGGGTTTTTCTTTGCAGCCCGAACAATTTTCCTGGCAGTTGTGGATGACAGTTTTGTTTGTCTACCTGACCATGGTTTTGCTTTAACAGAGCCCCTGATTTTCCATTTGTTAATCACAGTTTGAATGCTGCTGATTGACATTATCAATTCCTTGGATATCTTTTTGTATCTTTTTCCTGTTTTATACAGTTCAGCTACCTTTTCCCATAGATCCGTTGACAATTCTTTTGCTTTCCCCATGACTCACAATCCAGAAACATCAGTGGCTGGATCAAAGATGCAGGAGTCTGTCTGGATCCCAGAAACTCACTCAGCTTTTACGCACACACACTGATTACAAGCAAACTGGTCACAGGATGTTACCTTTAGTAGCCATTCAAATCCATTTGTGTCAACCTCTGTGCATGTTATCAGGCCAAAATCACCAGGGTATGTGAAATTTTGATCATAGTCATTTGGATGTTTTGGGTTGTCATTATAATTTAAAAAGAGAAAACACAGTAGTTTGACAATAAATGGCTTCATCCAATCACTAACCTTGAGTGGAGAAAAAGTTTTTTCATATTTTCTGAAAAACGGCCAAGAAAGCAAAAATTCTGTCGGGGGATGTAAACTTTTGAGCACAACTGTATGTTTCACTACGCCTAATGGCGTCAGTGATATAAAACCCAGAGTTTTTCCTCCAGCACATTAAGTGTTGCATAAGTTGCATAATGTTCTGGCTTTTATGTGGCCATCCATAGATGGGAGGATGTCCTCCTTATCTCCACTTTCCAAGCCATAGTCATGTGATCAGTCACATGGGGAATGAGTCATATGGTCTGGGACTTAAGTAGATGGGCTCAAGAGGCAGTAGTGCTGAGTGTCTGGAGAGGAGGACTCCAGGAAAGTGTTGTACCCGTGTTGTTTGTTAAAGGACATTCCTAACTGTGAGTGGGCTGATCCACGCTAGGAAACAGAGTGTGTTTTGTTTTGCTTGTTTTGCCCCATGGGCTGTGCTTATTTTTCCAGCTTGGTTTATGCTGTCTTTAATATAACAAGCATATTCTTAAAGAGACAGTGTTCCATTTCTACCTCTGTGTCCAACCGAGTGAGTGAGTATATATATATACTGCTCAAAAAATAAATAAATAAAGGGAACACTAAAATCCCACATCCTAGATATCACTGAATAAAATATTCCAGTTGTAAATCTTTATTCATTTCATAGTGGAATGTGTTGTGAACAATAAAATCTAAAAATTATCAACGAAAATCACAATTAATATCCCACGGAGGTCTGGAGTTGGAATGATGCTCAAAATCAAAGTGGAAAATGAAGTTACAGGCTGATCCAAGTTGTTATTATTATTATTATAATACATTTTATATAGCTCCATTTATTCCATGGCGCTTTACATGTGAAAAGGGGGCAAATATAGACAAATACAATAAACATGAGCAAAAAACAAGGCAATAACAGGTACAGAAAGAGACAGGACCCTGCCCGCGAGGGGTCACAGCCTGCAGGGGATGGGTGAGGATACCCTAGGAGAGGGTAGAGATGGTTGTGCGGTGGTTCAATAGGTTGAAGATCACTGCAGGCTGTAGGCTTTTCGGAAGAGGTGAGTCTTCAGGTTCTTTATGAAGGTTTCTATGGTAGGCGAGAATCTGATGTGTTGGGTGAGAGAGTTCCAGAGTATGGGGGAAGCACGGGAGAAGTCTTGGATGCGGTTGTGGGAAGAAGAGATGAGAGGGGAGTAGAGAAGAAAATCTTGAGAGGATCGAAGATTGCATGTAGGTAAGTACCGGGAGACAATATCACAGATATATGGAGGAGACAGGTTGTGGATGGCTTTCCATGTCATAGTAAGGATTTTGAACTGGAGTCTCTGGACGATTGGAAGCCAGCGAAGGGCTTGGCATAGGGGAGAGGCTGGGGAATAGCGGGGAGACAGTTAGATTAGGCGGGCAGCATAGTGTGGGATGGATTGGATTGGTTCCAGAGTGCTAGAGGGGAGGCCAGAGAGTAGGAGGTTGCAGTTGTCGAAGCGGGAGATAAGGGCGTGCACTAGTGTTTTTGTGGTTTCGTGGTCAGGGAATGTACGGATCCGGGAAATATTTTTGAGTTTGAGATGGCAGGAGGAGGCAAAGGCTTGGATATGTGGCTTGAAAGAGTGGGCAGAGTCGAGGATCACCCCGAGGCACAGAGCATGTAGGACTGGGGGAAGTGAGCAGCCATTGACATTGATGGATAGGTCTGGTGGAGGGGTAGAGTGAGATGAGGGAAAGATGATGAATTCTGTTTTGTCCAAGTTCAGTTTTAGAAAGCGAGCAGAAAACAAGGCCAAGATAGCAGACAGACAGTGTGGGATTTTGGTGAGTAAGGAGGTGAGGTCAGGTCCGGATAGGTAAATCTGCATGTCATCAGTTTACAGATGATACTGCATACCATGGGATTCTATGAGCTGTCCCAGTCCGAAGGTGTAGATTGAAAAGAGTAGTGGTTCTAGAACAGAGCCTTGAGGAACACCGACAGACAAGGGGCGAAGCGAGAAGGTGGTGTGGGAGAGGGAAACACTGAATGTTCAGTTTGTTAGATATGACAAGATCCAGGATAGGGCCAAGTCTGTGATGCCAAGAGATGAGAGGATCTGTAGCAGAAGGGAGTGGTCGCTTGCTCAGTTCAGTGGAATTGCCTCAAGACAAGGAAATGATGCTCAGTAGCGTGTGTGGCCTCCCTACAATGCCTGGGCATGCTCCTGATGAGGCGGCGGATGGTCTCCTAAGGGATCTCCTCCCAGACCTGGACTAAAGCAGGGTTCTGGCAATGCTCCCCCTGTTCCTCCTTGCACAAAAGGCTGAGGTAGCAGTCCTGTTCTTTTGTTCTCCCATCCACTACTACATAAGCGGCTCCTGGGTTTAACACCTGTGAAATCAGCTATCTCACTCTATCTATGAACTCTTGTCTATAATTGTTGTCTTTATATGTAACTTTAAATAAATTATGATGCTGATTTTATTTGGGACTTTTTGTGCTCTTTCTTTTGTGTGGAATGCTATCTGAGAGTGTCTTGTACTACTGTAGCGCTCCTACCACATGGTTTTAGGGAATTTTTGAATTATGAAATGGTTTTCCTTTTGAGGTTTTTGTTTCTGGTAGCGGTCCTGCTGCTGGGTTGTTGCCCTCCTACAGCCCCCTCCATGTCTCCTGGTGTACTGGCCTGTCTCCTGGTAGTGCCTCCAGCCTCTGGACACTACACTAACAAACAGCAAGCCTTCTGGCCACAGCTCGCATTGATGTGCCATCCTGGATGAGCTGCACTACATGAGCCATTTGTGTGGGTTGTAGAGTTCGTCTCATGCTACCACGAGTGTGAAAGCACAACCAACATTCAAAAGTGATCAAAACATCAGCCAGAAAGCATTGGTACTGAGATGTGGTCTGTTCCCCACCTGCAGAACCACTCCTTTATTGAGTGTGTTTTGATAATTGTCAATAATTTCCATCTGTTGTCTATTCCATTTGCACAACAGCATGTGAAATTGATTGTCAAACAGTGTTGCTTCCTAAGTGGACAGTTTGATTTCACAGAAGTTTGATTTACTTGGAGTTCTATTCTGTTGCTTAAGTGTTCCCTTTATTTTTTTGAGCAGTGTGTGTATATATATATATATGTATATATATATATATATAAAATAATAATAATAATCTTTATTTTTATATGTATAGCGCTAACATATTCCGTAGCGCTTTACAGTTTTGCACACATTATCATCGCTGTCCCGGATGGGGCTCACAATCTAAATTCCCTATCAGTATGTCTTTGGAATGTGGGAGGAAACCGGAGTACCCGGAGGAATCCCATGGAAACATGGGGAGAACATACAAACTCCTTGCAGATGTTGTCCAAGGATATCTATATATATAATTGCCTAAGGGTTTTTCCGTCTGTCTGTCTGTCTGTCCTGGAAATCCCGCGTCTCTGATTGGTCGAGGCCGCCAGGCCTCGACCAATCAGCAACGGGCACAGCAACGATGATGTCATAAAGGACGTAGACATCTCGCGACTCTGATTGGTCGAGGCCGCCAGGCAATGGGCACAGCGACGATGATGTCATAAAGGAGGTAGAAATCCCACGTTTCTGATTCAGCGACGGTCACAGTATCGACGTAGATGTCATAATAGTTGCCATGGCGACGATGATGTCATAAAGGTTGCCTCGACCAATCAGCGACGGGCACAGTCTGCCGCGAATTCTGGAATCATCATTGTCCATATACTACGGGGACATGCATATTCTAGAATACCCGATGCGTTAGAATCGGGCCACAATCTAGTATATATATATATATATATGTATATATAAAATTCTGTGTGTATAAAATATTAAACCAATAAATACGTGCAGTGATGAGGCCTTCCAGCTATCTTGGCTGTGTGGATTCACTTGCCTGTGTTGCCTCACACAGGTGGAGCTCTGCAGAGCCTTCTGCTCTGTACTCCTCCAAACACCAGACTGACACTGACCCTGACACAACCAACCCTCTGCTTCAGGGGTTTTTACAAGCAACCTTTGGCCTTCTGCCACATGGAAAACCCAGCCAGAAATGAAATGGACTGCACCACTATCATCCTGTAGTCTGTTTCAAAACACAAACTCCCAGAGCAGGTTTTCTTAAATCTGCCTTGGATAAATAGGTTGCCCAAGACTAACACTTTTTACTCTGCATTGCAATCACAGCTATGCCTGTGACTGCCATGCACTCCCATGGCCTCAATACGCCTCCTCGTGCATCTTGGGGGGAACACACAGCGACCCCTACATGTAACACCAGTCACTGCCTCACAGTGCTCAGCATAGAGCGCTGGATAAATATGATCCAAACTGTTATGCAAAATGTTCCCAATAAGCTTCAACTTAATTCACGAAAAAACAAGTCCCCACTCTGGATGGATGGAATTTAGGGGGATTCCATGTTACTGGTAGCATAAAAGCTCTAGAAAAGTATTGTGACTCAGACCCTCCCAAAAATTTTAAATCCTGCAAATTCTGCATTCCCAAATCCAAAATTTCCCTTCCCTTGTGAGCCCCAGTGTGTCTAAACTACAGTTAGAGTACACATGTTTGGCATTTCTGTAGCAATGAGAACCCACTTAATTTATGGGGTACTTCAATGTATGGGCACTACAATGTACTGGGCACTACAATGGCAGATTTGCGCTTTTCAGTAAACAACATCCATTGCTGCTTGTTTTTGGAAAACACCCATGGAGTCACTACACTTGTAGATAAATTCCCAGAAAGTTGCAATTTCCAAAATGGGGTCACTTCTGGCACTAAGGACTCAGTATATGGAGTCCACAAATTATTCTACAAAAGTTTGTTCTCAAATAGCGCTACTTCCCTCCCAAGTCTTGGCATGTGGCTAAGGCTGGGTTCACATTGCGTTCCCCCAGTCCGTTGGACAGACTACGTTACACCGTGGCATAACACGGTGTAACGTAGTCCGCTAGCACCGCCATTGACTCCAATGTCAGGCACATCGCTAGCGCATGCCCACAATGGGCATGCGCTAGCGATGTGCCGTCATTGAGTGACGGACCCCGAGACGCGGGCTGCAGCGTTTCCGGGTCCGTCACTGCTAGCGCAGATAGAGCTAGCAGATGCTCCATCTGCGCTAGCGATGTGCCAAAGTCAGCACTTACAGCGTTACAGCAGCCC
Organism: Ranitomeya imitator; assembly: GCF_032444005.1. Taxonomy (NCBI): domain Eukaryota; kingdom Metazoa; phylum Chordata; class Amphibia; order Anura; family Dendrobatidae; genus Ranitomeya; species Ranitomeya imitator. The sequence continues at coordinate 493,708,918 of NC_091286.1, read as the reverse complement.
GTTTAACGTATGTGTTGAACGGGCTGCTGTAACGCAGTGCGAACCTAGCCTTAGTGGTACTGTACAGCCACATATGGGAATTGCCACTTTCAGCTCAAATTGTGACAAATTTTGGTTAAAACAATTTTTTTGTGGTAAAAATGTTATTTTTTTTTATTTACCTCCTAATGGTATAAAATTCTATGACACACCTAGTGTCAATATGATCACAGCACCCCTAGATGAATTAATTGAGAGGTGTGGTTAGTAAAATTGTGTCACTTATGGGGGAATTCTGCTGCTCTGGGTCCTCATATGCTCTCTCAATGTGGCATAGCACCCGCAAACAATAGCAGAAAAATCTGCAGTCCAATATGGCACTTCTTTTCTTCTGAGTTTTGCACTGTGCCTCAAAAGTGGTTTTCAACCACTTATGTGGTATAGACTAACTCATGAAAAGTTGCGTAAAAAATTGAAAGGTTCATTTTCTCCTAATCCGCCTTTTGAAAATTACAAACTTGCGGCCAAAGCAACATTTTAGTGGAAAAAATGGTTATACATTCATTTAATCAGCAAAAAGTTATACAATTATGTGAATTGCCTGTGGGTTAAAAATACTCCCTACTTCCTTAGATGAATTACTTTAGAGGTGTAGTTTCCAAAATAGGGGGATGTGGGGGATTCGGCTGTTTTGGCATGTCAGGGGCTCTTCAAATGTGACATCATGGTGTCCACAACCTACTCCAGCCAAAATGGTGTCCCTTCCTTTCTGAGCCATGCTGTGCTCTAAAACCGTAGTTTTCTACCACATATGGGGTATTGGAATACTCAGGAGAAATTGCACAACAAATTTGTGTAGGAAAATTGTGATTTTTTTATTTTTACGGCTCAATGTTAGAAAATTCTGTGAAGTACCTGCGAGTCCAAGGTGCTCACCACACATTTAGATAAATTTATTGAGGGGTGTAGTTTCCAAAAAAGGGATGGAGATTTTCCACTGTTTAGGCACACCAGGGGCTCTGCAAATGTGAGACGGCGTCAGCTATCTATTCCAGCCAATTTTGCATTCCAAAAGCCAAATGGTGCTCCTTCCCTTCTGAGCCCTGCCAACCGCACAAAAAGTAGTTTTCCACCACTTATAGGGTATCATCGTACTCTATGGTCAATTTTATTCTTTTACTCTTAGGAAAATGCAAAATTTGGGGCTAAAGTAACATTTTTGTGGGAAAAAGTAAAATTTTCATTCGGTGAAGCACCTGAAGGGTAGGACATTATTGCAAGAGAGCTTGGCTGAGTAGATTACACAAGAAGGAAAACACACAGCAAGTCAGCAGGATCTAGGAGCAACATGGCAGATGTGACAACCTACATGGTGAGCTGCAGCATGTGCTACATGTTCACAGATCGACCAGAAGAAGAATCCAATTTCACCTGTCAGAAGTGTAGACTAGTGGCCCTTTTAGAAGAAAAGGTGCGGGGTCTGGAAGAAAGAATAGCAACTTTGAAACTCATCAAAGAGAATGAAGACTTTCTAGACAGAACAGAAGCATCTCTACTGGTCACAGAAGGTGCAAAAAGTGTCAGAGAACCTCCAAAAGCAGATGAGTGGAAGCATGTGACCAAAAGAAGCAAGAAGACCATGGAGAAATCACCAACCACACAACTGAAGAACCGATATCAAATCTTTGTAGAGGATGAAGATGGCACACCTAAGAATGAAGCAATACCAGCAAGCAAAAAAGAAAAGGGCACACAGCAACAAGTGACAGCAAAAAGTACAGCCAAGAAGCAACGAAGAGTGGTGGTGGTGGGAGACTCACTACTGAGAGGCACCGAAGCAGCCATCTGCAGACCGGACATAACTGCAAGAGAAGTATGCTGCCTTCCAGGTGCGATGATCAAGGATGTGACCGATAGGATACCAAAGCTCTTCAGCTCCAAGGACGTCCACCCATTTCTTCTGATACATGTTGGCACCAATGACACGGCAAGGAAGGACCTACCGACAATCTGCAAGGACTTTGAAGAGTTGGGGAAGAAAGTAAAGGAACTGGATGCACAGGTAGTTTTTTCTTCTATCCTTCCAGTAGACGGGCATGGCACCAGGAGATGGAACAGGATCCTTGATGCAAACAACTGGCTAAGACGATGGTGCAGACAACAAGGATTTGGATTCCTGGACCACGGTGTGAATTACTGGTATGATGGACTCCTCGCCAGAGACGGACTACACCTCAACAAACCTGGGAAACACACATTCGCCAGAAGACTCGCTACACTCATCAGGAGGGCGTTAAACTAGAAGAAGAGGGGACGGGAAGAAAAACATTAGACTCGAACAAAGACGACCCAGGAAAACATACTCAGAAGGGAGGTAAGAACATTTCTAAAACAATCCACAGTGAGGAGATTGGAACAAAACAAAATCCTCTAAACTGCATGCTCGCAAACGCCAGAAGCCTGACAAACAAGATGGAAGAACTAGAAGCAGAAATATCTACAGGTAACTTTGACATAGTGGGAATAACCGAGACATGGTTAGATGAAAGCTATGACTGGGCAGTTAACTTACAGGGTTACAGTCTGTTTAGAAAGGATCGTAAAAATCGGAGAGGAGGAGGGGTTTGTCTCTATGTAAAGTCTTGTCTAAAGTCCACTTTAAGGGAGGATATTAGCGAAGGGAATGAGGATGTCGAGTCCATATGGGTTGAAATTCATGGAGGGAAAAATGGTAACAAAATTCTCATTGGGGTCTGTTACAAACCCCCAAATATAACAGAAAGCATGGAAAGTCTACTTCTAAAGCAGATAGATGAAGCTGCAACCCATAATGAGGTCCTGGTTATGGGGGACTTTAACTACCCGGATATTAACTGGGAAACAGAAACCTGTGAAACCCATAAAGGCAACAGGTTTCTGCTAATAACCAAGAAAAATTATCTTTCACAATTGGTGCAGAATCCAACCAGAGGAGCAGCACTTTTAGACCTAATACTATCTAATAGACCTGACAGAATAACAAATCTGCAGGTGGTTGGGCATTTAGGAAATAGCGACCACAATATTGTGCAGTTTCACCTGTCTTTCACTAGGGGGACTTGTCAGGGAGTCACAAAAACATTGAACTTTAGGAAGGCAAAGTTTGAACAGCTTAGAGATGCCCTTAATCTGGTAGACTGGGACAATATCCTCAGAAATGAGAATACAGATAATAAATGGGAAATGTTTAAGAACATCCTAAATAGGCAGTGTAAGCGGTTTATACCTTGTGGGAATAAAAGGACTAGAAATAGGAAAAACCCAATGTGGCTAAACAAAGAAGTAAGACAGGCAATTAACAGTAAAAAGAAAGCATTTGCACTACTAAAGCAGGATGGCACCATTGAAGCTCTAAAAAACTATAGGGAGAAAAATACTTTATCTAAAAAACTAATTAAAGCTGCCAAAAAGGAAACAGAGAAGCACATTGCTAAGGAGAGTAAAACTAATCCCAAACTGTTCTTCAACTATATCAATAGTAAAAGAATAAAAACTGAAAATGTAGGCCCCTTAAAAAATAGTGAGGAAAGAATGGTTGTAGATGACGAGGAAAAAGCTAACATATTAAACACCTTCTTCTCCACGGTATTCACGGTGGAAAATGAAATGCTAGGTGAAATCCCAAGAAACAATGAAAACCCTATATTAAGGGTCACCAATCTAACCCAAGAAGAGGTGCGAAACCGGCTAAATAAGATTAAAATAGATAAATCTCCGGGTCCGGATGGCATACACCCATGAGTACTAAGAGAACTAAGTAATGTAATAGATAAACCATTATTTCTTATTTTTAGTGACTCTATAGTGACAGGGTCTGTTCCGCAGGACTGGCGCATAGCAAATGTGGTGCCAATATTTAAAAAGGGCTCTAAAAGTGAACCTGGAAATTATAGGCCAGTAAGTCTAACCTCTATTGTTGGTAAAATATTTGAAGGGTTTCTGAGGGATGTTATTCTGGATTATCTCAATGAGAATAACTGTTTAACTCCATATCAGCATGGGTTTATGAGAAATCGCTCCTGTCAAACCAATCTAATCAGTTTTTATGAAGAGGTAAGCTATAGACTGGACCACGGTGAGTCATTGGACGTGGTATATCTCGATTTTTCCAAAGCGTTTGATACCGTGCCGCACAAGAGGTTGGTACACAAAATGAGAATGCTTGGTCTGGGGGAAAATGTGTGTAAATGGGTTAGTAACTGGCTTAGTGATAGAAAGCAGAGGGTGGTTATAAATGGTATAGTCTCTAACTGGGTCGCTGTGACCAGTGGGGTACCGCAGGGGTCAGTATTGGGACCTGTTCTCTTCAACATATTCATTAATGATCTGGTAGAAGGTTTACACAGTAAAATATCGATATTTGCAGATGATACAAAACTATGTAAAGCAGTTAATACAAGAGAAGATAGTATTCTGCTACAGATGGATCTGGATAAGTTGGAAACTTGGGCTGAAAGGTGGCAGATGAGGTTTAACAATGATAAATGTAAGGTTATACACATGGGAAGAGGGAATCAATATCACCATTACACACTGAACGGGAAACCACTGGGTAAATCTGACAGGGAGAAGGACTTGAGGATCCTAGTTAATGATAAACTTACCTGGAGCAGCCAGTGCCAGGCAGCAGCTGCCAAGGCAAACAGGATCATGGGGTGCATTAAAAGAGGTCTGGATACACATGATGAGAGCATTATACTGCCTCTGTACAAATCCCTAGTTAGACCGCACATGGAGTACTGTGTCCAGTATTGGGCACCGGTGCTCAGGAAGGATATAATGGAACTAGAGAGAGTACAAAGGAGGGCAACAAAATTAATAAAGGGGATGGGAGAACTACAATACCCAGATAGATTAGCGAAATTAGGATTATTTAGTCTAGAAAAAAGACGACTGAGGGGCGATCTAATAACCATGTATAAGTATATAAGGGGACAATACAAATATCTCGCTGAGGATCTGTTTATACCAAGGAAGGTGACGGGCACAAGGGGGCATTCTTTGCGTCTGGAGGAGAGAAGGTTTTTCCACCAACATAGAAGAGGATTCTTTACTGTTAGGGCAGTGAGAATCTGGAATTGCTTGCCTGAGGAGGTGGTGATGGCGAACTCAGTCGAGGGGTTCAAGAGAGGCCTGGATGTCTTCCTGGAGCAGAACAATATTGTATCATACAATTATTAGGTTCTGTAGAAGGACGTAGATCTGGGGATTTATTATGATGGAATATATGCTGAACTGGATGGACAAATGTCTTTTTTCGGCCTTACTAACTATGTTACTATGTTACTATGTAAGGGTTAATAATCTTCTTGTGGTTTTGAGTACTTTAAGGAGTTCCATTTTTAAATTTTTGTCACTTTTGGCTGTTATGTCATTTTTAGGCCCCTCAAAGTCACTTCAAATGTGATGTGATCCTTAAAAAAAATTGATTTTGTAAATTTTGTTGGAAAAATTAGAAATTGCTGATAAATTTTAACCTTTTTAACAAAAAAAAAGTTTCAAAAAGATGTAAAGAAGACATTTGGTAAATTATATTTATTAGCTATTTTGTATGATAGAGCTATCCGGTTTAAGGCGTAAAAATTAAAAGTTTGAAAATTGCTAAATTTTCAAAATTTTCATGAAAATTCTGATATTTTCTCAAATAAGCGCAAAAAATGTTGACCTAAATTTTTCACTAACATGAAGTACAATATGTCATGAAAAAACAGTCTCAGAATCGCTGGGAATGGAAATGTTGAAGAGTTATTACTAGTGTTGAGCGATACCGTCCGATACTTGAAAGTATCGGTATTGGATAGTATCGGCCGATACCCGAAAAGTATCGGATATCGCCGATACCGATATCCGATACCAATACAAGTCAATGGGACACCAAGTATCGGAAGGTATCCTGATGGATCCCAGGGTCTGAAGGAGAGGAAACTCTCCTTCAGGCCCTGAGATCCATAGTGAGGTGTAAAATAAAGAATTAAAATAAAAAATATTGTTATATTCACCTCTCCGGCGGCCCCTGGAACATCACCGCGAGGAACTGGCGTCCGGCAGGCTTCTTTGTTCAAAATGAGCGCCTTTAGGACCTGCGGAATGACGTCGCGGCTTCTGATTGGTCGCGTGCCGCCCATGTGACCGCCACGCGACCAATCAGAAGCCGCGACGTCATTCCACAGGTCCTAAAAGCGCTCATTCTAGGAATTTATCTGAGGAATGACGTCGCGGCTTCTGATTGGTCGCGTGGCGGTCACATGGGCGGCACGCGACCAATCAGAAGCCGCGACGTCATTCCGCAGGTCCTAAAGGCGCTCATTTTGAACAAAGAAGCCTGCTGGACGCCGGTGACTCGCGGTGATGTTCCAGGGGCCGCAGGAGAGGTGAATATAACAAAATTTTTTTTTTTAATTCTTTATTTTACACCTCCGATACCGATACCCGATACCACAAAAATATTGGATCTCGGTATCGGAATTCCGATACCGCAAGTATCGGCCGATACCCGATACTTGCGGTATCAGAATGCTCAACACTAGTTATTACCACATTTAGAGACACTGATCAGAATTGAAACAATTATCATGGTCAGGAAGGTGAAAACAGGCTGGGGGCGAAGCTTTCACTGCGTGAAATTCTCTTCAACGTTTGTCAAAACCTCGACTCAATGAACTTTGCTACAGATTCTTTTGCTCTTACGGAAATAAAATTCATATAATAGTAAACATAAGTACCTTGCATACTTCACTGGGAAAATATTTTATAAAATATCATATTTGTTTTCTTTTGTGATCAACTTCCAGCTGATGTGATGCCCAAAAATATGTACTCTCAGCTATCATTAGCCAACAAGGAAAACAAAAAGATTCATCAACAGAAGCACTTCCGGTTTTTGTTTTTTAACCCGGGGATAACGAGAGAGAGAAGAGAGAGAGATAATACAACTCTATGAGAAAAAAAACGGATCCGGCGTAAAAAAAAAAAACGGATCCGTTTTTTTCAAAACTTGCCGGATTGTGCCTGAATCAACAAACCTGATGTGTGAAAGTAGCCTCAGAGTTTATCTCCTGGATCATTGTTTTATAAGTCGGTGCCAAGACAACGGCTCCCCACCCTGAGCCGAGAATAATCTGGAATCTAGATAAAAGGAGGTGTATACACACCCACAAAGCTAAGTAGCACACAGGTACTGATTGCTAGAGACATGACAGGAATTCAGGATAGGCCAGTTTCTGGAATTATGATAATCTCGTTATACCATAGATGCTAAGCAGTTACATATTTACATGCTCATACAATTCCCACCGACAACAACATAATATAGCTCGAATGTATGCAGGGTTGCCCATTTAATTTTTTTATTTTCTCAGGACAACTTCTCAAAAAATCACAGACAGACAACTTTTTTTTAACCCACACATTAGATGACCATAATCAATCATTAAGATCATAAGTGATTCGTGTCTACAGACCATAAATTCTATATGAGGACATTAGCTGCATTCTCTGTAAACTGTAAAAGGATGATAAATACAGTCATAAAAATATCTCCAGCTTCAAAAAGGTCACATCAAATTATTTTAGCAGGCAGGGAGAAAAGTGGCCTATTTTACAGACTGTCCAGGAAGTTCTGGACGGTTGGTAACCCTGAATGTATGTGCTTTGTACTTAGAGAAAATATGATCAAATATTTTTTTCTCCTAATTCACTTGATAGCAGATTGTCAGTAAATTAAAAGGATGTGGTTCTGAGGTTTTTGTTAATAAGACTTTGTTCACACTTGTGTTAGGAATTTCAGTTTTCTCTTCTGTTATGGGAATATAACAGACCCCTTTGATTATAATGGTCTCCGTCAGGTTTGTGTCATGGTGTCCTTTTAGCATGTTTTGCTGTTATTTTCAATGATGAAATATATAATTGTGGCATCAATATGGATATGAACAGAACCTAAAGTGCAATGTAATAATTGCATCATGTTCTTATACTGTTATCATTATCATCTAATTTCCCCATTATTGGCAGATATCATGCCTACTATAGGTGCTATGCGGATTTGCCTTCTATGAGAAAACATAGCTGTTTGTGTGTTCACTGGCAGATGTAGACCTTGGAACATGTGATTACAGGGGAAGACAACATTCATTAATAATAATAACAATAATACGGGTTTATATTAATGGCCTGTTCTACAGATTTTAGGATTCTATGTAACCACTTTAGTTTCCATCCTTTTTATACCTAAGGTCCTCCTAAAGCATGGGAGGGTCTAAGGAATGACAATGCTGTTGTTATAGTCATAATTCCTGAGATTTGCTTTTGAAAATTAAATTGCCAATATACAGTGTATGTGTGAGCACATAAAGGTCATACATGGTTGTTTAGTGCTCAGATCCAGCACAGTTACAAAGTAAAAGAATTAAGTTCCATTGGACTCACAGTACAAGTATATTCACATGACCGACTTCCCCACATACGTGGAAAATGGACCAATCATTCTGGTCAGACTTTGGTCAGAATAATATCAAAGTGGCAGCAGGTTTTCTTTTACATGGAGAGAAAAAAAGTTTCTTCTCCTTGTCCTTCCTGTCAATCTGTGAAAATGTCATCTGAGTGCAGTCTGACTTTTTCACTTACCCACAGAATTGCATGTCTCTGATTTGTTACACGGACTACTCGGTCTGAGGAAAAAATTGTTTATGTGCACAGTCCCATAGAATGGCATAAGTATGAAAGCCACACTTAGCACTTATGCGAGAAAATCAGTAGTGTGCACTCCTGATGAGCACAAGTTCTCATCACTCGAGTTTGCCTAGGGTGCTCGGGTATGCACCGAGTATCGTGGGTGCTTGAGTGACATGTTTGAGTCCCCGCGGCCTCATGTTTTGCAGCTGTTAGCCAACCACAAAACATGCGAGGACTGCCTGTGTTTGTCAAGCAATCCTCGCATGTTATGTGACTGTCTAATAGGTGCGAACCATGCGGCTGCGGGGACTCGAACAGGTCACTCGAGCACCCGCGATACTTGGTGCATACCCGAGCACCTAGGCAAATTCGAGTAACTAGCACTTGTGCTCATCACTAGTGTGAATGGTTTCGTTTATTGCTTCACAGAAACATACATACATGGACAGAAGGAAAACACACAGCCGTTCTACGGCCGCTTAACTTTTGCTTGAGATATCTTTACATGGGAGCAAAATGATAGTAGGCCAGCTTTATGTTTCCTTGAAGCATTAAAAGAAACCATTCATCTTTTCTTGGTGAGCGCTTTGGAACTAATTATATATACTTTGGGGACTTATAGTTAAATCATTCTTCTTTTTTAAGCAATATTGTCAGGACAGGTTTCCAGGGATGTTTCTCAATGCTAGAAGCAAGTAAAAAATGAAGAGCTCTGCTGGCGTACCCAACCACTGAGATGCATCACTGATATTCAGCTGGGTCACATTAGTCTCTCACCTCTAATGGTAGGTGACGTCTACAAATTCCTACATTGTATTCACTCTCCCTCTATAAAAATCAGACCCTCTGAAACCTTACAGTTCAAGTAACCATGTATGAATGATTTCTGTCTTTTATGATCAATAAGTACAGCTCGGCAATTTCCTTTGACTCAATGTGGAGCCATAATATTAATGATTAACACCCGCTGTCAGTGTAGACAGTTTCCCAATCAGCCAAGGAAGATGTGAAGACAAGTGGAGCCCAATGGTCCTTATCTATAATAAAATACTAACATCCGAAAACCATTTACAAACCGTCTGTTTTCCATCACTGCCTAAGGATTTGCGCTTTTAACAGCGCCATCATCACGGTATTTCGTAAAAGAAGTTCACAAACTCTTATCAATAAAAATAATGCACTGTCACATTATGTATAGCTAAGCTTTTGGGGATACAGTTACAAAACTATTACATGCATCTTTAGTCACAAAAACCTCTTCTGCTACTTGACATTAGATTAAATGCATTCACAGCTCTATCTTATGATAGATGTCATTAGTCATTTCATGCTTTACTATGGTATTAAAGGCAGGAAAGCGCTACTTTATTCACGAGTGAGCTTGTGATTGAAAACTAAAGTCATTGGGAGAGATCCGCGGAAGATATTCTTCAACAAAGCTCTGGATAGACACTTTTCACATCTGTCTGGTACAGATAGTTAAGATCAAATTCTACTACAAAAGGACTGATTTAAAGCAAGAAAACAACCGTTATGTCATATTTTACTACTTGAAGATGCCCCTTTAACAACTTTGATATTACAAAAATTAAAGGTGTTTAATTTGGACCAAACTTCACTCTTTCCCATCCTTACACGAATGCCGCCAGTAGGGCTGCAAGGAAACTCAACAAAATATTTTTGTTATCAGAAAATCATATGATCAATAAAAAAAAAATAAATGTCGAAATTGTAGATCTACAGAATTAAGGTATGTGCACATAATGTCCTTTTCAGGCAGATTCTACTCTGAAAATACATTAGTCTTTTAGAAGACTGTATGGGTACGTGTCCACTGTCCGGATTTACGGCGCTTTGGACAGAGCGGAAAACCCACTCCGCCCAAAGCGCCGCCCACTTCTGAACGCGCAGTGATTTCGGATGTGTTCATTGTACACATCCGGAATCTCCGCACCCTATATGTGATGTACAGACATGCTGCGTTCTTAAAAGACGCGCCGCATATCTGGAAACGCAGGGCCGCTGGATGCGTGTTCGCAGTGAAAAAAACCTAAAAAATGTCGAAGAGCTGGAAAAATGCTAAAAAAGCTTGTCAGTGGTTAAAAGTATTGAAAATTCACTCAGGAAATGTCACTTCCCCTAAACAAAAATGCTAAAAAGTCTTAGTCTGCGTTCACATGATGAGTTTTTTATGAGTTTTTGATGCTGTGTATTTTCGCGGAGCAAAAAATGCTGCGTCTTACAGTTCCAGCAGATTGGATGGGATTTACAGAGATCTCATTACAATTTTGCTTTTTTTTTATGCTGCGTAAACTGACCTTTTTCAAATCTGTCAATTTTGATTGCCAGCACACTGAGTTTTATGTGTGGATTCTCCCTATAGAGTTGCAGTAGATGCAGAAAATCCGCATGTAAAAGTTTAGTATGGTTCTGCTGTGGAAATCCGCACATGACTGTATGAAGAAAATTTTGTCAAAGTCAAATAACAGGAAGTAACAAAAACAAAGCAGCTTTATTGAAAACAGGACACACGAAAAACAGATAATAACCGCAGCATTAAAACTGCTGTACAACACATATAAAAAACTCAGTAAAAAGCACAATGCAAAAATTTAAGCATAGGTTACTTGCATTTTTCATTGTATTTTTGAGTGTGTATTTAGTTAAAAGGTTCAGTAGTTGCAGTTCATCTATGTGTGGTGATTCAATGAAGTAATTACTGCAGCTATTACCTCTAAGGGCTTGTACCTATCACCATGAAAAAATGTTCCGATTTCGGTGCAGAAAAAAAAGAACTAGCATCATGCAAGTGTCATGCGATTTTCATGTGAGTACAATCCGAGTTTTCACACGTAGCATCTGATTTATATCCACATGCAATGCGATTTTAACGTGAGCTTTTACATAGAGCAATTCTCTATTCTTCAAAACATAGATAGATAGATAGATACATAGATAGATAGATGTATCGATGAAAAGCCGGCAATTCAGCAGCCGCAGACAGAAAATCACAGCGTAACCCGACAGAAAGGAATAGATAGATTACATACAGTGCATACACTATATAGATAGATATATGTATTTAATTAAGACATTATAATTTTTATGAAAAAAATGGCATGGGCTCCCGCGTAATTTTTCACATCAGCAGAGGGAAAGGCCAATGTTTATAGCCTGGGAAGGGGGTAATACCATGGAAGTTCTTAGAATATTATTATCAGCTCACAGCTGTATACTTAGCTTTTACTGGTTATTAAAATAGGGAATCCCTAAAAAATTACATAGGGTCCCCATATAATTAATAACCAGCAAAGGTAGACAGCTGTGGGTTGATATTAATAGCCTAGAAAGGGGCCATGGATATTCGCCCCCAGGCTAAAAACATCAGCTCTTAGTCTCCCCAAACAAGGCACATGTATAAGATGTGTATTACCCCCTTCCCAGGCTATAAACATCAGCCCCCAGCCGTCGGCTTTCCCTCTGCTGGTTTGGAAAATTACATGGGATCCCACGCCATTTTGATCAGAAAAATAATCATTTATTAACCCCTTCCCAACCTTTGACGCCACATAGGCGTCATGGAAGTCGGTGCCAATCCGACCTGGGACGCCTATGTGGCATCATGGAGGGATCTCGTCCCTGCAGATCAGGTGAAAGGGTAAACTCCAATTTCACCCGATCTGCAGGGACAGGGGGAGTGGTACTTTAGCCCAGGGGGGGTGGCTTCACCCCCCGTGGCTACGATCGCTCTGATTGCCTGTTGAAAGTGAAACTGCCAATCAGAGCGATTTGTAATATTTCACCTATGAAAACTGGTGAAATATTACAATCCAGCAATGGCCGATGCTGCAATATCATCGGCCATGGCTGGAAATCCTGATCTGCCCCCCCACCGCCACCGATCTCCTCCCCAGTCCTCTGTCCTGTGCTCCGCTCCCCTCCTTCATCCTGTCTGGTCCCCGTCCTCCTGTCAGCTCCCCCCATGCTCCGATCCCACCCCCCCGTGCTCCGATCCCCCCTCATACTTACCGAGCCTCCCGGTGTCCGTCCGTCTTCTCCATGGGCGCCGCCATCTTCCAAAATGGCGGGCGCATGAGCAGTGCACCCGCCGAATCTGCCGGCCGGCAGATTCGTTCCAGGTATCACAGAGATCAAAATAAAAAAAAGTTAATTACCCCCCCACCTTTATCACCCCCATAGGTAGAGACAATAATAAAATAAAGAAAATATATATTTTTTTTCCACTAGGGTTAGGGTTAGAACTAGGGTTAGGGCTAGGGTTAGGCTTGGGGTTTAGGGTTAGGGTTAGGGCTAGGGTTAGAATTAGGCTATGTGCACACGGTGCGGATTTGGTTGCGGATCCGCAGTGGATTGGCCACGGATCCGCAGTGGATTGGCTGCTGCGGATACATAGCAGTTTTCCATCAGGTTTACAGTACCATGTAAACCTTTGGAAAACCAAATCCGCTGTGCCCATGGTGCTGAAAATACCACGCGGAAACGCTGCGTTGTATTTTCCGCAGCATGTCAATTCTTTGTGCGGATTCCGCAGCGTTTTACATCTGTTTCTCAATAGGAATCTGCAGGTGAAATCTGCACAAAAAAACAGTGGAAATCCACAGTAAATCCGCAGGTAAAATGCAGTGCCTTTTACCTGCGGATTTTTCAAAAATCGTGCGGAAAAATCTCACACGAATCCGCAACGTGAGCACATAGCCTTAGGGTTAGGGTTGGAAATAGGGTTAAGATTAGGCTTGTGGTTAGGGTTATGGTTAGGAGTGTGTTGGGGTTAAAGATGTGGTTAGGGTTGGGATTAGGTTTAGGGTTGGGATTAGGGTTAGGATTAGGGTTAGGGTTGGGATTGGGGTTACGGGTGTGTTGGGGTTAGGGTTGTGATTAGGGCTATGGCTACAGTTGAGATTAGGGTTAGGGGTGTGTTGGGGTTAGTGTTGGAGTTATAATTGAGAGGTTTCCACTGTTTAGGCACATCATGGGTCTCCAAATGCAACATGGCGCCACCATTGATTCCAGCCGATCTTGCGTTCAAAAAGTCAAATGGTGCTCCCTCCCTTCCGAGCCCTAAAGTGCGCCCAAACAGTGGTTTACCCCCACATATGGGGTACCAGCGTACTCAGGACAAAATGGGCAACAACTATTGAGGTCCAATTTCTCCTGTTACCCTTGTGAAAATAAAAAATTGCTTGCTAAAACATAATTTTTGAGGAAAGAAAAATTATCTTTTATTTTCATGGCTCTGCGTTATAAACTTCTGTGAAGCACTTGAGGGTTCAAAGTGCTCACCACACATCTAGATAAGTTCCTTGGGGGGTCTAGTTTCCAAAATGGGGTCATTTGTGGGGGGTTTCTACTGTTTAGGCACATCAGGGGCTCTGCAAATGCAACGTGACGCCCGCAGACCATTCCATCAAAGTCTGCATTTCAAAAGTCACTACTTCCCTTCCGAGCCCCGTGTGCCCAAACAGTGGTCCCCCCACATATGGGGCATCAGCGTACTCAGGACAAACTGGACAACAACTTTTGGCGTCCAATTTCTCCTGTTACCCTTGTGAAAATAAAAAATTGCAGGCTAAAAAATAATTTTTGAGGAAAGAAAAATGATTTTTTATTTTCATGGTTCTGCGTTATAAATTTCTGTGAAGCACTTGGGGGTTTAAAGTGGTCACCGCACATCTAGATTAGTTCCATGGGAGGTCTACTTTCTAAAATGGGGTCACATGTGGGGGAGCTCCAATGGTTAGGCACACAGGGGCTCTCCAAATGCGACATGGTGTCCGCTAAAGATTGGAGCCAATTTTTCATTGAAAAAGTCAAATGGCGCTACTTCCCTTCCGAGCCCTGTCGTGCACCCAGACATTGGTCCCCCCCCCGACATATGAGGTATCGTCGTACTCAGGACAAATTGTACAATAACGTTTAGGGTCCAATTTCTCTTTTTACCCTTGGGAAAATAAAAAAATTGTTGCTAAAACATCATTTTTGTGACTAAAAAGTTAAATGTTCATTTTTTCCTTCCATGTTGCTTCTGCTGCTGTGAAGTACATGAAGGGTTAATAAACTTCTTGAATGTGGTTTTGAGCACCTTGAGGGGTGCAGTTGTTAGAATGGTGTCACTTTTGGGTATTTTCAGCCATACAGACCCCTCAAACTGACTTCAAATGTGAGGTAGTCCCTAAAAAAAATGGTTTTGTAATGGTCGTTGTAAAAATGAGAAATCGCTGGTCAAATTTTAACCCTTATAACTTCCTAGCAAAAAAAAATTTGTTTCCAAAATTGTGCTGATGTAAAGTAGACATGTGGGAAATGTTATTTATTAACTATTCTGTGTCACATAACTCTCTTGTTTAACAGAATAAAAATTAAAAATTTGAAAATTGTGAAATTTTCAAAATTTTAGCCAAATTTCCGTTTTTTCACAAATAAACGCAAAAATTATTGACCTAAATTTACCACTATCATCAAGCCCAATATGTCATGAAAAAACAGTCTCAGAACCGTTAGGATCCGTTGAAGCGTTCCCGAGTTATTACCTCATAAAGGGACACTGGTCAGAATTGCAAAAAGCGGCCAGGTCATCAAGTTCAAAATAGGTTGGGTCATGAAGGGGTTAATTAAATACATGTACAGTAAGCTGTACATACACTGTACTAATTTTATATGTGACCATATATTTAGTCACGGGCAGCACGGTGGCTCAGTGGTTAGCACAGCAGCCTTGCAGCGCTGGAGTCCTGGGCTCAAATCCCACCAAGTACAACATCTGCAAGGAGTTTGTATGTTAATAATAATAATCTTTATTTTTTATATAGCGCTAACATATTCCGCAGCGCTTTACAGTTTTGCACACATTATCATCACTGTCCCCGATTGGGCTCACAATCTAGAATTCCTATCAGTATGTCTTTGTAATGTGGGAGGAAACCGGAGTGCCCGGAGGAAACCCACGCAAACACGGAGAGAACATACAAACTCTTTGCAGATGTTGTCCTGGGTGGGATTAGAACCCAGGACCCCAGCGCTGCAAGGCTGTAGTGCTAACCACTGCGCCACCGTGCTGCCCTATGTTCTCTCCGTATTTGCGTGGGTTTCCTCCATGTACTCCAGTTTCCTCCAACATTCCAAAGACATACTGATAGGGAATCTAGATTGTGAGCCCCATCGGGGACAGCGATGGTAATGTGTGCAAACTGTAAAGCGCTGTGGAATATGTTAGCGCTATATAAAAATAAATATTATTATTAGATTATTATTAGTCTATGCATATATAATGTATGTTATCTATCTATTCTATTCTGTTGGGTCAGGCTGTGATTTTACTGTGCGCGGCTGCTGAATTCGCGGGTTTTCAAAGGACATAAGTGTGTAAAAATCGAACAGCACTTATGTCCGAACGCGATTTTTTTTTTTTATCACACCCATTGACTTGCATTGGCGAGTCTTGTCCATTATATGTGGCAAATAGCAACATGCTGCATTTTTTTCTCAGTCCGATTTCAGCTGAGAAACAAAAATTTCATAGATTTACATTGTGCAATCTGATTTTTTATCGGATTGCACTCGTACGTTTTTATTGCAGATGACTACGAGCACTAATAGACATGGATAGTATGGGGGATATTTTTAAAAGATATATTAGTGACAGTGTAATATATGGATCTAAGGGGTAATGTTTCTCCTTATGGAGAGTGACATACCAGCTCTGGCTGGTCAAGGTAAGGAGGCTTATTCGCCGAGCAAGGCTCCTCTGGGAAATTTAATATGCAAATTGCCTCTTCAGAGAAAAAGAGTCCTTAAACTCTATAGCGCCACCTGTTGGAAGTAGCGATCCTACAAGTCACAATCAACCCTTAAGGCTACGTTCACATTAGCGTTATGCATGTTTGCGTCGGGCGACGCAGCGGCGACGCATGCGTCATGCGCCCCTATATTTAACATGGGGGACGCATGCGTCTTTTTGTGATGCGTTGTGCGACGCATGCGTTTTTTTTGCCGCAAGCGTCGGGCCAAGAAAACGCAACAAGTTGCATTTTTCTTGCGTCCAAATTTCGGCAAAAAACGACGCATGCGTCGCAAAACGCAGCGTTTTTGTGTGCGTTTTGTTGCGTTTTTGTTTGCGTTGTGCGTTGCGTCGCCGACGCAGCGGCGCACAACGCAAATGTGAACGTAGCCTTAACGAGTCTTGCAATATGACTTAGGATAAAAGCCAAATCGGTATCTCAATTTGCAGACACGGTGTGGTGTGTCCACTAATTACCATCACAGGTGTCTACAATCTTGGAATCAGTGAGTGGGCCTGTATATAGGGCTACAGATACTCATTGTAATATATCTATATATATAATTGTCTAAGGGGTACTTCCGTCTGTCTGTCTGTTTGTCTGTTTGTAACGGAAATCCCGCGTCGCTGATTGGTGGCG
Source organism: Ranitomeya imitator (assembly GCF_032444005.1). Lineage (NCBI taxonomy): Eukaryota > Metazoa > Chordata > Amphibia > Anura > Dendrobatidae > Ranitomeya > Ranitomeya imitator. The sequence continues at coordinate 493,691,795 of NC_091286.1, read as the reverse complement.
GCTGCCAGGCCCCAAACAATCAGGGACGGGCACAGCCCGGCCGAGAATTAGTCCCTTCCCTACTTCTGTACAGTCAGTGCCCGCTCCATACTCCCCTCCAGTCAGCGCTCACACAGGGTTAATGGCAGCATTAACGGACCGCGTTATGTCACGGTGTAACGCACTCTGTTAACGCTGCTATTAACCCTGTGTGACCAACTTTTTACTATTGATGCTGCCTACGCAGCATCAATAGTAAAAAAAATCTAATGTTAAAAATAATAAAAAAACAAAAAACCTGCTATTCTCACCTTTCGTTGTCCGCCGATGTGCGCACAGCTGCCGCCAGCTTCCGTTCCCAGAGATGCATTGCGAAATTATTCAGAAGACTTAGCGGTCTCGCGAGACCTCTAAGTCATCTGGGTAATTTAGCAATGCATCTCTGGGAATGGAAACTAGCGGCAACATCACGCGCGTATCGGGACAGCTTCGCTGGACGCTGGAGGGTTAGTATATAACTATTTTTTATTTTAATTATTTTTTTTAACAGAGAAATGGTGCCCACACTGCTATATACTACGTGGGCTATGCTATATACTGCGTGACTGATATATACTACTTGGGCAGTGTTATATAGTGCGTCGGCATTGTTATATACTGTGTGGCTGCTATATACTACGTGGGAAGTGTTATATACTGCGTGGGATGTGTTATATACTGCATGGGCTGTGCTATATATTATGTGGGCTGTGTTATATACTGCATGGCTGCTATATACTCTGTGGGCAGTGTTATATACTGCGTGGGCTGTGTTATATACTGCGTGGGCTGTGTTATGTACTGCATGGCCACTGTTATATACTGCATGGCCACTGTTATATACTATGTGGCCTGTGTTATACACTGCGTAGCCTGTGTTATATACTGCCTGGCCTGTGTTATATACTGCGTGGGCTGTGCTATATACTGCGTGGCCACTGTTATATACTGCGTGGCCACTGTTATATACTGTGTAGCCTGTGTTATATACTGCGTGGGCTGCGCTATATACTGCGTGTGCTGTGTTATATACTGCGTGTGCTGTGTTATATACTGCGTGGGCTGTTTTATATACTGCGTGGGCTGTGCTATATATTACGTGGGCTGTGTCATATACTGCGTGGGCTGTGTTATATACTGCATGGGCTGTGTTATATACTGCATGGCCTGTGTTATATACTGCGTAGCCTGTGCTATACATTACGTGGGCTGTGTTATAAACTACATGGCTGTGTTATATACTGCGTGGCTGCTATACACTACGTGGCTCCTATATATTACGAGGCCTGTGCTATGTACTACTATGTGGCTGCTATATACATACATACATATTCTAGAATACCCGATGCATTAGAATCGGGCCACCATCTAGTGGTCATATAAATATCCAAGTTTCCAACTCCAGCAACATTTATTGCTACAAATAATCTATCTTGCATCAATACATTGCCATATTATTTTCCAGTATGCTACAGTTGATATACAAAGGGGAAACTTGGTGATATTGTATCCCTGGGTGCTATTGGTAGTTTCTGGATAGACTTGCATGTAGCACAGATGGAGTGATGACTTCATCATGTCACCCTGTCTCCCCTTCCTCCAGATTGGGACTCATCCAGTGTGTCATCCCGCCAGGGGTGGATTAAGGGTAGCCAGGGCCCCGGGCTGTTCAGACACTGTGGGCCCCCCGGTCATGTGACGGGGGTCATGTGACGGGGGTCATGTGACGGGGGTCATGATATACCCGAACCAGATTATTCCAGAAAAATTGCCGAGCCCTACTCTACTGTAACCTATTAAATATTTGTTAAAATCTGCAATACAATTTAGGTATATTTTGACCAATAATATCACATGCAAGGAACAAATACCACCGCGCCATGACCAGACCACAAATTACAACCACAGTGATCGAATAATATCACATACAAGGAACAAATACCACCGCACCATGTCAAGACCACATATTACCACCACTTGGTGACCAAATAGCACATACAAGGGACAAATACCACAGCATCATTTCCAGACCACATATTACCACCACATAGTGAATGAATACTACAATACTGATCAGTAATAAAAAAAAACAAAAAACACAATACTATCACCACAAGTGCCAGTATTCACAGGAGATCTGTACTTAGTATGCAGTGTGTGTGTAGAGGTAATACAGAGATCACTGGTGGTATTATACACAGGAGCTCTGTATATAATGCATAGGTAATACAGTGATCACTGGTGACATTGTACACAGGACCTCTGTATATAGCAAACAGTGTATAGTGTCAGTGTATAGGTAACACTGACTCACCAGTGACGTCTCTAGGTGAAGTCCTTCATCTTTCATCCAGCACAGACCGCCATCATTTCTTCCAGACAGGACTCGTTTCTGCAGGAAATAACACAGTTATCTCGAGCTCCGCTTGCAGAATACATTACTTAATTTTTCACAACTTCTACATTACACCACATGAAGAAAAAAAGGCGATAGAGTGTCACTCTGCACAGTAACAGGAGCGCTCCCCCCATTTAAAACAGTATACTCAAAAAATAAAATAAATACATCACTGCAGTAATAATATCCCTTAATTAGCCCCTATGGTAATAACATTCCCCACCCTGGCCCCGTGTGTCTCATTCCTGGCTCCAGCCATATGTTCTCCCATCCTGCACTCATGAGTATCCATTCTATACCATATGATCTCCCCATCCTGCCCCATCTGACTCCATCGTATCCATCCTGTCCCATGATCCAATCCTGCCCCATGTCTTTCATTCTGCCCCGTGTGTCCAATCATGCCCCGTGACTACATTCTGCCCATGCCTCCAGTCCTGCCCCCAGTGTGTCCAGCAATCTGCCCCAGTGTGTCCAGCATATTACCCCCAGTGTGTCCAGCATATTACCCCCAGTGTGTCCAGCAATCTGCACCAGTATGTCCAGCATATTGCCCCAGTGTGTCCAGCATTGCCCCCAGACAGTGTCTCCAGCAATCTGCCCCAGTGTCTGACTCCAGCATATTGCCCCAGTGTGTCCAGCAATCTGCCCCAGTGTGTCCAGCATTGCCCCCAAACAGTGTGTCCAGCAATCTGCCCCAGTGTGTCCAGCAATCTGCCCCAGTGTGTCCAGCATATTACCCCCAGTGTGTCCAGCAATCTGCCCCAGTATGTCCAGCATATTGCCCCAGTGTGTCCAGCATTGCCCCCAGACAGTGTCCAGCAATTTGCCCCAGTGTGACCTGCATATTACCACCAGTGTGTCCAGCAATCTGCCCCAGTGTCTCCAGCATTGCTCCAGTGTCTCCAGCATTGCCCCAGTGTCTCCAGCATTGCCCCAGTGTCTCCAGCAATCATCTGCCCCAGTGTGTCCTCCAGCATTGCCCCAGTGTGTCCAGCAGTCTGCCCCAGTGTCTCCAGCATTGCCCCGTGTCTCCAATCATGCCCCATGTCTACATTCTGCCCATGCCTCCAGTCCTGCCCCCAGTGTGTCCAGCAATCTGCCCCAGTGTGTCCAGCATATTACCGCCAGTGTGTCCAGCATATTACCCCCAGTGTGTCCAGCAGTCTGCCCCAGTATGTCCAGCATATTGCCCCAGTGTGTCCAGCATTGCCCCAGACAGTGTGTCCAGCAATCTGCCCCAGTGTGTCCAGCATATTACCACCAGTGTGTCCAGCAATCTGCCCCAGTGTCTCCAGCATTGCTCCAGTATCTCCAGCATTGCCCCAGTGTCTCCAGCATTGCCCAGGTGTCTCCTGCAATCATCTGCCCCAGTGTGTCCTCCAGCATTGCCCCAGTGTGTCCAGCAGTCTGCCCCAGTGTCTCCAGCATTGCCCCAGTGTCTCCAGCATTGCCCCAGTGTCTCCAGCATTGCCCCAGTGTCTCCAGCAATCTGCCCCAGTGTCTCCAGCAACCTGCCCCAGTGTGTCCTCCAGCATTGCCCCAGTGTGTCCTCCAGCATTGCCCCAGTGTGTCCAGCAATCTGCCCCAGTGTCCAGCATTGCCCCAGTGTCTCCAGCATTGCCCCAGTGTCTCCAGCAATCTGCCCCAGTGTGTCCTCCAGCATTGCCCCAGTGTGTCCAGCATATTACCACCAGTGTGTCCAGCAATCTGCCCCAGTGTCTCCAGCATTGCTCCAGTATCTCCAGCATTGCCCCAGTGTCTCCAGCATTGCCCAGGTGTCTCCTGCAATCATCTGCCCCAGTGTGTCCTCCAGCATTGCCCCAGTGTGTCCAGCAGTCTGCCCCAGTGTCTCCAGCATTGCCCCAGTGTCTCCAGCAATCTGCCCCAGTGTGTCCAGCATATTACCCCCAGTGTGTCCAGCAATCTGCCCCAGTATGTCCAGCATATTGCCCCAGTGTGTCCAGCATTGCCCCCAGACAGTGTCCAGCAATTTGCCCCAGTGTGACCTGCATATTACCACCAGTGTGTCCAGCAATCTGCCCCAGTGTCTCCAGCATTGCTCCAGTGTCTCCAGCATTGCCCCAGTGTCTCCAGCATTGCCCCAGTGTCTCCAGCAATCATCTGCCCCAGTGTGTCCTCCAGCATTGCCCCAGTGTGTCCAGCAGTCTGCCCCAGTGTCTCCAGCATTGCCCCGTGTCTCCAATCATGCCCCATGTCTACATTCTGCCCATGCCTCCAGTCCTGCCCCCAGTGTGTCCAGCAATCTGCCCCAGTGTGTCCAGCATATTACCGCCAGTGTGTCCAGCATATTACCCCCAGTGTGTCCAGCAGTCTGCCCCAGTATGTCCAGCATATTGCCCCAGTGTGTCCAGCATTGCCCCAGACAGTGTGTCCAGCAATCTGCCCCAGTGTGTCCAGCATATTACCACCAGTGTGTCCAGCAATCTGCCCCAGTGTCTCCAGCATTGCTCCAGTATCTCCAGCATTGCCCCAGTGTCTCCAGCATTGCCCAGGTGTCTCCTGCAATCATCTGCCCCAGTGTGTCCTCCAGCATTGCCCCAGTGTGTCCAGCAGTCTGCCCCAGTGTCTCCAGCATTGCCCCAGTGTCTCCAGCATTGCCCCAGTGTCTCCAGCATTGCCCCAGTGTCTCCAGCAATCTGCCCCAGTGTCTCCAGCAACCTGCCCCAGTGTGTCCTCCAGCATTGCCCCAGTGTGTCCTCCAGCATTGCCCCAGTGTGTCCAGCAATCTGCCCCAGTGTCCAGCATTGCCCCAGTGTCTCCAGCATTGCCCCAGTGTCTCCAGCAATCTGCCCCAGTGTGTCCTCCAGCATTGCCCCAGTGTGTCCAGCATATTACCACCAGTGTGTCCAGCAATCTGCCCCAGTGTCTCCAGCATTGCTCCAGTATCTCCAGCATTGCCCCAGTGTCTCCAGCATTGCCCAGGTGTCTCCTGCAATCATCTGCCCCAGTGTGTCCTCCAGCATTGCCCCAGTGTGTCCAGCAGTCTGCCCCAGTGTCTCCAGCATTGCCCCAGTGTCTCCAGCATTGCCCCAGTGTCTCCAGCATTGCCCCAGTGTCTCCAGCAATCTGCCCCAGTGTCTCCAGCAACCTGCCCCAGTGTGTCCTCCAGCATTGCCCCAGTGTGTCCTCCAGCATTGCCCCAGTGTGTCCAGCAATCTGCCCCAGTGTCCAGCATTGCCCCAATGTCTCCAGCATTGCCCCAGTGTCTCCAGCAATCTGCCCCAGTGTGTCCTCCAGCATTGCCCCAGTGTGTCCAGCAATCTGCCCCAGTGTCTCCAGCATTGCCCCATTGTGTCCTCCAGCAATCTGCCCCAGTGTGTCCTCCAGCAATCTGCCCCAGTGTGTCCTCCAGCAATCTGCCCCAGTGTGTCCAGCAATCTTCCCCAGTGTGTTTAACAATCTGCCCCAGTGTCTCCAGCAATCATCTGCCCCAGTGTCTCCAGCCTTGCCCCAGTGTGTCCAGCAATCTGCCCGAGTGTGTCCTCTAGCATTGCCCCAGTGTGTCCAGCAATCTGCCCTAGTGTGTCCTCCAGCATTGCCCCAGTGTGTCCAGCAATCTGCCCTAGTGTCTCCAGCAATCTGCCCCAGTGTCTCCAGCAATCTGCCCCAGTGTCTCCAGCAATCTGCCCCAGTGTCTCCAGCAATCTGCCCCAGTGTTTCCAGCAATCTGCCCCAGTGTCTCCATCAATCTGCCCCAGTGTCTCCAGCATTGCCCCAGTGTCTCCAGCAATCTGCCCCAGTGTCTCCAGCATTGCCCCAGTGTCTCCAGCAATCTGCCCCAGTGTCTCCAGCAATCTGTCCCAGTGTCTCCAGCATTGCCCCAGTGTCTCCAGCAATCTGCCCCAGTGTATCCAGCAATCTGCCCCAGTGTCTCCAGCAATCTGCCCCAGTGTCTCCAGCAATCTGCCCCAGTGTCTCCAGCATTGCCCCAGTGTCTCCAGCAATCTGCCCCAGTGTCTCCAGCAATCTGCCCCAGTGTGTCCTCCAGCAATCTGCCCCAGTGTCTCCAGCATTGCCCCCAGTATCTCAAGCATTGCCCCCAGTGTCTCAAGCATTGCCCCCAGTGTCTCAAGCATTGCCCCCAGTGTGTCCTCCAGCATTGCCCCCAGTGTGTCCACCGTTAGCTTATCAAAAAACAAAAAAAACAAACAGTCTCCTCACCTGTCCGCGCTCCAAGCGGCGAGCTCCCTCCAGGAGCGCACACTCGCCGGCGACGTGTGCGCTGCGGCCAACTTCAGCTGCCAGCCTCCAATTGGCTGGCGGCTGTTGTTAACTATTGACGTACGGGCGCGTGCCCGCATGTCAATAGGAAACCGCCGCAGCGCCAGAAGGGGCCCGGTGATGAGAGGCGTCTGTAATTTACATCATAGGTAGACCTCAACTATGGGAGACAAACTGAGAAAAAAAAATCCAGAAAATCACATTGTCTGTTTTTTTTAACATTTTATTTGCATATTATGGTGGAAAATAAGTATTTGGTCAGAAACAAACAATCAAGATTTCTGGCTCTCACAGACCTGTAACTTCTTCTTTAAGAGTCTCCTCTTTCCTCCACTCATTACCTGTAGTAATGGCACCTGTTTAAACTTGTTATCAGTATAAAAAGACACCTGTGCACACCCTCAAACAGTCTGACTCCAAACTCCACTATGGTGAAGACCAAAGAGCTGTCAAAGGACACCAGAAACAAAATTGTAGCCCTGCACCAGGCTGGGAAGACTGAATCTGCAATAGCCAACCAGCTTGGAGTGAAGAAATCAACAGTGGGAGCAATAATTAGAAAATGGAAGACATACAAGACCACTGATAATCTCCCTCGATCTGGGGCTCCACGCAAAATCCCACCCCGTGGGGTCAGAATGATCACAAGAACGGTGAGCAAAAATCCCAGAACCACGCGCGGGGGACCTAGTGAATGAACTGCAGAGAGCTGGGACCAATGTAACAAGGCCTACCATAAGTAACACACTACGCCACCATGGACTCAGATCCTGCAGTGCCAGACGTGTCCCACTGCTAAAGCCAGTACATGTCCGGGCCCGTCTGAAGTTTCCTAGAGAGCATTTGGATGATCCAGAGGAGTTTTGGGAGAATGTCCTATGGTCTGATGAAACCAAACTGGAACTGTTTGGTAGAAACACAACTTGTCGTGTTTGGAGGGAAAAGAATACTGAGTTGCATCCATCAAACACCATACCTACTGTAAAGCATGGTGGTGGAAACATCATGCTTTGGGGCTGTTTCTCTGCAAAGGGGCCAGGACGACTGATCCGGGTACATGAAAGAATGAATGGGGCCATGTATCGTGAGATTTTGAGTGCAAACCTCCTTCCATCAGCAAGGGCATTGAAGATGAAACGTGGCTGGGTCTTTCAACATGGCAATGATCCAAAGCACACCGCCAGGGCAACGAAGGAGTGGCTTCGTAAGAAGCATTTCAAGGTCCTGGAGTGGCCTAGTCAGTCTCCAGATCTCAACCCTATAGAAAACCTTTGGAGGGAGTTGAAAGTCCGTGTTGCCAAGCGAAAAGCCAAAAACATCACTGCTCTAGAGGAGATCTGCATGGAGGAATGGGCCAACATACCAACAACAGTGTGTGGCAACCTTGTGAAGACTTACAGAAAACGTTTGACCTCTGTCATTGCCAACAAAGGATATATTACAAAGTATTGAGATGAAATTTTGTTTCTGACCAAATACTTATTTTCCACCATAATATGCAAATAAAATGTTAAAAAAACAGACAATGTGATTTTCTGGATTTTTTTTTCTCAGTTTGTCTCCCATAGTTGAGGTCTACCTATGATGTAAATTACAGACGCCTCTCATCTTTTTAGGTGGTGGAACTTGCACTATTGCTGACTGACTAAATACTTTTTTGCCCCACTGTATATATATATATATATATATATATATATATATCTAATATATAATTGCCTAGAATACTACTTCCTGCAATTTGTGCCAACTTCCGTGGCTTTGTCCGGAGCTAATGTCCGGAGCTAATGTCCGGAGCTAATGTCCGGAGATTAATTGCCTAGAATACTACTTCCTGCAATTTGTGCCAACTTCCGTGGCTTTGTCCGGAGCTAATGTCCGGAGCTAATGTGCGGAGATAATGTCCGGAGCTAATGTCCGGAGCTAATGTCCGGAGCTAATGTCCGGAGATTAATTGCCTAGAATACTACTTCCTGCAATTTGTGCCAACTTCCATGGCTTTGTCCGGAGCTAATGTCCGGAGCTAATGTGCGGAGATAATGTCCGGAGCTTATGTCCGGAGCTAATGTCCGGAGCTAATGTCCGGAGATAAGTGACGTCAACAGTGTCCAGTGTCTGATTGGTTGCCGCCTGCTGCGAGCGACCAATCAGAAACATGCCGTACTGTGACACACTCCGCCCGCCATTTTGGTGTGATTTTTGAATTTTTACCTCACAGCAAGTTTCTACTGCGTGGAGGCGGGCCCAGTGACGTTGCTCTTCAAGCTCCTGCCGAATTTCGTCAAAAAAATGATAATACCATTTACCAAAACTATATATATTTAGTTGTGAAGTGGTTCAGTGACATTTTCACACCAATTTTGAACTTTTGTTTGGTGTTTTCTCCATATACTGCCTATTATTCACTGACTGTTATACTGAGAGACTGCCGTTTATTAACCTCTTCTTTGCCACATTGGGTATATTGCTCTATTATTTGCCACATAAGGACATTGTCCATTATTGCCCAGCAATTTCTCTGCAATATAAACTGCCTATTTATTAATATCTACATTCCTGCAAAGAACTATTGCCTATTATTAACTGGCTATTTTCCTACTACCTGACACTGCCTCTTATTAACCTGTTGTTTGCCACCACCACGCTTAAAGCTGTTTAGCTTAGCCAACATGAGCTCTAATAGTAAGGATACTAATGACACAGAGCCCAAAGCTGCTGATGGCGCACGTAAGATTAGGTCTGATAGAAAGTATACTAATAATGCAGAGCAAAAAGACGCCGATGCCGCACGTAAGCGCAAACAGCGTGCTAACAAGAGTACAGAGGATAGATGCAAGCGCATGGACACTGTTAAGTATACTAATGACACAGAGTCCAAAGCTTATGATGGCGCACGTAAGATCAGGTCTGATATAAAGTATGGTAATGATGCAGAGCGAAAAGCCGCCGATGCCGGACGTAAGCGCAAACAGCGTGTTAACAAGAGTACAGAGGATAGATGCAAGTGCCTGGATACTGTTGAGTATACTAATGACACAGAGCCCAAAGCTGCTGATGGTGCACGTAAGATCAGGTCTGATATAAAGTATGGTAATGATGCAGAGCGAAAAGCCGTCGATGCAGCACGTAAGCGCAAACAGCGTGTTAACAAGAGTACAGAGGATAGATGCAAGCGCCTGGATACTGTTAAGTATACTAATGACACAGAGTCCAAAGCTGCTGATGGCGCATGTAAGATCAGGTCTGATATAAAGTATGGTAATGATGCAGAGCGAAAAGCCGCCGATGCCGCACGTAAGCGCAAACAGCGTGCTAACAAGAGTACAGAGGAGAGATACAAAAGAACCGTTGTTGTGGCATTTGCCACAACACGCAAAGTTGTCGTCTGATGTCTTTCAGCCCTCCCCTCATAAGCATGTTCATGGATCCTGTGTGACTGTACCTTAAATAACAAGAATTGTCAAGAGCTGGTGAGTGCAGCCATTTTTTGTTCTTTCTTACTATTATTTATTAATTGTATTATTCTTACATTTGAATAACTAAAGTATATATGGATTCTAGACTCCCGATTCTTTAGAATCGGGCTGCCATCTAGTATATATACAATTGTCTAAGGGTTTTTCCGTCTGTCTGTCTGTCTTTCTGTCTGTCTGTCCTGGAAATCCCGCGTCTCTGATTGGTCGAGGCCGCCAGGCCTCGACCAATCCGCGACGGGCACAACGACGATGATGTCATAAAGGACGTAGACATCCCGCGTCTAATTGGTCGAGGCCGCCATGCACAGGCACAGTATCGACGTAGATGTCATAATGGTTGCCATGGCGACGATGATGCCATAAAGGTTGCCTTGACCAATCAGCGACGGGCACAGTCTGCCGCAAATTCTGGAATCATCATTGTCCATATACTACGGGGACATGCATATTCTAGAATACCCGATGCATTAGAATCGGGCCACAATCTAGTATATATATATATATATATATATATGTATACACACACACACACACACACACACCTGGTCATATTGTTGGTACTCCTCATTTAATGACAGAAAAACTCACAGTGGTCACAGAAATAACTTGAATCTGAAAAAAGTGATAATAAATTATAGATCTATGAAAATGAACAAATGAAAGACAGACATTGCTTTTCAACCATACTTCCACAGAATTAAAAAAAAAAAAAACTCATGAAATAGGCCTGGACAGAAATGATGGTACAATGTGACAAAAGGGACATGTTAAATCAAGGTGTGTCCACTAATTAGCATCACAGTTGTCTACAATCTTGGAATCAGTAAGTGGGCCTGTATATAGGGCTACAGATACTCATTGTGCTGTTTGGTGACATGGTGTGTATCACACTCAACATGGACCAGAGGAAGCGGAGGAAAGTCATCAGTTCTATGTTCACAGATGGAAAAATTAAGCATATCAAGAAAACAACACTGTCCCTGCTGTGAAACATGGAGGAGGCTCTGATATGTTCTGGGGCTGCTTTGCTGCATCTGGCACAGCGTGCCTAGACAGGATACAATGGAATCTCAATACTATTGCAGCGCCCCAGAGACCTGGTCGTTGCAGTATGACGCTCTGCCGCTAAGGGGAGTGATGGTACGTCTGATGGCACTAAAGGAGTTCTTCTGACCAGGTATCACCAGCACACATTACACTTCACACTCCGGCCACTAGGGGGAGAAAAAGGCTTTATTTATTGGGCCACTCCTCACACTGGTAAAACTAGGGGTTGGATAGGTGTAACAACTCTGCTGGCATCACGGCATGGCCTCACATCTCTCACACAATCTTACCCACTGCTCCAGGCCATGATGTGGTTTCTGTTTCATGCCAGCTCCATGTTCTGTGTCTCTGCTCTGTGCATGCTTCATGGCTATGTGTATAGGGGGCATCTCCTGAAAAGTCTTCCCCTTCAAGCTTACAGAGACGGTCCAGACGAAAGAAACCTGTAGGTAAACCGTCACTTCCGTCCATGACCATCCAAGACTCATCTGTTCCACAACCCGCCAAAACGGCCACCCGAGCAAGATCCAAGAGGTCTAATAAGAGGGGTCTGGCAAACCTGCAGCCTGAATCTGGTGCTGAGATTGAAATACGGTATCCCTGTGGTTGTAAAGAACATTCAGATGGTCTTTGCCCTGTGAAGCCTGTACTCCAAAACCCTGGGCCAGCAGGAGAGGCTGCCCCTGGCGAGAGTACTTCCTCTCCGTCAAAGTTAATGACTGTTTCTCTGCCTTCTGTTTGGTGTGTTTAAGCCGCCTATCATTCGGAGTCAGTGTATGGTCTCCGTTCTACCGCTCCAGAACCCGGTGTGGGCGTTGCCTGATAATGGCCGAGCCCTGCTAAAGAGCAGTTTAGTCCTGCAAGGACAACTACAGCTCCAAGTTGGAGCCTTATACACGAAGAAGTTTGTTTTCCGTATGCTGTCTGTTATGTCCATGGGTCATTCTGAGCCAAGGACTCTACCACCCGCTCTGGTCAAGAGTTCCAGTAAAGTGCTTCGTTTGAACTTACCCAGTCTTGAGAAGTGTCTGGTTCCCATGCGTCAAAGACACTCAGCAGTGTCATCTTCTTCAGCTGGTCTGCTAGTCGTCGAGTCAAGGTGTGCGAAAGTCACCGAAGATGGGGAAACGGTGACTATGTCTCCACACATCTCCAATGACTATACCAGTAAACAGTTAGTCGTCGAGTCAAGGTGTGCTAACGTCACCGAAGATGGGGAAGCGGTGACTATATCTCCACACATCTCCCACGACTATTCCTGTAATCCGTTCCTAGGAACATCCCCGCCGTTTGGACGATTTCTTCTGGATAACGGGCAGAAGATGGTTCCTATGTGGATACTTTCAGCGTCCTTGTGGCCGGCTGATGAAGATTTCAAAACAGAAGTTTGTTCACCTCAATTTTTCCCTGACCCGGTGGAGCTGTTGTTCTCCACTCTCATCTCTAATGACTTTTCTTGTGTTCCGTACCTAAGAACATCTCTGCTTCCTGTCGGGCAAAAGTTGAATCCTATGAGAAGGCTTCCAGTTTCCATGTGTCTGGCTGGTGAAGATGTTAAGACAGCAGCATTCAATTCCCTGTTACCTGTCTACCTGAAGGAGGTGGTCCAGCTCATTGTGGAAGCTAACCCTGTTGAGCACCAAGAGACTTTGTTTTATGAGATTCCTGGTGACCCGCCTGCCTTATTCTACCCTGAAGATGTCGTGTTGGCCTGGACTATGTGTGCTCCGATCCTTCTTCTACAAGTTATTCTGGCGGGCTTGAAGAAGAGGGGCCGTACAGGGGGGGGGGGTACTGTAACAACTCTGCTGGCATCACGGCATGGCCTCACATCTCTCACACAATCTTACCCACTGCTCCAGGCCATGATGTGGTTTCTGTTTCATGCCAGCTCCATGTTCTGTGTCTCTGCTCTGTGCATGCTTCATGGCTATGTGTATAGGGGGCCGGCGCCTGAACTCTCTGGTTCTTATAGGAATCAGGTGCATCTGTCTAATCAGTTCCTGACCAATTACCAAGAGGCCTCCTGTATATAGTGCAGCTCCACCCTGTGGTCTGGGCCTGTGTAACTTACTCCCTCAGTCAGTTCTTGCTGCTGAGGTGCCAGGTCCTGTCTCGGTTACTCTCTCTTGTCTGCCACCCAGGGGGGCGTTGTACCCTGGTCTGAGTCCTGTGTAGCCACCCAGTGGGGTTTAGTACCCTGGTCTCTGTCTTGTGTAGCCACCCAGCGGGGCTTCGTACCCTGGCCTATGTCTGCCACCCAGAGGGGCATCATACCCTGGCTTGTGTCTATGTCTCTGTGCAGGGCCGCCATCAGGGCATGACGGCCGTGACTGGCGTATGGGGCCCGGTGAGCAGAGGGGGCCCGCATCGGGCCCCGTCTTATCTGCTCACCGGGCCCCTACCGGCAGCCGCAGGCTGAACCGGGCCCTTAGCGCCGAGTCGCCGACGCTGCAGCTGTTTAAAGCTATTAACGTGCGGGCGCGGGCCCGCACGTCAATAGTTAACAGCCGCCAGCCAATCAGGCTGGCAGCTGACGTCAGCCGCAGCGTGCGTGCATGTCGCCGGCGTCTGACATCATTGTCAGTCGCCGGCGAGTGCATGCACGCTGCAGCTGCGTGGAGACTTCGCCCGCCGCAGGAGCACGGCCAGGTAAGAAGAACTTTTTTTTTTTTCTTGAGAGCCGCGATCCGGGGGCCCAGGGAAGAACGCTGGACACGGGCAGAGTGCTGGACAGAGATGGGGCAGAGTGCTGGACAGAGATGGGGCAGAGTGCTGGACAGAGATGGGGCAGAGTGCTGGACAGAGATGGGGCAGAGTGCTGGACAGAGATGGAGCAGAGTGCTGGACAGAGATGGTGCAGAGTGCAGGACAGAGATGGGGCAGAGTGCTGGACAGATATGGGGCAGGATTGGAAACAGATGGGGCAGAGTGCTGGACAGAGATGGGGCAGAGTGCTGGACAGAGATGGGGCAGAGTGCTGGACAGAGATGGGGCAGAGTGCTGGACAGAGATGGCGCAGGATTGGAAACAGATGGGGCAGAGTGCTGGACAGAGATGGGGCAGAGTGCTGGACAGAGATGGGGCAGAGTGCTGGACAGAGATGGGGCAGAGTGCTGGACAGAGATGGGGCAGAGTGCAGGACAGAGATGGGGCAGAGTGCTGGACAGAGATGGGGCAAAGTGCTGGACAGAGATGGGGCAGAGTGCTGGACAGAGATGGGGCAGAGTGCTGGGCAGGATTGGAAACAGATGGGACAGAGTGCTGGACAGAGATGGGGCAGAGTGCTGGACAGAGATGGGGCAGAGTGCTGGACAGAGATGGGGCAGAGTGCTGGGAAGAGATGGGGCAGAGTGCTGGGCAGAGTGCTGGACAGAGATGGGGCAGAGTGCAGGACAGAGATGGGGCAGAGTGCTGGACAGAGATGGGGCAGAGTGCTGGACAGAGATGGGGCAGAGTGCTGGGAAGAGATGGGGCAGAGTGCTAGGCAGAGTGCTGGACAGAGATGGGGCAGAGTGCTGGACAGGATTGGAAACAGATGGGACAGAGTGCTGGACAGAGATGGGGCAGAGTGCAGGACAGAGATGGGGCAGAGTGCTGGACAAAGATGGGGCAGAGTGCTGGACAGAGATGGGGCAGAGTGCTGGACAGAGATGGGGCAGAGTGCAGGACAGAGATGGGGCAGAGTGCTGGACAGAGATGGGGCAGAGTGCAGGACAGAGATGGGGCAGAGTGCTGGACAGAGATGGGGCAGAGTGCTGGACAGAGATGGGGCAGAGTGCTGGACAGAGATGGGGCAGAGTGCTGGACAGAGATGGGGCAGGATTGGAAACAGCTGGGGCAGAGTGCTGGACAGAGATGGGGCAGAGTGCTGGACAGAGATGGGGCAGAGTGCTGGACAGAGATGGGGCAGGATTGGAAACAGATGGGACAGAGTGCTGGACAGAGATGGGGCAGAGTGCTGGACAGAGATGGGGCAGAGTGCTGGACAGAGATGGGGCAGGATTGGAAACAGATGGGGCAGAGTGCTGGACACAGATGGGGCAGAGTGCTGGACACAGATGGGGCAGAGTGCTGGACACAGATGGGGCAAAGTGCTGGACACAGATGGGGCAGAGTGCTGGACACAGATGGGGCAGATGTGTTGGACACAGATGGGGCAGATGTGCTGGACAGAGATGGGGCAGAGTGCTGGACACAGATGGGGCAGATGTGCTGGACACAGATGGGGCAGATGTGCTGGACACAGATGGGGCAGATGTGCTGGACACAGATGGGGCAGATGTGCTGGACAGAGATGGGGCAGAGTGCTGGACACAGATGGGGCAGATGTGCTGGACACAGATGGGGCAGATGTGCTGGACACAGATGGGGCAGATGTGCTGGACACAGATGGGGCAGATGTGCTGGACACAGATGGGGCAGAGTGCTGGACACAGATGGGGCAGAGTGCTGGATACAGATGGGGCAGAGTGCTGGAAACAGATGGGGCAGGATTGGAAACAGATGGGGCAGAATGGAGACAGATGGGGCAGGATGGATACGATGGACACAGATGGGGCAGAGTGCTGGACACAGATGGGGCAAAGTGCTGGACACAGATGGGGCAGAGTGCTGGACACAGATGGGGCAGATGTGTTGGACACAGATGGGGCAGATGTGCTGGACAGAGATGGGGCAGAGTGCTGGACACAGATGGGGCAGATGTGCTGGACACAGATGGGGCAGATGTGCTGGACACAGATGGGGCAGATGTGCTGGACACAGATGGGGCAGATGTGCTGGACACAGATGGGGCAGAGTGCTGGACACAGATGGGGCAGAGTGCTGGATACAGATGGGGCAGAGTGCTGGAAACAGATGGGGCAGGATTGGAAACAGATGGGGCAGAATGGAGACAGATGGGGCAGGATGGATACGATGGAGACAGATGGGGCAGGATGGGGAGATCATATGGGGCAGAATGGATACTCATGAGGGCAGGATGGGAGAACATATGGCTGGAGCCTGCAATGAGACACACGGGGGCTAGGATGGCGAATATTACCATAGGGGCTAATTAAGGGATATTATTATTGCAGTGATGTATTTATTTTATTTTTTGAGTATACTGTTTTAAATGGGGGGAGGTCCTGTTACTGTGTAGAGTGATACTATGTCACCTTCTTTATGTGGTGTAATGTAGAAGTTGGGAAAATTAAGTAATGTGTTCTGCAAGTGGAACTTGAGATAACTGTGTTATTTCCTGCAGAGACGAGTCCTGGCTGGATGAAGTGATGGCGGTCTGTGCTGGATGAAAGGTGAAGGACTTCACCTAGAGACGTCACTGGTGAGTCATTGTTAACTATACACTGACACTATACACTGTATACTATATACAGAGGTCCTGTGTATAATGTCACCGGTGATCACTGTATTATCTGTACACAGACACTGCTTACTAATTACAGATCTCCTGTGTATAATGGCACTGGTGGTGATAGTATTGTGGGTTTTGTTTTTTATTATTGATCAGTATTGTAGTATTCAGTCATTGGTGGTAATATGCGGTCTGGTCATGGTGTTGTGGTATTTGTTCCTTGTATGTGATATTATTCGATCACTGTGGTGGTAATATGTCATCTGGTCATAGTGCTGTGGTATTTGTTCCTTGTATGTGATATTATTGGTCATTTTAAAAATTGAAAAATAATTAAAAATACACCTAAATTGTATTGCATATTTTAACAAATATTTAGTAGGTTACAGCAGTGTAGGGCCCGGCCAAAAGTGTCAATCGTGTTATGGTGGCGGCTTAAAAAAGTTTTTGGCCAAAACAAAAGCTGCCGGCTATATGTGTGATCTGGTGATGGGAACTGTTAATGTGTTATAGGTGAGAAGTGGAGATTTTCCAAGAGAGAGCGGTGGGACTGTGGCCAGTTCGAGGGGTGCAGCCTGGAGGCGGGGCTGGGGTGGAGCCTGGGTGGAGTCTCAAGGGGGCCCCGAAAATTTTGCCAGTATGGGGCCCCGAAATTTCTAGTGGCAGCCCTGTCTCTGTGTCTTGTCTCGTTCCTGACTCTGTCTTAGTCTAGTCCTATTCCACTGTCTGTTTATATCTGTCTTGGTTTGCCTTTTCTGCTCTGTTCGCCACTGTCTGTGGCTCTGCTTCTCTTTGCTCAGTTCTACCACAACCTGTGCTTCTGTGTCTCTCAGCTTTTCCCTCAGCTCTGCTCTCTGTAACCTTGCTCTGCACTCTGACCTTGCTTTACACTCTGTGGCTTTGCTCTCTGCTCTGCACTCTGACCTTGCTTCGCACTCTGTGGCTTTGCTCTGTGGCTCTGCCTCCAGCGTCTCCGCTCTTGGCTCCGCCTCCAGCGTCTCCGCTCTTGGCTCCGCCTCCAGCGTCTCCGCTCTTGGCTCCACCTCCAGCGTCTCCGCTCTTGGCTCCGCCTCCAGCGTCTCCGCTCTTGGCTCTGCCTCCAGCATCTCTGCTCCTGGCTCCGCCTCTTGCGGCTCCGTCCTTGGCTCTGCCTTCTCCTTCTCTTAGTTCCACCTTCTACTCGTACTCAGCCTCCTGCGTTTCTGTTCTTGGTTCTAGCTCTTGTGCTTTCGCTCTGCATCCGCTCTTGCGGTCTTTCTTTACTTGTTATTTAGTCCTCCTGTCTGAACAGGTTCCTACCTGTTTCACATACCTGCCTGCAGACCGGTCCCTACCGGTTCTTCCTATGTTCCAGTGTCTCTGTTGTACCCGTCTGCCTGCCTGTGTCCCAGCCGTGCACGCCTGTCAGCCAGAGTACCAGCCGTGCCCGCTCCGTTCCTTAGTGGGATCAGCAGCCACAGCCAGACATCACCCTGGAGTGGCACCTGGTAGCTTCCTATTGCACAAGTCTGACCTCACCATCAGAGGCTCCAGCGAACACCTAGGAAGCTACTTAGTTACGCCCCTTCCAGGGAAGTTTGGTCTGTCGTCCAGTGGGGCCACACCCCCGTATGCCCGCGTCAACCAGTCTGGGCGCGTGCGTGACAATAGGAAGTTAGTCAGAAGCTGACTGTGTTGGATTCAGGCAACATCCCGTGGCAGGGGGTGTTGCAGGGAGAAGATTCAGGGGGGTGCCTGTCAGGCGTGGGAACCTGGCAGGTACCTAGCGAGCAGAACAGGATGTTACGGAACCGCGCCTGCACTACCTTGCGGCGGTATCCTAAGAAAGAGACACGAAGCGAAGGATATTGTGGAACAGTGAGAAACGAGATCAAGCACAAAGGAGAGCCAGTAGGAGTCGTGCCCCGAGAACGGCAACATCCTACTGAGGCGCGTAGCCGGTGGCCGGAACACCGAGGAAGTAACTGACTCTATGCCTTACTTCAAACTCCGCAGGACAGTTAATTATAGGTTGGCTGTCTACCTTAAATTTCCTACGCAGACATAGGGGGCAACGCGTGGAGAGGGGCGCCTCTAGGGTCCCGGAAGAGCTCCGAGCCTTCCTGTCATACGTGTGCGTCCTAGCCATAACATACCTGGGGGACGAGAAACTAGAAACATCTGGAACGAAAGAGAAAGAATTAGAAAGAACTAAAAAGAACGAACGAGAACAGAAGTTGTGAGGACTATTCTGAATGCTCAGCAGGGTAGCACTACAACACACAGGCGCTAGTGGTAGGCCACAATTTCCACTTGAAAAGGGAACTCTGGATGTGCCATCGGACCGGCCAATCTCAGACAGCCCGGTTAACCGTGCTCTGGATTGAGGATCCTGAAGTCTTCAGTAAAGAGGTAAAGAGACTGCAACCCTGTGTCCTCGTTATTGTCTGCACCTCACACCATCACCATCCACCTTATTGGAAAGCCCTGGGGACATACTTCACTTGTGGGAAGGTATACCATCTAGCTGCCATCACATCATCCCAGTGGACCCCAAGCAGCGTCGGTCACCCTGACCGAACACCACAGGTGGCGTCACGAAACCTTGACAGACTTACATCACCCCTTTTATTGGGCGCCCCTTAGCAGGGTCACGGACCGGGTCCAGCCACCGTGACAACCCCAGAACTGAGACAGAAAGGACCGGTACCGAGTAACCTGTGGCCCTGCGTCTGGGGGCGCTCCACAATCAAGGGATTCTAGAGAGAAATGTGTTGCCCAGTGTCAGAAAGCTTGGTCTAAGTCGCCAGTCATGGGTCTTGAAACAATATAATGACCCAAGACACACAGCTAAAAACACCCAAGAATTGCTAATTGGAAAACATTGGACTATTCTGAAATGGCCTTCTCTGAGCCCTGACCTAAATCCTATTGAGCATATTTGGAAAGAGCTGAAACATGCCGTCTGGAAAAGGCAACCTTCAAACACGAGACAACTGGAGCAGTTTGCTCTTGAGCAGTGGGACAAAATACCTGTCGAGAGGCGCAGAAGTCTCATTGACAGTTGCAGGAATCGTTTGATTGCAGTGATTGCCTCAGAAGGTTGTGCAGCAAAATATTAAGTTAACCCCTTAGTGACGGAGCCAAATTTTTGAAATCTGACCAGTGTCAATTTATGTGGTAAGAACTCTGCAACGCTTCACCAAATCCCAGTGATTTTGATATTGTTTTTTCGTGACACATTATACTTTATGGTGATGGTAAATTTAGGTCAATATGTTTTGTGTTTATTTATAAAAAATATAAAAAATTTGAGAAAAATGTTAAAAAATTTGCAATTTTCAAGCTTTGAATGATTATCCCTTTAATCCAGATGGTCATACCACAGCAAACCATTAATAAATAATATTTCCCTCATGTCGGCTTTACATCAGCACCATTTGTAAAATGTTCTTATATTTTGTTAGCATTTTAGGAGGTTTAAAAATGTAGCAGCAATTTTTCATTTTTTCAAGGAAACTTGCAACATTTATTTTTTTTAGGGAACTATCCATGTTTGAATTGACTTTAGGGGTCTCATATATTGGGAAACCCCCAAACGTGATACGATTTTAAAAACAGCACCCCCTGACATATTGAAAACTGCAGTCAGGTAGTTTATTAACCCTTCAGGTGCTTTACAGGAATTAATGCAAAGTGGTATGACAGAAATGAAAATGTGTATTTTTACCACCTAAATGTCGTAACTTCTGAACAGGTTACAACAGCCGACATACTCTACGGCCTGTTATGATCCGGTGACATTGGAGCCACATGGAACTTTCTCTGGAGTTGGTGGAAACTGTACTGACCGCAAATCCTGAACTTAGCACCGCAACTAGAAGTAGCCGTGGGGTGTGCCTAACAAATCCTAGACACCTCGACACAGCCGGAGGACTAAATACCCCTATAGATGGAAATAGGAATTCTACCTTGCCTCAGAGCAGAACCCCAAAGGATAGGCAGCCCCCCACAAATATTGACTGTGAGTAGTAGAGGAAAAGACACACGCAGGCAGGAAACAGGATTTAGCAAAAGAGGCCACTCTAGATAAAATAGGAAAGGATAGGATAGAATACTAAGCGGTCAGTATTAAAACCCTTCCAAAAATATCCACAGCAGAAAATACAAAAAACTCCACCATCTAACTAAAGATGTGGAGCGTATATCTGCAACTCCAGAGAATCCAGCAAGACGGAGAAAACACTGACACAATCTAAGCTGGACAAGAGAAAACAAATTAATAGCACAGAATTATTAAGCACACTGCATGTGTGCCACAGAAACAAAAAACAGACACTTATCTTTGCTGAATTGGCAGCAAGGCAGGAGGAACCATACAAAGATCCAAAACCTCCCAGAACCATGGACAACTGGCAAGGACTAATGAATCCTGCACACCTAAATACCCCAGTCAGAGCTGCAATCAGCAGACACACCTGACAAGGACTGCAACTCAGGGACAACTGCATTACCACCTACAACCACTGGAGGGAGCCCAAAAGCAGAATTCACAACAGTACCCCCCCTTGAGGAGGGGTCAGCGAACCCTCACCAGGGCCCCAGGACGATCAGGACGAGCTAGATGAAAGGCACGGACCAAATCAGCAGCATAGACATCAGAGGCAAAAACCCAAGAAATATCCTCCTGGCCATAACCCTTCCATTTGACAAGGTACTGAAGCCTCCGCCTCGAAAAACGAGAATCCAAAATCTTCTCAACCACATACTCCAACTCTCCATCAACCAACACAGGGGCCGGAGGATCAACAGAGGGAACAACGGGCACCACATATTTCTGCAATAAAGATCTATGGAAGACATTATGGATAGCGAAAGAGGCCGGAAGCGCCAATTGAAAAGACACCGGATTAATAATCTCAGAAATCCTATAAGGACCAATAAACCGAGGCTTAAACTTAGGGGAAGAAACCTTCATAGGAACATGACGGGAAGACAACCAGACCAGATCCCCAACCCGAAGCCGGGAACCAACACACCGACGACGGTTAGCAAAACATTGAGCCTCTTCCTGAGACAACACCAAATTGTCCACCACATGAGCTGAAATCTGCTGCAACCTGTCAACCACAGAATCCACACCAGGACAGTCAGAAGGCTCCACCTGCCCAGAAGAGAAGCGAGGATGAAAACCAAAATTACAAAAGAAAGGCGAAACCAAAGTAGCCGAACTAGCCCGATTATTAAGGGCAAACTCGGCCAATGGCAAGAAGGCCACCCAATCATCCTGATCAGCAGACACAAAGCATCTCAAATAAGTCTCCAAAGTCTGATTAGTTCGCTCGGTTTGGCCATTTGTCTGAGGATGAAATGCAGAAGAAAAAGACAAATCAATGCCCAGCCTAGCACAAAAGGCCCGCCAAAACCTAGAAACAAACTGGGAACCTCTGTCGGACACAATATTCTCCGGAATACCATGCAGACGAACCACATGCTGAAAAAACAACGGAACCAAATCTGAAGAGGAAGGCAATTTAGGCAAAGGCACCAAATGAACCATCTTAGAGAACCGGTCACAAACAACCCAGATAACAGACATCTTCTGGGAAACCGGAAGATCAGAAATAAAATCCATAGAAATATGCGTCCAGGGCCTCTCAGGGACTGGCAATGGCAAAAGCAACCCACTAGCAAGGGAACAACAAGGCTTGGCCCGCGCACAAGTCCCACAGGACTGCACAAAAGAACGCACATCACCTGACAAAGAAGGCCACCAAAAGGACCTACCAACCAAATCTCTGGTACCAAAAATACCAGGATGACCAGCCAACACAGAACAGTGAACCTCAGAAATCACTCTACTAGTCCATCTGTCAGGAACAAACAGTTTCTCCACTGGACAGCGGTCAGGTCTGTCAGCTTGAAATTCCTGAAGAACCCGTCGTAAATCAGGGGAAATGGCAGAAAGGACCACCCCTTCTTTCAGAATGCCGACCGGTTCAAGGACCTCAGGAGAATCAGGCAAAAAAACTCCTAGAGAGGGCATCAGCCTTAATATTCTTAGAACCCGGAAGATACGAAACTACGAAATCAAAATGGGAAAAAACAAGGACCATCGAGCCTGTCTAGGATTCAGCCGTTTGGCAGACTCGAAGTAAATCAGATTCTTATGATCGGTCAAGACCACAATACGGTGCTTAGCTCCCTCAAGCCAATGTCGTCACTCCTCAAACGCCCACTTCATAGCCAACAACTCCCGATTGCCGACATCATAATTGCGTTCAGCAGGCAAAAACTTACGGGAAAAGAAGGCACACGGTTTCATCAAGGAACCAACAGAATCCCTCTGAGACAAAACGGCCCCTGCCCCAATGTCAGAAGCGTCAATCTCAACCTGAAATGGAAGAGAAACATCCGGTTGGCGCAACACCGGAGCAGAAGTAAATCGGCGTTTAAGCTCCTGAAAGGCAGAGACAGCCACAGAGGACCAATTTGCCACATCAGCGCCTTTCTTCGTCAAATCGGTCAAGGGTTTAACCACGCTAGAGAAGTTAGCAATGAAACGGCGATAAAAATTTGCAAAACCCAAAAATTTCTGAAGGCTCTTCACGGATGTGGGTTGAATCCAATCATGAATGATCTGAACCTTAACCGGATCCATCTCCATAGATGAGGGAGAAAAAATGGAGCCCAAAAAAGAAACCTTCTGCACCCCAAAGAGACACTTAGACCCCTTCACAAACAAAGCATTGTCACGAAGGATCTGAAATACCATCCTGACCTGTTGCACATGAGACTCCCAATCAGCGGAAAAAATCAAAACATCGTCCAAATATACAATCAAGAATTTATCAAGATAAGTCCGGAAGATATAATGCATAAAGGACTGAAAAACAGATGGAGCATTAGTGAGCCCGAATGGCATCACAAGGTATTCAAAATGACCTTCGGGCGTATTAAACGCAGTTTTCCATTCATCACCCTGCTTAATACGAACAAGATTATATGCCTCCCGAAGGTCAATCTTAGTAAACCAACTAGCCCCCATAATCCTAGCAAACAAATCAGAAAGCAAAGGTAAAGGGTATTGAAACTTGTCTGTGATCTTATCCAAGAGGCGATAATCAATACAGGGTCTCAAGGAGCCATCCTTCTTAGCAACAACAAAAAATCCCGCTCCCAACGGTGAAGAAGATGGCCGAATATGCCCTTTCGCCAAAGACTCCTTAATATAATTCCGCATGGCGGTATGTTCAGGCACAGATAGGTTGAAAAGTCGGCCCTTAGGAAACTTACAGCCTGGAATCAAGTCAATAGCACAATCACAGTCCCTGTGCGGTGGAAGGGAACTGGACTTGGGCTCATCGAATACATCCTGAAAATCAGACAAAAACTTAGGAATTTCAGAAGAGGAAGAAGAGGAGATTGACATCAACGGAACATCATTATGAATTCCCTGACAACCCCAAGTAGTCACAGACATAGACTTCCAGTCCAACACAGGATTATGTACCTGCAACCACGGAAAACCCAGCACGATAGCATCATGCAAATTATGCAACACCAGAAATCGACAATCTTCCTGATGGGCTGGCGCCATGCGCATGGTCACCTGTGTCCAAAACTGGGGCTTATTTTTAGCCAAGGGTGTAGCATCAATGCCCCTTAAAGGAATAGGGTTCTGCAAAGGCTGCAAGGTAAAACCACAATGCCTGGCAAACTCAAAGTCCATTAAGTTCAAGGCGGCGCCTGAATCCACAAACGCCATGACCGAAAATGATGACAATGAGCAGATCAAGGACACAGATAACAGAAATTTAGGTTGTACAGTACTGATGGTAAATGAACTTTCGATCCTCTTTGTCCGCTTAGGGCAGACAGAAATGACATGAGAAGCGTCGCCACAATAATAACACAACCTATTCTGACGTCTGAAACCTTGTCGTTCCGTTCTAGACAGAATCCTATCACACTGCATTGGCTCAGGAATTTGCTCTGAGGACAACGCCACAGCGCGCACAGTTCTGTGCTCCCGCAAGCGCCGGTCAATCTGAATTGCCAGAGACATAGAATCACTCAGACCGAAAGGCGTGGGAAACCCCACCATAACATCTTTAATGGATTCAGAAAGACCCTTTCTGAAAATTGCCGCCAAAGCATCATCATTCCATTTAGTCAACACAGACCATTTTCTAAATTTCTGACAATACAATTCTGCCGCCTCTTGACCCTGAGACAGGGCCAACAAGGTCTTCTCCGCTTGATCCACAGAATTAGGTTCATCATATAATAATCCCAAAGCCTGAAAAAAGGAGTCTGCATTAAGCAAAGCTGGATTCCCAGATTCCAGGGAAAATGCCCAATCCTGTGGATCGCCACGCAGCAGGGAGATGATGATTTTAACCTGCTGAATGGAATCACCGGAGGATCGAGGTCTCAGAGCAAAAAACCGTCTACAGTTGTTTTTAAAACTCAAAAATTTGGACCTGTCACCAAAAAACAAATCAGGAGTAGGAATCTTTGGCTCTAAAACAGTAGTCTGAACAATATAATCAGAAATACCCTATACCCTAGCAGCAAGCTGGTCCACACGAGAAGCTAATTCCTGAATATCCATGCTAGCACAAGACTCCTCAGCCACCCAGAGAAAAAGAGGGAAGAGAAGACAACGCAGAGTGCAGAAAAAAAAATGGCTCAACACCTTTCTTCCCTTCTTCTGAGATGCATTTAACTCATTATTGGCCAGTTGTACTGTTATGATCCGGTGACCTTGGAGCCGCATGGAACTTTCTCTGGAGTTGGTGGAAACTGTACTGACCGCAAATCCTGAACTTAGCACCGCAACTAGAAGTAGCCGTGGGGTGTGCCTAACAAATCCTAGACACCTCGACACAGCCGGAGGACTAAATACCCCTATAGATGGAAATAGGAATTCTACCTTGCCTCAGAGCAGAACCCCAAAGGATAGGCAGCCCCCCACAAATATTGACTGTGAGTAGTAGAGGAAAAGACACACGCAGGCAGGAAACAGGATTTAGCAAAAGAGGCCACTCTAGATAAAATAGGAAATGATAGGATAGAATACTAAGTGGTCAGTATTAAAACGCTTCCAAAAATATCCACAGCAGA
Organism: Ranitomeya imitator; assembly: GCF_032444005.1. Classification (NCBI taxonomy): domain Eukaryota; kingdom Metazoa; phylum Chordata; class Amphibia; order Anura; family Dendrobatidae; genus Ranitomeya; species Ranitomeya imitator. The sequence goes on along the minus strand of NC_091286.1, from coordinate 493,666,147 downwards.
AAATACAAAAAACTCCACCATCTAACTAAAGATGTGGAGCGTATATCTGCAACTCCAGAGAATCCAGCAAGACTGAGAAAACCCTGACACAATCTAAGCTGGACAAGAGAAAACAAATTAATAGCACAGAATTATTAAGCACACTGCATGTGTGCCACAGAAACAAAAAACAGACACTTATCTTTGCTGAATTGGCAGCAAGGCAGGAGGAACCATACAAAGATCCAAAACCTCCCAGAACCATGGACAACTGGCAAGGACTAATGAATCCTGCACACCTAAATACCCCAGTCAGAGCTGCAATCAGCAGATACACCTGACCAGGACTGCAACTCAGGGACAACTGCATTACCACCTACAACCACTGGAGGTAACCAAAAAGCAGAATTCACAACAACGGCCGCCATTTGGTTGTGAATTGCCATCGCAAACATCAGGACCACACAATCATGATCTGAGGGCACCAATTGGGATAAAGAGGGAGCCCCCACACTCTGTTAACCATTTATAATGATGTAGTCACTATTGACAGCAGCATCTAAGGGGTTAAACAGATATGTACGGTGCCAACACTGATCGTGGCTGATACAGCAAGTTGTCAGCTATACTGTACAGCCAACAGCTGCTGGATTGTCATCTGTATGGGGAGGCTATTCTCATATCTCAGGTCAGTTAAAAGACGTATTGGCTGTCATTAAGGGGTTAAGGGTACCTAATTTCTGTCCAGGCCTATTTCATGAATTTTATTTTATTTTTTTTAAATTCTGTGAAAGCATGGTTGAAAAGCAATGTCTGATTTTCATTTGTTCATTTTCATAGATTTTTAATTTATTATTACTTTTGTCAGATTCAAGTTATTTCTGTGACCATTGTGGGTTTTTCTGTAATTAAACGAGGGGTAGCAAAAATTTTGAGCACGTGTGTCTTTTTTTTTTTTTAAAAAGCATGTTTGGTATCACCACATCCATGTAACTCCTACACTGTACACCTGGATAATTGCGTGTTGAATGTTACGCGAGTACAATCTGATTTTTCACACCTAGCATCCGATTTAGATCCAAGTGCAGTGTGATTTTAACATGAGCTTTTACATGTAGCAATTCTCTGTCATTTACATATCAGTTTCAAAGGAAATATTCGTCAAAACACACACACTGGCAAAATTTAAGTGACCATTGAAAAATGTTCAGTTTGTCTGATATTTCTCTTTATAGGTATACTTTTGAGTAAAATGTAAATTGTTCTTTTTGTCTATAAGCTTCTGACAATATGTCTCCGAATTTCCAAGCAATAGATTTAGTATTTTTTCTCTGACAAAGAAAAATGGTCAAAATTAAAAAACCCCAATGCTTTCAGACCTCAAATAATCTAAAGAAAACAAGTTCATAATCATTTAGAAACAACAATACTAATGTTTTAACTCAAGAAGAGTTCAGAAATCAATATTTTGTGGAATAACAATGATTTTTAATCAGAGCTTTCATGAGCCTTGGCATGCTTTCCACCAGTCTTTCAAACTGCTTCTGGAGCAAAAATGTAAGCAGTTCTTCTTTCCTTGATGGCTTGTAACTGTCCATCATCCTCTTGATTACATTCCAGAGGGTTTCAATGGGGTTCAAGTCTGGAGATTGGGCTGCCCATGACATGGTTTTGATGTGGTGGTCTCTTAATTTTTGCCAGAGCTGTATATATATATATATATATATATATATATATATATATATATATATATATATATATATAAATATTAGATAGATATATAGATACATGGAAGAAAAGCCGGCAATTCATGTGCGCGTACAGTAAAATCACACTGACAGGTTAGAATAGAATTGTCACGCTCACGCCCTGACTGGTGGGCGTGAGCTCGGGGGATTTGTGGGCCCCACTGTGCCACAAACCAGACTACCCTGGAAGGGGTGTGACTATGACAGCTGCCTGGGTTTTCACTGGAGCCTCTGATGGTGAGGTCAGGCTTGTGCGGCAGGCAGCTGCCAGGTGCTACTCCAGGGTGGTGTCTGGCTATGGCTGCTGATCCCACTTGGGAGACAGGAACACTAGGATTGGTGCGGGCATCAGGCAGGACAAGCAGATGAGCACGGATGAGATTCAGACGAGTAGGCTGGCACGGCTGAGACACAGAGCTGGCAGAGACACGGCAGAGAATACAGGGCTGGCAGGCACGGCAAAAAACACAGGGCAGGCAGGAACACGGCAGAGAACACAGGGCTGGCAGGAACACGGCAGAGAAAACAGGACTGGCAGGGACGGTGTATGTAGGTGTGTATGAAGGAACAGGTAGGGACCTGTTCACACAGGAGGTGCAGGTATGGATATGTAGTATGAATGAACAGGTAGGAATCTGTTCACACAGGAGGTGCAGGAAAGGAAACAAGCCAGAAGGAAAGGAGAATGAAGGAACAGGTTGGGACCTGTTCACACAGGAAGAGATCCGCAAGGCTGTGGACAGAAGCGGTATAGCAGCAAGAGATAGCGCAGCAATAAAAGCTTAGCAGAGCAGAACCACAAGGAATATGGAGAGGAGCTGCAGCAAGAGATTTCTGCAGCGGCAAAGCAGAGCAGAACCACAAGGAATGGGGAGAGGAGCTGCAGCAAGAGATAACTGCAGCCACAGGAGCTAAGCAGAGCAGAGCCACAAGAAATGTGGAGAGGAGCTGCAGCAAGAGATTACTGCAGCCGCAGAAGCTAAGCAGAGCAGAGCCACAAGGAATGTGGAGAGGAGCTGCAGGAAAAGTTTTCTGCAGAAGCTAGGCAGAGCGGAGCCACAAGGAATGCGCAGATAAGCTGCAGCAAGAGATTTCTGGAGAAGCTAAGCAGAGCAGAGCCATAAGGAATGTGGAGAGGAGCTGCAGCAAGAGATTACTGCAGCAGCAGAGCAGAATGGAGCAGAACTGCAGGAGAGGTAAAGCCACAAAGCTACAGAGCAGGCAGAGCTGCAAGAGTGCGGAGCAAAAGCAGACTGAGAACACAAGGAAAGACACAACAGTGAAGGAAGCCACAGACAAGGAGACCGAGATAAGACTAAGTACAGACAAGGCAATGGAACAAGACACAAGGACAAAGACACAGGGACCAGGATATTCTGCCTCCTGGAGGGCGGACAACAAGATCAAGGCAAGGCAAAGAGAAAAGCCTCCAGAGAGGGAGTAACACAGAGCAAGGCCTGGCAAACTCAGAAGCTAACCACAAACTGAGCTAACACATTGCACAGGCCCAGTCCACAGGGTGGAGCTGCAATAAATACTGGAGGCCTCTTGGTAATTGGTCAGGAACAGATTAGACAGGTGCACCTGATTCCTATAAGAACCAGAGAGTTCAGGCGCCGCCCCCCTATACACACAGCCAGGAAGCATACAGAGGGCAGAGGCACAGACTATGGCGCTGGCTAGAAACAGAAACTGCAACATGACCTGAAGCAGTGGGTAAGATAGTGTGAGAGATGAGAGGCCATGCCGTGATGCCAGCAGAATTGTTACAAGAATAGATAGAATAGATACAGTGCCTTGCAAAAGTATTCGGCTCCCTTGAACTTTTCAACCTTTTCCCACATATCATGCTTCAGACATAAAGACGCCTAAAGGTGGCGCAACAAAGTATTAAGTTAAAGGGGATGAATAATATTGCACGCCCCACTTTTCAGTTTTTGAATTTCCACAAAAATTTAAAATAACCAATAAATTTTGTTCAACTTCACTTGTTGTTGATTCTTCACCAAAAATTTACATTTGGTATCTTTATGTTTGAAGCATGATATGTGGGGAAAGGTTGAAAAGTTCCAGGGAGCCGAATACTTTCGCAAGGCACTGTTTATACACTTAGAATACATAGATATATAGATGTCAGTGACATCTATATATATATATATATATATATATATATATCTACTATATAATTTTCTAAGGCTCACTTCCGTCTGTCTGTCTGTCTGTCACGGATATTCATTGGTTGCGGCCTCTGTCTGTCATAGCAATCCAAGTCGCTGATTGGTCGCGGCAAAACAGCCACGACCAATCAGCGGCGGGCACAGTGCATACTCCCCTCCGGTCACCACTCACACAGGGTTAATGCTAACGGTAACGGACTGTGTTATGCCGCGGGTAACGCACTCCATTACCACTGCTATTCACCCTGTGTGTCCCCAACTTTTTACTATTGATGCTGCCTATGCGGCATCAATAGTAAAAAAATGTAATGTTAAAAATAATAAAAAAACAAAAAACTTGCTATACTCACCCTCCGTTGTCCGCTGAGCCGCTCGCGCCTGCCGCCATCTTCCGTTCCCAGCGATGCATTGTGAAATTACCCAGAAGACTTAGCGTTCTCACGAGACCGCTAAGTCATCTGGGTAATTTCACAATGCATCCTGGGAAAGGAAGATGGCGGCAGCCGCGCGCTCATCGCCTGCGCCAGAGCCTCGCTGGATTCGATCCCGGCGGGTGAGTATATCACTATTTATACTACGTGGCTGGGCAATTTACTATGTAGCTGGCCAATATACTATGTGACTGGGCAATATACTACGTGACTGGGCAATATACTACGTGACTGGGCAATATACTACGTGATTGGGCAATATACTACGTGACTGGGCAATATACTACGTGGCTGGGCAATATACTACGTGACTGGACAATATACTACGTGGCTCTGTGCTGTATACTACGTGGCTCTGTGCTGTATACTAGGTCGCTGGGCAATATACTACGTGGCTCTGTGCTGTATACTACGTGGCTCTGTGCTGTATACTAGGTCGCTGGGCAATATACTACGTGGCTCTGTGCTGTATACTACGTGGCTCTGTGCTGTATACTACGTCGCTGGGCAATATACTATGTGACTGGGCAATATACTACGTGACTGGGCAATATACTACGTGACTGGGCAATATACTACGTGGCTGAGCAATTTACTATGTAGCTGGCCAATATACTACGTGACTGGGCAATATACTATGTAGCTGGGCAAAATACTGCGTGACTGGGCAATATACTACATGGCTGGGCAATATACTACGTAGCTGGGCAATATACTACGTGGCTGGGCAATATACTGTGTGGCTGGGCAATATACTGCGTGGCTGGGCAATATACTACGTAGCTGGGCAATATACTATGTGGCTGGGCAATATACTATGTGACTGGGCAATATACTATGTGGCTGGGCAATATACTATGTGACTGGGCAATATACTACGTGGCTGGTCAATATACTACGTGGCTGGGCAATATACTACGTAGCTGTGCAATATACTACGTGACTGGGCAATATACTACGTGGCTCTGTGCTGTATACTATGTCGCTGGGCAATATACTACGTGGCTGGGCAATATACTACGTGGCTGGGCAATATACTATGTGGCTGGGCAATATACTATGTGGCTGGGCAATATACTATGTGGCTGGGCAATATACTACGTGGCTGGGCAATATACTACGTAGCTGGGCAATATACTACGTGACTGGGCAATATACTATGTGGGCTGTGTAATATACTACGTGGACATGCATATTCTAGAATACCCGATGCATTAGAATCGGGCCACCATCTAGTATACATATGCAGCGCCCCAGAGTCCTGGTCATTGCAGTAATGTCATTCTTCCACCAGGGGGAGCAATGTTACGTCTGATGGCACCAAAGGAGTTCACCCTGCCAGGTATCACAGCCACACACACTTCACACGCCAGTCCACCAGGGTGAGCTAAGGGTTCTGTTCACTAGGCCACTCCTCACATAGGGTAAAACTGGTGGGTTGGTTAGGAAGTCAGACAGAAGCTGACTGGAGGGAGAAGGAGATAGTCAGTGGAAGGGAGAGTCGGAAGGAGAGGAGAGAAGCAGACTGGGCTCGGCCCAGGGAATTCCTATCAGGCAGACAGAGGAAAAAGGAAAGAACATCAGCGGCTCAGTGGGAAAGAAGGACACGGAGCTGCGCCTGCAACCCATGCGGCAGCCTCCTAAGAAAGGACAAGAAAGGAAGTGTGCCGTAGTGAGTGAGCACAGAAGTCATAGCAACAGGAGTGAAACATCAGTGGGAGACCAGCTAGAAGCAGGCTGCCTCCATCTGAAGCGCAGATCCGGTGGCTGGAACACCGAGGGAGTAATAGACTCTACGCTTTACTTCAGAGACCGGCAGGGCAGTCGATTCCAAGTTGGCTGTCCGACCTAAACACCTAAGCAGACAAGGTGGTAACGCGGAGGAGGGGCGACACAAGGGTCCCTATAAAATAGCCTCAGGCCACCCTCATCATACGGGTATGTCCTATCCATCTGGGGGACAGAGAGAGAGAAGTAACAACAGTGAGGACCTTATGGTAGCTAATGCAAGTAGGGACCTACTACGTTACTGTGTGCAAGAGGAAGGCTACTGATTTCCACCTGGATAAGGGGACTCTGGAATTGCCATCAGACCGGACGGACCCTGCCTACCCTGTTATCCGGCACTCTGGACTGTGGATCCTGAAGCCTTCAGTAAAGGTAAAGAGACTGCACTCATTGTGTCCTCGTTATTCATTGTGCCTTGCACCATCCACCATCACCATCTACACTTTTGGGAAGCCCTGGGGATATACTTCACCTGTGGGAAGGTACACCATCTAGCTGCCATTCCATCACCCCAGCGGACCCCTAAGCAGCATCGGTCACCCTGACCGAATACCACAGGTGGCGTCACGAACACTACCATTATCTACAAACTCTGCCTTTATTGGACGCCCCTCATAGGGCCACGGTCCGGGTTGGGCCACCGTGACATCCTCGCTGAGGGAACTGAAGGACCCAGTACCGAGTACCCCATTGCCCTTACGTGGGGGCGATCCACATACAAATATTACATAGATAGAAGAAAAGCCGGAAATTCATCTGCCGTGTTCTGTAAAAATCACTGCAGGAGCCTACAGGATAAAAGACATGGATTACATACAGTAAATACAAATGGAATAGGTAGATATATAGATGTCAGTGACAAATACAATTAGTACAGTGTGTGTGCAAATTACTGGACATGTATTTAATTATTAAAATATTATTTATCGTAAAAAAAATCACGTGGGCTCCTGAGCAACTTTTGTAACCAGTAGAGGGAAAGGCAAATGGGGCAAATGTTTATCGCCTGGGAAGGGGGTAATATCCATGGAGCTTCCCAGTCTTTGTTGGCTATTAAAATTGAGGACCCTAAAAAAGGATCTCAACAAAAATGATGTTAACATACATTATCTCATAATTTTAGTTACCATCAGATTGAATTTTTGGATGTCTTGGTCAAGAGAGACCATAATGGTCTTTTGCTCTCTGATACCTTCCATAAGAGCACAGCGGTGAACTCTGTCCTCCATGCAAGCTTCTCACATCCCCCTCACTTGATGAATTCTGTTACCATTGGTCAGTTCCTCCGCATTAGAAGGACATGCTCTACTATGACAGACTTTGAATCTAGAGCAGCAGAAATGAAAACCCAATTTTTGGAGAGAGGATATAGTAAAAGGTCAATTAAAAAAGCGTACAATAGGGCCAGGAATACGGATCGTCATCTGCTACTATATTCCGCTGAGAGAAATGAATCCACACACCAGGTAAGATTGATGACTGCATATAACTCTCAATGGAATAGGATGTTTGCGATTGTGAAAAAACATTGTCTTATTCTACTAGCTGACCCAGTACTAAAACAATACCTTCCCTCAAAACCTGCAATTACAGCCAGACGGTCCCAGAATTTGGGTGACATCTGGGTTAGGAGCTATTATACACCTAAGGCTCCCTCTTTACCTGTTCCTACTGGATATCAAAGCCAACAATTATTTGGGGGTGTAAACCGTGCGGAAGATGTGTGGTGTGCCCTAACATTGACATATCTAAAGACTTTGTCTCATTAGCTTGACGTGTTTTTAAAATCATACACACCATTACGTGCTCACCAACAGCGGTGGTCTATTAAGCCTCTTATCCCTGTATGAAAATTTATATTGGTCTGATGACACGAGCCCTCAAAGTGAGAGTAAGAGAGCACATGAGAGACATACTGGCTGCCAAAGATGAAGACAAGATTGATTTACTCAAAAGTACTGTATACCTATGCACTCACCATTCATGTGATCTCACCGGTTTTTGGGTTAAAGGTATTGATTATGTCTGCATGGACCTTCGGGGTGGGAATATTAGTTGCCTCCTAGCACAAAAAGAATCCCGCTGGATTTGGGAACTACGTACCCTGCAATCACAGGGTTTAAATGAAACATTGAGTTTTGCTCTGTTTCTCAACTGCTTGCCTCTGTGTTTTTATCTGGTTTCGTTTGTGTTCTTTATATTATTTTAAACTGTATATAATTTTAGTTTTTTGTGTATTATGTCCATGTTCTTACATATTTATATTTCAGTTGCCTGCCTTTGCCTTGTTCCTGATGCTGCTTGTTCTTTGAACATCCCCTTGCACTATATGGAAGAAGACTATTTATATATATGTTTTTATGACTGATAATTTTACATAAGTATTTTTAAACAAATTTTTTTTTATACATGTAACATAATCAATAAGTGGTTATATTTAACTTTTTCATGCAATAATGCATGTCACAATTTACAGGGTGGGCCATTTATATGGATACACCTGGATGGGCCATGTACTGTATATGGATACACCTAAATAAAATAGAAATGGTTGGTGATATCAACTTCCTGTTTGTGGCACATTAGTATATGGGAGGGGGAAAACTTTTCAAGATGGGTGGTGACCATGGCGGCCATTTTTAAGTTGGCCATTTTGGATTCCAACTTTATAAATGGCCCACCCAGGTGTATCCATATAATTGACCCACCCTGTATATATTTTTCTCAACATATTTCTATACTCACCAACATAATGGCTTTCATGTTATGGTTTTTATACAGCTGTGGCAAAAATTAAGAGACCACCACATCAAAACCCTGTCATGGGCAGCCCAATCTCCAGACCTGAACCCCATTGAAAACCTCTGGAATGTAATCAAGAGGATGATGGATAGTCACAAGCCATCAAACAAAGAAGAACCGCAGAAGCACTGTGAAAGACTGGTGGAAAGCATGCCAAGACGCCTGAAAGCTGTGATTAAAAATCATTGTTATTCCACAAAATATTGATTTCTGAACTCTTCCTGAGTTAAAACATTAGTATTGTTGTTTCTAAATGATTATAAACTTGTTTTCTTTGGATTATTTGAGGTCTGAAAGCACCGATTTTTTTTTTAAAATGTGACCATTTTTCTTTGTTAGAAAAAAAAAAATTTATTGCTTGGAAACTCGGAGACATGTTGTCAGAAGTTTATAGACTAAAAGAACAATTTACATTTTACTCAAAAATATACATATAAAGAGAAAAATCAGACAAACAACATTTTGCAGTGCTCTCTTAATTTTTGCCAGAGCTGTATTTTAAATTGGATATTTATATTCCGTAACATGTTAATTTATTGCACTTTATATATCAGATGTGTTGTTTTTCACTTATGGTTCATATGATATGACGTTTGTGTCTCTAATTATATACTTATTAACTTTTTATCATTAATTTATTGCACTTACATATGTATAAATGTTTTTTTCTAGTGGTATTATATGATGAATTGTCTTTATATGAATTCTTCCTATTTCCTTTTAGTCCATATTATATTCAGTAATATTGTTTACCTGGCTCGTATTTTCACTTGGTCTCTGTAAGCGTGATAATTCCCTACCATTTGATGTCATATTGCCAGAGTGCATGTGTGCTGTTGCCTGGTTGCCCATCGATGACGTGGGCTTCCTGTGCACCAGTGGCGCATGCGCTGATATACTGCTGACATTAATTAGCCATTTGGTACCTATCATTTGATTGACTGGCTTGAGTACTTAACCTTACCAGGACCTGACAATGCCAATCCCCCGGAAGAAGGCACACAAGCCGAAACGCGCGTAGGGGTTGTGGCACTGCAGGTCTGAGATAATTGCTTACTACAAGTATGTCATTTTAACCCCTCCATCTTCCCACCATTTATTGGCGATTTTCACCAGTGGCTTTATTCCTTTTTACAGTGGCTTTGGTATTTACTTGTGATATACATGTACACTTGTTGATTGGAGTGGGCTTCTCGTATTATTTATTTACTTGCTTGCCCCTTACCTGCGGTTCCACCTGCATTGATAGTTTTCACTGTCTGATCACCATTCTAATAATGTTCTGAATATATACTTTTTAAGACATGTTTTTAGTAATGAGTAAGTATGCTCATTACTCGAATTTCTCCGAGCATGCTTGGGTGGTCTCCGAGTATTTCGGCATGCTCGGAGATTTAGTTTATGTCAACGCAGCTGCATGATTTACGGCGACTAGACAGCTTGAATACATGTGGGGATTGCCTGTATGCTAGTGAATCCCCACATTTATTCAAGCTGTCAAGCAGCCACAAATCATGCAGCTGCCTCGACATAAACTAAATCTTCAAGCACGCCGAAATACTCGGAGACCACCCGAGCATGCATGGAGAACTCGAGTAACGAGCATATTCGCTCATCACTACAGGTTTTTCAATAAAGTGTTTTTTTTTGTAACTCTTGGTTCTTGTATGTGCATTTTTTCTCTATATGTTTCATATATCTTTATGCACTGAACTCTTGAGGCTACGGTCACACTTTCAGTATTTGGTCAGTATTTCACATCAGTATTTGTTAGCCAAAACCAGGAGTGGGTCAAAAATACAGACTTAGTGACTTGTTTCTATTATAATTTTCCTCTGTTTGTTACACTTCTGGTTTTGGCTTACAAATACTGATGTAAAATATTGACCAAATACTGATAGTGTGACTGTAGCCTTATGCTTAATCCCTTGTATGGGCACAAGTGTTCATAGCTGTTCAGCACTATGCATTGTTGTCTACATTTGCTTTCATGATGCAACCTTGCAGCCTGTCATCCAGCAGATACACTGAGCACCGTGTGCTCAGTGTCTCTGTGTGAACTGCTATTCCCTATCTGAGGGCACCACTAGCGTGAGAAAGTTCTCCAGCTCGCGGTGCCGTCTGACAGGTCCCGGGAGTTCACAGCCAGTGAACTTACTTCACCTTTCTGACGTCAGTGCCAGTGCCATAGGTGAAGTGAGTTCATTGGCTGTGAGCTCCTATTCCCTGTTAGCTCTACCATATTGTTTCATCCCCATCTCCTCATATTGTTTACTTGATTCCTCACACATTTACCCCTACCCATACTATGTTCCCATGCTCCCACTCCCGTCACAAAATTGCACTTTATAATAAACTAGCTGAAGAGCCCGGCATTGCCTGGGCATAGTAAATATCTGTGGTTAGTTATAGCACCTCACTTCTCTTATTTTCCCATCACGCCTCTCATTTTCCCCCTCACATCTCTCATTTTCTCCCTTGCACCTCTCATTTTCCCCCTGACTCCTCTTATTTTCCCCATCACTCCTCTCATTCCCCCCTAAAACTTGTCATTTCGACCTCACATCTGTCATTTTCCGATCACTCTACTATTTTTCCTCACTCCTCTCATTTTGCACTCACACCTTTTCATTTTCACCTCACACCCCTCATTTTTGCCTCACACCTCTCATTTTCCCCTCAGTGTATACATGTTTGTCATCTCCCTTATATATAGTATACATCTGTATGTCATCTCCTGTATATAGTATATACCTGTATGTCATCTCCCCTGTAAATAGTATATACCTGCTGTATGTCATCTCCTCCTGTATATTGTATATACCTATGTGTCATCTCCTCCTGTATATAGTATATACCTGTATGTCATCTCTTCTGTATATACTATATACCTGTATGTCATCTCCTCCTATATATAGTATATACCTGTATGTCATCTCCTGTATATAGTATATACCTGTATGTCATCTCCCCTGTATATAGTATATGCCTGCTGTATGTCATCTCCTTCTCTATATACCTATGTGTCATCTCCTCTTTTATATAGTATATACCTGTATATCATCTCCTCCTGTATATAGTAAATATGTGTGTCATCTCCTCCTGTATATAGTATATACCTGTAAGTCATCTCCTCTTGTAAATAGTATATACCTGTGTGTCATCTGCTCCTGTATATAGTATATACCTGTGTGTCATCTCCTCCAGTATATAGTATGTACCTGTATGTCATCTCTGTTATGATCCGGTGACCTTGGAGCTGCATGAGAACTTTCACTGGAGAAAGTGGCCACTATACTGACCGCAAACCTGAACTTAACACTGCAACTAGAAGTAGCCGTGGAGTGTACCTAACACACCTAGACACCTCGTCACAGCCGGAGGACTAAATACCCCTAAAGATGGAAATCGGAATACTGTCTTGCCTCAGAGAAAATCCCCAAAGGATAGAGAGCCCCCCACAAATATTGGCGGTGAGTCGGAGAGGAAAAAACATACACAGGCAGAAAAAACAGGATTTAGCATTGGAGGCCACTCTAGCTAGATAGGACAGGATAGGACAGAGTTCTGTGCGGTCAGTATTAAAACCCTTCAAAAAATCCACAGCAGACTATACAAAAAACTTCCTACATCTAACTAAAGATGTAGGAGCGTATATCTGCAACTCCAGTGAAACCAACCAGACTGAGAAAACACAGACACAGTCTAATCAGGACAACAGAAAAACAAACGAACAGTACTGATGTAACAACTCTAGTGGCATCATGGCATGGCCTCACATCTCTCACACAATCTTACCCACTGCTCCAGGCCATGATGTGGTTTCTGTTTCACGCCAGCTCCATGTTCTGTGTCTCTGCTCTGTGCATGCTTCATGGCTACGTGTATAGAGGGCCGGCGCCTGAACTCTCTGGTTCTTATAGGAATCAGGTGCATCTGTCTAATCAGTTCCTGACCAATTACCAAGAGGCCTCCTGTATATAGTGCAGCTCCACCCTGTGGTCTGGGCCTGTGCAACTTACTCCCTCAGTCAGTTCTTCGCTGCTGAGGTGCCAGGTCCTGTCTCGGTTACTCTCTCTTGGGGGGCGTTGTACCCTGGTCTGAGTCCTGTGTAGCCACCCAGTGGGGCTTAGTACCCTGGTCTCTGTCTTGTGTAGTCACCCAGCGGGGCTTCGTACCCTGGCCTATGTCTGCCACCCAGAGGGGCATCATATCCTGGCTTGTGTCTATGTCCCTGTGTCTTGTCTCGTTCCTGACTCTGTCTTAGTCTAGTCCTATTCCTCTGTCTGTTTATATCTGTCTTGGTTTGCCTTTTCTGCTCTGTTCGCCACTGTCTGTGGCTCTGCTTCTCTTTGCTCAGTTCTACCACAACCTGTGCTTCTGTGTTTCTCAGCTTTTCCCTCAGCTCTGCTCTCTGTAACTTTGCTCTGCACTCTGACCTAGCTTTACACTCTGTGGCTTTGCTCTCAGCTCTGCACTCAGACCTTGCTCCACACTCTGTGGCTTTGCTCTGTGGCTCCGCTCTTTGCGGTTCTACCTGGCTCTGCTCTTTGCGGTTCTACCTGGCTCCGCTCTTTGCGGTTCTACCTGGCTCCGCCTCCTGCATTTCTGCACTTGGCTCCGTTTCCGCTCTTGGCGTTACCTCCAGCGTCTCCGCTCTTGGCGTTACCTCCAGCGTCTCCGCTCTTGGCTCCGCCTCCAGCATCTCCGCTCTTGGCTCCGCCTCCAGCGTCTCCGCTCTTTGCTCCTCCTCCAGCGTCTCCGCTCTTGGCTCCGCCTCCAGCGTATCCGCTCTTGGCTCCGCCTCCAGCATCTCCACTCTTGGCTCCGCTCTTGGCTCCGCCTCCAGTGGCTCCACTCTTGCCTCCGCCTCTTGCGGCTCCGTCCTTGGCTCTGTCTTCTCCTTCTCTTCTCTTAAATCCACCTTCTACTCGTACTCAGCCTCCTGCGTTTCTGTTCTTGGTTCTAGCTCTTGTGCTTTCACTCTGCATCCACTCTTGCGGTCTTTCTCTACTTGTTACTTAGTCCTCCTGTCTGAACAGGTTCCTACCTGTTTCACATATCTGCCTGCAGACCGGTCCCTACCGGTTTTTCCTATGTTCCAGCCGTACCCGTCTGCCTACCAGAGAGCCAGCCGTGTCCGCCTGCCCGCCAGTGTCTCTGTTGTACCCATCTGCCTGCCTGTGTCCCAGCCGCGCCCGCCTGTCAGCCAGAGTGCCAGCCGTGCCCACTCCGTTCCTTAGTGGGATCAGCAGCCACAGCCAGACATCACCCTGGAGTGGCACCTGGTAGCTTCCTATTGCACAAGTCTGACCTCAACATCAGAGGCTCCAGCGATCACCTAGGAAGCTACTTAGTTACGCCCCTTCCAGGGAAGTTTGGTCTGTGGTCCAGTGGGGCCACACCCCCGTATGCCTGCGCTAACCAGTCTGGGCGCGTGCGTGACAACTGAAAATAAGCACACTGCATGTGTGCCACAGGAAAAGAAACAGACACTTATCTTTGCTGAACTGGCAGATAAGCAGGAGAGGCCAGGCAGAGATCCAACACTTGCAAAGAAACATTGACAACTGGCAAGGGCTAAAGGATCCTGCACACCTAAATATCCTAGTCAGAATTGTAATTATCTAATACACCTGGCCAGGACTGCGAGTCAGAGAAAACAGCATTCCCACCAACAACCACTGGAGGGAACCCAAGAGCAGAATTCACAACACATCTCCTCCTGTATATAGTATATACCTGTGTGTCATCTCCTCCTGTATATAGTATATACCTGTGTGTCATCTCCTCCTGTATATAGTATATATCTGTGTGTCATCTCCTCCTGTATATAGTATATACCTGTATGTCATCTCCTCCTGTATATAGCATATACCTGTGTGTCATCTCCTCCTGTATATAGTATATACCTGTGTGTCATCTCCTCCTGTATATAGTATATACCTGGGTGTCATCTGCTCCTGTATATAGTATATATCTGTGTGTCATCTCCTCCTGTATATAGTATATACCTGTGTGTCATCTCCTCCTGTATTAGACCGCATTCACACGTTATTTGGTCAGTATTTTTACCTCAGTATTTGTAAGCTAAATTGGCAGCCTGATAAATCCCCAGCCAACAGGAAGCCCTCCCCCTGGCAGTATATATTAGCTCACACATACACATAATAGACAGGTCATATGACTGACAGCTGCCGTATTTCCTATATGGTACATTTGTTGCTCTTGTAGTTTGTCTGCTTATTAATCAGATTTTTATTTTTGAAGGATAATACCAGACTTGTGTGTGTTTTAGGGTGAGTTTCGTTTGTCAAGTTGTGTGTGTTGAGTTGCGTGTGGCGACATGCATGTAGCGACTTTTGTGAGATGAGTTTTTTGTGGCAACATGTGTGTAGCAACTTTTTGTGTGTCGAGTTGCATGTGACAGGTTAGTGTAGCAAGTTGTGTGCAGCAAGTTTTGCGCATGGCGAGTTTTGCGCGTGGTGAGTTTTATGTGTGGTGCCTTTTGAGTATGTGCAAGTTTTGTGTGAGGCAACTGTTGCATGTGTTGCAACTGTTGTGCATGTGGCAATTTTTCCGCGTGTGCAAGTTTTGCGTGTGGCGAGTTTTCCATGAGGTGAGTTTTGCACTTGTGGCGAGTTTTGCGTGAGCCTAGTTTTTGCATGTGGCAAGTTTTGCGCGTGGCGAGTTTTGAGCGGCGACTTTTGTGTTTCGACTTTTATGTGGCGAGGTTGGTGTATGTGTGGTGAAATGTGTGCTGAGGGTGATATGTGTTCAAGTACATTTTGTGTGTGTGTTCATATCCCCGTGTGTGGTGAGTATCCCATGTCGGGGCCCCACCGTAGTAACTGTACGGTATATACTCTTTGGCACCATCGCTCTCATTCTTAAGTCCCCCTTGTTCACATCTGTCAGCTGTCAATTTGCCTCCAACACTTTTCCTTTCACTTTTCCCCATTATGTAGATAGGGGCAAAATTGTTTGGTGAATTGGAAAGCGCGGGGTTAAAATTTCACCTCACAACATAGCCTATGATGCTCTCGGGGTCTAGATGTATAACTGTGCAAAAATTTGTGGCTGTAGCTGCGACGCCTCCAACACTTTTCCTTTCACTTTTTTCCCCATTATGTAGATAGGGGCAAAATTCTTTGATGAATTGGAAAGTGCGGGGTTAAAATTTCGCCTCACAACATAGCCTATGACGCTCTCAGGGTCCAGACGTGTGACTGTGCAAAATTTTGTAGCTGTAGCTGCGACGGTGCAGATGCCAATCCCGGACATACACACACACACACATTCAGCTTTATATATTAGAATAGCTGAAGAGCCCGGCGTTGCCTGGGCATAGTAAATATCTGTGGTTAGTTATAGCACGTCACTTCTCTTATTTTCCCATCACGCCTCTCATTTTCCCCCTCACATCTCTCATTTTCTCCCTCACTCCTCTCATTCCCCCCTAACACTTGTCATTTCGACCTCACATCTGTCATTTTCCGATCACTACACTATTTTCCCTCACTCCTCTCATTTTGCACTCACACCTTTTCATTTTCACCTCACACCTCTCATTTTCACCTCAGTATATACATGTTTGTCATCTCCCTTATATATAGTATACACCTGTATGTCATCTCCTGTATATAGTATATACCTGTATGTAATCTCCCCTGTATATAGTATATACCTGCTGTGTGTCATCTCCCCTGTATATAGTATATACCTGTATGTCATCTCCTCCTATATATAGTATATACCTGTATGTCATCTCCTCCTATATATAGTATATACCTGTATGTCATCTCCTCCTATATATAGTATATACCTGTATGTCATCTCCTTCTATATATAGTATATACCTGTATGTCATCTCCTCCTGTTTATAGTATATACCTGTGTGTCATCTCCCCTGTATATAGTATATATCTGTGTGTCATCTCCTCCTGTATATAGTATATACCTGTATGTCATCTTCTATATATAGCATATACCTGTATGTCATCTCCTCCTGTATATAGTATATACCTGTAGGTAATCTGCTCCTGTATATACCTGTGTGTCATCTCCTCCTGTATTTAGTATATACCTGTATGTCATCTCCTCCTGTATACAGTATGTACCTGTATGTCATCTCCTCCTCTATATAGTATATACCTGTGTGTTATCTCTCCTGTATATAGTATATATCTGTGTGTCATCTCCCCTGTATATAGTATATACCTGTGTGATCTCCTGTATTAGACCTCGTTAACACGTTATTTGCTCAGTATTTGTACCTCAGTATTTGTAAGATAAATTGGCAGCCTGATAAATCCCCAGCCAACAGGAAGCCCTCCCCCTGGCAGTATATATTAGCTCACACATACACATAATAGACAGGTCATGTGACTGACAGCTGCTGTATTTCCTATATGGTACATTTGTTGCTCTTGTAGTTTGTCTGCTTATTAATCAGATTTTTATTTTTGAAGGCTAATACCAGACTTGTGTGTGTTTTAGGGCGAGTTTCGTTTGTCAAGTTGTGTGTGTTGAGTTGTGTGTGGCGACATGCATGTAGCGACTTTTGTGAGATGAGTTTTGTGTGGCAACATGCGTGTAGCAACTTTTTGTGTGTCGAGTTGCATGTAACAGGTTAGTGTAGCAAGTTGTGTGCAGCAAGTTTTGCGCATGGCGAGTTTTGCGCGTGGTGAGTTTTATGTCTGGTGCCTTTTGAGTATGTGCAAGTTTTGTGTGAGGAAACTTTTGCATGTGTTGCAAATTTTGTGCATGTGGCAATTTTTCCGCGTGTGCAAATTTTGTGTGTGGCGAGTTTACCATGAGGTGAGTTTTGCACTTGTGGCAAGTTTTGCGTGAGCCTAGTTTTTGCATGTGGCAAGTTTTGCGCGCGGCGAGTTTTGAGCGGCGACTTTTGTGTTTCGACTTTTATGTGGCGAGGTTGGTGTATGTGTGGTGAAATGTGTGCTGAGGGTGGTATATGTATTCAAGCACGTGGTAGTGTGTGGCGCATTTTGTGTGTGTGTTCATATCCCCATGTGTGGTGAGTATCTCATGTCGGGGACCCACCTTAGCAACTGATCGGTATATACTCTTTTGCGCCATCGCTCTCATTCTTTAAGTCCCCCTTGTTCACATCTGGCAGCTGTCAATTTGCCTCCAACACTTTTCCTTTCACTTTTCCCCATTATGTAGATAGGGGAAAAATTGTTTGGTGAATTGGAAAGCGCGGGGTTAAAATTTCACCTCACAACATAGCCTATGATGCTCTCAGGGTCCAGACGTGTGACTGTGCAAAATTTTGCTTCTGTAGCTGCGACGCCTCCAACACTTTTCCTTTCACTTTTTTTCCCCATTATGTAGATAGGGGCAAAATTGTTTGGTGAATTGGAAAGCACGGAGTTAAAATTTCACCTCACAACATAGCCTATGACGCTCTCGGGGTCCAGACGTGTGACTGTGCAAAATTTTGTGGCTGTAGCTGCGACGCCTTCAACACTTTTCATTTCACTTTTTCGCCATTATGTAGATAGGGGCAAAATTGTTTGGTGAATTGGAAAGCGCGGGGTTAAAATTTCACCTCACAACGTAGCCTATGACGCTCTCAGGGTCCAGACGTGTGACTGTGCAAAATTTTGTTGCTGTAGCTGCGACGCTTCCAACACTTTTCCTTTCACTTTTTTCCCCATTATGTAGATAGGGGCAAAATTGTTTGGTGAATTGGAACGCGCGGGGTTAAAATTTCGCCTCACAATATAGCCTATGACGCTCTCGGGGTCCAGACGTGTGACTGTGCAAAATTTTGTGGCTGTAGCTGCGACGGTGCAGATGCCAATCCCGGACATACACACATACACACATACACACACACACACACATACACACATACATACACACATTCAGCTTTATATAGTAGATTGTACGTTTTTTCAGCTACATTGGAGAGCTTATCTTATTGACGATATTCAAACTTAGCAACAATTTTTCTATTTTTTTAATTACATTTACAGATCCTATTTTTTTGGACCTATTCAGTTTAGAAGTTATTTTGAGTGCCCTATATATTAGAAAGGCTCCAGATTTGATGCCATTTTCAAAATTACACCCCTGAAATTGTTTGAAATTGCTGTCAGGAAATGTTTTAACCCTTCGGGTCCTGCACAAGTTTCAAGAAAAATTGGAAAGAAAAAATGAAAAATAGCAATTCTACCGTTAAAATATTACTTTAGCCACACATTTTTCATTTTCATATGGAGTAATAGGAGAACATGGACCCCAAAATTTATTGCACAATTTCTACCGAAAGTGAAAATATTCCATATGTTGTCACAAACTGCTGTTTGGGCACATGGCAGGGCTTGGAAGGGAAGAAGCACTATTGGTTTTGGGAGTATACATTTGACTGGAATAGATTGCGAATGCAGAGGTACAAAAAAAACAGTACAAAGCCCCACAAGTGACACCACTTTGTAAACTAGACCTCTTTGTACCCATTTTTCTTACAAAGCTTTATAATATTTGGATGCGAAAATTAAAAGTTTTTTTTTTCCAGTTAATTGTTTTAGCCCCAAATTTGTAATTTTCAAAAGCGGTAATAGGTAAAAATGGACAACATAATTTGCAATTTCTGCCAAAGGTGGTATCACCCTATATGTGGTCAAAAGCTACTGTCTGAGCACATGGCAAAACTCATTTTTAGACTAGCAAATTTATCTGGAACAGATTGTGGGTGCCATGACATTTCCAAAGCTCCTAGGGTCAGAATCACAGAAATCTCCACAAGTTAACCAAATTTTTAAACTATACCCCTCAAGGAATTCATCTAGGCCCGGTTATGTTCAACATTTTAAGGCTGCCGTCACACTAGCAGTATTTGGTCAGTATTTTACCTCTGTTATGTATAAGCCAAAACCAGGAGTGGGTGATAAATGCAGAAGTGGTGATGTGCTTGTGTGGAATAAAATCTGAGAAATACCAAAAAAGTAGAAGAACGCAACAGCACTCACCAAATCTGCAGTTTCAAGTGTCCTTTATTGAAACACCATGCGGTACATCTTCACGGCACGGGGGAGTAGAAAAAGAGGGGTGGGAGTGCGGCAGACGAGATGACGGCCGTTTCACGCTACACACGAGCGCTTCTACGGGTCCATGTCCAAAAGGGAAGTGACGCTAGGTTAAGTAAGTAGATTAACACGAACTCCACCTGCGTCATCATCCAATTGGACAATAGAAAAAGTGCACAGTGTATTAAAAACAATTAAAAACAAATATAGAAGCATATTACTGACATGAACAAAGCACATATACAATCCTGCAATCAAACTGTTATATGAAAATGGAGTACTAAGATCAAGGTATTATACACAGCTGATGATCTGCGATACCTGTCAGAGGGGAAAAAAAGGTTACATCACAAAAACACCTGCTGGTGTCATATCAAAAAGCATGAATAAAAGCAGCAGTATAACAACACCAAAAACCGCGACAAAAAACAAAAAGTGAAAGACCACCCTATAAGGCTAAATTATAGAAACACGTACATATCAATTCTGTCATTCAGGCCAGCTGGGCCAGTGGCTTTTGTCCGCAAAATCCACTTCGCCTCCTGTCTCAGAAGTATTTTATAGAGATCGCCACCATGTGTCTAATTTTAGACCCCCAAATTTGTGTGTAAAGGACATTCCCATGATGTTACTGTTATTCAAGTAATTCACAAATAAATTGAACTCAGGAGAAGAAGCGGTCAGTGAAACGCGCGTTGGGGCAGAGGGACGCCGTGCACCACCACATCAAACACTTCTGGTAATGTCTTACTGCTTTATTTTATGGAGCTTTACCCTTATACTTACCATCTCGGTCATTAAGATCTTTGTTATACATCTCCATATGCCGTAATTGCCATAGCACAGGATAGTCTAAACTTTAGACATGAGTGAATTATATGGCTAGTATAGGCTATGGTTTCTTATTCATTAGAGCCATTCATAGGTCTCTTTGTGCGGTATCTAGCTCTTTTTGTATTTAATTACACCGGAGTGTTACAAGTATTTGATGGTTGTCCTATGGCAGTTATGTCCCTCTTTTTAGTGGATTTTGCACTTTTTTGTTATTCTATGTTGTATTTTGTTTTAACTTATGTCTAATAAATGATATTTTATTTACAAAGTACCACTTGTTTTTGGGATTTACTACATAGTGTAATCACCAAAAAAATGTGATTTATTATCTTGTATTTAGTGGTACTATTTCCCCTGGTACAGGGGTATTCTATTGAGGGCAATTCTTTGTGAGTTATAAGCATATATAAGGGTAGCAAAACACAGTGTCAGAATGTTATAAACTCATGTGCCCAAAAAGGGAGGTTAAGTGTAAGAGAGAGAGGTCCACTGCAACAAGGTGGGTAAAGCATTTGAAGAAAAATGCACATTAAGAACCAGAATGAGATATAAGATATATTTATTAACAAGATTTTTAAAACATTGTTTTAATTTAAACAAAAGTAAAAAGCAAAAAAGGGGGTGAACAGACAATGACAATCACCAATTAAGTGGAACTACAGGTCAGAGGCATATACATAAGTACAAGATGCCCATAGAACCAACTACAAGTTCACATATATGCCAAGTAGTTTCTTAAATGAGGAAGTGAGGCCATGAGTGAGTCAACTGAAAGATTAGAGAACAGGAGCTTGGGAGTGAAAAATAATTACCTCAGACCTGCAGAACTGTGGGTTTTTGTTGCATTTTTTTCCCTATAAGTTTCTATAACGTATGAAAAATGTATGGAAAACAGCAGTTGCGTTATAAGTGCAAAATCTCAGAATTTTTACATTAAAAAAGCTGCTTCAAATTGGTATCAAAGAAGCATCAAAAAAGGAGAAAATAGCGCAAAAGTACAATTACTGGAGTAAATTGCTGTTTCATATTTTGGTGCAGATACCAAAGAAAAAATGCAAAGGAAAAAAAAAAAACTGTGGAAAACAGTATTTTTGTATTTTGGAACATGTCCTAAAAATGATGTCTTTACAAGTGAACCTAACTACTTTAGAACTTTTGTATAGCGTCATCTACAGAGTTTATGAAAAATACTAGACAATCATCAATAAGAGGTTGTCAATACTTCCATGGTCCCCCCATGGTTTTTATCTTCTAACCGAGCCTGAACTCGATGTGTGGCTGCAGCTGTGAGATCATCATTACAGCCTGAGTACCGGGGCAAACAATGAAGAAGCCAGACTTCTTTACAACTGGATATACCAAGTAGAGCTAAATAAGTTTTGTGTACAGCGGTGACATGAACCAACACCACTAGCAATAAAGGAACTTTTTTTTTTTTATTATGATCCTCCCCTATTCTGTACCAAAGGGTTAAAGAGTATTCTACAGTATACAAGTATTACTTTCTGTGCTATGTAAGGTTAGGAGGAAAGTTGAAGTGTGACCATTTTATTATCTCTTAAAGTTCATTGATATACCAAATTTTAATCTATAGGTCAGTGCTTCTAAAATGTCAAAAAATCAGAGACTGTGAGATTAAAGCTGTTACAGTTTGTGGTCTGCAGGGGAAGGGTTTGCAGCCATGATTTGAGGATTGATGTAAAATCTTCAATCACAAAAGTTATTTTCTACAGGCAAATGCAACAGTACATTGGAGAGACCATTATCTATCTATCTATCTATCTATCTATCTATCTATCTATCTATCTATCTATCTATCTATCTATCTATCTATCTATCCATCCATTTCCCTCTTAGTTCTCTCTCATATCTATCAATGAATTAATAACAGACAAAAACCAATTACATGTAAAAATAGGCATTATCCACTTCTTGTCTAGTCTGCCATCCATTCCACACCACAAAAAAAAAAGCAGAGCAGACTGGTCCCCCCATTATTAAGACTAGATTACAAGGGCTAGGGAAATCAGACCTAATTTGTCTAGAGGGAACAACCCATCAAATTTACAATGGCCAATATGCAGGAAAGAGTTTTCTTAGGAATTATCGACCTGCCTAAACAGGTCGCCGATCACTCGACAAACAAGCCAAATGCTCATTCTTCAGGCAAAATAATTTTTAAGCTTGCTTAAAAATTATATTTCTGGACAGCACATAGCCCTGTTTAAACAGGATATTTTCTGCCTCGAACAATGTTATTATATGCGATTGTTCTGTACTCATACGAAGTTCCCGTCTTCCTGTCTAAACATTTGATTAACCCCTTGATGACTGCCAATGCCCCTTTTAACGACAGCAATTGAGGGGCTTTATGCCTCAGCGGCACTTTTTAACGGCGGTGACAAATAAGTGTATAGCGCCCCACAGCATAGGAACACCTCCGGGGTCTCAGCTACCGAATAACAGTGATCACAAAAAGTCAGCTTTTCCAATCATTTCTCTCTCCTCTGATATGATCTAACATAATAGAGGAGAAAGAAATGGGGTCCCCCAAGCCCCACCAGTACCTCCGCCATCCCTGGACCCTCCTGCTATGTCCCCCAGTCCTCCGCATCATCTTTCTGGAAGAAAACGGCAGGCACATGAGCAATGCGCCCGCCGAGATCTGCCGGCCGGTACCCGGCAACAATAGGAGATTTTTCCTATAGGTTCATTTTGATCACTGTGAGGCTATGGTTAGGGTTGGGATAAGGGTTGTGGCTAGGGTTAGGGTTTGGATTAGGGTTGTGTTGGGGTTAGGGTTGTGGTGTTGGGGTTAGGGTTGTGGTGTTGGGGTTAGGGTTGTGGTGTTGAGGATAGGGTTGTTTGGGGGTTAGGGTTGGTGTTATGGATGTGGTTAGGGTTGTAGTTAGAATTGGGGGGTTTCCACTGTTTAGGCACATCACAGGGTCTCCAAACGCGACATGGTGCCTGCTTCTGATTCCAACCAATTTTGCGTTCAAAAAGTCAAACGATGCTCCCTCCCTTCTGAGCCCTGCAATGCACCCAAACAGTGGATGTACCCCACATATGGGGTGTCGGCATACTTAAGAGAAATTGCACAACAAATTTTGTGGTCCATTTTCTACTGATAACCTTGTAAAAATAAAAAAAAAGTTTGGGTCTAAAGTAAATTTTTTGTGATAAAAGTTAAATGTTAATTTTTTCCTACCACATTGCTTTAGTTCTCATGAAGCACCTGAAGGGTTAATAAACTTCTTGAATGTGGTTTTCCGCACCATGAGGGGTGCAGAAATTTTACCACAATATGTCACAAAAAAATAATCTTAGAATCAGTGTAATGCGTTGAAGCGTTCCAGAGCTATAACCTCATAAAGTGACAGTGGTCAGAATTGTAAATATTGGCCTTGGTCATTAAGGTCACTATGGGGTTAAACGTCCACCAATTAGCTGGCAAGTAGCCGATTGGCTGTCAGTTAATGGCCACATTCAGCCAGTGTAAATGCAATTCAATGCGGATAAAAAAAGTTGTTTCACATGATGAGCATATACCTCAAGACAAATCACAGGTCAAACAGTATATAAAATATTGTGTATAAAAATAATTAGATTGGGTTCAGAGGTAGTGGTCATCCAAGCTAATGAAAGGAAAAGATGGACTGCTGTAATAATAATAATAATCTTTATTTTTATATAATAATAATCAATCAAACATGAAATTTGATCAAGTTTGTTAAATTAAAGAAGATGTCGGCATCAGCATAGAGTTTATCATACAGTGAGATTAGTCAGCTGTGGCCACTGATTTCAGAGTGATTAACTGTCAATCTAATGCGCATTCCAAAATGTCAGGTGAAAAGTCAGTTGGTATAAGGTGTACCCTGACACAGATATCTGTAAAAAAGAGGCACAACTTTAGTTTAAAACTTCTTCAAGAGCATTGAAGGGTGGGAGCTCTGGACCTCACAACCCCACCTGCAGTGCACTAAGCAGCTCATTTCCATATGAAACTAATCAAGGATTACTGAAAAACAACCCCATGCATTTTTAAAGTAAAGACTTGCAATGTGCCCTTTGAAACAAACATATGAGCTGACAAAGACTTCTTTGAAAGGTCTGGTTTATATTTTGCAGGCGCACATTACCCCTCATGCCTCCTGTTTGCTGTGGGGGGCACTCTCACTTGATTAGTAACATAATAAAATCTACTATATAATTGTCTAAAGGTACCTTCACACATAACGATATTGTTAACGATATCGTTGCATTTTGTGACGTAGCAACGATATCGTTAATGAAATCGTTATGTGTGGCAGCGACCAACGATCAGGCCCCTGCTGGGAGATCGTTGGTCGCTGAACAAAGTCCAGAACTTTATTTCGTCGCTGGATCTCCCGTGGACATCGCTGAATCGGCGTGTGTGACACCGATCCAGCGATGTCTTCACTGGTAACCAGGGTAAACATCGGGTAACTAAGCGCAGGGCCGCGCTTAGTAACCCGATGTTTACCCTGGTTACCATCCTAAAAGTAAAAAAACAAACAGTACATACTTACCTAACGCTGTCTGTCCCCGGCGCTGTGCTCTGCACTCCTCCTGCACTGGCTGTGAGCGTCGGTCAGCCGGAAAGCAGAGCGGTGACGTCACCGCTCTGCTTTCCGGCCGCTGTGCTCACACAGACAGTACAGGAGGAGTGCAGAGAAGCAGAGCGCCGGGGACAGACAGCGTTAGGTAAGTATGTACTGTTTGTTTTTTTTACTTTTAGGATGGTAACCAGGGTAAACATCGGGTTACTAAGCGCGGCCCTGCGCTTAGTTACCCGATGTTTACCCTGGTTACCGGCATCGTTGGTCGCTGGAGAGCGGTCTGTGTGACAGCTCTCCAGCGACCAAACAGCGACGCTGCAGCGATCCGGATCGTTGTCGGTATCGCTGCAGCGTCGCATAATGTGAAGGGGCCTTAAGGGTCACTTCTGTCTTTCTGTCTGTCCCATCTTTCATTGGTCACGGCCTCTGTCTGTCATGGAATCCAAGTCGCTGATTGGTTGTGGAAAAACGCCCACAACCAATCAGCGGCGGCCACAGTCCAACGGCAATATGGACGCTCTTTCCTCCCCGCAGTCAGTGCCCGCTGCATACTCCCCTCCAGTCATCCAGTCAGCCCTCACACAGGGTTAATGCCAGCGTTACGCAGCTATTAACCCTGTGTGACCAACTTTTTACTATTGATGCTGCATATGATTTTTACTATTGATGCTGCATATGCATTGATGCTTAGCACAAGATTTGGCCAAAAATTGTGAGCCCATCCACCAAACGTCAAGGTAATCTCAGATCGGATGGGTACCTGACCTGTCTGCCTAGTGTGAACACTTACCTCTGGCTAATAGCACGATAAAGCTTGCATTTATAGGAAGGTCGGAACCAACTGTGTTTGGATGTAATTAAAATCACAACGTGGTGAAGGGCAGGGCGTTCAAGTCAGAAAAAATAGTACATAGTAAATATAGGAACTGACTGAACAGCAATCTAGTCTGAACTGGTGCATAATCAAAAAAGACTTACATAGCAAATAGATCAATGGCTGCACTCAATTTTACTGTACTAAAGCAAGGAAATTTGCGATACATGAAATGTGAATAGCATAATGGCTTGTGAAGTACAGTAAAATTGAGTGCAGCCATTGATCTGTTTGCTATCTAAGTCTTTTTTGGTTATGCACCAGTTCAGACTAGATTGCTGTTCAGTCAGTTTTCCTATATTTACTATGGCCAATATAGTACGTGACTGGGCAGTATACTACGTGTCTGTGCTGTATACTACGTGGCTCTGTGCTGTATACTACATCGCTGTGCAATATACTATGTGGCTGGGCAATATACTACGAGGCTGGGCAATATGCTACTTGGCTGGTCAATATACTACGTCACTGGGCAATATATTACGACGCTGGGCAATATACTACGTAACTGGGCAATATACTACGTGACTGGGCAATATACTACATGACTGGGCAATATACTACGTGGCTGTGCAATATACTACGTGGCTGGGCAATATACTACGTGGCTGGGGAATATACCACATGACTGGGTAATATACTACGTGGCTTGGGCAATATATTACGTGACTGGGCAATATACTACCTCACTGGGCAATGTACTACGTAGCTGTGCAATATACTACGTAGCTGTGCAATATACTACGTGGCTGGGCAATATACTACGTCACTGGGCAATATACTACGTCACTGGGCAATATACTACGTAACTGGGCAATATACTACGTGGCTGGGCAATATACTACGTCACTGGGCAATATACTACATGGCTGGGCAATATACTACGTGGCTGGGCAATATACTACGTCACTGGGCAATATACTACGTGGCTGGGCAATATACTACGTGGCTGGGCAATATACTACGTGGCTGGGCAATATACTACGTCACTGGGCAATATACTACGTAGCTGTGCAATATACTACGTGGCTAGGCAATATACTACGTGGCTGGCCAATATACTACGTGGGCTGTGCAATATACTTCATATTCATGCATATTCTAGAATACTCGATGCGTTAGAATCGGGCCACCATCTAGTAGTAACATAGTTAGCAATGCCGAAAAAAGACATTTTTCCATCCAGTTCAGCCTATATTCCATCAGAATAAATCCCAAGATCTATGTCCTTCTAAAGAACCTAATAATTGTAAGATACAATATTGTGGTGGTCCAGGAAGACATCCAGGCCTCTCTTGAACCCCTCGTCTGAGTTCGCCATCACCATCTCCTCAGGCAAGGAATTCCAGATTCTCACTGCCCTGACAGGTTTACAATTCAGATCATAAATATTGTAGCACCACTGGTCTGATCTGTGTGCTCTCTGTGCTGCAAGCAGGGGCAGGGCATCTTTGCTTATGCAGCATTGGAAGAACCCAGTGGCAATGAAGATGATAGCAAAGAGTGTGATCCTGTGGGATCCTTACAAAATGTAATGGAAAATGCTGGTAAAGCAGAAGTGGTGGCTGGTCCCCTAGGCGATGAGCAGCAAAGAATAGAAATAAGATCAGTAGTTGAGATCAGTAGTGGAGATCAGAGTCAATGGTTACTCCGGGCAGCGAGCTTGCAGTACTAGGGAGAGTGGGCAGCCATTGACTTTGATTGATAGGTCTGTTGGGGATGGGGCTGAATGAGATGGTGAAAATGGGATGAATTCTGTTTTATCCATGTTAAGTTTTAGAAATCCAGCAGAGAAGAAAGGTGAAATAGCAGACAGACATTGTGGGATTTTGGTTAGTAAGGAGGTGATATTGGGTCCAGAGAGGTAGATATGTGTTATCAGCATAGAAGTGATGCTGAAAGCTGTGGGACTCTATGAGTGGTCCCAGGCTGAAGGTGTAGATGGAGAAGAGCAGAGGTCCTAGAACTGAGCCTTGGGGAGACTGACAGATAGGGGGCGAGAGGAGGAGGTGGTATATGAGTGGGAGACACTGAATGTCCAGTCTGTTAGCTATGAGAAGATCCATGATAGGGCCAAGTCTGTGATGCCAAGAGATCAGAGAATCTGTAGTAAGAGTGAATGGTCCACAGTGTCAAAGGCAGAGGACAGGTCCAGGAGGAGGAGGACAGAGTAATGCCACTTGGATTTGTCAGCTAGTAGGTCATTGGTGACTTTAGACAGGGCAGCTTCAGTGGAATGGTGCATTCAGAAACCAGATTGCAAGTGATCAAAGAGGGAGCGGGAGGAGAGGTGGGAGGACAGTTCAAAATAGATTTGTGTTGTTCAAGTAGTTTTGAGGCATAGGGTAGAAGTGATATGAAGCGATAGCTAGATACAGAGGATGGGTCACAGGAGAGCGTTTTGACGATGGGTGTGATTGAGGCATGTTTGAAGCATGAAGGGAAGATGCCAGTTATTAGTGATAGGGTGAAGAGATAGGTTTCAGTTGGGATGAAGACTGTGGTGAGGTTTGGGATGAGGTGGGATGGGGTCGGGTCAAGTTCACAGGTGGGGAGATGTGATTTGGAGAGTACAGAGGAAAGTTGGTCTTCTTTAAGGCTATGTGCACACGTTGCTGAATTGCTGCGGAAATTTCTGCAGCAATTCCGCAACTCCCTGCCACAGGTAAAACGCATGCGGAATTGGCATGCATTTTCTAGCTAAACACTACACTCCCTGACAGAAGTTATGTCGCTTATCCATGTTATGTAAATAAAAGCTTATAACCTGACGTTAAATTCATCCATTGGTTGTATAAATTATTCTTTTGAAAGCTGAAACCCTCCAAAATGTGGTTTAGGTTAAGAAAATAAATTGGAATCAATGCAGAAATATTGATCAGTTAATGGACACAAAATGGTCAGATTTTTGCAAGACAAAAGTTTTGTCGCCTGGTCATTTAATGCACCCAATCCTAGTTTACATCCTCACCTGTGCTCAGTAAATAATCGGTTAATTAGCGTGTGTGTATAAAAAGAAACCCAGCACCCCAGACCGTCACTTGAACTGCAACTTGAGCTGTGACAACATGCCAAAAATCCACCTTGCTACCAAAGCCTGGATTATCAAGAGGCTGAAGAGGATGGTGCTCCATCTCATACATCCATCTCTACAACAAAGTTCCTCCAGGTAAAAAAGATCAAGGTGCTCAGGGACAGGCCAGCCCAGTCATCAGACATGAACATCATTGAGCATGTTTGGGGTAGGATGAAAGAGGAAGCTTGGAAGACAAAACCAAAGAAATTAGATGAACTCTGGGAGTTATGTAAGACTGCATTCTTTGCTATTCCTGATGACTTCATTAATAAATTGTATGGATTATTGTTGAACCGCATGGATGCAGTCCTTCAAGCTCATGGAAGTCACACAAAATATTAAATAGGACTAATAGCACCACAACTTCATTCACCAATGTTATACAACATATATTTGTATTTTAAGTTAATTATTTGTTTGAATATCACATTACTTACTGTGGGCGACAAAACTTTTGTCTTGCCAAAATTTGACCATTCTGTGTCCATTAACTGATCAATATTTCTGCATTGATGCCAATTTATTTTCTTAACTTAACCCCTTAATCCCATATGACGTACTATCCCGTCCAGGTGACCTGGGACTTAATTCCCATGGACGGGATAGTACGTCATATGCGATCGGCCGCGCTCACGGGGGGAGCGCGGCCGATCGCGGCCGGGTGTCAGCTGCCTATCGCAGCTGACATCCGGCACTATGTGCCAGGAGCGGTCACGGACCGCTCCCGGCACATTAACCCCCGGCACACCGCGATCAAAGATGATCGCGGTGTGCCGGCGGTGCAGGGAAGCATCGCGCAGGGAGGGGGCTCCCTGCGGGCTTCCCTGAGACGATCGGTACACGGTGATGTGCTCACCGTGTACCGAGCGTCTTCTCCCTGCAGTCCCCGGATCCAAAATGGCCGCCGGGCTGCATCCGGGTCCTGCAGGGAGCACTTCCGGGTCAGGATCAGGCTGCAGCTGCAGCTCTAATCCTGCCCGGCTGTATGTCAGATCACCGATCTGATAGAGTGCTGTGCACACTGTCAGATCGGTGATCTGTGATGTCCCCCCCTGGGACAAAGTGAAAAAGTAAAAAAAAAAATTTCCACACTTGTAAAAAAAAAATAAAAAAAAAATTCCTAAATTTAGCAGAAAAAAAAAAATATTATTCCCATAAATACATTTCTTTACATAAAAAAAAAACAAAAAAACAATAAAAGTACACATATTTAGTATCGCCGCGTCCGTAACGACCCGACCTATAAAACTGGCCCACTAGTTAACCCCTTCAGTGAACACCGTAAGAAAAAAAAAAAAAAAACGAGCCAAAAAACAACGCTTTATTATCATAACGCTGAACAAAAAGTGGAATAACACGCGATCAAAAAGACGGATATAAATAACCATGTTACCTCTGAAAACGTCATCTTGTCCTGCAAAAAACGAGCCGCCATATAGCATCATAACCAAAAAAATAAAAAAGTTATAGTCCTCTGAATAAAGCGATGCCAAAATAATTATTTTTTCTATAAAATAGCTTTTATCGTATAAAAGCGCCAAAACATAAAAAAAATGATATAAATGAGGTGTCGCTGTAATCGTACTGACCCGAAGAATAAAACTGCTTCATCAATTTTACCAAACGCGGAACGGTATAAACGCCTCCCCCAAAAGAAATTCATGAATAGCTGGTTTTTGGTCATTCTGCCTCACAAAAAAATCGGAATAAAAAGCGATCAAAAACTGTCACGTGTCCGAAAATGTAACCGATAAAAACGTCAACTCGTCCCGCAAAAAACAAGACCTCACATGACTCTGTGGACCAAAATATGGAAAAATTATAGGTCTCAAAATGTGGAGACGCAAAAACTTTTTTGCTATAAAAAGCGTCTTTTAGTGTGTGACGGCTGCCAATCATAAAAATCCGCTAAAAAACTCGCTATAAAAGTAAATCAAACCCCCCTTCATCACCCCCTTAGTTAGGCTAGGTTCACATTGCGTTAATGGGTTAACGCTAACGGACAGCGTTGCACGGCGAAAATGTCACAATTAACGCCGTGCAACGGGTCCGTTAGCACAACCATTGACAGCAATGTGATTTTCAGGTGTAGCGCATCGCTAGAGCGTGCCATTTTCGGCTCGCGCTAGCAAGGTGCCATTCTTTTGTGGCGCGCCTCAGACGCTGCTTGCAGCGTCCGCGGCGCGCCTGAGGTCCGATCCCCGATCTTCCAGAGCGGGGACGTTAACGCGACCACTAAACACGACACCTAAAAAGACATTGTGTTAGCGCAATCCGCTAGTGCTAAACGGATTTCCCTAACGCAATGTGAACCTAGCCTTAGGGAAAAATAATAAAATTTAAAAAAATGTATTTATTTCCATTTTCCGGTTAGGGTTAGGGTTAGGGCTAGGGTTGGGGCTAGGGTTAGGGTTTGGATTACATTTACGGTTGGGATTAGGGTTGGGATTAGAATTAGGGGTGTGTCTGGGTTAGGTGTGTGGTTAGGGTTACAGTTGGGATTAGGGTTAGTGGTGCGTTTGGATTAGGGTTTCATTTATAATTGGGGGGTTTCCACTGTTTAGACACATCAGGGGCTCTCCAAACGCGACATGGCGTCCGATCTCAATTCCAGCCAATTCTGCATTGAAAAAGTAAAACAGTGCTCCTTCACTTCCGAGCTCTCCCGTGCGCCCAAACAGGGGTTTACCCCAACATATGGGGTATCAGCGTACTCGAGACAAATTGGACAACAACTTTTTGGGTCCAAGTTCTCTTGTTATCCTTGGGAAAATAAAAATTTGGGGGGCTAAAAATCATTTTTGTGGGAAAAAAAAGGATTTTTATTTTCACGGCTCTGCGTTATAAACTGTAGTGAAACACTTGGGGGTTCAAAGTTTTCACAACACATCTAGATAAGTTCCATGGGAGGTCTAGTTTCTAATATGGGGTCACTTGTGGGGGGTTTGTACTGTTTGGGTACATCAGGGGCTCTGCAAATGCAACGTGACTCCTGCAGACCAATCCATCTAAGTCTGCATTCCAAATGGCGCTCCTTCCCTTCCGAGCTCTGCCATGCGCCCAAACAGTGGTTCCCCCCCACATATGGGGTATCAGCGTACTCAGGACAAATTGGACAACAACTTTTGGGGTCCAATTTATTATGTTACCCTTGTGAAAATACAAAACTGGGGGCTAAAAAATTTTTGCGAAAAAAAAATAAATTTATTTTAACGGCTCTGCGTTATAAACTGTAGTGAAACACTTGGGGGTTCAAAGCTCTCAAAACACATCTAGATAAGTTCCTTAGAGGGTCTAGTTTCCAAAATGGTGTCACTTGTGGGGGTTTTTAATGTTTAGGCACATCAGGGGCTCTCCAAACCAACATGGCGTCCCATCTTAATTCCAGTCAATTTTGCATTGAAAAGTCAAATGGCGCTCCTTCCCTTCCGAGCTCTGCTATGCACCCAAAAAGTGGTTTACCCCCACATATGGGGTATCGTCGCACTCAGGACAAATTGCACAACAACTTTTGTGGTCTAATTTCTTCTCTTACCCTTGGGAAAATAAAAAATTGGGGGCGAAAAGATCATTTTTGTGAAAAAATAAGATTTTTTATTTTTACGGCTCTGCATTATAAACTTCTGTGAAGCACTTGTTGGGTCAAAGTGCTCACCACACATCTAGATAAGTTCCTTAAGGGGTCTACTTTTCAAAATGGTGTCACTTGTGAGGGGTTCCAATGTTTAGGCACATCAGGGGCTCTCCAAACGCAACATGGCGTCCCATCTCAATTCCAGTCAATTTTGCATTGAAAAGTCAAATGGCGCTCCTTTCCTTCCGAGCTCTGCCATGCGCCCAAACAGTGGTTTACCCCCACATATGGGGTATCGTCGCACTCAGGACAAATTGCACAACAACTTTTGTGGTCTAATTTCTTCTCTTACCCTTGGGAAAATAAAAAATTGGTGGCGAAAAGATTATTTTTGTGAAAAAATATGATTTTTTATTTTTACGGCTCTGCATTATAAACTTCTGTGAAGCACTTGTTGGGTCAAAGTGCTCACCACACCTCTAGATAAGTTCTTTAAGGGGTCTACTTTCCAAAATGGTGTCACTTGTGGGGATTTCAATGTTTAGGCACATCAGGGGCTCTCCAAACGCAACATGGCATCCCATCTCAATTCCAGTCAATTTTGCATTGAAAAGTAAAATGGCGCTCCTTCCCTTCCGAGCTCTGCCATACGCCCAAACAATGGTTTACACCCATATACGGGGTATCAGCGTACTCAGGACAAATTGGCCAACAATTTTTGAGGTTCAATTTCTTCTCTTACTCTTGGGAAAATAAAAAATTGGGGGCGAAAAGATCATTTTTGTGAAAAAATATGATTTTTTATTTTTACGGCTCTGCATTATAAACTTCTGTGAAGCAATTGGTGGGTCAAAGTGGTCACCACACATCTAGATAAGTTCCTTAGGGTGTCTACTTTCCAAAATGGTGTCACTTGTGGGGGGTTTCAATGTTTAGGCACATCAGTGGCTCTCCAAACGCAACATGGTGTCCCATCTCAATTCCTGTCAATTTTGCATTTAAAAGTCAAATGGCGCTCCTTCCCTTCCGAGCTCTGCCATGCGCCCAAACAGTGGTTTACCCCCACATATGGGGTATCAGCGTACTCAGTACAGATTGTACAACAATGTTTGGCATCCATTTTATCCTGTTACCCTTGGTAAAATAAAACAAATTGGAGCTGAAATAAATTTTGTGTGAAAAAAAGTTAAATATTCATTTTTATTTAAACATTCCAAAAATTCCTGTGAAACCCCTGAAGGGTTAATAAACTTCTTGAATGTGGTTTTGAGCACCTTGAGGGGTGCAGTTTTTAGAATGGTGTCACACTTGGGTATTTTCTATCATATAGACCCCTCAAAATGACATCAAATGAGATGTGGTCCCTAAAAAAAAATGGTGTTGTAAAAATGAGAAATTGCTGGTCAACTTTGAACCCTTATAACTCCCTAACAAAAAAAAATTTGGTTCCAAAATTGTGCTGATGTAAAGGAGACATGTGGGAAATGTTACTTATTAAGTATTTTGCGTGACATATCTCTGTGATTTAAGGGCATAAAAATTTAAAGTTGGAAAATTGCGAAATTTTCAAAATTTTCGCCAAATTTCCGTTTTTTTCACAAATAAACGCAAGTTATATCGAATAAATGTTACTACTAAAATGAAGTACAATATGTCACGAGAAAACAATGTCAGAATCGCCAAGATCCGTTGAAGCGTTCCAGAGTTATAACCTCATAAAGGGACAGTGGTCAGAATTGTAAAAATTGGCCCGGTCATTAACGTGCAAACCACCCTCGGGGCTTAAGGGGTTAAATCACATTTCGGAGGGTTTCAGCTTTCAAAAGAATAATTTATACAACCAATGGATGAATTTAACGTCAGGTTATAAGCTTTTATTTACATAACATGGATAAGCGACATAACTTCTGTCAGGGAGTGCAGCGTTTTGTAAGCGTAATTAGTTTGCAGAATGCTAGCATTTTCCAAGCGATCTGTAGCATCGCTTGGAAAACTGATTTGACAGGTTGGTCACACTTGTCAATCATAGTGTTTGACAAGTGTGACCAACTTTTTACTACTGATGCTGCATATGCAGAATTAATAGTAAAAAGATATAATGTTAAAAAATAATTTGAAAAAAAAAAATTTGTGATATTCTCACCTTCTGGCGGCTCCCGCAGCCTTCCTGATCCTCGCGATGCTCCCGGCAACTCCTGTTCCCAGTGATGCCTCGCGACAATGACCCCAGATGACATAGCATCACGCGAGACCGCTATGTCATCACAGGTCATTGTCGCAAAGCATCACTGGGAACGGGAGCGGCCGGGAGCATCTCTAGGCCTGTGCTGGATCCGGGGGCCGCCAGAAGGTGAGTATATAATTATTTTTTATTTTAATTTTTTATTTTTTTTCAAAAATATGGTTCCCAAGGGCCTGGAGGAGAGTCTCCTCTCCTCCACACCCGGGTACCATCCGCACATGATCCGCTTACTTTACACATGGTGGGCATAGCCACATGCGGGAAGTAAGCGGATCAATGCATTCCTATGTGAGCAGAATCGGCGCAATTCCGTACAAAGAATGAGCATGTTGCGTATTTTTCTGCAATGCGATTCTGCCATGGAAAAATACGCAGCATTCAATGGGCTGTGTTGTGTATGCGTTTTCGCAGCGTTTTTCGCGGCAAAAAATGCATACAATCCGCAAAGAGTGCACATAGCCTAGTGGTGGAGAAGCTGGTTTTGGAGGAGGAGGGCTGGGCAGTGATATGGAGGGGCTGTGGGGGCTGTAGGCCAAAGCTTTCTCTGGTGTTATCGATCTTTTGCTTTACAAGCACTTTCTAATTTTACCAATTAGGGATCATGAGGCCGGTGTCACACTAGCAGTATTTGGTCAGTATTTTACATCAGTATTTGTAAGCCAAAACCAGGAGTGGGTGATAAATGCAGAAGTGGTGCATATGTTTCTATTATACTTTTCCTCTAATTGTTCCACTCCTGGTTTTTACAAATACTGATGTAAAATACTGACCAAATACTGCTAGTGTGACGGCAGCCTGAGAGTAACCAAAAACACCCCACTGACTGAGATATCGTTTATTGGTTGCTTTGGGCCACAGCTCACTATTTTGCAGTGGAGATACCACCTGATTATATAAATTACCTTTTTGTTATTCAAATGCCATATTCATGTTATGATGTGCCAAGTTATGTGATTTATTGCATTATGTTTTACCTGCTGCATGCCGTGAACAACATGTACTAATACTAATTAGTACTATGCCTGTACAATTGGATACTCACCAAAATGCTTACGTAATGCTTATTACTGCTACTTATGTATGTGGGAACTGCATCTGAGATACTAAAAATGTGTGACAAGTTGTGTGAGCTGCGTGGAGTTAGTGCCAAAATAACAGGACCCTGTGTTTACTCCAGAGAATAAAAGCTTCCTGCTTTCCATGAGTAGAGATCAGACACAAGCAGTTGGAGCAGAAAAGTGGAGAAGCTGCGCTATAGCACTCACTATACATAGTGTGCCACACTAAGGGCTCGGATAGAGAAACAGAGGAGCACTTGTAGAGCTCCAACCTAAACAGCCGTGAGTTTAGTTTGTATTGTTTTCATTGAAGAAGGAGGGCATTGCCCTAGGCAATGCACAGCACAGACAATGTGAAGCTAATAGATCCTCTGGGGCTACATTCGCTTGTTTTTCAATCAGCTGGAGCAGGTGATATGATGCATGATGTTGGGGAGAAGGCTCAATAACTCCTGCAAGGTCTGGTCACGATGGTGATGAGTTGTATGTACAGGCATCTTGTGGTGGGAGTCTTTTTGCATGTTGGCTGGTAATCGTCTAGAGCGACAATGCCTGGAACATTCGTAAGGGGTGGCAGAAACTGGTGTATGCCCTACTCCTTTAAATATGTCCTGGGTAATTGTTTGCATAATGTTATGCCATTTCAAGTGCTGCTGTGTATACATATGACCTTCTCGTATATGTTGTTATAGGGAAAACGCAGTGCTTAATTTAGCCACTAGATGGGGCACAGAGAAACATGTGAATAGTTAAGATAGGAGGGGCACGGTGGATAAGACAGGAAGGACTTCGTGATAGAACTCAGCTGGGGCCTGGGCGCCCGTGCAGCTCACTTGGGCTAGCCAGCCCCAGGCTACACCGTGCCACGCAATGTTAGAAGAAGTGTAAGGCCCAGCCATATAGCATCCCTGGCCAGGACCTCATGGGAAGGAGCAACAGCAGCAGTGCTAGCGGTGCAGTATTAGTGGGACTGCAGTTGCTAGAAAAGGCTAAGCAGTATGGGCAGGTAGTTCATCATGTGACAGCTTATTACGTGGGCCAATGCCCTCAGAACCGGGAGGGTGTCCCCAGACAGAGTAAGGCAGAGCAGAGAGGATGCTGAGGGATCAAATGGTACGGTCCGTCCAGGAAGTGAGCTTAGCGATGGAAAGAGAAGGACAGGGACAGAAGAGGAGTTGCACATTGTGAAACCTGATGTTGATGCTGGAAAGAATGTGAATATGCTGCATACAGAACCCAGTAAAGTTGTCGTTGTTAACGTTGAGCTGGACTGTGTCTCTCTTTGTGCGATACCGTCTACAAAGCATCACTGGTGGTCCAGGGTGGACCCTGATGGCATGGAGACCCAGAATGCAGGTATGCCGAAGGAAAGGCACTATTGTACTGTGGGGAGAGGCCAGGGCATGATACAGGGATTATACTCAGTCATGACTACCGCCCTGGCCCACCCTCACACATTCTTGGTGCCTAATGGTTGGGTAAAGTACCTCACTCTTCCTGCATGGCACTTGTCCTGATTTTAATACTGCAGAAATTGTGTGCACGTTATTCAATTGTGTACGAAATATACCCCTTTGAGTAACGTGGTGGTTATGGCTAGGAAAGTGCTAATTTTAAGTGTTTCCTTTCGGCTTTTCAAAAACTGAATGATCTGCCAGTGAGCTTCCTAATTTGCAACATTGCAACTCACAGGAATTTGATGCTGCATATGTTGGATCATGGACACATGGGCTACTTGCACAGTGAACAAGTCTGTATGATCATGTTCACACACCACCAAGAAACCTGAAGACACAAAAGAGAATAGTAAAACCAAAAACACTCAGTTTGAAAAAATGTTGCAGTAATCCGCAAGTGCTAGTAAAAGATGTAAAAAACAGGGTATTTGGTTGATACGTTTTTTGCAAAAAATGTATACTAAGCTGCTCTACCAATCTTCACGGTATACCCTTATCAGAGCAGTCCTAACTAATGTATGCAATCCCTATCTGATGTATTTAAAAACCTGATCATCTGTATATAACCTGTGTGAACAGGGTTCAGAGAGGAAAAATCCATGTGTGCATACAGGGTAGAACAGCTTTTGTGCAGATAGCCCAAGAGGAGTGGTGGAACTCCCCAGTCTTGTAGACACAAGAGAACAATTATGGAAACAGGAACACATGGGCTACTTGCACAGTGAACAAGTCTGTATGATCATGTTCACACACCACCAAGAAACCTGAAGACACAAAAGAGAATAGTAAAACCAAAAACACTCAGTTTGAAAAAATGTTGCAGTAATCCGCAAGTGCTAGTAAAAGATGTAAAAAACAGGGTATTTGGTTGATACGTTTTTTGCAAAAAATGTATACTAAGCTGCTCTACCAATCTTCACGGTATACCCTTATCAGAGCAGTCCTAACTAATGTATGCAATCCCTATCTGATGTATTTAAAAACCTGATCATCTGTATATAACCTGTGTGAACAGGGTTCAGAGAGGAAAAATCCATGTGTGCATACAGGGTAGAACAGCTTTTGTGCAGATAGCCCAAGAGGAGTGGTGGAACTCCCCAGTCTTGTAGACACAAGAGAACAATTATGGAAACAGGAACACATGGGCTACTTGCACAGTGAACAAGTCTGTATGATCATGTTCACACACCACCAAGAAACCTGAAGACACAAAAGAGAATAGTAAAACCAAAAACACTCAGTTTGAAAAAATGTTGCAGTAATCCGCAAGTGCTAGTAAAAGATGTAAAAAACAGGGTATTTGGTTGATACGTTTTTTGCAAAAAATGTATACTAAGCTGCTCTACCAATCTTCACGGTATACCCTTATCAGAGCAGTCCTAACTAATGTATGCAATCCCTATCTGATGTATTTAAAAACCTGATCATCTGTATATAACCTGTGTGAACAGGGTTCAGAGAGGAAAAATCCATGTGTGCATACAGGGTAGAACAGCTTTTGTGCAGATAGCCCAAGAGGAGTGGTGGAACTCCCCAGTCTTGTAGACACAAGAGAACAATTATGGAAACAGGAACACATGGGCTACTTGCACAGTGAACAAGTCTGTATGATCATGTTCACACACCACCAAGAAACCTGAAGACACAAAAGAGAATAGTAAAACCAAAAACACTCAGTTTGAAAAAATGTTGCAGTAATCCGCAAGTGCTAGTAAAAGATGTAAAAAACAGGGTATTTGGTTGATACGTTTTTTGCAAAAAATGTATACTAAGCTGCTCTACCAATCTTCACGGTATACCCTTATCAGAGCAGTCCTAACTAATGTATGCAATCCCTATCTGATGTATTTAAAAACCTGATCATCTGTATATAACCTGTGTGAACAGGGTTCAGAGAGGAAAAATCCATGTGTGCATACAGGGTAGAACAGCTTTTACTAGCACTTGCGGATTACTGCAACATTTTTTCAAACTGAGTGTTTTTGGTTTTACTATTCTCTTTTGTGTCTTCAGGTTTCTTGGTGGTGTGTGAACATGATCATACAGACTTGTTCACTGTGCAAGTAGCCCATGTGTTCCTGTTTCCATAATTGTTCTCTTGTGTCTACAAGACTGGGGAGTTCCACCACTCCTCTTGGGCTATCTGCACAAAAGCTGTTCTACCCTGTATGCACACATGGATTTTTCCTCTCTGAACCCTGTTCACACAGGTTATATACAGATGATCAGGTTTTTAAATACATCAGATAGGGATTGCATACATTAGTTAGGACTGCTCTGATAAGGGTATACCGTGAAGATTGGTAGAGCAGCTTAGTATACATTTTTTGCAAAAAACGTATCAACCAAATACCCTGTTTTTTACATCTTTTACTAGCACTTGCGGATTACTGCAACATTTTTTCAAACTGAGTGTTTTTGGTTTTACTATTCTCTTTTGTGTCTTCAGGTTTCTTGGTGGTGTGTGAACATGATCATACAGACTTGTTCACTGTGCAAGTAGCCCATGTGTTCCTGTTTCCATAATTGTTCTCTTGTGTCTACAAGACTGGGGAGTTCCACCACTCCTCTTGGGCTATCTGCACAAAAGCTGTTCTACCCTGTATGCACACATGGATTTTTCCTCTCTGAACCCTGTTCACACAGGTTATATACAGATGATCAGGTTTTTAAATACATCAGATAGGGATTGCATACATTAGTTAGGACTGCTCTGATAAGGGTATACCGTGAAGATTGGTAGAGCAGCTTAGTATACATTTTTTGCAAAAAACGTATCAACCAAATACCCTGTTTTTTACATCTTTTACTAGCACTTGCGGATTACTGCAACATTTTTTCAAACTGAGTGTTTTTGGTTTTACTATTCTCTTTTGTGTCTTCAGGTTTCTTGGTGGTGTGTGAACATGATCATACAGACTTGTTCACTGTGCAAGTAGCCCATGTGTTCCTGTTTCCATAATTGTTCTCTTGTGTCTACAAGACTGGGGAGTTCCACCACTCCTCTTGGGCTATCTGCACAAAAGCTGTTCTACCCTGTATGCACACATGGATTTTTCCTCTCTGAACCCTGTTCACACAGGTTATATACAGATGATCAGGTTTTTAAATACATCAGATAGGGATTGCATACATTAGTTAGGACTGCTCTGATAAGGGTATACCGTGAAGATTGGTAGAGCAGCTTAGTATACATTTTTTGCAAAAAACGTATCAACCAAATACCCTGTTTTTTACATCTTTTACTAGCACTTGCGGATTACTGCAACATTTTTTCAAACTGAGTGTTTTTGGTTTTACTATTCTCTTTTGTGTCTTCAGGTTTCTTGGTGGTGTGTGAACATGATCATACAGACTTGTTCACTGTGCAAGTAGCCCATGTGTTCCTGTTTCCATAATTGTTCTCTTGTGTCTACAAGACTGGGGAGTTCCACCACTCCTCTTGGGCTATCTGCACAAAAGCTGTTCTACCCTGTATGCACACATGGATTTTTCCTCTCTGAACCCTGTTCACACAGGTTATATACAGATGATCAGGTTTTTAAATACATCAGATAGGGATTGCATACATTAGTTAGGACTGCTCTGATAAGGGTATACCGTGAAGATTGGTAGAGCAGCTTAGTATACATTTTTTGCAAAAAACGTATCAACCAAATACCCTGTTTTTTACATCTTTTACTAGCACTTGCGGATTACTGCAACATTTTTTCAAACTGAGTGTTTTTGGTTTTACTATTCTCTTTTGTGTCTTCAGGTTTCTTGGTGGTGTGTGAACATGATCATACAGACTTGTTCACTGTGCAAGTAGCCCATGTGTTCCTGTTTCCATAATTGTTCTCTTGTGTCTACAAGACTGGGGAGTTCCACCACTCCTCTTGGGCTATCTGCACAAAAGCTGTTCTACCCTGTATGCACACATGGATTTTTCCTCTCTGAACCCTGTTCACACAGGTTATATACAGATGATCAGGTTTTTAAATACATCAGATAGGGATTGCATACATTAGTTAGGACTGCTCTGATAAGGGTATACCGTGAAGATTGGTAGAGCAGCTTAGTATACATTTTTTGCAAAAAACGTATCAACCAAATACCCTGTTTTTTACATCTTTTACTAGCACTTGCGGATTACTGCAACATTTTTTCAAACTGAGTGTTTTTGGTTTTACTATTCTCTTTTGTGTCTATATGTTGGATCATCTGTATGAGCAATGTAAAGCGGTGATGGACTATATCATGCAGCTTTTA
Source organism: Ranitomeya imitator (assembly GCF_032444005.1). Lineage (NCBI taxonomy): Eukaryota > Metazoa > Chordata > Amphibia > Anura > Dendrobatidae > Ranitomeya > Ranitomeya imitator. The sequence continues at coordinate 493,624,213 of NC_091286.1, read as the reverse complement.
AACTGGAGCATGAGTTAGTTTGATATCTGTCTCAGATGGTGACGGGCATGTGTAACCTACCTTCAAAGAGGCTACAAAATGTGTCAGTTTGGGCAGTTGTGGGCAATGTAATACACCATATTTATCCTAGAAAAAACACTCATCAAAATGCAATCGAAGAACATCAATAACCTTTCCATCCTCATCGCCAATATGTGTCTGCTGGTGACCCTCAAGGACCACTTTCAGGATGTGGAGAAAAAAGAGGATAATGAAGGGGAGAAGGAGCAGCAGCAGGAGGGTGTAGAGGGGGTCAATGAGTTGTTACAGGAAGGGGACAAGGGTGAAAGAGTGAAAATAACAACGATGCTGGCCATGACAAACAACTGTGGCAGCAGGGTGAAAATAGTGAACCAACAGGGCTCTCGATCATGCTGAAGTTCACAATAGACTGTATGCGGGAATGCTTTGTGGGATGACTAGAGTTTACTCTCCACTAAGCAAAGGAATGACTATTAGAGAGACATTAATGATAAGCGAGCGTGTTCAGATAAAGTGTTATTCGAGCATGCTCGAGTGCTAATAGAGTATTTTCTGTGTGCTCTAATACTATGTTCAAGTCGCCGTGGCTGCATGTCTTGTGGCTGTTCGATAGCCGCAATACATGCAGGATTGTCAGTTTGTGTTGCTGCTGTCAAACAGCAGTGAGACATGCGGCCACAGCGATTCAAACATAGTATTAAAGCACGCTGAAAATACTCTATTATCACTCGAGCATGCTCGGATAACACTTTATCTGAACACGCTCGCTGATCGCTAATAGCCATGTATTTAGATCCTTCCTATGAAAGCAAAATGGGGATTTTTTTTTCTGGCTTCCAAAAGGGATTCTTAATTAGTTTATTACCAAGATTAACTGTGTTACATAGTGTGTGAATTGTCTTCAATCAGAAGTCTGCTAACAGCATATCTAACAAGAGACCCTTCTCCAGTCCCCGCAGACCCAACACTTCCTTGTCTGTGCCAGCATTAGGGATTCATCAAGTACCAGCAGCAGCAGTAACGACTAAAGTATATTTGACATGGTACACCAGATGTTTTATCTGCCACTATGCCAACTTGATGCATTTTAGTAAACAGGGATGAACCAGCTGAAAAACCATCAGACCAGTAGACAGCCATCATCCAAGGTAGCAAAAATCACATACTTTAATGAGTAAAAATTTCAGCAAGGGACACAGTTGCTAAACACGCCGATTCAGTCATACCTAGAATACGTCTTCTTAAACCTGCTGACAGATTCCCTTTAAGAACTATCTTCAGCATAAGGCTGGGTTCACATTGCGTTATATGCAGTCCGTGAACGCTGCCATTAAGCCCTATTTCGGGCGCATCGCCAACCAAAATGGGCGTGCGCTAGTGATGTGCCATCATTGAAGGACCCTGGGACGCGGGCTGCAGCATTTCCGGGTCCGCCACCGCTAGTGCAGATAGAGCATCTGTTAGCTCTATATGTGCTAGCGTGATGGCATATCAGCACTTGTGTTAATGCAGTCCGTTTAACGCATTTGTTGAACGGGCTGCTTTATCGCAATGTGAACCTAGCCTAAAGAAGAACCAAACCCTGGAAATACTGATATGGTGCCCAGAGAGCCCTGAACTTAACCACATTGAGTCTGTGTGGGATGACATGAAGAGAGCAAAGGATTTGCACCAGCCTACATCAACAGAAGATCTGTGGTTTGTTCTCCAAGATGTTTGGAACAATATTTCTCCTGATTTCCTTAAAAAACTCGGCATGCCTAGAAGAATTGATGCTGTTTTTAAATCAGCAAAGGGTGGTCACACTTAAACTTTATTTAAATTTAAATAATGTTAATTGATAAAAATAAATTTATAAAGGGAGTCTGTCAGCAGGTTTTTGCTATGTAATCTGAAAACAGTAGGAGATAAGGGCTGAAACACAGATTGTCACTTTTTGGCTGTGGACTGCAGGTTACTTACAATGAATGTTTTTTCAGCTGGGGGTTATCCCTGCTGTACTATGGCTGTGTGAGAACCCTGATTTGACCACACCCCCTCCTGTGATTAGCAGCTCACTGTCAGTAGACAATATGCATAGAGATTCTGGGGTGGGCGGGGTCAGCTTTCTCAGCTTTGCTTCATCCTGCATCTAAGAGCTCTGATTGTATCACAACTGCTGCACCCAGTAAACTAAGTGATGCAAAATTGGAATCAGGCTCACTTGCCCTATAATATGCTACTCTCAGATTAAATAGCAGAAACATTCTGATGGATTCCATTTAACACTTTTATATTTGAAAGTTTTTACTTTATGGAATATTTTTCCTGTCTAAAACTTTTGCACTGAACTGTATAATTATAAATCATTCACTACTATGATATAATGTTAATCACTCACTCTAATATATTAAAAGTGGCTTGATATTAAGTGACATGGCCAGAAATAAGGCAAATTAAAAGAAAAAAATATTATAAGTAAATAACTTCTTGCAAAGAACAGAATGTGTGCGAAAAACACTGACGTGACCTGTGTTCTGGTATGGAAAGCATGTGAATCACTTAGGCTATTGCTGAATCATATTTTGCACTGAGAGGTCTGAGTCGTGTCTGTTGATTTGAACAATACACAAGTGAAAGCTGACTTGCTGCCACGTTCCTTGCGTCTAAGAAACTGGTGAACAATAGCCTGGGAGAAGATCGCAGTGAAGAGATATGATCCGCCCGTGTAAAAGGGCAGGTGTATATAATCCAATTGTACATTTGTAGGCTTTATAAGTTATTGAAATAAGTTTCAAAGGTCATAGCACGTAAATATCTGTAAATGACTGCAATATGCATCTCCATACAAAAGCTAACAAAATTCCAAATCGCAATGATAGGATACGACTTATTATGGGAACTGTAGTCTAGGTGTAAATGCAAAGTACACATACTGTATAGTTAAATATTATACTATTCTTATTTCCTGTTATCGGCTGTGGTATTACAGCTTGGTTTAGAAAAAAAAATCTTTATATTATTCAGAAACCTACAAAAATAACACGTTACCTGTACTCCAGAAATGCAGCAGCAATCACATAAAGATTAGGCCGGTGTCACACTTGCAACTGCAATGCGAGAAACTCGCGCGAGTCTCTTGCCTCAATTCCTGGCACTGCCGCCGGCGGTTCGGACCGGAGCGTTCAGCTGCAGAGAAATACATGCAGCCGCACATCCGGGTACCAAGTGCCAACGGCAGTGCGGTTGCAAGTGGGACACCGGCCTTAGGGCTCATACTCACTTGCGAAAAACTCGGATGAATCTCGCATGTTAATACCCGGCGCTGCTGCCGGCACTCTGATCGGAGCGTGCACCTGCATAGGAAAACATGCAGCCGCACACTCCGCTCCTGAGTGCCGGGTGCAGTGCTGGGTATTGCCGTGCGAGACTCATCCGAGTTTCTCACAAGTGAATATGAGCCCTAACTCCCAAAATTACAGGTTATATGTCCCCTGCTCATAAGATGATTGCTTATGGCCAATATATGACATTCATTGGCTTTCGATGCATAAAATTATTTTTACACCTTAAAAAAGTTATTTCAGCTTATTTTTTTCCTAAACGTACATTTTTTAAAATGTTATTCATAGAAAAAAAGACTATAGGAAATTTAAAAAAAAATGACCTTAAAAAAAAATATTGCCTCCTAGCTCAATACTAAATCTGCTATCTCGTTAAACATGTACAGTACAGAGCAAAAGTTTGGACACACCTTCTCATTTAAAGATTTTTCTGCATTTTCATGACTATGAAAATTGTAAATTCACACCGAAGGCACAAAACTATGAATTAATACATGTGGGATTGGATACTTAACAAAAAAAACAAAAAAGTGTGAAACAACTGAAAATAAGTCTGATATTCTAGGTTCTTCAAAGTAGCCACCTTTTGCTTTGATGACTGCTTTGTATACTCTTGGCATTCTCTTGATGAGCTTTAAGAGGTAGTCAACGGGAATGGTCTTCCAACAATCTTGAAGGAGTTCCCAGAGATGCTTAGCGCTTGTTGGCCCTTTTGCCTTCACTCTGCGGTCCAGTTCACCCCAAACCATCTCGATTGGGTTCAGGTCTGGTGACTGTGGAGGCCAGGTCATCTGGCGTAGCACCCCATCACTCTCCTTCTTTGTCAAATAGCCCTTACACAGCCTGGAGGTGTGTTTGGGGTCATTGTCCTGTTGAAAAATAAATGATGGTCCAACTAAACACAAACCGGATGGAATAGCATGCCGCTGCAAGATGCTGTGGTAGCCATGCTGGTTCAGTATGCCTTCAATTTTGAATAAATCCCCAACAGTGTCACCAGCAAAGCACCCCCACACCATCACACCTCTTCCTCCATGCTTTACGGTGGAAACCAGGCATTTAGAGTCCATCCATTCACCTTTTCTGAGTCGCACAAAGATATGGTGGTTGGAACCAAAGATCTCAAATTTGGACTCATCAGACCAAAGCACAGATTTCCACTGGTCTAATGTCCATTCCTTGTGTTCTTTAGCCCAAACAAGTCTCTTCTGCTTGTTGCCTGTCCTTATCAGTGGTTTCCTAGCAGCTGTTTTACCATAAAAGCCTGCTTCACAAAGTATCCTCTTAACGTTGTTGTAGCGATGTGTCTGCTGCTAGAACTCTGTGTGGCATTGACCTGGTCTCTAATCTGAGCTGCTGTTAACCTGCGATTTCTGAGGCTGGTGAATCGGATAAACTTATCCTCAGAAGCAGAGGTGACTCTTGGTCTTCCTTTCCTGGGGCGGTCCTCATGTGAGCCAGTTTCTTTGTCATGTTTGATGGTTTTTGCAACTGCACTTGTGGACACTTTCAACGTTTTCCCAATTTTTCGGACTGACTGACCTTCATTTCTTAAAGTAATGATGGCCAATCATTTTTCTTTACTTAGCTGCTTTTTTCTTGCCATAATACAAATTCTAACAGTCTATTCAGTAGGACTATCAGTTGTGTATACACCAGACTTCTGCTCAACACTACTGATGGTCCCAACCCAATTTATAAGGCAAGAATCCCACTTATTAAACCTGGCAGGGCACACCTGTGAAGTGAAAACCATTTCCGGTGACTACCTCTTGAAGCTCATCAAGAGAATACCAAAAGTGTGCAAAGCAGTCATCAAAGCAAAAGGTGGCTACTTTGAAGAACCTAGAACATGAGACATATTTTCAGTTGTTTCACACCTTTTGTTAAGTTTATAATATCACATGTGTTAATTCATAGTTTTGATGCCTTCAGTGTGAATTTACCATTTTCATAGTCATGAAAATACAGAAAAATCTTTAAATGAGAAGATGTGTCCAAACTTTTGCTCTGTACTGTATATAAAACTATCAAAAGTACCACGAACATGCAAACCATATACAGCTCTGGCAAAAATTAAGAGACCACTGCAAAATGTTCAGTTTGTCTGATATTTCTCTTTATATGTATATCTTTGAGTAAAATGTAAATTGTTCTTTTAGTCTATAAACTTCTGACAACATGTCTCCGAATTTCCAAGCAAATCATTTTGTATTTTTTCTGACAAAGAAAAATGGTCAAATTAAAAACAAAACAAAACAGTGCTTTCAGGCCTTAAATAATGCAAAGAAAACAAGTTCATAATCATTTAGAAACAACAATACTAATGTTTTAACTCAGGAAGAGCTCAGAAATCAATATTTTGTGGAATAACCATGATTTTTAATCACAGCTTTCATGTGTCTTGGCATGATTTCCATGAGTCTTTCACACTGCTTTTGGCACAAAAATGTAAGCACTTCTTTGTTTCATGGCTTGTGACTATCCATCATCCTCTTGATTACATTCCAGAAGTTATCAATGGGGTTCAGGTCTGGAGATTGGGCTGCCCATGACAGGGTTTTGATGTTGTGGTCTCTTAATTTTTGCCAGAGTTGTATGTAATCTGAACATATATTATTTATTAATTGTTACAAATAAAGTTCAATTATTAATATCAAGGTATGAAAAGAGAAAAAAAAGCAAAGAAGAAAGGAGGACACAGCACTCCTTATCACAGTAGACTAGTACCTCACATGTGGAACTATTAGGAGTATTAAAGTGCATGACATACGAAACAACTGCACAACAATGGAGAGAATTAAAGTGCATAAGGTGAGAAGCAACTGCACTTCAATGGAAAGAATCAGGTTTCAGTTATTATATGTTTCCAGACAGAAGTGTAACAGCCTCAATGAGAGCACCAAAAGTCAGAGGGAATGTGTGTGCTGAAATAACATGTGGCAGTGAATCCTATCAAATATAGAAAACTAAATTGTTACAGCAAGACAACCAACCTCCCAGAATTACCTTGATACATCTTATTCTTTATGTGAGGTACACAGAAACCTCAACACGTGTTTTACATCTGGACTGCGGTTTTGTCAGGAGGTCAAAAATATTTACCATGCCTAAGAATAGGAAACCTATAAGAAACGAAATGAGCCAAAACCCTGCTGTAGCTAAATAAATAATAAGCAAAAGTGCATTTAAATAACACAGATGTCATGATCCAGTCTGGGTTTTTAGTCCTGTCTGCCTTTTTCCCGGGCTGATCATGTCAAGGGTTAACTTTGCTCTGCCTCATTTTGGGTTCAGGTTTGCTATTTTGCTCCACTGTATCCTGCAGGCGGTGTAAGTTATAGTTTCTGCCTACAGCGTGTGTAGCTGACTCTGCATACCCTGATTTGTCCTGCTGCTTTTACTGACTGTACCCATGTCTGTTTATTCCCCTCTTCCGGTCTCAACTCTGTGTTCCCCTTTCATGTTTGGATTCTCTAGATACCTGACTTGGCTTGGACTCTGACCTGCTGTTTCATTTCTTGTCTTTGGCATATCTGCTCCTGACCGGTATTGACCCATTTGGCTTGTTTCTGACTCTGTGCTTGGTTATTCCTTTTGTACTACACTACAGGCTAATATCAACCTTGCTTGTTTTACTATTTCGCTGCCACCAGGTGGTGGCCTCGCTGCTGCAGGTCTGCTCCTTCTGAGTGCAGTCCTCCCTCCACTCTACTGCCATCTAGTGGAGCTGTTTCTTCCTGCATAGCAGCAGCATGACTACACAGTTCTTAGTAATACTGAGTAAGCCTGAGTACATGTGGGAGTTGCCTGGTTGCTAGGGAATCCCCACATGTATTCAAGCTGTCTATCAGCTGTAAACCATTCAGCTGAGGCAACAAAAACTAAATCTCCGAGCAGTCACATATACTCGGAGACCACCCGAGTGTGCTCGGGAAAACCCGAGCAAGGAGTACACTCGTGCATCAATATTTTTGATCAAAAATAGCATAAAAGCCATCCAACTGCGACAAGGAGACTCTGATCGAGAGGTCCTATACTGTCCAATATTCACACACTGAGGTCAACTTTGACACATGGTAAAGTTTTTAATATTGGACAGTGTAGGATCTCCCGATCAGAGTCAACTTGTCGCAGTGGGATGACTTTTATGCTATTTTTGATCAAAAACAGTATTACTAAGAACTCTGTGTTATTTAATTGCACTTTTATTGTTTTTTTTACTTATTTAGTTACAGCAGGGTTTTGGCTCATTTTGTTTCTTTTAGTTTTTGTATGTTTTATGGCCAATGTGATCATGCATTTATGTGCTGTATGTATACCAACTCAAACCAAGCTCAATTTTTGTGTGTATTTTCTTAGTATTTTTGCAAGGGGTGTGGCCTTCCTTTCCTGAGCTGGAAATCACATTTAAAGGCTTTCCGAGACTGGTGTCCATTGTATACCAACTCAAGCCAAGCTCAATTTTTATGTGATTGTGTGTGTTGCATTTAAGAAAAAAAGTTCAAGTATCTCAAAAATGGACGACTATGAACAAAGTTCCCAAAAATGCACTATTAGTAATTTTGTTTATATTTTTCTGATAACGTGAAGCAAACATATTTCCACTTTTTTTTTGCCACAAAAAAGTGACTACAAATTAAGGAAAAAAACTCCCATAGAGGTGGAGCCGCATATTCATTACTGTAATCAGCGGTACCATGTGACCGCTCACTACAGGAAGAAGCTGTGGCGCCGGGAAGCAGGGACTGCACAGCGCCAGGAGCAGATAAGTATAACGGGGAGGGAGAGCGCTGCACGATACTCACCTGCTCCTCGTTTCGGCGCCGCTCCATCTTCAGCAGTGGTACTCAGGTCAGAGGGCGTGGTGACGTGGTTAGTGCGCACCCTCAGCCTGAACGCCAGTGCTGAAGATGGAGCAGTGCCGGAATGATCAGCACATGCATATTGAAAGCGCCGGTGGCCTGAGCGACGGAGAGGTGAGTATGTGATTTTTTTTAATCACAGCAAATGGGGCAAGTGTCTGTATGGAGCATCTATGGGGCCATAACATTTGTGCAGCACTATAAGGGGCCATAACGTTTGTGCAGCACTATAAGGGGCCATAACGTTTGTGCAGCACTATATGGGGCCATAACGTTTGTGCAGCACTATATTGGGCCATAATGTTTGTGCAGCACTATATGGGGCCATAATGTTTGTGCAGCACTATAAGGGGCCATAACGTTTGTGCAGCACTGTATGGGGCCATAATGTTTGTGCAGCACTATATGGGGCCATAATGTTTGTGCAGCACTATAAGGGGCCATAACGTTTGTGCAGCGCTATAAGGGGCCATAACGTTTGTGCAGCACTATAAGGGGCCATAACGTTTGTGCAGCACTATAAGGGGCCATAACGTTTGTGCAGCACTATAAGGGGCCATAACGCTTGTGCAGCAATATATGGGGCCATAATTTTTGTGCAGCACTATATGGGGCCATAACGTTTGTGCAGCACTATAAGGGGCCATAACGTTTGTGCAGCACTATATGGGGCCATAACGTTTGTGCAGCACTATATTGGGCCATAATGTTTGTGCAGCACTATATGGGGCCATAATGTTTGTGCAGCACTATAAGGGGCCATAAAGTTTGTGCAGCACTGTATGGGGCCATAATGTTTGTGCAGCACTATATGGGGCCATAATGTTTGTGCAGCACTATAAGGGGCCATAACGTTTGTGCAGCGCTATAAGGGGCCATAACGTTTGTGCAGCACTATAAGGGGCCATAACGTTTGTGCAGCACTATAAGGGGCCATAACGCTTGTGCAGCATTATATGGGGCCATAATTTTTGTGCAGCACTATATGGGGCCATAACGTTTGTGCAGCACTATAAGGGGCCATAACTTTGTGCAGCGCTATATGGGGCAATTGTCTGTATAGGGCCATAATCAATGTTTGTGCAGCACTATATGGGGCAAATAGCTTTATGGAGCATCTTATGGGGCCATAATCAGCATTTGCGCAGCATTATATTGGGCAAATATGTCTATGGAGCATCTTATGGGGCCATTATTAACCTTTATGCAGGATTATATGGGGCATATTTTAATATGGAGCATCTTATGGGGCCATAATGAACTTTATGGAGCATTATATGGGGCTCCTGATTCAATATGGATATTCAAAAACACTTAACCTACTGATGTCTCAATTAATTTTACTTTTATTGGTATCTATTTTTATTTTTGACATTTACCAGTAGCTGCTGCATTTTCCACCCTAGGCTTATACTCGAGTCATTAAGTTTTCCCAGTTTTTTTGTGGCAAAATTGGGAGGGGGGGTCGGCTTATACTCGGGTTGGCTTATACTCGAGTATATACGGTATATTAAATGTGTTTACTACTGTTGATCACTTTCTCTAAACCTCTTCACCTGCATGCATTGGGGTCCTATAAATTGCAGAATGGTGACATTACTTTTTTGTGTTTAGGGAAAAATCTGTCAATTAATCTAAGCCAAGTAAACAAAAGCAGAGGGAAGATCCCCAGCGGACACTTCTCCAGAGTGCCTCCAATGCAGATTAGCTATGTGACATGGTATTTATAGCACGTGGCTTATGGTGGTTTGACAGTAAAAACTCCAGTTACAGATTGTTGCCTCATATTCCAATTGTAGTGATCTTTATGTCTGGATACATGAAACCCAACAATCTGCACGTGAATCCTCCTTGCTGTGTCATACTTAACCTGTCTATGGTATTTTCTAATTGTTTAAGATTGTTATCTTTACAGAGGCAAGATTCAAGTTCAGGAAACAACATACCTGAATGCTTGTAATGTTTCCAGCTATTAGGTTTATAGAATAAATTCAAACTTTTATTAGATACATTTAATGCATACAAGTATAATTGTATACCTCATCTACATAAATTCTATATGTGAAATGCACTTACATAGACAGAAACTTCCTAATATAATAAAAATAAATAAAAGTGAGGCAGCACTTCCAAGGTTAGTGAATTAGAAAAAAAATGGATTTTTATGCTTGTATACACAATGCTTCAACTTTATGGTTCTCCATCACACCTATAGTGAATAAATAGAGCAATGGTACAGTCGTGTGGCCACCACTCCATTCCAAAGGGGCATTTCAAATCCCCTGTCTCATGTTTGAAGGTGTCCCAATAATTGAACCCCTACTTATCTGAAAGTTATTACCTACAGTGGGTGAAATGAGTATTGAGCACATCACCAATTTTCTAAGTAAATATATTTCTACAGGTGCTATTGGTAACTGGATAGGCCATTCTGACACCTTTATTTTCTTTTTCTGAAACCAAGTGAGAGTTTCCTTAGCTGTGTGTTTGGGATCATTGTTTTGCTTAAATGTCCACCCTCATTTCATCTTCTTCATCATTCAAGGTAGATGGCAGCAGATTTTTATCAAGAATGTCCCTATATATTTATCGATTCATCCTGCCTTCAATTATATGAACTTTGCCAGAATGTTTTTGGAGTGATATGCAGTGCCTTTTGGCCTCCAAAAATTATGTGTATTATGGCATCGAAAAAGTTCCATTTTGGTTTCATCTGATCAGACTATATTCTCCCAGCATTTGACATGCTTGTCTACATTTTTTTGAGCAAACTTTAAAGGCGCTATTGATTCCGATGGACCATGTGGCTGCCATACAGCATATCGTCAAATACTGTTAACAGATGCTCAGGCACGATGGCGGCCCCTATAACTATGTACACAAAGTGAAATACAGAAATCTACTATCAGAAAATAAAAGTAGATTAGAAAAAAATAATTAGTCTGAATGATGGCAAAATGTAGGTGATACATTTTTTACAAGAAAATACTAAATTAAGTAATAGAAAAAAAATGTGACTCTGTGCTTAAAGGGAACCTGTCACCATAAAAATGCAGTCTAATCTTCAGGTTCCATGTTACAGAGCAGGAGGAGCTGAGCAATTTGATATATAGTTTTGTAAGAGAAGACGAAGTATAACCTGGGTTTTAATAATTTACACATCTGCTCTTTCTTGGATTTTTGGTCCAGTGGGCGGTGCTATCAGTGATTGACAGCTATCTATGTATGCATATAGAGATAGTACCGCCTACTGGACCCAAAATCCCAGAAAGAGGAGAGGATTAAATGATTAAAACCCAAGTTATACTGAATCTTTCCTCACAAATTAACACTTCATTCAGCTCAGCTCCTCCTGCTCTATAACATAGTGCTGGCGGATTGCCCTGCATTTCGTGGTGCTAGGTTCCCTTTCCCTTCTCGTTAGGTCCCCTATGCTACCGCTGGTAGGTTAACAAAAGAAATCTGACATAGATAACATGTTGTGTGTATTGAGGAAATCATCAATCCCTTTTTTAAAGGCTGTGTCTGCCATTACTACCTCCTGTGGTCGGCATTCCACATTCTGACTGCTCTAACTGTAAAGAACCCTTTCCTATTTAGCTGGCAGAATCGCCTTTCTTCCACAGGTGAGTGCCCCCTGGTCCTTAGTATGGTCCTTGGAAGGAATAAGTCATGTGCCAGTCCTTTGTACTGACCTCACATATATTTATATACATGTAGAGGAGATCTTCTCTGAGGCGTCTTTTCTATAAGTTAAATAAGTCCAACCATTCATCATATGAGAGGCCTTCCATCCCTTGTAATAATCTAGTTGCTAGTATGTGATAGTGTTACACAGCGCGGATGGCCAGTAAGGAATAGATATCATTTCATGATTTCAGCACTGGGGCACAGAGTTCTGCTCTTTATTTATACTGTGCTTCATTCTTCCATAAGTATTACGGCATATTTATTATAGAAAATGTTTATAATCTACGTGAAATTGTGAAAAGTTCAGTTGTCGTAAACTCTAAACTCTGTTGCCTTGGCTGTTAACATATATCCATAGCTGCTATTTTTGTAGTTATTGTGCGTGTTGTATTAAGCTTCATTTCAAGAAACCTTGACCCTTGCAGAGAGAACAGGTTGTAAGCTGCATCCCGTAGTATTGGATTGCCTGTTGCTTTTAACTGAAACCTCGTACTCTGTCTTTTGTGCCTCGGCTACTGAGCACTAGGTAAAAGAGGTTGTAATTACATGAAACAGTAGATTAAGCACCTGATTTTTGTGACTCTTGTACAAACTATTTCCTTTACCAGATATTAATGACTTAGTATGAACAACGGATTATTCATTGGCCATGAATAACAGCTCTGTCCCCTGAACCTCCATCATGACAGTCTACAATACAGAGGTAGTCTGTGATCATACGACACTGATACTCTGTTACCTGTATAGATTCTCTTCTTGCTGGTATAAAAGAAGTTCACTTAACTCCTTTATTAAAAATAAGGCTCTTCTTTTAAATCACAAGCTACATAGAAGACAAATAAAGGTAAGTGGTAATTGCAATAATACTTAAATTAATGATAAAAAAAAGAAATGCTCCATTTAAGTTAAAAGGAATCCATCAGTAGGAACAACCCTCCTAATCCATCTACATATGCATGTAAGTCATAGAAAGATGTATGGGGATGTTACCAGCGTGAGACATGTAGACCTGGAGAGCAGACTGTCAGTAATTACATGTCTCTCAGTAGTAACATCCCGTTTAGTTTAAAATATGCCCCGGAGGTAGATTCTCAGAGAGATCTATGTTCCGACCATGTTCCGCCCATAGATCTTAACAGCTTATTTACATATTAAGAAAAACGTGGATTTCTCTGGAAGACGACTTTGGATAGCAGATATAAAGGTAACATTTTACTCCACTTTATATGACCCATGATGTGCACATCTATAATATAACGCTGGGAGCATCACTCTGTCCGAAGCCTTTATAGACTGCGCAAGCGCCGTCTGGCCCCCACAGAGTGACGCTGCCAGGAGATCGCAGTATGCGTAAACACTGAACGCACACCGCGATCTCCACCGGAGAGGCAGGGACCGTGGACGCGCCAGGAGGGTGAGTATATTCACCTGTCCCCCGTTCCAGCGCTGCGTGCGGCTCCATCTCCCGGGTCCTCTGCTGTGACGTTCACAGTTCAGAGGGTGTGATGACGCGCTTAATGCGCGCCGGTGCCGCCCTCTGACTGGCCAGTCACAGCCAGAGGAGCCGGAAGATGGCGGCGTGCAGCGCTGGAACGGGGGACAGGTGACTATAGCAAGTGCTGGGGGGCCTGAGCTAGCGGCGATACTGGCACCTGACCCCCACAGCGCGCCCCCACAGGCCCCCCAGCACTCGGCGCCCAGCGACGATAGGTGACTATGGTATTTTTTTTTTATATATCGCTGCAGCATACGGTGGCATACACACTGGAGCGTCTTATGGGGCCATAAACCATAATGGAGCAGTGTACGGGGGCATACACTATGGAGCATCTTATGGGGGCCATAAACCATAATGGAGCAGTGTGCGGGGGCATACACACTGGAGCGTCTTATGGGGGCCATAAACCTTTATGGAGCAGTGTACGGGGGCATACACACTGGAGCGTCTTATGGGGGCCATAAACCTTTATGGAGCAGGGTACGGGGGCATACACACTCGAGCGTCTTATGGGGGCCATAAACCTTTATGGAGCAGTGTACGGGGCATACACACTGGAGCGTCTTATGGGGGCCATAAACCTTTATGGAGCAGTGTACGGGGGCATACACACTGGAGCGTCTTATGGGGGCCATAAACCTTTATGGAGCAGTGTACGGGGGCACACACTATGGAGCATCTTATGGGGGCCATAAACCTTTATGAAGCAGTGTACGGGGGCATATACTATGGAGCATCTTATGGGGGCCATCAACCATAATGGAGCAGCGTATGGCGCATATGGATGGGAGAAGCAAATTAAAGAATGGTGGCGCAGGATGGGAGCAGCACATGACAGAACGGGGGCGCAGAATGGGAGCAGCACATGACAGAATAGGGCAGCACATGACAGAACGGGGGTGCAGGATGGAAGCAGCACATGACAGAACGGGCACAGGATGGGAGCAGCACATGACAGAACGGGCGCAGGATGGGAGCAGCACATGACAGAACAGGGGCACAGGATGGGAGCAGCACATGACAGAACAGGGGCGCAGGATGGGAGCAGCACATGACAGAACGGGGGCACAGGATGGGAGCAGCACATGACAGGATGGGGGTGCAGGATGGGAGCAGCAAATGACAGAATGGAGGCGCAGGATGGGTGCAGAACATGTCAGAATGGAGGCGCAGGATGGGTGCAGCACATGTCAGAATGGGGGCGCAGGATGGGTGCAGCACATGTCACAATGGGGGCGCAGGATGGGAGCAGCACATGACAGAATGGGGGCGCAGGATGGGTGCAACACATGACAGAATGGGGGCGCAAGATGGGTGCAACACATGGCAGGATGGGGTCGCAGGATGGGTGCAGCACATGACAGGATGGGGACGCAGGATGGAGCAGCACATGTCAGAATGGGGGTGCAGGATGGGAGCAGCACATGTCAGAATGGGGGTGCAGGATGGGTGCAGCACATGACAGGATGGGGACGCAGGATGGATCAGCACATGGCAGGATGGGGACGCAGGATGGAGCAGCACATACCAGGATGGAGACCATATACCAATATAAATGCTCGCCACCCGGGCGTAGAACGGGTTCAATAGCTAGTACAGTATAGACGGCTTAAGAGGGTTGATCCCACTGACAGATTCCCTTTAGTGGTCGAGAGCTCAAATGCCACACACAATCTTATTGCAAGGGTGGCTCTAGTTTTGGAAAAAGCCAGTTATGTTATTCATTATTGGACATCCCCTTTAGGATGCTTAAAAAAACAGTCCATACAGTTTTTTGGACAAGTGAGACGAGGCAAGATTTTTACCCTAAGTACTCTCTGCTATTAATTCCCAGCAAACAAAGTGAAGAATGCTTTATTCAGTTACCTGTGTTCTCTGTAAGAGATCTGTATTCTTTATGAGTAATTTATTTCCCACAGATAAAAAGGATCGCTTATGGGAATCCAACTGGCTGTATCCTTTTCTCCTCTGTGAGGCAGTGAGTGGGATCACATACGAAGGGTGGTTTGTGTCCCCCGGGATGTGTATAGAGAAATATTAAATCCGCTGGAGCTCATTGTGATTACAGCAAAATGTCTGATTACAAGGCAAAGTAAAACTGAGTATGGATTTGGTCAAAGTAGTTGACCCAGTTAGATTTTTTGGAAAACCTGACAAGCGTTTTTATTTTTGGAGGGATTTGCAAGTTTGATAGTGGGGTGAATCTCTCCTTCCACTCCAGGTTTTGGGAGTGGCTTTATGTCCACGATAACCTTTTAAACGCTCAGTTTGGTCTTGGGTGTGTCAGTTTTGGTTTTGCAAGCTGCAGAGCAGGAGGCTCTGTGCAACCCAGGCCTGTGTGAAGCTAACACAGAGAGAGGGACTTCAAAGCTGTTGACGCACCCAAGAGATATGGCAGTGCAATTGCCCACAGCAACTAGTTTGGACACGGACTGTTTTTTCAGAACCCGACTGCGAACAGGAGGATATAATTTACCAGTTTTTGCATTTGTTTGAATAAAGACATTTTATGTTGAACTTTCTGGGGTCCCTGCCTATCTGTTGCAGTGCTGCACTACACCTCCAAAAGATGTCGGAGAGGCCTATACACATTAGGCTAAATTCATACAATCGTGTGATACGTCCTAGAGCTGTCCATTTTTTTCTTGGACAGCAGACTGACACGTATAGTTTCATTGATCTATATAAAAATCTGCTTTAAAACACAGATCTGAGTTTACGATCCAAGAGACTCAGAGCAAGTCATATTTCGATCTGTTCTGCAGCTCAAACTCGGCCATTAAAGTCTATAGATAATTGTGACACATGGATGAAAATAGGTAGACAGACTAAGTACTTAGACTCAGACTCAGTGTGCCATCTGACTTTCACCTGTTTTTAACTGATACATTGTGAAGAGTCAATGAATACAAAGTTCAGACAGTCAGAAAAAAGGATGATAAAAAACTGATGCAACTAAGATGTAACTAGGATGCAACTATGAAGCAATTAGGAAGCAACAAAACACACCTGGGGCAAAAAACATCCATTTCTCTCAGATGGTAACATTCACAGATTAGTGAATCTAGCCTTAGACTGCTGGCCGATCCTGCCAACATCAGTGAGTTTTACAGTCTTTAGTCTATTGTGTATAGAGACCTTAGTTTCTAATATTAACCCTAGCAAGTGTCTGGGACTGTGGAGAAAATAAGGTTTAGTTGATTTGAATACAGCCTGGAAATTCTTTCCCAATTCTAGACACAGGATGATAGGGAATTCTTAGGAGTCAGTGTAAAAATCTTGGAAAATTCTGTGGACTGAGAGTTGTTCAAGGTCTCTTTCCCATCTGTATAAGTAGGTGGAAATATTTTCTCTTCCTCAAGAGTTTGTAGTGTAAAGTTATAATATTCTCTAAGACATAATGGTAAGATTATGGTAAATTTGTCAGTGAGAAGAGAGAAATCAGTGAAAACGTTCTAGTTGGGATTTCAGGAATTCGGGAAACAAACTCAGAAGATGAATACCTGTGCTATAAATTATGTATCACCTATCCTAGGCCAATGCCAATACCTATGAGAAAGCAGATATTGACCACTATTGGGCCTAGAGAACTGGCTTTAGTCGAAAGGTGGGCGCCGGTCAAGTGTTTTTAACTCAAGCAACAACTGGATCTAAGCAGTGATTGGAGCTAGAACAACACAACTTTTACAAATTTACTGTGTAGTGGTCCTGTCGGGATTCGAGAACTGCTGCAAAGCTCCTATTCACAATATATGGAACTTTGGTGTTCCTTCTCCAATCGTGGTTTACATCCAGCCAGAGGTGAAACATCTGAGTGGTGTAAGTGCCAGGTGTAGGACCTACTCTGATCTTATATTGATTATTTATCCTAATGATAGGTAATCAATGTCAAAAACTCCTTTAATCCGAGTTGATAGCAACTAGATGTAACAATAATGATCTAAGTGATATCTTCTTGGTTGGATTTTCAAGCTTAGGTAAATGTGGGAAATGGGTCTGTAGTTCTGCTTATGGTTTGTGAATGACAGTGAAATGAGCCAGGAGAGCTTGGCAGGGAAAGATTATCCTAAAATGGAACTACGGGTTTATCAGAAGAGAGAGGTCAACTCAAGAAGAGATAAGAAATCATTCTGTAAAAAAAATAGATTTTTTTTTAAACATGTCATAATATATAGATAATGGGAAAAAAAATGAATTCCATGCGTTAAAATTATGAATGCAAACAGAAATATGTAATTGAAATATGAAACTAGTAATAAGATTTTGTGATTTCTCTATCCAAGGACCGATCAAATTTTCAAGATCAACGGAAGATATACTTGTCACTCTGAGCATGATATTTATTTTAAGCAAGGTCCCTGTTGGTTTCATGTAGAAGAAACTAAGCCAGAGAGATGATTACACATTAATAGATGTCTACTGTGTAGTCAGAGATCGTAGACAGAATTGTGATCATAAAGAGAATATACTCTGCTATGGTTCTGAATATTAGACTATGCTACCAACCAGAAACTAGGGTGAAGACTGAGAAAGTAGATCTGGACAGATGTTACAAAATCATTTCTGCCCAACCTCTACTTTACAATGACTGTGTAGTACATGGCTGCGTAATGGTGCCTTTTGGGATGTGCTAGACAATAGATATGTCCCCATGCATATTTGAAGATGTGTCCTATGGTTTCACTATATCAGGAAATCTAATTAGAACCTGTCATGACAAGCGGCAGGCCGCAACTGTTTTCAGGTTTCTATGAAGTGAATGGTTTAGCGTAATTCATATGCTAGACAAAAAAGGAGAATAGTTTGGCACAATCGAAAAAAAAAAACTGGGAGGAGATCAAATCCACTTAGTGCACAGCTAAAAGCATGCTATGTCATGGAGTGCTAGGCAAACATTAATCCGAAAATATAAAGGATAGGAAGCCCTCACCATACTTAAAAATATTACCTTAGTTGAAGTCCATTAAAGTCAAACAGGCAACATGGAAGCTCATGGTGCGATCAGATGATGAGTGTTTCACCTGTCAATATGCTTCTGTAAAGTGACGCGGGGCGGTAGTCGTGGGCCAGGTTCTCGTCTCTTATGCCCCAGCATGTTACATAAAGGTGTGGGTTATGGCGGTGTGTGTGAATTTGTGCTATGGGGGTGCTTCGCCCTTGCAGGCCGCATGTTACCGATGACTTGGGTTGGCCAGGACCAGATGTTCAACAGATCAATGATGGAAATCTCCAGTCAAAAATAAACTGTTTACATACAGTAGATAGCGGGTAGACAGCTTGATAAATGTTTCCTTCCCAATCCGGAGCATTTTCACTCAGTCTCAGTTCCTTTCTCTTATTTCACTTGGTCTCTATCTCCCCGTTTCACCTTCCTTCAACACAACCCAGCTCAGTACTACAGTCTAGTTAGTGACAGTCCTATTGTCAGGCCACGGTTGTGCGTCTTCTTCCCCTCAAGGATATTATTTTGCCAATATGTCTGATACCTAGCTTCTCTGCTACTGAGGCTGTGGCGTAACTAGAGTCAGATGGGCACTGGTGCAAGATTTGGACCTGGGTCCCCGCCCCATCCTGGTATATACGAGTATATGTCCTTCATCCTGCTATATATGTCCCTCATCCAGGCCCCTATATATATCAGTGGTGTGTGTCTCCGTGCGCCTTCCCAGAGCTGCTACTCCAGTCAGGAACTAGAGTAACATTTCTGGTGGAAGAAATGCTGCCACTATTAATGAATTTGACTGATGGGCATCGCCATACCTCGTCCCACCCCTGCTCGTCCCCAGCTATACCCATTTTGGTGTAGTTTCCCAGAACTCCAATGAATATGATAAAAGATGCAGAATTTTGTGCAACTCTGCAATGCAAAAAAATTTTGTGGCTTTGATGAATCAGGGACATTGATATATTTCCAAATTCATTCATAAAGGATCATGTGCTGTTGAACAAAAATTCAGCTTGGGTCTCATCTTGCAACTATAACAAAAAACAAATCTCTTTCAGTATACCACTGTATAAACCTCATACTAATAACACTCATCATAAGCATGACATTTTAAGGATATGATCACACTATCTTTTAAGGTGTCTTTGGTCTTAAAAGGGAATCCGTCAGCAGGTTTTGCTATGTAATCTATTCGCTGCATGATTCAGGGACAGAGACCAGGATTCCTGCAATGTATCGCTCAGTTTACTGGATGCAGCAGTAATAACAGAGTTATTGTTATTACAGTTTTATCTGCTGCAGATGGAGCAGAGCTCAGTTGTTGCTCCCAGAGCGCAGCTTTCTGTAAATCCTATAGAGGCAACAAACCACATATCTTTAAACAAGTCTGCTGACCACTGTGGGAATAGAGAGGATTAATGAAGCAGGTTCAGTGCAGAAGGCATGGGAGAGCATATAAAGAAATAAAAAGCACCAAAGAACCAATGTATAATCAAAGGTAACACTTTGAGACAAATTAAAAAAGTTCAATACAAAACATAAAGGTTAGTGTGATGATGGAGAGAGACCAGAGATGTGGAACCACAACTCAAATTGATAAATAATAAGACAAATGTGCAGGGTAATACATGACAGTAGCTCAGAGAATACAAGTGTGATCAGTAGGGTTGAGCGAAACGGGTCGGCCAGATTCAGAAGTCGCCGACTTTTGGCAAAGTTGGGTTTCATGAAACCCGACCCGACCCCTGTGTGGGGTCGGCCATGAGGTCGGCGATCTTCTGATCTGGAATCGGAATTCCGATACCGAGTTCCGATATGTTTAAGATATCGGGAATCGGTATCGGAATTCATATTTAAGTGTAAAATAAAGAATAAAAAAAAAAAAAATATTGATATACTCACCCTCGGACGCGCCCTGGTTCTGACCGGCAGCCTTCCTTCCTAAGAATGAGCGCCTGAAGGGCCTTCGATGATGTCGCAGCTTGTGATTGGTCACGTGAGCGGTCACATGGGCGGTCACACGACCAATCACAAGCCGCGACGTCATCTAAGGTCCTTCAGGCGCTAATTCTTAGGAAGGAAGTGTCCGAGGGCGCGTCCGAGGGTGAGTATATTCCTAATAGGTATATACTCACCCTCGGACGCGCCCTGGTTCTAACCCGCAGCCTTCCTTCCTAAGAATCAGCGCCTGAAGGACCTTAGATGACGTCGCGGCTTGTGATTGGTCGCGTGATGCCCATGTGACCGCTCACGCGACCAATCACAAGCCGCGACGTCATCGAAGGTCCTTCAGGCGCTCATTCTAGGAAGGAAGGCTGCCGGTGAGAACCAGGGCGCGTCCGAGGGTAAGTATATCAATATTTTTTATTTTGATTCTTTATTTTACACTTAAATATGGATCCCAGGGCCTGAAGGAGAGTTTCCTCTCCTTCAGACCCTGGGAACCATTAGAAACCCAATGCACTGCATTGGGTTTCGTGTTTCGGCCGACCCCGACTTTTCTATAGGATCGGCCGATTTCACTCGACCCGACTTTTGAAAAAGTCGGGTTTCGGGAAACCCGACCCGATCCTATAAAAAGAAAAGTCGCTCAACCCTAGTGATCCTGCTGATGAAACATTGATTGTATTGAAATTGCAAAACACAGCCCAGTAAGTGACACATCACTGTAACCAGAATGTCTGCTCCAACATTATGGTTATGTCACGTTACAAAGCAAAAACCAGGTAACAGATTCCCTCTAAGCATTTTCTACTGGCATCTTTTCGATTGCTTTTTTTTCTTTTGGGGGGGGGAGGGGTGCATTTTGATATTAACTATTGAGTGCCTTCCTGGTCGTAAGCCGGCTGAAGAATAGACAGGTGACTTGTCGTAGTCACTTATCTGCTTTTGAAGCCTGAAGCAGTTAAGAGAAGCTCAAAAGGTTTGAACATAGCAAAATAAATTGTTTTTCACTGCAGTGCATATGTCCATTCTTTTTTACTATTTTTAAGTACTTTTTCTGTCAGATTTCAAGTGAAATCCATCTAAAAAAAAGTCTAGTGCATATACTCTTAGGTTTAGTCCACATGAGTTTTTTGAAGAGCATTTTTCAAAACTGCATAAAAATGCTCGGAAAACTCCGCTTTCGAATCTGTATGCCCAGGCACAATGACATCACTGTGTTGCTCTGTCCATGCCTTGATTCTCATAAGAATCCATGGTTAGGTGAGTGTAAGATTTTTTTAAATTTTATTTTAATAGTGCTCATAGGGGGATTACTGGGGGCCATAATACAGTGTGAGGAGACAACTGGGGGCCATTCATACATTGTGGGGGGGACTACTGTGGACTATCCATATAGTGTGGGGGGACTACTGGGGGCCATCGTACAGTATGGGAGAACTACTGGGGGCCATCATACAGTGTCAGGGGATTACTGGTGGCCATCCATATAGTGTGAGGGGACTACTGGGAGTCATCATACAGTGTGGGGGAAGGTTATTGGGGTCATACATACAGTGTTGGGGGACTACTAGAGGTCATTTATACAGTCTGGGGGAACTACTGATGGTCATCTATACAGTATGGGAGACTACCGGGGGCCATCATACAGTGGGGAGAGACTACTGGGAGACATCATACATTGTGGGGGGAACACTGGGTGTCATCATACAGTGTGGGGCGAGTACTGTGGGCCATCATGCAGTGTGTAAGGGGCTACTGGGGGTCATCCATACAATGTTGGGGGGACAACTAGATACCATCATACAGTGTGGGGGGACTGCTGGGGGTAATCTATACAATGTGATTGACTACTGGGGTCTATTATACAGCGTAGGGAGACTACTGGTGACCATTCAAACAGTGGAAGGTAATACTGGAAGCTATTATACAGTGTTGGGGCTACTAGGGGCCATCCATACAGTCTGGGAGCAATCCATACAGTATGTGTGTGGGGGGGCTACTGGGTTCCATCCATAAAGTGTAGAGGGACTACTGGGGGCCATCATACAGTGTGGAGGGAATATTGGGGGCCACAATACAGTGTCAGAGGACTACTTGGAGCCATCCATACAGTGTGGTTGGGAATATACATACAATATGGGGGGAATACTATGGGCACTTAAGGTATTATGACTGTCAAATGGGCACACATTATCACTTCCTAGGAGAAAAATATGGGCACTGTTTTCTAGGGCATTTGCACAGGGTATGGACTCCAGACAATATTTGGGCATACTCCTCACGAAAAAGCATATTGTGTCCTGCTGTGTTTTCTTCCACATCTGGATGAAGGCATTAGTGAGCTCATGGACAGTTTGTGGCATTATTTGCTGGTGTAGGATGCACTGATGTCACAGAGGTTCTCAGTTGGATTAAGGTCTAGGGAATGTCAAGGTCAGTTAGTGGAATCAATGCCTTTGTCACTAATGAATCATCTATACAAGCTGACCAAATGATTACAGGCAGATGCATAGCTATGGGTTCAGCTCAGGAGTGGTGAAACATCTGAGTAAACCCCTAACCAGGTAAACCTAATTACAACTATGGCGGCACCCCATTAAAATAGGTATAGGGGAACCTCAGCTAATGACCCGGCTACTACTGAAAGTAAATCACTATACAAAGACCAACACTGATATTGCTGCCATATGGTGACCATATAATGGCATATACCAGTCCTGTAGAACAAATAAGAGATTACAGTACGGTTACGGATGTTGACTTACAGCTGCCGTTTTTTCTGATTGAGTCGCTCACTCTTCCCGTCTTTTCCATCTAGCCCAGACCGACGTGACGACTTTTCCAGCGACAGCTCATCTACAGAGATTACAACAAAACACATCTGACTTCTCACATTTCTGGTGCCATCCCCATCTTTCCCCAACCTGTACAAACTCCTCATTCTACTGATACCCCAATACTGTGCCGCTGCTGTATGTGGGCACTGTTTTCCAGATCACTTGCACGGGGCAGTTCTGTGGGCCTAAGACCTAATGCTACATGCGGCCTACAGAACAGAGAGCAGCAGTGCAAGGAGACCATTTCTCCTTGCTTTGTCTCAGAGTTTAACTGGATGCAGCTTTGGGTGGGCCCCTCCCGGTCAGGGGCCCAGGGCAACCACCCCCATGCCCCCCAGTAGCTATGCTACGGATTTCAGGCAATGTTCCACAAAAGGAGAATCCTAGGGCTCACAACAAAAGTAATAAGGGTACCATAGGCACATAGAGGTTAGTGAAGCCCTCCAAGGATATGTCTCTCCAGACCATCAGTGACCACCTCTAAACCAGTCATGTTGGATGTTAGTTGATAAGGAATAGATCATGCTGTGAATTAGAGGCTATCCTGGCATATCTAACCTTTTAAAATGAATTGCTTATTCTTTATGAACAAAAAAAATAACTCGAAAACTGGTCTAACCTCATTCAAACATCACACCCAGCTATGCAGACTTCTTGCAGAGTCGGAGATGGTGCAGGTGGACACTAAACATAGATAGGGCACGGTGGCAAAACATAAGAGGCGTGAGCCTGGCTGTTAACAATTGCCTCGAATCAAATTTTAACAGTAAAAAAAAAAAGAGAGGTTTTATCAAGCAAATGCAATAACTTGATCCTCTGCTACAAAATGTATAAACTTTGTCAGTAAAAACAATAGTAACCATCGTGCTTGAGTGCATGGGTGTCGCCCGCCCTCCAAACAGCTGATTAAAGGCCTCATTCAGATGTCCATGTTTTTCACAGATAACTTGCATGCCTGCGTTAGTCTAAGGGGCCAATCACATGTCCATGAATCATGGCGACACCAGATTTTGATCCGAGAGTCGGATCAAAAATTGGCATTGAAAGTGTATGGGTTACTGAATATATCGGACTGCATTCGGATAACAGAGTACGGTTTGATTTTCTCAGACTGCCCGAAAAAAGAAGGCAGAGAATTATTTACTTTTTTTTTAAATTCTCCATGTACAAGAAAAACCGATGACACTTGGGCCAAACTAAAATTGGTCCATTTTATTTGGCCTCAGAAAAACAGAGGAGTGCTCTCCTGTACCCTCTTCAACATGGTTCAAGGGGCATTGTATATGGTACTAGTATGGAGGGCAATATTTCATTCAGTTTTGAGGCACTTGGAGTACAACAGGACCATATTATGCTGGATGATTGTTAGCAGGGCTGTACTTGGCATTCATGCTGCCCTAGGCACTTTAAATAGTATGCCCCCTACTGATCAGACTAAGGGTATGTGCACACAGCTTCTTTTTCAGGCAGATGCACCCTGTAACCCGCCTGAAATGCTAAATACAGGTGCTTCTCACAAAATTAGAATATCATCAAAAAGTTAATTTATTTCAGTTCTTCAATACAAAAAGTGAATTTCATATATTGTGTAGAGTGATTACAAATAGAGTGATCTATTTCAAGTGTTTACTTCTGTTACTGCTGATGATTATGGCTTACAGCCAATGAAAGCCCAAAAGTGATTATCTCAGTAAATTAGAATACTTTATAACAGCAGCTTGAAAAATGATTTTAAAATCTGAAATGTTGGCCTACTAAAATGTATGTTCAGTAAATGCACTCAATACTTGGTCGGTGCTCTTTTTGCATGAATTACTGCATCAATGCTGTGTGGCATGGAGGCAATCAACCTGTGGCACTGCTGAGGTGTTATGGAAGCCCAGGTTGCTTTGATAGCAGCCTTCAGCTCATCTGCATTGTTGGGTCTGGTGTCTCACATCTTCCTCTTGACAATACCCCATAGATTCTCTATGGAGTTAAGATCAGGCGAGTTTGCTGGCCAATCAATTTTTAAACCTAGTATTGGTACTTTTGGCAGTGTAGACAGGTGCCAAGTCCTGCTGGAGAATTAAATTTCCATCTCCAAAAAGCTTGCCGGCAGAGGGAAGCATGAAGTGCTCTAAAATTTACTGGTAGACGGCTGCACTGTCTTTGGTCTTGATAAAACACAGTGGACCTACACCAGCAGATGTCATAGCTCCCCAAACCTCAAGCAGCTTGGATTGTCTGTCTCTCCAGTGTTCCTCCAGACTCTGGGACCTGGATTTCCAAATGAAATACAAAATTTACTTTAATCAGAAACAACATCTTGGACCACTGAGCAACAGTCTAGTTTTTTTTTTCCTTGTCCCAGGTAAGATGCTTCTGTGATTATCTATTGGTCATGAGAGGCTTGACACAAGGAATGCGACACTTGTAGCCCGTGTCCTGGATACATCTGTGTGTGGTGGCTCTTGAAACAATGACTCCAGCAGCTGTCCATATTTTTGAATGGCCTTTTCTTAACAATCCTTTCAAGGCTGCAGTTATCCAGGTTGCTTGTGCACCTTTTTCTACCACACATTTTCCTTCCACTCTACTTTCCATTAATATGCTTGGATACAGCACTCTGTGAACAGACAGCTTCTTTAGCAATGACCTTTTGTGGCTTACCCTCCTTGTGGAGTGTGTCATTGACTGCCTTCTGTACATCTGTCAAGTCAGCAGCAGTCTTCCCCATGATTGTGAAGTCTACTGAAAGAGACTAAGGGACCTTTTTAAACGCTTAGGAAGCCTTTGCAGGTGTTTTTTGTTAATTATTCTAATTCACTGAAATAATGACTTTTGGGTTTTCTTTGGCTGTAAGCCATAATCATCAACATTAACAGAAATAAACACTTGAAATAGATCACTCTGTAATGACTCTATATAATATATGAGTTTCACTTTTTGTGTTGAAGAACTGAAATAAATTAACTTTTTGATGAAAATCTAATTTTGTGAGAAGCACCTGTATATGCTAAAATTAAACAATGAACTCATACACTGCAAGACGATTCAATGTTCATATGTTCATTTATGTAAAAAAAACAAAACAAAAAAAAAACTGTTGGTTAAAAGAGATATTAAAATACTACAAAAAAGCAATAAAATTTGATTCAGAACAAAATGATGACTATGTGTCCTGAAGGGTCTTTTGTCTGAAATGCCATGCTTTCACAGATGTCTAAAATGAGTTGTGTGCACACATTATGGCAGTGCCACTGCCAATACACTTCAAATACTAGTTAAAACCCCAGTTCCCATTAGACTAAATTTATCCAAACTCACTGATATCAACAGGTTCCGCTGACAGTCTAATATGTATGGGGGGCTTTATCTGATGATTGTCAGGGGAGATAAGAATCCAGCTTGTCTGATATCAGACTGTAGATCCTTTTGTTCATTAAATGATAAGCTGCTGCCATACGTGTCCAACAGCAGCTCTCATAGAGATCACAGGAACGCTCTGCAGAGTGAGCAATCCTGTATATGGGAGAGCTGAAGTAAAATAGCTGTCAGCCGCTTTAGTCAATTTCTTGCTCAGGTGACAGACATTCAGTTGTATTTCTAGTCCAGCACAACTTATATTTTTATATCAAATTTGATAAATTAAAGATTACAACTTCTACATGACATCACCAAAACCACCGTCGGTACAGTAATACATCACCACAACCAGCATCAATACAGTAATACATCACCAGAACCTCTATCAGTACATGGATACACTGCCCAGCTTGGTACAGCAATCAATTGTAGTGTTAATTCATAATTATATTGTGTTAACCTACAACTCCCAGTATGCCCTTAACAATGGTAAGGAAATGCTTGAAGTTGTTGTTACCAGCCACCATCAGACTGCAGACCATACAGGAATCACAGTACTGCTTGGTTCTAGGCAAGAGTCCAAAGCGCTGCCAATTCCTGATCGTGTGCACACACCTTAAGAAGAAAGGAGGCACCAGATCAAGACCAGAGACGCCCATCAGACTGGACTGCTCTGTGCTGTCTGCTCATTTCAATGGCCTTCCTTCTCATTGAGTTCACAGCCAAAAGCAGGCAGCAACCAGGCATCAAAATGCTCCTGCAGACTCATTATGCACATTCACACTGAGACTTGGGCCTCTGAATTATAACAAGGGAATGGCTTTAATATGCAAATAGGAGGATGTATCTGTGCACCAAGGCATAGGCCATGCCAAGTGTGTACATAAGCGCCCTCGTTTGCATATAAAAAATAAAATAACATGTTAAGTTAAAACTCTATATGTCTGTGCTATGTCCCCTATATAAGTGTGTATGCAGATTTTGCATTTTAAGGGTGAAAGACTCCTTTTATATAGCATTGTTCTCAGCAACACATTGTCCTGTGTACACATGTGCTGCTGAGAACAATGCTTTTCTCTGTGCACAAGATAATTATGTTAACGATCGTTCTGTGCACATGGAAGGAAGAATGCATAGTGGGTATGGGAGTTCTTGAAATCCCGTCCACTAGGCTGTAACAGCTGGCCTCTGCGGGTTTGATGCTGCATAGTTACGCAGCTTCAAACCCGCACCATTCACTGATCCTGTGTGACACACCTACCAGGGCCGTGGGGTACTCGGAACCGGGTCAAACAGTTCTTTGGAGAAGTCACGTGTGCCGTGACCCAACTTCGTGGCCCTGGCTGTGCCTTAAAGTGGGGAATATGTATATGGGATTTAACGTGACGTCACCTGTTGTGTTCGGCAACGGATGGCCGACGCTGCTAAAAGAGACCGCTGGGGCTGATGGTGATGCAGCTGGGATGATTCTGCTCCCCACAGGTGGACCGGGGCCCCAGGGCTACCGGTCCCATTTATGTCAGGCTTCGTGTACCTTGTGGTGCAGGACTCAGGGCGCAAGAGATCACTGAATGACACAAGGGTTGTATTTTTCTTTTTCTTTACCTGATGATTGATAGCACAGACCGGGGTATTGGTAACGGATCGTAATGGAGAGCTGGGCAGCATGGAAGCAATTTTTGGATACACCTAGCCAGGTAGGTACAGAGGCCTTCCTCCTGTACTGTTCTCCCTTTTTTCCTTGTTGCCTAGCAGCTCACCCTCCTTCTGCTAACTAACTGTCTCTCTCAACTGTCTCACTGTTTTTAAAAACTAACCATTGCCCGCATGGCAGGCAGCTTGAGCCTATCACAGGTGCCGCTCCTTTGTGCCGGCTCCAGGATCTGGTATGCTGCTGTGTTGCTGGGTATTAGATTGGGCCAGGAGACCTGCAGTCCCCTGCCCTCCGGATTTAGCTCCCAGGACTTCAGTACCCATGCAACCATGGACTCCGGTATCCAGTTCCTAGTGTTCAGCTATGGGGCGAGTTTAATCAGATCTCCACTCCCCAGGTTCTGCTTTACTTCTCTCCTACTGACACCTGGTAAGGGGACCCCTCCTTGCTTCTAGGCATGACATTACTCCCTGTGAGGGAGGCAATGCCACTGTGGCAACCAGACTCCTGGGGTGCCACATTCCCCCTAGTGAAATTCAGTACTCCCCGACTGAGGAAACAAATAATAAACAAATTAACAAGTGAAGAATCATAACTATTTACAAGATTTCAAAAATAAAAATTACCAAAACCAAAGCTCAAAAATAGTTCTGGTGATGATTAGTCCATGCATCATTGTCCATTGTTCATTCCTGAGCCAGGTTGGTAACTATATACAAGTATTGTCCTGGTCACAACAAGTCCAGTGACCCAATCGTCCATTAAATCAAGTAAAATAGAATTACTCAAGAGTTCCTACAGAGTCTCTGTAGGCTCATATGCTTGACGGTTACGTACTTACATTACATATTTACATATCTTATTTACACAGTCTACTTACATAGGGAACCTTATGGAGATGTGACCTAGGGGACTACAGGTAGACCTTGGTAGCACTGGTACTGGCGTAGTTGGCTACGTAGCATGGGTATACCTGATGTTCTACGACCACTGATGCTCACCGTGGGCATGACAGATTCGCCGCTGGCAGGGGGTGGATTCTCTTGCTCCGCTGCTGGTGTGGCATCTGCTGCTTTAGCCCGCTGGTCTTCAGTCTGGTCTTGAGTCGCATCTCTTTCCTGCACTACTAGCTGGGGAAAGGTCAAAACGGGCATGACTATGGCCTAGTTCACCCTTGTCCAATTTGGAGCGAACTCACCGAGTACTGTGCTGATCTTTTCCTTCACCTCTTCTATTGGCTGAGGAATGTCTTGGTCTTCAATTCTTTCCTTTAGTTGGTCAGGGCATGGTTTTAGATGATCCCTCGACACTGCCGCTGTGGTTTCTCCTCCATCATTACTGATGAGGCACACCTTGGTGTTATCAAAGTCTGAAGGTAAAGCGGTGTATGGCTCAGCCTCCCACTGGTCGTCTAGTGTGTGAACTCATATCTTCCTTTTGAGTACCTGTTCTCCAGGTGACAAGGGAACTGCAGAGACGTGTTGATCATAATTTCTTTCCTGCCTCTGTCTTGCCTGGAACAAACTTTTCTCTACACATTCTTGCACCTTGTGATATTGCTGCTGCCGCTCCATATTCCAGTCTGCATCTGGTGAGGTCATCTTAGGTATTAAAACTCGCATGTCCAAGTCAGTCAGTAACTTGCCAGGTTTTGCCCTCATCAGGTAGGCGGGTGTACAGTTGGTGGAGTTCACCGAGATGTGGTTATATAAGTCTACCAAATTCGGAAACTTGTCTGGCCACAGGGTACGCCCTTCCAGGGGAAGAGTCTTCAACAGGTCTATTACTAACTGGTTCATTTTCTTGCATAACCCGTTGGTCTGGGAATGATATGGCATGGTTCTTATTTTTTTTGCAGCCGTACAGGTTACAGAACTCCTGGAACACTTCTGCTTCAAAGGCTAGGCCTTGGACGGTAAGCATGTGTTCAGGGTAACCGTGTGGGCGACAAAAGTGTTGGAATGATTTGGCTGCTGTCTTCGCCGTCTGATCCTTCACTGGCACTACTACCAGGAACCAGGAGTAGTGGTATACTATGGTGAGGGTGTAGACATAGCCTGACCGGCTTGGGGCCAGCTTCACATGGTCCAAGGCTACCAGCTCAAGTGGTTGTTTGGTGACTATGGGCGTAGGGGAGCCCTCTGGCTATCACGGTCTTTCCACCTCAGATTGCATGGACCACATTCTCGACACCATTTCTCGATTGCTTTCCTCATGCCAACCCAGTAGAATCACTCACATAGCAGGACTTCCAACTTCTTTCACCAGAAGTGTCCTGCTCCATCGTGGTACGCTTCTAAGACAATTGGTGCATCCCGCTTCGGGACTACCACCTGCCAGACCAGTTTGTGGGTTTGGGAGTTGATGCTTCTCCGACACAGCTTCCCTTCATATATGAACAGCTTGCCCTTTTCCTTCCACAACTGTTGGGTCTCTTGTTGAGCATCTGGACCAGGGTGCGATACAGCTTGTGTCAGCAATTCCTTTGCTAGGCGGACTGCCAGATCGCTGTCCTGCATTTCTACCCATCCATGGTGGGTCAATGGGTTAATTGTTGCCTCTTGCACGGCATAGCGCTTGAACCCTAAGAGGTGGGAGCACTGGGCCGCACCAGGGCTGTGAAAGGCTGGTAACTCGATTTCTTTGAGTTCCTCTGAGTCGTCTCCCCCATCCGGCAAGTTGGGCATCCTGGACAGCGCATCAGCATTAGCTTTTTTATGCCCCACCTGGTATTTGATGGTAAACTCGTAGTTGGACAGCCGAGCCACCTATTGCTGCTCCAACGCACCTAGCTTCGTTGTTTCAAGGTGAGTCAGTGGATTATTATCCGTATAAATAGTAAAATTTGCTGAAGACAGGTAGTTGGACAAATTTAAAAAGTAAGCTGCTTGACAAACCAGTGCATACTGGAGGAAGGAATGTCTTGAATAACTGGACGCGTTTCGAACACGTATAGTGCTCTTAGTCCTCAGTTTCACAATGAGCAGTCTTGCGAAAGGTTAAAATACGCCTCAAACAGGTGGGGAGCAGAGTGAAAATGATTGCTCCACAGAATGAAATTAACACTTGAATAGTATGACATGCAATGCAAAGTGCACAAAAAGAAAAAAAAAACACCCACAAAAAAAAACACACTCACCACATTCAATTACAAATGTGCATAACATATACAAATAATGTTAACTATAATCAATCAATAATGCAACATAATTTCCTTCTTCAAGTTCAAACCCAGACTATGGTGAGAAACTCCAGTTTAAGGGAATTATAGTTGTCGGGGTTCTTTTCCATGGGACAAAACTTCCTGCTGGCATAGGCAATCACTCTCTCTGCCTTGCTGTACCTGGGACAGCACTGCTCCCAATCACATGTTGCTGGTGTCCGTATATAGTATAAAGGGTTGGCCATAGTCGGGGTAGGTCAGGACTTCATCTCCCATAAGAGCCAAGCCATCTTCAACTGAGTGAAGGATTCTTCTTCTCTTTTACTCCACTTCAATGGAAGACTCGAGTTCTTGGCCTTCCTGGACTGGCCTATTAAGAAGTCCTGCATGGGTGCCGCTATCTTGGAGAAGCCCTTTCTGAATCTCCTGTAGTAGCCTACCAGCCTGAGGAACTGCCACACTTCCTTGATAGTGGAGGGTCTTGGCCAGTCCTTGATCACAGTGACTTTTTCAGGGTCTGGTGCCACACCTTCGGCGCTTACCACATGACCTAGGTGCTGCACCTTGGGCTTCAACAGGTGGCACTTGGATGGCTTTACTTTCAGGCCAAAACCGGTTAAGCCTCAAACACCTCGGCCAGGTGCTCCAGGTGGTATTCGTACATATTTGAGTAGACGATGACATCGTCCAGATACAACAAAAAGGTTTCGAAGTTTTTATGTCCTAGGCAGCATTCCATGATATGGTGTTGGACAATTTTTGAGTTTGATAAAGACCCGCTCATATTCTTGAACCACTCGGTAAACACCATGCTTTTTGTGCGAAGGGGTGGAGTTAATATCTATGTGTAGCTTCTGACACCAATCCTCCAGCTGCCCCTCAGAGCCATTGTCCTCTGCAGGTCAGACGGAAGCAAGGGTTCCATGGCCTTTATTGCATTATTACTGACAGTGAACAGCTTAGCAAGGGTGGCATACTGGGGTAAATGGACCTCTTTCTCCCCACATTTCTGGATGCTTATTGGTACCCTCCCTTTGCAGACATCAACTACCCCACTGACTGTCAGGATGGTGCATCTACTATCAGAGTACACGGGTTCTACCAGAGCCTGGTAATCTTGACCTCTGAGGCCTATTGCTGCCAGATACTAAATCAGCATTTCACTGTTAGGGGTATTGCAATGGGGAATGGATCACCCACTCTGACACTGCGGACTTCTCCGCCAGACTGCTCTACCTGTTGTCTCTGCATCAGTGCTCTGATTTACTTTTGCAGGACATGCTGCTGACTGGAACTGGCGGTCTCGGCTACCTGTTGCAACAAAACAATAATTTCTCCAAGACAATTCTCTATTACATTGGTGCCTAGAGTAATCATAGGATGGCATTCTTGTCTGTCAATATAAACTATAATCAAACCTTGCGACTGCAATTCTACTCAGCCATCCTTGATTAACACCTCCTTATACCACACCAGAGACAAGGGCTGACCATTGCTGGCAAAGATGTTAAAGTGTTCATCTGGGCTGCGAGTAATGTCTGAATCAGCCCAATACCATTTAAAAAGGATATATGGCATCGTTGTCACCTGGGAGCCGGTGTACAATAAAGCATTCATCGGGATGCCATCAAGCACGACGGGCAGAACCGGCCGTCCTCCCGCGAACTTGTCTCTCCAGCTTTGTGGGCCCGGTCGTCTTACTTCTGGGGGTTGTGGGCCCGGTCGTCTTACTTCTGGGGGTTGGCCCTCTGCCCCAGGGGTTGCTTGTTTAAATTACAGAATCTTGCGATGTGCCTCACCTTGTTGCAGCGGCGACAGATGGGTCTTCAGTCCTGGTCATAGTGATCATTGTCTCTCCCTCTGGTCGGTGGGATTCTCCACTGCCATCGTCACGGGGCATCATCTGGATTGGAGGCCAGCTGGATCTTCTCCTTTGGGAACACTTGCGTTGACTGCACGGTTTTGGTTAGTGAAGCCACACTTTTGGTCAGCTCCTGGACCTGGAGACGTAGGCCTGCAGAGGAGTCATTATCTAGCATCTGCGCATCAGCCTTCATGGGTGCTGGGGAAAAGGACACCGCCTCCTGGTGGTATATGATGGCTGGGCGCTGGAGGGGTGCAGTGCCACTTGGGGTTTTGTTCTCGCATCACCCGGATGGCCCGGTCTTTAAATCATGCAAAGTCCAGGTCAGGATTTTGCAGGGCCATAATACGCAACTGTGTCTGGTGAGCGGTAGACAGGAGCCCCTCAGTAAACTGCTCGGTTAGCAATCAGTCTTCGTCTCGCTCACTGTAGGGTTGCAGGTTTCAGGCATAGTCCCGTACACTGTCTTGCACCCTTTGTTTGCACCCGTAGAATTTCATTTTAATCTCCGCTTCTGTGTGGGTGTCAAAAGTATCCTTCAGCGAGGCCAGGATTTGCCTAACAGTCCTTTTGTCAGCGTCCGTCCAGGACTTCACTTGCCTCTGGGTTGCATCGGTTAGCTGGCCAATAAGGATGCTGACTTTTTGGCAGGGGGTACCCTTCTAATAAACTATGCAGTCTCTCCTTAAAGTTGCTCAGGGTATGTAACTCCCCCGAGTACTGAGGTAGCCAGGCCGCCCCTGGGATATATGGCATGGATAAAGGCATTACGGTGGCGGCGATCGCGGCTGGATCCTCTCCTAGATTGGGCATCTCCTTCCCTCCTAGTGAACTTCAGCCAGGCTCTGGGTATCGTTACCGTAGTAAGTGGCTGCTCCACAGACGGGATAGATTGAGCTCCCAGGGGCTTCCAAGTCGGGGTTGCCTGCTTTCTGCACGCAGTGTGGCGCAGTAATCACGGCTATTTTGCAGTTCAATAAAGTCTATGGCACAGAGTAACCCATGATACCGGGCTACAAAATCCTGTTGGCACTGCCAAAATGACACACCCACCAGGACCGTGGGGTACTTGGAACCGAGTCAGACAGTTCTTTGGGGAAGTCATGGAGCCGTGACCCGACTCCGTGGCCCTGGTTGTGCCATAAAATGGGGAATATGTATATGGGATTTAACGTGATGCCACCTGTGGTGTTTGGCAATGGATGGCCGACGCTGCTAAAAGGGACTGCTGGGGCTGATGGTGACACAGCTGGGATGTTCTGCTCCCCACAGGTGCACCAGGGCCCCAGGGCTACCGGTCCCATTATGTCAAGCTTCATGTACCTTGTGGTGCAGGACTCCGGGTGCAAGAGATCACTGAATGACACAAGGTCTGTAGTTTTCTTTTCCTTTACTTGATGGTTGATAGTACAGACTGGTGTACTAGTAACAGATCGTAATGGAGAGCTGGGCAGCCTGGAAGCAATTTTTGGATACACCTGGCCAGGTAGGTACAGAGGCCTTCCTTCTGCGCTGTCCTCCCCTTTTCTTTGCTGCCTAACAGCTCACCCTCCTGCTGCTAACTAACAGTCTGTCTCTGTTTTTTAAAAACTAACCATTGCCCGCATGGCAGGCAGCTCGAGCCTATCACAGGTGCTGCTCCTTGTGTCAG
This sequence comes from Ranitomeya imitator, assembly GCF_032444005.1. NCBI lineage: Eukaryota > Metazoa > Chordata > Amphibia > Anura > Dendrobatidae > Ranitomeya > Ranitomeya imitator. The sequence goes on along the minus strand of NC_091286.1, from coordinate 493,589,407 downwards.
CTCCAGGCTCTGGTATGCTGTTGTGCCGCTGGGTATTAGATCGGGCCAGGAGACCTGCAGTCCCCTGCCCTCCAGATTTAGCTGCCGGGACTCCAGTATCCAGTTCCTAGCGCTCAGTTCTGGGGTGAGTTTAATCACAGCTCCACTCCCCAGGTTGTGCTTTACTTCTCTCCTACTGACACCTGGTAAGGGGACCCCTTCTTGCTTCCAGGCATGACATAACTCCCTGTGGCAACCAGATTCCTTGGGTTCCACATGTGCACATACCCTTAAAGGCTGCAACTGACCAATGTAAATACACCTTAGATCCAAGTACCTGACTCCATGATGACTTCTCACAGCCACAGCTCGACTCTGCAAGTTTACATCTTCACTGGACTTCTGCAACATATCCTGAAACAGTGCCCTTAAAAAGAACAGTGTAATTATAATGTTCCTGAATAAGAATAACCACTCTCAATATATGCCCTATGCTGTGCCCCTAAATAAATATTTGCTCCTCCCGCTTCTGCCCCCTACATTCGACAGAAACTGCACTCAAAGTGACTAATGACCTTCTGATAGCAAAATGTAATGGTGACCATTCTGTCTGCTCATTCTTCTTGACCTTTCTGCCGTTTTTGACACTGTTGACCACCACCTCCTATTCTTTAGGCTCCAGTCACTAGGCATTAAGGACACTTCTCTCTCCTTGTTCTCTTCCTATCTTTCTGACTGCTCACTCAGTGTTTTGTTCGCTGGCTCCACTTCATCTCCTCTTCCTCTCGGAGTACCTCAGGGCTCAGTCTTTGGCCCCCTTCTCTCTCTCTCTCTCTACATGGCCCCAATTGGACAGACCATCAGCAGATTTGGCTTTCAGTACTATCTTTATGCTGATGACATACAATTATAAACGTCATCCCCTGACCTTACCCCCGCTGTATTAGGGTATGTGCACACGTTGCAGATTTTGCTGCGGATTAGCAGCAGTTTTCCATGAGTTTACAGTATCATGTAAACCTATGGAAAACAAAATCCGCAGTGCACATACTGCGGAAAAAGCCAGGCGGAAACATAGCGTTGTTTATACCACAGCATGTCAATTCTTTGTGCGGATTCCGCAGCGGTTTACACCTGCTCCATAATTGGAATCCACTGGTGTAAAACTGCAGGTGGAAGGCGCACAAAAAAAAAAAAAAAATCGAGGTAAATCCAGGGTAATTCCACAGCTAATCCGCAGTGCGGTTTACGTGCGGATTTTGGGTATGTTCACACGTTCCTGATTTCCATCCTTTTTTTCAGGACTAAAAACCGCAGCTCTTTGCAGAAAACGCAGGTCCTTTTTTGGTGCGTTTTTTGATGCTTTTTTTATGCAGTTTTCTATGCAGAGTCTGTGTGTTTTCTAGGAAGTTTTTTAGGGTTAAAATGGCTGAAAATACCCTAACCCTACCCCTAACCCTAACCTAACTTTAGTGGAAAAAAAAAAAATTCTTAATTTTTTTATTGTCCCTACCTATGGGGGTGACAAAGGGGTGGTGGTGTCATTTACTATTTTTTTTATTTTGATCACTGAGATATAACCTATCTCGGTGATCAAAATGCTTTTTGGAACGAATCTGCCGGAACGATTCGGCGGGCGCACTGCGCATGCGCCCGCCATTTTGCAAGATGGCGGCGCCCAGGGAGAAGACGGCCGGACGGACACCGGGAGTCCCGGTAAGTATAAGGGGGGAGATTAGGGCACGGGGGGGGGGGCATCGGAGCACGGGGGGTGGGCATCGGAGCACGGGGGGGTGGGATCGGGGCAGCCACACTCCGCCCACGCACTTCCGCCCGCTTCCCCGCACTTCCTGCTGCAGCGGTTCGGCACCACAAACCGCAATAAAACCCGCAGATATATTTTTGATCTGCGGGTTTTACTGCGGGTTTGACCTCACAATGGAGGTCTATGGGTGCAGAACCGCTGCGGCTCCGAAAAAAGAAGTGACATGGTACTTCTTTTTTCCCACAGCTATTCAGCGCGGCTTTTTTTCTGAATTTCAGGATCATGTGCACAGTGGTTCCTGTTTTCCATAGGGTACATTGTACTGTACCCTGCATGGAAAACAGCTGCGGAACCGCAGCGGCAAAAACGCTGCGGTTCCGCAGAAAAAAACGCACTGTGTGAACATAGCCTTTACCAAAATCAGTCCGGAAAAATCCGCACCACTTTCCGCAACGTGTGCATGTGGCCTTACAGCAGTGTTCCCCAACTTCGGTCCTCAAGAGCCACCAACAGGTCATGTTTTCGAGATTTCCTTAGTATTGCCCAGGAGATAATTGCATCACCTTCACAGACTATAATCCCATCACCTGTGAAATACTAAGGAAATCCTGAAAACATGACCTGTTGGTGGCTCTTGAGGACCGGAGTTGGGGAACACTGCCTCACAGAATGCAAGTGACTGTCTGTCCGCAGTCTCCAACATCCACTCTCTATCTGAAACTCAACCTTTCCAACACTGAACAACTTCTGCTCCCACTGTCTACTAACCTCCCTAAATCTGACATTTCCCTCTCCGTTGGTGGCACCTTAATAACACACCGGCAGCAGGCACGCTGTCTGGGTATTATGTTTAACACCAATCTCTTCTTCATATCCCATATATAATCTCTTGCCGCTTACACCGAAAGAACATCTCTAGAATCCGCCCTTTTCTCACCATGGAAACAACAAATACCCTCACTGCCACCTTGATCCACTACCGCCTGGACTACTGCAATGCTCTATTAATTGGCCTCCCCCTCTCCAGTCTATCTTTAATGCAGCAGCCAGGGTTGTCCATCTAGCTAATCAGTATTCAGACGTGTCTGCTCTTCGCCAGTCGTTACACTGGCTGCCCATTCATTATAGAATCCAATTCAAAGTACTTGTTTTCACCCACAAAGCTCTCCACAGTGTGGCACCCCCTTACATCGCCTCCCTCATTTCTGTCTATTGGCCTATCGACCACTGCGCTCTGCAAACGTCTTTAGACTAAGGGTACCGTCACACAGTGCAATTTTGATCGCTACGACGGCACGATTTGTGACGTTGGAGCGATATAGGTACGATATCGCAGTGTGTGACACGCTCCTGCGATCAGGGACCCCGCTGTGAATCGTACGTCGTAGCACATTGTTTGAAACTTTCTTTCGTCGTCTAGTGTCCCGCTGTGGCGGCATGATCGCATGGTGTAACAAAGGTGTGCACGATATTGTATACAATGTAAAGGGCGGAGGAGCTGGCTACATAGGAGCGCTGAATTCTGCACCTCCCGTGTGCTGATTGGGCGGTACAATACTGTGCGCTCATTCGACAAAGGACTATTGTTCCCAGCGGATAAAACCGGAGCTCTCGAGCGCGCTATTCATTTCTCTCTGTAGCACGTGCTGTAAACAGAACTCCTAAATTCGCTGGATTCCCTGGACTTTTAACTACTAGACTTTTACCGCAAAAGGTATGTATAACGCTACAGCGTAGCATATGTTGCGCTTCAACGGGGATAAACGCTGGAGTGTGGTCGATTGTTCCTTTGAGTAGGGTAGGCCTGAGAACCTCAGGTACACAGCTGTAGCGTGGCCCAATTAATTAATCCTTTTACAGATCGAGATGGTTGACTGCCCCATTTAATACCAGTAGTAACATATATAGTTATTAGATCAATGGTCAGAACATTGTTTTGTAAGCACGTGTATTTATTGTACGTTTGTTTTCTTTTTAGGAACTATGCTCACTTCCGATGAGAGTTCTGTTGTTGCTGCTGCCCTGGTGTTTGAGGCAGCACGTCTCCAAGAGGAGAGACGTCCTAAATGAAAACGTCGCATGTGGACCCGGAGCTGGCTGCAGAAAAGATCCACATTGTCACACATGGGTCTCATAAGAGAGTTACGTGACAATAACCCTCATGATTTCCGAAACTACCTTCGGATGTCCGAGGAATCCTTCAAAATAATACTGTCTGCTGTTACGCCACTCATACAAAGGTGTGATACGCCGATGCGTGCAGCCGTGCCCGTGGAGGAAAGGTTGGCGGTGACACTGCGGTTCCTGGCAACAGGAAGGTCTCTTCAGGATTTGCAGTTTTCCGCCGCTGTTTCCAGACCTTTCCTGAGCGTTGTGATTCCGGAGACATGCGAGGCCATTGTGCAGAGCTTAAGGCATTATATGGAGGTACTACTATATTTTTTTTGGCTGCTGTGTTATGTCGATATATTATACTAGCTATTGAACCCGTTCTACGCCCTGATGGCGAGCATTTCTATTGGTATATGTTCTACATCCTATCATGTGCTGCTCCCATCCTGCGCCCCCATTCAGACATGTGCTGCTGTGATCCTGCGCCTCCATTCTGACATGTGCTGCTACCATTTTGCGTCTCCATTCTGATATGTGCTGCTCCAACCCTGCGCCACCCTTCTTTTATTTGCTGCTCCCAACGTAATTTTATTGATTATATAATTTAGATATATTGTTTAGCACCCCCTCTGAGTCACCGAAGCCATCTGAAAAAATGGCTGCCTGCATACTCAGGGTTGTTGACTTTGTCATACTAATCCATACTGCGCCTCAATCACTGTAGGATGTCCACATGAGAGTGTATGTGCATAATATATTTGACTTAATTTGTACATGTTTCCTTCTCATCTTGCAGTTTCCCAAGACGGCGGATGACTGGAAGAGGATTGCTTCCGATTTTGATGAGCTGTGGCAGTTTCCAAACTGCGGTGGTGCATTAGATGGAAAGCATGTGCGCATCACGCAACCAGCCAACTCTGGATCCTTTTTTTTCAACTACAAAGGATATTTCAGTGTGATCCTCATGGCCCTTGTCAATGCGAACTATGAGTTTGTCGATGTGGATGTTGGCATGAATGGTCGAGTCTCCGACGGTGGTGTTTTTGAACACACTTCATTTGGGGAAAGCTTGAGGAACAATGAACTGCTGTTGCCACTAAATGAAGACACAAAAGCAAACCTAAATTTTGTCTTCATCGCTGATGAAGCTTTCCCTCTTCATCCACATTTGCTGAAGCCATTTGCACAGAGAACACTCACACCGGAGCACAGAATCTTTAATTACCGGTTGTCGAGGGCCCGTCGTGTGGTTGAAAATGCCTTTGGGATTATGGCAAATCGGTTTAGAGTGTTCCACACAGCTATCAACTTGAAGCTGCCGTCTATAGACTTTGTGGTTTTGGCATGCTGTGTGCTCCATAATTTCCTGAGACGTCATGATACGAGCTCCTATTCTCCTCCTTCGTTTATTGATGCAGTGGACGCAAGAACCGGAGATATTGTGCCCGGGGAATGGCGTACACGACCTGATAATTTTACAGCTCTTCAAGCACTTGGATCTGGCAGACAGGCAGACGATGCAAGGGACTGTCGCGAAAAATACTGTCAGTACTTTAATGGTTCTGGAGCTGTACCCTGGCAGGATCGCGCCGTATAAAAAAATATTTTTTTTTGCTTTGCTGTCATATAAACCTCTCTAAATAACTTTAAATGTGATGCCTATAAAATGGTGCTGTTAACCCTTATAGCTTGGTAAACATTAAAGAAAGAATGCGAAGATTTTTGGTTTTTTTTGTAACAATTTCTTGGTTTTAAATTATTAAACAACAAAATATAACATAAACCCCCCCCAAAAAAAATTATCTCCTTCCACGGCCCAAGAGGTGTCGCAGCGTCACGCCCTGCTGCTCTACTTGAGTCTGGAGGAGCGCTGCTGTCTGCTGCAGGAGCGCTGCTGTCCGCTCCAGGCGCAATTGTCTCGCCAGGAGCTCTCTTACGGTGGGCGGTTCTGTGGATAGAAGAGGTTGGAGAACCAACGTTGATTCCGCTGAAAATACATCTCGACCTCTGGGGCAGGACCAAATTTTGTGTGTTGTAAATTTCTATTTGGTCTGGCACCACAGGGCGATGTAAAATTTATTAAATTTTACAGTTTTAGTTGTCTATTGTGACATCCAGCAGAAAACCACTCGTATTATCTTGATACTTACGGAGAAGGGACGCCGGTTCCTCATTGCCAGAACCAGAGCTGCTAATTTCCCACCCCAGCGATCTGGCCACTGCTGCAGCACCTTAAAGGAAATAATAACAGATCTGGTTAACTATGGAACACGCTGTTGGGAAGCGCTCGCTGTTTTGGTCACTTACGTATGTTATGTTCTGGGAGAATGCCGCCGACCCGGGGGAGGAAGAGGAGTGTCGGAAGGGAGGTGTTGAGGGTGGTGTAGGGGTGCGAGGCCGTCTGCTGTCTGGTGGTGGCGTGGTAGGCCGCTGGGTCATTACTGCGTCTGTAATGTATTCAAATATTTCCGCTACCCTCTTATGTCCCGTATGCAGTTGAAAAACTGTAATCAATGATTGTTAACTTACGTGACGTCCCGGGCTCTGGGCTCCCGCTGGTGGTGGATGCTGTGGTGCTGCTGGCAATGGCAGGTACCTGTTGCCGCCGCTGTCTCTCTACACATAAAGTTAACAAACGCAATCTTTAAAAACACATGTAGAGTGCTGCAGATCAAAGCTAACAATATACTGAAACATAAAATTTATATCACACTTCACAGGGGTGCGAGGGTGCATGGTCGCAACAGATGGTGGAGGCGTGGTAGGCCGCTGGGTCATTATTGCGTCTGTAATGTCTTCAAATATTTCAGCTACCCTGTTATGTCCCATGTGATGTTAAAAAAAATGCAATCAATGAACTTACGTGATGTCCCGGACTGTGGGCTCCCACTGGTGTCTGAAGATGGGGTACTGGTGGCAATGGTGGGTCTCACTTGCCGCCGCTGTCTCTCTACACCTAAAGTAAAGAATCACAATGTTTACACACAAATGTTGAGTGCTGCAGATCAAAGCTTACAATATACTCAAACATAAAATAGAGATCACACTTTACAGGGGTGCGATACTCAGACATGTATGTGGGCTCTGGTGTTCAATGGTCTTCCTGTCTTTGGAAAACGTATTATTTCATCAGTAGGCCAACCTCCTCCGTTAATATTTTTGGGAAATTGAGAAACTAAAAATAATGGACAGCATAATAATTTCAAGATGGTGGTTGAGATTTGGGAACCCGACAAGTTTTCTCACGGACAACGCATATTCTGCTTGGAAAATAACTAAATTTTACAAAAACGGGGCATGTGTTTTAATGCATTTGAGGTCACGTTGGCAACCATGAGCGCAAGCCTCCCTCCCAAACCCCCCCCCCCTCCTGACAGCGTGCATCTCCCAATCCCCCCATACTAGTACTTGCCTCGCCTTGCCTCCGCACGCAACTCAGCAAACATTTGTGGCGTTTTATAGCGGAGGTCAGCCCATTTTTTACGCAGCTGAAGCTGACTGCGGCAGACGCCAAACCTCCTCTCCATCATTCTGGCTATGTGGCCAAGCACTTCCCGCTTGTGGATGTGTGGGTGGGCAGGGCGGCTCTCCAGACCCTCATAATCCAGGGCATCCATCTGTCTAATAAAAAAAAGGAGCTCTGGCTGCCCCAGAGGAGCAGAACGCATTCTCGCCGCCATTTTAGATGGAATGACCCTGAACAGCAACGCCCAGAGGAGGAGCTGTACTCCGCCGTCCTGCCGCCAGATCGGCATCGCAATAGCGTTGCCGTTTATGGACAGCGTCACATTTGTGCGGCTGAGCGGTACGGAATGAACGCACATAGTAAATGCCGTTCGAAGGATGGTTATTTAACGCCGGAGCGTCACGTAATGTACGCTCGTGGTCTATGACGGCGTGATGACGTTACAGCGTTCCGGCGTGCCTGAGCTAGCTTGTTTTGGTTCCCTGACATCCTGATAATGGCTGCCAGTCGCCGTGATCCTCCTATGGGCATCCCAGAGCTCAAGTTCCTTATTGGAACAATGGATCGGATGCAGTACGAGACAACTGGGCTGGTGCTGCACCGCAACCAGCACAAGGAGGAAGTTGTCCGTGTGGTGTCTGAGGGCCTCAGGAAGCGGTTTGGGATAACTCGCAGCAAGGCCCAGATTGTGAAAAAATGGGGCGATCTCAAGTCCAAAAGCCCAGAGCGCCTGCAGGAGCTTCGCAAGGAGATTCGCAGAGGTCAGTACGCAGGTACCCAAAAGTATGTGGCACAGCTATGGGGCAGTTTGAACGTTGCAGAGCCACTATGTGGCACAGCTATGGGACAGTTTGAACGTTGCAGAGCCACTATGTGCCACAGCTATGGGGCAGTATGAATGTTGCAGAGCCACTATGTGGCACAACTATGGGACAGTTTGAACGTTGCAGAGCCACTATGTGCCACAGCTTGAACGTTGCAGAGCCACTATGTGGCACAGCTATGGGACAGTTTGAACGTTGCAGAGCCACTATGTGCCACAGCTATGGGGCAGTATGAACGTTGCAGAGCCACTATGTGCCACAGCTATGGGACAGTATGAACGGTGAAAAGTACTATGTGGCACAGCTAACTGCAGACCTAACTTTTTTTTTTCCTTCACAGAGGCAAAGAGACAGCACCGCCGCCGCCACGAGGCATCCCGCACAGCCTCTTCTGGATCTGTGCCCTCCGGGTCAACTGTCCCAGTGCCCTCCGGGTCAACGACAACTGATCCTAGTAGGTTCCCACAATAATGTGATTTGGATTTGGTTTCAGGTCCCCTTCCCCCCCGGCAGCCAGTGTTGCCATATATGCTAACAGACCTTTTTTTTTAATTTTTTTTTTTTTTCCTTCACAGAGGCAAAGACACAGCACCACCGCCGCCACGAGGCATCCCGCACAGCCTCTTCTGGATCTGTGCCCTCCGGGTCAACTCCTCCAGATCCTAGTAGGTTCCCACAATTATGTGATTTGGATTCAGTTGCAGGTCCCCTCTTCCCCCCCCCTCCCCCGGCAGCCAGTGTTGCCATATATGCTAACAGACCTTTTTTTTTTTCCCTTCACAGAGGCAAAGAGACAGCGCCGCCGCCGACAGCACGAGGCATTCAACACGGACTCTGATCCCGAAGTGCCCTCCGTGCCTCAACATCCTAGTAGGTTCCCACAATAAAGCTATTTTGATTTTGTTGCAGGCCCACTCTTTCACCCCCAACCCAAACACCCCCCCCCCCCCAAGTCAGTATTGCCTTATATGCGGACTGTTTTTTTTTCGTTTTTCCTTCACAGAAGCAAAGACACATCGGGAGACTACTGTGTTATTAATGTTATGTTTTTTGACCCACAGCTGTCGTCAGTGTGAACAAGGAGGATCTTGAAGCCGGCATAGAAAGGCTTATCCACACTATGGCGCGGATTCAGGAGCAGCACAATGTGGCAATGGAGGAGCTGCAGAAGCTTCGGGACATGTGCCAGCAGTTGGAGGCGGGCCAATAATACATTTTTGGTTGTTACATTAAAAATATTTAGTTAAACTATGATTCCATTTTTTTTGTATTAGTTAACTGTACATGAATTTGTTACGTTAATTTGTGCCCTCATACAGTGCTGTGATCGAGACACACCAATCAAACAGTCGTGATAGAATTTCTAATAAAAGCTTTTATTTGAAACATTATTTTAACAAGACAATAAAATAAAAAGTAATGTAAAAGAAGTTAGGAAATCACAAATTGTGATACGACGATTCTTCCGGCTGATAACTTTGGTGCCTGACGGGCGAAGCCATATGTGAAGGTATTGGCGAGTAGGAGTGGTTAGGGGGTGGCTGACCGAAGTGGGAAACGGGAACATTGTGTCGCATTGGTGTCTGACACTGTGACCAACCATTGTAATATGAGGGCTCTGTCCGCTGCATTGGCCGGGAATAGACCAAACGAGTGTGCTTGTCCAAATCGCCATCTGTACCCTTGTTTACTGCTTCCAATATTAGACGCTCCGCTAGTGTTCTTTGGCTGTCGTCCATTTTGGCCAGTTTGTCAACAACATAGTGTCCAAACCCCTGCAACGCAGGGCTAACATTGTTTGTTAACACCTTTTTTTGCAAGGCTCAACAGTTCATGTGAAACGTCTGAGGTGGCTTTCCGTTTCCTTGGACCTTGCCTCGATTGAGTCCTGGCAGGTGCCGCCTCCACTAAATCTGTTGTCGTGCAGTCCTGTGAACAGTCCAGTGTACTGTCCTGCGCACTGTCATTCTGGGGGAAAAAAAAAACAACAAGTTACGAACCTGGCAACAAAAAGTTTGACCACCATAACCGCATCCAAACTATATATTCGTAGTAGGTAAAAAAAGGTTGTAATATATTTTAAGCTTAGTAATATTCTTTAACCTTCCCATTTATTTAATACTTTTAACTACACTGTTCTGACTGCTAGGGGAACCTGATGAATATTTTATAGTCTAAATAGTCTCAACAAGAGTACATCGGCAGCTTGAAGCGATACTATTTTCTATATTGCTTAGATGGTATGGTTTAGAAATATCGCCATTTCATACATATTAAGTTCCCCATATAATACTTTACTGCGACAGGGTTACTTATGTGGACATGTTTTTGTAATAACTTCAAACTGATGTGATAATCAGAAGTATAAAACATAAAATGCAGAGAAAAATTATGTAATTATAGGACACATTGGTGAACTTTCGTCCAAAGAGCTACTTACTTGTTGCCCTTGTGACTCCTGCTCGGCGTGGTTCTCCGAAACAATTTGTTCCACAGGTGCCAACAAGCGAAAACACGTGGAAGTCCGTGGCACCTCTTGGTCCTTCAGAAAATTCAGATGTTTAAAATACCAAAGCTTTGGCACATAAACATCTTCGGTGGAAACCCCGGACTTTGTAGTGTGAAGAACCTTGTTAAGCTCCTTCCTCCACACCGTGCGGAGCGCCTGAATTTTCTTTTTAATAACCGCTTCGTTTGCTGGCTCTTCTGGTGCATGACGATTGTAAAGCTCAATGAGCTTTAAATAACCCTCCTGCCTCTTTTCCCTGTTACAATACTCTGGAGATTTGATTTTCCAGAGGCAGGGAAAAGACTGGTATATTTCGATGAATTCCCTGATGAATTCCACACGATTTGACATCTGAAAAATAATTATAAAAAAAAAAAAATTACACGGTTGACAAAGAGTCCTTTAAACAATACTTTTGCCAGTGTGCCAAACGCTTAACAACAACAGCCACACAAAGAGCTCATGCCTACCATCCATTGTTCCATCTGCCACGCCATAGGCCACCATAACCCAAAACAGTGTACCGCCTGCTTCACTACAGCAGCCACACAAAGCGCTCATGGTGACCATACATTGTACCATCTGCCACGCTGTAGCTCACCAGACACAACAGCGTAACATCCGCATCGCTTGTTTCATCTGCCACGCCATAGGCCACCATAACCCAGAACAGTGTACCGCCCGCTTCCCTACAGCAGCCACACAAAGCGCTCATGGTGACCATACATTGTACCATCTGCCACGCTGTAGCTCACCAGACACAACCAGTCACAACAGCGTAACATCCGCATCGCTTGTTTCATCTGCCACGCCATAGGCCACCATAACCCAGAACAGTGTACCGCCCGCTTCCCTACAGCAGCCACACAAAGCGCTCATGGTGACCATACATTGTACCATCTGCCACGCTGTAGCTCACCAGACACAACCAGTCACAACCAGTCACAACAGCGTACCATCCGCATCGCTTCAGCGGCGGAACGAAGCGGTCATGCCGACCAAACAGCGTTCCATCTACCACGCTCTAGCCCACCAGTCACAACCAGTCACAACCAGTCACAACAGCGTACCATCCGCATCGCTTCAGCGGCAGAACGAAGCGGTCATGCCGACCAAACAGCGTTCCATCTACCACGCTCTAGCCCACCAGTCACAACCAGTCACAACAGCGTAACTTCCGCATCGCTTGTTTCATCTGCAACACGCCATAGGCCACCATAACCCAGAACAGTGTACCGACCGCTTCCCTACAGCAGCCACACAAAGCGCTCATGGTGACCATACATTGTACCATCTGCCACGCTGTAGCTCACCAGACACAACCAGTCACAACCAGTCACAACAGCGTACCATCCGCATCGCTTCAGCGGCGGAACGAAGCGGTCATGCCGACCAAACAGCGTTCCATCTACCACGCTCTAGCCCACCAATCACAACAGCGTACCATCCGCATCGCTTCAGCGACGGAACGAAGCGCTCATGACGACAGTACATCGTTCCATCCACTATGCCCAAGCGGTGTAACATACCTCGAAGCTGCGGTGCAAAGCGTGGAATATTCTGTGAAATACTGAATCCGATGTCCTAGTCCAACAAGTGTCCAAGTACAAAGTGAAGAAAGGAAATTTTGAAACCGGTGAGGTGGCTTGGAAACAATAGCGCTCAGGTGACAAATTTTCCAACCAATTGTGTGCACAGAACCTGTGGCCTATCAGCACATAGCTAGCAGCTCGACACGCCCCCTAGTGAACAACGTCACGCACAGATTATGCAAAATTTGCTCTGAATCGTCTTGTGTGACACGACCGTACGACTGTCCCATACGACTTCTACATCGCAAATACGTCATGAAATTATCGCTCCAGCGCCGTACATCGTGAAGTGTGACCGCAGTGGAGCGATAATTAAGCGACGATGTAACGTCACAAATCATGCCGTCGTAGCGATCAAAATTGCACTGTGTGACGGTACCCTAACCTCTGCACTAATCCATATCTCCCACTCCCGACTTCAAGACTTCTCCCATGCAACGCCAATCCTCTGGAATGCTCTACCCCAAGATATTAGGACCATCCACAATTTGCATAGTTTTGGGAGCTCCCTCAAAACACACTTATTCATAGCGACCTATCACATCCCCTAATCAAAGTCATTTTATGTGTAAGTGTGTGTGTGTGTGTGTGTGTGTGTGTGTGTGTGTGTGTGTGTGTGTGTGTGTGTGTGTGTGTGTGTGTGTGTGTGTGTAGCCCATTCACTACTTCCATCTATCCCCCACTCCCTCAAAATGGCTGGACCATCATTGTAAATACACACCTGTACCTTGTATCTCGTTGTTACTTATGACTTGTGTTTGAAACTCAAACTGTAAAGGGCTGCGAAATATGTTGGCACTATATAAAGATTATTACTATTCCTCACTGTGCTCCCTATGCAAAAAAAAAAAAAATGACCCCACCCTGTCTCACTTATGCTACAAGGTCTCGAGCCATTATCTCCTACAGAGTATTCCCACCATACTGTCTGCCTTCTGCCTAGTGAAATATGACAGTCACTGCACCCCTCAAACAAAAACCACCACATTGTCCTTTCCATTCTCCACACAGAGCTCCCTTCCCCATGGTCTCCATATAGCTTTTTCTCCCCCCTCCCCAGCATCTCCATGTATCTTTTTCTTCCCCCTCCCCAGGGTCTTCATATAGCTTTTCTCCTCCCTCCCCAGGGTCTCCATATAGCTCCCCCCCAAGGATTTCCATCCAAGGAGGGATGGAAGTTTTTTATTTTTTTTTTAAATAATCGACCCAGGCGCTGTTCCCTGTAAGCTGCCACCGTAGGCACTGGACCTCTAAACAGAAATCTGCAGAGAAAAGTCATGGCTGTAAGGCCCGGGTTCACACTGGCAAATTAAACGGACGAGTGCAATGCGATAAAAAAAAAAAAAAAAAAAAAAAAAAAAAAAAAAAAATCGCATTGCACTCGGACCAATGTTGAGCTAGGGGGCAGATCCCACAGCCGATTTTTTGTTGGCCGTTTTCCTCAGTCCGAGACAATTGCAGCATGCTGCGATTGTCACGGACACTCGGCCGACTGTCGGCTCACTCGCACCCATATGAGCCTATCATCCGAGTGCTGTGCGCTAAACGCGGACCCCGGCAATGGAGGAGATGGAGAAATTAGTTTCTCCACAGCTGTCCTCCGATCTGCTCTGTGTGAGAGGCTCTGAGCACAGACGCATGACACTTAACTTCTGCTCGCAGCAGAGCAGGAGCCGAGGGTCATTAGCATATTGTATCCAATGCTCTCACATCGGATGCAATACGCTAGTGTGACCCCAGCCTAAGAAGGGTTCTTGAAGGACTGGGCCAAATTGAGAAGATGAGGAAAAGAAATACCAAGAACTGGCTGGAAGAATATTTTGTGGAATGCATTCAGACTTATGTTCGAATATGCTCTGGTATAAGGGAAAAAAAATTGGGACTAAAGATTTCCACACACACACACAAAAGATTCTTAAGACACCCATATGTATTAGACTAAAGTTGGCAGAGAACACTAATATTGGTGGGATTGGCCTGCAGTCATGTATATGGAACTCTTGACAGATGATGTTTGGGGAGAGAAAAGTCCATCCTACTAAATTTTAGCAGCTGATCCTTTTTCCCCACTGTGAGACAAGCCCCTGCCAGAGGAGTCGGGGGAGATAACTGGCAGTCAAATGTTCAGCTGCCAGCTATCCAACGTGTATAGGGGACTTTGGAAGAAGCATTGACAACGAATTAGATTTAAATTTTCGATTTCCTGAATGTAATATTTGTTTAGAGATAATGTGAAATATTAAAAACACTAGTAAATGCGTTACAATACCAGATTGTGTAGCTTTTATTTAAGTATGCAAAAACTTAGTTCTCTTATATACATTTTATATCAATGAAAATCAATATTGTAGAAATAAGTTAAATAACACAAGAACAGAACACAAGTTACTTATTCTAATGACCAGCTATTCTGTGCATTAGACCAGTATTCCCCCAAACTCCAGTTCTCAAGACCCGCCAAGAGATGGTTTCAGGATTTCCTTAATGCTGCACAGATGATGGTATTATATCACCTGTACAATGTTAAAGGGATTGTCCACTACTAGGACAACCCCTTCTTGAACTAAATGTTTGGCCCCGATAAAATAAAAAAAGGCTATACTCCCCTCCCATGCGGGCGCCATTCCAGCAATGTCAGCACTCGCTGTCTCAGTGCTCTGGTGCAGTGGAATGACAGGTGGTGCCCAGCGCCCAATCAGCGCTGGTGTCACTGTCACCACCTTCGTACGGATTGAACATGAAGAGGAAGCCAAGGATGCAGTTGATCTCAGACTTCCTCTTCATGATTGATCCGTACGAAGGAGGAGCCAGTGACACCAATGCTGATTGGGTGCCACGTATCATTCCACTGCACCTTAGCTCTGGACCCGTGAGTGCTGACACCATTGGAACAGCGCCAGCACGGGAGGAGAGTATAGATTTTTTTTAATTTTAATCAGGACCAAACATAGTTCAAGAAGGGGTTGTCCTAGTAGATGACAACCCCTTTCAAAAGAATGTGTCAGCACGATTTTGTAGTGTAAAGTCATGGACATCATACAGATTATATTAAATTCTTCACAAAAGTTATCTGTTTTGTTGTTCTGTAATCAGTTTTTGAAGTTATTTTTACTTATTAGATTTTCTCCTCCCTGTCTGTAATTTCCTGGTCCCTCCGGTCTGTGAATGACAGGTCACTGCTAAGATTTCAAACAGAGGAGGCCAGTCATTCACAGACTGGATACAGATGGAGGGGCCGGAGAATCAGACTGGGGAGGAGAAGACCCAGTGCACAGTCCGGCCCCTGAGCACTGAAATCTTCACATGGTGATTGAAGAACAGCAACAAAGCAGATTTCTTCGCCAAATTCATCAATGTAATCTGTATTACAGCGCCATTACATCCATGTCTTCATATTACAAAATTGTGCCGACAGGTTCTCTTTAAGGAAATCCTGAAGACGTTATCTGTTGGTGGGCCTTAAGAACTGGAATTGGAGTAACACTGCATTAGACTATTGAGAACACAACTAACTTCCATTAGTATTTTTTTTTCAAAAAGATTTGTTTTTCATACTTGAGGATAGTTCAACAGAACACACATGGATAAAGAATCTGATTTCACCAGGTCCTTTTCCTAAATTTCGTTCTGTGAAAGTTCAACTGCATTAACGGAGAAAGTCACAAGCATATGTCACAGTACAGTAGCTTTGTCATCAGGGATGATTAGGCACACAAGTCTCATATGAATAAATAAGGATTGAGGTCATAAATCACCACCTTTAAATTAGCGTATACAGGGGCATTACGCCCCATTTATTTTTTATCTCGATTGGACCTTTGGGTGAACGACCTAAAGAAAAAAACAAAAACAAAAAAAAAAACAAACAAACTGGAAATAAAAACCTAATTGCCAAATGATGCAAGCCTGTCTGTTGAAGACCTGCGACTTGACAACCACATTCATCATCGTTTTATCATGGTGGAAGCACATTACTTCCAACAATGCAGAGTCTTAATTTTATTGTCTGATAATGGCCTGCTATAAATAATCATGATGATTAATTATTCTAGAGAGCAATTCATCACTATAAGGCACTTTGCATACCATAAATGACAAAGAAACAGATCTCCAAAAATTTCATTCCCTAAAAGTGGCTTTGTGTCTAGAGAGCCCTTGAATTATCATCAATTGAAGGAGCCGTAGCTCAACGGTTGACAAAGACCTATTAAGGTAGAATCGTTGCAGTTTGGTGACTGAACTACACCCCATCATTTGATACTTGGGCTAGCTGGTTTCTTCTATTGCTGATACATTGGGACCTTTAGGATGAGGTCCAACACTGCCGAGCAACCACCTACTACATTGATGAGGAGAGGCTTGCAAGAACCCAATTGCTTTGCTACCAATTTGGAGTTTAGCCAATGTTTTACCATGAAGAACTAGTTTGTAGCAAAATAACTTCTGTTATCAAGAGACCGAACACAGCATTATAATACTAGTTCATATAGATAAAAAGCAATTTGTGATATATTTGTTAATAGCAGCATAGTAGGGACCAATCATGAAAGCATATAAACTGTATACTCCGATTACAACACACTATAGTTTGCATAGAGGATACTATAGGTTACACATGTACACTCCCTAAGGCAGAATTCAGATGTCCGTGTTTGACGGTTCAAGTATGGACCATAGTGAATGGACTAGCCGGCTTCCTGAGCCGTACTTGATCACCTCATACATAGGCATACATGAGGCTGTTGAATTGCAATCAATGCATTGTGGTCTGTGCACAGACCGTCATACATAGAAGTCTGAATTCCACTTGGGTTTTGGTTTAGTTGTTATGATGGAAATTGTAGCTATTCGTTTTTACACTGCAGTTGTATACTATATAATATTTTACCAAAATCCTAAGAAGTGAATATAAATCTAGGATATATTACACTATGTACAAGGTGAACATGTCATTTTTTTCCAACATTCAGAATACATTTTCAGAGATTAATGAATTAGAAAAACAGGAAAAAAAAATCAAATTTCTTCCATTTAGGAATCTATGCACAGCACAAATATTACGTAAACCTCTGCAGTTCCAGCCATTCTGAAGCGGTTAGTCCAATGAGCAATGAAATGGATCCATTGAAAAGCTCGAGAAGAGGATGTCAGCTCATTGGGGTCATAGTACTTTCATGCTGCCCTCCACAGATTCCAGAGAAAAACTCCACTGCCAGACGAGCATGAATGGGTATGAAGACATAAGAACTGTAAATCACCATTGCAATTGCCGTCAATAGCACAGTGTTAAAAATGGACTGCTCCCAGGGCTCCAGTACGTAGCTGCATGTTATGAGGAGATATTGATAGTACAGCCAAGAAAGGTAATCTTTAATATGCTTTACATCCATCTTTAGCAGTATGGCAGTAATGCCAAACCTAGAAAAGAGAAAGAAATCAGTTTATAAGAATAGACAAAACTAAAGAAGAAAACCAAGACTCAGATTAGTAGCAGCACTCCCATGGGTGTAGGTGAAAATTAGTGAATCTTATTCACCCAGATATATGCCTTGGGTTAATAGAGTTCACATATCAATTGGATTGCTGCTTCTACTCTATGCTTTATATACACACGTTTGAAGTTTTCTGACTGGTTACCTACGAGAGAATTGCACCACTACTGAAGCACCATGCTATTAGCTTTCCCTGTGGTCATAAAAGAAGTATGATCGGAACAGTACTCCCCAACATCTTCAACATGCATTATATTATACATAACATCCTGAAGAGGAGTCAATCCATACACATACAACCATCATAAGTTCTTGCTTTTGTGCATAGGATTTTGTAGCTCCTGGACACAAATGCAAAATCTGTTATTAGGTCTTACACTTAGCTCTTATGATACGAAGGTCTGTGTAGTAAAGCAGATAGGCCTATAAATTCCCCTTTAGTCACCAGGGTTTGGGCACGACTACTACCTTTGTACACACCAATTTGATATTAGATTATTGTCGACTCATACTTCACAACATTTAGGGATCTTTCACACGTCCTGATATTTCCGGTACTGGAAAAAAACTACCGGAAATATCAGGGTCCGTGTGTGTGTAATACTTTTTGCAACCATGTGCCGCATCAGTACCACATGTATAGGCACCTGGGAAGCAGCGGTACTATTCGCACTGGTCCCCAGCTTTGAAGACAACTCTCATCATTCTCCCTGCTAGCACTGATGTTGAAAGTTGTACTCAACTGATAACAGTGAGAGCATGTGGTGGCTGATGAATACCAACATCTGCGATATATATAAATAAAAAAAAAAAAATAAAAAAAATAAAAAAAAACACGCAACTTTGGTTCCCCTGTATTTTTGATAACCAGCCAGGCAAAACTGACAGCTGCTGGCTGCAACCCCCAGCTGTCAGCAAGACTGGTTATCAAGCATAGAGGGGTCCCCATGCTTTTTAAAAAAAATATTTTAATAAATAAAGAAAAATTGCATGTCCCCCCCATTTTTAGACAATCAGCCTTGCTAAAGCAGGCAGCTGGGGGCTGGCATTCTCAGGCTGGTGAGAGGCCATTGATATTGGCACCCAGCCCAAAAATAGCATCCTGCATCCACCAGAAAAGGCACATCTGTTAGATGCGTCAATTTTGGCGCTTTGCCTGGCTCTTTCCATTTTCCCTTTGATGGTGCAAAGTGGGGTTGAGGTCACCTTTGTATTGTCTGGTGACATCAAGCCTACAGCTTAGTAAATGAGAGGTGCCTATTTTTAAATTATTTATTTCAATAATTAATAAAAGAAACAAAAAACAAAACTGCGTGGGGACCCCTCTATTTTTGATAACCAGTCTAGCTGAAGCTGACAGTTGAGGATTGCAGCCTGCAGCTGTCAGTTTTGCCTGGCTGGTTGTAAAAGAAAAAAAAAAAATACAGAAGGACCCAACCCAGTTTATTTATTTATAGTTTATTTATATATGCCCATCAGCAGCCGCCTGCTGTCACTTAGCAGCAGCAGGTGTAGGCTGATGCGAGTAGTAGCCCTATCAACCACCACCTGTTCTCGCCATTATCAGTTGAATACGACTTAATCATCTCTACTAGCGCTGATCACAGTATGAGCAGGGGAGAATGAGGAGAGCAATCTTCAGCACCCGGGGGTCAGGGAACAGTGCTATTAGTACTGCTGATTCCCAGACGCCTGTACATGTCACACTGATGACACACGGATATCATCTGTGTGTCATCAGCGTGCGGGACGTTTTGTGGCTGTGAACTGTGCACAAACTGCTCACCATCTTTATTAAAATGTGCCTATCATTTCAGGTGACTTCTCAAAATAGGCTGTCATGTGCATTTGTGAAGCAGGGATTTTCACTGGCTTACTCATCTGCAGACTCTATGTCACGACTCACAAGGGTCAGACCAGCAGACGACACAACAAACACCAACAACAGGTATGGAAAAAGGGGGAGGAAGGTCCTAACAATAGGGAATGATGGATGAGGCACCTCCTAACACAGCCTGTGACTATCCCTAAGCTCCCCTAACTACATATGCGGGTCCTTCCCCTCACCACCATCACGTGCCTCGTCCCTAGCTGTCACCTCACGATACCCTGGCTACTATACTCAATCCAATGTTATTGCAACTATACTGTATAGCTCTCACTCATTTTTGTGGGAAAACCTGTGAGGGGCTTTATTTTCTACAGTGGAGTTTTTCCACTATAGGATCACTCACATGAGCGTATTTTGCAGACATTAACTGTCTGAGTAAAAAAACTGGACATCAAGCTCACTATTGCAATTCAATAGGGTTGCTCAGATGAGGCTTTAATTTTTTCTCCAGAAGGAGAAAAAAATAAATAAATTGCAGTATGCTCTATTCTGAGACTCTCCTATTCAAGTCTATGGGTAAGCAAAAAATAAAATCGGATCCCGTACAGCTTATCTGTATTACATCTTATTTTCAAGGATACATTGCCATTATTAATTTAGGAAACCATTTTATAATTTACATTTTAATTTATTGAGCTATAAATATGGACGTCGTATGAACCTAAAATATGGACACAGATGAAAATCGGATAATTTTTCATACTCTCGTCTGACCCCGGGCTAAAGCCTATAAGCCTTACCAGTGCAGGTAAAACATTGTGGACAAAAGGAAAAATATGAATGTATCGACCTGAAACAGGAATGTGTAATGAATGTTTTCTCGAAGGCTGCATTTGATCTACAAAACAGGAAATGCTAGTTTCAGAAGAAACGGCTACATTACTAAGCAGGTTTACCTGAGTTCCTACATATCTCTGCTTGTGTCTAGCCATCAGACCAGTTACAAGGCACGTATACAAGTCACCTAAGCTCACAAATAAAATATAAACATTGTAAATTCATTGCACCTATATTATACAGGATGTCAATCACATAGACTTGGAATGAATCTGCAATGTGCATACATTAAAAGGGAACCTGACAGCTGATTCATACTGCCCAATCCACACCTCCCAACCGTCCTGTAACCCGCGGGGCAGTCCCGATTTTGTGAGTCTGCCCCGCGGTCACGGGCGGGACCATACTTGTCCTGCACTGCAGAGCCGCATCCCTCCACCCGCAGAGAGCCGCGCACCACATATATGGCTGCCGCTGCTCTGTGCGCATAGGACCTGTGATGAGGTCACAGGAGGGGAGGAGTTACATGATCAAGGGCCTCCGTGTATTGCAGGGCTGTGCTTTCATGGTGCTGGATGAGGGTAAGCTTATGTGTGGGGTCAGGAGTGGTTTACAGTGTGGATGTAGCAGAGCCGCATGTGTGCATGAGGTGTACGGAGCGGAGGTGTGTGTGTGTGTGTGTGTGTGTGTGTGTGTGTGTGTGTGTGTGTGTGTGTGTGTGTGTGTGTGTGTGTGTGTGTGTACAAAGTGAATGCTAACTGTGTCGGATTGGAGCAGATATTGCTCCTTGCTCTGACACTGACTGGCACAGGAGTCACGGAGTGGTCTATCAGTAGCATACCGGTGCTACAGCGAAATGAGTAGTCAGCGGTGCAGCTGGATGACGTCATTCAGCGCTGCGGGGAGTGGAAGCTGCTGCGAGAGAGTGCATTGAAAGGTAGAGAGTGTGTGTGTGTGTGTGTGTGTGTGTGTGTGTGTGTGTGTGTGTGTGTGTGTGTGTGTGTATGGAAAAGGCAGTGACGGGGGTGGGGTAACCATGTGGGTCAAAAATACTGTACCCAGCATCGTGTGGGGCCATAATACGGTATGCAGCATCACGTGAGGCCATTATACTGTACAAAGCATCACGTGGGCCCATTATACTGTAAGGAGCATCGTATGGGGCCATTAGACAGTATGGAGCATCACGTGGCCATTATACAGTATTGAGCATCATGCGTGGCCATTATACAGTATGGAGTATGTGTGCAAACTGTAAAGCACTGCGGAATATGTTAGCGCTATATAAAAAGATTAATATTATACAGTATGGCGCACTATGCGTGGCCATTATACAGTATGGCGCACCATATGTGGCCATTATAAAGTATGGCGCACCATACGTGGCCATATTTATTGTTTATGAAACAGTGATCAGCAGTGCTAAATGGGTGTGGTTGGGGCATGGAAATGGGTGTGACAAGTTGTGAAATGGGTGTGGTCAGAGGCATGGCCTAAAATTTGCCGCAGCGCACTTTGTCCCTCTTTCCCTTTTTCAAAAGTTGGCAGGTCTCTGCCTGTACGTGCATATAGGCAGAGGCTTGTCAGTCACTGTCACAGGAAGGAGACCTGCCTGCACAACTAGTCAATAGAGCAGCTCAGTCCCCGGAAGCTATTAAAAGCTGCATGCTTGTCTCTGAAATGCTGTATATATGGCTGTGATCATACAGCCAGTGCCTGATACAGTACATGCTGCCCAAACCATGGGCAGCATGTATCAGCCGACAGGTTCCTTTTAAAATACAGCTTAATTCACACAGACTATGGTTACATAATTTGAAGAAAATGAGATCTCAGATATCCATTGCAGTGGTTGGTGGATGCCCAAGTGGTGAGACTCTCAGCTCTATACCTCTATGATATTACAGATGGAAAAAAAAAAAAAAAAAAAAAATCTCTGTTCTGGCATCTAGACTTCCATGACAGCTAGGCCTGGGCAGTGTCCTTTCCTGACCTTGCATTCTGGGTGCCTTTGTTACACCATGATGTGGCTGTGAGGCCCAACTAAACAGCAGATACACCAGAATGCTGAGCAGAGGAGTGACTGAGCAGAAGTAAACACTATTCTGGGCTCAGCTACCGCGGAGGACTAAAGTTAATGATGAACCAGCTTAGTTCGATTTTTTTGTTTGCTCATCTCTATCTACTGTTCTGTGGATTGCCAATATATGTGTTTTTATGGGTAAACCCATTAATGGGCAGCAATGATTTTTTCCTTATCATACCTACAGGTCTGCACACTTTTTATAGTGATTTTTTTTTTTTTTTTTTAGAGCGAGTTGTAGATTTCCTAGAAATGTTTTAGGGTACATCGTGTATAGAAATAAATCTGTATTTAACACACTACGTCATTACAAGTTCAGGGACACCGAGGCCCCAATTCATCAAAGAGTTTACGTCAGAAAAAAGGCGCAAAACACTTTGAAAAGTCACAAATGTTTTGTGCAACTTGAGCAGGGCCGCGCTTAGTAACCCGATGTTTACCCTGGTTACCATCGTAAAAGTAAAAAAAAACAAACACTACATACTTACCTTCTGCTGTCTGTCCCCGCGCTCTGCTTTCCTGCACTGACTGTGAGCACAGCGGCCGGAAAGCAGAGCGGTGACGTCACCGCTCTGCTTTCTGGCTGGCCGGTGCTGACACAGGATGCAGGAGGAGTGCAGAGAAGCAGAGCGCCGGGGACAGACAGCTGAAGGTAAGTATGTAGTGTTTGTTTTTTTTACTTTTACGATGGTAACCAGGGTAAACATCGGGTTACTAAGCACGACCCTGCGCTTAGTAACCCGATGTTTACCCTGGTTACCAGTGAAGACATCGCTGAATCGGCGTCACACAAGCCGATTCAGCGATGTCTGCAGGGAGTCCAGCAACTAAATAAAGTGCTGGACTTTCTGCAGCGACCAACGACATCACAGCAGGATCCTGATCGCTGCAGCGTGTCAAACTGAACGATATCGCTAGCCAGGACGCTGCAACGTCACGGATCGCTAGCGCTATCGTTCAGTGTGACGGTACCTTAAGTCGTGGTGCCCTACGTAGGGCTGTATTGGGACTTGTTGTTACTCAAAAGCAGTGTTTCCCAAACTCAAGTCCTCACGGCCCTCCACAGGTCATGGATTCACGTTTTCCACAGTATTGCATGGGTGAGAGAATTCCTGATGTCTTGATGCTTTCAATACTTGTTCAACATTAAGGAAATCCTGATCTGTGGGGGGCTGTGAGGACTGGAGTTTGGAAACCACTGCTTTTGAGTAACGACAAGTCTCAATACAGCCCTACGTAGGGCACGACGACTTTAATCCACTTCTGATCTTGCCTTAAAAATGTATATGAAAACCAATGGAACACTGAAGTGTGAACGAGCCTCTCAAACTATCAGGCCACCGACGAAGCAGTTCTGCTGCTAATAATCCTTCCTTTCCATTTACCATGTATGCCCAAGGTCCTGCTGTACACTTCTGATAGAATTGGTATAAATCCAATGAAATGTGTTTTTTTTCCAGAATGCAAAGCAGATATTGGATATTCACCAGAGCAAAAAAATAAAAAAAAAAGTTCAAAATGGATGCCAGTCACTGATGACCTAAAAGTTAATAAAGTTACTATTGTGATGCATCGTGGTCTATAAATTACAAGGTAATTCCCTCACAAAACGTGATGGTGTAAAAGTACTCACCCTTCAAAAAAAAAGCATGAAATTTTCCTCAGTCTCTAAAGAGTAGAGCAAACCAACAAGTTCTTGTATTACGACCTAGAAGGCAAGAACATTGGGGGAAAAAAAAAAAAAAAAAAAAAAAATCAAAAGACCGGATTATTAAATGCTGAACATTGTCCGGTTGTCAAATTTGTGTTAGTTCACTCAAACACAACATGAATACGATACCAAAGATGTAATTAAAGCTTAAGAAGATAGTTACTATAGGGGTTGCCTTAGTTACACCTTGCAAACACATCCAGGGGCTTTTGGTCACCAACAGGGACTGTCAGATACATGACAACAAGCGGACTACCAACGTCTGCCGATTCACAGTCTCCGGATACAACCAGTACCACACAATGGACTGAGGTGACCACAACATGACAAACCAACGCTACCCTCTATAAAAACAAAACCTTATCAGTCCCCAGGTAAATGGGTGGGTCGCTATTGTGAAGAGATTTCATTCCAGAAAACTCGAAACACAAGTTATTCTATTAAGATCTGGAAGATCTGGTTCTGTGCGTTACAATGTGTGCGCGTCGGTGTCTGAACAAAACAAACTGTCTTATAAACAGATTGTACAATGTGCAAATAAATAACATTACTTTTTGTATCCCGAGGACACTTTCACACGGTAACATTTTGATCAGTATTTGTTAGCCAAAACTATTCATAAAAACTCCACACAGAAAAAAAAAGTGTAATACAGAGGCGAGTAGTGCCTTGTCTGGGTATCAGACACACGACTTTTAAGCCTCTAAGCACTGACGTGTTGTGAAAGCATCTCCCCATCACCCGTCTATGATAACGTCTGGAAAGCGCTGTGGAATTAGTGGCGCTATATAAGGAAAAAAAATAGATAAATGATAAATCTGCCGTTCATCAGTCCCTCCATAGGGGATGCATTACTTTTCTCAGGTAATACCACTCCGAAGTTCGGACTGCCAAATATAGTAATAAGTTATAATAAGGTAGTGACGTGCAAAACAACCATATCAGCTCTGCTACATCAGTATTTATTGTGCTCTATAAACAACAGCATGTAACTGTAATAATAATAATAATAATAATAAACTGTAAAAAGGTTAGCAGCGTTATGTGTACAGACAGCAGTGTCACTATCTCTATCACATTACTGACATTTACACTATTAAAACTACCAAGACATATTTCCAATCCATTTGCTGTGAAAGCGACACCCATTAGATAAATGCCTTGTTGGTAGATACAGTATATCCCAGGTACTGATTTTTTTTGAATTTCCCTTTAAATAAAATTAAAACACTTCAATTGATCCAAATCTTTTATCCACGTAGAATGGATTTTTATTTTTACTTACATTAACCTCCAATATTGCCTCCCAGTAACAAAGCGTCTGTGAGATCCTCACCTCTGACCTGCCAGCAGGTAAGCGCAGAACTGGTGCTGAGGATGATTGCAGGTGCAGCTATAGTCAGAGCCGTGAAAAGTCCCTGGGATTGAATTGTGCTGCTCAGGTGTGTCTGCCCCTCCCAAGTTCCTGCTACTACTGCAAAAAGAAAAAAAAGAAAAACCCTCCCATGTAGAAAACCTGAAGGTGACGATTTATAACTGACGTGCGCTTATTATGCATGTATGATATGTTCATACTGTACAGGATCATGCAGACAGTGTGTGGTTACTGGGCGCCTTACCAGCACTGTCTGCATGGGAGGCTGTGCAGGAATGCTATGTCTCAGGCTGGCATCTTCCTAGTGCTGGGCTGTATAGTGCAGAGTCCATCTCCCGATTGCTTTCGCACATCATTTTTTCGCCATCAGGCTCAATCCGGCGAATTTTGAAAAAAACGGATCCGGCGCCATAGGGTTCCATGATAGGAAACGCCGGATGGCAACGGATCCATCGCTGTCCATTTTTTCAACGGACACAAAAAACTTTACTATGTCCGTTTTTTGTGTCCAGCAAAAAACCGGATAGCAACGGATCCAGCGAAAAACGGATGAAACGTGAGGCCATCCGTCACAATCTGTCACTAAGGCTGCCGTCACACTAGCAGTATTTGGTCAGTATTTTACATCAGTATTTGTAGCCAAAACCAGGAGTGGAACAATTAGAGGAACAGTATAATAGAAACATATGCAGCACTTCTGCATTTATCACCCACTCTTGGTTTTGGCTTACAAATACTGAGGTAAAATACTGACCAAATACTGCTAGTGTGATGGCAGCCTAATACAAGTCTGCGAGAAAAAAACGGATCCGGAGGCAAATTTTGCCGGATCTGCTTTTTTAAAAATTTGCTGGATTGAGCCTGACGGCAAAAAACTGATGTGCGAAAGCAGCCTTATATTGTGCTGCAAAGCAGTCACTTCAGATAGGCTATATGCACACGTTGCAGATTCGACTGTGGAATTTTCCGTGTTTTTTTGGTATGTGCACACGTTGCAGATTTTTGTGCGGATTTCTTCCTTTTTAACCCCTGTGGAACTCTATTATGGAATGGGTGCAGAAATGCAGCAGATCTGCAAAAAGAATTGACATGGTCCTTTTTTGAATCTGCTGCATTTTCCGTGTGGATTTTTCCGCACCATTAGCACAGCATTTTTTTTTGCCATTGATTTACATTGTACTGTAAATCACTTGCGGTACTGCAGCGTTTCTGAGAGGAAAAAAAGCCTGCGGATCCACAGGAAATTCGCAACGTGTGTACATACCCATAAAGCGGCAGTGGAACGGTGTGTCTGCTCCCCTTAAGAAATATTCACATATGACTCCAAGATCAGGAGGAAGGCGAATTCCATAAATTGTCTCCCTCTTTAAGGCTGAGGTCACATGAGCGTATAATAAATCTGTCCCATTCTCGTCCAAAAAAGTAGGATGATTTTTTTCTCACTTGTCATTTGTGTGCAATTCGTTTTTTTTCTTTTTTTACTCAGCAGCTATTAATCTTTTACAGTTTCCCATCTTATACAGTAAAATGTATTTTTTTTACTCAATTATATAGCGCCATTTGTTCCACAGCGCTTTACAGACATTATCACTGTCCCAATTGGGGCTCACAATCTAGATTCCCCATGAGTATGTCTTTGGAGTGTGGGACAAAACCGAAGAACACCCATGCAAACACCTTGCAGATGTTGTCCTTAGTGGGATTTGAACACAGGACCCCAACGCTGCTAACCACTGAGCCACTGTGCTGCTCACATTGCAATGTGAAATTCAGATGTCATATGGATTGTCCGTATGGCATCGAATTCTTTTCTCTCACTAAACCGATTTTAGGGGTCAAATCAATTTTTTTCTCATGCTAGCCCCCCCATCAACAAATCAAATAAAGGGGGGGTCTCATGGCGACACAGATCTGGAGAGATTCAACTTTTCATTTAAGGCCAGGAGCCGTCTGATGGGTTTTAAATTGGGTTCAATTAAAGGTCAATTTAAATGTCTATGGGCTGCTATTTTTAGTCAGACCAGTTTTATCTGGCACCAGTGGCGCCCTTTTAACGGTTTTCTATTGGTTATTTGGTTGTTGGGCAGATTTTTTAAAAGTATAAAAAGCCCACCTTTTACCTGGGAACTGTCATTCCGCTGGCGCTGAGAAGAGAAGATCCGCCTTGATGGAAGCGTTACTTCAGCAGCTGCTTTCTAGAGCCGGCGCGGAGGGTGGGGTTGACTGGCTGAGGAGCTGCCTAGCTATAGAACCTAATGCGGTAGCTTCGGAAGCCATCTCCCCCCCTCCTTTACCGGTCTCTCAGGCGGAGTCTCCGTGTCAAGACGTTCCTGTCTCACCTTCTGTCAGCGGAGCTTCCGGTTCGTCTAGGCCGCTGACCCCTCCTCGTGCGGCGCTTTCTTCAAAGAGGTCCGGACGTCACTCTCAAGCTCCTACCCGGAAGTCTCGCCATTCAGCATCTAAAAGATCACGCAGTCCAGCGCGAGAGCTCCAGCCCCGTCATCAGCCATCGTCAGCCGCGTCATTCAGGAGCGCTGACATGATAGGGGAAAGATGCAGCCGTAAAAGCGCTGCGGGAACCCCTCTGTCAGGCGCTCTGTCGGCGATGGCAGCAGCCTCCAGCGGCATCCCTGCTTCCGCATCGGACCGTGTATCACCGCAGACTGAAGACTCCCTCCGTCAGCATCAGCTGGTTTGCACCGGCGCTCGCCCAAAACGGAGGGCTTGAGTGCTGGCTGCTCGACGGAGCACAGCAACGACGTCAACAGTAGGGGTGAGAACATTTACCGTATTTTTCGGACTACAAGATGCACTTTTTCCCCCCCAAAAAGGGGGGAAAATGGGGGGTGCGTCTAATAGTCGCAATGCAGGCTTACCGTGGCGGCAGAGGTCCGGTGGCAGAGGTGCAGCGGCAGAGGTACGGCGGCAGAGGTGTGGGGGCAGAGGAGGCGCAGTAAGTGGGGTCCCTTTCTCCGGTGAGGTGATGCAGCAGCCCGGTATGCAGCAGAGCCGGGTGAATCCTGTTGTTATCGGTGGTGGCGGCCATTTTCCTGAGGCCGCGAGTGCGCAGATGGAGCGCTCTGCTTCCCGGGGCTTCAGGAAAATGGCCGCCGCGATCTCCATCTGCGCACGCGCGGCCTCCCGCGGCCCTTTTCCTGAAGCCCCGGGAAGCAGAGCGCTTCATCTGCACACGCGCGGCCTCAGGAAGATGGCCACGCCCACCGATAACAACAGGATTCACCCGGCTCTGCTGCATACCGGGCTGCTGCATCACAATACCGGGGAAAGGGACCCCGCTTACTGCGCCTCCTCTGCCACTGCACCTCTGCCACCGCACCTCTGCCGCTACGGTAAGCCTGCATTGCCTGCACGGTAAGCCTGGGACCCCTCTCACGCCATACCTCTCACTGCACCTCCTGATCCCAGCACCTCCTGATCCCAGCACCTTCTGATCCCAGCACCTCCTGATCCCAGCACCTTCTCATCCCAGCACCTCCTGATCCCAGCACCTCCTGATCTCAGCACCTTCTCATCCCAGCACCTCCTGACCCCAGCACCTCCTGATCCCAGCACCTTCTCATCCCAGC
Organism: Ranitomeya imitator; assembly: GCF_032444005.1. Taxonomy (NCBI): domain Eukaryota; kingdom Metazoa; phylum Chordata; class Amphibia; order Anura; family Dendrobatidae; genus Ranitomeya; species Ranitomeya imitator. The sequence goes on along the minus strand of NC_091286.1, from coordinate 493,560,244 downwards.
ACCTCCTGATCCTAGCACCTCCTGATCCCAGCACCTCCTGATCCCAGCACCTTCTCATCCCAGCACCTCCTCATCCCAGCACCTCGTGATCCCAGCACCTCGTGATCCCAGCACCTTCTCATCCCAGCACCTCCTCATCCCAGCATCACCCCACCTCTGCCGACACCTTGCCTCCTGTGACCCTGCTCTGCCACCACCAGCCCTCAGGTAAGATACTGTAAATTCGGACAATAAGACGGACCCCCATCTTATAAAAAATCTTTTTTTCTGCAATTTTCACCCCAAATTTGGGGTGCGTCTTATGGTCCGGTGCGTCTTATAGTCCGAAAAATACGGTATGTGCCCCTGTCTGTGTCACAATTTGAAATGAAAAGTATGATTAGAGATGTGGTTTCTGAGCCGCTGGGAGAAGTTTTAAAATCTGCTTCTCCCACAGCTGTCAGTCTTGACAATAGTTCCGTAGTTGCCACATCTTCTACATCAATTCCTCAGAATCATTTCAAGGAAGCTCTTACTTGTGAGCTTTCCCCCCTAGGGTTTTATCTAAGCCCTGCAACTAAAGAGATTATTTGGAGTAATCAGTATATTAACCTATTTTCTCTGCTTCCTCGCAGGGATCAGCCTAGTAAATTTGAAAGGCGGGAGGATAAATCTGATTTGGATGACCTAAAATGCCGTCACACCAAATCATTCAATAATTGGATACAGGCCTTTTCCATTTACTCGGCTTTTCTGGGCGAAAAATCCCCTGGTCTACGTAGCAAATTACTTCAACACATTGACATAATTTTGGAGGTATACCGCAATTTTGGCGGCTTTGCCTGGCTTAATTATGATGAATCATTTAGACAGAAGTTAGCTGTTCATCCAGATCTTACCTGGGGTACGAAGGATGTGGGTCTATGGATCAATCTGATGCTGCCTCAAAGGCAATCCGCAGTTAAACAGGCGTCTTCAGTCCTCCCTAAGACCAGTCTCACACGTCCAGATAATTCCGGTACCGGAAAAATCGGTACAGGAATTATCCGTGTCCGTGTGTCGGTGCGTTTCTGTGGTACATCAGTGTGGCACACGTGTGCCGCCCGAGTGCCCACTGGGTACCACACGCACCGTGCCAGAGACAGCGCTAAAGTTTAGCGCTGTCCCCGGCATCGTGCTGAAGCCTCCATTCATATGTTCCCTGCAGCAGCATTTGCTGCAGGGAAGATCTGAATAATAGTGTTTAAAATGCAGATCCAGGTCCCCCCCCCCACCTCCTGTGCGCCCTCCCGCTGTGATTAAAATACTCACCTAGCTTCCGGATCCCTCGCCGCAGTGTCCTCTCCTGGCCGCAGCCTCTCCTGTATGCGGTCACATGGGGCCGCTCATTTACAGTACTGAATATGTGGCTCCACCCCTTTGGGAGGTGGAGCCGCATATTCATAATTATAATCGGCGGCCCCACGTGACCGCATACAGGAGAAGCTGCGGCCAGAAGAGGACGCTGCGGCGAGGGATCCGGAAGCTAGGTGAGTATTTTAATCACAGCGGGGGGGGGGGGGCACACAGGGGATGGGAGGGGGGGTGACCTGGATCTGCATTTTAAACACTATTATTCATATCTTCCCTGCAGCAAACACTGCTGCAGGGAACATATGAATCGCGGCTTCAGCACCATGTGGGGGGGGACAGCGCTTACTGGAGCGCTGTCTCCTGCACGGCACATGGCCTGCACACGGACAACGTGCGCTCCCACGAACACTGACATGTCTCTGTGTTTGGCACACGGAGACACGGTCCGCAAAAAATCAATGACATCTGAAAAGATGCATTGATTTTTATGCGTCTACGTGTGTCAGTGGCTCCGGTACGTGAGGAAACTGACACCTCACGTACCAGAGCCACTGACGTGTGAAACCGGCCTAAGAGGGGCGTCTGTTTTGCTTTTAATGATTCTGTCTGTAAGTGGAACAATAATTGCAGATTTCGACACGAGTGTTCTTTTTGTGGAAATGCACACTCTATGTCAAGATGTTTCAAAAAGTAGTCTGCTCAGCAAGCACTTTCCAGGGACACTTTCTCAAAAGGCTTGGACTCCAGTGAGGCTGGAAAGACTGGTGTATTGGTTAAGCAAGTACCCAGATCTTCCGAGCAGTAAATTAATTTTTGACGGGTTTTCCAAAGGTTTTTTTGTCCCACCATTTAAAGGGATTGGTTGTACATTGATAAAAAATCTCCCCTCTCTGGCTGAGAATCCGGACATAGCTAGAGACAAAATTGCTTCCAAATTGAAACAAGGAAGGGTTGCTGGTCTGTTTACCTCCCCTCCTTTTCAGAATTTTTGTATTTCCCCATTAGGTTTAGTACCCAAAAAAGATACGGGGTCTTTTCGCCTGATTCACCACTTATCATACCCCGCTGGCTAATCTTTAAATGATGAGATAGATAAAGATGTATGTACTGTTAGCTACTCATAATTTGACATGGCCATTGACATGCTCAGGACTACGGTTAGAAACGCTATGATGTCCAAATCGGACATTAAAGGGAACCTGTCACCCCGTTTTTTGAGATTGAGCTATAAATACTGTTAAATAGGGCCTGCGCTGTGCGTTACTATAGTGTATGTAGTGTACCCTGATTCCCCATGTATGCTGAGAAATACATTACCAAAGTCGCCGTTTTCGCCTGTCAATCAGGCTGGTCTGGTCAGGTGGGCGTGTTCACAGCGCTCTTTTCTTCCCCAGCTTTCCGTTGGTGGCGTAGTGGTGTGCGCATGTCCAGAGTTCCGACTTCCCTGCGCCCACGTGAAGACACAGCGCGCGATCTGCGCTGTAATCCCTTGCATCGGTGGGGGCGGCCATCTTCCTGGGGCCGCGCGTGCGCAGATGGAGTGCTCTGCTGCACGGGGCTTCAGGAAAATGGCCGTGGGATGCCGCGCGTGCGCATTAGAGATCGCGGCGGCCATTTTCCCAAAGCCGAGTTTGCAGTTTTTCCATGTAATTCTATTGAGTTTTTAGGCATCACATTAGACTCTGTTAAAATGGAATCCAGACTCCCGAAGGAAAAAATTGCAAAATTATCCAGTGCGTTAACCAATTGTTTGAGCAAAAAGAAAGTGACGCTAAAAGAGCTTATATGATGCGACTAAAGGTATAACATCTCCTACTTCTAATATTAGAATCTCTTCTGGGTTGAAGGAGGATGTTAAGATTTGGCTTGAATTTCTTTCAGAATTCAATGGAAATTCTTGCTGGCAAACCGCTTTTATTTCTGCTGACTCAATCCCTTTTTCTTTTTCCATCAATCCCACTTTTGGCTGTGGTGTTTTATTGTCATCTCATTGGTGTGGTGTTCAATGGCCAATTAATTGTTTGAATTTTACATCACAAATAATGATATGGTTTTGGAACTTGCAATTTTTCTGGGGCTCTCGACTCGAGTGTCATGTTGGACGCTATTCACACCAGGGCGTCCGACAGACAGCGGTAATTCCACATACGTTCACTATACACTCAGTGGTGCCGGCTAGACTTGATCCAGGTTGCCCAGGGTTAATCTAGCTGGTACTCGGGTTGGAGGCTGGGTCACGCCCACGGCCTTTAAATAGTCGTGCTGGACTTTGGGCGTCGCCGATTATAGCTTGTGCCTCGTGCCTAGTGATTCAGGCCTGGAGTGGTGGTCTTGGAGGAGAAATATCGTATCTGGTGGTGTATGATCCTTTGTTATATTTCTCCTTCCTATATTTGTACTTGTTTTGCCCTGTGCACATTATTGTGTTTTCCTGTGTGTCTGTGGCGTGGTGCGTTTTAAGTTTTCCCTGTCTGTGCTTTCTGTGGGAGTTGGTGTGTGGTCTCTTCACTGGGTGGCGGGTGGTGGTTTCAGCATAGGGCTGAAACAGGAGTCAGGGCCAGGCCTGGTGGCCCAGACAAGCACACCTTTAGTGTAAATTCTGGGAGAGGGACAGACAGGGTTCCCCTTAGTCTGAGGGATATTGCAGGGGCCCAGGTAACCAGCCTTAGCCTCCCTAGACTCCCCTTGACATCTAGAATTATCATTTTTTCACTGAATCAAGGAGTAATTTTTTCCATCAATACCCTGTCCTCAAAAAATAAATGGGCTTCTTTGATTATAAGGCAATTGGTTCTAACTTGCCTAAAATGTAATATTTGGATTAAAGCTAACCAAGGTATTAGCAAATGGGCTTCAGCTACTGGTTCACTTTGTAAGCATGAGCGGTCAACTTTTTGATTGCAGGTGCCCAACGCGGATTTGGAACCAACTGCTTGCCCGCAGTCGATCTGGGATTTAATTTCGATTTGATTCCTCAGTGTATTAGGAACTCCCTCTCTGATAGATCGTGGGCCGATTACTCGGCTGCATGGCATAGATGGGTGAACTTCTGCGTACTTCATAATTTAAATTGTAACATATCCAATGCTTTATCGGGCCTGAAATTTGCAGAATCACTAGCTGAATCAGGTCTTTCTTACTCAGCTATAGCCAAATCCCTTGCGGGGTTATCGTTTTTTCTTAAATTAAGGGGTAGCCCCCCATTAACTAGTTTTTTTTCCCATTGAAGCAATTTTTAAAGGGTTTGAAAAGATCTAATTTTAAATCGGATTCAAGACGCCCGATTAATTTTCAGCTTTTGAAAGATCTGTGTCTAGCACTTTCCAATGTTTGTATTTCTAGTGAGGAGAGCCGTTTATTTTATGCAACATTCACAGTGACATTTTTTGGAGCCTTGCGAGTTAGTGAGGTAGTGTTGGCTAAAAAATCTGAGCCTTCGGGTCTATTAATCTCTGATGTAAGCATTCACGATTCCCATGTTATTGTATTTATTAGAAAATCAAAAACGGACCAAATGGGTTGAGGGTCTAGGTTAAGGATTAACTCCTTTTCTGAGCCTGTAATCTGCCCAGTATCTATTTTAAAGCGTTGGCTGCTTTTAAGGCCTGATAATGAAGGTCCCTTATTTATTCATATGGATAGGTCACCTGTTACTATATTTCAATTTAATGCTGTTCAAAAAAATGTTTATGTTTTTTGAATTGTGAACACCTGAGGATTACTTCCCATTCTTTCAGAATAGGCGCTGCTACTGAGGCATCCAGAGCTGGTTTAGAGGATGCTTTGATACAGAAATTGCTCGCCATGAACTTTATGATTAATAATAATAATAATAATCTTTATTTTTATATAGCGCTAACATATTCTGCAGCGCTTTACAGTTTTGCACACATTATCATCACTGTCCCCGATTGGGCTCACAATCTAGAATTCCTATCAGTATGTCTTTGGAATGTGGGAGGAAACCGGAGTGCCCGGAGGAAACCCACGCAAACACGGAGAGAACATACAAACTCTTTGCAGATGTTGTCCTGGGTGGGATTAGAACCCAGGACCCCAGCGCTGCAAGGCTGTAGTGCTAACCACTGCGCCACCGTGCACCGTGCTTACTAATTGTTCATTTACTTTTCGGGTCCATTCATAGTCTGGATTATTGGACACTCGTTTATATTTTGGGCAGAGAAGAGGGCCGGGCAGAGAGTCTATTCTGAGAATCTATCATTTAATTCAGCTGAAGTTCAGATCTTCTGGCACAGTATTCGGGGCATGAAGTGGTCCAATTTTTGTTTTGAATTTAGAAAATGTGCTAAAATTTTTTCTTTTCCAAATTTAGTTATTTTCCATCTGTCCGGTAATGATCTCGGCAAAATAAGAACTTTGGATCTACTAGCTTTTATGAGATCGGATATTTGCAGCCTTAGACAGTCATTTCCGTCTGTCGGTTTTGTTTTTTCCGAGATAGTCCCTAGAATTTTATGGTCTAATAATAAGTTTTTATTTTTAGATAAGATCCGTAAGAGAATTAATAGGAGTATGAGTAAATTTTTGCCATTAATAGGCGGTTTTTCTTTTCGGCACGAGGAGCTCGAGGGGTTTTTGCCAGGGCTATTTCGGAAAGATTTGGTCCATTTATTGGATATCGGGTTAGACATTTTTAATTTAAATTTACAAACGATGGTTGAAAAGTGGCTGTGTGGTTTTGGGGGGCCTCGCCTCTCTGAGGCTTGGTTTTGGGAAAATCGCCCATTGGTATGGGCGGATTGGTACTGGTGTTTTTGGAAATATGGAAATTTATATGAGTTTATTATTTAATCTGTGTATTAATTGGTTTAACCCTAAAATAAACATCACGGCCATTTTTCTTCAATTAATAAATTCTGTGTTACGTTTTTTTTCAGTCTTAAGGAATAGATCTTGTGTTGCCATGCTAGCCCCCCAGTCAAGAAATGAAATAAAGGGGGGGGGGGGGGTCTCATGGCGACACAGATCTGGAGAGATTCAACTTTTCATTTAAGGCCAGGAGCCGTCTGATGGGTTTTAAATTGGGTTCAATTAAAGGTCAATTTAAATGTCTATGGGCAGCTATTTTTAGTCAGACCGGTTTTATCTGGCACCAGTGGCGCCCTTTTAATGGTTTTCTATTGGTTATTTGGTTGCTGGGCAGATTTTTTGAAAGTATAAAAAGCCCACCTTTTATCTGGGAACTGTCATTCCGCTGGCGCTGAGAAGAAGAGAAGATCCCACCCTCCCTCCCTCTTTTTAAGTCCCCGTCGTGATGTTTTTATTTGTGGGAAAATCGTCCATTGGTATGGGCGGATTGGTACTGGTGTTTTTGGAAATATGGAAATGTATATGAGTTTATTATTTAATGTGTGTATTAATTGGTTTAACCCTAAAATAAACATCACGGCCATTTTTCTTCCATTAATAAATTCTGTGTTGCATTTTTATTCAGTCTTAAGGATTAGATCTTGTGTTGCCATGCCGAAAATAGCTGAGAAAAGAAATGCCGACCTGCACTGCCTCATTGAATAATATTGGACCAAGTACAATCCTCTTTTATATCAGATGGCACTAGTCCAAATCATACGCTTGTGTGAGCAAGTCCTAAGAAACAAGTACCTTTAAGGGTATGTGCACACGTTGCGGATTCTCTGCGGATCCGCAGCGTTTTTTGCAGTGCAGAAACGCTGCAGATCCGCAATTGATTTACAGTACAATGTAAATCAATGAGAAAAAAAAAATGCTGTGCACACTTTGCGGAAAATCCGCTGCGGAAACGCTGCGGTTTAAAAGAAGTAGCATGTCACTTCTTTTTTGTGAATCTGCAGCGTTTTTGTACCCATTCCATTATAGAAAACCACAGGGGTAAAAAACGCAGCAAATCCGCAAGAAAACCGCAGCAAAAATGCACAAAAAACGTTGCGGACACGCAAAAAAAATGCGACAAATCCGCCGGTGCGTTTTCTGCCAGGAGAGGCAGAATCCGCACCAGAAATTCCTAAGCCTAATCCGCAACGTGTGCACATAGCCTAAGGCCACGTTCACACATTGCAGTATTTGGTCAGTATTTTATCTCAGTACTTGTAAGCCAAAACCAGGAGTGGAACAATCAGAGGAAAAGTACAGTTATAGGAAAAAGTTTGGGCACCCCTATTAATCTTAAGCTTAATGTTTTATAAAAATTGTTTTTTTTGCAACAGCTATTTCAGTTTCATATATCTAATAACTGTTGGAGACATTAATGTTTCTGCCTTGAAATGAGGTTTATTGTACTAACAGAAAATGTGCAATCTGCATTCAAACAAAATTTGACAGGTGCATAAGTATGGGCACCCCACCAGAAAAGTGGCATTAATATTTAGTAGATCCTCCTTTTGCAAAAATAACAGCCTCTAGTCGCTTCCTGTAAATTTAATTTTTAACACATACGCGTGATATGGCAGAGTCTCACAGGTGAAATCCCTCCTCTGGCGCCGGCACTTGGGAGCGGAGTGTGCAGCTCCATGTGTTGGAGGGAGGGATTTCACCTGCGAAACTCGGCCGTATCTCATGTATGTGTGATCCCGGCCTCAGAGGTATAGACAATTTTCGAGCTGATTTTCTCAGCCGGCACACCCTTCATCAAGGAGAATGGATACTCAGCAGGCGGGTCTTCAGGATGATAACTACCCGATGGGGAATACCTCAGATAGACTTGTTCGCAACAAGACACAACAGACAGGTCAATAGATTTGCCTCGTTGTGCAAGCAGGGCAATCCAGATGTATTTGACGCCCTGCAGATTCCATGGACCTTCAACCTGGCTTATGCCTTTCCCCATGGAATCTTCTTCCTATAGTCATCAGGAAGATAAGAGAGGAAGGGGCAAGAGTACTGTTAATAGCTCCACCCAACAGACCATGGTTCTCATGGCTAAAAGCAATGTCAATTTCCGATTTTTGGATTCTTCTGGAGACCAGAGACCTACTTTCACAGGGCCCCTTCTTCCACCCTCAAGTCAAAGGCATGAATTTGACGGCTTGGAATTTGAGAGGCAATTATTAAAACTCAGAGGATTCTCCGAGGGTTTAGTAAATACCCTCTTAAAAAGTAGAAAACCATCCACTACGAAAATATACACTAAATTCTGGAAAAAATGTCTAGAGTTTCATACAGCAGTATTATAGTACTATATATTAGAGTTCCTACAAAAGGGACGTGAACTAGGCCTTTCAATAAATATGCTTAAAGTTCAAATTTCAGCTCTAGGAGCTCTTTATAATCATGACATTGCAGGTAATAGATGGGTATCTCATTTTGTATCACGCCATTTTTTTAATTATTTATATAAATAATTAAAAATAAACAACATCTGGACCCCTGTGCTCTTGATAACCAGCCTAGCTATCGCTGACAGCTGATGGTTGCAACCCCCAGTTGTCAGTTTTGCCTTGCTGGTTATCAAAAATACAGGGGAATCCACGTTAGATTTTTAATTTATTTATAGAGCAGGCGGTGGCTGATGAATACTCCCATGATTTATGTAAATAATTAAAAAAAAAACAGTGTGGGGACCCCTCTATTCTTGATAAACCTGCCTTGCTGAAGTTGACAGCTAAGGGTTGCAGCCCCCAGCTGTGAGTTTTGTCTGGCTGGTTATGGAAAACATAGGGGAACCCACGCCAGATTATTTATTTAGAGCGCAGGCGGCGGGGGGTGAATACTCCCATCAGCCGGTGCCTGCTCTCACTGTTATTAGCTGCAGCAGGTGTCCGATGATGGGAGTAATAGTCCCAGAAGCCGCCACCTGCTCTCTCTGTTGTCAGTTGAATTTAACTCTCATCATTCTCCCTTGCTCACTGGCAGAGCAGGGGAGAATAATGAGAGGCGTCTTCAGCACCCGATGCCGGGGAACAGTGCTAACAGTACTGCTGCTTCCGAGGTGCCAATACGTGTGGTACTGATGTGGCACACATATGCCACAAGTATTACACACACAAACACACCGACACTGATATCTCTGGTACTGTTTTTTCTGGTACTGGAAATAACTGGATGTATGAAACCGGCCTAAGACTATGTTCCAACAATTAACTTTTGGTGAGTTTTTGATGTTGCATATTTTCTGCACCTTTGAGCTACATTAGGTTAAGTGAACATGAGATTTCTATAAATCTCTCCCACTTTGCTGGAAGTGTAAGATTCAGAGTTTTTGATACAGCAAAAATATGTAGCTTCAAAAACTCATTGTGGCCACACAGCCCTCTTCAATAAAAATGGTCCGAGTCTTGTCGTCGATTTTTTTTTTCACGGACAGGAATCAAACCAAAAATATGTTTGTGTGAAGATACCCACAGGCTGAATTCACAGATCCATTTTTGCTGGCCCAAAGAAGACCCTTTTATCTAGATATTGTTATTGCATTTGGGTAAAGAGTCTTGCAATTGGTCGTCACATCACTGTCTGTACTCGGACTGCTAAATACGGATGTGTGACTCAGGCTTTAATATTGCTCATTGAGAAATTAAACTTTGATCCATCATACAAAGGTGCTCATAGGGCAGTCCCAATTTCGCAAATATTCCAAATCCGCACTAAACCCTCCCCATTGGCCGTTAACCATTCTGCTATGCTACTGACTTTGGCATTGAAATCTCATGCATACATTCCCAGCCCAGCATGCATGGTGCCTTGCCTGCTGTAGACAATAGGTGCAATCTAATATATAAAGCTGAATGTGTGTGTGTATGTGTGTATGTATGTATGTCCGGGATTGGCATCTGCACCGTCGCAGCTACAGCCACAAAATTTTGCACAGTCACACGTCTGGACCCCGAGAGCGTCATAGGCTATGTTGTGAGGTGAAATTTTAACCCCGCGCGTTCCAATTCACCAAACAATTTTGCCCCTATCTACATAATGGGAAAAAAAGTGAAAGGAAAAGTGTTGGAGGCGTCGCAGCTACAGCCACAAAATTTTGCACAGTCACACGTCTGGACCCTGAGAGCGTCATAGGCTATGTTGTGAGGTGAAATTTTAACCCTGCGCTTTCCAATTCACCAAACAATTTTGCCCCTATCTACATAATGGGGAAAAGTGAAAGGAAAAGTGTTGGAGGCAAATTGACAGGTGCCAGATGTGAACAAGGGGGACTTAAAGAATGAGAGCGATGGCGCCAAAGAGTATATACCGTACAGTTGCTAAGGTGGGGCCCCGACATGGGATACTCACCACACACGGGGATATGAACACACACACAAAATGAGCCACAAACTACCACGTGCTTGAACACATATACCACCCTCAGGACACATATATCCCACACATACACCAACCTCGCCACAAAAGTCAAAACACAAAAGTCGCCACTCAAAACTCGCCACGCGCAAAACTCACCACATGCAAAAACTAGGCTCACGCAAAACTCGCCACAAGTGCAAAACTCACCTCATGGAAAACTCGCTACAAGCAAAACTTGCACACGCGGAAAAATTGCCACATGGCCAAACTCATACAACTCACCACGCGCAAAACTCGCCATGCGCAAAACTTGCTGCACACAACTTGCTACACTAACCTGTCACATGCAACTCGACATACAAAAAGTTGCTACACGCATGTTGCCACACAAAACTCATCTCACAAAAGTCGCTACATGCATGTCGCCACACGCAACTCAACACACACAACTTGACAAACGAAACTCGCCCTAAAACACACACAAGTCTGGTATTATCCTTCAAAAATAAAAATCTGATTAATAGGCAGACAAACTACAAGAGCAACAAATGTACCATATAGGAAATACGGCAGCTGTCAGTCACATGACCTGTCTATTATGTGTATGTGTGAGCTAATATATACTGCCAGGGGGAGGGCTTCCTGTTGGCTGGGGATTTATCAGGCTGCCAATTTAGCTTACAAATACTGAGGTAAAAATACTGAGCAAATAACGTGTGAACGAGGTCTAATACAGGAGGAGATGACACGGGTATATACTATATACAGGAGGAGATGACATACAGGTATATACTATATACAGGAGGAGATGACACACAGGTATATACTATATATATAGGAGCAGATGAGCTACAGGTATATACTATATACAGGAGGAGATGACATACAGGTATATGCTATATATAGATGACATACAGGTATATACTATATACAGGAGGAGATGACACACAGATCTATACTATATACAGGGGAGATGACACACAGGTATATACTATATACAGGAGGAGATGACATACAGGTATATACTATATATAGAAGGAGATGACATACAGGTATATACTATATATAGGAGGTGACATACAGGTATATACTATATACAGGGGAGATGACACACAGCAGGTATATACTATATACAGGGGAGATGACATACAGGTATATACTATATACAGGAGATGACATACAGGTGTATACTATATATAAGGGAGATGACAAACATGTATATACTGAGGTAAAAATGAGAGGTGTGAGGTGAAAATGAAAAGGTGTGAGTGCAAAATGAGAGGAGTGGGGGAAAATAGTGGAGTGATCGGAAAATGACAGATGTGAGGTTGAAATGACAAGTGTTAGGGGAGAATGAGAGGAGTGAGGGAGAAAATGAGAGGTGTGAGGGAGAAAATGAGAGATGTGAGGGGGAAAATTAAAGATGTGATTGGGAAAATGAGAAGCGTGATGAGAAAATAAGAGAAGTGAGGTGTTATAACTAACCACAGATATTTACTATGCCCAGGCAACGCCGGGCTCTTCAGCTAGTCTAATATATAAAGCTGAATGTGTGTGTGTGTGTATGTATGTATGTCCGGGATTGGCATCTGCACCATCGCAGCTACAACCACAAAATTTTGCACAGTCACATGTCTGGACCCCGAGAGCGTCATAGGCTATGTTGTGAGGTGAAATTTTAACCCCGCGCGTTCCAATTCACCAAAATTTTTTGCCCCTATCTACATAATGGGGAAAAGTGAAAGGAAAAGTGTTGGAGGCAAATTGACAGCTGCCAGATGTGAACAAGGGGGACTTAAAGAGTGAGAGCGATGGCGCCAAAGAGTATGTACCATACAGTTGCTAAGGTGGGGCCCTGACATGGGATACTCACCACACACGTGGATATGAACACACACACAAAATGCGCCACACACTACCACGTGCTTGAACACATATCACCCTCAGCACACATTTCACCACACATACACCAACCCCGCCAAATAAAAGACAAAACACAAAAGTCGCGGCTCAAAACTCGCCACGTGCAAAACTCGCCACATGCAAAACTAGGCACACGCAAAGCTCGCCACACGTGCAAAACTCACCTCATGGAAAACTCGCCACACACAAAAGTTGCACACGCGGAAAAATTGCCACATTCACAAAAGTTGCAACACATGCAAAAGTTGCCTCACACAAAACTTGCACATACTCAAAAGGCACCACACATAAAACTTACCACGCGCAAAACTCGCCATGCGCAAAACTTGCTGCACACAACTTGCTACACTAACCTGTCACATGCAACTCAACACACAAAAAGTTGCTACACTCATGTTGCCACACAAAACTCATCTCACAAAAGTCGCTACATGCATGTCGCCACACGTAACTCAACACACACAACTTGACAAACGAAACTCGCCCTAAAACACACACAAGTCTGGTATTATCCTTCAAAAATAAAATCTGATTATTAAGCAGACAAACTACAAGAGCAACAAATGTACCATATAGGATATACGGGAGCTGTCAGTCACATGACCTGTCTATTATGTGTATGTGTGAGCTAATATATACTGTCAGGGGGGAGGGATTCCTGTTGGCTGGGGATTTATCAGGCTGCCAATTTAGCTTACAAATACTGAGGTAAAAATACTGAGCAAATAACGTGTGAACGAGGTCTAATACAGGAAGAGATGACACACAGGTATCTACTATATACAGGGCAGATGACACACAGATATATACTATATACAGGAGAGATGGCACACAGGTATATACTATATAGAGGAGAAGATGACATACAGGTACATACTATATACAGGAGGAGATGACATACAGGTATATACTATATACAGGAGGAGATGACACACAGGTATATACTATATACAGTAGCAGATGACCTACAGGTATATACTATATACAGGAGGAGATGACATACAGGTATATGCTATATATAGAAGATGACATGCAGGTATATACTATATACAGGAGGAGATGACACACAGATATATACTATATACAGGGGAGATGACACACAGGTATATACTATATACAGGAGGAGATGACATACAGGTATATACTATACAGTGGGGCAAAAAAGTATTTAGTCAGTCAGCAATAGTGCAAGTTCCACCACTTAAAAAGATGAGGCGTCTGTAATTTACATCAAAGGTAGACCTCAACTATGGTAGACAAACTGAGAAAAAAAAATCCAGAAAATCACATTGTCTGTTTTTTTAACATTTTATTTGCATATTATGATGGAAAATAAGTATTTGGTCAGAAACAAAATTTCATCTCAATACTTTGTAACATATCCTTTGTTGGCAATGACAGAGGTCAAACGTTTTCTGTAAGTCTTCACAAGGTTGCCACACACTGTTGTTGGTATGTTGGCCCATTCCTCCATGCAGATCTCCTCTAGAGCAGTGATGTTTTTGGCTTTTCGCTTGGCAACACGGACTTTCAACTCCCTCCAAAGGTTTTCTATAGGGTTGAGATCTGGAGACTGGCTAGGCCACTCCAGGACCTTGAAATGCTTCTTACGAAGCCACTCCTTCGTTGCCCTGGCGGTGTGCTTTGGATCATTGTCATGTTGAAAGACCCAGCCACTTTTCATCTTAAATGCCCTTGCTGATGGAAGGAGGTTTGCACTCAAAATCTCACGATACATGGCCCCATTCATTCTTTCATGTACCCGGATCAGTCGTCCTGGCCCCTTTGCAGAGAAACAGCCCCAAAGCATGATGTTTCCACCACCATGCTTTACAGTAGGTATGGTGTTTGATGGATGCAACTCAGTATTCTTTTTCCTCCAAACACGACAAGTTGTGTTTCTACCAAACAGTTCCAGTTTGGTTTCATCAGACCATAGGACATTCTCCCAAAACTCCTCTGGATCATCCAAATGCTCTCTAGCAAACTTCAGACGGGCCCGGACATGTACTGGCTTAAGCAATGGGACACGTCTGGCACTGCAGGATCTGAGTCCATAGTGGCGTAGTGTGTTTCTTATGGTAGGCCTTGTTACATTGGTCCCAGCTCTCTGCAGTTCATTCACTAGGTCCCCCTGTGTGGTTCTGGGATTTTTGCTCACCGTTCTTGTGATCATTCTGACCCCACGGGGTGGGATTTTGCGTGGAGCCCCAGATCGAGGGAGATTATCAGTGGTCTTGTATGTCTTCCATTTTCTAATTATTGCTCCCACTGTTGATTTTTTCACTCCAAGCTGGTTGGCTATTGCAGATTCAGTCTTCCCAGCCTGGTGCAGGGCTACAATTTTGTTTCTGGTGTCCTTTAACAGCTCTTTGGTCTTCACCATAGTGGAGTTTGGAGTCAGACTGTTTGAGGGTGTGCACAGGTGTCTTTTTATACTGATAACAAGTTTAAACAGGTGCCATTACTACAGGTAATGAGTGGAGGAAAGAGGAGACTCTTAAAGAAGAAGTTACAGGTCTGTGAGAGCCAGAAATCTTGATTGTTTGTTTCTGACCAAATACTTATTTTCCACCATAATATGCAAATAAAATGTTAAAAAAACAGACAATGTGATTTTCTGGATTTTTTTTTCTCAGTTTGTCTCCCATAGTTGAGGTCTACCTATGATGTAAATTACAGATGCCTCTCATCTTTTTAAGTGGTGGAACTTGCACTATTGCTGACTGACTAAATACTTTTTTGCCCCACTGTATATAGAAGGAGATGACATACAGGTATATACTATATATAGGAGGAGATGACATACAGGTATATACTATATACAGGGGAGATGACACACAGCAGGTATATACTATATACAGGGGAGATGACATACAGGTTTATACTATATACAGGAGATGACATACAGATGTATACTATATATAAGGGAGATGACAAACATGTGTATATACTGAGGTGAAAATGAGATGTGTGAGGTGAAAATGAAAAGGTGTGAGTGCAAAATGAGAGGAGTGAGGGAAAATAGTGGAGTGATCAGAAAATGACAGATGTGAGGTCTAAATGACAAGTGTTAGGGGGGAATGAGAGGAGTGAGGGGGAAAATGAAAGATGTGATTGGGAAAATGAGAGGCGTGATGGGAAAATAAGAGAAGTGAGGTGCTATAACTAACCACAGATATTTACTATGCCCAGGCAACGCCGGGCTCTTCAGCTAGTCTAATATATAAAACTGAATGTGTGTATGTGTGTATGTGTGCATGTCCGGGATTGCCATCTGTACCATCGCAGCTACAGCCACAAAATTTTGCACAGTCACATGTCTGGACCCCGAGAGCGTCATAGGCTATGTTGTGAGGCGAAATTTTAACCCCGCGCGTTCCAATTCACCAAACAAGTTTGCCCCTATCTACATAATGGGGAAAAAGTGAAAGGAAAAGTGTTGGAGGCAAATTGACAGCTGCCAGATGTGAACAAGGGAGACTTAAAGAGTGAGAGCGATGGCGCCAAAGAGTATATACCATACAGTTGCTAAGGTGGGGCCCCGGCATGGGATACTCACCACACACGGGGATATGAACACACACAAAATGCGCCACACACTACCACGTGCTTGAACACATATCACCCTCAGCACACATTTCACCACACATACACCAACCTCGCCACATAAAAGACAAAACACAAAAGTCGCCGCTCAAAACTCGCCACGCGCAAAACTCGCCACATGCAAAACTAGGCTAACGCAAAACTCGCCACACGTGCAAAACTCACCTCATGGAAAACTCGCCACACGCAAAACTTGCACACGCGGAAAAATTGCCACATGCACATAAGTTGTAACACATGCAAAAGTTGCCTCACACAAAACTTGCACATACTCAAAACGCACCACACATAAAACTCGCCACGCGCAAAACTCACCATGCGCAAAACTTGCTGCACACAACTTGCTACACTAACCTGTCACATGCAGCTCGACACACAAAAAGTTGCTTCACGCATGTCGCCACACAAAACTCATCTCACAAAAGTCACTACATGTATGTCGCCACACACAACTCAACACACAACTTTACACATGAAACTCGCCCTAAAACACACACAAGTCTGGTATTATCCTTCAAAAATAAAAATCTGATTAATAAGCAGACAAACTACAAGAGCAACAACTGTACCATATAGGAAATACGGCAGCTGTCAGTCACATGACCTGTCTATTATGTGTATGTGTGAGCTAATATATACTGGCTGGGGGGAGGGCTTCCTATTGGCTGGGGATTTATCAGGCTGCCAATTTAGCTTACAAATACTGAGGTAAAAATACTGAGCAAATAATGCGTGAACGAGGTCTAATACAGGAGGAGATGACACACAGATATATACTATATACAGGAGGAGATGACACACAGGTATATTGCTATATACAGGGGAGATGACACACACATATATACTATATACAGGGGAGATGACACACAGGTACATACTATATACTGGAGGAGATGACATACAGGTATATACTATATACAGGACGAGATGACACACACATATATACTATATACAGGGGAGATGACACACAGGTATATACTATATACAGGAGGAGATGACACACTGGTATATACTATATACAAGGGAGATAATATACAGGTACATACTATATACAGGGAAGATGACACACAGGTATATACTATATACAGGGGAGATGACACACAGGTATATACTATATACAGGGGAGATGACACACAGATATATACTATTTACAGGAGGAGATGACACACAGGTATATACTATATACAGGAGGAGATGACACACAGGTATATACTATATACAGGGGAGATGACACACGTATTTACTATATACAGGAGGAGATGACACACAGATATATACTATATACAGGAGGAGATGACATACAGGTACATACTATATACAGGAGGAGATGACACACAGGTATATACTATATACAGGAGCAGATGACACACAGGTATATACTATATACAGGAGGAGATGACACACATATATACTATATACAGGAGGAGATGACATACAGGTATATACTATATAAAAGAGATGACACATAGGTATATAGAGGAGGAGATGACATACAGCAGGTATATACTGTATATAGGTTAGATGACATACAGGTATATACTATATACAGGAGATGACATACAGGTATATACTATATATAGGAGGAGATGACATGCAGGTATATAGTATATACAGAAGAGATGACATACAGGTATATACTATATACAGGAGATGACACATAGGTATAGGTATATTCAATATACAGAAGGAGATGACATACAGCAGGTATATACTATTTACAGGGGAGATGACATACAGGTATATACTATATACAGGAGATGACATACAGGTGTATACTATATATAAGGGAGATGACAAACATGTATATACTGAGGGGTAAATGAGAGGTGTGAGGTGAAAATGAGGGGTGTGAGGTGAAAATTAAAAGGTGTGAGTGCAAAATGAGAGGAGTGAGGGAAAATAGTGGAGTGATCGGAAAATGACAGATGTGAGGTCGAAATGACAAGTGTTAGGGGGGAATGAGAGGGGAATGAGAGGAGTGAGGGGGGAAATAAGAGCAGTGAGGGGAAAAATGAGAGGTGTAAGGGAGAAAATGAGAGATGTGAGGGGGAAAATGAGAGGCGTGATGGGAAAATAAGAGAAGTGAGGTGCTATAACTAACCACAGATATTTACTATGCCCAGGCAACGCCAGGCTCTTCAGCTAGTATGTCATAAAGCACAGAATAGACTCCATTTATTATATGGGATAATTCACATGTGTCTATAACATATCTTTTAAATACTCAAAATACACTGTTTTCATCTTATTTAGAAAACACATATTAAAGTATTTGGAAGTATTCAAAATATAGATGCATCGATATGTGATGAGTAAGTCATTTTGTGTTGCATTTTCCTGACTGTCATAAATCGATTCTCCATCTACACATTTTTTTTTAAATCTCATTGATTTGCTTTATATTTAAAATAATAACATCAGCTATATTCACCTGTCCTCGTTCCAGTGCTAGCTGTCCTCTTCTGCTCCCGGTGTTATTCAGGTTTCAGTGGTGACATTTTCTCTACATTGCACGTAATCATAAGGCTCATCGGTTCTGCTGATGTTGATGTAGGTGGCACAAGCTGCTGAGCCCAGTTAGGGAGTTGAACTCATGTGCCATAATGTTCGACTTTTTCTAAACAGAAAATGTGCGTTAATCTAACATACTTGGCTTAATTTGTGCAATTTCATGCTTAGTTGCACATTTATTGTGCAATTTGTACATGTTTTAGACGTGTGCAAATGGGGTGTAGCCTATCAGAAAGTTGTGTCCTAAATTTTGATTTTGAGTGCCAAAATTTGTTGTGGACCAAAGACAACCAACCAGTTCATCATTTGAGTTGCTTTTTTGTCTTGAGGTATTAATTGCAGTTTTTATGTGGCAAATTCTTCAAAACTGGTTGATACATTTTGCGGATCTTAGCAATGTTTTGGGTTTTTTTTTCAGTGTTTTTTTGTGCCTTTTTATAGCAAAAAATCCACATGAACATTTAAAATGTCACACATTCATGTGCAACTGCACAAAAATAAAATTGCACACATTTCATACTACAAAAGGGAACTGGAGCAGAACTGTGCACAAATTTATATACAAGTAACAAAGCACTGAAGATAGTCAGGGTAAAGGTAGCAAAATAATCAGAAATACAATGTATTACTCAGAATAAAATACAGACCTTCGGTGGTAGAACGGGGCACGTTTCGCCTTGCTCCATCACTGGAGATTTGTCTACCATTACCCTGACTGTCTTCAGTGAAAGGTTAGTTGGGTATACTTTTTAGTATTTGATAATAGGGGCTTCACTACTTATGTAGGGGCTGTTTAACACGTCCTGATATTTATGGTACTGGAAAAACCAGTATCGAAGATATCAGTGTCCATGTTTGTAATACTTGTGGCAACAGTGTGCCATCCATGTGCTGCATGAGTATCACAAGTAGCGGTGCCTGGCAAGCACTGTTAGTGCTGATACCCGGCGCCGGGTGCTGAAGACAGCTCTCATCATTCTCCACTCCTCAAGCTGCGATTAGCACTAGCAGGGAAGAATGTTGAGAGTTGTATTTAACTGATAACAATGAAAGTAGGCGGCGGCTGATGGAAGTATTTAACAGCTGCTGCCTGCGCTATAAATAAATACATTTTTTAAAAAAAACTTATGTGGGGTTCTCCTGTATTTTTGATAACTGGTCAGGCAAAACTGACAGCTGTGGGCTGCAACCCTCAGCTGTCAGCTTTAGCAAGACTAGATATCAAGAAAAGAGGGGTCCCCATGCCGTATTTTTAATTATTTAAAAATATAATTAAATAAAAATGGCGTAGGGTCTCCCACATTTTTAACAACCAGCCAAGCTAAAGCAGACAGCTGGGGCTAGTGTTGTGAATTCTGTGGCTGAGTTCACTTCTGTGGTCACAAGTGGTATTGCAGTCTCTGGACTTCCTCCCTCAGGTGTTTTGGTGAGCTCGTTGGCTGCCTTGCTATTTAGCTCCACCTGAGTCTGTCTTCCGTGCTCCTTGTCAATGTTCCAGTGTTGGATATGAGCTACTGCATCTTTCCTTGGGCCTGCTGCTCTGCTAGATAAGTTCTTCTAGTTTGTTTTCTGTTTTTTCTGTCCAGCTTGCTATTAACTTTTGCTGGAAGCTCTGAGAAGCAAAGGGGTGCACCGCCGTGCTGTTAGTTCGGCACGGTGGGTCTTTTTGCCCCTTTGCGTGGTTTTCGTTTTAGGGTTTTTTGTAGACTGCATAGTTCTCTTTGCTATCCTCGCTCTGTCTAGAATATCGGGCCTCACTTTGCTGAATCTATTTCATTCCTACGTTTGTCTTTTCATCTTGCTAACAGTCATTATATGTGGGGGGCTGCCTATTCCTTTGGGGTATTTCTCTGAGGTAAGTCAGGCTTGTATTTCTGTCTTCGGGCTGGTCAGCTCCTCAGGCAGTGCCGAGTTGCATAGGTAGTGATAGGCGCAATCCACCGCTGCTTATAGTTGTGTGAGGATAGATCAGGTACTGCAGTCTACAGAGATTCCACGTCTCAGAGCTCGTCCTATTGTTTTTGGTTATTGCCAGATCTCTGTATGTGCGCTGATTTGGTTAATTGGTCTTCTGCTGCCGTGGAAGCTTTTCAGGAGTTGAAGCGTCGTTTTTGCTGTGCCCCTGTGTTGTGTCAACCTGATGTTTCTCTTCCGTTCCAGGTCGAGGTTGATGCTTCTGAGATTGGTGCAGGGGCGGTTTTGTCACAGAGAGGTTCTGGTTGCTCAGTGTTCAAACCATGTGCTTTCTTTTCCAGGAAATTTTCTGCTGCTTAGCGTAATTATGATGTGGGCAACCGAGAGTTGCTGGCCATGAAGTGGGCATTCGAGGAGTGGCGTCATTGGCTTGAGGGTGCTAAGCATCGCGTGGTGGTATTGACTGATCATAAGAACCTTACTTATCTTGAGTCTGCCAAGCGCTTGAATCCTAGACAGGCCCGTTGGTCGTTATTTTTTGCTCGTTTTGATTTTGTGATTTCATACCTTCCGGGCTCTAAAAATGTGAAGGCGGATGCTCTGTCTAGGAGTTTTGTGCCCGACTCTCCGGGGTTATCTGAGCCGGCGAGTATCCTCAAGGAAGGAGTCATTGTGTCTGCCATCTCCCCTGATTTGCGGAGAGTGTTGCAGAAATTTCAGGCTAATAAACCTGATCGTTGTCCGGCCGAGAAACTGTTCGTCCCTGATAGGTGGACTAGTAAAGTTATCTCTGAACTTCATTGTTCGGTGCTGGCCGGTCATCCAGGAATCTTTGGTACCAGGGAGTTGGTTGCTAGATCCTTCTGGTGGCCATCTCTGTCACGGGATGTGCGTGCTTTTGTGCAGTCCTGTGGAATTTGTGCTAGGGCTAAGCCCTGCTGTTCACGTGCCAGTGGGTTGCTTTTGCCCTTGCCGGTCCCGAAGAGGCCTTGGACACATATTTCGATGGATTTCATTTCTGACCTTCCCGTTTCTCAAAAAATGTCGGTCATTTGGGTGGTCTGTGATCGCTTTTCTAAAATGGTCCATCTGGTGCCCTTGGTTAAATTGCCTTCCTCCTCTGATTTGGTGCCTTTGTTCTTCCAGCATGTGGTTCGTTTACATGGCATTCCTGAGAATATTGTTTCTGACAGAGGTTCCCAGTTTGTCTCGAGGTTCTGGCGAGCCTTTTGTGGTAGGATGGGCATTGACCTATCTTTCTCCTCGGCTTTCCATCCTCAGACTAATGGCCAGACCGAACGAACCAATCAGACCTTGGAAACATATCTGAGATGTTTTGTTTCCGCTGACCAGGATGATTGGGTGTCATTTTTGCCGTTGGCTGAGTTCGCCCTTAATAATCGGGCCAGCTCGGCTACCTTGGTCTCTCCATTTTTCTGCAATTCTGGATTCCATCCTCGTTTCTCTTCAGGACAGGTTGAGTCTTCGGACTGTCCTGGTGTGGATTCTGTGGTGGACAGGTTGCAGCAGATCTGGACTCAGGTAGTGGACAATTTGACCTTGTCCCAGGAGAAAGCTCAGCTTTTCGCTAATCGCAGACGCCGTGTGGGACCCCGACTTCGTGTTGGGGATCTGGTTTGGTTATCTTCTCGTCATATTCCTATGAAGGTTTCCTCTCCTAAATTTAAACCTCGTTTTATTGGTCCGTATAGGATTTCTGAGATTCTCAATCCGGTGTCTTTTCGTCTGACCCTCCCAGACTCCTTTTCCATACATAATGTATTCCATAGGTCGTTGTTGAGGAGATACGTGGCACCTATGGTTCCATCTGTGGAGCCTCCTGCCCCTGTTTTGGTGGAGGGGGAATTGGAGTATATTGTGGAGAAGATTTTGGATTCTCGTGTCTCTAGACGGAAACTCCAGTATCTGGTCAAATGGAAGGGTTATGCTCAGGAAGATAATTCCTGGGTTTTTGCCTCTGATGTCCATGCCCCAGATCTTGTTCGTGCCTTTCATGTGGCTCATCCTGGTCGGCCTGGGGGTTCTGGTGAGGGTTCGGTGACCCCTCCTCAAGGGGGGGGTACTGTTGTGAATTCTGTGGCTGAGTTCACTTCTGTGGTCACAAGTGGTATTGCAGTCTCTGGGCTTCCTCCCTCAGGTGTTTTGGTGAGCTCGTTGGCTGCCTTGCTATTTAGCTCCACCTGAGTCTGTCTTCCGTGCTCCTTGTCAATGTTCCAGTGTTGGATCTGAGCTACTGCATCTTTCCTTGGGCCTGCTGCTCTGCTAGATAAGTTCTTCTAGTTTGTTTTCTGTTTTTTCTGTCCAGCTTGCTATTAACTTTTGCTGGAAGCTCTGAGAAGCAAAGGGGTGCACCGCCGTGCTGTTAGTTCGGCACGGTGGGTCTTTTTGCCCCTTTGCGTGGTTTTCGTTTTAGGGTTTTTTGTAGACTGCATAGTTCTCTTTGCTATCCTCGCTCTGTCTAGAATATCGGGCCTCACTTTGCTGAATCTATTTCATTCCTACGTTTGTCTTTTCATCTTGCTAACAGTCATTATATGTGGGGGGCTGCCTATTCCTTTGGGGTATTTCTCTGAGGTAAGTCAGGCTTGTATTTCTGTCTTCGGGCTGGTCAGCTCCTCAGGCAGTGCCGAGTTGCATAGGTAGTGATAGGCGCAATCCACTGCTGCTTATAGTTGTGTGAGGATAGATCAGGTACTGCAGTCTACAGAGATTCCACGTCTCAGAGCTCGTCCTATTGTTTTTGGTTATTGCCAGATCTCTGTATGTGCGCTGATTAATGCACGCTGTGTTGCCTGATTGCCAGCCATAACAGGCTAGTATTCTCAGACTGGTAAGGGGCCATTGACATTGGCCTCCCCAACCTAAATACAGCAGCCTGCAGCAGCCCAGAAAAGGCACATTTATTAGATGCGACAATTCTGGCACTTTACCCGGCTCTTCCCACTTGCCCTGTGGAGGAGGCAAGTGGGGTTCATATCTGTGGGGTTGATGTCACCTTGTATTGTCAGTTGACATCAAACCCACGGCTTAGTAATGGAGAGGCATCTATAAGACACCTATCCATTGCTAATCCTATAGTTATATGGTAAATAAAGACACATGCCATAATCCATGTCTGGGGATAAATAGTTTTCAACCTGGACGGTACAAAGATGCGACTATCCAGGCTAAGAATCATTGATGAATAAGCTGCTTGCGAGCACAGCATCAGTGAGCAGCAGTGGCCCCATCAAGGGAACTGATGGTCAATGAGGATGCGTTTCCAGCTGGGCTGAACTGCAGTAACCTCAGTGTTGTGAGAAAATGTCAGTGAGTTCACCACCCTTTAGTTCAGTGAGTTCACCGCAGAATTTCTCACGGTGATCTAACGCTGAACTCACTGAGCTGAACTGCAGTGAACTCATTGACTTTTTATTATTCAATTAGATAATTGAAAAAAAAAACAGCATGGGGACCCCTCTATCATTGATAAGCAACCTTGCTGAAGCTGACAGGGTGAATTGGGGAACAGTGCGAACAGTACTGCTGCATCCTTGCTTCGTCGAAGCCACCGCCGAGTGGCCACTCTCGTTGCGCATCTGCTCTCTTTGTGCCTGACTCTGTTGGGATCAGGTTACCATACCTGATATGCCTGGGGTATGGTATAGGCTGGCTTATTAGGTGCACGTTTCTAGTCCACAAAACGGACTTGTGCTAATATTGTGATTTTCTCTATTGTCTATTTGTAACAATTGGGTGTTGGTGGACAACTTGGTATCTGGCTCTGTGCACATTATGTGGTTAACAAACTTGGTTACATAGACAATTTTTCTTTTTGTGCACCCTAGCACTATAACCTAATGATTTGATATAGTTGTCCCAATTTGATATTTCCCTATCATGCTATTAGAGACCTGGTTACTGTACTAAAGGCCACGAGGTCATCCAACTATAGAGTTTGTTTGATATATTTCTGTGTACATCCGTTTTTTCTTGTAGTAACTACATCTACATTCACTTGTGGCTACATCTGTAGAGTCCATATGCATATGGGATATTGTTATTTTTTGCACACCATGAATATGCTGTCCATATAGAAGCCTAAAATATTTAATTACCATCCCCATGAGCCTAGCACAGGTGTTCGCCTTATTATGGGCTTTGTGTATTTAATGTTTTAAATGTTTTTAAATGTTAGTGTCCTGAGTCTCATTGTAATAAAGCTGTGTTTTTTTTGGTCAAATCTCTGCGTTTTGGTGATCCCCATTTGTATGACCTATTCTGTTTCTTGTTTTCTAATTTTCTTGAGGGGCTATATAACAGACTGTGACTGTTTTCGAAGGTCAAATAGGTTGAAATTAATTCTGCTCAATATTAAATCCAACCTATCAGCAGGATTGTACTCAGTAAACTATAGACATTGTCAGGTTGGTGGCGTTATACTGATTAAAATGACACCTGGGTGATGAAATCCATCATGTGATTGTTGATTATTCAGTATATGATCCAGATGCTTTGCATTCTCTGTGTGAATCCCTGATTGTAGGCTGGCTGTCTCATTGGTATATCGCACCTGTGCAGTCGCCATCTTTACTTGGGCCCTCTGCACCATGATAGTGCATTTGATTCAAGGCCTAGACAGGAAAGCACCTTTGCTTGTTTTTTTGGTGTTTTTTCTAGACTAGTGGAGGTTTTTTTCCTCTTTTTCCTCCTTTTGTGGTTTTTGCTGTTAGAGTAGGACTGGCAAGCGTGAGGAACCTTGACATGGGTCGCTAGCTTACATATTGTGGCCATAATATTAACCCCTGCCTGACCCATGACGCCACGTAGGCGTCATGAAAGTCGGTGCCAATCCGACCCATGACGCCTATGTGGCGTCATGGAAAGATCGCGTCCCTGCAGGCCGGGTGAAAGGGTTAACTCCCATTTCACCCGATCTGCAGGGACAGGGGGAGTGGTAGTTTAGCCCAGGGGGGGTGGCTTCACCCCCCGTGGCTACGATCGCTCTGATTGGCTGTTGAAAGTGAAACTGCCAATCAGAGCGATTTGTAATATTTCACCCATTATAACGGGTGAAATATTACAATCCAGCCATGGCCGATGCTGCAATATCATCGGCCATGGCTGGAAATACTAATGTGCCCCCACCCCACCCCACCGATCGCCCCCCCAGCCCTCCGATCTGCCGGGTACACTGCCCCGCTCCCCTCCGTCCTGTGCTCCGCTCCCCCCCGTGCTCTTGTCCGCTCACCCCCGTGCTCCAATCACCCCCCCGTGCTCCAATCACCCCCCTGCACTCCGATCCACCCCCCGTGCTCCGTTCCATCCCCCCCGTGCTCCGTTCCACCCCCCATGCTCCGTTCCACCCCCCCAGTGCTCCGTTCCACACCTCCCGCGTTCCGATCCACCACCCCGTGCTCCGATCCCCCCCCGTGCTCCCCCCCACCCCATCATACTTACCGGTCCTGCCGGGGTCCGTCCGTCTTCTCCCTGGGCGCCGCCATCTTCCAAAATGGCGGCTGCATGCGCAGTGCGCCCGCCGAATCTGCCGGCTGGCAGATTCGTTCAAAGTGCATTTTGATCACTGAGATAGATTATATCTCAGTGATCAAAATAAAAAAATAATAAATGACACCCCCCCCTTTGTCACCCCCATAGGTAGGGACAATAAAAAAATAAAGAATTTTTTTTTTCCACTAATGTTAGAATAGGGTTAGGGGTAGGGTTAGGGTTAGGGGTAGGGTTAGGGGTAGGGTTAGGGGTAGGGTTAGGGGTAGGGTTAGGGTTAGGGCTAGGATTAGGGGTAGGGTTAGGGGTAGGGTTAGGGATAGGGGTAGGGTTAGGGTTAGGGCTAGGGTTAGGGTTTCGGTATGTGCACACGTATTCTGGTCCTCTGCAGATTTTTCCGCTGCGGATTTGATAAATGCGCAGTGCTAAACCGCTGCGGATTTACCGCGTTTTTTCTGCGCCTTTCACTGCGGTTTTACAACTGCGATTTTCTATTGGAGCAGTTGTAAAACCGCTGTGGAATCCGCAGAAAGAAGCGACATGCTGCGGAATGTAAACCGCTGCGTTTCCGTGCAGTTTTTCTGCAGCATGTGTACAGCGATTTTTGTTTCCCATAGGTTTACATTGAACTGTAAACTCATGGGAAACTGCTGCGGATCCGCAGAGTTTTCCGCAGCGTGTGCACATACCTTTAGAATTGGGCTATGTGCACACGGTGCGGATTGGCCGCTGCGGATTCCCAGCAGTGTTCCATCAGGTTTACAGTACCATGTAAACCTATGGAAAACCAAATCCGCTGTGCCCATGGTGCGGAAAATACCGCGCGGAAACGCTGCGTTGTATTTTCCGCAGCATGTCAATTCTTTGTGCGGATTCCGCAGCGTTTTACACCTGTTCCTCAATAGGAATCCGCAGGTGAAATCCGCACAAAAAACACTGGAAATCCGCGGAAAATCCGCAGGTAAAACGCAGTGCCTTTTACCTGCGGATTTTTCAAAAATGATGCTGAAAAATCTCACACGAATCCGCAACGTGGGCACATAGCCTTAGGGTTAGGGTTGTGGTTAGGGTTGTGATTAGGGTTACGGCTACAGTTGGGATTAGGGTTAGGGGTGTGTTGGGGTTAGTGTTGGAGGTAGAATTGAGGGGTTTCCACTGTTTAGGCCCATCAGGGGTCTCCAAACGCAACATGGCGCCACCATTGACTCCAGCCAATCTTGTATTCAAAAAGTCAAATGGTGCTCCCTCACTTCCGAGCCCCGACGTGTGCCAAAACAGCGGTTTACCCCCACATGTGGGGTACCAACATACTCAGGATAAACTGCGCAACAATTACTGGGGTCCAATTTCTCCTGTTACCCTTGGGAAAATAAAAAATTGCAGGCTAAAAGATCATTTTTGAGAAAATAATTTTTATTTTTTATTTTCATGGCTCAGCCTTATAAACTTCTGTGAAGCACTTGGGGGTTCAAAGTCCTCACCCCACATCTAGATAAGTTCCTTTCGGGGTCTTGTTTCCAAAATGGGGTCACTTGTGGGGGGTTTCTACTGTTTAGCCACATCAGGGGCTCTGCAAACGCAATGTGACGCCCACAGAGCATTCCATCAAAGTCTGCATTTCAAAACATCACTACTTCACTTCCGAGCCCCGGCATGTGCCCAAACAGTGGTTTACCCCCACATATGGGGTATCAGCGTACTCAGGAGAAACTGGACAACAACTTTTGGGGTCAAATTTCTCCTGTTACCCTTGGGAAAATAAAAAATTGCAGGCTAAAAGATCATTTTTGAGAAAATAATTTTTTTTTTTTCATGGCTCTGCGTTATAAACTTCTGTGAAGCACTTGGGGGTTCAAAGTCCTCACCACACATCTAGATTAGTTCCTTTGGGGGTCTAGTTTCCAAAATGGGGTCATTTGTGGGGGATCTCCAATGTTTAGGCATACAGGGGCTCTCTAAACGTGACATGGTGTCCGCTAATGATTGGAGCTAATTTTCCATTTAAAAAGCCAAATGGCGTACCTTCCCTTCCGAGCCCTGCCGTGCGCCCAAACAGTGGTTTACCCCCACACATGGGGTATCAGCGTACTCAGGACAAACTGGACAAGAACATTTGGGGTCCAGTTTCTCCTATTACCCTTGGCAAAATAGGAAATTCCAGGCTAAAAAATCATTTTTGAGGAAAGAAAAATTATTTTTTATTTTAATGGCTCTGCGTTATAAACTTCTGTGAAGCACCTGGGGGTTTAAAGTGCTCAATATGCATCTAGATAAGTTCCTTTGGGGGTCTAGTTTCCAAAATGGGGTCACTTGTGGGGGAGCTCCAATGTTTAGGCACACAGGGACTCTCCAAACGCGACATGGTGTCCGCTAACAATTGGAGCTAATTTTCCATTCAAAAAGTCAAATGGCGCGCCTTCCCTTCCGAGCCCTGCCGTGTGCCCAAACAGTGGTTTACCCCCACATATGAGGTATCGGCGTACTCGGGAGAAATTGCCCAACAAATTTTATGATCCATTTTATCCTATTGCCCATGTGAAAATGAAAAAATTGAGGCGAAAAGAATTTTTTTGTGAAAAAAAAGTACTTTTTCATTTTTACAGATCAATTTGTGAAGCACCTGAGGGTTTAAAGTGCTCACTAGGCATCTAGATAAGTTCCTTGGGGGGTCTAGTTTCCAAAATGGGGTCACTTGTGGGGGAGCTCCAATGTTTAGGCACACAGGGGCTCTACAAACGCGACATGGTGTCCGCTAACGATGGAGATAATTTTTCATTCAAAAAGTCAAATGGCGCTCCTTCCCTTCCAAGCCTTACCATGTGCCCAAACAGTAATTTACCCCCACATGTGAGGTATCAGTGTACTCAGGAGAAATTGCCCAACAAATTTTAGGATCCATTTTATCCTGTTGCCCATGTGAAAATGAAAAAATTGAGGCTAAAAGAATTTTTTTGTGAAAAAAAAGTACTTTTTCATTTTTACGGATCAATTTGTGAAGCACCTGGGGGTTCAAAGTGCTCACTATGCATCTAGATAAGTTCCTTGGGGCGTCTAGTTTCCAAAATGGGGTCACTTGTGGGGGAGCTCCAATTTTTAGGCACACGGGGGCTCTCCAAACGTGACATGGTGTCCGCTAAAGAGTGGAGCCAATTTTTCATTCAAAAAGTCAAATGGCGCTCCTTCCCTTCCAAGCCCTGCCGTTCGCCCAAACAGTGGTTTACCCCAACATATGAGGTATCAGTGTACTCAGGACAAATTGGACAACAACATTCGTGGTTCAGTTTCTCCTTTTACCATTGGGAAAATAAAAAAATTGTTGCTAAAAGATAATTTTTGTGACTAAAAAGTTAAATGTTCATTTTTTCCTTCCATGTTGCTTCTGCTGCTGTGAAGTACCTGAAGGGTTAATAAACTTCTTGAATGTGGTTTTGAGTACCTTGAGGGGTGCATTTTTTAGAATGGTGTCACTTTTGGGTATTTTCAGCCATATAGACCCCTCAAACTGACTTCAAATGTGAGGTGGTCCCTAAAAAAAATGGTTTTGTAAATTTCGTTGTAAAAATGAGAAATCGCTGGTCAAATTTTAACCCTTATAACTTCCTAGCAAAAAAAAATTTTGTTTCCAAAATTGTGCTGATGTAAAGTATACATGTGGGAAATGTTATTTATTAACTATTTTGTGTCACATAACTCTCTGGTTTAACAGAATAAAAATTCAAAATGTGAAAATTGCGAAATTTTCAAAATTTTCGCCAAATTTCCGTTTTTATCACAAATAAACGCAGAATTTATTGACCTAAATTTACCACTATCATGAAGCCCAATATGTCACGAAAAAACAATCTCAGAACCGCTAGGATCCGTTGAAGCGTTCCTGAGTTATTACCTCATAAAGGGACACTGGTCAGAATTGCAAAAAACTGCAAGGTCTTTAAGGTCAAAATAGGCTGGGTCATGAAGGGGTTAACTAATATTTTGATATGTTTTTGTGCACTTTATTTATTTTTACTTTTTGGGGTGCAATTGGGCCCAGATGGCTTTGTGGACTGTGGCCTCTGTTCACACGGGACAAATGACAGTTAGCATTGGGCAGCCCGCCACAGGGCGTTGTTAATAGGCTATGATCCAGATACTTTGAATTCTCTGTGTGAACGGTGCTGCAGATTATTTATTTGCACTGGTGTGCCAAACGGCCAATCCATGATTGTAGGCTGTCTGTCTCATTGGTATTATCGCACCTGTGTAGTCGCCATCTTTACTTGGGCCCGCTGCACCATGATAGTGCATTTGATTCAAAGCCTAGACCGGTAAGCACCTTTGCCTGTTTTTTTGGTGCTATTTTCTAGAATAGTGGAGTTTTTTTCCTCTTTTTCCTCCTTTTGTGGTTTAATCTATATTTGTAGTTTTCAGTTAATGAGATTCTCGTGCTTTGGGACGGCCTGTAGCAGGGCTTTATGTGATGCTCTGCTTACAGACACCATGTTCAAAATTATTATGCAAATTATATTTTTCTCGGATTTTCCTAAATGGTCGGTGCAAATGACAGTCAGTCTAATAAATTTCATCACCCGTTAGAGTATACATAGAATTTTATTTAAGAAACCTCCCAATGATAACAGTATAATCTCCAAAATGAATAAAAACTCAAAATGCACTGTTCCAAATTATTAGGCACAGTAGAATTTCTAAACATTTGTGTTTGAAAGAACTGAAAATGCTCATTTGTGGAATTTACAGCATTAGGAGGTCACATTCGCTGAACAAAAAAGCTATTTAACTCCAAAACCTCCTAACAGGCCAAGTAACATGTTAACATAGGAACACTTCTTTGATATCACCGTCACAATTCTTGCATCCATTGAACTTGTGAGTTTTTGGAGAGTTTCTGCTTGTACATCTTTGCATGAAGTCAGAATAGCCTCCAAGAGCTGCTGTTTTGATGTGAACTGCCTCCCACTCTCATAGATCTTTTGCTTGATGATTCTCCAAAGGTTCTCTATAGGGTTGAGATCAGGGGAAGATGGTGGCCACACCATGAGTTTATCTACTTTTATGCCCATAGCAGCCAATGACTCAGAGGTATTCTTTGCAGCAAGAGATGGTGCATTGTCATGCATGAAGATGATTTTGCTCCTGAAGGCACGTTTCTTGTTGTGAGTTCTGTTTTTGGGCTCCCTCTGGTGGTTACTGATGGTACTGGGTGACTTGTGTTCTCTGCGGTCTCTGGTGTCCACCTGTTCCATCAGGCTATGGGAGTTTCCTATTTAACCTGGCTTTTTTGTCATTTCCTCGCCGGCTATCATTGTAATCAGCGTGTCTTTTTACCTTTGCTCCCTGCGTCTGTTATCTTCAGGACAAGCTAAGTTTTGATTTTCCTGTTCCACGTTTTGCTTTATTTTTGTCTTAGTCCAGCTTGCAGATATGTGATTCCTGGCTGCTGGTTGCTCTAGTGGGCTGAAATTACTCCTCATGTTCCATGAGTTGGCACATGAGTTCAAGTAATTTCAGGATGGTTTTTTGAAGGGTTTTTCGCTGACCGCGCAGTTCACTTTTGTATCCTCTGCTATCTAGCTTTAGCGGGCCTCATTTTTGATGATTCTATTTTCATAACTACGTATGTGCTTTCCTCTCATTTCACCGTTATTACATGTGGGGGGCTGCTATTTCTGTGGGGTGTTTCTCTGGAGGCAAGTGAGGTCTGTGTTTCTTCTAATAGGGGAAGTTAATCCTTCGGCTGGCGCGAGACGTCTAGGAGTCATCGTAGGCACGTTCCCTGGCTACTGCTAGTTGTGTGTTTAGGTTCAGGATCGTGGTCAGCTCAGGTTCCATCACCCTAGAGCTTGTTTTGTTTTTGTGCTTGTCCTTTTGTGATCCCCTGCCATTGGGATCATGACAGTATAGCTGGCCGGAAAAAATTGGTCATCGTTTTGGCTGAAGTAGGAGGAAAAGTACTCTGAGGAAGTTTTTTTTTTTTTTTTCCCCCTCCTCAGTGTTTGCTGCCTAGCATTAATTGCAGCTTGGCTGCTTCTTTCCTCCTCTTAATCTTTGAATGGCTCTGACCTCAGCTGTTTATCATAGACGTCCAGAGTTTGGCTTCCAGCCTGAATAATCTTGCTGCTAAGGTTCAAAATATACAAGATTTTGTTGTACATACGCCTATGTCTGAACCTAGAATTCCTATCCCAGAGTTTTTTTCTGGAGATAGATCTAGTTTTCTGAATTTTAGGAACAATTGCAAGTTGTTTCTTTCCTTGAAATCTCGCTCCTCTGGAGACCCTGCTCAGCAGGTCAAGATTGTTATATCTTTCCTGCGGGGTGACCCTCAGAATTGGGCATTTGCATTGGCACCAGGGGATCCTGCGTTGCTCAGAGTGGAATGAGTGCGCTCTGGCTGCAAAATTCAGAGATGGCCTTTCTGAGGCCATTAAAGATGTTATGGTGGGGTTCCCGGCGCCTACAGGTCTGAATGAGTCCATGACTATGGCTATTCAGATTGATCGGCGTTTACGGGAGCGCAAACCTGTGCACCATTTGGCGGTGTCTTCTGAACAGGCACCTGAGATAATGCAATGTGATAGAATTCAGTCCAGAAGTGAACGGCAAAATTATAGGCGGAAAAATGGATTGTGTTTTTATTGTGGTGATTCAGCTCATGTTATATCAGCATGCTCTAAACGCACAAAAAAGGTTGATAAGTCTGTTGCCATTGGTACTTTACAGTCTAAGTTCATTCTGTCTGTGACTCTGATTTGTTCATTATCATCCATTTCCGTCGATGCCTATGTGGATTCAGGCGCTGCCCTGAGTCTTATGGATTGGTCATTTGCCAATCGCTGTGGATTTAGTCTGGAACCTCTGGAAGTTCCTATTCCTTTGAAAGGAATTGACTCTACACCTTTGGCTATGAATAAACCTCAGTACTGGACACAAGTGACCATGCATATGACTCCCGTTCATCAGGAGGTGATTCGCTACCTGGTACTGTATAATTTACATGATGTCTTAGTGCTTGGTCTGCCATGGTTACAAACTCATAACCCAGTCCTGGACTGGAAAACAATGTCTGTGTTAAGCTGGGGATGTAAGGGGCTTCATCTACTCCTTCTGAGGTTCCGGTATTTTTGTCTGATTATCGGGAGGTTTTTGAGGAGCCTAAGCTCAGTTCTCTTCCTCCTCACAGGGATTGCGATTGTGCTATAGATTTGATTCCTGGCAGTAAATTCCCTAAAGGTCGTTTGTTCAATCTGTCAGTGCCAGAGCATACTGCTATGCGGAATTATGTTAAGGAGTCCTTGGAAAAGGGACATATCCGTCCATCTTCGTCCCCTTTGGGAGCAGGTTTTTTTTTCGTGGCCAAAAAAGATGGTTCCTTGAGGCCTTGCATAGATTATCGTCTTTTGAATAAGATTACAGTCAAATATCAGTATCCTTTGCCATTGTTGACTGATTTGTTCGCTCGCATTAAGGGGGCTAAATGGTTCACTGAGATTGATCTTCGGGGTGCATATAATCTTGTGCGGATAAGGCAGGGTGATGAGTGGAAAACCGCATTTAATACGCCTGAGGGTCATTTCGAGTATTTGGTGATGCCTTTTGGACTTTCTAATGCTCATTCTGTCTTCCAGTCTTTTATGCACGATATTTTCCGTGAATATCTGGATAAATTTATTATCGTGTATTTGGATGATGTTTTGGTTTTTTCTGATGACTGGGAGTCTCATGTTCAGCAGGTCAGGAAGGTGTTTCAGGTCCTGCGGGCCAATTCTTTGTTTGTAAAGGGTTCTAAATGTCTCTTTGGAGTCCAGAAGATTTCTTTTTTGGGGTATATTTTTTCCCCTTCTACTATTGAGATGGATCCCGTCAAGGTTCAGGCTATTTGTGACTGGACGCAGCCTACATCTCTTAAGAGTCTACAGAAGTTCTTGGGCTTTGCTAATTTTTATCGTCGCTTCATAGCTAATTTTTCTAGTGTTGTTAAGCCTTTGACGGATTTGACTAAGAAGGGTGCTGATGTTACTGATTGGTCTCCTGCGGCTGTGGAGGCCTTTCAGGAACTTAAGCGCCGGTTTTCTTCTGCTCCTGTGTTGCGTCAGCCAGATACGTCGCTTCCTTTTCAGGTTGAGGTTGATGCTTCCGAGATCGGAGCGGGGGCGGTTTTGTCACAGAGAAGCTCCGATGGCTCAGTGATGAAGCCATGTGCGTTCTTTTCTAGAAAATTTTCGCCCGCTGAACGGAATTATGATGTTGGTAATCGGGAGCTTTTGGCCATGAAGTGGGCATTTGAGGAGTGGCGTCATTGGCTTGAGGTTGCTAGACATCGTGTGGTGGTCTTGACTGATCACAAAAATCTGATGTACCTTGAGTCTGCCAAGCGTCTGAATCCTAGACAGGCTCGTTGGTCACTGTTTTTCTCTCGTTTCAATTTTGTGGTTTCATACCTGCCAGGTTCAAAGAATGTGAAGGCGGATGCTCTTTCTAGGAGTTTTGTGCCTGACTCCCCTGGAAATTCTGAGCCCACTGGTATCCTTAGGGATGGGGTGATTTTGTCGGCTGTCTCCCCAGACTTGCGACGTGCTTTGCAGGAGTTTCAGGCGGATAAACCGCCGGAAAGACTGTTTGTTCCGGATAATTGGACCAGTAGAGTCATATCTGAGGTCCATTCTTCTGTGTTGGCAGGTCATCCTGGAATATTTGGTACTAGAGACTTGGTGGCCAGGTCTTTTTGGTGGCCTTCCTTGTCGAGGGATGTGTGTTCTTTCGTGCAGTCTTGTGGAGTTTGCGCTCGGGCTAAGCCTTGCTGTTCTCGGGCCAGTGGATTGTTGTCACCTTTGCCTATCCCGAAGAGGCCTTGGACGCACATTTCCATGGACTTTATTTCGGATCTCCCTGTCTCTCAAAAAATGTCCGTCATATGGGTTGTGTGTGACCGCTTTTCTAAGATGGTTCATCTGGTACCCTTGCCTAAGTTGCCTTCCTCCTCTGAGTTGGTCCCTCTGTTTTTTCAAAACGTGGTCCGTTTGCATTTCATTCCGGAGAACATCGTTTCTGACAGGGGATCCCAGTTTGTGTCTAGATTTTGGCGGACGTTCTGTGCTAAGATGGGCATTGATTTGTCCTTTTCATCTGCATTCCATCCCCAGACGAATGGCCAGACGGAACGAACTAATCAGACTTTAGAAACTTATTTAAGGTGTTTTGTTTCTGCTGATCAAGATGACTGGGTTTCCTTTTTGCCGCTTGCCGAGTTTGCCCTTAATAATCGGGCTAGTTCTGCTACCTTGGTTTCTCCTTTCTTTTGTAATTCGGGGTTTCATCCTCGTTTTTCCTCTGGTCAGGTGGAGCCTTCTGATTGTCCTGGAGTGGACATGGTGGTGGATAGGTTGCATCAGATTTGGAGTCATGTGGTGGACAATTTGAAGTTGTCCCAGGAGAGGGCTCAGCGTTTTGCTAATCGCCGTCGCCGGGTGGGTCCTCGACTTCTTGTTGGGGACTTGGTGTGGTTGTCTTCTCGTTTTGTTCCTATGAAGGTCTCTTCTCCTAAGTTCAAGCCTCGGTTCATCGGTCCCTATAGGATCTTGGAAATTCTTAACCCTGTGTCGTTTCGTTTGCATCTCCCGGCATCGTTTGCTATTCATAATGTGTTCCATCGGTCGTTGTTGCGGAAGTATGAGGTACCTGTTGTTCCTTCGCTTGAGCCTCCTGCTCCGGTGCTGGTGGAGGGTGAATTGGAGTATGTTGTGGAGAAGATCTTGGATTCTCGTGTTTCCAGACGGAAACTCCAGTATTTGGTCAAGTGGAAGGGTTATGGTCAGGAGGATAATTCTTGGGTGATTGCCTCTGATGTTCATGCTGCCGCTTTGGTCCGTGCTTTTCATAGGGCTCATCCTGGTCGCCCTGGTGGTTCTCGTGAGGGTTCGGTGACCCCTCCTCAAGGGGGGGGGTACTGTTGTGAGTTCTGTTTTTGGGCTCCCTCTGGTGGTTACTGATGGTACTGGGTGACTTGTGTTCTCTGCGGTCTCTGGTGTCCACCTGTTCCATCAGGTTATGGGAGTTTCCTATTTAACCTGGCTTTTTTGTCATTTCCTCGCCGGCTATCATTGTAATCAGCGTGTCTTTTTACCTTTGCTCCCTGCGTCTGTTATCTTCAGGACAAGCTAAGTTTTGATTTTCCTGTTCCACGTTTTGCTTTATTTTTGTCTTAGTCCAGCTTGCAGATATGTGATTCCTGGCTGCTGGTTGCTCTAGTGGGCTGAAATTACTCCTCATGTTCCATGAGTTGGCACATGAGTTCAAGTAATTTCAGGATGGTTTTTTGAAGGGTTTTTCGCTGACCGCGCAGTTCACTTTTGTATCCTCTGCTATCTAGCTTTAGCGGGCCTCATTTTTGATGATTCTATTTTCATAACTACGTATGTGCTTTCCTCTCATTTCACCGTTATTACATGTGGGGGGCTGCTATTTCTGTGGGGTGTTTCTCTGGAGGCAAGTGAGGTCTGTGTTTCTTCTAATAGGGGAAGTTAATCCTTCGGCTGGCGCGAGACGTCTAGGAATCATCGTAGGCACGTTCCCCAGCTACTGCTAGTTGTGTGTTTAGGTTCAGGATCGCGGTCAGCTCAGGTTCCATCACCCTAGAGCTTGTTTTGTTTTTGTGCTTGTCCTTTTGTGATCCCCTGCCATTGGGATCATGACAGTTTCTGCTTTTTAGACCATGGAAGAAAGTTGTCAGTCAGAAACTCTATATACTTTGCAGAGGTCATTTTCACACCTTCAGGAACCTTAAAGGGCCCAACCAGCTGTTTCCCCATGATTCCGGCCCAAAACATGACTCCTCCACCTCCTTGGTGACGTTGCAGCCTTGTTGGGACATGGTGACCATGCACCAACCATCCACTACTCCATCCATCTGGACCATCCAGGGTTGCTCGACACTCATCAGTAAACAAGACTGTTTGAAAATTAGTCTTCATGTATGTCTGGGCCCGCTGCAACTGTTTCTGCTTGTGAACACTGTTTAGGGGTAGCCGAATAGTAGGTTTATGCACCACAGCAAGCCTTTGAAGTATCCTACACCTTGAAGTTCGA
The DNA here is from genome assembly GCF_032444005.1 of Ranitomeya imitator. NCBI lineage: Eukaryota > Metazoa > Chordata > Amphibia > Anura > Dendrobatidae > Ranitomeya > Ranitomeya imitator. The sequence goes on along the minus strand of NC_091286.1, from coordinate 493,523,143 downwards.
GGGACTCCAGAGGCACCAGCAGCTTCAAATATCTGTTTGCTGCTTTGTAATGGTATTTTGGCAGCTCCTCTTAATCTAATGAATTTGTTTGGCAGAAACCTTCCTCATTATACCTTTATCTGCATGAACTCTGTCTGTGTTCTTTTTCAGTCACAAATCTCATCACAGTATGATGATCACTCTTACGTTTTCGTGAAATATCTAATGTTTTCATACCTTGTCCAAGGCATTGCACTATTTAACGCTTTTCAGCAGCAGAGAGATCCTTTTTATTTCCCATATTGCTTGAAACCTGTGGCCTGCTTAATAATGTGGAACATCATTGATAAGTCGTTTTCCTTTTAGTTAGAATGAACTGGAAAGCTAATTATCACATGTGTTTAAGATTGATTTCAGTGATCCATTGAGCCCTGAGACACAATACCATCCACGAGTTTATTTGAAAAACAAAACAATTAAATCTTTATGACACTTTATTATTATTATTGCATAATAATTTCGAACATGGTGTATTCATCCTTGTGTCTATATTTTTCTCACTTCACCAACTTAGACTGTTTACTGCTGATACATGACTTTTGGATATGGGATGGACCCCACTCCTTCTTAAAACCACTATAACTACTGTAAACCTAGGTACTAAAATAAATACACAAAACACATTATTTTGGTTGTAAAAATGGCCCCAGCTTTTATTCAAATCACAGAATTAAATAATCACAGTAGGAGTCAGGTGGAGTGCTAATACATTGGGATTCACAAGTACTGCGATATCCCCAGCTGTCTGACATACAGCACCAGGACAGACAGCTATAAAGGGGCGGCACACACTGGCTTGCCATTCAAGCAGAGCCAGTAAACTTTCAGGGCACCAATGACCCTATTATCTTCACTCCTGTGCTTAACCACTATGCCCTCCCCTGATTGATGTTACCATTACAACGTCCTTGAGGCTGGCGACCAAAGCCAAGCCTGCTCACCACCATGAGGTTTTACATCCTCTATTAGTTAAAATGAGTCCACCTTAACTTGTCTGCAACTTCCACCTGACTCCTGAACCACAAAGCCGTGACGGGTTGTAAATTCCAAGTCTCATTTGACGCCTTTTTTTTAAAAAAAATAATTAAATCATTTTTGTAAACTTAAAAACTAGAAGTCCCTGCAAAAGCATTAATGGGACTAAACTTGGCAAACCCCCGACTCACAAAGAGTCATCCTACAGCGTTCAGGAGAGGAAAAACCCCCTGTGGAGGAAACCTCAAGGGAACCATGGCTGAAGGATTGCCCTTCCCTTGGGCTTAGAAGGTTACCGCAAATAATAACTCTTTATAGCCAATATACAATTGAACCTGGTACAAGATATACAATGACAAATTCAAAAATACAATAAAGCATTTATCATTATACAAGCAATAATTAAAAAGTTTAAGGACAGAGATTATAAACAGGGCGGGAGGGCGGGTAATGTTTCCTCCTGTCCATCCTGTGAGAGAAAGAGGGAGAGCCAGAGTTGCCTCCCCTATATAAGCCACACCCTCCTTACAGTAATACACCAGGCACAAACATCTAAACTTCCTCTTAAAGTAACAACTCTCTTGTTTAAAATCTACACTGCAACACAAACAAAGGCTGCAGGAGTTCTCAGTCCACCCATCCCCAAGTCATGTCCACCTCCGTCTAGTCTCCGGTGGTTTCTTAAAGGTACCGTCACACTCAGCGACGCTACAGCAATATAGACAACGAGCCGATTGCTGCAGCGTCGCTGTTTAGGTCGCTGTAGAGACGTCAAACACAGCAGCTCCAGAACGATGCAGGAGCGATCCAGTGACGTAACGGCTACTCACTTATCGTTGTAGTTGGTTGTTAGTGTCACGATATGGTATGAAATATCATAAGTTTAGTTGCTCGTCAGATCATGAGGTGGGCTAAACCCCCCCTTCACTAGCTGACTCTACTTGTTTCTCTCTGGGCTACGGACTGTATGCTAGAAGGGGGTTTTATTGCCCTGGGGTCGTAAATTCCAGGCTCAGAGGAAAGTCCCTCACCCCTCCCACCTTCACTAGTCAGAACTGGTAAAGTGGCTCCAAAATTCATGAAAGATCCTTTGTTTGGTTTTGGTACGATATTATGCACCATGTTTACGGTAAGAACACGAAAATATATATTCGTATTCCCACTCGGTGTAGGTACCCATCCCTTTAAACTCGGGCTTCTAACTCCGTCTGGTAAAGAAGTAGGGTTTTCTCTGTAAATATGTATCCCAGATAGGACATATTTGATCTCATTAGAATGCTCACGTTAACCCGAGATGATTGATGGGTTTGTTAGAACTATGACGTGTTTTGTAGTGAAGTTATAGAAATTAGAGAGAATAGTTTAAAGTTTAGGCAGAATGTAGAGAGAGGAGGGTCTGGATAAGCCAGCCTTTCTGTGATGTCACAGCCTTAAGGTATTAAGGTTGTGGCAGGCTCCCCAGCTTCCTGCTGCTAGATTTCTTCCTGACTTCTTGTCCTCTCCTGAAGCCAGCAGCATCCCATGGACTGGGATATATGGAAACTGCCCTAGCCTGATTGCCTGCAATGCTTTTAACATGTGAGTGTTATCTTTTCTCTTTTATTCCCTTTATGTTATAATTACCCATGTACATATTTGCAATTGTCTCATTTGTAGCATCTTTATAAACTATTTTTGATAAAGCACTGCCTAATTATTTTTAATGGGATATACTATTATATGTTAGTTCTTCTCCATGCTCTAAAAACCGTACCCTAAGTCTTCTGAAGTGAAATACGCTACTGTTACTGTTGTGCTGGGTTAGCTTCGGACCCGTTTAATCGAAGCTGGTGGCAGCGAAAGTGCGCTGACTGTTGGATTATGCTGAAGCAACTGCGGGTTTGATAATTATTGTTCCTGCCTGAGTGGGAGTAGTTATCGCGTCGCTGCAGCGTGCCCAATAGCCAGTACATAGCAGGCAGCCTTTCTGGCGACTAATTACCCAGGGTGCAGTACCTAATCTGACCTGAGAGTAAGGGGGGCGCCAGAGAGCTGCAAGTGTTAAGTGGAACTGTAAGCGGGATATACATAAATCCCTGCAGTTCGTGGTATATAGAAAAGCAGTGGGATACCTAGAATAAGCCCCTGCTGTAAACTAAGAGGTCAATAGCCTTGTGTGTGTTTTCTCATCACATTGTTAGCAGTGGAGGGATAACTAAGATAAGCCCCCCCTGCACATGTGATAGCCGTCTGTTGGCCTAAAGTCACCTCAATCCGTGACGTAGGGGTGACGGTCACGGTGTGAATCCTGACCAATTGGTGACAGCGGTCAGGGGAATCGTGACAGTTAGCTCCATGTAAAAACGTTGCTGGCGTCGTTGCTTTTGCTGTCAAACACGACAATACACGCCGACCTGACGACGAAATAAAGTTCTGGACTTCTAGCTCCGACCAGCGATGTCACAGCGGGATCCTGATCGCTGCTGCGTGTCAAACACAACGAGATCGCTATCCAGGACGCTGCAACGTCACGGATCGTTGTCGTTCTCATTGTAAAGTTGCTGAGTGTGAAGGTACCTTAACTCACAAATCAGATCACAAAAATATTTAGACACAGGTTGTAAAGTAGGAAAATAGATAAAAAGCCAAGGGGGTGAATACTTTCGCAAGCAACTGTATCTCGCCACAGTACATATTTAGTAGAATTCTACAGAAAAGTACTTTGCTGGTTACGGCAACCATTACAAGTTCTACCTTAGTCCATTTTGATTGCATTTAGATGTCGTGAAATTATGTTTTTTCCCACATTTTTGCAAAACTACAGCAATTTTGCCAAAATAGCAGCAAACAACTATACGGTTTTATAATGATTTTACAGTATTGAACACAGCCTTTATAGGGAGAGTTTTTAGTTAGGGGCCTAGGAGGAAAAAAGAGAGATTTCGGTTGCTCATGTGGTTAATATTTCTCATGAATATGAACCTGAGACCATACTGTCAATAACTGATTGTGTCACTCTTTTAGCATAGTTTATGGATGACCAGAGATGGAGTATCTCCTTAAGCTGTAGTTGAATAAAAAAGGATCTGCTTGCAAAGTAAATGCTTAACATGCTCAACAACTGAGAATTAGACATTTATTTGCTATATCATCTTTTGTTGGCAAACATTACTAATGTACATAGAAACAAGAATTGTAGAATGCATAGTATTATTTACAAGAAGACAGCAGTGTAACTTGAACTTAATGTGCATGGAAGAGGGGCCGATAAACCTTCTCAAGCACCTGCATCAGGTGTGATTGCTACCTCTGCACCCCCTATACCTACACCTCTGCCTGAAACCTCATATGAAGAATCATCAAAAAGACTTGTATCTGCTAATATTAAACCCTTAAATAAAATCTGAGGGCAACATGATATGGGGCAGGGACCCTGATTCCAGTGATGTGTCACTTACTGGGTTGGTTGCTGTAGTTTTGGTAAATAGCTGTTTTATCAGAGTAAATTCCATTAATGTCTGGGAGATGGGGTTGCACCATCAGGATTCCCACATATTTGTAAAACGGAAATTAATTTCTTGCCCCGATCAGCAATCTAGAGGAGGGGAGACCCTACACTCTTGTAACTGTTAAAGACAATGTCTCTGATTCATCAAGGTGTTTATGTGTAAAGTACTTTCAAATGTTGCAGAATTTTTGCACAGCACAAAGCTGTTAAAAAAAACTTTTGCCATTTTCACATCACTTTTGGCCAGCTCAGCCAAAATAGACAGCGATGGGGTGAGATGAGCCATAATGATGCCCATCGAACAAATTCATTTAAAGTTGCGTCATACAGAATCTTAGGGCTGAGTCACACATAACGATATCGTTAACGATATCGTTGCAACGTCACGCTTTTGGTGATGTAGCAACAATCCCGCTAACAATCTCGTTATGTGTGACAGCGACCAACTATCAGGCCCCTGCTAGGAGATCGTTGGTCGTTGGGGAATGATCAGGATCATTTTTTGGTCGCTGATCACCCGCTGTCATCGCTGAATCGGCGTGTGTGAAGCCGATCCAGCGATGTGTTCACTTGTAACCAGGGTAAATATCGGATTACTAAGCGCAGGGCCGCGCTTAGTAACCCGATATTTACCCTAGTTACCATTGTAAAAGTTAAAAAAAAAACACTACATACTCACATTCTGATGTCTGTCACATCCCCCGGCGTCCACAGGGTTAAAACTGCTTTCGGCAGGAGTGCTGCTAATGCACGCGCTCCGGCCGAGAGCTTCCCTGCACTGACTGTGTCAGCGCCGGCTGTAAAGCAGAGCACAGTGGTGACAATGGTAACCAGGGTAAATATCGGGTTACTAAGCGCGGCCCTGCACTTAGCAACCCGATGTTTACCCTGGTTACCCGGGTGCTGCAGTGGGACTTCGGCATCGTTGAAGACAGTTTCAACTATGCCGAAGTCGTTCCCCTGATCGTTGGTCGCTGGAGAAACCTGTCTGTGTGACAGCTCCCCAGCGACCACACAACGACTTACCAACGATGACGGCCAGGTCGTATCGCTGGTTGTGATCGTTGGTAAGTCGTTTAGTGTGACTTAGGCTTTACTCCAGAAATGTTCCTTCAGTCATTGACTGGAGTAACACTTCTGGGGAAGAGAACAGAAGGGCACGTAAGCATGTACCTCTTAATGAATTTGAAGCATCTTATTCCTGCACACCCATCATTAAGATAGGATACAAGACACCAGTCTTAGGCCACTTTCACACATCAGTGTCTACGGTATGTGTAGTAACAGTTTTCATATGTACTGGAGACTAGGGTTGAGCGACCTTGACCTTTTTAGAGTCGAGCCGTGTTTCGCGAAACCCGACTATCTTAAAAGTCGAGTCGAGTGGAATTGGCCGATTATCGCGAACAGTCGGGTATCGACCGAAACACGAAACCCAATGCAAGTCAATGGGGGAGCATAGTCGGCAGTGAGTGGAGGCCAGGAAAACACCTACACTGCCCATTTTAATGGCAGAAACATCCATTCTTGTTACAGAAGCTTGTTAATCGTAATTTACCTTATAATAATTGGAAGGCATTTGAAATTGGGGGTCATTTGGCTAAAGTTGTGGGGGGTAGGGCTGGTTCAAGTAATTAGTGGGCCCAGTAAATCTGGACCACGTCACGGCAGTGGAGCAGGGAGAGGTAAGTATTTCAACTTTGCAAGTGCTGTGATCCTGAGCAAGCAGGGGGGGCCCACTCGTTGGCATTGGCACTGGCACAGAGCCCCTCAAAGTACAGCGGTGTGTTTGCACGGCGGGGGCGCCTCCCACCGGCAGCAACACTTTTGCGTACTATGAGAGGCCCTGTGCCAGTGACCGCCAACTAGTATTCCTCCCCCCACCTGATGAAGGAACCTGCACTTTCATCTGCACCTTCCTCTTTGTCCCCGTGTAAGGTGGTATGGTATGCGGGAAGAGGAACCTGACTTTCAGCAGGGTCAAAATCTTGCTGTGTAGCGTGCACGGGGAATGTTGCGTTATGGGTCAATGTACCAGCAGACTCATCTATCACTGGCTGGGCAATGGGCAGGATGAGGAGGAAACACAGATATAGGCCCAAAGAATAAAGTGGGCTAAATGCAGTTCAAAATTGGTAACACAGGATTAACCAGGGGGCATTGCAGTGGAGGACAACTGGAATGAGAGGCTGACACAGAGAGTAGGCCCAAATCAGTAAGTATTCTAAATGCAGTTCAAAATTGGAAACAGTAGTAAACAGGTGGCACAGCTTTGTTCAGTGGAGGAGAACAGCAAGGAGTGGCAGACACCGATAGTAGGCCCCAACCCAACTAGTAGGCCAAATGCAGTCTAACATTAACAACTACTTAACGAGAGCCTGAAAATGGAATTTCAGGACAGGAAACCAGGAGAGCAGCAAGGAGCGGCAGACACTGTTAGTAGGCCCCAAACCAACTAGTACGCCAAATGCAGTTGTTCCATTTAACAACTATTTAACAAGAGCCTGAAGATAGAAGCTCAGGAAAGGCAACCTGGAGAACACCTTGGAGCGGAAGACACCGTCTCTACAACCCAGACCCAACTTGTAGGCCTAATGCAGTGTTGTTTCAACAACTACTTAACGAGAGCTAGAAGACCGAAGCAATGGCGAGGAAACCTGGGAAACACCTTGGAGTGGAACACACCGTCTCTACACCCCATACCCAATTTGTAGGCCTAATGCAGTGTAGTTTGCAACAACTACTAAACGAGAGTAGGAAGATCGAAGCAATGTGGACGAAACCTGTGGAACACCTTGGAGTGGGACACACCGTCTCTCTACACCCCATACCAAATTTGTAGGCCTAATGCAGTGTAGTTTGCAACAACTACTAAACGAGAGTCGGAAGACCGAAGCAATGGCGAGGAAACCTGGGGAACACCTTGGAGTGGGACACACCGTCTCTACACCCCATACCAAATTTGTAGGCCTAATGCAGTGTAGTTTGCAACAACTACTAAACGAGAGTCGGAAGGCCGAAGCAATGGCGAGGAAACCTGGGGAACACCTTGGAGTGGAACACACCGTCTCTACACCCCATACCCAATTTGTAGGCCTAATGCAGTGTAGTTTGCAACAACTACTAAACGAGAGTAGGAATATCGAAGCAATGGAGAGGAAACCTGGGGCACACCTTGGGGCGGCAGACACTGTTAGTAGGCCCTACCAAAGTAGTAGCCCCAATGCAGTTTTAAAATTCCTAGAGGCTGAAAACAAGACTATTGACGCTCTGCTTTTTTCAAAGGAGGACAGCTGTATTGAGTGGCGCAGACAGACGCAGGTAGTAGGCCTTAAACCAAAAATGTGGCTCACTGCAGTTTAAAAAAGGTTACAGGGGTACACAGGCAGCATTGCTCTGGGCAGTGGAGGACAATTTCAATAGTGGACCGCAGACAGACTTTGTACGCCTACTATTAAAAAAAGGATGCTCTATGCAATTAAAAATAGGTTCCAGGGGTCCACGGGCAGCAGTGGTGTGGTCAGTGGACGAGTATTGGAAGGAGGGACCGCAGACAGGCGTAGTAGGCCTAACATAACAAAATTAGGCTGTAGGCACTTTAAAATTGGTTCCAGGGGTACACGGGCAGCAGTGGTGTGGTCAGCGGAGGAAAATTGGAATTAGGGACTGCAGACAGACTTTGTAGGCTGTCCCCTGTGGACCATGCATCCAACACATTAACCCAGTGTGCCGTAATGGACACGTAACTTTTTGTGGACATGCCTACTGGTCCATGCGTCTCTTGTCAGGTGCACCTTTCTACTGTTTGATTGCCTGAGTGCTATGACAATGCAGACTTTTTCATGCCGGTGGAGGGCTGGGATGGTTTTTCTTGCAAAAGAAATGTCGACTGGGTAGCTTGAACCGTTGCACAGCGTAGTTCATCTGGGCTTTCTAAATATAAAACAAAGAAAAAAAGGAGGCTCCATGCACTTTCAGCTGGGTTCCAGGGGTACAAGGCCAGCATTGGTCTGGTCAGTGGAGAACTATTGGAAGGAAGGACCGCAGACAGGCTTCGAAGGCCTAACATAATAAATTAGGGCTGTAGGCACTTTAACATTGGTTCCAGGGGTACACGGGCAGCAGTAGACTGGTCAGTGGAGGCCTAGTGGAAGGAGGGACCGCAGACAGGCTTCGAAGGCCTAACATAAAAAAATTGTGCTGTAGGCATTTTTAAATAGGTTCCAGGGGTACACGGGCAGCTGTGGTCTGGTCAGTGGAGGAGTAGTAGAAAGAAGGGACCGCAGACAGGCTTCGAAGGCCTAACATAATAAATTAGGGCTGTAGGCACTTTAACATTGGTTCCAGGGGTACACGGTCAGCAGTAGACTGGTCAGTGGAGGCCTAGTGGAAGGAGGGACCGCAGACAGGCTTCGAAGGCCTAACATAAAAAAATTGGGCCGTAGGCACTTTTAAATAGGTTCCAGGGGTACACGGGCAGCAGTGGTCTGGTCAGTGGAGGAGTAGTAGAAAAAAGGGACCGCAGACAGGCTTCGAAGGCCTAACATAATAAATTAGGGCTGTAGGCACTTTAACATTGGTTCCAGGGGTACACGGGCAGCAGTAGACAGGTCAGTGGAGGCCTAGTGGAAGGAGGGACCGCAGACAGGCTTTGAAGGCCTAACATAAAAAAATTGGGCTGTAGGCACTTTTAAATAGGTTCCAGGGGTACACGGGCAGCAGTGGTCTGCTCAGTGGAGGAGTAGTAGAAAGAAGGGACCGCAGACAGGCTTCGAAGGCCTAACATAATAAAATTGGGCTGTAGGCACTTTATAATTGGTTCCAGGGGTACACGGGCAGCAGTGGTCTGGTCAGTGGAGGAGTAGTAGAAAGAAGGGACCGCAGACAGGCTTCAAAGGCCTAACATAATAAATTAGGGCTGTAGGCGCTTTAACATTGGTTCCAGGGGTACACGGGCAGCAGTAGACTGGTCAGTGGAGGCCTAGTGGAAGGAGGGACCGCAGACAGGCTTCGAAGGCCTAACATAAAAAAATTGGGCTGTAGGCACTTTTAAATAGGTTCCAGGGGTACACGGGCAGCTGTGGTCTGGTCAGTGGAGGAGTAGTAGAAAGAAGGGACCGCAGACAGGCTTCGAAGGCCTGACATAATAAAATTGGGCTGTAGGCACTTTATAATTGGTTCCAGGGGTACACGGGCAGCAGTGGTCTGGTCAGTGGAGGAGTAGTAGAAAGAAGGGACCGCAGACAGGCTTCGAAGACCTAACATAAAAAAATTGGGCTGTAGGCACTTTTAAATAGGTTCCAGGGGTACACGGGCAGCTGTGGTCTGGTCAGTGGAGGAGTAGTAGAAAGAAGGGACCGCAGACAGGCTTTGAAGGCCTAACATAATAAATTAGGGCTGTAGGCACTTTAACATTGCTTCTAGGGGTACACGGGCAGCAGTAGACTGGTCAGTGGAGGCCTAGTGGAAGGAGGGACCGCAGACAGGCTTCGAAGGCCTAACATAATAAATTAGGGCTGTAGGCACTTTGAATTCTCTTGCAGGGGTACACAGGCAGTGGGCACCATTGGTGTTGTCAGCGGCGGCCGATTGTAATGAGTGTCTGCCAGTTAGTAGTCCCAAAAAATCAATACATGTTAATGTCTCGCATTACAACAAAAAGAAAAACCAAAAGGGTGCAATCATTAGGTACAGGGTTGGGCTCCTCTGCGTAGTTTCAGACCTAGTAATTTTGCACAAAGTATTTACTTGGGTAAACATAGGACACTGCCCCTGACTATGTTAAGTACCATCATACATGTCAACACAATGGTATTGTCAGTGGCAGTAATTTACGGTTGTCAGCGTATAGACTAAACATAGGTGTAACTGTGAGAGATAATTGTGCAAGTGGTAGAGCAATGTTTGAGCTGGGGGTGGGTGAACTCTCTTGTGTGGGGAGTTTGGCCATTTAGAGAGGTGTAAACATGTCGTATGCTGGACAATCAGCTGCTGCAAATTACGAGATTGGTAAAGTCATTCAGAGTAGTCCACAGGCAATACCTTTTCATAGGAAAGCTAGGTGTCGGCCGGGCAAGGTGAGGCAAAAGAATTCGATATCTAGTTGTGGTTCATTTTAATGAAGGTTAGATCATCAACATTTTGGGTGGCCAGACGAGTCCTTTTTTCGGTTAATATTGAACCTGCAGCACTGAATACTCGTTCTGATAGGACACTAGCTGCCGGGCAAGCAAGCTCCTGCAATGCATATTCTGCCAATTCTGGCCAGGTGTCTAATTTGGATGCCCAGTAATCAAATGGGAATGACGGTTGAGGTAGAACATCGATAAGTGATGAAAAATAGTTAGTAACCATACTGGACAAATGTTTTCTCCTGTCACTTTGAATTGATGCAGCAGTACCTGTCCTGTCTGCGGTCATAGCAAAATCACTCCACAACCTGGTCAGAAAACCCCTCTGTCCAACGCCACTTCGGATTTCTGCACCTCTAACACTTCTGTTCTGCTGCTCGTGTGAGAACGATCACGGGCGCTGTGTGCTGGGAATGCCTGAAGCAAACGGTCAACAAGAGTTGATTGTTTGGTTGCTAATATTAGTTCCAAGTTCTCATGTGGCATAATATTTTGCAATTTGCCTTTATAGCGAGGATCAAGGAGGCAGGCCAACCAGTAATCGTCATCGTTCATCATTTTAGTAATGCGTGTGTCCCTTGTGAGGATACGTAAGGCATAATCCGCCATGTGGGCCAAACTTCCAGTTGTCAAATCAGCGGTTGTGCTTGGTTGAGGGGCAGTTTCAGGCAAATCTGCGTCACTTGTGTCCCTCAAAAAACCAGAACCCGGCCTTGCCACGCCACCAATTTCCAGTGGCCCCGGAAAAGCTTCCTCATTAAAAATATATTCATCCCCATCATCCTCCTCCTCTTCGCCCGCTACCTCGTCCTGTACACTGCCCTGACCAGACAATGGCTGACTGTCATCAAGGCTTTCCTCTTCCTCTGCTGCAGACGCCTGATTTTTTATGTGCGTCAAACTTTGCATCAGCAGACGCATTAGGGGGATGCTCATGCTTATTATGGCGTTGTCTGCACTTAGCAGCCGTGTGCATTCCTCAAAACACTGAAGGACTTGACACATGTCTTGTATCTTCGACCACTGCACACCAGACAACTCCATGTCTGCCATCCTACTGCCTGCCCGTGTATGCGTATCTGTTGTGAATTCTGTGGCGGAGTTCACTCCTGTGGTCACAAGTGGTACTTCGGCTGATTCTCTCTGGGAGCTTCCGTTTGTGGAGGAAAGTGGTACTGCAGCTTCTGAGTTTCCTCCCTCAGGTGATCTGGTGAGGTCGTTAGCTGCTTCTCTACTTAACTCCACCTAATGCTTTGATTCATGCTTCCTGTCAATGTTCCAGTGTTGGACTTGTGTTTCTCTGGATCTTTCCTGTGGCCTGCAGCTCTGCATAGCTAAGTGCTTCTTTGCTATTTGTTGCTATTTTTTCTGTCCAGCTTGTCTATTTGTTTTGCTGGAAGCTCTGGGACGCAAGGGGTGTACCTCCGTGCCGTTAGTTCGGTACGGAGGGTCTTTTTGCCCCCTTTGCGTGGTTTTCTTTAGGGTTTTGTGTAGACCGCAAAGTTATCTTTCCTATCCTCGTTCTGTCTAGAATATCGGGCCTCACTTTGCTGAATCTATTTCATCCCTACGTTTGTCTTTTCATCTTAATCACAGTCATTATATGTGGGGGGCTGCCTTTTCCTTTGGGGTATTTCTCTGAGGCAAGGTAGGCTTATTTTTCTATCTTCAGGCTAGTTAGTTTCTCAGGCTGTGCCGAGTTGCATAGGGAGCGTTAGGCGCAATCCACAGCTGCCTCTAGTTGTGTTTGGAGAGGATTAGGAATTGCGGTCTACAGAGTTCCCACGTCTCAGAGCTCGTTCCGTTATTTTGGGTTGTTGTCAGATCACTGTGTGTGCTCTGATCGCTATGTACATTGTGTTCCTGAATTGCCTAACACAACAGTACAGGAAGCCAAAAGTACTAATGTTTCTCAATAGAGGGAAAAAAGAAGTTCTGAGACCATTTTTTTTCCTTTGCACTGTGTTTTGTCTTTTTTTCCCCCTAGACATTTGGGTGGTTCAGGACACAGGTGTGGACATGGATATTCAGGGTCTGTGCTCTTCAATGGATAATCTCGTTATAAATGTACAAAAGATTCAAGACTTGGTGGTTCAGAAGCCTATGTTAGAACCTAAAATTCCTATTCCTGATTTGTTTTTTGGTGATAGAGTCAAGTTTATTAATTTCAAAAATAATTGCAAGCTGTTTTTGGCCTTGAAACCTCACTCCTCTGGTGACCCAGCTCAACAAGTGAGAATTATTATTTCTTTTTTGCGTGGGGACCCTCAAGACTGGGCATTTTCCCTTGCGCCGGGAGATCCTGCATTGGGTAATATTGATGCATTTTTCCTGGCGCTCGGATTGCTGTACGATGAGCCTAATTCAGTGGATCAGGCAGAGAAAAATTTGCTGGCTTTGTGTCAGGGTCAGGATGAGATAGAGGTATACTGTCAGAAATTTAGAAAGTGGTCTGTACTCACTCAATGGAATGAAGCTGCGCTCGCAGCGATTTTCAGAAAGGGTCTCTCTGAAGCCCTTAAAGATGTCATGGTGGGATTTCCAATGCCTGATTGTCTGAATGAATCTATGTCTTTGGCCATTCAGATCGGTCGACGCTTGCGTGAGCGTAAAGCTGTGCACCATTTGGCGGTATTACCTGAGATTAAACCTAAGCCTATGCAGTGCGATAGGACTTTGTCCAGAGTTGAACGGCATGAACACAGACGTCTGAATGGTCTGTGTTTCTACTGTGGTGATTCCACTCATGCTATTTCTGATTGTCCTAAGCGCTCTAAGCGGTTCGCTAGGTTTGCCACCATTGATACTGTACAGTCAAAATTTCTTCTGTCCGTTACCTTGATATGCTCTTTGTCATCATATTCTGTCATGGCGTTTGTGGATTCGGGCGCTGCCCTGAATTTGATGGACTTGGATTATGCTAAGCGTTGTGGGTTTTTCTTGGAGCCCTTGCAGTGTCCTATTCCATTGAGAGGAATTGATGCTACACCTTTGGCCAAGAATAAGCCTCAGTACTGGACCCAGCTGACCATGTGCATGGCTCCTGCACATCAGGAGGATATTCGCTTTCTGGTGTTGCATAATCTGCATGATGTGGTCGTGTTGGGGTTGCCATGGCTACAAGTCCATAATCCAGTATTAGATTGGAAATCCATGTCGGTGTCCAGCTGGGGTTGTCAGGGGGTACATGGTGATGTTCCATTTCTGTCAATTTCGTCATCCACCCCTTCTGAGGTCCCAGAGTTCTTGTCTGATTACCGGGATGTATTTGATGAGCCCAAGTCCGATACCCTACCTCCGCATAGGGATTGTGATTGTGCTATCAATTTGATTCCTGGTAGTAAATTCCCAAAAGGTCGATTGTTTAATTTATCCGTACCTGAGCACACCGCTATGCGCAGTTATGTGAAGGAATCCCTGGAGAAGGGGCATATTCGCCAGTCATCGTCGCCATTAGGAGCGGGGTTCTTTTTTGTAGCCAAGAAGGATGGTTCGCTGAGACCTTGTATAGATTACTGCCTTCTTAATAAGATCACGGTTAAATTTCAGTACCCCTTGCCATTGTTATCTGACCTGTTTGCTCGGATTAAGGGGGCTAGTTGGTTCACAAAGATAGATCTTCGTGGTGCGTATAATCTGGTGCGAATTAAGCAAGGCGATGAATGGAAAACTGCATTTAATACGCCCGAGGGCCATTTTGAGTATCTAGTGATGCCGTTCGGACTTGCCAATGCTCCATCAGTGTTTCAGTCCTTTATGCATGACATCTTCCGAGAGTACCTGGATAAATTCCTGATTGTGTACTTGGATGACATTTTGATCTTCTCGGATGATTGGGAGTCTCATGTGAAGCAGGTCAGAACGGTTTTTCAGGTCCTGCGTGCTAATTCTTTGTTTGTGAAGGGATCAAAGTGTCTCTTTGGTGTGCAGAAGGTTTCATTTTTGGGGTTCATCTTTTCCCCTTCTACTATCGAGATGTATCCTGTTAAGGTCCAGGCCATCCATGATTGGACTCAGCCGACATCTCTGAAAAGTCCGCAAAAGTTCCTGGGCTTTGCTAATTTTTATCGTCGCTTCATCTGCAATTTCTCTAGTATTGCTAAACCATTGACCGATTTGACCAAGAAGGGTGCTGATTTGGTCAATTGGTCTTCTGCTGCTGTGGAAGCTTTTCAAGAGTTGAAGCGTCGTTTTTCTTCTGCCCCTGTGTTGTGTCAACCAGATGTTTCTCTTCCGTTCCAGGTCGAGGTTGATGCTTCTGAGATTGGAGCAGGGGCTGTTTTGTCGCAGAGAGGTTCTGATTGCTCAGTGATGAAACCATGCGCTTTCTTTTCCAGGAAGTTTTCGCCTGCTGAGCGAAATTATGATGTGGGCAACCGAGAGTTGCTGGCCATGAAGTGGGCATTCGAGGAGTGGCGTCATTGGCTTGAAGGAGCTAAGCATCGCGTGGTGGTATTGACTGATCATAAAAACTTGACTTATCTCGAGTCTGCCAAGCGCTTGAATCCTAGACAAGCTCGTTGGTCGTTGTTTTTTGACCGTTTTGACTTTGTGATTTC
Organism: Ranitomeya imitator; assembly: GCF_032444005.1. Taxonomy (NCBI): domain Eukaryota; kingdom Metazoa; phylum Chordata; class Amphibia; order Anura; family Dendrobatidae; genus Ranitomeya; species Ranitomeya imitator. Next base: position 493,507,952 of record NC_091286.1, on the reverse strand, counting down.
GTACCTTCCGGGCTCTAAAAATGTGAAGGCGGATGCTCTGTCTAGGAGTTTTGTGCCCGACTCTCCGGGTTTATCTGAGCCGGCGAGTATCCTCAAGGAAGGAGTAATTGTGTCTGCCATCTCCCCTGATTTGCGGCGGGTGCTGCAAAGATTTCAGGCTAATAAACCTGATCGTTGCCCAGCGGAGAAACTGTTTGTCCCTGATAGGTGGACGAATAGAGTTATCTCTGAACTTCATTGTTCGGTGTTGGCTGGTCATCCTGGAATCTTTGGTACCAGAGAGTTAGTGGCTAGATCCGTTTGGTGGCCGTCTCTGTCGCGGGATGTGCGTACTTTTGTGTAGTCCTGTGGGATTTGTGCTCGGGCTAAGCCCTGCTGTTCTCGTGCCAGTGGGTTGCTTTTGCCCTTGCCGGTCCCGAAGAGGCCTTGGACACATATCTCTATGGATTTTATTTCTGATCTTCCCGTTTCTCAAAAGATGTCAGTCATTTGGGTGGTCTGTGATCGCTTTTCTAAAATGGTCCATCTGGTACCCTTGTCTAAATTGCCTTCCTCCTCTGATTTGGTGCCTTTGTTCTTCCAGCATGTGGTTCGTTTGCATGGCATTCCAGAGAATATTGTTTCTGACAGAGGTTCCCAGTTTGTTTCGAGGTTTTGGCGAGCCTTTTGTGGTAGGATGGGCATTGACTTGTCTTTTTCCTCGGCTTTCCATCCTCAGACTAATGGCCAGACCGAAAGAACCAATCAGACCTTGGAAACATATCTGAGATGCTTTGTTTCTGCTGATCAGGATGACTGGGTGTCCTTTTTGCCTTTGGCTGAGTTCGCCCTTAATAATCGGGCCAGCTCGGCTACCTTGGTTTCACCGTTTTTCTGCAATTCTGGGTTCCATCCTCGTTTCTCTTCAGGACAGGTTGAGTCTTCGGACTGTCCTGGTGTGGATACTGTGGTGGACAGGTTGCAGCAGATTTGGACTCAGGTAGTGGACAATTTGACCTTGTCCCAGGAGAAGGCTCAACTTTTCGCTAATCGCAGACGCCGTGTGGGTCCCCGACTTCGTGTTGGGGATCTGGTTTGGTTATCTTCTCGTCATATTCCTATGAAGGTTTCCTCTCCTAAGTTTAAACCTCGTTTTATTGGTCCGTATAGGATTTCTGAGGTTCTTAATCCTGTGTCTTTTCGTCTGACCCTCCCAGATTCTTTTTCCATACATAACGTATTCCATAGGTCATTGTTGCGGAGATACGTGGCACCTATGGTTCCATCTGTTGACCCTCCTGCCCCGGTTTTGGTGGAGGGGGAATTGGAGTATATTGTGGAGAAGATTTTGGATTCTCGTGTTTCAAGACGGAAACTCCAGTATCTGGTTAAATGGAAGGGTTATGCTCAGGAAAATAATTCCTGGGTTTTTGCCTCTGATGTCCATGCTCCCGATCTTGTTCGTGCCTTTCATGTGGCTCATCCTGGTCGGCCTGGGGGCTCTGGTGAGGGTTCGGTGACCCCTCCTCAAGGGGAGGGTACTGTTGTGAATTCTGTGGCAGAGTTCACTCCTGTGGTCACAAGTGGTACTTCGGCTGATTCTCTCTGGGAGCTTCCGTTTGTGGAGGAAAGTGGTACTGCAGCTTCTGAGTTTCCTCCCTCAGGTGATCTGGTGAGGTCGTTAGCTGCTTCTCTACTTAACTCCACCTAATGCTTTGATTCATGCTTCCTGTCAATGTTCCAGTGTTGGACTTGTGTTTCTCTGGATCTTTCCTGTGGCCTGCAGCTCTGCATAGCTAAGTGCTTCTTTGCTATTTGTTGCTATTTTTTCTGTCCAGCTTGTCTATTTGTTTTGCTGGAAGCTCTGGGACGCAAGGGTTGTACCTCCGTGCCGTTAGTTCGGTACGGAGGGTCTTTTTGCCCCCTTTGCGTGGTTTTCTTTAGGGTTTTGTGTAGACCGCAAAGTTATCTTTCCTATCCTCGTTCTGTCTAGAATATCGGGCCTCACTTTGCTGAATCTATTTCATCCTTACGTTTGTCTTTTCATCTTACTCACAGTCATTATATGTGGGGGGCTGCCTTTTCCTTTGGGGTATTTCTCTGAGGCAAGGTAGGCTTATTTTTCTATCTTCAGGCTAGTTAGTTTCTCAGGCTGTGCCGAGTTACATAGGGAGCGTTAGGCGCAATCCACAGCTGCCTCTAGTTGTGTTTGGAGAGGATTAGGAATTGCGGTCTACAGAGTTCCCACGTCTCAGAGCTCGTTCCGTAATTTGGGGTTGTTGTCAGATCACTGTGTGTGCTCTGATCGCTATGTACATTGTGTTCCTGAATTGCCTAACACAACACGTATCCTCCCACAAAAACATTACAGCCCGCCTCTGTTCGCACAGTCTCTGAAGCATGTGCAGTGTTGAGTTCCACCTTGTTGCAACGTCTATGATTAGGCGATGCTGGGGAAGGTTCAAAGACCGCTGATAGGTCTGCATACGGCTGGAGTGTACGGGCGAACGGCGGATATGTGAGCAAAGTCCACGCACTTTGAGGAGCAGGTCGGATAACCCCGGATAAGTTTTCAGGAAGCACTGCACCACCAGATTTAAGGTGTGAGCCAGGCAAGGAATGTGTTTCAGTTGGGAAAGGGAGATGGCAGCCATAAAATTCCTTCCGTTATCACTCACTACCTTGCCTGCCTCAAGATCTACTGTGCCCAGCCACGACTGCGTTTCTTTCTGCAAGAACTCGGACAGAACTTCCGCGGTGTGTCTGTTGTCGCCCAAACACTTCATAGCCAATACAGCCTGCTGACGCTTGCCAGTAGCTGCCCCATAATGGGACAACTGGTGTGCAACAGTGGCAGCTGCGGATGGAGTGATTGGGCGACTGCGATCTGTGGACGAGCTCTCGCTTCTGCAGGAGGACGAGGAGGAGGAGGAGGGGGTGCGAACGCCTACAGCCAACTGTTTCCTAGACCGTGGGCTAGGCAGAACTGTCCCGAAATTGCTGTCCCCTGTGGACCCTGCATCCACCACATTCACCCAGTGTGCCGTGATGGACACGTAACGTCCCTGGCCATGCCTACTGGTCCATGCATCTGTTGTCAGGTGCACCTTTGTACTCACAGATTGCCTGAGTGCATGGACGATGCGCTCTTTAACATGCTGGTGGAGGGCTGGGATGGCTTTTCTGGAAAAGAAGTGTCGACTGGGTAGCTCGTAGCGTGGTACAGCGTAGTCCATCAGGGCTTTGAAAGCTTCACTTTCAACTAACCGGTAGGGCATCATCTCTAACGAGATTAGTCTAGCTATGTGGGCGTTCAAACCCTGTGTACGCGGATGCGAGGATAAGTACTTCCTTTTTGTAACCAGAGTCTCATGTAGGGTGAGCTGGACTGGAGAGCTGGAGATCGTGGAACTAGCGGGTGTGCCGGTGGACATGGCAGACTGAGAGACGGTTGGAGACGGTATTGTTTCCGCCTGTGCCCTAGATGCAGTGTTTCCTACTACGAAACTGGTGATTCCCTGACCCTGACTGCTTTGGCCTGGCAAAGAAACCTGCACAGATACTGCAGGTGGTGCGGAAAATGGTGGCCTTACAGTGACGGCAGGGATGTTGCATTGGTGAGTAGCTTCATTGGCCGAGGGTGCTACAACCTTAAGGGACGTTTGGTAGTTAGTCCAGGCTTGCAAATGCATGGTGGTTAAATGTCTATGCGTGCAACTTGTATTCAGACTTTTCAGATTCTGACCTCTGCTTAAGGTAGTTGAACATTTTTTACAGATGACTTTGTGCGGATCAATTGGATGTTGTTTAAAAAAATGCCAGACTGCACTCTTTCGAGCCTCGGATCCCTTTTCAGGCATTGCAGACTGAGCTTTAACCGGATGGACACGCTGTCCTCCAACAGTTTTTGGCTTTGCCACGCGTTTTGGGCCAGATACGGGCCTGGCAGATGGAACCTGTTGCGATGTTGATGCCTGCTGCGGCCCCTCCTCCTCCGCTTCAGAACTAATGCCGCCTGCACCCTGTTCCCCCAATGGCTGCCAATCGGGGTCAACAACTGGGTCATCTATAACCTCCTCTTCTAGCTCGTGCGCAACTTCGTCTGTGTCACCGTGTAAGTCGGTGGTAGAGCGTTCGTGACGGGGCAACATAGTCTCATCAGGGTCTGATTCTGGATCAGTACCCTGCGAGGGCAATGTTGTGGTCTGTGTCAAAGGACCAGCATAGTAGTCTGGCTGTGGCTGTGCATCAGTGCACTCCATGTCAGATTCAACTTGCAATGGGCATGGCCTGTTAACTGCTTCACTTTCTAAGCCAGGGACGGTATGTGTAAATAGCTCCATGGAGTAACCCATTGTGTCGCCTGCTGCATCCTTCTCTGTTGTTGTTTTTGCTGAAGAGGACAAGGAAGCGACTTGTCCCTGACCGTGAACATCCACTAACGATGCGCTGCTTTTACATTTACCAGTTTTAAAAGAGGAGGCAAAAGAGCTAGAGGCTGAGTCAGCAAGGTAAGCCAAAACTTGCTCTTGCTGCTCCGGCTTTAAAAGCGGTTTTCCTACTCCCAGAAAAGGGAGCGTTCTAGGCCTTCTGTAGCCAGACGACGAACCTGGCTCCACAGCTCCAGGCTTAGGTGCAATATTTTTTTTCCCCACGACCACCTGATGCTCCACTACCACTACCATCATTACCAGCTGACAATGAACGCCCACGGCCACGACCTCTTCCACCAGACTTCCTCATTGTTTTAAAAACGTAACCAAAGTAACGGTATTTGTTGCTGTCAAACAACTTACACGGTGAGCTATAACTTCAGTATGATTTAGATATCCCTTTACATGTGGGTGAGACCGCAAGGAAAATCAGGCACAATGTTACACACTCTGTTTTCGGTGGCACCAAATGAGAGAGATGCCACACACGCAGGACTGTCACTCAAGCAGAAATGTCAATATTGTTCTCCCACTTTTTTTTTTATTTGCTCAGGGAGAATTTAGAAACCAAATAAAAAAAAATAGGCTTTCTATGGCCCACTATTTGAGAGAGAGAGATGGCACACCCAGGAGTCAAGACTGTCACACAAGCAGAAAGGGCAATATTAATCTCCCACTGATTTTTTTTTTTTCAGGGAGACTTTAGAAACAAAATAAAATAAAATGATTTTTTTCAGGAAGAATTTAGAAACCAAATAAAATAAATGATTTTTTCAGGGAGAATTTAGAAACCAAATAAAAAAAAATAGCCTTTCTATGGCCCAGTGCCCACTATTTGAGAGAGAGAGATAGCACACCCAGGAGTCAAGACTGGCATACAAGCAGAAAGGGCAATATTAATCTCCCACTGATTTCTTTTTGATTTTTTCAGGGAGAATTTAGAAACACAATAAAAAAAAATAGGCTTTCTATGGCCCAGTGCCCACTATTTGAGAGAGAGAGAGATGGCACACCCAGGAGTCAAGACTGGCACACAAGCAGAAAGGGCAATATTAATCTCCCACTGTTTTTTTTTTTTTTCCAGGGAGACTTTAGAAACAAAATAAAATAAAATGATTTTTTTCAGGAAGAATTTAGAAACCAAATAAAATAAAATGATTTTTTCATGGAGAATTTAGAAACCAAATAAAAAAAAATAGCCTTTCTATGGCCCAGTGCCCACTATTTGAGAGAGAGAGAGAGATGGCACACCCAGGAGTCAAGACTGTCACACAAGCAGAAAGGGCAATATTAATCTCCCACTGATTTTTTTTTCAGGGAGACTTTAGAAACAAAATAAAATAAAATGATTTTTTCAGGAAGAATTTAGAAACCAAATAAAATAAAATGATTTTTTCAGGGAGAATTTAGAAACCAAATAAAAAAAAATAGCCTTTCTATGGCCCACTGCCCACTATTTGAGAGAGAAAGATGGCACACCCAGGAGTCAAGACTGGCACACAAGCAGAAAGGGCAATATTAATCTCCCACTGATTTTTTTTTTTTTTTCAGGGAGAATTTAGAAACACAATTTAAAAAAATTGGCTTTCTATGGCCCAGTGCCCACTATTTGAGAGAGAGAGATGGCACACCCAGGAGTCAAGACTGGCACACTAGCAGAAAGGGCAATATTAATCTCCCACTGATTTTTTTTTCAGGGAGACTTTAGAAACAAAATAAAATAAAATGATTTTTTCAGGAAGAATTTAGAAACCAAATAAAATAAAATGATTTTTCAGGGAGAATTTAGAAACCAAAAAATAAAAAAAAAATAGGCTTTCTATGGCCCACTATTTGAGAGAGAGAGATGGCACACCCAGGAGTCAAGACTGGCACACAAGCAGAAAGGGCAATATTAATCTCCCACTGATTTCTTTTTGATTTTTTCAGGGAGAATTTAGAAACACAATAAAAAGAAATAGGCTTTCTATGGCCCGCTATTTGAGAGAGAGAGATGGCACACCCAGGAGTCAGGAGTGGCACACAAGCAGAAAGGGCAATATTAATCTCCCACTGATTTCTTTTTGATTTTTTCAGGGAGAATTTAGAAACACAATAAAAAAAAATAGGCTTTCTATGGCCCACTATTTGAGAGAGAGAGATGGCACACCCAGGAGTCAGGAGTGGCACACAAGCAGAAAGGGCAATATTAATCTCCCACTGATTTCTTTTTGATTTTTTCAGGGAGAATTTAGAAACACAATAAAAAAAAAATAGGCTTTCTATGGCCCACTAGTTGAGAGAGAGAGATGGCACACCCAGGAGTCAGGAGTGGCACACAAGCAGAAAGGGCAATATTAATCTCCCACTGATTTCTTTTTGATTTTTTCAGGGAGAATTTAGAAACACAATGAAAAGAAATAGGCTTTCTATGGCCCGCTATTTGAGAGAGAGAGATGGCACACCCAGGAGTCAGGAGTGGCACACAAGCAGAAAGGGCAATATTAATCTCCCACTGATTTCTTTTTGATTTTTTCAGGGAGACTTTAGAAACACAATAAAAAAAAATAGGCTTTCTATGGCCCACTATTTGAGAGAGAGAGATGGCACACCCAGGAGTCAGGAGTGGCACACAAGCAGAAAGGGCAATATTAATCTCCCACTGATTTCTTTTTGATTTTTTCAGGGAGAATTTAGAAACACAATAAAAAAAAAATAGGCTTTCTATGGCCCACTAGTTGAGAGAGAGAGATGGCACACCCAGGAGTCAGGAGTGGCACACAAGCAGAAAGGGCAATATTAATCTCCCACTGATTTCTTTTTGATTTTTTCAGGGAGAATTTAGAAACACAATAAAAAAAAAAATATAGGCTTTCTATGGCCCACTAGTTGAGAGAGAGAGATGGCACACCCAGGAGTCAGGAGTGGCACACAAGCAGAAAGGGCAATATTAATCTCCCACTGATTTTTTTTTTATTTTTTCTGGGAGTATTTAGAAACCCAATAAAAAAAAAATTAATAGGCTTTCTATGGCCCACTATTTGAGAGAGAGATGGCACACTCAGGACTGGCACAGAAGCCCAAAGGCCAATATTAATCTCCCACTGTTTTTTTTTTTTATCAGGGAGAATTTATAAACCCCACAAAAAAAAACAGAAAAATGAAAAGGCTTTCTATGGCCCACTATGTGAGAGAGATGGCACACACAGGGATGGCACTCTAGCAGAAATGCCAATCTTAATCTCCCACACACAAAAAAAAAAAACAGGGACTGTCCTACAATTACTATCTCCCTGCAGTAATCTCAGCCAGGTATGGCAGGCAGCAATAAGGAGTGGACTGATGCACAAATGAAATAAAAAGTGTGGACAAACAAACAAGATAGCTGTGCAGAAAGGAAGGAACAACAGGATTTGTGCTTTGAAAAAAGCAGTTGGTTTGCACAGCGGCGTACACACAGCAATGCAGCTATCAGGGAGCCTTCTAGGGCAGCCCAATGAGCTACAGCGCTGAGGAAAAAAAAAAGTAGCTTCCACTGTCCCTGCAAATAAAAGGTGATGTTGGACAGTGGAAATCGCTACAGCACAAGCGGTTTGGTGGTTAATGGACCCTGCCTAACGCTATCCCTGCTTCTGACGAAGCGGCAGCAACCTCTCCCTAGGCTCAGATCAGCAGCAGTAAGATGGCGGTCGGCGGGAACGCCCCTTTATAGCCCCTGTGACGCCGCAGACAGCAAGCCAATCACTGCAATGCCCTTCTCTAAGATGGTGGGGACCAGGACCTATGTCATCACGCTGCCCACACTCTGCGTCCACCTTCATTGGCTGAGAAATGGCGCTTTTCGCGTCATTGAAACGCGACTATGGCGCAAAAGTCACGTACCGCATGGCCGACCCCACACAAGGGTCGGATCGGGTTTCATGAAACCCGACTTTGCCAAAAGTCGGCGACTTTTAAAAATGAATGATCCGTTTCACTCAACCCTACTGGAGACACTTACACAAGTAGATCCACTCAAATCTATGGGTCTGCACACGTCAATGTGTTTCCCCGGACCGTGTGTCCATGTACAAAACACATTGACATGTCAGTTTTTTGCAGGCAGCACGGTCTGCAATACGTCCCGCACTCGTGCACACTGATGACACACGACTGACAAACTTATGTCATCATTGTGACACATACCGTCGCCTGAGAAAATCAGTACAATTAGAGCTGTTCTTTGGTGCTGGGTGCTGAATACAGCTGTCATTGTTGCCTTGTCTACCTACAATCATCGGGACCAGGCGATGCTGATGAGACTTGTAGTCAGCACCAGCCGTCTGTGTATAATGTGTAATAAATAATTAAATTTAAAAAAGTTGTGTGGTCCCCTTAAATTTTCCAAACAAGCTAATGGAATGTCGACAGCAAGGACTGGTGTTAATAATGTGGGAAGGGGCCAATAGCCATAAAGGTTCTCAGCATGTTGATAACATCTCACAGCTGTTTGCTTAGCCTTTACTTATTATTATAGGGGGACCACCAAAAAAATTACATTGTTCCCCACTTTTAGTTTCGTTACTAACCAGCAAAGGCTAAATGAAGAGATGGATATTGGCCCCCTCCCAGACTAGGAACATCAGCCCTCGGCTGTCCTAGAAATGGTGCATTCATTAGATGCGCCAATTCTGGAGTTAGCCTCAGCTCTTCCCACTTGCCCTGGTGCGGTGGCAAGTGGAGTAATAGTTTTGGGGTTGATGTCAGCTGTTTTATGTCTGCTGACATCAAGCCCAGAGGTTAGTAATGGAGAGGTGTCTATCAGACACCCTGATTACTAACCCCATAGTCAAATTTAATAAAGACACACACAAAGTTTTTTTTAATTGAAATTAACACTCCCCTACTCTTTTTTACCCATTTATTAACCAAATAATAGCAATAAAAAATCAAAGTAATCCTCACCTTTCCTCCAATAATCTAAACTGCTCATGTCCCAAAATGATCCCCAACTCTCAGCTACATCAAGAAGGTGTGGTGAACGGTGATATCAGTGATACAACTGGTCACCATGCCAGCCGGAACATACTGAGCTAAGCGTGAGAACGTGGGTGCGTGTGACTGGCGGTGCTGTCATTAACCCCTCTTTGCCATCTGACGTACTATCCCATCCATGTGACCTGGGCCTTACTTCCCATGGTTGGGATAGTACGTCATAGCGATCAGCTGCGCACATGGGTGGTATGTGGTCGATCACGACCAGGCGTCAGGTGATTCTCACAGCTGACACCCGGCACTAAGTGCCAGGAGCAGTCACAGACCGCTCTTGGCACTTTAACCCCTAAAATTCTATGATTGAACACTATCGCAGCATTCCAGAGCTGGCACAGGGACTGACAGCTCCTCTACCTTTGGATTGGAGTCCCCACAGCGTGACGCGGGGTCCCGATCACTGCCATGGAAACCTGATGTCGTCATGATGACATTCGGGTCTCCAGAGCTGAGAAACTTCCTGTCATACGCAATGCATGTCAGGAAGTCTCTCAGGTTAGTGTACAGAAACTGCAGCGCTGACAGCTTCTATAGCATGCAGATCTGCATGCTATAGAAGCGATCGGCATGGTAAAAATGAGTGTCCCATAGTGAGACACCGTGTAAAAGTTAGAATGAATTAAAAAATGTTTTTTTAAATAAATGTGAAAATATTTTAAAAAAATATCAATATTTATTCTGTCAATAAATAAATATTTGAATGAAAAAAAATCTAAATAATAAAAGTACACATATTTGGTATCTCCATGTCTATAAAACTGTCCCACTAGTTAACCCCTTTAGTGAACACCATAAAAAACACTAAAAACAAAACCAAGGCAAAAAACAATGCTTTATCATCATGCCACCGAAGAAAAAGTGGAATAACACACGATCAAAAAGACGGATATAAATAACCACAGTACTGCTAAAAACGTCATCTTGTCCCTCGAAAACAAGGCAAAATACAGCTCCATCACTGGAAAAATAAAAAAGTTATAGCTCTCAGAATAAAGCGATGCAAAAATAATTACTTTTTATGTAAAATAGTTTTTATTGTATAAAAGCGCCAAAACATAAAAAACAATAAATGAGGTATTGCTGTAATCGTACTCATCCGAAGAATTAAACTTCTGTATCAATATTACCACTCGTGGAATGGTATAAACGCCCCCCCTAAAAGAAATTCATGAATTGCTGTTTTTTGTTCATTCTTCCTCAAAAAATTGGCATAAAAAGCACCAATAAAACCAATACCAATAAAAACGTCAACTCGTCCCGCAAAAAACAAGACCTCAATCTGCGGGCCAAAATATGTAAAAATTATAGCTCTCAAAATGTGATGATGCAAATGGATCGCCCCCAGACACAGGGCCACGCGTTTCGGTACCGGGCCTCTCTGGTTCGGTTCCGAGGCTGTCACGGTGGCTAGACCCGGTCCGCAACCCTGCTAAGGGGCGTCCAATAAAGGTGGTGCAGTCTGTCAGGGGTTCGTGACGCCACCTGTGGTGTTCGGTCAGAGTGACCGGCGCTGCTATGGGGTCCGCTGGGGTGATGGAATGGCAGCTGGATGGTATACCTTCCCACAGGTGAAGTATGTCCCCAGGGCTTCCCAGTGGTGTAGGTGGCGATGGCGTGAGGTGCAGGCAATAACGAGGACACAAGGTTGCAGTCTCTTTACCTCTTTACTGAAGACTTCAGGATCCTCAATCCAGAGCACGTTTAACAGAGCTATCAGAGACAGGCCGGTCTGATGGGCACTTCCAGAGTTTCCCTCGCAGATGGAAATCGTTGCCCACCACTAGCACCTGTGTGTTGTAGTCCAACCTTGCTGAGCATTCGGTATAGTCCTCACAACTGCTGTACTCGTTCGTTCGTTCTCTACAGCTCTCTCTCTCTCTTTTGTTCCAGATGTTACTAGTTTCTCGTCCCCCAGGTATGTTTTGGCTAGGATGCACCCGTATGACAGGAAGGCTTGGAGGTCTTCCGGGACCCTAGAGACGCCCTTATCCCAATGTTGCCCCCTATGTCTTCTTAGGAAATTTAAGGTAGACAGCCAACCTATAATTAACTGTCCTGCGGAGTTTGAAGTAAGGCCTGAAGTCAGTTACTCCCACGGTGTTCCGGCCACCGGCTACACGCCTCAGTAGGATGTTGCCTCGGTCTCGACTCCTACTGGTACTCCTTTTTGCTTGATCTCGTTTACACTGTTCCACAATATCCTTCCCTTCTTGTCTCTTTCTTAGGATACCGCCGCAAGGTAGTGCAGGCGTGGTTCCGTAACGTTCTGTTCTGTTCGCTAGGCACCTGCCAGGTTCCCACGCCTGACAGGGACCCCCCTGTGTCTTCTCCCCGCAACACCCCCTGCCACGGGATGTTGCCTGAATCCAACCCAGTCAGCTTCTGACTAACTTCCTCCCCAGCCCCTAGTTTTACCAGTGTGAGGAGTGGCCCAATAAATAAAGCCTTTTTCTCCCCCTAGTGGCCGGAGTGTGAAGTGTAATGTGTGCTGGTGATACCTGGTCAGGAGAATTCCTTCAGTGCCATCAGACGTACCATCACTGCCCTTAGTGGCAGAGTGTCATACTGCAACGACCAGATCTCTGGGGCGCTGCACTCCCCCCCGGTTAAATCCAGTACTCCTGGACTGGGAAGAAGAACAACAATACATAGCAGCAAAAGACATACAAAATTTTTGAAATGCTAAAACAAGTAAATAGAACAATGCTTCCCTTTATGGGAGGTGAGGTGTTATGACCTGGTGGTTAAGAGGCCACACTGAAATGACCTGGTGGCTAAAACGTAACATGGAACGAGCTCTGAGAAGGTGGTATCTCTACTGACCGCAGTCCCTAATCCTAACAACACAACTAGAAATAGCCGTGGGATGTTCCTGACACTCCCTAGACACCTCGTCACAGCCTAAGATATAACTACCCCTAAAGAAGGAAATAGAAAGCTATCTTGCCTCAGAGAAACCCCCAAAAGGAAAGACAGCCCCCCACAAATATTGACTGTGAAAGGAGAGGGAAATGACGAACACAGAAATGAAATTAGAATTCAGCAAAGGGGAGGCCAATACTAAACTAGATAGACAGAGAGCAAAGGATACTGTGCGGTCAGTATTAAAAACTACAAAATCCACGCAGAGTTTACAAAAATGAACTCCACACCGACTCATGGTGTGGAGGGGAAAATCTGCTTTCCCAGAGCTTCCAGCTAGCCTAAATAAGACATAGTAACAAGCTGGATAAAGAGACAAAATGCAAAGCCATAGAGTCCAAACAAATGGACAAACAAAACTAGCAAAACTTATCTTTTGCAGACAAGGACTGGCCATATGAGAAATCCAAGGGAAGAATCAAATCCAACCAAGAACATTGACAGCAGGCATGGACTAAAGCCCAGAGCAGGTTTAAATAACAAACCCAGGCAAGGTGATTAGTGAAGTCAGCTGCTACAGCTACCTAACGGAGAAGCAGTTCCACTCAAAACCACCAGAGGGAGCCCAAGGGCAGAACTCGCAAACATACCATTAGCAACCACAGGAGGGAGCTCCAGAATGGAACTCACAACAGTGCCCCCCCTTGAGGAGGGGTCACCGAACCCTCACCAGAGCTCCCAGGCCGATCAGGACGAGCCAAATGGAAAGCATGCACCAAATCGGGAGCATGAACATCGGAGGCAACAACCCAAGAATTATCCTCCTGGCCATAACCCTTCCACTTGACCAGATACTGAAGCTTCCACCTCGAAAAACGAGAATCCAAAATCTTCTCTACCACATATTCCAATTCCCACTCAACCAACACCGGAGCAGGAGGATCAACGGAGGGAACCATAGGTATCACATATCTCCGCAACAAGGATCTATGGAACACATTATGAATGGAAAAGGAAGCTGGAAGGGCCAAACGAAAAGACACTGGATTGATAATTTCAGAAATCTTATAAGGCCCAATAAAGCGAGGCTTGAACTTAGGGGAAGAAACCTTCATAGGAACATGACGAGAAGACAACCAGACCAAATCCCCAACACAAAGCCGGGGACCAACACACCGACGACGGTTAGCAAAACGCTGAGCCTTCTCCTGAGACAACGTCAAATTGTCCACCACATGAGTCCAAATTTGCTGCAACCTGTCCACCACGGAATCCACACCAGGACAGTCAGAAGGCTCAAGTTGACCTGAAGAAAAACGAGGATGAAAACCAAAGTTACAAAAAAAAGGCGAAACCAAGGTAGCTGAACTAGCCCGATTATTAAGGGCAAACTCGACCAACGGCAAAAAGGTCACCCAATCATCCTGATCAGCAGACACGAAGCATCTCAAATAGGTTTCCAAGGTCTGATTGGTTTGCTCCGCTTGGCCATTTGTCTGAGGATGGAATGCAGAAGAAAAAGACAAATCAATGCCCATTCTAGCACAAAAGGACCGCCAAAACCTAGAAACGAACTGGGAACCTCTGTCAGACACAATATTCTCCGGAATACCATGTAACGAACCACATGCTGAAAAAATAATGGAACCAAATCAGAAGAGGAAGGCAACTTAGGCAACAGCACCAAATGGACCATCTTAGAAAACCGGTCACAAACCACCCAGATGACAGACATCTTCTGAGAAACAGGAAGATCAGAAATAAAATCCATGGAAATATGCGTCCAGGGCCTCTCAGGAATAGGCAAAGGCAAAAGCAACCCGCTGGCACGGGAACAGCAAGGCTTAGCCCGAGCACAGGTCCCACAGGACTGCACAAACGAACGCACATCCCGCGACAAGGAAGGCCACCAAAAGGACCTAGCCACCAAATCTCTGGTACCGAAAATCCCAGGGTGACCAGCCAACACCGAACAATGAACCTCAGAAATTACCCTACTAGTCCATCTATCAGGAACAAACAATTTCCCCACAGGACAGCGGTCAGGTTTATCAGCCTGAAACTCCTGAAGTACCCGCCGTAAATCAGGGGAGATGGCAGAAAGAATCACCCCCTCCTTGAGGATCCCAGCCGGCTCAAGAACTCCCGGAGAATCAGGCAAAAAACTCCTAGAAAGGGCATCAGCCTTCACATTCTTAGATCCAGGAATATACGAGACCACAAAATCAAAACGTGAGAAAAACAAAGACCACCGAGCCTGTCTAGGATTCAACCGCTTAGCAGACTCGAGGTAAATCAGATTCTTGTGATCAGTCAAGACCACCACGCGATGCTTGGCTCCCTCAATCCAATGTCGCCACTCCTCAAATGCCCACTTCATAGCCAACAACTCCCGATTGCCGACATCATAATTACGCTCAGAAGACAAAAATTTTCTGGAGAAGAAGGCACATGGTTTCATCAAAGAGCCATCAGAATTTCTCTGAGACAAAACGGCCCCTGCCCCAATCTCAGAAGCATCAACCTCAACCTGAAAAGGAAGAGAAACATCTGGCTGACGCAACACAGGGGCAGAAGTAAAACGACGTTTAAGCTCTTGAAAGGCCTCAACAGCTGCAGAGGACCAATTCACCACATCAGTGCCCTTCCTCGTCAAATCGGTCAGAGGCTTCACCACACTAGAAAAATTAGCAATAAAGCGACGATAAAAATTGGCAAAGCCCAAAAATTTCTGAAGGCTCTTTACAGATGTAGGTTGAGTCCAATTATGAATGGCCTGGACTTTAACAGGGTCCATTTCAATAGCCGAGGGAGAAAAAATGAAACCCAAAAAAGAAACCCTCTGAACTCCAAAGAGGCACTTAGACCCCTTCACAAACAATGCATTAGTACGAAGGACCTGAAACACCATCCGAACCTGCTTCACATGAGACTCCCAATCATCGGAGAAAACCAAAATATCATCCAAATACACAATCATAAATTTATCCAGATAATTCCGGAAGATATCATGCATAAAGGACTGAAATACCGATGGAGCATTAGAGAGCCCGAATGGCATCACAAGATATTCAAAATGGCCTTCAGGCGTATTAAATGCTGTTTTCCATTCATCACCTTGTTTAATACGCACAAGATTATACGCCCCTCGGAGGTCGATTTTAGTAAACCAACTAGCACCCTTAATCCGAGCAAACAAATCAGAAAGCAAAGGTAACGGATACTGGAATTTGACAGTGATCTTATTGAGAAGGCAATAATCTATACAGGGTCTCAAGGAGCCATCCTTCTTGGCAACAAAAAAAAATCCCGCTCCTAACGTTGACGAAGATGGGCGAATATGCCCTTTCTCCAAGGACTCCTTTACATAACTCCGCATAGCAGAATGCTCTGGCACAGACAGATTGAAAAGTCGGCCCTTAGGGAACTTACAGCCAGGAATCAAATTAATGGCACAATCGCAGTCCCTATGAGGAGGCAGGGAACTGGACTTGGGCTCATCAAATACATCCTGGAAATCCGACAAAAACTCAGGAACTTCAGAAGAAGGGGACGAGGAAATGGACATCAAAGGAATATCACTATGTATCCCCTGACAACCCCAACTAGTCACAGACATAGATCTCCAATCCAGCACTGGATTATGTTCCTGTAACCATGGAAAAACCAGCACAACAACATCATGCAAATTATGCAACACCAAAAAACGAATATTTTCCTGATGTGCTGGAGCCATGCACATGGTTAACTGTGTCCAGTACTGAGGTTTATTCTTGGCCAATGGCGTGGCATCAATCCCCCTTAAGGGAATAGGACTCTGCAAAGGTTCCAAGGAAAAACCACAGCGCCTGGCAAACTCTAAGTCCATTAAGTTCAGGGCAGCGCCAGAATCCACAAATGCCATAACAGAAAAGGACGACAATGAGCATATCAGGGTAACAGACAAGAGAAATTTAGGCTGCACAGTACTAATGGTAACAGACCTAGGGACCCTCCTAGTACGCTTAGGGCAATCAGAAATAGCATGAGCTGAATCACCACAGTAAAAACACAGGCCATTCTGACGTCTGAATTTCTGCCTTTCTGCTCTAGTCAAAATCCTATCACATTGCATAGGCTCAGGACTTCGCTCAGAGGACACTGCCATATGGTGCACCGCCTTGCGCTCACGCAAGCGCCGATCAATCTGAATGGCTAGAGACATAGACTCACTCAAACCGGCAGGCGCAGGAAAGCCCACCATAACATCTTTAAGGGTTTCAGAAAGACCTTTTCTGAAAATAGCAGCCAGCGCCTCTTCATTCCATTTAGTGAGCACAGACCATTTTCTAAATTTCTGGCAATATAACTCTGCCGCTTCCTGACCCTGACACAGGGCCAACAGTGTTTTCTCAGCATGCTCTACAGAGTTAGGTTCGTCATACAACAATCCGAGCGCCTGAAAAAATGCATCTACATTCAATAATGCCGGATTCCCTGTTTCAAGAGCAAATGCCCAGTCTTGAGGATCATCACGCAGTAAGGATATGATGATTTTCACTTGCTGAATGGGATCACCAGAAGAACGGTGTTTCAAAGCAAAAAACTATTTGCAGCTATTTTTAAAGTTCAGAAACTTGGATCTGTCCCCAAAAAACAAATCAGGAGTGGGAATTCTTGGTTCTAGAGCCAGAGTCTGAACAATATAATCTTGGATACTCTGGACTCTTGCAGCAAGTTGATCCACACGAGAAAACAAACCCTGAACCTCCATACCAGAGCATATATCCAGCACCACCCAGATATCAAGAGGAAAAAAAGACAGAACAGAGTACAGTAAAAAAATGGTTCAGAACTCTTTTTTTTTTCCTTCTTTTGAGATGCATTCAATTCATTCTTGGCCTACTGTACTGTTATGACCTGGTGGTTAAGAGGCCACACTGAAATGACCTGGTGGCTAAAATGCAACATGGAACGAGCTCTGGGAACGTGGTATCTCTACTGACCGCAGTCCCTAATCCTAACAACACAACTAGAAATAGCCGTGGGATGTTCCTGACACTCCCTAGACACCTCGTCACAGCCTAAGATATAACTACCCCTAAAGAAGGAAATAGAAAGCTATCTTGCCTCAGAGAAACCCCCAAAAGGAAAGACAGCCCCCCACAAATATTGACCGTGAAAGGAGAGGGAAATGACGAACACAGAAATGAAATTAGAATTCAGCAAAGGGGAGGCCAATACTAAACTAGATAGACAGAGAGCAAAGGATACTGTGCGGTCAGTATTAAAAACTACAAAATCCACGCAGAGTTTACAAAAATGAACTCCACACCGACTCACGGTGTGGAGGGGAAAATCTGCTTTCCCAGAGCTTCCAGCTAGCCTAAATAAGACATAGTAACAAGCTGGACAAAAGAGACAAAATGCAAAGCCATAGAGTCCAAACAAATGGACAAACAAAACTAGCAAAACTTATCTTTTGCAGACAAGGACTGGCCATATGAGAAATCCAAGGGAAGAATCAAATCCAACCAAGAACATTGACAGCAGGCATGGACTAAAGCCCAGAGCAGGTTTAAATAACAAACCCAGGCAAGGTGATTAGTGAAGTCAGCTGCTACAGCTACCTAACGGAGCAGCAGTTCCACTCGAAAACCACCAGAGGGAGCCCAAGGGCAGAACTCGCAAACATACCATTAGCAACCACAGGAGGGAGCTCCAGAACGGAACTCACAACAGTGAGGACACTTGAACGTTACAAACAAAATTAAATATTTTTAAATAACATTTTGACTATAAATAACTCTCAGTACCCAGCCGGGTATTCTACTAAGTGCGAACTTTGAACAATAAGTTAACTTTTCCTTTAAGGGCGTATACGCTGAACCCACTAAAGGCCTTCTATAAAATGCTATGTAAATAACTCAACTTTTCTTTCCATTCTAACTTCCCTAATGCAGGACCGCCTAGCTCCTTGGCTGGGCCTACTGTCATTGTACCAACCATCTTTCTACAGTTCTCAGGAGGACTCTCTCTCTAACCCCTACGGGTTCACTTCAAGCTTTCCTGTCCTCAATCTTTATTAACATTATCAAACTTTGTTAATCTTCAACATTATTAACGTTTCAACTTTTATTAGAGCAATCATGTAAACATTCCCTTTAAGAGGGACCCAAGTCTCTAGAAAGTAGTGCAGATTCTCTCTATCTGCAAGTCCACTGAAAGCAAGACCTTCTGCGTCATGTCCGGAAGCATTATCTTCGCAAAGTCTTCGTTCACTTGTAAAACCAGTAGGGAGCACCTTTAAGAAGGTGCAAACTATATACAAAAACAGTTTTTGAATCATTCACCGTCCATGATCCAGCAGTCTTTGAGAACAATGATGAACAAACAAAAAGAAGAGGGATCCCGGGTAAACAAAGGGATCCCTAGGAGTTAACCCTGGACGGGTTGAAGGTAGCAGCAAGAAACAGTTAAATAACTTATGTACATTTATCCGGGTTTCGAGGTTTAGTTCTGTGAAGGTTGTGGTCTTACCTCGCAGAGCACTCCTCTCCGTTGAGCACGGGTTGGATCCACAGTCACATGCGGAGCCTGGTCAGCCCGGCGATCCGCAGCGGGGACCTCATCATCCGGGATCCTAGCTGCGACCTGGAGGACTGTGCACCGCTGAACGCCCCTGGCCATCCAGCTGGTCCCCCTCGACCATCGGGTGTAAGTTACTGCATCTCCAGGTCTTAGGTCGCGGTCTTCGACCGTCCCACAACACGGCTCTACCTCGCTCCGATCAACACGGACCTGCAAGGGCTCTCCAATCTCCTGGATGACCCCCCTCTCCTCCTTGGGGTTGTAGAAGACCACCACTCCCCAGTGCGACGGCGAGACCTCCACTTCCTCCGTGAGGTAAACTATGATCGCAGGTCGAGGCTGCTTCCTCCGGGCCGCCACCAGGTGTCGCTGATGCTCCATCACCGTCAAGATCTTCAGATCCGACCCCTGCGGTACACGATCCCCTGGCCAGGTTCGGGGGTCCGCCGTGGCTGGGATGGGTAAAGGAGAAGACATGGGCGACAGGCGAATCTCTGTCGGGTGGCCCAACCGGGAACTCACACGAGCTTGAGCCTTCAGGCAGCGCGCCAGCTGCCGGGCCTCGGCCGCGGCCATCCCACCGACGGGCATCCATCCGCTGGGTTTTCCCTCTGGCTGCTCCGCGAGGGGAAGTCTATGCAGCGGTGATGACTCCGAGGTCGCTGCAGAGGGTGCAGGTCTCTGCCTGGCCGGGTTGTCGCCATGCGGTGGCCTGGACGTCGCCATCTTTGTCTCCTCCTCTGTGTCTTCTTCCCAGGCTCTTTTCCGAGGGCGGTCCCGTCTCCATTGTCTCCACCCTCCATGGAGAATGAGAAGGCGGACCTCAGCCGCTGACGGACATGCCCTCAGGATTCAGCAATGCTTAGACTGGGCGGCCATTATCTTTCGAGCTCTCCAGCTTGCTTACGCCAACTTCCATGCCCTTCTTCTTCTCTTGCGCTCCTCGTGGCGCTGCAATGGCGGCGGTTTTGGCGGGAATCTTGCGGCAATAGCAGTACACAGTCTTTGCAATAAATCACAGTCCAACACGTTTCAATCACAGTTCCAAGGCACACATGACCCAATTCTTCAGACTTAAGTACGATCCTAATCAAAACACAAAAGCGGCACCTGTAGCGCTCACACTAAAATAAAACCTGCAGCAGATAATATCGCGGGACCACCCACCCGCAAAAAGTAGATAAATCTAAAAAGAAAAGGAAAATCTGCGCTGGAAAAAATACACCCACTAGAGGACCATAAAAATATATAAAATGTGAACAAGTAACAAAAAATGAAAATAGAACACGGCACCGTCAGCAAATGAAAAAAGGGGAGACAGCCCAATACCGCCACACTGTATATACTTATAAGCGATAAACACTATGGTATCACTACCTGATTGAATCGTCCGAGATCAAAGTAACTGCAATATAGTCACTTGGAATGTCCCAGAAAAGTCCGTCCCTTATGACCAATATACAGGAAGACGGTATAGCAGATTGTTCCGGAGTCCTTGATGCTTGCGGTGCCCAATAAAGGTCAGATAAAATGAGTATCGCAAATTGTCCTGATCTAAATCACGATGGCAGGCACTGCCCCGGCCGGTGGCAGCGTTAGCCCGCGTGTAAAACGACGCGTCCGCGCTACTAAATGGAGCCGTTAGGTATACTGCTATTGCAGGACCTAATGTGACGTCACAATCACGTGGAGAACCACGTGATGGGCTACAGGAAGAGCTCAGGACCAATTCCTACGCGTTTCGGAGACAAAACGATCTCCTTCCTCCCTGAAGGAGATCGTTTTGTCTCCGAAACGCGTAGGAATTGGTCCTGAGCTCTTCCTGTAGCCCATCACGTGGTTCTCCACGTGATTGTGACGTCACATTAGGTCCTGCAATAGCAGTATACCTAACGGCTCCATTTAGTAGCGCGGACGCGTCGTTTTACACGCGGGCTAACGCTGCCACCGGCCGGGGCAGTGCCTGCCATCGTGATTTAGATCAGGACAATTTGCGATACTCATTTTATCTGACCTTTATTGGGCACCGCAAGCATCAAGGACTCCGGAACAATCTGCTATACCGTCTTCCTGTATATTGGTCATAAGGGACGGACTTTTCTGGGACATTCCAAGTGACTATATTGCAGTTACTTTGATCTCGGACGATTCAATCAGGTAGTGATACCATAGTGTTTATCGCTTATAAGTATATACAGTGTGGCGGTATTGGGCTGTCTCCCCTTTTTTCATTTGCTGACGGTGCCGTGTTCTATTTTCATTTTTTGTTACTTGTTCACATTTTATATATTTTTATGGTCCTCTAGTGGGTGTATTTTTTCCAGCGCAGATTTTCCTTTTCTTTTTAGATTTAAGTACGATCCTGTTCGTGACGCCAAGTTGGATCGCCCCCAGACACAGGGCCACGCGTTTCGGTACCGGGCCTCTCTGGTTCGGTTCCGAGGCTGTCATGGTGGCTAGACCCGGTCCGCAACCCTGCTAAGGGGCGTCCAATAAAGGTGGTGCAGTCTGTCAGGGGTTCGTGACGCCACCTGTGGTGTTCGGTCAGGGTGACCGACGCTGCTATGGGGTCCGCTGGGGTGATGGAATGGCAGCTGAATGGTATACCATCACACAGGTGAAGTATGTCCCCAGGGCTTCCCAGTGGTGTAGGTGGCGATGGCGTGAGGTGCAGGCAATAACGAGGACACAAGGTTGCAGTCTCTTTACCTCTTTACTGAAGACTTCAGGATCCTCAATCCAGAGCACGTTTAACAGGGCTATCAGAGACAGGCCGGTCTGAAGGGCACTTCCAGAGTTTTCCTCGCAGATGGAAATCGTTGCCCACCACTAGCGCCTGTATGTTGTAGACCTACCCTGCTGAGCATTCGGTATAGTCCTCACTAGGGTTGAGCGAAACGGGTCGGCCATTTTCAGAAGTCGCCGACTTTTGGTAAAGTTGGGTTTCATGAAACCCGACCCGACCCCTGTGTGGGGTCGGCCATGAGGTCGGCGATCTTCTGAATCTGGTATCGGAATTCCGATCCCGAGTTCCGATATGTTTGCAATATCGGAAATCGGTATCGGAATCCATATTTAAGTGTAAAATAAAGAATTAAAATAAAAAATATTGCTATACTTACCCTCTGACGCGCCCTGGTACTAACCGGCAGCCTTCCTTCCTTAGAATCAGCTCGTGAAGGGCCTTAGATGATGTCGCGGCTTGTGATTGGTCACGCGACCGCCCATGTGACCGCTCGCGCGACCAATCACAAGCTGCGACGTCACCAAAGGTCCTTCAAGTGCTGATTCTAAGGAAGGAAGGCTGCCGGTTAGTACCAGGGCATGTCCGAGGGTGAGTATAGCAATATTTTTTATTTTAATTCTTTATTTTACACTTAAATATGGATCCCAGGGCCTGAAGGAGAGTTTCCTCTCCTTCAGATCCTGGGAACCATTGGAAACCCAATGTACTGCATGGGGATTCGTGTTTCGGCAGACCCCGACCCCGACTTTTTTATAGGATCGGCCGATTTCACTCGACCCGACTTTTGAAAAAGTCGGGTTTCGTGAAACCCGACCCGATCCTATAAAAGTAAAAGTCGCTCAACCCTAGTCCTCACAACGGCTGTTCTCGTTTTGTTCGTTCTCTACAGCTCTCTCTCTCTCTTTTGTTCCAGATGTTACTAGTTTCTCGTCCCCCAGGTATGTTTTGGCTAGGACGCACCCGTGTGATGGGAAGGCTTGGAGGTCTTCCGGGATCCTAGAGACGCCCCTCTCCCAATGTTGCCCCCTATGTCTTCTTAGGAAATTTAAGGTAGACAGCCAACCTATAATTAACTGTCCTGCGGAGTTTGAAGTAAGGCCTGAAGTCAGTTACTCCCGCGGTGTTCCGGCCACCGGCTACACGCCTCAGTAGGATGTTGCCTTGGTCTCACGGCACGACTCCTACTGGTACTCCTTTTTGCTTGATCTCGTTTACACTGTTCCACAATATCCTTCCCTTCTTGTCTCTTTCTTAGGATACCGCCGCAAGGTAGTGCAGGCGCGGTTCCGTAACGTTCTGTTCGCTAGGCACCTGCCAGGTTCCCACGCCTGACAGGGACCCCCCTGTGTCTTCTCCCCGCAACACCCCCTGCCACAGGATGTTGCCTGAATCCAACCCAGTCAGCTTCTGACTAACTTCCTCCCCAGCCCCTAGTTTTACCAGTGTGAGAAGTGGCCCAATAAATAAAGCCTTTTTCTCCCCCTAGTGGCCGGAGTGTGAAGTGTAATGTGTGCTGGTGATACCTGGTCAGGAGAATTCCTTCAGTGCCATCAGACGTACCATCACTCCCCTTAGTGGCAGAGTGTCATACTGCAACGACCAGATCTCTGGGGCGCTGCACAAAAACTATTTTTTGCTATAAAAGGCATCTTTTAGTATGTGACAGCAGCCAAACATAAAAACCCACTATAATGCCTCTTTCACACATCCTGACATTTCCGGTACCGGAGATGTCAGTGTCTGTGTGTGTAATACTTGCGGCACACATGTGGCATGCGTGTGCCGCATCAGTACCACAAGGACGGGCTCCAGGGAAGAAGTGTTACAGTAAGCTCTGTTCCACGGCGCCGGCTGCTGGACATGGCTCTCATCATTCTCCCCTGTTCTGCTGGCGATCGGCACAAGCAGGGGAGAATCATTCTCTCCTGCTTGTGCCGATCGCCGGCAGAGCAGGGGAGAATGATGACAGCCATGTTCAGCATCCGGCGCCGGGGAACAGCGCTTACTGTAACGCTTCTTCCCCCGCGCCGGGGGTGCGCCACATGGATGACATCCATGTGTGTTATGCATATGCACGTGTGCTGGATGTTTTGTGGCCTGTGCTGACATTAAAAAGCGAACATGTCAGCGTTTTTTGCCCAACGACACACGGTCCGTGGAAACACACTGACGTGCACAGAACCATTCACTTGAATAGGCAAATAGTGCTGTGTTCCTCCCCAGACTCTCCGCATGGCTGGCCAATGGTATAAAATTCTGTGACACACCCATGGTATCAATATGATCATTGCACCCCTAGATGAACTAATTGAGAGTAATTCGTAATATGGGGTCACTTATGGGGTTTCTGCTTTTTTGGCACCTCATGGGCTCTCCCAGTGAGTCATGGCACCTGCAAATCCTAACAGTAAAATCTGGCGCTTCTTCCCTCCTGAGCTCTGCCATGTGCCTAAACAGTGGTTTACCCCCACATATGGGATATCAGCATACTCAGGACAAATTGCACAATATCTCTTGGTGTCCAATTTCTTCTGTTACCCTGGGTAAAATAAAAAATTGGGGGCAAAAAAAAAAATCATTTTTGTTGAAAAAATATGATTTATTTTATCTTTACAGCTCTACGTTATAAACTTCTGTGAAGCACTTGGGGGGTTCAAAGTGCTCGCCACACATCTAGATAAGTTCCTTGGGGGGTCTAGTTTCCAAAATGGTGTCAATTGTGTGTGTGTGTGTGTGGGGGGGGGGGGGTTCCACTGTTTAGGCACATCAGGGGTTCTCCGAATGTGACAATGCGTCCAATCTTAATTTCAGCCAATTTTGCGTTGAAAAAGTCAAACGGCGCTCCTTCCCTTCCGAGCTCTGCCATGCACCCAAACAGTGGTTTACCTGCACATATGGGGTATCAGCGTACTCAGTACAAATTGCACAAAAACGTTTTGGGTCCAATTTGTCCTGTTACCCTTGGTAAAATAAAAAAATTGTATGTGAAGTAAATTTTTTGTGAAAAAAAGTTAAATGTTAATTTTTTTTAAACATTCCCAAAATTCCTATGAAGCTCCTGAAGAGTTAATAAACATCTTGAATGTGGTTTTGTGCACCTCTAGGGGTGCAGTTTTTTAGAATCGTGTTACTTTTGGTATTTTCTATCATATAGACCCCTCAAAATGACTTCAAATGTGATGTGGTCACTTACAAAAATGGTGCTGTAAAAATGAGAAATCGCTGGTTAACTTTTAACCATTATAACTTCCTAACAAAAAATTTTGGTTCGAAAATTGTACTGATGTAAAGTAGACATGTGGGAAATGTTACTTGTTAAGTATTTTGTGTGACATATCTCTGTGATTTAAGGGCATGAAAATTCAAAGATGGAAAATTTTTGCCAAATTTCTGTTTTTTTTTCACAAATAAACGCAAGAGCCATAACGTTTTTGTTTTTCCATCAGTATGGCCATGTGAGGGCTTGTTTTTTGTGTGGGACAAGTTGTACTTTTGAGCTACACCATTGGTTTTGCCATGTCTAATTAACTCAGAGGTTGCTAAAAAACCTGTCAGAAGCTTCCAAACACATGAGATCATCATGTAGGCCGTCCAAAATTGCTTAAAGGCATAGTAATCTTAGTGTATGCAATCTTTTGACTTTGCAGTAAGTAATAAAAATGTCTTAAAACATTCTCTCTCTCCCATTATTCTGGCATTTAGCAAATATTAATAATTATGGTAATCCTAATGGACCTAAAATGGAAAGCTATTCTGATTTCATGTCAGATAATGATAAAAACATGCAGATGTGTCTTTTTATATAGTGTATGTAAACTTCTGGTTTCAACTTTCTGGAATGCTCAACAAATTCAATTTTCTTGCTATATGGGTACCCAGATATGGTAACACAGTGATGTATTCTTATTTGCACATCCCTGCTCCTTATCAGTGTGTTTCTCTTCTTCCTTCTAAGGCTATGTTCCCATGATGAGTATTTGGTGAGTTTTTGATGTTTCCGAGTTTCTTCAGCATTCCTGCACCTATTAGGCTCATTAGATTTCTTGCATTGTTTTCATTTTATTTTGAGTGCCTTTTGTTCATGCGTTTTTTGTCTTGTTGGTATGTACTGTTTTAAATAAAGCTGCATTGTTTTTGATTGGTCCTGTTTAGTGATGAGCGAATACACTCGAGATTTCTCGAGCGCGCTCGGGGGTCCTCTGAGTATTTTTTAGTGCTCGGAGATTTAGTTTTTCCTGCCGTATCTGAATGATTTACATCTGTTAGCCAGCATAAGCACATGTGGGGGTTGCCTGGTTGCTAGGGAATCCCCACATGTACTTATGCTGGCTAACAGATGTAAATCATTCAGATGCGGCAAGAAAAACTAAATCTCCAAGCACTAAAAAATACTCAGAGGACCCCGAGCATGCTCGAGAAATCTCGAGTAACGAGTATATTCGCTCATCACTAGTCCTGTTATTTTACTTTGATAAAACTTTATCAATACAGTCATGTGTGGTAGAATGCCCTTTTATTTCGTTTCCACTGCTGAAGCGCAATAAAAATGAATATACATGTATTACTTGTGAATTTTCCTCATCTAATGTGATTCTATGGGGAAAATCTGTACATAAAACTCAATGTACTTGCAAGAGAAATTGATATGTTGCTGGTTTTAGATACGCACTGCATGTCAAATTATGCTGCATAAAAAATAAGCACAGTTTGAATTGTAAGATCACGTGCACACATTCAGTATTTGGTCAGTATTTTACCTCAGTATTTGTAAGCCAAAATCAGGAGTAGAACAGTCAGAGGAAAAGATAATAAAATGTCAACACTTCTGTATTTATCACCCACTCCTGGTTTTGGCTTATAAATACTGACCAAATACTGAACGTGTGAACGTGGCCTAAGACTGATTTTTTTTGGTGCTGCAAATATACACAGTGTCAAAAACTCATCAAAAGCTCATTATGGGAACTTAACCTAAAATAGAAACTACTGTGCGCAGAAGGTTGGGGGACGCACAAAATGGCATAGCAACCTACGTGTGGCCTCAATATATTTTAATAATTTTTATTTTCTTGAAAAACTTTGTGGATTATTATCATCTTAGCAACAAATCTCAGAACCAAAAAAAAGTATTCTAAAACCCTCTTGCAATTGAAGATTTTAATTGACTGTAGATCATCTTACCTACTTCAAATATCTTTTGATATTACAAAAGTAAAGATTGCCCTTAGTGACTCAGACAGATAATTTGCCATCTGCTCCCTCTTATCACGGTGAAGCGAAGGAAGAGCTAGCAAAGACGATAACTTCATGACCCGCTCATGCTATATAAAATTAATAAGCACATCGTATAGTAGATTCTTTTTGTTCTTTCTTGTTCTACTATAAAATTCGAGTAGACTGGTGCATTTAATATTTAACTAAAATTAGATTAACAAATTCGGAAAAGGGCACCACTGCCCAAATGGCACATGAATCACAGAACTGGATGCAATATTAAACAGTATCTAAAGTAAAATCCTGTACTAATTCCCCAACAATTAGCAAAAACAGAAGTCTTGGTATATAACTATCTTGCTTAAAGCAAAACTTCATGTTAAGCAAAGTTTACTGTCTCCAGAGCATATACCGTATATATTCGAGTATAAGCTGACCCGAGTATAAGCCAAGGACCCTAATTTTAATACAAAAAAACTGGGAAAACCTATTGAGTATAAGCCGGGTATGCATTGTCCCCTCATCCCTATCCTGGTCTGCATGGTTCCTCATTCTTATCCTTGCATGCATGGCTCCTCATCCCCATCCTTGTCTGCATGGCTCCTCATCCCTATCCTTGCATGCATGGCTCCTCACCCCCATCCTTGTCTGCATGGCTCCTCATCCCTATCCTTGCATGCATGGTTCCTCATCCCTCTCCTGGTATGCATGGTTCCTCATGCCTATCCTTGTCTGCATGGCTCCTCATCCCTATCCTTGCATGCATGGTTCCTCATCCCCATCCTTGTTTGCATGGCTCTCCATCCCTATCCTTGTCTGCATGGCCCCTCTTCCCTATCCTGGTATGCATGTGGAGCACCCCCAAGGGCTGTGGGGTACTCGGATCCGGGCCCTTCTTCTGTTCTCGGTGGGGATGTCACGGTGGCTGACCCAGTCCGTGGCCCTCAGGAGGTCCGTTGATGATGTGGGGGAAAGGTCTTTAAAGGGGTAATGTTCATGATGTCACCTGTGGTATTCGGTCAAGGTGACCGACTCTGCTTAGGGGCCCGCTGGGCTGATGTTATGGCAGCTAGATGGTATACCTTCCCACAGGTGAAGTGTGTCCCCAGGGCTTCCCAGAGTATAGATAGTGGATGGTGGATGATATAAGGCGCAGTGAATAATGAGGACACAAGGTTGTAGTCTCTTTACCTTTACTGAAGGCTTCGGCATCCACAGTCCAGGGTAGGGACCACAGGGTAGGCAGAGTCCGGCCGGTCTGAAGGCAAATCCAGAGTTCCCTTATCCAGGGGGAATTCAATAGCCTTCCCATGTGCACAGTAACACAGTAGGTCCTTACTTGCATAAGCTCCAATAAGGTCCTCACTGTTGTTACTCCTCTCACTGTTCCCCGTGGTCGGATAGAACAAAACACGTATGACCGGTGACCTGAGACTTTGGTTAGGGACTCTAGCATGCCCCAGCCTCTTTAAGGTTGCCACCTTGCCTCCTGTGTATAAAGGGCGGCAGGCAACTTGGAATCACCTGCCCTGCCGGTCTGTGAAGCAAGGCGTAGAGCACTTACTCCCTCGGTATTCCGGCTACCGGATCGCGCACCAGAAGGATGCAGCTTCTCTCGGCCACTCTCCTCTCTGGTATCCACTGGTTGCTATGCTTTTGTTTCTCACTCACTGCAATACACTTCTCTTCTATATCTCTTTCTTAAAATGCTGCCGCATGTGGGGCAGGCGCAGCTTCGTGGACCCTCGTCCTCCTCAGACAGCAGTCTGGATCTGACTGGAGATCACTCCAGCCAGCTCGACCTGGAGACCTTTCCATCTCGGTCCCCAGCCAGGAACTCTCTAACTTTCCCTCCAACTACCAGTTTTACCTAACTGTGAGGAGTGGCCTAGTAAATAGACCCTTTGCTCCCCATGGTGGCTGGAGTGTGAAGTGTGTTGTGTGGTTAGTGATACCTGGACAGAAGATCTCCTTCATTGCCTTCAGACATAACATCACTCCCCCTGGTGGAAGAATAACATTACTGCAACGAACCAGGACTTTGGGGCGCTGCACATGGCTCCTCATCCTGGTATGCATGGCTCCTCATCCCTATCCTTGTATGCATGGCTCCTCATCCCTATCCTTGTATACATGGTTCCTCGTCCCTATTCTTGTATGCATGGGCCCCATGAGAAAAGCTTAAAAAAAAAAAACATCCTACCTACCTTCCCTGTGCACCCTCCCAGCATGTTGTTCTGGTGCTAGCATCTCCAGCGGCTGGGCAATAACACGTCCCCGCTCATTAATGTAATGAATATTCACTCCATGCCTATGGGAGTGGAGAGAGGTGAATATTCATTACTTTAATGAATGGGCACCCGTGATAGCCCGGCAGCTACTGGAAGCCGGCGGCTGACAATGTACATGCTATAAGAGAAATGAATATTCACTGCCAGTGCAGTGAATATTCATTTCTCTTTAGCAGCTGGCACAGCCGTAGTCACCGACTCCTGCCTCCTGTGACCCGATACTCCACCACTACCACTCCCCCGCTGTCTTCTGTGACAACAGCGCAAGTACAAAAAATGTGCTGAAAAACTAGACTTATACTCGAGTATATACGGTAGTCAGTATGGCCACAGCATTGTATCTGAATTAATTGATGCCCTGTCAATCTTCATAGCATTTAAAGAAAACCTGTCACCTCTAGATCTATTATTTACCTTCAGATACAGTTGAAACTAGAAGTTTACATACACTATAGAAAAGACACATATGCATGTTTTCTCAATATCCGACATGAAATTGGAATAAACCTTTTCTCTTTTAGGTCAATTAGAATTACCAGAATGTTTTAGGCATTTTTATTACATACTGCAAAGTCAAAAGTTTACATACACTAAGATTACTATGCCTTTAAATAATTCTGGACTACCCATATGATGATGTCATGTGTTTGGAAGCTTCTGACATACCAGTGGAAGTATTTTACAGTACACCTGAAACACACTGCTTATTTGTGTAACAAGATGGGAATGTCCAGCCATCATACCGCTCAGGAAGGAGATGGGTTCTGTGTCCCAGAGATGAACATTGATCCGACATGTGCATATCAACCCAAGGACAAAAGCAAAAGACCTTGTGAAGATGATGGCGGAAGCTGATAAGATTGTGTCAATATTCACAGTGAAACGAATATTGTATCAACATGGGCTGAAATGCCACTCTGCTAGAAAGAAACCATTACTCCCAAAGAAACATAAAAAAGCCAGATTAAATTTTGAAAATGCACAAAGGAAACAAAGACCTTTTTTTTTGGAGACATGTCCTATGTTCGGATGAAACTAAAATTGAACTTTTTGGGCATAATGACCATTGTTACGATTGGCGGAAAATGGGAATAGCTTGGAAGCCTAAAAACATCATCCGAACTATGAAACATGGTAGGTGGCAGCATCATGTTGTGGGGTTGTTGTTTTTTCAGCAGGAGGGACTGGCGCATTTCACAAAATAGATGGCATCACAAGAAAAGAAGATTACCGTAAATACTCGAGTATAAGTCGACCCGAGTATAAGCCGACCTTCCTAATTTTGTAACAAAAAACTGGGAAAACTTATTGACTTGAGTATAAGCCAAGGGTAGGAAATGCAGCAGCTACCGGTGAATTTCAAAAATAAAAATAGATGCTCCATACCGTTCATTATTGCCCCATAAGATGCTCCATATAAAGCTGTGCCACATATAATGCTCCATACATTTCATTATGGCCCCATAGATGCTCCATATAAAACTGTGCCATATAGAATGCTCCATACATTTCATTATGGCCCCATAGATGCTCCATATAAAACTGTGCCACATATAATGCTCCATACTGTTCATTATTGCCCCATAAGATGCTCCATATAAAGCTGTGCCATATATAATGCTCTGCACCGTTCATTATGGCCCCATAGATGCTGCATCTAAAGCTGTGCCATATAGAATGCTCTGCACCATTCATTATGGCCCCATAGATGCTCCATATAAAGCTGTGCCATATATAATGCTCCATACCGTTGATTATTGCCCCATAGATGCTCCATATAAAGCTGTGCCACATAGAATGCTCTGCACTGTTCATTATGGCCCCATAGATGCTCCATCTAAAGCTGTGCCATATAGAATGCTCTGCACCATTCATTATGGCCCCATAGATGCTCCATATAAAACTGTGCCATATATAATGCTCCATACCGTTGATTATTGCCCCATAGATGCTCCATATAAAGCTGTGCCACATAGAATGCTCTGCACTGTTCATTATGGCCCCATAGATGCTCCATCTAAAGCTGTGCCATATAGAATGCTCTGCACCATTCATTATGGCCCCATAGATGCTCCATATAAAGCTGTGCCATATAGAATGCTCTGCACCGTTCATTATGGCCCCATAGATGCTCCATATAAAGCTGTGCCATATATAATGCTCTGTACTCTTCATTATGGCCCCATAGATGCTCCATATAAAGCTGTGCCATATAGAATGTTCTGCACCGTTCATTATGGCCCCATAGATGCTCCATATAAAGCTGTGCCATATGGAATGTTCTGCACCTTTCATTATGGCCCCATAGATGCTCCATATAAAGCTGTGCCATATAGAATGCTCTGCACCATTCATTATGGCCCGTGTTGTGAATTCTGCTCTTGGGCTCCCTCCGGTGGCTATGAGTGGTAGTGCTGCTGTCTTTGGATCACAGCATTTATCAGGTGTGTCCACTTATTGCAATTTTTGGACTGGGCTTTTTAGTCTTGCTTGATCCTTTAGTCAGTGCCAGTTGTCCATTGTTTTTGGAGGATTCACATCCCTGACTGGTCTCTCCTGTTTTGCTGTTGTTTTCTACAAAGATAAGTTCTGGCTTTGTTTTTGCTGTCCACATGCTGTGGGCCTTATAGTTCTGTGCATTTTTATGTTTTGTCTTGTCCAGCTTTGTCTGTGTAAAGATTTTTTGCAGCCAAGCTGTATCTCTGGAGATGCAGATATACCCTCCATGTCTTTAGTCAGATGTGGAGATTTGTATTTTCTGTGGTGGATATTTTCTAGTGTTTTAATACTGACCGCATAGTACTCTGTCCTATTCTATCTTTTTAGCTAGAAAGGCCTCCTTTGCTAAATCCTGAATTCAGTCTGCGTATGTCATTTCCCTCTCCTCTCACAGTCAATATTTGTGGGGGGCTGTCTATCCTTTGGGGATTTTCTCTGAGGCAAGATAGTTTTCCCGTTTCTATCTTTAGGGGAAGTTAGTCCTTAGGCTGTGTCGAGGTGTCTAGGGAGTGTTAGGTACATCCCATGGCTACTTCTAGTTGCGGTGCTAGTTCAGGGTCTGCGGTCTGTACAGGTACCACCTTATCCAGAGTACGTCACATGCTGCTCCTAGGCCACCAGATCATAACAGTACAACTGGCCAACAATGAGTTAAACGCATCTCAGAAGAAGGGAAGGAAAGTGCTGAGCCATTTTTTTTTCTGTAGTCTGTTGTGTCTTTCCTTCCTTCTTTTCCTCTGGGTGGCTCAGGAGTTAGGTGCTGGCATGGAGGTTCAGGAATTGGTTTCTCGTGTGCACCAACTTGCTGCTAGAGTACAGGGTATTTCCGATTATATCGTTCACACTCCGGTTTTAGAGCCTAGAATTCCAACTCCTGATTTGTTTTTTGGGGACAGGTCCAAATTTTTGAGCTTTAAAAATAACTGTAAACTGTTTTTTGCTCTGAAACCCCGTTCTTCTGGTGATCCCATTCAGCAGGTTAAAATTGTTATTTCCCTGCTGCGTGGTGATCCTCAGGATTGGGCATTTTCCCTGGAATCTGGGAATCCTGCTTTGTTTAATGTAGACACCTTTTTTCAGGCGCTAAAGTTATTGTATGATGAACCTAATTCAGTGGATCATGCAGAGAAGACCTTGTTGGCCCTGTGTCTGGGTCAAGAAGCAGCAGAATCGTATTGCCAGAAATTTAGAAAATGGTCTGTACTGACTAAATGGAATGAGGATGCCTTGGCGGCAATTTTCAGAAAGGGCCTTTCTGAATCCGTTAAAGATGTTATGGTGGGGTTCCCCACGCCTGCTGGTCTGAGTGATTCTATGTGTCTGGCCATTCAGATTGATCGGCGCTTGCGCGAGCGCAGAGTTGTGCACACTGTGGAGTTGTCCTCCGAGCGGAGCCCTGAGCCTATGCAATGTGATAGGATTTTGTCTAGAGCTGAACGACAAAGATTCAGGCGTCAGAACAGGTTGTGTTTTTACTGCGGCGATTCTGCTCATGTTATTTCTGATTGCCCTAAGTGTACTAAGAGAATCGCTAGTTCTGTTACCATCAGTACTGTACAACCTAAATTTCTGTTA
Organism: Ranitomeya imitator; assembly: GCF_032444005.1. Lineage (NCBI taxonomy): Eukaryota > Metazoa > Chordata > Amphibia > Anura > Dendrobatidae > Ranitomeya > Ranitomeya imitator. The sequence goes on along the minus strand of NC_091286.1, from coordinate 493,474,773 downwards.
TCTGTGACCTTGATCTGCTCATTATCGTCATTTTCTGTCATGGCATTTGTGGATTCAGGCGCCGCTCTGAACTTAATAGACTTAGAATTTGCCGGACGTTGTGGTTTCCCCTTGCAGCCTTTGCAGAACCCTATTCCTTTAAGGGGCATTGATGCCACACTGTTGGCTAAAAATAAACCTCAGTTTTGGACACAGCTGACCATGTGCATGGCACCAGCCCATCAGGAAGATTGTCGTTTTCTGGTGTTGCATAATTTGCATGATACTATTGTGCTAGGTTTTCCATGGTTACAGGTACATAATCCGGTGTTAGATTGGAAATCTATGTCTGTGACTAGTTGGGGCTGTCAGGGGGTTCATGGTCACGTTCCTTTGATGTCAATTTCCTCTTCTGAAATTCCTGAGTTTTTGTCAGATTTCCAGGATGTTTTCGATGAGCCCAAATCCAGTTCACTTCCACCGCACAGGGACTGCGATTGTGCTATTGACTTGATTCCAGGTTGTAAATTCCCTAAGGGACGACTTTTCCACCTGTCTGTGCCAGAACATGCCGCCATGCGGAGCTATATTAAGGAGTCTTTGGAGAAGTGGCATATTCAGCCATCTTCTTCACCATTGGGAGCAGGTTTTTTTTTGTTGCCAAGAAAGATGGCTCCTTGAGACACTGTATTGATTATCGCCTCTTGAATAAGATCACGGTCAAATTTCAATACCCTTTGCCTTTGCTTACTGATTAGTTTACTAAGATTGACCTTCGAGGGGCATATAATCTAGTTCGTATTAAGCAGGGTGACAAATGGAAAACTGCATTTAATACGCCCGAATGCTATTTTGAATACCTTGTGATGCCATTCGGACTCTCTAATGCCCCATCTGTGTTCCAGTCCTTCATGCATGATATCTTTCGGAGTTATCTTGATAAATTCATGATTGTATATTTGGATGATATTTTGATTTTTTCCGATGATTGGGAGTCTCATGTGAAACAGGTCAGGATGGTTTTTCAGATCCTCCGTGATAATGCCTTATTTGTGAAGGGCTCTAAGTGCCTCTTTGGAGTGCAGAAGGTTTCTTTTTTGGGCTTCATTTTTTCTCCCTTATCTATAGAAATGGATCCGGTTAAGGTTCAGGCCATTCATAATTGGATTCAGCCCACATCTGTGATGAGCCTTCAGAAATTCTTGGGCTTTGCTAATTTCTATCGTCGTTTCATTGCCAACTTCTCCAGTGTGGTTAAACCTTTGACCGATTTAACGAAGAAAGGCACTGATGTGATGAATTGGTCCTCCACGGCTGTTTCTGCCTTTCAGGAGCTTAAACGCCGATTTACTTCTGCCCCTGTGTTGCGTCAGCCGGATGTTTCTCTTCTATTTCAGGTTGAGGTTGACGCGTCTGAGATTGGGGCAGGGGCCGTTTTGTCTCAGAGGAATTCTGATGGTTCCTTGATGAAACCGTGTGCCTTCTTTTCTCGGAAGTTTTCGCCTGCGGAACGCAATTATGATGTCGGCAATCGGGAGTTGTTGGCTATGAAGTGGGCATTTGAGGAGTGGTGACATTGGCTTGAGGGGGCCAAGCACCGTATTGTGGTCCTGACCGATCATAAAAATCTGATTTACCTCGAGTCTGCCAAGCGACTGAACCCTAGACAGGCTCGATGGTCCCTGTTTTTCTCCCGTTTTGATTTTGTGGTCTCGTATCTTCCGGGTTCTAAGAATGTTAAGGCTGATGCCCTCTCTAGGAGTTTTTTGCCTGATTCTCCTGGGGTCCTTGAGCCGGTCGGCATTCTGAAGGAAGGGGTGATTCTTTCTGCCATATCCCCTGATTTGCGACGGGTTCTTCAGGAATTTCAGGCTGATAAACCTGACCGCTGTCCAGTGGGGAAACTGTTTGTTCCTGATAGATGGACTAGTAAAGTGATTTCTGAGGTTCATTGTTCTGTGTTGGCTGGCCATCCTGGGATTTTTGGTACCAGAGATTTGGTTGGTAGGTCCTTTTGGTGGCCTTCTTTGTCGCGGGATGTGCGTTCTTTTGTGCAGTCCTGTGGGACTTGTGCGCAGGCCAAGCCTTGTTGTTCCCGTTCTAGTGGGTTGCTTCTGCCTTTGCCAGTCCCTGAGAGGCCTTGGACACATATTTCTATGGATTTTATTTCAGATCTTCCGGTTTCCCAGAGGATGTCGGTTATCTGGGTGGTTTGTGATCGGTTTTCAAAGATGGTTCATTTGGTACCTTTGCCTAAATTGCCTTCCTCTTCTGATTTGGTTCCGTTGTTTTTTCAGCATGTGGTTCGTTTGCATGGCATTCCGGAGAATATTGTGTCCGATAGAGGTTCCCAGTTTGTTTCTAGGTTTTGGCGGGCCTTTTGTGCAAGGCTGGGTATTGATTTGTCTTTTTCTTCCGCATTTCATCCTCAGACAAATGGCCAAACCGAGCAAACTAATCAGACTTTGGAAATTTATTTGAGATGCTTTGTGTCTGCTGATCAAGATGATTGGGTGGCTTTCTTGCCATTGGCCGAGTTTGCCCTTAATAATCGGGCTAGTTCTGCTACCTTTGTTTCGCCTTTTTTTTTGTAATTTTGGTTTTCATCCTCGTTTTTCTTCAGGGCAGGTTGAGCCTTCTGATTGTCCTGGTGTGGATTCTGTGGTTGACAGGCTGCAGCAAATTTGGGCTCATGTGGTGGACAATTTGGTGTTGTCTCAGGAGGAGGCTCAGCGTTTTGCTAACCGTCGTCGGTGTGTTGGCTCCCAGCTTTGGGTTGGGGATTTGGTCTGGTTGTCTTCCCGTCATGTTCCTATGAAGGTTTCTTCCCCTAAGTTCAAGCCTCGGTTTATTGGTCCTTATAGGATTTCTGAGATTATCAATCCAGTGTCTTTTCGTTTGGCCCTTCAAGCCTCTTTTTCCATCCATAATGTTTTGCATAGATCTTTGTTGCAGAAGTATGTGGTGCCCGTTGTTCCCTCTGTTGATCCTCCGGCCCCGGTGTTGATTGATGGGGAGTTGGAGTATGTGGTTGAGAAGATTTTGGATTCTCGTTTTTCGAGGCGGAAGCTTCAGTATCTTGTCAAATGGAAGGGTTATGGCCAGGAGGATAATTCTTGGGTTGTTGCCTCCGATGTTCATGCTGACGATTTGGTTCGTGCCTTTCATTTGGCTCGTCCTGATCGGCCTGGGGGCTCTGGTGAGGGTTCGGTGACCCCTCCTCAAGGGGGGGGTACTGTTGTGAATTCTGCTCTTGGGCTCCCTCCGGTGGCTATGAGTGGTAGTGCTGCTGTCTTTGGATCACAGCATTTATCAGGTGTGTCCACTTATTGCAATTTTTGGACTGGGCTATTTAGTCTTGCTTGATCCTTTAGTCAGTGCCAGATGTCCATTGTTTTGGAGGATTCACATCCCTGACTGGTCTCTCCTGTTTTGCTGTTCTTTTCTACAAAGATAAGTTCTGGCTTTGTTTTTGCTGTCCACATGCTGTGGGCCTTATAGTTCTGTGCATTTTCATGTTTTGTCTTGTCCAGCTTTGTCTGTGTAAGAATTTTTTGCAGCCAAGCTGTATCTCTGGAGATGCAGATATACCCTCCATGTCTTTAGTCAGATGTGGAGATTTGTATTTTCTGTGGTGGATATTTTCTAGTGTTTTAATACTGACCGCATAGTACTCTGTCCTATTCTATCTGTTTAGCTAGAAAGGCCTCCTTTGCTAAATCCTGATTTCAGTCTGCGTATGTCATTTCCCTCTCCTCTCACAGTCAATATTTGTGGGGGGCTGTCTATCCTTTGGGGATTTTCTCTGAGGCAAGATAGTTTTCCCATTCTATCTTTAGGGGAAGTTAGTCCTTAGGCTGTGTCGAGGTGTCTAGGGAGTGTTAGGTACATCCCACGACTACTTCTAGTTGCAGTGCTAGTTCAGGGTCTGTGGTCTGTACAGGTACCACCTTCTCCAGAGTACGTCACATGCTGCTCCTAGGCCACCAGATCATAACAGGCCCCATAGATGCTCCATATAAAGCTGTGCAATATATAATGCTGCTGCTGCAATAAGAAAAAAAGACATACTCACCTCTCTTTCTGCCCGCAGCTCCTCAGCGTCCCGTCTCGGCGTCTCTCCGCACTGACTATTCAGGCAGAGGGCGGCGCGCACACTAATACATCATCGGGCCCTCTGACCTGAACAGTCAGTGCAGAGGATGGGAAGACGGAGCGGCGCCCGGCGGGTGGAACGTGGACAGGTAACTATGTAATACTCACCTGCTCCCGGCGTCCCTGGCTCCTTATCCCAGACAGATGGTCTCCGGGTGCCGCAGCCTCTTCCTCTGTCAACGGTCACTGGCACCACTCATTACCGGAATTAATATGCGGCTCCATCCCTATGGGAGCGAAGTCCATATTCATAACTTTAATGAGCGGTACCAATGACCACTGAACAGAGGAAGAAGCTGATGGCTCCCGGAGACCATGGGACAGGCAGGGGGAGCGCCAGGAGCCCCAGAAGCAGGTAAGTATGCGACAGACCTCTCCCCCTCATCCACCGACCCTGCCGCCGACCATGACTCGAGTATAAGCCGTGAGGGGCACTTTGGGCTGAAAATCTCGGCTTATACTCGAGTATATACGGTATGTGGCAATACTGACGCAACATCTCAAGACATCAACCAAGAAGTTAAAGCTTGGGCGGAAATGGGTCTTCCAAATGGACAATGACCTGAAGCATACTGCCAAAATGGTAACAAACTGGCTTAAGAATAAAAAAAAGTCAATGTTTTGGAGTGGCCATCCAATTGAAAATTTATTGGCAAAGCTAAAAAGGCAGGTGTGAGCAAGGCAACATACAAACCTGGATTGGTTACACCAGTTTTGTCAGGAGGAATGGACCCAAATTCCGACCAACAATTGTGAGAAGCTTGGGAAGGATATCCCAAACATTTGACTCAAGTGTTAGGGTTGGCGGAACGCACCGAGTATATATAGATATATATTGAGTAGTAGGTGCGTTCGCAACCCGGGTCCACCGTGCAGGAGAGAACCTGCTGCTGGTAAAAGACAGTACTATATGGCGGTATAAGCGAACTCTGTTACTTCACAGATTCGCTTGAGAAAGAGATCGCTGTGCCCTGTTAACCTCAGAGAGGAACAGCTACCTAATAGAGCCGACAGTGATCATGCAGTCAGCATAGCACACACAAAACTCCTCACCGCAGGTGCCACTATTCTAGGGGCTTATTTCATCCAAACCCTGAATCCACATAAACTCCTCACCAGAGGTGCCGGTATTCTAGGGGCTTATTTCAGCCGAACCCCGACCACATGCAAGCATGACCACACTGGCGCTGAGCTCATAACTTAGGTTATTACTAGCGCATTGCCGTGCGGCCATGCGAACCTTTTATAGCTGCAGCAACTTCAGGACCTTCCTAGAGGACCAATGGGAGCTGTTACAGTACCTGAGCAACTTCAGGACCTTTCTAGAGGACCAATGGGAGCTGCTGCAGTATCTGAGCATATGACCCCCGACCTCCAATGAGAGGTCTTACCCTGGGCATTCTTAGAAGGGGAAAAGCAAGACTTAGCGCTAGCGGGTTGCGCTAACGCAATGTTTTTAATGTGGCCGCGTCCCGGGGTCGCGGTAACGTCCCCGCTCTCGCAGATCCCCGATCTGCGAGAGCGGGGAAGGACTGCGGGCGCGCCTCGGACGCTGCTCGCAGCGTCCGCGGCGCGCCAGGAAACACCGGCGCGTCGCTAGCGCGTGCCGAACATGGCATGCGCTAGTGCTGCGCGTTCCCATTGCCGTGAATGGGCGCGCTAACGGACGCGTTGCACGGCGTTAATTTCGCCATGCAACGCTATCCGTTAGCGCTTTCCCGTTAACGCAATGGGAACCAAGCCTTAGTCCCAGAGACATCTGCTTGCTGCTGACCAGTACTGGCTACAATGGCTGAGCCTGGAAAGGCAGCACTAATCATCCGCACCGTATCAGGCTGAGCCAGACGCTGGGACTGACGTCTCTGCTGAGCAGGCTCCACTGCGGCTGGAGATGGTTTGAGATTCCCCCTGTGCAGAGGCGGGAACTTGACCCCTAACACCAAGTCATTCAGTTTAAGGGCAATGATACCAAATACTAATGAAATGTATGTAAACTTTTGACTTTGCAGTAATAAAAATGCCTTAAAACATTCTCTTTCTCATTATTCTGGCATTTGGCAAATATTAATAAGTATGGTAATCCTAATTGACCTAAAAAGGGAAAAGTTTATTCTGATTTCATGTCAGATATTGAGAAAAACCTGTATATGTGTCATTTTATATAATGTATGTAAACTGGTTTCAACTGTATATATAGGTAATCTACAAATAAATAGCGCTTAAATCATTCATTGAAACTTACTGGAGAAGCGACTACAAGGAGAAAGTAAAGTCATCGGGGCAGTGCAGGTCTCTGTAACATTTTAACATCAGCAGTTAGAAGGCGTAGAATAAGTCATAAATAAAAATAAATACACCCAACAGCTCTTTGATGTGTATGGGCATTATAGAGCCTTAGGCATTGCAAATTTCTTATGCGAGATATAACCACGATGACAGATGAGAAGTGTTGGAGCATACCATGATATTTTTGTTTGCGTATTCTAATGAAAACTTTTACAAGAACTTAGCTACAGAGGTAAAGAGGCACAAGAACAGAATATAGATTCATACAACATGGATCAGTTATCTGACCTTGTGCACAGGCCTTCAGTGACTATTTTCAAGCGTAATGAATCAATATGTTCCGAATTCGGTTTCTCTGACTAATAGATTTGTAAGAAGTTTGACCACTTGGTGAAAACTTGTATTGATGTTTGGCCTAGTCTAAAAATGCACAAAGAGAAAATCGATTGAAGGTATCAATTTTTCATCAGTATAAATGTACTTTAAATATTGAATGTGAATATTTTTATTCAACCCCTGGAGAATACATTTAGGGAGATTTTCTGTACAACAAAAAACCTGCACAGTTTCTACAGTGGTTTGGAACATAATGCAGCAAATAAACCTGCAAAAAAGTCAGTTTTAAAGTTCCCAACACTACATAGTGTGCTGTTCTAATGTGAATTACGTCTTCTTTCAGTATAAAGCCAACTTCAGCCATTAGACCTGAGATGTAGGTTTTATATACTGTGTAGTACATTGTGAATTATAAGAATCCTGGAAAACATTTATTAATAAGTATGATAGAAGTTTGTATTTTGTGACTTCACAGCTTGTTGTCCAGTGTTCAGGGTGATTGTACAGAAGCATTTTTTAGAAGAACTCAAACTAGTTTAAAGTAATGTTGAGCCACCTCCCTAGTGTTCGGGTTTGGTTCGTCAAACAGGGACGTGTTCGACGAAATGTTCATCGAACGCTCGACGAACACCGTCGAACCCCATTGAAACCGATGGCAGGCAAACACAAACACATGGAAAACACATAGAAAACACCTTAAAAGGTGTTCAAAAGCTGACAAACTGCTCAGAAGACACAACAAACACATGGAAAAGTCACAACTACATATAGTCATGCGAAAAGAAAAGAGGTGGAGGAGTAAAATGAGGAGGAGACACAGATATAGGCATGTCATGCCCTTCTAAAATCAAGAAAGGCTGGAGTAAAAATGTAAACTCACTCTACCAACACCCAGACGTCTTGACAAAAAAATAAAAAAATAAATATCTTTAGGTAGAATGGCGGCGGGTCCATTCAGAACACTTTCCTTAGAAGACGTAGTGGTACCCCCGTTGGGAGTTGTGCCAAAAAATGAACCCAATACATTCAGACTAATCCACCATTTGTCATATCCAAGGGGCAGATCAGTAAACGACAACATCGACGTGGAACCAAGTACAGTACTATGTACTGTACCTCCTTTGACGAGGCAATCAGGCGGGTCAAGAAGTTGGTAAGGGGCACCCTAATGGCTAAAACAGACATTGAGGGGGCGTTCCGGTTACGACCTGTGCCTCAGAATAGTTTCCTCCCATTGGGCTGCTTCTGTCAAGGAGCATACTACATAGATCGCTGTTTGCCCATGGGGTGCTCCATATCCTGCTCACTATTTGAGGCGTTTAGTTGCTTCCTCGAATGTGTCGTCATGGACGTTTGTAAGGCGGCACATATTACCCATTACCTCGACGACTTCTTATGCCTGGGCCCAAAAGATTCGCCACAGTGTGAAAACACGCGGTAGTCCACCTGTGAGAAGGATAGAGCAGGAGGGAGAGTGGACACCCCAGAGCCGAGGGGTTAGATTGAGAAAGAAAGAAGGCGGTGTAGCTTGCTTCATGGGTGGGGTACTCTGCTGAGTAGCAGAAATTGCTACTAGGCCCAAAAGAATTTCCTGGGCCAAATGCCATTAAAAAATAGTACTTAGGTAAACAGGTGGTGTAGCTTGCTTCATGGGTGGGGTACGCTGCTGAGTAGCACCAAATTCTACTAGGCCCAAAAGGATTTCCTGGGCTAGATGCCGTTACAAATTAGTAGTTAGGTAAACAGGCGGTGTAGCTTGCTTCATGGGTGAAGTACGCTGCTGAGTAGCACCAAATTCTACTAGGCCCAAAAGGATTTCCTGGGCCAGATGCCGTTAAAAATAGTACTTAGGTAAACAGGCGGTGGGTGGCTGGGCTACTCTGCTGACTAGCAGACACTGAAGCTTTGGAGGAGACCTCTGAATCCCAGGCCATAGTATGAGGAAACAACCCTGCAGATGACCCCACCCACCTGGAATTGACGATGGCAATGTCATGTAAAACTCAGCAAGGGGACTAAATAAAAGAGTCTCCTTTTTTTCCAAAAATTCGGCCACAGACACCACTTAAGTGGCATCAATTTCGCCAGAGTTTTTTAAAATGGTTGGTGAGGTGATTTTCAAAAATCATCAAGCTTTTAGCCTTCCAAAGATGACACAAGGGTAGAAAAGTCCTTGTGGATCCAGGAATTGTTCATCTTGATAAACGTTAGTCTGTATACATTGTCACTGGACAGCCGTGTGCGCTTATCTGTCAGCACACTACCAGCAGCGCTGAAGACATGTTCAGAGAGAACGCTGACTGCGGGGCACGACAAGATCTCCAAGGCATGAGTGGCGAGCTCAGGCCATTTTTCAAGATTGGAAGCCCAAAATAAGCAAGGGTCCAGTTCCACAGTCATGGCATCGATGTTAACTTGGAGATACTCTTGTACCATCCTCTCTAGGCGTTGGCTGTGCATCAGACTTCTTGTCTCCTGTGGCCTTGCAAAGGATGGTCTAAAAAAATCTTGAAACGATTGGAAAAAATTGCTGTTACCACCAGATACGATGTTACTGTTACGGTTTGAGTGATGACTCGATAGTCCCACGGTTGGCAAGTTAGAACTCAGAGATTCACTACGTGCACCACTGATGTTTTGTGGAAAAGCAGATGTTAGATTCTGTAACAGTCTCTCTGCTGATACTCCTGCATGCGTGAATCCCTTTCTATGGCAGGAATTATTTCGCCGAATTTGCTTTTGTACCGGGGATCTAAGAGTGTGGCAAACCAGTAGTCGGCATTACTTTGGATTCTGACAATCCGAGGGTCATGCTGCAGGTAGTGCAGCAAGAAGGCACTTATGTGTCTTGCGCAGCCAGGAGGAGCAAGTCCTTGTTGTCTTGGTGGTGGCGAGGTGAGAATCATGCTTCCTTCGTCAGCCCTCTCCCCCCAACCTTGCACAACAGAAATTTGATCAAGGTCTCGCTCATCTGATGAGTCTTCCATGCCCAGCGCCAGTTCGTCCTCCACTTCTTCCTCATCTCCTGCACCTTCCTCAAGAGTTTTGCTGCTGCCATGCGCCCTGGGTAATCCCTCTCCCCCAGCCTCCCATGCCAGCTGCCTTGGTGCTGAAAACTTTCTTGACCTTGGAGATATGATCCCTTCCGCATACGACTCCTCCTGTTCCTCCTCCTCCTCCTCTTGTTCCACCACCTGACTCTGAACACTTTGTAAGGTGTGCTCCAGCTTGTAAATCACCGGAATGGTCATGCTGATAATGGCATCGTCAGCACTAAACATCTTCATCGCTATTTCAAAACTGTGCAGAAGGGTGCATAGGTCCCTGATCTGAGACCACTCCTGCAGCGTGATTTGCCCCACCTCTTGATCTCGTTGGCCCAGGCTATACGTCATAACGTATTGCACCAGGGCTTGTCAATGCTCCCACAGTCGCTGCAACATGTGCAGTGTTGAATTCCACCGTGTGGGCACATCGCATTTCAGCCGGTGAACTGGCAGGCCCAACGACTTCTGTAGAGATGCAAGTGGTCGAGCTGCAGGATGCGAACAGCGGAAGTGAGAACACAGCGACGGTGCCCTCTGCAGAAGCCCATCTAGTCCGGGATAGTGTGATAACATTGCTGGACAACCAGGTTCAAAACGTGAGCCATACAAGGCACGTGTTTGACATTGCCCCGGCAAAGGGCCACACCCAGGTTTGCAGCATTGTCGAACACAGCCTTCCCTGTCTGCAGGTTGAGTGGAGACAACCATTGATGTAACTCGGTCTCCAGAGCTGACCACAACTCCTCAGCTGTGTGACATTTCCCAGACATTTCAATGTAAACACTGCCTGATGCCGTTGAGCCCTGGTGACAGCATAGTGAGGAGGTGTGCAGGATTCCTTCTGCGCAGTTACAATGCGGGTGGCATTACCAGACAGGCTTTGGGTGCAGGTGGATGACCGAGAGGAGGTTGAGGAGGCAGAAGCAGTGGAGAAACTTCTAGATACAGAGGATCGACGAGCAACTCATGGTGACGGCAAGACTTGAACAGCAGCCCCTTCTCCTGATGTCGCCGTAGTTACCCAGTGCCCAGTCACCGACATGTAACGCCCCTGTCCATGTCCCGCTGCACAGAGACCCCGCCCGCCGCACAGAGACCCCACATGCCCCGGAGAGACACCCCGCATGCCCCGCAGAGACACCCCGCACGCCGCACAGAGACCACGTCCGTCACACAGAGACCACGCCTGCCGCAGAGACACCCCGCTTGCCGTAGAGACACCCTGCCCACCGCACAGAGACCCCGCACGCCGCATAGAGCCCCGGCACACATGCAGAGAGCCCAACGGTCACGCACCACCCACACTTCATTATACTGCATAATTGCACTATAGGAACTTCCGATTCCGATTTCCGATATCGCAAAAATATCGGAACTCCGTATCGGAATTCCGATACAGCGAATATCGGCCGATACCTGATATTTATAGTATCGAAATGCTCAACACTAGTGATGACACAACAATCTGAAGCAGCAGTACACAAGTCTCCCGAAGAAGCAAATATTGCGAAACGTCCGTTGGAGCTACGTACTCAGCGGGCACCATACCCACATGAGTAAGCACTATATGTATCACCTGTAACGGGGAAACAGGGTCAGTGGGTGCTCTCGTTCGCTGGCCCGGCTGTCTTTAGCAAGACTGCATGGACCACGCCTCATACCACTGAATGCCAGCTCTATCTCCCAGTGGGCAATGCACTACATAGACAACACAGGGTTAAGGTAAAACAGTGTGGCAATACTTTATTGAACCACAGCACACAATAGCAAACAGAACAACCCCAACATGGCTGCAATTGCTTGATTTCATGGGCGCATATAAAATATCACTGCGTATCCACGTATTTCCAGTATAACATGATGTCAGAGCTCCCAGGGTCTCTGCTTCATCTGTGGATGCACGCACAGAGAAGGGGCAATGACAAGCATAGGGAGATGACCAAGAACTGTCTATAGAGTGTTATGATACGGTGGTCTAGGAGCAACATGGAACGAGCTCTGAAGGAAGTGGTAACTGTACTGACCGCAGTCCCTAAGCTCAACACAACACTAGAAGTAGCCGTGGAATGCTCCTAACTCTCCCTAGGCATCTCGTCACAGCCTAAGAGCTAACTACCCCTAAAGATAGAAGCAGGAAAGCTATCTTGCCTCAGAGAAAATCCCCAAAGGATAGATTAGCCCCCCACAAATAATGACTGTGAGTGGAGAGGGAAAAGACATACACAGAATGAAACCAGGATGAGCACAAGAGGCCAGTCTAACTAAATAGATAGGACAGGATGGAATACTGTGCGGTCAGTATAAAACACTACAAAAATCCACGCAGAGTTTACAAAAAATCTCCACACCTGACTAAAGGTGTGGAGGGCAAATCTGCCTCCCAGAGCTTCCAGCAAGACAGAAATAATTCACACTGATAAGCTGGACAAACATAGAAAGCACAGAATGGATAAGTCCACAATCTATGGACAGAAAAGGGCAAGCAAAAACTTAGCTTAGCTGAACTGGTCAGGATAACAGGGAACTCCAAAGAGATGAGAATCCAACCAGGAACCATTTACAAGTGGCACTGGCTGAAGATAGAGCCAGACTTAAATAGCCGAGCAGAAGAGACGATAAGTGGAGGCAGCTGATGACAGCTAACTCCAAGGAGCAGCCATACCACTAGAAACCACAAGAGGGAGCCCAAGAGCAGAACTCACAAAAGTGCCACTTACAACCACCGGAGGGAGCCCAAGAGCGGAATTCACAACAATAGAGTCCATACAAGGTCCAAAGCCAGTTGACATGATGTCAGAGCTCCCAGGGTCGCTACTCCATCTATGGATGCATGCACAGCGAAGAGGTAACGACAAGCATAGGGAGATGACCAAGAACTGTCCATAGAGTCCATACAAGGTCCAAAGCCAGTTGACACGAGAGTCACCACCTGGCTTATCTGTCCATCTCCATGGAACCAGGCGACCAGCGGGTCCCAAACCTGGCTTTCTCCAAACATATCCATGGTTCAGAGATGGTCGCTGGATCAGATCTGTATCCAATAAATGTGTTAGACCGCACCCAATACTGACACTGTCTCCATGGACATCAGGGCGCTCGTCCACACCAGGGGGTCCGTCCCAGCAAGAGAGTCCACAATCGAAGTATAAAAAGGACAGCGCCACAACAGGAAGTGACAGACAGTAACCTTTTTTATTCTGCCTCCTGCGGCGACGTTTCGGTCCGTGGACCTTTTTCAAGCACAGTACAATCCCAATTCAACCACCATTTTATACCATTAGACACACCCACATGGTTAACCCACAACCAATGGGAGTGCCCTGACATCATAGAAAAAACAACAATATTACAAACATTATACAAAACAATAAAAACAGTATACAATGCGAAACAACCCATAACCAACCTCCCCATACACAGGAAAATCCCCCTTGATCGCTCTCCATATCATTAAACACTCCATAGATCACATATAAACACTCCCGGCTACATAGATGTAAACATACCACCCCATCCAATAGAAGACATGCATCGGTGGTTGCCATGGCTCCATAGGTGTGACCGCACCGTACCTGACATGCAGCGCCCATCCCCGCACAGACTCACGGGCCCCACCACCATTGCGCATGTCCTAACGGCAGATCCGCCCACCAACATCCCACTCCAGGGCTTCTGTGTGCATCAACGGAGTCCACTTATGAGCGCTATATTCCCAATACCCAGTACTGTGCAGGTCCAGGTAACCTCCCCCACTGCGCATGACCGTACATGGCAGCCGCACAGCATAGTCTCCAATAGGCACTTCAGTGCGCATGTCCGCGGCGTAACCGCTATAGTCCAGCTGTATTTAAAAAAAAAAAATCCTCTCCATGTCTCTTCAGGATATAGTAGTGCACATATCATAGCGCGTCCATGTAAGGTCCATAATCCGTGTGCAATTGCAGAGGAGTAACGCCACCAGGACCATATGTAAATGCCGACCATAAATGTCAAATGGATAGAGTAGGTATGTTGCCGGATATACTAATAGACAAGGTACTCAAAGGCATCCTCTTAATCCTTGGACCCCGTAATGATAGATTAGAAAAGAGAGACCTGTTCCGATCGCATAATGTGCATAGTCCTCACATATACAGCGCTATGGGTCACCATATGGATAGCGAAGCCTATTACAATTGACCATAGGTATAGTGCATACAAAATATTTAATTAAACTCCTATTCTAACAAAAAACACTAACTCACCCCAAAGGGTCATAGAGAGTTTACATTTGAACAGGGGACAATTAGTACCAGGGATTCCCAGCCCATCTCCCATACTGGTACTAGCCCAGCCTCAAGTTGCTTAGCATTTGCAATCTGCCGAGGGCAGGCACATTCAGCCTAAAGTGGCCATTTGCACATATTCACAATAGCATACTCTTATCATAGAGAGGTGTGGGTATACCCGCTATCACATATAGTATGGGGAGATGGAGAAATGCAGTTATGGGAAATATTGAATCACATATCGCATACAATAATAAAAACAGTGGTTAAAAACAATACACCAATGAGGAACCACAATTAACCCAAAGGATGCTAGAGAAAAATACTCTGCTGGTACTCAATATTCATGCCCCTCGGAGATAACGTATCGAGTTCAAATATCCATTTTAACTCTTTCTTTTTCAAGAGAGAAACCCGATTGGAGACTATGCTGTGCAGCTGCCATGTACGGTCATGCGCAGTGGGGGAGGTTACCCGGACCTGCGCAGTACTGGGCGTTGGGAATATAGCGCTCATAAGTGGACTCCGTTGATGCACACAGAAGCCCTGGAGTGGGATGTTGGTGGGCGGATCTGCCGTTAGGACATGCGCAATGGTGGTGGGGCCCGTGAGTCTGTGCGGGGATGGGCGCTACATGTCAGGTACGGTGCGGTCACATGTGGCCGGCGCTGTTTTCTGATTGAGCAGAGCTTACCCTGGCCACACCTATGGAGCCATGGCAACCACTGATGCATGTCTTCTATTGGATGGGGTGGTATGTTTACATCTATGTAGCCGGGAGTGTTTATATGTGATCTATGGAGTGTTTAATGATATGGAGAGCGATCAAGGGGGATTTTCCTGTGTATGGGGAGGTTGGTTACGGGTTGTTTCGCATTAGAGACATATGGTAAGGGGGCACCACGAAATAAATACTGAACTGGGATTTTGTTTTCTACAGGGTTGTTTCGCATTGTATACTGTTTTTATTGTTTTCTATAATGTTTGTAATATTGTTGTTTTTTCTATGATGTCAGGGCACTTCCATTGGTTGTGGGTTAACCATGTGGGTGTGTCTAATGGTATAAAATGGTGGTTCAATTGGGATTGTACTGTGCTTGAAAAAGGTCCACGGACCGAAACGTCACCGCAGGAGGCAGAATAAAGAAGGTTACTGTCTGTTACTTCCTGGTGTGGTGCTGTCCTTTTTATACTTCGATTGAGGATCAGATCTGTGTCCTTCCAACCAGAGCCGAAAACCCCTAGGTTGTTTCCTATAGAATCATAGATCAGTGTCCCTCGTGATGGTGCCATGATGAATTGGCTGCAGTCCTTTCTCTTGTCTGTTGGGTGGTTTGCAAAAAGGTAGCTGTCTGGGTAATTAAGATACAATCTGGTTTCTTCACATCACCTTATTAGCACTATATCACAGCGTTAACACATGTCTCTGCCTAGTATTTTGCCATTTTGTTTTCAACTGGGAAACGCTGCGTGAATAAGATTTACTCTATGTTGGCCAGATTGTAACGCATAGAGTACTCTAGAATATGTATGTAGTATATAATACAGCCCACGTAGTATATAACAAAGCCCACATAGTATATTGCAATGTGGGCACCATATCCCTGTTAAAAAAAAAGAAATAAAATTAAAAAAATAGTTATATACTCACCTTCCGGCATCCCCTGCATCCAGGCCATGTCGTGATGTTCCGTTGCCAGGAATGCCTGGCGGCCATAATACGTGATGATGTAGCGGTCTCGCGAGAATGCTACGTCATGTTTGGGCATTGCCGCAATGCATTATTTGGACCGGATCGTCGCGAGTAGTGTGAAAGGCTGGCGCGGAAGGTGAGAATATAATGTAATTTTTTTTTTGTATTACTTTTAACATCATATGTTTTTATTATTGATGCTGCATAGGCAGCATCAATAGTAAAAAATTGGGCACACTTAGACGATTAATGACAGCGTTAAAGGACTGCGTTATGCCGCGGAGAAACGCAGTCCTAAAACGCTATGTGGGCGCTGACTGGAGGGGAGTATGGAGGGGGCACTGACTGGACGGAAGTAGTGGGGGGCCAATTTGCGGCCGGACTGTGCCTATATGAGCACAAATAGTGTAAAATAAGAACACACATAATACAGTTAGGTCCATATATATTTGGACAGAGACAACATTTTTCTAATTTTGGTTATAGACATTACCACAATGAATTTTAAACAAAACAATTCCGGTGCAGTTGAAGTTCAGACTTTCAGCTTTCATTTGAGGGTATCCACATTAAAATTGGATGAAGGGTTTAGGAGTTTCAGCTCCTTAACATGTGCCACCCTGTTTTCAACAGGACCAAAAGTAATTGGACAGAATCAATAATTTTTTTAAAAAATGTTCATTTTTAGTACTTGGTTGAAAACCCTTTGTTGGCAATGACTGCCTGAAGTCTTGAACTCATGGACATCACCAGACGCTGTGTTTCCTCCTTTTGCGATGCTCTGCCAGGCCCTCACTGCGGTGGTTTTCAGTTGCTGTTTGTTTGTGGGCCTTTCTGTCTGAAGTTTAGTCTTTAACAAGTGATATGCATGCTCAATTGGGTTGAGATCAGGTGACTGACTTGGCCATTCAAGAATATTCCACTTCTTTGCTTTAATAAACTCCTGGGTTGCTTTGGCTTTATGTTTTGGGTCATTGTCCATCTGTAGTATATAACGACGACCAATCAGTTTGGCTGCATTTAGCTGGATCTGAGCACACAGTATGTCTCTGAATACCTCAGAATTCATTCGGCTGCTTCTGTCCTGTGTCACATCATCAATTAACATTAGTGACCCAGTGCCACTGGCAGCCATGCATGCCCAAGCCATCACACTGCCTCCGCCGTGTTTTACAGATGATGTGGTATGCTTTGGATCATGAGCTGTACCACGCCTTCGCCAAACTTTTCTCTTTCCATCATTCTGGTAGAGGTTGATCTTGGCTTCATCTGTCCAAAGAATGTTCTTCCAGAACTGTGCTGACTTTTTTAGATGTTTTTTAGCAAAGTCCAGTCTATCCTTTTTATTCGTGATGCTTATGAGTGGCTTGCACCGTGCAGTGAACCCTCTGTATTTACTTTCGTGCAGTCTTCTCATTATGGTAGATTTGGATATTGATACGCCGACCTCCTGGAGAGTGTTGTTCACTTGGTTGGCTGTTGTGAAGGGGTTTCTCTTCACCATGGAGATTATTCTGCGATCATCCATCACTGTTGTCTTCCGTGGGCGCCCAGGTCTTTTTGCATTGAAGAGTTCACCAGTGCTTTCTTTCTTTCTCAGGATGTACCAAACTGTAGATTTTGCCACTCCTAATATTGTAGCAATTTCTCGGAAGGGTTTTTTCTGTTTTCGCAGCGTAAGGATGGCTTGTTTCACCTGCATGGAGAGCTCCTTTGACCGCATGTTTACTTCACAGCAAAACCTTCCAAATGCAAGCACCACACCTCAAATCATCTCCAGGCCTTTTATCTGCTTAATTGAGAATGACATAACGAAGGGATTGCCCACACCATTCCATGAAATAGCCTTGGATTCAATTGTCCAATTACTTTTGGTCCCTTTAAAAACAGGGTGGCACATGTTAAGGAGCTGAAATTCCTAAACCCTTCATCCAATTTTAATGTGGATACTCTCAAATGAAAGCTGAAAGTCTGAACTTCAACTGCATCTGAATTGTTTTGTTTAAAATTCATTGTGGTAATGTCTATAACCAAAATTAGAAAAATCTTGTCTCTGTCCAAATATATATGGACCTAACTGTATATACAAGCACACAAGTGTATGTAGATGGACATATATACCCATACATGTATTGTGTAATTTACATATCTAAGACATATACGCAGTGAGATCTCTTTACAGTATATCATATATTTATACTAAACTATACTATGAAATAGATGAGAAAGAAAAAAAGCTCAAAGCTTGATCACCAGGGTTGTGCAGTTCTTGGTGCTGCTTTACAGCTTGTGACCAAGATCTGAACTCTCCTCATCAGCCTGAACATAGAGGAAGGAGAGGAGGGAGGGATTTGGGTGTGTTTTGGAGTGGGTGTGCCAGGTGCAGAGTTACAGGCGGGTGCAATGCATCATGGAACTTGTAGTATTAGACCACAATAACTCAGGAGAAAGGAAGTTGTCGATTAACCCCATGAGAGCTGGATCCAGCACTAAAGATGTGCTGCTACATCATGATAACAGGTAATATTGCTGAAATAAACACAGTAGACGTTTTCAGTGGCGCATAATAGCAAGATTTATGAAAAAAAAAAACAACTTTACAGTAGTGGACAACTTCTTTAAACAAACGGTACTTTATTGCAGGTTCAAGTCCCTTGGGGGAACTGAAATCGTGTGCACACAATTATTAAAAAACAACAACTTCTAATTACCTCCCTTTTCCCATTCTGAAAATATAACACCATAAAAAATAATCACATTTGGTGTTGATGTGACTGTAAAGGTGTAATCTTTTAAAATAGAAAATGAAGTGACCAGTAGCATAGCTACCGGGGGTCAGAGGGTGCTGGTGCCCCGGGCCCGATGCTCTGAGGGGGCCCACCAGGAGCTACGCTACTGTAATGGCAGCGCGCCGATAGTTACATTCTGTGGCAGAGCAGGGAGAATCGCTCTCCCTGCTCTGCCGCCCGGCTACTATGGGGCCCCTGAGCAGGCGGGGGGGGCCCGGTGCCAGCAGTGGGCCCCCCGCCGTCATCAGAAGATCAGCTGTACCGGCAATTAGCCGATACAGCTGATCACATTGATGGGAGGAGCGCTGCGCTCCTTCTCACATCATCCCCCTGTCAGTGTCTGTGTCTGACGTCGCCGACACTGACAGCGGGCGCGATGACGTCACTGCCCAGCGCCCGCTGTCAGGAGATCAGCGGGAGCAGCACAGGAACCAGGAAGAAGAGAGGTGAGTATTTATTTATTTTTTAATGGGTGCTGCTGCCTTATTACAGGGTCTGCCCATGGGGGTGCTGCCTTATTACAGGGTCTGACTATGGGAGTGCTGCCTTATTACAGGGTTTGCCTATAGGGGTGCAACCTTATTACAGGGTCTGACTAAGGGGGCTGCCTTATTACAGGATCTGACTATGGGGGTGCTGCCTTATTACAGGGTCCGCCTATAGGGGTGCTGCCTTATTACAGGGTCCACCTATAGGGGTGCTGCCTTATTACAGGGTCTGCCTATAGGGGTGCTGCCTTATTACTGTGTCTGACTATGGGGTGCTGCCTTATTACAGGGTCTGCCTATGGGGGTGCTGCCTTATTACAGGGTCTGACTAAGGGGGCTGCCTTATTACAGGGTCTGACTATGGGGGCTGTCTCATTACAGGGTCTGACTGACTATAGGGGTACTGCCTCATTACAGGGTCTGACTATGGGGGCTGCCTCATTACAGGGTCTGACTATGGGGGTGCTGCCTTATTACAGGGTCTGACTAAGGGGGCTGCCTTATTACAGGGTCTGACTATGGGGGTGCTGCCTTATTACAGGGTCTGACTATAGGGGTGCTGCCTTATTACAGGGTCCACCTATAGGGGTGCTGCCTTATTACAGGGTCTGCCTATAGGGGTGCTGCCTTATTACTGTGTCTGACTATGGGGTGCTGCCTTATTACAGGGTCTGCCTATGGGGGTGCTGCCTTATTACAGGGTCTGACTAAGGGGGCTGCCTTATTACAGGGTATGACTATGGGGGCTGTCTCATTACAGGGTCTGACTGACTATAGGGGTACTGCCTCATTACAGGGTCTGACTATGGGGGCTGCCTCATTACAGGGTCTGACTATGGGGGTGCTGCCTTATTACAGGGTCTGACTATGGGGGAGCTGCCTTATTACAGGGTCCGCCTATAGGGGTGCTGCCTTATTACAGGGTCTGACTATAGGGGTGCTGCCTCATTACAGGGTCTGACTATGGGGGTGCTGCCTTATTACAGGGTCTGACTATGGGGGGTGTTGCCTTATTACAGGGGCTGCCTTTTTACAGGATCTGACTATGGGGGTGCTGCCTTATTACAGGGCCTAATATGGGGGTGCTGCCTTTTTACAGGGTCTGACTATGGGGGTGCTGCCTTATTACAGGGTCTGACTATGGGGGCTGCCTTATTACAAGGTCTGACTATGGGGGTGCTGCCTTATTACAGGGTCTGACTATGGGGGCTGCCTTATTACAAGGTCTGACTATATGGGGGTGCTGCCTTATTACAGGGTCTGACTATGGGGGCTGCCTTATTGCAGGATCTGCCTATAAGGGGATGCTGCCTTATTACAGTGTCTGCCTATGGAGGCTGCCGTATGCTATAGAGTCTGCCTATGGGGAGTGCATTATACAATATTGTGGACTATTTGGTGCATTATGCTACTGTATATGGAGGCTATCTAGGGGGCCATCATACAGGATGGAGATTACAGTGTGGGGGTCATTATACATTGTTGGAGCCATCAAACAGTTTGGGGGCTATTAAGGAGTCAGTATACTGTGTGGGTGCATTATACTGTGTATAAGAGCATCATGCTGTGTATAGGGGAGCTGTACAGGGGGAGACTCGGGAGTTTATTAAATTTAAAGTAGGCACTTATTGTTATAGGGGAACTCAGGTTACTGTGGCTATCAAAGGGGCACACAGGGCATTATTACTTTCTAGGGGCAAAATATGGGCACTGTTTTCTAGGGCACTTGCACCTGGCATTATTCTATTGTAGAGAGTTGCTTTAGAATTTAGAAGGCACAGAGAACCACACAGCAGGTGCAGTAATAGGGACACATACGGCAGCAGCGGCTCAATATTGGGGTATCAGGTGCAGTAATAGGGACACATACCGCAGCAGCGGTTCAGAATTGGGGTATCAGGGGCAGTAATAGGGACACATACGGCAGCAGCGGCTCAGTATTGGGGTATCAGGGGCAGTAATAGGGACACATACGGCAGCAGCGGCTCAGTATCGGGGTATCAGGTGCAGTAATAGGGACACATACAGCAGCAGCAGGTCAGTATCGGGGAATTAGGTGCAGTAATAGGGACATATACGGCAACAGCGGCTCAGTATTGAGGTAGCAGGTGCAGTAATAGGGACACATATGGCAGCAACGGCTCAGTATTGGGGTATCGGGCAGTAATAGGGGCACATACGGCAGCAGCGGCTCAGTATTGGGGTATCGGGGCAGTAATAGGGACACATATGGCAGCAGCGGCTCAGTATTGGGGTATCAGGTGCAGCAATAGGGACACATATGGCAGCAGCGGTTCAGAATTGGGGTATCAGGGGCAGTAATAGGGACACATACGGCAGCAGTGGCTCAGTATCGGGGTATCAAGTGCAGTAATAGGGACACATACGGCAGCAGCAGGTCAGTATCGGGGAATCAGGTGCAGTAATAGGGACACATACGGCAGCAGCGGCTCAGTATTGGGGTATCGAGCAGTAATAGGGGCACATATGGCAGCAGCGGCTCAGTATTGGGGTATCAGGGGCAGTAATAGGGACACATACCGCAGCAGCGGCTCAGTATCGGGGTATCAGGGGCACTAATAGGGACACATATGGCAGCAGCGGCTCAGCATTGGGGTATCAGGTGCAGCAATAGGGGCACATACAACTGCAGCGGCTGAGTGTTGGGGTATCAGGGGCAGTAATAGGGACACATACGGCAGCAGCCGCTCAGTATCGGGGTATCAGGGGTTGTAATAGGGACACATACGGCAGCAGTGGCTCAGTATTGGGGTAGCAGGTGCAGTAATAGGGACACATACGGCAGCAGCGGCTCAGTATTGGGGTATCAGGGGCAATAATAGGGACACATACGGCAGCAGCGGCTCAGTATTGGGGTATCAGGTGTAGTAATAGGGACACATACGGCAGCAGTGGCTCAGTATTGAGGTATCAGGTGCAGTAATAGGGACACATACAGCAGCAGTGGCTCAGTATTGGGGTATCAGGGGCAGTAATAGGGACACATACGGCAACAGCAGCTCAGTATTGGGGTATCAGGTGCAGTAATAGGGACACATACAGCAGCAGCGGCTCAGTATTGGGGTATCAGGGGCAGTAATAGGGACACATACGGCAGCAGTGGCTCAGTATTGGGGTAGCAGGTGCAGTAATAGGGACACATACGGCAGCAGCGGCTCAGTATTGGGGTATCAGGTGCAGTAATAGGGACACATACGGCAGCAGCGGCTCAGTATTGGGGTATCGGGCAGTAATAGGGGCACATATGGCAGCAGCGGCTCAGTATTGGGGTATCAGGGGCAGTAATAGGGACACATACGGTAGCAGTGGCTCAGTATCGGGGTATCAGGGGCACTAATAGGGACACATATGGCAGCAGCGGCTCAGCATTGGGGTATCAGGTGCAGCAATAGGGGCACATACGACAGCAGCGGCTCAGTATTGGGGTATCAGGGGCAGTAATAGGGACACATACGGCAGCAGCCGCTCAGTATCGGGCTATCAGGGGCTGTAATAGGGACACATACGGCAGCAGCGGCTCAGTATTGGGGTAGCAGGTGCAGTAATAGGGACACATATGGCAGCAGCGGCTCAGTATTGGGGTATCAGGGGCAGTAATAGGGACACATACGGCAGCAGCGGCTCAGTATTGGGGTATCAGGTGTAGTAATAGGGACACATACGGCAGCAGCGGCTCAGTATTGAGGTATCAGGTGCAGTAATAGGGACACATATGGCAGCAGCGGCTCAGTATTGGGGTATCAGGGGCAGTAATAGGGACACATATGGCAACAGCGGCTCAGTATTGGGGTATCAGGGGCAGTAATAGGGACACATATGGCAACAGCAGCTCAGTATTGGGGTATCAGGTGCAGTAATAGGGGCACATATGACAGCAGCGGCTCAGTATTGAGGTATCAGGTGCAGTAATAGGGACACATACAGCAGCAGCGGCTCAGTATTGGGGTATCAGGGGCAGTAATAGGGACACATACGGCAGCAGTGGCTCAGTATTGGGGTAGCAGGTGCAGTAATAGGGACACATACAGCAGCAGCGGCTCAGTATTGGGGTATCAGGGGCAGTAATAGGGACACATACGGCAGCAGTGGCTCAGTATTGGGGTAGCAGGTGCAGTAATAGGGACGCATACGGCAGCAGCGGCTCAGTATTGAGGTATCAGGTGCAGTAATAGGGACACATACAGCAGCAGCGGCTCAGTATTGGGGTATCAGGGGCAGTAATAGGGACACATACGGCAGCAGTGGCTCAGTATTGGGGTAGCAGGTGCAGTAATAGGGACACATACGGCAGCAGTGGCTCAGTATTGGGGTATCAGGGGCAGTAATAGGGACACATACAGCAGCAGCGGCTCAGTATTAGGGTATCAGGGGCAGTAATAGGGACACATATGGCAGCAGCGGCTCAGTATTGGGGTATCAGGGGCAGTAATAGGGACACATACGGCAGCAGTGGCTCAGTATTGGGGTATCAGGGGCAGTAATAGGGACACATACGGCAGCAGCGGCTCAGTATTGGGGTATCAGGTGTAGTAATAGGGACACATACGGCAGCAGCGGCTCAGTATTGGAGTATCAGCAGGATGAGAAGTTTGTGCAGGTTGGAAATAGATGGTGATGGGGCTGGAATATGAGAAGTGAAATGTGTCTTTGTTGTATTCTCTGCAGGTGAGTCGTTGCTGGAAGAAGTTGTCATGTCTGTCTGGGCCAGATGGAAAAGACGGGAAATAGGATCGATTCCATCAGAAAGGACATCATCAGTAAGACATTATCTGTAACTGTGATGTGATCTCTTACATGTTCTGTAGGGCTGGTATCTACCACTGACCGTATGGCGGTAATATCCATGTTGGTCTCTATATAGAGATTATCTTCAGTAACAGCGCTGTCATCTGCTGAGGTTCTCCTCCAGTATTAGGGCGCGTCACACAGTTGTAATCAAGGTTAGCGGGTTAGGGGCCCACTCAGAAGCTTTGCCCCCCCTGGACAAAAACCCTAGCTACGCCTCTGGATGTGACCCATACAATTAATAATACACAAAAAAAGATAAAAATTGAACGTCACTTCCTCCAAAAATGTAATACACTCACCTGTTCCCCCAAGGACTGACCTTCTCAGGGTTACCGGTAATTTCCCCCATATAATATGAACGGCCCTTGCTTTCATAGTAATATGGAAAGCTGCGGTACGCTAGAAGTTGTCCTGATGTCCTAAAGATCCCACTACCAGGTAAAAAAACCTTATATTTTGATATTACTATTTACACAACATAGCTAGTCATGTTTTCCAGCTTTGGCACATACATGTATATTACAGATGTATTTTAAAAAAATCTGTCTGCTGGAAATGTACCATATATTCTTGCAACTAATAGTGCACACATTAGCTGGACTATTACCAGACTACGAGACCAGAAATGTTGCATCCTAATGTGAAGGAGCTTCAATGAACAGTTTACAAGTACGGTATGTGCAGCGCCCCAGAGACCTGGTCGTTGCAGTATGACGCTCTGCCACTAAGGGGAGTGATGGTACGTCTGATGGCACTAAAGGGGTTCTCCTGAACAGGTATCACCAGAACACATTACTCTTCACACTCCGGCCACTAGGGGGAGAAAAAGGCTTTATTTATTGGGCCACTCCTCACACTGGTAAAACTAGGGGTTGGGGAGGAAGTTAGTCAGAAGCTGACTGGGTTGGACTCAGGCAACATCCCGTGGCAGGGGGTGTTGCAGGGAGAAGACACAGGGGGGTCCCTGTCAGGCGTGGGAACCTGGCAGGTGCCTAGCGAACAGAACAGAATGTAACGGAGCCACGCCTGCACTTCCTTGCGGCGGTATCCTAAGAAAGAGACACGAAGGGAAGGATATTGTGGAACAGTGTAAACGAGATCAAGCAAAAAGGAGTACCAGTAGGAGTCGTGCTGTGAGACCGAGGCAACATCCTACTGAGGCCCGTAGCCGGTGGCTGGAACACCGCGGGAGTAACTGACTCTAGGCCTTACTTCGAACTCCGCAGGACAGTTAATTATAGGTTGGCTGTCTACCTTAAATTTCCTACAAAGACATAGGGGGCAACAGTGGGAGAGGGGCGTCTCTAGGGTCCTGGAAGACCTCCAGGCCTTCCTGTCATACGGGTGCGTCCTAGCCATAACATATCTGGGGACGAGAAACTAGTAACATCTGGAACTAAAGAGAGAGAGAGCTGTAGAGAACGAACGAACGAGAACAGCAGTTGTGAGGACTATTCCGAATGCTCAGCAGTGTAGGACTACAACACACAGGCGCTAGTGGTGGGCAACGATTTCCATCTGCGAGGGAAACTCTGGAAGTGCCCATCAGACCGGCCGGTCTCTGATAGCCCTGTTAAACGTGCTCTTGATTGAGGATCCTGAAGTCTTCAGTAAAGAGGTAAAGAGACTGCAACCTTGTGTCCTCGTTATTTCCTCACACTACGCACCATCACCCCCTTATTGGACGCCCCTTAGCAGGGTCACGGACCGGGCCCAGCCACCGTGACATCCCCAGAACTGAGCCAGCAGAGGACCGGTACCGAGTAACCCGCGGCCCTGCGTCTGGGGGCGATCCATATGTATCCAGGTGTCCGAGGTGTAAACTGTCAGTGTTACCTAGGTTTTGGATTGCCGATATGATTGCACATTTCTTTCAGAAGGACGTTTTTGCACATGCTATTAACTGTTTCCGGCAAGCCAGATCAGTTGCATGAGCAACATTTTTTGTATAACAGCGGAGATATTCTCAGCAGAATGTGCTAGAATTCGGTATTTCATAGAATACACCACATATTTTTTTTTACCTTATTTATCTTCTGTCAAGTTTTGATTCAGGTCAAAACTAACAACAGTCATAAAATGTACCAAATCTATCAACCCCTGCCTGCTGTTTCTCAGCAGCGCATCGTCCTGTTGCAACAGGATTTGTGCTTATAAGGATTTGGACATGCTGTCGACATTTCTCTCATGAAGAACCAAGTTTTACTGTTGTGTGATGTGGTATGTTATGTGATATAATGTGAATTGTGATACGTTAGTAATGCTGGTAAAATATGCAGCTTGATCATAAGGATAGTTATAGTTAATGTTTGTGACTAGCCCAGAGTACAAAGGGCTGAATTACAGGGAAAGTGGCAATTTCCTGTCAGAGCGTCAGGTAAGGCCTGGAGTGCATAGCGAGTGGACCAATAAGTCCAAAGTGAGCAGTGTCGCATTTTGGGGTGACTCTAAGTGAGAGGAGACTGAAGAAAAGGTATAACGAGATCAGGAGCATAAGTGACTAAGAAACAGAGTGACCTTCCAGAAACGGGTCACCTAACCACCAGAACCAAAGCTTATAATGCAGAAAGGTAACATGCCTAAAACAGGACTGAATACATGGGAAGAGCAAAGTGTCCCAGGCAGGAATTCCAGGGAAACAGCAATACCAGATATACAGGCACCTTAAAGGGAAAAGATGATGCAGAACAAGTAAATGACACTTGTTAATCAGGACTGTAGTGTTAAAGCTGGGTTGTGATGAAGTACCGGGAAACAGTGGCTGTAGACAGCTCTATAGGCCCAAGGAAACTGTGTGGAAAATGCATTGAGTTGTAAAGGAAATGTTTATGAGACTGTGTACTCACTATCCCTTATATATAACACTTATCAAGTTTCCGTAGAATAAAGAGTTTATTTTTGAGCAGTGGCCTCTCTCTCTCCCTCATTGAACTGTGAAACATTTGTTCCTGGCAAACCTCCAACAACAGTTACTTGCGCCCTGCATGGCCATAATGCACTCACAGCACACATCTACGTGCTCAGCTAGGGCCTCCATTTTCATGTAAAGTGCAGGGGTGACACAAACAAGTGCCTTGCCCATGGCTACCACCTTGTGCCATGTTACATGCTGCGGAGAGCAGCTTATGTGCAGTGAAAGCAGTGATCTACAGCACATCTTTCAGTGCGCATCTAGAGCCAGTTCGGCCTGTATAAACATGCCTTTAAGTGACTTCCACCGGTAAACATGTTTCCAGTTGGCAGTCTATTAACACTGCCATTGTGACATGTAAATGAACACTTACAGTTCTGGTGGCTTTAAAGCGACGATCAGTGATGTAACGTGTTTGGTGATGATCGGCTACAACTACAGCAACCAAGTGGTTTGAAAGCGGGTGGAGGAGTGACTACAGGGTGCCAATGAGTTGATATATTACCTGGAAGCCTAATAATGGCTCCTTAGAATGAAATATGTGGAATCCTATTAGGCCGTATGCCTGAAGTATTGCAGTATAGCATATGAGCCATCAGAAAATAGCACATTCAAAGAAAATCTTGACAGATGTAGAGATGTTCTAGAAATATTAATATAAATCAAAGTGCAAAAATAACACAAAAAAAGTCCTTTTTCCCTTTCGGCTCATCAGGCATCAGTTTTTCTCATGCAAGTGTGCTTTTTTACAGATAGCACTCATACCTATGATATTTTATGGGGCTGTACATATTTCTGCTTTTTTCCTTTTTGCTGCAGACCAAGTGATTCGTTTAAAAAAAATGGAAATATTTAATTTTGATTCAAGGGTCAGATCAAAATTGGCAATGTAAGTTTATGTGTCTGTGAATAAAACGGACCGCACTCGTATGAGAAAGGAGAAGGTGTAGAACCTTTTTTTCCTCCATGTACGAAAAAAACTGATGACACTCAGACTACACTCTGATCAAACTCTAAGGGCTTATACTCACTTTCGAGAAACTCGGATGAGTCTCGCATGTTAATACCCGGCACTGCACCTGGCACTCAGATCGGAGCGTGCGGCCGTATAGGTATACATGCAGCCGCACGCTCCGTTCCTGAGTGCTGGGTGCAGTGTCGGGTATTGCCGTGCGAGACTCATCCGAGTTTTTCGCAAGTGAGTATGAGCCCTAATCCAAATAATCGGTTTGTTTTTCTCATGCATGAAAAATACTGACATCTGAATGAGGCATAAATAATTAAATAGCTATGCATTGTTGGTCCATAATGATCTGAACGATAAGGCTGTGTGCACACGTTGCGTTTTTTTCACGATAAAAATGCATACAGAACGCATATATATGCATCCTATCATTTAGAGTGCATTCTGCAATTTTTGTGCACATGATGCGTTTTTTTCCGTGAAAAAAACGCATCGCGGTAAAAAACGCAGCATGTTCATTAATTTTGCGTTTTTTCGCTATATAATGCATTAAGAAAGCTCTGGGAAAAAATGCAAAAAAACCTCTCAAAAACGTGGTAAAAACGCAAAAAAAACGCATGTGGATTTCTTGCAGAAAATGTCTGGTTTTCTTCAGGAAATTTCTGCAAGAAATCCTGACGTGTGCACATACCCTAAAATGAAAATATTATTCACTCCCTGAGTAAATAGAATAAAAAAATAGTTTTAATAGTTTTTTTTTAAATTATTTTTCTTGTGAAAAGTCGGAAATCATAAAAAAAATGTAACTTTAGTAATGCCATAATCTTAGAAACTAAAAAATAAAGTGATCATGTCATTTATATTGCTTGATGAATAATATATAGATAAAATAGTGTAATAAAGAATACAACTTATTCTGCAAGAAAAGGCCATAAGCCTTCATATCCCTAATTTTAAAAGCAAAATAAAGTTAGGGCTTTAAAAATGTCAAAATAAAAAAAAATCAAAACAAAAAAATTGTTGTGCCATTAGTACCAAAATAAGCTCCATGTTACAGTTGATAGAAATGTGGGCTATTTTTTCTCTAATTATTGGTAATCATGAACATCAGACATGAGGTAAAGTAAGTGCATATAGCACAATTAGAAAATTGTGACATCTTTGTGCATGCAGAATATTAATGTCGAAAGCTTATGCAAGAGTTTCTGCATTATTAACAACCCCTAAATTCATGCTACATATCCCTGTTAAAATAGCAACTCTTTGTCATGTAAAAGAAAAATCATACCAAGACGAATCATTTCAGAACTTTTTCCACCTTTAATTTCGCCCATAATTTGCACAATTCAATTAACAAATATACTGAAATCTTTTTGAGTAGAAAAAGAAAAATAAAGAACTAAAATAGTGTGGTTGCATAAATATGCAAACCCTTAAAGCACACAGATGGACTAAAAAAATCCCCAAAGCATAATACTCGTACTGCCTTCACCATGCTTCAGTGTGGGTATGGTGTTCTTTTTGCAATGCGCAGTGTTGGTCTCATCAGACCATAACAAGTTTCTCCACATTCTTTTGGCAAGTGTAGTTTTTGGCAAAACATAGCCAGGCTCGGATGCTTTTCTATCTTGCCACCCTACCCCACAGGCCAGTCATATGAAGAATACAAGAGATTATAATCGCATGCAGTACACAACTAGTACTTAGCATAAATTCCTACGGTTCCTTTAATGTTGCTGTACGCCTCCTCCTTATTGCCTTTTCATTAATTTTTGAGGGATCTATTTCTAGGTAATATCACTTTTGTTCCAAATTTACTACGCTTCTTGATTACCATCTTATGCCTTGTACCCTTATCCTGACTGATAACTTTCAACAATGAGATCCAACAATGAGATTATTTTGTAAAGCGCTGCGGAATATGTTGGCGCTATATAAATAAAATTATTATTATTATTATTATTATCCCTTTGTTGTGTTGTAAGCTGTTTACGGACCATGACTTATACTTTAAAATGTCCGAAAAATCCTACTAGAACAGCCAAGCTTTAAATGGTTTTATTCAGAATCAGCGCACATGATGGCAACTATGTTCTGACTACTATTTAAACATGAATTAAAAAATAATTGACTAATGCTGAACACAACTATATCCCCAATTAAAAGGGAGTTCACACTTATGCAACCACATTATTTTAGTTTTTGCATTTTTATTTCCCCCCTCATTTCAGTTTGATTGTACAGATCATGTGTGATATTTATTCGCTGTGTCTTTGCAGCATTTTTTTTGCGTGTTTCTGCTGGGGAAAAATGCAGCGTTTTACAGCACCAGCAAAGCGAATGACATTTTAAAAATCTCATGCACATGCTGTTTATTTTTTTCTTGTGAATTTGAAACATTAAAATGCTTTTTTCCAGTCCACAGCATGTCAATTCTTTCGACATTTTTTGCATCGTTTTTCAGTGATTTGTAAGATTGGGATAAAAATGCATAAAAGATGTCTTGCCTGTGCAACACGGTTATTGACATACATTATGTGAGTCTCTAGAGCAGTGTTCCCCAACTCCGGTCCTCAAGAGCCACCAGCAGGTCATGTTATCGGGATTTCCTTACTATTACACAGGTGATAATTGCATCATCTGCACAGGCAATAATACCATCACCTGTGCAATAGTAAGGAAATCCTGAAAACATGACCTTTTGGTGGCTCTCGAGGACCGGAGTTGGGGAACACTGCTCTAGGGAATAGATTTATATACATATATAGTATATATATTTGCACAAATACACAGAGAAACTACACTCACATAATAATGAAAGATAAGCGTGCCTACTTTTGCTGAAGAAGCAGCATGTTGATTTTAAGGTGTATTTACAAGGTGCGGTATACAGCTTAACAAGCAATGTTAATAGAATGCAATGAACCATTGCTTGGAAGTGCTGACATTATATGCCAGAGTGAGCATGTTTACTACAGCCTTTTGTCTTGGGTCTTGGTCTGTCTGGTGTCGACTCCTATCCTTCAAGTGCCTTGTTAATTCTTTTTACAATGACCCCAATCTCCTGCGTCAATAATTAACCATTTATTTCTATAAATTGGGGAAACAGGATTGAGCAAATGCTCCAGGACAAACCTGTGATTAAGGAGACAACTTCATAGACTTTTAGAAACTTTAGAAAATCTTTTTGGATGCTGTATGATTCAGACTCTACAAAAATAGAACAAAATGTAAATTGAGCATGTGTCTTTTAGAACTATTTCAAGTACAGTGTTATAGAAGAAGGTATGTCTAACTATTGATGCTCATCGCAGGAAACCAGCAAGATTGACGTTCGGTGCTGAATTTAGCAGTACTTATGAACCTAGTGCAAAGTTCATAGCAGAATACTGATTGGAAAACATGGCAAAAATATTGGTCCTGATTACACCGAAATTCTGGCATAAATTGCTTTGAAAAGTTGTAAAATTGAGCAAGAATCCTATGAATCCTATGAGTTTGGTATTTTCACACCAGTTTTGCCCAGCTAAAATGGGTGGAGCTGGGGTGGGAAGAAGGCGCGATAGGGGGCATAAAGTCAAATTCCGGATCAGCTGTGGTGTTCTTTATGTTAGAGGCTGGAGAGACAGTGTGTTAATGCTTAACAGTGTGTTAATATTATTTTATTGTATTCACTTATATAACGCCATCATATTCCACGGTACTTTACATACATCATCACCTCTGTCCCCACTGGGGCTCACAATCTGAATTAGCTATTAGTGTACCTGGAGGAAACCCATGCAAATAAGGGGAACACATACAAACGTCTTGCAGATGTTGTCCTTGGTGGGATTTGAATCCAGGGCCCCAGTGCTGCAAAGCAACAGTGCTAACCACTGAGCCATTGTGCTGCCCTGACCTAAAATCTTTATGACTTTTTGACAAATTTGGGGCAGATTGGTCCAGTTGTTAGCCTTTAAATTAATCTTTCTATTTGTTTTACTTTTTTGCTAATTTTTGGGGGAGAAGTCGGTCTAGAGAGCTGAAAACCGGTTGCTTTAAAATTTTGCTTTTTCTTTTTGAGACTTTGTGGAGGAGCGTACATCCTAGAGAACAGAAACTGTCCAAAATGCCTGATTTACCTATATTGCCAATTTAGAGCAGATTAGTCTGGTTAATTGGCTGTAAATTAATATTTGCTTTTGCATACCATTTGTTTTGCTAATTGGTCGCGCAAAGAGAAAAGACAACAGAAATTAGTTTTTATACTTGTATAATATTTTGGCAATGCGAATATACAAAAAAGTTTACATTTATCTTTACCTGTTTATGTTTCACACTACATTAAATTATCTGTGGAATTAGGTTATCATGGTTGTATTGTTTTTCTGTAATGTTTTTGCTCAAAATGTGTTCTTCAGTAAATATTCACTGTTTTTCATATTTTCTAAGAAACAATAATGGTTAACAATGAACAAGAGAAATTTTTATTTAAAATATATTAGCTGATAACATAAAAGATCTCTGTGTGCTGTCATCCAGTTGGAATCTTCTTGATGACTTACAATGGATCTGTCCTGATCATGTGATGATCGTACCGTTGAACAGCGGTTTAGGCCTCATTCAGATGTCTGTTTCATGTATCTGTCTTAGGCCAGTCTCACACGTCAGTGTCTCCGGTACGTGTGGTGTCAGTTTCCTCACTTACCGGAGACACTGACACACATAGACACATAAACACAAAAACAGCAGCCCGCAGCTGCCCAGAAAAGGCGCATCAATTCTGGTACTTTGCCCGGCTCTTCCCACTTGCCCTGTAGTGGTGGCAAGTGGGGTTCATATTTGTGGGGTTGATGTCTCCTTTGTATTGTCAGGTGACATCAAGCCCACGGCTTAGTAATGGAGAGGTGTCTATAAGACACCTCTCCATTACTATTCCTATAGTTATATGTAAATAAAGACACAGCCAGAATAAAGTCCTTTAATTGATAAAAATGACACAGACTCCTTTATTACTCTCCATTAAACCACACTTACGACCTCACCTAATTCCACCGATGCCCTCCATCTACTGTAATAAAACTAAAATAAAAAAAAAACAATATACCATACCTGTCCGTCATTCTGTCCCACTCTGTAAGCCATGTCTGAGCACTAAATAGTTTTCAACCTGAACGGTGCCAAGATGTGACTGTCCAGGCTGAGAGCCACTGGTAAATGAGCTGCTGCGAGTGCAGCATCATTGACCAGCGGTGATATCATCGAGGCTGAACTGTGGTGACCTCAGGACCATGGGAAAATGCCAGCGATGATCGCTGAACATCTGCTACTCAGGTAAGCTACTGTACAAGCAGACTATAAGATGCACATTTTTTTTCCTATTTTCCTCCCCAAAATTTGTGGTGCATCTTATAATCTGCAAAATATGGTTCAACATGTCACAAAAAAAAATGCAGAATCACTAGGATATGTTGAAGCGTTCGACAGCTAATAAATCATAAAGTGATGCATGTCAGATTTTAATAAAAAGGCCCGATCATTAATGTACGAAGTGACTAGGTACATAAGGGGTTAATCTATATTTCCAGTTGATGTTTTCAGCTCTTCTCGCTGACCTGGACCTTTGTAACCAATTTGCTGTGATCGCCTTCATCTATATGAGCTGCACTATTTCCCATGGAAAGGTTTTAGAAAGAGCTGACCCCTTCTAATATCAAGGTCAAATGTAGCACAATGGAAGCTGTTGACACACGTAAGACTTGAGAAATTAAAATGTGAGCAGGAACTGGCATCTTTCAAAGGATGATTCGAAAACACTATTTTGAAGCTTGTGACAAATGTCAGCGATGTTGTAGAAATTGTTAACCACTAAAAGACTTGACAGTAAGCCCAAATCTATTAAATGCGTTGTGCTTGACTAGTTGGGGAAATGTTTTTTGCCTTTTTTTCTTTACAGGCCTTTTTTTTCTCTAATGGACAACAAAACAACGAATAGTTTGTTGTGTAACACAAAATAAGTAGAAATGGGCAAAGACTGTAATCCAGCAGCCATGTCACCGGTCTGCTGCCCCGACAGGAGCCTTGTAGTTCTCCACCAACCTGCGTAATCCGTGTCTTCTCTTCTGATTTGTGTTCCCAGCACAACGTCATGTTTGTTTCATGCCACAACAATGATATTAGCAGGGCTCTAGTCTGGTAGCAACGAACCATTGGCATGGCTGTTGGACCAGGGTTCAGCCATTCGATCCAATAATCCTCAATAATTATGTAAGTTGCTTCAAATCCATCCATATCCATTGTATCCATATATGCATACTAAAAACATATATACTAATAAAACAGCACAAAATGTGTAATTTTATTTAAATCATAAGAAGAGGTAAATACAGTTTATTTTACACATTTTCCTAACAGTTTCAAGTATCTGTTAAGGTTATAAACAGAATGGGTGGCTGTGGATCAGCAAAGAATTCTGCAATCTAATGTGTTTAAAATATAAACTTTAAACAGATGGATAGATGCATTACTTGATTGGCCATCATTTCTGGTACATACAGTGGCATGTAAAAGTTTGGGCACTCCTGGTCAAAATTACTGTTATTGTGAACAGTTAAGCAAGTTGAAGATTAAATGATTTCTAAAAGGCCTAAAGTTAAAGATGACACATTTCCTGTGAATTTAGGCAAAAAAGACAATTTCTATTACATTTTAAAACTAAAAAAGAGGAAAATGGGCAGATGAAAAAATTTGGGCACACTTAGAGATTTGTGTGCTCAGATAACTTTGACCAAGGTTTCATACCTTAATTAACCTGTTAAGTTTATGGCTTGTTCACTATCAAGGCTAGCAAATACCCCACCTTTATAAAGTGCAGCCTCCTCTATCCTTGTGCCAAAAATATCAGCCATGGCCTTTTCTAAGCAGCTGCCCAGCACTTTGAAAATGAAAATGGTGGAAGACCACAAAGCAGAAGTCTATAAGATAGCAAAGCCCTTTCCTCATGTAACATAGTAACATAGTAACATAGTTAGTAAGGCCGAAAAAAGACATTTGTCCATCCAGTTCAGCCTATATTCCATCATAATAAATACCCAGATCTACGTCCTTCTACAGAACCTAATAATTGTATGATACAATATTGTTCTGCTCCAGGAAGACATCCAGGCCTCTCTTGAACCCCTCGACTGAGTTCGCCATCACCACCTCCTCAGGCAAGCAATTCCAGATTCTCACTGCCCTAACAGTAAAGAATCCTCTTCTATGTTGGTGGAAAAACCTTCTCTCCTCCAGACGCAAAGAATGCCCCCTTGTGCCCGTCACCTTCCTTGGTATAAACAGATCCTCAGCAAGATATTTGTATTGTCCCCTTATATACTTATACATGGTTATTAGATCGCCCCTCAGTCGTCTTTTTTCTAGACTAAATAATCCTAATTTCGCTAATCTATCTGGGTATTGTAGTTCTCCCATCCCCTTTATTAATTTTGTTGCCCTCCTTTGTACTCTCTCTAGTTCCATTATATCCTTCCTGAGCACCGGTGCCCAAAACTGGACACAGTACTCCATGTGCGGTCTAACTAGGGATTTGTACAGAGGCAGTATAATGCTCTCATCATGTGTATCCAGACCTCTTTTAATGCACCCCATGATCCTGTTTGCCTTGGCAGCTGCTGCCTGGCACTGGCTGCTCCAGGTAAGTTTA
Source organism: Ranitomeya imitator (assembly GCF_032444005.1). Classification (NCBI taxonomy): domain Eukaryota; kingdom Metazoa; phylum Chordata; class Amphibia; order Anura; family Dendrobatidae; genus Ranitomeya; species Ranitomeya imitator. Next base: position 493,439,364 of record NC_091286.1, on the reverse strand, counting down.
TCATTAACTAGGATCCCCAAGTCCTTCTCCCTGTCAGATTTACCCAGTGGTTTCCCGTTCAGTGTGTAATGGTGATATTGATTCCCTCTTCCCATGTGTATAACCTTACATTTATCATTGTTAAACCTCATCTGCCACCTTTCAGCCCAAGTTTCCAACTTATCCAGATCCATCTGTAGCAGAATACTATCTTCTCTTGTATTAACTGCTTTACATAGTTTTGTATCATCTGCAAATATCGATATTTTACTGTGTAAACCTTCTACCAGATCATTAATGAATATGTTGAAGAGAACAGGTCCCAATACTGACCCCTGCGGTACCCCACTGGTCACAGCGACCCAGTTAGAGACTATACCATTTATAACCACCCTCTGCTTTCTATCACTAAGCCAGTTACTAACCCATTTACACACATTTTCCCCCAGACCAAGCATTCTCATTTTGTGTACCAACCTCTTGTGCGGCACGGTATCAAACGCTTTGGAAAAATCGAGATATACCACGTCCAATGACTCACCGTGGTCCAGTCTATAGCTTACCTCTTCATAAAAACTGATTAGATTGGTTTGACAGGAGCGATTTCTCATAAACCCATGCTGATATGGAGTTAAACAGTTATTCTCATTGAGATAATCCAGAATAACATCCCTCAGAAACCCTTCAAATATTTTACCAACAATAGAGGTTAGACTTACTGGCCTATAATTTCCAGGTTCACTTTTAGAGCCCTTTTTGAATATTGGCACCACATTTGCTATGCGCCAGTCCTGCGGAACAGACCCTGTCGCTATAGAGTCACTAAAAATAAGAAATAATGGTTTATCTATTACATTACTTAGTTCTCTTAGTACTCGTGGGTGTATGCCATCCGGACCCGGAGATTTATCTATTTTAATCTTATTTAGCCGGTTTCGCACCTCTTCTTGGGTTAGATTGGTGACCCTTAATATAGGGTTTTCATTGTTTCTTGGGATTTCTCCTAGCATTTCATTTTCCACCGTGAATACCGTGGAGAAGAAGGTGTTTAATATGTTAGCTTTTTCCTCGTCATCTACAACCATTCTTTCCTCACTATTTTTTAAGGGGCCTACATTTTCAGTTTTTATTCTTTTACTATTGATATAGTTGAAGAACAGTTTGGGATTAGTTTTACTCTCCTTAGCAATGTGCTTCTCTGTTTCCTTTTTGGCAGCTTTAATTAGTTTTTTAGATAAAGTATTTTTCTCCCTATAGTTTTTTAGAGCTTCAATGGTGCCATCCTGCTTTAGTAGTGCAAATGCTTTCTTTTTACTGTTAATTGCCTGTCTTACTTCTTTGTTTAGCCACATTGGGTTTTTCCTATTTCTAGTCCTTTTATTCCCACAAGGTATAAACCGCTTACACTGCCTATTTAGGATGTTCTTAAACATTTCCCATTTATTATCTGTATTCTCATTTCTGAGCATATTGTCCCAGTCTACCAGATTAAGGGCATCTCTAAGCTGTTCAAACTTTGCCTTCCTAAAGTTCAATGTTTTTGTGACTCCCTGACAAGTCCCCCTAGTGAAAGACAGGTGAAACTGCACAATATTGTGGTCGCTATTTCCTAAATGCCCAACCACCTGCAGATTTGTTATTCTGTCAGGTCTATTAGATAGTATTAGGTCTAAAAGTGCTGCTCCTCTGGTTGGATTCTGCACCAATTGTGAAAGATAATTTTTCTTGGTTATTAGCAGAAACCTGTTGCCTTTATGGGTTTCACAGGTTTCTGTTTCCCAGTTAATATCCGGGTAGTTAAAGTCCCCCATAACCAGGACCTCATTATGGGTTGCAGCTTCATCTATCTGCTTTAGAAGTAGACTTTCCATGCTTTCTGTTATATTTGGGGGTTTGTAACAGACCCCAATGAGAATTTTGTTACCATTTTTCCCTCCATGAATTTCAACCCATATGGACTCGACATCCTCATTCCCTTCGCTAATATCCTCCCTTAAAGTGGACTTTAGACAAGACTTTACATAGAGACAAACCCCTCCTCCTCTCCGATTTTTACGATCCTTTCTAAACAGACTGTAACCCTGTAAGTTAACTGCCCAGTCATAGCTTTCATCTAACCATGTCTCAGTTATTCCCACTATGTCAAAGTTACCTGTAGATATTTCTGCTTCTAGTTCTTCCATCTTGTTTGTCAGGCTTCTGGCGTTTGCGAGCATGCAGTTTAGAGGATTTTGTTTTGTTCCAATCTCCTCACTGTGGATTGTTTTAGAAATGTTCTTACCTCCCTTCTGAGTATGTTTTCCTGGGTCGTCTTTGTTCGAGTCTAATGTTTTTCTTCCCGTCCCCTCTTCTTCTAGTTTAACGCCCTCCTGATGAGTGTAGCGAGTCTTCTGGCGAATGTGTGTTTCCCAGGTTTGTTGAGGTGTAGTCCGTCTCTGGCGAGAAAATGTAATTAGAAATGGCAGTTAACAGTAACTGTGGAGGTCAAGATAAGTGTCACGGTGAAATGGTGACAGAGAGATGTCAGAAGATTGTGGCATCAGTTTACACAAACCTCTGTACATATTAGATCTGCTTCACCTTGCTATTAGCAGTGCAGGTTTTCCTTGCTCTGTTATTGCAAACATTAATCAGTTCTGTCCATGTTCTGGAGCTCTCTGTCATGAATTGTCTTAGCTGTTTTGAGTTGGCCACTCCTTTCAGGTACATATGCTCCCTTCTTGCACTAGGGAATTGCTGGTGATAGTTACAACTTCCTGATTTGCTAGTGAATGAGAGTTCTGAATTAGTAGCAGTTGGTTGGTGTAGTTTACAGGTGATATCTGTGTGTCTTTGGTACTGTGTTTTAATCCTACTTCTCTCACATTTGGTTCACCTCTCCTACTGTTCCATTCATTTCCACCCAGTTGTTTGGTGAGTGTATTTGTGTATTTGTATGATTGTATTTTTTTTAGAGTAAGTAATTTTGCGAGCCAGTTACTATATTACAGGAGTAATTATTGCTACAATATGTTCTGATCTGGAGAAGGAGGACCTAGAGACTCATGTGGATGCCCCTGTTGCCTGTCCATCAGGTGAACTGTTAGTCCCAGTGAACCTCCGTGTTAGAATTTTGTGTGAACATCACAATTTGGTCCTGGCTGGGCATCCTGATAGTAAAGCCACTACATATCTTCTTCTTACACGTTGCTTTTTGTGGTCTAGAGTGCATCAGAATGTTCAGGATTATGTAGCTGCCTGCAGTACTTGCGCACATTCTAATTCCCTTTTAATGGGAGTGGTGAAACCACCGTACCGAGGTCCAAGGAAAGCCTGGAGGGGTGTAATTAGGAGAACATATGACACTTTGCTAGAGTCCCTGATGGTGGGGTTACACTTGGCTCCAGATGCTACACCAGGAGCTACACTAACACGGACCTCAGACTCATGACAGCTATCCCCAAACGGACAGGAAACTGAAATGGCCTAGAAGGGAAGGTTTAGATGGTACAGGCAGGCAATGCAGGAACCCAGAAGCAGCAGGTGCTGGCGGCTTTGACTGGTAGACAGGCAGGCACTGTCAGGTGCTGGCAGGTATGGCTGGTATAAAGGTGGGCACAGGTAGCTGCAGACAGATACAGATGATCTACAGAATGGCGCTGGCAGGTGCAGGCAGGTATGGCTGGTCTGCAGACTGTCACTGGCAGGTGCAGCCAGGTACGGCTGGTATATAGATGGGCACAGGCAGGTGCAGGCAGATACGGCTGGTATACAGACAGGCACAGCAGGATGCATGCAGGTATGCTGGAAGGCACAAGCAGGGACAAGCAGGAATGAGCAGATCAAGCGGATACAGGCAGGTACAAGTGGGAACTAATGGGTACTGGTGATATTTACAGACAGGGGACCTGAGAACTAGCAAGTATGCTGACTAACAGACACAAACATTTCTCAGACTCCTCCTATCAGGTGGTGGTGCCTTAAATAATATGTGTCTCCTACCATTGGCTGAGGATACTTTAGGATGGCGCGTGCCCTAAGCACAGTGCCCAGGGATCTCCGAACCATGCACAGACCCTGGGCAGCAGCAAAAGAAGGAGGAGGGAGTGTGGGACGGGAGCCAAGGTGGTAAGTCAGCATTCCTGCCAGGGGAGGGAGGAAGCATGCAGGAATGCCGGTGCTATAGTATCCCCCCTTTATGCCCCCTCTTCTTCAAGCCCATAACAAATCTCTGAAGGAGGAGAGGGGCACGAATGTTCTCCCTGGGCTCCCACGACCACTCCTCAGGACTGAACCCCTTCCAATCTACAAGAACAAAGTTTTTTTTCTCTTACCCTCTTAGTGGCTAGAATATTCTCTACCTCAAAAACATCTTCAGTTCTGACAGGAGCAGGAGTAATACCTGAGCCTTTGAAGAAGGGACTGAAGATGACAGGCTTGAGGAGAGACACAAGAAATGAATTGTGGATTTGTAGAGATTCTGGGAGTTTAAGCCTGTAAGCTATTTAATTAATCTGTTTGAGAACATCGAATGGACCAAAGAAGCGAGGACCAAATTTATATGAGGGTGGCTTAAGACAGGCATATTTTGACGAAAGGCAAAAGTTATCCCCAGAGCAAAAGAAAGGTGGGTCCAGACATATTTTGTCCACATGTCTCTTCATCTGCTCAAAAAATTTCATTAAAGAAATCTTGGTGTCTTCCAAGATCTTAGAGAAGCTCTTAAGGAGAGTTTCAGTGGCAGGAATGTCAGTGGTAGCTGACACAGGAAACAGAATATTGGGGTATTGACGGTACACCACGAAAAACAGAGATTTAACTGAGGATTCACTCACATGATTGTTGTATGAGAATTCTGCCCAAGGTAGGAGTTTGGCCCCAATCACTGTGGTGAACATTGAAAAAGTGCCACAGGTAGTTGTTCAGGACCTGATTAGCCTGCTCTACTTGGCCATGGGACTGCGGATGGTTGGGAGAGGAAAAGACCAAGGTGATATTCAGCAGTTTGCAAGTAGCCCTTCAGAAGTGAGATGTAAATTGGATACTTCTATCAGAAACAATATGGAGAGGTACCCCATGGAGGTGAAAAATAAGTTGAATGACCTTCTCGGCACGCACAGGAGCAGATGGAAGACCAGATAGCGGAGTAAAATGTGTCATCTTAGAGAAGCGATCCACAACTACCCAGATTATGGTGCTTTCGGCCTATATTGAAGATCGTTGATAAAGTCCAAAGTGATATGCTCCCAGGGAGCAGTTATTACAGGCAGCGGAAGTAACCAGCAGATCAGAAGCTGTTTTGCAGTCTAATTCTGGGCATAGAGGGGACAGGTAGAGATGAAATCCATAACATTCTTGTGCAATGATGGTCACCAATAGTACCATGAACAGTTTTCTTCTGCCCATAATTAGAAACCGCGCTACAAGTCCCTAGACAGAATTACCTCTTACCTCAATTAACCATTACCATACGTAGCCACAAACTAATAATTAATCCACATTCATCAGTACATAGTACATATGCCATATAAATTCCCTATCAATCAATCCATACTGTACTAAGTAGATAATATAACAAACAAGTACCCTGACGAAGGAGTGCGTTACACTTTGAAATGCGTAGGTTGTTTTTGGCCTCAGTGAGACTCGATAGGAGACTGACATCACACACTGCTTAGCAGTGTCGGGCATCTTTTTTCTGTGTTACCAGGCGTGCCACCGGCCTGGACATCTCTGGCTCTGCACGGAAAAGCAACACCTCCTTGCCGTCTGTGTCCAGCACCGGATGGTTGCGGGTTTATTACCAGGACCGCTCTGAATACTACTTACTCCCTCTCCACAAGGACAGACAAAACACCTTTTGCCAATCGTACAGTCATCAAGTGGGGCCGGCCTGTCTGGTATCCATTTGGTCCACTAAAATAAGGTACACGGAATCACATTTTAGGATATATAAGGTACGTGAACTCAGAAATGTGCAATACATAATATTAAAAATATAGAAAAGGAGACAGAAGACGGCACTGCCAAAGCCGTGAAGCTGCTAAGTTATTTATTATCAAGTGTATCATTTAACCTTACAGTTGCTTGCCGTACTTTATGATCTCGGGTGCTCTTCGAAATATAACATATTAGTCCATTTGTGCAAATGAGAAGAAGAAAGAAGGTACTCACCAATCTGTTAAAAGTTCCTTACTTTATTGGGTCTTCATTAAAAAATCCATGGCTGGGAGAGTGAGTAATGGTGCTAGTGTGATCAGGTGTAGACGACAGCCGTTTCGTGCTGTATAAGCACTTCTACGGGTCAGCACGAAATGGCCATTGTCTACACCTGCTCACACTGCGCACTGCAGTACTTTGCTCTGCCCTCAACAGGGCTGACAAAGTACGCCTGTGCCGGATCCGCAGCATGAAGTCAAGAAGAGGACATCATCATAAGAAGATGGGAGGCGCTGGACCGGGCCGTGAGGCCCATCGGACCGGACTGCAGCGGGACCGCCCCTGGGTGAGTATAATCTAACCTCTTTTTCTCATCTTTCAGGATACATCGGGGGCTTATCTACAGCATTACAGAATGCTGTAGATAAGCCCCTGATGCCGGTGGGCTTAGCTCACCTTTGATTTTGGGGGTGACAGGTTCCCTTTAACACTCCGACCTCATGCGACTCAGCCACACAGTTGGTTTTTATAGTCACTCTGGCAACAGAGTAGGCAGACACCTGGGTGTTCTCATAATTGCAAGTACATGCTGCAGCTCTTTGCTATTTTCCACTTAACCCCTTCCCGACCCATGACGCCACGTAGGCGTCATGAAAGTCGGTGCCAATCCGACCCATGACGCCTATGTGGCGTCATGGAAAGATCGCGTCCCTGCAGATCGGGTGAAAGGGTTAACTCCCATTTCACCCGATCTGCAGGGACAGGGGGAGTGGTAGTTTAGCCCAGGGGGGGTGGCTTCACCCCCTCGTGGCTACGATCGCTCTGATTGGCTGTTGAAAGTGAAACTGCCAATCAGAGCGATTTGTAATATTTCACCTATTATAACTGGTGAAATATTACAATCCAGCCATGGCCGATGCTGCAATATCATCGGCCATGGCTGGAAACATTAATGTGCCCCCACCCCACCGATCGCCCCCCAGCCCCCCGATCTGTCCGGTACACTGCTCCGGCTCCCCTCCGTCCTGTGCTCCGCTCCCCCCTGTGCTCTTGTTCGCTCCCCCGTGCTTCAATCACCCCCCTGTGCTCCAATCACCCCCCCTGCACTCCTATCCACCCCCCTCCGTGCTCCTTTCCACCCCCCCGTGCTCCGTTCCACCCCCCGTGCTCCGTTCCACCCCCCGTGCTCCGTTCCACCCCTCCCGCGCTCCGATTCACCCCCCATGCTCTGATCCCCCCCCTGTGCTCCCCCCCACCCCATCATACTTACCGATCCTGCCGGGGTCCGTCCGTATTCTCCCCGGGCGCCACCATCTTCCAAAATGGCGGGCGCATGCGCAGTGCGCCCGCCGAATCTGCCGGCCGGCAGATTAGTTCCAAAATGCATTTTGATCACTGAGATATAATCTATCTCAGTGATCAAAATAAAAAAAATAATAAATTACCCCCCCCCTTTGTCACCCCCATAGGTAGGGACAATAAAAAAATAAAGAATTTTTTTTCCACTGTTAGAATAGGGTTAGGGTTAGGGCTAGGGTTAGGGTTAGGGGTAGGGTTAGGGTTAGGGGTAGGGTTAGGGTTAGGGCTAGGGTTAGGGTTAGGGGTAGGGTTAGGGGTAGGGTTAGGGCTAGGGTTAGGGCTAGGGTTAGGGGTAGGGTTAGGGGTAGGGTTAGGGGTAGGGCTAGGGTTAGGGTTTCGGTATGTGCACACGTATTCTGGTCCTCTGCGGATTTTTCCACTGCGGATTTGATAAATCCGCAGTGCTAAACCGCTGCGGATTTACCACGTTTTTTCTGCGCATTTCACTGCGGTTTTACAACTGCGATTTTCTATTTGAGCAGTTGTAAAACCACTGCGGAATCCGCACAAAGAAGTGACATGCTGCGGAATGTAAACCGCTGCGTTTCCGTGCAGTTTTTCCGCAGCATGTGTACAGCGATTTTTGTTTCCCATATGTTTACATTGAACAGTAAACTCATGGGAAACTGCTGCGGATCCGCAGCGTTTTCTGCAGCGTGTGCACATATTTAGAATTAGGCCATGTGCACACGGTGCGGATTTGGCTGCGGATCCGCAGTGGATTGGCCGCTGCGGATTCGCAGCAGTGTTCCATCAGGTGTACAGTACCATGTAAACATATGGAAACCAAATCCGCTGTGCCCATGGAGCGAAAAATACCGCGCGGAAACGCTGCGTTGTATTTTCCGCAGCATGTCAATTCTTTGTGCGGATTCCGCAGCGTTTTACACCTGTTCCTCAATAGGAATCCGCAGGTTAAATCCGCACAAAAAACACTGGAAATCCACGGAAAATCCGCAGGTAAAACGCAGTGCCTTTTACCCGCGGATTTTTCAAAAATGATGCTGAAAAATCTCACACGAATCCGCAACGTGGGCACATAGCCTTAGGGTTGGGTTGGAATTAGGGTTGTGGTTAGGGATGTGTTGCGGTTAGGGTTGTGATTAGGGTTATGGCTACAGTTGGGATTAGGGTTAGGGGTGTGGGGGGGTTAGTGTTGGAGGTAGAATTGAGGGGTTACCACTGTTTAGGCACATCAGGGGTCTCCAAACGCAACATGGCGCCACCATTGATTCCAGCCAATCTCGTATTCAAAAAGTCAAATGGTGCTCCCTCAATTCCGAGCCCTGACGTGTGCCCAAACAGTGGTTTACCCCCACATATGGGGTACCAGCATACTCAGGATAAACTGCGCAACAATTACTGGGGTCCAATTTCTCCTGTTACCCTTGTGAAAATAAAAAAATGCTTGCTAAAACATCATTTTTGAGGAAAGAAAAATTATTTATTATTTTCACGGCTTTACGTTGTAAACGTCTGTGAAGCACTTGGGGGTTCAAAGTGCTCACCACATATCTAGATAAGTTCCTTGGGGGGTCTAGTTTCTAAAATGGGGTCACTTGTGGGGGGTTTCTACTGTTTAGGCACACCAGGGGCTCTGCAAACGCAACGTGACGCCCGCAGACCATTCCATCAAAGTCTGCATTTCAAAAGTCACTACTTCCCTTCTGAGCCCCGACGTGTGCCCAAACAGTGGTTTACCTCCACACATGGGGTATCAGCGTACTCAGGAGAAACTGAACAACAACTTTTGGGGTCCAATTTCTCCTGTAACCCTTGGGAAAATAAAAAATTCTGGGCTAAATAATTATTTTTGAGGAAAGAAAACGTATTTATTATTTTCACGGCTCTGCATTATATACTTCTATGAAGCACTTGGGGGTTCAAAGTGCTCACCACACATCTAGATAAGTTCCTTTCGAGGTCTAGTTTCCAAAATGGGGTCACTTGTGGGGGGTTTCTACTGTTTAGCCACACCAGGGGCTCTGCAAACGCAACGTGACGCCCGCAGACCATTCCATCAAAGTCTGCATTTCAAAAGTCACTACTTCCCTTCTGAGCCCCGACGTGTGCCCAAACAGTGGTTTACCTCCACACATGGGGTATCAGCGTACTCAGGAGAAACTGAGCAACAACTTTTGGGGTCCAATTTCTCCTGTAACCCTTGGGAAAATAAAAAATTGTGGGCTAAATAATTATTTTTGAGGAAAGAAAACGTATTTATTATTTTCACGGCTCTGCATTATATACTTCTATGAAGCACTTGGAGGTTCAAAGTGCTCACCACACATCTAGATAAGTTCCTTTCGGGGTCTAGTTTCCAAAATGGGGTCACTTGTGGGGGGTTTCTACTGTTTAGCCACATCAGGGGCTCTGCAAACGCAATGTGACGCCCGCAGAGCATTCCATCAAAGTCTGCATTTCAAAACGTCACTACTTCAATTCCGAGCCCCGGCATGTGCCCAAACAGTAGTTTACCCCCACATATGGGGTATCACCGTACTCAGGAGAAACTGGACAACAAATATTGGGGTCAAATTTCTCCTGTTACCCTTGGGAAAATTAAAAAATTCTGGGCTAAATAATTATTTTTGAGGAAAGAAAACGTATTTATTATTTTCACGGCTCTGCATTATAAACTTCTGTGAAGCACTTGGGGGTTCAAAGTGCTCACCACACATCTAGATAAGTTCCTTTCGGGGTCTAGTTTCCAAAATGGGGTCACTTGTGGGGGGTTTCTACTGTTAAGCCACATCAGGGGCTCTGCAAATGCAACGTGACACCCACAGAGCATTCCATCAAAGTCTGCATTTCAAAATGTCACTACTTCACTTCCGAGCCCCGGCATGTGCCCAAACAGTGGTTTACCCCCACATATGGGGTATCAGCGTACTCAGGAGAAACTGGACAACAACTTTTGGGGTCAAATTTCTCCTGATACCCTTGGAAAAATAAAAAATTGCAGGCTAAAAGATCATTTTTGAGAAAATAATTTTTTTTTTTTATTTTCATGGCTCTGCGTTATAAACTTCTGTGAAGCACTTGGGGGTTCAAAGTCCTCACCACACATCTAGATTAGTTCCTTTGGTGGACTAGTTTCCAAAATGGGGTCATTTCTGGGGGATCTCCAATGTTTAGGCACACAGGGGCTCTCCAAACGTGACATGATGTCCGCTAATGATTGGAGCTAATTTTCCATTTAAAAAGCCAAATGGCGTGCCTTCCCTTCCGAGCCCTGCCGTGCGCCCAAACAGTGGTTTACCCCCACATATGGGATATCAGCGTACTCAGGACAAACTGGACAACAACATTTGGGGTCCAATTTCTCCTATTACCCTTGGCAAAATAGGAAATTCCAGGCTAAAAAATCATTTTTGAGGAAAGAAAAATTATTTTTTATTTTCATGGCTCTGCGTTATAAACTTCTGTGAAGCACCTGGGGGTTTAAAGTGCTCAATATGCATCTAGATAAGTTCATGGGGGGTCTAGTTTCCAAAATGTGGTCACTTGTTGGGGAGCTACAATGTTTAGGCACACAGGGGCTCTCCAAACGCGACATGGTGTCCGCTAACAATTGGAGCTAATTTTCCATTCAAAAAGTCAAATGGCGCGCCTTACCTTCCGAGCCCTGCCGAGTTCCCAAACAGTGGTTTACCACCACATATGAGGTATTGGCGTACTCGGGAGAAATTGCCCAACAAATTTTATGATCCATTTTATCCTATTGCCCATGTGATAATGAAAAAATTGAGGCGAAAAGAATTTTTTTGTGAAAAAAAAGTACTTTTTCATTTTTACAGATCAATTTGTGAAGCACCTGGGGGTTCAAAGTGCTCACTATGAATCTAGATAAGTTCCCTGGGGCGTCTAGTTTCCAAAATGGGGTCACTTGTGGGGGAGTGTTATGTTTGCTAATGACAGGTGTTATGAAGGCAATCCAGAAACACAGTGTGCTTAGCGATCAGAGCGCACACAGTGATCTGACAAGTACCCAAAAATACAAGAACGAGCTCTGAGACGTGGAAACTCTGTAGACCGCACACCTGATCCTATCCTAAACACAACTAAAAGCGGCTGTGGATTGCGCCTAACAACTACCTAGGCAACTCGGCACAGCCTAAGAAACTAGCTAGCCTGAAGATAGAAAAATAGGCCTGACTTGCCCCAGAGAAATTCCCCAAAGGAAAAGGCAGCCCCCCACATATAATGACTGTGAGTAAGATGAAAAGACAAAACGTAGGGATGAAATAGATTCAGCAAAGTGGGGCCCGATATTCTAGGACAGAGCGAGGACAGTAAAGCGAACTTTGCAGTCTACAAAAAACCCTAAAGCAAAACCACGCAAAGGGGGCAAAAAAAAACCACCGTGCCGAACTAACGGCACGGCGGTACACCCTTTGCGTCTCAGAGCTTCCAGCAAAACAAAAGACAAGCTGGACAGAAAAAAAGCAACAAAAAAGCAAAAGCACTTAGCTATACAGAGCAGCAGGTCACAGGAACAATCAGGAGAAGCTCAGATCCAACACTGAAACATTGACAAGGAGCAAGGATAGCAGCATCAGGCGGAGTTAAGTAATGAAGCAGTTAACGAGCTCACCAGAACACCTGAGGGAGGAAGCTCAGAAGCTGCAGTACCACTTGTGACCACAGGAGTGAATTCAGCCACAGAATTCACAACAGTACCCCCCCCTTGAGGAGGGGTCACCGAACCCTCACCAGAGCCCCCAGGCCGACCAGGATGAGCCGCATGAAAGGCACGAACAAGATCGGAAGCATGAACATCAGAGGCAAAAACCCAGGAATTATCTTCCTGAGCATAACCCTTCCATTTAACCAGATACTGGAGTTTCCGTCTAGAAACACGAGAATCCAAAATCTTCTCCACAATATACTCCAATTCCCCCTCCACCAAAACCGGGGCAGGAGGCTCAACAGATGGAACCATAGGTGCCACATATCTCCGCAACAACGACCTATGGAATACATTATGTATGGAAAAGGAGTCTGGGAGGGTCAAACGAAAAGACACAGGATTGAGAACCTCAGAAATCCTATACGGACCAATAAAACGAGGTTTAAATTTAGGAGAGGAAACCTTCATAGGAATATGACGAGAAGATAACCAAACCAGATCCCCAACACGAAGTCGGGGACCCACACGGCGTCTGCGATTAGCGAAAAGTTGAGCTTTCTCCTGGGACAAGATCAAATTGTCCACTACCTGAGTCCAGATCTGCTGCAACCTATCCACCACAGAATCCACACCAGGACAGTCCGAAGACTCAACCTGTCCTGAAGAGAAACGAGGATGGAACCCAGAATTGCAAAAAAATGGAGAAACCAAGGTAGCCGAGCTGGCCCGATTATTAAGGGCGAACTCAGCCAACGGCAAAAAGGACACCCAATCATCCTGGTCTGCAGAAACAAAACATCTCAGATATGTTTCCAAGGTCTGATTGGTTCGTTCGGTCTGGCCATTAGTCTGAGGATGGAAAGCCGAGGAAAAGGATAGGTCAATGCCCATCCTACCACAAAAGGCTCGCCAAAACCTTGAAACAAACTGGGAACCTCTGTCAGAAACAATATTCTCAGGAATGCCATGCAACCGAACCACATGCTGAAAGAACAAAGGTACCAAATCAGAGGAGGAAGGCAATTTAGCCAAGGGCACCAGATGGACCATTTTAGAAAAGCGATCACAGACCACCCAAATGACTGACATCTTTTGAGAAACGGGAAGGTGAGAAATGAAATCCATCGAAATATGTGTCCAAGGCCTCTTTGGGACCGGCAAGGGCAAAAGCAACCCACTGGCACGAGAACAGCAGGGCTTAGCCCTAGCACAAATCCCACAGGACTGCACAAAAGTACGTACATCCCGTGACAGAGATGGCCACCAGAAGGATCTAGCCACTAACTCTCTGGTACCAAAGATTCCAGGATGACCAGCCAACACCGAACAATGAAGTTCAGAGATAAGTTTATTAGTCCACCTATCAGGGACGAACAGTTTCTCTGCTGGACAACGATCAGGTTTATTCGCCTGAAATTTTTGCAGCACCCGCCGCAAATCAGGGGAGATGGCAGACACAATGACTCCTTCCTTGAGGATACCCGCTGGCTCAGATAAACCCGGAGAGTCGGGCACAAAACTCCTAGACAGAGCATCCGCCTTCACATTTTTAGAGCCCGGAAGGTACGAAATCACAAAGTCGAAGCGGGCAAAAAATAACGACCAACGGGCCTGTCTAGGATTCAAGTGCTTGGCAGACTCGAGATAAGTCAAGTTCTTATGATCAGTCAATACCACCACGCGATGCTTAGCTCCTTCAAGCCAATGACGCCACTCCTCGAATGCCCACTTCATGGCCAGCAACTCTCGATTGCCCACATCATAATTACGCTCAGCGGGCGAAAACTTCCTGGAAAAGAAAGCACATGGTTTCATCACTGAGCAATCAGAACCTCTCTGTGACAAAACCGCCCCTGCTCCAATCTCAGAAGCATCAACCTCGACCTGGAACGGAAGAGAAACATCTGGCTGACACAACACAGGGGCAGAACAAAAACGACGCTTCAACTCCTGAAAAGCTTCCACAGCAGCAGAAGACCAATTAACCAAATCAGCACCCTTCTTGGTCAAATCGGTCAATGGTTTGGCAATGCTAGAAAAATTACAGATGAAGCGACGATAAAAATTAGCAAAGCCCAGGAACTTTTGCAGACTTTTCAGAGATGTCGGCTGAATCCAATCCTGGATGGCTTGGACCTTAACTGGATCCATCTCGATAGTAGAAGGGGTAAAGATGAACCCCAAAAATGAAACTTTCTGCACACCGAAGAGACACTTTGATCCCTTCACAAACAAAGAGTTAGCACGCAGGACCTGAAAAACCATTCTGACCTGCTTCACATGAGACTCCCAATCATCTGAGAAGATCAAAATGTCATCCAAGTAAACAATCAGGAATTTATCCAGATACTCACGGAAGATGTCATGCATAAAAGACTGAAACACAGATGGAGCATTGGCAAGTCCGAACGGCATCACTAGATACTCAAAATGACCCTCGGGCGTATTGAATGCAGTTTTCCATTCATCTCCTTGCCTGATTCTCACCAGATTATACGCACCACGAAGATCTATCTTAGTGAACCAACTAGCCCCCTTAATCCGAGCAAACAAGTCAGATAACAATGGCAAGGGATACTGAAATTTAACAGTGATCTTATTAAGAAGGCGGTAATCAATACACGGTCTCAGCGAACCATCCTTCTTGGCTACAAAGAAGAACCCTGCTCCCAGTGGTGATGACGTTGGGCGAATATGTCCCTTCTCCAGGGATTCCTTCACATAACTGCGCATAGCGGCGTGTTCGGGCACGGATAAATTAAATAATCGACCTTTAGGGAATTTACTACCAGGAATCAAATTGATAGCACAATCACAATCCCTATGCGGAGGTAGAGCATCGGACTTGGGCTCTTCAAATACATCCTGATAATCAGACAAGAACTCTGGGACCTCAGAAGGGGTGGATGACGAAATCGACAAAAATGGAACATCACCATGTACCCCCTGACAACCCCAGCTGGATACCGACATGGAATTCCAATCCAATACTGGATTATGGGTTTGTAGCCATGGCAACCCCAACACGACCACATCATGCAGATTATGCAACACCAGAAAGCGAATAACTTCCTGATGTGCAGGAGCCATGCACATGGTCAGCTGGGCCCAGTATTGAGGTTTATTCTTGGCCAAAGGTGTAGCATCAATTCCTCTCAATGGAATAGGACACCGCAAAGGCTCCAAGAAAAACCCACAACGTTTAGCATAATCCAAATCCATCAGATTCAGGGCAGCGCCCGAATCCACAAACGCCATGACAGAAAACGACGACAAAGAGCATATCAAGGTAATGGACAGAAGGAATTTGGACTGTTCAGTACCAATGACGGCAGACCTAGTGGACCGCTTAGTGCGCTTAGGACAATCAGAAATAGCATGAGTGGAATCACCACAGTAGAAACACAGACCATTCAGACGTCTGTATTCCTGCCGTTCAACTCTAGTCATAGTCCTATCGCACTGCATAGGCTCAGGTTTAACCTCAGGCAGTACCGCCAAATGGTGCACAGATTTACGCTCGCGCAAGCGTCGACCGATCTGAATGGCCAAAGACAAAGACTCATTCAAACCAGCAGGCATAGGAAATCCCACCATGACATCCTTAAGAGCCTCAGAGAGACCCTTTCTGAACAAAGCTGCCAGCGCAGATTCATTCCACTGAGTGAGTACTGACCATTTCCTAAATTTCTGACAATATACTTCTATATCATCCTGACCCTGGCACAAAGCCAGCAAATTTTTCTCAGCCTGATCCACTGAATTAGGCTCATCGTACAGCAATCCGAGCGCCAGGAAAAACGCATCGACACTACTCAATGCAGGGTCTCCTGGCGCAAGAGAAAATGCCCAGTCTTGAGGGTCGCCGCGCAAAAAAGAAATAATAATCAAAACCTGTTGAATAGGATTACCAGAAGAATGAGGTTTCAAGGCCAGAAATAGCTTACAATTATTTTTGAAACTTAGAAACTTAGTTCTATCTCCAAAAAACAAATCAGGAATAGGAATTCTTGGTTCTAACATAGATTTCTGATCAATAGTATCTTGAATTTTTTGTACATTTATAACGACATTATCCATTGAAGAGCACAGACCCTGAATATCCATGTCCACACCTGTGTCCAGAATCACCCAAATGTCTAGGGGAAAAAAAAAAGTGAACACAGAGCAGAAAAAAAAAAAAATGATGTCAGAACTTTTTCTTTCCCTCTATTGAGAATAATTAGTTTGGCTCCTTGTACTGTTATGTTTGCTAATGACAGGTGTTATGAAGGCAATCCAGAAACACAGTGTGCATAGCGATCAGAGCGCACACAGTGATCTGACAAGTACCCAAAAATACAAGAACGAGCTCTGAGACGTGGAAACTCTGTAGACCGCACACCTGATCCTATCCTAAACACAACTAAAAGCGGCTGTGGATTGCGCCTAACAACTACCTAGGCAACTCGGCACAGCCTAAGAAACTAGCTAGCCTGAAGATAGAAAAATAGGCCTGACTTGCCCCAGAGAAATTCCCCAAAGGAAAAGGCAGCCCCCCACATATAATGACTGTGAGTAAGATGAAAAGACAAAACGTAGGGATGAAATAGATTCAGCAAAGTGGGGCCCGATATTCTAGGACAGAGCGAGGACAGTAAAGCGAACTTTGCAGTCTACAAAAAAGCCTAAAGCAAAACCACGCAAAGGGGGCAAAAAAAAACCCACCGTGCCGAACTAACGGCACGGCGGTACACCCTTTGCGTCTCAGAGCTTCCAGCAAAACAAAAGACAAGCTGGACAGAAAAAAAGCAACAAAAAAGCAAAAGCACTTAGCTATACAGAGCAGCAGGTCACAGGAACAATCAGGAGAAGCTCAGATCCAACACTGAAACATTGACAAGGAGCAAGGATAGCAGCATCAGGCGGAGTTAAGTAATGAAGCAGTTAACGAGCTCACCAGAACACCTGAGGGAGGAAGCTCAGAAGCTGCAGTACCACTTGTGACCACAGGAGTGAATTCAGCCACAGAATTCACAACAGGGGAGCTCCAATTTTTAGGCACACGGGGGCTCTCCAAACGTGACATGGTGTCCGCTAACGATGGAGATAATTTTTCATTCAAAAAGTCAAATGGCGCTCCTTCCCTTCCGAGCCTTACCATGTGCCCAAACAGTGGTTTACCCCCACATATGAGGTATCAGCGTACTCAGGACAAATTGGACAACAACGTACGTGGTTCAGTTTCTCCTTTTACCATTGGGAAAATAAAAAAATTGTTGCTAAAAGATAATTTTTGTGACTAAAAAGTTAAATGTTCATTTTTTCCTTCCATGTTGCTTCTGCTGCTGTGAAGCACCTGAAGGGTTAATAAACTTCTGGAATGTGGTTTTGAGTACCTTGAGGGGTGCAGTTTTTAGAATGGTGTCACTTTTGGGTATTTTCAGCCATATAGACCCCTCAAACTGACTTCAAATGTGAGGTGGTCCCTAAAAAAATGGTTTTGTAAATTTCGTTGTAAAAATGAGAAATCGCTGGTCAAATTTTAACCCTTATAACTTCCTAGCAAAAAAAAATTTTGTTTCCAAAATTGTGCTGATGTAAAGTAAACATGTGGGAAATGTTATTTATTAACTATTTTGTGTCACATAACTCTCTGGTTTAACAGAATAAAAATTCAAAATGTGAAAATTGCGAAATTTTCACAATTTTCGCCAAATTTCCGTTTTTATCACAAATAAACGCAGAATTTATTGACCTAAATTTACCACTAACTTGAAGCCCAATATGTCACGAAAAAACATTCTCAGAACCGCTAGGATCCGTTGAAGCGTTCCTGAGTTATTACCTCATAAAGGGACACTGGTCAGAATTGCAAAAAACGGCAAGGTCTTTAAGGTCAAAATAGGCTGGGTCATGAAGGGGTTAAAATACATAATATTTGTCTAGCAGTTGTGCGACTGATGCAATCTGGGTAGAGCTAATTGTATGTGACAATTTATAAGGGACAATAATATTCATTACTCTGCATTTGGGGTATGTCAGCAAAGAAAATTGAAATTAAAAATCATAACTTTCTATTGTTTTAAAAAATAATGTATCTTTATCTACCAGTTGTGCGACTGGCGAAATCCAGGTACAGATAATCCTACGTGACAATTTAGCAGGGGCAATAATCTTCATTACTCCACATTTGAAGTGTGTCAGCAAGATGATTGAAAAAAAATCATAATTTTTTATTGGTTTAAAAAATAGCGTTTTTGTATCTATCAGTTGTGCGACTAGCGCAATTTGAGTAGAGATAATCTTATGTGACAATTTGGCAGGGACAATAATCTTGGAGCATGTCAGCAAGGGAATCGATAGAGTACAAGTTTCACTATTGCACAATGTGCCAAGTTTTCACAAAGTACAAAACATTAGCCACGTGGGGTATACATACATGATCACTAA
Source organism: Ranitomeya imitator (assembly GCF_032444005.1). Taxonomy (NCBI): domain Eukaryota; kingdom Metazoa; phylum Chordata; class Amphibia; order Anura; family Dendrobatidae; genus Ranitomeya; species Ranitomeya imitator. The sequence goes on along the minus strand of NC_091286.1, from coordinate 493,420,823 downwards.
GTACTTGTTTCAGAAGCAGTAGGAGGAAGAGGTAATTTCATGAACAAAATGGGTTTGGATGGTAAGGGATGGATGTTAAGACAACATTCCAAACAAAACTTTTGGACTACTTTTACATTATGTTGCTGTCATTCCCCAAAAACAATAAGAATTTTTTCACAATTTCTACCCACTTTGAAATGGAATGGAGCCAGTCAAAAGTACAACTCATCCCACAAAATACAAGCCCTCATATCTATGTGGACAGAAAAATAAAAAAGTTATGGCCTTGGGAAGAGGGGGAGGAAAAAACAAAAATACAGAAAAGAAAATTGGCCGCGTAATGAAGGAGTCAAGGAGTGTAGAATTACATTAGGAAATAGCATATACAGCAATTCCCTAATATCAGACGGAGTCTAATCCCCACATGTATTCCAGCTGTCTATCAGCCGTAAATCATGCAACTCAGGCAAAAAAAACCTAAATCTCCGAGCACAAATACTCAGAGACCACCCGAGCGTGCTGGGGAAAACCCAAGCAACGGGTATACTCGCTCATCACTAATTACTATTGTTGCAGACAAAATGCTAAATTGTTGGTATTCATTGATACACGCTGTGATGGTGAATGCGTTAACAAATGTGCCTATCACTTCTAGTAGTTTAAACTTTCCAATTTTTTTCTATTAGACTGCTATATTTCATATAGCTCGAGGAAGTAGAGGAACATGGAGTTTTCATTACAAGTGATGAATATTTCAAATTCCCATTTTTAAATACATTAATGTGCATTCAAGTGTATTATTCATTATTTGTCACTCAGTAGACATTGATTGCAAATAAACCATTTTCATTATCTGCTAGCAGTAGGTAGTTCAAGTTTCAGGTTCACTTTGATGACTAAAGGTGTTGTGATGGCAGCCATACTAATGTTTCCAATAGTTTGTCATTTTCCATACACTTCATATAAACCATTCAGTAAACCGAAATGATTCATAGTTTTGCACAAGTTTAACTATTACAGACATGTGCCCGACAGGAACATTGCACAATTCTAAACCATCCAGACAGGTACTGACTGCTGCTATTGAGCCCATTGGCAAATGAGAGCATAGTTGTAACCCTTTTTTTCAAAATGCATAGTTTATAGGGTTGTTAATTAAATGGTCACTACCTTTTCAACAAACTTTGCATAAATGAATAATAGAAATAAATATAAGAAACTTTGTAATATATTTATTCAGAGAAATCTACTTCTTTCTCCACCTATGAGCTGCTTCTTCTCATTCTTCTGCATCCTGAACTCGCTGAAAAAAATTCAAATCCATCTTGGTTAAAGCAACCCAATATAGACTACCAGCACAGTGAGGAGTCAGGATACAGAGCCTATTAAACTCTGCGGAAAGGACACAGGGGAGAAGTGAGGAACTAGGCTGAAACAGGCAGATCCAGCTGCATTTTTCAGCAAATGTATTTCACTTCAGTGCTGGATTCACAGCTACACAGACAGTACTGAGCACTGAAGCGTGCTACAGAAAAAGAAGAGCTGGAATCTCTCTCTGTTTACTGTGCATGGAAGACATCATAACAGCTAGTATATACACACTAGCTTAGAGTCAACTGAAATGTGGAAATAGGGCTTGAAGAGGGGAAAACTGGTGAATATGCAAGATACAAGTAATTTAGGCCAGGTCTTTATCAAGACCGGTGCTTTTCAGGCCAGTCTTGATGAGTGGCTTGTTGGAGTCAGAAGCACCAGATTCGTTAAGAGGCGCCTGCCTCAAAATAAATCTAAAAAGTGGCGTGTGACGCGCCTTGCCACGAATGTTGCTACAGTTGGGTGAGGTAATATTTCTGGTGTAAGGTATGCCACAACGCATCATGAATTCCATGAGCTATGGCATCACTCCCTGTCCCTTCTAACTCTACCCATCTTGGTGAAGCTGGGTGAAACTGGCATTAAAATACTAACATTTGCAAAAAATTTTGCACAACCTCAAGTTGTACAAAAATGTTGTGACCTATTAAAATGTTTTAAGCCAGATTTCTAAGACTCTGATTACTTCGATCCATAATGTATAGAAATGGTATTATTACTTGTGAACACACACAACGGCCTATTCAGAAAAAGTAGCATAAAATGACAGGTATGATTTAAAGGATTAAGAATATAACTTGCCATATATGCCACTCCCTCGGTTAGTCAAGGTCAATCCAGAGTCTTGGGATTTGACAACTTGATTGTATTGTTTCATCTTTGCCCATTCTAGAATTACCTACATTGAGCAACAAGCAAACTTGTTCAACCGCAATGTTGCTTAAAACTGCCCTTTTGTGGAGGGATATTACTATTTTATTTTGCTGTCATGTTAAAATGAAAAGTACATATCATACTTTGTGCATTGCTGTTAAAATAACTATCCTGGATAGAAAAACTGCATATTTTCCTACATTGCTCGGCGCCACCTAACAAAGTGTTTAGCAATGTTTTGGGCCCCATCTAATGAGCTGAATGTTGCTGGTCAGTAGGGTTGAGCGAAACGGGTCGTTCATTTTCAAAAGTCGCCGACTTTTGGCAAAGTCGGGTTTCATGAAACCCGATCCGACCCCTGTGCGGGGTCGGCCATGCGGTACGCGACTTTCGCGCCAAAGTCGCGTTTCAATGACGCGAAAAGCGCCATTTCTCAGCCAATGAAGGTAAACGCAGAGTGTGGGCAGCGTGATGACATAGGTCCTGGTCCCCACCATCTTAGAGAAGGGCATTGCAGTGATTGGCTTGCTGTCTGCGGCGTCACAGGGGCTATAAAGGGGCGTTCCCGCCGACCGCCATCTTACTGCTGCTGATCTGAGCTTAGGGAGAGGTTGCTGCCGCTTCGTCAGAAGCAGGGATAGCGTTAGGCAGGGTCCATAAACCACCAAACCGCTTGTGCTGTAGCGATTTCCACTGCCCAACACCACCTTCGGTGTGCAGGGACAGTGGAAGCTACATTTTTTTTTTTTCCCCTCAGCGCTGTAGCTCATTGGGCTGCCCTAGAAGGCTCCCTGATAGCTGCATTGCTGTGTGTACGCCGCTGTGCAAACCAACTGCTTTTTTCAAAGCACAAATCCTCTTGTTCCTTCCTTTCTGCACAGCTATCTTTTTTGTTTGTACACACTTTTTATTTAATTTGTGCATCAGTCCACTCCTTATTGCTGCCTGCCATACCTGGCTGAGATTACTGCAGGGAGATAGTAATTGAAGGACACTCCCTGTTTTTTTTTTTTTTTTTTTTTGTGGGAGATTAAGATTGACATTTCTGCTAGAGTGCCATCCCTGTGTGTGCCATCTCTCAGTCAGTGGGCCATAGAAAGCCTATTAATTTTTTTGCTTGATTTGGGTTCTAAAATCTACCTGAAAAAATCACTACATCAATCAGTGGGAGAAAAATATTGGCCTCAGGGCTTGTGTGCCACTCCTGACTCCTGTGTGCATCATCACTCACTCAGTGGGCCATAGAAAGCCCTTTTTTTTTTTTTTTGCTTTATTTGGGTTCTAAATTCTACCTGAAAAAATCAATAAATCAATCAGTGGGAGATTAATATTGGCCTTTGGGCTTGTGTGCCAGTCCTAAGCGTGCCATCTCTCTCTCTCAGATAGTGGGCCATAGAAAGCCTATTTATTATTTCTTTTATTGGGTTTATAAATTTTCCCTGGAACAAAAAAAAAAAAGTGGGAGATTAATATTGGCCTCTGGGCTTGTGTGCCAGTCCTGAGCGTGCCATCTCTCTCACAAATAGTGGGCCATAGAAAGCCTATTTATTTTTTTGCTTGATTTGGGTTATAAAATCTACCTGAAAAAATCACTACATCAATCAGTGGGAGAAAAATATTGGCCTCAGGGCTTGTGTGCCACTCTTGACTCCTGTGTGCGTCATCACTCACTCAGTGGGCCATAGAAAGCCCATTTTTTTTTTTTTTTGCTTTATTTGGGTTCTAAATTCTACCTGACAAAATCAATAAATCAATCAGTGGGAGATTAATATTGCCCTTTCTGCTTGTGTGCCAGTCTTGACTCCTGGGTGTGCCATCTCTCTCTCTCTCTCCAATTGTGGGCCATAGAAAGCCTATTATTTTTTTAGCTTGATTTGGGTTCCAAAATCTACCTGAAAAAATCACTACATCAATCAGTGGGAGATAAATATTGGCCTCTGGGCTTGTGTGCCACTCCTGACTCCTGTGTGCGTCATCTCTCACTCAGTGGGCCATAGAAAGCCTTTTTTTGTTTTATTTGTTTTCTAAATTTTCCCTGAAAAAATCATTTTATTTTATTTGGTTTCTAAATTATTCCTGAAAAAATCATTTTATTCTATTATTTTTTTTTCTAAAGTCTCCCTGAAAAAACAAAAAAAAACAAATCAGTGGGAGATTAATATTGCCCTTTCTGCTTGTGTGCCAGTCTTGACTCCTGGGTGTGCCATCTCTCTCTCTCTCTCTCTCTCTCTCTCTCTCCAATTGTGGGCCATAGAAAGCCTATTATTTTTTTAGCTTGATTTGGGTTCCAAAATCTACCTGAAAAAATCACTACATCAATCAGTGGGAGATAAATATTGGCCTCTGGGCTTGTGTGCCACTCCTGACTCCTGTGTGCATCATCTCTCACTCAGTGGGCCATAGAAAGCCTTTTTTTGTTTTATTTGTTTTCTAAATTCTCCCTGAAAAAATCATTTTATTTTATTTGGTTTCTAAATTCTTCCTGAAAACATCATTTTATTCTATTATTTTTTTTTCCTAAAGTCTCCCTGAAAAAAAAAAAAAAAAAAAAACAGTGGGAGATTAATATTGCCCTTTCTGCTTGTGTGCCAGTCTTGACTCCTGGGTGTGCCATCTCTCTCTCTCTCCAATTGTGGGCCATAGAAAGCCTATTATTTTTTTAGCTTGATTTGGGTTCCAAAATCTACCTGAAAAAATCACTACATCAATCAGTGGGAGATAAATATTGGCCTCTGGGCTTGTGTGCCACTCCTGACTCCTGTGTGTGTCATCTCTCACTCAGTGGGCCATAGAAAGCCTTTTTTTGTTTTATTTGTTTTCTAAATTTTCGCCGAAAAAATCATTTTATTTTATTTGGTTTCTAAATTATTCCTGAAAAAATCATTTTATTCTATTATTTTTTTTTCCTAAAGTCTCCCTGAAAAAACAAAAAAAAACAAATCAGTGGGAGATTAATATTGCCCTTTCTGCTTGTGTGCCAGTCTTGACTCCTGGGTGTGCCATCTCTCTCTCTCTCTCTCCAATTGTGGGCCATAGAAAGCCTATTATTTTTTTAGCTTGATTTGGGTTCCAAAATCTACCTGAAAAAATCACTACATCAATCAGTGGGAGATAAATATTGGCCTCTGGGCTTGTGTGCCACTCCTGACTCCTGTGTGCGTCATCTCTCACTCAGTGGGCCATAGAAAGCCTTTTTTTGTTTTATTTGTTTTCTAAATTCTCCCTGAAAAAATCATTTTATTTTATTTGGTTTCTAAATTCTTCCTGAAAACATCATTTTATTCTATTATTTTTTTTTCCTAAAGTCTCCCTGAAAAAAAAAAAAAAAAAAAACAGTGGGAGATTAATATTGCCCTTTCTGCTTGTGTGCCAGTCTTGACTCCTGGGTGTGCCATCTCTCTCTCTCTCTCCAATTGTGGGCCATAGAAAGCCTATTATTTTTTTAGCTTGATTTGGGTTCCAAAATCTACCTGAAAAAATCACTACATCAATCAGTGGGAGAAAAATATTGGCCTCTGGGCTTGTGTGCCACTCCTGACTCCTGTGTGCGTCATCTCTCACTCAGTGGGCCATAGAAAGCCTTTTTTTGTTTTATTTGTTTTCTAAATTCTCCCTGAAAAAATCATTTTATTTTATTTGGTTTCTAAATTCTTCCTGAAAAAATCATTTTATTCTATTATTTTTTTTCCTAAAGTCTCCCTGAAAAAAAAAAAAAAAAATAAACAGTGGGAGATTAATATTGCCCTTTCTGCTTGTGTGCCAGTCTTGACTCCTGGGTGTGCCATCTCTCTCTCTCTCTCCAATTGTGGGCCATAGAAAGCCTATTATTTTTTTAGCTTGATTTGGGTTCCAGAATCTACCTGAAAAAATCACTACATCAATCAGTGGGAGATAAATATTGGCATCTGGGCTTGTGTGCCACTCCTGACTCCTGTGTGCGTCATCTCTCACTCAGTGGGCCATAGAAAGCCTTTTTTTGTTTTATTTGTTTTCTAAATTCTCCCTGAAAAAATCATTTTATTTTATTTGGTTTCTAAATTCTTCCTGAAAAAATCATTTTATTCTATTATTTTTTTTTCCTAAAGTCTCCCTGAAAAAAAAAAAAAAAAAAAACAGTGGGAGATTAATATTGCCCTTTCTGCTTGTGTGCCAGTCTTGACTCCTGGGTGTGCCATCTCTCTCTCTCTCTCCAATTGTGGGCCATAGAAAGCCTATTATTTTTTTAGCTTGATTTGGGTTCCAAAATCTACCTGAAAAAATCACTACATCAATCAGTGGGAGATAAATATTGGCCTCTGGGCTTGTGTGCCACTCCTGACTCCTGTGTGCGTCATCTCTCACTCAGTGGGCCATAGAAAGCCTTTTTTTGTTTTATTTGTTTTCTAAATTCTCCCTGAAAAAATCATTTTATTTTATTTGGTTTCTAAATTCTTCCTGAAAAAATCATTTTATTCTATTATTTTTTTTTCCTAAAGTCTCCCTGAAAAAAAAAAAAAAAAAAAAACAGTGGGAGATTAATATTGCCCTTTCTGCTTGTGTGCCAGTCTTGACTCCTGGGTGTGCCATCTCTCTCTCTCTCTCCAATTGTGGGCCATAGAAAGCCTATTATTTTTTTAGCTTGATTTGGGTTCCAAAATCTACCTGAAAAAATCACTACATCAATCAGTGGGAGATAAATATTGGCCTCTGGGCTTGTGTGCCACTCCTGACTCCTGTGTGCGTCATCTCTCACTCAGTGGGCCATAGAAAGCCTTTTTTTGTTTTATTTGTTTTCTAAATTCTCCCTGAAAAAATCATTTTATTTTATTTGGTTTCTAAATTCTTCATGAAAAAATCATTTTATTCTATTATTTTTTTTACTAAAGTCTCCCTGAAAAAAATAAAAATAAATAAACAGTGGGAGATTAATATTGCCCTTTCTGCTTGTGTGCCAGTCTTGACTCCTGGGTGTGCCATCTCTCTCTCTCTCTCCAATTGTGGGCCATAGAAAGCCTATTATTTTTTTAGCTTGATTTGGGTTCCAGAATCTACCTGAAAAAATCACTACATCAATCAGTGGGAGATAAATATTGGCCTCTGGGCTTGTGTGCCACTCCTGACTCCTGTGTGCGTCATCTCTCACTCAGTGGGCCATAGAAAGCCTTTTTTTGTTTTATTTGTTTTCTAAATTCTCCCTGAAAAAATCATTTTATTTTATTTGGTTTCTAAATTCTTCCTGAAAAAATCATTTTATTCTATTATTTTTTTTTTCCTAAAGTCTACCTGAAAAAAAAACAAAAAAAAAAAACAGTGGGAGATTAATATTGCCCTTTCTGCTTGTGTGCCAGTCTTGACTCCTGGGTGTGCCATCTCTCTCTCTCTCTCTCCAATTGTGGGCCATAGAAAGCCTATTATTTTTTTAGCTTGATTTGGGTTCCAAAATCTACCTGAAAAAATCACTACATCAATCAGTGGGAGATAAATATTGGCCTCTGGGCTTGTGTGCCACTCCTGACTCCTGTGTGCGTCATCTCTCACTCAGTGGGCCATAGAAAGCCTTTTTTGTTTTATTTGTTTTCTAAATTCTCCCTGAAAAAATCATTTTATTTTATTTGGTTTCTAAATTCTTCCTGAAAAAATCATTTTATTCTATTATTTTTTTTCCTAAAGTCTCCCTGAAAAAAACAAAAAACAAAAAAACAGTGGGAGATTAATATTGCCCTTTCTGCTTGTGTGCCAGTCTTGACTCCTGGGTGTGCCATCTCTCTCTCTCTCTCCAATTGTGGGCCATAAAAAGCCTATTATTTTTTTAGCTTGATTTGGGTTCCAAAATCTACCTGAAAAAATCACTACATCAATCAGTGGGAGATAAATATTGGCCTCTGGGCTTGTGTGCCACTCCTGACTCCTGTGTGCGTCATCTCTCACTCAGTGGGCCATAGAAAGCCTTTTTTTGTTTTATTTGTTTTCTAAATTCTCCCTGAAAAAATCATTTTATTTTATTTGGTTTCTAAATTCTTCCTGAAAAAATCATTTTATTCTATTATTTTTTTTTCCTAAAGTCTCCCTGAAAAAAAAAAAAAAAAAAAAACAGTGGGAGATTAATATTTACATTTGTGCTTCAGTGACAGTCCTGCGTGTGTGGAATCTCTCTCATTTGTTGCCACCAACAACAGAGTGTGTAACATTGTGCCTGATTTTCGTTGTGGTCTCACTCACCTGTAAAGGGGTAGCTAAATCATACTGAAGTTATAGCTCACCGTGTAATTTGTGTGATAGCAACAAATACCGTTAGTTTGTTTACGTTTTTAAAACAATGAGGAAGTCTGGTGGAAGAGGTCGTGGCCGGGGGCGTTCATTGTCAGCTGGTAATGAGGGTAGTGGTAGTGGTGGATCATCAGCTGGTCGTGGGAAAAAAAATATTGCACCTAAGTCTGGAGCTGTGGAGCCAGGTTCGTCGTCTGGCTACACAAGGCCTCGAACGCTCCCTTTTCTGGGAGTAGGAAAACCGCTTTTAAAGCCGGAGCAGCAAGAGCAAGTTTTGGCTTATCTTGCTGACTCAGCCTCTAGCTCTTTTGCCTCCTCTCGTGAAACTGGTAAATGTCAAAGCAGCGCGTCGTTAGTGGATGTTCACGGTCAGGGACAAGTCGCTTCCTTGTCCTCTTCAGCAAAAACAACAACAGAGAAGAATGCAGCAGGCGACACAACGGGTTACTCCATGGAGCTCTTTACACATACCGTCCCTGGCTTAGAAAGTGAAGCAGTTAACAGTCCATGCCCATTACAAGTTGAATCTGACATGGAGTGCACTGATGCACAGCCACAGCCAGACTACTATGCTGGTCCTTTGACTCAGACCACAACATTGCCCTCGCAGGGTAATGATCAAGAATCAGACCCTGATGAGACTATGTTGCCCCATCACGAACGCTATACCACCGACCGACACGGTGACACAGACGAAGTTGCACACGAGCTACAAGAAGAGGTAATAGATGACCCAGTTCTTGACCCCGATTGGCAACCATTGGGGGAACAGGGTGCAGGCGGCAGCAGTTCTGAAGCGGAGGAGGAGGGGCCGCAGCAGGCATCAACATCGCAACAGGTTCCATCTGCCGGGCCCGTATCTTGCCCAAAACGCGTGGCAAAGCCAAAACCTGTTGGAGGACAGCGTGGCCATCTGGTTAAAGCTCAGTCTGCAATGCCTGAAAAGGTATCCGATGCTAGAAAGAGTGCAGTCTGGCATTTTTTTAAACAACATCCAATTGATCAGCGCAAAGTCATCTGTCAAAAATGTTCAACTACCTTAAGCAGAGGACAGAATCTGAAAAGTCTCAATACAAGTTGCATGCATAGACATTTAACCACCATGCATTTGCAAGCCTGGACTAACTACCAAACGTCCCTTAAGGTTGTAGCACCCTCGGCCAATGAAGCTAGTCAGCAACGCAACATCCCTTCCGGCAGTGTAGGGCCACCATTTTCCGCACCACCTGCAGTATCTGTGCAGGTTTCTTTGCCAGGCCAAAGCAGTCAGGGTCAGGGAATCACCAGTTTTGTAGTAGGAAACACTGCATCTAGGGCACCGGCGGCAACAATACCATCTCCCACCGTCTCTCAGTCTGCCATGTCCACCGGCACCCCCGCTAGTTCCACGATCTCCAGCTCTCCAGTCCAGCTCACCCTACATGAGACTATGGTTAGAAAAAGGAAGTACTTAGCCTCGCATCCGCGTACACAGGGTTTGAACGCCCACATAGCTAGACTAATCTCGTTAGAGATGATGCCCTACCGGTTAGTTGAAAGCGAAGCTTTCAAAGCCCTGATGGACTACGCTGTACCACGCTACGAGCTACCCAGTCGACACTTTTTTTCCAGAAAAGCCATCCCAGCCCTCCACCAGCATGTTAAAGAGCGCATCGTCCATGCACTCAGGCAATCTGTGAGCACAAAGGTGCACCTGACAACAGATGCATGGACCAGTAGGCAAGGCCAGGGACGTTACGTGTCCATCACGGCACACTGGGTAAATGTGGTGGATGCAGGGTCCACAGGGGACAGCAAGTTTGGGACAGTTCTGCCTAGCCCACGGTCTAGGAAACAGTTGGCTGTAGCCGTTCGCACCCCCTCCTCCTCCTCTTCGTCCTCCTGCAGAAGCGAGAGCTCGTCCACAGACCGCAGTCGCACAACCACTCCATCCGCAGCTGCCACTGTTGCACACCAGGTCTCCCATTATGGGGCAGCTACTGGCAAACGTCAGCAGGCTGTATTGGCTATGAAGTGTTTGGGCGACAACAGACACACCGCGGAAGTTCTGTCCGAGTTCTTGCAGAAAGAAACACAGTCGTGGCTGGGCACTGTAGATCTTGAGGCAGGCAAGGTAATGAGTGATAACGGAAGGAATTTCATGGCTGCCATCTCCCTTTCCCAACTGAAACACATTCCTTGCCTGGCTCACACCTTAAACCTGGTGGAGCAGTGCTACCTGAAAAGTTATCCGGGGTTATCCGACCTGCTCCTCAAAGTGCGTGGACTTTGCTCACATATCCGCCGTTCGCCCGTACACTCCACCCGTATGCAGACCTATCAGCGTTCTTTGAACCTTCCCCAGCATCGCCTAGTCATAGACATTGCAACAAGGTGGAACTCAACACTGCACATGCTTCAGAGACTGTGCGAACAGAGGCGGACTGTTATGTTTTTGTGGGAGGATACACATACACGGGCAGGCAGTAGGATGGCAGACATGGAGTTGTCAGGTGTGCAGTGGTCGAAGATTCAAGACATGTGTCAAGTCCTTCAGTGTTTTGAGGAATGCACACGGCTGGTTAGTGCAGACAACGCCATAATAAGCATGAGCATCCCCTTAATGCGTCTGCTGATGCAAAGTTTGACGCACATAAAGGATCAGGCGTCTGCAGCTGAGGAAGTGGAAAGCCTTGATGACAGTCAGCCATTGTCTGGCCAGGGCAGTGTACAGGACGAGTTAGCGGGCGAAGAGGAGGAGGAGGACGAGGAGGATGATGGGGATGATTATATTTTTAATGAGGAAGCTTTTCCGGGGCCACTGGAAATTGGTGGCGCGGCAAGGCCGGGTTCTGGTTTTTTGAGGGACACAAGTGACGTGGATTTGCCTGAAACTGCCCCTCAACCAAGCACAACCGCAGATTTGAGAACTGGAACTTTGGCCCACATGGCGGATTATGCCTTACGTATCCTCAAAAGGGACACACGCATAACTAAAATGATGAACGATGACGATTACTGGTTGGCCTGCCTCCTTGATCCTCGCTATAAAGGCAAATTGCAAAATATAATGCCACATGAGAACTTGGAACTAATATTAGCAACCAAACAATCAACTCTTGTTGACCGTTTGCTTCTGGCATTCCCTGCACACAGCGCCCGTGATCGTTCTCACACGAGCTGCAGGGGCCAGCAGACCAGAGGAGTTAGAGGGGCAGAAATCAGAAGTGGCGTTGGCCAGAGGGGTTTTCTGACCAGGTTGTGGAGTGATTTTGCTATGACCGCAGACAGGACAGGTACTGCAGCATCAATTCAAAGTGACAGGAGACAACATTTGTCCAGTATGGTTACAAACTATTTTTCATCCCTTATCGATGTTCTCCCTCAACCGTCATTCCCATTTGATTACTGGGCATCAAAATTAGACACCTGGCCAGAATTGGCAGAATATGCATTGCAGGAGCTTGCTTGCCCGGCAGCTAGTGTCCTATCAGAAAGAGTATTCAGTGCTGCAGGTTCAATACTAACAGAAAAAAGGACTCGTCTGGCTACCCAAAATGTAGATGATCTAACCTTCATTAAAATGAACCACAACTGGATTTCGAAATCTTTTGCCCCACCTTGCCCGGCCGACACCTAGCTTTCCTATGAAAAGGTCTTGCCTGTGGACTATTCTGAATGCCTTTTCCAATCTCGTAATTTTCTGCACCTGATTGTCCAGCATACGACATGTTTACACCTCACTAAATGGCCAAACTCCCCACACGGGGCCGTGGTATCGACACTTGGCGACAGCACCCGTGAGAGTGCTGTTTGTCTGAAGAGGTGGGTGTGCCCGCTTTTGGTCGACGGCACTGCCACTGGGTCCCTCCTAGTACAATAAAGTGTCTCTGGCGGTGGTGGTGCGCACCCAACGTCAGACACACCGTTGTAATATGAGGGGCCCTGGGCCTGTACCGCCGGCCACAAGACAGTTCCCCCCCCCCAGCTCAAACAGTGCTCTACCACTTGCAAAATTATCTCACAGCTCCACCAATGTTTAGTCTATGCGCTGACATCCTTCAATGCCTGCCACTGACAATACCATTGTATTGACATTTTTGTTATGTTAGGCCTTCGAAGCCTGTCTGCGGTCACTCCTTCCACTATGCCTCCACTGACCACACCACTGCTGCCCGTGTACCCCTGGAACCAATTTAAAATTGCCTACAGCCATGTGTTATTATTTTAGGCCTTCGATGCCTGTCTGCGGTCACTCCTTACAATATGCCTCCACTGACCACACCACTGCTGCCCGTGTACCCCTGTAACCAATTTAAAATTGCCTACAGCCATGTGTTATTATTTTAGGCCTTCGATGCCTGTCTGCGGTCACTCCTTCCACTACGCCTCCACTGACCACACCACTGCTGCCCGTGTACCCCTGGAACCAATTTAAAATTGCCTACAGCCAGCCCAATTTTTTTATTTTAGGCCTTCGATGCCTGTCTGCGGTCCATTCTTTCTACTACTACTACACTGACCAGGCCACTGCTGCCCGTGTACCCCTGGAACCAATTTAAAATTGCCTACAGCCATGTGTTATTATTTTAGGCCTTCGATGTCTGTCTGCGGTCACTCCTTACAATATGCCTCCACTGACCACACCACTGCTGCCCGTGTACCCCTGGAACCAATTTAAAATTGCCTACAGCCAGCCCAATTTTTTTATTCTAGGCCTTCGATGCCTGTCTGCGGTCCATTCTTTCCACTACTACTACACTGACCAGGCCACTGCTGCCCGTGTACCCCTGGAACCAATTTAAAATTGCCTAGAGCCATGTGTTATTATTTTAGGCCTTCGATGCCTGTCTGCGGTCACTCCTTACAATATGCCTCCACTGACCACACCACTGCTGCCCGTGTACCCCTGGAACCAATTTAAAATTGCCTACAGCCATGTGTTATTATTTTAGGCCTTCGATGCCTGTCTGCGGTCACTCCTTCCACTACGCCTCCACTGACCACACCACTGCTGCCCGTGTACCCCTGGAACCAATTTAAAATTGCCTACAGCCAGCCCAATTTTTTTATTCTAGGCCTTCGATGCCTGTCTGCGGTCCATTCTTTCTACTACTACTACACTGACCAGGCCACTGCTGCCCGTGTACCCCTGGAACCAATTTAAAATTGCCTACAGCCATGTGTTATTATTTTAGGCCTTCGATGCCTGTCTGCGGTCCCTCCTTACAATATGCCTCCACTGACCACACCACTGCTGCCCGTGTACCCCTGGAACCAATTTAAAATTGCCTACAGCCAGCCCAATTTTTTTTATTTTAGGCCTTCGATGCCTGTCTGCGGTCCGTTCTTTCTACTACTACTACACTGACCAGGCCACTGCTGCCCGTGTACCCTGGAACCAATTTAAAATTGCCTACAGCCATGTGTTATTATTTTAGGCCTTCGATGCCTGTCTGCGGTCACTCCTTCCACTAGGCCTCCACTGACCACACCACTGCTGCCCGTGTACCCCTGGAACCAATTTAAAATTGCCTACAGCCAGCCCAATTTTTTTACTTTAGGCCTTCGATGCCTGTCTGCGGTCACTCCTTCCACTACGCCTCCACTGACCACACCACTGCTGCCCGTGTACCCCTGGAACCAATTTAAAATTGCCTACAGCCATGTGTTATTATTTTAGGCCTTCGATGCCTGTCTGCGGTCACTCCTTCCACTAGGCCTCCACTGACCACACCACTGCTGCCCGTGTACCCCTGGAACCAACATCAGAAAATATAAAAATAAGTATTTTGCTTATAAAAAAGAAAATACTGGTGAGATATCAAATGCAGACATTTTAACATTAAAAACAAACACATACAACAAAAATCTGGTACAGTACTAAAAATGGCCACCAGCTACAATAACTTTCTCCTGCAAGTAGTTAACTGAAAGTTTTTTTCAATTTAAAACACAGATATGGCATCCACCGAGTGTTGTCCTGTCGCGTCTTCTTTATATTATTGCCAAGAAGATGCAAAACAATGAAAATAATAAAATCATTATTTACCAAAAAAATAGAGTAAGTAAAAACCACATTGCAAATAAACATTCATTACAAATAAAGAAGCAGGGCGCGTCCGAGGGTGAGTATATACCTAATAAGAATATAATCACCCTCGGACGCGCCCTGCTTCTTTCCGACAGCCTTCCTTCCTAAGAATCAGCCCTTCCATGGTGCAGAGAGAGGGTTTGTTACACTCCAAGGTGTTCCCCAGGTTGCCTTTCCTGAGCTTCGATCTTCATGCTCTCGTTTAGTAGTTGTCGGAAAGTAGGCTGCATTAGGCCTACAAATTGGGTATGGGGTGGAGAGAGATGGTGTGTTACACTCCAAGGTGTTCCCCAGGTTTCCTTGCCATTGCTTCGGTCTTCCGACTCTCGTTTAGTAGTTGTAGAAAACTACACTGCATTAGGCCTAAAAAATGGGTATCGGGTGGAGAGAGATGGTGTGTTACACTCCAAGGTGTTCCCCAGGTTGCCTTTCCTGAGCTTCGATCTTCCGGCTCTCGTTTAGTAGTTCTTGGAAACTACACTGCATTAGGCCTACAAATTGGGTATGGGGTGTAGAGAGATGGTGTGTTCCACTCCAAGGTGTTCTCCAGGTTGCCTTTCCTGAGCTTCGATCTTCCGGCTCTCGTTTAGTAGTTGTTGGAAACTACGCTGCATTAGGCCTACAAAATGGGTATGGGGTGTAGAGAGATGGTGTGTTCCACTCCAAGGTGTTCCCCAGGTTTCCTCGCCAATTCTTCGATCTTCATGCTCTCGTTTAGTAGTTGTTGGAAACTACGCTGCATTAGGCCTACAAATTGGGTATGGGGTGTAGAGAGATGGTGTGTTCCACTCCAAGGTGTTCTCCAGGTTGCCTTTCCTGAGCTTCGATCTTCCGGCTCTCGTTTAGTAGTTCTTGGAAACTACACTGCATTAGGCCTACAAATTGGGTATGGGGTGTAGAGAGATGGTGTGTTCCACTCCAAGGTGTTCTCCAGGTTGCCTTTCCTGAGCGTCGATCTTCATGCTCTCGTTTAGTAGTTCTTGGAAACTACACTGCATTAGGCCTACAAATTGGGTATGGGGTGTAGAGAGATGGTGTGTTCCACTCCAAGGTGTTCTCCAGGTTGCCTTTCCTGAGCTTCGAACTTCCGGCTCTCGTTTAGTAGTTCTTGGAAACTACACTGCATTAGGCCTACAAATTGGGTATGGGGTGTAGAGAGATGGTGTGTTCCACTCCAAGGTGTTCTCCAGGTTGGCTTTCCTGAGCTTCGATCTTCCGGCTCTCGTTTAGTAGTTCTTGGAAACTACACTGCATTAGGCCTACAAATTGGGTATGGGGTGTAGAGAGATGGTGTGTTCCACTCCAAGGTGTTCTCCAGGTTGCCTTTCCTGAGCTTCGATCTTCCAGCTCTCGTTTAGTAGTTCTTGGAAACTACACTGCATTAGGCCTACAAATTGGGTATCGGGTGGAGAGAGATGGTGTGTTACACTCCAAGGAGTTCCCCAGGTTGCCTTTCCTGAGCTTCGATCTTCCGGCTCTCGTTTAGTAGTTGTTGGAAACTACGCTGCATTAGGCCTACAAAATGGGTATGGGGTGTAGAGAGATGGTGTGT
Source organism: Ranitomeya imitator (assembly GCF_032444005.1). Taxonomy (NCBI): domain Eukaryota; kingdom Metazoa; phylum Chordata; class Amphibia; order Anura; family Dendrobatidae; genus Ranitomeya; species Ranitomeya imitator. Next base: position 493,404,723 of record NC_091286.1, on the reverse strand, counting down.
TCCACTCCAAGGTGTTCCCCAGGTTTCCTCGCCAATGCTTCGATCTTCATGCTCTCGTTTAGTAGTTGTTGGAAACTACGCTGCATTAAGCCTACAAATTGGGTATGGGGTGTAGAGAGATGGTGTGTTCCACTCCAAGGTGTTCTCCAGGTTGCCTTTCCTGAGCTTCGATCTTCCGGCTCTCGTTTAGTAGTTCTTGGAAACTACACTGCATTAGGCCTACAAATTGGGTATGGGGTGTAGAGAGATGGTGTGTTCCACTCCAAGGTGTTCTCCAGGTTGCCTTTCCTGAGCTTCGATCTTCCGGCTCTCGTTTAGTAGTTCTTGGAAACTACACTGCATTAGGCCTACAAATTGGGTATGGGGTGTAGAGAGATGGTGTGTTCCACTCCAAGGTGTTCTCCAGGTTGCCTTTCCTGAGCTTCGATCTTCCGGCTCTCGTTTAGTAGTTCTTGGAAACTACACTGCATTAGGCCTACAAATTGGGTATGGGGTGTAGAGAGATGGTGTGTTCCACTCCAAGGTGTTCTCCAGGTTGCCTTTCTTGAGCTTCGATCTTCCGGCTCTCGTTTAGTAGTTGTTGGAAACTACACTGCATTAGGCCTACAAATTGGGTATGGGGTGTAGAGAGATGGTGTGTTCCACTCCAAGGTGTTCTCCAGGTTGCCTTTCCTGAGCTTCGATCTTCCGGCTCTCGTTTAGTAGTTCTTGGAAACTACACTGCATTAGGCCTACAAATTGGGTATGGGGTGTAGAGAGATGGTGTGTTCCACTCCAAGGTGTTCTCCAGGTTGCCTTTCCTGAGCTTCGATCTTCCGGCTCTCGTTTAGTAGTTCTTGGAAACTACACTGCATTAGGCCTACAAATTGGGTATGGGGTGTAGAGAGATGGTGTGTTCCACTCCAAGGTGTTCTCCAGGTTGCCTTTCCTGAGCTTCGATCTTCCAGCTCTCGTTTAGTAGTTCTTGGAAACTACACTGCATTAGGCCTACAAATTGGGTATGGGGTGTAGAGAGATGGTGTGTTCCACTCCAAGGTGTTCTCCAGGTTGCCTTTCCTGAGCTTCGATCTTCCGGCTCTCGTTTAGTAGTTGTTGGAAACTACGCTGCATTAGGCCTGCAAATTGGGTATGGGGTGTAGAGAGATGGTATGTTCCACTCCAAGGTGTTCCCCAGGTTTCCTCGCCAATGCTTCGATCTTCATGCTCTCGTTTAGTAGTTGTTGGAAACTACGCTGCATTAGGCCTACAAATTGGGTATGGGGTGTAGAGAGATGGTGTGTTCCACTCCAAGGTGTTCTCCAGGTTGCCTTTCCTGAGCTTCGATCTTCCGGCTCTCGTTTAGTAGTTCTTGGAAACTACACTGCATTAGGCCTACAAATTGGGTATGGGGTGTAGAGAGATGGTGTGTTCCACTCCAAGGTGTTCTCCAGGTTGCCTTTCCTGAGCTTCGATCTTCCGGCTCTCGTTTAGTAGTTCTTGGAAACTACACTGCATTAGGCCTACAAATTGGGTATGGGGTGTAGAGAGATGGTGTGTTCCACTCCAAGGTGTTCTCCAGGTTGCCTTTCCTGAACTTCTATCTTCAGGCTCTCATTAAATTGTGGTTAAACGGAACAACTGCATTTGGCATACTAGTTGGTTTGGGGCCTACTATCGGTGTCTGCCACTCCTTGCTGTTCTCCTGGTTTCCTGTCCTGAAATTCCGTTTTCAGGCGCTCGTTAAGTAGTTGTTAATGTTAGACTGCATTTGGCCTACTAGTTGGGTTGGGGACTACTATCGGTGTCTGCCACTCCTTGCTGTTCTCCTCCACTGAACAAAGCTGTGCCGCCTGTTTACTACGGTTGCCAATTTTGAACTGCATTTCGACTACTTACTGATTTGGGCCTACTCTTTGTGTCAGCCTCTCATTCCAGTTGTCATCCACTGCAATGCCCCCTGGTTATTCCTGTGTTACCAATTTTGAACTGCATTTAGCCAACTTTATTCTTTGGGCCTATATCTGTGTTTCCTCCTCATCCTGCCCATTGCCCAGCCAGTGATAGATGAGTCTGCTGGTACATTGACCCATAATGCAACATTCCCCGTGCACGCTACACAACAACATTGTGACCCTGCTGAAAGTCAGGTTGCTCTTCCCGCATACCATACCACCTTACACGGGGACAAAGAGGAAGGTGCAGATGAAAGTGCAGGTTCCTTCATCAGGTGGGGGGAGGAATACTAGTTGGCGACGTCACTGGCACAGGGCCTCTCATAGTATGCAAAAGTGTTGCTGCCGGTGGGAGGCGCCCCCGCCGTGCAAACACACCGCTGTACTTTGAGGGGCCCTGTGCCAGTGCCAATGCCAACGAGTGGGCCCCCCTGCTTGCTCAGGTTCACAGCACTTGCAAAGTTGAAATACTTACCTCTCCCTGCTCCACTGCCGTGACGTGGTCCAGATTTCCTGGGCCCACTAATTACTTGAACCAGCCCTACCCACCACAACTTTAGCCAAATGACCCCCAATTTCAAATGCCTTCCAATTATTATAAGGTAAATTACGCTTGACAAGCTTCATTAAGAAGAATGGATGGTTTTGACATTAAAATGGGCACTCTAGGTGTTTTCCTGGCCCCCACTCACTGCCGACTATGCTGCCCCATTGACTTGCATTGGGTTTCGTGTTTCGGTCGATCCCGACTTTACGTCATAATCGGCCGATTTCACTCGACCCGACTTTTGAGATAGTCGGGTTTCGCGAAACCCGGCTCGACTCTAAAAAGGTCAAGGTCGCTCAACTCTACTGGTCAGTTCTTTGCACACTGGTTCACTGCTCACTTCAGGGAGTGCTCCACTCCTTAGCTTCCCAACTTCATGTTTGCCTGGCGGTGAGCTCCTGAATAATGACTGATCAGACCTGTGGCATGGTTGCTCTGCTCTCCTGAACTAAATGCTCTATGATGCTGCAGCAGCATTGGAAACAAATAACACGTCACTCTAGAATAATACTGTTGGTCATGCTCAAGTTGGGTATCCAACCCATACAATTAGGCAAAAAAATTACTTGGCCCTCAATATTTGAAAAAAATTGATTCCTTCTTTATTGTACATCCAGACCAAATAAATTAAATTCAACGTTTTCGGTCCGTCATAGGACCTACATCAGAATATTCTTATTGGAGAAAACTGGATGTCATATGAAATTGTGGAAATAAAGGCGGCTGTATGCGATCTGGTGACGATAATGCCAACTGGACCTGGTGGGGATATTCACATAACTGGAGAGGAACAGCACTACTTGAATATGCAAAGGGCTTGAGACAGGAATGGCGCTGAGTGCCTTGGTAAGTCATATGGCAAGACTGCCCTACAGTAAAGGGAAAGCTAATGTGACCCTGTGGGGCTGTAATATAGTAAGAGATGAACAGCACTCCAGCGATTGGCATGAAACTTGAAAGGGGGATGATGCTTATTGCCCAGGTCCATCATATGGCAATACCACCAGGGAGTGAGAGGGCTCTGGAAGCACTGGCGGAGCACTATAGATGGGTAGATCAGAGCTCTAGCGATCTGGAGAGCTTCAGATCAGATCAGCGCTTATAATGTCTATTTAAAAAAACTTGTAGGCAGTGGGCATACTTGGCTACGGCTAGTCAGTAGATGTGGTCGGTAACCTAGGCAACAATAAGTAAACTATAGTATATTAAAAATCCCTCCATATTTGAGAATAGATTTTTAAAAAGAGGTTAATTGCAGAGTTCATTGCTTTTACAATCACTTTTTAATTTGAATTATTAGTGACAGTGAGACTATCCCTTTTACTCTTTGCTGGATTATTTTTGACCGCTTGTAATTCGCAAATATTATTTATTTTGTATGACCTGTATAAGGGATGCAATATGCAACCTAACTCTGATAAAGGGGTTATCCAGCTGCTGAAATCCCATCCCATCCCAAAACAACTGCTTACATAGGACAGAACTGAAAAGCCAAAGTATTGCAGGGAAATATCCAACATATGTAACAATTACATGCAACAAATATAACAAATATAGTCATCCAACATATGTAACATTTGTGAAACAAGCTCAAATATAACAAACTAAAAGGTTAATTCAAAGTGGAAGTCTTAGACCGTGTTCACAGCAGAACAATGTGTTCCTGATGTGTTTTTTTGTCCCCAAAATGCTATAAAATCACTGTATGTTTGCAGTTTTTTTTAAATCAATGCAAAAAAGCCACGCGAATGCATATCCTTGTGAATACACTCTTATGTTATATCTGTGCTTATCTCACACTTTCTACCTCATTTAGTATGTCTTACTATTTCTGGAAATCTTTTTCTATAAAGTCCACTTTCTGGCAGCTCATCTCAGATTTCCACCCTCCAGCTTTGGAGCATGACCTCTTCTTCCAGCACTTCTCTTCCTCTGAAGTGCATGCCCCTCCTGGTATATTTTGGATCCCTTTTATATTTCAGTAAATGTTTGGCACAGTTTTAGCTCTTTGCTTCTTTACTCTCTGGCCATCAACGACTTCTATTATAGGAAACTAAGCTTGCTGGGATTTCAATCCCATGGCTAGCAGTAAATGTTCCAAATACACATTGTATAGTCTTGTCCTAAATTAACTGTTTTTCCTCATTGAAAATCACTTTACAAACATATTCCTGTATCTGCTGGGGTCTGGTTGATGCTTATTTCTTTTAAAAGTGATACTAAAACTTTATTTTTTATTATATGGTCTTTATTTTTAGTTCCACTTACTTTCAGAATGTAGGATGTTCAAATACAAACAATTGAAGGGGTTCTCTAAAGCTTCAAGTTTTAACTCGACATTAGTATTTTTTACTAACTCAACTCTTCTTCATCTACCTTATTGAGCGCCTATAGTATTACATTTTTTTCAATATACTTTGTATTTTGATCACAGGAGCTCCAGTTGAGTATCAATTGTATATGTCCAAATTCACCAGCAACCTCTGGCACTCCCATCTGATGTAAAACTATGACATCCACCAAACAGCAGATGCCATGCTTGGGTATTCTGCTTGAATTCCTGTCTCTGTGTTGCAAGAAAACAAAACAAAAAAGAAGTGGTTGCCACATTCATATTCATTTGAAATAGACAAAAACCCGACGTTTCGACCCTCCCGGGTCTTACTCATGGGGTTACTCAAGTCCTTTGACATAGATGCATAATAGTGGCAAGGGTAGGGGGTGTACGACCGATCCCTTGTTAAGGCACAACCTTAAGATTATGCAGGATGCATCACATATGATACACTGAGACTGCTGTAAATGTATAAATAACACAGGATATATTGAGACTGTTGCTCAAATCACATTGGATACTGTGCATTGAAGCACTACTGTATTCATCACATATGAAACACTGACACTGCTGTAACCATCAAATAGGATACACTGAATCTCTGCTGGCTGTATACGTTACATAGGACACATTGACACTCTGCTGAGGAAACTATAAATTCCATACTCACCCCCTTAGGAAGTCACACACATGAAACGTATGTTGAGTTCAGTGGCATGTGAGAATATGGCAGGCACATTATGGTTAAGATGATTCCTAACATCAGTAGTACTTAAGCATGATGTATTTGAAATCCATAACTAGGATATACTGTACAAACTGGCATGCTACACGTTATGTGACTGATGATTTATGCACTGTAGTGGATGCCATTGCAAATATGTACTTCCTGTCTAAACTCCCAATGTCACATCATCGTAGTGATGACTTCTTGGACTAATACTATTGTTTGCGTTAAATTATATATATATATATATATATATATATATATATATGAAGATGTTATCTTGGTAGAGGTGCTACAGCACAGAGATGGAATCAGGACTAGTGTCTTTGATCATCTGTTCACACCAGGATGTACTGAGCAGCTGTTGCTAATTTATCCCAAACCAGCTCCAGCGCCTAATCTACTCCTGCCTTACCTGATACCTCTACACTCACTCCCTCCTAGACCCTTCACAGTCCAGCTTCCGCCCCCTACATTCGACAGAAATTGCACTCATCAAAGTGACCAATGACCTTCTGACATCAAAATGTAACAGTGACCACTCTCTGCTCATTCTCCTTGACCTTTCTGCAGCTTTCAAGACTGTTGACAACCGTCTCCTACTCTCTAGGCTCCAGTCATTAGGCATTAAGGACACTGCCCTCTCCTGGTTCTCTTCCTACCTTTCTGACAGCTCCTTCAGTGTTTTGTTTGCTGTCTCCTCTTCCTCTCGCTGTCATGGTACCTCAGGGCTCAGTCCTTGTCCCTCTTCTCTTCACTCTCTACACGACCCCAATTGGACAGACCATCAGCAGATTTGGTTTTCAGTACCATCTTTATGCTGATGACACACAACTATACACATGATCCCCTGACCTTACCCCCACTGTACTACAGAATGCCAGTGACTGTCTGTCCGCAGTCTCCAACATCATGTCCGCTCTCTATCTGAAACTCATCCTCTCCAAAACTGAACTTCTTCTGCTTCCACCATCTACTAACCTCCCTAAATCTGACATTTCCCTCTCTGTGGGTGGCACCATAATAACACCCCAGCAGCAGGGGCGCTGTCTGGGTGTTATGTTTGACTCCGATCTCTCCTTCACATCCCATATACAATCTGTTGCCTGCTCTTGCTGCTTACACCTAAAGAACATCTCTAGAATCCACCCTTTTCTTACCATGGAAACAACAAAAACCCTCACTGTCGCCTTGATCCATTCCCGCCTGGACTACTGCAAAGCTCTATTAATTGGCCTCCCCGTTACTCGACTTTCTCCTCTCCTGTCCATCCTTAATGCAGCAGCCAGAGTTGGCCTTCTAGCTGATCAGTATTCAGACGTGTCCGCTCTTTGCCAGTCGTTACAATGGCTGCCAATTCATTATAGAATCCAATTCAAAGTACTAGTTCTCATCCACAAAGCTCTCCACAGTGCGGCACCCCCTTACATCTTCTCCCTCATTTCTGTCTATCGACCTAACTGACCACTGCGCTCTGCAAATGACTTTCGACTAACCTCTGCACTAATCCGTGCCTCCCACTCCAGACTCCGAGACTTCTCCCGTGCTGCACCAATCTTCTGGAATGCTCTACCCCAAGATATTAAGACCATCTACACTTTGCATAGTTTTAGGCGCTCCCTCAAAACACATTTGTTCATAGCGGTCTATCATGTTCCATAATCAAATTCATTTTATGTTTAAGTGTGTGTGTGTGTGTGTAGCCCATTCACTACTTCCATCTATCCCCCACTCCCTGAAGATGGCTGAACCATCATTGTAAATACACACCTCTACCTTGTATCTCCTGTTATGTATGCTAATGACAGGTGTTATGAAGGCAATCCAGAAACACAGTGTGCTTAGCGATCAGAGCGCACACAGTGGTCTGACAAATACCCAAAAATACAAGAACGAGCTCTGAGACGTGGAAACTCTGTAGACTGCACACCTGATCCTATCCTAAACACAACTAAAAGCGGCTGTGGATTGCGCCTAACAACTACCTAGGCAACTCGGCACAGCCTAAGAAACTAGCTAGCCTGAAGATAGAAAAATAGGCCTGACTTGCCCCAGAGAAATTCCCCAAAGGAAAAGGCAGCCCCCCACATATAATGACTGTGAGTAAGATGAAAAGACAAAACGTAGGGATGAAATAGATTCAGCAAAGTGGGGCCCGATATTCTAGGACAGAGCGAGGACAGTAAAGCGAACTTTGCAGTCTACAAAAAACCCTAAAGCAAAACCACGCAAAGGGGGCAAAAAAAACCCACCGTGCCGAACTAACGGCACGGCGGTACACCCTTTGCGTCTCAGAGCTTCCAACAAAACAAAAGACAAGCTGGACAGAAAAAAAGCAACAAAAAAGCAAAAAGCACTTAGCTATACAGAGCAGCAGGTCACAGGAACAATCAGGAGAAGCTCAGATCCAACACTGAAACATTGACAAGGAGCAAGGATAGCAGCATCAGGCGGAGTTAAGTAATGAAGCAGTCAACGAGCTCACCAGAACACCTGAGGGAGGAAGCTCAGAAGCTGCAGTACCACTTGTGACCACAGGAGTGAATTCAGCCACAGAATTCACAACAGTACGTCCCCCTTGAGGAGGGGTCACCGAACCCTCACCAGAGCCCCCAGGCCGACCAGGATGAGCCGCATGAAAGGCACGAACAAGATCGGAAGCATGAACATCAGAGGCAAAAACCCAGGAATTATCTTCCTGAGCATAACCCTTCCATTTAACCAGATACTGGAGTTTCCGTCTAGAAACACGAGAATCCAAAATCTTCTCCACAATATACTCCAATTCCCCCTCCACCAAAACCGGGGCAGGAGGCTCAACAGATGGAACCATAGGTGCCACGTATCTCCGCAACAACGACCTATGGAATACATTATGTATGGAAAAGGAGTCTGGGAGGGTCAAACGAAAAGACACAGGATTGAGAACCTCAGAAATCCTATACAGACCAATAAAACGAGGTTTAAATTTAGGAGAGGAAACCTTCATAGGAATATGACGAGAAGATAACCAAACCAGATCCCCAACACGAAGTCGGGGACCCACACGGCGTCTGCGATTAGCGAAAAGTTGAGCTTTCTCCTGGGACAAGATCAAATTGTCCACTACCTGAGTCCAGATCTGCTGCAACCTATCCACCACAGAATCCACACCAGGACAGTCCGAAGACTCAACCTGTCCTGAAGAGAAACGAGGATGGAACCCAGAATTGCAAAAAAATGGAGAAACCAAGGTAGCCGAGCTGGCCCGATTGCCAACGGCAAAAAGGACACCCAATCATCCTGGTCTGCAGAAACAAAACATCTCAGATATGTTTCCAAGGTCTGATTGGTTCGTTCGGTCTGGCCATTAGTCTGAGGATGGAAAGCCGAGGAAAAGGATAGGTCAATGCCCATCCTACCACAAAAGGCTCGCCAAAACCTTGAAACAAACTGGGAACCTCTGTCAGAAACAATATTCTCAGGAATGCCATGCAACCGAACCACATGCTGAAAGAACAAAGGTACCAAATCAGAGGAGGAAGGCAATTTAGCCAAGGGCACCAGATGGACCATTTTAGAAAAGCGATCACAGACCACCCAAATGACTGACATCTTTTGAGAAACGGGAAGGTCAGAAATGAAATCCATCGAAATATGTGTCCAAGGCCTCTTTGGGACCGGCAAGGGCAAAAGCAACCCACTGGCACGAGAACAGCAGGGCTTAGCCCTAGCACAAATCCCACAGGACTGCACAAAAGTACGTACATCCCGTGACAGAGATGGCCACCAGAAGGATCTAGCCACTAACTCTCTGGTACCAAAGATTCCAGGATGACCAGCCAACACCAAACAATGAAGTTCAGAGATAAGTTTATTAGTCCACCTATCAGGGACGAACAGTTTCTCTGCTGGACAACGATCAGGTTTATTCGCCTGAAATTTTTGCAGCACCCGCCGCAAATCAGGGGAGATGGCAGACACAATGACTCCTTCCTTGAGGATACCCGCTGGCTCAGATAAACCCGGAGAGTCGGGCACAAAACTCCTAGACAGAGCATCCGCCTTCACATTTTTAGAGCCCGGAAGGTACGAAATCACAAAGTCGAAGCGGGCAAAAAATAACGACCAACGGGCCTGTCTAGGATTCAAGCGCTTGGCAGACTCGAGATAAGTCAAGTTCTTATGATCAGTCAATACCACCACGCGATGCTTAGCTCCTTCAAGCCAATGACGCCACTCCTCGAATGCCCACTTCATGGCCAGCAACTCTCGATTGCCCACATCATAATTACGCTCAGCGGGCGAAAACTTCCTGGAAAAGAAAGCACATGGTTTCATCACTGAGCAATCAGAACCTCTCTGTGACAAAACCGCCCCTGCTCCAATCTCAGAAGCATCAACCTCGACCTGGAACGGAAGAGAAACATCTGGCTGACACAACACAGGGGCAGAACAAAAACGACGCTTCAACTCCTGAAAAGCTTCCACAGCAGCAGAAGACCAATTAACCAAATCAGCACCCTTCTTGGTCAAATCGGTCAATGGTTTGGCAATGCTAGAAAAATTACAGATGAAGCGACGATAAAAATTAGCAAAGCCCAGGAACTTTTGCAGACTTTTCAGAGATGTCGGCTGAATCCAATCCTGGATGGCTTGGACCTTAACTGGATCCATCTCGATAGTAGAAGGGGTAAAGATGAACCCCAAAAATGAAACTTTCTGCACACCGAAGAGACACTTTGATCCCTTCACAAACAAAGAGTTAGCACGCAGGACCTGAAAAACCATTCTGACCTGCTTCACATGAGACTCCCAATCATCTGAGAAGATCAAAATGTCATCCAAGTAAACAATCAGGAATTTATCCAGATACTCACGGAAGATGTCATGCATAAAAGACTGAAACACAGATGGAGCATTGGCAAGTCCGAACGGCATCACTAGATACTCAAAATGACCCTCGGGCGTATTGAATGCAGTTTTCCATTCATCTCCTTGCCTGATTCTCACCAGATTATACGCACCACGAAGATCTATCTTAGTGAACCAACTAGCCCCCTTAATCCGAGCAAACAAGTCAGACAACAATGGCAAGGGATACTGAAATTTAACAGTGATCTTATTAAGAAGGCGGTAATCAATACACGGTCTCAGCGAACCATCCTTCTTGGCTACAAAGAAGAACCCTGCTCCCAGTGGTGATGACGATGGGCGAATATGTCCCTTCTCCAGGGATTCCTTCACATAACTGCGCATAGCGGCGTGTTCGGGCACGGATAAATTAAATAATCGACCTTTAGGGAATTTACTACCAGGAATCAAATTGATAGCACAATCACAATCCCTATGCGGAGGTAGAGCATCGGACTTGGGCTCTTCAAATACATCCTGATAATCAGACAAGAACTCTGGGACCTCAGAAGGGGTGGATGACGAAATCGACAAAAATGGAACATCACCATGTACCCCCTGACAACCCCAGCTGGATACCGACATGGAATTCCAATCCAATACTGGATTATGGGTTTGTAGCCATGGCAACCCCAACACGACCACATCATGCAGATTATGCAACACCAGAAAGCGAATAACTTCCTGATGTGCAGGAGCCATGCACATGGTCAGCTGGGCCCAGTATTGAGGTTTATTCTTGGCCAAAGGTGTAGCATCAATTCCTCTCAATGGAATAGGACACCGCAAAGGCTCCAAGAAAAACCCACAACGTTTAGCATAATCCAAATCCATCAGATTCAGGGCAGCGCCCGAATCCACAAACGCCATGACAGAAAACGACGACAAAGAGCATATCAAGGTAATGGACAGAAGGAATTTGGACTGTACAGTACCAATGACGGCAGACCTAGCGGACCGCTTAGTGCGCTTAGGACAATCAGAAAGAGCATGAGTGGAATCACCACAGTAGAAACACAGACCATTCAGACGTCTGTATTCCTGCCGTTCAACTCTAGTCATAGTCCTATCGCACTGCATAGGCTCAGGTTTACCCTCAGGCAGTACCTCCAAATGGTGCACAGATTTACGCTCGCGCAAGCGTCGACCGATCTGAATGGCCAAAGACAAAGACTCATTCAAACCAGCAGGCATAGGAAATCCCACCATGACATCCTTAAGAGCCTCAGAGAGACCCTTTCTGAACAAAGCTGCCAGCGCAGATTCATACCACTGAGTGAGTACTGACCATTTCCTAAATTTCTGACAATATACTTCTATATCATCCTGACCCTGGCACAAAGCCAGCAAATTTTTCTCAGCCTGATCCACTGAATTAGGCTCATCGTACAGCAATCCGAGCGCCAGGAAAAACGCATCGACACTACTCAATGCAGGGTCTCCTGGCGCAAGAGAAAATGCCCAGTCTTGAGGGTCGCCGCGCAAAAAAGAAATAATAATCAAAACCTGTTGAACAGGATTACCAGAAGAACGAGGTTTCAAGGCCAGAAATAGCTTACAATTATTTTTGAAACTTAGAAACTTAGTTCTATCTCCAAAAAACAAATCAGGAATAGGAATTCTTGGTTCTAACATAGATTTCTGATCAATAGTATCTTGAATCTTTTGTACATTTATAACGAGATTATCCATTGAAGAGCACAGACCCTGAATATCCATGTCCACACCTGTGTCCAGAATCACCCAAATGTCTAGGGGAAAAAAAAAAAGTGAACACAGAGCAGAAAAAAAAAAAAAAAAAATGTCAGAACTTTTTCTTTCCCTCTATTGAGAATCATTAGTTTGGCTCCTTGTACTGTTATGTATGCTAATGACAGGTGTTATGAAGGCAATCCAGAAACACAGTGTGCTTAGCGATCAGAGCGCACACAGTGGTCTGACAAATACCCAAAAATACAAGAACGAGCTCTGAGACGTGGAAACTCTGTAGACTGCACACCTGATCCTATCCTAAACACAACTAAAAGCGGCTGTGGATTGCGCCTAACAACTACCTAGGCAACTCGGCACAGCCTAAGAAACTAGCTAGCCTGAAGATAGAAAAATAGGCCTGACTTGCCCCAGAGAAATTCCCCAAAGGAAAAGGCAGCCCCCCACATATAATGACTGTGAGTAAGATGAAAAGACAAAACGTAGGGATGAAATAGATTCAGCAAAGTGGGGCCCGATATTCTAGGACAGAGCGAGGACAGTAAAGCGAACTTTGCAGTCTACAAAAAACCCTAAAGCAAAACCACGCAAAGGGGGCAAAAAAAACCCACCGTGCCGAACTAACGGCACGGCGGTACACCCTTTGCGTCTCAGAGCTTCCAACAAAACAAAAGACAAGCTGGACAGAAAAAAAGCAACAAAAAAGCAAAAAGCACTTAGCTATACAGAGCAGCAGGTCACAGGAACAATCAGGAGAAGCTCAGATCCAACACTGAAACATTGACAAGGAGCAAGGATAGCAGCATCAGGCGGAGTTAAGTAATGAAGCAGTCAACGAGCTCACCAGAACACCTGAGGGAGGAAGCTCAGAAGCTGCAGTACCACTTGTGACCACAGGAGTGAATTCAGCCACAGAATTCACAACAATCTCCCCCACCTCATTGTAGATTGTAAGCTCTCACTAGCAGGGTCATCTTATTTTGCTTTAATTATTGTATTGTTAACGTTGTTACTTATGACTGTTGTGTTTAAAACTGTTAAACTGTTAAGCGCTATGTTGGTGCTGTATAAATAAAGATTATACATATATATATATAAATGATGCTCAGTAGTGTGTGTGTGGCCTCCACGTGCCTGTATAATCTCCTTACAATGCCAGTCGGTTTCTAACCATTTGTGCAGACACATGTACATTTGTGGCCTGCTGGAGGTCATTTTGCAGGGCTCTAGCAGTGCATCTACTGTTCCTCCTTGCACAAAGGCTGAGGTAGCTGTCCTGCTGCTGGGTTGTTGCCCTCCTATGGCCCCCTCCATGTCTCCTGGTGTACTGGCCTGTCTCCTGGTAACACCTTCAGCCTCTGGACACTATGCTGACAGACACAGCAAATCTTCTTGCCACAGCTCGCATTGATGTGCCATCCTGGATGAGCTGCACTACCTGAGCCAATTGTGTGAGTTGTAGAGTCCATCTCATGCTACCACAAGTGTGAAATAATAAAGCGACATGTGCACAACAAAAAAACGTGTGCACAACGTGTGCACATTGAAAAAAAATGGTTATTTTTTTCCTTCTAACTTGTCCTCAATCGATCATCATGCACTGTCTTCACTTCAGAAAGATGACAGTTTGATTATTAAGCCAGCTGGCAAGGGTGGAGCCCTGGTCGTTATGGACAAAACGTCCTATATATCAGAGATTAATAGGCAATTACAGTATGTGATACTACGGTCTATAGTAAACTCACTAAGGATCCCACTTCGGAGATCCTTCTCAAAACGGAATCTATTCTTACTAAATACTCCTCACAGGGCATCCTGGACGCCAAAACCCCTGAATATCTCAAAAAGGAGAAATCCATTACACCGGTATTCTATATCCTACCCAAAAAACATAAAAACCTACAGAACCCCCAGGGGAGGCCCATAGTTGCTTCCACCGATTCAATTCTGTCTCCATTGTCCATCTACCTTGAAAAAATCTTGACTCCCATTACCCAAACCTCCCCATTGTTTCTCCTTGACACAGGGGGATTTCTTCAATGCATCTCATTAATCAAGCAAGTACTACCTGACACTCTGCTGGTCACTTTTGATGTCAAGGACCTGTATACGTCTATCCCGCATATCAATGGCATCAATTCTGTCCATCATTCTCTCACCACGGCTGGTTTTGACACAGATCAAATTAATCTCTGCGTGGACCTTCTAACAATTGTCTTGTATAACAACTTCTTTCTTTTTCAGAACACTTTTTTCTTACAGACGCGGGGGACCGCTATGGGCTCCAATGTAGTGCCCCCCTATGCAAATACCTACATGTCTGACTTTGAATCTTCCGTCATCTATAAACATCCATTATTCATCAGTAGCATTTCCCTCTGGAAACACTACATTGATGATATTTTTTGCATCTGGTGGGGCTCATTGGAGTCCCTTCAGGAATTTTTTGCATCTCTCATTGGGGCCTGGCCTGGGATCAAATTCACCATGAATTATGACCAACATGCCATCAATTTTCTGGACACCATGGTCCTCAAGGACTCCGAGGGCATGCTGACCATGGACCTCTATATCAAACCTACAGACAGGAATAGTATACCCCATTACCAAAGTTTCCATCCTTCTCCGGTGAAGCGTTCTATTCCCAGGTCTCAGTTCCAAAGGGTCAAACGTATAGCCCCTGATGGCCCTCTGAGAACAAAACGACTTCATGACATGACCACTAAATTTGAAAAGAGGGCATACCCTTTAACAGTCCTAGCACATTCTATGGACCCCCCGGCACATTTCCTTGCTTACACTGTGCTCAGTGTAACAATATACAGAAGGGAAGTACATTCTAACACCCGAGGTCTGGTAAGACCTTTCACATTAGGGGTTTTTTTTACGTGTGATTCATCTTTTGTGGTTTATATGATTAAAAGCACATGTGGCCTTCTCTACATCGGTGAAACCACCCAGTCGATCCGTGACAGAATCTCAAGACATAAGTTCACAATCCATTGCAAAAACCTATTATTACCAATCCCTCATCATTTTCACACTCAAGGGCACTCAGTATTCCAACTCAGGTACCAGGTGATTGATTCAGTCCCTCCACCTAGGAGAGGTGGCAATAAGTCAATGTTATTGAAAAAAAGAGAGGCATTTTGGATTCATACATTAGAGACCTTTTTCCCAAGGGGTCTCAATAAGGAGTATGACCTAATGGCATTTATATGAACATATTTGTATATCATTCTTACAGGTATTAACACCAATTTCTCTATTTTCTCCAGAGTCGCCTCTATTGATCCCTGGACACCGCTGAGCACAAATTTAGACCGGCACGTTTTGCACATCTCTTCTCTGCCTTCCAGTGCTCCTCATATATCGATACATGTCATTTCAACCTGATAAGTGCACCCTTGAATCTATTATCTGAATAATGTCTCCTCCATTTATTCCCCTGTGTCATATTAGACTCATAGTCTTGTCTCCTACATAAATGTTCATCATTATCTCTTTTCACCCTATATCTATAGTCATTCTGTCTTACCCGCTCCCACTAACATGTATTTATTTCATTACACTCTGCCTTATTGTGGACATATGCCCACACTGCGCCTTTCCTTACGATTGCGCAAGCACCATATTACAGCAGGGTGGAACGCCCCTCCGTATTATCTATTTTTAGCGGTGGTACGCATCTTTAAGCCACGCCCACTCTCACGTCACGTTGGCTTTTACCCACACTGTGTCTCTCCTTATTACGCATGCACCACATAATAGCAGGGTGGAACGCACCAACATATTAGCTTTGTCTAGTGGTGGTACGCATCTTTGAGCCACACCCACTCTCACATCACTTCCACTTCTGCGCAGTGCGATCCGGCCTTCCCACAGGTAACCGGAAATACATGCCGGTCATGCCCCTGGGCTCTAATATTTAACCTGGGACACACTTCCTTAAGGTACCGTCACATTAAGCGATGCTGCAGCGATATAGACAATGATGCCGATCGCTGCAGCGTCGCTGTTTAGTCGTTGTGTGGTCGCAGGAGAGCTGTCACACAGACAGCTCTCCAACGACCAACGATGCCGAAGTCCCCGGGTAACCAGGGTAAACATCGGGTTACTAAGCGCAGGGCCGCGCTTAGTAACCCGATGTTTACCCTGGTTACCATTGTAAATGCAAAAGAAAAAAACACTACATACTTACATTCCGGTGTCTGTCGCGTTCCTCGGCGTCAGCTTTTCTGCACTGTGTAAGCACCAGCCGTAAAGCAGAGCGGTGACTTCACCGCTGTGCTCTGCTTTACGGCCGGCTGGCGCTGACACAGTGCAGGGAAGCTGACGCCGGGGGACGCGACAGACACCGGAATGTAAGTATGTAGTGGTTTTTTTTTTACATTTACAATGGTAACCAGTGTAAATATCGGGTTACTAAGTGCGGCCCTGCGCTTAGTAACCCGATGTTTACCCTGGTTACAAGTGAATACATCGCTGGATCGGCGTCACACACACCGATTCAGCGATGTCAGTGGGTGATCCAGCGACGAAATAAAGTTCCAGACTTTCAGGTCCGACCAGCGATGTCACAGCAGGATCCTGATCGCTGCTGTGTGTCAAACACAACGATATCGCTATCCAGGATGCTGCAACGTCACGGATCGCTATCGTTATCATTCTAAAGTTGCTCAGTGTGAAGGTACCTTTACATTCTCAACTCAGCGGTGGATGCCACGTCACTCCCCAGGACACAGGTAATCTATCTATCCAGCCTCACTACACAGTATGCTATACTGTTTATCCTTTACAGCGCACTCTGCTTTTGTGACAATGCGCATACACTTATCTGGGGGCAGAGTCTTAATCATTATATATACTGTCATACAGGCTTTGTCCCTATCCTCATTGGAAATTCTCCTGAATCATTCTCATACCTATTACTGGTAAGATCTAGTCACTCTACCTAGTACCTATATCTCTTTTGCCTCTCGCATAGGCAGTTCACAAAACACTCCCACCGTTATTTTCCCTACAGGCTTGCACAGCCGTTTATAATCACACCACATCTCCTCATACGGTATGTTCTCACATTTGACATAATGTTGTTTTGTTCCTTGTATAGTATTTATCTTCCTCATGATTCTCTCTCATATATCTGATAATTAGCCACAGTATCTCTCTATGAGCTTATATTTGTTATATACCGTAGTTCTTGAATACACTTTGTTTCTTTTGATTGTTACCCCACTTATGTACTCTTTTTATTTTGTGTATATATCTGTATACATTTTTAAAGTCATTACAGTCATTGATAAAGGTCCCGGATTGGGACCGAAATGTCTGTCATACATTGGGATAAATAAATCCTGTTCTGTCCTCACTAGCTGAGGCAGGCTCATACGTAGCTATACAGTCAGCTAAACCGCTATACCGGGGTCCAATAAGGAGACTGTGGTTGAGTCTGTGCTTTATTAAACGTAGTGGTATATTGATGCGGTGAAACTGTGAACAATGATATACATAGAATCAGTGCATGGTATAGAACAGATACATACTACAAATGATATACATTATGCATAACATTTAGAAGCTAATAACTTAACTAGGAGTACAAC
This sequence comes from Ranitomeya imitator, assembly GCF_032444005.1. Classification (NCBI taxonomy): domain Eukaryota; kingdom Metazoa; phylum Chordata; class Amphibia; order Anura; family Dendrobatidae; genus Ranitomeya; species Ranitomeya imitator. Next base: position 493,386,974 of record NC_091286.1, on the reverse strand, counting down.
TGGCTAAGCTAGGCTAATATAGAGCAGGGATTATCTAGAGAAGGCATAAAGACATACCGGCAATGCAATCGCAAGGGGGATGAAGTGAAGCGTCTTTCCTTGAAGGCAAACTGAAGAAAGTGAAAGGAAAAATGGAGGGAAATGGAGGCTGAGCTACCATAATGCATTGCAAAAGAGGAGGAGAATCATACATGGATAATACAAAACAGAAAATTGAACTGTGAACATGACTCTGACCGCTAGAGGGAGCCAAAACACCACAGATGAATAAAGGCATGAATATATCAATACTGTATACTGAGGAAACTGCAATTATGCAAGCAAATAATCGGGGGTAGCAAATTGGATGGCGGAGACAGAACACTCCCCGTCTGACATCAACGGATGTCACTACTTTTTTCTTCCGAAGGCAACAATAGGACCAGTTCAGATATTGGTCTGGAAAATGTCTTAGGTTCATTCCCTTTGGTCATCCTTAGCTCAACTTTGCGGACGTTGCGTCCTTGCTCGGGAACGTTGCGGTAACTAGGCCAAGTGGCCACTGGTTCCGATGAATTTGACAGTCTTTCACAAGAACAAGGTCACCTATGTTCAGATGAGGTTTAGTAGATTGCCACTTTGTATGTGGCTGCAGGGTAGACAAATATTGTTTGCGCCACCTGTCCCAGAAAGTATTTGCAAGACTTTGTACCTGTCTCCATTGGCGCTTGTAGAGGTCCTTAGCGTCGAATCCTCCTGGAGGGGCACTGGACAGTCCCGTTTTCTGGGTAAGAAGAGTAGCTGGAGTCAATAGCAAGGGCTCCTCAGGGTCATTAAGAACTGGAACCAGGGGTCTTGCATTGATTATAGCTGCAGCTTCAGCCATGAAGGTGATTAGGCTTTTGTGGGTAAGCCTCGCTGCTCCTTTACATTTTTCCATGTCACGAGTTCTGGTGGTCCTGAATGAGCGAGCTATATGAGTCAGGCAGGTAATGGCTCGAGTAAGTGACTTCCAACTTGAGAATCTGTCGAACCTGCAAGATCCAAGCTGGATAACAGAGGTCATTGTATGTAGTGTAGACACCTGAGGGCGGATTTCAGCATCTGAGTCCTCTCCTACTAGTTCAAAGGTGTCTGGAAAACATTCCTCAATGTACAATAGTTTTGGTCCAGAGAGCCACATTGTGCTTCCTAGTCGACTTGCGTCAACTGCTCTAGTTGCATGATCCGCTGGGTTCTGATCTGTGGGCATGTAATGCCACTGCTTTGGATGAGCTGATCTCCTGATTCGTAGCACTCTGTTATTGACATAAACGTAGAATCGCCTGGTTTCGTTGTGGATATATCCCAGGACTACTTTGCTGTCTGAGTAGAACTTGGCCTGTGTCAGGTCGATATCCATTTCGGATGCAATGAACTCCGCTAACTCAACGGCTAAGACTGCGGCACAAAGCTCTAACCTGGGTATAGTGTGCTCTGGTTGTGGTGCGAGTTTAGCCTTTCCCATGATGAAACCAATGTGGCACTGACATTTAGAGTCTACAGTTCTGAGGTAGGCAACAGCGGCAATTGCTTTGACAGAAGCATCTGCAAATACGTACAGTCTTTGGCTTTGTATTTCAGTAGATGGCACAGGGGTGTATGGTCTCGGCACATGCAGGTTGGAGAGTGCCGCTAACGAGTTCTTCCACTCTTCCCACTGGATCCTCTTATCAGGTGGCAGAGGTGCATCCCAGTCAGATGTTTCCCTAGCTAAGTCTCTTAGTAGGGCCTTGCCTTGTATAGTAACAGGAGCTGCAAAACCCAAGGGATCGTACAGACTGTTGATGGTAGACAGGATGCCTCTACGTGTGAAAGGCCTTTCTTCCTGACTGACCTGAAAGGTGAAAGTGTCTGACTGTAGATTCCAGAGAAGCCTGAGGCTGCGTTGCATTGGTGCGGGGTCTGACCCCAGGTCCAGTTCTCTGAGACCATTACATAGGTCCTGAGAAGGGAACGCTTCCATGAGTTCTTGGCTGTTTGAGGCTATTTTATGAAGCCTAAGGTTCGAGTAGGCAAGCATGTCCTGGGCTCTCCTGAGAAGACTGATGGCAGTCTCATTTGAAGGCATGGCTTTTAGACAGTCGTCGACATAAAAGTCCTTTTCTATGAATTGGCTGACATCTGCTCCATATTCTGCTTCTCCTTCCTGAGCCGACCTTTTGAGTCCATAAATGGCGACTGCAGGTGAAGGACTGTTACCAAAGATGTGCACTCTCATGCGATACTCTGTGACTTCTTTAGTATGGTCATTGTCTCTGTACCAGAAGAATCTTAGGAAGTTCCTGTCTCTCTCTCTCACAAGGAAACAATGGAACATTTGCTGGATGTCAGCGATGAAGGCAATGGAATCCTTACGGAAGCGCATAAGTACACCCAGTAGTTTGTTACTGAGGTTTGGTCCTGTCAGTAGAACGTCATTCAGGGAGACATCATTAAACTTAGCACTGGAATCAAACACGACTCTGATCTGGCCTGGTTTTTTAGGGTGGTAAACTCCGTCACATGGGTAGGAACCAGCATTCTTCAGAGTCTTTGAGAGTGGGAGCTAGTTCTGCGTGACGGTTTTCAAAAATCTTTGACATGAAGGAGAAAAAGTGATCTTTCATCTCTGGTTTCTTTTGCAGATTACGAATGAGAGAGGAGAAACGTTGTAATGCCTGATTTCTGTTGTTCGGTAGACGTGGTCTGTGGGTTTTGAAGGGAAGAGGTGCGACCCAGCTGTTGGTCTCATCTTTAACGAGTCCCTTGTCCATTACCTCTAAGAACAACTTGTCCTCTACCGACATTGCCACTTGGCTGTCCTGCTTAGTTCTCTGGAAGACTGTGCACCCTAACTGCTCCCCATAGCTTCCCGACACTATATTGCTGTCGTGAGTAAAGTCTATTAGATGGTTGGGCAGTTGGATGCTGTGTGGCAGTTCCCTGACATGGAACTCATTGTTACAAGGTTGAAACAGAGATGTACGTCCTTTCTCCAATGTATTTGTCAGCATGCTTGCCACAGAAGATGGGGCGTGCATGCGTCCCAAGCATACGTTGCCAATTATGACCCATCCTAGGTCTAGCCTTTGGGCATAGGGAGCATTGTGGAGTCCATTGATATGACGTCTCACTTTATGAACCTGCAGGATATCTCTCCCCAACAGCAGAATTATCTGGGCCTGATGGTCGAGTTCCGGTATAAGGTGTGCTATTTGTTTTAAGTGAGCGTGATGGATTGCTACATCTGGTGTAGGGATTTCCAATCTGTTGTCTGGGACCTGGTTACATTCGATGATCATAGGTAGCGGTAGGCAGAATTGTCCGTCTAAAGACTCGATCTGGTAGTCAGTAGCTTTCCTGCCTGCTGTTGTCACAGTACCTGCACACGTCTTTAAGGAGTAGGGAGTGCTTGGCCCTTTGATGTTGAATAGGTCAAAGAACGTTGATCTAGCCAAGGATCGATTACTTTGATCATCCAAGATAGCATACAGTCTTACAGCTTGGTCTCTATGGCCTTTCGGGTATACTTTGACGAGGCATATTTTTGAACAGGACCTACTGTCTATTGTCCCTTTGCAGACCTCGGTGCATTGTGAAGTGATCTCTGGCGTAGCTGTATCAGTGTTCCTTTCCTCCCCGCTATGCTCACTGTCAGCTGGCGTGTTTTGTGTACTCCATGGAGCTGGGCCAGGGTGTAGAGCGGTGTTATGGTTTGTGGTGCCACATTCTGTGCATTTTACACTGACCTTGCAATCCTTGGCGAGATGAGTTGTGGACGAGCAGCACTTGTAGCAGATACCGTTTTCTTTCAGGAAGCTTCTGCGATCTGGCATAGATTTTCCTCTGAAGGCTCTGCATTTCAGGAGAGGATGAGGCTTCTGATGAATTGGGCACTGCTTGTCAGGGTCCTGCACCTTTGTCTCTGATTGGGAGCAGCCAGCAGACCTGTAATTAGAACCTGGAGAAGAAACATAAGTCTTGTGTACCTCCACAGATGTTCTGTGTGGATTTGCAGGTGGTGATGGTGTGGCATATGGTATTGCAAAGTCAAAGCTGGGATCGTTTCTAATTCTCGATTGTTGGTGTATGAAGTCTACAAAAACGGAGAAGGGAGGGAATGGAACGGTGTGTTTGTATTTGTACGTGGAACCATGTGTGAGCCACCTCTCCTGTAGATTGTAGGGCAACTTCTGGACTATAGGGTTAACACCTCTGGCTGTGTCGAGGAATGCAAGTCCCTGTAGGTCATCCTCGTATTTGGCAACTTGGACTTCCTTTAGCAGGTCGCTTAGCTCTCTAAGTTTCTGGAGACCTTTGTTAGATATTTTAGGAAAGTCATCGATTCTTTTGTACAAGGTTCTTTCTATTACTTCTGCTGAGCTGTAACACTCATCCAGCCTCTTCCAGATCTCTTTGAGGCCAGTCTCAGGGCGGTTTATATTAATGTCTCTGATCCTTACTGCATGTTTGACTGACTCTTCTCCCGGGTATTTGACTAACAGGTCTATCTCTTCCCTGTGTTGTAGTCCCAAGTCTCTAATGACATTTTGGAATGAAGCTTTCCAAGCTCTGTAACCTTCAGCTCGGTCAGTGAATTTCATGAGTCCCTTGGCAACCAGTTCACGTCGTGTGAAGAACTTGGCAAATTCTGTCGTGAACCGGTTGTCAGCAGAGTATACTGGTAATGGGTCGCCCTGATAGTGATGTGAGGTGCGTTCGTACCTGTTAGTGTCCTCAGGGTGGCGCCAGCCGGTGTCGTATTGCTTCGGCCTGATGTACGGTGTGTCAGCAGGGTGATCCACGTTGGTTACCTGGTGAGGGGTAAGGTAGTCATTAGCAGAGTTGTTTTGCCTCACATTTTCGAGTTTGTTTCTGTCCTGAGCCTCGTGACGACTCTTGCTCACTTTGCTGGAGGTGTCGTATTCTGGTTTTGGTACAGGGTTATAGTTTGGATCAGGAAGTTCATTAACATACTGAGATGTGCGTTGTGGTGAGTCTTGCAGTGGAAACTCCAGACTCGACGTACTGCTTTGGCTATGCAGCTTGGGATTTTGCGCGGCTTCTAGCGATTCTGCTTCGGCGAGGGCTGCGGCAGCTTCCCTTTTTGCTGCTAGGCTTTCTAAGGCGGCATCCACGCGCGCCTTCTCTAATTTAAGTTGCATCTCTTGGTCAGCAAAGCTCCCTCGCATTTTGGTGGCTTCAGCATTTGCGCGGGCAATGGCGACCGCGCTGCTGATAGATGTTGTCTTTGAGGAGACGGAAGTAACAGATCTTGTCCTATGTGATTTGTCAGACATGGTGTCTTGGGAAAGTGCTTGGCTGTGCAGAGATTGCTGTAGATGTATTTAGACTCTGAGTAGCCGGTGACTTGAATCCCACTAGTTGGATGGCTGCCGTTTCACTGTTCTGTCCTCACTAGCTGAGGCAGGCTCATACGTAGCTATACAGTCAGCTAAACCGCTATACCGGGGTCCAATAAGGAGACTGTGGTTGAGTCTGTGCTTTATTAAACGTAGTGGTATATTGATGCGGTGAAACTGTGAACAATGATATACATAGAATCAGTGCATGGTATAGAACAGATACATACTACACATGATATACATTATGCATAACATTTAGAAGCTAATAACTTAACTAGGAGTACAACTGGCTAAGCTAGGCTAATATAGAGCAGGGATTATCTAGAGAAGGCATAAAGACATACCGGCAATGCAATCGCAAGGGGGATGAAGTGAAGCGTCTTTGCTTGAAGGCAAACTGAAGAAAGTGAAAGGAAAAATGGAGGGAAATGGAGGCTGAGCTACCATAATGCATTGCAAAAGAGGAGGAGAATCATACATGGATAATACAAAACAGAAAATTGAACTGTGAACATGACTCTGACCGCTAGAGGGAGCCAAAACACCACAGATGAATAAAGGCATGAATATATCAATACTGTATACTGAGGAAACTGCAATTATGCAAGCAAATAATCGGGGGTAGCAAATTGGATGGCGGAGACAGAACAAATCCTTTCAATTTTTTCACCGCTAAGTTGAGTGCCGGGTTATGCTTTACTTACCACGAGTGTGAAAGCACAACCAACATTCAAAAGTGACCAAAACATTAGCCAGGAAGCATGGGTACTGAGATGTAGTCTGTGGTCCCCACCTGCAGAACCACTCCTCTATTGAATGTGTCTTGATAACGGCCAAAAATTTCCATCTGTTGTCTATTCCATTTGCACAACAGCATGTGAAATTGATTGTCAAACAGTGTTGCTTCCTAAGTGGACAGTTTGATTTCACAGAAGTTTGCTTTACTTGGAGACACATTCTGTTGTTTAAGTGTACCCTTTATTTTTTTGACAGTGTGTATATATAAATATATATATATATATATATATATATATATATATATATATATATATATATATATATATTGTGGAAGGTCAGCTCACTTAGCTGCCCCACGAGGTAGACAGTAAAAAGTAAACAGTTCATACACAATCCTACCCAGTGCCTCTGGGCAACACACATAGCAGCTCTCATAGGAGCTAGTAGTCTGGAGGCTTCCTTCCTCCACACAACACAGAGAAAAAAAGACTAGCTGGACATTTAACTCCCTCCAGCCACCCCCTGGAGGTGGAGATATGGTGAGTAGGCTTCCCGCCCATCTCTGACCTACCCAAGATAAAAGCCATGCCCATATAGCTACTGGATTGCTCTCAGCACTTATCGTGCTGGAGAAAACACTTATGGCTTTCACATCATGCAGGAAAGCAACCTTTGTGACACATATCTCTCATCACCTTGGGATCAGTGACCCTGTCACATATTCCCCCCTCTGCCAAAAGCAGGGGCTTTGACACCTTCAGACACCAAACAGAGAATTTGGGAGAGGGCATCTGTGTTCCCTTGTAACTTCCCAGGTCTATGTTCTACGTGGAACCTGAAATCCTGGAGGCCTAAGATTCACCTAGTCTTACCCTTTATCTCCCTTAGCCATCTCAGAGGGGCATGATCGGACACAAGTTTAAACCTCTGGCCTAGTAGATGATCCCTCAATGTATACATCCATGGCCCATTTTATGGCTAGACACTCCTTCTCCACAATGGCATAATTTTCTCACATGACAAGAACTTCCAGCTCAGATACAGGATGGGATGCTCTTCACCATTTATTTCCTGAAAAAGCATGGCTCCCAATCCGACTTCTGAGGCATCCGTCTGCACCACGAATTCCTTGCTGAAGTCTGGTGCAACCAGAACTGGATGTTTACATAGAGATGACGTTCCAGGAGTTGAAGCAAGCTCTGTGTCAGCAGTCCATTTAACTATGGTTAATTTGATACCTTTAAGAAGATCCGTCAACGGTGCAGCGATTATAGCGAAACCTGGGACGAACCGCCGTTAATAGATGACAATTCCTAGAAATGCCCTCTCTTGCTTCTTGGAAAGCGGTTGCAGCCACTTCTAAATGACTTCGAACTTATTTATCTGCGGTTTAATTTTGCCCCATCCTTCTCTATGGCACACTTATTTGGATTTTTTGGTGAACCCTGCAGTTTTTAAAGTATCCATAACCAACTGTACCTTTGGCAGATAACTAGCCCAGTCAGGGTTAAAGACCACAATCTCATCGAGGTACGATGTGGCATACTTCTTATGCGGAGCCAGGATCCAATCCATTGCCCTCTGGAAGGTGGCTGGGGCCCCCTGCAGACCGAAGGAAATCCTGGCGTATTGAATATACCCATCAGGTGTCGAGAAGGCTGTCTTCTCCTTGCCACTCTGGGACATAGGGCTCTGCCAATAGCTTTTTGCAAGTTCCGGGGTTGTAAAGTAGTTTGCGGGTCCAAGTCTCTAAATGAGTTTGTCCCAACTAGGCTTCGGGTAAGCATCAAAATTAGAAACTTTATTCATCCTGTGGTAGTCGTTGCAAGACTACCACTCACTGTTGGGCTTCGGCATGAGGACAATGGGACTCAACCATCCACTTTTCGACTCCTCTATCACCCCGAGGTCTAGCATCCTCTTCAGCTTATTTGATATCATATTACCTCTCTCCGTGCTTCTGGAATTCTATAGGGCTTGGGGTTCACCCTAACGTGTGGTTCTGTTAACACGTCATGGTTGACCACCTGCATATGCCCCGGCAACTCTGAAAATATGTCCAGAGATTCTCAGTCTCGCCAGTTTCAGCAAGTTCACATGATAGACCTGGTGTGGCTTCTTTTGCCCCAGCTGGTGTACCTTGTAATTAACTTCGCCCAGTTTTTCCATCACCTCGTATGGGCCTTGACACTTGGCTAGGAACTTGCTCTCCACTGCAAGGATAAGCACTAGCACACAGTCCCAAGGCTGGCACTGCTTCAGCCTCGCTGATCGGTTAGACACCCTTGCCTGTGCCTCTTGTACCTGGAGAAGATGCTCCTTCACGATAGGCATCACTTTCACTATTCTCAACTGGGCGACATGCTCTATGATGCTCCGGTGTGGCGTGACCTCAGCTTTCCACGTTTCCTTGGTGATATCCAGGAGCCCTCGCGGATGTCGACCATACAGGAGCTTGAACGGCGAGAAGCCAGTAGAGGCCTGGGGAACTTCCCTGATGGAAGCAGGTAGTCCCAGTCTTGACCATCCTTCTCAATGACCTTTTACAGCATGGTTTTCAAGATTTTATTGAAGTGTTCTACTAGACTGTTGGTCTGTGGATGATACATTGAGGTTCGCAGCAGGGCAATCTGCAGGACACTACACAGTTCTTTCATTACCTTGATCAAGAAGGGGGTTCCCTGTTCTGTCAAAATCTTCTTCGGCAGGCCAGTCTTAGCAAATATATGGACAAGTTCCTGGGTGATACTTTTAGCCAAAGAGTTCCTTAGGGGTTCTGCTTCAGGGTACTGGGTTGCTTACTAAAGGACCACTAGAATATATTGGTGCCTTTCTGCAGACATAACTAAAGGACCAATTTGCTCGAACAGGATCTCTATTATCAGTAACGGGAACAGAGGACTTCGGAAGTGAGTAGAGAGATCGGTTATCTGGCAAGTGGGGTAGGACCTACAATAATTCAGGATCTTCCAGTAACATACTGGCCAATACAACCTCTGCAATATTCTCTCCTGCGTTTTCTCCACCCCCAGATGTCCCCCCAAAACATGTGAATGGGTCATGTCTAGAATCCTCCTCCGGTATGGCCCTGGAACCAACAGTTGCTCTACTATTTCACCTCCCCTCAGTGTAGTCACTCGATTCATCAATTTGCTATTGACTGCAAAGTGTGGGTACCTGGTGTCAGCCCCGGCTCTTAGGCAACCCCATCAATCACAGACACATTTTCAAAGGCCCCTTTTAGGGTAAGATCCTACATTTGAGCAGTCCTGAAATTTCCCCAAGAAACCCCCAGCTCAGGATTCTTGGCCTCTCTAGTCACCAGTTCACCTTCAACATCAGCTAGGACACAGAAAGGGAACTCCTCCACCTCCGACTGCAACGGCAATGCATCAGAGTTGCCCTGGCTCATGCCTGAGTCACTGGGCACCCCTGCCTTCCCCAACAAGTTCCAGAACAGGCTGAAGTCCCGCCCAATTATCACAGGGTGTAGTAAGTCTCCTCATGGAACTACATGATGTTCGTCCTTCGTTTTCTAAGATTACCATGACTTCAGGGTTAGAAGAGAATTAATAGTTATGGGTCCAGAGGTGGCTGATGAGTCCAATCCGGGCCCTGAAGGTTCGCCCACATACTTGACATAAGGAAGCAGATGTGGTCAGTATACCAGATTCTACTTGTGCCTTGCGTACAGCACGCTTTCTTTTTGCGTCACAGATTTTCCTGTCTTCAGCTGCACGTGCTCCTGAAGTGATCCTGCCCCGCCAACCTGGACGATCCAGGGCAAGCTCTTCCCATTCATTGGTGTTGACTTCCAGGTTTTTGAGATACACCTTAAGGCAGTCTTTATAGCGCTTCTTCTGCCCCCAAACTGCTCGCTTTCCTTGGCACAGTTCTCCGTACAGCAGTTGTTCCGGTAGTTGGCTGTCAGCTGGTACTACATACCACGGCTCCCTTTAATCAACACTCTGGCCATAGGGTAGTCTTTGGCATTCCCGTGGATACAGCAGACACCCACATGTTTCTCTGTGATTAACTGGGGGGGAAGCCTGGCCCTTATCAGGGTCACCAAACTCCCAGAGTACAAGAGTCTTGACACCAGTACTCCGTTTATGGTCCCAGGACATAACTGCAGCCCCTCTCCCTCTTTGTGACACATATCTCTCCTAATGTACTGCACCAGTGACCCTGTCACTATATATATATTTATATAGTGAGGCAGTAACCGGTTTCACATGCAGGGGTCACTGTGTTTTCCCCCCAGGATGCGCACCGAGGCGCATTGAGGACATGGGAGTGCATTGCAGTCACAGGCATAGCTGTGATTGCAATGCGGAAAAAAAAGTAATTTATTTGTCCAGTGCAGATTTAAGAAAATCTTCTGGGCTTTTATTTTTGAAATGGACTTACAGGATGGTAGTGGTGCAGTTTGTTTCCTTCCTGGCCTGGTTTTCCATGTGCCAGAGGCCACAGGTTCCAGTTAAAAACCTTACAGTAAAGGGTTTGGGTGTGCCAGGGTCAGAGTTGGTGTCAGTCTGGTGTTTGGAGGAGTACAGAACAAAAGGCTCTGCAGAGCTCCACCTTTGTGAGACAACACAGGCAAGCGGAACCAAACAGTCAAGGGAGCTGGAAGGTCTGGTACTCACAGTGTACACAACGGTGTAGTCGCCCACGGCAACTAGTCTCAGAAGGTGGACTGGTGTGTTTATAGGCTGCAAACTGGAGAATATGGTTCACAGCGGCGATCCGGAGGATATTGTGTACTGTGTATTGCTGTGAGTTGAACATTAAAGAGACATTTGTTTTGAATTTTGCTGGGTCACTGCCTCATCACTGCATGGGGTGCTACCGCTGCATGACAATATATGCATATAAAATACGATGTGAATAAAATGTATATATTACTCAAAATAGTTTTAAGACTTGGAGTACTTATGTAAGTTCAACTTTTAAGTTGAACTCATAATAAACTTGTAGTTGGTAGTGATAAGTTCAGAATGGAAATAGATTGCCTGGAAAAAAACAGATGACAGAGTAATAAAACAAATTAGAATAAAATAATACAATGTAATTTATTCTTTGACAAGTGTGTTTGTCACTTTTATTACTTAAAATTTGCAATTTGCAAACTGCATAAAAAATTGGCTTCATGATCATAAAATGAGATCATTTTCTGAATGTTCAAAAGTAATGATCACACACAACATTTGCATATAGCGGTGTTATCTTACAAAGCTGGATAAGAGTATTTGTTTTTAGCCATAATTCCTCTATTGTTATTGATGATTGACTGGTAGAAAGCAATCATTTTTCCATAGTGCACTGACTTTAACTAGGTAAATGGACGATTTTAGAAAGAACATTTTTCTGGTTATTAGTCTGTTTTCTTTTTTTTCTGCTGTGGAACATTTTGAGATGAATGTTTTTAATTACTGCGGAAACCTTCTTCCCAGACTAGATGAAAACAGCAGAAAGAACACAACATAGAGGAGTCCGACAATACCTCTCTGATCTGGCTGTTTTCAGTATGTCCATGCAGGGAACAAATTTGGTAAGTATGGCAAGTGCTAATTATTATGACACCATGCTGTTTTGCTGCAGCAATAGATACACAAATTGCCTTAGTGGAACATCCTAATGTTAATGCAAATGTTTAGATTAAAATGAGGAGGTTGGCAGTATAGAGGGTGCTTGGTGCCAATGTTCTCAATTGTGGCAGGATAGAGGGAGCTTGGCGCCAATATTCTCAAGTGTTTGAAGTGGTTCCAATTATTCTGCATGTGCCACAACAAATAGAGACAAAGTGACGGGAAGGTCCTACAGTTATCAGATGGATTTAGTGGCACGCATGTTGTCATGTCTACTTAGGTATATACTGTAGGTCATTTTTTATACCGAGGCTGAGAATATGATACTTACAATTCTACATGATGCCAGTAATACAGAATTGAACTGGGATAGTTAATAGCTTTTATGATTCTGCTTTTAAGGTTTGTGCTGTTACTTAGAAAGAAACGGATTTGAACACAATTTTAGCTATTTTATTTATGTGATGTACAGTTTTTTTTTTCAGAACTCAACTTCTCCAGCTTGTGTTGCTTGCTATACTTTTGCAGTTCTAGTTCATAAAAATACAAATGAAGTTCCTCATACATCAAGACTGGCGTTGTTCACGTCGGTCTTGATGAGGAGATGGAGTCAGACGCTACTGATTGATGATGAGCCAGTCCCTGCTGCATTAAGATTTGTGAATGCCGATGCTCATCATGAATTTGAACATTGGTGTAAAAGCTGTGATGAATCAGGCACTTTACGATTCCCATTCACATTAGACTAAAGTCAGCCAAACTTACCGATATCGGCGGGATCGGCAAGCAGTCTAATGTGTATGGGGACCTCCCAACTGTTCCCTGACAGCTGGTGTCAGGAGGAGAAAGATACGACTTACTGAAGTTCAATGACTAATTAGTTATCCTTTGAGACAATCTGGCCCAAGAGGACTGTGGTAGGCTAAGACCCATATGATTGACAGAATGAGATATTTGTAATCCCCAGTGGGACACTTTTATCACATGCCCAACCACTGCTCCATACATTCTCTAAGGGGCTGCTTTATAGGGAACGAGTGGCACTTTATTCCAATAGGTATACAAGGACCTCCTTCTGCCAATCGCTGTGGGTCCCAGTGGACGGACCACTACCAAGCAATAAGTTATCATCTATCCAGGACAATACAACCTACAATTTTCTTCCAAAATAAATATATTGCTCCTAAAGACAATAGAAAAGCATATCGACCTACAATGGGTGTATATAGCCCTAGTTCCCTATTTATTCAAAAAAATATATATTGAGGACTATATAACATAATAGAAGCCAATAACCAGAATTTATAAATATAACAAACTTTATTTAAGTATCATAAATACAATCATCTTAACAGTAATATATTCGTGAGATTTTACCAAAAAACAGACAAAAAGACAGAAGAAAAAAGGTTTTGCCAGGCAGCACAACGCAGGCTGAGAAAACCACACCACCTTAAAAGCCCTATATATGTGTTAACGGCCCCAGTCTGAGATGCCATGTGTAATAGACTACCATAGCAATTAGATCAAAATTGGGCTCAAGACAAAAAGTTAGAGAAAGTGATCCACACTAAAGTGAGATGTAGGTAAAATACCATATGTTATTGATCAAATTGAGCCTATGAAAAAGCAGGTATTAGTATATAAGTTTATAGTACCTGTGGCCATGGTCAGTCCGAGGGGGGTAGGTGGAACCTGCTGCCGTGCTGGCAGGCGCATCGACGCGCGTTTCGCCCGATGAGCTTCGTCAGGAGGCGTGGCTAGTGCGGCAGGAGAAGTTCCCTTTATGGAGCGTGTAAATTGATTGTATATGAAGCAGGTGTGTGGTATATCGTGGGTGTATTAGTGCCGATGATGTCATCAAAACGGGCATTTAAGCCAGGACATATATCCAACATAAGATGCAGCGCTCTATCTATGTTTGATGGTACAAAAAGGACCTTTCATATTTAGACCAATGGTATTAGTTATAGACAATCATGTGATGCTGTCACATGGGTAACAAAAACTGTGGTATTGCATAAAAGGACCTTGCATTCTAGCCCAATGGAAAGGTTTCTATATGGTCACATGGGGCCCATGATATAGAGCTCCATAGAGTTTTAACATTAAACCGGTCGGCGTGCCGTCATGTGATGCCGCGCTCACACAGGATTGACGCCGACGCCCCGCACCGCATGCCACCAGTGGGAGGAGCAACGTCATCCCCATGGTGACCACAGTAGCCAGACGCCGCGAGGAGAATGGGACCACGACAGCGCACATTGACAGCGCGTCTAGGTGAAAAGCATGAAGAGATCAGAAAAGTAAATAATATAAGTATATGTTTTTCACATAATGTACGTACATCAGATTGAACACTGTACAATCAAAATATCATACCATAAACATGGGTGACAAGAATAAAAATAAATCTATGTGACCAGAAAAATTTTTTTTTCCGCTGTCCTCAAATTCGTTTGTTTAGAAGAATCTTACATTTTGGCCCAATGAAAGGGCTTTTGTATGGTAACTTGAGGCCCATAACATAGAGCTCCATAAAGTTTTCACCATGTACCAAACGGCGCGCTGTCATGTGATGCCGTGCTCACACTAGATCGGCGTCGACGTCCCGCACCGCAAGCCACCAGTGGGAGGACTAACGTCATCCCCATGGTGACCACAGTAGCCGGACGCCGCGACGAGCATGGGACCACGGCAGCGCACATAAACAGCGCGTCTGGGTAAAAGGGCATGGAGAGATCATGAAGATAAATAGTACAATACAAACATACATGCTTTTTATAAAATGTAAGTACATCAAATCGAACTCTATACAATCGAAATATCATATCATAAGCATGGATAACAAAGATAGAAATAGATCTATATAACCAGAAAAGAACGCGCTGTTCTCATGTTGGATTAGATATGGTCCAAAAAACACTAAAATCCGATGCATCTCTGTTAATAATGATATCCCAAGTCTTTGAATATGTTATTTCCAACAGAGAGATCTGAAGGTACACGGCAATGCCCAACATCCTGCAGCTCTCCAGAGCATAGAGTAGTTCGGTCCATCACTCCAAGATGAAGATATATACCCGAATGGAGGAAGTAATTTTAAGTGAACATAAGACATACAGACAAAAATCTGAAAACTGGATAAAAGAACATAAAGTTAAAAAACAACAAAAATCTGTGATTTAAAAGAGAACTACTAAAATAGCGCCATATGATGTTCATATTACAAAAAAGACTTGAAGCTAATGAACTCATTAAGACCAGAGGGAGTGACAGTATTTAAATTAACCATCCATTTTGTTTCCAATTGTAGGAGCTTACGTTTAACGTCACCCCCCCTATTGCCCATATAGACTCTGTCAATGCCACAGACTTTCAGGCCCTTAGGGTTACAGTTATGATATTCAGAAAAATGTCTAGGGACATTCTTAAGGTTCTCATATTCACTGTCTGCTTTTCTGGCATTTTTAATATCCCGTATGTGTTCCTGTATGCGGACCTTCAGGGCTCTGGTAAATCAAGTTGCACGGACATGTAAGATGATATATAACGCCCTCTGTATTGCATGAGATATGATGTACTATCTTAAAAGATTTGTCCCCTTTAGCATTTAAAAAGGAGTTAGTTTTGGGGATGTATTTACAGATGGAACATGTCCCACAGGCATATGAGCCCCAAGGTGGGCCCTTGCTCCCAAATAGATATTTTTATCTCTCGAAGGGACATAGTGACTCCTAGTTAGGATATCCCCCAAATTACGTGAGCGTCTCCACGTAATAGAGGGTGTCTGAGTAAGATGGTATTTCAAATCCTTATCCGTAAGAAGAATAGACCAATTTCTTGACATGATTTCTTTCATTTGTTGCCAGTTAGAATTAAAGGTAGAGATGAAGCGAGGTGTCATCTCACAGTTGGTATTGTTAAGTTGTTGTTGACGATCTGACCTATATGTTAGAAGGGATTGTCTGTTCGTATTGGCTGCTCTAAGGTAGCCTTGCTTTATATCCCTTGTTCTGTAGCCTCCTTCTCTAAATCTATTAGTAAGATTGTCAGCTTGTTTTTGAAAAATTGAATCGTCCGAACATATACGTCGTACTCTTAGGAATTGACCGACTGGAATAGATTTGATCAATTGTGGTAAGTGAGACGACTCGGCATGTAATAATGCATTCGTCGCTGTATTTTTACGAAAAACATCAGTTGTTATCATGCCATCTGCTCTTTTCAAAATCATAATGTCAAGAAATTCCATTTTGGTCATACTGGATTTCCATGTAAGTTTAATATTTCGATCATTAGTATTAAGCAACTAGAGGAAGTCATTCAAGTGCGATGTGGAGCCCTGCCAGATGAAAAATATATCATCTATAAAGCGCGACCACGAGATGAGGTTTTCATGACCAGGAGTATCAAGGACCACCTCCCTCTCCCACAGCCCCAGGAAAAGATTTGCATATGAGGGCGCACACGTAGCCCCCATTGCAGTTCCCTGGAGCTGTAGGAAGGGGCGGTCCTTGAATACGAAAAAGTTGTGTGTAAGTACGAAAAATAATAATGACAAAACAAAATCAATCAGATCTTTATCTAGATTGGTCATGGTCAGAAAAAAAGCTGTAGCCCTCATCCCGTGGTCGTGGCATATAGAAGTGTATAAGGACTCCACATCGCACGTTACCAATATCATGTCCTCCTCCAGGTGTACCCCCTCCAATTTTTTCAAAATATCAGTTGTGTCTCTCGTATATGATGGTAAAGTCTCAACACATCCTTGTAGATAATAATCTATGTATTTACATATAGGTTCACAAAGACCCCCAATCCCGGAAACTATAGGTCTCCCTGGTGGGTTTTGGGGGTCTTTGTGAATTTTATGGAGGAGGTAGAAAGTAGGTGTTACAGGGCATTCTTGCATTAAAGACTCCTTAAGTTTATTAGTTATAATACCCTTCTCCACCCCATCCTCCAAGATATCATCTAGTTCTTTTTTAAAATTGTGTATGGGGTTTGAACTGAGGCGTTTGTAACAGTCAGGAGAATTGAGCTGCTTAAAGGCTTCCTTTTCATAGGCGGTGGCTGGCCATAGGACTATATTGCCGCCTTTATCCGCCCTTTTGATAACTATGTCCATGAGAGATGAGAGTTCGTTTATGGCTTTTCTTTGCTCCCGTTAATAAGTTTGATTACTTTACGGCGGTAAAGGATCTCGAATTATTTGCACGTAAGCTAATCCTAGAAAAATATTTCAGTCTAGATACCTCTGCTATGACCACTGATACTGAAATACAAGCACTTTATGACCTACATGCTCTAGCTAGAGAACATGATGCGGGGGAATCATCTGATAGTCTCCCAGTACCTACACACCTTTTTCGTACCTCCAAATCTTTCCCACCTTTATCTATCTGTCCCCAAGTGGAGATCTTTGTCAAGGTAGTCAAGAGCGAATTTGAACGTATTCAGGCACATATTGACAAGGACAACCTAACAAGGGCTCAAAGAAAAGCCATAAAAGAACTCTCATCTCTCAGGGACATAGTGATCAAAAGGGCGGATAAAGGCGGCAATATAGTCCTATGGCCAGCCACCGCCTATGAAAAGGAAGCCTTTAAGCAGCTCAATTCTCCTGACTGTTACAAACGCCTCAGTTCAAACCCCATACACAATTTTAAAAAAGAACTAGATGATATCTTGGAGGATGGGGTGGAGAAGGGTATTATAACTAATAAACTTAAGGAGTCTTTAATGCAAGAATGCCCTGTAACACCTACTTTCTACCTCCTCCATAAAATTCACAAAGACCCCCAAAACCCACCAGGGAGACCTATAGTTTCCGGGATTGGGGGTCTTTGTGAACCTATATGTAAATACATAGATTATTATCTACAAGGATGTGTTGAGACTTTACCATCATATACGAGAGACACAACTGATATTTTGAAAAAATTGGAGGGGGTACACCTGGAGGAGGACATGATATTGGTAACGTGCGATGTGGAGTCCTTATACACTTCTACAGGCCACGACCACGGGATGAGGGCTACAGCTTTTTTTCTGACCATGACCAATCTAGATAAAGATCTGATTGATTTTGTTTTATCATTATTATTTTTCGTATTTACACACAACTTTTTTGTATTCAAGGACCGCCCCTTCCTACGTGTGCGCCCTCATATGCAAATCTTTTCCTGGGGCTGTGGGAGAGGGAGGTGGTCCTTGATACTCCTGGTCATGAAAACCTCATCTCGTGGTCGCGCTTTATAGATGATATATTTTTCATCTGGCAGGGCTCCACATCACACTTGATTGACTTCCTCCAGTTGCTTAATACTAATGATCGAAATATTAAACTTACATGGAAATCCAGTATGACCAAAATGGAATTTCTTGACATTATGATTTTGAAAAGAGCAGATGGCATGATAACAACTGATGTTTTTCGTAAAAATACAGCAACGAATGCATTATTACATGCCGAGTCGTCTCACTTACCACAATTGATCAAATCTATTCCAGTCGGTCAATTCCTAAGAGTACGACGTATATGTTCGGACGATTCAATTTTTCAAAAACAAGCTGACAATCTTACTAATAGATTTAGAGAAGGAGGCTACAGAACAAGGGATATAAAGCAAGGCTACCTTAGAGCAGCCAATACGAACAGACAATCCCTTCTAACATATAGGTCAGATCGTCAACAACAACTTAACAATACCAACTGTGAGATGACACCTCGCTTCATCTCTACCTTTAATTCTAACTGGCAACAAATGAAAGAAATCATGTCAAGAAATTGGTCTATTCTTCTTACGGATAAGGATTTGAAATACCATCTTACTCAGACACCCTCTATTACGTGGAGACGCTCACATAATTTGGGGGATATCCTAACTAGGAGTCACTATGTCCCTTCGAGAGATAAAAATATCTATTTGGGAGCAAGGGCCCACCTTGGGGCTCATATGCCTGTGGGACATGTTCCATCTGTAAATACATCCCCAAAACTAACTCCTTTTTAAATGCTAAAGGGGACAAATCTTTTAAGATAGTACATCATATCTCATGCAATACAGAGGGCGTTATATATCATCTTACATGTCCGTGCAACTTGATTTATATAGGCATGACCACCAGAGCCCTGAAGGTCCGCATACAGGAACACATACGGGATATTAAAAATGCCAGAAAAGCAGACAGTGAATATGAGAACCTTAAGAATGTCCCTAGACATTTTTCTGAATATCATAACTGTAACCCTAAGGGCCTGAAAGTCTGTGGCATTGACAGAGTCTATATGGGCAATAGGGGGGGTGACGTTAAACGTAAGCTCCTACAATTGGAAACAAAATGGATGGTTAATTTAAATACTGTCACTCCCTCTGGTCTTAATGAGTTCATTAGCTTCAAGTCTTTTTTGTAATATGAACATCATATGGCGCTATTTTAGTAGTTCTCTTTTAAATCACAGATTTTTGTTGTTTTTTAACTTTATGTTCTTTTATCCAGTTTTCAGATTTTTGTCTGTATGTCTTATGTTCACTTAAAATTACTTCCTCCATTCGGGTATATATCTTCATCTTGGAGTGATGGACCGAACTACTCTATGCTCTGGAGAGCTGCAGGATGTTGGGCATTGCCGTGTACCTTCAGATCTCTCTGTTGGAAATAACATATTCAAAGACTTGGGATATCATTATTAACAGAGATGCATCGGATTTTAGTGTTTTTTGGACCATATCTAATCCAACATGAGAACAGCGCGTTCTTTTCTGGTTATATAGATCTATTTCTATCTTTGTTATCCATGCTTATGATATGATATTTCGATTGTATAGAGTTCGATTTGATGTACTTAAATTTTATAAAAAGCATGTATGTTTGTATTGTAACATAGTAACATAGTAACATAGTTAGTAAGGCCGAAAAAAGACATTTGTCCATCCAGTTCAGCCTACATTCCATCATAATAAATCCCCAGATCTATGTCCTTCTACAGAACCTAATAATTGTATGATACAATATTGTTCTGCTCCAGGAAGACATCCAGGCCTCTCTTGAACCCCTCGACTGAGTTCGCCATCACCACCTCCTCAGGCAAGCAATTCCAGATTCTGTACTATTTGTACTATTGTACTATTGTACTATTGTACTATTTATCTTCATGATCTCTCCATGCCCTTTTACCCAGTACTATTATACTATTTATCTTCATGATCTCTCCATGCCCTTTTACCCAGACGTGCTGTTTATGTGCGCTGCCGTGGTCCCATGCTCGTCGCGGCGTCCGGCTGCTGTGGTCACCATGGGGATGACGTTAGTCCTCCCACTGGTGGCTTGCGGTGCGGGACGTCGACGCCGATCTAGTGTGAGCACGGCATCACATGACAGCGCGCCGATTGGTACATGGTGAAAACTTTATGGAGCTCTATATTATGGGCCTCAAGTTACCATACAAAAGCCCTTTCATCGGGCCAAAATGTAAGATTCTTCTAAACAAACGAATTTGAGGACAGCGGAAAAATTTTTTTTTCTGGTCACATAGATTTATTTTTATTCTTGTCACCCATGTTTATGGTATGATATTTTGATTGTACAGTGTTCAATCTGATGTACGTACATTATGTGAAAAACATATACTTATATTATATTATTCACTTTTCTGATCTCTTCATGCTTTTCACCTAGACGCGCTGTCAATGTGCGCTGCCGTGGTCCCATGCTCCT
Source organism: Ranitomeya imitator (assembly GCF_032444005.1). Classification (NCBI taxonomy): domain Eukaryota; kingdom Metazoa; phylum Chordata; class Amphibia; order Anura; family Dendrobatidae; genus Ranitomeya; species Ranitomeya imitator. The sequence goes on along the minus strand of NC_091286.1, from coordinate 493,366,558 downwards.
CGCGGCGTCTGGCTACTGTGGTCACCATGGGGATGACGTTGCTCCTCCCACTGGTGGCATGCGGTGCGGGGCGTCGGCGTCGATCCTGTGTGAGCGCGGCATCACATGACGGCGCGCCGACCGGTTTAATGTTAAAACTCTATGGAGCTCTATATCATGGGCCCCATGTGACCATATAGAAACCTTTCCATTGGGCTAGAATGCAAGGTCCTTTTATGCAATACCACAGTTTTTGTTACCCATGTGACAGCATCACATGATTGTCTATAACTAATACCATTGGTCTAAATATGAAAGGTCCTTTTTGTACCATCAAACATAGATAGAGCGCTGCATCTTATGTTGGATATATGTCCTGGCTTAAATGCCCGTTTTGATGACATCATCGGCACTAATACACCCACGATATACCACACACCTGCTTCATATACAATCAATTTACACGCTCCATAAAGGGAACTTCTCCTGCCGCACTAGCCACGCCTCCTGACAAAGCTCATCGGGCGAAACGCGCGTCGAGGCGCCTGGCAGCACGGCAGCAGGTTCCACCTACCCCCCTCGGACTGACCATGGCCACAGGTACTATAAACTTATATACTAATACCTGCTTTTTCATAGGCTCAATTTGATCAATAACATATGGTATTTTACCTACATCTCACTTTAGTGTGGATCACTTTCTCTAACTTTTTGTCTTGAGCCCAATTTTGATCTAATTGCTATGGTAGTCTATTACACATGGCATCTCAGACTGGGGCCGTTAACACATATATAGGGCTTTTAAGGTGGTGTGGTTTTCTCAGCCTGCGTTGTGCTGCCTGGCAAAACCTTTTTTCTTCTGTCTTTTTGTCTGTTTTTTGGTAAAATCTCACGAATATATTACTGTTAAGATGATTGTATTTATGATACTTAAATAAAGTTTGTTATATTTATAAATTCTGGTTATTGGCTTCTATTATGTTATATAGTCCTCAATATATATTTTTTTGAATAAATAGGGAACTAGGGCTATATACACCCGTTGTAGGTCGAGATAATCTATCCAGGACAATACCTTGATAAATAATAACATTCGTGATGGTCTAGGATAGTAAAAGAATTTATCATAATGGATCTGTTTTTCACTGTTTGTTAAGGTACCGTCACACTCAGCAACTTTGCAACGAGAACGACAACAATCCGTGACGTTGCAGCGTCCTGGATAGCGATCTCGTTGTGTTTGACACGCAGCAGCGATCAGGATCCTGCTGTGACATTGCTGGTCGGAGCTAGAAGTCCAGAACTTTATTTGGTCGTTAGGTCGGCGTGTATCGTCATGTTTGACATCAAAAGCAACAATGCCTGCAATGTTTCTTCATGGAGCGAACAACCAGCGAGAACGATAAGTACGTCACTGGATCGCTCCTGCATTGTTCTGGAGTTGCTGTGTTTGACGTCTCTACAGCGACCTAAACAGCAACGCTCCAGCGATCGGCTCGTTGTCTGTATTGCTGCAGCGTCGCTGAGTGTGACGGTACCTTTATACTGTATGAGAGAACAGGAAATTCTGTCTATTGGGTCGTGGACTATACTATGAATTTGAGAACTATCCCTGCTCCTGTAGTTTTATGTTTTACAACTATAGAAACCTTTTGGCTTCACTGCAGTATATTCTGTATAAAACACTGAGCTGACATTGCAGCTCTGACCTTCCTTTACTCCTAAGGAAGAATGCTTTGACATGTTAGGAAATGTGGAAGATTTGTAAACAGGACTGCTTGTTCCATCCTTTACTTTCTGTCTTTGTACAATTCAATAGAACAATTTAACAGTCAAATTTAAGTGAGAATTTTATTCAATTTATTGATTTTAAAAAGTTGGTAGTTTTAATATGAGGAAACATTGTATATTAACCTTTAGTTTGTATTGATTCATCTTACATTTAAAATTTACCTCTTTTTCCACATAAAATGTTCAAGCCAAAAGAATAAAGTAAATTATGCAAAGAGTTTGCTGACCTTACATTCCTCATTGTATACATTGAGCAGAAGACCTCCTATGGCTATGTGCACATGTTGCGGAAAGGTTTGCGGATTTTTCCGCACTGATTTTGGTAAATCCGCAGGAAATCTGCACTGTGGATTTACTGCAAAAAAGAGGAGAACCAGGAGCAGATAGCAGTAAAGATATATACAAAAGAATCTTTATTAATCTTTATTAATGCAAAACTTTTAAAATCTGGACATCAGTAATAATAACATGCATTCCAAAACAACACAAAGGAAAGGGGGAACACAAACCCTGAACCCTCGCCACCCCTAGACTGAAGAAGATGATAGTGTAAACAGCTAAGAGCCGTAAGCTCCATACAGCTAGAAGTGGTTACATGGGAAGCAAAGGAAGGGGTTAATGCTTGTGACAGGAAACGGTAGAGAGTCTAAGGCAAGTGCGCCGTACCGAATACAATAATTTACCCATGTCACAAGAGCATAAAGTGAACTATAAGCTTACCCATGCAGTGGGGAGGAGAGGTGAGGGTGTCCCGCCGGTGAGATGGCCCCGACGCGCGTTTCGCAGCGCTAACACGCCGCTTCCTCAAGGGGATAACGGAATTCCGGTTATTACTGCGGATTTACTGTGGAATTACCACAGATTTATTTTTTTGTGCGGATTCCACTTGCGGTTTTACACCTGCGGATTCCTATCATGGAGCAGGTGTAAACTGCTGCGGAATCCGCACAAAGAATTGACATGCTACGGAATAAACAATGCTACGCTTCTGCGCAGTTTTTTCCACAGCATGTGCACTGAGGATTTTGTTTTCCATAGTTTTACATGGTACTGTAAACTCATGGAAAATTGCTGTGGATCCGCAGCGGCCAATCCGCTGCGAATCTGCAGCAAAATCCGCAACGTGTGCACATACCCTATTGGTCTACTCCTGCATTGACAGGGAGCACTAATCCAATATTCACACACATAGTGGACATGCTGTGGCTTTAAACCGTAGTAGCCGTGTCCAGCTTTGGTCTTTTTACTGATTTCCTACTTGATCACATAATCGCACAATCACTTAGTCTTGCAGAGAAATAGCTGAATCACAAGCAAAATTACATAATTGTGCAGGGAAAACAGGAAGAAGTAAACAGTAAAAAGTTGCACCATGATTAACATAGAGTTCTCAGAATAACAAGCAATCTATTAGGCTGGAGGGCGACGACATGTTACACAACCAAAGATTGCACGAGAATGCTGTTAAATGGCAAGTTGCTGCTACCTTTTTCTGCCTGCGCTACCCTTCTTCATATTTAGAACTGTGTACTTATTTACTGAGTCCAGAGGGCCTGTCTGTCTGGGCCAATGCCCTACCCATTGCTATTGTACAATCTAGTCAGGTGCCTGCACTTTTCCAGACATCATTTACAATTTCCCCAATGGGGCTCACAATCTAGATTCCCTATCAGTATGGCTTTGGAGTGTAGAAGGAAATCGGAGAACCCGGAGAAAACCCACACAAACACGGGGAGAACATACTAACTCCTTGCAGATGTTGTCAATGGTGGGATTTCAACCCAGGACTCCAGCGCTGCGAGGCTACAGTGCTAACCACTTCTCCACCATGCCCATGAATAGGTGCAAAACAGTGTATGTGACAAGCAATGCTCACACACTGCAGCTCTCCTCTCACAGCACTTTCATCCAGTGAGATCAGATGTGTAGTGTGTGAGCATTGCTTGTCACATGCAGATCTTTGCATCTATCCCGGGTACAGGGGCACTATCGCCAGATGGGATAGATGCAGAGCAATATTTGAATGATATACTGCTCGGGTAAATCTGTATGATCTGGTTAGTCATGAGTTTTATTTTGTCACACAGAGGAAGATGGTTCTGACCTTCTGAGGCGTTTTCCTTTTTCTCCTGCATGATACAGTTATATGAAAAAGTTTGGGCACCCCTATTAATCTTAAGCTTAATGTTTTATAAAAATTGTTTTTTTTTTTGCAACAGCTATTTCAGTTTCATATATCTAATAACTGTTGGACACAGTAATGTTTCTGCCTTGAAATGAGGTTTATTGTACTAACAGAAAATGTGCAATCTGCATTCAAACTAAATTTGACAGGTGCATAAGTATGGGCACCCTTATCATTTTCTTGTTTTAAATACTCCTACCTACTTTTTACTGACTTACTAAAGCACTTTTTTTTGTTTTCTAACCTCATTGAGCTTTGAACTTCATAGCCGGGTGTATGCAATCATGAGAAAAGCTAATTAAAGTGGCACTTGCAAGTTGTTCTCCTGTTTGAATCTCCTCTGAAGAGTGGCATCATGGGCTCCTTAAAACAACTGTCTAATGATCTGAAAATAAAGATTATTCAACATAGTTGTTCAGGGAAAGGATACAAAAAGCTGTCTCAGAGATTTAACCTGTCAATTTCCACTGTGAGGAACATAGTAAGGAAATGGAAGAACACAGGTACAGTTCTTGTTAAGGCCAGAAGTGGCAGGCCAAGAAAAACATCAGAAAGGCAGAGAAGAAGAATGGTGAGATCAGTCAAGGACAATCCTCAGACCACCTCCAGAGAGCTGCAGCATCAACTTGCTGCAGATGGTGTCACTGTGCATCGGTCAACTATACAACGCACTTTGCACAAGGAGAAGCTGTATGGGAGAGTGATGCGAAAGAAGCCGCTTCTGCAAGCACGCCACAAACAGAGTCGGCTGAGGTATGCAAAAGCACATTTGGAGAAGCCAATTTCTTTGTGGAAGAAGGTCCTGTGGACTGATGAAACCAAGATTGAGTTGTTTGGTCATGCAAAAAGGCGTTATGCATGGCGGCCAAAAAACACGGCATTCCAAGAAAAACACTTGCTACCCACAGTAAAATTTGGTGGAGGTTCCATCATGCTTTGGGGCTGTGTGGCCAATGCCGGCACTGGGAATCTTGTTAAAGTTGAGGGACGCATGGATTCCTCTCAGTATCAGCAGATTCTTGACAATAATGTTCATGAATCAGTGACAAAGTTGAAGTTACGCAGGGGATGGATATTTCAGCAAGACAATGATCCAAAACACCGCTCCAAACCTACTCAGGCATTCATGCAGAGGAACAATTACACTGTTCTGGAATGGCCATCCCAGTCCCCAGACCTGAATATCATTGAACATCTGTGGGGTCATTTGAAGAGGGCTGTCCATGCTCGGCGACCATCAAACTTAACTGAACTGGAATTGTTTTGTAAAGCGGAATGGTCAAAAATACCTTCATCCAGGATCCAGGAACTTATTAAATGCTACAGGAAGCGACTAGAGGCTGTTATTTTTGCAAAAGGAGGATCTACTAAATACTATTGTCACTTTTCTGGTGGGGTCCCCATACTTATGCACCTGTCAAATTTTGTTTGAATGCAGATTGCACATTTTCTGTTAGTACAATAAACCTCATTTCAAGGCAGAAACATTACTGTGTCCAACAGTTATTAGATATATGAAACTGAAATAGCTGTTGCAAAAAAGAAACAATTTTTATAAAACATTAAGCTTAAGATTAATAGGGGTGCCCAAACTTTTTCATATAACTGTACCTCCGGCTTATGATTGGGCAAAGCCAAGCAGGGGAAAAATTACATACCCCCAGAGAAGAGTCTTTGCTAACGCCTTCTTGGTTATAGTGTAATTTAGCAAATAATGTTTAGAAGCCAATATTTCTACATAATCAATAAGAAAAAGAAAAGATACATTTTTCAAATCTTCAGCCGCTTTATCATGATTTGGCAGGTTTAGCATGTACATGTAGTGAAAAAGCGGCTATAAATGATGTCATATACTAGCTGAGAAGAGACATAACATATTATTAGTATTATTATTATTACCTATTATTATAGCGCCATTTATTGTATGGCGCTTTACATGTGAATAACATATGATAAAATAATGTTACTTCCTCCAAACCTCAGGGTAGGGAAGTTAGTAGGAAATGAGAAGGTAATGACGCAGACAAGAAGCTTCTGTTACAGATTTCTGTGCAAATTTAATAAAAAGTTCCATGTTCTTTTTCAGCAGATCTAAGTTTGCAGGAGTCTCCGATATGACAAGAAATCCATATATAAGAACCCAGTACAAATGAGCTCTTGCCAGCGCAGCTTGCGTTTCACAGCTCACAGTTAATGTCATCTGGGTTGCTCTGTCTCATGATATATCTGTGCCATTTTCACACTGTCATTAAGTAAGGTTTCTTTTTATCCTACTCAGTCTTATCAATCCAGCCTGTGAGACCAGCCATTATTGAAGGAGAGGTGCAATGTTAGCACTATGTTGCCTCTATTCTTTGAAGTCCTGTCCAGCAAACAGTAACCCTTGTGATTCTAAATAGGCGAAATAATTACACCCCGAGCGGCAGCGTATGGCAGATGCAAAGCTTTGTAATTAGGATCATTTATCATTTGTGCTCCGGATACATCATTAAGCAAGTGGATATTGTTAGAAAATCTGCTAAATTTTACATCTCCTGATCTTTTTTGCAGGTAAGGTTTTTATTATAGAACAACTAATTTTAATAGTTTTAATTATCTGCAATCATCAAATTATTTTCTAAATTTAATAGCATAATTTCGCATCTTAATTAGTAAGTAATTTCTTGTTAATTTGACTCTACTCAGTCTATTAATGCACATTGTATAAACTGAATGTTCCAGAGCTTTTGCAGGGAGGCAGATGTGTGATGTGCCGGCATAATAATACTACATGACTAAATGGTGCCCTCTGGTGGTAGGAAACACTGGCGAGCACTTAGTCTGTATCATATCTATCTTTTTTAGAACATAGACATGTAGTGTAGTGAATTGGTGCTAAAAGAACATTTTTGTAGGAAAGATTTGATTTTTTTTTTTATTTTCACATGTCTACGTTATAAACGTCTTTGAAGTACTTGGGGGTTCAAGGTGCTCACCACACATCTAAATACATTCCTTGAGGGGTCTAGGTTCCAAAATGGGGTCACTTCTGGGAGGTTTCCACTGTTTAGGCACATCAGGGGATCTTGAAATGCAACATGACGTCCGCTCTCTTTTCCAGCCATTTTTGCGTTCATAGTCCAAACCGTTGTTCCTTCCCTTCCAAGCGCTGCCATGAACCCAAACTGTAGTTTCCCCCCACGTATGGGGTATAGGCATAAATAGAGAAATATTTTAAATTTCTCTCATTCCCCTTGTGAAAATAAAAAATTATGGGCTAAAGTAAAATTTTTGTGAAAAAAAGTAAAATGTTATTGCTTTTCTTCCACATTGTATTAATTCCTGTGAAGCATGTTAAAGGTTAATAAACTTATTGAATGTGGTTTTAAGCACTTTGAGGGGTGCAGTTTTTTTAATGGTCTCACTTTTAAGTATTTTCTGCCATATAAGACCCCCCAAAGTCACTTCAAATGTGATGTGGTCCCTAAAAAATGGTTTTGTAAATTTTGTTAGAAAAATTAGAAATTGCTTATCAAATTTTAACCCTTGTAACTTCCTAGCAAAAAAAAAAAAAACACGTTAAAAATTGTGCCGATGTAAACTAGACATTTAGAAAATGTTATTTATTAATTATATTGTGTGACATAACTTTCTGGTTTTAGGGCATAAGAATAAAAATGTAGAAAATTGTGAAATTTTCAACATTTTCACCAAATTTCCGATATTTTCTTAAATAAATGCTAGTCATCTTGAAGAAATGTTAACACTATCGTGAACAATATGTCACAAAAAGTGTTCTCAGAATCACTGGGATCTGTTCAAGTGTTTCAGACTTATTATCTCATAAAGTGACACTGGTCAGATTTAAAAAATGAGGTCTGGTTACTCATAGTGATGAGCGAATATGCTCGTTACTCGAGATTTACCGAGCACGCTCGGGGGTCCTCCGAGTATTTTTTAGTGCTCGGAAAATTTGTTTTTATTGCGGCAGCTGAATGATTTACATATGTTAGCCAGCATAAGTACATGTGGGGGTTGCCTGGTTGCTAGGGAATCCCCACATGTAACCAGGTGGCTAACAGATGTAAATCATTCAGCTGTGGCAATAAAAACTAAATTTCCGAGCACTAAAAAATACTCGGAGGACACCCGAGCGTGCTCGGGAAATCTCGAGTAACGAGTATATTTGCTCATCACTAGTTATTAACCTACAAAGAGCTTAATCCTTAAGTAGTTGACTGGACACTTTTACATTTTCTGTCACTGGTGGCTGTTCTCCTAGGCAAGCAGTGGAACATTTGCAAGTCCTAGTATGTTCTATAGCAGTGATTCTGTCCTCCTCTGATGCTGCAAAGCGGCCTATGCTGGCAGCATCAAAGAAAGCGCAGTTCTGGCCAGTGGCTCAATCAAATCGCTGGTATGAACTGTCAATCATCAGGAGTGCATCACTCGACAGCCAGGAATCTGGGAAGCTATGGAACAGTGCCTTGCTGAAAGAAAAGCATGGTACAATCCCTTTATTTAATCTGCGTACAAAGGATTAAAGGGCTTGGCCACTACTCAGCCAACTCCCTTCTGAATCCCTATGTTTCCCCAAGTTAAAATAATAACATTTATACTCAATTTCGATGTTGGTGCCATTCCAGTGGTGTCTGCACTTGCTATATGTCACGCAGTCCCTGTGGCCAATCAGTACTGGCTTTACTCTCCCCTCCTGCAAACAAATCAGACAACAACATTGGAAGTAGTGAGAGGGCAGCTGCAGCTCTCACTTCCTCCAATTTTGTTCTTAGGAAAGGAAAGTGAAGCCACCGTTGACTGACCACAGGGATCACATAACATAACAATGTCATGTGACCCCCAGAAGGGCCAGTGCTGACACAGTTGGAATGGTGCCTGCATAGGAGGTGAGTATTAGTTTACTGGGGAGGGGGAAACATGGGGGTTTAGAAGTGGTTGGCCAACTAGTAAACAACCCCTTTAACTATAGTGCTGCAGATGTTGGAGTACCACTTTTGACCTGGATTCTAAAGTGTCACTCTTTGATATGATTATCACACCAGTACTGTATAGTTATTAGGCAAGGTAGGAAGTCTTCTTGCATTAGGGTGTAAGAGTTTCAAGTTATGCTTCTCGATATATATTATTAACCAAAGCTGAAATTAAATATTCTTTTACAATTGTTAAATAACTTACAGTCTCTGCAAGCACTTTGACTCATTTCAAACGTGTTCTAAAGACCTCTCGGTGACATATTATAATCAATAACATGCTCAGCTTTCGGATATCCCTTGAAACCAATATTCTGGTGCTTAACAGTCTGTATTTGTGCAGGAGAGTTACTTTGTAGTTGCTTTTACTGTCTCCAAGGACTGCTAGTACAATGTATCAACTTTGTTTCAAGTTGAGTCAAAGACTTTGGTAAACTATAATTAAGGACCCAATGGATAAAAGAATAAATGAGGGCATGGACAAGTGAATTACTTTTTATAACTAGACCTCATATTACAAAGAACTTAATAAATGGAGACTTTGTATATTGAGGATCTTGATACTTGGAGACTGTTGCAGAATGAAGACTTATTAGTTAATTCACTAAAACATATGCATAAGCAGTTAAAGTGGATCTGTCTACGCTGTTGGCAAATCTGTTTTAGTACATAATTCTTTTCTTAGAACTTTAGAAAGAACTTTACAATTTGCTATTCGTCTTTTATACCTTCAAGAAATGTATTGAATAAAAATGGTGTCACTATTTTGGAATGTATCTTTACACAGTCTAAGGCCATGTTCACATAGCAGTATATGGTCTGTAGTTCACAACAATATTTCTAAGCAAAAATCAGGAGTGGGTCAAAAATGCAGAAGTGATGCAAATATTTCTCTTATACTCTTAATCTAGTTGTTTCACTCCTGATTTTGGCTTACAAATACAAGTGTAAAATACTGATAAAATACTGAAATATGAATGTGGCCTAACATTGTCCAATCATTGCTCCCAGTGTTAGCCTCTGTAGGGACAAACCCAATTGACAAGGGGAGTGGTACAAACCAGTTATCCATTCATTCATACATTTCCAGGAGGAATAACATGCAATTTCTGCTACAAACCTTTTGGGATATGTCTCTACCAGCAGAGGTGTAGCTAGGATTTTGATTCAGGGTGGGGGAAGGTGAAACTTCTGAGTGGGCCCCTATCCAGCTAACCTTCATTACAACTGGGTGACGCACCCTAATAGTGGAGGAGAACCTCAGCAGATGACCGCGCTGTTGCTGAAAATAATCTCTATATAAAGACCAACATGGATATTACCGCCATATGGTCAGTGGTAGATACCAGCCCTACAGAACATATAAGAGATCACAGCACAGTTATAGATGGTGACTTACTACTGACGTTCTTTTTGGAATCATTCACTTTTCCCATCTTTTCCATCTGGCCCAGACTGACATGACAACTTCTTCCAGCCAGGACTCGGCTGCAGAGAATACAACAAAGACATATTTCACTTCTCATATTTTCCGCACTGTCACCAATGGGACTGTTCCCAACCTGCACAAACTCCTCATCCTGCTGATACCCCAATACTGAGCCACTGCTGCCCTAGAAAACAGTGCCCACATTTTGTCCCAGTCACAGTAACCTAAGTTCCCCATAACAATAAGTGCCCACTTTACATTTAATAATGCTCTGAATCTCCCCCTGTACAGCTCCCCTATACACAGTGTGATGCTCTCATATACACAGTTTAATGCCCCTCACTGTATATATACTGACCCTTTAGTACCTTAGTATCCCCCGAACTGTTTGATAGCTCCAACACTGTCATTTCCACACTGTATGATGCCCCCCTAAATAGCCTCCATATAGTATAATGCACTCCCCATAGGCAGATTCTGTATAGTTTAATATACTCCCCATAGACAGACTCTATAGTATAAAGTACCCCCATAGGCAGCCTCTATAGCATAATGCAGCCCCTAATGTAATTCACCCCCACAGGCAGCCTCTATAGTATAATGTAGCCCCATAAAAAATAAATACAATACTCACCTTTCCTCCTGGTTCCTCTGCTGCTCTGAGCGCTCGCACATTTCCAGACCACAGGTTCTGAGTAGTGATGTCATCGCGGCCCCCTGTCAGTGTCGGCGCCGATGACATCAGATGCTGAGAGGGGGATGATGGGAGAGGGAGCGTAGCGCTCCTTCTCTCATCAATGTGGTCAGCTGTATCGGCACCCAGCAAATACAGTTGATCTTGTGATCATGGGCTGGTGGGCCCACACTGGCATCGGGCCCCCCACCTGCTCAGGGGCCCCATGGTGGCTGGGTGGCAGATCAGGGAGATCGAGTCTCCCTGCTCTACCGCAGAATGTAACTATATCGACATGCTGCCATCTCTGCCTCCCCCTCTGCCCCCCGGTAGCTACGCTACTTTCTACAAGCTTTTCACATCTAGAGAATGAAAACTTTGTCCATTCTTCTTTGTGAACTAGTTCTAGCTCAGCGATATTGGATGGTAAGCATCTGTGGACAGTAATTTTCAAGTCTTACCACAGAATCTCAATGAGATTTACATCTGAACTTGTTTGGACCATTTAACTTCATGATTATACTTTTATAGAAACCATTCCATTGTACGTTTGGTGTTATGGCTAGGAATGTTGTCTTCATGGAAGGTAAACCTACACCACACACCACAGTTTTAAGTCTTTTGCAGCCTGGAACACGTTTTCCTCCAGGATTGCCCTGCCTTTAGTTCCATAAGTTGTGACTTGTATTGTTCAAGATTATTGTACCTGTTTTTATTATGTATACCCCTCCTCACATGTAAAGCGCCATGGAATAAATGGCACTATAATAATAAATAATAATAATAATAATTTAGCTTTCCATTAACTCTGACCAGCTTCCCTATTCCTGTTAAAAAAGCATCCTCAAAGGATGATGCCATGTTTGAAGGTGGGAATGATATTTTCAGGGTGGTGTGCAGTGTTTGTTTTCCACCACATATAGCGTTGTCAATATAGCTCAAAAAGCTCTACTTTGTTCTCAACTGATGATAGCACCTTATTCCACAAGCTAGCTGCAATCAGGACTTCTTAACGCTTGCTTTCAAAAATGGCTTTCCACCTCCATAAAGGCCAGATTTGTGTAGTATTCGACTAATGGATATCCTGTGGACAGATTCTCCTCCTTGAGCTGTGGATCTCTGCAATCCCCCCCAGAGTGACCATTGGCCTCTTGACTGCTTCTCTAGTTAGTACTTGTGCTGCTTGGGAAGTCTAGGTGGACAGCCATGTTTTGGGAGATTTGCAGTTGCTCTATTCACCTTCCATTTTTGAATGATGGACTGAATAGTGCTCCGTGAGATGTTCAGAGCTTGGGTTATTTTTTATAAAGTAACCCTGCTTTACTCTTTTCCACAACTTTATCCCTGACCTGTTTGCTGTGTTCTTTGGTTTACATAATGCTATTGATTTCCTAATGTTCTCAAACAAACCTCTGATGCCTTCACAGAACAGCTGTAGTTATACTGAGAATAAATTACATAAAGGTGGACTCAATTTACTAACTATTTGACTTATGGAGGCAACTGGTATCTCTGGATTTTCTTTCGGGGTATTAGACTACAGGGGGCTGAATACTAAGTTTTTTCATTTATATTTTTAAAGACTACATGGGGCTGAATACAAAGTTTTCTCATTTATATTTCTAAAATATAGGGAAAATCATGTCTCACTTAAAAAATACTTGCTACTTTATGTTGATATGCCATGTAAAATCCCAATAAGATACATTAAAGTTTGTGAGTGTAATGTGGAAAAGTTCACAGGGATATGAAGACTTTTTCAATGCACTGTACAATCTTGACCCTCTGAAAACCATCACCAAACATACCTACTACTGCTGGTGGAATTCTTTGCAGTTTTTTCTAGAAAATGTCATACCATTGAAGAACTTGCCCAGAAATAGTGTCAGACATGTCCAGAATTTTCAGATATTAATGCTTATATGTCACATTATAACCCAACCCACAAAGTTAAAACTTCTTTTGTTAATATTTGCAAACGCTGCTTATGGTAACCGTTCACATATCTGTAAATGGACAAATATATATTATTTACACCCAAAAAACAATTGTATTTTAAATGTACAGTATTCAGAATACAAAATGTCAGCAGGTATACAGTCATTTAATATGGTTCTATAATTGATGGCTTGCAGATCACTTGTACAAGTTCCTGGAAAATTGCACGCTTTCCTTTCAGTGTAACAGAGAGCATTTCTCTACTAATGGAAGAGTATTAATAGTTCCGTAATAACAATTGTAATTACAGATGAGGGAACAGTAGATGGGTTACATTAGGAACACTAGGTCCTTACATCAGAAGTCTTGTTAAGTATTATGATTATACTTATTTATATGAAGCAGGTAAAGGGCCACGGTTTCGTCGCTGACTACAAATGGCCTTTGTTCATCATCCATTATTTAATGCCACTCAATCCAATGTGCAATTCTACTAACGAGAGAGTCGCTTTAGAAGGTCAAACAATTTCTTACTTTCTTACAGGTAAGGAAAATAATATTTGCATGGGGGCTGAATATTGCTAGCAAATAGCTAGAAAAATGTCAATAAATAGCAATAGAAAACATAATTCTCAGAAATATACTAGAATATATAACCTTTCTTATTTTTTTCTATTCTGTGTTATGCATTAATTTGATTTCCGGAGCTGTGAATTGCCAGCATTTTATATGCATTTATTTGTCTCCTTTGAGTCCTCATCTATATTTTGTAGGAAGGATTTTGAGCTTGTTGCTGATCACTCAGACTTTTGGCTCTTTCTGTTCTGCTGTGGTCAGTTTATTCTGTCTCTTGTCCAGAATGACTTTTATCAATGGGAGCCACAATGTCTGCTGCTGGAAATGATATCGAATGATAAAATATGTGATTCCTCAGCTTTGTGATAAATCAGTAGGTCCTCAGGAATTGTCAAGCTAGGTGGAATGGAAGTTTATGGTATTGATTGTTTTTTGCATTAATTTTGCAATGTTACAATATTTTTCTTTAATTCATCACCGGACTTGTCACCGGTATTTTATGCCATATTACTTAATATGTCTTTAGAATGGTTATCTATTTCCAGCGCATGGGCTTTCTTTAAAGGCGTAATACAAGAAATATAGCTTACTTGATAAAAGATAATGCTGGAACTTAAAGGGTTTGCTCCATGAAGAAATGCAATGCCGGGACTCCTAAAATATTATTGAATTTTTAAGTACCACCATATTCCCCAACACTTTATAGATATTATCATCACTGTCTCCATTGGAGCTCACAATCTAAATTCCCTATCACTATGTCTTTAGATTGTGAAGGGAAACCCATGCAGACATGGGAAGAACATACAAACTCTTTGCCTCTTTTTTTGTTCTTGGTGGGATTTGAAACCAGGATTACAGCCCTGAAAAGCAACAGTGCTAACCACTGAACCCCTGGGCCCCCAGTCACCTATTCTTTCTTCCTTACTTTTTTCTCTTAGCTTGAAATATGTGGTTTGAGATTAACAGCTATGAAGTAAAAATTATTTTGCATTATTTTGTTGAGATGTTTATGCTTTTTATGGTCACCTGGTGGTTGTGGTGTGTACTGCAGCCTGTCAAGGGATGTGCTACCAATATTGTATTGAATTTCGGATTGTGCACATTTGTAATCCTTAACCCCTTACCGGCATCGGACGTACTATACCGTCCGATGCCGGCTCCCCTGCTTTGATGCAGGGCTCCGCGGTGAGCCCGCACCAAAGCCGGGACATGTCAGCTGTTTTGAACAGCTGACATGTGCCCGTAATAGGCGCGGGCAGAATCGCGATCTGCCCGCACCTATTAACTAGTTAAATGCCGCTGTCAAACGCAGACAGCGGCATTTAACTACCGCTTCCGGCCGGGCGGCCGGAAATGACGTCATCGCCGACCCCCGTCACATGTCCGGGGGTCGGCGATGCGTCTCCATTGTAGCCATAGAGGTCCTTGAGACCTCTATGGTTACTGATTGCCCGACGCTGTGAGCGCCACCCTGTGGTCGGCGCTCACAGCACACGTGCAATTCTGCTACATAGCAGCGATCAGCAGATCGCGGCTATGTAGCAGAGCCGATCGGCTTGTGCCTGCTTCTAGCCTCTCATGGAGGCTATTGAAGCATGGCAAAAGTTAAAAAAAAAAGTTTAAAAAAATGTGAAAAAAATAAAAAAAACATAAAAGTTTAAATCACCCCCCTTTCGCCCCAATCAAAATAAATCAATAAAAAAAATATCAAATCTACGCATATTTGGTATCGCCGCGCTCAGAATTGCCCGATCTATCAAATAAAAAAAAGTATTAACCTGATCGCTAAACAGCGTAGCGGGAAAAAAACTCGAAACGCCAGAATTACGTTTTTTTGGTCGCCGCGACATTGCATTAAAATGCAATAACGGGCGATCAAAAGAACGTATCTGCACCGAAATGCTATCATTAAAAACGTCATCTCGGCTCGCAAAAAATAAGCCCTCAACCGACCCCAGATCACGAAAAATGGAGACGCTACGAGTATCGGAAAATGGCGCAATTTTTTTTTTTTTTTTTTTTTAGCAAAGTTTGGAATTTTTTTTCACCACTTAGATAAAAAATAACCTAGTCATGTTTGGTGTCTATGAACTCGTAATGACCTGGAGAATCATAATGGCAGGTCATTTTTAGCATTTAGTGAACCTAGCAAAAAAGCCAAACAAAAAACCAATGTGGGATTGCACTTTTTTTTGCAATTTCACCGCACTTGGAATTTTTTTCCCGTTTTTTAGTACACGACATACTAAAACCAATGATGTCGTTCAAAAGTACAACTCGTCCCGCAAAAAATAAGCCCTCACATGGCCAAATTGACGGAAAAATAAAAAAGTTATGGCTCTGGGAAGGAGGGGAGCGAAAAACGAACACGGAAAAACTAAAAATCCCCTGGTCATGAAGGGGTTAAGAAACAAATTACAACTCTGTCCATGTAATTTACTAACATAGAAATCATGACAAGTGGGGGTCAGCCTCATAGCCTGTATCATATACTTGGCTACATTACATTACAAATTTCTAGAAAAAAGGTCTATCTATGTACAAACACGCGGTTTACTCCAGAGTTAATAACCTTCTTTGCAGCCAGACACCATGTTGGTTAACTTGAATATGGGAAGCCCCCAATTACATCTGAAATCACTGATCAGATACTTAAAATTTGTTTATCTTAACCTAATTTTCTTAAAAGACATCAGGATGATATTCCGAGCCTTATGGTCAGGAAGCCGTCAGGTCAATGTTACTATTAATGGTATAGATCAGAGAATAACAATACAAATTACACCTGTCTTTTAGTAATCCAATGTCGTAGTGCTGAGAAGTCTTTGAAGCGACGTGCAAATTAGCCTAGAATTACATTGGGGGCCGGTCATTGTACTTCCAGGCTTGATTTTGCAATGTTGGCACCTTAGATTACTAAAAGAAAGGTATCTTTTTAGTATTTTTCTGCCACATATACCTCCATACCACTAACTTTATTAGTAAAATCGTCCGGACAGGTTCCTTAACCTGCCCAGTACAATATGCCTTACTGTCCGAATGTCTTGGGATATGACAGGATCCTCCTATAATATTTTGGCCATACGTTTCCTAGATCTTCAAACCCAACTAAAAACACACAAATAAACTTAATTGTAAGAAATTAAAAGTCTTTAAATATGTAAGTAAGTAGCCAAATAGGACATCGCCCTCTACTATGTCAAATATCTTAATCTGCGTTCATTTAATAAAATGATTTACTGTTGAGTAAATTATGTTCTATAAAATTTTGCGTCTATTAAACCTATAATCATATAAGAATGAAAATGTTGCAATTACTCTTCTTTATCTCTTCCTGAGGATATGATGCTGTTCGTAGCACTACAAGTATTACTATGGACTCCCCGAACCTTTGCCATATTGAGCCTTACAAATAACCCAATCTTTACAATGGAATTCCTGAATGGTACTGAAGTTGAAGAGCCCAAACAGACATTTACTGTTCCTCTTGATCTAGACCTTGAAAATGTTGAAACTGATCCAGTCACAGGTGGAGGGACTCAAAATTCCCAGGGTGCTGTAACGTCAACTGTGACCCCTGCATTAAGCAATGTGACAGATGGACGGGAGGACAATACTAGACTTCCAGAACTATCTACGAGTATTGATACCAAGCAACCAATTACTTTGGATGTATTCAACATGGCCAGCACTGTTCCTGCAGAAGGTAGTGCTTCCAAAGAGACTGGGGACAATAGCACCTTAATCCCATTACTAGACACTAACAAAGCCTATCCATTTGATGAACAGCTAGATTCTGTCTTGGATATACCAATGGAAAACAGTACAGAAGGAAAAGAGTGCTTCTGTAATATCCCGGGACCTGCAGGACAAAAGGGAGATAAAGGTGACACAGGGGATCCAGGTAATGTTACCTGTTAATGGCATCATGTATCATGCCTCAATAGTCTATGAGAGATAAGCAGTATGTTACAGTCATTTGATCACGTGGGAATTTTCTGTAGGTTATATGTCAGAGGGACATCTAGAAATTGGATAAAAGGGCTAGTGTCGGTGTATTTACATTACTGACATTAAAATTAGAAACCTTAACTGAGCCGTATGGCTTTTTTTAGATAATGCATTGAAAGTACAATACTGATACAGGAGAACTTTGTTTCACAAATGTAGGAAAGCTGAGATTGGGATTTCATGCAACTCCTTGAGTTGAATTTTATATTATTATAACTGGTAAAGGTAAGATGTTGATTCAATGCTGCAGTTTGAAAGAGTTAACTTACACATAGGACTGCTACATCCACAAAAAACACAGGAGGACTATTGTCCTAAAAATAAAAAAATTTTATATTTATTGTCATTAAAATGCTATGAATTTTGGTCCCCTTTTAGGGACGTGTCGCCGTTTCAAGGGCTCAGTATACTTATCCACCCATCTTAATTTAATACTAAAGGTGTGCAGGCCCTATTTTTTCTTTTTTTGTAGTACATATAGGCGGTTGTGGCCCCGTTCAGGGCTCAGCAACCGTACCTGGTATCCTTTTCACTCCCCATTCAGTTGAGACTGGTTTGGCACATGATGAGATAGGACATTTAGTGGTTAGGGACCATCAATATTAAAAGGTACACCTTGACATGTTTGGATGACTTTTGCGTTCTTTGATCAAAAAATGCTAAGTACCATACATTTTTAGCATTTATAATGTTAGTGTAGTTCATGCACTGTATTTCTTAGTTGCAGTGTGCTGATGCTTCGTGTATGCGTTAATTCAATAAGAGCAGCACATGCACCACAGTGCATCATACAGTACTAATAGTGCCGACTAAGTCAACTCCCTGGTGATATTGCTCTTCCTTATGTCTACCTGATGTGACCTCATCTGTCTCCTGCTGAAGCAGGATAATAGACATAGCTATCCAGTTTGGCTTTGTTACTCATACATTAGGTCACACTGAATTACCTTTGGGGCATACTATTGGGGAGATATAACAATAAAAACTTCAGCTCATGATGGAAAAAACAACTCTTTCACAGCTCCATTGAAGGTAAAATAAACAAAGTTACAGATTTCAGAATATTGGGAAGCAAAACAATTTTTTATACAAAATGCTGCATTTTTTAAACATAGGATAGGTGTTATATGCTCACGTAAGAGAGCCCTAAAAAAGGATCTTTCACCAGTATCAGTATACTGAACTGGCCACCTCACTGTTTAGTTGTTACAGGGCTTAGTAAAATATAGTTTTCATTATTCCTTTCTGTTGAAGAAATATTAGCTTGAAATGTTTAGGTTTTAATTTATGCTATAATTCAACTGGGTGTTAGGAGAGTTTTGTCACTCGTATACTTCTTCCCCTACAAGAGGCTGATCTATCATAAGCAGGTAGTGTCATGCAGGGGAGAAAGAACACACCCTTCTGTCCTCCTTGATAACTGTAGCTACTATGAGACACAGCAGACACATCAGAACTGAGTTATGTATAGTTAAAAACACTTCCAGATCTCATTTCACTGCAGTCAGCTCTGAGGGAGGGTGAGAGCTGAGAGCACTGTGAGATTAGATCTGGAAATGTTTGTAATGATACATAACTCCGCTCTGCTATATCTCTACACAGTAGCTGTGGAGTTATGTACTATTACAAATCCTTCCAAGGTTTCATCTCACAGTGCTGTCAACTCTGACTTTTCCCACATTGACTGCTGTGAGATAAGATCTGGATGTGTTTGTAAAGATACATAACTCAGCTTTTTTGTATCTCTGCACAGTACCTGCAAAGATCAATGAGGAAAGAAAGGTGTGTTCTTTTCTCCCCTGTATGATGCTGCCTGTTTGTGATTGGTCAGTCTCATGCAGGTTAAAAAGTACAAGCTCCTAGAGTTAAATATTTGGTAACACGCAGTTGAACTATTATATGATATATTATTATAACCTAAGATTCACAAGCTAATATATCTGCAATGGAGAAGAAGAATCCATTAATTCATGATGTGGACAATTTAGCATGCTTACACAGGTGAAAGGTTTTCCTTATGTGATTAAGTACATATTACAGATATAACATTAAAACCATATTGAAATACTAGTGCAGTTAATTTATTTTAAGATACAGTAGTCTATGTTTTTTGAGACATGTTTTGTAATCAGATACAATAATTTGTATACATGGTTTTAGAAACCATCTGTAATCTAAGTATACACAATTTTTATTTTATTTTCCATTTTATTTTATTAAATTCTGTTGCAAAACTATAACTTCCCGCATGTCCTGGCATATACAGACTATTAGAGCATGCTGGGAGTTGTGCAGCAAATTGAGGATTACAGATTGGAAATCATTGTACTAATTTCTAATGTTAATATTCTCCTCTACAGAAATCTTTTTCAATTATGCTGGTAATAATAACATATTTTCACATCCTTTAGGCGAACCTGGGAAAGTTGGGAAAAGAGGACCTCAAGGATTGGAAGGTGTAAAGGGAAAAAAAGGCCTGGCGGGTTCCAAAGGAGAAACTGGGATAAAAGGTGATAAAGGGGACATTGGACCAAAAGGTGAACCAGGAACCAGTTGTGCTCTTTGTGAAAAAGGTGGAATAGGAGAACAGGGAGTTCTGGGTAATTATGGTGCCATAGGATTTCAAAGTGCCAAAGGTGAACCTGGTAGTAATGGAACAAAAGGTGATAAGGGATCTAAGGGAGATCCTGGTGAAAAAGGATTAAATGGTATAGATGGAGTACCTGGAGTTCCAGGAGACATTGGACTACAAGGAGCTCTGGGACCTAGAGGCCCTACTGGCCCAAAAGGTGATCGAGGAATGCTGGGACCTATGGGACCAACAGGCTTCCATGGACCTGCAGGAATACCAGGAAGGAAAGGAGATAAAGGACAGAAAGGCGCTCAGTCTGACCATGAGAACATTGCATTTTCTGTGGGTGTCCGAGGACAAAGAAATGTTTTTTCAGATGGACAG
The DNA here is from genome assembly GCF_032444005.1 of Ranitomeya imitator. Classification (NCBI taxonomy): domain Eukaryota; kingdom Metazoa; phylum Chordata; class Amphibia; order Anura; family Dendrobatidae; genus Ranitomeya; species Ranitomeya imitator. Next base: position 493,346,047 of record NC_091286.1, on the reverse strand, counting down.
CCAATAAGATTTGATAAGGTTTTTATTAATGAAAATAAACCGTATAGTGTAAACTCAGGTATATTCACAGCCAACATTGAAGGTGTCTACTTTTTCACGTATCATATAAGTTTATCACGTTCATCTCTTAAGATTGGCTTGCTGCACAATGGTAGGATTGTTACACAGACACAAGCCAGGCAATGCGAGCTTAATGTTTGTCAAACCTCCGGATCAGTTCTGCTTCATCTTAGAGAAGATGATGAGATTTGGCTTCAGGTTTTAACTAGTGTCCAAAATAAATTGATTTCTGATGAATCTGACTCGCTCTTCACAGGATTTATACTGTATTCTCTAGAAGATTAGGGCTATAATTTAAGAGATTGAATGCTGTGCTTCAGCATGTTACATTTGAATCATTAAATAATGGAATACATTTTACCACTTCTGAAGAGTAAAGAAATGAAAAACATTGCCAAGCCTGTAATTTTATGAATCCTTATGGGTCAGCTTGACCCTGTCATCATTCATCACACAAGTCATGGTTACTTTTCCCAGAATCTGAGCATGAAATTGCATAAAACTAGCCCAGAACACCAATTTGTTTATCCAATTTTCAGTATAATTATTCTAAATATTGATACTCAAAATGTAAAACTGACATACTTATATGATTAAAGTTTATAAATATAGGCGTACTGTAATATAAACCTGTGACTAGCCAATTAAAACTGGTAATACAAGGCTATGAATTTATACATAAAACACAAAGTGTGAAAACCTTTCTAATACTGTACATTTGAGCAGATTTCTATCCAGCTTAGTTATTGAAATGGAAAGATGTTAAAGCTTTAGCTATGATAACCATATAATGCTCATGCATATAGTAAAAGTGTCTGTCTTTTAAAGGGTTTTTTCCAAGCGGAGCATACATTTCTGCAGTCACTCTGTGCACACTGTCATGACTCCCCTCTGTTTCAAGCTTGAGAAGTCGCTAATAGTAAAGAGCGAATGTGCTCGGATATCATGAGTATCTTGGGCGTCCTCGGATAATGTGTTTGAGTCACTGTGGCTGCATGTTTTGTGGCTGTTAAGCAATCACCGCATGTGTTGAGATGGTCTAAGAGCCGTGAAATCTTGCACCCACAGGGACTCAAACATATTATCCGAGCACACCCAAGATACTCAGTTACCACCCGACCATGCTCGGATATCATGTTATCCAAGCATGTTCCCTCATCACTACTTATTAATTGACTAAAAGTATGTGATTTGCTTACTTGGGTAAGGTGTAGACTTGCTTCTCATCCACTTCGCTCAATAGTACCTTCAAAGAAGGAAAATTTGCTAGACGTCACTTGACTGTATGTCTGCAAGATACATACTTGCAGTAAAGTGACGACGACTCGAGCTGATAACAGAGCAGAATCCTAACGGTGTGCATATGACCCACTGTCAAGATTTGGTAATCTGCAGACAGATGTTGTGACTGCAGAAGTTTATGTTCAGCTCAGAAAACTTCTTTAAGACTAGCTACATCTAAATGACCTGACAAACAGAATAATGACTTAATAAAGGGGTTGTTCATCCCTGAGGAAATTATCTGCAAGTTGACACCTTTAGCATTAAGGTACCGTTACTCTAAGCGACGCTGCAGCGATATAGACAACGTGCCGATCACTGCAGCGTCGCTGTTTAGGTCGCTAGGAGACGTCAAACACGGCAACAGCAGAACGATGCAGGAGTGATCCTGTGACGTACTTATCATTCTCGCTGGTTGTTGCTCCATGAAAAAACATTGCAGGCATCGTTGCTTTTGCTGTCAAACATGACGAGTCACGCCGACCTGACGATGAAATAAAGTTCTGGACTTCTAGCTACGACCAGCGATGTCACAGCAGGATCCTGATCGCTGCTGCGTGTCAAACACAACGAGATCGCTATCCAGGACGCTGCAACGTCACGGATCGTTGTCGTTCTCGTTCTAAAGTTGCTCAGTGTGAAGGTACCTTTAGTCTCGGCTTGTCAGTTCCTTTGGTCGTCACCTTGTGAGCTCAGGTAATTTACATGGCTGAGGTCTCAGCTGCTTCGCTCAGTGTTGTATTGAAAGTAAGAACTGAGACTCTAGTTGGCATGTGACTGCAACTAAGCAAACTGATTACCTGTGGTCAAGTGAAGACCATTGGAACCTGCAGGAGTAGCAAAATCCTAACAATGTGTACATTACCCACTGCTAGGTTTTGGCAGGCTACAATGCTTGCTTTAAATTTCCTCATGGGTTGACAACCACTTTAAGTTGAAATTTGACCATGGCGTATTCTGCTCTGAAAATCATCAACAAAGGACTTTGGGTTTGAAATTTCTGTGGAAAAATCAGTATAGATTTGCAAATTCACAACATGCTTATTATATTTAAAAAAAATACAAAGGGTGAAAATGTTTTGCAGAACAATGTTGGGCAAAATGTAATTTTTGTCAAAAACCTTCTCATATATGATCTAATACTAGCCTTGCATTGTCACTTGGGATTTTTGTTTATCTCCAGTTAAAGCACCACTCCAGTTTTTTTTCATTGCTGTGATGGAGTGGTGCTTCTAATCTAAGGTCCGTTACCCTGGTCTTATACTTACCTGCCGTGTTCATCACCTCCTATTTGTGCCGATCCATCAGTGTTCAGCAGGTTGTGATTTACCGGATCCCTTGCTGGAGCAAGTAGGAGGTTACTTCTCAACGTAAGTCTAGGAGAGCCTTGTTCTAGCTCTCTTGTCACTTTTACTTCTGACTTCTTGTCAGTCAAACGTTGTGATCACAACAATGGCGCTGTGAGACTGGAGTGGCGCCTTTAAAAGGTGAGGACAGCAGAGGGTAAGTATAAGATTATGGGCAGGGACCTTAGATTCAAAGCACCACACCAGTGCTGAAAAACATACGCTAAAGTGGAGCTTTGAGATGAATAAATGAACCCTTCTATGTAAACAACCATGCAGATAGCTCACAAACACTATAAGGGCAAGCGTTTAAGACACTTTTTGCAACATTAGGACACCTACATGTTACACCTACATGGTCTTTTATTACATCTCGTTCTAAATCCATAAGCATTAATAAGGAGTTGGTCTTCCCTTTTGCAGCTAAAACAGCTTTGTCACAGCTAAACTTAGCCAAGCCCACCTGCAGTATATCCTCCTCTCAGCCGCATGTATATACCCTACCCTGCAGTACACAGCTACTTACAGCCATAAGCCCATCTTCCTGTATATCTCTCTTGTAAGCACCTGTATACAGCCCATACTACAATATATCCTCCTCTCAGTCTCTCTATTTAAAAACCCCATCTAGCATTACAATATATCGCTCCTCTCACCCCCTATATACTGAGCTGTATCTTACAGTACATTTCTCCTTTCAGCCCCCTCCTACAATATATCTCTCCTCTCACCCCCTATATACTGAGCCGTATCTTACAGTACTTTTGTCCTTTCAGCCCCTTCCTACAATATATCTCTCCTCTCACCCCCATATATACTGAGCCATATCTTACAGTACATTTCTCCTTTCAGCCCGCTCCTACAATATATCTCTCCTCTCAGCCCCTATATACTGAGCCATATCTTACAGTACATTTCTCCTTTCAGCCCCTTCCTACAATATATCTCTCCTCTCACCCCCATATATACTGAGCCGTATCTTACAGTACATTTCTCCTTTCAGCCCCTTCCTACAATATATCTCTCCTCTCACCTCCTATATACTGAGCCGTATCTTACACTACATTTCTCCTTTCAGCCCGCTCATACAATATATCTCTCCTCTCACCCCCATATATACTGAGCCATATCTTACAGTACTTTTCTCCTTTCAGCTCCCTCCTATAATATATCTCTGCTCTCAGCCCCTATGTACTGAGCCGTATCTTACAGTACTTGTCTCCTTTCAGCCCCCTCCTATAATATATCTCTCCTCTCAGCCCCTATATACTAAGCTGTATCCTACAGTACTTTTCTCCTTTCAGCCCCCTCCTATAATATATCTCTGCTCTCAGCCCCTATATACTGAGCTATATCTTACAGTACATTTCTCCTTTCAGCCCCCTCCTACAATATATCTCTCCTTTCACCCCTTATATACTGAGCCGTATCTTACAGCATATTTCTCCTTTCAGCCCCCTCCTATAATATATCTCTCCTCTCAGCCCCATATATGAAGCCATATGTTGCAGTACGTTTCTCCTTTCAGCCCCCTCCTATAATATATCTCTCCTCTCAGCCCCTACATATTGAGCCGTATCTTACAGTACTTTTCTCCTTTCAGCCCCCTCCTATAATATCTCTCCTCTCAGCCCCTATATACTGAACCATATCTTACAGTACATTTCTCCTTTCAACCCCCTCCTACAATATATCTCTCCTCTAAGCCCTTATATACTGAGCTGTATCTTGCAGTACATTGTTTCTTAGTTACATGCACAATGCTGCCATGGCATGAGCTCCAACTCTATAATGAAGAACAATCCCTCCCTTTTTATGTTCTGTTATGCTGGGAAAGAGACTGTGCTGCTCATGGTTGCCCAGGGCTCCTGAAACTACAGGATAATGGTTCCAATGGCAACTGTAAGGTTAATAGAGGTTGGAGAATCATTCTTAGAGGGGTTATCCACACCTAGTGTTAACTATAAATCCCTGACCCAGTCCAGATCACTTGATGATTTGTCCTTATATATTAAACTAGGTAAGATTTTATATTAAATGTTTCCTTAATCAATCAATAATGACCTTTGTTATTCTATTTATTGTAATGTTTATATCGATACAATGACTTACAGTATTAATGTATGTGAAGACTTTATTTGTCCGCTGTAAGCAATTCTAGTGTGAATATGGCAGTACAAATCTTTCTCCTTGTCACCGACATCACACTGTTACCTGTAGTCATACGCTGTAATAAACTCTTATAATAATCTCAGGTCTATATGAGGTTTTTAGTATCTGAATGTAAAAAAATAATGTTTTCCAAAAAGTACGGATCTAGAATGGTGAAATATTGGAAAGAAAGCATAAATTAAAGTTATGCAACTTCATTTTATAATATTTCAAGGGAAGGGCAGGTTTCAAAAAGGTAAGGAAAAAACAACATTTAATGTATTCCAACCCTGTAGTAATTGAAATAAGATGATGTATACTGAATATTGAACAAATTCTATCCATGGCATATCTATAACAGTGTGGATAACATATTAAGTGACTTTCTGATCTCTTAGCGATATTGCTTTTGATGCCGATGATCCGCTATGCACGGGTTCTTTTATCAGATAAAGTCAATGTCATGTACACAATAAATGCTGTAAAAATATTTTCCTGAACTCATAAATCATATTAGAAAAATCTGACAGATACTTTTCATTAATGAACCAAGCAGCAAACATTTCAGCTCCTTTTTTGGTAGCTTTTGCGCCTGGCTTTTAATATCTTGCATTAGTCTAGATTTGACAAATAAATGGTAAGGAGGATGTGAAGATAATGTTTTGTCTTTTTTAGTAAAAGGGTTGAGTAGACTTGAGATACATTTAACTCCATAATAGTTGGGAGTGGGAGGTGATGAAGAACAGTAATTGGCGCAAACTGTTAATTGGACAGTGGAGCGCCCCCAGTAGGGCAGTGGGGTTCTCGGTACCGGGTCCTTCGGTTCTCAGTGGGGATGTCACGGTGGCTGACCCAGTCCGTGGCCCTAGGGGAACGTCCGTTGATAAATTGGGGGAAAGGTCTTTAAAGGGATAATGTTCGTGACGCCACCTATGGTAGTCAGTCAGGGTGACCGACGCTGCTTAGGGGTCTGCTGGGGTGATGTTATGGCAGCTAGATGGTATACCTTCCCACAGGTGAAGTGTATCCCCAGGGCTTCCCAGAATGTAGATGATGGATGGTGGATGATGTAAGGCGCAGTTAATAACGAGGACACAAGGTTGCAGTCTCTTTACCTTTACTGAAGGCTTCAGCATCCACAGTCCAGGGTAGGGACCATGGGGTAGGCAGAGTCCGGCCGGTCTGAAGGCAAATCCAGAGCCCCTTTATCCGGGTGGAATTCAATAGCCTTCTTTTAGCACCTGGGTGTTGTAGTACCTCCCTGCTGAGCAACTCAGTAAGGTCCTCACAACTATTGTAGATGTTAAGTCTCTTCTCTCTGTCCCCCTGACGGATAGGACAAACCCGTATGACTGGTGGCCTGAGGCTTTTTATAGGGACCCTAGAGACGCCCCGGCCCCCACAAGTTGTCACCCTGCCTCCTGGGTATATGGTCGGGCAGTCAACGTGGAATCAACTGTCCTGCCAGTCTCTGAAGTAACGGCATGGAGATCCTTACTCCCTCGGTGTTCTGGCTACCGGTAGTGTGCTTCAGAAGGAGGCAGCCTGCTTCTAGCTGGTCTCCCTCTGATGTTCCTCTCCTGTTGCTATGACTTCGTTGCTCACTCACTGCAACACAATTCCTTTCAAAGTCTCTTTCTTGGGATGCTGCCGCATGGGATGCAGGTGCAGCTCCGTGTACCCTCATCTTCCGCAGGCCGCAGTCTGGAGCTGGCTGGAACCCACTCCAACCAGCCTCTGCCAAACTCGGTCGGGGCTCACTGACTATCTCCTACTCCCTCCAGTCAGCTTCTGTCTAACTTCCTAACCAACCCACCAGTTTTACCTAAGTGTGAGGAGTGCCCTAATAGATAGAAGTATGGCTCCCCCTTGCGGACTGGAGTGTGAAATGTGTTTTGTGGTTGTGATACCTGGACAGAAGATCTCCTTCATTGCCTTCAGACGTAACATCACTCCCCCAGGGGGGGTGGAAGAATAACATTACTACAACGACCAGGACTCTGGGGCGCTGCAACAGCGTCATCATCGGGGCACGGATCATATATGAAAGGAATACTGTAGACGAACCTGAGACAAATCACTTCCCAGCCACCAGACAGATGATTCTATTCCTTATTCATCCAAAATGCATCATAGAAGCAACGTTTTGACCAACAAGCGGCCTTTTTCAAGCATAAATCAATTGTCATATGAAGCATTACTTATGCTTGATAAAGGTCGCTTGTAGGCCGAAATGTTGCTTCTATGATGCATTTTGGATGAATAAAGGAACAGAATCATCTCTCTCGCGCCTTGGAAATGATTTGTCTCTGAATTTGCTGGTAACTCGGTGGGAAGTTGCCACAAGGAAGCACAGAGCCCGTGGAGTGGTGCAAAGGGAACTGCCATTATGGGCTCAGTAGAAAAAACTGCTGCAGATGTAGCATTTTCTAACATGACACAGATGCCACTATGTAACACAATATCTTGATTCAGAAAACTAGAACTAAACATCTACCTTGTCAAGTTTAATGTCCAAGTGTCCAGTTATGGCTTTCTGCATCAGATATTTTTCTGCATTGTGGCTTAGTTCACATGTTGTGTGTTTGGATAAATAATTCTGTACATTGTCTTATGCCTACTGCCCATGACCGGAAACCAAAACAGAGACACTCTGCTCCCTCCAAATCCAGAAGAGGCACATAGCGCAGTGTATCAAACTCAGCCAGTAATTATGCTTTAAATCACAATATTATATACTAATACCAATGATATGGCAAAATGTTTGTATCATTTGCCTGTCTTAAGAATGAAGAGGCAATGTACGTATTTTCATACAAATTATATCTAGAAGCTAATGTATGATTACACCTCCATAGAAGCATATACGTCCTTTATACATTGACACATGGCCCCCATCATGTTTAGTCCTCAAAGGTCAGCCCTCTCTTTCTCACTTGTGTAGAGTCTAAGCTGCTATGGCCAGCGGAGTCCTCTCTCACTTCTGTAGAGTATAAGCTCTTGTGGTCCTTTCTCTTTTGTAGAGCATAAGCTCTTATAAGCTACAAGGTTCTCTCTATAAGCTCTTTTGGTCACTGGGGTCCTCTCTGGCTTCTGTAGAGTGTAAGCTCCTATGATTAGTGGGGGCCTTTCTTTCTTGCCTATAAAGAGGGAGCTCTTATAATCAGCGGGGTCCTGTCTCTCTCCCCTCCCCCATGTATATTTTGCCAGCAATTACACACTTTCTTGTATTGAAGTCCTTGAAAATGTATTCACCGCAAAACAAATTTTTGGTAAAAATGAATCGAAGTCTGTGAATTTGAACTTCAAACATCCTTTCATCTCTACCTATAGTTATGCATCTGCTCTATTAAACAAACTTACTTTTCAGGAAAGCAGAACACACCATTAAATTAGGATTGGACATGAATCAGTCGACATTTTGCAAACCCTTCCAATCATATGGCGTTTTATGATATGAAGTCTATAAAAAACCATAGCTTTATAGCACTGAGTATACAGAGCTGTATTTTTATTGTGTTAGGTAATATTTTACTTCAATGGTTTTAGCTTGTACTCTGCTGTTATATCACCTTCATTCCCAAAAATTGAATGCTGACATTTTAACTCTTGATATGCATCACAGGTATATGGCCGAAGAGCTCACGTTTTGATCTCTACAAACCACCAATTCATGAAACTGCCTGGAAGAAACGTATTAGCTTATTCACTTCATATCAAAGAGCTTTCGTATTGCCCTACTGTGCATGACTCACCATCATAAAACAGTCTGCTCTGAAATTATGGCTCATTTCTTCATCATAATCAACGATCCCCTGAATAGCAATGAAACATGCTGCTTTGTAAATGCCTTTGCTTATTATTTCACAATAGGTAAATAGTGACTGTATTCTAGTGGTTACGTGTTTCTTAACGTTATTGTCTCTGTACTTTGCATCTTTTACATCTCCACTTTTATAATGACAGCTTCTGCATTCATAATATAAGAAATTAATATTCTGTATTTGTAATTTTCCAGCTGAAGCAACATTTAGTCTATCATTGTTCAACTCTGTCGTAGGAACAGAACAATCAAATTGACCCAGTGCAACGGCGATGGAAGTTCTAAATACACAGATTTGAACCCAATCTAACCCTTTTGCAGGGGATTGCCATCCTGATGAGATTTCATAACTCATGTTATTGCTTTTCCTGTACATCATTTTATATTGCACAATAAGCTTCTAATTGGCTCCTTACTTAGGTAAATAATGGTTAAACATTCAAATTACTGGATACAAAATCAATCATTACGTCAGATCAAGGACAACGAATTTCTATGGAATAGTAAATAGGTTGTGTGTGTAGTTTCAGGACAAAAAATGGCATTCTGCCGGTTCCAAAAAGAACATTTTTTATTATATTTTATGCATAAAGTTCTGCAAAGATCTAGTCATTTTAGATATTCATTTAAAATCTGCTGTCAATGGCGGCTTTTTTTGCGAGTGCTAGGTACCCGAGAGGCACCATCGAGCTGTTTTACCTTTGTATAGTCTCCAGGGAAAAGAAAGGATCAACAATGAAAAATTAAATAATGCCCAATCCTTGTTAGGTTAAGCGGTAGATATCAGGAATCTGTCAAGTTCCCCTAATATTATATCAACTGGTGATCATTCTAAATTCTTCAGGACTGACTCATTTTACCAGGGTTTTTTTATAGTACATTTGTTAGGTCTCAAATTCCCGCTTCTGCACAGGGGGAATCTCGAGCCATCTCCGCTGCGGTCTCCCATTCTTATCCAGCCGCAGTGGAGTCTGCTCAGCAGGGACGTCGGTCCCAGCGTCTTGCTCAGTCTCACGCTGTACAGAGAGTTACTGCTGCTTCTTCAGCTTCTGCCATTAAAGTCAGTGCTGGTCAGCAGCGAGCGGACTTCTCTGGGACTAAGTCCTTGTCTGCACACACTGAGCATGCCCAGGGCAAGATCTCCCGTTGGAGATCGAGGGTCATGTGCTCAGGCTCTGCAGCACATTCCATTGGTCCTCTTGGCAGCTCTTGGAAGGGCAAAGTTTCTGTGGCCACTTCCTGTGCTGCAACTATATAAACTGCGCATGACCGCACGGCCATGCGCTAGTGTACAATTGTTAATGTGTGTATGTTGTGAGTGCAAGTCGTCCTTGGATAACCCTACCCTATTGAATGTCTGTTCGCGGAAGGTGTATGGTTGCTATCTAGCGCCCGACTTAGCCTACAGCACGAATCACACATTACAGCGTCCAGTTGCTGTGACCGCCAGTACGGCGCCGTGCACTTCCTCTGTGCTTTCCTTACCAAAGCCTGGGTGGTTAGTGGCGTTCGTCAGTGCGGCACCGCATGCACTCTTGTGCCTTAAAATCGTTATCTAGTTTCCTTACACACCCAGTTGCAGTGTTATGCCAGTAAGGGTCTAATCGGACTTCAATCCTAGTTGGGGTTGAGTTCGCTGACTACTTGCTCGCGCTCTATGTGCGGTACCGCGGTCCTGTGACGCAACAGGATCGCTTCCTTCACGTTGGGTGAAGTTTAACCCACATGTGTATACTTATGAGTACCGCCATATAGTCCGTCGTTACTTGGCAGCAGGTTCCATCTCTGCACGGTGGACCCCGGGCTGCGAACGCACCATACTCTATCTGTCTTAATATTTGGTGCGTTCCGCTAGCCCTAACATTACACTAGCGCCAGGGTCTGGCTAGTAATGATGGACAAACAGCAATCTTTGCGGTATATCCAGCAGCTGGAGGGTAGGTTGGCGGCTCTTGAGAGCGCAACCTCAGCTGTGGATGTTACCGCGGTTGCTGTACAGGCTGCTAGCGTGGCTGCAGCAACCCTGTCCATTGCCACCCCTGCTCCGACATTTTCTCGCCTCCCGCTGCCAGAAAAATTTTCTGGTGATAGCAAGTCTTGTAGGGGATTTGTGAGTCAGTGCTCTATTCACCTCGAGCTCCTGGCTGCACGTTTTCCCACAGAGCGGGCTAAGGTGGGATTTATAGTGTCTCTCTTGTCGGACAGGGCGTTGGAATGGGCTACGCCGCTGTGGGAGCGTGGCGATCATGTGGTGCAGAGTGCTCCGCTGTTTCTGAGCACTCTGAAACAGGTCTTTTTAGGACCTCAAGTCACCCATGATACAGCGAACCAAATGCTGGCATTAACTCAGGGTGAGTCCTTGGTCAGTCATTTCGCCGTCCAATTCCGCACTTTAGCTTCTGAGCTGGATTGGTCGGATAAAGCTCTTATCCCCATATTTTGGAGGGGCCTGGCTGACCACGTCAAGGACGCTCTGGCCATTAGGGAGATTCCTGCCACACTGGAGGAGTTAATAACTGTCTCCACTCGAATTGACCTCCGTTTTAACGAGCGGAGGTTAGAGCGAGCCCAGTGTAGGCAGAGGTTTCGGCTGGCTCCTACCTTCGCCAAACCTCTGGAATCTCCGGTCCTGGTTCCTGAGTCACATGAGGCCAGGGAAGTGTCACAAGCGGGATCTAAGTCCCGGACCGCTTGTGCACTCAAGGTCTGTCATGTTTGCCAGCAGTCAGGACATCTAGCCACCAGATGTTCTCAGCGATCGAGGAAACGTCAGCGTTTAGTGGTAGTAGGTGGAGGTACACTAAATACGGCGACATTTGCCTCTAAATTGTCCTTTAAGGGGACAATTACTATAGGCTCATTCTCCCACTCGGTAGAGCTCTGCGTGGATTCTGGGGCGGAGGGCAATTTTATGTCTTCTGCCTTCGCCCAACGTCACGCAATACCCCTGGTTATGCTAGCTCAACCAGTAACGGTACGAGTGGTGAATGGGTCGGCAATGCCCTCAGAGACAACACACCAGACCATCCCTTTTACTCTGTCCATGTCGCCATCTCATCAGGAGATTATATCTCTGCTCGTCATTCCTGAGGGAATTGATGAGGTCCTGTTGGGAATACCTTGGCTACGGTACCACTCTCCTCATATCGAGTGGTCCTCTGGCAGAATCATGGGATGGGGCGAATCTTGTGGGGGTAGGTGTCAGAGGGAGTGCGTTCAGGTTGCTACTACAGAGGTACCCGCAGATCTTTCCTCTCTCCCCAAGCAGTATTGGTCTTATGCAGAATTGTTCTCCAAAAAGGCGGCGGAAATCCTTCCGCCCCATCGCCCCTATGACTGTCCTATTGATCTCTTGCCTGGTGCTGAGCCTCCCCGGGGTCGAGTCTATCCGCTATCTCTCCCGGAGACGGAGGCAATGTCACAGTACATCCAGGAAAATCTGGCAAGAGGATTCATTAGGAAGTCATTGTCACCTGCTGGGGCAGGGTCCTTCTTCGTGCAGAAGAGGAATGGAGAGTTGCGTCCATGCATAGACTACAGGGGTCTTAACGCCATCACCGTTAAGAACAAGTATCCTTTGCCCTTGATATCTGAGCTCTTCGATAGGCTTCGGGGAGCAAGGGTATTTACTAAACTAGATCTGCGGGGTGCTTACAACCTGATTCGCATCCGTGAGGGGGACGAATGGAAGACGGCTTTTAACACCAGGGATGGGCACTATGAATATCTGGTGATGCCCTTCGGGCTCTGTAATGCCCCAGCCGTTTTCCAAGACTTTGTGAACGATATCTTCCAGGATATGCTTTCCACCTCGGTCGTAGTCTATCTGGATGATATTCTCATCTGCTCTCCAGATATTGACTCCCACCGGAGAGATGTTTGCAAAGTCTTCGACCTCCTATGGGCAAACTCCTTCTATGCCAAGTTGGAGAAGTGTATGTTTGAGCAGGAGTCCTTACCTTTCCTAGGCTACATCATCTCTGCCCAGGGATTGGCTATGGATCCTGCCAAACTACAGGCTGTGATGGACTGGCAGGAACCCCATTCTCTTAAAGCGGTGCAGCGCTTTATGGGGTTCATTAATTATTATCGCCAGTTCATTCCGCACTTCTCAACTTTGGTAGCTCCCTTGGTTGCCCTCACCAAGAAGGGGGCGAATCCCAAATTGTGGTCTGAAGAGGTCTCCAAGGCCTTTAACTCTATAAAGTCACACTTCGCTAGCGCTCCCATCCTACATCGCCCCGATGTTGATAAGCCATTTATCATGGAGGTGGATGCCTCTTCTGTTGGTGCTGGAGCAGTCCTCTTCCAAAAGGATGCTCAAGGTCGGAAGCATCCTTGCTTCTTTTTCTCCAAGACCTTCTCACCAGCAGAGAGGAATTATTCCATCAGGGACAGGGAGTTGCTAGCCATGAAGTTGGCTTTCTCGGAGTGGAGACATCTCTTGGAGGGTGCACGTTTTCCCTTCCAAGTCTTCACAGACCATAAAAATTTGGTGTACCTGCAGACAGCCCAGCGGTTGAATTCTCGCCAGGCCAGATGGTCCTTATTCTTCTCCCGGTTTCATTTCACCCTCCATTTTCTTTCTGGGGAGAAGAACATTCGGGCCGACGCTCTCTCTCGCTCCGTTGTGTCATCTGCGTAGGAGGAGGAGCCTCGGCTTATTGTCCCCACCGAGAGCTTGAGAACTGTGGCCCCGGTTTCGCTAGAGTCTGTGCCCCCGGGCAAGACTTTTGTTTCATCCAATTTGCGACCGGAGGTTCTCTCTTGGGCACACTCGTCCAGGGTGGGTGGACATTTTGGTACCAAAAGGACATCTGGGTTACTGGCGAGGACGTACTGGTGGCCGCATATGGCTCGTGATGTCGCAGAGTATGTTCGGGCGTGTGTCTCTTGCGCCAAGAACAAGACTCCTCAGCAACGGCCAGCTGGTTTGCTTTATCCTCTGCCGGTGGCGGACAGGCCCTGGGAGATGGTCGGGATGGACTTTGTGGTGGGCTTACCCAAGTCTCGTAACTGCACCATTATCTGGGTGATCTGTTGTGAATTCTGTGGCTGAGTTCACTTCTGTGGTCACAAGTGGTATTGCAGTCTCTGGGCTTCCTCCCTCAGGTGTTTTGGTGAGCTCGTTGGCTGCCTTGTTATTTGGCTCCACCTGAGTCTGTCTTCCTTGCTCCTTGTCAATGTTCCAGTGTTGGATCTGAGCTACTGCATCTTTCCTTGGACCTGCTGCTCTGCTAGATAAGTGCTTCTAGTTTGTTTTCTGTTTTTTCTGTCCAGCTTGCTATTAATTTTTGCTGGAAGCTCTGAGAAGCAAAGGGGTGCACCGCCGTGCTGTTAGTTTGGCACGGTGGGTCTTTTTGCCCCTTTGCGTGGTTTTCGTTTTAGGGTTTTTTGTAGACTGCATAGTTCTCTTTGCTATCCTCGCTCTGTCTAGAATATCGGGCCTCACTTTGCTGAATCTATTTCATTCCTACGTTTGTCTTTTCATCTTGCTAACAGTCATTATATGTGGGGGGCTGCCTATTCCTTTGGGGTATTTCTCTGAGGTAAGTCAGGCTTGTATTTCTATCTTCAGGCTAGTCAGCTCCTCAGGCAGTGCCGAGTTGCATAGGTAGTGATAGGCGCAATCCACTGCTGCTTATAGTTGTGTGAGGATAGATCAGGTACTGCAGTCTACAGAGATTCCACGTCTCAGAGCTCGTCCTATTGTTTTTGGTTATTGCCAGATCTCTGTATGTGCGCTGATTACTGCACGCTGTGTTGCCTGATTGCCAGCCATAACAGTACAAGGAGCCACACCAATGATTCCCAATAGAGGGAAAAAAGAAATCCTGACATCATTTTTTTTTCTTAGCTCTGTCTTCAGTCTTTTTTTTCCCCTAGACATTAGAGTGCTTCAGGACACAGCTGTTGACATGGATATTCAGGCTCTGTGCTCCTCAATGGATAATCTCGTTGTAAATGTACAAAAGATTCAAGATACTATTGATCAGAAATCGATGCTAGAACCAAGAATTCCGATTCCTGATTTGTTTTTTGGTGACAGAACTAAGTTCCTGAGCTTCAGAAATAATTGTAAGCTATTTTTGGCCTTGAAACCTCATTCTTCTGGTAATCCTATTCAACAGGTTTTGATTATTATTTCTTTTTTGCGCGGCGACCCACAGGACTGGGCGTTTTCTCTTGCACCAGGAGATTCTGCATTGAGTAATGTTGATGCATTTTTCCAGGCGCTGGGATTGCTTTACGATGAGCCTAATTCAGTGGATCAGGCTGAGAAAAATCTGCTGGCTTTATGCCAGGGTCAGGATGATGTAGAAGTATATTGTCAGAAATTTAGGAAGTGGTCAGTACTCACTCTGTGGAATGAATCTGCACTAGCGGCTTTGTTCAGAAGGGGTCTCTCTGCAGCTCTTAAGGATGTAATGGTGGGATTTCCTATGCCTGCTGGTTTGAATGAGTCTATGTCCTTGGCCATTCAGATCGGTCGTCGCTTGCGCGAGCGTAAATCTGTGCACCATCTGGCGGTATTGTCTGAGAGTAAACCTGAGCCTATGCAGTGCGACAGGACTATGACTAAAGTAGAACGGCAAGAACACAGACGTCTGAACAGACTGTGTTTCTATTGTGGTGATTCTACTCATGTTATTTCTAATTGTCCTAAACGCACTAGGCGGTTCGATAGCTCTGCCGTTATTGGTACTGTACAGTCCAAATTCCTTTTGTCCATTACCTTAATGTGCTCTTTGTCATCGTATTCTGTCATGGCGTTTGTGGATTCAGGCGCTGCCCTGAATCTGATGGATTTGGATTATGCTAAACGTTGTGGATTTTTCTTGGAGCCTTTGCGGTGTCCTATTCCGTTGAGAGGAATTGATGCTACACCTTTGGCCAAGAATAAGCCTCAGTACTGGGCCCAGCTGACCATGTGCATGGCTCCTGCACATCAGGAAGTTATTCGCTTTCTGGTACTGCATAATTTGCATGATGTGGTCGTGTTGGGGTTGCCATGGCTACAAACCCATAATCCAGTATTGGATTGGAACTCTATGTCGGTAACCAGCTGGGGTTGTCAGGGAGTACATGGTGATGTTCCATTTTTGTCTATTTCGTCATCCATTCCTTCTGACATCCCAGAGTTCTTGTCGGACTTTCAGGATGTATTTGAAGAGTCCAAGTCTGATGCCCTACCTCCGCATAGGAATTGTGATTGTGCTATCGATTTGATTCCTGGTAATAAATTCCCTAAGGGTCGTTTATTTAATTTGTCCGTACCTGAACACACCGCTATGCGCAGTTATGTGAAGGAGTCCCTGGAGAAGGGACATATTCGCCCATCGTCGTCACCATTGGGAGCAGGGTTCTTTTTTGTAGCCAAGAAGGATGGTTCGCTAAGACCGTGTATTGATTACCGCCTTCTTAATAAGATCACTGTTAAGTTTCAGTATCCCTTGCCATTGATTTCTGACTTGTTTGCTCGGATTAAGGGGGCTAGTTGGTTTACTAAGATTGATCTTCGTGGTGCGTATAATCTGGTGAGAATCAGGCAGGGAGATGAATGGAAAACGGCATTTAATACGCCCGAGGGTCATTTTGAGTATCTGGTGATGCCGTTCGGACTTGCCAATGCTCCATCTGTTTTTCAGTCTTTTATGCATGACATTTTCCGTGAGTATCTGGATAAATTCTTGATTGTTTACTTGGATGACATTTTGATCTTCTCAGATGATTGGGAGTCTCATGTGAAGCAAGTCAGAATGGTTTTCCAGGTACTGCGTGCTAATTCCTTGTTCGTGAAGGGATCAAAGTGTCTCTTCGGTGTGCAGAGAGTTTCATTTTTGGGGTTCATCTTTTCCCCTTCTACTATCGAGATGGATCCGGTTAAGGTTCAGGCCATCCAGGATTGGACTCAGCCGACATCTCTAAAAAGTCTGCAGAAATTCCTGGGCTTTGCTAATTTTTATCGTCGCTTCATCTGTAATTTTTCTAGCATTGCCAGACCATTGACCGATTTGACCAAGAAGGGTGCTGATTTGGTTAATTGGTCTTCTGCTGCCGTGGAAGCTTTTCAGGAGTTGAAGCGTCGTTTTTGCTGTGCCCCTGTGTTGTGTCAACCTGATGTTTCTCTTCCGTTCCAGGTCGAGGTTGATGCTTCTGAGATTGGTGCAGGGGCGGTTTTGTCACAGAGAGGTTCTGGTTGCTCAGTGTTCAAACCATGTGCTTTCTTTTCCAGGAAATTTTCTGCTGCTGAGCGTAATTATGATGTGGGCAACCGAGAGTTGCTGGCCATGAAGTGGGCATTCGAGGAGTGGCGTCATTGGCTTGAGGGTGCTAAGCATCGCGTGGTGGTTTTGACTGATCATAAGAACCTTACTTATCTTGAGTCTGCCAAGCGCTTGAATCCTAGACAGGCCCGTTGGTCGTTATTTTTTGCTCGTTTTGATTTTGTGATTTCTTACCTTCCGGGCTCTAAAAATGTGAAGGCGGATGCTCTGTCTAGGAGTTTTGTGCCCGACTCTCCGGGGTTATCTGAGCCGGCGAGTATCCTCAAGGAAGGAGTCATTGTGTCTGCCATCTCCCCTGATTTGCGGAGAGTGTTGCAGAAATTTCAGGCTAATAAACCTGATCGTTGTCCGGCCGAGAAACTGTTCGTCCCTGATAGGTGGACTAGTAAAGTTATCTCTGAACTTCATTGTTCGGTGCTGGCCGGTCATCCAGGAATCTTTGGTACCAGGGAGTTGGTTGCTAGATCCTTCTGGTGGCCATCTCTGTCACGGGATGTGCGTGCTTTTGTGCAGTCCTGTGGAATTTGTGCTAGGGCTAAGCCCTGCTGTTCACGTGCCAGTGGGTTGCTTTTGCCCTTGCCGGTCCCGAAGAGGCCTTGGACACATATTTCGATGGATTTCATTTCTGACCTTCCCGTTTCTCAAAAAATGTCGGTCATTTGGGTGGTCTGTGATCGCTTTTCTAAAATGGTCCATCTGGTGCCCTTGGTTAAATTGCCTTCCTCCTCTGATTTGGTGCCTTTGTTCTTCCAGCATGTGGTTCGTTTACATGGCATTCCTGAGAATATTGTTTCTGACAGAGGTTCCCAGTTTGTCTCGAGGTTCTGGCGAGCCTTTTGTGGTAGGATGGGCATTGACCTATCTTTCTCCTCGGCCTTCCATCCTCAGACTAATGGCCAGACCGAACGTACCAATCAGACCTTGGAAACATATCTGAGATGTTTTGTTTCCGCTGACCAGGATGATTGGGTGTCATTTTTGCCGTTGGCTGAGTTCGCCCTTAATAATCGGG
This sequence comes from Ranitomeya imitator, assembly GCF_032444005.1. Classification (NCBI taxonomy): domain Eukaryota; kingdom Metazoa; phylum Chordata; class Amphibia; order Anura; family Dendrobatidae; genus Ranitomeya; species Ranitomeya imitator. The sequence goes on along the minus strand of NC_091286.1, from coordinate 493,328,086 downwards.
CTAGCTCGGCTACCTTGGTCTCTCCATTTTTCTGCAATTCTGGGTTCCATCCTCATTTCTCTTCAGGACAGGTTGAGTCTTCGGACTGTCCTGGTGTGGATTCTGTGGTGGACAGGTTGCAGCAGATCTGGACTCAGGTAGTGGACAATTTGACCTTGTCCCAGGAGAAGGCTCAGCTTTTCGCTAATCGCAGACGCCGTGTGGGACCCCGACTTCGTGTTGGGGATCTGGTTTGGTTATCTTCTCGTCATATTCCTATGAAGGTTTCCTCTCCTAAATTTAAACCTCGTTTTATTGGTCCGTATAGGATTTCTGAGATTCTCAATCCGGTGTCTTTTCGTCTGATCCTCCCAGACTCCTTTTCCATACATAATGTATTCCATAGGTCGTTGTTGAGGAGATACGTGGCACCTGTGGTTTCATCTGTGGAGCCTCCTGCCCCTGTTTTGGTGGAGGGGGAATTGGAGTATATTGTGGAGAAGATTTTGGATTCTCGTGTCTCTAGACGGAAACTCCAGTATCTGGTCAAATGGAAGGGTTATGCTCAGGAAGATAATTCCTGGGTTTTTGCCTCTGATGTCCATGCCCCAGATCTTGTTCGTGCCTTTCATGTGGCTCATCCTGGTCGGCCTGGGGGTTCTGGTGAGGGTTCGGTGACCCCTCCTCAAGGGGGGGGTACTGTTGTGAATTCTGTGGCTGAGTTCACTTCTGTGGTCACAAGTGGTATTGCAGTCTCTGGGCTTCCTCCCTCAGGTGTTTTGGTGAGCTCGTTGGCTGCCTTGCTATTTGGCTCCACCTGAGTCTGTCTTCCTTGCTCCTTGTCAATGTTCCAGTGTTGGATCTGAGCTACTGCATCTTTCCTTGGACCTGCTGCTCTGCTAGATAAGTGCTTCTAGTTTGTTTTCTGTTTTTTCTGTCCAGCTTGCTATTAATTTTTGCTGGAAGCTCTGAGAAGCAAAGGGGTGCACCGCCGTGCTGTTAGTTTGGCACGGTGGGTCTTTTTGCCCCTTTGCGTGGTTTTCGTTTTAGGGTTTTTTGTAGACTGCATAGTTCTCTTTGCTATCCTCGCTCTGTCTAGAATATCGGGCCTCACTTTGCTGAATCTATTTCATTCCTACGTTTGTCTTTTCATCTTGCTAACAGTCATTATATGTGGGGGGCTGCCTATTCCTTTGGGGTATTTCTCTGAGGTAAGTCAGGCTTGTATTTCTATCTTCAGGCTAGTCAGCTCCTCAGGCAGTGCCGAGTTGCATAGGTAGTGATAGGCGCAATCCACTGCTGCTTATAGTTGTGTGAGGATAGATCAGGTACTGCAGTCTACAGAGATTCCACGTCTCAGAGCTCGTCCTATTGTTTTTGGTTATTGCCAGATCTCTGTATGTGCGCTGATTACTGCACGCTGTGTTGCCTGATTGCCAGCCATAACAGTGATCACCGACCATTTTTCCAAAATGGTGCACTTGGTGCCTCTTCCACGGCTACCTTCTGCACGGGCGTTGGCTGTCTTGTTCGTCAAGCATATCTTTCGCCTACACGGTATGCCAGATAAAATTGTTAGTGACCGGGGTCCCCAGTTTGCGTCTCGATTCTGGAGAGAGCTTTATCGTCTACTCAGTATTGAGTTGAATCTCTCTTCGGCATATCATCCCGAGACGAATGGGTTGGTAGAGAGGGCCAACCAGACCTTGGTCACATATTTGCGACATTTTGTTTCTGCCAGGCAGGATGACTGGGCATCCTTGCTACCGTGGGCAGAGTTTGCACTTAACAATGCCGTAGCCGACTCTACCAGTCAGACTCCATTCCTCCTAAATTACGGCCAGCATCCGCGTGTTCCTGTGCCCATGCCTGTGTCTTCTGCTGACTCCAGGGTGGCAGACTGGGCTGTGGAGGCACGGGACATTTGGGACCGCACGCAGGATGCCATTCGGGCCTCCAAGGAGAGAATGAGGTCCTCCGCCGATGTTCATCGGCGTCCCGCTCCGACCTTTGCTCCTGGCGACTTGGTGTGGCTCTCCGCCCGTAACATCAGGCTGCGAGTTGAGTCCACTAAGTTTGCTCCTCGCTACTTGGGTCCCTTCAAGGTTCTCGAACAGGTTAATCCTGTGGTCTACCGTTTGGCTCTTCCTCCACGCTTGGGTATCACCGACACCTTTCATGTGTCCCTCTTGAAACCCGTATACATGTCCCGGTTTTCCGAGTCATCTGCCGGGACATCGGGTTCGTCTACGGACGATTACGAGGTGAACGCTATTTTGGGGTGCAAGGTGGTACGCGGCAAAAAGTTCTATATGGTGGATTGGAAGGGTTATGGCCCAGAGGACAGGTCATGGGAGCCTGCTGAAAACATTCGGGCCCCACAGCTCATTGCTGCCTTCGAGCGTAGCGATGCCCAAGGAGGGGGGGGCCCTAGGAGGGGGGGTAATGTTAGGTCTCGAGTTCCCGCTTCTGCACAGGGGGAATCTCGAGCCATCTCCGCTGCGGTCTCCCATTCTTATCCAGCCGCAGTGGAGTCTGCTCAGCAGGGACGTCGGTCCCAGCGTCTTGCTCAGTCTCACGCTGTACAGAGAGTTACTGCTGCTTCTTCAGCTTCTGCCATTAAAGTCAGTGCTGGTCAGCAGCGAGCGGACTTCTCTGGGACTAAGTCCTTGTCTGCACACACTGAGCATGCCCAGGGCAAGATCTCCCGTTGGAGAACGAGGGTCATGTGCTCAGGCTCTGCAGCACATTCCATTGGTCCTCTTGGCAGGTCTTGGAAGGGCAAAGTTTCTGTGGCCACTTCCTGTGCTGCAACTATATAAACTGCGCATGACCGCACGGCCATGCGCTAGTGTACAATTGTTAATGTGTGTATGTTGTGAGTGCAAGTCGTCCTTGGATACCCCTACCCTATTGAATGTCTGTTCGCGGAAGGTGTATGGTTGTTATCTAGCGCCCGACTTAGCCTACAGCACGAATCACACATTACAGCATCCAGTTGCTGTGACCGCCAGTACGGCGCCGTGCACTTCCTCTGTGCTTTCCTTACCAAAGCCTGGGTGGTTAGTGGCGTTCGTCAGTGCGGCACCGCATGCACTCTTGTGCCTTAAAATCGTTATCTAGTTTCCTTACACACCCAGTTGCGGTGTTATGCCAGCAAGGGTCTAATCGGACTTCAATCCTAGTTGGGGTTGAGTTCGCTGACTACTTGCTCGCGCTCTATGTGCGGTACCGCGGTCCTGTGACGCAACAGGATCGCTTCCTTCACGTTGGGTGAAGTTTAACCCACGTGTGTATACTTATCAGTACCGCCATATAGTCCGTCGTTACTTGGCAGCAGGTTCCATCTCTGCACGGTGGACCCCGGGCTGCGAACGCACCATACTCTATCTGTCTTAATATTTGGTGCGTTCCGCTAGCCCTAACAACATTTACCTTAGGATAGGTCATCAAGGTAATATCTGCAGGATTTTGGTGCCCTGCACCTCCAATAGTCATCTATTAGCAGCTTTGGGGTTGGTCCCATATAATCAGTGTACGGAGAAGAATACCGCAGCTCACTACATTGGTACAGTAAATCAGCTCCGATTGAAAATAATAGAATTGATATGTAGTACCTGGCACCGGTCAATGTTCATATCTGCCGACACCAGAGGTGATAGCAGCTCATCATGGGGATGGCGGTTCGGATCCCAGTCGATCTTATATATATGACATATCACAAGGATAGGTCTCTATCAGGAGTATAATATCACTGGAAAACCTCTTTAATCTAATTTTCATTGCTTTACCTTTTTTAACTTTCTACTTGGTCTGTTGATATGACTAGAGGAAATCAACAGTTGATATTTGTCTTCCTAAGGCTGGCTGATCCTTGAGAAATTGGAAGTGTCAGGTCATCACATACAGATATTGGAGACATCTCTTCTTGACCCAATTTTCAGGATTGCTGCCAGGATAGTCCAAAAATTATACCACATGTAACGAGATTGTGTGCTGTGGGACAATCACATGTGTGCTTCACCATAAATGAATTTTGAACATATTCATTAGACTTTATTTTTATAGTGACCTATTACTTTGCCTTATCTGTAGCAGTGGTTTCATGTTTTAGCCTTGGCTAAAGGATTTCCATGTTTTACGACAGAGAAATCCCTTCGAGTTAGAAATTACTTCAGCACACATTCATATCTGTCTGGCAGTAATGATCATGAGCTTCTGATTTTAAATTTGTTGACAATGAATTTTTAATAAACTCAGTAAAATTAACCAGTGCAGCCCAGGAGATCAGCTGTAGGCTAATGGGCTATAAGCAGCCCCTCTATATTTCTTTGGGGCCTAGGGAAGAATATCAGTGTTAAAGGAAGTCTCTTGGTTCTTGTTTATCTAGTCTATTAGACTAAGGAAAAGAAACATAGAAATGAAAACCAGCATCTTTTGCAGTATTAGTGGGCTTCTGCCAATGTAAACTGGCAATTTGGCTAGTATTAGAAAGCTCTCTGCATTTTTACATGACGAACTGCATGTCTCTTCACTACAGACGCTTTTTTATTAGGAATTTTGCACTGATGTTTTGTTGGCAGATCATGGCAACACAGTTTCCAATATACTCATATTAATAATAATTTCATTTTGTATTTCATAATCTATAATCTCTTTGCCACATGCGCCTTCATTTGGTGACACTTCGCTGTTTACCAGTACTGACATGGCTTGTAAATCGTATTTTACAATTTTTGACATGGGCCCACAAATTTTAAAATGTTAAGTGTATGACATCACACACACACACACACACACGCATATATATATCTACTATATGAAGCTGAATGTGTGTATGTCCGGGATTGCCATCTGCACCGTCGCAGCTACAGCCACAAAATTTTGCACAGTCACACGTCTGGACCCCGAGAGCGTCATAGGCTATGTTGTAAGGCGAAATTTTAACCCCGCGCGTTCCAATTCACCAAACAATTTTACCCCTATCTACATAATGGGGAAAAAAGTGAAAGGAAAAGTGTTGGAGGTGTCGAAGCTACAGCCACAAAATTTTGCACAGTCACACGTCTGGACCTCGAGAGCGTCATAGGCTATGTTATGAGGTGAAATTTTAACCCCGCGCTTTCCAATTCACCAAACAATTTTGCCCCTATCTACATAATGGGAAAAAATGAAAGGAAAAGTGTAGGAGGCAAATTGACAGCTGCCAGATGTGAACAAGGGGGACTTAAAGAATGAGAGCGATGGCGCCAAAGAGTATATACCGTACAGTTGCTAAGGTGGGGCCCCGATATGGGATACTCACCACACACGGGGATATGAACACACACAAAATGCGCCACACACTACCACGTGCTTGAACACATATTACCCTCAGCACACATTTCACCACAAATACACCAACCTCGCCACATAAAAGTTGAAACACAAAAGTCGCCACTCAAAACTCGCCACGCGCAGAACTCGCCACATGCAAAAACTAGGCTCTTGCAAAACCCGCCACAAGTGCAAAACTCACCTCATGGAAAACTCGCCACACGCAAAACTTGCACACGCGGAAAAATTGCCACATGCACAAAAGTTGCAACACATGCAAAAGTTGCCTCACACAAAACTTGCACATACTCAAAAGGCACCACACATAAAACTCGCCACGCGCAAAACTCACCATGCGCAAAACTTGCTGCACACAACTTGCTACACTAACCTGTCACATGCAACTCGACACACAAAAAGTTGCTACACGCATGTTGCCACACAAAACTCATCTCACAAAAGTCGCTACATGCATGTCGCCACACGCAACTCAACACACACAACTTGACAAACGAAACTCGCCCTAAAACACACACAAGTCTGGTATTATCCTTCAAAAATAAAAATCTGATTAATAAGCAGACAAACTACAACAACTGTACCATATAGGAAATACGGCAGCTGTCAGTCACATGACCTGTCTATTATGTGTATGTGTGAGCTAATATATACTGCCAGGGGGAGGGCTTCCTGTTGGCTGGGGATTTATCAGGCTGCCAATTTAGCTTACAAATACTGAGGTAAAAATACTGAGCAAAAAACGTCTGAACGAGGTCTAATACAGGAGGAGATGACACACAGGTATATACTATATACAGGGGAGATGACACACAGATATATACTATATACAGGAGAGATGACACACAGGTACATACAGTGGGGCAAAAAAGTATTTAGTCAGTCAGCAATAGTGCAAGTTCCACCACTTAAAAAGATGAGAGGCGTCTGTAATTTACATCATAGGTAGACCTCAACTATGGGAGACAAACTGAGAAAAAAAAATCCAGAAAATCACATTGTCTGTTTTTTTAACATTTTATTTGCATATTATGGTGGAAAATAAGTATTTGGTCAGAAACAAACAATCAAGATTTCTGGCTCTCACAGACCTGTAACTTCTTCTTTAAGAGTCTCCTCTTTCCTCCACTCATTACCTGTAGTAATGGCACCTGTTTAAACTTGTTATCAGTATAAAAAGACACCTGTGCACATCCTCAAACAGTCTAACTCCAAACTCCACTATGGTGAAGACCAAAGAGCTGTCAAAGGACACCAGAAACAAAATTGTAGCCCTGCACCAGGCTGGGAAGACTGAATCTGCAATAGCCAACCAGCCTGGAGTGAAGAAATCAACAGTGGGAGCAATAATTAGAAAATGGAAGACATACAAGACCACTGATAATCTCCCTCGATCTGGGGCTCCACACATAATCCCACCCCGTGGGGTCAGAATGATCGCAAGAACGGTGAGCAAAAATCCCAGAACCACGCGGGGGGACCTAGTGAATGAACTGCAGAGAGCTGGGACCAATGTAACAAGGCCTACCATAAGTAACACACTATGCCACCATGGACTCAGATCCTGCAGTGCCAGACGTGTCCCACTGCTTAAGCCAGTACATGTCTGGGCCCGTCTGAAGTTTGCTAGAGAGCATTTGGATGATCCAGAGGAGTTTTGGGAGAATGTCCTATGGTCTGATGAAACCAAACTGGAACTGTTTGGTAGAAACACAACTTGTCGTGTTTGGAGGAAAAAGAATACTGAGTTGCATCCATCAAACACCATACCTACTGTAAAGCATGGTGGTGGAAACATCATGCTTTGGGGCTGTTTCTCTGCAAAGGGGCCAGGATGACTGATCCGGGTACATGAAAGAATGAATGGGGCCATGTATCGTGAGATTTTGAGTGCAAACCTCCTTCCATCAGCAAGGGCATTGAAGATGAAACGTGGCTGGGTCTTTCAACATGACAATGATCCAAAGCACACTGCCAGGGCAACGAAGAAGTGGCTTCGTAAGAAGCATTTCAAGGTCCTGGAGTGGCCTAGCCAGTCTCCAGATCTCAACCCTATAGAAAACCTTTGGAGGGAGTTGAAAGTCCGTGTTGCCAAGCGAAAAGCCAAAAACATCACTGCTCTAGAGGAGATCTGCATGGAGGAATGGGCCAACATACCAACAACAGTGTGTGGCAACCTTGTGAAGACTTACAGAAAACGTTTGACCTCTGTCATTGCCAACAAAGGAAATATTACAAAGTATTGAGATGAAATTTTGTTTCTGACCAAATACTTATTTTCCACCATAATATGCAAATAAAATGTTAAAAAAACAGACAATGTGATTTTCTGGATTTTTTTTTTCTCAGTTTGTCTCCCATAGTTGAGGTCTACCAATGATGTAAATTACAGACGCCTCTCATCTTTTTAAGTGGTGGAACCTGCACTATTGCTGACTGACTAAATACTTTTTTGCCCCACTGTATATATATACAGGAAGATATGACATACAGGTATATGCTATATATAGAAGATGACATGTAGGTATATACTATATACAGGAGGAGATGACACACAGATATATACTATATACAGGAGAGATGACACACAGGTAGATACTATATACAGGAGGAGATGACATACAGGTATATGCTATATATAGAAGATGACATGCAGGTATATACTATATACAGGAGGAGATGACACACAGATATATACTATATACAGGGGAGATGACACACAGGTATATACTATATACAGGAGGAGATGACAGGTATATGCTATATATAGAAGATGACATGCAGGTATATACTATATACAGGAGATGACACACAGATATATACTATATAAAGGGGAGATGACACAGGTATATACTATATACAGGAGGAGATGACATACAGGTATATACTATATATAGAAGGAGATGACATTCAGGTATATACTATATATAGGGGAGATGACACACAGCAGGTATATACTATATGCAGGGGAGATGACATACAGGTATATACTATATACAGGAGATGACATACAGATGTATACTATATATAAGGGAGATGACAAACATGTATATACTGAGGTAATGAGGTGAAAATGAGAGGTGTGAGGTGAAAATGAAAAGGTGTGAGTGCAAAATGAGAGGATTGAGGAAAAATAGTGGAGTGATCAGAAAATGACAGATGTGAGGTTGAAATGACAAGTGTTAGGGGGGAATGAGAGGAGTGAGGGAGAAAATGAGAGGAGTGAGGGAGAAAATGAGAGATGTGAGGGGGAAAATGAGAGGCGTGATGGGAAAATAAGAGAAGTGAGGTGCTATAACTAACCACAGATATTTACTATGCCCAGGCAACGCCGGGCTCTTCAGCTAGTATATATATATATATATATATATATATATATATACACAGGGTGGTCCAAAAGTATGTGGACAGTATGTGTAATGGGGTTATGAAGGGGGAGATTTATCAAACATGTTTTTTGGGGTTCAAAGTTCTCACTACACATCTAGATAAGTTTCTTGGGGGTCTAGTTTCCAAAATGGGGTTGATTGTGAGGGGTTTCTACTGTTTAGGTACATCAGGGACTTTGCCAACGCAACATGATGCCCGCAGACCATTCCATCAAAGTCTGCATTCCAAAACGTCACTACTTCTCTTCCGAGCTCCAACGTGTGCCCAAACAGTAGTCCCCCCTTCCCCACATATGGGTTATTGGAGTACTCAGGACAAACTGGAAAACAACTTTTGGGATCCACTTTCTCCTTTGACCCTTGGGAAAATAAAAAAATTGTTGCTAAAAGATCATATTTGTGACTAAAAAGTTAAATGTTCATTTTTTTCTTCCATTTTGCTTTCTGCTGCTGTGAAACACCTGAAGGGTTAATAAACTTCTTGAATGTGGTTTTGAGCACCTTGAGGGGTGCAGTTTTTAGAATGGTGTCACTTTTGGGTATTTTCAGCCACATAGAACCCTAAAATTTACTTCAAATGTGATGTCCCTAAAAAATGGTTTTGTAAATTTTGTTGTAAAAATGAGAAATTGCTGGTCACATTTTAACCCTCCGGGCCCGTCTGAAGTTTGCTAGAGAGCATTTGGATGATCCAGAGGAGTTTTGGGAGAATGTCCTATGGTCTGATGAAACCAAACTGGAACTGTTAGGTAGAAACACAACTTGTCGTGTTTGGAGGAAAAAGAATACTGAGTTGCATCCATCAAACACCATACCTACTGTAAAGCATGGTGGTGGAAACATCATGCTTTGGGGCTGTTTCTCTGCAAAGGGGCCAGGACGACTGATCCGGGTACATGAAAGAATGAATGGGGCCATGTATCGTGAGATTTTGAGTGCAAACCTCCTTCCATCAGCAAGGGCATTGAAGATGAAACGTGGCTGGGCCTTTCAACATGACAATGATCCAAAGCAACGAAGGAGTGGCTTCGTAAGAAGCATTTCAAGGTCCTGGAGTGGCCTAGCCAGTCTCCAGATCTCAACCCTATAGAAAACCTTTGGAGGGAGTTGAAAGTCCGTGTTGCCAAGCGAAAAGCCAAAAACATCACTGCTCTAGAGGAGATCTGCATGGAGGAATGGGCCAACATACCAACAACAGTGTGTGGCAACCTTGTGAAGACTTACAGAAAACGTTTGACCTCTGTCATTGCCAACAAAGGATATATTACAAAGTATTGAGATGAAATTTTGTTTCTGACCAAATACTTATTTTCCACCATAATATGCAAATAAAATGTTAAAAAAACAGACAATGTGATTTTCTGGATTTTTTTTTCTCAGTTTGTCTCCCATAGTTGAGGTCTACCTATGATGTAAATTACAGACGCCTCTCATCTTTTTAAGTGGTGGAACTTGCACTATTGCTGACTGACTAAATACTTTTTTGCCCTACTGTATATACTAGATGGTGGCCCGATTCATGCACATCGGGTATTCTAGAATATGTATGTAGTTTACAGCCACGTAGTATGTAGCACAATCACGTAGTATATAGCACAGCCACGTAGTATATTGCCCAGCCACGTTTTATATTGCACAGCCACGTATATAGCACAGACACATAGTATATTGCACAGCCACGTATATAGCACAGCCACGTAGTATATTGCACAGCCACGTATATAACACAGCCACGTAGTACAGTATAAAGCACTGAGACGTAGTATATAACACAGCCCATGCAGTATATAACCCAGGCCACGTAGTATAGAGCACAGCGATGTAGTATATTGGCCAGCCACGTAATATATACCACAGCCATGTAGTTTATAGCACAGCCCATATAGTATATAGCACAGAGATGTAGTATATAACACAGCCCACGCAGTATGTAACACAGTCCACGCAGTATCTAACAGAGCCCACGTAGTATATAGCAATGTGGGCACCATATCCTTGTTTAAAAAAAAATTAAAATAAAAAATAGTTATATACTCACCTTCCGGAGCCCCCGGATCCAGCCGAGGCGTTTACCGATGCTCTTCGCGACACTCCGGTCCCAAGAGTGCATTGAGGTCTCGCGAGATGATGACGTAGCTCGCGAGACCGCTACATCATCATCTCGCGAGACCGCAGTGCATGGACCGGTGACTGGAACGTCGCGAGGAGTGGAAAAGGCCTCGGCTGGATCAAGGGGCCCACGGAAGGTGAGTATATAATGATTTTTAATTTTTTTAATTATTTTTAACATTAGATCTTTTTACTATTGATGCCGCATTGTTACATTTACAATGGTAACCACGGTAAACATCGGGTTACTAAGCGCGGCCCTGCGCTTAGTAACCCTATGTTTACCCTGGTTACCCGGGGACTTCGGCATCGTTGGTCGCTGGAGAGCTGTCGGTGTGACAGCTCTCCAGCAACCACACAACGACTAAACAGCGACGCTGCAGCGATCGGCATCGTTGTCTATATCGCTGCAGCGTCGCCTAATGTGACGGTACCTTTAATGCTCTGTCAGTGTTTGTTCTGACTCTACACTGTTATCGCAATACTTACATATGGCGATAACTAGGCAATCGGACAAGCACACAGTTCAGCAAAGTGAGAACTGTGATTAAGAGAGCTTCTCTGGAAGCTCCTGATTCTCAGTGTCATGGATTGTGATTATGCAGGACTGATGAGAGCTCTACCAAAAGCGGAGAGGGAGGTGATCAGCTAACTTTCGCTTAGAAATCCATGGGCTGGAGAGATCTGACTGGGATATTACAAGTTAGCTCCTCACCTAGAATGGAACTACTGCACACTTGGCCATGCACAGGTGGTTGAACTCCTTGGCAACAAGCTGTACACTATGTAAGACAAAAGCTCCCATTGCAGGAAAATGAAAGCAGAAAAGGCAAGTCAGTTACAAACTTGCTTATTTTCCTGCTGTCTAACCAAAAAAACAATTTAGTAACATAAAAATGCCCCTTTAACATATTGAAAACTGTTATTATTTTATTAAATTATGATAATCAAGGTACATTTTTACCCCAGTTGAGCTGGGTGCTGCCATTCTCCACAATTCCATTTATGTATTGATAATTTAATTTCTCTGGGAACACTTTTTTATTCTACCTCCATATTCTAACTTGTTTTGTGTATGAACTCTTGCACACTGTTAATTTAATTTCATATACATGTAGTCTAGATAAAGAATGTTTTGTAAACAAGTATTTGGATAATTAATTATAATCACTTATCACCATTGTATTACATAATATTCTTATAGGTGGGTGAGACTTTGGAGTAAGAATGAAAATCTTTTCTCTAGTTTGAGACAGCTGCTTCAAGAGGTTTTGCCTTTTTCTACGTGAAAACTATGACACTATATAGATTAATGTTGGCCTTTCTTGGCCCAACTCTTATTATAGTTTTATGAATATTTTCAGTCTTTCTCTGCACTCACTTTTTTAATTAACGATCGTATCTAGTACAAGGGTTCTACAATCCCCATTGACATAATGGCATGCCTATAGTGACTCCTATTGTAGAACGCATAGTAAGCGATATCTATTTTTTGTGAAGCAGGTCATCTGTAGGACTAGGAGAAGGCAGAGTAGTGAATAGAAGAGCAGGGAGGAGTGCATTAGCATAGCCTCAGATTTCATCTTAATTTGTATTACCTTTAAAAGACTTGCCCAATCATTGGATGTTGTCGTCCACTCTGTAATCCATTGGTTCAAATAAGTATGACGGAAGCAATCAAATACAATTACTTCTTGGTAAATTCCATGATGGATATTCCAATGTTCCTTTCAAAAACTGTATTCATGGTAAAAAGCAAAGACATAAGGTAAGACATACTGATGCTGCTGCTAAAGCCTTATTTTCTATCTAGTTTTCTAGTTTGTATGCTGTTGACTGATTTACAATTTGTTAGCAATAATATAGCATTGTAATAGACGCTGCTCTTGCTGCATCTAAAACGTCTTCATTTCACACAATGTAATCCGTGACCAGCAAGTCTGAGCACAGTATTCAATAAGAACACTCAGACCTTGACTGCAGGACTGGGAGATGTGAATACATCACAGGTTCTCCGACGGACACTCATCCTTGTGACTGATCTCAATAGAAGCACTCGTAGTACGTACACATGTACCATCATAGCATGTGTCTGAGCTACTATAGAATCCTTCCATTTATGAGTATCTCTTCACTAGGACATCGATTAGCTACGTCACCACAAAGATCTTCACTTCCGACTTTCTACATTAGAAATAATTATTTATCAAACGTGAATGGTGAACGCTTAACCTTTGATATGAAAAAATAAGTGTAAATTGCGCCAAGATAAAAAGTTATTACATAAGTGGGGCCTTTATAAGAAGTTACTAGAATCGTTGTGTTATATCGTACTTAGTAGGTAAAAAAAAGTAAGGGGATTGTAAGGATTTTGTCCAACCTGAAGACTGATACTGTATCAATAGCTCCTAAATATCTAATACGCTGTGAGAGTCATTATGCTAATTTTTCACATCCCGCATTCTATTAGCGTCTTAGTGACTTGGAGTCCCACAGGACCATACATGGTAGACCCGGCGTCCACAGACATTAACACTTGTCTATTATTTTAGCTCAGGTCTAGAAATTTTTATTACCTAGAAGTCACATGCAAAATTAACAAAGGAAATACAGTATTTAACAAGATTATTAGAAATATTTTGTTATTGTGATGATTGAAATGCGTTTTTACTGTAGGTTCAGATAAAAAAAAAAGGTTCAAAGTTTTTGACTGCAGATTTTTGAGGACATTATTATTATTTTAATACTGAAGTGAGCTGTGTAATATAAAGTCGGATGTGTTAATAAAGCCGTGCTTGTACTATTGCAGTACGTCGGCGCTTCCAAACAATAGCCTCTTTTTAATTTTCAGCTGGTATGTGCCTAGCGTTTTGGTAATGGACCGGCTGTGAGCAGCTTCTTTTAAACTGATACTTTGTCCTATTAAGTCTCAGAGTCCATAACCTTGGTAATTACCTGAGAAGCACATCATTTACAATGACAGGAATTGTTCTCAAGCCTTTCAGGGAGTTTGAAGAAAAAAAAAAGATGTACGGTAACTTCTAAAAGCAAAAAGTCAATGGGACAGGTTTCATTTTGTGATCCATCTGGGTCTTTAACTTTTGGAGAATGATACTCTACTGAACTGTTCTCAGATCCTGCTGACTTCTGAGTCACCCTGATCTCTGGAGAACGGACTGGCAGAGGCTTATCACAGCGTGTTCACTGCTGTAATATTGATCTGGAACACCATGCTTATTTGTTCATGTAAATGAAGGAACATTGTGTATCTTCAAAAGGACTGAAGTTCAAGAGTCTGTCATACCCAATGGATGTCTATTGGAAAATAAAGTTGTGCAGTTCTAATCATTGTAATATTTGTAGTAAAAGTACTTAACCTTCGTCAGGCTGCATAATTTTACAATGTTAACAGGCTGCAGAGGTACAATTGTACCTTCATATATATTTTATTGAAATTTGGCCAATATATTCTGGACCAAAACTGCAGAGATGTCACGAAATTTCAGCCCTCTACGGCTTTTCGAAAAAAAAAATTATTGCAATTTTAAAACGGAATAGTTACAATTGTACCTACTCAGCCGGACGAAGGTTAAAGACAACATTTCCGTCACCTAAGATAACATGTTATAACTTGGCTGGGGAAGGGGTATGTAGGCTACAATGGGTGAAGGTGTACAATAGAAGTAGTATACAATGAACATAGGAACATTGTTTTATTGTACTATCATAAGTCATCTCTAGCTTAAGAGCTAAAGACGTGTCATCGGACAGGAGTGTAGCGGGCTTCACACTGTTTCATTACTGAGGTATTATTGTATATGAAAATAAAGCTAGAAAGTTTTAACCTTGGCTCTGGATTATCTTTGATTTCACCCACCAGAGTGCAATCCATGCTGTGAGATGAGCTAGTGTTTTCTCTTCAGCTCAGCACTAAACAAATCAAAAATATATGGGCAATATACAAGCCCCAAAATAGACTGTAAAAATAATATTCATGATTAATAATAGGCTATGATACTATTAATTTTAAGTTTTTTTTATGCAATTATGAAATAATTATTTTTAGAAGAAATATCAACCTTTATCCTCTATTCATGGACATTTATAGAAATCAGTAAAAGGCTGCTGCTTATAAACTGCTGAAAGGCTATGAAGCCAATTGTTTTACATTATATTAGCTTTTGTTTTAGTGCCCTTTCTTTTACTATGACTAGTAATTGCCAAATATTTGAAAAAAAATATAACTGTAACAAAGCTGATATATATGTACTGAAAGAAGAAAAAAAATACTCCTGGTGTGTAGGAATGTCATAGTTTTCTTGATGTAAAAGATGTATTTGCTTTCAGACGTGCAGTAAGACTTACAGTATAGCATTTAGTTCATTATAATTGCTAGCTAGTATAATTGTGCTGCCAACATGGCCTGTAGCATGGTACTCAAATCACAAGCATTCCATTGAGTTACAATCCCTAATTAGGTTCACAAAATTGTTTTCCTTATCTAAAAAACATCAAAAATCCATAATACACCAATTGATCTAACCGTATGTTTTCAAAGTTCAGATGCAAATTGTCTCTTCAGAGAGGAAGAGGACTAGAACTCTAGTGCCACCTATTGGAAGTAGCAATCCTAACAGTCAATGTCGACCCTTTAACGAGCCTTGTCACATGACTTAGGATAATATACTTCTTGGATCCCGGTCAGACGCCTCTCAATCAGCCAAACCAGATCTCCACTTTGCACTGACGAGAGGCAGTACCCTGAAACACAGTGTCTGCAAATTGAGATTCTGGTTTGGCTATTCCTAAGTCATGTGTCAAGGCTCATTAAAGGGTCGACATTGACTGTTAGGATTGCTACTTCCAATAGGTGGCACTAGAGTTATAGTCCTCTTCCTCTCTGAAGAGACCATTTGCATATTTCTCAGAGGAGCATTGCGGCTTTAAGTCTCCTCACCTCGACATGCTTATCATGTTACTCTCCGCAAGGAGAAACGATACTTCTTGGATCAAAGTTCAGATGAAAACATGCGCACCCATAGGAAACCCGCGCAGGCAAGAAGAAAAATTGCAAACAGTATTAAGATGACACCACTGGGTAGATTGAAAACCCATGTGAAAGAAAGACATTTTAGAAACCTTTAGGGCTTGTGCATAGCATTCCATATTTTGACAGCTCTAAGGGCACGTTCACATGTTGCGTATTTGTTCAGTATTTTACATCAGCATTTGTAAACCAAAACCAGGAATGGTAAAAAATGCAAAAGTAGTGAACATTAAAGCGAACCTGTCAGCAGGAGTTTGCCAAGTAAACTACAGGCATGGCATTGTCAGGTTGGAAGTGTTAAACTGATTAAAATGATACCTCTGGTGAAGAAATCCGTCTTATGGTTCTTGTGTAATCAGTGTTAGAAGTTTTCAGTTAATGATATGCCTGTAATCTGGGGAGGGACTGTAAGCAGAGTCTTATCTTACTGCTCTAATCCAGAGAAACCAAGGAAAGACCTGCTCCGAAGCACAAACATGATGAGGAACATGTTTGTGCCTTGAGGCGGGCTTGTGGGCAGGCCTTTTCTTGGCCATACCAACCCTAACCCATCTCTTCAACCTATCACTAACAACTGGTGTCTTACCCTCATGCTTAAACATGCTTCGATCACACCCATCTTCAAAAAGACCTCCCTTGACCCATCCTCTGTGTCTAGCTATTGCCCCATATCACTTCTCCCTTTTGCCTCAAAACTACTGTAACACCATCTCTATGTGGAACTGTCCTCTCACATCTCCTCGTGCTCCCTCTTTGACCGCTTTCATTCTGGCTTCCGACTGCATCATTCAACTGAAACTGCACTGACTAAAGCCGCCAATGACCTAATAACCAATCCAAGCGACAATACCTTGTCTTCCTCCTGGATCTGTCTTGTGCCTTTGACACAGTGGTCCATTCTCTCTTACTGCAGATTCTCCCATGTCTTGGCATCACATACCTAGCCCTATCTTAGATTTCTTCACACCTAACAGACTGGACATTTAATGTCTTCAACTCATACACCACCTTTTCATCTCGCCCCCTATCTATCGTTGTTACCCAAGGTTCAGTTTTAGGATCCTGCTCTTCTTAATCTACACCTTCGGCCTATCATAGCTCATAGAGTCCCACGGTTTTCAGTATCATCTCTATGCTGATAACAAAACAGATCTACTTCTTTGGACCTGATATCACCTCTTTTCTAACCAAATCCCACAATTTCTGTCAGCTATTTCATCAAAATTTCTAAAACTTAACAAGGATAAACAGAATTAATCATTTTTCTCCCATCTCGCTCAACCCCCCAACAGACTTATCCATCAAAGTCAATGGCTTCTCACTCTCCCTAGTCCCATAAGCTTGTGCCTCGGGGTAACCCTTGACTCTAATCTCTCCTTCAAACCACATATCCTAGCCCTTTCTATTTCCTGCCAACTCCAACTTAAATCAAGAATCTGCAAAAACACTAGTACATGCCCTCATCATCTCCCACCTCGACTACTCAACTAGCAACCTCCTGCTCTGTTGCCTACCTTCCAACACTCTCACACCCCTCCAATTTATCCTAAACTCTGCTGCCTGGCTAATCCACCTGAACCTGAAGACGTACCTCTTTTGACAAGCCTATAACTTGCAGTAACCTTGTTCCACAATACTGCTGCATGACCAGCTCTACCCTCACCTCCTGTATACTACACCTAGGGCCACCTCCAGGTTTTTGTGGGCCCCGGGTCAAAGAGTCTCAGGGGGTCCCTTTAAAACATACCACTATTCATGATGCACATGTAAGAAGGAAAAGCGGGCTGTGGGTACCTGTACTGAGTCGGGACTGGAACTATCGAGGCTGCGTCCCATGTTGCCTGGGGGAAGGAATAGAGAACCGGACAGGTCACATGACCCAGGAAGAAGGTGTGTGTTTAAGCTGGAGACAGAGCAAAAAGCGCATGAAGTGATAGTTAATTTCCCACCGGCAAAGACTGAGGCAGACGGGGTGCGTGCGCAGTGTGCTCCGGTCCTCGGGGAGCAGAGTCGCAACGGGCTGCAGCTGACCTCCCGTGTGCATGGCATCGGAACTGTGAGCAGAGACAGGCCCGCAGGCTCAGTTAAGTTTAGGACCGTGCGTGTGCATTGAAGCGTGGGCTGTGTACAGGACTCAGCACTGTCGTCCCCCTTTCTGAACTTCATGTCAGACACTTCACCTGATACTGGGATTGTTGTAGCATCTGTGAATTTAACTGCACGAGGTCAAGGACTATGTGCCCAACGGGTGAGACCACCTGTTGCCGCCAGGAGCTGGACCATGAGCTGAGCATCCCCATCTGAGGATATTTTGTCTACTGTCACCAAGGAATACAACCCTCAGCTGGACATCTGCGGCTGAGGAGACCCCGGGCACGATAAGTTTGCTGAATTAACTGTTGCTAACTTTTTCTTGCTTTTTGTGACAATACCCTGTATCCATCCCCAGTTTAACTGTTTATCTCCCTGTGAGGAGTATTTTTACTATTAATTAAATTGTTAACCCTTGCTCTGCCTTCCTTGCATCACTGCATCCCGTAACCTGCTTACACACAGATACGGGAGTGAAATATAGCTATAGTACAATGACAAAGATTGCACTTACTTCTTACATTACATGAGTAATATCTATTATAAATTCTACAGTAGCTAAAAAAATGGCGAATCCTCACAGCGCACAGTGCGTGGCCTGAGGGGATTAGAGACTTTTCATTTTAGACCAGACAGTATAGTCCTCCATACAGTATTATGGTTACCATACAGTATTATGGTTACCACATAGTCTTCCATACAGTATTATGGGCATCACATAGTCCTCCATACAGTATTATGGGCACCACATAGTCCTCCATACAGTATAATTAGTCCGATATATTGCTTCATACAGAATAATAGGCCTCATATAATGCTCCATACAGAATAATGGGCCTAATATAATGCTCCATACAGAATAACGGGCCTCATATAATGCTCCATACAGAATAATGGACCCCATATCATGCTCCATACAGAATAATGGACCCCATGTAATACTCCATACAGAATGGGCCCCATATAATGCTCCATACATAATGTACCCCATATATTGCTCCATACAGTATGGGCCTTATATATTGCTCATGGACCCCATATAATGCTCATTGCAGAATAATGGACCCCATACTGTATAATGCTCCATACAGAATAATGGACCCCATATAGTGCTCCATACAGTTTAATGGACCCCATATAATGTTCCATACAGAATAATGGACCCCATATATTGTTCCATACTGTATGGGCCTCATAGATTGCTCCATACAGTATTGGCCCCATATATTGCTCCACACAGAAAAATGGACTCCATATAATGCTCCATACAGAATAATGGACCCCATGTAATGCTCCATACAGAATAATGGACCCCATATAATGCTCCATACAGAATGGGCCCCATATAATGCTCCATACAGAATGGACTCCATATATTGCTCCATACAGAATGGACCCCATATAATGCTCCATACAGTAATGGCTCCATATAATGCTCCATAAAGTATGAGCCCCATATAATGCTCCATACAGTATGAGCCCCATATAATGCTCCATACCGAATGGACCCTGTTATGATCCGGTGACCTTGGAGCTGCATGAGAACTTTCACTGGAGAAGGTGGCCCCTATACTGACCGCAATCCTGAACTTAACACCGCAACTAGAACTAGCCGTGGAGTGTACCTAACACACCTGTACCTAACACACCTAGATACCTCATCACAGCTGGAGGACTAAATACCCCTAAAGATGGAAATTGGAATACTATCTTGCTTCAGAGAAAATCCCCAAAAGATAGACAGCCCCCCACAAATATTGGCGGTGAGTCGGAGAGGAAAAAACATACACAGGCAGAAAAACAGGATTTAGCACAGGAGGCCACTCTAGCTAGATAGGACAGGATAGGACAGAGTTCTGTGCGGTCAGTACTAAAACCCTTCAAAACATCCACAGCAGAATATACAAAAAACTTCCTACATCTAACTAAAAGATGTAGGAGCGTAAATCTGCAACTCCAGTGAAACCTACAATCAGAGCAGGAATAAAACTGAAACAAGCACACAGCCGTGTGCCACAGATACAAAAACCAAAACACTTATCTTTGCTGAATTTGACAGCAAGCAGGAGAAGCCAGAAAGTGATCCAACACTTCACAAGGAACATTGACAACTGGAAAGGGCTAAAGGATCCTGCACACCTAAATATCCCAGTCAGAATTGTAATCATCCGATACACCTGGCCAGGACTGCGAGTCAAAGACAACAGCATTCCCACCTACAACCACTGGAGGGAACCCAAGAGCAGAATTCACAACAGGACCCAATGTATTTCTCCATACGGTATGGGACCAATATATTGCTCCACACATAAAAAATATGAAATACTCACCTCTCCTCACTGACCACAGGTTCAGACTCCTCAGCCTCACTGTCTTCCGGCTCTCTCCACTGTGACTGCTCAAAGCAGAGGGTGCACAGTAATGACTTAATCGGGCCCTCTGCCCTGAGACGTCACAGAGTCAGGAGACATGAAAGATACCGGAGCTGCGCAGGAAGAGGGAGAGGTGCAGGAACAGGGAGAGGTAAGTATTGCAAGTGGCGGAGCCGTGAGCAAGCTGGGAAGCCATTCATGGCTCCCCAGACTCACGGGTCCCATAGTGTACCGGTGTCATGCCCTCAACTGCAGGTCTGGTCTCTGCTGCGAAGGGACACCTTTCACGCAGCTCCATTGGTACTACTCACCCTGTCCGTGGCTCCAGACGATCAGCGGCTCCTTTCTCTGCTAAGAACCTGCATCCTCTTGGCAGGTCTCCTGGAAATGCTCTTCGGAGGCGCGCCCCGCTTCCTGCACATACTTAAAACAGCAGAGCACCTGTTCTCTATTAAGGCTCCCTGTGCTATGATGCTCTGTGCATAAAAGGCATCCTCCCATTATGGGAGGTGCCTGGGCGATGTGTTCATTCTGTTGTTTGTGGCCTTCTGCTCAGGCCACACTCTGCTGTGCTCTGCTCTGCAAAGTGTAGTTTGTTACTTTTGGTTTTCTAATCCCTCTGTCTCC
This sequence comes from Ranitomeya imitator, assembly GCF_032444005.1. Classification (NCBI taxonomy): domain Eukaryota; kingdom Metazoa; phylum Chordata; class Amphibia; order Anura; family Dendrobatidae; genus Ranitomeya; species Ranitomeya imitator. Next base: position 493,307,138 of record NC_091286.1, on the reverse strand, counting down.
TCAGTATCCTCTGCTTGCAGTTCCCTATTCTGGATCCTTCAGGACTCTCTGGTTTCCACTCCAGACTGACTAAGCTGCTCCTCACAGAACCTTCCAGATATTGCTGCCGGCTGGATCAGCCTTTCCAAAACTACACAGAGCTTCCAGGATTCTCTTCACTGTTAGAGCTTGAATACCACTCTCTTGTTATTACGGTCTGTATGGGTCGTCTCTCTGGTCACGGGTACTGCAGCATTTAGGCCATCTGGTGTTGTGATGTGGGAATCCCTGTATAGGGGTACACCTTGCCTGGTGCTCCACTACGTGGTTCAGTGTTGTGGCCCAGAGGGTTCTTCTCTCAGGCACCTCTTTCTGTTTGTTTAAGCTTCATTTAAATAAATAGCATTGCTTTTGGAAGCCATTCTCCTGTTTCTTGTGTACTGGGTATACAGCTACCACTGCTCCATCAGTGGTCTAGTGAGTCCACTATATTTCCCCACGCCCTGTGGGTGTAACAACTGGTCTCGCTGACAGAGAGTGGGACCCCTGTTTGATCAGGGTCCCGGCACTTGCCAGGGTTCGTAGAGTGGTGATGGCGGCCCTGTCCTCACCCATTCCTTTCAGATGTAGACTGTGAGCCGTCGCGGGCAGGGTCCTCTCTCCTCCTGTACCAGTCGGTGACTTCTTTTTTTTATTATGCATATCACTTTTCACATGTAAAGCGCCATGGAGTAAATGGTGCTAAAATTTAAAAAAATTAGGAAGTGGTGAAGTGTTTCTATTACTGTATTTTGTGGTTTATAAGACACTCCGGATTATAAGACGCATCCCAAATTTTGAGGAGAAAAATAGAAAAAAAAACTTTTTTTTAATAAAATGGTGGTGCTTCTTACAATCCAGGTGTCTTATTGCTTACCGGGGGGTGGTGGCTGCAGTGAAGCAGGGTCCCAGGGTTGCTGCTGGTGTTTGGTGGTGCAGGCCGCAGTGGAACTGGGTCCCAGTGTTGCTGCTGGAGGAGACAAGAGTGACGCTGCTGGTATCCGGTCGTGCGGGGGCTCTGCCAACATTTTGTGAAAGCCCAGAGCCCCTGAACTGTTTACTATGCAGTGGAATCCAGGAAAATGGCTGCTGGGGTGGTCCATGCGCAGATGGAGATCTTGGTGCCGAGATCTCCATCTGCACCTTTGCCGCATCTGCAGCAATTTTCCTGGAGACATTGCGTAGAGGCAGGCATGAATGGAGATATCGGCTTTCCTCCATCTGCGCCTAACCCTGGAAGAAGAATGGCAGCCGCAATATGCCACTGCTGCAGGGCTACTGCTTACCGCCGTACCACCACTGCTCGCCGCCGTAACATCACTGCAGGACTACTGCTTGCCACTGTACCACTGCCACACACCGCAGGACCACAGCACCGCCACCCCAACAGTCCCAGCTCCGGGCCCGCAGCATCGGTAAGAACAGTGTTCTGTGTATAAGACTCACCCCCATTTTCCCCGTAATTATGGGGATCATAAAAGTGCGTCTTATAATCCCAAAAATACGGTATACTTTTCCTCTGGTTTTGTTTTACAAATGCTGAGGTAAAATACTGACCAAACACTCAACCTGTGAACGTGGCCTTACAGCAGTCAAAATATGGAATGCCTTAACGAAATCCATGGAAATCAACAATCAATTTCTCTGTTTTTCTACAGAGAAATTACTTAGACAGTAAGGCTAGGTTCACATTACGTTATGCGAACCCGTTTAACGGACTTCGTTACACCGCGGCATAACACGGTGTAACGTAGTCCGTTAATGCCGCCATTGTTTGTAATGGCGAACGCATCGCTAGCGCATGCCCACATTGGGCGTGCGCTAGCGATGTGCCGTCATTTGAGTGACAGACCGCGAACGCGGGGATCTGCGCTAGTGGGATCGGCAAACGCGATCCCTTTTGGGACATTGCGTTAGCGCAGTCCGTAGCGCTATGCGCTAAACGGACTGCCCTAACGCAATGTGAACCTAGCCTTATACATAATTTATCATAAATTATATATAATTGATCTGAGAAAAGTTGAACTTGAAGGTCATGTGTCTGTTATCACCTAAATAACTATACAGCTAGGACACATAGCTTTTATGTAGCAGACCATGTAGAATTATGGCAACTATATATAATCCTAAAGGTCCTACAAATAATTATATAAATGGTTGATCTTTTACACTTGAGGTAACCAAATATTTGGTTCTTGTATAACTGGATGCTGATGACTTTTTCAGACTCTGATAGGAATCAAAGTGAAAAGAAATCTATTAGAAAGAAAAGGAAAAAAAATGATTGACACTGCTCTATAAAATGAGAGGAGACGTTTGCTGAAGGCAGGAATTATGGAACATAATTCACTGATACTGAAACATGCAGTGTTTCACCCATGGCTCTGATATGAAGCTAATGTTTTTCAATTTTGATACGTGAAATAGAATGATTATTTCTGCTCCCACTGGAATGAATACTGCATCTCAAAACTGAGCTAGGAAGGGTCACCGCATTCGCCTCTGCATTTTCGTACTGTGAGCGTCGTTCCATCTGGTTTCCATTTGCCATATTTGGATTATGCATCTTATGTTATTTCGACTATATTAAAGATTCTTAATAAAACAAAATGAATCATGTATGATGCATGACCCAAGCGTGAAAAATGTAAATTCTATTGCAAAACACATTTTGCATAAGAGGCTGCAAGAAATGCAGACGATACAGCAAGTGCTAATTTCATGAACACAGAAATAAATGTATTTGGACTGTTTTAAAAATGAAATGAGGAGCCATGGATATGGATCAGCGCTAGAACTATAAATAAGTGGGACATCATACTGAGGAGTTCAATATGTATAATGTAGAAGTAAGTCATTTGTAATATAAGAAAGATACAATGCAGCATAAAGTTTATACATTGTTTATGTCTTTAAATGTTTTTGATTTATATACAATAGTGTGTGTAGGTTTGTGAACCCTTCCGAATTTTACATACACTGTATGCAGAATTATTAGGCAAGTATTTTGACCATATCATCATTTTTATACATCTTATCCAACTTTAAGCTATATAAACTTGAATTCTTATTGGATGAAGCTGATCAGGTGATGTGTATTTTGGCAATAAGGGAGATGTGGTCTTAGGATACAACACTCTTTATCAAGGTGTGCAGAATTATTAGGCGCCTCCTCAGTCAAAATGGGCCAAAAAAGAGATTTAACGGAGTTTGAAACTTCAAAAATTGTTACGAGTCTTACAGAGCGATGCAGCACTTTTGAAATTGCTAAGATATTGGGTTGTGATCACAGAGTTATAAAATATTTTAGTGCAAATAGTCGACAGGTTCGCGAAAAAAACATGTTGAGATAAAGACGCACATTAATGGGATCCTATCACTATGAAGTGCAGTCCAAACTGAAGGCGCCATGTTAAAAAGCAGTAGGAGCTGAGTAGATCAAAATAATTTTGGGAGAAAATATTCAGCATAACCTGTGATTAAATCCTTTGATCTTTCTGAGAATTTCAATCCAGTGGGCCATGAGTGACAGCTATTTCTACATGCACTCTTATACAAAGAAAGCTGTCAGTCACTGCTGTCAGTCACTGATAGGACCATCCAGTGGATCGAAAATCCCAGAAAGAGTGGAGTATTTCATAATTAAGGCACAGGATATAGCGAATATTTTCTAACAAATTATTTACAGTGGGGGAAATAAGTATTTGATCCCTTGCGCTTCCTGTCTTAGCAGTGGACACTGCAAACTCCGGCACAGCGCGCTGCCACACGGATCTCCTCTATCCAGATGACCGATGAAGGTTAAGTATTGACCAAAACGTCTCATTTATTTCTGGAATTTCTTCACTCAATGAATAAGTTCTTGAACACACCCATACGAGTGCCAAGTATTTCTACATCACTGCCCACTGACAAAGACATGAACAGTCTATAATTTGCAGGGTAGGTTAATTTTAACATTGTGAGATAGAATATCAAAAATAGAATCCAGAAAAATCACTTTTTATAAATGATATAAATTTATTTTCATCTTGCCGTGAGAAATAAGTATTTGATCCCCTACCAAACATTAAAGTTCTGGCTCCTACAGACCAGTTAGACGCTCCTAATCAACTCACTCTCTGCATTAAAGACAGCTGTCTTACATCACCCTTTATAAAAGACTCCTGTCCACAGACTCAATCAGTCAGACTTTAACCTCTACAACATGGGCAAGACCAAAGAGCTTTATAAGGATGTCAGGGATAAGATCATAGATCTGCACAAAGCTGGAATGGGCTACAAAACCATAAGTAAGACACTGAGTGAGAAGGCAACAACTGTTGATGCAATAGTAAGAACATGGAAGAAATACAAAATGACTGTCAATTGACATCGATCTGGGGCACCATGCAAAATCTCACCTCGTGGGGCATTCTTGATCATGAGGAAGGTGAGAAATCAGCCTAAAACTACACAGGGGGAACAACTTGTTAATGATCTCAAGGCGGCTGGATTCACAGTCACGAAGAAAGCCAATGGTAAATGTGCCTGCTCAAGAAGGCACATGTGCAGGCCCATCTAAAGTTTGCCAATGAACACCTGGATGATTCTGTGAGTGATTGGGAGAATGTGCTGTGGTCAGATGAGACAAAAATTGTGGTATTTGGCATTAATTCAACTTGCCATGTTTGGAGGAAGAGAAGTGCTGCCTATGACCAAAAGAACACCATCCCCACTGTTAGTCATGGAGGTGGAAACATTATGTATTTGGGGGTGTTCAATGCTAATGGCACAGGATTACTTCACCACATCAAATGGAGAATGGATGGAGCCGTGTACCGTAAAATCCTGCGTGACAAAACCTTCCCTGAGCCAGGACATTAAAAATGGGTTGTGGCTGGGTCTTCCAGCTAGACAAGGACCCAAAACATACAGCCAAAGCAAAAAAAGAGTGGCTCAAAAAGAAGCACATTAAGGTTATGGAGTGGCCTACCCAGTCTCAAGACCTTAATCCCATAGAAAACTTATGGAGGGAGTTGAAGCTCCAAGTTGCCAATTGACAGCCTCAAAATCTTAATGATTTAGATATGATCTGCAAAGAGGAGTGGACCAAAATTCCTCCTGACGTGTGTGCAAACCTCATCATCAACTACAAAAAATATCTGACTGCTGTTCTTGCCAACAAGGCTTTTGCCACCAAGTATTAAGTCTTGTTTGCCAGAGGGATCAAATACTTATTTCTCACTGCAAAGTGCAAATAAATGTATATAATTTATAGAATGTGATTTTCTGGATTTTATTTTTGATATTCTATCTCTCAATGTTAAAATTAACCTACTCTTAAAATTATAGACTGTTCATGTCTTTGTCAGTTGACACACTTACAAAATCGGCAAGGGATTAAATATTTATTTCCTCCATTGTATCAATATACTCAGATTCTTCTGCTGTATAACATGGTACCTACAGATTGGATCGCATTTCTATGGTGACAGGTTCCATATAAAGCAATCCAAGTAGAAAAATTTACGGTTTTCATTTAGTTGCCCAATAATTTTGCACACATAGATATTCTTCTAAGAAAGACAAAACCGCACTTTTATGTTCTTAAATACTCATGTGTCTAACTTATTAACATTTGGATTTACCGACAGCACAATAGTTATTCAATAATAAAATTAATCCAACACAAATTGCCTAAGATTTGTGCCCACAGTGTATTTCTGCAGGAATTTGACCTACAATAATATTGGATTTTCACAAAAGTTCTAGAATTAGATAAAGAGAAGCAAATCAAACAAGAGTCAAAACTGTTAGATTTTTTTTTTTTTTTTTTAGGAAAATCATCCAATATCACATGTCCATGAGTGTCACAAGTAGGAGAACTTATAGGGTCAGCAGATACTTTGAAGGTGAAATTAAAGGCTGGTGTTTTCAATCAATGAGATAACACTCAAGTGTGATAGAGCAACCAATTTTATTTTAAGAACAGAGATCTATTGAAGTAGCATCTTCACAACACGTTTAGATCAAATGTATGCAGAAATAAGAACAATTCTGAATGGTTCATAAACTTTAATGTACTTAAAGCAGTTGTCTGGGCAAAATTAAAATGTTCACGGAGGTTTGGTAAATTCAAAAATAAGAAACTTACTGAAACTCAGTTCTTGGCACTTACTGTATCTGGAAACAGATTGAGTGACGGACCCTGGGACGCGGACTGCAGCGTTTCCGGGTCTGTCACTGCTAGCGCAGATAGATCATCTGCTCTCTCTATCTGCGCTAGCGCGATGACATATCGGCACTTGCGTTAACAGCAGCCCGTTAATGCATGTGTTGAACGGGCTGCTGTTAACGCAATGTGAACCCAGGCTAACTGACAGGGCTGGCTCAGCAGCCACAAATGAAGCAGGAAGCTCAGGCTTCCAGGGAGAGCCCAGGCAGGACTGCCTGAGGTAGGATGTGTGTCCCATCTGGGACAGAAGGGACCCTCATCTGGGGAATACATGTGTCCCTTTTGGGATGGAACAGACCTTAGGGTTTGGCAGTGAGTCCGTAATGGTGTGGGATGGCATTTTTTTGGAGGGCCGCACAGCCCTCGATGTGCACAACAGAGATAGCCTGACTGCCATTAGGTACCGTGATGAGATCCTCAGGCCCCTTGTGAGACCATATGCTGGTGCGGTTGGCCCTGGGTCCCTCCTAATGCAGGACAATGCCAGACTTCATGGGGCTAGAGTGTGTCAGCAGTTCCTGCAAGATGACGGCATTGAAGCTATGTAAAGGCCCGCCCGTTCCGCAGACCTGAATCCGATTGAACACATCTGGGACATCATGTCTCGCACCTTCCACCAATGTCACGTTGCACCACAGACTGCCCAGGAGTTTTCGGATGCTTTGGTCCAGGTCTGGGAGGAGATCCCTCAGGAGACCATCCGCCGCCTCATCAAGAGCATGCCCAGGCATTGTAGGGAGGTCATACAGGCACTTGGTGGCCACACACACTACTGAGCATAATTTCCTTGTCTTGATGCATTTCCACTGAAGTTGGATCAGCCTGTAATTTGATTTTCCACTTTTATTTTCATTCCAAATTCAAACCTTTATGGGATATTAATTTTGATTTCCATTGATGATTTTTGTGTGATTTTGCACATTCAACTTTGTACAGAACAAAGTATTCAGTGAGAATATTTCATTCATTCATTCAGATCTAGGATGTGTTATTTGAGATTTCCCTTTATTTTTTTGAGCAGTATATATATATATATATATATATATATATATATATATATATATATACTGTATATGAAATGCAATTATCAGTGTGCATGCGTTCATACACAAAACAAGTTAGAATCTATCTATCTATCTATCCATCCATCCATCCATCCATCCATCCATCCATCCATCCATCCATCCATCCATCCATCCATCCATCTATCTATCTTTATATACATACCTATACACACACATAATAAGAGCAGATACTGAGAATTGCACCATGTATACAGGGCAGTATATATATATATATATATATATAAGAAGTATACACAGCTCCACAATATATACTGTGCTAAGGATTAAAGAGCAGAGCTGTGTATATGGTATACTGTATAACGTAGAGATGAGACGGTGTATATAGTGTGGATTCCACAATATATACTATATACACAGCAACATACTATATAAACATATGTACGTTATATACTATATATATATATATATATATATATATATAATTAAAGAAGATTTGGCAGCACTACCATATATATGCACAACTCTACATTATACACTACATTAAGACAGCATTATACTATATACTATAATATATTATCACCTATACAATGTATATACAGCAGAGTCACAGTATCACCTATATACTGTAATGGATATTAACTGCTGTATATACATTATATAGGTGATACTGTGATTATACACAGATTTAGCATTCAGTATCACCTATACATTGTATACACAGCGGTCTACATACATTATACAGGTGGTACTGCAAGTGCTGTGTGTACAGAAAACAAAGTTTTCATATTGGGACTCACCCAGGTCCCTAAGATGGGGGGAGGATGAAGAGCTGAGGTGCATCCATTGCCGGCCAAGCACAGGAGCGGATCCTTGGCTGGGGCTGGTGGTGAGTACAGCAGGAGACAAAAAAAAGCTGCACTGACGCTGGTACCGACCAGTGTCAGACAGAAGAGCTCTGCATGCGCCATGGTAGCCCTTTCAAAGTTATGACTGAAGGCCCTGTGTGCGCTCACTCTCATACTTGCACGCACTGACAGAGGCCACAGCCACGTGCATGCGCAAGCTGATGAGGGCCTCCGTGGTGAGTATGTACGGACAAGTGCCACAGCGGCCCTTGTCAATGCGTGCAAGCAACAGAGCGCGTCCACATAGGGCCATTAGTAAGATGTGTTAAAGGATCAGTGGTACATTTTGTATTACAAAGCCGCCAGCCCACCGGGCATCTGCCTGGCTCGGCAGATTAGCAATCTGGGCCTGTCTGGTATTATGATCTAGTCATTTATTGATTTTGAAGATTTTAGGTTTCGGAATTCATGATGAACTGCCTAGCTAAGATACTAAGTGATTTAAAATAGAGAAGAAAGGCTCAAAGTGGTTTAATGGAAGGCAAGGTCATCTGAGTGGAGGTTCAGAAATGTGAAGCTAGGATATGTGGTCATCATTTCTAAGGAGGTAGTATAAGACTAAGTCTGCACTTGAGAGTAACATTGCTTATTTTACTTGCAGACTGGCACAAGTAAAATCCCCAGTGAAATAAGATAGCAGGCAAAAAGATGAGACTTTACAAACCTCCTGCAAATATTGCTGAATTTCTGACCTGCAGTGCTAATATTGCATGCAGTGTTGCATTGGGGTGACAAAGGCCCACCAGTAACCAATTCCAGGACCCCACTTTTCAGCTACATGCAGATGTGACATTAGCAACAATCACAAATTTATATAACAATGAGCTGGGTAGATTTTTACATGAATAATAAGCCGGCCTTATCTGTAAATAGTGATCCAAGTATATTGTGCCAAGTACTGCTCAAATAAGAGCGTGGTGGCACACTCTTATACAGAGGCCGACCAGAGGAATCTCCTATTCTCCTGTGGGCCAGTCCAAGCCTGGTTGCATGGTACAAATATATTGACCAAACAATAGGTTTCAAAGCTACAGTGTGAATGTCAAAGTCACATCTGATCTGAGTCCAAGTCTGTGTTGTTACATACAGATCTAAGATGATAATGTTTGGAAATCCTTAGTCTCCATAGTCTTCTTCTCTTAACTATGTAAAGCCAACAAATACACTTACATTCAGAAAAATCTTCACCCGCCTCTGTTCCCTATCTAACCTCTCTAACTCACCTCTTCCTCTTTCTGACCACAATCTACTCACATTCTCTTCCCTCTGCACTCCTTGTCTACAATCCCCACCCCACAAACTTGCACACCCTCGCAGAAATCTTAAACACCTTGAGCTACACTCACTCTCTGAATCCCTCCTCCCTCTCACAGATATGTTCCTTACACAATGCAGATGACGCTGCCACTCTATATAACACCACAATAGCTGTAGCTTTGGAATCTCTAGCCCCTCTCACACATACCAAAGCTCGCAAAATCAACAGACAGCCCTGGCACATCAGCCTGATCAAAGAACTGAGGCGAGCTTCGAGGGCTGCTGAGCGCAGATGGAAAAGATTCCACTCCAATGAGCCCTTCATCACATTCAAACAGTCCCTCGCTACTTTCAAGACCACACTCGCCACAGCAAAACAAAACTACTTCTCATCTCTCATATCCTCTCTGTCTCACAACCCTTAACAGTTATTCAACACCTTCAATTCTCTCCACCGTCCCCAGCACCTCCTCCCTCCCCACTCATCTCAGCTGAAGACTTTGCCTCATTTTTCAAGCAGAAGATTGAGAACATCAGAGACAATTTTAGTGAACAACCCCCAGAGACCTTTCTCCCAACTACCCAGCCCTCCACCTCCAAAACCCATCCCACTTCATCCCAAACCTCGCAACAGTCTTGATCCCAACCCTAACCCATCTCTTCAACCTATCACTAACAACTGGTGTTTTCCCCTCAAGCTTTAAACACGCCTCAATCACACCTATCCTCACAAAGCCCTTTCTTGACCCATCCTCTGTATCTAGCTATCGCCCTATATTACTTCTCCCCTATGCCTCAAAACTACTGGATCAACACGTCCATCTTGAACTGTCTTCCCATTTATCTTCCTGCTCCCTCTTTGACTGCTTACAATCAGGCTTCTGGTCACACCACTCCACTGAAACTGCCTTAACTAAGGTCACCAATGACCTATTAACCAAGAGCAAGTGACACTACTCTATCCTCCTCCTCCTGGACCTATCCTCTGCCTGTGACACAGTGGACCATTCCCTGTTGCTGCAGACCCTCTCGTCCCCTGGCATCACAGACTTGGCCCTATCCTGGATCTCGTCATACTTAACTGACCAGACATTCAGCGTCTCCCATTCACACACCACCTCCTCACCTCGCCCCCTATCTGTCGGAGTCCTGCAGGGTTCAGTTCTAGGGCCCCTGCTCTTCCCATCTACACCTTTGGCCTGGGACAGCTCATAGAATCTCACGGTTTTCAGTATCATCTCTATGCTGATGACACACAGATTTACATCTCTGGACCAGATATCACACCACCCTACTAACCAGAATCCCTCAATGTCTGTCTCTATTTCATCCTTCTTCTCCGCTAGATTTCTAAAACGTAACATGGACAAAACAGAATTCATCATCTTTTCCCCATCTCACTCGACCCCCCCCAACGAACCTATCCATTACAGTAAACGGCTGCCCACTCTCCCCAGTCCCACAAGCTTGCTGTCTTGGGGTAATCCTTGACACTGATCTCTCCTTCAAACCACATATCCAAGCCCTTTCCACTTCCTGCTGCCTTCAACTCAAAAAATTTCACGGATCCGTACATTCCTAAACCAAGAATCTGCAAAAACCCTAGTCCATGCTCTCATCATCTCCCACCTCGACTACTGTAACCTCCTGATCTGTGGCCTCCCCTCTAACACTCTCACACCCCTCCAATCTATTCTAAACTCTGCTGCCTGACTAATCCACCTGTCCCCAGCAATTCCCTGGCCTCTCCCCTCTGTCAATCCCTTCACTGGCTCCCCATTACCCAGAGACTCCAGTACAAAAGCCTAATCATGACATACAAAGCCATCCACAACCTGTCTCCTTCATACATCTGTGACCTCGCCTCCCGGTACATTCCTGCAACCTCCGATCCTCACAAGATCTCCTTCTCTACTCCCCTCTTATCTCCTCTTCCCACAATCGCATACAAGATTTCTCTCGCGCATCACCCATACTCTGGAACTCTCTACCACAAGACATCAGACTCTCGTCTACCATCGAAACCTTCAAAAAGAACCTGAAGACCCACCTCTTCCAACAAACCTACAACCTGCAGTAACCACCGATCGACCAAACCGCTGCACGACCAGCTCTACCCTCACCTACTGTATCCTCACCCATCCCTTGTAGATTGTGAGCCATCGTGGGCAGGGTCCTCTCTCCTCCTGTACCAGTTGTGACTTGTATTGTTCAAGATTATTGTACTTGTTTTTATTATGGTAACCCCTCCCCACATGTAAAGCTGCATGGAATAAATGGTGCTATAATAATAAATAATAATAATAAAAAACAATTGTTCCTTTATTTAAAATAAAGATCACACAAGAAAAATAAAATCAATTAAAAACTTATACTTGTTTGAACTTATTATCTGTATAAAAGACACTTGCCCACACAATCAATCACATTCAAACTTATCCACCAAGGCCAAGACCAAAGAGCTGTCTAAGGACAACAGGGACAAAATTGAAGACCTGCACAAAGCTTGTATGGGCTACAGGACAATAGGCAAGCAGCTTTGTGAGAAGGCAACAACTGTTGGCACAATTATTACAAAATGGAAGAAACACAAGATGAGTGTCAATCTTCCATCGGTCTGGGACGCCCTACAAGAACTTGCCTCGTGGAGTAAGGATAATTCTGAGAAAGGTTAGGAGTCAGCCAAGAACTACACAGGAAGACCTGAACTATGACCTTAAGAGAGCTGGGACCACAGTCTCAAAGATTACCGTTAGTAACAGACTATGTTGTCTTGGATTAAAATCCTGCATGGCACGCAAGGTACCCCTGCTCATGCCAGCACATGTCCAGGCTAGTTTGAAGTTAGCTAATAATCATCTGGATGATCCAGAGGAGGCATTAGGAGAAAGTCACGTGGTCAAATGAGACCAAAATAGAACCTTTTGATATTAAATCCACTCGCCGTGTTTGGAGGAAGAAAAAAGATGAGTACTGCCCCCAAAACACTGTTCCAACTAGGAAGCATGGTGGGAAACATCACACATTGGAGGGTGCTTTTCTGCAAAGGGGACAGGATGACTGCATTGTATTGAAGGGAGGATGGATGGGGTCATGTATCCCAAGATTTTGGCCAACAACTCCTTCCTTCAGTAAGAGCATTGAAGATGGGTCATGGCTGGGTTTTCCAGCATGAAAATGATCTGAAACACACAGCCAGGGCAACTAAGGAGTGTCTCCATAAGAAGCATTTCAAGGTCCTAGAGAGGCCTAGCAAGTTTCCAGACCCTAGCCCAATTGGGGGGAGCTGAAACTCAATGTTGCTCAGCAACAGCCTCGAAATCTGAAAGATCTGGAGAAAATCTGTATGGAGGACTGGGCCAAAATCTCTGCTGCATTGTGTGCAAACTTGGTGAAAAACTACAGTAAATGTCTGACCTCTGTAATTGCAATAAAAGGTTTCTGTACCAAATATTAAGTTCTGTTTTTGTATTGTATCAAATACTTATTTCATGCAATAGAATGCATGTGATTTTATGGATTTTTTTTTTTAAAGATTCTGTCTCTCACAGTTGAAGTGTAACTATGATAAAAATTACAGACCTCTCCATTCTTTGCAGGTGAGAAACTTGCAAAATCGTCAGTGTATCTAATACTTTCCCCACTGTATATGGAAGCAAAATAAGATGCAACAGTTGCAATAAAACTACCAATAATATTGATGACTACAGGGGTATATTTGCATACCCCTGCGGTGCGGCATCACCCTTTACTTGGGTGCTGTATTATTGGAGCCATGTGGGTATATAACAGATTTTTGTGACATAGTCTAAGTTGGATCTTTTGGTTAGATGGGACGTTTTACGGCAACTGTTACATCTACTTATTTTCCAGACATTGTATATCTCATGTTGATTTACCTGTTTACACTATATAGCAAAATAATTGCAGCAAATGTACCCCTGTGGCCATGTTTATTATCAATCCAGCAAGGTTTCCAGTATGGTCTTTTTCTATCCTGATATCCCCTGGTACTTTCATTGCCTCTTTATTCCATTTTCTATTTATTTGTTATATTTATTGTGTTCAAGTCTATTTATTAATAATAAATATGGTATTGATTTTATTGGCTTGCATTTTTTAATATTGGTGTTCTTCAGTCACACTCGGGCTCAGCATCTTGGAGCCAAAGTCTTATAGTCTCTTGGATATATAGTCATCTTACTACAATGTATTAGTACACATACTGTATAAACAGTCAATTGCATAAATAATATCAATTCTCTTTTCCCCCCTTACATGTTCTAATCTGTCTTTATAAACATGGCACAGAGGGCAGAACGAGGGCATTAGTAGTTGACGGTGTCGCCTGACTTTACATTATGCATTAGAAATGCTAAACCAAGAAAATGCTGATTTTGCCTGTGTTACATTTTTATGAAAATGTTCTTTCTACTCTTAACTGTTTGTATAAGGCTATGTGCCCACGTAGCAGAAAGTATGAAGAATTTCAGGAAAGCAGGAAATCCGCTTGCGTTTTTTGTGCGTTTAAACCATGTTTTTTGCATGTATGTGTCGAGTTTTTTTCTCGGTTTTATCGCGGATTTTTAGCGTTTTTTTCCAATGGTCCAAATACAATTCTATAGCGGCAAAACCGCCAATTTTCCGCAAAATTAATGAACATGCTGCGTTTTTTTTCCCGCAATACTTTTCCGCTGCGGAAAAAAACACAGCATGGGCACAAAAATTGAGGAATGCATTAAAATGATGAGATGCTTGATGTAAGCATTTTTTAAGCATTTCAGCAGCGGAAAACCGGTGCAAAAACGCTTAAAAAACGCTAAAAACCTGGAACGTGGGCACATAGCCTAAAGAGTATAATGTTGTCTTATTCATTATGTCAGGTGAGAAGGAAAAGTCATGTATTTTTTCTTGTCAAACCAACAATTGCACATTATTGTATATAGGATATAATGTATACAAATTCAGAACAAACCTTTTAAATATTATTGCTTACTATAAATGTTTATACTGAGATTTTCATGCCCTCCCATGTAGATAGTTTTCTTATCTTGTCTGCAGATTAGAAGCAGTCTTTCAGAGAGGGTTTAATGGTAGGATTCGGTACATTTTCAGCATTACTGTAATTCTAACTCGGGACATTTGTCAACGTCGGCCTAACTTCTTAGCACCATACATGCTGCAGTACAATAAGAGGCCTAGTTGGAAATGTCAGCCTGGAGATCACAGACAGGATCGGCATAAAGACCTTGCATATTGTATACACTTTTTAAATCTAGTTTCCATAATACCATATTGTTAAGAGAAACCCATAGAAATATTGCCACCTGGTATGAATAATGCATTTGTCTCTTTTTTTTGACAGATACAAAAATGGGACGCTTATCTTGGCCCACAGCTACTTTTATAACTGTCGTCGCTACTGTTTATTTGGAAGCAAAAACTACTCCGCCAGCAAAGTACACTAAAAAAGTCTATAATATTGAGATTGCCAATGCTTTTGAGACTTCATTTGCGCCACCAACAGAGGAGACTGTCTTCACCGAGTTATCTGAGACAAGTGACACCACCACTGAGCCGCCCACTTTACACCCTGATTTTAGAACTGCCACCACCCTATACCCTTTTGATAATTTTACTCTTGAAACAGCAGATTTCTTCTTTAACTGCTGTGATTGCTGTACACCTATGGCTGGACCAAAGGGGGAATCTGGACCCATGGGACTCCCAGGTAAACCAATCTATATGCAACTGAAAGCAAAGTATGGATTCCATTAATGCAGCACATGCCAATGAACATATACGAGTATGAGAACTGGTCTCAGGTATTAAAGACTATACCAAATAATTTAGTTCAATTAGTCCTTATTCCTTTACAAAAATAGAGTGAATAGCTCATGGTTGAGTTAAAAAGTTATCTTCATTTTAATTTCTCTCATTTAGCAATAGCACACGAGAAAATAATAAAGTTCTGTAATTGCGCATTTAGGATTTAGCAGAGATTGTTTCGTTCAAAGCGCAAGATTGCGAGTTAACATGCAAGATCTCGCACTTACTCTGTGAGAAGGGCAGCAGTGGACGGAAAAAATGAACATTTAACTTTTTTTGCAAACATTTGACTTCAGAACCGTTTTTTTTATTTTCACAAGTGCAAAAACAGAAATTTAACCATAAACTTTGTTGTGCAATTTCTCCTGAATACGCCGATACCCCATATGTGGGGGTAAACCACTTTTTGGGCGCACCACAGAGCTTGGAAGAGAAGGAGTGCCATTTGACTTTTTCAATGTCGAATTGGCTTGAATTGAGATCGGACGCCATGTCGCGTTTGGAGAGCCCCTGATGTGCCTAAACAGTGGAAACCCCCCACAAGTGACACCATTTTGGAAACTAGACCCCTTAAGGAACTTATCTAGATTTGTGGTGAGCACTTTGAACCCCCAAGTGCTTCAGAGAAGTTTATAACGTAGAGCTGTGAAAATAAAAAATCGCATTTGTTTACACAAAAATGATCTTTTTGCCCACAAATTCTTATTTTCACAAGGGTAACAGGAGAAATTAGACCACAAAAGTTGTTGTGCAATTTCTCCTGAGTACGTCAATACCCCATATGTGAGGGTAAACCACTGTTTGGGCGCACCGCAGAGCTTGGAAGATAAGGAGTGCCGTTTTACTTTTTCAATGTAGAATTGGCTGGAATTGAAATTGTACACCGTGTCGCGTTTGGAGAGCCCCTGATGAGGCTAAACAGTAGAAACCCCGCACAAGTGACCCCATTTTGGAAACTAGACCCCTTAAGGAACTTATCTAGATGTGTGGTGAGCACTTTAAACCCCCAAGTGCTTCACAGAAATTGATAAAGTAGAGCCGTGAAAATAAAAAATCCTTTTTTTTTTCCTCAAAAATGATTTTTTTAGCCTGCAATTTTTTATTTTCTCAAGGGTAACAGGAGACATTGGACTCCAAAATCTGTTGACCAGTTTGTCCTAAGTATGCTGATACCCCATATGTGGGGGGGGGCACTGTTTGGGCACCCATCGGGGCTCGGAAGAGAAGGAGCGCCGCTTGAAATGCAGACTTTGATGGGATGGTCTGCGGACGCCATAAACAGTGGAAACCCCCAAGTGACCCCATTTTGGAAATTATACCCCCCAAAGAGCTTATCTAGATGTGTGGTGAGCACTATGAACCCCCAACTTCTTCACATAAGTTTATAATGTAGAGCCATGAAAAAAAAATAATATTTTTTCCACAAAAATGATCTTTTCACCCCCAAATTTCACAAGGGTAACAGGATGTGAATACTTTTCTGCCCCATGATGACAGAAGTATTCTAGGAGTGATAGCTTTATTGGCTAATCAGAAAATAATATGTTTGCAAGCTTTCAGAGCACAGGGGCTCCTTCTTCAGGCAAGATTACAAATAGATTAATAAGAAAAATGCACAATATTTAAAGAATAGTACAGCAGGACATTTGTTAGGGGGTGGGAAGTGTGATGCCACTACTCGCTCAGCTCTATATCACTGCCCCGGTAGGCTTCCATAGGCATGATATGCACGTCCTTTGGCACCACCCTTTTCATCTCGGTCCCGTCCACTGGCTCAATCACGCCCTCTTATCTGAGTGATACTTGGCCTGGCTATTTGCTACCATTTCCTTGGTTATATCTATAAGCGATGTTACATATAATTTTTTGACCTATACTTCAGGTGAACCCTGTCTGTTTATTTATTTGTATTTTTCTTGTATATACTTTAGTTATTTTTGTACAGGTTGTACTTCCTTTTTGTTATTTCATTTCTTTTTTTATGTTGTAGCGACTGATGAAAGTCCCAAGGGACTGAAACGTTTCTTGTGCTACTAATAAATCGTTTTCACGGTTACAACTGTTTCTACGGTTACTGAAGTTGAGTGCTAGACTTTTATATTACACTCCTAGAAAACTTCTGTCATCATTGGGCAGAAAAGTATTCACATTGATTTTTCTGGCTAACATGGTATCACAATTCAATTTGTTATTGTACATCAAGGGTAACAGGAGAAATTGGACCTCAAAATTTATTGTGCAATTTATGCTGAGTAGGCTGATACCCCATATGTGGGAGGACCACTGTTTGGGCGCATGGCAGAGCTCGGAAGGGAAGGAGCGCCATTTTCGAATACAGACTTTGATAGAATGGTCTGCGGGCGTTATGTTGCTTTTGCAGAGCTCCTTTGAACTTTGAATGCCCAAGTGCTTCACAGAAGTTTATAATGCAGAGTCATGAAAATAAAAAATATTTTTTTTCCCACAAAAAAGATTTTTTAGCCCCCAAGATTTTGTTTTCACAAGGGTAACAAGAGAAATTGGACCCCAAAAGTTGTCCAATTTATCCTGAGTATGCTGGTACCCCATGTGTGGGGGGACCACTGTTTGGGCGCACGGCAGAGCTCGGAAGGGAAGGAGTGCCGTTTTGGAATGCAGACTTTGATAGAATGGTCTGCGGTCATTATGTTGCGTTTGCAGAGCCCCTGATGTACCTAAGCAGTAAAACCCCCCCCACAAGTGACCCCATTTTGGAAACTAGACCCCCCATGGAACTTATCTAGATGTGTCGTGAGAACTTTGAATACCCAAGTGCTTCACAGAAGTTTATCATGCAGAGTCTTGAAAATAAAAAATATTTTTTTTTCCACAAAAAAGATTTTTTAGCCCCCAAGTTTTATTTTCACAAGGGTAACAGGAGAAATTGGACCCAAAAGTTGTTGTCCAATTTATCCCGAGTACGCTGATGTCCCATATGTGGGGATAAACCAGTGTTTGGGCGCATGGCATAGCTCAGAAGGGAGGGAGCACCATTTGACTATTTGAGCGCAAAATTGGCTGTCGTGTTTGGAGACCCCCTGATGTACCTAAACAGTGGAAACCCCCCAATTCTAACTCCAACCCTAACCCCGACACACCCCTAACCCTAATCCCAACCTGATCCATAATCCTAATCACAACCCTAACGATAATCACAACCCCAACCCCAAAACAACCCTAATCTCAACCCTAAACATAACCCTAATCAAAACCCTAAATCCAAAACACCCCTAATCCTAATCTCAACCCTAACCTCAAACCTAATCCTAATCCCAATACACCCATAACCTTAATCCCAACCCTAACCTTAACCCTCAATCCCAAACCTAACCCTAATCCCAAACGTAACCCTAATGCCAACCCTAACCCTAATACCAACCCTAATCCAAACCCTAACTCTAATCCCAACTCTAACCCTAACTTTAGCAGCAACCCTAGCCCTAACTTTAGCCCCAACCCTAGCCCTAACTTTAGCCCCAACCCTAACCCTAGCCCTAACTCTAACTTTAGCCCCACCCCTAACCCTAGCCCTAACCCTACATTTAGCCCCAACCCTAACCCTAACCCTAGCCCTAACTTTAGCCCCAACCCTAACCCTAGCCCTAACCCTAGCCCAACCCTAACCCTAGCCCTATCTTTAGCCCCAACCCTAACCCTAACCCTAGCCCTAAGGCTACTTTCACACTTGCGTCATGTGGCATCCATCGCAATCTGTCGTTTTGGACAAAAAATGGATCCTGCAAATGTGCCTGCAGGATGCGTTTTTTGCCCATAGACTTATGTTGCCAATGGATCGTGACGGATGGCCACACGTCGTGTCCATCGTGCACTGGATCCGTTGTGTTTTGGCAGACCGTTGTCACGAAAAAAGTTCAATGTTACGGTTTTTTGTACGACGCGTCCGACATTTTCAACCGAGGAAGCGTGGCCATAACTCCACCCCCTCCTCCCCAGGACATAGACTGGGCAGCGGATGCGTTGAAAACCTGCATCCACTGCCCACATTGTGCACAATTTTTACAACATGCGTCGGTACGTTGGGCCGATGCATTGCGACGGCCCCATACCGACTCAAGTGTGAAAGAAGCCTAATCCTAGCCCTAACCCTAAACCTAGCCCTAACCCTAACCCTAAATTTAGCCCCAACCCTAACCCTAACCCTAAATTTAGCCTCAACCCTAACCCCAACCCTAACCCTAAATGTAGCCCCAACTCCTCTAGCTGCCGGCCGGCAGATCATGGCGGGTGCACTGCGTATGCGCCTGTCATTTTCTTACCAGATGAAGAAGCCGGCGGGCAGAAGGGGACGCAGCAGGACCCAGGGACACCGGTAAGTATAACAGGGTCCCCGAATCTCCCTATTTCTCTGTCCTCTGATGTGCGATCACATCAGAGGACAGAGAATGACACATCGCTTTTTTTTTTTCTTTTGTGGCCACCGGTAAACAGTTAACTACCGGTGATCACAAAACAGATGGCAGCCGAGACCCCAAAGATCTTCCGGGTGCCAGCCGGCGGGCGCACTGCGTATGTGCCCACCATTTTTTGTCCGGAACAAGATAGCAGCGCCCATCGGGAGCCACGAGGAGCACCGGGGGAGACAGGTGAGTATCGGGGGGCTATCGGGGACCCCATTTCTCTGTCCTCTGAGGTGCGATCACATCAGAGGACAGAGAAATTAAATGGGAAATCGCGGGGTTTTTTTGCGATCGTCGGTAAACGGTTAATTACCGGCGATCGCAACCCGGGGGTCGGTAACCCCCCCGAATCATGTTCTTTCGGGTCTGGGCTACCCCCGGCAACTGAGACCCCAGAGAAAATCTGACTCTGAGGGGCGCTATTCACTTTTTCCACAGCGCCGTTAATTAACGGCGCTGTGGTTTAAGTACCCTTAACTGATGCCGTTAAAAGGCGTATCAGTGGCGTTAAGGGGTTAAATTAAAAAGGCATCCATGAATTTGTGATTGTTACACTTTCAGAAATGCACATGCTGTAAGCACTACAGATGCTTTAACCCCTTAGCGACCGCCGATACGCCTTTTAACGGCGGCCGCTAAGGGTACTTAAACCACAGCGCCGTTAATTAATGGCGCTGTGGAAAAAGTAAATAGCGCCCCCCAGAGTCAGATTTTCTCTGGGGTCTCGGCTGCCGGGGGTAGCCGAGACCCCAGAGAACATGATTCGGGGGGTTTTTAACCCACCCCGCATTTGCGATCGCCGGTAATTAACCGTTTACCGGCGATCGCAAAAAAAAAAAAAAACGCGATCTCTTTTTAATTTCTCTATCCTCCGATGTGATCGCACATCGGAGGATAGAGAAAAGGGGTCCCAGGTAGCCCCCCAATACTTACCTATCTCCCCCGATGCTCCTCGTGGCTCCCGGTGGGCGCCGCCATCTTGAAAATGGCGGGCGCATGCGTAGTGCGCCCGCCGGCCGGCCCCGCAAGAATCTTTGGGGTCTCGGCTTCCGGGGGTAGCCGAGACCCCAAAGAGCATGATCGGGGGTTGGTTTTAGCGACCCCTGTTTTGCGATCGCCGGTAATTAACTGTTTACCGGCGACCGCAAAAAAAAAAAAAAAGCTAAGTGTAATTCTCTGTCCTCTGATGTGATCGCACATCAGAGGACAGAGAAATAGGGGGATTCGGGGACCCTGCCATACTCACCTGTGTCCCTGGATCCTCCTGCTGCTCCTCCTGGCCGCCGGCATCTTCTGGGCAAAAGAAAATGGCGGGCGCATGTGCAGTGCGCCCGCCATTAGGGTTGAGCGAAACGGGTCATTCATTTTCAAAAGTCGCCGACTTTTGGCAAAGTCGGGTTTCATGAAACCCGATCCGACCCCTATGCGGGGTCGGCCATGCGGTACGCGACTTTCGCGCCAAAGTCGCGTTTCAATGACGCGAAAAGTGCCATTTCTCAGCCAATGAAGGTAAACGCAGAGTGTGGGCAACATGATGACATAGGTCCTGGTCCCCACCATCTTAGAGAAGGGCATTGCAGTGATTGGCTTGCTGTCTGCGGCGTCACAGGGGCTATAAAGGGGTGTTCCCGCTGACCGCCATGTTACTGCTGCTGATCTGAGCTTAGGGAGAGGTTGCTGCCGCTTCGTCAGAAGCAGGGATAGCGTTAGGCAGGGTCCATTAACCACCAAACCGCTTGTGCTGTAGCGATTTGCACTGTCCAACACCACCTTCGGTGTGCAGGGACAGTGGAAGCTACATTTTTTTTTTTTTTCCTCAGCGCTGTAGCTCATTGGGCTGCCCTAGAAGGCTCCCTGATAGCTGCATTGCTGTGTGTACGCCGCTGTGCAAACCAACTGCTTTTTTCAAAGCACAAATCCTCTTGTTCCTTCCTTTCTGCACAGCTATCTTGTTTGTTTGTCCACACTTTTTATTTAATTTGTGCATCAGTCCACTCCTTATTGCTGCCTGCCATACCTGGCTGAGATTACTGCAGGGAGATAGTAATTGAAGGACAGTTCCTTTTTTTTTTTTTGTGGGAGATTAAGATTGGCATTTCTGCTAGAGTGCCATCCCTGTCTGTGCCATCTCTCACTCAGTGGGCCATAGAAAGCCTATTTATTTTTTTGCTTGATTTGGGTTCTAAAATCTACCTGAAAAAATCACTACATCAATCAATGGGAGAAAAATATTGGCCTCAGGGCTTGTGTGCCACTCCTGACTCCTGTGTGTGCCATCTCTCAGTCAGTGGGCCATAGAAAGCCTATTTATTTTTTTGCTTCATTTGGGTTCCAAAATCTACCTGAAAAAATCACTACATCAATCAGTGGGAGAAAAATATTGGCCTCAGGGCTTGTGTGCCTCTCCTGACTCCTGTGTGCATCATCACTCACTCAGTGGGCCATAGAAAGCCTATTTTTTTTTGTTGCTTTATTTGGGTTCTAAATTCTACCTGAAAAAATCAATAAATCAATCAGTGGGAGATTAATATTGGCCTTTGGGCTTGTGTGCCAGTCCTAAGCGTGCCATCTCTCTCACAAATAGTGGGCCATAGAAAGCCTATTTTTTTTTTTTGGGGGGGTTTTATAAATTCTACCTGAAAAAAAAAGGGAGATTAATATTGGCCTTTGGGCTTGTGTGCCAGTCCTAAGCGTGCCATCTCTCTCTCTCAGATAGTGGACCATAGAAAGCCTATTTATTATTTTTTTTATTGGGTTTATAAATTTTCCCTGAAAAAAAAAAAAAAAAGTGGGAGATTAATATTGGTCTCTGGGCTTGTGTGCCACTCCTGACTCCTGTGTGTGCCATCTCTCAGTCAGTGGGCCATAGAAAGCCTATTTTTTGTTTTATTTGTTTTCTAAATTCTCCCTGAAAAAATCATTTTATTTTATTTGGGTTCTAAATTCTTCCCGAAAAAATCATTTTTTTTTATTATTTTTTTTTTCTAAAGTCTCCCTGAAAAAAAAAAAAAAATCAAATCAGTGGGAGATTAATATTGCCCTTTCTGCTTGTGTGCCAGTCTTGACTCCTGGGTGTGCCATTTCTCTCTCTCTCTCTCTCCAATTGTGGGCCATAGAAAGCCTATTATTTTTTTAGCTTGATTTGGGTTCCAAAATCTACCTGAAAAAATCACTGCATCAATCATTGGGAGAACAATATTGGCCTCTGGGCTTGTGTGCCACTCCTGACTCCTGTGTGCATCATCTCTCACTCAGTGGGCCATAGAAAGCCTATTTTTTGTTTTATTTGTTTTCTAAATTCTCCCTGAAAAAAATCATTTTATTTTATTTGGTTTCTAAATTCTTCCTGAAAAAATCATTTTTTTTTATTATTTTTTTTTTCTAAAGTCTCCCTGATAAAAAAACAAAAAAAACAAATCAGTGGGAGATTAATATTGCCCTTTCTGCTTGTGTGCCAGTCTTGACTCCTGGGTGTGCCATCTCTCTGTCTCCAATTGTGGGCCATAGAAAGCCTATTATTTTTTTTGCTTGATTTGGGTTCCAAAATCTACCTGAAAAAATCACTAAATCAATCAGTGGGAGATAAATATTGGCCTCTGGGCTTGTGTGCCACTCCTGACTCCTGTGTGCGTCATCTCTCACTCAGTGGGCCATAGAAAGCCTATTTTTTGTTTTATTTGTTTTCTAAATTCTCCCTGAAGAAATCATTTTATTTTATTTGGTTTCTAAATTCTTCCTGAAAAAATCATTTTATTCTATTATTTTTTTTTTCTAAAGTCTCCCTGAAAAAAAAAAAAAATCAGTGGGAGATTAATATTGCCCTTTCTGCTTGTGTGCCAGTCTTGACTCCTGGGTGTGCCATCTCTCTCTCTCTCTCCAATTGTGGGCCATAGAAAGCCTATTATTTTTTTAGCTTCATTTGGGTTCCAAAATCTACCTGAAAAAATCACTACATCAATCATTGGGAGAACAATATTGGCCTCTGGGCTTGTGTGCCACTCCTGACTCCTGTGTGCGTCATCTCTCACTCAGTGGGCCATAGAAAGCCTATTTTTTGTTTTATTTGTTTTCTAAATTCTCCCTGAAAAAATCATTTTATTTTATTTGGTTTCTAAATTCTTCCTGAAAAAAATCATTTTATTCTATTATTTTTTTTTTCTAAAGTCTCCCTGAAAAAAAAAAAAATCAGTGGGAGATTAATATTGCCCTTTCTGCTTGTGTGCCAGTCTTGACTCCTGGGTGTGCCATCTCTCTCTCTCTCTCAAATTGTGGGCCATAGAAAGCCTATTATTTTTTTTGCTTGATTTGGGTTCCAAAATCTACCTGAAAAAATCACTGCATCAATCATTGGGAGAAAAATATTGGCCTCTGGGCTTGTCTGCCACTCCTGACTCCTGTGTGTGGCATCTCTCACTCAGTGGGGCATAGAAAGCCTTTTTTTATTTTTTTTTATTTGGTTTCTAAATTGTCATTGGAAAAATCATTTTATGTTATTTGGTTTCTAAATTCTTCCTGAAAAAATCATTTTATTTTATTTTGTTTCTAAAGTCTCCCTGAAAAAAAAAAATAAATAAAAAAAAACAGTGGGAGATTAATATTAACATTTGTGCTTCAGTGACAGTCCTGCGTGTGTGGTATCTCTCTCATTTGGTGCCACCAAAAACAGAGTGTGTAACATTGTGCCTGATTTTCGTTGTGGTCTCACCCACCTGTAAAGGGGTAGCTAAATCATACTGAAGTTATAGCTCACCGTGTAAGTTGTGTGACAGCAACAAATACCGTTAGTTTGGTTACGTTTTTAAAACAATGAGGAAGTCTGGTGGAAGAGGTCGTGGCCGGGGGCGTTCATTGTCAGCTGGTAATGAGGGTAGTGGTAGTGGTGGAGCATCAGGTGGTCGTGGGAAAAAAAATATTGCACCTAAGTCTGGAGCTGTGGAGCCAGGTTCGTCATCTGGCTACACAAGGCCTCGAACGCTCCCTTTTCTGGGAGTAGGAAAACCGCTTTTAAAGCCAGAGCAGCAAGAGCAAGTTTTGGCTTATCTTGCTGACTCAGCCTCTAGCTCTTTTGCCTCCTCTCGTGAAACTGGTAAATGTAAAAGCAGCGCGTCGTTAGTGGATGTTCACGGTCAGGGACAAGTCGCTTCCTTGTCCTCTTCAGCAAAAACAACAACAGAGAAGAATGCAGCAGGCGACACAACGGGTTACTCCATGGAGCTCTATACACATACCGTCCCTGGCTTAGAAAGTGAAGCAGTTAACAGTCCATGCCCATTACAAGTTGAATCTGACATGGAGTGCACTGATGCACAGCCACAGCCAGACTACTATGCTGGTCCTTTGACTCAGACCACAACATTGCCCTCGCAGGGTAATGATCAAGAATCAGACCCTGATGAGACTATGTTGCCCCATCACGAACGCTATACCACCGACCGACATGGTGACACAGACGAAGTTGCACACGAGCTACAAGAAGAGGTAATAGATGACCCAGTTCTTGACCCCGATTGGCAGCCATTGGGGGAACAGGGTGCAGGCGGCAGCAGTTCTGAAGCGGAGGAGGAGGGGCCGCAGCAGGCATCAACATCGCAACAGGTTCCATCTGCCGGGCCCGTATCTTGCCCAAAACGCGTGGCAAAGCCAAAACCTGTTGGAGGACAGCGTGGCCATCCGGTTAAAGCTCAGTCTGCAATGCCTGAAAAGGTATCCGATGCTAGAAAGAGTGCAGTCTGGCATTTTTTTAAACAACATCCAATTGATCAGCGCAAAGTCATCTGTCAAAAATGTTCACCTACCTTAAGCAGAGGGCAGAATCTGAAAAGTCTCAATACAAGTTGCATGCATAGACATTTAACCACCATGCATTTGCAAGCTTGGACTAACTACCAAACGTCCCTTAAGGTTGTAGCACCCTCGGCCAATGAAGCTAGTCATCAACGCAACATCCCTTCCGGCAGTGTAGGGCCACCATTTTCCGCACCACCTGCAGTATCTGTGCAGGTTTCTTTGCCAGGCCAAAGCAGTCAGGGTCAGGGAATCACCCGTTTCGTAGTAGGAAACACTGCATCTAGGGCACCGGCGGCAACAATACCATCTCCCACCGTCTCTCAGTCTGCCATGTCCACCGGCACCCCCGCTAGTTCCACGATCTCCAGCTCTCCAGTCCAGCTCACCCTACATGAGACTATGGTTAGAAAAAGGAAGTACTTAGCCTCGCATCCGCGTACACAGGGTTTTAACGCCCACATAGCTAGACTAATCTCGTTAGAGATGATGCCCTACCGGTTAGTTGAAAGCGAAGCTTTCAAAGCCCTGATGGACTATGCTGTACCACGCTACGAGCTACCCAGTCGACACTTTTTTTCCAGAAAAGCCATCCCAGCCCTCCACCAGCATGTTAAAGAGCGCATCGTCCATGCACTCAGGCAATCTGTGAGCACAAAGGTGCACCTGACAACAGATGCATGGACCAGTAGGCATGGCCAGTGACGTTACGCGTCCATCACGGCACACTGGGTGAATGTTGTGGATGTAGGGTCCACAGGGGACAGCAAGTTTGGGACAGTTCTGCCTAGCCCACGGTCTAGGAAACAGTTGGCTGTAGCCGTTCGCACCCCCTCGTCCTCCTCCTCGTCCTCCTGCAGAAGTGAGAGCTCGTCCACAGACCGCAGTCGCACAACCACTCCATCCGCAGCTGCCACTGTTGCACACCAGGTCTCCCAATATGGGGCAGCTACTGGCAAACGTCAGCAGGCTGTATTGGCTATGAAGTGTTTGGGCGACAACAGACACACCGCGGAAGTTCTGTCCGAGTTCTTGCAGAAAGAAACGCAGTCGTGGCTGGGCACTGTAGATCTTGAGGCAGGCAAGGTAGTGAGTGATAACGGAAGGAATTTCATGGCTGCCATCTCCCTTTCCCAACTGAAACACATTCCTTGCCTGGCTCACACCTTAAACCTGGTGGTGCAGTGCTTCCTGAAAAGTTATCCGGGGTTATCCGACCTGCTCCTCAAAGTGCGTGGACTTTGCTCACATATCCGCCGTTCGCCCGTACACTCCAGCCGTATGCAGACCTATCAGCGTTCTTTGAACCTTCCCCAGCATCGCCTAATCATAGATGTTGCAACAAGGTGGAACTCAACACTGCACATGCTTCAGAGACTGTGCGAACAGAGGCGGGCTGTTATGTTTTTGTGGGAGGATACACATACACGGGCAGGCAGTAGGATGGCAGACATGGAGTTGTCAGGTGTGCAGTGGTCGAAGATTCAAGACATGTGTCAAGTCCTTCAGTGTTTTGAGGAATGCACACGGCTGGTTAGTGCAGACAACGCCATAATAAGCATGAGCATCCCCCTAATGCGTCTGCTGATGCAAAGTTTGACGCACATAAAGGATCAGGCGTCTGCAGCTGAGGAAGAGGAAAGCCTTGATGACAGTCAGCCATTGTCTGGCCAGGGCAGTGTACAGGACGAGGTAGCGGGCAAAGAGGAGGAGGAGGACGAGGAGGATGATGGGGATGATTATATTTTTAATGAGGAAGCTTTTCCGGGGCCACTGGAAATTGGTGGCGCGGCAAGGCCGGGTTCCGGTTTTTGGAGGGACACAAGTGACGTGGATTTGCCTGAAACTGCCCCTCAACCAAGCACAACCGCAGATTTGAGAACTGGAACTTTGGCCCACATGGCGGATTATGCCTTACGTATCCTCAAAAGGGACACACGCATTACTAAAATGATGAACGATGACGATTACTGGTTGGCCTGCCTCCTTGATCCTCGCTATAAAGGCAAATTGCAAAATATAATGCCACATGAAAACTTGGAAATAATATTAGCAACCAAACAATCAACTCTTGTTGACCGTTTGCTTCTGGCATTCCCTGCACACAGCGCCCGTGATCGTTCTCACACGAGCTGCAGGGGCCAGCAGACCAGAGGTGTTAGAAGGGCAGAAATCAGAAGTGGCGTTGGCCAGAGGGGTTTTCTGACCAGGTTGTGGAGTGATTTTGCTATGACCGCAGACAGGACAGGTACTGCAGCATCAATTCAAAGTGACAGGAGACAACATTTGTCCAGTATGGTTACAAACTATTTTTCATCCCTTATCGACGTTCTCCCTCAACCGTCATTCCCATTTGATTACTGGGCATCCAAATTAGACACCTGGCCAGAATTGGCAGAATATGCATTGCAGGAGCTTGCTTGCCCGGCAGCTAGTGTCCTATCAGAAAGAGTATTCAGTGCTGCAGGTTCAATACTAACAGAAAAAAGGACTCGTCTGGCTACCCAAAATGTAGATGATCTAACCTTCATTAAAATGAACCACAACTGGATTTCGAAATCTTTTGCCCCACCTTGCCCGGCTGACACCTAGCTTTCCTATGAAAAGGTCTTGCCTGTGGACTATTCTGAATGACTTTTCCAATCTTGTAATTTTCTGCACCTGATTGTCCAGCATACGACATGTTTACACCTCACTAAATGGCCAAACTCCCCACACGGGGCCGTGGTATCGCCACTTGGCGCCAGCACCCGTGAGAGTGCTGTTTGTCTGAAGAGGTGGGTGTGCCCGCTTTTGGTCGACGGCACTGCCACTGGGTCCCTCATAGTACAATAAAGTGTCTCTGGCGGTGGTGGTGCGCACCCAACGTCAGACACACCGTTGTAATATGAGGGGCCCTGGGCCTGTACCGCCGCCCACAAGACAGTTCCCCCCCCCCAGCTCAAACAGTGCTCTACCACTTGCAAAATTATCTCTCACAGCTCCACCAATGTTTAGTCTATGCGCTGACATCCTTCAATGCCTGGCACTGACAATACCATTGTATTGACATTTTTGTTATGTTAGGCCTTCGAAGCCTGTCTGCGGTCCCTCCTTCCACTAGGCCTCCACTGACCATTGTACTGCTGCCCGTGTACCCCTGGAGCCAATTTTAAATTGCCAACAGCCCTATTTTTTTATGTTAGGCCTTCGAAGCCTGTCTGCGGTCCCTCCTTCCACTAGGCCTCCACTGACCATTGTACTGCTGCCCTTGTACCACTGGAACCAATTTTAAATTGCCAACAGCCCTATTTTTTTATGTTAGGCCTTCGAAGCCTGTCTGCAGTCCCTCCTTCTACTAGGCCTCCACTGACCATTGTACTGCTGCCCTTGTACCACTGGAACCAATTTTAAATTGCCAACAGCCCTATTTTTTTATGTTAGGCCTTCGAAGCCTGTCTGCGGTCCCTCCT
This sequence comes from Ranitomeya imitator, assembly GCF_032444005.1. Taxonomy (NCBI): domain Eukaryota; kingdom Metazoa; phylum Chordata; class Amphibia; order Anura; family Dendrobatidae; genus Ranitomeya; species Ranitomeya imitator. The sequence continues at coordinate 493,278,215 of NC_091286.1, read as the reverse complement.
TCCACTAGGCCTCCACTGACCATTGTACTGCTGCCCGTGTACCCCTGGAACCTATTTTAAATTGCCAACAGCCCTATTTTTTTATGTTAGGCCTTCGAAGCCTGTCTGCGGTCCCTCCTTCCACTAGGCCTCCACTGACCATTGTACTGCTGCCCTTGTACCCCTGGAACCGATTTTAAATTGCCAACAGCCCTATTTTTTTATGTTAGGCCTTCGAAGCCTGTCTGCGGTCCCTCCTTCCACTAGGCCTCCACTGACCACACCACTGCTGCCCGTGTACCCCTGGAACCAATTTAAAATTGCCGACAGCCAGCCCAATTTTATTATGTTAGGCCTTCGAAGCCTGTCTGCGGTCCGTTCTTTCTACTACTACTACACTGACCAGGCCACTGCTGCCCGTGTACCCCTGGAACCAATTTAAAATTGCCTACAGCCATCTGTTATTATGTTAGGCCTTCGATGCCTGTTTGCGGTCACTCCTTCCACTAGGCCTCCACTGACCACACCACTGCTGCCCGTGTACCCCTGGAACCAATTTAAAATTGCCTACAGCCAGCCCAATTTTTTTATTTTAGGCCTTCGATGCCTGTCTGCGGTCCGTTCTTTCTACTACTACTACACTGACCAGGCCACTGCTGCCCGTGTTCCCCTGGAACCAATTTAAAATTGCCTACAGCCATGTGTTATTATGTTAGGCCTTCGATGCCTGTCTGCGGTCACTCCTTCCACTAGGCCTCCACTGACCACACCACTGCTGCCCGTGTACCCCTGGAACCAATTTAAAATTGCCTACAGCCAGCCCAATTTTTTTATGTTAGGCCTTCGAAGCCTGTCTGCGGTCCGTTCTTTCTACTACTACTACACTGACCAGGCCACTGCTGCCCGTGTTCCCCTGGAACCAATTTAAAATTGCCTACAGCCATCTGTTATTATGTTAGGCCTTCGATGCCTGTTTGCGGTCACTCCATCCACTAGGCCTCCACTGACCACACCACTGCTGCCCGTGTACCCATGGAACCAATTTAAAATTGCCTACAGCCATCTGGTATTATGTTAGGCCTTCGATGCCTGTCTGCGGTCACTCCTTCCACTAGGCCTCCACTGACCACACCACTGCTGCCCGTGTACCCCTGGAACCAATTTAAAATTGCCTACAGCCATCTGTTATTATGTTAGGCCTTTGATGCCTGTCTGCGGTCACTCCTTCCACTAGGCCTCCACTGACCACACCACTGCTGCCCGTGTACCCCTGGAACCAATTTAAAATTGCCTACAGCCATCTGTTATTATGTTAGGCCTTCGAAGCCTGTCTGCGGTCCTTCCTTCCAATAGTTCTCCACTGACCAGACCAATGCTGGCCGTGTACCCCTGGAACCCAGCTGAAAGTGCATGTAGCCTCCTTTTTTTCTTTGTTTTATATTTAGAAAGCCCAGATGAACTACGCTGTGCAACGGTTCAAGCTACCCAGTCGACATTTCTTTTGCGAGAAAAGCCATCCCAGCCCTCCAGCGGCATGAAAAAGTCTGCATTGTCATAGCACTCAGGCAATCAAACAGTAGAAAGGTGCACCTGACAAGAGACGCATGGACCAGTAGGCATGTCCACAAAAAGTTACGTGTCCATTACGGCGCACTGGGTTAATGTGTTGGATGCATGGTCCACAGGGGACAGCCTACAAAGTCTGTCTGCAGTCCCTAATTCCAATTTTCCTCCGCTGACCACACCACTGCTGCCCGTGTACCCCTGGAACCAATTTTACAGTGTCTACAGCCTAATTTTGTTATGTTAGGCCTACTACGCCTGTCTGCGGTCCCTCCTTCCAATACTCGTCCACTGACCACACCACTGCTGCCTGTGGACCCCTGGAACCTATTTTTAATTGCATAGAGCATCCTTTTTTTAATAGTAGGCGTACAAAGTCTGTCTGCGGTCCACTATTGAAATTGTCCTCCACTGCCCAGAGCACTGCTGCTTGTGTACCCCTGTAACTTTTTTAAGCTGCAGTGAGCCATATTTTTGGTTTAAGTCCTACTACCTGTGTCTGTCTGCGCCACTCAATTCAGCTGTGTTCCTTTGAAAAAAGCTGAGCGTCAATAGTCTTGTTTTCAGCCTCTAGGAATTTTAAAACTGCATTGGGGGTACAACTTTGGTAGGGCCTACTAACGGTGTCTGCCTCCCCAAGGTGTGCCCCAGGTTTCCTCGCCATTGCTTCGATCTTAATGCTCTCGTTTAGTAGTTGTTGGAAACTACACTGCATTAGGCCTACAAATTGGGTATGGGGTGTAGAGAGATGGTGTGTTCCACTCCAAGGTGTTCCCCAGGTTTCCTCGCCAATGCTTCGATCTTCATGCTCTCGTTTAGTAGTTGTTGGAAACTACACTGCATTAGGCCTACAAATTGGGTATGGGGTGTAGAGAGATGGTGTGTTCCACTCCAAGGTGTTCCCCAGGTTTCCTCTCCATTGCTTCGATCTTCATGCTCTCGTTTAGTAGTTGTTGGAAACTACACTGCATTAGGCCTACAAATTGGGTATGGGGTGTAGAGAGATGGTGTGTTACACTCCAAGGTGTTCCCCAGGTTTCCTCTCCATTGCTTCGATCTTCATGCTCTCGTTTACTAGTTGTTGGAAACTACACTGCATTAGGCCTACAAATTGGGTATGGGGTGTAGAGAGATGGTGTGTTCCACTCCAAGGTGTTCCCCAGGTTTCCTCGCCAATGCTTCGATCTTCATGCTCTCGTTTAGTAGTTGTTGGAAACTACACTGCATTAGGCCTACAAATTGGGTATGGGGTGTAGAGAGATGGTGTGTTCCACTCCAAGGTGTTCCCCAGGTTTCCTCGCCAATGCTTCGATCTTCATGCTCTCGTTTAGTAGTTGTTGGAAACTACACTGCATTAGGCCTACAAATTGGGTATGGGGTGTAGAGAGATGGTGTGTTCCACTCCAAGGTGTTCTCCAGGTTGCCTTTCCTGAGCTTCGATCTTCCGGCTCTCGTTTAGTAGTTGTTGGAAACTACACTGCATTAGGCCTACAAATTGGGTATGGGGTGTAGAGAGATGGTGTGTTACACTCCGAGGTGTTCCCCAGGTTTCCTCTCCATTGCTTCGATCTTCATGCTCTCGTTTAGTAGTTGTTGGAAACTACGCTGCATTAGGCCTACAAATTGGGTATGGGGTGTAGAGAGATGGTGTGTTCCACTCCAAGGTGTTCTCCAGGTTGCCTTTCCTGAGCTTCGATCTTCCGGCTCTCGTTTAGTAGTTGTTGGAAACTACACTGCATTAGGCCTACAAATTGGGTATGGGGTGTAGAGAGATGGTGTGTTACACTCCAAGGTGTTCCCCAGGTTTCCTCTCCATTGCTTCGATCTTCATGCTCTCGTTTAGTAGTTGTTGGAAACTACGCTGCATTAGGCCTACAAATTGGGTATGGGGTGTAGAGAGATGGTGTGTTCCACTCCAAGGTGTTCTCCAGGTTGCCTTTCCTGAGCTTCGATCTTCCGGCTCTCGTTTAGTAGTTGTTGGAAACTACACTGCATTAGGCCTACAAATTGGGTATGGGGTGTAGAGAGATGGTGTGTTACACTCCAAGGTGTTCCCCAGGTTTCCTCTCCATTGCTTCGATCTTCATGCTCTTGTTTAGTAGTTGTTGGAAACTACGCTGCATTAGGCCTACAAATTGGGTATGGGGTGTAGAGAGATGGTGTGTTCCACTCCAAGGTGTTCTCCAGGTTGCCTTTCCTGAGCTTCGATCTTCTGGCTCTCGTTTAGTAGTTGTTGGAAACTACACTGCATTAGGCCTACAAATTGGGTATGGGGTGTAGAGAGATGGTGTGTTACACTCCAAGGTGTTCCCCAGGTTTCCTCTCCATTGCTTCGATCTTCATGCTCTCGTTTAGTAGTTGTTGGAAACTACGCTGCATTAGGCCTACAAATTGGGTATGGGGTGTAGAGAGATGGTGTGTTCCACTCCAAGGTGTTCTCCAGGTTGCCTTTCCTGAGCTTCGATCTTCTGGCTCTCATTTAGTAGTTGTTGGAAACTACGCTGCATTAGGCCTACAAATTGGGTATGGGGTGTAGAGAGATGGTGTGTTCCACTCCAAGGTGTTCCCCAGGTTTCCTCTCCATTGCTTCGATCTTCATGCTCTCGTTTAGTAGTTGTTGGAAACTACACTGCATTAGGCCTACAAATTGGGTATGGGGTGTAGAGAGATGGTGTGTTCCACTCCAAGGTGTTCCCCAGGTTTCCTGTCCATTGCTTCGATCTTCATGCTCTCGTTTAGTAGTTGTTGGAAACTACACTGCATTAGGCCTACAAATTGGGTATGGGGTGTAGAGAGATGGTGTGTTCCACTCCAAGGTGTTCCCCAGGTTTCGTCCACATTGCTTCGGTCTTCCGACTCTCGTTTAGTAGTTGTAGAAAACTACACTGCATTAGGCCTACAAATTGGGTATGGGGTGTAGAGAGACGGTGTGTTACACTCCAAGGTGTTCCCCAGGTTTCGTCCACATTGCTTCGATCTTCCGACTCTCGTTTAGTAGTTGTTGAAAACTACAATGCATTAGGCCTACAAATTGGGTATGGGGTGTAGAGAGATGGTGTGTTACACTCCAAGGTGTTCTCCAGGTTGCCTTTCCTGAACTTCTATCTTCAGGCTCTCATTAAATTGTGGTTAAATGGAACAACTGCATTTGGCGTACTAGTTGGTTTGGGGCCTACTATCGGTGTCTGCCACTCCTTGCTGTTCTCCTGGTTTCCTGTCATGAAATTCCATTTTCAGGCTCTCGTTAAGTAGTTGTTAATGTTAGACTGCATTTGGCCTACTAGTTGGGTTGGGGCCTACTATCGGTGTCTGCCACTCCTTGCTGTTCTCCTCCACTGAACAAAGCTGTGCCGCCTGTTTACTACGGTTGCCAATTTTGAACTGCATTTCGACTACTTACTGATTTGGGCCTACTCTCTGTGTCAGCCTCTCATTCCAGTTGTCCTCCACTGCAATGCCCCCTGGTTAGTCCTGTGTTACCAATTTTGAACTGCATTTAGCCAACTTTATTCTTTGGGCCTATATCTGTGTTTCCTCCTCATCCTGCCCATTGCCCAGCCAGTGATAGATGAGTCTGCTGGTACATTGACCCATAACGCAAAATTCCCCGTGCACGCTACACAGCAAGATTGTGACCCTGCTGAAAGTCAGGTTCCTCTTCCCGCATACCATACCACCTTACACGGGGACAAAGAGGAAGGTGCAGATGAAAGTGCAGGTTCCTTCATCAGGTGGGGGGAGGAATACTAGTTGGCGACGTCACTGGCACAGGGCCTCTCATAGTACGCAAAAGTGTTGCTGCCGGTGGGAGGCGCCCCCGCCGTGCAAACACACCGCTGTACTTTGAGGGGCCCTGTGCCAGTGCCAATGCCAACGAGTGGGCCCCCCCTGCTTGCTCAGGATCACAGCACTTGCAAAGTTGAAATACTTACCTCTCCCTGCTCCACTGTTCGTGACGTGGTCCAGATTGACTGGGCCCACTAATTACTTGAACCAGCCCTACCCCCCACAACTTTAGCCAAATGACCCCCAATTTCAAATGCCTTCCAATTATTATAAGCTAAATTACGATTGACAAGCTTCTGTAACAAGAATGGATGTTTTTGCCATTAAAATGGGCAGTGTAGGTGTTTTCCTGGCCTCCACTCACTGCCGACTATGCTCCCCCTTTGACTTGCATTGGGTTTCGTGTTTCGGGCGATACCCGACTTTTCGCCATAATCGGCCGATTCCACTCGACTCAACTTCTAAGATAGTCGGGTTTCGCGAAACACGACTCGACTCTAAAAAGGTCAAGGTCGCTCAACCCTACCCGCCATCTGTCTCCATCTGCCGGCCGGCAGGAGAAGAGCAGTTGGGGCTAAAATTAGGGTTAGGGTTAGGGGTATGGTTAGGGGTAGGGTTAGGGTTAGGGGTAGGGTTAGGGTTAGGGGTAGGGTTAGGGGTAGGGTTAGGGCTAGGTGTAGGGTTAGGGTTAGGGGTAGGGGTAGGGTTAGGGTTAGGGGTAGGGTTAGGGGTAGGGTTAGGGGTAGGGTTAGGGCTAGGGGTAGGGTTAGGGCTAGGGTTAGGGTTAGGGCTAGGGTTAGGGCTAGGGTTAGAGCTAGGGTTAGAGCTAGGGTTAGGGGTAGGGTTAGGGCTAGGGTTAGGGGTAGGGGTAGGGTTAGGGTTAGGGCTAAATTTAGGGTTAGGGTTGGGGCTAAATTTAGAGTTAGGGTTGGCGCTAAATTTAGGGTTAGGCTTCTTTCACACTTACGTCGGTATGGGGCCGTCGCAATGCATCGGCCCGACATACCGACGCACGTTGTGAAAATTGTGCACAACGTGGGCAGCGGATGTAGTTTTTCAACGCATCCGCTGCCCAATCTATGTCCTGGGGAGGAGGGGGCGGAGTTACGGCCACGCATGCGCGGTCAGAAATGGCGGATGCGACGTACAAAAAAACGTTACATTGAACTTTTTTTGTGCTGACGGTCCGCCAAAACACTGATCCAGTGCACTACGGACGCGACGTGTGGCCATCCATCACGATCCGTCGGCAATACAAGTCTATGGGCAAAAAACGCATCCTGCGGGCACATTTGCAGGATCCGTTTCTTGTCAAAAATAACGGATTGCGACGGATGCCAAACGATGCAAGTGTGAAAGTAGCCTTAGGGCTAGGGTTAGGGTTGGGGCTGAAGTTAGGGTTAGAGTTGGGATTAGGGTTAGGGTTTGGATTAGGGTTGGTATTAGGGTTAGGGTTGGCATTAGGGTTATGCTTGGGATTAGGGTTAGGTTTGGGATTAGGGTTAAGGTTAGGGTTGTGATTAGGGGTGTATTGGGATTAGGGTTAGGTTTGAGGTTAGTGTTGAGATTAGGATTAGGGGTGTGTTGGATTTAGGGTTTTGATTAGGGTTATGGTTAGGGTTGACATTAGGGTTGTTTTGGGGTAAGGGTTGGGATTATCGTTAGGGTTAGTGATTAGGATTATGGATCGGGTTGGGATTAGGGTTAGGGGTGTGTTGGAGTTGGGTTGGAGCTAGAATTGGGGGGTTTCCACTGTTTAGGTACATCAGGGGGTCTCCAAACACGACAGCCAATTTTGCGCTCAAAAAGTCAAATGGTGCTCCCTCCCTTCTGAGCTCTGCAGTGCGCCCAAACAGTGGGTTACCCCCACATATTTGGCATCAGCATACTCGGGATAAATTGGACAACAACTTCTGGGGTCCAATTTCTCTTGTTACCCTTGTGAAAATAAAAACTTGGGGGCTACAATATCTTTTTGTGAAAAAAAAAATATTTTTTATTTTCACGACTCTGCATTCTAAACTTCTGTGAAGCACTTGGGCATTCAAAGTTCTCACCACACATCTAGATAAGTTCCTTGGGGGGTATAGTTTCCAAAATGGGGTCACTTGTGGGGGGTTACTACAGTTTAGGTACATCAGGGGCTCTGAAATCGCAACATAATGCCCACAGACCATTCTATCAAAGTCTGCATTCCAAAAAGGCGCTCCTTCCCTTCCGAGCTCTGCCGTGCGCCCAAACAGTGGTTTACCCCCACATATGGGGCATCAGCATACTCAGGATAAATTGGACAACAACTTTAGTGGTCCAATTTCTCCTGTTACCCTTGTGAAAATAAAAACTTGGGGGCTACAATATCTTTTTTGTGAAAAAAAAAATATTTTTTATTTTCACGACTCTGCATTCTAAATTTCTGTGAAGCACTTGGGCATTCAAAGTTCTCACCACACATCTAGATAAGTTCCTTGGGGGGTCTAGTTTCCAAAATGGGGTCACTTGTGGGGGGTTACTACAGTTTAGGTACATCAGGGGCTCTGCAATCGCAACATAATGCCCACAGACCATTCTATCAAAGTCTGCTTTCCAAAAAGGCGCTCCTTCCCTTCCGAGCTCTGCCGTGCGCCCAAACAGTGGTTTACCCCCACATATGGTGCATCAGCGTACTCGGGATAAATTGTGCAACAACTATTGCAGTCCAATTTCTCCTGTTACCCTTGTGAAAATAAAAACTTGGGGGCTACAATATCTTTTTTGTGGAAAAAAAATTTTTTTTTATTTTCACGACTCTGCATTCTAAACTTCTGTGAAGCACTTGGGCATTCAAAGTTCTCACCACACATCTAGATAAGTTACTTGGGGGGTCTAGTTTCCAAAATGGGGTCACTTGTGGAGGGTTTCTACTGGTTAGGTACATCAGGGGCTCTGCAAACGCAACATAATGCCCGCAGACCATTCTATCAAAGTCTGCATTCCAAAACGGCGCTCCTTCCTTCCGAGCTCTGCTGTGCGCCCAAACAGTGGTTTACCCCCACATATGGGGTACCAGCATACTCAGGACAAATTGGACAATAACTTTTGGGGTCCAATTTTTCTTGTTACCCTTGTGAAAATAAAAACTTGGGGGCTAAAATATCTTTTTTGTGGAAAAATTTTTTTTTTTATTTTCACGACTCTGCATTATAAACTTCTGTGAAGCACTTGGGCATTAAAAGTTCTCACCACACATCTAGATAAGTTCCATGGGGGGTCTAGTTTCCAAAATTGGGTTACTTGTGGGGGATTTCTACTGTTTAGGCACATCAGGGGCTCTCCAAACGCGACATGGCGTCCAATCTCAATTCCAGCCAATTATACATTGAAAAAGTAAAACGGCACTTCTTCTCTTCCAAGCTCTGCGGTGCGCCCAAACAGTGGTTTACCCCCACATATTGGGTATCAGCGTACTCAGGAGAAATTGCACAAAAACTTTTGTGGTCTAATTTCTCCTGTTACCCTTGTGAAAATAAAAATTTGTGGGCAAAAAGATCATTTTTGTAGAAAAAATGCGATTTTTTTTTTCACGGCTCTACATTATAAACTTCTGTGAAGCACATGGGGGTTCAAAGTGCTCACCACACATCTAGATAAGTTCCTTAAGGGGTCTAGTTTTCAAAATGGGGTCACTTGTGAAGGGTTTCTACTGTTTAGGCACATCAGGGGCTCTCCAAACGCGACATGGCGTCCAATCTCAATTCCAGCCAATTCTACATTGAAAAAGTAAAACGGCACTCCTTCTCTTCCAAGCTCTGCGGTGCGCCCAAACAGTGGTTTACCCCCACATATTGGGTATCAGCGTACTCAGGAGAAATTGCACAACAACTTTTGTGGTCTAATTTCTCCTGTTACTCTTGTGAAAATAAGAATTTGTGGGCGAAAAGATCATTTTTGTGTAAACAAAAGCGATTTTTTATTTTCACGGCTCTAGGTTATAAACTTCTGAGAAGCACTTGGGGGTTCAAAGTGCTCACCACACATCTAGATAAGTTCCTTAAGGGGTCTAGTTTCCAAAATGGTGTCACTTGTGGGGGGTTTCCACTGTTTAGGCACATCAGGGGCTCTCTAAACGTGACATGGCGTCCGATCTCAATTCCAGCCAATTCTGCATTGAAAAAGTCAAACGGCGCTCCTTCACTTCTAAGTTCTGTGGTGCGCCCAAAAAGTGGTTTACCCCCACATATGGGGTATTGGCGTATTCAGGAGAAATTGCATAACAAAATTTATGGTTACATTTCTGTTTTTACACTTGTGAAAATAAAAAAAATGGTTCTGAATTAAGATGTTTGCAAAAAAAAGTTAAATGTTCATTTTTTCCTTCCACATTGTTTCAGTTCCTGTGAAGCACGTATAGGGTTAATAAACTTCTTGAATGTGGTTTTGAGAACCTTGAGGGGTGTAGTTTTTAGAATGGTGTCACACTTCATTATTTTCTGTCATATAGACCCCTCAAAATGACTTCAAATGTGATGTGGTCCCTAAAAAAAAATGGTGTTGTAAAAATGAGAAATTGCTGGGCAACTTTTAACCCTTATAACTCCCTAACAAAAAAAAAATTTGTTTCCAAAATTGTGCTGATGTAAAGTAGACATGTGGGAAATGTTATTTATTAACTATTTTTCGTGACATATCTCTCTGATTTAAGGGCATAAAAATACAAATTTTAAAAATTGCAAAATTTTAAAAATTTTCGCCAGATTTCTGTTTTTTTCATAAATAATCGCAAGTAATACTGAAGAAATGTTACCACTAACATGAAGTACAATATGTCATGAAAAAACAATCTCAGAATCAGCGGGATCCATTGAAGCGTTCCAGAGTTAACACCTCATAAAGTGACAGTGGTCAGAATTGCAAAAATTGGCCCAGTCATTAAGTACCAAATTGGCTCTGTCACTAAGGGGTTAAAATGGAAAGCGTAGCAGATAACAACCCTTTCTATCCATTTCCCATAACTATAATGTGAAAAAACAACAGCACAAGTTTCTGTTCTTTCTGCTATTCATTATTTTAATCTGAAAAAAAAATTCTGCTGACTATGTACTTTAGTCCGTATATAAAGAAATAGATAGCAGGTGGAATGGATGCAAAAAGAAGATATATTATGAAATAAACTGCTTCTAGCCCACCCGTAGCATAGAGCTATCTGGGTAGAACACATAGTACTCTGCGTTTCTGTTCTAAAATGGCAATACATTATAAGCACCTTGCATAAGATAGTGCAGGTGTAAGCAAAGAGAGCGGGCTGCAGACACAGACAGTAAGTAAAGAGAGCGGGCTGCAGACACAGACAGTAAGTAAAGAGAGCGGGCTGCAGACACAGACAGTAAGTAAAGAGAGCGGCTGCAGACACAGACAGTAAGTAAAGAGAGCGGCTGCAGACACAGACAGTAAGTAAAGAGAGCGGGCTGCAGACACAGACAGTAAGTAAAGAGAGCGGGCTGCAGACACAGACAGTAAGTAAAGAGAGCGGCTGCAGACACAGCCAGACTTCCCAGAGAGAAGATAAGCCTATTTTATTATTACCATGTTTACCTTCTTCATTTCTTAACACTCAGCGCTGAACCAGCGTTTGTGTGTATAGATTAGGAATGTGGCACCCCAGAGTCCGGTTGCCACGGTGACATTGCCTCCCTCTAAGGGGTGATGTCATGCCTGGAGGCAAGAAGGAAGGTAACACAGTGTACATGTCAATTCCTGCTCCAGGCCAGAAAGAGGAGCTTCCTTATAAATTCTGGCCAGCAGGTGGGGTTAGTGAGTCAGAAAGAAGTCAGCTGAGAGAGTAAACAGGAGAGTTGTCATGGAAATGGGAGCCAGCTGGAGCTGGTGACAGGACAGTGAGAGAGGAGAGTTGGTAGTTGGTCTGTGGAGAGGGAAGGGACAGGAGCAGAGAAAGGAGCTCAGGGGAGTAAAAACTGCATATAACTGACCCCAGAGTGGAGCGCTGATAAAAAGGTATGCCAGAGTCTTTGGCTGTGTGGGTGCTGTACGCCCTGACAGCCGAATCTGGAGGGCAGGGGACTGCAAGTTCCCTGGCTTCACCGAACACCTGAAGGCACGGTAGCAGACCAAGAGCCCGAGGCTGACAGTGAAAAGGACAGTGCCCGTGAAATAGGCTCATGCTGTCTGCCATGCAGGATAAAAATCATCATGCAGGAGAAGGCCGCAGCTTAGCTACAAGCAGCAGGGACCCTAAAAGAGAGCGCAGAAGGAAAGTCCCCAAACCCACCCGGCAGGGTGGATCCCCTGAAAGCCTCTAGGCAAGCTGGACCCAATCCTTCATCTGCGGCTTCGCTTTTAGGAGATCCATAGATCTGACAGTGGTCATAGTCAAAAATTTAAACTGTGAAAATTAGACGTGTATTTCCTATTTTCCTTACATAATTCTCTCTATAAAAAATGAATATCAAAGTTATATAAACATTAAACCCCATGTATCGCAAAAAAGGGGCAAAAATCATTTGAATATGCAAAGGAGAAAATATTTTTGGAGCGGTTAAAACGCATGTACAATAAAACCTGAAAAAGTGATTGATTCTTTGATGGATCAGAATAGCGATAAAAATGATATGCGAACACAACCGAACCAAGGTAAGTTCTTTTGAGTGTAAATAATCTTTGATATATTGCTTGATACATGCAGACCATCGTGTAGTCTCTGAGAAGACAAATGATTGTTAACCCTGGATTATTCACCATATAAACAAAAATGTAATGGTCTCTAAAAGAAAAACAATTCAATGACAAGTTAGCTCTGCTGCATGTGTATCTGTTCAGCAAAGATCTTCTAAAACCTTTGTACACATTCACTAATATGCTCCTTTTTCCTTTTGTCTAGTTCATATAATGAAAGAAGTGCATCTTCTAGTAGTCAAAATTAATATAAAGGTTGAATTGATTATTACAAAGATGAGCATTTTCTTGGTGAAATATTCTTCAGATTACTTATGATATATAATTACTTTTCACTTTTTTTTTATTGCTTATTGACTGATAATTCAGATTGTGTTTTGTTTTCCATTATTGCACTTGTTCTGAAACAAAAGAAGGAAAAATACTTATAGATTTTTATTGGATCCACAAATCACTAGGAGAGAACCAGCATTTGAAACACAGTGTTCTCCGACCAGGCAAGATTTGAAGTCTTGTATATCGTAAACTATAGGGCAGCCTAATAAAAGCAAAGACTCTGTTCTTTCAGTTTATTGAAAATTACAAGTCGCTTATTTGTTTTTTTTTATAACAGTTTTATAGGTTGTTACTTCTTTGGTTGTGAACTATTTATGGAGTAATATTGAGACCATTTAAAGTATTCTTCCACTATATAAAAGGTTGCGGGATCCCTCTTATATATTGGCTAGCTCTGTAAAATGGCTGTAATGTAGTATTGTATAGGCTTATTACTGAGCTTATTAGATTTGCAATGGGCTGAGTACATTTGTATTATTGGAAAGCTAAATTCCATACATGTGCCTGTACGAAACAAGTCTAGAAAAATGCTTAAAGATATATGTTGACTTTTTGTTAAAGTTTGCAGTTATAAAAAAATAAGCAAATTACTCTAAGCTATCCTTTTGTTGACAGCTATCTTTCTTGACTCCCCTATATACAAGGACTCTAGTCTCCCCAGACGTTTTTGTATTCTCTATGAGAAAGTCACTGCCCGAATTATTTGGCACTGGCATATCTCCCCTCTAGACAATTTGATCAGCAATTGAATTCCAACTGCCTGATCTATATATCCTTTGACATATCCTTTTGAGAGACCATCAAAACCTCTATTCACAGTGGATGGTCGTTCGCTCACACCAAAATTAGCTGAATTTAGCTGACTTTTATGTAATGTGGATGGTTGTCTTAATGATAGAATATAGCAGAGGACAAGACAGAGGAACCTAATCAACATCCGATTCCCAAAACTCACATGTTCTAGAGTATAGTAATGCAAGGTGAGAAAAATAAAAAATAGCTTTTAATCTAAGAGTATAAAATTACATATACAGTTGTGGCCAAAAGTATTGACATCCCTGCAATTCTGTCAGATAATACTCAGTTTCTTCCTGAAAATGATTGCAAACACAAATTCTTTGGTATTATTATCTTCATTTAATTTGTCTTAAATGAAAAAACACAAAAATAATTGTCCTAAATCCAAATTGGATATAATTCCACACCAAACATAAAAAAGTGGGGGTGGACAAAAGTATTGTCACTGTTCGAAAAATCATGTGATGCTTCTCTAACTTGTGTAATTAACAGCACCTGCAACTTACCTGTGGCACCTAACAGGTGTTGGCAATAACTAAATCACACTTGCAGCCAGTTGACATGGATTAAAGTTGACTTAACCTCTGTCCTGTGTCCTTGTGTGTACCATATTGAGCATGGAGAAAAGAAAGAAGACCAAAGAACTGTCTGAGGACCTGAGAAACCAAATTGCGAGGAAGCATGAGCAATCTCAAGGCTACAAGTCCATCTCCAAAGACCTGAATGTTCCTGTGTCTACCGTGCGCAGTGTCATCAAGAAGTTTATAGCCCATGGCACTGTGGCTAACCTCCCTAGATGTGGACAGAAAATAAAAATTGACAAGAGATTTAAATGCAAGATTGTGCAGATGTTGGATAAAGAACCTCGACTAACATCTAAACAAGTTCAAGCTACCCTGCAGTCCGAGGGTACAACACTATCAACCCGTACTATCCGTCAGCATCTAAATGAAAAGGGACTGTATGGTAGGAGACTCAGGAAGACCCCACTTCTTACCCCGAGACATAAAAAAGCCAGGCTGGAGTTTGCCAAAACTTACCTGAAAAAGCCTAAAACATAGTAACATAAACATAGTTAGTAAGGCCGAAAAAAGACATTTGTCCATCCAGTTCAGCCTATATTCCATCATAATAAATCCCCAGATCTACGTCCTTCTACAGAACCTAATAATTGTACGATACAATATTGTTCTGCTCCAGGAAGACATCCAGGCCTATCTTGAACCCCTCGACTGAGTTCGCCATCACCACCTCCTCAGGCAAGCAATTCCAGATTCTCACTGCCCTAACAGTAAAGAATCCTCTTCTATGTTGGTGCAAAAACCTTCTATCCTCCAGACGCAAAGAATGCCCCCTTGTGCCCGTCACCTTCCTTGGTATAAACAGATCCTCAGCGAGATATTTGTATTGTCCCCTTATATACTTATACATGGTTATTAGATCACCCCTCAGTCGTCTTTTTTCTAGACTAAACAATCCTAATTTCGCTAATCTATCTGGGTATTGTAGTTCTCCCATCCCCTTTATTACTTTTGTTGCCCTCCTTTGTACTCTCTCTAGTTCCATTATATCCTTCCTGAGCACCGGTGCCCAAAACTGGACACAGTACTCCATGTGCAGTCTAACTAGGGATTTGTACAGAGGCAGTATAATGCTCTCATCATGTGTATCCAGACCTCTCTTTATGCACCCCATGATCCTGTTTGCCTTGGCAGCTGCTGCCTGGCATGGGCTGCTCCAGGTAAGTTTATTCCTAAAACGTTTTGGAAGAATGTTCTCTGGTCAGATGAGACAAAAGTAGAGCTTTTTGGGCAAAGGAATCAACATAGAGTTTACAGGAGAAAAAAAGAGGCATTCAAAGAAGAGAACATGGTCCCTACAGTCAAATATGGCGGAGGTTCCCTGATGTTTTGGGGTTGTTTTGCTGCCTCTGACACTGGACTGCATGACCCTGTGCATGGCATTATGAAGTCCGAAGACTACCAACAAATTTTGCAGTATAATGTAGGGCCCAGTGTGAGACAGCTGGGTCTCCCTCAGAGGTCATGGGTCTTCCAGCAGGACAATGACCCAAAACACACTTCAAAAAGCACCAGAAAATGGTTTGAGAGAAAGCACTGGAGACTTCTAAGGTGGCCACTGGCCAGCAATGAGTCCAGACCTGAATCCCATAGAACACCTGTGGAGAGATCTAAAAATGGCAGTTTGGAGAAGGCACCCTTCAAATATCAGGGACCTGGAGCAGTTTGCCAAAGAAGAATGGTCTAAAATTCCAGCAGAGCATTGTAAGAAACTCATTGATGGTTACCGGAAGCGGTTGGTTGCAGTTATTTTGGCTAAAGGTTATGCAACCAAGTATTAGGCTGAGGGTGCCAATACTTTTGTCTGGCCCATTTTTGGAGTTTTGTGCGAAATGATCAATGTTTTGCCTTTTGCTTCATTCTCTTTTGTGTTTTTTCATTTAAGACAAATTAAATGAAGATAATAATACCAAAGAATGTGTGATTGCAATCATTTGCAGGAAGAAACTGAGTATTATCTGACAGAATTACAGGGGTGTCAATAATTTTGGCCACAACTTTAAGGTAATGTAAAAGGAGAACACCTTTGTTAATATAGGAAATATAAATGAATAGACAGCCACGGTGGTGGACAAGTCATTATTAGAGAAGATAGACCTGTGGGTTGAAACTCCACTACTCTGCCTAAGTGGTCACAAACAGAGCATTCAACGTATGGAGACAAATATCATTATAACACAGTGTCAAATGAAAAAAAAAAGGAAATCTATCATCCAAAATGTGTCATCCTTAGGGTGAGGTATAAGATACCTCATGCAGTATATCCAAGGACACAATCCTCATCTGGTCTGCAAATGGATAAAAGCAGGAACATTGACCCTGCTCGGCCCGGTAGGTCAATACTATAAACCCTAGAAGCGCCATAGCTCCTGCCCTTACAAGGGCAGTCCACAATTTTCCCTAACCTGGACTTGCCCTACATAGCCCTGCTTGCCTCCCAACGAATTTCTTCTTGTAGGTCTTCAGCGGAGGACATGTGGATGCATATGATAGGAAAAAGCTAAATGCCCTCTGCCCACCCTGCTAGTTGTCAGAATAGTGGGACTTATTGATACCTTTTATTGGGTAAATGATATAGGTGTTCTTGGTCCAAATGCAAGATGACAAATCTTTCATTTTTTTGGGTCCTTTCATTTAGCTCGTTTGGGTCCACCTATGTTTTGGGCACCAGGAGTGACTGCAACCCATGTACTCACTATAGTTACAGCCCTTCTGGCAGGGAATAAGCCTCTAATGGTGGAAGACAGGGAAGAACTAGCTAGCCACTCTGCAGTGGGTAAGGAAAGTATTCAGACCCCTTGAAATGTTTCACTCGTTGTTTAATTGCAGACATTCGGTAAATTCAAAAAAATGCATTTTTTTCTCATTAATTTACACTCTGCACCCCATCGTGACTGAAACCCCCCCAGAAATGTAGAAATGTTTGCATATTTATTAAAGAAGAAAAAATTAAATATCATATGGTAATAAGTATTCAGACCCTTTGTTCAGACACTCATATTTAAGTCACATGCTGTCCATTTCCTTGTTATCCTCCTTGAGATGGTTCTACTCCTTCATTGGAGTCCAGCTGTGTTTAATTAAACTGATAGGACTTGATTTGGAAAGGCACACACCTGCCTATATAACACCTCACAGCTCACAGTGCATGTCAGACCAAATGAGAATCATGAGGTCAAAGGAACTGGTCAAGGAGCTGAGAGACAGAATTGTGGCAATGCACAGATCTGGCCAAGGTTACAAAAGAATTTCTGCAGTACTCAAGGTTCCTAAGAGCACAGTGGACTCCATAATCCTTAAATGGAAGAAATTTGGGACCATCAGATGTCTTCCTACACCTGGCCGTCCAGCCAAACTGAGCAAGAAGAACCTTGCTGAGAGAGGTAAAGAAGAACCCCAAGATCATTCTGGCTGTGCTCCAGAGATGCAGTACGGAGATGGGAGAAAGTTACACAAAGTCAACTATCACTGGATCCCTGCTATGAGGTGGGTTTCAGCTGCAGGGACAGGACGACTGGTTGCCAGTGAAGAAAACATGAATGTGGCCAAGTACAGAGATATTCTGGATAAAACCTCTTCCAGAGTGCTCTGGACCCTAGACTTGGCTGAAGGTTCACCTTCCAACAAGACAATAACCCTAAGCACACAGCTAAAATAACAAAGGAATGCCTTCAGAACAACTCTGTGACCATTCTTGACTGCCCCAGCCAGAGCCTTGACCTAAACCCATTTGAGCATCTCTGGAGAGACCTGAAAATGGCTGTCCACCAACGTTCACCATCCAACCTGACAGAACTGGAGAGAATCTGCAAGGAAGAATGGCAGAGGATGCCCAAATCCAGGTGTGAAAAACTTGTTGCATCATTCCCAAGAAGACTCATGGCTGTATTAGCTTAAAAGGGTGCTTCTACTCAAGACTGAGCAAAGGGTCTGAAGACTTTTCTTTTTAAATAAATTTGCAAAACTTTCTACATTTCTGTTTCTTTTCAGTCAAGATGGGGTGCAGAGTGTACATTATTGAGAAAAAAATTAACTTTTTTGAATTTACCAAACGGCTGCAATGAAACAAAGAGTGACAAATTTAAAGGGGTATGAATATTTTCCGTACCCACTGTATACCATAAATGTGACCTGTGCATCTGTGTCAAAGCGGCAACTAACGTGCATCCTCAGCACGGCCCCATTCACCGTGAGATTACTCCTTTCAGCAGGCCGTGCCGCTGAACTTGATTCTATCTGTGCTCCTCTGTGTTGTTGCTGCTGCATGTGGAATCCATCTAGCATTGGGGGGGGGGGGAGGGGGGAGCATAGCTAGTCTCTACAGCAATTTAACCCTGTTGTGTACTGCAGATCTTTGGTTCCCCTGACCTATCTCTTGCTAGCAGGTCCTATTTTTGGCATCTACACCCACAGCTCCTTGCTTGATCGTGTTTCCTGCTCTGTAGGCCCATGTGCATGCATCCTACCTTATTCAGCTTCCCATTAAAGACCTGGCCTGTTTACCTGCTCTGCCTGATCTCTCCGCTCTTTAGCTCGGTTATGCTTTCTGATCCTGTGCTGACTGCCCATTCCTTGGACCATCTGACATTGCTTCTGCCTTGCCTCGGTGTACTATGCATTAGTGCCTCTGACCTTCCGGTCAGCTCATGCAGTCCCAGGTACTGTCCTGAAGCGGTACCTGGTGACTACTTGCGTTCAAGCCTAGCCTCACCATCAGAGGCTCTAATGAACACCAGTTAGTCATTTTATCACGCTGATCCAGGGTAAGCCCAGCCTGTGGCATAGTGGGTCCACACCCACCAGTGTTCCAATCTGCAGAGGAGTCCAATAGCATAGGAAATTCAATGACATCCTTAAAGTAGCAGCCTCTGACTGATTATTAGATTGAATGAAAGGATGCAAATAATACATTTCATGACTTACAATTACTACCGAATAGCTAGAGATTCTATGTGGAGAGCACTGGGCCCATATTCTGTTCTTACACAGAGGCCCTCTGCTATTTGTGTCATTGATAGAGCATATATCGTTTTGCACTTTATTGTGGGTTGTTCCTCCTGAAAGCATCACTCAGCAATATGACTTCAGATGACACCATTTATTTTCTGCCTGAATCTGGATGAATGAAAAATTCCTCCATATGCCTCTTTATAAAATTGAAGGTATGCAAAGGTACAATCACTAATGGCAGTGAATATACCATAGCTTTGCGTATACCCTAAATTAGAAATTCACCTAAAGCATACATTCCAAATTCTTCCTCTCTGCTAATGAGTGTAAGTATCACCGTTATTATTCCTATCTCAAGAAAAAAGGAACAGCTATGAGAATGTGGGCATTTACATTCTGCCGAGGGGCAACAGCATAGAGTGCTGAGGCGAGTTACAATACTAGCGTAGAGTGGCGGCCATCAAGTTGGCAGCTTCTACATCCATATTCCTAATTGCATAAGGATTAGGAATATATGAAATGTCATTATTAGTCGCACAATTACTGGAATTTGCTTAGTACAATTGACAAATTGCAATGCCGCAGCTGCATTTATTCTTGATCTTAACAAACCTTTTATCAATAAATGCAAAACTTTATTCAGAGGGGTTCTGAGAGGGGATTCTTCACAGTGACTGCTATTTGTTTCTTGATCTTGGAAGGTGATTTTTAACTATGAATTAATTTAATTACTCAGGATCAAATTACATTAACACAAATGACATTAACAGTGCCTGTGAACTGTCAGATGATTTTCTATCATTGAAAACCACTATGTTAATTTTAATCCAAGTGCGGCTTTTCATTCTATTGATAGAGTCAGCAAAATAAATTGCACTTTAATGAAAAAAAGAGGCTATCAGATATATTTAACACTCTATATTTTGCAGGTCCCAAAGGAGACACCGGGGACATAGGATTGCCAGGACATCATGGAGCCACCGGTCCCCCAGGCCCAAAGGGCTATAAAGGAGACAAAGGTGTATGAAAATTACTTTATATTGATTTAGCTCCAATTTAATGGAAGATAAAAATAGGATAAAAATTCAGGTTCTTGTAATATGACATGTTAGTAAACCACAAATTGCAACCTGCTTATCTTCCAACTAGCATCACTTTTTATAGTATACCTCTGGTAAAAAACAGTAAATTGAACAATGCTCTGGAACCTTTAAAAGATGTGAATATTTTGAGGGTCGGCATTTTTCATTAATATGCATGTATTTTTAGCTTGGTTTGTTTTTATTATATTTATCTTACTCACTTATATAGCACCATTAATTGCACAGCGCTTTACAGACATTATCAACACTGTCCCCATTGGAGCTCACAATCTAATTTCCCTATCAGTATGTCTTTGTAGTATGGGAGGAAACTGGAGAACCCGGAAGAAACCCACGCAAACACGGGGGACATACATCTTTGCAGATGTTGACCTTGGTGGAATTTGAACTCAGGACCCCAGCGTGGCAAAAGCAACGCTAAATTTGACAGTGAGCTCATCTAATGGCTAAAAGTTGTAAAAGCCCCCCATACACATTAAATGCATATTGGCTGATCCGCCAAGGTGCGATTAGTCGACTAACGGATGTTTCCGAAAAAAAGTGTGTGAAAACGCATAAGTGCTCAGCCGATCAGAGTGCTCATGTATTTCGTAGAGCTACTACTGAGTGAACATTCAGCTTAAAGCTATCT
This sequence comes from Ranitomeya imitator, assembly GCF_032444005.1. NCBI lineage: Eukaryota > Metazoa > Chordata > Amphibia > Anura > Dendrobatidae > Ranitomeya > Ranitomeya imitator. Next base: position 493,257,822 of record NC_091286.1, on the reverse strand, counting down.
CTCATGGCCAGCTTAAATTGGACCTTTGACCTTATAAACTGTACCTTCCTGCACATAGTAGCAGGAATGTAGGTAACATTTTTTTCCTACTTTGCTAATTTTCATATAATTCAACAACACTTGTGTTAGGGCTAGCGGAACGCACCAAATAATGATACAGATAGAGTATGGTGCGTTCGCAGCCCGGGGTCCACCGTGCAGAGATGGAACCTGCTGCCAAGTAATGACGGACTATATGGCGGTACTCATAAGTATACACACGTGGGTTAGACTTCACCCAGCGTGAAGGAAGCGATCCTGTTGCGTCACAGGATCGCGGTACCGCACATAGAGCGCGAGCAAGTAGTCAGCGAACTCAACCCCAACTAGGATTGAAGTCCGATTAGACCCTTGCTGGCACAACACCGCAACTGGGTGTGTAAGGAAAATAACAATATTTAGGGCACAAGAGTGCATGCGGTGCCGCACTGATGAACGCCACTAACCACCCAGGCTTGGGTAAGGAAAGCACAGAGGAAGTGCACGGCACCGTACTGGCGGTCACAGCAACTGGACGCTGTAATGTGTGATTTGTGCTGTAGGATAAGTCGGGCGCTAGATAGCAACCATACACCTTCTGCGAACAGACATTCAATAGGGAAGGGGTATCCAAGGACGACTTGCACTCACAACAAACACACGTATGCAAATGTACACTAGCGCATGGCCGTGCGGTCATGCGCAGTTTATATAGTTGCAGCACAGGAAGTGGCCACAGAAACTTTGCCCTTCCAAGACCTGCCAAGAGGACCAATGGAATGTGCTGCAGAGCCTGAGCACATGACCCTCGATCTCCAACGGGAGATCTTGCCCTGGGCATGCTCAGTGTGTGCAGACAAGGACTTAGTCCCAGAGAAGTCTGCTCGCTGCTGACCAGCACTGGCTTTAATGGCAGAAGCTGAAGAAGCAGCAGTAACTCTCTGTACAGAGTGAGACTGAGCAAGACGCTGGGACCGACGTCCCTGCTGAGCAGACTCCACTGCGGCTGGATAAGAATGGGAGACCGCAGCGGAGATGGCTCGAGATTCCCCCTGTGCAGAAGCGGGAACTCGAGACCTAACATTACCCCCCCTCCTAGGGCCCCCCCTCCTTGGGCCTCGCTACGCTCGAAGGCAGCAATGAGCTGTGGGGCCCGAATGTTTTCAGCAGGCTTCCATGACCTGTCCTCTGGGCCATAACCCTTCCAATCCACCAGATAGAACTTTTTGCCGCGTACCACCTTACACCCCAAAATAGCGTTCACCTCGTAATCGTCCGTAGACGAACCAGATGTCCCGGCAGATGACTCGGAAAACCGGGACATGTATGCGGGTTTCAAGAGGGACACATGAAAGGTGTCGGTGATACCCAAGCGTGGAGGAAGAGCCAAACGGTAGACCACAGGATTAACCTGTTCGAGAACCTTGAAGGGACCCAAGTAGCGAGGAGCAAACTTAGTGGACTCAACTCGCAGCCTGATGTTACGGGCGGAGAGCCACACCAAGTCGCCAGGAGCAAAGGCCGGAGCGGGGCGCCGATGAACATCGGCGGAGGACCTCATTCTCTCCTTGAAGGCCCGAATGGCATCCTGCGTGCGGTCCCAAATGTCCCGTGCCTCCACAGCCCAGTCTGCCACCCTGGAGTCAGCAGAAGACACAGGCATGGGCACAGGAACACGCGGATGCTGGCCGTAATTTAGGAGGATTGGAGTCTGACCGGTGGAGTCGGCTACGGCATTGTTAAGTGCAAACTCTGCCCACGGTAGCAAGGATGCCCAGTCATCCTGCCTGGCAGAAACAAAATGTCGTAAATATGTGACCAAGGTCTGGTTGGCCCTCTCTACCAACCCATTCGTCTCGGATGATATGCCGAAGAGAGATTCAACTCAATACTGAGTAGACGACAAAACTCTCTCCAGAATCGAGACGCAAACTGGGGACCCCGGTCACTAACAATTTTGTCTGGCATACCGTGTAGGCGAAAGATATGCTTGACGAACAAGACAGCCAACGCCCGTGCAGAAGGTAGCCGTGGAAGAGGCACCAAGTGCACCATTTTGGAAAAATGGTCGGTGATCACCCAGATAATGGTGCAGTTACGAGACTTGGGCAAGCCCACCACAAAGTCCATCCCGACCATCTCCCAGGGCCTGTCCGCCACCGGCAGAGGATAAAGCAAACCAGCTGGCCGTTGCCAAGGAGTCTTGTTCTTGGCGCAAGAGACACACGCCCAAACATACTCTGCGACATCACGAGCCATATGCGGCCACCAGTATGTCCTCGCCAGTAACTCAGATGTCCTTTTGGTACCAAAATGTCCACCCACCCCGGACGAGTGTGCCCAAGAGAGAACCTCCGGTCGCAAACTGGATGGTACAAAAGTCTTGCCCGGAGGCACAGACTCTAGCGAAACCGGGGCCACAGTTCTCAAGCTCTCGGTGGGGACAATAAGCCGAGGCTCCTCCTCCTCCTCCGCAGATGACACAACGGAGCGAGAGAGAGCGCCGGCCCGAATGTTCTTCTCCCCAGAAAGAAAATGGAGGGTGAAATGAAACCGGGAGAAGAATAAGGACCATCTGGCCTGGCGAGAATTCAACCGCTGGGCTGTCTGCAGGTACACCAAATTTTTATGGTCTGTGAAGACTTGGAAGGGAAAACGTGCTCCCTCCAAGAGATGTCTCCACTCTGAGAAAGCCAACTTCATGGCTAGCAACTCCCTGTCCCCGATGGAATAATTCCTCTCTGCTGGTGAGAAGGTCTTGGAGAAAAAGAAGCAAGGATGCTTCCGACCTTGAGCATCCTTTTGGAAGAGGACTGCTCCAGCACCAACAGAAGAGGCATCCACCTCCATGATAAATGGCTTATCAACATCGGGGCGATGTAGGATGGGAGCGCTAGTGAAGTGTGACTTTATAGAGTTAAAGGCCTTGGAGACCTCCTCAGACCACAATTTGGGATTCGCCCCTTCTTGGTGAGGGCAACCAAGGGAGCTACCAAAGTTGAGAAGTGCAGAATGAACTGGCGATAATAATTAATGAACCCCATAAAGCGCTGCACCGCTTTAAGAGAATGGGGTTCCTGCCAGTCCATCACAGCCTGTAGTTTGGCAGGATCCATAGCCAATCCCTGGGCAGAGATGATGTAGCCTAGGAAAGGTAAGAACTCCTGCTCAAACATACACTTCTCCAACTTGGCATAGAGGGAGTTTGCCCGTAGGAGGTCAAAGACTTTGCAAACATCTCTCCGGTGGGAGTCAATATCTGGAGAGTAGATGAGAATATCATCCAGATAGACTACGACCGAGGTGGAAAGCATATCCCGGAAGATATCGTTCACAAAGTCTTGGAAAACGGCTGGGGCATTACAGAGCCCGAAGGGCATCACCAGATATTCATAGTGCCCATCCCTGGTGTTAAAAGCCGTCTTCCATTCGTCCCCCTCACGGATGCGAATCAGGTTGTAAGCACCTCGCAGATCTAGTTTAGTAAATACCCTTGCTCCCCGAAGCCTATCGAAGAGCTCAGATATCAAGGGCAAAGGATACTTATTTTTAACGGTGATGGCGTTAAAACCCCTGTAGTCTATGCATGGACGCAATTCCCCATTCTTCTTCTGCACGAAGAAGAACCCTGTCCCAGCAGGTGACACTGACTTCCTAATGAATCCTCTTGCCAGATTTTCCTGGATGTACTGTGACATTGCCTCCGTCTCCGGGAGAGATAGCGGATAGACTCGACCCCGGGGAGGCTCAGCACCAGGCAAGAGATCAATAGGACAGTCATAGGGGCGATGGGGCGGAAGGATCTCCGCCGCCTTTTTGGAGAACACGTCTGCATAAGACCAATACTGCTTGGGGAGAGAGGAAAGATCTGCGGGTACCTCTGTAGTAGCAACCTGAACGCACTCCCTCTGACACCTACCCCCACAAGATTCACCCCATCCCAGGATTCTGCCAGAGGACCACTCGATATGAGGAGAGTGGTACCGTAGCCAAGGTATTCCCAACAGGACCTCATCAATTCCCTCAGGAATGACGAGCAGAGATATAATCTCCTGATGAGATGGCGACATGGACAGAGTAAAAGGGATGGTCTGGTGTGTTATCTGTGAGGGCAGTGTCGACCCATTCACCACTCGTACCGTTACTGGTTGAGCTAGCATAACCAGGGGTATTGCGTGACGTTGGGCGAAGGCAGAAGACATAAAATTGCCCTCCGCCCCAGAATCCACGCAGAGCTCTACTGAGTGGGAGAATGAGCCTATAGTAATTGTCCCCTTAAAGGACAATTTAGAGGCAAACGTCGCCGTGTCTAGTGTACCTCCACCTACTACCACTAGACGCTGACGTTTCCTCGACCGCTGAGAACATCTGGTGGCTAGATGTCCTGACTGCTGGCAAACATGACAGACCTTGAGTGCACAAGCGGTCCATGACTTAGATCCCGCTTGTGACACTTCCCTGGCCTCATGTGACTCAGGAACCAGGACCGGAGATTCCAGAGGTTTGGCGAAGCTAGGAGCCAGCTGAAACCTCTGCCTACACTGGGCTCGCTCTAACCTCCGCTCGTTAAAACGGAGGTCAATTCGAGTGGAGACAGTTATTAACTCCTCCAGTGTGGCAGGAATCTCCCTAGTGGCCAGAGCGTCCTTAACGTGGTCAGCCAGGCCCCTCCAAAATATGGGGATAAGAGCTTTATCCGACCAATCCAGCTCAGAAGCTAAAGTGCAGAATTGGACGGCAAAATGACTGACCAAGGACTCACCCTGAGTTAATGCCAGCAGTTGGAGCGCAGTATCATGGGTGACTTGAGGTCCTAAAAAGACCTGTTTCAGAGTGCTCAGAAACAGCGGAGCACTCTGCACCACATGATCGCCACGCTCCCACAGCGGCGTAGCCCATTCCAATGCCCTGTCCGACAAGAGAGACACTATAAATCCCACCTTAGCCCGCTCTGTGGGAAAACGTGCAGCCAGGAGCTCGAGGTGAATAGAGCACTGACTCACAAATCCCCTACAAAATTTGCTATCGCCAGAAAATTTTTCTGGCAGCGGGAGGCGAGAAAATGTCGGAGCAGGGGTGGCAATGGACAGGGTTGCTGCAGCCACGCTAGCAGCCTGTACAGCAACTGCGGTAACATCCACAGCTGAGGTTGCGCTCTCAAGAGCCGCCAACCTACCCTCCAGCTGCTGGATATACTGCAAGGATTGCTGTTTGTCCGTCATTACTAGCCAGACCCTGGCGCTAGTGTAATGTTAGGGCTAGCGGAACGCACCAAATAATGAGACAGATAGAGTATGGTGCGTTCGCAGCCCGGGGTCCACCGTGCAGAGATGGAACCTGCTGCCAAGTAATGACGGACTATATGGCAGTACTCATAAGTATACACACGTGGGTTAGACTTCACCCAGCGTGAAGGAAGCGATCCTGTTGCGTCACAGGATCGCGGTACCGCACATAGAGCGCGAGCAAGTAGTCAGCGAACTCAACCCCAACTAGGATTGAAGTCCGATTAGACCCTTGCTGGCACAACACCGCAACTGGGTGTGTAAGGAAAATAACAATATTTAGGGCACAAGAGTGCATGCGGTGCCGCACTGACGAACGCCACTAACAACCCAGGCTTGGGTAAGGAAAGCACAGAGGAAGTGTACGGCGCCGTACTGGCGGTCACAGCAACTGGACGCTGTAATGTGTGATTTGTGCTGTAGGATAAGTCGGGCGCTAGATAGCAACCATACACCTTCCGCGAACAGACATTCAATAGGGAAGGGGTATCCAAGGACGACTTGCACTCACAACAAACACACGTATGCAAATGTACACTAGCGCATGGCCGTGCGGTCATGCGCAGTTTATATAGTTGCAGCACAGGAAGTGGCCACAGAAACTTTGCCCTTCCAAGACCTGCCAAGAGGACCAATGGAATGTGCTGCAGGGCCTGAGCACATGACCCTCGATCTCCAACGGGAGATCTTGCCCTGGGCATGCTCAGTGTGTGCAGACAAGGACTTAGTCCCAGAGAAGTCTGCTCGCTGCTGACCAGCACTGGCTTTAATGGCAGAAGCTGAAGAAGCAGCAGTAACTCTCTGTACAGAGTGAGACTGAGCAAGACGCTGGGACCGACGTCCCTGCTGAGCAGACTCCACTGCGGCTGGATTAGAATGGGAGACCGCAGCGGAGATGGCTCGAGATTCCCCCTGTTCAGAAGCGGGAACTCGAGACCTAACAACTTGTAATTTCTTTAAGCTTTGTGGGCGTGTCATTTCAACCCTCTATGATGCTGTCCAATCATAAAAAGGCAGTGCCATGTGGTGGAAAAAGTAGACGCCCACACTTGTGACTGAAATGAAATACCTATAGAGATGGTTAGGGCTCTGCCACTGTGATCACCCAAGACTTCATCTGACTCACATGTCCATGCCGATAACCAGAGGTGGACATGACATTGATGCACTTTGTTCAGTCGCACAGGGATCCAAGAGGTAAGGAGGACCACTACTACCTCCAAAACAGGTGGAATTGTGCGTTATGATGAGCTATTGGATTGCAAAGGGCCCATATATTGTTCTTGTAAAGATGTCCTTTTCTGTCTGCGTCCACTTCTGCTGACAAGCCTCCCTCCCTGCACGTAAAGCGCTGAGAGAGGAGGGGGACAGCAGCATCGGAGTGTTGGAGCAGCTGGAAGAGTGCCGGAGCAGCTGGAGACCGAGGACGGCACACGTACTCTGGGTATTACTGTGAGTATTCCCCTATACAAGTGAAATCCGCCATGATAGTAGCTATCCCAATAGTCAGGGTGATGTCTGTTGCATAGGGGAATAAAGCCTGGTGTGATTCTGCTGGCCTAGTTCTGGACAGTGTCATAGAGGGTGGAAAGTAATCGTCCGCAGAGCTGAAAGAAATGAAATTTTCTGATGAATGTTAAGAAAATGTAGCATATGTGGCGTCAGTAATTTTGGTGCCATGTATCTTTACAATGGAGTGAAGAAAAAAAATAATTTTTATCTACAGTCCTGCTAGTATGTGCAAGAATGGACAATTTATAATGTCACAATTTCTGAAAGGTCATCTTAACTCTTATCTCTGCCCTCATGAATGACCTTCTAAGATGATTATCTTGGTAGCAAAATCCCCAGTAAAGAAGACCTGTCACCAGGTCAAGAATGGCCAGGTTTTACTCATACTATTCCCGCTGCTCTCGAGTATTTTTTATTTTTTTTTAAATCCACCAAATGGTTTCAGAGGTATGGGCCTTTTTATTTAGCTCTAATCTTCTTTTCTTCACAAGGGGGAGGTAATAATGAAGAGCAGCCTAGAGACAAGCTCCCGAGAATCATAATTATTGGCTCTAAATAAAAAAGACCTGTGAACCTGTGCTGTATGACGGATTAGTGAAGGAAACAAAAAAATGAATTCTCAGGAGAGTATCAGGAATAAAACAAAAGTGGTCACATTCTTTAATACAGCTGCTATTAATCTGATTTACTGGGCAGGGAGAGTGTTCTGTGCTTATCCCTCCCAGTATCCCAGGCATTGCACTGCACAGTCTGAGAGAGCAGCCAAACTTCAGCGTGACGCAATATAAAAATATGATAAAGTACGTTCAGACTCAGACTAAACCTGGCATTAGGAAAAACACATCTACAGAACAAACTAAACAAGCACATTCTACAAAGACTATAATAACCACTGATCACATGATATAACAGTGTGGATAATTAAAGGGAAACTGTCATCTGATTCATGCTGCTCAAATTGTAGGCAGCATGAACCAGATCCTGAATGCACAATTGCGGCCAGGTACATTTTACTTTGAAATAATCATTTGAGAGCTAGAAAACGTTAAATATCCAGCTGATGGCCATAGCTGGAGACTTGACTTAACCTGGCCCTGCTCCATCTGGCGCCTCCCAGCAATGCTACAGGTGACTAACAGGTCTCTCGCCATTGGAGAGACCTGTTAATTCATTCTATGGGTGATGGGAAGAGCCAGTCTGGACCAGATTAGTTTAGTCTCCGGCTATAGTGCTTTAAATGATATTTTCTCTGACACGCCAGAGCACTTCAGAGTAAAATAAACCGGACTGCAATCATGCTGTCAGGTTTTAATTTATGCTGCCCTGTCATAGAACCTGAATCAGATGACTTGTTCCCTTTAAATGTCCTGCCAGTTTGTCCATCGACTATGAAAAGGGCCAGCTTCTACATCATTTTATTCCAAAATATTATATGTATTTGTTATTCCTTTACCAGGCAAAGGTCCATAATCTCAGTACTAGCTGTAAAAGAGAATTAAAGGGAGTCTGTCAGCCCAGAACAACTCTTCAAACTAACTACAAGCGCTCTGTGCATCATGGTGGGGCCAAACTTTAAAACACACCTTCCCATCTACTTGTTTTACCTCTCCTCCACCTCCACCCCCTATTTTTGATAGACAGCCCTGGTTTTATAGAGCCAGAGAAGGGCAGAGAAAGGGGAAAACAAGTAAATGGGAAGGTGCACTTAAATGTTTGGCCACGCCAATGTGGAACCGATTGCCTGTACATGCTTTGAACTGTCATTTTGTGCTGACAGACTACATTCACATTTCAAGTTAATGGAACTTATCTGCAATACCAAGGACAATCACTAATAAAAGTATAAAGTTATGCTATGTGGAGCAAGCAGAGGCGTAACTATCGTGGTCGGCCCTGCTACCGGGCCAGGCGGGTGAGGATCCCACCGACGCCAGCAAATATACTATATTATACTATGTAGAAGACTATGGGGTACATTATACTATATGGAGGACTATGGGATGTATTATACTATATGGAGAACTATGGGGACACATTACACTATATAGAGGACTATGGGGGGCACATTATACTATAGGAAGGACTATGAGAAGTGCATTATATTATATTTAGAATTATGAAGTTTGCATTATACTGTATGGTGGACTATTGGGGTGCATTATACTATATGGAGGACTACAGGGGCAGCATTATACTATAGGGAAGAGTATGAACTGTGCATTATACTATATGGAGAACTATGGGGAGTGAATTATACTTCTCCTATGGAGCTCCATGACATCTATGTACGCCCTTGATGAGTGTAATGTTTTCTTTTTTCTATACAATAAGAAACAGTGGCAGATACCGGGACGGGGCCCAGGATAAGGGACATGTATATATCCTCCATCCTAGTATATCAGGATATATATATATATACCAGGATGGGGGATGTGTATATATATATATATATATATATATATATATATATATATATAAATCAAGATGGGGGCCCCAATCCAAATTTTGCACCGGGGCACATTAGGCTCTAGTTACATCACTGGGAGCAGTATAACAATGAGTAGCATGGCAGGAACCCTACCTAGTGGTTCCTTCGGATGGCTAATTGGCAGAGAGCTGGATCCCCTACTGAAACAATATTGATGACCTAAGGAAATAACTGACCAAAGAAAAGAGTTGGTGTTTGCCTATTACAACCAATCAGTTTCCGGATTTGATCTTCCCAGTGCCAATTTTAAAATGATCTATTGAGTCTCATTTTTTCTTAAAACACTTCTACTACATGAGACTCCATCTTATTGTACTTGTACACTTTTGTCCTGATCTCCTATAATAACAGAAGATTTTCAGTAATATGTTAGTACACAGTGATATGTGCGGCCTGATCAGCTTACAGCTAGTCTTTGATATTGATAGTGTTATCCATAACTGTATTTTCCGTAGCGCTATAGTCATATTCCCCCTTATGCCGTCGTTGGGGGATAGAGTTCTCTGCTGTGTGACAATGTTAATGCAGATGTTTATATGTAGGTGAGAAAGGTGAACACGGTGACCAAGGAGCTGGTGGGATTCCCGGATTCCCAGGAAAGCCAGGAGAAGCAGGTAATGATAATGAATGATGCACAATTATGTTTGTAGGTTTCTCATTCTACATCTCTTGTAATGAAACTCTGCTCTGCTGACCTCTGTTCATATTGATTCTGCTGAAGGAGAAACAATCTCCTCTGAGATCTGTCAGATACATACATACTGCAGGTAGCAGACAGGCATACACTGATAGTCGCCTGTGTGACTGGAGAGCAAACATGTGCTTCAGCTTAAGAAATGCTGTTTAAATAATTGATTTAACCCATTAGCTGCCAGGGACGGCCCAAAACAGATTGCTACACTTCTTCCCTCCGGCTAAGAATGCGGTGTGTGTTTTCTTGATAACTGTATAGCAATTATAGAAACACAGATGCTGCTGGAGTCTGGTGCTAAATTTTGTGGTGTTTAAATACTTTTTAATTACTACAGTCCTACAGAATGAGCGCACTCATGACTGGTGGAACAGGACGCACTTAATAACATATGCGCTTCATTGCCAAGTGGAACATTCTAATTTGGGAAAGTTATGGTGAATCGATGGAATAAATTCTTGTTTAATGTTGCTAGGAAGAATTGCTTCAAGTTTATGTAGCTGTCGGAAGAAGAAGTAGGCGATGTGTAATTGTATCCAAGCCTTATCAATACAGGCAGAAAATAAGGTCTCTGCTTATCTTTTAATATGGACGACAATGACATCACTGAAAGCTAGTCCCCCAACGTGACCCACTGTAACCATGAGAGAATGATTTATGGCCGGTTTGTCTCGAATGTTGGTATTTTCCTAATGCAATCATTATGACTGAACTGATATCTTATTTCTTAACGGTGCTTCATATTTAAAGAGGATCTGTCACTTGCCATAAATACGTATATATATTGTTATTTTACTTTGTCTAAAGGCGGCTGTTCTTCTAAATCTGGAATCGTTTTTATTGTTCCTGCGTCGCTCTGTTTCTGAGACCTGGCCCTATATTTCTTGTATATAAATTTAGGGTGGATTCTTCAAGTCTTCTATTTGGGAATCTTCTTCTTACAACACCCTCTTGACTATTAAGATCAGCTTTGTATACAACAAGGAGGGTGCCGTATTGCAGGAATGGGGAGATATAGTAACACAAAAAAGCAGCCACAATGGCAGATTCAGGGGAAGAGAAGCATATAGACCAGGTTAAATAACATAAACGGCAAGTGAAATGTCCAATTTATATTACATCTTTTATAAATGGTTGGTGAATATTTATACCAACGAGTGGTCTTCTAAATGGTGGACCCTAAAGCCAGATGACAACAATTAGTTTTAACTGCTGTGGATAAGTGGTTTTGCTGTCTGTCAGCGACTCAGTAAATGAGAACGTCCAGAATGGGATTTAGACATTTAGTTACCAATTGATTTCTACGATGGATCGTCCAACCAGTGGAGCTGCAGCAGTTGGACCCTTGTGTCCGAGCTCTTCCAAGAGTACTGCTTTCTCACAACTTTCACAGGTGAGTAGCTACCGCAGGACAAAAACACGTTATATGGTTAGTACCCTATCTTGTGCTCGTTTGTCCTTCTAGCCTATAAGTAACAATTATTTTTTGCAAATTTTACAATCTTTTTTCTGATATTTTTAAGTCTATAAAGAATATATCAGGAAAATACCTTACATTCAGCTTCATATATTTAGAAAAAAATACACTGACCTCAAAAATATAATGGATATGCTAAAAACAAATAATCATGTTGTTTGACTTTTCAGTATTTTGCTGTAGACTTATGGTATTTATATTTTTACGTTTTTGATTCCTTTCACTCAAAAGAAGCAACTGAAAATGCTGTTTGGCATATGGGTGATACAAATATATTGGGGGAAATAGTGATACAGCTATGTTATACCTAGTACAGGTCCTGAAGGGTCTTGTATTGCCCCTTTGGGCTGTGAAGCATTCATAATAACTGGACATGAGTTATGGGTACAGCCTAGCCAAGCTTGATTGTATGTGTCATTAAAGGACTTTGATTAGAATGGAGAAAAGTTTGGATATACATGCTAGCCTCCATATTCAATCTGTGTATCTATGTACTGACCACCTCACTGGTGGATTGGAAGTTAGCAGACATCTGACCAAAGAGTTGAGTGCCGTACGTATTAGACATTTATGCACATTTTACCTACCTTGCAATCTTGCACGGGGGAAGCAGCATTATTTTTAGTTGCATGCTAAACACATTTTTCTGAGGGCTCTATAACATTATAATTTAGGTATTTTTAACTTTTTTTTTACTGCCTAAGTCCAACAATTTGTGGATGCCAGAATTGTTGATCTTTGCTCTTAGCTGTTAATACAGTTCAGTAACTGCTAATTACATATGTTCCATAAAGTCATTTAGTTCTTAAAACGATCTAATGATATACCTAACTCAGTGCACCTCCTGTGAATTTTCATTATTTTCATTGGAGTAGTAACCACCCATAACAATTTTGCAACTTTTTTAAAGATATGTATAAGACATGTTAATTGCTATAATTGAAAATCCTTTCTTTAGCACCTTAATACAGCATAACATTATTTTAAGTTTAGCAACTTATAAACTACTAGAGATGAAGATTATAACCTGTAGGCTTTTGTATCTTTTTTACACTCAATAAAACTTTAAGGGTGGATACACACACAGTTTTTTTTAATGGGAAATACGCGATATTGAAAAAAAGGATTGGGAAGCCTACACATGACGCCTACAGGATATAATGTCTGCCCATTCTAAATCCATAGGCATTAATGTGGCGTTGGTCTGCCCTTTACAGCTAAAACAGTTTCCACCTTTATTGAGGCTTTCTACAGGATTTTGGATTGTTTATGTAAGAATTTTTGTATATTCATCCAAAAGAACATTTGTGAGGTCATACAATGACGTAGGACAAGAGAGCCTTGCTACCAGTCTCCATTCTAGTTGATCCCAAAGGTTGAAGTTAGAGCTCTCTGCATGCTGGTTATGTTCTGCCACACCAAACCATACCGTTATAGACCTTGTTTTTTTGTATTAGTGCAGTCATGCTTGAACAGAAAAGGGCCTATTCCAAACTGTTTCTACAAAACTGGAAGCTACAATTGTCCACAAATTGTTAGTATACTGAATTAAGATTTCTCTTCACTGAAACTAATAGACCTAGGTAAACCCCTGAAAAACAACCCCATAGTATGATCACTCAACTACCAAACTTTACAATTGGCACAATGCAGCCAGGCAAGCAGCATTCTCCTAGCATAGAGCTGTCCCAGACTTGTCCATCAGCATGATTTATCATTGTACAGAACTTGTTTCCACTGCTCCAGAGTACAGTGGGGGTGCGCTTTACACCACTATATCCAATGCTTGGCATTGTGGTTGGAAAGTTTTCGTGCTGATGTTAATGACACAAAAGGTTTGGGACCCTGAGCTATTGAGTCTAAAGAACGTTGGCAACAAAAACAACTATGTGCCTTAACAATTGACTATTCTGCTTAGTGATCTTCATTTGCGACAGCTGCTGTGGTGCCTAAGTGCCTCTGCTTCCAATAATACCACTTACAACTGATCATGGAATATTTAGAAGGGAATACTTTTCCTGGCCTGACTTGTGGCAGGGGTAGCATCCTATTCCAGTGAGCTCTTTGGAACAACCCATTTTTTCACAAATGTTTGTAAGACTACACGGCTGGATTTTATACACCTGTATCAATGGGACTGAATGAAAAAAAAATGAATTACTTGATCAAAGGCAGAGAATGACTGTTCAAACCAAGTAAAAGCACTTGGTGCATCATGATGTGGGCAATCATTTTGTTACACCTTCCTATTTGCTTGTTTTTCATCTATCTCCACCTTTCTCTGGCCCTATAAAGCCAGAGCTGTCAATCAAAGAAGAGGAGGAAAAACAGGCAGGTGGGAAGGTGTAGTTAAATGGCAATAAGTTTAGCCAAGGTGTGACGATGCGGAATTGCCTCCGGGTAACGAGTAGTATAGTCTACTACTAATATGTGTTGGTGGCCATGAGCTGACTTTACAAAGGGTCCCACCAGATCTATAGTAATCCATTCAAAATGTATCTCTATAATAGGCAGAGGAACCAATGGACTATGGAAACTTATGGTGGGCGTGGTCAGGTGACACTCTGGGCATCACTTCCAATCCTCTGAACCTTGGCATAAATCCTGGTCCAAAAGAACTGTTGATGAATACGCTCTTGTGTCTTATTAACCTTAACCCCTAAGTGACTACCCAGCATGTGTTTGTGGGACATCTTGAGCACTACCCGGCCGTACGACTTGGGCACTATGAGCTATTCCACTCTTCGTCCCTGATTTTGTCACATCGATTCAGCAACTCCTGGTTGACCACCATATGCAGAAAAAACGCATCTTCCCCCGATTTTTGAGCCATCCCATTTACCTCTATCACCCTTTCCCTCTATCACCCATCCCAGGGTGGGATCCTAGAGCTGAGCTGTCCCAAACATTCCCCAGGAGACTTCCAGCTCCGGGATTGATGAGGTCTCCTCAACCTCTCCTGCTAACACCTCTAGTGGAAACCTATCTTTTTACACTCTTTCCCTATGAGGGTGACCCCTGCGACAGGTATCTCTGATCTTTGTGTTCCATGCCTGAACAGACCTTTACACTGGGAAGGTTTATTTTACACTCCCACAGGGACCAGAACAGGGGCATAACGACCCTTGTATATGATTCTCCTCACTGCCTCACAATATACACAAATGAACATCTATGTAATCTAAAGAGAAAATCTGTGAATCATCCCTTATCTAAACATTATGTTATGATTATGAAGCATGGGGTTATGCTCAAGGGCCCAAAACTGTGGGCAATATAAAAAATAGAAAAAAATGCCAAGTAGGCGAATATGTTAAACGTATGTCATGGGTGGAAAGCCGGTGAATTTTTGAATTAGACACATTAAAACCTAAAGTGTTAAGCAGCGAGATTGAGTTGTTTGCCTATCAGTGAATTATCCAAGGATCCAGGTGTGTCTGGATATAAGAGCTATATGAAGGATTAAGATCACCTAATGGATGTTTTCCTGAGGAAGGAAACCGTAGTTACCAAAACATGTTGGATTGACACCTAAATTGCTCCAGGATTTGTGGCAGTAATGTGACATCACACTTCGCTCTACTCCACTAGTTATCGATCTTCTTTGAGCTCCAATGATCAGCACTTCCCTCGGATGCGTACCATTGGCCGAGGTGCCACCATGGACTGGCACATTCAGATCCTGAACTGCTGTTTTGAGAACACTGCCACACCTCACAGTACAGACTACCTACCATACTTTTCAGACAGTAAGACGCGGTTTTTTCCCCCCAAATTTGGGGAGAAAATGGGGGTGTGTCTTATAGTCAGAATGTGCTTACCAGTAGTGTGGCGGCAGCAGGAGTCGGGCGACTCTGTGGAGGTTTGACCCTGCAGGGCAATGATCTCTTTCTAATTCCAGGCTGGTGCAGCAGTATTCAGTGGTGCTCGGTAGAGTGGGGGCTCCACCGACATTTTATGAAAGCCCGGAGCCCCCACACTTCCATTGCTGCAATGCTGTGGCCTCTGGGAAAATGGCGCATGCGCAGATTGAGATCTCGGCAAACATTTTTGAACTCCTATTGATATAGTAGTTAACATAGAAAGTTTTTTTTTATTGTACTAGCAGGATAAAGTTGTATATTGTTAATCTGTGACTTGCATTATACAGGGTTTATTTGCTTATATGGTTTGCAGAAATTCTATTGTCTATTTCCAATAGTTCGAAAATTTACCTTGGTAATATAATTATTCTGATTAGCAACAGGTGGATTTGTCACATATTTTCCTGCTTAAGCAATAGGGAGTTTATAGCGCCATTGTCGACAATACTACCATATATACTCTTGTATAAGCCGAGTTTTTCAGCACATTTTTTTGCAATGAAAATGCCCCCCTCAGCTTACACACGAGTCATTGTCCTAGAAAGACGGTGGGAGAGGGGGAGCGGCAGAGCAGTGGGTCACAGAGGCAGGAGCCGGCGGCTGCAGCTGTAACTGTGCCCACTAGTAATGAGAAATATCCACTGCGCTGGCAGTGAATATTCATTTCTCTTATAGCGTGCACAGTTACAGCCACAGCTGCCGGCTTCCAGCACACATCCTAATTACTTTCCCTGCAGACCCTCGCTGCATCTCCTTCTAGTGCCCGTCTTCCGGACGAGCAATTATGTGTCCCCTGCTCATTAAGGTAATGAATATTCACCCCTCTCCACTCCCACAGGCGTGGAGTAAATTTTCATTACTTTAATGAGTAGGGACACGTGATCGCTCAGCTGGAAGAGCTGCTGGCGCCGGAACAAGATGCAGCAAGGGTGCGCAGAGAAGGTAAGTAGGATGTGTTTTTTATAGAAACCATGCATACAAGGATAGGGGATAAGGAGCCATGCATACAAGGATGGGGATAAGGAGCCATTCATACAAAGAAGGGGAACCATGCATACAAGGATGGGTATTGAGAGCCATGCATACAAGGACAGGGATGGTGAGCCAAGCATACCAGGATAGGGATGGGGATAATGCATAACCCGGCTTATACTCAAGTCAATAAGTTTTCCCAGTTTTTCTTGGCAAAATTAGGTGCCTCGGCTTATACTCAGGTCAACTTATACTCGAGTATATACGGTATATTAATTTATAGGGGTTGTCCACTTTCTCTTTTTTAGTGCAACTTTCCACAAAAAGCCATAAAGTGGCTGCCATAGGAGCAACTTGTGACAGGACCTTCCCATCAGCCTGAGTTAATAGAAAATCAGCTTTCTCACGTGAGGCATTTTATAAATGAAGCAGAGTGATTGACTAGCCCAGTCATATGCTCCTCCACCAGCAATCCCCACCGGCATCCACTAAATGAACAGACGCGCTTGTCAATTTTTGAAGAGTGCACTAACAAGAGAAAGTGGCCAATTCGTTTAAACTTCTCCTTCCTGTCTAATCTGCTTCTGGAATCGATTGAAAAACTTATGTGCCAGAAGGAAAAGAATGCAGAGAATAAGGATATATGAAAGGATTTTACCAGTTATAAATGATTTAGCTATTGAACCCGTTCTATTCCCGGGTGGTGAGCATTTATATTGGTATATGGTCTCCATCCTGGTATGTGCTGCTTCCATCCTGCACCCTAATCTTGTCATGTTTTTTGTGCCTCCATCTTGTCATGTGCTTCTCTCTTCCTTTGCCCTCATCCTGTCATGTGCTTCCTTCCTGTGCCAAAATCCTGTCATGTGGTGCTCCAATACTGCGCACCAATCCTGTCATGTGGTGCTCCCATCCTGCACCCCCATTCTGGTATGTGCTGCCCCATCCTGAGCCCCCATTCTGCAATGTGCTGCTCCCATCCTGCGCCCCATTCTGTAATGTGCTGCCCCCATCCTGCATCCCCATTCTGTCATATGCTGCTCCCATCTTGTGCCCCATCTTGTCATGTGTTGCTCTCATCCTGTGCCCCTATCTTGTCATGGGCTGCTACCATATTGCACCACCATCCTGTCATGTGCTGCCCCCATCCTGTACCCCCATCCTGTCATGTGCTGCTCCCATCTTGCGTCCTCAATCTTGTCATGTGCTGCTCCTATCCTGTGCCCCATCCTATCATGTGCTGCTCCCATCCATATGCCCCGTATGCTACTCTATAAAGGTTGATGGTCCCCATTAGATGCTCCATAGCATAATATGACCCGTATGCTGCTCCATAAAGGTTGATGGCCCCCAAAAGATGCTCCATACCATAATATGCCCTGTATACTGCTCAATAAAGGTTGATGGCTCCCATAAGATGCTACATAGCATAATATGCCCCATATGCTGCTGCGATTAAAAAAAATGATATACTCACCTCTCGTTGCTGGGCGATGAGTGCCTGGGGCCTGAGCAGGCGGGGCAGCGGCACGCTATGGGGGTCAGGTTCCAGAGTTGCCACTGGCTCAGGCCCCCAGCACTTGCGATATTCACCTGTCCCTGTTCCACCGCCACGCGCCGCTCTGTCTTCCGGGTCCTCTGGCTGTGACTGTTCAGTCAAGGGGCGCGCACTAAACACGTCATCGCGCCCTCTGACCTGAACATCACAGCCAGAGGACGTGGAAGACAGAGCCCGGTGGTGGAATGGGGACAGGTGAATATCACATACTCAACCTCCTGGCACGTCCCTGCTTCTCCGTCGGAGATCGCGGTATGCGATCAGTTCTTACACATACCACAATCTCCTGGGCCACAATTCTCATCCCCGGATGCATCACTCTGTGGGGTCCAGACTACACAGGCGCTTGTGCAGTCTATAAAGGCTTCGGACAGAGTGACGCTCCCAGAGTTATATTATAGATATCGCAAAATGTTAGTGTGTCACAAAAAGTCAGGAAACCTGTAAAGCAGCTTACAGATTTTTTTCTATGGAGGAGCTGTAAGAAGAACTCTAATCCCAAAATATTTGGTAGATGCATTATTGGCCTAAGTGGCAAACATTTTATCAAATAGGGGCTCATTTATATACAGTATACTGCCTGCAAGATCTCCGAGTAAGAGGAATATTAGCTGTGCCATATCCATCAAAGTGCAGCATCAATGGGAACCCTACACAATAATTTGATAATGGCATGCCATTTGGCAGCACGCCTGTTTTAAAACTTTACCCCAATGTATATAACAATAGGATAGCACTTTATACTGACATATTGTAACATACTGTACATTTATAATTGTATTAACCTCATGGCCTCTTTAGCTGAGCAAGCACTCTGGAAATTCAGCAAGACCACCAGGGAAATAAAGGGTCTGTGAAATGGATCCAGAAAGATTATACCATTTGTTACATATCTATTAAGGTTACAGTTAGAAATAGAAGCCACAATTCCAGGGTGAACAGTCTTTCACTTCAGTCCAGATTTAAAGCATTACTGATAAATAGAATAAAATCAATATGGTATGTACTAGAAATGAAAAATGGCTGTGTCAATATGAGTATCATATTTATTATGATTTTAAATCAGGAAACCTACTTGTGGAGAGTGTCAAACCAGTCTAAGGAGACTTATAGAGCATGTAATACTGGAAAATTAAATATGCAAATATCCTCTTCAGAGAGAAAGAGTACAGGAACTCTAGTGCCACCTATTGGGGGTAGCAATCCTAAAAGTCCATATTGTCCCCTCAACAAGTTTTGACACCTGACTTACAGTGTGTGGTTTGACTTTTTATTCTATTTGGAGACCACATGTTTGGGGTGTTTGCCCTCAATGGGGCAAAGCTGGGGATCTGAATTGGATAAGTAATTTATAGAGACCCTTGTCAGATTCCTCTCTCTTAGCTAAATCAGACCTCCTGGTTTGTACTGATGAGGGTCAAACATCCTGAAACAAGTTTCTGCAAGTGCCTCTTGGATTTTTATGCTAAGCCATGTTGCAAGGCTCATTAAAGGATCAGCATTAACATTTAGGATTGTCAGCCCCAATAGGCATAACTAAAGTTCTAGTCCTCTTCACAAGGAGAAATGTTTTTCCTTAGACCCTCAGTTAATGGCTTCTCACTTAGCCAAATCAGGCCTCCTGTTTTGCAGTAATGTTGGGCACATACTGAAAACACGGGTATTACATACCTGGTAGTGTGTTTTTTCATGAGACATGACGGCACCATGAGAGAGGGGATCCGCCCATCAAGGACAGGAAACCTTCAAGATAAAAGGGGCGGCTCCTCTCTCCACATCAGTTGTTTTACAGAGTACGAGAGGAACTCCGCTGGTTAGTGTACACATAAATAACACATCCTATACGGTTCTATTCACCGATACCCCAGGGAGTGTATAATACAAATAATGCTAATAATGCACCCAACTAATGACGTGATCAAAAGGGTGGGAATATAAGGGTGCCGTCATGTCTCATGAAAAAACACATTACCAGGTATGTAATACCCGTGTTTTTCCATCATACATGACGGCACCACGAGAGAGTTACAGAGATTTGTATTCTCTTCTAGGGAGGGATCACTGCTTGTAACACTCTTCTCCCAAAAGTGAGATCAGAGGTAGCAGATAGGTCTAGTCTATAATGTTTAAAAAATGTAGACGGAGAGGACCAAGTGGCCGCCTTACAGATTTGGTCGATGGTAGCATCTGCTCTCTCCGCCCACGACGTCGCCATGGCCCTCGTGGAGTGGGCTTTCAGACCCTGTGGAACAACCCTGCCTGCACTACTATATGCTAGAATAATGGCCTCTCTCACCCATCTAGTTAGAGTCTGTTTTGAGGCTTTAAGGCCCTTCCTTGACCCCTGGAGCGAAACAAAGCCCTCTGTTTCTTCCAGGATTTAGTCACCTCTAGATACTGTAGAATACATCTCCTAACGTCTAGGCAATGGAGTCTCTCCTCTTTTTTGTTACTGGGATTGGGACAGAAAGAGGGTAGGGTTATATCCTGAGCTCTATGGAATCTCGATACCACTTTGGGGAGATATGCCGGATCTAATTTTAATACAACCCTATCGTCCATGAGTTGTGTGTAAGGGGGGTCAGCTGACAACGCGTGTAAATCCCCCACCCTATGGGCCGACGTAAGTGCCACTAACAAAGCTGTTTTTAATGTTAGTATTTTATCAGAAGTTGTATTTAACGGCTCAAAGGGGCTTTCCGTCAGGGCAGTTAACACTAGATTTAGATCCCATGGTGGAGGAGTAGGAGATGGGACAGAGTCAGCTCTACTACAGGCTCGGATAAACCTCACCACCCACCTATTACTTGCCAGGTCACAGTTGAATAGGGCTGCTAAGGCTGAAATGTGTACTTTGAGGGTACTAACAGCTAACCCCAGATCTAAGCCCTTCTGCAGGAACTCCAGTATTCCCACTATCGGGACCTCCTCTTCCCGTATTGGCCCTGAGCTGGACAGGAATTTCTTCCATATCCTCCCATAGATCTTGGTCGTTACTGGTTTTCTGCTGCTGAGCAAGGTGGATATTAACCCAGCTGAGAACCCTTCTTTCTCTAGTAACGACCGCTCAAATGCCAGGCTGTCAAATGAAGCCCGGAGTTCTGCGGGTGGTTGAAGGGACCCTGAGTTAGAAGGTCCTGGTCTTCCGGGAGAACCCACGGGTCCGTCACTGACATCACTCTCAGCCAGTAAAACCATGGTCTTTTCGGCCAGGAGGGCGCTATCACGATCACTCTGGCCTTGTCTTCCCTGATCTTCCTCAGAACCACTGGGATTAGACATATTGGTGGGAAGGCATACAGGAGTCCAGACGTCCATTCTATGCTGAAGGCGTCTACTGCCAACGGCCTGTCTGTAGGGTCCAGGGAGCAGAACTTTTGGACTTTGTTGACTTTTGAGGCAAAGAGGTCCACCCTGGGTTTTCCCCACATGTGCACTATCCGTTGAAAAACGGAATTTTTTAAGGACCATTCCCCTTGCCTCAAGTGGTTCCTGCTTAGAAAGTCTGCCTTTATGTTGTCCACACCTCGGATATGCATGGCCGATAATGACAGGAAGTGCCTTTCGGCTAGAGACATGAGTCTTGTGGTTATGTGCATCAGTGCCCGAGAGCGGGTGCCTCCCTGGTGGTTCACATATGCGACCGCTGTTCGGTTGTCCGATAGGACTCTCACATGATGCCCTGCCAAGTGTGGAGGTAATCTCTCTAGCGCCCTTTCTATTTCTAGGAGCTCCCACTCGTTTGAGGATAGATCTTTCTCCTCTTGAGCCCAGGGGTCTTGGACCCATAGTGTGTCTGAGTGAGCTCCCCATCCCCATGGACTGGCGTCCATTGTGATTACCATGGAGGCTGTGAATGTCCAGGGAACTCCTCTGGGGGATGACTCTATCTGTAACCACCATTTGAGAGATTGGAGCACAGAGAGTGGGAGAGTGAGCTTCTGCTCTAACTGTCCCTGAAGTTCTCGGTCGTTCTGCAGCACACACCATTGCAGTTCTCTTGCATGGAACTGGGCCCATTTTACTGCCGGTATGCAGGAGGTTAGGGAGCCCAACACCGACATGGCCCTTCTTAAAGTCATTTCCGTTTTTTTTTAATGTGGCCATAATCATCTGTTTGATCTTTTCTTCTTTTTCTACTGGGAGGCGACACTCCTGTGCCACGGAGTCTACCGTTATCCCCAGGAAATTCTGGATCATTGCCGGCTCTAGCTTGGACTTCTTCAGATTTAGTTGCCATCCCAGTGTCTGAAGAGTGTCCATCACTATCCTGACCTGCTCCTGACAGTGAGAAAAGTTCTTTCCCACTATCAGGAAGTCGTCCAAATAGGGAATTATTAGAGTGTCTTTTTCCATGAGATGTGCTGTGACCTCTGCAATCAGCTTCGTAAATACGCGTGGGGCGGTTGCTATCCCAAAGGGCAGAGCCCTGTACTGGAAGTGACACAGCTGGGACCCCATCTGAACTGCCACTCTGAGGAACTGACGATCTTGTTGTCTGATTGGGACGTGATAATAAGCGTCCTTGAGGTCGAGGACGGACATGTAGCATTGGGGATAGAGAAGTTTCACCGCCGATTTTATGGTTTCTATCTTGAATGATGGTACTACAAGAAATTTGTTGAGGCCTTTTAGATTTATAATTGTCCTCCAAGAGTTGTCCGGTTTTTTTTATGAGAAAAAGAGGGGAATAAAATCCTTCCCTCCTTTCGTCTATAGGAACTTCTTCCAAGACGTGCTTGTCTAGGAGTGATGTTACTTCCCCCTCCAGACTGTCTTGCTTCTCTTGGGAGGACTGTACCGGGGTCTGCATATACCTTCTTGGAGGCCAGTGGTGAAACTTTAGTCTTAGGCCTGATCCTACGATCTGCCGGATCCATATGCTGGAGGAGATCCTCTCCCAGGCTGGAAGGAAGTGAGAGAGCCTCCCTCCCACCTGAGAAGGACCGTCACTGGGAGGGTTTTTTGGTGTCTCTGGGGGACTTGCCGAAATAGAAGCCCTTTCCTCCCCTGGGTCGCTTGTCCAGGTTGCTTCTGTCTCGGTCCCTGTTCTGCTGTCTTCGGAATCTTTGGCCTCTCCGAAAGGAGCGACGAAAGGGCTGAAACGGCTGTCTTGGAAAGTTCTTCTTTTTATCACCGGCCTTCTCCAGTACCTCATCTAATGCCAGTCCGAACAGGAAGTTTCCCTCACAAGGCAAAGAACAAAGCTTCATTTTGGCCTGAGTGTCCCCTGGCCAGCATTTAAGCCATACGGCACGGCGTCCAGTGTTAGCTAACGCTGCTGATTTTGCTGCCAGCCTAGCAGAGTCTGCTGATGCTTCAGCCAGAAACATAGCCACTGCCCTCATAGTTGGAAGTGACTTTAGAATAGCTTCCCTGGGAGCTTTTTGCTCCACCTGTTCCTCCAGGTTGTCTATCCAGATCTTAAGGGATCTGGCGACACAAGTGGCCGCGATAGCTGGCCTTAGTGCTCCCGCTGAGGCTTCCCAAGCTGTCTTCAGGGAACTGTCCACCTTCCTGTCCAGAGGTTCTTTTAGAGAACCTAGGTCCTCGAACGGCAGGGAAGACTTCCTGGCCACTTTTGAGACCGCCACATCGATTTTTGGGGCTCTGTCCCAAGATGAGGATGCTTCCTCTTCAAAGGGATACCTTCTTTTTAGGGAGGTATTTATTTGGGACCTCTTTTCCGGCCTTTGCCATTCCCTTTTGATTAGTTCTTGAATTTGATCGTTAACAGGGAATGATCTCCGTTTCTTCTTTTGTAGGCCTCTGAACATGAGTTCTTGGGCTGTCTTTTTGGCCTTCTCCTCTACCAGCCCCATGGTAGAGCGAACAGCTTTAATAAGTTTATCTGTAGCCTCTGCTGGAAAGGTGTCTTCCTCCTCAGAGCTACTATCAGAACAGCGGGCCGTATCAGAATCCTGCTCTGACCCCGAGGAATCCCTTTGGGATGCTATAGAGGGGCTGGATCCGTCCCTAGATCTGGCATCTGTGTCAGGTGTCTGTAATGCTCTTACGGACTTAGAGACTTCGGACTGGATCAGAGATCTTAGGCTATCCGTAAAGGAGGGTGTTTCCTCCGCCACAGTCTGGTTAATACAGTCCTGACACAGTCTTTTACCCCAAGATGACATTAAAGGCTTTTTACATAAGGGACATTCTCTATTTTTAGTCTTCGCCTTATACTTTTTGGGGACCTCCTATACTCCACCCCGCAATGTATGTAAGAAAAGAGGGGAGAGACGGAGATAAGAGAAGAGAAAAGAACAGACATTAGCGTACTGGACTTTCTCGTAGTTCACTCACCACTCGGACGTTTTCAAAGTACGGGTACCGGATCCGGAGGTTGGCTGGTTTTCTCCGTGTCTCCCAATGAGACTAGGGACCCCTCCTTGTTTCGCCGATCCGTCCGTATACTGTCCGAGCGGCTTTTGCTGCTGACATGGCGGGTCTGGCTCTTTTCGCTTGAGCGAAACCGCCTCTCCTGCACCTCTTGCTGTGGTATCAAATGCTCTGGCGAGAAACTCTCCATTATACACACCAGCACACAAGAGTAGTCACCTTCAGCCTGCCTGGCTTTAGTGACACATGGCAGCACTTCTAGCTCGTTTAAATAGAGTCCCTTTTTTTTTTTTTTTTTTTTTAAAGGAACCACCTGGTTGATCCTGCCTTACTGGTCGCTTCAGTGATCAGGTGTACCATCGCACCTGTCATGAATGATTACCTGGCTGATCGTGCCTGCACCACTTCCGGTGCTCCTATATGCAATCAATCACCTGGTTGATCCTGCCATCGCTAGCGCAACGCCTGCGCTGTAAAAACATGCCCAAGCGCGCACCTGGCAACCACATCCGGTGCGCGCTTTAATATCCACCATTTACCTGGTTGATCCTGCCTCTGTCAGAGCAGCGCGTGCGCACCCGGCCTCACTACTGATGCGCGCTGCTGTACTATGCTCCAGGCGCGCATCCGGTCACCACTTCCGGTGCGCGCCGCCTTTTTGGGTCCCCCCGGAGCCATGCTCCTGCACGAGGGTTCCCGCTGCCGCCGGCTTCAGCGCCTGTGCGCGCTTTACCTCCAGGCGCGCACCCGGCTCTGCTTGCGGTGCGTGCCGAAGAATCTGACCCCCCCCTGCTGCGCACATACCTCCCCGGATACCTGGTGTCAGCTGGAGGGAGGCTTCCGGGAGTATCCACGCCACAACGTCAGGCAGCGCCTCTTCACTCTGCTTCAAACCTCTGCCTCAGGTACCGTCAAGGAGGAGGGGGAAGGGGGGAGACCTGCACTCGACAGGGAGGGCCACCAAACCTCCGAGGAGCTTACCTCGCCCGGGCACCGATGTGCCTCACGGGCTGCATGGCCACCTTTGGTCAACGGGGGGGCACCATAAAGTGACCCCCGTGGACAGGCAGGATTTCCGCTCGACAGGGGGGAACGCGCCTGGGGGCCCCGTGGAGTATCTTCACCCGGGCGTTCGCCTCGCGGGCTGTGGCCATGCTTCGCTCAGGGGGGGCATGATATACATTGACCCCCGAGGCGACTACGGGTACCTGGTGACGGGTGCAGCAGACAGCGTCCGCCCAAATCCACCCCACCCAGGCCCCGGCATCCTCTTCTGTCTTCAGATCACTTCCATCTTGAGGGTTCCCCGTCAAGGACAGGAAACCAACTGATGTGGAGAGAGGAGCCGCCCCTTTTATCTTGAAGGTTTCCTGTCCTTGATGGGCGGATCCCCTCTCTCCTGGTGCCGTCATGTATTATGGAAAAAAGATGTGTCTGTAAACTAAATGTCTGGTTTGGCTGTTTATCTTAAGTCACATAGCAAAGTTCCTTAAAGCATTAATATTGACTTTTAGGATTGCTACCCACAATAGGTGGAACTAGAGTTTCAGTCCACTTCCTCTCTGAAGAGGATACGTGCAAATCAGGTAAGACATGGGGCTTACTGCCTATTCTTATTGATTTACCCAAAAGCACAAGTATTTATTTGATATTTCCCATCTATTGAACTTCATAGTAATAAAACAATTAACATTAGCTTTTTGATTTTTTTAGGTGAGATTGGACCTAAAGGCGAAAAAGGAAACCTTGGACTTGCTGGTATGAAAGGACAAAAAGGAAACAAAGGCGACATATGTGAAAATGGCACAAAAGGGGACAGAGGAGAAAAAGGAGAGCAGGGCTTAAATGGCATTGACGGGGAAAAGGGAGACAGGGGTGAAATGGGGGATATAGGTGAGAAGGGTAATCATGGAGAAACAGGAGAAAAAGGAGAAATAGGGGAAACTGGAGAAAGGGGCTTAAAAGGAGACAAAGGCATTAAGGGTGATGCTGGGCTAAATGGCATGAATGGTTTTCAAGGAGAAATTGGAGAAAAGGGAGAACTAGGACAAAAGGGGGATAAAGGTGAAATTGGCCCTCCTGGTTTAATAGGCTCGCCAGGTCCAAAGGGAAATTTTGGCTTGAAAGGGGTTAGAGGCCTACCAGGGAAAAAAGGATCCAGAGGCCTCAAAGGATCTAAAGGAGAAAATCATAAACCCACAAGATCTGCTTTCACTGTAGGTCTATCAAAACCTTTCCCTGCCCCTAACGCTCCAGTTAAGTTTGATAGAATATTGTACAATGAACAAGATGAATACAACCCTACAACTGGTAAATTTAACTGTACAGTCTCTGGAACCTATGTGTTTGCATTCCACGTGACGGTCAGGGGACGGCCAGCGAGGATTAGTATTGTTGCCCAAAATAAAAAGATGTTTAAGAGCCGTGAAACACTCTATGGCCAGGAGATAGACCAGGCCTCAGCGATGCTGGTCCTGAAGTTAAATGTTGGGGACCAGGTTTGGTTAGAGGTTTCCCGAGATTGGAATGGTATTTATGTGAGTAATGATGATGACAGCATATTTACAGGATTTCTGCTATATCCAGATGACACTGTTGAAACACAATTAACATAATCTGATTAAACATTATCAGAATAAGAATTATAATCAGGCGCATGTTCTTGGATACATTTTAGTTTCATTTAATTTAAATAATTTCCTAATATCTAAATTTAACGTTGATTTCTTATGACCCAATAATTAATTATGGAAATTCAAAACATTCCCTTCTCTGTATTAGGGATACAAATCTTAAGCATCCATTGAATCATCAACATATATCCTGTGCGCTTTTCAGTTTTATTTTCCAATCAAGTAAATCTGCTGTGAATAGAACAAATGTATAGCTGTAAATATATTTTCTCAATTTCTCAAATTCTATATACAACTAAATATATTGGAACAATAAAGTATTGGAAAGAAGTGTAAGAACATTTGTCATTCATTACCAATTAAAATATTAATGAATTATTATCACTTACTATCAACTCATATAGCACCTGTGTGTTGTATAAAGGGCTTTTTGCCATTTATAAAGGGGGAGATTCTCATGCTACTAAATTATAATGGACATAACATAGGTCGCCAGCACCCAGGGCAATGAAAGCATTTTACCACATTACCACTCTGCGAGTCCCTTCTACTAGTCCTGTATTTTAACTCCTTATTCGCCAAGGACAAGTATTGTAAAGTACAAATGTAATTAAGAGAAGGCTAAGCTAGCTCACATTTCTGTACTTTGTTTGTCTGCTCTTTTCAGAGAAAGCAACAAAATTAATGTGCAACTGTATCAATTTGTATCAGTTATGTAAATGGAAGCAGCGAGCCCAATTATTATAGAGTCCATTTGGGTTCCTTTTTATGCCAGTCTTTAGAATGGATAAAACAGTTCTACATGAGGGTCTTTTTTTCAGTTCTAAAAACAAACACAAAATGGAATCCAGAAGGAAAGATGGGCCACTTCTACTTTCATTATGAACAGATCATTTTTGCACATAAATATCATTTGTCTCTTCCTCTATGTTGAACAGACAAATAGATTATCAGCTCTGCCTCCTGCCCAACACCTATCTACCCATATTTCTAACCAGCCTGTCTGCATATGTTGCTATACTAAGACAAGCGAATATTGGCTGCATTTGATGCTAATTCTCAGTGTGCCTTGGGTTTATTACCACGACTGAGTATAGTGCCTTGGCGGATTATAATGAGGGCAGTCTGGGCTTCTGCCCGGGCCTGAGGCTCTGGTGGGACCCATGACCAAATTGTCCTCATTATGATATTTTTTGCACCACCATAGATGACGCTTATTGCCAGTAGGGAAGGTGCCTGTGTCTCTGCTGCCGGCAATAGAGAGACGGAGCGTAGCTGCAACCCATCGCCTTCTCTATGACTCAGCCAGGACAAATATGTCATTGTGTGGTTGTGCTGTTTACCATGTTAGCGTGAAGAAGAGTAAGGAGCAGAGCTGCAAAAGATCGTCAAGGGAGGTGAGTTATTCATGCATCGGGGTGGGGATGCCTGAGAGCACAGTATGTTATAATGAATTGGGATGGGTGAGAGCATAGCATATTATGGATTGGGGTGGGGGATAGGTGAGAATATTTTACATTAAATGAATTTAGGGCGAGGGTGTAAAAGAGGAAATTGCATACTGAACTGGGGGTATGAAATTACAATGAATTTAGGCGTATTTTGTTATAATTAATTGGTTGGTATGTAGTTTTAAGTTTAGGGTATGTAAGTAGAATCAGTTGGGAGACGACATGTAATTATAATGAATTTGGGGGCATGAGGAGCTCAGTGGGGGGTTGAAGAAACAGGAGAGTGACTGGTAATAAATTGGTGGAAAGAGCACAGGGCCTAATTCATTTATATTTTTATTGGGTGGGGAAAAGTGACTACTTATTTGGAAAGCCATACAGTTTGGTTGATTTATTTGTGCATTTTTTGTAATATTACATTACTCTGTTTTATTGATTTGATTGTTATATTCAACCCTGTATGTCTTACTTGATTAGATTGGGTATTGGCACTGTACCTTGTATCACACCCATTGTTTCTATTATATCTTGTATATGTCCTCACCTCATGTCCTAATGATTACATAGATAATTATAGTTAGTGGGGGGCACAGTGGTGGTTTATTTATTTATACTTTGAATGGTGGGTTGCACAATGGATAAATATATGTTAATGGTGGGTGCATGTCTGCATTCATCAGTGTGGGGGATTCTTTTTTCAGGAAACAAATATATACAGTATATATATATCAGCTTTAGGATCTTGACAAGAAGGTTTGGCAAGAAAGAGAAGAAACAAAGAAAATGTCTGTAATCAGACAAGACACCAGCCGTAAGTTACTGACTGCAAATATTTATTCATGGCAGACCATAATCATTGTCCTCGGCACTGTGAATCCTGTTTACAGAGGACGATGATCTTTGTGCTGCACAAAAATTCATTTCACCTAATGAATAAGAGCTTTGCTTATTCATCGGGTGATCGGCAGCCTGTTCACACTGAAAGGATATATCATAAGAATGCTTCATAAATGATTACGACTATCTTTCAGTGCAAATGCAGCTTTATTTGCGGAGAATTGATGAGAGTAATACTTTTACGTGTAAAATATACTCCCTTATTATGTAAGGTGCCGACCCTTAAGGTACCTTCACATTAAGCGACGCTGCAGCGATACCGACAACGATCCGGATCGCTGCAGCGTCGCTGTTTGGTCGCTGGAGAGCTGTCACACAGACCGCTCTCCAGCGACCAACGATGTCGGTAACCAGGGTAAACATCGGGTAACTAAGCGCAGGGCCGCGCTTAGTAACCCGATGTTTACCCTGGTTACCATCCTAAAAGTAAAAAAAACAAACACTACATACTTACCTACCGCTGTCTGTCCTCCAGCGCTGTGCTCTGCTCTCCTCCTGTACTGTCTGTGTGAGCACAGCGGCCGGAAAGCAGAGCGGTGACGTCACCGCTCTGCTTTCCGGCTGACCGACGCTCACAGCCAGTACAGGAGGAGAGCAGAGCACAGCGCCGGGGACAGACAGCGGTAGGTAAGTATGTACTGTTTGTTTTTTTTTACTTTTAGGATGGTAACCAGGGTAAACATCGGGTTACTAAACGCGGCCCTGCGCTTAGTTACCCGATGTTTACCCTGGTTACCAGTGAACACATCGCTGGATCGGTGTCACACACGCCGATCCAGCGATGTCAGCAGGAGTCCAGCGACGAAATAAAGTTCTGGACTTTATTCAGCGACCAACGATCTCCCAGCAGGGGCCTGATCGTTGGTCGCTGTCACACATAACGATTTCATTAACGATATCGTTGCTACGTCACAAAAAGCAGCGATATCGTTAACAATATCGTTATGTGTGAAGGTACCTTTAGTTTTTAAGTTATTTTCTTGTTATGTTCAGTGCTGTACAAAATAGAAAAATTGTTCCCCTTTTAGCTTCCCCTCTTATTATGTACAGCCTTGTCCCTTGTTACATAATATCCTCTATTATTATGTTTAGCGCTATATGTAAGGGGAAACATTTTCTGACTACAGATGTGCACAAGACCACCTATGTGTTCATCACATGACCTGTCACATGACTTCCCAATAATAATGTGACATGTCACATGATACATCAGATGCTGGGAGGCCATAATACTCTAAAGTGCCCAGGGCCCTGGCAACCCTTAATCCACCCCTGGTGCCTACTCCAGTGTGCCCTGTGAATAGTGCCCGCTTCCCCATTCAATATTGTTTACTGTCTTCAGCTTTATGCCCAAATACATCCTGCCATTGTTGATCGAATATTGGCCTAAATCTGGTTGAAACGTTTTTGAACAACTCAAACTTGCGCAACATTTTTCCAACTTTTGGTATTGTTATGCCAGACTGCCAACTTTTTGAAAAGTACATGGGGCTCTCAAGGCTGATCAAGTGCACTCAAGAAATTCATCATAATTTAGGTAACATAAGTGACCGAAATGATGAAAAAAAATGTATGCCAGATCCTTGGTGGCATACATATATCGTAGTGGTGCATGGCAGTTGAAAGATGCATCAAATTCAGGCTCACGCCTCTTAATATATTAACACATCTTACCCCAGCGTTCCCTTCATTAAGACAGGTATAGAAAATGCCAGTCTTAAATCAGGGTTTTAGTCTTAATTCACTAAATAGGCAGCCGCACAGGAAAGCACAGTAGTCGAGAAGATTTTGTCATGCTGCTGCATTCTGCATAGGCAGAAACTGAAATTTTAAAGAGCTCAGAATAATCATTTCACTGAGCGCTTTTTTATTTCAGTAGCTCCCTGCGCTACTGAGCGCTGCATAGGCTTTGGGTTGGCAATGAGTGGCTGCCTAAATGTGAATGAAGATAGAGCTTGCTGGTGGCCAGGCACTCACTGTTCATGTATGCTATTAAAGAGAACCTGTCACCTGAATTTGGCGGGACAGGTTTGCGGTCATATGGGCGGGGTTTTTTGGTGTTTGATTCACCCTTTCCTTACCCGCTGGCTGCATAGTTCATGCTGTTCATGCTGTTCATGCTGTGTCCTCCAAAGTACACACCTGCGCAAGGCGCAAGATTGCCTTGTGCAGGCGTGTACTACGGGGGACACAGCATGAACTTCAACCCAATATTGCGGCCTGCATGCAGCCAGCGGGTAAGGAAAGGGTGACTCAAACACCCAAAAACCCCACCCATATGACCGCAAACCTGTCCCGCCAAATTCAGGTGACAGGTTCCCTTTAGTAGGAGGAGAGCTTGCTGGTCTCTCAGTGAGGATTTCTGTTATGTTTGCTAATGACAGGTGTTATGAAGGCAATCCAGAAACACAGTGTGCTTAGCGATCAGAGCGCACACAGCGATCTGACAAATACCCAAAAATACAAGAACGAGCTCTGAGACGTGGAAACTCTGTAGACTGCACACCTGATCCTATCCTAAACACAACTAAAAGCGGCTGTGGATTGCGCCTAACAACTACCTAGGCAACTCGGCACAGCCTAAGAAACTAGCTAGCCTGAAGATAGAAAAATAGGCCTGACTTGCCCCAGAGAAATTCCCCAAAGGAAAAGGCAGCCCCCCACATATAATGACTGTGAGTAAGATGAAAAGACAAAACGTAGGGATGAAATAGATTCAGCAAAGTGGGGCTCGATATTCTAGGACAGAGCGAGGACAGTAAAGCGAACTTTGCAGTCTACAAAAAACCCTAAAGCAAAACCACGCAAAGGGGCAAAAAAAACCCCACCGTGCCGAACTAACGGCACGGCGGTACACCCTTTGCGTCTCAGAGCTTCCAGCAAAACAAAAGACAAGCTGGAGAGAAGAAAAGCAACAAAAAAGCAAAAAGCACTTAGCTATACAGAGCAGCAGGTCACAGGAACAATCAGGAGAAGCTCAGATCCAACACTGAAACATTGACAAGGAGCAAGGATAGCAGCATCAGGCGGAGTTAAGTAATGAAGCAGTTAACGAGCTCACCAGAACACCTGAGGGAGGAAGCTCAGAAGCTGCAGTACCACTTGTGACCACAGGAGTGAATTCAGCCACAGAATTCACAACAGTACCCCCCCCTTGAGGAGGGGTCACCGAACCCTCACCAGAGCCCCCAGGCCGACCAGGATGAGCCGCATGAAAGGCACGAACAAGATCGGAAGCATGAACATCAGAGGCAAAAACCCAGGAATTATCCTCCTGAGCATAACCCTTCCATTTAACCAGATACTGGAGTTTCCGTCTAGAAACACGAGAATCCAAAATCTTCTCCACAATATACTCCAATTCCCCCTCCACCAAAACCAGGGCAGGAGGCTCAACAGATGGAACCATAGGTGCCACGTATCTCCGCAACAACGACCTATGGAATACATTATGTATGGAAAAGGAGTCTGGGATGGTCAAACGAAAAGACACAGGATTGAGAACCTCAGAAATCCTATACGGACCAATAAAACGAGGTTTAAATTTAGGAGAGGAAACCTTCATAGGAATATGACGAGAAGATAACCAAACCAGATCCCCAACACGAAGTCGGGGACCCACACGGCGTCTGCGATTAGCGAAAAGTTGAGCTTTCTCCTGGGACAAGATCAAATTGTCCACTACCTGAGTCCAGATCTGCTGCAACCTATCCACCACAGAATCCACACCAGGACAGTCCGAAGACTCAACCTGTCCTGAAGAGAAACGAGGATGGAACCCAGAATTGCAAAAAAATGGAGAAACCAAGGTAGCCGAGCTGGCCCGATTATTAAGGGCGAACTCAGCCAACGGCAAAAAGGACACCCAATCATCCTGGTCTGCAGAAACAAAACATCTCAGATATGTTTCCAAGGTCTGATTGGGTCGTTCGGTCTGGCCATTAGTCTGAGGATGGAAAGCCGAGGAAAAGGATAGGTCAATGCCCATCCTACCACAAAAGGCTCGCCAAAACCTTGAAACAAACTGGGAACCTCTGTCAGAAACAATATTCTCAGGAATGCCATGCAACCGAACCACATGCTGAAAGAACAAAGGTACCAAATCAGAGGAGGAAGGCAATTTAGCCAAGGGCACCAGATGGACCATTTTAGAAAAGCGATCACAGACCACCCAAATGACTGACATCTTTTGAGAAACGGGAAGGTCAGAAATGAAATCCATCGAAATATGTGTCCAAGGCCTCTTTGGGACCGGCAAGGGCAAAAGCAACCCACTGGCACGAGAACAGCAGGGCTTAGCCCTAGCACAAATCCCACAGGACTGCACAAAAGTACGTACATCCCGTGACAGAGATGGCCACCAGAAGGATCTAGCCACTAACTCTCTGGTACCAAAGATTCCAGGATGACCAGCCAACACCGAACAATGAAGTTCAGAGATAAGTTTATTAGTCCACCTATCAGGGACGAACAGTTTCTCTGCTGGACAACGATCAGGTTTATTCGCCTGAAATTTTTGCAGCACCCGCCGCAAATCAGGGGAGATGGCAGACACAATGACTCCTTCCTTGAGGATACCCGCTGGCTCAGATAAACCCGGAGAGTCGGGCACAAAACTCCTAGACAGAGCATCCGCCTTCACATTTTTAGAGCCCGGAAGGTACGAAATCACAAAGTCGAAGCGGGCAAAAAATAACGACCAACGGGCCTGTCTAGGATTCAAGCGCTTGGCAGACTCGAGATAAGTCAAGTTCTTATGATCAGTCAATACCACCACGCGATGCTTAGCTCCTTCAAGCCAATGACGCCACTCCTCGAATGCCCACTTCATGGCCAGCAACTCTCGATTGCCCACATCATAATTACGCTCAGCGGGCGAAAACTTCCTGGAAAAGAAAGCACATGGTTTCATCACTGAGCAATCAGAACCTCTCTGTGACAAAACCGCCCCTGCTCCAATCTCAGAAGCATCAACCTCGACCTGGAACTGAAGAGAAACATCTGGCTGACACAACACAGGGGCAGAACAAAAACGACGCTTCAATTCCTGAAAAGCTTCCACAGCAGCAGAAGACCAATTAACCAAATCAGAACCCTTCTTGGTCAAATCGGTCAATGGTTTGGCAATGCTAGAAAAATTACAGATGAAGCGACGATAAAAATTAGCAAAGCCCAGGAACTTTTGCAGACTTTTCAGAGATGTCGGCTGAATCCAATCCTGGATGGCTTGGACCTTAACTGGATCCATCTCGATAGTAGAAGGGGTAAAGATGAACCCCAAAAATGAAACTTTCTGCACACCGAAGAGACACTTTGATCCCTTCACAAACAAAGAGTTAGCACGCAGGACCTGAAAAACCATTCTGACCTGCTTCACATGAGACTCCCAATCATCTGAGAAGATCAAAATGTCATCCAAGTAAACAATCAGGAATTTATCCAGATACTCACGGAAGATGTCATGCATAAAAGACTGAAACACAGATGGAGCATTGGCAAGTCCGAACGGCATCACTAGATACTCAAAATGACCCTCGGGCGTATTGAATGCAGTTTTCCATTCATCTCCTTGCCTGATTCTCACCAGATTATACGCACCACGAAGATCTATCTTAGTGAACCAACTAGCCCCCTTAATCCGAGCAAACAAGTCAGATAACAATGGCAAGGGATACTGAAATTTAACAGTGATCTTATTAAGAAGGCGGTAATCAATACACGGTCTCAGCGAACCATCCTTCTTGGCTACAAAGAAGAACCCTGCTCCCAGTGGTGATGACGATGGGCGAATATGTCCCTTCTCCAGGGATTCCTTCACATAACTGCGCATAGCGGCGTGTTCGGGCACGGATAAATTAAATAATCGACCTTTAGGGAATTTACTACCAGGAATCAAATTGATAGCACAATCACAATCCCTATGCGGAGGTAGAGCATCGGACTTGGGCTCTTCAAATACATCCTGATAATCAGACAAGAACTCTGGGACCTCAGAAGGGGTGGATGACGAAATCGACAAAAATGGAACATCACCATGTACCCCCTGACAACCCCAGCTGGATACCGACATGGAATTCCAATCCAATACTGGATTATGGGTTTGTAGCCATGGCAACCCCAACACGACCACATCATGCAGATTATGCAACACCAGAAAGCGAATAACTTCCTGATGTGCAGGAGCCATGCACATGGTCAGCTGGGCCCAGTATTGAGGTTTATTCTTGGCCAAAGGTGTAGCATCAATTCCTCTCAATGGAATAGGACACCGCAAAGGCTCCAAGAAAAACCCACAACGTTTAGCATAATCCAAATCCATCAGATTCAGGGCAGCGCCCGAATCCACAAACGCCATGACAGAAAACGACGACAAAGAGCATATCAAGGTAATGGACAGAAGGAATTTGGACTGTACAGTACCAATGACGGCAGACCTAGCGGACCGCTTAGTGCGCTTAGGACAATCAGAAATAGCATGAGTGGAATCACCACAGTAGAAACACAGACCATTCAGACGTCTGTATTCCTGCCGTTCAACTCTAGTCATAGTCCTATCGCACTGCATAGGCTCAGGTTTAACCTCAGGCAGTACCGCCAAATGGTGCACAGATTTACGCTCGCGCAAGCGTCGACCGATCTGAATGGCCAAAGACAAAGACTCATTCAAACCAGCAGGCATAGGAAATCCCACCATGACATCATTAAGAGCCTCAGAGAGACCCTTTCTGAACAAAGCTGCCAGCGCAGATTCATTCCACTGAGTGAGTACTGACCATTTCCTAAATTTCTGACAATATACTTCTATATCATCCTGACCCTGGCACAAAGCCAGCAAATTTTTCTCAGCCTGATCCACTGAATTAGGCTCATCGTACAGCAATCCGAGCGCCAGGAAAAACGCATCGACACTACTCAATGCAGGGTCTCCTGGCGCAAGAGAAAATGCCCAGTCTTGAGGGTCGCCGCGCAAAAAAGAAATAATAATCAAAACCTGTTGAATAGGATTACCAGAAGAATGAGGTTTCAAGGCCAGAAATAGCTTACAATTATTTTTGAAACTTAGAAACTTAGTTCTATCTCCAAAAAACAAATCAGGAATAGGAATTCTTGGTTCTAACATAGATTTCTGATCAATAGTATCTTGAATTTTTTGTACATTTATAACGAGATTATCCATTGAAGAGCACAGACCCTGAATATCCATGTCCACACCTGTGTCCAGAATCACCCAAATGTCTAGGGGAAAAAAAAAAAAGTGAACACAGAGCAGAAAAAAAAAAAAAATGATGTCAGAACTTTTTCTTTCCCTCTATTGAGAATCATTAGTAGGCTCCTTGTACTGTTATGTTTGCTAATGACAGGTGTTATGAAGGCAATCCAGAAACACAGTGTGCTTAGCGATCAGAGCGCACACAGTGATCTGACAAATACCCAAAAATACAAGAACGAGCTCTGAGACGTGGAAACTCTGTAGACTGCACACCTGATCCTATCCTAAACACAACTAAAAGCGGCTGTGGATTGCGCCTAACAACTACCTAGGCAACTCGGCACAGCCTAAGAAACTAGCTAGCCTGAAGATAGAAAAATAGGCCTGACTTGCCCCAGAGAAATTCCCCAAAGGAAAAGGCAGCCCCCCACATATAATGACTGTGAGTAAGATGAAAAGACAAAACGTAGGGATGAAATAGATTCAGCAAAGTGGGGCCCGATATTCCAGGACAGAGCGAGGACAGTAAAGCGAACTTTGCAGTCTACAAAAAACCCTAAAGCAAAACCATGCAAAGGGGCAAAAAAAAAACCACCGTGCCGAACTAACGGCACGGCGGTACACCCTTTGCGTCTCAGAGCTTCCAGCAAAACAAAAGACAAGCTGGACAGAAAAAAAGCAACAAAAAAGCAAAAAGCACTTAGCTATACAGAGCAGCAGGTCACAGGAACAATCAGGAGAAGCTCAGATCCAACACTGAAACATTGACAAGGAGCAAGGATAGCAGCATCAGGCGGAGTTAAGTAATGAAGCAGTTAACGAGCTCACCAGAACACCTGAGGGAGGAAGCTCAGAAGCTGCAGTACCACTTGTGACCACAGGAGTGAATTCAGCCACAGAATTCACAACAGATTTCCTAGGGAATGGTTCTGCTATTCTGGATCACATTGACCATGGATGGGGCAGCAATATATTGTGTCTGTCATGCTGCTGCAATGCAGGTAGGTGCAGGCTTCACTAGATGGCAGTAGATATGAAGCAGGTCTGCAGCTAACAGAGCTAACCTGCAATGCAACCGTGAGGCTAACACAGGTGGCAGCAAAATAGTCAAAACAAGCAGGGTCAAATCCTAGACTGTAGCGCAGTACCAAAGGAAAAAGCAAACTCGAGGAAAGAGACAAGCCAGGGGGTCAGTAACAGTCAGGAGCAGATAAGCCAAAAGACAAATGACAGAAACAGGTCAGGATACACGCCATGTCAAACCTGGTAGTCTTCACACTAAAGGTAAACACTGAGTCAAGATGGTAACAGGGGAAAACAGACACACGGGTTCAGACAGCAAACGCAGCAGGACAAATCAGAGCAATCAGAGTCAGCTTAGAGCAGTTTACTAGGCAGAAACTATATCTGACATGATCTGCAGGACACAACGGGGCTAAATAGCAAACGTGAGACCAGACTGAGGCTGAGAAAAGTTAATCCCTGACATGATCAGACCGGGAAAAGGGAAGGGAAGACAATACTCAAAACCCAGTCTGGATGATGACAGCGCCTAAATGAACAGTGTGTTTGCTCACCCATACTACATCACTGACTACCCCCATTGTGTAGTTGCTCTTATGTGAACTGTTGCTTTTAGGGTAAATGCAGGAACCTAAAAAGGAATATTGCCATATAGTGACTCAGAGTGTTTAGGTTTCCTTAATATGGATCTGAGTTGCCACCAGGGCCGTGGGGTACCCGATACCGGGTCTGGTATTCACAGGGAGATGTCACGGTGGCGACCCGGTCCATGAACCTGGGCAACCATGTAAAAGGGGGTTTTGAATAAAGTTTATGTTCGTGATGCCACCTGCGGTATTTGGTCATTGAGGACCGACGCTGCTTTAAGGGGTCCTCTGGGGTGATGTTATGGCAGCTAGATGGTATAACTTCCCACAGGTGAAGTATATCCCCAGGGCTCCCGGTGTGTAGATGGAAGATGGTGCGAGGTGCAGTAAGGACGAGAACACAGGTTAGTAGTCTCTTTACCTGGTTTACTGAAGACTTCAGGCAGCCATAGTCCAGGGTATCAGATCACAGGGCAGGCAGAGTCCGGCTGGCTTAGAAGCGAATCCAGAGTTACCCTTTACCAGGTGGAGTGAAAAGCCTTCCTCTAGCTCAGTGGTGTTGTAGTCCCTTACTGCCTATGGCTTCAGATAAGGTCCTTACAGTTCTTCTCTCTGTCCCCCATATAGGATAGGACAATACCTGTATGACAGGTAACTTGAGCCTTTTTACAGGGACTCTATCACGCCCCGGGCTCTATGTGTTACTGTGTCTTAAGGTGGGTGTGGCGGACAGGTAACTTGCAGTTCAGCTGTCCTGCCGGTCTCTGCTGTAAGTCGTAGAGTTCCTTACAACCTCGGAGTTCCGGCTACCCGTTATCTGTGCCTCAGAGGGAGGCAGTTCATTCGCAGCTGGTCTCCCCTGATATCACTCTCCTGTGCTTCGCTCTCCTGCACACTTTCCACATGCTGTCCTTTCCTTCTTAATTCTCTTTCTTTAGGAGCTGTAGCGACTCTGGCTACATGGCTCCTTCAGTCCTTCTGACACTCTATGTCTGACTGCTTCCTCCTCTGTCCTCAGGCAGAATCTGAATCTCTAACTTCCCTCCAAAACACAATATATATGCACTAGATGGTGGCCTGATTCTAACGCGTCGGGAATTCTAGAATATGCATGTCCACCTAGTATATTGCACAGCCCACATAGTATATTGCCCAGTCACGTAGTATATTTTCCAGCCACGTAGTATATTGCCCAGTCACGTATTATATTGCCCAGTGATGTAGTATATTGCTCAGACACGTAGTATATTGCCCAGCTACGTAATATACTTCCCAGTTATGTAGTATACAGCACAGAGCCACGTAGTATATTGCAAAGCGAAGTAGTATACAGCACAGAGCCACGTAGTATATTGGCCAGTCACGTAGTATATTTCCCAGTGACGTAGTATACTTCCCAGTTATGTAGTATACAGCACAGAGCCACGTAGTATATTGCCCAGTGACATAGTATATTTCCCAGTGACATAGTATACTTCCCAGTTATGTAGTATACAGCACAGAGCCACGTAGTATATTGCAAAGCGAAGTAGTATACAGCACAGAGCCACATAGTATATTGGCCAGTCACATAGTATATTGCGCAGCTACGTAGTATATTGCCCAGCCAGGTTTGTCACAGGTTAAAAAATAAAAAATAAAGATATACTCACCTTTCCGAGGGAGCCCTTGTAGTCCACGGCAGCTTCCGGTCCCAGGGTTGGTATGAGCGCAGGACCTGTGATGACATCGCGGTCACATGACCGTGACATCATGGCAGGTCTTTGTAGCGCAGGCGCGCAGGGCCTGTGATGACGTCGCGGTCACATGACCATGACGTCATGGCAGGTCCTTCTCGCGCAGGCGCGCAGGGCCTGTGATGACGTCGCGGTCACATGAGCATCACATCATGGCAGGTCCTTCTGCCACCGGAACCTGCAACGGAAGATGGCGCAAGCAGCTACGGAGGGTGAGTATAGCAGCTTTTTTTTTTTTTAATTATTTTTAACATTACATTTTTTACTATTGATGCCGCATAGGCAGCGTCAATAGTAAAAAGTTGGGGACACACAGGGTAATAGCGGCAGTAACGGAGTGCGTTACTCGCGGCATAACGCGGTCCGTTACCGCCGGCATTAACCCTGTGTTAGCAGTGACTGGAGGGGAGTATGCGGGCGACAGGCACTGACTGCGGGGAGTAAGGAGCGACCATTTTCTTCCGGACTGTGCCCATCGCTGATTGGTCGCGGCAGCCATGACAGGTATCTGGCAAGACCAAACAGCGAATGAATAACCGTGACAGAAGGACAGACAGACAGAAGTGACCCTTAGACAATTATATAGTAGATATGCAGGGGAGTCACCTAGAAATAGGATCAAAAGCTCTCCCTTGTGGCCTGGAGTGTTAACAAGTTGTGTGTATGGTGATTACCTGATAAAAGATATCCTTCATTGCTTCCAAACGTAACATCACTCTCCCCATAAGGAAAGCAATGTTACTGTGATGACCAGGACCCTGCGTGCATGGCCATGCTATGCTGGCCCAAAGCTTTTGTAGGCTTGGCTGCATCCACTGTTGTGCTTTGAGGTGGAGAAAGTACATTCTTTCATATACTGTACATATCCATCAGTCGTACCACCAAAATAAGGTTTTGTTCACATGGTGTTTTTGCTATGTGAAATTCAAAGTGGAATTTGAGGCAGCCATTGAAGTGGATCCATGCTTAAGAAGGCAACAAAACTCCATATGAACATATTTGATTTATTTTCTAGACAAAATAAGCATCTTATTACCTTTAGGCGTAATGCAGCATTAATATGAAGGAAAAATAAGACCAAATATGTCCTCTAGTCCTCAAAAATAAAAGCCTTCATACTTTCTTATAAATACTGAAATATAAATGTGATTCTTTCTGATCCCAATTCATCTTTGACATGGTAGCAATGTTTATCCAGAGGGGTGTATATATACAGTTGTGCTCAAAAGTTTACATACCCCGGCAGAATTTTTACTTTCTCGGCCCTTTTTCAGAGAATATGAATAATAACACCAAAACTTTTTCTCCACTCACGGTTAGTGGTTGGGTGAAGCCATTTATTGTCAAACTACTGTGTTTTCTCTTTTTAAATAATAATGACAAGCCAAAACATCCAAATAACCCTGATCAAAAGTTCACATACTCCATTTCTTAATACCATGTATTGCCCCTTCTAACATCAATGACAGCCTGAAGTCTTTTGTGGTAGTTGTGGATGAGGTACTTTTTTAACTGTAGTAAAATGCACTCCCCATGGTCCTTGATATAGTATAATGCAGACCCCTCAGAGTATAATGCAGCCCACCTCATAGAGTATAATGCAGCCCCCTCAGAGTATACTGCAGCCCCCTCAGAGTATAACGCAGCTCCCCTCAGAGTATAATGCAGCTCCCCTCAGAGTATACTGCAGCCCACCTCATAGAGTATAACGCATCCCCCTCAGAGTATACTGCAGCCCCCTCAGAGTATAATGCAGCCCATCATAGTATAATGCAGCCCCCCCAGAGTATACTGCAGCCCCCTCAGAGTATAATGCAGCCTCCTCAGAGTGTAATGCAGCCCCATCATAGTATAATGCAGCCCGCTCAGAGTATACTGCAGCCCCGCTCAGAGTAAAATATAGTCCCCTCATAGAGCATAATGCAGCCCCTCTCAGAGTATAAAGCAGCCCCTTCAGAGTATAATGCAGCCCTACACACAGTATAATGCAGCCCCCACACAGTATAATTCAGCCCCCCAACACACACACAGTATAATGTAGCCCCCCCACACAGTATAATGCAGCCTCTTAAGAGTATAATGCAGCTCCTAAGAGTATAATGCCTGAAACAACCCTGATGGCATCACTACATGGCCTCCCAGCCCCAACCAGCCTTATACTTACTCACTGCTCCAGGCCATGCTGTGAGTTCTGCCTGCTGCCAGCTCCATGTTGTGTACCGCATGTCTCCTGTCTGCTCTTTGCATACTTCCTGGCTGTGTGCATAGGGCATCACCGCCGGCACTTCCTGAGTCTTATGGAGATGGTGTGCACCTTCCTATGGTGTCCCCAGCCAATTGCCATGAAGCCTCATGTACTTAAGACATCCCCACCCCTAGCTTGGGGCCTGAGCAATGTACTCTGTAAGTCTGTACTTTGTTGCTGAGTTGGCAGGTCCTGTCCTGTCTCTGCCTTCTCTGGGGGCTGCATACCCAGACCTGTTACTGTGCTTTGTATGTTTTGTTTCTGCCTCCCTGAGGGCTACATACTGAGCCCTGTGTCCTTGTCCAGTATTTGCTCCCGTGTCTGTTCTTGTCTGTACTGTATCCTACTCTTGCATCTTATCCTCTTCCTGTACCTGACCTAGTCTGAACTGAAGTCTTATACCTGTGTCTACTTGTAACCTTGTCTGTAGCCTTCTCTACCCTGCTGGGTGTATCCTTGTGCTCCGCTTTCTGTGTTTGCTCTGTTCTGCTCGCCGCACCCTGCAGGTTTGCTCTGCTCTCCTCTCTGTTCCGCTCCTTGCGGCTCCATTCTGCTCTTGGCTTCACTTAGCACCCAGCTCCGCTCACTTGTGGTTCCGTCTTGCTCTCGCTCTGTGCTCTGTGATTTCGTCCTGCTTTCACTCTGCACTCTGTGGTTCCATTCTACTCTTGCTCTGCGCAGTGCAGTTCCATCCTGCTCTCGCTCCGCTCCTTGCGGTTTTACCTTGCTCTGCTCCTTGTGGTTGTATCTTGCTCCACTCCATGTGGTTCTGCCTGGCTCTGCTCCTTGCAGCTCTGCCCTGCTCCGCTCCTTGCAGATCTGCCTTGCTCTGCTCCTTGCGGATCTGCCCTGCTCTGCTCCTTGCGGCTCTGCCCTGCTCCCCTCCTTGCGGCTCTGCCCTGCTCCGCTCTTTGCGGATCTGCCCTGCTCTGCTCCTTGCGGCTCTGCTCTGCCCTGCTCCTTGCGGTTCCATCCTGCTCCGCTCCTTGTGGTTCTGCTCCGCTTTCGCTCCACACCTCGCGGGTCTTGCAGTCTTAACAGGTCTCCACCTGTTCCCATATATCACTCATGCCACTTCATGTTCCTGTCCTCCCTGAATCTGTCCCTTCTCCTCCAGTGTGAACTGGTCCCTACCAGACTCTATATACTACGCATACCTGTCTATGTTCCTGTCTTACCTGTACCGGTTCCAGTCTTGTTAGCTGTGCCCAACTGCCAGTGTCTCAGCTGTGCCCGCTTGCCTTCCAGTGTCTCAGCCGTGCCCGCCTGCCTGCCAGTGTCTCAGCTGTGCCCACCTGCCTGCCAGTGTCTCAGCTGTGTCATCCTGCCTGTCAGTGTTCCGTTCCCCAGTGGGATCAGCAGCCACAGCCAGATTTCACCCTGGAGGGGTACCTGGCATGTACCTGCCGCACAAGCCTGACCTCACCATCAGAGGCTCCAGTAAACACCAAGGAAGCTGCTTAGTCATGCCCCTTAAAGGGAAGTCTGGTTTGTGGCACAGTGGGGCCACACCCCCACATGCTCACACCAACTAGTCTGGGCGCAAACGTTACAGTTTGCTCAGGCCATGGTCCATGCTAAGTCCCATGGGCCATCACTCTCTGAGCAAGAAGAACTCCTTCCTTGCCAGTTTGAGCAACCAACATTTTTTTTCACCCCATCAGAAATCCTGACCATCGATGCACCAGCTCAAATCATAGTCTCCGATGAGATATTTAATCAGCATTGTGCTTATGAGAAACTCCTTCTGATGCCTCCGCCAAGATACTATGGGGATCCAGAGGAGTACATGGAGCTCCTGGAGCATTGCTTACTGTATTTTAAATGGAATGCTTAAGATTTTCCCTGTGATTCTTATTGTCCTGCCTAGCAGGAGATGCTTTGAGATGAATCAACCACTTCTGACAAGCAAGGGATCCTATCCTCTCTGACCTTGAGGCCTTCCTGTTGGCCTTCATTGGAGCCTTCAGTGTGCCTAAACCAGTTCCTCCTGCAAAGTCTTCCCACTCTAGGTCACAGAGGCGGTCCAGACGGGCAAAACCCGTGAGAAAGCTGCCACATATGTCCACAACCGTTCAAAACCTATCTGTTCCTCAACCAGTTAAAGCAGCTACCCAAGCTAAACCCAAGAAGACTGATAAGAATGGACTGGTAGAGCAGCAGCCCAAATCCAGTCATAAGAAGGGAATGCAGTATCACTGCGGTTATGAGGAACATCCTGATTAACTCTGTCCTGAGAAGCCTTTACTCCAGAACCTTGGGTCTGTAGGAGAGGCTGCCCTTGGTGTGAGTACTGATAGAGTTGATAACTGTGCACACAACTAGAAAGGATGACTTTCATCATAGATAATATTGGTGGAGACGTTACAGCCTGTACTTCAGTGGAGTCAGGTGCGACGTGCCTCAGTGGCGTGTGTGGACGCGGCATACTGCCAGTGTCTCAGCCATGTCCGCCTTCCTGCCAGTGTCTCAGCCGTGCCCGC
The DNA here is from genome assembly GCF_032444005.1 of Ranitomeya imitator. Classification (NCBI taxonomy): domain Eukaryota; kingdom Metazoa; phylum Chordata; class Amphibia; order Anura; family Dendrobatidae; genus Ranitomeya; species Ranitomeya imitator. Next base: position 493,213,351 of record NC_091286.1, on the reverse strand, counting down.
CTGCTTGTCAGTGTTTGGTTCCCCAGTGGGATCAGCGGCCATAGCCAGACTCCACCCTGGAGTGGTAACTGGCAGCTACCTGCCGCACAAGCCTGACCTCACCATCAGAGGCTCCAGTGTACACCAAGGATACTGCTTAGTCATGTCCCTTCCAGGGAAGTCTGGTTTGCAGCACAGTGGGGCCACACCCCCGCATGCTCGCACCAACCAGTCTGGGTGCGAGCGTTACAATGCCGCCCCACACACACAGTATAATGTAGCCTCCCAGAGTATAAAGCAGCCCCCTCAGAGTATAATTCAGCCCCCCACAAACATACACAAGATAGAGTGCAGTCCCCCCCACACAGTATAATGCAGTGACCCACACATAGTATAATGTAGTCCCCCATACACAGCACAATGCAGCCCCCACACACAGTACAATGCAGCCTCTCCATACACATATGCACACAGTATAATGCAGTCCCCCTACACAAAGTATAGTGCAGCCCCCACACACAGTATAGTACAACCCCCACACAGTATAGTGCAGCCCCCACACACAGTATAATGCAGCCCCATCACACACAGTATTTTGCAGTCCTCCCTCACACAGTAAAGTGCAACAGACACACATAACACAGTATAGTGCAGTCCCCCCAAACACAGAGTATCATGCAGCAGACACACACACACACACATAATACTTACCTCTCCTCCTCATTCCCCCACTGCTCTGGCTTCTGCAGAGAGTCTCATTATCTCATCAGCTCCACTGCTTGCACATGATGAGTCAGAGGCAGATGGGGAGTGATGAGAGAGGGAGCGTCTCCTCCTTCACTGCTTTAAACTGTATCGGCATCTATGATGCCATAGCATTAGCAGCACAGAAACAAAGAGAGAGGGGAGCGCACATGAATGGTATCAGCTGAGAAAAGAATGCAGAAAGGTCAAAGACCTACTCACCGCAGACAGTTATGCTGGACAAGCATAACAATGTCGAATAGCTCAGAAGGATTCCTGATCCTGTACAACAGATGAATAGCAGCTCCCAGACCTCAACACGGAAGGCGCAGTGCAATGATGGACGGTTGAAGTCCGGATATGTGCTGGCGTGCAGGAGACTCCGAGTGCTGCGTCCCACGTGATCAATGATCTGCCGGTCACGTGGTGGAAGGTCCTGGAGCAATGAAGGGTAATTTGGCTTGTCAAATGCAGCTCCCACTGCAATCCCTCAAGGAGGGAGCAGCAATACAAATAAAAGAATATAGTGGTCTAGATGGAGCGCTGATGACAGAGGCCACCGAAGGACAGATTTAGAAATTTAAAATCTTTAATCACAAAGCGTTTCAACAGCCAATCGCTGTCTTCTTCAGGTGACAATTTCTAAATCTGTCCTTCGCTGCCGTCTGTCATCAGCGCTCCATCTAGACCGCTATATTCTTTTATTTGCTATTAGCAGCACGTCACTGGCTGGGGGTCCCTGGAGGAGCAGGGGCCCTAGGCAGCTGCCTGGTCTGCCTGCTCCTAACGCCGGCCCTGTACATTACCCAGGCATAAAAAAGGAATAAATTGAAAGAAGACAAGTATTAGGTACACTCTACCATTTAATTTGTGTTACTTTAGTCTCTCTTGTGGTTTTAAGACAAAATAATTTCCAAAGAAAATGCAAAAAACAAAGCAGCAGAGACACACCTATATAACATGCAATAATCAAGAACAAAAATGTCTAAAAAAAAATCTCTAACTTTATTACTATATGAAAGATATTATCACAAAATTAAATTTATTAAACAGAGTAGCTCAATGAAAGGCTAAATAGATCACTATAGGGACTTCAGAACGTACAGCCATTAAAATAAGTATTGACAAGTCACTCATTTTCTAAGTAAATATATTTCTAGAGTAACAACACTTCCAATCCACACAGGCAAAAAAAATCAAACCATAGATGTTCATAAATTAAGTTATGTGTAATAATGATAAATGACACAGGAAAAATGTATTAAATACATGAACAAAGAGAGGTGCAAAAATCCATGGAAAGTCATGATACCAGCTGAAATCACACAATAATTAGAAAACAATCCTGATGCTTAGTGTAAAATAATATCAGCTGGTTCAACTGATGGCTTAGAAAATGGTGTCTTATTACCATGGTGCAAATGTGCCACACAAAAAACATCTCATGATGGGTAAAACCAGTGAGCTCCCTCAATACCTTTGCAACCTTATTGTTGCAAAACATACTGATGGCATTGGTTACAGAAGAATTTCTAAATTATTGAAGTTCCCAGTGAAAACTGTTGGGGCGATAATCCAGAAGAGGAAAGAACACAATTTCACCTCAAATTGGCCATGACCCTTTTTATAGGGTATCTATCCTGATCTATCAGGGTCTCTATGTGCCACTGTGCCTCCTGGGTATTAGGGTAGACAGGTTTCTTGTAGTTCAGGTGTCCTGCCGGTTTCTGCTGTGACTCCTAGAGTCCGACACAACCTCGGTCTTCCGGCTACCGGAATCTGCGCTCGGCCAGGGAGGTAGCCCAAACGCTGCTGTGCTCCGCTGGTGTCACTCTCTTGCGCTTCGCTCTCCTGCATGCTCGCTAAACACTGTTCTTCCTTCAGTATATCACTATCCAGGAGCTGCAGCACCTCTGGCTACACAGCCCCTCACACGTCCTTCTGCCTCAGAATGCTCCAGTCTGCTGTCTGGCACCAACTGTCTCCTCTCACCAACTAACTTTCCCTCCAGACCAGAATGTATTTATAGGGGAGCCACCCATAAGCAGGATCAGATCTCCCCCTTCTGGCCTGGAGTGTGAACATGCTGTGTGCGTTGCGATTACCTGATAAAAGGAAACCTTCATTTCTTCCAAGCGTGACATCACTCTCCCCATGAGGAAAGCAATGCCACTGTGACAACCAGGACCCTGGGGTGTCACATCAGATCACTTGCATTTTTCCTTGAGTTATTGTATGTGTTTTGTGTGCATTTTTGCTTCATGCTTTTTTGTCTCTCTTTGATATGTTATTATAAGTGCAAAGATAAAGATAGCTAGGTAGATATATATATATATATATATATATATATTCACTAACAATAGAGGGTCTCCTAGCATGAACCGCCTTTGTAAGGTCATGCCACAGCCCACAGCCTCTCAAGCAGATTAAGGTCAGTACTTTGACTAGGCCACTCGAATGGCTTAATTTTGTTTTTCTAAAGCAATTCAGAGGTGGACTTTCTGGTGTATTTTGGATCATTCTACTGCTGCATTACCCAAGTGCGCTTCCGCTTGAGGTCATGAACAGATGGCAGACTATTCTCCTACAGGATTCTCCAGAATTCATGGTTCTATTTACCATGGCAAGTCTTCCAGGCCCTGAAGCAGCAAAACAGCCCGAGACCATCACATTACCATGATAATTTTTTACAGTTGGTCTGATGTTCCTTTTTTAAAATGCTGTGTTACTTCTATGCCAGATGTAATGGGACGTACACCTTCCAAAAAGTTCAACTTTTGTTTTGTCAGTCCACAGAGAACTTGCCCAAAAGTCTTGGAGATCATTACGATTTTTTTTTGCAAAACTGAGAAGAACCTTTATGTTCTTACTAGATTGTGGCCCGATTCTAACGCATCGGATATTCTAGAATATGCATGTCCCCGTAGTATATGGACAATGATGATTCCAGAATTCACGGCAGACTGTGCCCGTCGCTGATTGGTCGAGGCAACCTTTATGACATCATCATCGCCATGGCAACCATTATGACATCTACGTCGATACTGTGCCCGTCGCTGATTGATTTCTATGTCCTTTATGACATCATCGTCGCTGTGCCCGTCGCTGATTGGTCGAGCCTGGCGGCTTCGACCAATCAGAGACGCGGGATGTCTACGTCCTTTATGACATCATCGTCGCTGTGCCAAATGCAGCTGGGAGAAATTGATCTTTTTTCTTGCTGCCAGCATTTGGTTTTCAGTCACAGGAGCAGGGCTGGTTCAGTCTCTCTCTGAGTATACATAACAGCCGCTGTAACCATGCCCCTAACCCTAACTGACGCTGGCTTTACATTGCGGCTGGCTCTCTGTCAGGGCCAGGGTGTAGCTACAGCGGTTCTCCGTTTTTCTTTCTGTCAGCATAGGAGAAGTGAAAGCCACATGCTGCCTAGTTAAGCAGAGGTAAATTAAAAATGAATATACACTGCTCCAAACACCCACCACTTGGCACCAGGTTAGAGATTGTAACAATCTTCTCAGGTGCTGAGAAGTGGGCGTGAGAAAACTGTGCCTAGCATCCATCACTGGGACTTTTATAAGACCTGATGACATTTTGTGGCCAGCCAATTACAGTAATGCCAGTAGCCAAAATGGCTACAGGATTACCATGTATGGAGGGCAATCCCAGCAGGTTTATTGGCTATCTAACAGCCTCAAAGCATGCGAGATGGAGACTCAAGCATGGGGCTCGAGCACCTGCAATACTCGATCATCACTAATAAAAGGATTGTCCAGTAGTATACAGATGTGTTCTTCCGTACTTTTCTTCTTGACTCAACAAATCTCGAAATAAACGGTGCAAGATGACCAGAAAACTTAAAATTGCTTTACTCTGCTTAAGATTACTTCCCCTATATGTGACTAAAGTGAGAGTATATGAGCAAGAGAAAAAAGATAGATTAAATGGAGTAGGCACAACCACAAATATATAAGTATCAAAAGATCCTTTATTATCACCTCACAAATTACCATAAAAACATTTAAAATACATGAAAAAAGCAAGTAATCACACCCCCATTCATAGGTTAAAGTCAACCCCTGAGCCCTAGAACCATCATAACAACAATGTGAATAACATGAACAATATTGTATATACAGTTACATGCTAGACTCCTATATGCACCAACACATCAATCTAAGTATTCAGCCCTAATAGAGATTTGTATATCAACGGCCCATGGGGATTAAATACCCCTACTAATATATATTGTAGGATAAATGACCAAAAGGACACACAATATGATCCAGCAAAAATACAACCTGGATGTTACTAAGTGGTGGAGTCATAGTCCAGAGTCCCATGTGCTTGCGGCTGCTGAATAAGTCAAAAGACCCAGAGGTGTGCACAAGAGAATAGTGCAAAACAAGGCTCGAAAGGATAAAGTTCCCCGATGGGAAGCCTGGGTATGCTAGCCCTAAGGAGAGGGGGTGTGAAGGACAGGCCCCACGCGGCAGCGATACGCGTGGGGCCTATCCTTCACACCCCCCTTTCCTTACAGACACCTCTAGGTCTTTTCATTTATTCAGCAGCCGCAAGCACATGGGACTCTGGACTATGACTCCACAACTCAGTAACATCCAGGACGTATTTTTGCTGGATCATATTGTGTGTCCTTTTGGCCATTTATCCTACAATATATATTAGTAGGGGTATTTAATCCCCATGGGCCGTTGATATACAAATCTCTATTAGGGCTGAATACTTATACTACTTAGATTGATGTGTTGGTCCATATAGGGGTCTAGCATGTAACTGAATACACAATATTGTTAATGTTAGTCACATTGTTGTTATGATGGCTCTAGGACTCAGGGGTTGACTTTAACCTATGAGTGGGGGTGTGATTACTTGCTTTTTCATGTATTTTAAATGTTTTTATGGTAATTTGTGATGTGATAATAAAGTATCTTGTGATACTTATATATTGGTGGTTGTGCCTACCCCATTTAGTCTATCTTTTTTCTCTTGCTCATGTATTTGCCATATATAGACTAGGTAGAGCACACCCCTCTTTTTTCCTTATTTCTTTACTTTTCCAATTAGTGCACCCCTTCTCGCATATATTGATAAAGTGAGAATATATTGAATGTATGTCTTCATGAAAGTCATTGAAAGGTGAAGGTGGACACATCCATTCATTGATAGCCTACACATTTTTTACTGTGCACCTCTATATAGAATGCAAAGGAGTTTTCTAGTTGGATCTAATATGAAGAGAGAGTTAAGGCCCCCATACACAGTAGACTTAAGTTGGCCAAACTCACTGATATCAGAGGGATCATCTAATATGTATGAGAGCATTCCAACTCTTCCTTGACAGATGCTGAAGAATCTAAGGGGTAAAGTTCCTAATTGTGGAGAGTGACATGCCTAGCCTAGCTTGCCAATGTTAGGAGGCTTATAAGCCTTGCAATGCTCCTCTGGGAAATTAAATATGCAAATTAACTCTTCGGAGATGAATAGGACTTGAACTCTAGTACTAGCTATTCGAAGTAGCAACCCTAAAAGTCAATATCGACATTTTAACGTGCCTTGCGATATAACTTAGGATAAATGCCAAACCATGCGAGATGCTGGTGAGCGAGAGAAGATAGCAGTGACTGTCATACAGAGGACAGGAATTTTTTGCTGAACTTTCCTGTAAAATGGTGAGTCAGGGGAAATAGCAGTTGGCTGAATGATCGTTCAGTTTCAACTACTGTATATAATGTCTACGAATGCCTTTAGACTGTCATATGGGCATCTACCCAGACAATTCTACCCTTCTGAAAAAAAATATTTTGTGGATACAATAATTCAGTATGGACATAAATGTCGCTGTCACCAACAAATTATTATGAATGGCCTATAAAAAGAAGATTGCATAAATCGTCCTTATTTACTCTAACCATCAACGTTCTTGACGTAATGACCCCAATTAATCAAAATAAAAAGGTTCACAAGTTGAATTTTCATGATTGCTTTATCAAACAAGCACGTACAGTGTATTCATAGACTAGGTGTATACGAAGACAAATGCATGCATCTCTTCACAGAATGACATGACGAGAGAGAGTGGAAAGAGAGTGTATAATGTACGGTAAGTGAATTTGTGTAACATGAATTCCATTATCCTCGCCAAGCTGAACCTATACAGAGGAAATGCAGTGGAAATTATCATATATGTGACAATGGAATTCATTAAGTCCCTAAATGACCTGTCTGTTGGAGAGCCCTGCTTAATGGAATAAATAGGAAGACATGATTTATGTCTGCTGAAGATATTTTTGTAGACTGGAGATTTTCATGAATCCGTTTGTAATGGTTTCTAATTAGCTGGACATAATAAAACCTTCTGCACAGAACTTTGCCCAGTACTTTATTAAGTAATGAGAGATGTGAACTCTGTGCCCATCTGTACAATTCTTCTTATTAGGGATGTGCTATTGTATGTGTAAAGACTGCATTGTCATACGGTTTGTGTATATGAATAAAAATATATACTTTTTTTTATTATCGGAAACATATGTAGGGTATATATCGCTAGTGTATACTGTTAAAAACCCTGTGTGAAAAGCTGAAATGTAATATGTTAGATGCTCTGAAAATGATTCATTGTCTAATCGAAGAGTGTTGTACATACAACGATGATTCATTGCTGTAATATTTTTTACTGGCAAGGGTCACCTCTGGAGCCACATTCACAGGGGGATCTATGTGCTACCAAAGATAATGCTGGACAATAGTCATTAATAAGAATTCTGTGGCAAAACTTAGATATCGCAATCTACAAAGAACAAACAAATGGTGGTCAGGATGTAAACCTAATGGTAGAATGGGAAATAGGACTAGTAAAGCAATACTTTAGTAGAGTGAAGAGCAAGACCAAGTTATGAACATTTGGACATAGGTACATCTACATACAGTTGAAACCAGAAGTTTATATACACTATATAAAAAGACACATATGCTTGTTTTTCTACATATCTGACATGAGATCAGGATAAACCTTTCCAGTCTTAGGTCAATTAGGATTACCATAATTATTAATATTTGCCAAATGCTAGAATAATGAGAGAATGTTTTAAGGAATTTTTATTACCATATATACTCGAGTATAAGCCGACCCAAGTATAAGCCGACCCCCCTAATTTTGCCACAAAAAAATGGGAAAACTTAATGACTCGAGTATAAGCCTAGGGTGGGAAATGCAGCAGCTACTGGTAAATTTAAAAAATAAAAATAGATACCAATAAAAGTAAATTTAATTGAGACATCAGTAGGTTAAGTGTTTTTTAATATCCATATTGAATCAGGAGACCCATATAATGCTCCATAAAGTTCATGATGGGCCCCATAAGATGCTCCATACAAAATATGCCCAATATAATGCTTCATAAAGTTCATGATGGGCCCCATAAGATGCTCCATATTAAAATATGCCCCATATAGTGCTGCATAAAAGGTTAATGATGGCCCCTGTTATGAACAGGTGATTCAGAACCACAATGGACCTAGTGGTTAAGAGCACACAAAGTGAGCTGATAGTTACTAACATAGGACGAGCTCTGAGACGTGGGAACTCTGCTGACCGAAATCCCTAATCCTATCATACCACACTAGAGGTGGCCGTGGATTGCGCCTAACGCTCCCTATGCAACTCGGCACAGCCTGAGAAACTAACTAGCCCTGAAGATAGAAAAATAAGCCTACCTTGCCTCAGAGAAATTCCCCAAAGGAAAAGGCAGCCCCCCACATATAATGACTGTGAGTTAAGATGAAAATACAAACACAGAGATGAAATAGATTTAGCAAAGTGAGGCCCGACTTACTGAATAGACCGAGGATAGGAAAGATAGCTTTGCGGTTAGCACAAAAACCTACAAACAACCACGCAGAGGGGCAAAAAGACCCTCTGCACCGACTAATGGTACGGAGGTGCTCCCTCTGCGTCTCAGAGCTTCCAGCAAGCAAGAAAAACCAATATAGCAAGCTGGACAGAAAATATAGCAAACAAAAGTAACACAAGCAGAACTTAGCTTATGCAGGGCAGACAGGCCACAAGAACGATCCAGGAGAGAGCCAGACCAATACTGGAACATTGACTGGAGGCCAGGAACAAAGAACTAGGTGGAGTTAAATAGAGCAGCACCTAACGACTTAACCTCGTCACCTGAGGAAGGAAACTCAGAAGCCGCAGCCCCACTCACATCCACCAGCGGAAGCTCATAGACAGAACCAGCCGAAGTATCACTCATGACCACAGGAGGGAGCTTGACCACAGAATTCACAACAGTACCCCCCCCTTGAGGAGGGGTCATCGAACCCTCACCAGAGCCCCCAGGCCGACCAGGATGGGCCAAATGAAAGGCACGAACCAGATCGGCAGCATGAACATCAGAGGCAAAGACCCAGGAATTATCTTCCTGACATAACCCTTCCATTTAACCAGGTACTGAAGTTTCCGTCTCGAAATACGAGAATCCAAAATCTTCTCCACTATATACTCCAACTCCCCCTCAACCAAAACTGGGGCAGGAGGATCAACATATGGAACCACAGGTGCCACGTATCTCCGCAACAATGACCTATGGAATACGTTATGGATGGAAAAAGAAGCTGGAAGGGTCAAACGAAAAGACACAGGATTAAGAACCTCAGAAATCCTATACGGACCAATGAAACGAGGCTTAAACTTAGGAGAGGAAACTTTCATAGGAATATAACGAGATGACAACCAAACCAAATCCCCAACACGAAGTCGGGGACCCACACAGCGCCTGCGGTTAGCGAAACGTTGAGCCTTCTCCTGAGACAATGTCAAATTGTCCCCCACATGAGTCCAAATCTGCTGCAACCTATCCACCACAGTATCCACACCCGGACAGTCAGAAGACTCAACCTGCCCTGAAGAGAAACGAGGATGGAAACCAGAATTGCAGAAAAACGGCGAAACCAAAGTAGCCGAGCTGGCCCGATTATTAAGGGCGAACTCAGCCAAAGGCAAAAAAGACACCTAATCATCCTGATCGGCAGAAACAAAACATCTCAGATATGTTTCCAAGGTCTGATTGGTTCGTTCAGCCTGGCCATTTGTCTGAGGATGGAAAGCCGAGGAAAAAGACAAATCAATGCCCATCCTAGCACAAAAGGCTCGCCAAAACCTCGAAACAAACTGGGAACCTCTGTCAGAAACGATGTTCTCCGGAATGCCATGTAAACGAACCACATGCTGGAAGAACAATGGTACCAAATCAGAGGAGGAAGACAATTTAGACAAGGGTACCAAATGGACCATCTTCGAGAAGCGATCACAAACAACCCAAATGACCGACATTTTTTGAGAGACGGGGAGATCCGAAATAAAATCCATAGAGATATGTGTCCAGGGCCTCTTCGGGACTGGCAAGGGCAAAAGCAACCCACTGGCACGAGAACAGCAGGGCTTAGCCCGAGCACAAATCCCACAGGACTGCACAAATGAACGCACATCCCGCGACAGAGATGGCCACCAAAAGGATCTAGCCACCAAATCTCTGGTACCAAAGATTCCAGGATGACCAGCCAACACCGAACCATGAACCTCAGAGATAACTCTACTCGTCCATTTATCAGGGACAAACAGTTTCTCCGCTGGGCAACGGTCAGGTCTATTAGCCTGAAATTTTTGCAGCACCCGCCGCAAATCAGGGGAGATGGCAGACAAAATTACCCCCTCCTTGAGAACACCCGCCGGCTCAGACAAACCTGGAGAGTCGGCCACAAAACTCCTAGACAGGGCATCCGCCTTCACATTTTTAGAGCCCGGAAGGTACGAAACCACAAAGTCAAAACGGGAGAAAAACAGCGACCAACGAGCCTGTCTAGGATTCAACCATTTGGCAGACTCGAGATAAGTCAAGTTCTTATGATCAGTCAAGACCACCACGCGATGCTTAGCTCCTTCAAGCCAATGACGCCACTCCTCGAATGCCCACTTCATGGCCAGCAACTCTCGATTGCCAACATCATAATTACGCTCAGCAGGCGAAAACTTCCTGGAAAAGAAGGCGCATGGTTTCATCACCGAGCCATCAGAACTTCTTTGCGACAAAACAGCCCGTGCTCCAATCTCAGAAGCATCAACCTCGACCTGGAACGGGAGCGAAACATCTGGTTGACACAACACAGGGGCAGAAGAAAAATGACGCTTCAACTCTTGAAAAGCTTCCACAGCAGCAGAAGACCAATTGACCACATCAGCACCCTTCTTGGTTAAATCAGTCAACGGTTTAGCAATACTAGAAAAATTATTGATGAAGCGACGATAAAAATTAGCAAAGCCCAGGAACTTTTGCAGACTCTTCAGAGATGTCGGCTGAGTCCAATCATAAATGGCCTGAACTTTAACAGGGTCCATCTCGATAGTAGAAGGGGAAAAAATGAAACCCAAAAATGAAACCTTCTGAACACCAAAGAGACACTTTGACCTCTTCACAAACAAAGAATTCACACGCAGGGCCTGGAACACCATTCTGACCTGCCTCACGTGAGACTCCCAATCATCCGAGAAGACCAAAATATCATCCAAGTATACAATCAGGAATTTATCCAGGTACTCTCGGAAGATGTCATGCATAAAGGACTGAAACACTGATGGAGCATTAGAAAGCCCGAATGGCATAACCAGGTACTCAAAATGGCCCTCGGGCGTATTAAATGCTGTTTTCCATTCATCGCCCTGTTTAATGCGCACAAGATTATACGCACCACGAAGATCTATCTTGGTGAACCAACTAGCCCCCTTAATCCGAGCAAACAAATCAGACAGCAGTGGCAAGGGGTACTGAAATTTGACCGTGATTTTATTTAGAAGGCGGTAATCAATACAAGGTCTCAGCGAACCATCCTTCTTGGCCACAAAAAAGAACCCTGCTCCCAATGGCGACAATGACGGGCGAATATGACCCTTCTCCAAGGATTCCTTTACGTATCTCCGCATAGCGGCGTGCTCAGGCACAGACAAATTAAACAGTCGACCTTTAGGAAACTTACTACCAGGAATCAAATCGATAGCGCAATCACAATCCCTATGCGGAGGTAGGGCACTGGACTTGGGCTCATCAAATACATCCCGGTAATCCGACAAGAACTCTGGGACCTCAGATGGGGTGGATAATGAAATAGACAGAAATGGAACATCACCATGTACCCGCTGACAACCCCAGCTGGACACAGACATTGATTTCCAATGCAATACTGGGTTATGGACTTGTAGCCATGGCAACCCCAACACGACCACATCATGCAGATTATGCAACACCAAAAAGCGAATATCCTCCTGATGCGCATGGGATTTCCTAGCAACCAGGCAACCCTCACATGTACTCAGGCTGGCTAGCAGCTGTAAATCATGCAGCTGAGTTGGCAAAACCTAAATCTCCAAGCACTCAAAAATACTCGGAGACCACCTGAGCATGCTCAGAGAAACTCGAGCAACGAGTATACTCGCTCATCACTATTCATTATGCATTGTGTAAATATTTTTTTACAAACATGCAGCTCTGACCAATGTCATTTAAAGCATGCAGAGGGCTGAAAATAAGTGTCACTCTCTTACAAAAAATACCTTGAGCTCCACTGCAACATGCTAAAGTGTCCAGAACTGTTCATGACTTGTATATTCCTTACTAGTTTATGTGGGTTACCATTGACCTTGATGCTGTGATACTTTGCTACCTAATGTGCCTTACTACTAAGCAAATGTCATCTGCATTGGTTAGCACTGCAACCTTGCAACGCTGGAGTCCTGGGTTCAAATCCCACCAAGGACAACATCTGCAACGAGTTTGTATGTTCTCCCCGTGTTTGCATGGGTTTCCTCCTCCCACATTCCAAAGACATACTGATAGGGAATTTAGATTGTGAGCCCCAACGGGACAGAGATGGTAATGTGTGCACACTGTAAAGCGCTGCGGAATATGTTAGGCTAGGTTCACATTGCGTTAGGGCAATCCGTTTAGCGCATAGCGCTAGTGGATTGCGCTAACGCAATGTCTTTAGAGGGATCGCGTTTGCCGATCCCGCTAGTGCAGATCCCCGATCTGCGCTAACGAGGAACGGACCTCGGACGCACCTCGGACGCTGCAAGCAGCGTCCGAGGTCCGTCACAAAATAACGGCACATCGCTAGTGCATGCCGAAAATGGCATGCACTAGCGATGCGCTACAGATAAAAATCACATTGCATGGCGTTAATTGCGACAGTTTCCATTAGTGTTAACCCATTAACGCAATGTGAACCTAGCCTTAGTGGTATATAAAAATAAAGATTATTATTATTGTATCATACTTGCTGTGTACCAGCAGGAATGTCTTTTTTGGCATATACAGCTCTGGCAAAAATTAAAAGACCAGTACAAAATGTTCAGTTTGCCTGATTTTTCTCTTTATAGGTATATTTTTGAGTAAAATGTAAATTGTTCATTTATTCTATAAACTACTGACAACATGTTTCAGAATTTCCAAGCAATCATTTTTTTTATTTTTTTTTTATGAAAAGGAGAAATGGTCAAAAACAAAACAAAACAGTGCTTTCAGACCTCAAATAATGCAAAGAAAACAAGTTCATATTCATTTAGAAACAACAGTACTAATGTTTGAACTCATGAAAAGTTCAGAAATCAATATTTTTTGGAATAACCATGATAATCACAGCTTTCATGCGTCTTGCTAGGTTCACATTGCGTTAGGGCAATCCGTTTAGCACATACGCTAGCAGATTGCGCTAACGCAATGTCTCAAAAGGGATCTGCGTTAGCGAGGAACGGACCACGGACGCTGCAAGCAGCGTTCGAGGTGAGTCCGAAACTAACGGGACATCGCTCGTGCATGCCAGAAATGGCATGCGCTAATGATGCATTGGCGACCCGTTAGCACATTGCTGTCAATGGGTGCCCTAACGGACCCGTTACATGGCGTTAATTGCGACAATTTCGCCATGTAACGGAATCCGCTAGCGGACACCCATTAACGCAATGTGAACCTAGCCTAAACATGCTTTCCACCAGTCTTTCACACAGCTTCCGGCGCAAAAATGTAAGCAGCTCTTCTTTGTTTGATCGCTTGTGACTATCCATCATCCTCTTTATTACAGTCCAGAGGTTTTCAATGGGGTTCAGGTCTAGAGATTGGGCTGGCCATGACAGGGTCTTGATGTGGCGGTCTCTTAATTTTTGCCAGAGCTGTATTATTATGCCTATTTTAGGGGTATGACTGATGCCATGGTGCATTCACTAAGTTATAGTGCTATAATGTACTCTTTTTGTTATAATGTTATGTGAATGCTGCAACAATGGCATCTGAGTTATTTGAGTGATGGCTGAGTTCAGAGCCAATTCATAATATGGAAGAATTCTTCAAGTTCTACATGTGCCTGGTCTGAGTATATTAGGAGGTAGAGTTGTGCAGTGCCATTTAATGAGTTGTTGGTCAGTGTGTGTATAGCAAAGAACCTGTGCAGAGAGCATAAAACGTACCTGTTTCTTACCAGTAGACATCAGACGTATGCAGACAGAGTAGACATGTAAAGAATCAAGAACCTGTTACTTAGCTAGCTTGCAAGTAGGAGTGAGTAGTATTCACTGAAGCTTTAGAGACATACAATGTGCAAAATGGGGCCCTTGGCAAAAGTTTAAAATGGGGCCCCAAATGCTCACATATTGCACCATCAGAAGCATTTTGGTTGTTTTTACATGCACGACGTTCAAGTGTGATCGACAATATTGAAGTTGTTCGATGCTAGTTTCCTGGCCTCTTTCCACCATCTGAGGAAGAATGATGGCGACAGAATGATCACTAGTAGATCAATTTGTCCCCATACAGTATCATTTTATCAGCAGCACATCTGCAGTTTTCACCAAGCGTGTGCTGCTGAAAACAATGATTTTGTTCCAGCATAAACCAGCCAATCACTCGATGAATAGGTAGCAGTTTGCTTGTTTTGTATAATGCACAAGGTAGAGCTCCACATAGTATAATGCACCACATAGTCCTCCACATAGTGTAATGAGCATCACAGTCCTCCATATTGTATAATGCACACCCCAAAGTCCTCCAAAAAATATAACGTGTCCCATAGTACTTCATATAATATCATGTGCCCCATAGGTCTCCATATAGTATAATACATTCCCCATAGTCCTCCATATAATATAATACACTCCCTATAGTCCTCCATATAGTAAATACACTACACATAGTCCTCCATATAGCATAATACACTTCCTATAGTCCTCCATATAGAATAATACAGTCCCCATAGTCCTACATATAGTATAATCCATTCCCCATAGTCCTCCATATAGTATAATACACTCCTCAGTCCTCCATAAGGTATAATACACTCCTCATTGTCCTCCATATAGTATAATGCACCTCCCATAGTTCTCCATGTAGTACATTTCACTTCCCAATGCACCCAATAGTTCTTCATATAGTATAATGTATTCCCCCATCCTCCTCTAAACTGTATAATGCAGGTCCCATGTAGGACATATAGTATAATGCACTGCCCAGAGTCCGATAGAGTATAATGCATCCCCATAGGGTATAATGCAGACACCCCATAGAGTATAATGCAGCCACCGTACAGAATATAATTTAGCCCCCTCATAGAATATAATGCAGCCATCTTATAGAGTATAATGCAGCCACCCCATATAGTACAATGCAGTCACCCCAGAGTATAATGGAGACACCCCACAGAATATAATGTAGCTCTCTCATAGAATATAATGCAGCCCCCACATAGAATATAATGCAGCCTCTTCGTACAGTATAATGCAGACCCCCATTGATTATAATGTAGCCCCCCTCACAGAGTATAATGCAGCGCTCCATAGGGTATGATGCAGCCCCACTATAGAATATAATGCGACCCCCATATAGTATAAACTTCGTCTCTAAACTCCTGGAACGCTTGGTCCACTCCCGTCTAATCTCTCGGATAACTCTCTTCTCGACCCCTTACATTCTGGTTTCCGCTCTGTACACTCCACTGAAACTGCCCTAACTAAAGTCTCTAATGATCTAATAACAGCTAAATCCAAAGGTCATTGCTCTCTGCTGATTCTCCTGGATCTATCTGTCACATTTGATTCTGTGGATCACCAGCTCCTTCTCACTATGCTCCGCTCCTTAGGCCTCAAGGACACAGTCCTCTCCTGGTTCTCCTCCTACCTCTCTGACTGCTCCTTCACTGTATGTTTTGCCGGCTCCTCTTCCTCTCCTCGTCCCCTTACTATCGGGGTTCCGCAGGGCTCAGTCCTGGGCCCCATCCTTTTCTCTGTATACACTGCCCCTATTGGACAAACAATCAGCAGATTTGGGTTCCAGTACCATCTCTATGCTGACGACACGCAATTATACACTTCTTCCCCTGACATCACCCCCACTCTACTTCAAAATACCAAGGATTGTCTGTCTGCTGTCTCTAACATCATGTCCTCCCTCTATCTGAAACTAAATCTCTCCAAAACTGAACTGCTTTTGTTTCTCCCTTCTACAAACCTCACTCTACCCATCTCCGAAATTACCCTGGAGGGTTGAACCATAACTCCCAAGCAGCATGCCTGCTGTCTTGGGGTCATATTCGACACCGAACTTTCCTTTACTCCCTATATCCGATTGTGGAGAAACGGGGTCAGTGGGTAATCTTGTCTGCTGGCCCGGCTGTCTTTAGCAAGACTGCATGGACCACGGCTCATACCATTGAACGCCCGCTCTATCTCCCAGTGGGCAATACACTACACAGACAACACAGGGTTAAGGTAAAATAGTGTGGCAATACTTTATTGAACCACAACACACAATAGCAAACAGAACAATCCCACCAAGGCTGGAACGGCTTGGTTACATGGGCGCGTATAAAAGATCACTGCGTCTCCACGTATTTCCAGTATGACATGATGTCAGAGCTCCCAGGGTCACTACTTCATCTGTGGATGCACGCACAGAGAAGAGGTAACGACAAGCATAGGGAGATGACCAAGAACTGTCCATAGAGTCCATACAAGGTCCAAAGCCAGTTGACACGAGGGTCACCACCTGGCTTATCTGACCATCTCCATGGAACCAGGCAACCAGCGGGTCCCAAACCTGGCTTTCTCCAAACATATCCATGGTTCAGAGATGGTTACTGGGTCAGATCTGTGTCCTTCCAACTGGAGCCGAAAACCCCTAGGTTGTTTCCTATAGAATCATAGATCAGTGTCCCTCGTGATGGTGCCATGATGAATTGGCTGCAGTCCTTTCTCTTGTCTGTTGGGTGGTTTGCAGAATGTCTGGCTGGTAGCTCTGTGTTACTTCAGTCTCCCAGGATGTGATCTCTGAGTCTTTTTATACCCAAGGCATGTAAGCTATTTTTAGAATTACCCAGGGTCTTTCAATCCAACATCAAGATAAGGTAAACAATGGTGATCGGATTAAGTAGCACTATTAGCATAAAAGCACACTCAATAAACAAAGCTTAACACATTCAATGTACAGTCACTATT
This sequence comes from Ranitomeya imitator, assembly GCF_032444005.1. Classification (NCBI taxonomy): domain Eukaryota; kingdom Metazoa; phylum Chordata; class Amphibia; order Anura; family Dendrobatidae; genus Ranitomeya; species Ranitomeya imitator. The sequence goes on along the minus strand of NC_091286.1, from coordinate 493,196,076 downwards.
AAGGTACTGTCACACTCAGCGACGCTGCAGTGATATAGACAACGAGCCGACCTAACCTAGATCGCTGGGGCATCGCTGTTTAGGTCGCTGTAGAGACGTCAAACACAGCAACTCCAGAACGATGCAGGAGCAATCCAGTGATGTAACGGCGACTCACTTCTCGTTCTCGCTGGTTGTTAGCTCCATGTCAAACAGCCGGAGTCTACCGATCCGACACACATCTACGGGCCCTATGCTCGTTGCTGGCGTCGTTGCTTTTGATGTCACGCCGACCTGGCGACAAAATAAAGTTCTGGACTTCTAGCTCCGACCAGAGATGGCACAGCCGGATCCAGATCGCTGCTGCATGTCAAACACAACAGGATCACTATCCAGGACTCTGCAACGTCACGGATTGTTGTCGTATTTTTTGCAAAGTTGCTGAGTGTGACGGTACCTTTACAGACTTACACAGTATGTTAGATAGTATATCAGTGGGCAAGGCTGTCTTCTTGACCCACCAAACATAAACACTTAAATTCACAAGCCAATATACAGATAAAACGCCAGTTCTTTTGGTTTTGCAAAAACATGGTTGTTTGGGAAATTAAGATACAATCTGGTTTTTTCACACCGATCAATCACTCGCTCCTGTCACTGCATCTTAAAAACATCTCCAGAATCTGACCTTTTCTCACCGTTGAAACTTCTGAGACTCTTACTGTCGCTCTTATTCATTCTCGTCTGGACTACTGCAACTCTCTTCTGATCGGTCTCCCTCTTTCCAAACTTTCTCCTCTCCAATCCATCTTGAATGCAGCAGCCAGGGTCATATTTCTGTCCAGCCGCTTCACCGATGCCTCCATCTTGTGCCAGTCATTACACTGGCTACCCATTCACTACAGGGTCCAGTATAAACTCATCTCTCTCACCCACAAAGCTCTCCACAGTTCTGCACCGCCTTATATCTCCTCTCTCATCTCCGTCTATTGCCCTACACGTGCCCTCCATTCTACAAATGACCTAAGACTAACATCCCCCGTAATCCGAACCTCGCACCTCCGTCTCCAAGACTTCTCTCATGCTGCGCCAGCTCTCTAGAATGCACTTCCCCAGACGATCAGACTGATACCTAGCCCCGACCTATTCAAGCGCGCTTTAAATCCCATCTCTTGAGACAAGCCTACCACATCAACTACTCAGTAAACTAACTTTGTCCTGTTCCCTCCTTCCAAATATTATCTGCATGTGAATCTGCACTACTATTCATCTATCCCCACACCCTCCATGCACATGATAACTGCACTTGATACTTGACTATTTCACTTAAACACACGGGCTGATGACCGGATCATGCAGCTTTATATGAAAATCCCTATTTATTATAATTGCCAGACCTGAAATAACAAGCACTTTTCTCCTATTGTATCCCCCCATTTCCTTGTAGATTGTAAGCTTGCGAGCAGGGAACTCACTCCTAATGTCACTGTTAAAAATTTTCTTAACTTGTACTGAATTTATTGTCTGTACATGTCCCCCCTTAATTGTAAAGTGCTGCGGAATATGTTGGCGCTATATAAATACAAATAATTATTAATTAATAATTTGTATTTTCTACAAACATGGATATGTTTTCTCAACTTGTTCTATATGAATCGTATACCATCTTCTATATACGTTTATGCCATCTGTATGTTGAAAGCTTGGTATTGTAAATACTTTATTTTGGTTATACACCACCTTTTTTTCTTTTGTACATTTCTTATTTGCTTGTATTAACAGTAACTGAGGAAGGTCAGACTTATGACCGAAACGTTTTGTTGCTGAAAATAAAAAAACGCTTTCACACATAAGTTGAGTGCCAGGTTTCATTATGTAAATATTTGGAGACTGGTGCCTGTGTATGAGGAACAGATATGCTGTATCTTAGAAAGTGAGCAGCAAGAGTGGGCAAATTGCCACACAAGAGCTATTTCAGGACATTGCTGCCAATAGAGGTGGCCATGAGGAGGGCTAAGACAAGAACTTTGTGTCCTGTGAGAGACACAGAGACACTGTCAAATGGAAGAATGTTCTGCTGATCATCTTGCTAGCAGCTTGTCATGAGCACAAGAATAGAGTCACAAGTATGGGTAAAGTGTCACAACTGTAAGCCCATTGCTCTATACCAAAAGTCTACCTCTATTCAAGCCTGTTGCTTATTTTGAGATTTTGTAAGTGCCAAACTTGCTGTTTCATGAAAGACTCATGAAAGACCATCAAGCTCATTGCCCTATTGAGTAAAGCTTTTGAAGTGTCACATATGTTAAGGTACCGTCACACTTAGCGACGCTGCAGCGATACCGACAACGATCCAGATCGCTGCAGCGTCGCTGTTTGGTCGCTGGAGAGCTGTCACACAGACCGCTCTCCAGCGACCAACAATGCCGGTAACCAGGGTAAACATCGGGTAACTAAGCGCAGGGCCGCGCTTAGTAACCCGATGTTTACCCTGGTTACCATCCTAAAAGTAAAAAAAACAAACAGTACATACTTACCTACAGCCGTCTGTCCTCCAGCGCTGTGCTCTGCTCTCCTCCTGTACTGTCTGTGTGAGCACAGCGGCCGGAAAGCAGAGCGGTGACGTCACCGCTCTGCTTTCCGGCTGACCGACGCTCACAGCCAGTACAGGAGGAGTGAGGAACCATTGTGATCAAACTCATTCAAACTAGGTGCATACTACCTCAATTATGCTGCAGATTTCTGTTGTATTACTGTGTCCTTTACTCATAAAGTGGCATATTACACATTTTTTTCAAACGGCTTTCTTGCCTTCCACATGGCTCTGCACACAGCGTTCAAACCTTTTGTTGGCGGTAGAGTATGCCGGGAATATTGTATACCCAGACAGATTCCACTGAGTAGGAAGGAGCCCTATAAATACATTTGACATATATGCTAGAGTTTTTCCTGAGACTTAAACACTCTTAGTCCTTCAGTCTTAGACCTTCAGAAACTTCAATACGACTACAAGAATATGTTGACTGGCACTACACATATCAAATCACTGCTATTTAATTTAGAGCCCCAGGCACATGACTAGTTTGTCAGCTTTGGGAATGTCAGTTTATACCCTAGACGGACTGCTAGACATATCTGCAACAGTTCACAAATAAGTAATATTTGGTTTCCCATATTACTTCAGCTATAGGAACATATAATATGATTACGTTTTTGTTTCTCTGTCTCCAGTGTACAGATTGAATATGTCAATGTTGTTTCTGAATGTATTATCTATGAAATGCTTCAGCTTAATGTCAGTCTCATCATGGCTATTTATTTCAGTACTAAATTCTATTTCACACTTTTTTTTATCTGTCAGCCAGTATTCTGTAATGTTAAAAATGCAAAATCAAATATTACAATAACAGTAACAAAAACTCTCTGATGTTAAAGCATTTAATCAGAACATCATATGGTAAGCTGAACTCCGGTAATCATTCAGCTTATTTCTAAGTCAGTGTGATACTAATTTCAGCTTAAACCTGGCAGAAGAACAACATTATTTAATTTTAGGTATAAGTTGAAAAAAGTTCTATTGTGCGGATGGGATTATGCTCAGCGGTAGCAGAGAATGAGGAAGTCGAATGATTTCCGCATAACAAAGTGTGATAAATATAAATATATGAATACAAGACTCAACATTGAAATTGCAACACCAATAAGGAAAAGTTATAGAATTATGAAAGTCACAGGAGCGATCAACATGATGATATTCAAGTGATATAAAAGTTGAAAACAAAATTTTCAAAGCAGCTTGATTTATTCAGTATTGACTATGAGTGTCGCACGCAGAAATACACGGACTTGCACGCCTTGTCATGCTATCATTGACAGTTTTTTTAAGAATGCTCTGCCACACTAAATGTACGTACCACATAACCTCATCAATATAATGCCGAACTGTTAGTATACCTGGAATGAAGACCAATGGGGTTCATCTACTGTAAATGTTTGCACCCCACACGATAATACTTGGAGTACAACAGGTGTGAAGCTCCCTCATGAAGGGCTTTTCAGGGCATTGTCCTCTTGTCAGATTCAAAGAATGAAACATAGTGATCTATTCTGTACTATAAGTGAACTTGGACTTCATATACCAAATCTAAGGCATCAAAGAGTGTTTGTATAAACCATCACAGGCCATTTGGACAACATTAGGATACAGATGATTAATTGACCTTATGCTATCATGGTGCAGAGCAAGATAGTAATGGAGGCTGGGATGGGTCACATATCCTCCAGTCCCTTTCCCTGGCTGTCACCTCTCACCTAACAAAAATATTCAACCTTTCTCTCACTTCCGGTATTTTTCCCTCCTCATTTAAGCATGCCATCATACATCCATTACTTAAAAAACCATTGCTCGATCAAAACTGTGCTGCTAATTATAGACCTGTCTCTAATCTTCCCTTCATCTCTAAACTCCTTGAGTGCCTGGTCCACTCCCGTCTTACCTGCTGTTTCTCAGATAACTCTCTTCTAGACCCTCTTCAATCTGGTTTCCGCTCTTTACACTCTACTGAAACTGCCCTCACTAAAGTCTCTAATGACCTACTAACAGCTAAATCTAATGGTCACTACTCCATGCTAATTCTCTTGGATCTCTCCGCAGCATTCAACACTGTGGATCATTAGCTCCTACTCACTATGCTCCGCTACATCGGCCTCAAGGACACCGTTCTCTCCTGGTTCTCCTCCTATCTCTCTGACCGCTCCTTCACTGTATCTTTTGCTTGTTCCTCCTCCTCTCACATTCCCCTTACTGTTGGGGTTCCTCAAGGATCAGTCCTAGGCCCCCTCCTCTTCTCTATGTATTCTGCCCCTATTAGACAAACAATCAGTAGATTTGGTTTCCAGTACCATCTCTATGCTGACAACACCCAATTATACACTTCTTCTCCTGTTATCACGCTGACCTTTTTAGTAAACACCAGTGATTATCTTACCGCTGTCTCTAACATCATGTCCTCCCTCTATCTGAAACTGAACCTGTCAAAAACTGAACTCCTCGTGTTTTCTCCCTCTATTAAACTACCTTTGCCTGACATTGCCATCTCCGTGTGCGGTTCCACCATTACTCCAAAGCAACATGCCCGCTGCCTTGGGGTCATACTTGATTCCGAGCTTTCATTCACCCCCCACATCCGATCACTGGCTCGCTCTTCTTATCTGCATCTCAAAAACATTTCTAGAATTCGACGTTTTCTTACTTTCGACTCTGCAAAAACTCTTACTGTTTCACTTATTCTTTCTCGTCTGGACTATTGTAACTCTCTACTAATTGGCCTCCCTCTTACAAAACTCTCCCCGCTTCAATCTGTCCTGAATGCTGCAGCCAGGATCATATTCCTCACCAACTGTTACACCGATGCCTCTACCCTGTGCCAGTCATTACACTGGTTACCCACTCACTCAAGAATCCAGTACAAAACTACTACCCTCATCCACAAAGCACTCCATGGCTCAGCACCACCCTACATCTCCTCTCTGGTCTCAGCCTACCACCCTACCTGTGCCCTCTGCTCCGCTAATGACCTCAAGTTAGCATCCTCAATAATCAGAACCTCCCACTCCCGTCTCTAAGACTTTACACGAGCTGCGCCGATTCTTTGGAATACACTACCTAGGTTAATACGATTAATCTCCAATCCAAACAGTTTTAAGTGTGCCCTAAAAACTCATTTGTTCAGATTGGCCTACCACCTCAACGCATTAACCTAACTATCCCTGTGTGGCCCATTAAAAAAAAAAACATAATTGGGTTCCTCGCATCATGTTCTCATACACTTTATGCAGTTAATAGTCCTCTGTATCTGTACTGCTACATACTTAGGCAGTTAACTGGTTCATGCAGCTTTACATGAACACCCGAGCCTTACACTATGGCTGGTCCGAATAACTAAAGCAATTGTTACCATCCACCTCTCGTGTCTCCACTTTTCCTCATAGTTTGTAAGCTTGCGAGCAGGACCCTCATTCCTCTTGGTATCTGTTTTGAACTGTATTTCTGTTATGCTGTAATGTCTATTGTCTGTACAAGTCCCCTCTATAATTTGTAAAGCGCTGCGGAATATGTTGGCGCTATATAAATAAAATTATTATTATTATTATGGGTGATGAACGAGGCAATGAACTGGAGATTGATCTATAGAACAATGTGTAGCTCCATGATTGAGTGTGCCAATGTGTGTAAGTGGGTATATTTGTACGTGTGACACTCATACTTGACACTGAAAAAATTGAGAGGCTTTGAAAATATTCTTTCTATATTTTTTAGAATTTGCATATCATTTATGTCTATTGATCCTGTGATTTTCATAATTCCACAACTTTTCCTTCTTGGTGTTGCAATTTCAATTTTGAAAAAAAAAATGTTAAAAAATTATTAATGTAAATTTCCAAAGCAGAATTAAAATTGCATTTCACATAATATTTATGTCTCACTGTTCATTCAACCAAAAAGTTTTGACTTACTACAACAGCCCATTAGGCTAATAAAACTGGCCTAATGAATATATGAGCACCATTGTTTCAGCTATAGTTACCCTTGGTAATGGAGTGGAGGGGTGCATGCTCCATGTCCGCTCCATTCATTGTCGAAGGGATTGTTGGAAATAGCTAAGATCAAGCATGGACACCTATAATCCATTCACAACATGGCTCTGCAGAACCTGATTCTCAGGATCAAAAGCCCAATTCTTTGGACTGCTGGGAATCCCAGAGACACCAATTGACAAATAAATTATGCCCTATCATAAGGATGAGGGATAAGAGGATTCTGGGAACACCCATTTAACTAATTTGACACATATTTTGGGCTTTCTGTGCACTCAACGCTGACATAGATTTCTAAATTTGTGCCAGTCTTTTAGAGCCTTTTACATCATTTTCCATAGTGCCAAACTGTTATTAGATCCAAAATTCGAAAAAACTTACAATATTTTGTATTAAGCTTTAGAAAATGTTAACAGTTATGTCTTGTCGTATTTTACAACTATGCTTGCATGATGTTGATTTTATTGACTACATTTTACTTTTTATTAGCATTTATGTTAACGTATTTTTTTAACCTCCACCATTTTTTTCTGTATTTATGTTTTTTTTTTAACTTTTCAAATTGATATATGAGACAAATTGGGTGCCATCTGCTACAAGTGTCAGCATAATTGTTACCTCAGAGTGGTGGAGATTTTTATCATGATTGATTTCTCTTCTTTAATGTTGACGTGTTGAACAGTAACATTTATAGGGACAGCATGTTCGAATTACTACAACTAGCTGTGAATTGCACATAGAATTAGCATCAACATGCTTTCTCCGATTCATCACTCTTGTCACAAAATGATTAAATGTGTGTCTGTGCATCACCTTCATGTTAACCCATTTTTGTAGTCTTATTACTTCTTTCTGTGCATTTAACTACTTCATGTCCAGGATTTGGAAGCCATAATAAATAGCCACTCTTCAAGGAATTTTGCCTCATGCTGGTTTAATTGAATATATCTTTTTCTTTCATGATACAGTACTATAACATTTCTTTCATAGCTATCTATCTATCTATCTATTTTTCTATCTATCTATCTATCTATCTATCTATCTATCTATCTATCTATCTATCTATCTACCTATCTATCTATCTATCTATCTATTTATATAGTACAATTGTTTTTATGACTTTCATTTTCTTTCCCCACAGAATATGAGATAATTTACTGATCTCGTGGGGTCCCACTGCTGCCGCCTCACCCCTTGTGATTCCCAGAAAAAGGGTTTTGGAGCCTGGGAACCTGATATTCGATCTCTGCTGCATTTATTGTCTATTGGCATTGCCAAGCTCTATAGTTGGTTCTCTCCAGCAGTCCCATGGACATTAGAGTGGAGGATGAAGAAAGGGCACATTCACTTCTTTCAGAAAGGAGCTCTGCAGACCCTCTTTTTTTCGAGATCAGAGACGAACTCTTGGGATTCATGGGTTCCCAAATATCTTATCCCTTGAGATCAGTAAGTTATCACTATCCTAGAGATAGGGGATAATTATCAATTCTAGGAATTTCACTTCAAAGGAAACTTGTCAGGGTTTTATACCCCTAATTAATGGCATGGGTGTAAATGCACTTTATTGCTAATTACATTGCTCCTTATTTTGCTTGCAGAAATTTGTTTTGACGTTTTAGCGAAATCCAACCTTTACATTTTGTGCTAATTCGCCACAAGTGCAATGGGGTGGGACATTGCACTTACAGCTCTCCCACTTCTCTCCCTATTTCCCGCCTACCTCCCCTGTACAAGATTTTGTGCAATGGGCAGTGCATGTATATTAAGGTCTTGATGATGTTATGAGAGCTGGATTGTTGATCTGCACATGCACAGCCCTTTCTGGGCAGACAACCACAGGTAATAATGGCGCCTGAACATAATATTGGGCATCAGAGGCAGGTCACGGAGACAAGAGTTAGCTGTTAATCAGAGACCATAGGCAGGGGGCAGGTGAATAATAGAGCAGAAAGTGCAGTGTCCAATCACAATGTACTTGTTGCTCATAAGCATCAAATGTAAATGCTGGATTTCCCTAAAACTTCAAAATGAATTTCTGAAACCAACATAAGGATTTAATCAGCATTAAAGCGCCTTTACACTTGTAAGATTTAGTTAAGGGGATAAAATGTTGGTTCCCTTTAAGGTAACTGCCATGATTACAAGTTAAATTGTTGTAATAAAATTACCATATGTTTTGGACTATATAGCTACATTAACAAGTGGCATTTTTGCCGCAGCAAAACCTGCTCTCTTGTCAGCAAAGAAGCTGCAGAAAAAAAATAATCAGGCTTTGCTTGTTTTATCTTGCGTTTATTGCTGTGTTTTTGTCATGCTACATTTGTTTCTTGTGCGTGCTGATAGAGTTCAGTGACAAAAAATCATATTCTACTTTATAAGGTTTTGGCAAAAAAACAGCAAAACCTGATATCTACTTTTTCAGCCTTTTTTCACTACCCATTACTTTCAATGGGCAAAAAACACTGAAAGAAGTGACATGCTCTATTCCGCAAAAAAGAAGCAAGCACAAAATACTGAGGATATGAAAACCAAGCTATGTGCATGAGATTTCTGAAATCTCATAGATTTTACTGGTACTGTAAAATGCACCTGAAAATGTGCACAAAAAAACATAAAAAAAACGCAGCACAAATGCCACGTGTGAACATACCCTAAGACACACCTTACCATAAGACAAATCCCTGTTTAGACAGCAGAAAATAGGGAAAACATTTTTACTATTAATTGAAACTTCCCTAGTGGTGTAAAGTTCCATTAATTTTTATGCACTATGGTAGAATAGGAATGCAATAAGTTTATCATTAGGGTGCAGTCAGACTGTCATATTTCTCACGTGAGGATCGCATTGGAATCCTCTGTCTGGCCATCGGCCAATGCAAGTCTATGGGTGCGAGAAAAAAATGGACAACACACGGACCATGTGTGTGACTTGCAAGAAATACGCACTGGTGTCCTTTGAAAAGCCGGCAATTCATGTGCGATGTACAGTAAAATCACACTGACAGCTTACAATAGAATAGATAGAATAGAAATATACACATAGTATATATACCGTATATACTCGAGTATAAGCAGAACCCGAGTATAAGCCGACCCCCCTAATTTTGCCACAAAAAACTGGGAAAACCTATTGACTCGAGTATAAGCCTTGGGTGGAAATGCAGCAGCTACCGGTGAATTTCAAAAATAAAAATAGATCATTATTTCCCCATAGCTGTGCCATATAGTGCTCTGCGCCGTTCATATCTCCCCATAGCTGTGCCCCATATAGTGCTCTGCACTGTTCATATTCCCCCTTGGCTGTGCCATATAGTGCTCTGCAGCGTTCATATCTCCCCATAGCTGTGCCCCATACAGTGCTCTGCAGCGTTCATATCTCCCCATAGCTGTGCCCCATATAGTGCTCTGCACTGTTCATATTCCCCCTTGGCTGTGCCATATAGTGCTCTGCAGCATTCATATCTCCCCATAGCTGTGCCCCATACAGTGCTCTGCAGCGTTCAAATCTCCCCATAGCTGTGCCCCATATAGTGCTCTGCACTGTTCATATTCCCCCTTGGCTGTGCCATATAGTGCTCTGCAGTGTTCATATCTCCCCATAGCTGTGTCTTATACTGTGCTCTGCAGCGTTCATATCTCCCCATAGCTGTGCCATATAGTGCTCTGCAGCGTTCATATCTCCCCATAGCTGTGCCCCATATAGTGCTCTGCAGTGTTCATATATCCCCATAGATGCTCCACATAAATCTGTGCCATGGCCGCTGCTGCTGCAATAAAAAAAAAAAGCCATACTCACCTCTCTTGCTTGCAGCTCCCAGCGTCCGATCCCGGCGTCTCGTCCCGGCGTCTCTGCACTGACTGATCAGGCAGAGGGTGCCGCGCACACTATATGCGTCATCGCGCCCTCTGACCTGCACAGTCAGAGCGGAGATAGACGCCGGGAAGATGGAGCGGCGCCCGGCGGCTGGAACGCGGACAGGTGAATATGACATACTTACCTAGTCCCAGCGATCCTGGCGCTCCCCGCCTGTCACAGCTGTCTTCGGTGCCGCAGTTTCTTTCTCTATCAGCGGTCACCGTTACCCCTGATTAGAGAAATGAATAGGCGGCTCCACCCCTATGGGAGGAGGAGCCGCCTATTCATTTCTCTAATGAGCGGTCCCACGTGACCGCTGAAGAGGGGAAGAAGCTGCAGCACAGAAGACCGTGGGATGGCAGGGACAGCGCGAGGATCGCCAGGACTAGGTAAGTATGCCTCAGCGCCCTCTCCCCCTCACCCGCCGACCCTGCCACCCACCTTGACTCGAGTATAAGCCGAGAGGGGCACTTTCAGCCCAAAAATGTGGGCTGAAAATCTCGGCTTATACTCGAGTATATACGGTATATATATATATATATATATAGAGAGAGAGAGAGAGAGAGAGAGAGTGCCTTGCGAAAGTATTCGGCTCCATGGAACTTTTCAACCTTTTCCCACATATCATGCTTCAAACATAAGGATACCAAATGTAAATTTTTGGTGAAAAATCAACAACAAGTGGACCGCAATTGTGAAGTTGAATGAAATTTATTGGTTATTTTAAATTTTTGTGGAAATTCAAAAACTGAAAAGTATGGCGTGCAATATTATTCGTCCCCTTTACTTTCAGTGCAGCAAACTCACCCCAGTAGTTCATTGTGGATCTCTGAATGATCCAATGTTGTCCTAAATGTCTAATGATAATAAATATGATCCACCTGTGTGTAATCAAGTCTCCGTATAAATGCACCTGGTCTGTGATAGTCTCAGGGTTCTGTATGAAGCACAGAGAGCATCATGAAGACCAAGGAACACAACAGGCAGGTCCGTGATAATGTTGTGGAGAAGTTTAAAGCTGGATTTGGATACAAAATGATTTCCAAAACTTTAAACATCCCAAGGAGCACTGTGCAAGCGGTCATATTGAAATGGAAGGAGTATCATACCACTGCAAATTTACCAAGACCCGGCCGTCCCTCTAAACTTTGATCTCAAACAAGGAGAAGAGGGATCAGAGATGCAGCCAAGAGGCTCATGATCACTCTGGATGAACTCTGGATTAACTGCAGAGATCTACAGCTGAGGTGGGACAGTCTGTCCATACGACAACAATCAGTCTTACACTGCACAAATCTGGCCTTTATGGAAGAGTGGCAAGAAGAAAGCCATTTTTCAAAGATATCCATAAAAAGTGTTGTTTAAAGTTTGCAACAAGCCACCTGGGAGACACACCAAACATGTGGAAGAAGGTGCCCTGGTCAGGTGAAACCAAAATCAAACTTTTTGGCAACAATGCTTAACGATATGTTTGGCATAAAGGCAACACAGCTCATCACCCTGAACATACCATCCCTACTGTTAAACATGGTGGTGACAGGATCATGGTTCGGGCTTGCTTTTCTTCAACAGGGACAGGGAAGATGGTTAAAATTGATGGGAAGATGGATGGAGCCAAATATAGGACCATTCTTGAAGAAAACCTGTTTGAGTCTGCAAAAGACCTGAGACTGGGATGGAGATTTGTCTTCCAACAAGACAATGATCCCAAAGCAAAGTCTACAATGGAATGGTTCACAAATAAACGTATCCAGGTGTTAGAATGGCCAAGTCAAAGTCCAGACCTCAATCCAATCGAGAATCTGTGGAAAGAGCTGATAACTGCTGTTCACAAACGATCTCCATTAAACCTCACTGAGCTCGAACTGTTTGCCAAGGAAGAATCGGCAAGAATTTCAGTCTCTCAATGTACAAAACTGATAGAGACGTACCCCAAGCAACTTGCAGCTGTAATTGCAGCAAAAGATGGCGCAACAAAGTATTAAGTTAAAGAGGCCAAATAATATTGCACGCCCCACTTTTCAGTTTTTGAATTTCCACAAAAATTTAAAATAACCAATAAATTTCATAAATTACATTCAACTTCACAATTGTGATCCACTTGTTGTTGATTCTTCACCAAAAATTTACATTTGGTGTCTTTATGTTAGAAGCATGATATGTGGGAAAAGGTTCAATAGTTCCAGGGGGCCAAATACTTTTGCAAGGCACTGTATATATATATATATATATATATATATATATAGTAGCATGGCTAAAGGGTTTGTAGTCGATGGGAGGTATGTGCCACATAAGTGCCTGGTTGCTGTAATGTAGCCCGGAGTATTCCTTTCTTGCACATAATCTTGTATATGTGTTTCAGGACCTGTGGTAATGTCAGACCACATGGCTAATCATGTGATGGGTTACTGGGTGGGGTTAGCTCTTTATAAGACTGGCTAATCCTTTACACAGCAGAGATGTGTGGAGGTGAAACCCTCCTGAGTGTGTTACGGCTTCAGGACTGAGCCGGATGAACTGGACACTTGTTTTTCTTTACCTGAACGAAAGGCTATTTGTTTTCTGTTGCTTGCAACATGGTTTATGAAGCAATAAACCCAGAGAACTTTAAAGGAACACGTCTCCTGAGTGTCAGCCGTCGCAGCTGAGTGAGTGAAATCCTTACAATTGGTGGAGACGTGCGAGCAGCGTTCCCAGCGGAGACGTGAGTTTATTTTGAATGTCCTGGGTCAAGGCTGTTGCAAGCCAGCAAGCATTGCCGGAGAAAATGGAGGACCTGCTGAAACAATTGGTCCAGATGCAGTCACAGCAGGAGAAAAGGCAGCAAGAGACCAACAGGCTGTTGATGCAGCAGATACAACAGAGCCAGCAGGAGCAACGGCAGCAGATGCAACAAAGCCAGCAGGAGCAACGGCAGCAGTTACAGCAGAGCCAGCAGCAGATGCAGCAGAGCCAGCAGGAGCAACGGCAGCAGATGCAGCAGAGCCAGCAGGAGCATCAGCAGCAGATGCAGCTTCTGGCAACCGCCATCCAGGGCAAGGCGAGCGCCCCAACCCCAGGTTTGGCTGATGACACCCACGTCCGGAAAACGGTAAGACGCGCGTTGCAGAAAATGACTCCCGGGGATGATGTTGAGGCCTTCCTGACGGTGTTTGAGAGGGTCGCTGAGAGGGAAAAACTTCCGCCAGAGCAGTGGGCAGAGGTACTTGCGCCATACCTGACGGGAGAACCCCAGAAGGCGTACTATGATTTGACCTTGCAGGATGCCAAAGAGTATCACAAATTGAAAGCCGAGATTCTCGCACGTTTGGGGGTGACACTGACTGTCAGGGCACAGCGAGTTCACTCCTGGGGCTATCACCGGGACAAACCACCTCGTTCCCAAATGTTTGATCTGTTGCACCTGGTCCAGAAATGGCTGCAGCCAGAATCCTCTGCGCCTGCACAGATGGTAGAACGGGTGATGATGGATCGGTTTGTCCATTCCCTCCCGAGGCCTATACAGTCTTGGGTTGCCCAGGGTGATCCCCAGAATGCCGACGAGCTGATCGGACTGGTTGAGAGGTACCAAGGGTTGGAAGGCTCCTTCGGGAGGCAGCCCATGCCGTACTGGGGATCCCAGAAGGCAGCTGAGTCCCAAAAAGGGGTGGTGCGTCCAAGGTCACAAAGGGCGGGGGAGGTGGTGCCCAAGGTCCCCACGGGTGATATTATTTGTTGGAGGTGCCACAAGCCAGGACATATAGCTGCCCGTTGTTCCCAAACCACTGAGCAGATGGACTGCAGCATGGGACGCCGTTGTTCATACTATGCGTATCCAGCTTGCAGTGTGAACTCTCCGCCCAACGAGGGACCTCAAGCATGTCCCGTGAAGGTGAACGGTCAAGCAGTAACGGCACTGTTAGACTTGGGGAGCCTAGTGACCCTGGTGAGGGCCACTTTTCCTCTCCACCTGCTCCCGGGAAAGAAGGTCGGAGTGCGGTGCATACATGGTGATGCAAAGGACTACCCTGTGGCCAGTGTGAACATTGAAACGACATGTGGCACGGAGTCCCACATAGTCGGCGTCGTTCAGGACTTGTTGCACCCTATAATTATTGGCCGGGATTTCTGTTTGTTTTGGGATTTGTGGGGGAAAGGTTCTGAGCTCCCTAGCAAGAGTAGGGAACCAGTGAACCCGGGAAGGGTGGTGCCACACCCAGAGTCAGACAGATTTCCTTTTTGTGTCCTGGCTGGAGATGAGGAGGAAGTGTCCCCTGCATCTGACATTCTGGAGTTAGAAGTATCCGGTGAAAATTTTGGGACTGCCCAACATAGGGACCCCACTCTGAGGGAAGCCTTTAATAATGTCACAGTTATTGACGGGGTGGTACAGGAGCCAGGGGCAGACACAAGATTTCCCCATTTTCTAATGAGCAGGGAGTTGTTGTACCGGGTCACGAAAATAAGGGAGGAGTTGGTAGAGCAGTTGGTAGTGCCGGGTCCATATAGACGGAAGGTGTTGGACATGGCCCATTCACACATCTTGGGTGGACACCTAGGGGTGGAAAAAACGCAGGAACGGGTTGTGCAGAGGTTCTATTGGCCTGGGTGCCACCGGGAAATAGTGAACTATTGCAGGTCCTGCCCTACATGTCAGCTAACTGCTCCCACTCCTTATTTCCGGAACCCCCTTGTGCCACTGCCCATTATTGAGGTGCCATTCGAGAGAATTGCCATGGACTTGGTCGGTCCCTTAGTTAAATCAGCCCGGGGCCATCAGTATATATTAGTCATCCTGGACTACGCCACACGCTATCCTGAGGCAATTCCCTTGAGAAATTCTTCTTCAAAGAGTATAGCTCGCGAGTTGGTCCATGTCTTTTCCCGGACAGGTCTGCCGAAGGAGATCCTGACTGACCAGGGGACACCTTTCATGAGCAAGGTGATGAGGGAACTATGCAAAGCCCTGAAAATCTCCCAGTTGAGGACCTCGGTGTACCATCCCCAGTCAGATGGCCTTGTTGAGAGATTTAACAAGACACTGAAGAGCATGCTGAGAAAAGCTATAGAGAAAGACGGTAGAGACTGGGATTGTCTCTTACCCTATTTGATGTTTTCCATTCGTGAAGTTCCACAGGCCTCCACAGGTTTCTCACCGCTTGAGCTTCTGTATGGCCGACATCCACGAGGACTCCTGGATATAGCCAAGGAAACCTGGGAAGCCGAAGTCACGCCCCACAGAAGCGTCATTGAGCATGTGGCCCTGATGCAGCAGAGGATTGCAAAGGTGATGCCTATCGTGAAAGAGCACCTTCTCCAAGCACAAGAAGCTCAGGCCAGGGTCTACAACCGGTCTGCAAGAGTGAGGCAATTCAATCCGGGAGACCGAGTTCTTGTGTTAGTTCCGACAGTGGAAAGCAAGTTCTTGGCCAAATGGCAAGGGCCATATGAGGTTGTCGAGAAACTTGGTGAAGTAAACTATAAAATTCACCAACCAGGAAGACGGAAACCATTCCAAGTATACCATGTCAACCTTATCAAGCCGTGGCAAGATAGAGAGCCGACAGTAACTCCATCGTTGTTAAGCAACCCAGAAGATGAGGTTGGAGCGGTTACTATAGCGGAGACGCTATCGGAGTCCCAGAAACAGCAATGCCGGGAGTTACTCCAGAAAAACAGGGACCTGTTTTCCGAGTTGCCTGGGTACACGAAGGTCATAGAGCATGAGGTCCTGACAGAGCCCCATGTGCGCGTGAACGTGAAGCCCTATAGAATTCCTGAGGCCCGTCGAGAAATAGTCTCCAAGGAAGTGGAGCATATGTTGAAGCTTGGAGTCATTGAGGAATCCAAGAGCGGTTGGTCGAGCCCAATTGTCCTGGTCCCAAAACCTGATGGGGAGTGGAGATTTTGCAACGACTATAGGAAGTTGAATGAGGTCTCCAAGTTCGACGCATATCCCATGCCCCGAGTTGATGAGCTCATCGAAAGGCTTGGGCCCGCCAGGTACATAACCACCTTGGATTTGACGAAGGGGTATTGGCAGATCCCCATGGCACAGGAAGCCAAGGAGAAGACGGCGTTTTCTACACCAGATGGATGCTTCCAGTATGTCCGGATGCCATTTGGCCTACAGGGAGCTCCGGCCACCTTCCAAAGGGCTATGGATAGAGTCCTTGCACCCCACAAGGCATACGCTGCTGCATACCTAGATGATATCGTCATCTTTAGCCCGGACTGGGAGAGTCATCTGGAGAAAGTCCAAGCGGTGTTTGATGCTATAAGAGAGGCCGGATTTACAATAAACCCGAAGAAGTGTGCATTGGGTAAAGAAGAAGCTAAGTACCTTGGATACATAGTGGGTCATGGAGAAATAAAACCCCAAATCAGTAAAGTGGAGGCAATTCAAACATGGCCAAAACCAGTTTCCAAGAAGCAAGTTAAAGCCTTCCTGGGAATCGTGGGATATTACAGGAGGTTCATCCCAAACTTCGCCACAATGGCGGCGCCTCTGACTGACCTGCTAAAAGGGACAAAATCAGTAATGGTTAAGTGGTCCGAAGAAACAGATTCAGCCTTCCAAGAAATGAAAGAGGCTTTATGTAAGCAACCCGTTCTGATGGCCCCAAACTTCAAGAAAGAGTTTATTCTTCAGACAGATGCCTCAGATGTTGGGGTGGGAGCAGTCCTTTCCCAAGAACTACATGGGGAGGAGCATCCTGTTCTCTATCTGAGTAGGAAGCTGTCCTCATCTGAAAAGAACTACTCAGTCGTTGAGAAGGAGTGCTTGGCCATAAAATGGGCAGTGGACACATTGCGGTACTATCTGCTGGGTCGTAAATTTAGACTGGTATCTGACCATGCCCCGCTTAGGTGGATGAGAGAAACGAAAGGAAGAAATGCTAGAGTCACCCGTTGGTTCTTAGCCCTGCAGGACTTCAGTTTCCATGTGGAACATAGGGCCGGAAAGCTGCACGGTAATGCGGATGCCCTATCGAGAATCCCTTGTTTAGTGGGGGAAAGTGCCAAGCCCCACGGCTTTAGGCAGAGGGGGGAGGTATGTAGCATGGCTAAAGGATTTGTAGTCGATGGGAGGTATGTGCCACATAAGTGCCTGGTTGCTGTAATGTAGCCCGGAGTATTCCTTTCTTGCACATAATCTTGTATATGTGTTTCAGGACCTGTGGTAATGTCAGACCACATGGCTAATCATGTGATGGGTTACTGGGTGGGGTTAGCTCTTTATAAGACTGGCTAATCCTTTACACAGCAGAGATGTGTGGAGGTGAAACCCTCCTGAGTGTGTTACGGCTTCAGGACTGAGCCGGATGAACTGGACAATTGTTTTTCTTTACCTGAACCAAAGGCTATTTGTTTTCTGTTGTTTGCAACATGGTTTATGAAGCAATAAACCCAGTGAACTTTAAAGGAACACGTCTCCTGAGTGTCAGCCGTCGCAGCTGAGTGAGTGAAATCCTTACAATATATACATATAGTAGAAAAAAAGGAACAGCACAACTCTAGTACTTATCTTCAGGTGCAGGGCCTCAAGCAACCAATCCAGCGATTGCAGCAAGTTTACAGACACTCAAAAAAAGAGGCAGCACTCCATAGTTTAAGTGAAAAATGTGGAAGGTTTAATCGACCCACATAGCCGGGCGACGTTTCAGCTCCATCTGAGCCTTTATCAAGCCTGAAACCTTCCACATTTTTCACTTACAGTGGGGCAAAAAACTATTTAGTCAGTCAGCAATAGTGCAAGTTCCACCACTTAAAAAGATGAGAGGCGTCTGTAATTTACATCATAGGTAGACCTCAACTATGGGAGACAAACTGAGAAAAAATTATCCAGAAAATCACATTGTCTGTTTTTTTTTATCATTTTTTTGCATATTATGGTGGAAAATAAGTATTTGGTCAGAAACAAACAATCAAGATTTCTGTCTCTCACAGACCTGTAACTTCTTCTTTAAGAGTCTCCTCTTTCCTCCACTCATTACCTGTAGTAATGGCACCTGTTTAAACTTGTTATCAGTATAAAAAGACACCTGTGCACACCCTCAAACAGTCTGACTCCAAACTCCACTATGGTGAAGACCAAAGAGCTGTCAAAGGACACCAGAAACAAAATTGTAGCCCTGCACCAGGCTGGGAAGACTGAATCTGCAATAGCCAACCATCTTGGAGTGAAGAAATCAACAGTGGGAGCAATAATTAGAAAATGGAAGACATACAAGACCACTGATAATCTCCCTCGATCTGGGGCTCCACGCAAAATCCCACCCCGTGGGGTCAGAATGATCACAAGAACGGTGAGCAAAAATCCCAGAACCACGCGGGGGGACCTAGTGAATGAACTGCAGAGAGCTGGGACCAATGTAACAAGGCCTACCATAAGTAACACACTACGCCACCATGGACTCAGATCCTGCAGTGCCAGACGTGTCCCACTGCTTAAGCCAGTACATGTCCGGGCCCGTCTGAAGTTTGCTAGAGAGCATTTGGATGATCCAGAGGAGTTTTGGGAGAATGTCCTATGGTCTGATGAAACCAAACTGGAACTGTTTGGTAGAAACACAACTTGTCGTGTTTGGAGGAAAAAGAATACTGAGTTGCATCCATCAAACACCATACCTACTGTAAAGCATGGCGGTGGAAACATCATGCTTTGGGGCTGTTTCTCTGCAAAGGGGCCAGGACGACTGATCCGGGTACATGAAAGAATGAATGGGGCCATGTATCGTGAGATTTTGAGTGCAAACCTCCTTCCATCAGCAAGGGCATTGAAGATGAAACGTGGCTGGGTCTTTCAACATGACAATGATCCAAAGCACACCGCCAGGGCAACGAAGGAGTGGCTTCGTAAGAAGCATTTCAAGGTCCTGGAGTGGCCTAGCCAGTCTCCAGATCTCAACCCTATAGAAAACCTTTGGAGGGAGTTGAAAGTCCATGTTGCCAAGCGAAAAGCCAAAAACATCACTGCTCTTGAGGAGATCTGCATGGAGGAATGGGCCAACATACCAACAACAGTGTGTGGCAACCTTGTGAAGACTTACAGAAAACGTTTGACCTCTGTCATTGCCAACAAAGGATATATTACAAAGTATTGAGATGAAATTTTGTTTCTGACCAAATACTTATTTTCCACCATAATATGCAAATAAAATGTTAAAAAAACAGACAATGTGATTTTCTGGATTTTTTTTTCTCAGTTTGTCTCGCATAGTTGAGGTCTACCTATGATGTAAATTACAGATGCCTCTCATCTTTTTAAGTGGTGGAACTTGCACTATTGCTGACTGACTAAATACTTTTTTGCCCCACTGTAAACTATGGAGTGCTGCCTCTTTTTTGAGTGTATATATATATATATATATATATATATATATATATATATATATATGTATACTAGCTATTGAACCCGTTCTACGCCCGGGTGGCGAGCATTTATATTGGTATATTGTCTCCATCATGGTATGTGCTGCTCCATCCTGCGTCCCCATCCTGTCATGCGCTGCTCCATCCTGCGTCCCCATCCTGTCATGTGCTGCTCCATCCTGCGTCCCCATCCTGTCATGCGCTGCTCCATCCTGCGTCCCCATCCTGTCATGTGCTGCTCCATCCTGCGTTCCCTTTCCTGTCATGCGCTGCTCCCATCCTGCGTCCCCATCCTGTCATGCGCTGCTCCCATCCTGCGTCCCCATCCTGTGATGCGCTGCTCCCATCCTGTGATGTGCTGCTCCCATCCTGCGTCCCCATCCTGTCATGCGCTGCTCCATCCTGCGTCCCCATCCTGTCATGCGCTGCTCCATCATGCGTCCCCATCCTGTCATGCGCTGCTCCATCCTGCGTCCCCATCCTTGTGAGCTGCTGCATCCTGCGTCCCCATCCTTATGTGCTACTGCATCCTGCGTCCCCATCCTTATGTGCTGCTGCATCCTGCGTCCCCATCCTTATGTGCTGCTCCATCCTGCGTCCCCATCCTTATGTGCTGCTCCCATCCTGCGTCCCCATCCTTATGTGCTGCTCCCATCCTGCGTCCCCATCCTTATGTGCTGCTCCATCCTGCGTCCCCATCCTTATGTGCTGCTGCATCCTGCGTCCCCATCCTTATGTGCTGCTGCATTCTGCGTCCACATCCTTATGTGCTGCTGCATCCTGCGTCCCCATCCTTATGTGCTGCTCCATCCTGCGTCCCCATCCTTATGTACTGCTGCATCCTGCGTCCCCATCCTTATGTGCTGCTGCATCCTGCGTCCCCATCTTTATGTTCATGCTGCATCCTGCGTCCCCATCCTTATGTTCATGCTGCATCCTGCGTCCCCATCCTTATGTTCATGCTGCATCCTGCGTCCCCATCCTTATGTGCTGCTCCATCCTGCGTCCCCATCCTTATGTGCTGCTCCATCCTGCGTCCCCATCCTTATGTGCTGCTCCCATCCTGCGTCCCCATCCTTATGTGCTGCTCCATCCTGCGTCCCCATCCTGTTATGTGCTGCTCCATCCTGCGTCCCCATCCTTATGTGCTGCTCCCATCCTGCGTCCCCATCCTTATGTGCTGCTCCATCCTGCGTCCCCATCCTGTTATGTGCTGCTCCATCCTGCGTCCCCATCCTTATGTGCTGCTCCATCCTGCGTCCCCATCCTTATGTTCATGCTGCATCCTGCGTCCCCATCCGTATGTTCATGCTGCATCCTGCGTCCCCATCCTTATGTGCTGCTCCATCCTGCGTCCCCATCCTTATGTGCTGCTCCATCCTGCGTCCCCATCCTTATGTGCTGCTCCCATCCTGCGTCCCCATCCTTATGTGCTGCTCCATCCTGAGTCCCCATCCTGTTATGTGCTGCTGCATCCTGCGTCCCCATCCTTATGTGCTGCTGCATCCTGCGTCCCCATCCTTATGTGCTGCTGCATCCTGCGTCCCCATCCTTATGTGCTGCTGCATCCTGCGTCCCCATCCTTATGTGCTGCTCCATCCTGCGTCCCCATCCTTATGTACTGCTGCATCCTGCGTCCCCATCCTTATGTGCTGCTGCATCCTGCGTCCCCATCCTTATGTTCATGCTGCATCCTGCGTCCCCATCCTTATGTGCTGCTGCATCCTGCGTCCCCATCCTTATGTGCTGCTGCATCCTGCGTCCCCATCCTTATGTGCTGCTCCCATCCTGCGTCCTCATCCTTATGTTCATGCTGCATCCTGCGTCCCCATCCTTATGTGCTGCTGCATCCTGCGTCCCCATCCTTATGTGCTGCTGCATCCTGCGTCCCCATCCTTATGTGCTGCTCCCATCCTGCGTCCCCATCCTTATGTTCATGCTGCATCCTGCGTCCCCATCCTTATGTGCTGCTGCATCCTGCGTCCCCATCCTTATGTGCTGCTGCATCCTGCGTCCCCATTCTTATGTGCTGCTCCCATCCTGCATCCCCATCCTTATGTTCATGCTGCATCCTGCGTCCCCATCCTTATGTGCTGCTGCATCCTGCGTCCCCATCCTTATGTGCTGCTGCATCCTGCGTCCCCATCCTTATGTGCTGCTCCCATCCTGCGTCCTCATCCTTATGTTCATGCTGCATCCTGCGTCCCCATCCTTATGTGCTGCTGCATCCTGCGTCCCCATCCTTATGTGCTGCTCCCATCCTGCGTCCCCATCCTTATGTTCATGCTGCATCCTGCGTCCCTATCCTTATGTGCTGCTGCATCCTGCGTCCCCATCCTTATGTTCATGCTGCATCCTGCGTCCCCATCCTTATGTTCATGCTGCATCCTGCGTCCCCATCCTTATGTTCATGCTGCATCCTGCGTCCCCATCCTTATGTGCTGCTCCATCCTGCGTCCCCATCCTTATGTGCTGCTCCATCCTGCGTCCCCATCCTTATGTGCTGCTCCCATCCTGCGTCCCCATCCTTATGTGCTGCTCCCATCCTGCGTCCCCATCCTTATGTGCTGCTCCATCCTGCGTCCCCATCCTTATGTGCTGCTCCCATCCTGCGTCCCCATCCTTATGTTCATGCTGCATCCTGCGTCCCCATCCTTATGTGCTGCTCCATCCTGCGTCCCCATCCTTATGTGCTGCTCCATCCTGCGTCCCCATCCTTATGTGCTGCTCCATCCTGCGTCTCCATACTGCCTCTGACCCGCTCGGCGCCGAGTGCTGGGTGGCCTGAGCAGGCGGGGACACCGGCGCGCTGTGGGGGTCAGGTGCCGGTATCGCCGCCAGCTCAGGCCCCCCCAGCACTTACTATACTCACCTGTCCGGCGTTCCATCGCTGAGCGCCGCCATCTTCCCGGTCTCCTGGCTGTGACTGTTCAGTCAGAGGGCGGCGCCGGCGCGCATTAAGCGCGTCATCGCGCCCTCTGAACTGAAGGCCACAGACCGAAGACCGGGAAGATGGCGCCGCTCAGCGATGGAACGGGGACAGGTGAATATAGGCCGATACTCACCCTCCTGGCGGTCCCTGCTTCTGCGGTGGAGATCGCGGTGTGTATTCAGTGTGAACGCACACCGCGATCTCCCGGGAGCGTCGCTCTGTGAGGCCCAGACTGCGCCGGCGCTTGCGCTTGCGCAGTCTATAGAGGCTTCGGACAGAGTGACGCTCCCAGCGTTATATTATAGATGTATATGTATATGTATGTATATATATATATATATATATATAAATATATATATATATATATATATATATATATATATATATATATAGTGAGGTATCAAGGGGAGAAGTACTAGATCCAGAAAAAGAAAGAAATGTCCAGCTTCACCGAGTCCGTAAAAAAGCTTTTTCTTTATTAACAAACTTTGAACATGGAGGATACAGACTTCAGCACAACCATATGGGCAAGAATCTCAACGCGTTTCTGGAGACTAGGCTCCCTTAATCATGACCAAGGGACCTCCATGTTCAAAGTTTGTTAATAAAGAAAAAGCTTTTTTACGGACTCAGTGAAGCTGGACATTTCTTTCTTTTTCTGGATCTTGCACGCCTGGACACAGCGGGTCCGTGCTCCCGAGGTTTGGTTGCTGAATCACGGGTGAGCTGGTTTATGTTCCTTCTTAAGAAGTACTAGATAACAGATATGTTTCTCCTCATTTCATTTCCTATGTTTCCAGGTATTAGTTGTGAGGCTATGTGCACACGTTCAGGATTTCTCGCAGAAAATTCCTGAGAATTCCGGACATTTTCTGCAAGAAATCCGCAAGATTGCTGCGGTTTTGCCGCGTTTTTGCCGCGGTTTTGATGCGTTTTTGCCGCGTTTTTTTCCGGACACTTCCCAATGCAGTTTGGAGTGGGAAATCCGCAAAAAAAAATGGAAAATTAATGAACATGCTGCGTTTTTTGCCGCGATGCGTTTTTTTCGCGGAAAAAAACGCATCATGTGCACAAAACATGCGGAATTCATTCTAAATGATTGGATGCTTATTGTATGCGTTTTTTTTTGCGGTTTTATAGCGTTTTTATCGGGAAAAACCGCGAAAAAACAGCGTAAAAAACGCAACGTGTGCACACAGCCTGAAGCTGTTTTTTCAATTTAATCCGCTCCTGGTTTCTTTAGTGATCAGCGTGAAAAAGGACTGGTGCCTCCCCTCCACACATACAATCCAGGCTTTGACTTCTGACTGTTTTCAGCTGATGTAATCAGGAACTGCTGGGCTCTCAGCGGAGCCGAGCCGCTGGTCTGGGAGAGCTGACACAGTAAGGCCGGCTTCACACTCAGCGTATGAAAATACGGTCCGTATATTACAGCCGTAATACGCTGAAATGTCCCGAAAATAGTGGTCCGTAGCTCCTCCGTAGGCAGGGTGTGTCAGCGTTTTTTGCGCTCCCAGGCTTTCTAGGCAAGTTCCCACGATCTATAAACAGCCAGCAGAGGGCGCCTCACCGCAAATGAAGCTAAATATAGCTCATTGATCTATATTTAGACTCATTCCCCGGGGTTTTGCAGTGAGGAGCAGCATTGCATTAGCAAAGCTCCTTGCTGCAAAATGTTTTAACCCCTTCAGAAGGATTTACATCGTTGGACGTTACAGATCTGCGGAGGATAAGTATATTGTTGGTTTATTATGTTTTTTCTTTCACAGAACGAGGGTCTTCAGTGACTGGATTGGGCGTAGAATAAAATA
Source organism: Ranitomeya imitator (assembly GCF_032444005.1). Taxonomy (NCBI): domain Eukaryota; kingdom Metazoa; phylum Chordata; class Amphibia; order Anura; family Dendrobatidae; genus Ranitomeya; species Ranitomeya imitator. The sequence goes on along the minus strand of NC_091286.1, from coordinate 493,171,547 downwards.
CTCCAACAACCATTGTTTTTATTTCATTAAAATAATTTTAAATAATGTGTTTGTGTTTTATTTAACCCTTTCATTCAATTGGATTAATAATGGATAGGTGTCATAATTGACGCCTCTCCATTATTAATTAGGCTTAATGTCACCTTACAATAGCAAGGTGGCATTAACCCTTCATTACCCCATATCCCACCGCTACACGGGAATGGGAAGAGAGTGGCCAAGTGCCAGAATAGGCGCATCTTCCAGATGTGCCTGTTCTGGGGTGGCTGGGGGCAGATATTTTTAGCCAGGGGGGGGCCAATAACCGTGGACCCTCTCCAGGCTATTAATATCTGCCCTCAGTCACTGGCTTTACTACTCTGGCGGAGAAAATTGCGCGGGAGCCCACGCCATTTTTTTCCGCCATTTAACCCTTTATTTTAAGAGCTAGAACGGCCAAATTTTGCAGATACACACTACTGACATTAGTAGTGTGGAATCTGCAAAAAAAACGGAGAGAAGACATGGTTTACTGTATGTAAACCATGTCTCAAATCATGTCGGGTTTTAGGAAGGAGAAAGAAAAAGCCGGTAATTGAATTACCGGCTTTCAAGCTGTATAGCGCTGGAATAAATATTAATATATATACATATATGTGTCTCACTGACATATATATATATATACCTATTCTATGTGTACACATTTATTCTACCTATTCTACTGTAAGCTGTCAGTGTGATTTTACTGTACACCGCACTGAATTACCGGCTTTTCTCTCTAACAGCGCTGCGTATTTCTCGCAAGTCACACTGCTTGTCCGTGCGAAATCCGTATTTTTCACGCTTCCATAGACTTTCATTGGCGTATTTCTTGCGAATTACGGTGACAAACGCAGCATGCTGCGATTTTGTACGGCCGTAGAAAGCCGTATAATACTGATCAGTAAAATACGGCAGATAGGAGCAGGGGCATAGAGAATAATTGTGCCGTATTTTTTGCGAGTTTTACGGACGTAGTTTCTGCGCTCTTACGTCCGTAAAACTCGCAAGTGTGAAGCCGGCCTAAGACTGCATGAACTTCTTTGTTATTTGTAGGTTTGTTTTGTAGTTAGAATCTCCTTGTTAGTTAGTGGCCAGACGGCCTTAAGGCCCCTTCACATTAAGCGACGCTGCAGCGATACCGACAACGATCCGGATCGCTGCAGCGTCGCTGTTTGGTCGCTGGAGAGCTGTCACACAGACCGCTCTCCAGCGACCAACGATGCCGGTAACCAGGGTAAACATCGGGTAACTAAGCGCAGGGCTGCGCTTAGTAACCCGATGTTTACCCTGGTTACCATCCTAAAAGTAAAAAAAAACAAACAGTACATACTTACCTACCGCTGTCTGTCCTCCAGCGCTGTGCTCTGCACTCCTCCTGTACTGTCTGTGAGCACAGCGGCCGGAAAGCAGAGTGGTGACGTCACCACTCTGCTTTCCGGCTGACCGACGCTCACAGCCAGTACAGGAGAAGTGCAGAGCACAGCGCTGGAGGACAGACAGCGGTAGGTAAGTATGTATTGTTTGTTTTTTTTAACTTTTAGGATGGTAACCAGGGTAAACATCGGGTTACTAAGCGCGGCCCTGCGCTTAGTTACCCGATGTTTACCCTGGTTACCAGTGAAGACATCGCTGGATCGGTGTCACACACGCCGATCCAGCGATGTCAGCAGGAGTCCAGCGACGAAATAAAGTTCTGGACTTTATTCAGCGACCAACGATCTCCCAGCAGGGGCCTGATCGTTGGTCGCTGTCACACATAACGATTACATTAACGATATCGTTGCTACGTCACAAAAAGCAACGATATCGTTAACAATATCGTTATGTGTGAAGGTACCTTTAGACATTTATTTTATGTTTGATAAGTGCAACATTGTATGACAAGTGTGCACACTAAAATACCCTGGCTCATGCCTATATGGAACTCGCCAACCTGTTATTTGTGACTCCATAGCCACCTGCTTGTGCCAAAGCAAAAGATCCCTGCTGAATCATATTCCCGCTATATATATATATATATATATATATATATATATATATATATATATATATATATATATACAGTGGGGCAAAAAAGTATTTAGTCAGTCAGCAATAGTGCAAGTTCCACCACTTAAAAAGATGAGAGGCGTCTGTAATTTACATCATAGGTAGACCTCAACTATGGGAGACAAACTGAGAAAAAAAAATCCAGAAAATCACATTGTCTGTTTTTTTATCATTTTTTTTGCATGTTATTGTGGAAAATAAGTATTTGGTCAGAAACAAACAATCAAGATTTCTGGCTCTCACAGACCTGTAACTTCTTCTTTAAGAGTCTCCTCTTTCCTCCACTCATTACCTGTAGTAATGGCACCTGTTTAAACTTGTTATCAGTATAAAAATACACCTGTGCACACCCTCAAACAGTCTGACTCCAAACTCCACTATGGTGAAGACCAAAGAGCTGTCAAAGGACACCAGAAACAAAATTGTAGCCCTGCACCAGGCTGGGAAGACTGAATCTGCAATAGCCAACCAGCTTGGAGTGAAGAAATCAACAGTGGGAGCAATAATTAGAAAATGGAAGACATACAAGACCACTGATAATCTCCCTCGATCTGGGGCTCCACGCAAAATCCCACCCCGTGGGGTCAGAATGATCACAAGAACGGTGAGCAAAAATCCCAGAACCACACGGGGGGACCTAGTGAATGAACTGCAGAGAGCTGGGACCAATGTAACAAGGCCTACCATAAGTAACACACTACACCACCATGGACTCAGATCCTTTAGTGCCAGACGTGTCCCACTGCTTAAGCCAGTACATGTGCGGGCCCGTCTGAAGTTTGCTAGAGAGCATTTGGATGATCCAGAGGAGTTTTGGGAGAATGTCCTATGGTCTGATGAAACCAAACTGGAACTGTTTGGTCGAAACACAACTTGTCGTGTTTGGAGGACAAAGAATACTGAGTTGCATCCATCAAACACCATACCTACTGTAAAGCATGGTGGTGGAAACATCATGCTTTGGGGCTGTTTCTCTGCAAAGGGGCCAGGACGACTGATCCAGGTACATGAAAGAATGAATGGGGCCATGTATCATGAGATTTTGAGTGCAAACCTCCTTCCATCAGCAAGGGCATTGAAGATGAAACGTGGCTGGGTCTTTCAACATGACAATGATCCAAAGCACACCGCCAAGGCCTCGAAGGAGTGGCTTCGTAAGAAGCATTTCAAGGTCCTGGAGTGGCCTAGCCAGTCTCCAGATCTCAACCCCATAGAAAACCTTTGGACGGAGTTGAAAGTCCGTGTTGCCAAGCGAAAAGCCAAAAACATCACTGCTCTAGAGGAGATCTGCATGGAGGAATGGGCCAACATACCAACAACAGTGTGTGGCAACCTTGTGAATACTTACAGAAAACGTTTGACCTCTGTCATTGCCAACAAAGGATATATTACAAAGTATTGAGATGAAATTTTGTTTCTGACCAAATACTTATTTTCCACCATAATATGCAAATAAAATGTTAAAAAAACAGACAATGTGATTTTCTGGATTTTTTTTTCTCAGTTTGTCTCCCATAGTTGAGGTCTACCTATGATGTAAATTACAGACGCCTCTCATCTTTTTAAGTGGTGGAACTTGCACTATTGCTGACTGACTAAATACTTGTTTGCCCCACTGTATATATATATATATATACCTATACTATATGTACATTTCTATTGTAGGCTCTTTGTGGGTGGCAGGAGCTGGGGCTGGGGGTGGGTCCACCGAATATTCTCTGGTGTCCCGGTGCCCCAGTCCGACCTTGATGGTATGTATGAAAATAAGCAACTTTGCAACATACAGGAGCTTCTTACAAAATTAGAATATCATCAAAAAGTTCATTTTTTTCAGTTCTTCAGTACAAAGGGTGAAACTCATATATTATAGAGAGTCATTACAAACAGAGTGATCTATTTCAATTGATTATTTCTTTTAACCCCTTTCCATAATAGTATGCCGATGTCGGACTTCCTCCCTTTGATGTGGGCTGTGGCGGTGAGCCCACATCTTTCTGGCACATGTGAGCTATTTTGAACTGCTAACATGTGCCTCTAACAGCCATGGGTGGAATTGGCAATCTGTGACAGTGGCATTTAACGTGCACTTCCTGCAAGCGGGCTGGAAATCCCGCCCATTGGCACCTGTGTCACATGATCGTAGATCGCCGATGGGTTGGCATGACAACCAGAGGTCTCCAGCAGACCTCTATGGTTGTCAATAGGGTTGAGCGAAACGGGTCGTTCATTTTCAAAAGTCGCCGACTTTTGGCAAAGTCGGGTTTCATGAAACCCGATCCGACCCCTGTGCGGGGTCGGCCATGCGGTACGCGACTTTCGCGCCAAAGTCGCGTTTCAATGACGCGAAAAGCGCCATTTCTCAGTCAATGAAGGTAAACGCAGAGTGTGGGCAGCGTGATGACATAGGTCCTGGTCCCCACCATCTTAGAGAAGGGCATTGCAGTGATTGGCTTGCTGTCTGCGGCGTCACAGGGGCTATAAAGGGGCGTTCCCACCGACCGCCATGTTACTGCTGCTGATCTGAGCTTAGGGAGAGGTTGCTGCCGCTTCGTCAGAAGCAGGGATAGCGTTAGGCAGGGTCCATTAACCACCAAACCGCTTGTGCTGTAGCGATTTGCACTGTCCAACACCACCTTCGGTGTGCAGGGACAGTGGAAGCTACATTTTTTTTTCCTCAGCGCTGTAGCTCATTGGGCTGCCCTAGAAGGCTCCCAGATAGCTGCATTGCTGTGTGTACGCCGCTGTGCAAACCAACTGCTTTTTTCAAAGCACAAATCCTCTTGTTCCTTCCTTTCTGCACAGCTATCTTGTTTGTTTGTCCACACTTTTTATTTAATTTGTGCATCAGTCCACTCCTTATTGCTGCCTGCCATACCTGGCTGAGATTACTGCAGGGAGATAGTAATTGAAGGACAGTTCCTTTTTTTTTTTTTTTTTGTGGGAGATTAAGATTGGCATTTCTGCTAGAGTGCCATCCCTGTCTGTGCCATCTCTCACTCAGTGGGCCATAGAAAGCCTATTTATTTTTTTGCTTGATTTGGGTTCCAAAATCTACCTGAAAAAATCACTACATCAATCAGTGGGAGAAAAATATTGGCCTCAGGGCTTGTGTGCCACTCCTGACTCCTGTGTGCATCATCACTCACTCAGTGGGTCATAGAACGCCTATTTTTTGTTTTATTTGGTTTCTAAATTCTTCCTGAAAAAATCATTTTATTCTATTATTTTTTTTTTCTAAAGTCTCCCTGAAAAAAAAAAAAAAAAATCAGTGGGAGATTAATATTGCCCTTTCTGCTTATGTGCCAGTCTTGACTCCTGGGTGTGCCATCTCTCTCTCTCTCTCCAATTGTGGGCCATAGAAAGCCTATCATTTTTTTTGCTTGATTTGGGTTCCAAAATCTACCTGAAAAAATCACTACATCAATCATTGGGAGAAAAATATTGGCCTCTGGGCTTGTGTGCCACTCCTGACTCCTGTGTGTGGCATCTCTCACTCAGTGGGGCATAGAAAGCCTTTTTTTTTTTTTTTTTTTTATTTGGTTTCTAAATTGTCATTGGAAAAATCATTTTATTTTATTTTGTTTCTAAAGTCTCCCTGAAAAAAAAAATAAAATAAAAAAAAACAGTGGGAGATTAATATTTACATTTGTGCTTCAGTGACAGTCCTGCGTGTGTGGCATCTCTCTCATTTGGTGCCACCAAAAACAGAGTGTGTAACATTGTGCCTGATTTTCGTTGTGGTCTCACCCACCTGTAAAGGGGTAGCTAAATCATACTGAAGTTATAGCTCACCGTGTAAGTTGTGTGACAGCAACAAATACCGTTAGTTTGGTTACGTTTTTAAAACAATGAGGAAGTCTGGTGGAAGAGGTCGTGGCCGGGGGCGTTCATTGTCAGCTGGTAATGAGGGTAGTGGTAGTGGTGGAGCATCAGGTGGTCGTGGGAAAAAAAATATTGCACCTAAGTCTGGATCTGTGGAGCCAGGTTCGTCGTCTGGCTACACAAGGCCTCGAACGCTCCCTTTTCTGGGAGTAGGAAAACCGCTTTTAAAGCCGGAGCAGCAAGAGCAAGTTTTGGCTTATTTTGCTGACTCAGCCTCTAGCTCTTTTGCCTCCTCTCGTGAAACTGGTAAATGTAAAAGCAGCGCGTCGTTAGTGGATGTTCACGGTCAGGGACAAGTCGCTTCCTTGTCCTCTTCAGCAAAAACAACAACAGAGAAGAATGCAGCAGGCGACACAACGGGTTACTCCATGGAGCTCTTTACACATACCGTCCCTGGCTTAGAAAGTGAAGCAGTTAACAGTCCATGCCCATTACAAGTTGAATCTGACATGGAGTGCACTGATGCACAGCCACAGCCAGACTACTATGCTGGTCCTTTGACTCAGACCACAACATTGCCCTCGCAGGGTAATGATCAAGAATCAGACCCTGATGAGACTATGTTGCCCCATCACGAACGCTATACCACCGACCGACACGGTGACACAGACGAAGTTGCACACGAGCTACAAGAAGAGGTAATAGATGACCCAGTTCTTGACCCCGATTGGCAGCTATTGGGGGAACAGGGTGCAGGCGGCAGCAGTTCTGAAGCGGAGGAGGAGGGGCCGCAGCAGGCATCAACATCGCAACAGGTTCCATCTGCCGGGCCCGTATCTTGCCCACAACGCGTGGCAAAGCCAAAACCTGTTGGAGGACAGCGTGGCCATCCGGTTAAAGCTCAGTCTGCAATGCCTGAAAAGGTATCCGATGCTAGAAAGAGTGCAGTCTGGCATTTTTTTAAACAACATCCAATTGATCAGCGCAAAGTCATCTGTCAAAAATGTTCAACTACCTTAAGCAGAGGGCAGAATCTGAAAAGTCTCAATACAAGTTGCATGCATAGACATTTAACCACCATGCATTTGCAAGCCTGGACTAACTACCAAACGTCCCTTAAGGTTGTAGCACCCTCGGCCAATGAAGCTAGTCATCAACGCAACATCCCTTCCGGCAGTGTAGGGCCACCATTTTCCGCACCACCTGCAGTATCTGTGCAGGTTTCTTTGCCAGGCCAAAGCAGTCAGGGTCAGGGAATCACCAGTTTCGTAGTAGGAAACACTGCATCTAGGGCACCGGCGGCAACAATACCATCTCCCACCGTCTCTCAGTCTGCCATGTCCACCGGCACCCCCGCTAGTTCCACGATCTCCAGCTCTCCAGTCCAGCTCACCCTACATGAGACTATGGTTAGAAAAAGGAAGTACTTAGCCTCGCATCCGCGTACACAGGGTTTGAACGCCCACATAGCTAGACTAATCTCGTTAGAGATGATGCCCTGCCGGTTAGTTGAAAGCGAAGCTTTCAAAGCCCTGATGGACTACGCTGTACCACGCTACGAGCTACCCAGTCGACACTTCTTTTCCAGAAAAGCCATCCCAGCCCTCCACCAGCATGTTAAAGAGCGCATCGTCCATGCACTCAGGCAATCTGTGAGCACAAAGGTGCACCTGACAACAGATGCATGGACCAGTAGGCATGGCCAGGGACGTTGCGTGTCCATCACGGCACACTGGGTGAATGTTGTGGATGCAGGGTCCACAGGGGACAGCAAGTTTGGGACAGTTCTGCCTAGCCCACGGTCTAGGAAACAGTTGGCTGTAGCTGTTCGCACCCCCTCCTCCTCGTCCTCCTGCAGAAGCGAGAGCTCGTCCACAGACCGCAGTCGCACAACCACTCCATCCGCAGCTGCCACTGTTGCACACCAGGTCTCTCATTATGGGGCAGCTACTGGCAAACGTCAGCAGGCTGTATTGGCTATGAAGTGTTTGGGCGACAACAGACACACCGCAGAAGTTCTGTCCGAGTTCTTGCAGAAAGAAACGCAGTCGTGGCTGGGCACTGTAGATCTTGAGGCAGGCAAGGTAGTGAGTGATAACGGAAGGAATTTCATGGCTGCCATCTCCCTTTCCCAACTGAAACACATTCCTTGCCTGGCTCACACCTTAAACCTGGTGGTGCAGTGCTTCCTGAAAAGTTATCCGGGGTTATCCGACCTGCTCCTCAAAGTGCGTGGACTTTGCTCACATATCCGTCGTTCGCCCGTACACTCCAGCCGTATGCAGACCTATCAGCGTTCTTTGAACCTTCCCCAGCATCGCCTAATCATAGACGTTGCAACAAGGTGGAACTCAACACTGCACATGCTTCAGAGACTGTGCGAACAGAGGCGGGCTGTTATGTTTTTGTGGGAGGATACACATACACGGGCAGGCAGTAGGATGGCAGACATGGAGTTGTCAGGTGTGCAGTGGTCGAAGATTCAAGACATGTGTCAAGTCCTTCAGTGTTTTGAGGAATGCACACGGCTGGTTAGTGCAGACAACGTCATAATAAGCATGAGCATCCCCCTAATGCGTCTGCTGATGCAAAGTTTGACGCACATAAAGGATCAGGCGTCTGCAGCTGAGGAAGAGGAAAGCCTTGATGACAGTCAGCCATTGTCTGGCCAGGGCAGTGTACAGGACGAGGTAGCGGGCGAAGAAGAGGATGATGGGGATGATTATATTTTTAATGAGGAAGCTTTTCCGGGGCCACTGGAAATTGTTGGCGCGGCAAGGCCGGGTTCTGGTTTTTGGAGGGACACAAGTGACGTGGATTTGCCTGAAACTGCCCCTCAACCAAGCACAACCGCAGATTTGAGAACTGGAACTTTGGCCCACATGGCGGATTATGCCTTACGTATCCTCAAAAGGGACACACGCATTACTAAAATGATGAACGATGACGATTACTGGTTGGCCTGCCTCCTTGATCCTCGCTATAAAGGCAAATTGCAAAATATAATGCCACATGAGAACTTGGAACTAATATGAGCAACCAAACAATCAACTCTTGTTGACCGTTTGCTTCTGGCATTCCCTGCACACAGCGCCCGTGATCGTTCTCACACGAGCTGCAGGGGCCAGCAGACCAGAGGTGTTAGAGGGGCAGAAATCAGAAGTGGCGTTGGCCAGAGGGGTTTTCTGACCAGGTTGTGGAGTGATTTTGCTATGACCGCAGACAGGACAGGTACTGCAGCATCAATTCAAAGTGACAGGAGACAACATTTGTCCAGTATGGTTACAAACTATTTTTCATCCCTTATCGACGTTCTCCCTCAACCGTCATTCCCATTTGATTACTGGGCATCCAAATTAGACACCTGGCCAGAATTGGCAGAATATGCATTGCAGGAGCTTGCTTGCCCGGCAGCTAGTGTCCTATCAGAAAGAGTATTCAGTGCTGCAGGTTCAATACTAACAGAAAAAAGGACTCGTCTGGCTACCCAAAATGTAGATGATCTAACCTTCATTAAAATGAACCACAACTGGATTTCGAAATCTTTTGCCCCACCTTGCCCGGCTGACACCTAGCTTTCCTATGAAAAGGTCTTGCCTGTGGACTATTCTGAATGACTTTTCCAATCTCGTAATTTTCTGCACCTGATTGTCCAGCATACGACATGTTTACACCTCACTAAATGGCCAAACTCCCCACACGGGGCCATGGTATCGCCACTTGGCGCCAGCACCCGTGAGAGTGCTGTTTGTCTGAAGAGGTGGGTGTGCCCGCTTTTGGTCAACGGCACTGCCACTGGGTCCCTCATAGTACAATAAAGTGTCTCTGGCGGTGGTGGTGCGCACCCAACGTCAGACACACCATTGTAATATGAGGGGCCCTGGGCCTGTACCGCCGGCCACAAGACAGTTCCCCCCCCCAGCTCAAACAGTGCTCTACCACTTGCAAAATTATCTCTCACAGCTCCACCAATGTTTAGTCTATGCGCTGACATCCTTCAATGCCTGGCACTGACAATACCATTGTATTGACATTTTTGTTATGTTAGGCCTTCGAAGCGGTCCCTCCTTCCACTAGGCCTCCACTGACCATTGTACTGCTGCCCGTGTACCCCTGGAACCAATTTTAAATTGCCAACAGCCCTATTTTTTTATGTTAGGCCTTCGAAGCCTGTCTGCGGTCCGTTCTTTCTACTACTACTACACTGACCAGGCCACTGCTGCCCGTGTTCCCCTGGAACCAATTTAAAATTGCCTACAGCCATGTGTTTATTATGTTAGGCCTTCGATGCCTGTCTGCGGTCACTCCTTCCACTAGGCCTCCACTGACCACACCACTGCTGCCCGTGTACCCCTGGAACCAATTTAAAATTGCCTACAGCCAGCCCAATTTTTTTATTTTAGGCCTTCGATGCCTGTCTGCGGTCCGTTCTTTCTACTACTACTACTACTACACTGACCAGGCCACTGCTGCCCGTGTTCCCCTGGAACCAATTTAAAATTGCCTACAGCCATGTGTTATTATGTTAGGCCTTCGATGCCTGTCTGCGGTCACTCCTTCCACTAGGCCTCCACTGACCACACCACTGCTGCCCGTGTACCCCTGGAACCAATTTAAAATTGCCTACAGCCAGCCCAATTTTATTATGTTAGGCCTTTGAAGCCTGTCTGCGGTCCGTTCTTTCTACTACTACTACACTGACCAGGCCACTGCTGCCCGTGTTCCCCTGGAACCAATTTAAAATTGCCTACAGCCATCTGTTATTATGTTAGGCCTTCGATGCCTGTTTGCGGTCACTCCTTCCACTAGGCCTCCACTGACCACACCACTGCTGCCCGTTTACCCATGGAACCAATTTAAAATTGCCTACAGCCATCTGGTATTATGTTAGGCCTTCGATGCCTGTCTGCAGTCACTCCTTCCACTAGGCCTCCACTGACCACACCACTGCTGCCCGTGTACCCCTGGAACCAATTTTACAGTGTCTACAGCCTAATTTTATTATGTTAGGCCTACTACGCCTGTCTGCGGTCCCACCTTCCAATACTCGTCCACTGACCACACCACTGCTGCCCGTGGACCCCTGGAACCTATTTTTAATTGCATAGAGCATCCTTTTTTTAATAGTAGGCGTACAAAGTCTGTCTGCGGTCCACTATTGAAATTGTCCTCCACTGCCCAGAGCACTGCTGCTTGTGTACCCCTGTAACTTTTTTAAGCTGCAGTGAGCCACAATTTTGGGTTAAGTCCTACTACCTGTGTCTGTCTGCGCCACTCAATTCAGCTGTGTTTCTTTGAAAAAAGCAGAGCGTCAATAGTCTTGTTTTCAGCCTCTAGGAATTTTAAAACTGCATTGGGGGTACAACTTTGGTAGGGCCTACTAACGGTGTCTGCCTCCCCAAGGTGTGCCCCAGGTTTCCTCGCCATTGCTTCAATCTTAATGCTCTCGTTTAGTAGTTGTTGGAAACTACACTTCATTAGGCCTACAAATTGGGTATGGGGTGTAGAGAGATGGTGTGTTACACTCCAAGGTGTTCCCCAGGTTTCCTCTCCATTGCTTCGATCTTCATGCTCTCGTTTAGTAGTTGTTGGAAACTACACTGCATTAGGCCTACAAATTGGGTATGGGGTGTAGAGAGATGGTGTGTTCCACTCCAAGGTGTTCTCCAGGTTGCCTTTCCTGAGCTTCGATCTTCTGGCTCTCGTTTAGTAGTTGTTGGAAACTACGCTGCATTAGGCCTACAAATTGGGTATGGGGTGTAGAGAGATGGTGTGTTCCACTCCAAGGTGTTCCCCAGGTTTCCTCTCCATTGCTTCGATCTTCATGCTCTCGTTTAGTAGTTGTTGGAAACTACACTGCATTAGGCCTACAAATTGGGTATGGGGTGTAGAGAGATGGTGTGTTCCACTCCAAGGTGTTCTCCAGGTTGCCTTTCCTGAGCTTCGATCTTCTGGCTCTCGTTTAGTAGTTGTTGGAAACTACGCTGCATTAGGACTACAAATTGGGTATGGGGTGTAGAGAGATGGTGTGTTCCACTCCAAGGTGTTCCCCAGGTTTCGTCCACATTGCTTCGGTCTTCCGACTCTCGTTTAGTAGTTGTAGAAAACTACACTGCATTAGGCCTACAAATTGGGTATGGGGTGTAGAGAGACGGTGTGTTACACTCCAAGGTGTTCCCCAGGTTTCGTCCACATTGCTTCGATCTTCCGACTCTCGTTTAGTAGTTGTTGAAAACTACACTGCATTAGGCCTACAAATTGGGTATGGGGTGTAGAGAGATGGTGTGTTCCACTCCAAGGTGTTCTCCAGGTTGCCTTTCCTGAACTTCTATCTTCAGGCTCTCATTAAATTGTGGTTAAATGGAACAACTGCATTTGGCGTACTAGTTTGTACTACTATCGGTGTCTGCCACTCCTTGCTGTTCTCCTGGTTTCCTGTCCTGAAATTCCATTTTCAGGCTCTCGTTAAGTAGTTGTTAATGTTAGACTGCATTTGGCCTACTAGTTGGGTTGGGGCCTACTATCGGTGTCTGCCACTCCTTGCTGTTCTCCTCCACTGAACAAAGCTGTGCCGCCTGTTTACTACGGTTGCCAATTTTGAACTGCATTTCGACTACTTACTGATTTGGGCCAACTCTGTGTCAGCCTCTCATTCCAGTTGTCCTCCACTGCAATGCCCCCTGGTTAGTCCTGTGTTACCAATTTTGAACTGCATTTAGCCAACTTTATTCTTTGGGCCTATACCTGTGTTTCCTCCTCATCCTGCCCATTGCCCAGCCAGTGATAGATGAGTCTGCTGGTACATTGACCCATAACGCAAAATTCCCCGTGCACGCTACACAGCAAGATTGTGACCCTGCTGAAAGTCAGGTTCCTCTTCCCGCATACCATACCACCTTACACGGGGACAAAGAGGAAGGTGCAGATGAAAGTGCAGGTTCCTTCATCAGGTGGGGGAAGGAATACTAGTTGGCGATGTCACTGGCACAGGGCCTCTCATAGTACGCAAAAGTGTTGCTGCCGGTGGGAGGCGCCCCCGCCGTGCAAACACACCGCTGTACTTTGAGGGGCCCTGTGCCAGTGCCAATGCCAACGAGTGGGCCCCCCCTGCTTGCTCAGGATCACAGCACTTGCAAAGTTGAAATATTTACCTCTCCCTGCTCCACTGCCGTGACGTGGTCCAGATTTACTGGGCCCACTAATTACTTGAACCAGCCCTACCCCCCACAATATTAGCCAAATGACCACCAATTTCAAATGCCTTCCAATTATTATAAGCTAAATTACGATCGACAAGCTTCTGTAACAAGAATGGATGTTTTTGCCATTAAAATGGGCAGTGTAGGTGTTTTCCTGGCCTCCACTCACTGCCGACTATGCTCCCCCATTGACTTGCATTGGGTTTCATGTTTCAGGCGATACCCGACTTTTCGCCATAATCGGCCGATTCCACTCGACTCGACTTCTAAGATAGTCGGGTTTCGCGAAACACGACTCGACTCTAAAAAGGTCAAGGTCGCTCAACCCTAGTTGTCAATGTCAGATTGCTATGAGCGCTGCCAAGTGGTTGACGCTTATAGCAAGGGAGCAATTCTGCTACATACAGGCGATCTGATCATTGCCTGTATGTAGCAGAGCTGATCGGGTTATGGCAGCTTCTAGTCTCCTATGGAGACTATTGAAGCATGCTAAAAGTAAAAAATAAATGTTTTAAAAAAATATATATATATATTAAAGTTCAAATCATCCCCCTTTCGTCACATTCAAAATAAAACAATAAAAAAAATCTAACATACACATATTTAGTCTCACCACATTCAGAATCGCCTGACCTATCAATGTAAAAACAGAATTAACCCAATCGCTAAACGGCGCAACGAGAAAAAAGTCAAAACACCAGAATTACTTTTTTTGGTAACCACAACATTGCATTAAAATTAAAATTGTATCTGCACTATAATGGTACCATTAAAAACTTCAGCTCAGCGCACAAAAAATAAGCCCTCACCCAATCTGAGATCATGATAAATGAAGACGCTATGGGTATAGGAAAATGGCACAATTTTTTTTTTTTTAACAGATTTTGGAATTTTTTTCACCACTTAGATAAAAAAGAACCTAGACATGTTTGGTGTCTTTGAACTTATAATATCCTGGAGAATGATAATGGCAGGTCAGTTTTAGCATTTAGTGAACATGGTTAAAAAAAACACTGTGGGATTGCACTTCTTTTGCAATTTCACAGCACTTGGAATTTTTTTCATGTTTTCCAGTACATGATATGTTAAAACCAATGGTGTTGTTCAAAAGTACAACTCGTCCCCCCAAAAACAAGCCCTCACATGGCCATATTAACTAAAAAAATTAAAAAGTTATGGCTCTGGGAAGAAGGGGAGCAAAAAACGCAAAAATGAAAATATCTCCGGAGGGGTTAATGTTGATGATTATGGCTAACAGCCAATGAAAACCTAAAAGTCGTTGTATCAGTAAATTAGAATACTTTATAACACCAGCTTAAAAAATTATTTTAAAATTCAAAATGATGGCCTACTGAAATGTATGTTTAGTAAGTGCACTCAATACTTGGTCGGGGCTCCTTTTGCATCAATTACTGCATCAATGCGACGTGGCATGGAGGTGATCATCCTGTGGCACTGCTGAGGTGTTATGGAAGCACAAGTTGCTTTGATAGCAACCTTCAGCTCATCTGCATTGTTGGGTCTGGGATCTCTCATCTTCCTCTTGACAATACCCCATAGATTATCTATGGCGTTAAGGTCAGGCGAGTTTGTTGGCCAATCAAGTACGGTGATTCTGTTGTTCTTAAACCAGGTATTGGTACTTTTGTCAGTGTGGACAGGTGCCAAGCCCTGCTGGACAATGAAATTTCCATCTCCAGAAAGCTCGTTAGCAAAGGGAAGCATGGAGTGCTCTAAAATTTCCTGATAGACAGCTGTGCTGACTTTGGTCTTGATAAAACACAGTGGACCTGCACCAGCAAATGACATGGCTCCCCAAACCATCACTGATTGTGGAAACTTTATACTAGACCTCAAGCAGCTTGGATTGTGTGCCTCTCCACTCTTTCGCAATGAAATGCAAAATTGACTTTTATCTTAAAACAACACCTTGGCCCACTGAGCAACAATTCAGTTCTTTTTCTCCTTGGCCCAGGTAAGACACTTCTGGCATTGTTTTTAGGTCATGAGTGGCTTGACACAAGGAATATGACACTTCACTTATAGCCCATGTCCTGGATACATCTGTGTGTGATGGCTCGTGAAGCAATGCTTCCAGCAGCAGTCCACTCCTTGTGAATCTCCCCCAATTTTCAAATGGCCTTTCCTTTCAAGGCTGCGGTTATCCCGGATGCTTGGGCACCTTTTTCTACCACACTTTTTCCTTCCACTCAACTTCCACTAATAGGCTTGAATACAGCACTCTGTTAACAGCGAATGTGACACTAGTCACTTCTCACGGCCAAGCCATGAGTCAGAGTGGTCAAGGAGTTAAAGGTCAGAAGCCAAGAGAGTGTTGTGAATTCTGCTCTTGGGCTCCCTCCAGTGGTTATGAGTGGTAGTGCTGCTGTCTTTGGATCGCAGCATTTATCAGGTGTGTCCACTTATTGCAATTTGGACTAGGGCTATTTAGTCTTGCTTGATCCTTTAGTCAGTGCCAGTTGTCCATTGTTTTTGGAGGATTCACATCCATACATGGTCTCTCCTGTTTTGCTGTTCATTTCAACAAAGATAAGTTCTGGCTTTGTTTTTGCTGTCCACATGCTGTGGACCTTATTGTTCAGTGCATTTTCATGTTTTGTCTTGTCCAGCTTTGTCTGTGAAGGATTTTTTGTAGCCAAGCTGTGTCTCTGGAGATGCAGAAATACCCTCCATGTCTTTAGCCAGATGTGGAGATTTGTATTTTCTGTGGTGGATATTTTCTAGTGTTTTAATACTGACCGCATAGTACTCTGTCCTATTCTTTCTTTTTAGCTATTATGGCCTCCTTTGCTAAATCCTGATTTCAGTCTGCATATGTCATTTCCCTCTCGTCTCACAGTCAATATTTGTGGGGGGCTGTCTATCCTTTGGGAATTTTCTCTGAGGCAAGATAGTTTTTCCGTTTCTATCTTTAGGGGAAGTTAGATCTTAGGCTGTGTCGAGGTGTCTAGGGAGTGTTAGGTACATCCCACAGCTACTTCTAGTTGCAGTGCTAAGTTCAGGGTTTGCGGTCAGTACAGGTACCACCTTCTCCAGAGTACGTCTCATGCTGCTCCTAGGCCACCAGATCATAACAGGAGAGTACGTCATAAACAGAAGGAAGAGACGTAGTCAGGTAATGTTCCAAGGTCAGAGTACCTGGAGGATAACGGATCAGAGCTGAAGGGGTTAAACAGGCAGATAGTCAGAACAAGTCCAAAGTCAGGCAACAGATCAAACATGTAGAACTCAAGGCACAGAGAGCACAGCACAAACCTCACAAGATGAATGTACATCTGACAGTGTTCTGGGAAACTCAGCTCAGTTAAGAAGCATGGCTGTTAAGTGGAATAATGGACATAAGAGACAGCTGACGCCTCACAGTCTCAGATTTGATAGTCGAGCTGTCAATCAACATACTGACAGCTCAGCATGCCCCTGTACCACATTGGATGGCCAAGCTGTCAATCACAGTAGTGACAGCTTCAGCACACCCCTATACCAGATTGGATGGCTGAGCTGTCAGTAACTGCATCCCAGACACCGTGAGGGGTAGAACCGTGACAGCCAGCTTCTTTAGCAATGACATTTTGTGGCTTAACCTCCTTGTAGGGTATGTCAATGATTGCCTTCTGGACATCGGTCAAGTCAGCAGTCTGCCCCATGATTGTGGAGCCTATTGAAACAGACTAAGACTAAGACCTTTTAAACGCTTAGGAAGCTTTTGCAGGTGTTTTTTGTTAATTATTCTAATTTACTGAGTTAATAATTTTTTGGGTTTTCATTGGCTGTAAGCCATAATCATCAACATTAACAGAAATAAACACTTGAAATAGATCACTCTGTTTGTAATGACTCTATATAATATGCATTTCATTTTTTGTATTGACGAACTGAAATAAATTAACTTTTTGATAATATTTGAATTTTGTGAGTAGAACCTGTATCTTATCAGGGAAATCAGCTTTTTTCCTTTTTCTGGATTAATCTTTCACTCTCAATTCATTGATTAAATATGCAGCATCTAAATTCATTGATGACATATTTTAACATTACAGCTGACAATTGGTGCTTTTAAAATTCTATAGCGAGGGGAGGAAACTTAGCTGGAGGTAGACACAGACATTCCATCATAGTCTCCTGAAACTATAGGTAAAATTCTCCATAGAACTTTATGAGCACCAGCTGTCTTCTCCTTCCTCAGTAATGGGAAAATCTGTATTTTGGGAAGACACATTTTACGCCTGAGTTGATAATTTTGAAAATGAAAGATAAATCCTAGAGGAGAATGAAGAAAATTTCTCTAATAAGATATATAACACATTTTTTATTTTCTTGTGTACTATTGATTTAGAAAAATAAATAGTAAAATGAAAAATATTAAAATACATGAATGTTAAGTAAACCCCGACACAGTTGACGACATTCCACTTGACAGTTATTACTATTTACACGTGAAACAAAACAGATTCTCAACGTGCTTGTCCCAAGTGCGATTTGAAATGTTTTTTGTTTAGAGAACGTATGAGCAATATGCACATTATCACCATCTTTGCACTTTAACTGCTTCAGCTAAATGTTTATTATTCATCAATATGAAAATTTTCTTTTATTGCATGCTGGAAATTGCACAGAAGCTTATTATATTCTGTGGGCAATTCCTCCCTTGTTAGAGAAAACTGTGATATTCCAAGATAGTTCATAATTGCAGACACCCACATGGCCTTTTACTTGGCCACGCAGATATCAAACATTTTTTCAAGTTAAAATGTAATTATATTCCTCCTCTCCACAGTGAGCAGTTATGCTTTTCTTTGCAGCTCTAATAATATTGCTTATTTAATGACTTTTGGTGGCCCAGGCAGCATGTTGTCATGGCAATAACTACTCTCCATTGGGTTTTTATAAGGACTTTATCATGCAGGCTAAGCCCAATTATTTCACATACCTGAAATTCAGTCTGCAGGTTTATTGTTTTATTTCATGGCTTGGTTATATTTTTCAGCTGTAAAAAAAGGCCACATTATCTAAAAACAGCGTATGTACCACAACGTTCTGTCTCGCATTGCTCTTTCTTTAGTATGCCCCCATATCATATCATTTACTTTTTGATTTGTTTTTTTTTTATGTGACTTTAATAAAATGGGAAATGTGAAATGTTTCTTCTCTTTTTCTACTTTAAGGTGATATGTTAGCTTCCTTATTTTTTTTACAGAATTGCACAGCGATTTGTGCCATGTTTTCCAGGATAAGGTGGGTCTCAGGAATTTTTAGATTTCTCCATTGGGCTTGAAGTAAAAAAGAAACTGCGCAAATAAATCAGCCAATTTTACTCAGCCTCTTCATGTCGGCATTGCTCCTGTGCATCATTTGTAGTTTCTGATACAGTTGTATGAAAAAGTTTGGGCACCCCTAATAATCGTAGGCTTAATGTTTTATAAAAATTGTTTTTTTTTTGCAACAGCTATTTCAGTTTCATATATCTAATAACTGTTGGACACAGTAATGTTTCTGCCTTGAAATGAGGTTTATTGTACTAACAGAAAATGTGCAATCTGCATTCAAACAAAATTTGACAGGTGCATAAGTATGGGCACCTCACCAGAAAAGTGGCATTAATATTTAGTAGATCCTCCTTTTGCAAAAATAACAGCCTCTAGTCACTTCCTGTAGCTTTTAATGAGTTCCTGGATCCTGGATGAAGGTATTTTTGACCATTCCTCTTTCCAAAACAATTCTAGTTCAGTTAAGTTTGATGGTCGCCGAGCATGGACAGCCCTCTTCAAATGATCCCACAGATGTTCAATGATATTCAGGTCTGGGGACTGGGATGGCCATTCCAGAACAGTGCAATTGTTCCTCTGCATAAATGCCTGAGTAGATTTAGAGCGGTGTTTTGGATCATTGTCTTGCTGAAAGACTCAACCCCTGCGTAACTTCAACTTTGTCACTGATTCATGAACATTATTGTCAAGAATCTGCTGATACTGAGAGGAATCCATGTGTCCCTCAACTTTAACAAGATTCCCGGTGCTGGCATTGGCCACACAGCCCCAAAGCATGATGGAACCTCCACCAAATTTTACTGTGGGTAGCAAGTGTTTTTCTTGGAATGCTGTGTTTTTTTTGCCACCATGCATAACGCCTTTTTGTATGACCAAACAACTCAATCTTGGTTTCATCAGTCCACAGGACCTTCTTCCAAAAAGAAATTGGCTTCGCCAAATGTGCTTTTGCATACCTCAGCCGACTGTTTGTGGCGTGCTTGCAGAAACGGCTTCTTTCGCATCACTCTCCCATACAGCTTCTCCCTGTGCAAAGTGCGTTGTATAGTTGACCGATGCACAGTGACACCATCTGCAGCAAGTTGATGCTGCAGCTCTCTGGAGGTGGTCTGAGGATTGTCCTTGACTGATCTCACCATTCTTCTTCTCTGCCTTTCTGATGTTTTTCTTGGCCTGCCACTTCTGGCCTTAACAAGAACTGTACCTGTGTCATTCCATTTCCTTACTATGTTCCTCATAGTGGAAATTGACAGGTTAAATCTCTGAGACAGCTTTTTGTATCCTTCCCATGAACACCTATGTTGAATAATCTTTGTTTTCAGATCATTTGACAGTTGTTTTGAGGAGCCCATGATGCCACTTTTCAGAGGAGATTCAAACAGGAGAACAACTTGCAAGTGGCCACTTTAAGTAGCTTTTCTCATGATAGTGCAGCACACCAGAGACATGGTCGTTGCAGTATGACACTCTGCCACTAAGGGGAGTGATGGTACGTCTGATGGCACTGAAGGAATTCTCCTGACCAGGTATCACCAGCACACATTACACTTCACACTCCGGCCACTAGGGGGAGCAAAAGGCTTTATTTATTGGGCCCCTCCTCACACTGGTAAAACTAGGGGTTGGATAGAAAGTTAGTCAGAAGCTGACTGGGTTGGATTCAGGCAACATCCCGTGGCAGGTGGTGTTGCAGGGAGAAGGCACAGGGGGGTCCCTGTCAGGCGTGGGAACCTGGCAGGTGCCTAGCGAACAGAACGTTACGGAACCGCGCCTGCACTACCTTGCGGCGGTATCCTAAGAAAGAGACAAGAAGCGAAGGATATTGTGGAACAGTGTAAACGAGATCAAGCAAAAAGGAGAGCCAGTAGGAATCGTACCGTGAGACTGAGGCAACATCCTATTAAGGCGCGTAGCCGGTGGCCGGACCACCGTGGGAGTAACTGACTTTAGGCCTTACTTCAAACTCCGCAGGACAGTTAATTATAGGTTGGCTGTCTACCTTAAATTTCCTAAGAAGACATAGGGGGCAACAGTGGGAGAAGGGTGTCTCTAGTGTCCCGGAAGACCTCCAGGCCTTCCTGTCATATGGGTGCGTCCTAGCCAAAGCATACTGGGGGACGAGAAACTAGCAACATCTGGAACTAAAGAGAGAGAGAGCTGTCGAGAACGAACGAACGAGAACAGCAGTTGTGAGGACTATTCCGAATGCAACACACAGGCACTAGTGGTGGGCAACGATTTCCATCTGCGAGGGAAACTCTGGAAGTGCCCATCAGGCCGGCCTGTCTCTGATAGCCCTGTTAAACGTGCTCTGTATTGAGAATCCAGAAGTCTTCAGTAAAGAGGTAAAGAGACTGCAACCTTGTGTCCTTGTTATTGACTACACCTTACACCATCACCATCCACCTTACTGGGAAGCCCTGGGGACATACTTCACCTGTGGGAAGGTATACCATCTAGCTGCCATTCCATCACCCCAGCGGACCCCACAGCAGCGTCGGTCACCCTGACCGAACACCACAGGTGGCGTCACGAACCCCTGACAGACTGCATCACCTTTATTGGAGACCCCTTAGCAGGGTTGCTGACCGGGTCTAGCCACCGTGACAGCCTCAGAACCAAACCAGAGAGGCCCGGTACCGAGAACTCGTGGCCCTGTGTCTGGGGGCGATCCAACTGCATACACCTGGCTATGAAGTTCAAAGCTCACTGAGGTTACAAAACCAAAAAAAAGTGCTTTAGTAAGTCAGTAAAAAGTAGGTAGGAGTATTTAAAACAAGAAAATGATAAGGGTGCCCATACTTATGCACCTGTCAAATTTTGTTTGAATGCAGATTGCACATTTTCTGTTAGTACAATAAACCTCATTTCAAGGCAGAAACATTTCTGTGTCCAACAGTTATTAGATATATGAAACTGAAATAGCTGTTGCAAAAAAAAAAACAATTTTTATAAAACATTAAGCCTACGATTATTAGGGGTGCCCAAACTTTTTCATACAACTGTATTTCCATGTCCAGGGGCTGACTGGCCCAAGTGGCAAAGAGGCAAATGCCCCCCGGGCCACTCCCCCAGCAGCTGTTCAGGGGTGGCTGCCTGGTGGTGGCTACAGCCACACAGCAAATTGTGCACAGCCATGTCCGCTGTACTGTGATGTGGCCGGCAGCAGACACAGCCGCATCACAGTTAGCGCACACGTCTGCGCTGGGGCCGGGAGCTATGCTTGGCTGTCACCTTGACAGCTGCACAGCTTCTGCCCCCTTCATGTTCTCTATACTTCCATGTCAGGTGTCGGGCATGCACGATGGCATCCTCATGCATGCGCCGACATGTCACGAATGCTAGAAGCAGAGAGGTGCTGCAGGGGAGCGACTGGTGAGGTAAGTATGAAAAACTTGTTTGTTTTCTTTATAAAATAAATTTAATGGTGGGTAACTGCAAGTGATTAAGTGGGGGGGGGGTGTAAGGAGACTGCACATGATGGAATTTGGGGGTTAAAGGAGACTGCACAAGATGGAGTGAGGGGGTAAGTGAGGCTGCACATGATGAAGGGGGAGTGAGGCTGGACATGATGGAGTTTAGTGGATAATGGAGACTGCACATGATGAAGTGTGGGGAGTGGGGCTGTACATTGTGGAATGGGGCTGCACATGATGATGTGGGGGTAAGGGGGATTGCACATGATGAAGGGAGAGTGGGGCTGCACATGAAGTGGGGGGTAAGGGGGACTGCATATGATGAAGTGGGAGGGAGTAAAAGGGACTGCACATGATGAAATGGGGGAGTGGGGCTGCACATGATGAAGGGGGTAAGGGGGACTGCACATGATGAAGTGGGGGTAAGGTGAACTACACATGAAGTGGGGGGTAATGGGGACTGCTCATGATAAAGTGGGGGTTAAGGGTGACTGCACATGATGAAGTGGGGGGTAAGGGTACTGCACATGATGAAGTGAGTGGGTAATGGGGAATGCACATGATGAAGTGGGGGGAAGGGGACTGCAAGACTGCACATGATGAAGTGTGTCTGAGGTGGGACTGCTCATGATAAAATGGAAGGGGGATAGGGGGCTGCAAATGATGAAGGGGCACTGCAGGTGAAGTGAGGGGGTGATAGGGGACTGCAATGAATGAAGTAAGGGGACTTCAAATTAAAGTGGGGGGACTGCAAATGATGAATTCAGTGTGAGGGACAGGGGACAGCAATTTAATTGAAGGTGGGGGTGGGGAGAGCAAATGATCAATTGAAGAGGGGGTGGGGGGCAAATGATGATCTAGGGGAAGAACAAATAATGAATTTTAAGGGTGGCTGAGTAAATGAGGTAGAGCAGTTGATACTGAATAGAGGATGGGAGAGAAAGATATGACAATGAATTGGGGCGGGAGTGGCATGTAACTATAATGAATCGGGGCTAGGCTTAGAGCGATAGGTACATAGTGGGGGGTGTTGAGGATGAAGTGACTGGTAATGAATTGGGGGAAAGAGTACAGGTGCTAATTAATTTATATATGAAATGGGGAAAGTGGCTATTTATAGTTAGTGGGTGCGCAGTGGTGGATTATAATTTATATTTGGAATGGTGGGTTAATAATAATAATTATAATTTATGTCTATAGTGCCAACATTTTCTGCGACACTTTACATTTTAGAGGGGACTTGTACAGACAATGGACATTAAGCATAACAATAAACACATAGATCAACAGATACCAAAAGGAATGAGGGCCCTTCTCGCAAGCTTACAATCTGAGATTCCATAATAACCAATTATATATTGACTGTGGGTGCACCTCTGTATTCAGATGTGTAGTGTAGAAGAAAGGGAAAAAGTGTGGAATGTGCTCTGGAAGCCGTGCTCTAGGTAACTGTGTTATTTTGTGCAGAGACGAGTCCTGGCTGGAAGAAGTCTGTGCTGGATGAAAATGAAAAGCAAAGATGAAGGACTGCAGCTAGAGACGTCACTAGTAAGTTAGTGTATTACCTATACACTAACACTATACACTGTATATTATATACAAAGCTCCTGTGTATAATGTCACTGGTAGTGGTGATCACTGTATTACCTGTACACAGACACCTTATACAGATCTCCTGTGTATAATGTCACCTGTGATCACTGTATTAACTTTACACTGACAGTAAATACAGAGTTCCTGTATACAATGGCACTTAGTATTGTGCTTTTTTAAATTAATGATCAGTATTGTAGTATACAAATTGTAAAAGGTGTACACTCCCTGACAGAAGTTATGTCGCTTATCCATGTTATGTAAATAAAAGGTTATAACCTGACGTTAAATTCATCCATTGGTTGTATAAATTATTCTTTTGAAAGCGGAAACCCTCCAAAATGTGGTTTAGGTTAAGAAAATAAATTGTCATCAATGCAGAAATATTGATCAGTTAATGGACACAGAATGGTCAGATTTTAGCAAGACAAAAGTTTTGTCGCCTGGTCATATAATGCACCCAATCCTAGTTTACATCCTCACCTGTGCTCAGTAAATGATCAGTTAATTAGTGTGTGTGTATAAAAAGAAACCCAGCACCCCAGACCTTCACTTGAACTGCATCTTAGGCTCTGACAACATGCCAAAAACCCACCCTGCGACCAAAGCCTGGATTATCAAGAGACCAGATCCACTGCAGAGGTGGCTGGCACCATTAATGTGTCTCAGCGTCAAGCACAAAGAATTAAAAAAAGATTTGAAGAGACTGGAGATGTGTTTTATAAGTCCAGGTCTGGCAGACCCTGCAAGACAACTGCTCAGGAGGAATGTTTTTGGTTAGAAAATCCAAAGCAAGCCCCTCTTCCACTGCAGCAGAGCTCCAACAGGCCTGGCCACCTCAAGTTCCTGTGTCGACAAGAACAGTTTGTAGGATTCTGTCTCGAAATGGCCTCGATGCTGGAATCAGTGCCCAGAAGCCAGCACTAAACAAAAGGCAAATAAAAAACCATGTGACATTTGTAAAGTCCCACAGCTGCTAAACAGATGGATGGTGGAAAAGTGGCAGAAGGTGGATTTCTCTGATGAATCTTCAGTAGAATTACACCACAGCAGCCGCAAATACTGCAGGAGACCTACTGGAGCTCGTATGGATCCAAAATACACCCTGAAAACTGTTACATTTGGTGGTTAAAGATCATGGTCTGGGGTTACATTCAGTATGGGGTGTGCGAAACATTTGCAAGGTGGAAGGCAATATCAATAGCTTAAAATATCAAGAAGTATTAGCTACCTCTTATATTCCAAATCATAAAAGGGGTCACATTCTGCAGCAGGATGGTGCTCCATCACATACATCCATCTCTACAACAAAGTTCCTCCAGGCAAAAAGATCAGAGTGCCCAAGGACTGGCCAGCCCGGTCACCAGACGTGAACATCATTGAGCATGTTTGGGGTAGGATGAAAGAGGAAGCGTGGAAGACAAAACCAAAGAATCTGGGTGAACTCTGGGAGGCATGTAAGACTGCATTCTTTGCTATTCCTGATGACTTCATTAAAAAATTGTATGAATCATTGTTGAACCGCATGGTTGCAGTCCTTCAAGCTCATGGAAGTCACACAAAATATTAAATATGACTCTAATAGCACCACAACTTCATTCACCATTGTTATGCAACATATATTTGTATTTTAAGTTAATTGTTTGAATATCACATTACTTTCTATGGGCGTCAAAACTTTTGTCTTGCCAAAATCTGACCATGCTGTGTCCATTAACTGATCAATATTTCTGCATTGATGAAAATTTATTTTCTTAACCTAAACCACATTTTGGAGGGTTTCAGCTTTCAAAAGAATAATTTATACAACCAATGGATGAACTTAACGTCAGGTTATAAGCTTTTATTTACATAACATGGATAAGCGACATAACTTCTGTCAGGGAGTGTATGGTGGCAACATTGGTCTTTGTATAGAGTGTAGTTTCATGTAGAGGTAATGGTGATATTATAATATTATGTATTCGCTGTGTAGTGGTGATAGTACTAGGCACTGTGTAGCTGTATTGTTGTATGCATGTTTGTAAGTAAGCTCTGTTTTGGCACCATATCTAAGTAAGCTTGGTTCTGGTACTGTATCAATGTAGTAATCTAGATTATGGTACTGTGGTATGTCGTAATCTCGGTTCTGCTCCAGTTTCTATGTAGCAGGCTTGGTTCCATGTAGTAGACTTATTAAGCTCGGTTCTGCTCCCTTATGTCTGTAGTAAACTCGGTTCTGCTCCCATATCTCTGCAGTAAGCTCGGTTCTGCTGCCATATCTCTTTAGTAAGCTCGGTTCTGCTCCCATATCTCTGCAGTAAGCTCGGTCCTGCTCCCATATCTCTGTAGTAAGCTCGGTTCTGCTACCATATCTCTGCAGTAAGCTCGGTTCTGCTCCCATATCTCTGTAGTAAGCTCGGTTCTGCTCCCATATCTCTGCAGTAAGCTCAGTTCTGCTCCCATATCTCTATAGTAAGCTCTGTTCTGCTCACATATCTCTGTAGTAAGCTCTGTTTTGTTCCCATATCTCTGTAGTAAGCTCGGTTCTGCTCCCATATCTCTTCAGTAAGCTCGATTCTGTTCCTGTATCTCTGCAGTAAGCTAGGTTCTGCTCCCATAACTCTATAGTAAGCTTGGTTCTGTTCCCATATCTCTGTAGTAAGCTCGGTTCTGCTCCATATCTCTATAGTAAGCTCTGTTCAGTTCCCTTATCTCTGTAGTAAGCTCGGTTCTGCTCCAATATCTCCGGAGTAAGCTCTGTTCTGTTCCCATATCTCTGGAGTAAGCTCAATTCTGCTCCCATATCTCTGGAGTAAGCTCAATTCTGCTCCCATATCTCCGGAGTAAGCTCTGTTCTGCTCCCGTATCTCTGGAGTAAGCTCAATTCTGCTCCCATATCTCTGTAGTAAGCTCTGTTCTGCTCCCATATCTCTGTAGTAAGCTCGGTTCTGCTCCCATATCTCTTCAGTAAGCTCGGTTCTGTTCCTGTATCTGCAGTAAGCTAGGTTCTGCTCCCATATCTCTATAGTAAGCTCTGTTCAGTTCCCTTATCTCTGTAGTAAGCTCGGTTCTGCTCCCATATCTCTGTAGTAAGCTCGGTTCTGCTCCCATATCTCCGGAGTAAGCTCGGTTCTGTTCCCATATCTCTGGAGTAAGCTCAATTCTGCTCCCATATCTCTGGAGTAAGCTTGATTCTGCTCCCATATCTATGCAGCAAGCTCCGTTCTGTTCCAATATCTGTGTACCAGCCTGTTTTTAAAGCTTGTTATCTCTGCTACTTTAATGCAGTGACCAGATATCAGCAGGGAAATGGAGGGCCACCGCCTTGTGATTGCCCCCCAGGCTGAAAAGTGCCAGCCAGCCCCTGTCCATGTCAGATGTGTAGATCTAGCAAAAGTTAAAATGACATTGATAATTGGGAAGGGGACAATAAATTTGGGGGTTTCAGCAGCTCCGCTGTTGGTGAGGCAGCATCTTTGGTGTTGGTGAGGTGAGGTGGAAGCGGGGTCATAGCAGTCTGTAATCTGCTCCAAAGAGATGAGGTTTCAAGTTACTTCTGAAAGTTCTGAATGTATGGGGATAATCAGACCATTCTGCAGGATGTGGGATAATTTGGAAGTAGTCTTGTGGGTGGTTGGATGAGGAACGTGCTAGTGTGGAGGAGATAAAGAGGTCTTGGGAGGACCAGAGATTACATGGTGGGAGATATCAAGAGATTAGTTCAGAGATATATGGTGGAAATAGATTAGGGACAGCTTTGAAGGTCAGTGTTAGTAGCTTGAAGTGGATATGTTGTGGAAATGGGAGCCAATGAAGGGATTTCCAAATCCAGTGCTATCGGTTTAATTAAACACAACTGGACTCCAATGAAGGAGTAGAACCATCTCAAGGAGGATCACAAGGAAATGGACAGCATGTGACTTAAATATGAGTGTCTGAGCAAAAGGTCTGAATACTTTTATGACCATGTGAAATTTCAGTTTTTCTTTTTTAACTAATTTGCCAAAATTACTACATTTCTGTTTTTTTCAGTCAAGATGGGGTGAAGAAATTACATTAATGAGAAAAAAATGAACTTTTTTGAATGTGCCAAATGGCTGAATGAAACAAAAAGGGAAAAATGTAAAAGGGTCTGAATACTTTCCGTACCCACTGTAAATACACTGCAACCTTTTCCACAGAACAATATTGTTCGGTAAAGCTTGTTGAAACTCAGTGATGTGTTCCTGACTTTTATGACTCACAAGCTCTAGAGACTTTCTATACAAATGAAGAGTAACCAATCTTACTCCCAGACGTTATTTCCAATGTTCTTCTCAACTACTGTAGCAATGAATGATGAACACATTCACCTCATTTCACTTGACCTTAAATAACGTCACAGTGCGTTCTAAAGTTATTTGAAATACAGTACGTTGAATATTTTCCTAGTATTAATGCGCTTTATAGGTGTGCATAGCACATTATCATCATTGTTTATGAGGACAACTATATCACTGTTCTTAAGGACATTTAGTCATGAAACAAGACTAAGAAAATTGAAAACTGTTGGGAAAAAGTAAAAGAAAAATAAACTATTGACATTTTTTGGCAACTACAGTATTTTTATTTATCCTTACACTTTTGCATGTTTCCAGTTAAATTATTATTTTTTTTGTGCTAAATAGTGTTATTTAAATAGCAGTTTTATGAAAAAAACAAAACATACACAAATATCTTTATTTTAGTACCTAGAGTCACATGTAGCTCTAGGGCTCCTGGATTTGACTTTATAGCTGTTGGCAATTGCACATATTACTACGCAGAAATAGCTCTAGGGGTAGCATTTGTAAGCATCTGGCATCATTTCGTTCCCCTTTATCCAATGAAATGTACATGCATATAACTAATCTCTAATAGTCACTACAGTGGGGAAAATCTATTAAGGAAACTGTGCCAGAATTCTGGGGGAAATTTTGTGAAAAAGGGAAGTCTGTGACACACACCAACAGTTTTTTACGTTGTAGATCAGTTTATTGTCTTTTAACAATTTTAAAGAAAATATATATATAGAAGCATATTAACTGAAAATTGGATGTAGTCTTTTGCATAAACAAGTATTAGAGAAAAGGAGAGGTTCAAGAAGGGGGAAGAAAAGAAGAAATATAACTCAGCTTTGGAACAGGCAGTTTAGGGATTCTTCAGATTGCTCATAAGAGGCCAATAATAGGCCATCAAGGCCATAAGCATTATCCATTCAGGATTTTTATTACATGCCGAGTGGAAAAGGAAAGGTTGTACTGATCATTGTAATAAAATCAAAGGACCTTACATATTTGAAACAAGGAAATATTCGCAGGGCCCTCTTGATGAGGTGGTGTAAGGACCGAGGAATAATAAAAGTAGAGAGCCGGCATATGGCTTGGACTGTTAGCAAACTCCAAAACATGGCAATGATTTTAACCCCTTTACCCCCAAGGGTGGTTTGCACGTCAATGACCAGGCCAATTTTTACAATTCTGACCACTGTCCATTTATGAGGTTATAACTCCGAAACGCTTCAACGGATCCTGGTGATTCTGACATTGTTTTCTCGTGACATATTGTACTTCATGATAGTGGTAAAATTTCTTTGATAGTACCTGCGTTTATTTGTGAAAAAAACGGAAATTTGGCGAAAATTTTGAAAATTTCGCAATTTTCAAACTTTGAATTTTTATGCAATTAAATCACAGAGATATGTCACACAAAATACTTAATAAGTAACATTTCCCACATGTCTCCTTTACATCGGCATAATTTTGGAACCAATTTTTTTTTTTGTTAGGGAGTTATAAGGGTTAAAAGTTGACCAGCAATTTCTCATTTTTACAACACCATTTTTTTTTAGGGACCACGTCTCATTTGAAGTCATTTTGAGGGGTCTATATGATAGAAAATGCCCAAGTGTGACACCATTCTAAAAACTGCACCCCTCAAGGTGCTCAAAACCACATTCAAGAAGTTTATTAACCCTTCAGGTGTTTAATAGGAATTTTTGGAATGTTTAAATAAAAATGAACATTTAACTTTTTTACACAAAAAATTTACTTCAGCTCCAATTTGTTTTATTTTACCAAGGGTAACAGGAGAAAATGGACCCCAAAAGTTGTTGTCCAATTTGTCCTGAGTACGGTGATACCCCATATGTGGCAGTAAACCACTGTTTGGGCGCATGGGAGAGCTCGGAAGGGAAGGAGCGCTATTTGACTTTTCAATGCAAAATTGACAGGAATTGAGATGGGACACCATGTTGCGTTTGGAGAGCCACTGATGTGCCTAAACATTGAAACTCCCTACAAGTGACACCATTTTGGAAAGTAGACCCCCTAAGGAACTTATCTGGATGTGTGGTGAGCACTTTGACCCACCAAGGGCTTCACAGAAGTTTATAATGCAGAGCCATAAAAATAAAACAAAATTTTTTTCCCACAAAAATTATTTTTTAGCCCCCAGTTTTGTATTTTCCCTAGGGTAACAGGAGAAATTGGACCCCAAAAGTTGTTGTCCAATTTGTCCTGAGTACGCTGATACCCCATATGTGGGGGGGAACCACCGTTTGGGCGCATGGGAGGGCTCGGAAGGGAAGGAGCGCCATTTGGAATGCAGACTTAGATGGAATGGTCTGCAGGCGTCACATTGCGTTTGCAGAGCCCCTAATGTACCTAAACAGTAGAAACCCCCCACAAGTGACACCATTTTGGAAAGTAGACCCCCTAAGGAACTCATCTTGATGTGTTGTGAGAGCTTTGAACCCCCAAGTATTTCACTACAGTTTATAACGCAGAGCCATGCAAATAAAAAATATTTTTTTTTCCACAAAAATTATATTTTAGCCCCCAGTTTTGTATTTTTCCAAGGTTAGCAGGAGAAATTGGACCCTAAATGTTGTTGTCCAATTTGTCCTGAGTACGCTGATACCCGATATGTGGGGGGGAACCACCGTTTGGGCGCATGGGAGGGCTCGGAAGGGAAGGAGCATCATTTGGAATGCAGACTTAGATGGATTGGTCTGCAGGCGTCACATTGCGTTTGCAGAGCCCCTAATGTACCTAAACAGTAGAAACCCCCCACAAGTGACCCCATATTGGAAACTAGACCCCTCAATGAACTTATCTAGATGTGTTGTGAGAACTTTGAACCCCCAAGTGTTTCACTACAGTTTATAACGCAGAGCCGTGAAAATAAAAAATCTTTTTGTTTTCCCACAAAAATTATTTTTTAGCCCCCAGTTTTGTATTTTCCCAAGGGTAACAGGAGAAATTGGTCCACAAAAGTTGTTGTCCAATTTGTCCTGAGTACGCTTATACCCCATATGTTGGGGTAAACTCCTGTTTGGGCACACAGGAGAGCTCGGAAGGGAAGGAGCACTGTTTTACTTTTTCAACGCAGAATTGGCTGGAATTGAGATCGGACGCCATGTCGTGTTTGGAGAGCCCCTGATGTGCCGAAACAGTGGAAACCCCCCAATTATAACTGAAACCCTAATCTAAACACACCCCTAACCCTAATTCCAACGGTAACCCTAACCACACCTCTAACCCTGACACACCCCTAACCCTAGTCCCAACCCTATTCCCAACTGTAAATGTAATCTAAACCCTAACCCTAACTTTAGCCCCAACCCTAACTGTAGCCCTAACCCTAGCCCTAACCCTAGCCCTAACCCTAGCCCTAACCCTAACCCTAGCCCTAACCATAGCCCTAGCCCTAACCATAGCCCTAGCCCTAGCCCTAGCCCTAACCCTAGCCCTAACCCTAGCCCTAGCCCTAGCCCTAGCCCTAACCCTAGCCCTAACCCTAACCCTAACCCTAGCCCTAATGGGAAAATGGAAATAAATACATTTTTTTTTATTTTTCCCTAACTAAGGGGGTGATGAAGGGGGGTTTGATTTACTTTTATAGCGAGTTTTTTAGCGGATTTTTATGATTGGCAGCCGTCACACACTGAAAGACCCTTTTTATTGCAAAAAATATTTTTTGCAATACCACATTTTGAGAGCTATAATTTTTCCATATTTTGGTCCACAGAGTCATGTGAGGTCTTGTTTTTTGCGGGACGAGTTGACGTTTTTATTGAAAACATTTTTGGGCACGTGACATTTTTTGATCGCTTTTTATTCCGATTTTTGTGAGGAAGAATGACCAAAAGCCAGCTATTCATGAATTTCTATTGGGGGAGGCGTTTATACCGTTCCGCGTTTGGTAAAATTGATAAATCAGTTTTATTCTTCGGGTCAGTGCGATTACAGCGATACCTCATTTATATCATTTTTTTATGGTTTGGCGCTTTTATACGATAAAAACTATTTTACAGAAAAAATAATTATTTTTGCATCGCTTTATTCTCAGGACTATAACTTTTTTATTTTTTTGCTGATGATGCTGTATTGCGGCTCTTTTTTTGCGGGACAATATGACGCTTTCAGCGGTACCATGGGTATTTATATCTGTGTTTTTGATCGCGTGTTATTCCACTTTTTGTTCGGCGGTATGATAATAAAGCGTTGTTTTTTGCCTCGTTTTTTTTCTTTTTCTTACGGTGTTTACTGAAGGGGTTAACTAGTGGGACAGTTTTATAGGTCGGGTCGTTACGGACGCGGCAATACTAAATATGTGTACTTTTATTGGTTTTTTTTTTTATTTAGATGAAGAAATGTATTTATGGGAATAATATTTTTTTTTTTTTTCATTATTTTGGAATATTTTTTTTTATTTTTTTTACACATTTGGAAAATTTTTTTTTTACTTTTTTACTTTGTCCCAGGGGGGGACATCACAGATCAGTGATCTGACAGTTTGCACAGCACTCTGTCAGATCACTGATCTGACATGCAGCGCTGCAGGCTTCACAGTGCCTGCTCTGAGCAGGCTCTGTGAAGCCACCTCCCTCCCTGCAGGACCCGGATCCGCGGCCATCTTGGATCCGGGGCTGGAGGGAGCAGGGAGGGAGGTGAGACCCTCGCAGCAACGCGATCACATCGCGTTGCTCCGGGGGTCTCAGGGAAGCCCGCAGGGAGCCCCCTCCCTGCGCGGTGCTTCCCTGCACCGCCGGCACATCGCGATCATCTTTGATCGCGGTGTGCCAGGGGTTAATGTGCCTGGGGCGGTCCGTGACCGCTCCTGGCACATAGTGCCGGATGTCAGCTGCGATAAGCAGCTGACACCCGGCCGCGATCGGCCGCGCTCCCCCTGTGAGCGCGGCCGATCGGCTATGACGTACTATCCCGTCCAGGGTCAGATAAGCCCAGGGCACCTCGACGGGATAGTACGTCTAAGGTCACAGAGGGGTTAAAGGGAACCTGTCACCTGAGAGAACACCATTAACCTGCAAATATGAGGTCAATCTGTAAGTTAGTAGTGTTCTGAACCTGTCTGCTGCTGGCACTAAAACTCAAGCTGCCGGGAGGAAATTAAATGGGCTGTTGTCAGTCAGTGCTGGGGGTGCAGCTACGTCTATATATAGAGCAGTGAATGAACTTGCGCCGACGTCGCCCCCGTGACTGAAGTCAGACGCTGCAAGGGGAAATAAAGTTCATTTCCTCCCGACAGCACGCACCTAAGTTGTGGTCCCAGGCAGGTTTGCAATGCTATCAACGTGCAGATTAACCCCATATCTCCAGGTTAATATTATTTTTTTCAGGTGAAAGGTTTCCTTTAAATAAGCAAAGCTTTTATACTAGACAAAGATATTAATCCTAATTTATCTTAAAATCTGCTGATCTCTGCCCCTTTTGATCTGTCTGTAAGGGGTTGGAGAATTAACCCTTTTAAGCCTTCTTATTGTATGTATATATTTAATATATTTATATGGCTGTTGCTGTATTACCCATGTATTATATGTTGTCTTAATGCTGTTACCTGTGTATGATAGGGATAGTGCAGTTTGGGATTTGGCCACTAGATGGGGCAGAGAGGTCACTACTGTAGCGTTAGTATACATGCCAGTTTCAGTGTTAAGCTCTTCCCATGCCCAGCGGGTCATACATAGCCCGTCCCATGCCACTGGACAGTCTGTATGGATTGCAGACATAATTGCTCAGAAGAAAATCTGAGAAAAAAAAATTTGGGCCCAGGAACAGTTGGTACTTTGCGTGTCACTTGCTCCTAACATTGACCCTGCTGCATCCTGGCAGCCCACGGACTCTGCGGCTGCCCGCATGTGAGCATGGTCTTCTGAGAGAAAAGCGGGACAAGATGTGTGCCGCTGTACTGTGTGTTTGAAGAAAAAGTTGTGCATGTTGCACTATTGTCGTATAAGCAGTATACGGGACTGTTCTGCGTCCCTACAGGGCAGGGAGCCCTACTACGCTCTGGAGTTATCGAGCATTGCGGCCGATGTGGCCTAATAGAAACATTGAGACAAAGCATTGTTTTTTTTTGTGTGTTTGTTGTTTTGTTGCACCTGTTGTGCCCCCTCTGCTGAATAGCAGGACTCGGCTTTAAAGGAACTGTGGGTCCATGAACTTGTGGACCGGGCCATTGTTTACTGTGCACAGGATTGTGCTAACCGCAAAGGAAGACCTCCCTCTTAAAGGACCTCTAATTAAGTTAATGTATGGACTGACGGCGACTATGGAAGGACTGTTCTCACGCACCTGCTTGTCAATATTGCTGGTGCTCCCCTAAAAGGAAGGGGAATCACCCAGAAAGTCTGTAGGCCCTGCAAGGAGGGTCATCTGTTCGCATTCGTGTGTTTTCATGAACACTCCCTGTGGACTGTCGAAACAGGCACATGTTTTGGTAAATAATAATGTTTTATTTTAGGCATTGTCCGGAGTGACAATGATTTTAAGGGGGAATGTAAGGGATTGGAGAATTAACCCCTTTAAGCCTTCTCATTGTATATATATATATAATATATTTATATGTTTTTTTGTATTACCCATGTATTATATATTGTCTTAATGCTGTTACCTGTGTATGATAGGGATAGTGCAGTTTGGGTTGTGGCCACTAGATGGGGCAGAGAGGTCACTACGGTAAAGTTAGTAATATAAGAGTTAACTAAAGGAGGGGTTAGTTGGGGAATAGTGAGGGAGGTCTTCCTGTATCAAGTCAGTCAAGGGCCTGACCCCGTGGTGCTCGGGTGGGCTACACGCCCGAGCTGCGTAACCACCCTGTAATGTTTAAGGGTATTCCCAGCCATCCATGGGGGGAGACTAGAGAAGAACCAGATGCAGCAGAACCAGCAGTACAGAGGAAGATGGAAGGTCACTATTAAAGTGTACGGGCAGGTCACTCCAGTATGCGGTGGATAGCCTCGTGGGCTTAGTCTATGTTGTCTGAGGCAAAGCAGATGGGAGAATGCTCTATCATGGTGACGTTCCACTGGGAGGACACTGAGAGGTCATCTGAGACACCCCGTCCCACGGAAACACTTAGTGACGCAAGGAACAGTGAAGGGAAAGATGAAGTAATGTGCCATCTTTACTGTCATGGAAATGCTGGATATTACATGGATATGCTGTGTTCTGAAGTAAATAAATATGTTCAGTTAAGAGTTGCCCTGGACTGTGTCTCCATTCAATGTGAACTGGGAAGATGCATAAGCCAGCGCAGCACAGGGGACACTGACAGCACAGTGAGTACTGGTCGTACCATGCAAAATGAGAGGTACCGTTTTCCTGTAGAGGGAGGCCAGGGAATGCAATGCCCAAAAAGCTCAGCCACGACTACTGCCCTGGCCAACCTTTACATGTCCATGGAGGTTTTATCCAATTGTATGGACTTTCCTGTTCAGTGAGAAAGATGACATGTTCTTTTGCAATGCAGAATCCAAAATGATTGAGCCTCCGATGCAGCATTTTTGTATTTTTACATGGGGAGCGGTCTGAAAACAGATTGCTACTTATCTGACCCCAGTTCTAAGGTTACCGTCACACTGAAACGACGCTGCAGCGATACGACAACGATGTCGATCGCTGCAGCGTCGCTGTGTGGTCGCTGGAGAGCTGTCACACAGACCGCTCTCCAGCGACCAACGATCCCGAAGTCCCCTGATAACCAGGGTAAACATCGGGTTACTAAGCGCAGGACCGCGCTTAGTAACCCGATGTTTACCCTGGTTACCAGCGTAAACGTAAAAAAAAACAAACACTACATAGTTACCTTCCGTGTCTGTCCTCCGGCGCTGTGCTTTCCTCTGCGCTGTCAGCGCCGGTCAGCCGTAAAGCAGAGCGGTGACATCACCGCTGTGCTTTCCGGCTGGCCGGCGCTCACAGCCAGTGCGGGAAGCTGAAGGCGAGGGACATGACCAGACACTGGGAATGTAAGTATGTAGTGTTATTTTTTTTACATTTACACTGGTAACCAGGGTAAATATCGGGTTACTAAGCATGGCCCTGCGCTTAGTAACCCGATGTTTACCCTGGTTACCAGTGAAGACATCGCTGAATCGGCATCACACACGCCGATTCAGCGATGTCAGCGGGAGATCCAGCGATAAAAGAAAGTTTCAAACGATCTGCTGCGACGTACGATTCTCAGCGGGGTCCCTGATCGCAGTAGCGTGTCAGACACAGCGAGATCGTAAGGATATCGCTGGAACGTCACGGATCGTGCCGTCCTAGCAATCAAAGTGCCACTGTGTGACGGTACCCTAAAAGTTCCTATACATATTAATCTTGCCAAATTGTTGGATGTAAACCTTCCCTTTGGTTCTGTAACAACAAAATATACAGTACATTACCAAAATTAAGGTAGTAGTCATATGAGCAGATATATACGGTACTTAGTTATTGCCTTTTAAAAAAAAGCCTCATCCAATTTAAAAAAGGACTTATCGCTTGGTTGGGAGTGGACAATTTTTGCTCTTCATTTATTTCTGCTGTTCCACTGAGTTTCCTGTTTTCTTTTTGTTAGAATATGGTTCCAGAAATATGAGCTTTTTATTTGGTGCAAATTTTTAAGGTCTGTACAAAGGGTCAGGGCTCACAGAATCCTCTGGTAACATGTTTTTAGTCTGCTCTCCATTTTTACCCTGTGAGCAACGCCCCTTTGATAAAGACCATGAAAAATAACACTGAAGGAAAAGGCCCAGATCTCCAAAACTGTATGGCAGGTATGAAAAATAATACATGGAATAATCATGGGAACAGCGGTAATAAATTAAGAGCGAAAACTGACCCTGACACTTTTGACCTGCTGACAGATCCTCTCTACCTATGTTGCTGCTCACATTTACTTATATGAAATAATTAATATATAGATCAATTGAATGACAAATTGTGTAAATTGAGAAAGTAGTTTACCGAGGGTCCACTTAATAAACTGAAAGGCAAGAGAATGTTTCTGTTAATTCAGCTGGAGAATAAATTATCTAATGTAGTAAAAAAAAAACTACGAAATTCACCCTGGCACAATTAACCTTCATATACAATCTGCACTCTAAACGCAAGGACAGCGCGGATAATCTCTGTAGACCCAGCATTGTTCCTATGGGAACAAAACCATAGAATGTTACTAAGCCTTTCAAGGCTACGACGCTTCTGTGAGGATCCCTGAGGAAAGCTAACCTATTTCTGGAATTCTCTGGTACTCGGCAAATCTTCTGATTCCACACAATTAGCCTATACGTAATATTGAGCCAACT
This sequence comes from Ranitomeya imitator, assembly GCF_032444005.1. NCBI lineage: Eukaryota > Metazoa > Chordata > Amphibia > Anura > Dendrobatidae > Ranitomeya > Ranitomeya imitator. The sequence goes on along the minus strand of NC_091286.1, from coordinate 493,134,568 downwards.
CTTCGCATGATAAATCTTTCATTCTCCGCATCTGCTTATTTCACATCCTTAATTAAACGTTGATATTTATTTATTGGTTCGGAGAGACATTTTCGTGAGGATGTAGATATTATGGATTCCGCAGGCTAGGGGGTCACTCATCATAATTATGGACCTGACTGGGTAGCAAACTGACTGCAGTATTTATAACGTCCAGATAAGCTAAGCTCCGACTATGGGGATGTCCACTCGTATGTCAGACACCGCAATGAAATTTTTGTTTGTGAAGCATTGCCGGTATTGGATTCTGCTGTAGGTGGCAATGTTACTCTGTCTAAAAGACAAGGATAATATGATGCCTAGTTCGAGATTTACAACACGATTGACTAATTTATGTGGCTCTCTTTTATATGTTGTGAAATACATTGCTTGATATACGGAACGGGGGATGGATTATTATTTTGTGTGTAAAATACGACAGTTTGATCATTGTAAGTTGAACCACAATAGGCAATTAGTGTTTGCAATTAAACGTGAAATGTGTGATAATCGCAGGGGACTATAATGTTAAATGAGCTTTATTCTCAGAGAATAATACATTTTTTTGGGATGTGAAACAATAAAGCATCAGGATAGAACATATTATACTGATAACTGATAGATTTTAAGATATTGCAAATTAGAGAAATATATCAGCTTGACATGTTGAATGTGTTTATGGGATAAATGTAATTGAATTATTATATATCTAAGTTTTCCCAATAAAAGTACTCTGATGTAGTGTGTAAAACTTGGATTTCAAGCTAATTCAAGCTATTGCCTGCACAGTTATTAAAGGGCTTACCCGGCACTGTATGATTTTACTACAGGCCTAGGAACTAACAGGCAAGTAGTTGCTAACTGCTACCTACATGTGGTGCCTGGCTCCGATATCTGCTTGCAAAGAGCGGTCAGACGGTTCTGCTGTCGTCACATCGACAGAACAGCAGCTTCTCATTTGTCCTGCTCTGTTACTGGGGTGTCATACTAATTGACAGCCAGCTCCTCACTGCTTATCTGCGGGGAATCAGCTGTCAATCAGCATGACGTCAGCAGTTCAGCCCAGTCGACAGAGCAGCCCGGTAGTAGAAGAGCTGCTGTGCTAACGTGGAACAGCTGAATCACCATCAAGAGTGGTCGGTGACCACTCTGAGCCGGCGCCAGGTAGGGCAGACAGATAGTTGCCTATGGTAGCATCTACCTGTCTGCTAGTTTTTAGGCCCATTGGGAAAAAAATAATAGTCCTGGACAAGCACTTTATCAAAGGTAAAGCTTTCCACGCATATTAGAGAAAAGCATACACATACCAACATCAACAAATAAAAAAATCTGGGAGGTTTAACCCCTTCATGCTCTGTGATGGATATATTCGTTATACAGTAGCTGGGTTAGTGTTTTGTATAGGACTCAGGTGCTGAGCCTGCGCCACAAAGGGCTGGTGCCTTTTCTGCTTTTTTTTAATCAAAATATTGTATATACCCTAAAATGATACCATTAAAAGATAGAGTCCAGCATGCAAAAAATGCCCTCATGCAACTCCATCAATGGAACAAAGAAAAACAAATTGCAGAGAAACAAATAGGTGATGCAAACCAATTTTTGTTTTCAAATGTCAGAATTTTTCAAGCAAGTAAAATAGTAGGAACTATAATATTTTGATACATTGTAATCATATTTACCTATAGAATCACGTTGACAGGACATTTTCACTGCACAATACACACTGTAAAAACAGCATCCCCCAAAACAATGACAGAATTGCATTTTTTTTACAATTTAATCTCATATGAATTTTTTTTAACCCTAGTTTTAACCTTGGTTTTCAGGTCATGATTTGGTAATGTGAATGGTATAATTGAAGAGGGGAAGCAATTCTTACCACCAACATGGGAAGTGATTAAAGTAGGCTCCTGGTAGGCGGCCTATCAATGTGGTTGCTTTAAGAAGCAACTAATGGGGCTGCATTTTTATCTATTCTTACTTGATAAAAAAATATAAAAGTTATGGGGTCAGAAAATATGCAAACTGTTTTTTTTTCTCAAAAGTTCAGAGGTTTTTTTTAAATACCGTATTTTTCGCTTTATAAGACACACCTGATTATAAGACGCACTCCCAAATTTGGTGAAGAAAAAGAGAAAAAAATATTTTTTTATGTTAAATGGGGGTCTGTCTTACAAATCATATGTCATCCTCATCCTGGTATCTATATAACCCCCATCAATGTGCTGGCACATGCCCTCCTGTGCTGCTGTCAGTCACATGCCCCCCTGGTCACTATATGCCCCCCTGTGCTGCTGGCAGGCACATGCCCCCCTGGGTCACTATATGCCCCCTTGTGCTGCTGGCAGGGACATGCCCCCCTGGTTCACTATATGCCCCCCTGTGTTGCTGGCAGGCACATGCCCCCCTGGTTCACTCTATGCCCCCCTGTGCTGCTGGTAGGCACATGCCCTCTTGGGTAACTACATGCCCCCCTTTGTTGCTGGCAGACACATGCCCCCCCTGTACTGCTGGCAGACACATGCCCCCCCTGTACTGCTGGCAGACACATGTCCCCTTGTACTGCTGGCAGACACATGCCCCCCCCCTGTACTGCTGGCAGACACATGCCCCCTTGTACTGCTGGCAGACACATGCCCCCCTGTGCTGCTGGCAGACATATGCCCCCCTGTGCTGCTGGCAGACACATGCCCCCCCCTGTACTGCTGGCAGACACATGCCCCCTTGTGCTGCTGGCAGACACATGCCCCCCTGTGCTGCTGGCAGACACATGCCCCCCTGTGCTGCTGGCAGACACATGCCCCCCCCCTGTACTGCTGGCAGACACATGCCCCCCTTGTACTGCTGGCAGACACATGCCCCCCGTGCGGCTGGCAGACACATGCCCCCCCTGTACTGCTTGCAGACACATGCCCCCCAGTGCTGCTGGCAGACACATGCCCCCCTTGTACTGCTGGCAGACGCATGTCCCCCTGTGCTGCTGGCAGACACATGCCCCCCTGTACTGCTGGCAGACACATGCCCCCCTGTGCTGCTGGCAGACACATGCTCCCCTGCTGCTGGCAGACACATGATAAAATAACAAACACTTAACTCACCTTCAATTGATGGCTCCGTGCTGACAGCTCCTCGGTTGTGCTTCCTGTTTCCCATCATGTGACCTGGGCACACAGTGATGTCATCTCTGTACTGTGCCGATCACATGATCGGATGTCAGCACAGACACAGGAAGCACAACAAAGGAGCTGTGAGCACGGAGCCATCATCTGAAGGTGAGTTAAGTGTTTGTTATTTTATCATGTGTCTGTCAGCAGCAGGGGGGCATGTGTCTGCCAGCAGCACAGGGGGGGGGGGGGGGGGCATGTGCCTGCCAGTAGCACCGGGGGGCATTTTAAGAGTGACAGGGGGGCCATATCCATGATGGGAATGGGGGGAGATGCAGGCACATGTAATATTGGCTGCTTCCCTTGTGAATCAGCTGTGCAGCTTCAGTACCAAGGTGATGGACAGCAGGTGCAGTGAATATTACATGAGGCTAATGAGCGGGTGCACAGACCTCCTGCTGTCTCTGCAGCCTGCAGCCAGCCCACTCCAGCCCCCTGACACCACCCCAGAGCCGCCCCCCTCCTCTACAGCACAGCACAGCACACAGATTCAGATTATGAAACGCACCCCCACTTTCCCAAAAATTTGGGGGACCAAAAGTGCGTCTTATAATCCGAAAAATATGGTATGTAAGAAAAGTAATAGACTATACATGTTTGGTATTACCATAATCATAACTATGGGGAGAATCATTGTGCTGTGTATTTTACCCATTCAGTGAAATCCCTACAAACTAAACCTAACGAATACTCGTAGAATTTCCTATTTTTACCATTTTACCTTACTGCGATTTGCTGCATCTATCAATCTTTTTTTAGGCATCTTAAAAATCATCAGGTGTTGACTTGTCCGTGCTTATCATGAATGTTTTTTCTACTATAATAAAGATGCCATTTCTTATGCCTGAAGAAATCATCTGTCTTCTGCTGTCATTGTTGCCAACAACCCCTATTATCCAGGGTCACTTTAATGTTTTAAACATTTGTCCTTCTACATGTCTAAGCTTTCCTGGTATTAACAAAACATATAAATATATTCATCTTTTTGTATGCCATAGACATGTTAGTTTTACCATCATTTCACATTTGCAAAAAACAAGGTTTTAATACATTCAAAAGAGCCTCTTGTGACTATTGTCCTGTTTTTAAGAATGGAGATGAACAAGGTGTTCTAAAAGTCAGTGACACTCAAAACAAGTTGAGATTTACTGTCCCACAAATATTGTGTGCAATGTGTACTGCACATACAGTGGGGCAAAAAAGTATTTAGTCAGTCAGCAATAGTGCAAGTTCCACCACTTAAAAAGATGAGAGGCGTCTGTAATTTACATCATAGGTAGACCTCAACTATGGGAGACAAACTGAGAAAAAAAAAATCCAGAAAATCACATTGTCTGTTTTTTTTAACATTTTATTTGCATATTATGGTGGAAAATAAGTATTTGGTCAGAAAAAAAATTTCATCTCAATACTTTGTAATATATCCTTTGTTGGCAATGACAGAGGTCAAACGTTTTCTGTAAGTCTTCACAAGGTTGCCACACACTGTTGTTGGTATGTTGGCCCATTCCTCCATGCAGATCTCCTGTAGAGCAGTGATGTTTTTGGCTTTTCGCTTGGCAACACGGACTTTCAACTCCCTCCAAATGTTTTCTATAGGGTTGAGATCTAGAGACTGGCTAGGCCACTCCAGGACCTTGAAATGCTTCTTACGAAGCCACTCCTTCGTTGCACTGGCGGTGTGCTTTGGATCATTGTCATGTTGAAAGACCCAGCCACGTTTCATCTTCAATGCCCTTGCTGATGGAAGGAGGTTTGCACTCAAAATCTCACGATACATGGCCCCATTCATTCTTTCATGTACCCGGATCAGTCGTCCTGGCCCCTTTGCAGAGAAACAGCCCCAAAGCATGATGTTTCCACCACCATGCTTTACAGTAGGTATGGTGTTTGATGGATGCAACTCAGTATTCTTTTTCCTCCAAACACGACAAGTTGTGTTTCTACCAAACAGTTCCAGTTTGGTTTCATCAGACCATAGGACATTCTCCCAAAACTCCTCTGGATCATCCAAATGCTCTCTAGCAAACTTCAGACGGGCCCGGACATGTACTGGCTTAAGCAGTGGGACACGTCTGGCACTGCAGGATCTGAGTCCATGGTGGCGTAGTGTGTTACTTATGGTAGGCCTTGTTACATTGGTCCCAGCTCTCTGCAGTTCATTCACTAGGTACCCCCGCGTGGTTCTGGGATTTTTGCTCACCGTTCTTGTGATCATTCTGACCCCACGGGGTGGGATTTTGCGTGGAGCCCCAGATCGAGGGAGATTATCAGTGGTCTTGTATGTCTTCCATTTTCTAATTATTGCTCCCACTGTTGATTTCTTCACTCCAAGCTGGTTGGCTATTGCAGATTCAGTCTTCCCAGCCTGGTGCAGGGCTACAATTTTGTTTCTGGTGTCCTTTGACAGCTCTTTGGTCTTCACCATAGTGGAGTTTGGAGTCAGACTGTTTGAGGGTGTGCACAGGTGTCTTTTTATACTGATAACAAGTTTAAATAGGTGCCATTACTACAGGTAATGAGTGGAGGAAAGATGAGACTCTTAAAGAAGAAGTTACAGGTCTGTGAGAGCCAGAAATCTTGATTGTTTGTTTCTGACCAAATACTTATTTTCCCCCATAATATGCAAATAAAATGATAAAAAAAACAGACAATGTGATTTTCTGGATTTTTTTTCTCAGTTTGTCTCCCATAGTTGAGGTCTACCTATGATGTAAATTACAGACGCCTCATCTTTTTAAGTGGTGGAACTTGCACTATTGCTGACTGACTAAATACTTTTTTGCCCCACTGTATAGTGCATCATCCATAACATTAAAACCACTGACAGGTGAAATAAAAAAATTAAAATCTTGTGACAATGACGAGTATATTAGGCTGAAAGTCAGCAGCGAGTTGATGACTTTGAGAAGTTGGAAGCAGGAAAATTGAGCAAGTGTAAAGCTGATTGAGGGTAAAATTGTGTTGGGTACATGACCTATGGTCCATTTACATGAACCGACCAGCGGCATGATATTGATCGGCAAACTTTTACCAAAGTAAACCCTTCATACTGAATGATCTGATCTGATCGATCGCTCAGGCTCATAGACTGCCATGATTCTTGGCAGTGTGAGTTATGTTTACACATGACAATGCACCATTGTGAATGATGTGAAAAGATAATTTCACCCGGCGAACAAGTGTTTTGGTCATTCATCAGGTGATCAGCATCCTGTTTAGAATGAAATTATTGTGAAATTAGTGTTTTAAAGAAAGCTCACTCACAATTATCTTTCAGTGTACATGTATCTTTATACAGCAAAGATATAGATCTTGGTACCGTGTTAGGCAGTTGATAGAAAAATATTTAGAATTGAGAGTCCTCAGTAGTTGATACCTTTTAATGGCTAACTGAAAAGATGGTAACAAATTGCCTGATGAAGAGACCTGAGTAGTCTCGAAAGGTTGCAAAGACTAATACAACATCTGAAGAATCACATATTTATACACAACACAGCACAAAGCTGTCATTATGGGAGTGTGATAAATAGTTGTGTCCATAAATATTGGAAAGTTCCTAGATAAGGAGTGAATGTTTTGTTGTCCTCTGATTGGGGTCTGGTACTGTGTTATAATGCCCCATAAGGTCTGAGTGCAAATTCCTTAATCGGTGTATAAAGACATAAATCCATGCGACACATTCATTCCTGCACTAAGTGTGTCAAAGATTGTCATAAATTTATACTCCGAGATTCTCCTGTCTCTCTGAGATTTGAAGTTACCTTTCAATACAAGTAATTTCAGGTCCAATGGGCTATGATCACACATACAGAAATGTTTGGCCACAGGTAGATCCATTCTTTTTTCTTTTATTGTGTGGTGGTGAGAATTTATCCTTATTCTCAGTTTCTGCCCTGTCTCCCCAACATACAGACCCCAAGTTGGACATTATGTACAAATAATTATGTACACCACATTAGAAGTGACGCAGCTGAAAGTATCTGGTATCTTGTAGTCCTGACGTGAATTAGGACTAGCCAGGGTACATTGAGGTGACAATCAGGGACTGAGCACATTATGGCTGTAGGGCATTTACTCATATAGGGCATTAGGCTAGCATAGGAACAGGCACAGGTTAGTGTCAGGAGGTGTCCCATCCCTCACTCCCTACCTTTAGGGCCTTTTCCTCCCTTTTCCATTGTGTCGAATTATATGCTGAGTCATCAGCCGGAATCACCCTTGTCCATGTGTGACAGGTGAATTGTCTTTTTTATGTCCAGTTCTGTAAATGTTATACAATGCAACATAGGTAAATCGTAGGTTGCAAGTTGAACTGAAAGCTATAGCCATGCTGGGAAGAAGACTAAAAAATCAGAAGCTGAAAAACACCAAATATGATGAGTATTTTGTCACGCTGCTGCTATGCAGGTAGATGTAGCTTCACTAGATGGCAATAGAGTGGAGAGAGGACTGCATACAGCAGGAGCAGACCTGCAGCGCATCAGCGAGGCCACCACCAGGTGGCAGCAGAATAGTAAACAAGCCGGGTCGATATTAGAGTGTAGCGCAGTACCAAAGGAATAATCAAGCACAGAGTTAGAAACAAGCCAAATGGGTCAATATCGGTCAGGAGCAAATATGCCAAAGACAAAAAACAAAACAGCAGGTCAGAATCCAAGCTAAGTCAGTTACCGGGGAATACAAAAATGAAAGGGGAAAACAAAGTGGGGACGGGACATGGTGAATAAACAGACATGGATATAGTCCGCAAAAGCAGCAGGGCGAATCAGGGTACGCAGAGTCAGCTACACACACCGTAGGCAGAAACTATAACTGACACCGCCGGCAGGATGCAGTGGAGCTAAATAGCAAACCTGAACCCAGAATGAAGCAGAGCAAAGTTAACCCTGACATGATGAGACCGGGAAAGAGAGACAGTATACAAAACCCGGCATGGATCATGACATATTTAAGGTCTTTTTATAACCTCAGAAACATTTTTTGGGGTGAATGAATGATAGCTGAAACTTGTAAGATTTAGAGTAATTGCATGAGTAGGAGAACACAATGCTTGGATATGTGATTTTTCAGGAGTAAATGCAGCTAAGGTGGATTAAAATCGGGACTATTATATTTGTAATTTGCTGGCTTATCCTGCAATTTCATTGCAGATGATTTCAGACAAGTTATAGAGTATAAGTAATTTTCTCAAGGATTCCAGTACGCATATTAGAAGTGCACTCAGGAATATGGTGCTTTAACTCCTGGAAGAAGAAAAGAGCTACTTTGAACTAACATGTAAACACACTCAATTTTACAGCAAATTAAGTGTCTTAGCTTCATCCTCTCTCGTTCTCTCTCAGGACTAATTACAATTCTCTAGCTTTGTTATCCATTTCTGTATATTTCAGTGATTTGTTGCTATCATCAGGCAAAGTGCAATGTAAACACGGAATAAGAACACTTAAACTATATTGGCTGCATATAAAAGTATTCCTTCCAGTGCTTTTTGCTGTAGTTTTTATATAATCATTAATGTATCAGCTGCGCTCTGCTAGTCCTCTCAATGATGAACTCTTTATAATGGCTCATTCAGATGGACATGGCTCTCAGTCCAATCACAGACCACAGTGCACAGACTGACCACTGGTCTCATGACCCCGGAATGACAGCTTCATATATTTCTATGAGGCTGTCATCCTAGATTCAGGAGACCCATGACCAGTCTATGCTTTGTGGTCTGTTTTCGGACTGAGATCCACGGACATCTGCATGAGCCTCAACAACACTCACATCATATATTGAAAGCTTCCTGCCTACACTCTTCAAACAATGCTGCCAATTAATGGTGGGGTATGGGGAAATATCTGATCTCATGGTTATTGAAAACTATATAGCAGGAGGTCAAAATTGAGAGGACTAGCAGAGCTGCAGAAGATAAAACATAGTTTTAAGAAAACTACAGTAAGTAGCCAAGTAAGTGAACCCGCATTAATATCAGATTTTCTGCCTTTACATAAGGTGCTCATAGATGGGGCAGTGTAAAGCTGTTAACAGATGATCTTTAAAGGGGTTATCTGATCTTGCACAGCTGTGGCAAAGAGTAGAACCTCTTTAAAGGGAATGTGGAACTAGGGATGAGCGGATCAGGCAAAATGCAAATTTTTCTGTTTGCATGGATTTTCTTAGGAAACTTAATTTGCAAGAGAAGGTATTCTACATTAATTTAATGCCCATTATTATGCTATGGATTCTCTCCGGACACCAGACAATAGTAAATGTAAGACATAAAAAATAAAACCAAATAGTTCTACCCACCTTATAACTCACTGCCTGCACTGACACCGCTGCTGCCTCATCACCAACGAAGCTACCGCCTCACCAACACCGGAGCTGCCGCCTCACCAACACCGGAGCTCCTGCAACCCTCAACCAACTGTCTCCTTCCCCATAATCCTGTAGAATGTAAGCCCGCAAGGGCAGGGTCCTCGCCCCTCTGTATCAGTCCGCCATTGTTAGTTTGTTTACTGTATGTGATATTTGTAACTTGTATGTAACCCCTTCTCATGTACAGCACCATGGAATCAATGGTGCTATATAAATAAATAAATAATAATAATAATAATAACTTCTCCGGCTCCACCGCTCCTTACTATCACTGCATCTTCTTATCACTGCAGCAAGCAATGAATCCCTTGGCCTCCTCATGCTAGGTTTAGCAAGTGTGGAGTTTTTTTTTTTTTTTATATTCGAGTAGAATTCAATTCTACTCGAATATATTTGTTCAACACTATCCATTCTCGCTTGTATATATTTCAAGAATGGGGCCCCTGTTTGATGTGATGAATGATGGTGTGGCAGGCCATATTTGGATTTCTGATAAATATAAAAAGTGGACGGTGCGGATTCATCACCCACCACTTCACTTCTGACAGTGTGCGCTGAACTGTGTTCTTGACTTAGATGTGGACCCCAGTGGTACATTTATGGCGTATACAATTGATATACTGTACAATGAATGTCCCAGATGGGAACACTTCTACGAATACAATTCATACATGCAAAGTAGTCATGCAGAGTAAGAATGGGAAAGTAGAATATGCCTACATATCATCAATACTTTTATGAGCAATATTTAGGTCAATATTTTTCATTAGCGTTTTAAGCCAAACCCAGAAGGTGGTTGAAAACACGGAAAAGTGTAAATTTTTCTAGTATCCTTTTTTTTCTGTGTAGGTTGCACATCTGATTTTGACTTTTGACTTTCAAATACGGAGTAAACCAACATATTGTCATGTCAAATTTTCCATAAATGATATTCAGGGCCTTTATAAAAATAAAAACTCAGGGAACTGTTATGGCTGCCATTACTTGTCATGAATGAACTGTAAAACTAAAAACCTTGATAATTCACAAACAAACTCTAATTCATTCTGTCAGTGCTTTGTTCAGACAGGTAGATTATATAATACATAGTGTACCGCTCACATCTTTGATTGATGGATCTAGGGCCTCTAGATCGGATCTGATAAGATATTGTGCAGGCACCTTATCTAAAGGGAACTGTTCCCTTTGACAGTTTCTCTTAAACGAAAAAAAGCACAAGTGACACAAAAGGTCATAAAACGGTGAAAACTCATTGCATCTAGGAACTACTATTGGATGTTAGCAGCACGACATACTAGAATTTTAACAACAGAAATTCATATAATAGCAGAATTAGATCATGTTAACAAATGAGAGAAAAAGAAAAACACAAAGTCAAATAAATGTTGCTCAAGTGTTCAGTGTAGAATTGAGATATTTGTTGCAAACAGCCAAGATGTAATACCTGCAGTCATCTGTGAACCTTGAGAATAAAACATTTTATGCCATGGCAGCCAGTCCAGCGAGGCAGATTATCTCACTCTGTGCTGAACCATACATCCCATGTGCAAAAGCGTCCTTTATAGTGTGAGTGATGATTGATGTGAGGATTAATAGAACACTCAAATGTATGACCTAAAGATTTCTTTGCTACTAAATCTTACATTGCAATACACAGCTTCTTAGACAAAAGCTTTTTGTAACCACAACAGCCTGTAAACCTTCATTTATCAGAAATTCGAAATCGCATTACAGCAAAAAAGGGGGTTAAGAAGACTAAGACGATAGGTCATATCCATGATATTTAAAAGCCTGAAGAAAGTGAGTACATCGTAGAAGTAGAATTCATTTCATAGATTTCTGATTTGTGAATTTTTCAGAACTGAGATAATAATTATTATTAATTCATATTATTATTTATTAGAATACTCTACCCATATAAAGCTTTGGAGAACTGGCTTGCCAGTTTGGTCTTTGAATCAAATTTTGGCTAATAGGAAGAGTAGAAAACTAACAGAGAAGAGAATTGTTGTATGTTTCCTTGATCTAATAAATTTACATTTGCGTCTGGGAGTTCCGTCTGTCTTTTTTGTTATAAGAACAGAAGAGCTAAGTTCACCTACCATCGAAACCTTCAAAAAGAACCTGAAGACCTACCTCTTCCGACAAGCCTACAACCTGCAGTAACCACCGATCGACCAAACCGCTGCATGACCATCTCTATACTCACCTACTGTCTCCTCACCCATCCCTTGTAGATTGTGAGCCCTCGCGGGCAGGGTCTTCTCTCCTCCTGTACCAGCTGTGACTTGTATTGTTTAAGATTATTGTACTTGTTTTTATTATGTATACCCCTCCTCACATGTAAAGCGCCATGGAATAAATGGCGCTATAACAATAAATAATAATAATAATAATGCAGGGGATGGATGTTTTAAATGATGACACAAACAATGTCCAGCAGATCCCATTGACTATAACAGAATTTATACAGTTTCTGTCATGGTATCTACCAGTTTAATGAAAAAAGTTGCACTATTTCTATACTCAAATGTGATGGAATCTGCAACAGAACATTGTAATCGGGGTTTAAATTCAGTTGCAAACAAAGCCATAAAGGGATAGTCTAAAATACAAATAAATTTTCATCCTAAATCCGAATGTTTTTAATGCCATAATCTAAACTATTTTCTCATATACTTTAAATTAAAAAATCCCTATCTTTCTCTAACTACACTACCTAACTGCTTTTCTTTTCTTTCCTCTGACTTCCTTTTTGATGACGCTTCATTTGAGAATCCCTATGCATACTGGGATACTGAAACAAAGCGTCATCAGGGGGCAGAGGCCCTCTGCTCCCCTAAAACAAAATGTCAGTGACCTTAATTTCAGAGGCTGGGCTAGTCACAGCACAATTTGCACTGTGCGATGTGCACAAAAATGGTGCACTCTCTCGACAGCTCAGATCAACAGTAACGAGCCAGCACAGAGCCCACTGTCAGTGCCCAGTGCTGAATACCGGGTGCGCAGAGACCAGCGCTGGCCTCTGCCTGCCAGGTATTCTGACAAGGGGCACTGACAGTAACAAAGTGACAGCATGGACTAGCCCCTGAAACAAGCATCACTGATGATGTTTCGCTTTCAGGGAGGGGGCAGAGGTCGCGGCAGTGACCGCTGCCTCTGACCCCCGATGACGCTTCATTTCAGTATCCCAATATGAATTCTGAAATGAAGCGCTATCAAAAAGGAAAAAAAGGGGAAAAAAAGCAGTTAGATAGAGTAGATAGAGAAGGATAGGGAATTTTAAAATAAATTATATTAGAAAATAGTTTAGATTATGGCATTAAATAGATAGGGGTTTGAGAAGAAAATAAATTTGTATTTTGGACAACTCCTGTAATATTTTCCACTAATAATAGACATTAAAGTAACGGGCCCATTAATTTCTAGGTTGCCATTAACACCTGTTCGTTTTGGAGACAATAGGGACTTTTCACAGCTGTCTAAAAAGCTATTTTTGTTGCACAACAACAACAGTCAAAGCTCAGTTTCATTTTTAAGTATCGCTAGTAAAATGAAAGCTGCACTGTGATTGGTTGCTAAGGGCACGGTTTTTTTTTTTGGCCAATTTGTATAAATCTGGCCAGTTGTACTTAGTAAGCAGTACAACTTCCCATAGAATGTAAGTCTGCAAGGACAGGGTCCTCTCCGCTCTGTACCAGTCTGTCATTGTAAATTTGTTTACTGTAAATTATATCTATAACTCTGTACGTAACCCCTTTTCTCATGTACCGCACCAATTAATGGTGCTATATAAATAAATAATAATAAGTTATATAAACATTTTGCATTAAAACAAAATCCTGTTCAAACCGCTAGTGTATGCACAAAAAAACACCAGTTTTTCAAATATTTTGTTCTTTTTCTTCTACACTGTACATTGTTAGAAAGCTTCTAATCAGTACGGTGGGCGGTATATACAAAGCAGGAGGACTACACAGCAGGTCTCTGCCCCTACATTATGCTGCTATCAGATGAAATAGCAAAACCTTGGAGACAGATTCCCATGAAAATGACATTGCATGGAAACTGCTTGACGTTTTCACATTTTACAGGGACCAGCTACATTGACTGGATACTATAGAGAGCAGCAGCACACTGCGTGCATTAAGAAACATGCAAAAATATAATATATGAATTTTAAACTGCATTACTGGCTTACATATTATACTCACAAATTGAGCTACTTATCGCACAAATTGGCCTAAATATATAAATCATTATCCTCAAACATGGAATGTATCTCAGAAATAATTGTCCCTACAGATGTTGCTACATGGATTTCTCTTTAACATCTAATCAGTGACATATACAACTGAGATCTTAACGACCACTGGAACTGATAGAGTGTTATTTGTGCTCTAGAAAATAGGATAAACTCAAAATGGCGATCCATTATAATGAAGAATAAAATCACAAAATTGAATTCCAGTTACAAAAAACTCAACAGCGCATCAAGAGATCTCGGCAGCCTGAATCAAGGTTGATCTTTCGGCTTCTTCCGTGGCACAAATTGACCAATTTCTGCTCTTAACTGTGGCAAATCGTAACCAGCCACGCATATTTGAACTGTTCACATTTGCTTCATTCTGCTAGTAGGGTGTTGGTCAGTCTTTTTTTTTTGTAGTACACATTTAGGTTATGTGCCCATGTTCCATATTTTTAGCGTTTTATTTGCATTATTGCGACGGTTTTCCGCTGCAAAATCGCTTAAAAAAACGCTTACATTAAGTATCCCATTATTTTAATGCATTCCGCATTTTTTGTGCCCATGCTGCGTTTTTTTCCGCAAAAAAAATGCATTGCAGAAAAAAATGCAGCATGTTCATTAATTTTGCCAAAAATCTGCGGATTTGCCGCTATATTATTGTATTGGGATGCTCCGGAAAAAAAATGAGAAAAAAAAATTCTGCGAACAATCCTGAACGTGGGCAGATAGCCGTAGAGGCATCCATAGCTGATCACTTCTCACATCTGTCTAAGGCTAAGTTCACATAAGTGTATAAAATATCATCCTGGTTCAAAACGGCTGACATGTGCCAGGAAAGATGTGGGCTCAGCGCCGGAGCCCACATCCAAGGGAGGGAGTCTGACGTGGGTGTATTATTACGTCCAAGGTCAGAAAGGGGTTAAAAAAAACAAATTTGCTCAAACCATCTTGCTATAATTTTGCTTTTATTTCACTTTGAAGAGTGTTCTATTTTCCCAATGAATTACAACACTATTTATTTTCTGTTACAAATAAAGCAATATATGGATAGAATTTGAAGCATTTCATTTATTCAGACAGGACTGCAATCGTCAGATTACTCTTTTACCATGTTTTTATTAAAACACTTGAACAATCATTATTTTTGTTTTGATATAAACCTCTGAGAATGAAAGAAGAAAACTGTTTGACAATCATTTCTCGTGTTATGAATGACGGATTTTTGTTGCAATACATTCTTGGCCATAGAAAGTTACCTTATAGATATTCTACAAAGTAGCCTAATACACAATCAGTTAATACTAAATTATTGCTGCATATTACTTAGGGACTGATTCATCAAGACTGGCGTAGCGTGCAATCAACCTATGCCAGTCAGTCTTGCTGAAATAGAATTCATTAGGAGGCGCACACCATTTCATGAATTCAGCGCCTCTAGAGAATGTTGTATGCCACCATGTGCTGCACAAGAAATGCTAATAACATTTCTGGCCTACAAAGTGATGGCAGTTTTGATGGGGTCATGCCCTGCCTCAGCCCCACCCATTTTGTTTGAGCAGGGTCAAACTGGGGAAAAAAAGAAAAATTCGCAACATTTTTGTACAACTCTCTATTGTGCAAAATTTCGCAGCCTTTTAATTCTTTTATGCCCCATAATGTATACAAAGTGTCTATAAATAAATGGCCGATTTGATTTATAAGTGTAACGCTGGAAAAGTGAAAACTAAGCATAACATTGGTCCATATGATGTCTTATAGCAAAAGGACAAAGTGACAGTATTATATCATGTAATAATACATTTCTCCTACAGTGGCCACTGCAGGGAAAATTAGCAGTTCTCTGAGGTTTCTTCATGGAAATTGGGTGAAAAGTTGTCCAGTTGGGACAAAGCAGAGTGCCTAAATTTAGTTTTCACATTTGATGTGATCATTCACCACACTAATAGCCAGTAACTGCTGCCATGATTTCTATTACATAGGTAGTTGTGGGAATTCATAATGTTATGCACAAAATAATCTTCAACCCAATAACTGCTGACACATATAGCAGGCCTTTTTAGTCTATTGAATAAAATGGACAGGAAGACATACGTGATTTGTGATAACAATTACATGCATCTGCCTTCCACTACTTATCAATTCTGGAGAGGAGGAAGTAGGAACCTGATCAGCGAGAGAAGCTGACTTCTAGAGACATGGTGTAATGAACAAAGACTCCCTTTAAAATAATGACTCATCTGACCACTTTAACTGGAACTCTTCTTAAAATTGAGTGGGCTGTCCCATCACAAAATACTGTATTAATAGCTTATCCGCAAGGCCCAACATCTGGGAATTCCTATCAATCAGTTATTAAAAGCTGTGGAGCCACATAGCAGCTGCTGTTGGATGCTGCAGAACAGTCCCTATTCTTTTGAATAATCTTTAGAAATCAATCTTTGCCATAATTACTAAAAACATAGATTTTATTTGCATGACTGCTTCAGTTTAGATAATTTGATAGGTTGTTGTATGTGATCTGTTTACACCAGGTCTTATCGCGACATCAACTGGCTCAAGTTAAATGAGTACGTACATCAAAGTTTTATCCTCTTATTATATTGCAATCATCATAATATATAGCACTGTGAACTTATAATTGCTCGTTTTGCCTTTCTACTCAGATAATTCTTCTCTTTTGTCTCGCCAATGAAGAAATAGGAAGTCTCTGCTCCCTGCATGAATCATTCCTAACTTGAAATCCTGACCTTTCTGCTCCCTCTTCCCCCTTCCAGAGGCTTTTGCAGTGACGTATGACTCAAAAAGGGAAAATTGACCTTCTGTTTCTATCTAGAGCTTAGAAGGATTCAGCTAGCTTGTATTTAATCACGTGATGTCATAGACGTATGGAAAACAGTAAGAATTAACTGAGTAGAACGACAATATGATCAATTGTAAGTACACAATGCTATATAATATGATTATTGTATTATATTAAGAGGAGAAAAACTTTGAAGGTAATGCTCCTTTAAATCCTTGACTCCGCCAACTTATGTCTTCTAGTTCAACTTATGTCTTCAGTCATTTAGCTTTTTTTTTTGTTGAATTACTACATAATGTGCCATATCCTGGCATCCTATAATTATCAGCCATCACCTGCCTCCAACAGCCTGCCTCTTAATGCCTTTGACAGTGGCATTTGCAGCACACCGGCAGTGGCGCGATCTTGTGATGTTATTCCGTGGTGCAGATGAGTTTTTATGATGTCCAGGGGTCTACTGAAGACTGCTGAATCTGTTATACTGTTATTCCTGTGGAAGCCAGCCCATGGCTGTCATTCAATGGAGACTGTGATTGTGACTGTGTCATTGTTGTAAATAGCAAAAGCAATAAGGTTCAAGTTCGCTAAAAGGAGTAGCAAATGCAATGAAAAGTGAAAAAAAGTTTTAAATATGAAAACCATAAAAAATTATAATAGTTCAAATCACCCCCTTAGTCCCCCAGTAAAAAATACACATATTTAATAAGACTGCAATGCATTCATGAAAGTCTGATCTATCAAAATATCAAATAAACTAGTTGGATCGGTAAACTGCTTAATGAGAAACAAAATCAAAACTCCAGAATCGCGTTTTTTCGGCCGCCGCAACATTGCAATAAAATGTGATAAGAGGCAATGAAAACATCATATGTACCCCAAAATTATATCAATAAAAACATTGGCTTGGGGCACAAAGGAAAATTGAAAACGTTCCGAGTCTCGGAAAATGGTGCCATAAGCAAATTTTATGTTTGCAATTTTCTGGATTTTTTTCATCACTTAAATAAACACTATATATGTTTGGTATTTGTGTAATCATACTGTCCTGGAGATCACATTACCAGGAATTTTTGTTCTGTTAAATAAATGCCTTAAATAAGAAAGAACAAAAAGCAATTGCAGAATTGCTCCTTTTTTTGCTATTTAGCCTCACTTGAAATCTTTTTCCTGCTTTGGAATACATCACTTGATAAAATGGATGATGTCATTAAAAAGTACAACTTGTCCCACAAAAAAATCTAGCCCTCACACATGGCTGTCGATGGAAATTAAAACTGTTATGGCTCTTGGAATAAGGGAAGAAAGAAATGAAAGAGTAAAAATTAAAAATTGCATGGTCCTTAATTGAGTAGTAAAAAATAAAGAAAGACGTGGCAACACTCACCAATCCTGTGAAGCAGATTTTTCCTTTTTATTTAAGCAATACTGAAACCGTCTTCACGGCACGGGGGAGACAAAAACCGAGAGGTTGAGCGGGGAGAGGACCTTAACCCCTCTGTGACCTTAGACGTACTATCCCGTCGAGGTGCCCTGGGCCTATCTGACCCTGGACGGGATAGTACGTCATAGCGATCGGCAGCGCTCACGGGGGGAGCGCCGCCGATCGCAGCCGAGTGTCAGCTGCTTATCGCAGCTGACATCCGGCACTATGTGCCAGGAGCGGTCACGGACCGCCCCCGGCACATTAACCCCCGGCACACCGCGATCAAAGATGATCGCGATGTGCCGGCGGTGCAGGGAAGCACCGCGCAGGGAGGGGGCTCCCTGCGGGCTTCCCTGAGCCCCCCGCAGCAACGCGATGTGATCGCGTTGCTGCGAGGGTCTTACCTCCTTCCCTCCCTGCTCCAGGCCCGGATCCAAGATGGCCGCGGATCCGGGTCCTGCAGGGAGGGAGGTGGCTTCACAGAGCCTGCTCAGAGCAGGCACTGTGAAGGCTGCAGCGCTGCATGTCAGATCAGTGATCTGACAGAGTGCTGTGCAAACTGTCAGATCACTGATCTGTGATGTCCCCCCATGGGACAAAGTAAAAAAGTTAAAAACAAAATTTCCAAATGTGTAAAAAAAAAAAAATAAAAAAAAATATTCCTAAATAATGAAAAAAAAAATATTATTCCCATAAATACATTTCTTCATCTAAATAAAAAAAAAACAATAAAAGTGCACATATTTAGTATTGCCGCGTCCGAAACAACCAGACCTATAAAACTGGCCCACTAGTTAACCCCTTCAGTAAACACCGTAAGAAAAAAAAAAAACGAGGCAAAAGACAACGCTTTATTATCATACCGCCGAACAAAAAGTGAAATAACACGCGATCAAAAAGACAGATATAAATAACCATGGTACCGCTGAAAATGTCATCTTGTCCCGCAAAAAATGAACCGCCATACAGCATCATCAGCAAAAAAATAAAAAAGTTATAGTCCTGAGAATAAAGCGATGCAAAAATAATTATTTTTTCTGTAAAATAGTTTTTATCGTATAAAAGCGCCAAAACATAAAAAAATGATATAAATGAGGTGTTGATGTAATCGTACTGACCTGAAGAATAAAACTGCTTTATCAATTTTACCAAACGCGGAACGGTATAAACGCCTCCCCCAAAAGAAATTCATGAATAGCTGGTTTTTGGTCATTCTTCCTCACAAAAATCGGAATAAAAAGCGATCAAAAAATGTCACGTGCCCGAAAATGTTACCAATAAAAACGTCAACTCGTCCCGCAAAAAACAAGACCTCACATGACTGTGTGGACCAGAATATGGAAAAATTATAGCTCTCAAAATGTGGTAACGCAAAAAATATTTTTTGCAATAAAAAGCGTCTTTCAGTGTGTGACGGCTGCCAATCATAAAAATCCGCTAAAAAACCTCGCTATAAAAGTAAATCAAACCCCCCTTCATAACCCCCTTAGGGAAAAATAAAAAAATTGTATTTATTTCCATTTTTCCATTAGGGCTAGGGCTAGGGTTAGGGCTAGGATTAGGGATAGGGCTAGGGTTAGGGTTAGGGCTAGGGCTAGGGTTAGGGTTAGGGTTAGGGCTAGGGTTAGGGTTAGGGCTAGGGTTGGGGCTACAGTTAGGGTTGGGGCTAAAGTTAGGGTTAGGGTTTAGATTACATTTACAGTTGGGAATAGGGTTGGAATTAGGGTTAGGGGTGTTTCAGGGTTAGAGGTGTGGTTGGGGTTACCGTTGGAATTAGGGTTAGGGGTGTGTTTGGATTAGGGTTTCAGTTATAATTGGGGGGTTTCCACTGTTTAGGCACATCAGGGGCTCTCCAAACACGACATGGCGTCCGATCTCAATTCCAGCCAATTCTGCGTTGAAAAAGTAAAACAGTGCTCCTTCCCTTCCGAGCTCTCCCGTGTGCTCAAACAGGGGTTTACCCCAACATATGGGGTATCAGCGTACTCAGGACAAATAGGACAACAACTTTTGGGGTCCAATTTCTCCTGTTACCCTTGGGAAAATACAAAACTGGGGGCTAAAAAATAATTTTTGTGGGAAAACAAAAATATTTTTTATTTTCACGGCTCTGCGTTATAAACTGTGAAACACTTGGGGGTTCAAAGTTCTCACAACACATCTAGATAAGTTTGTGGGGGGGTCTAGTTTCCAATATGGGGTCACTTGTGAGGGGTTTCTACTGTTTAGGTACATTAGGGGCTCTGCAAACGCAATGTGACGCCTGCAGACCAATCCATCTAAGTCTGCATTCCAAATGATGCTCCTTCCCTTCCGAGCCCTCCCATGCGCCCAAACGGTGGTTCCCCCCCACATATTGGGTATCAGCGTACTCAGGACAAATTGGACAACAACATTTAGGGTCCAATTTCTCCTGCTACCCTTGGAAAAATACAAAACTGGGGGCTAAAATATAATTTTTGTGGAAAAAAATATTTTTTATTTGCACGGCTCTGCATTATAAACTGTAGTGAAATACTTGGGGGTTCAAAGCTGTCACAACACATCTAGATGAGTTCCTTAGGGGGTCTACTTTCCAAAATGGTGTCACTTTTGGGGGGTTTCTACTGTTTAGGTACATTAGGGGCTCTGCAAACGCAATGTGACGCCTGCAGACCATTCCATCTAAGTCTGCATTCCAAATGGCGCTCCTTCCCTTCCGAGCCCTCCCATGCGCCCAAACGGTGGTTCCCCCCCCACATATGGGGTATCAGCGTACTCAGGACAAATTGGACAACAAATTTTGGGGTCCAATTTCTCCTGTTACCCTAGGAAAAATACAAAACTGGGGGCTAAAAAATAATTTTTGTGGGAAAAAAATTGTTTTATTTTTATGGCTCTGCATTATAAACTTCTGTGAAGCCCTTGGTGGGTCAAAGTGCTCACCACACATCTAGATAAGTTCCTTAGGGGGTCTACTTTCCAAAATGTTGTCACTTGTGGGGGGTTTCAATGTTTAGGCACATCAGTGGCTCTCCAAATGCAACATGGCGTCCCATCTCAATTCCTGTCAATTTTGGCATGAAAAGTCAAACGGTGCTCCTTCCCTTCCGAGCTCTACCATGTGCCCAAACAGTGGTTTACCCCCACATATGGGGTATCAGCATACTCAGGACAAATTGGACAACAACTTATGGGGTCCAATTTCTTCTCTTACCCTTCGGAAAATAAAAAATTGGGGGCGAAAAATAATTTTTGTGAAAAAATATGATTTTTTATTTTTACGGTTCTGCATTATAAACTTCTGTGAAGCACTTGGTGGGTCAAAGTGCTCACCACACCTCTAGATAAGTTCCTTAGGGGGTCTACTTTCCAAAATGGTGTCACTTGTGGGGGGTTTCAATGTTTAGGCACATCAGTGGCTCTCCAAACGCAACATGGTGTCCCATCTCAATTCCTGTCAATTTTGCATTGAAAAGTCAAATTGCCCTCCTTCGCTTCCAAGCTCTGTCATGCACCCAAACAGTGGTTTACCCCCACATATGGGGTATCGGCGTACTCAGGACAAATTGTACAACAATTTTTGTGGTCCATTTTCTCCTGTTACCCTTGGTAAAATAAAACAAATTGGAGCTGAAGTAAATTTTTTGTGAAAAAAAGTTAAATGTTCATTTTTATTTAAACATTCCAAAAATTCCTATGAAACACCTGAAGGGTTAATAAACTTCTTGAATGTGGTTTTGAGCACCTTGAGGGGTGCAGTTTTTAGAATGCTGTCACTAGGGTTGAGCGAAACGGGTCGTTCATTTTCAAAAGTCGCCGACTTTTGGCAAAGTCGGGTTTCATGAAACCCGATCCGACCCCTGTGCGGGGTCGGCCATGCGGTACGCGACTTTTGCGCCAAAGTCGCGTTTCAATGACGCGAAAAGCGCCATTTCTCAGCCAATGAAGGTAAACGCAGAGTGTGGGCAGCGTGATGACATAGGTCCTGGTCCCCACCATCTTAGAGAAGGGCATTGCAGTGATTGGCTTGCTGTCTGCGGCGTCACAGGGGCTATAAAGGGGAGTTCCCGCCGACCGCCATGTTACTGCTGCTGATCTGAGCTTAGGGAGAGGTTGCTGCCGCTTCGTCAGAAGCAGGGATAGCGTTAGGCAGGGTCCATTAACCACCAAACCGCTTGTGCTGTAGCGATTTCCACTGCCCAACACCACCTTCGGTGTGCAGGGACAGTGGAAGCTACATTTTTTTTTTTCCCCCCCTCAGCGCTGTAGCTCATTGGGCTGCCCTAGAAGGCTCCCTGATAGCTGCATTGCTGTGTGTACGCCGCTGTGCAAACCAACTGCTTTTTTCAAAGCACAAATCCTCTTGTTCCTTCCTTTCTGCACAGCTATCTTTTTGGTTTGTACACACTTTTTATTTAATTTGTGCATCAGTCCACTCCTTATTGCTGCCTGCCATACCTGGCTGAGATTACTGCAGGGAGATAGTAATTGAAGGACACTCCCTGTTTTTTTTTTTTTTTTTTTATGGGAGATTAAGATTGACATTTCTGCTAGAGTGCCATCCCTGTCTGTGTCATCTCTCACTCAGTGGGCCATAGAAAGCCTATTTATTTTTTTGCTTGATTTGGGTTATAAAATCTACCTGAAAAAATCACTACATCAATCAGTGGGAGAAAAATATTGGCCTCAGGGCTTGTGTGCCACTCTTGACTCCTGTGTGCATCATCACTCACTCAGTGGGCCATAGAAAGCCCATTTTTATTTTTTTTTTGCTTTATTTGGGTTCTAAATTCTACCTGAAAAAATCAATAAATCAATCAGTGGGAGATTAATATTGGCGTTTGGCCTTGTGTGCCAGTCCTAAGCGTGCCATCTCTCTCTCTCAGATAGTGGGCCATAGAAAGCCTATTTATTTTATTTTTTTTTTTTTATTGGGTTTATAAATTTTCCCTGGGAAAAAAAAAAAAAGTGGGAGATTAATATTGGCCTCTGGGCTTGTGTGCCAGTCCTGAGCGTGCCATCTCTCTCACAAATAGTGGGCCATAGAAAGCCTATTTATTTTTTTTTTTTTTGGTTTTATAAATTCTCCCTTAAAAAAAAAAGGGAGATTAATATTGGCCTTTGGGCTTGTGTGCCAGTCCTAAGCGTGCCATCTCTCTCTGTCTCTCAGATAGTGGGCCATAGAAAGCCTATTTATTATTTTTTTTATTGGGTTTATAAATTTTCCCTGGAACAAAAAAAAAAAGTGGGAGATAAATATTGGCCTCTGGGCTTGTGTGCCACTCCTGACTCCTGTGTGAGTCATCTCTCACTCAGTGGGCCATAGAAAGCCTTTTTTTGTTTTATTTGTTTTCTAAATTCTCCCTGAAAAAATCATTTTATTTTATTTGGTTTCTAAATTCTTCCTGAAAAAATCATTTTATTCTATTATTTTTTTTTCCTAAAGTCTCCCTTAAAAAAAAAAAAAAAATCAAATCAGTGGGATATTAATATTTACATTTGTGCTTCAGTGACAGTCCTGCGTGTGTGGCATCTCTCTCATTTGTTGCCACCAACAACAGAGTGTGTAACATTGTGCCTGATTTTCGTTGTGGTCTCACTCACCTGTAAAGGGGTAGCTAAATCATACTGAAGTTATAGCTCACCGTGTAATTTGTGTGACAGCAACAAATACCGTTAGTTTGTTTACGTTTTTAAAACAATGAGGAAGTATGGTGGAAGAGGTCGTGGCCGGGGGCGTTCATTGTCAGCTGGTAATGAGGGTAGTGGTAGTGGTGGAGCATCAGCTGGTCGTGGGAAAAAAAATATTGCACCTAAGTCTGGAGCTGTGGAGCCAGGTTCGTCGTCTGGCTACACAAGGCCTCGAACGCTCCCTTTTCTGGGAGTAGGAAAACCGCTTTTAAAGCCGGAGCAGCAAGAGCAAGTTTTGGCTTATCTTGCTGACTCAGCCTCTAGCTCTTTTGCCTCCTCTCGTGAAACTGGTAAATGTCAAAGCAGCGCGTCGTTAGTGGATGTTCACGGTCAGGGACAAGTCGCTTCCTTGTCCTCTTCAGCAAAAACAACAACAGAGAAGAATGCAGCAGGCGACACAACGGGTTACTCCATGGAGCTCTTTACACATACCGTCCCTGGCTTAGAAAGTGAAGCAGTTAACAGTCCATGCCCATTACAAGTTGAATCTGACATGGAGTGCACTGATGCACAGCCACAGCCAGACTACTATGCTGGTCCTTTGACTCAGACCACAACATTGCCCTCGCAGGGTGCTGATCAGGAATCAGACCCTGATGAGACTATGTTGCCCCATCACGAACGCTATACCACCGACCGACACGGTGACACAGACGAAGTTGCACACGAGCTACAAGAAGAGGTAATAGATGACCCAGTTCTTGACCCCGATTGGCAGCCATTGGGGGAACAGGGTGCAGGCGGCAGCAGTTCTGAAGCGGAGGAGGAGGGGCCGCAGCAGGCATCAACATCGCAACAGGTTCCATCTGCCGGGCCTGTATCTTGCCCAAAACGCGTGGCAAAGCCAAAACCTGTTGGAGGACAGCGTGGCCATCCGGTTAAAACTCAGTCTGCAATGCCTGAAAAGGTATCCGATGCTAGAAAGAGTGCAGTCTGGCATTTTTTTAAACAACATCCAATTGATCAGCGCAAAGTCATCTGTCAAAAATGTTCAACTACCTTAAGCAGAGGACAGAATCTGAAAAGTCTCAATACAAGTTGCATGCATAGACATTTAACCACCATGCATTTGCAAGCCTGGACTAACTACCAAACGTCCCTTAAGGTTGTAGCACCCTCGGCCAATGAAGCTAGTCAGCAACGCAACATCCCTTCCGGCAGTGTAGGGCCACCATTTTCCGCACCACCTGCAGTATCTGTGCAGGTTTCTTTGCCAGGCCAAAGCAGTCAGGGTCAGGGAATCACCAGTTTCGTAGTAGGAAACACTGCATCTAGGGCACCGGTGGCAACAATACCATCTCCCACCGTCTCTCAGTCTGCCATGTCCACCGGCACCCCCGCTAGTTCCACGATCTCCAGCTCTCCAGTCCAGCTCACCCTACATGAGACTATGGTTAGAAAAAGGAAGTACTTAGCCTCGCATCCGCGTACACAGGGTTTGAACGCACACATAGCTAGACTAATCTCGTTAGAGATGATGCCCTACCGGTTAGTTGAAAGCGAAGCTTTCAAAGCCCTGATGGACTACGCTGTACCACGCTATGAGCTACCCAGTCGACACTTTTTTTCCAGAAAAGCCATCCCAGCCCTCCACCAGCATGTTAAAGAGCGCATCGTCCATGCACTCAGGCAATCTGTGAGCACAAAGGTGCACCTGACAACAGATGCATGGACCAGTAGGCATGGCCAGGGACGTTACGTGTCCATCACGGCACACTGGGTAAATGTGGTGGATGCAGGGTCCACAGGGGACAGCAAGTTTGGGACAGTTCTGCCTAGCCCACGGTCTAGGAAACAATTGGCTGTAGCCGTTCGCACCCCCTCCTCCTCCTCTTCGTCCTCCTGCAGAAGCGAGAGCTCGTCCACAGACCGCAGTCGCACAACCACTCCATCCGCAGCTGCCACTGTTGCACACCAGGTCTCCCATTATGGGGCAGCTACTGGCAAACGTCAGCAGGCTGTATTGGCTATGAAGTGTTTGGGCGACAACAGACACACCACGGAAATTCTGTCCGAGTTCTTGCAGAAAGAAACGCAGTCGTGGCTGGGCACTGTAGATCTTGAGGCAGGCAAGGTAGTGAGTGATAACGGAAGGAATTTCATGGCTGCCATCTCCCTTTCCCAACTGAAACACATTCCTTGCCTGGCTCACACCTTAAACCTGGTGGTGCAGTGCTTCCTGAAAAGTTATCCGGGGTTATCCGACCTGCTCCTCAAAGTGCGTGGACTTTGCTCACATATCCGCCGTTCGCCCGTACACTCCAGCCGTATGCAGACCTATCAGCGTTCTTTGAACCTTCCCCAGCATCGCCTAATCATAGACGTTGCAACAAGGTGGAACTCAACACTGCACATGCTTCAGAGACTGTGTGAACAGAGGCGGGCTGTTATGTTTTTGTGGGAGGATACACATACACGGGCAGGCAGTAGGATGGCAGACATGGAGTTGTCAGGTGTGCAGTGGTCGAAGATTCAAGACATGTGTCAAGTCCTTCAGTGTTTTGAGGAATGCACACGGCTGGTTAGTGCAGACAACGCCATAATAAGCATGAGCATCCCCCTAATGCGTCTGCTGATGCAAAGTTTGACGCACATAAAGGATCAGGCGGTTGCAGCTGAGGAAGAGGAAAGCCTTGATGACAGTCAGCCATTGTCTGGCCAGGGCAGTGTACAGGATGAGGTAGCGGGCGAAGAGGAGGAGGAGGACGAGGAGGATGATGGGGATGATTATATTTTTAATGAGGAAGCTTTTCCGGGGCCACTGGAAATTGGTGGCGCGGCAAGGCCGGGTTCTGGTTTTTTGAGGGACACAAGTGACGTGGATTTGCCTGAAACTGCCCCTCAACCAAGCACAACCGCAGATTTGAGAACTGGAACTTTGGCCCACATGGCGGATTATGCCTTGCGTATCCTCAAAAGGGACACACGCATAACTAAAATGATGAATGATGACGATTACTGGTTGGCCTGCCTCTTTGATCCTCGCTATAAAGGCAAATTGCAAAATATAATGCCACATGAGAACTTGGAACTAATATTAGCAACCAAACAATCAACTCTTGTTGACCGTTTGCTTCTGGCATTCCCTGCACACAGCGCCCGTGATCGTTCTCACATGAGCTGCAGGGGCCAGCAGACCAGAGGAGTTAGAGGGACAGAAATCAGAAGTGGCGTTGGCCAGAGGGGTTTTCTGACCAGGTTGTGGAGTGATTTTGCTATGACCGCAGACAGGAGAGGTACTGCAGCATCAATTCAAAGTGACAGGAGACAACATTTGTCCAGTATGGTTACAAACTATTTTTCATCCCTTATCGATGTTCTCCCTCAACCGTCATTCCCATTTGATTACTGGGCATCAAAATTAGACACCTGGCCAGAATTGGCAGAATATGCATTGCAGGAGCTTGCTTGCCCGGCAGCTAGTGTCCTATCAGAAAGAGTATTCAGTGCTGCAGGTTCAATACTAACAGAAAAAAGGACTCGTCTGGCTACCCAAAATATAGATGATCTAACCTTCATTAAAATGAACCACAACTGGATTTCGAAATCTTTTGCCCCACCTTGCCCGGCTGACACCTAGCTTTCCTATGAAAAGGTCTTGCCTGTGGACTATTCTGAATGCCTTTTCCAATCTCGTAATTTTCTGCACCTGATTGTCCAGCATACGACATGTTTACACCTCACTAAATGGCCAAACTCCCCACACGGGGCCGTGGTATCGACACTTGGCGACAGCACCCGTGAGAGTGCAGTTTGTCTGAAGAGGTGGGTGAGCCCGCTTTTGGTCGACGGCACTGCCACTGGGTCCCTCCTAGTACAATAAAGTGTCTCTGGCGGTGGTGGTGCGCACCCAACGTCAGACACACCGTTGTAATATGAGGGGCCCTGGGCCTGTACCGCCGGCCACAAGACAGTTTCCCCCCACCCCAGCTCAAACAGTGCTCTACCACTTGCAAAATTATCTCTCACAGCTCCACCAATGTTTAGTCTATGCGCTGACATCCTTCAATGCCTGGCACTGACAATACCATTGTATTGACATTTTTGTTATGTTAGGCCTTCGATGCCTGTCTGTGGTCACTCCTTCCACTAGGCCTCCACTGACCACACCACTGCTGCCCGTGTACCCCTGGAACCAATTTAAAATTGCCTACAGCCATGTGTTATTATTTTAGGCCTTCGATGCCTGTCTGCGGTCACTCCTTCCACTAGGCCTCCACTGACCACACCACTGCTGCCCGTGTACCCCTGGAACCAATTTAAAATTGCCTACAGCCATGTGTTATTATTTTAGGCCTTCGATGCCTGTCTGCGGTCACTCCTTCCACTAGGCCTCCACTGACCACACCACTGCTGCCCGTGTACCCCTGGAACCAATTTAAAATTGCCTACAGCCATGTGTTATTATTTTAGGCCTTCGATGCCTGTCTGCGGTCACTCCTTCCACTAGGCCTCCACTGACCACACCACTGCTGCCCGTGTACCCCTGGAACCAATTTAAAATTGCCTACAGCCATGTGTTATTATTTTAGGCCTTCGATGCCTGTCTGCGGTCACTCCTTCCACTAGGCCTCCACTGACCACACCACTGCTGCCCGTGTACCCCTGGAACCAATTTAAAATTGCCTACAGCCATGTGTTATTATTTTAGGCTTTCGATGCCTGTCTGCGGTCACTCCTTCCACTAGGCCTCCACTGACCACACCACTGCTGCCCGTGTACCCATGTAACCAATTTAAAATTGCCTACAGCCATGTGTTATTATTTTAGGCCTTCGATGCCTGTCTGCGGTCACTCCTTCCACTAGGCCTCCACTGACCACACCACTGCTGCCCGTGTACCCCTGGAACCAACATCAGAAAATATAAAAATAAGTATTTTGCTTATAAAAAAGAAAATACTGGAGAGATATCAAATGCAGACATTTTAACATTAAAAACAAACACATACAACAAAAATCTGGTACAGTACTAAAAATGGCCACCAGCTACAATAACTTTCTCCTGCAAGTAGTTAACTGAAAGGTTTTTTCAATTTTAAACACAGATATGGCATCCACCGAGTGTTGTCCTGTCGCGTCTTCTTTATATTATTGCCAAGAAGATGCAAAACAATGACAATAATAAAATCATTATTTACCAAAAAAATAGAGTAAGTCAAAACCACATTGCAAATAAACATTCATTACAAATAAAGAAGCAGGGCGCGTCCGAGGGTGAGTATATACCTAATAAGAATATAATCACCCTCGGACGCGCCCTGCTTCTTTCCGACAGCCTTCCTTCCTAAGAATCAGCCCTTCCGTGGTGTAGAGAGAGGGTTTGTTACACTCCAAGGTGTTCCCCAGGTTGCCTTTCCTGAGCTTCGATCTTCCGGCTCTCGTTTAGTATTTGTTGGAAACTACGCTGCATTGGGCCTACAAATTGGGTATGGGGTGTAGAGAGATGGTGTGTTCCACTCCAAGGTGTTCCCCAGGTTGCCTTTCCTGAGCTTCGATCTTCTGGCTCTCGTTTAGTAGTTGTTGGAAACTACGCTGCATTAGGCCTACAAATTGGGTATGGGGTGTAGAGAGATGGTGTGTTCCACTGTAGAGAGATGGTGTGTTCCACTCCAAGATGTTCCCCAGGTTTCCTCGCCAATGCTTCGATCATCATGCTCTCGTTTAGTAGTTGTTGGAAACTACGCTGCATTAGGCCTACAAATTGGGTATGGGGTGTAGAGAGATGGTGTGTTCCACTCCAAGGTGTTCCCCAGGTTTCCTCTCCATTGCTTCGATCTTCATGCTCTCGTTTAGTAGTTGTTGGAAACTACGCTGCATTAGGCCTACAAATTGGGTATGGGGTGTAGAGAGATGGTGTGTTACACTCCAAGGTGTTCCCCAGGTTTCCTCTCCATTGCTTCGATCTTCCGGCTCTCGTTTAGTAGTTGTTGGAAACTACGCTGCATTAGGCCTACAAATTGGGTATGGGGTGTAGAGAGATGGTGTGTTACACTCCAAGGTGTTCCCCAGGTTTCCTCTCCATTGCTTCGATCTTCCGGCTCTCGTTTAGTAGTTGCTGGAAACTACGCTGCATTAGGCCTACAAATTGTGTATGGGGTGTAGAGAGATGGTGTGTTCCACTCCAAGGTGTTCCCCAGGTTGCCTTTCCTGAGCTTCGATCTTCCGGCTCTCGATTAGTAGTTGTTGGAAACTACGCTGCATTAGGCCTACAAATTGGGTATGGGGTGTAGAGAGATGGTGTGTTCCACTGTAGAGAGATGGTGTGTTCCACTCCAAGGTGTTCCCCAGGTTTCCTCGCCAATGCTTCAATCATCATGCTCTCGTTTAGTAGTTGTTGGAAACTACGCTGCATTAGGCCTACAAATTGGGTATGGGGTGTAGAGAGATGGTGTGTTCCACTCCAAGGTGTTCCCCAGGTTTCCTCTCCATTGCTTCGATCTTCCGGCTCTCGTTTAGTAGTTGTTGGAAACTACGCTGCATTAGGCCTACAAATTGGGTATGGGGTGTAGAGAGATGGTGTGTTCCACTCCGAGGTGTTCCCCAGGTTTCCTTGCCAATGCTTCGATCATCATGCTCTCGTTTAGTAGTTGTTGGAAACTACGCTGCATTAGACCTACAAATTGGGTATGGGGTGTAGAGAGATGGTGTGTTCCACTCCAAGGTGTTCTCCAGGTTTCCTTTCCTGAACTTCTATCTTCAGGCTCTCATTAAATTGTGGTTAAACGGAACAACTGCATTTGGCGTACTAGTTGGTTTGGGGCCTACTATCGGTGTCTGCCGCTCCTTGCTGTTCTCCTGGTTTACTGTCCTGAAATTCCGTTTTCAGGCGCTCGTTAAGTAGTTGTTAATGTTAGACTGCATTTGGCCTACTAGTTGGGTTGGGGCCTACTATCGGTGTCTGCCACTCCTTGCTGTTCTCCTCCACTGAACAAAGCTGTGCCGCCTGTTTACTACTGTTGCCAATTTTGAACTGCATTTCGACTACTTACTGATTTGGGCCTACTGTCTGTGTCAGCCTCTCATTCCAGTTGTCCTCCACTGCAATGCCCCCTGATTAGTCCTGTGTTACCAATTTTGAACTGCATTTAGCCCACTTTATTCTTTGGGCCTATATCTGTGTTTCCTCCTCATCCTGCCCATTGCCCAGCCAGTGATAGATGAGTCTGCTGGTACATTGACCCATAACGCAACATTTCCCGTGCACGCTACACTGCAAGATTGTGACCCTGCTGAAAGTCAGGTCCCCCTTCCCGCATACCATACCACCTTACACGGGGACAAAGAGGAAGGTGCAGATGAAAGTGCAGGTTCCTTCATCAGGTGGGGGGAGGAATACTATTTGGCGACGTCACTGGCACAGGGCCTCTCATGGTACGCAAAAGTGTTGCTGCCGGTGGGAGGCGCCCCCGCCGTGCAAACACACCGCTGTACTTTGAGGGGCCCTGTGCCAGTGCCAATGCCAACGAGTGGGCCCCCCCTGCTTGCTCAGGTTCACAGCACTTGCAAAGTTGAAATACTTACCTCTCCCTGCTCCACTGCCGTGACGTGGTCCAGATTTCCTGGGCCCACTAATTACTTGAACCAGCCCTACCCACCACAACTTTAGCCAAATGACCCCCAATTTCAAATGCCTTCCAATTATTATAAGGTAAATTACGCTTGACAAGCTTCATTAAGAAGAATGGATGGTTTTGACATTAAAATGGGCACTCTAGGTGTTTTCCTGGCCCCCACTCACTGCCGACTCTACTGCCCCATTGACTTGCATTGGGTTTCGTGTTTCGGTCGATCCCGACTTTACGTCATAATCGGCCGATTTCACTCGACCCGACTTTTGAGATAGTAGGGTTTCGCGAAACCCGGCTCGACTCTAAAAAGGTCAAGGTCGCTCAACTCTAGCTGTCACACTTGGGTATTTTCTGTCATATAGACCCCTCAAAATGACTTCAAATAAGATGTGGTCCCTAAAAAAAATGGTGTTGTAAAAATGAGAAATTGCTGGTCAACTTTTAACCCTTATAACTCCCTAACAAAAAAAAATTTTGGTTCCAAAATTATGCTGATGTAAAGTAGACATGTGGGAAATGTTATTTATTAAGTATTTTGTGTGACATATCTCTGTGATTTAATTGCATAAAAATTCAAAGTTTGAAAATTGCAAAATTTTCAAAATTTTCGCCAAATTTCCGTTTTTTTCACAAATAAACGCAGGTACTATCAAAGAAATTTTACCACTATCATGAAGTACAATATGTCACGAGAAAACAGTGTCAGAATCACCAGGATCCGTTGAAGCGTTCCAGAGTTATAACCTCATAAAGGGACAGTGGTCAGAATTGTAAAAATTGGCCTGGTCATTGACGTGCAAACCACCCTTGGGGGTAAAGGGGTTAATTGAGTTTTCTCACCAATGAAGTATATTTTAAATACTTGATCTTGGAATAAAAATAAATTTCACAATTTGATGTGTTAAAAAAATATTCTTGTGCTGAGATAATCTTATAAATGTGTCCCTGCTTCAGGTGAATCTCACAAAATTAGAATATCATCAAAAAGTTAATTTATTTCAGTTCTTCAATACAAAAAGTGAAACTCATATCTAATACAATGCCTACAAGTATATTCAACCCCCTGCAGATTTAGCAGGTTTAATAAGATGCAAATAAGTTAGAGCCTTCAAACTTCAAACAAGAGCAGGATTTATTAACAGATGCATAAATCTTACATACCAAAAAGTTTTGTTGCTCAGTTAAATTTTTATAAATTTTAAACATAAAAGTGTGGGTCAATTATTATTCAGCCCCTAGGTTTAATATTTTGTGGAATAACCTTTGTTTGCAATTACAGCTAATAATCGTCTTTTATAAGACCTGATCAGGCCGGCA
This sequence comes from Ranitomeya imitator, assembly GCF_032444005.1. Taxonomy (NCBI): domain Eukaryota; kingdom Metazoa; phylum Chordata; class Amphibia; order Anura; family Dendrobatidae; genus Ranitomeya; species Ranitomeya imitator. The sequence goes on along the minus strand of NC_091286.1, from coordinate 493,101,986 downwards.
CTGGTCTCTGGAGTTATCTTGGCCCACTCCTCCATGCAGATCTTCTCCAAGTTATCTAGGTTCTTTGGGTGTCTCATGTGGACTTTAAGCTTGAGCTCCTTCCACAAGTTTTCAATTGGGTTAAGGTCAGGAGACTGACTAGGCCACTGCAACACCTTGATTTTTTGCCTCTTGAACCAGGCCTTGGTTTTCTTGGCTGTGTGCTTTGGGTCGTTGTCTTGTTGGAAGACGAAATGACGACCCATCTTAAGATCCTTGATAGAGGAGCGAAGGTTCTTGGCCAAAATCTCCAGGTAGGCCGTGCTATCCATCTTCCCATGGATGCGGACCAGATGGCCAGGCCCCTTGGCTGAGAAACAGCCCCATAGCATGATGCTGCCACCACCATGCTTGACTGTAGGGATGGTATTCTTGGGGTCGTATGCAGTGCCATCCAGTCTCCAAACGTCACGTGTGTGGTTGGCACCAAAGATCTCGATCTTGGTCTCATCAGACCAGAGAACCTTGAACCAGTCAGTCTCAGAGTCCTCCAAGTGATCATGAGCAAACTGTAGACGAGCCTTGACATGACGCTTTGAAAGTAAAGGTACCTTACGGGCTCGTCTGGAACCAAGACCATTGCGGTGGAGTACGTTACTTATGGTATTGACTGAAACCAATGTCCCCACTGCCATGGGATCTTCCCGGAGCTCCTTCCTTGTTGTGCTTGGGTTAGCCTTGACTATTCGGACAAGCCTGGCCTCGGCACGGGAGGAAACTTTCAAAGGCTGTCCAGGCCGTGGAAGGATAACAGTAGTTCCATAAGCCTTCCACTTCCGGATGATGCTCCCAACAGTGGAGACAGGTAGGCCCAACTCCTTGGAAAGGGTTTTGTACCCCTTGCCAGCCTTGTGACCCTCCACGATCTTGTCTCTGATGGCCTTGGAATGCTCCTTTGTCTTTCCCATGTTGACCATGTATGAGTGCTCTTCACAAGTTTGGGGAGAGTCTTAAATAGTCAGAAAAGGCTGGAAAAAGAGATAATTAATCCAAACATGTGAAGCTCATTGTTCTTTGTGCCTGAACTACTTCTTAATACTTTAGGGGAACCAAACTGAATTCTGGTGGGTTGAGGGGTTGAATAATAAATGACCCTCTGAAAAAACTTTTCACAATTAAAAAAAAAAAATAAACAAAGAAATAACATTCTTTTTTGCTGCAGTGCATTTCACACGTCCAGGCTGATCCACAGTCCAAATGTCACAATGCCAAGTTAATTCCACATGGGTAAACCTGCTAAATCTGCAGGGGGTTGAATACTACTTGTAGGCACTGTATATAAAGCTGAATGTGTGTATGTGTGTATATGTGTGTGTGTGTGTGTATGTCCGGGATTGGCATCTGCACCGTCGTAGCTACAGCCACAAAATTTTGCAAAGTCACACGTCTGGACCCCGAGAGCGTCATAGGCTATGTTGTGAGGTGAAATTTTAACCCCGCGCTTTCCAATTCACCAAACAATGTTTCCCCTATCTACATAATGGGGAAAAAGTGAAAGGAAAAGTGTTGGAGGCAAATAGACAGCTGCCAGATGTGAATAAGGGGGACTTAAACAGTGAGAGCGATGGCGCCAAAGAGTATATACCATACAGTTGCTAAGGTGGGGCCCCGACATGGGATACTCACCACACACGGGGATATAAACATGCACACAAAATGCGCCACACACTGCCACGTGTGTTATGTTTGCTAATGACAGGTGTTATGAAGGCAATCCAGAAACACAGTGTGCTTAGCGATCAGAGCGCACACAGTGATCTGACAAATACCCAAAAATACAAGAACGAGCTCTGAGACGTGGAAACTCTGTAGACTGCACACCTGATCCTATCCTAAACACAACTAAAAGCGGTTGTGGATTGCGCCTAACAACTACCTAGGCAACTCGGCACAGCCTAAGAAACTAGCTAGCCTGAAGATAGAAAAATAGGCCTGACTTGCCCCAGAGAAATTCCCCAAAGGAAAAGGCAGCCCCCCACATATAATGACTGTGAGTAAGATGAAAAGACAAAACGTAGGGATGAAATAGAATCAGCAAAGTGGGGCCCGATATTCTAGGACAGAGCGAGGACAGTAAAGCGAACTTTGCAGTTTACAAAAACCCCTAAAGCAAAACCACGCAAAGGGGGCAAAAAAAACCCACCGTGCCGAACTAACGGCACGGCGGTACACCCTTTGCGTCTCAGAGCTTCCAGCAAAACAAAAGACAAGCTGGACAGAAAAAAAGCAACAAAAAAGCAAAAAGCACTTAGCTATACAGAGCAGCAGGTCACAGGAACAATCAGGAGAAGCTCAGATCCAACACTGAAACATTGACAAGGAGCAAGGATAGCAGCATCAGGCGGAGTTAAGTAATGAAGCAGTTAACGAGCTCACCAGAACACCTGAGGGAGGAAGCTCAGAAGCTGCAGTACCACTTGTGACCACAGGAGTGAATTCAGCCACAGAATTCACAACAGTACCCCCCCCCTTGAGGAGGGGTCACCGAACCCTCACCAGAGCCCCCAGGCCGACCAGGATGAGCCGCATGAAAGGCACGAACAAGATCGGAAGCATGAACATCAGAGGCAAAAACCCAGGAATTATCTTCCTGAGCATAACCCTTCCATTTAACCAGATACTGGAGTTTCCGTCTAGAAACACGAGAATCCAAAATCTTCTCCACAATATACTCCAATTCCCCCTCCACCAAAACCGGGGCAGGAGGCTCAACAGATGGAACCATAGGTGCCACGTATCTCCGCAACAACGACCTATGGAATACATTATGTATGGAAAAGGAGTCTGGGAGGGTCAAACGAAAAGACACAGGATTGAGAACCTCAGAAATCCTATACGGACCAATAAAACGAGGTTTAAATTTAGGAGAGGAAACCTTCATAGGAATATGACGAGAAGATAACCAAACCAGATCCCCAACACGAAGTCGGGGACCCACACGGCGTCTGCGATTAGCGAAAAGTTGAGCTTTCTCCTGGGACAAGATCAAATTGTCCACTACCTGAGTCCAGATCTGCTGCAACCTATCCACCACAGAATCCACACCAGGACAGTCCGAAGACTCAACCTGTCCTGAAGAGAAACGAGGATGGAACCCAGAATTGCAAAAAAATGGAGAGACCAAGGTAGCCGAGCTGGCCCGATTATTAAGGGCGAACTCAGCCAACGGCAAAAAGGACACCCAATCATCCTGGTCTGCAGAAACAAAACATCTCAGATATGTTTCCAAGGTCTGATTGGTTCGTTCGGTCTGGCCATTAGTCTGAGGATGGAAAGCCGAGGAAAAGGATAGGTCAATGCCCATCCTACCACAAAAGGCTCGCCAAAACCTTGAAACAAACTGGGAACCTCTGTCAGAAACAATATTCTCAGGAATGCCATGCAACCGAACCACATGCTGAAGGAACAAAGGTACCAAATCAGAGGAGGAAGGCAATTTAGCCAAGGGCACCAGATGGACCATTTTAGAAAAGCGATCACAGACCACCCAAATGACTGACATCTTTTGAGAAACGGGAAGGTCAGAAATGAAATCCATCGAAATATGTGTCCAAGGCCTCTTTGGGACCGGCAAGGGCAAAAGCAACCCACTGGCACGAGAACAGCAGGGCTTAGCCCTAGCACAAATCCCACAGGACTGCACAAAAGTACGTACATCCCGTGACAGAGATGGCCACCAGAAGGATCTAGCCACTAACTCTCTGGTACCAAAGATTCCAGGATGACCAGCCAACACCGAACAATGAAGTTCAGAGATAAGTTTATTAGTCCACCTATCAGGGACGAACAGTTTCTCTGCTGGACAACGATCAGGTTTATTCGCCTGAAATTTTTGCAGCACCCGCCGCAAATCAGGGGAGATGGCAGACACAATGACTCCTTCCTTGAGGATACCCGCTGGCTCAGATAAACCCGGAGAGTCGGGCACAAAACTCCTAGACAGAGTATCCGCCTTCACATTTTTAGAGCCCGGAAGGTACGAAATCACAAAGTCGAAGCGGGCAAAAAATAACGACCAACGGGCCTGTCTAGGATTCAAGCGCTTGGCAGACTCGAGATAAGTCAAGTTCTTATGATCAGTCAATACCACCACGCGATGCTTAGCTCCTTCAAGCCAATGACGCCACTCCTCGAATGCCCACTTCATGGCCAGCAACTCTCGATTGCCCACATCATAATTACGCTCAGCGGGCGAAAACTTCCTGGAAAAGAAAGCACATGGTTTCATCACTGAGCAATCAGAACCTCTCTGTGACAAAACCGCCCCTGCTCCAATCTCAGAAGCATCAACCTCGACCTGGAACGGAAGAGAAACATCTGGCTGACACAACACAGGGGCAGAACAAAAACGACGCTTCAACTCCTGAAAAGTTTCCACAGCAGCAGAAGACCAATTAACCAAATCAGCACCCTTCTTGGTCAAATCGGTCAATGGTTTGGCAATGCTAGCAAAATTACAGATGAAGCGACGATAAAAATTAGCAAAGCCCAGGAACTTTTGCAGACTTTTCAGAGATGTCGGCTGAATCCAATCCTGGATGGCTTGGACCTTAACTGGATCCATCTCGATAGTAGAAGGGGTAAAGATGAACCCCAAAAATGAAACTTTCTGCACACCGAAGAGACACTTTGATCCCTTCACAAACAAAGAGTTAGCACGCAGGACCTGAAAAACCATTCTGACCTGCTTCACATGAGACTCCCAATCATCTGAGAAGATCAAAATGTCATCCAAGTAAACAATCAGGAATTTATCCAGATACTCACGGAAGATGTCATGCATAAAAGACTGAAACACAGATGGAGCATTGGCAAGTCCGAACGGCATCACTAGATACTCAAAATGACCCTCGGGCGTATTGAATGCAGTTTTCCATTCATCTCCTTGCCTGATTCTCACCAGATTATACGCACCACGAAGATCTATCTTAGTGAACCAACGAGCCCCCTTAATCCGAGCAAACAAGTCAGATAACAATGGCAAGGGATACTGAAATTTAACAGTGATCTTATTAAGAAGGCGGTAATCAATACACGGTCTCAGCGAACCATCCTTCTTGGCTACAAAGAAGAACCCTGCTCCCAGTGGTGATGACGATGGGCGAATATGTCCCTTCTCCAGGAATTCCTTCACATAACTGCGCATAGCGGCGTGTTCGGGCACGGATAAATTAAATAATCGACCTTTAGGGAATTTACTACCAGGAATCAAATTGATAGCACAATCACAATCCCTATGCGGAGGTAGAGCATCGGACTTGGGCTCTTCAAATACATCCTGATAATCAGACAAGAACTCTGGGACCTCAGAAGGGGTGGATGACGAAATCGACAAAAATGGAACATTACCATGTACCCCCTGACAACCCCAGCTGGATACCGACATGGAATTCCAATCCAATACTGGATTATGGGTTTGTAGCCATGGCAACCCCAACACGACCACATCATGCAGATTATGCAACACCAGAAAGCGAATAACTTCCTGATGTGCAGGAGCCATGCACATGGTCAGGTGGGCCCAGTATTGAAGTTTATTCTTGGCCAAAGGTGTAGCATCAATTCCTCTCAATGGAATAGGACACCGCAAAGGCTCCAAGAAAAACCCACAACGTTTAGCATAATCCAAATCCATCAGATTCAAGGCAGCGCCCGAATCCACAAACGCCATGACAGAAAACGACGACAAAGAGCATATCAAGGTAATGGACAGAAGGAATTTGGACTGTACAGTACCAATGACGGCAGACCTAGCGGACCGCTTAGTGCGCTTAGGACAATCAGAAATAGCATGAGTGGAATCACCACAGTAGAAACACAGACCATTCAGACGTCTGTATTCCTGCTAGTCATAGTCATAGTCCTATCGCACTGCATAGGCTCAGGTTTAACCTCAGGCAGTACCGCCAAATGGTGCACAGATTTACGCTCGCGCAAGCGTCGACCGATCTGAATGGCCAAAGACAAAGACTCATTCAAACCAGCAGGCATAGGAAATCCCACCATGACATCCTTAAGAGCCTCAGAGAGACCCTTTCTGAACAAAGCTGCCAGCGCAGATTCATTCCACTGAGTGAGTACTGACCATTTCCTAAATTTCTGACAATATACTTCTATATCATCCTGACCCTGGCACAAAGCCAGCAAATTTTTCTCAGCCTGATCCACTGAATTAGGCTCATCGTACAGCAATCCGAGCGCCAGGAAAAACGCATCGACACTACTCAATGCAGGGTCTCCTGGCGCAAGAGAAAATGCCCAGTCTTGAGGGTCGCCGCGCAAAAAAGAAATAATAATCAAAACCTGTTGAATAGGATTACCAGAAGAATGAGGTTTCAAGGCCAGAAATAGCTTACAATTATTTTTGAAACTTAGAAACTTAGTTCTATCTCCAAAAAACAAATCAGGAATAGGAATTCTTGGTTCTAACATAGATTTCTGATCAATAGTATCTTGAATTTTTTGTACATTTATAACGAGATTATCCATTGAAGAGCACAGACCCTGAATATCCATGTCCACACCTGTGTCCAGAATCACCCAAATGTCTAGGGGAAAAAAAAAAAGTGAACACAGAGCAGAAAAAAAAAAAAAAATGATGTCAGAACTTTTTCTTTCCCTCTATTGAGAATCATTAGTTTGGCTCCTTGTACTGTTATGTTTGCTAATGACAGGTGTTATGAAGGCAATCCAGAAACACAGTGTGCTTAGCGATCAGAGCGCACACAGTGATCTGACAAATACCCAAAAATACAAGAACGAGCTCTGAGACGTGGAAACTCTGTAGACTGCACACCTGATCCTATCCTAAACACAACTAAAAGCGGTTGTGGATTGCGCCTAACAACTACCTAGGCAACTCGGCACAGCCTAAGAAACTAGCTAGCCTGAAGATAGAAAAATAGGCCTGACTTGCCCCAGAGAAATTCCCCAAAGGAAAAGGCAGCCCCCCACATATAATGACTGTGAGTAAGATGAAAAGACAAAACGTAGGGATGAAATAGATTCAGCAAAGTGGGGCCCGATATTCTAGGACAGAGCGAGGACAGTAAAGCGAACTTTGCAGTCTACAAAAAACCCTAAAGCAAAACCACGCAAAGGGGGCAAAAAAAACCCACCGTGCCGAACTAACGGCACGGCGGTACACCCTTTGCGTCTCAGAGCTTCCAGCAAAACAAAAGACAAGCTGGACAGAAAAAAAGCAACAAAAAAGGAAAAAGCACTTAGCTATACAGAGCAGCAGGTCACAGGAACAATCAGGAGAAGCTCAGATCCAACACTGAAACATTGACAAGGAGCAAGGATAGCAGCATCAGGCGGAGTTAAGTAATGAAGCAGTTAACGAGCTCACCAGAACACCTGAGGGAGGAAGCTCAGAAGCTGCAGTACCACTTGTGACCACAGGAGTGAATTCAGCCACAGAATTCACAACACACGTGCTTGAACACAGATACCACCCTCAGCACACATTTCACCACACACACACGAACCTCACCACATAAAAGTCGAAACACAAAAGTTGCCGCTCAAAACTCGCCACGCGTAATACTCACCACATGCAAAACTAGGCTCACGCATAACTCGCCACATGTGCAAATCTCACCTCATGGGAAAACTCGCCACACGCAAAACTTGCACCCGCGGAAAAATTGCCACATGCACAAAAGTTGCAACACATGCAAAAGTTGCCTCACACAAAACTTGCACATACTCAAAAGGCACCACACATAAAACTCGCCACGTGCAAAACTCGCCATGCGCAAAACTTGCTGCACACAACTTGCTACACTAACCTGTCACATGCATCTCGACACACAAAAAGTTGCTACACGCATGTCGCCACACAAAACTCATCTCACAAAAGTCGCTATATTCATGTCGCCACACGCAACTCAACACACACAACTTGACACACGAAACTCACCCTAAAACACACACAAGTCTGGTATTATCCTTCAAAAATAAAAATCTGATTAATAAGCAGACAAACTGCAAGAGCAACAAATGTACCATATAGGAAATACGGCAGCTGTCAGTCACATGACCTGTCTATTATGTGTATGTGTGAGCTAATATATTCTGCCAGGGGGGAGGGCTTCCTGTTGGCTGGGGATTTATCAGGCTGCCAATTTTGCTTACAAATACTGAGGTAAAAATACTGACCAAATAACGTGTGAACGAGGTCTAATACAGGAGGAGATGACATACAGATATATACTATGTACAGGGGAGATAACACACGGGTATATACTATATACAGGAGAGATGACATACAGGTATATACTATATACAGGATGAGATGACACACAGATATATACTATATACAGGGGAGATGACACAGGTATATACTATATACAGGAGGAGATGACATACAGGTATATGCTATATATAGGAGGAGATGACATACAGGTATATACTATATACAGGATGAGATGACACACAGATATATACTATATACAGGGGAGATGACACAGGTATATACTATATACAGGAGGAGATGACATACAGGTATATACTATATATAGGAGGAGATGACATACAGATATATATATATATATATATATATATATATATATATATATATATACAGGGGAGATGACACACAGCAGGTATATACTATATACAGGGGAGATGACATACAGGTATATACTATATACAGGAGATGACATACAGGTGTATACTATATATAAGGGAGATGACAAACATGTATATACTGAGGTGAAAATGAGAGGTGTGAGTGCAAAATGAGAGGAGTGAGGGAAAATAGTGGAGTGATCGGAAAATGACAGATGTGAGGTCGAAATGACAAGTGTTAGGGGGGAATGAGAGGAGTGAGGGGGAAAATAAGAGGAGTGAGGGGAAAATGAGAGGTGTGAGGGGAAAATGAGGAGTGAGGGAGAAAATGAGAGGTGTAAGGGAGAAAATGAGAGATATGAGGGGGAAAATGAAAGATGTGATTGGAAAAATGAGAGGCGTGATGGGAAAATAAGAGAAGTGAGGTGCTATAACTAACCACAGATATTTACTATGCCCAGGCAACGCCGGGCTCTTCAGCTAGTATTATATAGAGTCATTACAAAAGTCATTATCTCAGTAAATTAGAATAATTAACAAAAACACCTGCAAAGGCTTCCTAAGCATTTAAAAAGGTCCCTTATTCTGTCTCAGTAGGCTCCACAATCATGTGGCAGGCTACTGACTTGACAGATGTCCAGAAGGCAGTCATTGACACACTCCACAAGGAAAGTAAATTTTGCATTTAATTTGGAAATCAAGGTCCCCGAGTCTGGATGAAGAATGGAGATGCACACAATCCAAGCTGCTTGAAGTCTAGTGTGTGAAGTTTCCACAATCAGTGATGGTATGAGGAGCCACGTCATCTGCTGGTGTAGGTCCACTGTGTTTTATCATGCCCAAAGTCAGAGCAGCTGTCTACCAGGACATTTTAGACCACTTCATGCTTTCCTCTGCCGACAAGCTTTTTGGAGATGGAAAGTTTATTCTCCAGCAGGCACCTGTCCATACTGCCAAAAGTACCAATAACTGGTTTAAAAACAACAGCATCACTGTGCTTGATTGGCCAGCAAACTCACCTTGGCAAGAGGAAGATGAGAGACACCAGACCCAACAATGCAGACAAGATGAAGGCTGCTATCAAAGCAACCTGGGCTTCCATAACACCTCACTAGTGCCACAGGCTGATCGCCTCCATGCCACGCCGCATTGATGCAGTAATTGATGCAAAAGGAGCCTGACCAAGTATTGAGTGCATTTACTGAACTGAATTTCAGTGGGCCAACATTTCGTATTTTAAAATCATTTTTCAAGCTGTTGTAATAAAGTATTCTTTTTTACTGAGATAATGACTTTTGGGTTTTCATTGGCTGTAAGCCATAATCATCCACCTTAACAGAAATAAACACTTGAAATAGATGACTCTGTAATGACTCTATATAATATGAGTTTCACTTTTTGTATTGAAGAACTGAAATAAATTAACTTTTTGATGGTATTCTAATTTTGTGAGAAGCACCTGTAGGTACTCTGTGATGGCTGTGTCTGGCCGTAGAAGAACATGGTAGGCACATACCACAGCTCCTGGGCAGGGGAAGACAAAAGAGAGAGTATACAAACATTACAGCAAGGGATCCCAGCTGATTCTTTGTGTGAGTTAAAACTTTTCCCTAACTGTTTTTAAACAATGTTTTACCACAAAGAAAGAATCAGCTGCGATCCCATGCTGTCCTGTCTGTATATTCTTTTGTATCAACAAAAAATGTGTGCACAGCTCTATATGAAGGTGCCCAGGTAGGTTCCAAAACCGTAGTGATACATATAAGAAAAACCTGGCACTCAACTTTATATAGGTGATATTTTATTATTCCGCTTGGAATAATAAAATATCACCTATATAAAGTTGAGTGCCAGGTTTTTCTTATATGTATATTCTTTTGTGGCCTCCCCTGTCTAGGAGATATTGTATGATCAGACCATGTTGCTACATGGTCAGAAAGCTATTACACAGTACATATAAGTGGCGCATGTACAGTGGTATCTATAAGTTTGATCATCCTTGCTCAAAAATATTGTTATTGTGAACAATTCAGCAAGCAGAAATGATCTCTGAAAGGACTAAATTTAAAGATGACATATTTCCTTTGCATTTTAGGCAAATATATATATATATATATATATATATATATATATATATATATATATATATATATATACACAGTGGGGCAAAAAAGTATTTAGTCAGTCAGCAATAGTGCAAGTTCCACCACTTAAAAAGATGAGAGGCGTCTGTAATTTACATCATAGGTAGACCTCAACTATGGGAGACAAACTGAGAAAAAAAAATCCAGAAAATCACATTGTCTGTTTTTTAAACATTTTATTTGCATATTATGGTGGAAAATAAGTATTTGGTCAGAAACAAAATTTCATCTCAATACTTTGTAATATATCCTTTGTTGGCAATGACAGAGGTCAAACGTTTTCTGTAAGTCTTCACAAGGTTGCCACACACTGTTGTTGGTATGTTGGCCCATTCCTCCATGCAGATCTCCTCTAGACCAGTAATGTTTTTGGCTTTTTGCTTGGCAACACGGACTTTCAACTCCCTCCAAAGGTTTTCTATAGGGTTGAGATCTGGAGACTGGCTAGGCCACTCCAGGACCTTGAAATGCTTCTTACGAAGCCACTCCTTCGTTGCCCTGGCGGTGTGCTTTGGATCATTGTCATGTTGAAAGACCCAGTCACGTTTCATCTTCAATGCCCTTGCTGATGGAAGGAGGTTTGCACTCAAAATCTCACGATACATGGCCCCATTCATTCTTTCATGTACCTGGATCAGTCGTCCTGGCCCCTTTGCAGAGAAACAGCCCCAAAGCATGATGTTTCCACCACCATGCTTTACAGTAGGTATGGTGTTTGATGGATGCAACTCAGTATTCTTTTTCCTCCAAACACGACAAGTTGTGTTTCTACCAAACAGTTCCAGTTTGGTTTCATCAGACCATAGGACATTCTCCCAAAACTCCTCTGGATCATCCAAATGCTCTCTAGCAAACTTCAGATGGGCCCGGACATGTACTGGCTTAAGCAGTGGGACACGTCTGGCACTGCAGGATCTGAGTCCATGGTGGCGTAGTGTGTTACTTATGGTAGGCCTTGTTACATTGGTCCCAGCTCTCTGCAGTTCATTCACTAGGTCCCCCCGCGTGGTTCTGGGATTTTTGCTCACTGCTCTTGTGATCATTCTGACCCCACGGGGTGGGATTTTGCGTGGAGCCCCAGATCGAGGGAGATTATCAGTGGTCTTGTATGTCTTCCATTTTCTAATTATTGCTCCCACTGTTGATTTCTTCACTCCAAGCTGGTTGGCTATTGCAGATTCAGTCTTCCCAGCCTGGTGCAGGGCTACAATTTTGTTTCTGGTGTCCTTTGACAGCTCTTTGGTCTTCACCATAGTGGAGTTTGGAGTCAGACTGTTTGAGGGTGTGCACAGGTGTCTTTTTATACTGATAACAAGTTTAAACAGGTGCCATTACTACAGGTAATGAGTGGAGGAAAGAGGAGACTCTTAAAGAAGAAGTTACAGGTCTGTGAGAGCCAGAAATCTTGATTGTTTGTTTCTGACCAAATACTTATTTTCCACCATAATATGCAAATAAAATGTTAAAAAAACAGACAATGTGATTTTCTGGATTTTTTTTTCTCAGTTTGTCTCCCATAGTTGAGGTCTACCTATGATGTAAATTACAGACGCCTCTCATCTTTTTAAGTGGTGGAACTTGCACTATTTCTGACTGACTAAATACTTTTTTGCCCCACTGTATATATATATATATATATATATATATATATATACATATATATATATATACATTGTAACTTTTACATCTTAAAAATTACAGAAAGGAAAATGGGCCTATGTAAAAGTATGGGCACCCATGGATATTTGTGTGCTCAGATAACTTTGACCAAGGTTTCAGACCTTAATTGGCATGTAAAGGTTATGACTTCTTCACTATAATCATTAGGAATTGCCAGGTGATGCAAATTTCCCAGCTTTATAAATTTCCAGCCTACTCTAACATTGTGGCAAAATTGATTCTAAGCAGCTGCCCAGCACTCTGAAATTGAAATTGATAGAAACCCACAAAGCAGAAGAAGGGTAAATGATAGCAAATCATTTTCAAATTACCCTTTCCTCAGCTTGAAATGTAATTAAGAAATGGCAGTTAACAGAAATAGTGGAGGTCAAGATAAGGTCTGGAAGACCAAGCAAAATTTCAGTGAGAGCTGCTTGTAGAATTGCTATTGAGCCCCCCCTTGACTACAAAAGACCTTCAGAAAGATTTAGCAGACTGTATAGTTTTGGTACATTGTAATACTGCTCAGAGACATCTTCACAAACATGGTCTTCAAGAAAGTCACTAGAAAAAACCTCTCCTGCATCCAATATACTACGTGACTGGGCAGTATACTACGTGTCTGTGCTGTATACTACGTGGCTCTGTGCTGTGGCTGGGCAATATACTATGGAGCTGGGCAATATACTATGTCACTGGGCAATATACTACATGACTGGGCAATATACTATGTGGCTGGGCAATATACTACGTCACTGGGCAAGATACTACATGACTGGGCAATATACTACATGGATGGGCAATATACTACGTGCTCTGTGCTATATACTACATAGCTGGGCAATATACTATGTGGCTGGGCAATATACTAAGTGACTGGGCAATATACTACGTAGCTGGGCAATATACTATGTGGCTGGGCAATATATTACGTGACAGGGCAATATACTACGTGGCTGGGCAATATACTACGTGGCTGGGCAATATACTATGTGGCTGGGCAATATACTACGTCACTGGGCAATATATTATGTGGCTGGGCAATATACTATGTGGCTGGGCAATATACTATGTCGCTGGGCAATACACTACGTGACTGGGCAATATACTACGTGGCTGGGCAATATACTACGTGGCTGGGCAATATACTACGTAGCTTGGCAATATACTACGTGGCTGTGCAATATACTACGTGGCTGGGCAATATACTATGTAGCTTGGCAATATACTACGTGGCTGGGCAATATACTACGTGGCTGGGCAATATACTATGTAACAGGGCAATATACTACGTGGCTGGGCAATATACTATGTCACTGGGCAATATACTACGTGACTGGGCAATATACTACGTGGCTGGGCAATATACTACGTGACTGGGCAATATACTAAACAGCTTGGCAATATACTACGTGGCTGGGCAATATACTACATGGCTGGGCAATATACTATGTGACTGGGCAATATACTATGTGGCTGGGCAATATACTATGTGGCTGGGCAATATAATATGTCACAGGGCAATAAACTACATGACTGGGCAATATACTACGTGGCTGGGCAATATACTACGTAGCTTGGCAATATACTACGTGGCTGGGCAATATACTACGTGGCTGGATAATATACTATGTAGCTTGGCAATATACTACGTGGCTGGGCAATATACTACGTGGCTGGGCAATATACTATGTAGCTTGGCAATATACTACGTGGCTGGGCAATATACTACGTGGCTGGGCAATATACTATGTAACAGGGCAATATACTACGTGGCTGGGCAATATACTATGTCACTGGGCAATATACTACGTGACAGGGCAATATACTATGTGGCTGGGCAATATACTATGTCACTGGGCAATATACTACGTGACTGGGCAATATACTACGTGGCTGGGCAATATACTACATGACTGGGTAATATACTACATAGCTTGGCAATATACTACGTGGCTGGGCAATATACTACATGGCTGGGCAATATACTATGTGACTGGGCAATATACTATGCGGCTGGGCAATATACTTTGTCACTGGACAATATATTACGTAGCTGGGCAATATACTACGCAGCTGGGCAATATACTACATGGCTGGGCAATATACTACGTAGCTTGGCAATATACTACGTGGCTGGGCAATATACTACGTGGCTGGGCAATATACTACGTGGCTGGGCAATATACTATGTAACAGGGCAATATACTACGTGACTGGGCAATATACTACGTGGCTGGGCAATATACTAAACAGCTTGGCAATATACTACGTGGCTGGGCAATATACTACGTGGCTGGGCAATATACTATGTGACTGGGCATTATACTATGTGGCTGGGCAATATACTATGTGGCTGGGCAATATACTATGTCACTGGGCAATATACTACATGACTAGGCAATATACTACGTGGCTGGGCAATATACTACGTGGCTGGGCAATATACTACGTAGCTTGGCAATATACTACGTGGCTGGGCAATATACTACGTGGCTGGGCAATATGCTATGTAGCTTGGCAATATACTACGTGGCTGGGCAATATACTACGTGGCTGGGCAATATACTATGTAACAGGGCAATATACTACGTGACTGGGCAATATACTATGTCACTGGGCAATATACTACGTGACAGGGCAATATACTATGTGGCTGGGCAATATACTATGTCACTGGGCAATATACTACGTGACTGGGCAATATACTACGTGGCTGGGCAATATACTACATGACTGGGTAATATACTACATAGCTTGGCAATATACTACGTGGCTGGGCAATATACTACATGGCTGGGCAATATACTATGTGACTGGGCAATATACTATGCGGCTGGGCAATATACTTTGTCACTGGGCAATATATTACGTAGCTGGGCAATATACTACGCAGCTGGGCAATATACTACATGGCTGGGCAATATACTACATGGTTGGGCAATATACTACGTGGCTGGACAACATACTATGTGGGCAGTGCAATATATCACCGCGGACATGCATATTCTAGAATACCCGATGCGTTAGAATGAGGCCACCATCTAGTACAGTATATATACAGTACATATTAATAATATGCATGAATATAAGGGTGAAATAAATTTACTTGTGTGAGGCTAAAGTTTAGTACCCGATAAACGTGTATAGATGAGCCATTGTGCTGAAAATAACATTGAAGTTGCTGCAGAGTTGGATGGAGAGCTATGGCCTCTCTTTTAGGCCGGTTTCACACGTCAGTGGCTCTGGAACGTGAGGTGTCAGTTTCCTCACGTACCGGAGCCACTGACACACGTAGACACTAGGGTTGAGCGAAACGGGTCGTTCATTTTCAAAAGTCGCCGACTTTTGGCAAAGTCGGGTTTCATGAAACCCGATCCGACCCCTGTGCGTGGTCGGCCATGCGGTACGCGACTTTCGCGCCAAAGTCGCGTTTCAATGACGTGAAAAGCGCCATTTCTCAGCCAATGAAGGTGAACGCAGAGTGTGGGCAGCGTGATGACATAGGTCCTGGTCCCCACCATCTTAGAGAAGGGCATTGCAGTGATTGGCTTGCTGTCTGCGGCGTCACAGGGGCTATAAAGGGGCGTTCCCGCCGACCGCCATCTTACTGCTGCTGATCTGAGCTTAGGGAGAGGTTGCTGCCGCTTCGTCAGAAGCAGGGATAGTGTTAGGCAGGGTCCATTAACCACCAAACCGCTTGTGCTGTAGCGATTTCCACTGTCCAACACCACCTTCGGTGTGCAGGGACAGTGGAAGCTACATTTTTTTTTCCTCAGCGCTGTAGCTCATTGGGCTGCCCTAGAAGGCTCCCTGATAGCTGCATTGCTGTGTGTACGCCGCTGTGCAAACCAACTGCTTTTTTCAAAGCACAAATCCTGTTGTTCTGCACAGCTATCTTGTTTGTTTGTCCACACTTTTTATTTATTTTGTGCATCAGTCCACTCCTTATTGCTGCCTGCCATACGTGGCTGAGATTACTGCAGGGAGATAGTAATTGTAGGACAGTCCCTGTTTTTTTTTTTGTGGGAGATTAAGATTGGCATTTCTGCTAGAGTGCCATCCCTGTGTGTGCCATCTCTGTCAGTTGGCCATAGAAAGCCTATTTATTTTTTTGCTTGATTTGGGTTCTAAAATCTACCTGAAAAAATCACTACATCAATCAGTGGGAGAAAAATATTGGCCTCAGTGCTTGTGTGCCACTCCTGACTCCTGTGTGTGCCATCTCTCACTCAGTGGGCCATAGAAAGCCTATTTATTTTTTTGCTTGATTTGGGTTCTAAAATCTACCTGAAAAAATCACTACATCAATCAGTGGGAGAAAAATATTGGCCTCAGGGCTTGTGTGCCACTCCTGACTCCTGTGTGTGCCATCTCTCACTCAGTGGGCCATAGAAAGCCTATTTATTTTTTTGCTTGATTTGGGTTCTAAAATCTACCTGAAAAAATCACTACATCAATCAGTGGGAGATAAATATTGGCCTCAGGGCTTGTGTGCCACTCCTGACTCCTGTGTGTGCCATCTCTCACTCAATGGGCCATAGAAAGCCTATTGATTTTTTTGCTTGATTTGGGTTCTAAAATCTACCTGAAAAAATCACTACATCAATCAGTGGGAGAAAAATATTGGCCTCTGGGCTTGTGTGCCACTCCTGACTCCTGTGTGTGCCATCTCTCACTCAGTGGGCCATAGAAAGCCTATTGATTTTTTTGCTTGATTTGGGTTCTAAAATCTACCTGAAAAAATCACTACATCAATCAGTGGGAGAAAAATATTGGCCTCTGGGCTTGTGTGCCACTCCTGACTCCTGTGTGTGCCATCTCTCACTCAGTGGGGCATAGAAAGCCTTTTTTTTTTTTTTTATTTGGTTTCTAAATTGGCCTTGAAAAAATCATTTTATTTTATTTGGTTTCTAAATTCTTCCTGAAAAAAATAAATAAATAAAACAGTGGGAGATTAATATTGCCCTTTCTGCTTGTGTGCCAGTCTTGACTCCTGGGTGTGGCATCTCTCTCTCTCTCTCTTTCAAATTGTGGGCCATAGAAAGCCTATTTATTTTTTTGCTTGATTTGGGTTCCAAAATCTACCTGAAAAAATCACTACATCAATCAGTGGGAGAAAAATATTGGCCTCTGGGCTTGTGTGCCACTCCTGACTCCTGTGTGTGCCATCTCTCACTCAGTGGGGCATAGAAAGCCTTTATTTTTTTTTTATTTGGTTTCTAAATTGTCCTTGAAAAAATCATTTTATTTTATTTGGTTTCTAAATTCTTCCTGAAAAAATCATTTCATTTTATTTTGTTTCTAAAGTCTCCCTGAAAAAAAAGAAAATAAATAAAACAGTGGGAGATTAATATTGCCCTTTCTGCTTGTGTGCCAGTCTTGACTCCTGTGTGTGCCATCTCTCACTCAGTGGGGCATAGAAAGCCTTTTTTTTTTATTTTTTTTTTTTTTTATTTGGTTTCTAAATTGTCCTTGAAAAAATCATTTTATTTTATTTGGTTTCTAAATTCTTCCTGAAAAAATCATTTTATTTTATTTTGTTTCTAAAGTCTCCCTGAAAAAAAAAAAAAATAAATAAAACAGTGGGAGATTAATATTGCCCTTTCTGCTTGTGTGCCAGTCTTGACTCCTGGGTGTGCCATCTCTCTGTCTCTCTCTCAAATTGTGGGCCATAGACAGCCTATTTTTTTTTTTGCTTGATTTGGGTTCCAAAATCTACCTGAAAAAAATCACTACTGTTGTGAATTCTGTGGCAGAGCTCCCTCCTGTGGTCACAAGTGGTACTTCGGCTGATTTTCTCTGTGAGCTTCTGTTGGTGGAGGGAAGTGGTACTGCGGCTTCTGAGTTTCCTCCCTCAGGTGATCTGGTGAGGTCGTTAGGTGCTTCTCTACTTAACTCCACCTAATGCTTTGATCCTGGCTTCCTGTCAATGTTCCAGTGTTGGACTTGCTTTTCCCTGGATCATTCCTGTGGCCTGCTGCTCTGCATAGCTAAGTGCTTCTTTGCTATTTGTTTGCTATTTTTTCTGTCCAGCATGTCTAATATGTTGCTGGAAGCTCTGGGACGCAAGGGTGTACCTCCATGCCGTTAGTTCGGTACGGAGGGTCTTTTTGCCCCCTTTGCGTGGTGTTCTTTAGGGTTTTGTGTAGACCGCAAAGTTACCTTTTCTATCCTCGATCTGTTAAGAAAGTCGGGCCTCACTTTGCTGAATCTATTTCATCTCTACGTTTGTCTTTTCATCTTAACTCAGTCATTATATGTGGGGGGCTGCCTTTTCCTTTGGGGTATTTCTCTGAGGCAAGGTAGGCTTATTTTCTATCTTCAGGCTAGTTAGTTTCTCAGGCTGTGCCGAGTTGCATAGGCAGAGTTAGGCGCAATCCACGGCTGCCTCTAGTGTTGTTTGGAGAGGATTAGGGATTGCGGTCTGCAGAGTTCCCACGTCTCAGAGCTCGTTCTATGATTTTGGGTTATTGTCAGATCACTGTATGTGCTCTGACCGCTATGTCCATTGTAGTACTGAATTGCCTTTCATAACAGTACAGGAAGCCAAAAGTACTAATGATTCTCAATAGAGGGAAAAAAGAAGTTCTGAGACCATTTTTTTTTCTTTGCACTGTGTTTTGCCTTTTTTTTCCCCTAGACATTTGGGTGGTTCAGTACACAGGTGTAGCTATGGACATTAGAAGTCTGTCTTCATTTGTGGATCAGCTCTCGGCAAGAGTACAAAAGATTCAAGACACTATTGATCAGAAAGCTATGTTGGAACCAAGAATTCCTATTCCTGATTTGTTTTTTGGAGATAGAACTAAGTTTCTGAGTTTCAAAAATAATTGTAAATTATTTCTGGCCTTGAAACCTCGCTCCTCTGGTGATCCAGTTCAACAGGTTTTGATTGTTATTTCTTTTTTGCGCGGCGACCCTCAGGACTGGGCATTTTCTCTTGCGCCAGGAGATCCTGCATTGAGTAATATCGATGCGTTTTTCCTGGCGCTCGGATTGCTGTACGATGAACCTAATTCAGTGGATCAGGCAGAGAAAAATTTGCTGGCTCTTTGTCAGGGTCAGGATGAGATAGAGGTATATTGTCAGAAATTTAGAAAGTGGTCCGTGCTCACTCAATGGAATGAATCTGCGCTGGCAGCTATGTTTAGAAAGGGTCTCTCTGAAGCCCTTAAGGATGTCATGGTGGGATTTCCTATGCCTGCTGGTTTGAATGAGTCTATGTCTTTGGCCATTCAGATCGGTCGACGCTTGCGTGAGCGTAAATCTGTGCACCATTTGGCGGTATTACCTGAGCTTAAACCTGAACCTATGCAGTGCGATAGGACTTTGACCAGAGTTAAACGGCAAGAACACAGACGTCTGAATGGGCTGTGTTTCTACTGTGGTGATTCCACTCATGCTATCTCTGATTGTCCTAAGCGCACTAAGCGGTTCGCTAGGTCTGCCTCCATTGGTACGGTACAGTCAAAATTTCTTCTGTCCGTTACCCTGATCTGCTCTTTGTCATCGTATTCTGTCATGGCATTTGTGGATTCAGGCGCTGCCCTGAATTTGATGGACTTGGAGTATGCTAAGCGTTGTGGGTTTCTCTTAGAGCCCTTGCAGTGTCCTATTCCATTGAGAGGAATTGATGCCACGCCTTTGGCCAAGAATAAGCCTCAATACTGGACCCAGCTGACCATGTGCATGGCTCCTGCACATCAGGAGGTTATTCGCTTTCTGGTGTTGCATAATCTGCATGATGTGGTCGTGTTGGGGTTGCCATGGCTACAAGCCCATAATCCAGTATTAGATTGGAAATCCATGTCGGTGTCCAGCTGGGGTTGTCAGGGGGTACATGGTGATGTTCCATTTCTGTCAATTTCGTCATCCACCCCTTCTGAGGTTCCAGAGTTCTTGGCTGATTACCGGGATGTATTTGATGAGCCCAAGTCCGATGCCCTACCTCCGCATAGGGATGGTGATTGTGCTATCAATTTGATTCCTGGTAGTAAATTCCCAAAAGGTCGACTGTTTAATTTATCCGTGCCTGAGCACGCCGCTATGCGCAGTTATGTGAAGGAATCCCTGGAGAAGGGGCATATTCACCCGTCATCGTCACCATTAGGAGCAGGGCTCTTTTTTGTAGCCAAGAAGGATGGTTCGCTGAGACCTTGTATAGATTACCGCCTTCTAAATAAGATCACGGTTAAATTTCAGTACCCCTTGCCATTGTTATCTGACTTGTTTGCTCGGATTAAGGGGGCTAGTTGGTTCACCAAGATAGATCTTCGTGGTGCGTATAATCTGGTGAGAATCAGGCGAGGAGATGAATGGAAAACTGCATTTAATACGCCCGAGGGTCATTTTGAGTATCTAGTGATGCCATTCGGACTTGCCAATGCTCCCTCAGTGTTTCAGTCCTTTATGCATGACATCTTCCGAGAGTACCTGGATAAATTCCTGATTGTGTACTTGGATGACATTTTGATCTTCTCGGATGATTGGGAGTCTCATGTGAAGCAGGTCAGAACAGTTTTTCAGGTCCTGCGTGCTAATTCTTTGTTTGTGAAGGGATCAAAGTGTCTCTTTGGTGTGCAGAAGGTTTCATTTTTGGGGTTCATCTTTTCCCCTTCTACTATCGAGATGGATCCTGTTAAGGTCCAAGCCATCCATGATTGGACTCAGCCGACATCTCTGAAAAGTCTGCAAAAGTTCCTGGGCTTTGCTAATTTTTATCGCCGCTTCATCTGCAATTTTTCTAGTATTGCCAAACCATTGACCGATTTGACCAAGAAGGGTGCTGATTTGGTCAATTGGTCTTCTGCTGCTGTGGAAGCTTTTCAAGAGTTGAAGCGTCGTTTTTCTTCTGCCCCTGTGTTGTGTCAACCAGATGTTTCTCTTCCGTTCCAGGTCGAGGTTGATGCTTCTGAGATTGGAGCAGGGGCTGTTTTGTCGCAGAGAGGTTCTGATTGCTCAGTGATGAAACCATGCGCTTTTTTTTCCAGGAAGTTTTCGCCTGCTGAGCGAAATTATGATGTGGGCAACCGAGAGTTGCTGGCCATGAAGTGGGCATTCGAGGAGTGGCGTCATTGGCTTGAAGGAGCTAAGCATCGCGTGGTGGTATTGACTGATCATAAGAACTTGACTTATCTTGAGTCTGCTAAGCGGTTGAATCTCAGACAGGCTCGTTGGTCGCTGTTTTTTGCCCGTTTTGACTTTGTGATTTCGTACCTTCCGGGCTCTAAAAATGTGAAGGCGGATGCTCTGTCTAGGAGTTTTGTGCCCGACTCTCCGGGTTTGTCTGAGCCGGCGGGTATCCTCAAGGAAGGAGTAATTGTGTCTGCCATCTCCCCTGATTTGCGGCGGGTGCTGCAAAAATTTCAGGCTAATAAACCTGATCGTTGTCCAGCGGAGAGACTGTTTGTCCCTGATAGGTGGACCAATAAAGTTATCTCTGAGGTTCATTGTTCGGTGTTGGCTGGTCATCCTGGAATCTTTGGTACCAGAGAGTTGGTGGCTAGATCCTTTTGGTGGCCGTCTCTGTCGCGGGATGTGCGTGTTTTTGTGCAGTCCTGTGGGATTTGTGCTCGGGCTAAGCCCTGCTGTTCTCGTGCCAGTGGGTTGCTTTTGCCCTTGCCGGTCCCGAAGAGGCCTTGGACACATATCTCTATGGATTTTATTTCTGATCTTCCCGTTTCTCAAAAGATGTCAGTCATTTGGGTGGTCTGTGATCGCTTTTCTAAGATGGTCCATCTGGTATCCTTGTCTAAATTGCCTTCCTCCTCTGATTTGGTGCCATTGTTCTTCCAGCATGTGGTTCGTTTACATGGCATTCCAGAGAATATCGTTTCTGACAGAGGTTCCCAGTTTGTTTCAAGGTTTTGGCGAGCCTTTTGTGGTAGGATGGGCATTGACTTGTCTTTTTCCTCGGCTTTCCATCCTCAGACTAATGGCCAGACCGAACGAACCAATCAGACCTTGGAAACATATCTGAGATGCTTTGTTTCTGCCGATCAGGATGACTGGGTGTCCTTTTTGCCTTTGGCTGAGTTCGCCCTTAATAATCGGGCCAGCTCGGCTACCTTGGTTTTGCCATTTTTCTGCAATTCTGGGTTCCATCCTCGTTTCTCTTCAGGACAGTTTGAGTCTTCGGACTGTCCTGGTGTGGATACTGTGGTGGACAGGTTGCAGCAGATTTGGACTCATGTAGTGGACAATTTGACCTTGTCCCAGGAGAAGGCTCAACGTTTCGCTAATCGCAGACGCCGTGTGGGTCCCCGACTTCGTGTTGGGGATCTGGTTTGGTTATCTTCTCGTCATATTCCTATGAAGGTTTCCTCTCCTAAGTTTAAACCTCGTTTCATTGGTCCGTATAGGATTTCTGAGGTTCTTAATCCTGTGTCTTTTCGTCTGACCCTTCCAGATTCTTTTTCCATACATAACGTATTCCATAGGTCATTGTTGCGGAGATACGTGGCACCTATGGTTCCATCTGTTGATCCTCCTGCCCCGGTTTTGGTGGAGGGGGAATTGGAGTATATTGTGGAGAAGATTTTGGATTCTCGTGTTTCTAGACGGAAACTCCAGTATCTGGTTAAATGGAAGAGTTATGCTCAGGAAGATAATTCCTGGGTTTTTGCCTCTGATGTCCATGCTCCCAATCTTGTTCGTGCCTTTCATGTGGCTCATCCTGGTCGGCCTGGGGGCTCTGGTGAGGGTTCGGTGACCCCTCTTCGAGGGGGGGGTACTGTTGTGAATTCTGTGGCAGAGCTCCCTCCTGTGGTCACAAGTGGTACTTCGGCTGATTCTCTCTGTGAGCTTCTGTTGGTGGAGGGAAGTGGTACTGCGGCTTCTGAGTTTCCTCCCTCAGGGGATCTGGTGAGGTCGTTAGGTACTTCTCTACTTAACTCCACCTAATGCTTTGATCCTGGCTTCCTGTCAATGTTCCAGTGTTGGACTTGCTTTTCCCTGGATCATTCCTGTGGCCTGCTGCTCTGCATAGCTAAGTTCTCCTTTGCTATTTGTTTGCTATTTTTTCTGTCCAGCTTGTCTAATTTGTTGCTGGAAGCTCTGGGACGCAAGGGTGTACCTCCGTGCCATTAGTTTGGTACGGAGGGTCTTTTTGCCCCCTTTGCGTGGTGTTCTTTAGGGTTTTGTGTAGACCGCAAAGTTACCTTTTCTATCCTCGATCTGTTAAGAAAGTCGGGCCTCACTTTGCTAAATCTATTTCATCTCTACGTTTGTCTTTTCATCTTAACTCACAGTCATTATGGGGGGCTGCCTTTTCCTTTGGGGTATTTCTCTGAGGCAAGGTAGGCTTATTTTCTATCTTCAGGCCAGTTAGTTTCTCAGGCTGTGCCGAGTTGCATAGGCAGAGTTAGGCGCAATCCACGGCTGCCTCTAGTGTTGTTTGGAGAGGATTAGGGATTGCGGTCTGCAGAGTTCCCACGTCTCAGAGTTCGTTCTATGATTTTGGGTTATTGTCAGATCACTGTATGTGCTCTGACCGCTATGTCCATTGTAGTACTGAATTGCCTTTCATAATACACTACATCAATCAGTGGGAGAAAAATATTGGCCTCTGGGCTTGTGTGCCACTCCTGACTCCTGTGTGTGCCATCTCTCACTCAGTGGGCCATAGAAAGCCTTTTTTTGTTTTTTTATTTTGTTTCTAAAGTCTCCCTGAAAAAAAATAAAATAAATAAAACAGTGGGAGATTAATATTGACATTTGTGCTTGAGTGACAGTCCTGCGTGTGTGGCATCTCTGTGATTTGGTGCCACAGAAAACAGAGTGTGTAACATTGTGTCTGATTTTCCTTGTGGTCTCACCAACCTGTAAAGGGATATTGAAATCATACTGAAGTTATAGGTCACCATGTAAGTTGTTTGACAGCAACAAATAAAGTTACTTTGGTTAAGTTTTTAAAACAATGAGGAAGTCTGGTGCAAGAGGTCGTGGCCGTGGGCGTTCATTGTCAGCTGGTAATGATGGTAGTGGTAGTGGAGCATCAGGTGGTCGTGGGAAAAAAATATTCCACCTAAGTCTGGAGCTGTGGAGCCAGGTTCGTCGTCTGGCTACATAAGGCCTCGAACGCTCTCTTTTCTGGGAGTAGGAAAACCGCTTTTAAAGCCGGAGCAGCAACAGCAAGTTTTGGCTTACCTTGCAGACTCAGCCTCTAGCTCTTTTGCCTCCTCTTCTGAAACTGGTAAATGTAAAAGCAGCGCGTCGCTTGTGGATGTTCACGGTCAGGGACAAGTCGCTTCCTTGTCCTCTTCAGCAAAAACAACAACAAGAGAGAAGGATGCAGCAGGCGACACAACGGGTTACTCCATGGAGCTCTTTACACATACCGTCCCTGGCTTAGAAAGTGAAACACTTAACAGGCCATGCCCATTACAAGTAGATTCTGACATGGAGTGCACTGATGCACAGCCACAGCCTGACTACTATGCTGGTCCTTTGACTCAGACCACAACATTGCCCTCTCAGGGTACTGATCCACAATCAGACCCTGATGAGACTATGTTGCCCCGTCACGAACGCTATACCACCGACCGACACGGTGACACAGACGAAGTTGCACACGAGCTAGAAGAGGAGGTAATAGATGACCCAGTTGTTGACCCCGATTGGCAGCCATTGGGGGAACAGGGTGCAGGCGGCAGTAGTTCAGAAGCGGAGGTGGAGGAGGGGCCGCAGCAGGCATCAACATCGCAACAGGTTCCATCTGCCGGGCCCGTATCTGGCCCAAAACGTGTGTCAAAGCCAAAACCTGTTGGAGGACAGAGTGGCCATCCGGTTAAAGCTCAGTCTGCAATCCCTGAAAAGGGATCCGATGCTAGGAAGAGTGCAGTCTGGCATTTTTTTAAACAACATCCAATTGATCAGCGCAAAGTCATCTGTCAAAAATGTTCAACTACCTTAAGCAGAGGGCAGAATCTGAAAAGTCTCAATACAAGTTGCATGCATAGACATTTAACCACCATGCATTTTCAAGCCTGGACTAACTACCAAACGTCCCTTAAGGTTGTAGCACCCTCGGCCAATGAAGCTAGTCAGCAACGCAACATCCCTTCCGTCACTGTAAGGCCACCATTTTCCGCACCACCGGCAGTATCTGTGCAGGTTTCTTTGCCAGCCAAAAGCAGTCAGGGTCAGGGAATCACCAGTTTTGTAGGAGGAAATATTGCATCTAGGGCACCGGCGGAAACAATACCGTCTCCAACCGTCTCTCAGTCTGCCATGTCCACCGGCACACCCGCAAGTTCCACGATCTCCAGCTCTCCAGTCCAGCTCACCCTACATGAGACTCTGGTTAGAAAAAGGAAGTACTTATCCTCGCATCCGCATACACAGGGTTTTAACGCCCACATAGCTAGACTAATCTCGTTAGAGATGATGCCCTACCGGTTAGTTGAAAGTGAAGCTTTCAAAGCCCTGATGGAGTACGCTGAACCACGTTACGAGCTACCCAGTCGACACTTTTTTTCCAGAAAAGCCATCCCAGCCCTGCACCAGCATGTTAAACAGCGCATCGTCCATGCACTCAGGCAATCTGTGAGTACAAAGGTGCACCTGACTACAGATGCATGGACCATAGGCATGGCCAGGGACGTTACGTGTCCATCACGGCACACTGGGTGAATGTGGTGGATGCAGGGTCCACAGGGGACATCAATTTCGGGACAGCTGTGCCTAACCCACGGTCTAGGAAACAGTTGGCTTTAGGCGTTCGCACCCCCTCCTCCTCCTCCTCGTCCTCCTGCAGAAGCGACAGCTCTTCCACAGACTGCAGTCGGCCAACCACTCCATTGGCAGCTGACACTGTTGCACACCAGTTGTCCCATTATGGGCCAGCTACTGGCAAGCGTCAGCAGGCTGTGTTGGCTATGAAGTGTTTGGGCGACAACAGACACACCGCGGAAGTTCTGTCCGAGTTCTTGCAACAAGAAACGCAGTCGTGGCTAGGCACAGTAGATCTTGAGGCAGGCAAGGTAGTGAGTGATAATGGAAGGAATTTCATGGCTGCTATCTCCCTTTCCCAACTGAAACACATTCCTTGCCTGGCTCACACCTTAAACCTGGTGGTGCAGTGCTTATTGAAAACTTATC
This sequence comes from Ranitomeya imitator, assembly GCF_032444005.1. Taxonomy (NCBI): domain Eukaryota; kingdom Metazoa; phylum Chordata; class Amphibia; order Anura; family Dendrobatidae; genus Ranitomeya; species Ranitomeya imitator. The sequence continues at coordinate 493,075,467 of NC_091286.1, read as the reverse complement.
CTGGGTTCTCCGACCTGCTCCTCAAAGTGCGTGGACTTTGCTCACATATCCGACGTTCGCCTGTACACTCCAGCCGTATGCAGACCTATCAGCGGTCTTTGAACCTTCCCCAGCATCGCCTAATCATAGACAACAAGGTGGAACTCAACAATGCACATGCTTCAGAGACTGTGCCAACAGAGGCGGGCTGTTATGTTTTTGTGGGAGGATACACATACACGGGCAGACAGTAGGATGGCAGACATGGAGTTGTCAGGTGTGCAGTGGTCGAAGATACAAGACATGTGTCAAGTCCTTCAGTGTTGTGAGGAATGCACACGGCTGGTTAGTGCAGACAACGCCATAATAAGCATGAGCATCCCCCTAATGTGTCTGCTGATGCAAAGTTTGACGCACATAAAGGTTTAGGCGTCTGCAGCAGAGGAAGAGGAAAGCCTTGATGACAGTCAGCCATTGTCTGGTCAGGGCAGTGTACAGGACGAGGTAGCGGGCGAAGAGGAGGTGGAGGATGAGGAGGATGATGGGGATGAGTATATTTTTAATGAGGAAGCTTTCCCGGGGGCACTGGAAATTGGTTGCGTGGCAAGGCCGGGTTCTGGTTTTTTGAGGGACACAAGTGACGTAGATTTGCCTGAAACTGCCCCTCAACCAATCTCAACCGCAGATTTGACAACTGGAACTTTGGCCCACATGGCGGATTATGCCTTACGTATCCTCAAAAGGGACACACGCATTACTAAAATGATGAACGATGATGATTACTGGTTGGCCTGCCTCCTTGATCCTCGCTATAAAGGCAAATTGCAAAATATTATGCCACATGAGAACTTGGAACTAATATTAGCAACCAAACAATCAACTCTTGTTGACCGTTTGCTTCAGGCATTCCCAGCACACAGCGCCCGTGATCGTTCTCACACGAGCTCCAGGGGGCAGCAGACCAGGAGTGTTAGGGGTGCACACATCAGAAGTGGCGTTGGACAGAGGGGTTTTCTGACCAGGTTGTGGAGTGATTTTGCTATGACCGCAGACAGGACAGGTACTGCTGCATCAATTGAAAGTGACAGGAGACAACATTTGTCCAGTATGGTTACTAACTATTTTTCATCCCTTATCGATGTTCTCCCTCAACCGTCATTCCCATTTGATTACTGGGCATCAAAATTAGACACCTGCCCAGAATTGGCAGAATATGTATTGCAGGAGCTTGCTTGCCCGGCAGCTAGTGTCCTATCAGAAAGAGTATTCAGTGCTGCAGGTTCAATATTAACCGAAAAAAGGACTCGTCTGGCTACCCAAAATGTTGATGATCTAACATTCATTAAAATGAACCACAACTGGATTTCGAATTCTTTTGCCCCACCTTGCCCGGCAGACACCTAGCTTTCCTACGAAAAGCTCTTGCCTGTGGACTACTGTGAATTACTTTTCGAATGTCTAATTTGCTGCAGCTGATTGTCCAGCATACGACATGTTTACACCTCCCTAAATGGCCAAACTCCCCACACGGGGCCTTGGTATCGCGACTTGGCGCAAGCACCCGTGAGAGTGCTGTTTGTCTGAAGAGGTGGGTGTGCCCGCTTTTGGTCGACGGCACTGCCACTGGGTCCCTCATAGTACAATAAAGTGTCTCTGGCGGTGGTGGTGCGCACCCAACGTCAGACACACTGTTGTAACATGAGGGGCCCTGGGCCTGTACCGCCGGCCACAAGAGAGTTCACCCAACCCCAGGTCAAACATTGCTCTACCACTTCCACAGTTATCTCTCACACTTCCACCAATGTTTAGTCTATGCGCTGACATCCTTCCATTCCTGCCACTGACAATACCATTGTGTTGACATGTATGATGGTACTTAACATAGTCAGGGGCAGTGTCCTTTATTTACCACAGTAAATACTTTGCGCTAAATTAGTAGGTCTGAAACTACGCAGAGGATCCCACCCCTGAACCTAATGATTGCACCCTTTAGTGTTTTCGTTTTGTTTTAATGCGAGACATTCACATTTATTTATTGTTTGGACTACTAACTGGCAGACACTCATTACAATCGGCCTCCGCTGACCAGACCACTGCTGCCCATCTACCCCTGGAACCAATTTTAAATTGCCTACAGCCAGCCCATTTTATTATGTTAGGCCTTCGAAGCCTGTCTGCGGTCCGTTCTTTCAACTACTACTACACTGACCTGTCTACTGCTGCCCGTGTACTCCTGGAACCAATTATAAAGTGCCTACAGCCTGTCCAATTTTTTTATGTTAGGCCTTCGAAGCCTGTCTGCGGTCCCTCCTTCCACTAGGACTCCACTGACCATTCTACTGCTGCCCGTGTACCCCTGGAACCTATTTTAAATTGCCTACAGCCCAATTTTTTTATGTTAGGCCTTCGAAGCCTGTCTGCGGTCCCTCCTTCCACTGACCATTCTACTGCTGCCCGTGTACCCCTGGAACCAATTTTAAATTGCCTACAGCCAGCCCAATTTTTTTTATGTTAGGCCTTCGAAGCCTGTCTGCGGTCCCTCCTTCCACTAGGCCTCCACTGACCATTCTACTGCTGCCCGTGTACCCCTGGAACCAATTTTAAATTGCCTACAGCCCAATTTTTTTATGTTAGGCCTTTGAAGCCTGTCTGCGGTCCCTCCTTCCACTAGGCCTCCACTGACCATTCTACTGCTGCCCGTGTACCCCTGGAACCAATTTTAAATTGCCTACCGCCAGCCCAATTTTTTTTATGTTAGGCCTTTGAAGCCTGTCTGCGGTCCCTCCTTCCACTAGGCCTCCACTGACCATTCTACTGCTGCCCGTGTACCCCTGGAACCAATTTTAAATTGCCAACAGCCCTATTTTGTTATGTTAGGCCTTCGAAGCCTGTCTGCGGTCCCTCCTTCCACAAGGCCTCCACTGACCATTCTACTGCTGCCCGTGTACCCCTGGAACCAATTTTAAATTGCCAACAGCCCTATTTTGTTATGTTAGGCCTTCGAAGCCTGTCTGCGGTCCCTCCTTCCACAAGGCCTCCACTGACCATTCTACTGCTGCCCGTGTACCCCTGGAACCAATTTTAACTTGCCAACAGCCCTATTTTGTTATGTTAGGCCTTCGAAGCTTCTCTGCGGTCCCTTCTTTCTACTACTACTACACTGACCAGACCATTGCTGCCAGTGTACCCCTGGAACCAATTTTAAATTGCCAACAGCCCTATTTTGTTATGTTAGGCCTTCGAAGCCTCTCTGCGGTCCCTTCTTTCTACTACTCCTACACTGACCAGACCACTGCTGCCCGTGTACCCCTGGAACCTATTTTTTATTGCATAGAGCATCCTTTTTTTAATAGTAGGCGTACAAAGTCTGTCTGCGGTCCACTATTGAAATTGTCCTCCACTGCCCAGAGCAATGCTGCCTGTGTACCCCTGTAACCTTTTTTAAGCTGCAGTGAGCCACAATTTTTGGTTTAAGGCCTACTACCTGTGTCTGTCTGCGCCACTCAATTCAGCTGTGTTCCTTTGAAAAAAGCTGAGCGTCAATAGTCTTGTTTTCAGCCTCTAGGAATTTTAAAACTGCATTGGGGGTACAACTTTGGTAGGGCCTACTAACTGTGTCTGCCGCCCCAAGGTGTGCCCCAGGTTTCGTCCACATTGCTTCGGTCTTCTGACTCTCGTTTAGTAGTTGTAGAAAACTACACTGCATTAGGCCTACAAATTGGGTATGGGGTGTAGAGAGATGGTGTGTTCCACTCCAAGGTGTTCCCCAGGTTTCCGCGCCATTGCTTCGATCTTAATGCTCTCGTTTAGTAGTTGTTGGAAATTACGCTGCATTAGGCCTACAAATTGGGTATGGGGTGTAAAGAGATGGTGTGTTACACTCCAAGGTGTTCCCCAGGTTTCCTCTCCATTGCTTCGATCTTCTGGCTCTCGTTTAGTAGTTGTTGGAAACTACACTGCATTAGGCCTACAAAATGGGTATGGGGTGTAGAGAGATGGTGTGTTCCACTCCAAGGTGTTCCCCAGGTTTCCTCGCCATTGCTTCGATCTTAATTCTCTCGTTTAGTAGTTGTTGGAAACTACACTGCATTAGGCCTACAAATTGGGTATGGGGTGTAGAGACGGTGTGTTCAACTCCAAGGTGTTCTCCAGGTTGCCTTTCCTGAGCTTCTATCTTCAGGCTCTCGTTTAGTAGTTGTTGGAAACTACACTGCATTAGGCCTACAAAATGGGTATGGGGTGTAGAGAGATGGTGTGTTCCACTCCAAGGTGTTCCCCAGGTTTCCGCGCCATTGCTTCGATCTTAATGCTCTCGTTTAGTAGTTGTTGGAAACTACGCTGCATTAGGCCTACAAATTGGGTATGGGGTGTAAAGAGATGGTGTGTTACACTCCAAGGTGTTCCCCAGGTTTCCTCTCCATTGCTTCGATCTTCTGGCTCTCGTTTAGTAGTTGTTGGAAACTACACTGCATTAGGCCTACAAATTGGGTATGGGGTGTAGAGAGATGGTGTGTTCCACTCCAAGGTGTTCCCCAGGTTTCGTCCACATTGCTTCGGTCTTCCGACTCTCGTTTAGTAGTTGTAGAAAACTACACTGCATTAGGCCTACAAATTGGGTATGGGGTGTAGAGAGATGGTGTGTTCCACTCCAAGGTGTTCCCCAGGTTTCCGCGCCATTGCTTCGATCTTAATGCTCTCGTTTAGTAGTTGTTGGAAACTACGCTGCATTAGGCCTACAAATTGGGTATGGGGTGTAAAGAGATGGTGTGTTACACTCCAAGGTGTTCCCCAGGTTTCCTCTCCATTGCTTCGATCTTCTGGCTCTCGTTTAGTAGTTGTTGGAAACTACACTGCATTAGGCCTACAAATTGGGTATGGGGTGTAGAGAGATGGTGTGTTCCACTCCAAGGTGTTCCCCAGGTTTCGTCAACATTGCTTCAGTCTTCCGACTCTCGTTTAGTAGTTGTAGAAAACTACACTGCATTAGGCCTACAAATTGGGTATGGGGTGTAGAGAGATGGTGTGTTCCACTCCAAGGTGTTCTCCAGGTTGCCTTTCCTGAGCTTCTATCTTCAGGCTCTCGTTTAGTAGTTGTTGGAAACTACACTGCATTAGGCCTACAAAATGGGTATGGGGTGTAGAGAGATGGTGTGTTCCACTCCAAGGTGTTCCCCAGGTTTCCTCGCCATTGCTTCGATCTTAATGCTCTCGTTTAGTAGTTGTTGGAAACTACGCTGCATTAGGCCTACAAATTGGGTATGGGGTGTAGAGAGATGGTGTGTTCCACTCCACGGTGTTCTCCAGGTTGCCTTTCCTGAGCTTCTATCTTCAAGCTCTCGTTTAGTAGTTGTTGGAAACTACACTGCATTAGGCCTACAAAATGGGTATGGGGTGTAGAGAGATGGTGTGTTCCACTCCAAGGTGTTCCCCAGGTTTCCTCGCCATTGCTTCGATCTTCTGGCTCTCGTTTAGTAGTTGTTGGAAACTACACTGCATTAGGCCTACAATTTGGGTATGGGGTGTAGAGAGATGGTGTGTTCCACTCCAAGGTGTTCCCCAGGTTTCGTCCACATTGCTTCGGTCTTCCGACTCTCGTTTAGTAGTTGTAGAAAACTACACTGCATTAGGCCTACAAATTGGGTATGGGGTGTAGAGAGATGGTGTGTTCCACTCCAAGGTGTTCCCCAGGTTTCCTCGCCATTGCTTCGATCTTAATGCTCTCGTTTAGTAGTTGTTGGAAACTACGCTGCATTAGGCCTACAAATTGGGTATGGGGTGTAGAGAGATGGTGTGTTCCACTCCAAGGTGTTCCCCAGGTTTCCTCGCCATTGCTTCGATCTTAATGCTCTCGTTTAGTAGTTGTTGGAAACTACGCTGCATTAGGCCTACAAATTGGGTATGGGGTGTAGAGAGATGGTGTGTTCCACTCCAAGGTGTTCCCCAGGTTTTCTCGCCATTGCTTCGATCTTAATGCTCTCGTTTAGTAGTTGTTGGAAACTACACTGCATTAGGCCTACAAATTGGGTATGGGGTGTAGAGACGGTGTGTTCCACTCCAAGGTGTTCTCCAGGTTGCCTATCCTGAGCTTCTATCTTCAGGCTCTCGTTTAGTAGTTGTTGGAAACTACACTGCATTAGGCCTACAAAATGGGTATGGGGTGTAGAGAGATGGTGTGTTCCACTCCAAGGTGTTCCCCAGGTTTCCTCGCCATTGCTTCGATCTTAATGCTCTCGTTTAGTAGTTGTTGGAAACTACACTGCATTAGGCCTACAAATTGGGTATGGGGTGTAGAGACGGTGTGTTCCACTCCAAGGTGTTCTCCAGGTTGCCTTTCCTGAGCTTCTATCTTCAGGCTCTTGTTAAATAGTGGTTAAATGGAACAACTGCATTTGGCGTACTAGTTGGTTTGGGGCCTACTAACAGTGTCTGCCGCTCCTTGCTGTTCTCCTGGTTTCCTGTCCTGAAATTCCATTTTCAGGCTCTCGTTAAGTAGTTGTTAATGTTAGACTGCATTTGGCCTACTAGTTGGGTTGGGGCCTACTATCGGTGTCTGCCACTCCTTGCTGTTCTCCTCCACTGAACAAAGCTGTGCCGCCTGTTTACTACGGTTGCCAATTTTGAACTGCATTTCGACTACTTACTGATTTGGGCCTACTCTCTGTGTCAGCCTCTCATTCCAGTTGTCCTCCACTGCAATGCCCACTGGTTAGTCCTGTGTTACCAATTTTGAACTGCATTTAGCCCACTTTATTCTTTGGGCCTATATCTGTGTTTCCTCCTCATCCTGCCCATTGCCCAGCCAGTGATAGATGAGTCTGCTGGTACATTGACCCATAACGCAAAATTCCCCGTGCACGCTACACAGCAAGATTGTGACCCTGCTGAAAGTCAGGTTCCTCTTCCCGCATACCATACCACCTTACACGGGGACAAAGAGGAAGGTGCAGATGAAAGTGCAGGTTCCTTCATCAGGTGAGGGAAGGAATACTAGTTGGCGACGTCACTGGCACAGGGCCTCTCATAGTACGCAAAAGTGTTGCTGCCGGTGGGAGGCGCCCCCACTGTGCAAACACACCGCTGTACTTTGAGGGGCCCTGTGCCAGTGCCAATGCCAATGAGTGGGCCCCCCCTGCTTGCTCAGGATCTCAGCACTTGCAAAGTTGAAATACTTACCTCTCCCTGCTCCACTGCCGTGACGTGTTCCAGATTTCCTGGGCCCACTAATTACTTGAACCAGCCCTACCCCCCACAACTTTAGCCAAATGACCCCCAATTTCCAATGCCTTCCAATTATTATAAGGTAAATTACGATTGACAAGCTTCTGTAACAAGAATGGATGTTTTTGCCATTAAAATGGGCAGTGTAGGTGTTTTCCTGGCCTCCACTCACTGCCGACTATGCTCCCCCATTGACTTGCATTGGGTTTCGTGTTTCGGGCGATACCCGACTTTTCGCGATAATCGGCCGATTCCACTCGACTCGACTTCTAAAATAGTCGGGTTTCGCGAAACACGGCTCGACTCTAAAAAGGTCAAGGTCGCTCAACCCTAGTAGACACATTAAAATCAATGCATCTGTGCAGATGTCATTGATTTTTTGCGGACCGTGTCTCCGTATGCCAAACACGGAGACATGTCAGTGTTCGTGGGAGCGCACGGATTACACGGACCCATTAAAGTCAATGTTGTCCGTGTGCAGTCCGTGTGCCGTGCAGGAGACAGAGCTACATTAAGCGCAGTCCCCCCCACTGGTGCTGAAGCCGCCATTCATATCTTCCCTGCAGCAGCGTTTGCTGTAGAGAAGATATGAATAATTGTGTGTAAAATCAAGATCCAGGTCCCCACCCCCCTCCCACCCCCTGTGCGCCCCCCCGCTGTGATTAAAAAAATTTGCAGGATCCTGAATTTTCTCATAGACTTGTATTAGCGACGGATTGTGATGGATGGCCATCCGTTTCATCTGTCGTACACCGAATCCTGCGTAAAAAACCATCCATCGGACAGAGAATATGTTCAGAGGAAAGTTTTTTCTGCACGTCGGAAAATCGGTCAGTGACGTATCCTGCGCTGCCTGTCACTGGCTACAATGGAAGCCTATGGGCGCTGGATGCGTCGCTGACTGTGAAAAGCCAGAATCTAGCGACGGGTCCCGTGACTGGAAATTCTCTCTCGCTCGCTCTCTTTCTCTTTTTACTATTGCTGCTGCCTATGCAGCATCAATAGTAACAAGAAATAATGTTAAAAATAATAAAAAAAATAAAAAATCGCAGTATTCTCACCTACCAACGTCCCGCGCAGCGTCACTGATGCTCCCGGCAGCTAGCTTTCCTAGTAATACATTGCGAAATCTCGCGAGAAGTCTACAATGTAATACAATGTATTACTAGGAACGCTACCTGCCGAGAGTATCGCTGTGCGGGACGCTGATAGGTGAGAATACTGCGAATTTTAATTTTTTTTTAACCTGGTTATGTATGCGTTTTTGCAGTGGAAAACCACTGCGAAAACGCATACACAATAGGTGCACATAGCCTCGATTGGTCCGTCAGAAAGACGGGCCCAGTGCACACGTTTTCCACAATCTGCACAGGATCCATCATTTCAATGTCTTGATGGATCCTGTGCAGATTTGGAAAACGGAAGTGTGAAAGAAGCCTTATATGTACTTTGTTCTTGGTAAAACCCATTTAAGGAAGTCTCCATAAGAATTATAGCAGATTTAAAAGAGCTGTAAGCTTTGGTGACTGAGAGGAAAAAGCCAAAAATTGTTACCCAAATACTTTACCAACATATAATGGCATAATACATATTAAAAACATATACGGTATATTTTTTAATGAAAGAATAACAGTCATAGAGAAAAACTAATAAAACTGTAGAATATTTTTAATTCCAATTTTAATTATCCAACCATATTAACACTAAAGATCTTCAGGTTAATTTTACTATGCGATAGTATTACCTATTGTCACTATTGTTCTCCTCATAAAGAAAAAAAAGCTCAAATTAACCAGTCTTTGCTCATGCATTGGTTCATTTTAATTATTGAAAATGCCGCAATTAAGTTGTTTCCGAGCAAGAAAATAAATGAGCAACAGCGCAATATTAATAACTTCTTCAGGTTCCTATATGTGACCTATAGATAACAATTTGAATTAAGTCAGAATTAGATTAATCTGATCTTATTAGGGAAGGATATTTCTATCAGTAACACATTAACATGTTTCTGCCAAAGAAACAAAAGTTCTATTGGGGTGAAAGACAATACTGTTATTTTTTTTAGAAGATAATTACTTCAAATGTCATGCACATTTGTCCACCCTGAAAGAGTAAATGCAAAGCCGTAAGATGCTAATTAAATTCACAAAACTGGCAATTAGAACTTAAAAGAGAACACAAAGGAGATTCATGAACTATTCTGCTACAGTTCTCTGTGATTACAATCAGAGGGGTCATAGAAATATGATTTCGAAAACTACCGTAAGTAAAAATGCTGTAAACTTGAGTTTTTGCATGGAATATAGAGATTAACTCAAAATACCTGCAAAATACCTCTAGAAACCCAGAAAATACATGGCTGTATACATGGGCAGCACGGTGGCGTAGTGGTTAGCACTGCAGCCTTGCAGCGCTGGGGTCCTGGGTTCGAATCCCACCCGGGACAACATCTGCAAAGAGTTTGTATGTTCTCTCTGTGTTTGCGTGGGTTTCCTCTGGGCACTCCGGTTTCCTCCCACATTCCAAAGACATACTGATAGGGATTCTAGATTGTGAGCTCCATCGGGGACAGTGATGATAATGTGTGCAAAATGTAAAGCGCTGTGGAATATGTTAGCGCTATATAAAAATAAAGATTATTATTTATTTATTATTATGGCTTACTAAGCCTTACTAATCAAGACAATACTGTTTCCACTTACATTTCATTGTCTTAAAAAATGGATGTGTCGCTCCTCTATATTTGTGTCCATCCACCATATTTACATTTCTGTGCTTGGCATGGTTCAGTCAAGCAACCAGAAAATTTGGTATTAAGGGGGGTTGTCCACTACTTTGATGTTGATTACCTATTTTGTAATATTGATTACTAGCGATGGACAAGAACTAAAATGCTTGGGTGCTCGTTGCTCGGGTCAAGCAAATTGGAATGCTTGGGTGCTCGACCAACGAGCAACAAGCCCAATGTAAGTCTATGGGAAACTCAAGCAATTTTCCAGTGGCCCACCCGGTGGTCTCCAGAGGAACTAGAAATTGCGGAAATCGATGGGGACTGTGCTCAAATTACATGGGAACAGCATGGAGAAGACCCCTGGAGGCATTTCTGACTCCCAGGTCACTGCTGTGAACAATTTTGTCAGAGTGTTACGCCACTTTTACAGACTCACAATAAAACATACAAAAATGAAATCAAAATGGATTTTCCCGGGAAATATGCTAAGGAACATCCTTTCCAGGGTAATGACTTACATATAAGGCAAAATAAATAAACAAAAACAAAAATTCTCCTTCACACCTTGGGCTATATTCACACGTAGTGTTTTTGAACTTTAGCATTGCTTTCAACCAAGACAAATGCATTCACTGGGAAATGTAATTTTAACATTTTACAACCGGTTTCATTTATGAAGGAGGGTCTCTGAAAGTCACAAAGCCTATTTTTATGGGGCAATCTGTTAGGCGTCAGGATTCTCCCGCTGCTCGGGATAGATCCGAAGCATTGTCTGGTGCTGTGGTCTCCCATTCAGGTCAGGCCACTGCGATTCCTGCTAAGCACAGACGTCAGTCTCAGCGCCTTGTTCAGACTTGTGGTATACGTTTGGTTACTGATGGCTCTCCAGCAAAGTCTATGGTGACCAGTGATATGCAGGTGCAGCCTTGTGCTCTGGAGTCTCAGTCCAGATATCACCTTAATTGAGCATGTCCGTGATGTCGTGTCTTCTCATTGGTGGTCGGATGTTGGCTGCCCTGGTGATGTGGCAGCTCTAGATTTGCCCACTGGCGTTGTCTCGGCTGACTGGGAATGAGTGTTTGGGGTGGAGCCTAGCGTATAAATGGCACTCAGCGGCGCACACAGGCATGCTACAGTCATTCATGTTTGGCGTGTATGGATGGATACTTTATCACTCTGTCTACACTTTTGCATGTGTCTGTTTATGCTCTGAGACAGTACACACTGACAGGCAGGTTGCACACTCATGCAGTTTCATTCCCTTGACTCAATGCCAGAGTCTCTAGTCTGCTACATGCTTAGGGTGCTAGTTAGGCACAGGTTCCGTAGTATCAGGACTAAGGGGTAACCAGCCACTTAGCTTAGCATCTGTTTCGTTCTTGTGTGCGGTTAGCACTGTTCAGTTACAGAGCAAGCTGAACCCTTTTTGCTATACCTCTCTATGAAGGCAACAGGGTATTGTATCTAGCGTCATAAGAGTTCTTTCTTTTGGCTCAGCATCTGCTTCATTCGTGTGTGCGGTTGGCACGGTTTAGTTGCAGAGCGAGTTCAACTCACGTGCTACCTTCCCTGTGATATTAAAGTACTTAGCATACTTAGTGTAGTACCTCTCTGTGTAGTAAAAGAGGTTGGTACTCAGTGTTCCTATCACGCTGTGTGGCATTAACTCAGTGTGTCTAAGGTAAATGCTCGCTGCTTGGTTCCATTACTGTTAACACTAGCAGCAGGTTACATCTCTGCACGGTGGACCCCGGGTTGTGATTGCACTTTTTTATATTTTATTTAGTGCAATCTGCCAACCCTAATGCCATCAGGCAGCCTTTACTATTCTTAAAGAGCCAGCAGTCTTCCCTCACTGTTCTTAGAGAGCTACCAACCAGCTATGCTTTGTTGTTCCCATTATTAAAGAGTTGGTCTCCTATACTGATATTACGTATGCAGTGAGTGGCAGGGCTGCCCAAATTTAGGACGCACCCCAATAAACCTTTGAAAAGATGTACAGGAGGGCCTCCTGAAAACAATGTTCTCAATATTAGGAAGTGGGTCTCCCATATTGTTTGCCTATGCAGTGAATGCAAGGTCTGGCAAAAATTTGGAGGCACTCCAATGCCTTTTTGAAGAGATGCGTGTCGGCCTACACTGTCATGACTAGGGTTGAGCGAAACGGGTCGAAATTTTTCAAAAGTGTGGGGTCGGCCATGAAGTCGGCGATCTTTTGAATCTAGAATCGGAATTCCGATACCGATTCCCCATATGTTTAAGATATCGGGAATTGGTATCGGAATTCAGATTTAAGTGTAAAATAAAGAATTAAAATAAAAAATATCGCAATACTTACCCTCTGACGCGCCCTGGTACTAACCGGGAACCTTCCTTCCTTAGAATCAGCCTTCCAGGACAATGCGGTGACGTCGCGGTGAAGTCGCGGCTTGTGATTGGCCGAGCGGCCGCCCATGTGACCGCTCGCGCGGCCAATCACAAGCCGCGACGTCACCCGCGACGTCACCGAAGGTCCTGGAAGGGCTGATTCTTAGGAAGGAAGGCTGCCGGAAAGAAGCAGGGCGCGTCCGAGGGTGAGTATATTCCTATTAGGTCGGACGCGCCCTGCTTCTTTCCGGCAGCCTTCCTTCCTAAGAATCAGCCCTTCCAGGACCTCCGGTGACGTCGCGGCTTGTGATTGGCCGCGCGAGCAGTCACATGGGCGGCCGCGCGGCCAATCACAAGCCGCGACGTCACCACGACGTCACTGCAGGGTCCTGGAAGGCTGATTCTAAGGCTACGTTCACACTAGCGTTGCGCCGCCCTGCGTCGGCGACGCAACGCGCGACGCACGAAAAAACGCGCACAAACGCACGCAAAAACGCGCACGTTTTGCGACGCGTGCGTCGTTTTTTGACGAGAATCGGACGCACAGAAAATGCAACTTGTTGCATTTTCTTGCGTCCGACGCTAGCGTCGTAAACGACGCAAGTGTCAAAAAACGCCACCCAAAAAACGCACGCGTCCCCTATGTTAAACATAGGGGCGCGTCGCCGCTGCGTCGCCGGCGCAACAGCGACGCACATTGGCGGAACGCCAATGTGAACGTAGCCTAAGGAAGGAAGGTTCCCGGTTAGTACCAGGGCGCGTCAGAGGGTAAGTATTGCGATATTTTTTATTTTAATTCTTTATTTTACACTAAAATATGGATCGCAGGGCCTGAAGGAGAGTTTCCGCTCCTTCAGACCCTGGGAACCATGGAAACGCAATGCACTGCATTGGGTTTCGAGTTTCGTCCGACCCCGACCCCGACTTTTTTATAGGATCGGCCGATTTCACTCGACCCGACTTTTTCAAAAGTCGGGTTTCGTGAAACCCGACCCGATCCTATAAAAGTAAAGGTCGCTCAACCCTAGTCATGACCACACAGGTAAATATTGCCTCTGGCAACAATTAGCTTTACCAGATCAATGTATGCTAGTCTTTGCCTTGTACTCTTCCAGGCTTATCACTTGTATACTACTTAGGTCTCCTATTCTGCAGTATGGGGACTTTTACTCTGGTTTTTTCTATTACTTTTTTCAGCCTGGTAATCTATTGTGGCTACAACATTTTCTTTGCAACATTTTCTTTGCACATGCACTTTATTATTTATATTACTATTTTTTGTACCAGTAAATATTATGTATATGTGAGTCACAAGGCTCCTTTTACCTGTTGAAAATATTTGTGGTGATTTGCTAACCTGACATTTACTATGTACCATATTTTCCGGCATATAAGATGACTTTTTAACCCCTGAAAATATCTCAAAAGTCGGGGGTCATCATACACGCTGGGTACGGCATGTGCAGAGAGTGGTCCTGTATGGTTCCCAGGATCTGGAGAAGAGGAGACTCTCCTTCAGGCCCTGGGATCCATATTCATGTAAAAAAAGAATAAAAATAAAAAATATTGGATATACTTACCCTCCGACGGCCTGCGGCTCTCAGCGGTGCAAGCGGCAGCCTCCGTTCCTAAGGATGCATTGAGCAAAGGACCTTCGGTGATGTTGCGTTCACGTGACTGGTCAAGTGACTGTGACGTCATCTAAGGTCCTTCGCTTAATGCATCATTAGGAACGGAGGCCGCCGCTTGCACCACTGAGAGCCGCGGGCCGTCGGAGGGTAAGTATATCCCATATTTTTTATTTTTATTCTTCTTTTTACATGAATATGGATCCCAGGGCCTGAAGGAGAGTCTCCTCTCCTCCAGATCCTGGGAACCATCTGCATCGTACACGCCGTATAAGATGACTGGGCGTTTAAGATGACCCCCGTCTTATACGGCGAGTGAATCCCAAACTCCATATTTTATATGGAAAAGTTGGGGGTTGCCTTATACACCCAGTCATCTTATACACCAGAAAATATGGTACCCAGAAATAGACATACAAGTTTTTTCATCTGGAGTCTTTCTACCTTACTTTTGCACACTAGTGCAGTTTCTTAGACATACAAACAAAATTACATGTATTTAGTTTAACTTTTGTGAGTACATTGACTCCACTTTTGTATAATTATCACACTTAGTGATTTATTCATGCTTTGTGTTCATCAATGTCAGTATTTTATGATCTTTTTTTCTTGTGGTCACTTTTTGTGTTATGGGCAGATATACACTTTTTGTTGTTAGCATCCTGTTATCATCTTGTGCTTCCCTCTTTTTTGTCCTAAATAAATATTTTTGTTCTCCATCGACGCAATGGTTTCCAATTTTTGTTAATTGGACCATATAGTTCAGTTTTTTCTTCCTTGTACATATTTATCTCCTGAATGGTCTGCCATTCACTACAGAATTAAGCTACATATTATTATTATTTTAAGGTCATCACTTGGTTGGTATCTGCAGTCTTACATATTCTCTTTCTTGACTTGTTCAGTGTATAATTTTCAATTTTTTGAAGAGATGTAGAGGAGGGCCTCATAAAAAATATGTTTCCATTAGAAAGGAGCGGGTCTCCTATACTGGGTAATGCCCTTGCACTATGTATATGGGCTGACAAACATTTACTCCACGGTCACCCGGGTGATATGGTGGTGGAGGATGAGGATGAGGAGAAGGACAACAGCAAATAGCCAAAATCAGGAAGCATATACCCATGTGTGGGTGTGAAGAGGTGCATTGGAATAGACCTATAAAAAAACCCACTGGATTTGAGTTCATGTAATGCTGCTATCATTCGGTAGTGTTGAGAAGTCTAGCTCGATCCAGCCCTTGTTCATTTTTACAAGAGTCAGCCTGACAGCATTATCAATTGACAGGCAGATGTGGTTATCAGTTATAATTCCACCAGAGGCACTAAAAACCTGTTCTGACAAAACCCTAGCGGCAAGGCAGGTCAGGACTTCCATGGTGTAGAGAGCCAGTTCATGCCACTTGTCCAGCTTGGATACCCAATAATTATAAGGCACAGAGGAATCACGGAAGACGTTGGTATGGTCAGCAAGGTACTCCCTCAGCATTTTCCAAAAATTTTCACTCCTTCTGAGAGTATCCCATGCCTCAGGGCCTGTGCAATGGGAGGGTTTGAGGAAACTCTCCCACAACTTTGACAGTGTTCCCCTGCCTCTGCTGGATTGGAGTTGAGTGTCTCTCGCCTGTACTCCTTGGTTGTCCAATGAACTGTGACCTCTGCCAACAGCATTTACAGATGGGAGTTTTTTTAAATAATTCTGCAACAAGGGCCTCCTGGTACTGCCCCATTTTAGTAGACCTGTCTGTCTCGAGAATAAGAGATAGAAAGTTCTCCTTGTAGCGTAGGTCTAGAAGTGTCATCAACCAGTAATGACTGTCACCCAAAATTTTGAGAACGTGAGAGTCACGGGAAAGGGAGCGTAACATAAAATCAGCCATGCATGCCAGACTGCTAACAGACAAGACTTCCATGTCCTCACCAAGAGGATGACTGACTTTGCTCTCCTCCTCCCTGTCCTCAGGCCATCCACGCTGAATAGACGGTATGACAGTGGTGCAGGTAGTACCGTCTATAGCGCATGAAACTAGCTCCTGTTCTTCCTCCTCCTCTTTCTCCTCCTCTTCCTCATTGCCACCCAATCCACTTTGGGATGAGATGAGGCTGGGCTGTGTGTAATCACCCTGTATGGTTCCTTGCTCCATCTCATCGTGCTCCGCCTGCAATGCATCCTTTTTGATTGTGAGCAGAAAGCATTTCAGAACACACAGAAGCGGGATGGTGATGCTAATTATGGTGCCATCACTGCTCACGATTTTGGTGTAGTCTTCAAAGTTTTGGAGGATGTTACATATGTGTGACATCAATGTCCACTCTTGAGGTCTTATGTGTGGAATCTGACCTGAATACCGACGGCCTTCTTGATGCTGGTAGTCAACAACTGCCTTCTTCTGTTCAAAAATCCTTTCCAAAATCTGCAGTGTAGATTTCCAATGCGTGGAGACATCACACACCAGTCGCTGAGCCGGAAGCTGCAAACGCTGCTGAAGCATGGCAATGGCAGCAGAAGCTGTAGCTGATTTTCTAAAATAGGCTCACAGGCGGCATACTTTGACAAGCAGTTTCTGCAGCTCCTGGTAGGTTTTGAGAAGCCGCTGAACCATGAGGTTAAGCACATGGGCCAGACATGTTACAAGTGTGAGCTCGCCTCGCCTCAGAGCCGCCACCAGGTTTTGGCCATTGTCACACATGACCATGCCTGGCTGTAGGTTTAGCGGTGTCAGCCACAGACCTGCATGCTCTTTCAGAGCTGTCCACAACTCTTCCGCATTATGCGGTTTGTCACCTAAGCATAGTAGCTTCAGCACAGCCTGTTGCCGCTTGGCTAAAGCAGTGCTGCAGTCCTTCCAGCTTGTGACTGATGTGATAATTTTGGAGATGGATGTTGAAGAGGAGGACGAGGTGCAGGAGCTGTAGGCTGTGGAGGCAACCGAGATTGATTTAGGGCCGGCAGTACTTGGCGTCGTGAGGAAGTGTTCCATCCCAAGGTGCAACTGGGTCCCGGCTTCCATTATGTTAAACCAATGTGCAGTCAGTGAGTTGTACCGTCCCTGCACACAAGCACTTGTCCACGTGTCTGTGATTGAGTGGACTTTCCCAGTAACTGAATTGTTGTGGGCACGGCTATTGTTGTGGGATACATGCTAGTGTAATGCCGGGACGGCACACCAGGAGAAATAGTGGCAGCTGGGGACCGAGTAACAAGGGTTTCGGAAAGCTTCAGTTTCCACAAGCCTAAAAGGCAACATTTTGAGGGTAAGCAGTCGGGAAATGTGGGAATTTAGTAGTGTGGCCTTCAGGGTGTTGGCTGCATATTTGCACTTGCGTTCCAAGGTCTGGAGTATGAACAACTGAATGCTGCCCTGGGACAAGGATGTGGACATGCTTGCTGATGGTGCTAGTTGAGTGAGTGCAACAACAGGTGCAGGGCAGGAGGCATCTTCACATTCCAATTTACAGGGGATTGGCTTGCACGCGCAACAGTGAAAGAAGCAATGGTGTCACCTGCAGTCAGTGCTCTTGGAGCCTGGGGTTCGGCCCACAAAGTTGGGTGCTTTGCTGCCATGTGCCTGATCATGCTGGTGGTGGTCAGTAGAGTTGAGCGACTTTTACTTTTTTAGGATCGTTTTGGGTTTCGCATTTCGCAATAAATAGCCAGGATGGTGTCTCCGCGGTGTTGGATGTTTTGATCTCTCTGAGGTCATTCATCCTTATGTTTATAGTCCTTTCACTAGGCACTGCTCCTAATAGCCAGTTTCCTACTCCACACTGATGAGGGGCAAATACCCCAAAACATCTGTCTGTGGATGGATACCATGTTTTGGCATAGGTGGTTTTCCTTTTTGGATGCTGCCCTTCCCGTGGTTGTTCCTTCCCGGTGAAAGACCTGGCTATTTATTGCTTGCGTTGAGAAACACGTGATGGTGTCTCCGCGGCTTTTCCTCATGCATTTGCATATTTCCCATGAGGGATGGGGACAGTGTTCTGGATCACTGCGTTGAGAAACACGTGATGGTGTATCCACGGTGTTGGATGTTTTGTTCTCTCCGAGGTCATTCATCCTTATGTTTATAGTCCTTTCACTAGGCACTGCTCCTAATAGCCAGTTTCCTACTCCACACTGATGAGGGGCAAATATCCCGAAACAGCTGTCTGTGGATGGATACCATGTTTTGGCATAGGTGGTTTTCCTTTTTGGATGCTGCCATTCCCGTGGTTGTTCCTTCACGGTGAAAGACCTGGCTATTTATTGCTTGCATTGAGAAACACGTGATGGTGTCTCTGCGGCTTTTCTACATGCATAAATAAACTGGTGGCATAGCTAGGTACAGGGGTGGGCTCCTCTGCTGCGTAGCAGACAGTGGTAGTTGGCTCAAAGTATTAACTGGTCTAAATGGAGGTCAGGGACCCTGTATATTTTAACTATCATCTATCATTTCAACAAATTTGTATTGGCAGCACCATTGAAGGATTTAACAGCACAGACTACACAGTGGTGGAGCAGGGAGAGGTAAGTTTTGCAAGTGGTAGAGCACTATTCGAGCTGGGGGGAACACTCTCTCTCGTGGGCAGCGATACTGGCATAGGGCCCCTCATATTACGATAGTATGTCTGACGCTGGTTGTGCACCACCACCAAAAGAGACACTTCATTGTACTATGAGGGACCCTGTGCCAGTGCCGTTGCCCAAGAGTGGGCACACCCACCTGTCCATGCAAACGGCACTCGCACGGGTGCTTGCGCCAAGTGGTGACCACGGCCCCGTGGGGGGAGTCAGCCCATTTAGGTAGGTATAAAAATGGCCTATGGTGGACTTTCAGCAGCTGCAAATGGAGGAATTGGAACAGTCAGTAAGAGGAGGCCAAAAGCTAGACATTTTTAAGGCAAGCTACGTGTCAGCAGGGAAAGGTGGGGCAAAATCATTTGAAATCCATGATTGGTTCATTTTAGATCATCAACATTTCGGGTATTCAGACGTGCCCTTTTTTCGGTCAGTATTGAACCAGCAGCACTGAAGACTCTTTCTGATAGCACACTAGCAGCTGGGCAAGTGAGCTCCTGTAATGCATATTCTGCCAATTCAGGCCAGGTGTCTATTTTAGATGCCCAGTAATCAAAGGGGAATGACCTGTGAGGGAGAACATCGATAAGGGAGGAAAAATAGTTGGTAACCAAAGTGGACAAATGCTGTCTCCTGTCACTTTGAATTGATGCAGCAGTACCTGTCGTGTCTGCGGTCATTGCGAAATCACTCCACAACCTGGTCATAAAACCCCTCTGTCCAACGCCACTTCAGATTTGTGCACCTCTAACACCTCTGCCATGTTGCCCCCTACAGCTTGTGTGAGAACCATCATCGCCTCTGTGTGCTGGGAATGCCTGAACCAAACGGTCTCCAAGAGTTGCTTGTTTGGTAGCCAATATTTGCTCCAGGTTCTCATGTGGCATGATATTTTGTAATTTTCCTTTGTATCGTGGATCCAGGAGGCAGGCCAACCAATAATCGTCATCGGTCATCATTTTGATAATGCAGGGATCCCTTTTTAGGATACGCAAGGCATACTCAGCCATGTGGGCCAATATTCCAGGTGTCAATTCACTGCTTGTGCTGGGTTGAGGAGCACTTTCTTGCAAATCAACATCACTTGTGGCCCGCAAAAACCCTGTACCTGACCTTGCGACGCCACCAGTTTCTATTGCCCCCTGAGAGGCATCCTCCTCCTATAAGTATTCATCCCCATCATCCTCCTCCTCCTCCTCCTCTTCATCCGCCACCTCATCCAGGAGAGTTCCCTGACCAGACAATGGCTGACTGTAATCAAGGCTTCCCTCCTCCTCGGCTGCAGATGCCTGCTCCTTCATGTGCATCAAACTTTGCATCAGCAGATGCATTAGTGGGATGGGCATGCTTATGATGGCGTCATCTGCACTTACCAGCCATGTGCATTCCTTAAAACACTGAAGGACTTGACAGAGGTCTTGGAGCTTCAACCACTGAACACCAGACAACTCCATGTCTGCCATCCAACTGCCTGCCTGTGTATGTGTATCCTCCCACAAATAAATGACAGCATGCCTCTGTTCGCACAGCCTCTGAAGCATGTGCAGTGTAGAGTTCCACCTTGTTGCAACGTTGATTATTAGGCGGTGCTGGGGAAGATTCAGCGATCGCTGATGGTTCTGCATACGGCTGGAGTGTATGGGCGACCGGCGGATGTGCGAGCAAAGTCTTTGCACCTTCAGGAGCAGGGCTGGTAACTCCGGATAATTTTTCAGGAAGCACTGCACCACCAGGTTCAAGGTGTGAGCCAGGCAAGGAATGTGTTTCAGTTCTGAAAGGGCTATGGCAGCCATAAAATTCCTTCCGTTATCACAGACTACCTTGCCTGCCTCAATATGTACACTGCCCAGCCATGACTGAGTTTCTTGCTGCAAGTATGCGGCCAGTACTTCCGCGATGTGTCTGTTGTCGCCCAAACACTTCATTTGTAGCACAGCCTGCTGACGCTTACCACTAGATGTTCCATAATGGGACACCTCATGTGCAACACTGGCAGCTGCGGATGGAGTAGTCGTGCGACTGCACTCTGTGGACGAGCTTTCACTTCTGAAGGAGGAGGAGGAGGGGTGGCGAACGCCTACAGCGAACTGTTTCCTAGACCGTGGACTAGGCAGAACTGTCCCACTATGGCTGTCCCCTGTGGACCCTGCATCCACCACATTAACCCAGTGCTCCAGGATGGACACGTAACGTCCCTGGCCTTGCCTACTGGTCCATGCATCTGTTGTGAGGTGCACCTTTCTACTGACTGATTGCCTCAGTGCATGGACAATGCGGTCTTTGACATGCTGGTGGAGGGCTGGGATGGCTTTTCTCACAAAGAAGTGTCGACTGGGTAGGTCATAGCGTGGTACTGCGTAGGCCATCAGGGCTTTGAAAGCTTTGCTTTCAACCAACCGGTAGGGCATCATCTCTAACGAGATTAGTCTAGCAATGTGGGCGTTCAAACCCTGTGTACGCAGATGACAGGATGAGTACTTTCTTTTCCTAAAGGTACCGTCACACTAGACGATATCGCTAGCGATCCGTGACATTGCAGCGTCCTTGCTAGCAATATCGTCCAGTGTGACAGGCAGCAGCGATCAGGCCCCTGCTGTGCTGTCGCTGGTCGGGGAAGAAAGTCCAGAACTTTATTTGGTCGCTGGACTCCCCGCAGACATCGCTGAATCGGCGTGTGTGACACCGATTCAGCGATGTCTTCACTGGTTACCAGGGTAAACATAGGGTAACTAAGCGCAGGGCCGCGCTTAGTAACCCGATGTTTACCCTGGTTACCATCCTAAAAGTAAAAAAAACAAACACTACATACTTACCTACCGCTGTCTGTCCTCCAGCGCTGTGCTCTGCACTCCTCCTGCACTGGCTGTGAGCGTCGGTCAGCCGGAAAGCAGAGCGGTGACGTCACCGCTCTGCTTTCCGGCCGCTGTGCTCACAGCCAGTACAGGAGGAGTGCAGAGCACAGCGCTGGAGGACAGACGGCTGTGGGTAAGTATGAAGTGTTTGTTTTTTTTACTTTTAGGATGGTAACCAGGGTAAACATCGGGTTACTAAGCGCGGCCCTGCGCTTAGTTACCCGATGTTTACCCTGGTTACCAGCATCGTTGGTCGCTGGAGAGCTGTCTGTGTGACAGCTCTCCAGCGACCAAACAGCGACGCTGCAGCGATCCGGATCGTTGTCGGTATCGCTGCAGCGTCGCTAAGTGTGACGGTACCTTAACGAGAGTTTCTTGTAGGATGAGCTGGACTGGAGAGCTGCATATGGTGGAACTAGCGGGGGTGGTGGTGGACATGGCAGATTGAGAGAGGGTTGGTGATATTCTTAATGTTGGCCTACCTACAGTGTTTCCTACCAAGAACCTTGTGATTCCCTGACTGCTTTGGCCTTGCGACGATACCTCCACATTTGCTGCTGGTGGTGTCCTAACCGGTGGGCTTATTGTGAGGGAAACAATGTAGCGTTGCATCACTTCATTCTGAGCAGGTGCACCAACGGTACTGGACGTTTGGTAGTTAGTCCAGGCTTGCAAGTGCAAGCTGGTTAAATGTCTACGCATGCACGTTGTATTTAAACTTAGGAGATTCTTCCCTCTACTAAAGGTCTTTGAGCACTTCCTACAGATAACTTTGCACTGATCATTCGGATCTTGGTTAAAAAATGCCCACACTGCACTCTTCCTACTATGGATTACCTTTTCAGGCATTGCTACTTTCACCCTATGGCCACGGTGTCCTAAAACTGTTTTTGGATTTGACAAATATTTTTAGCAAGATACGGGCCTGCCAGATGAAAGCTGTTGAGATGTACAGTACAGACCCAAAGTTTGGACACACATTCTCATTTAAAGATTTTTCTGTATTTTCATGACTATGAAAATTGTACATTCACATTGAAGGCATCAAAACTATGAATTAACACATGTGGAATTATATACTTAACAAAAAAGTGTAAAACAACTGAAATTATGTCTTATATTCTAGGTTCTTCAAAGTAGCCAACTTTTGCTTTGATGACTGCTTTTCACACTCTTGGCATTCTCTTGATGAGCTTCAAGAGGTAGTCACCGGAAATGGTCTTCCAACAATCTTGAAGGAGTTCCCAGAGATGCCTAGCACTTGTTGGCCCTTTTGCCTTCACTCTGCGGTCCAGCTTACCCCAAACCATCTCAATTGGGCTCAGGTCTGGTGACTGTGGAGGCCAGGTGTAGCACCCCATCACTCTCCTTCTTGGTCAAATAGCCCTTAGACAGCCTGAGGTGTGCTTGGGGTCATTGTCCTGTTGAAAAATAAATGATGGTCCAACTAAACGCAAACCGGATGGAATAGCATGCCGCTTCAAGATGCTGTGGTAGCCATGCTGGTTCAGTATGCCTTCAATTTTGAATAAATCCCCAACAGTATCACCAGCAAAGCACCCCCACCATCATACCTCCTCCTCAATGCTTCACGGTGGGAACCAGGCATGTAGAGTCCATCCGTTCACCTTTTTTGCATCGCATAAAGACACGGTGGTTGGAACCAAAGATCTCAAATTTGGACTCATCAGACCAAAGCACAGATTCCCATTGGTCTAATGTCCATTCCTTGTGTTCTTTAGCCAAAACAAGTCTCTTCTGCTTGTTGCCTGTCCTTAGCAGTAGTTTCCTAGCAGCTATTTCACCATGAAGGCCTGCTGCACAAAGTCTCCTGTTAACAGTTGTTGTAGAGATGTGTCTGCTTCTAGAATTCTGTGTGGCATTGACCTGGTCCCTAGTCTGAGCTGCTGTTAACCTGCGATTTCTGAGGCTGGTGACACGGATAAACTTATCCTCAGATGCAGAGGTCTTCCTTTCCTGGGGTGGTTCTCATGTGAGCCAGTTTCTTTATAGCGCTTGATGGTTTTGCCACTGCACTTGGGGACACTTTCAAAGTTTTCCCAATTTTTCGGAGTGACTGACGTTCATTTCTTAAAGTAATGATGGCCACTCGTTTTTCTTTACTTGGCTGCTTTTTTGTGCCATAATACAAGTTCTAACAGTCTATTCAGTGGGTCTATCAGCTGTGCATCCACCAGACTTCTGCACAACACAACTGATGGTCCCAACCCCATTTATAAGGAAATCCCACTTATTAAACCTGACAGGGCACACCTGTGAAGTGAAAGCCATTTCCCGTGACTACCTCTTGAAGCTCATCAAGAGAATGCCAAGAGTGTGCAAAGCAGTCATCAAAGCAAAAGGCGGCTACTTTGAAGAACCTCGAATATATAACACCATTTCAGTTGTTTCACACTTTTTTGTTAAGTATATAATTCCACATGTGTTAATTCATAGTTTTGATGCCTTCAGTGTGAATTTACAATTTTCATAGTCATTAAAATACAAAAAAATCTTTAAATGAGGAGGTGTGTCCAAACTTTTGGTCTGTACTGTAAATGGCTGCTGCGGATCATCCTCCTCCGCTTTGGAGCTACTGGCAGCGGCACCCTCTTCCCCCATTGGCTGCCAATCTGGGTCAACAATTGGGTCATCTATCACCTCCTCTTCAATTTCATGTGCACCTTCCTCTGTGTCACCGTGTAATGTGCTATAGCATTCGTGACGGGGCACCATAGTCTCATCAGGGTCAGATTCTAACTCAGTACACTGCGAGGGCAATTCAGTGATCAGAGTCAATGGAACAGCATAATAATCTAGCTGTGGCTGTGCATCTGTGCACTCCATGTCCGATTCATCTTGTAATGGGCTTTTAACAATTTCCCTCTCTAACCCAGGCACAGTATGTGTAAAGAGCTCCATGGAGTAAAGTGTTTTGTTGCCTGCCGCATCCTTCACTTTTGTTTTGGGTGAAGAACACAAGGAAGCTACTTTTTCTGGACCAGGAGCAGCCACTGACGACTCGCTGCTTTTAGATTTCGAACCTTCTGAAGAGGAGGCGAAAGAGCTAGAGGCTGAGTCAGCAAGGAAAGCCAAAACTTTTTCCTGCTGCTCTGGCTTTAAAACCTGTTTTACTACTCCCAGATAAGGGAGCCTTCGAGGCCTTGTGTAGCCAGACGATGACGCTGGCTCAACACCTCGAGCCTTTGGTGCTATTTTGCTTTTCCCACTACCACCAGATGCTCCACCACCACAAACACCACCATCAGTACCAGCTGGCAACACCCGCCCACGGTCTCTTCCACCAGACTTCCTCATTTTTGGAAAAATCTAACCAAAATAACAACCATTATATGGTACTGTGAAACAAGGTAGAAGGTGTATATAAACTTGTGGAGAATTTTAATCTCACTTTTTTTGGGGGGGAGACTGCAACAAAACTCAGGCCTAGTGTATTACTCTACACAATGTAAGTGGCAGAACGTGGCTGGAAGATGTACGACAAACTAACAGAACTGTAATGTAGATCCACTTAGTGCCAATTTAAATCTCCTTTTTATTTGGGGGAGACTGCACAAAACTCAGGCCCAGTGTATTACACTACACAATGTAAGTGGCAGAACATGGCTGGAAGATGTACGACAAACTAACAGAACTGTGACGTAGATCCACTTAGTGCCAATTTAAATCTCCCTTTTATTTGGGGGAGACTGCAACAAAACTCAGGCCCAGTGTATTACTCTACACAATGTAAGTGGCAGAACGTGGCTGGAAGATGTACGACAAACTAACACAACTGTAATGTAGATCCACTTAGTGCCAATTTAAATCTCCCTTTTTTGGGGGGGAGACTGCAACAAAACTCAGGCCCAGTGTATTACACTAAACAATGTAAGTGGCAGAACGTGGGTGGAAGATGTATGACAAACTAACACAACTGTGCCGTAGATCCACTTAGTGCCAATTTAAATCTCCCTTTTATTTGGGGGAGACTGCAACAAAACTCAGGCCCAGTGTATTACACTACACAATGTAAGTGGCAGAACGTGGCTGGTCTAATATCCATTCCTTGTGTTCTTTAGCCCAAACAAGTCTCTACTGCTTGTTGCCTGTCCTTAGCAGTGGTTTCCTAGCAATTATTTTACCATGAAGGCCTGCTGCACAAAGTCTCCTCTTAACAGTTGTTGTAGAGATGTGTCTGCTGCTAGAACTCTGTGTGGCATTGACCTGGTCTCTAATCTGAGCCGCTGTTAACCTGCGATTTCTGAGGCTGGTGACTCGGATAAACTTATCCTCAGAAGCAGAGGTGACTCTTGGACCTCCTTTCCCGGGGTGGTCCTCATGTGAGCCAGTTTCTTTGTAGCGCTTGATGGTTTTTGCCACTGCACTTGAGGACACTTTCAAAGTTTTCCCAATTTTTCGGACTGACTGACCTTCATTTCTTAAAGTAATGATGACCACTCGTTTTTCTTTACTTAGCTGTTTTTTTCTTGCCATAATGCAAATTCTAACAGTCTATTGAGTAGGACAATCAGCTGTGTATCCACCAGACTTCTGCACAACACAACTGATGGTCCCAACCCCATTTATAAGGCAAGAAATCCCACTTATTAAACCTGACAGGGCACACATGTGAAGTGAAAACCATTCCCGTGACTACCTCTTGAAGCTCATCAAGAGAATGCCAAGAATGAGCAAAGCAGTCATCAAAGCAAAAGGTGGCAACTTTGAAGAACCTAGAATATAAGACATATTTTCAGTTGTTTCACACTTCTTTGTTAAGTATATAACTCTACATGTGTTAATTCATAGTTTTGATGCCTTCAGTGCGAATGTACAATTTTCACAGTCATGAAAATGCAGAAAAATCTTTAAATGAGAAGGTGTGTCCAAACTTTTGGTCTGTACTGTATGTAAACTTTTGACTTTGTAGTAAATAATAAAAATGCCTCAAAACATTCTTTCCCATTATTCTGGCATTTGGCAAATATTAATAATTATGGTAATCCTAGTTGACCTAATTAAATTGAATGCACTAGCCTGGCCCCATATTTTCATTAAAAAAATGATTGACGTTATTTAGAGAAATTACCTTGACAGAATGTAAAAAGTAAGGCTAAGTTCACATTAGCGTCTTTGGGCGCAGCATCATCGACGGATACCGACACATGCATTATGCGCCCCTATCTTTAACATCGGGGGCGCATGGACATGCGCCGGTATGCGTTGTCAAGCGTTGTACGATGCATGCTTCATTTGGGCGCACCAGACAGGGCGCGGCTGACGCTACATGTTGCATTTTTCCTGCGCCAAATTTCCGGTAAACAACGCATGCAACGCACTTGCGTCATAAATGCGCCAAAAAACACATTAGTGTCTATGTAAAACGCATAGGGCACAGGTGCCTGCGTTGACCCGCGTTGTTCGACGCATGCGCCTTTTGAGCAAAAAACAAGTGATGAAGTGTCTAGACAGTGACAAGAGCATAAGCATTAGCCAAGGCAAAATCCAACTCCATATTCATGTAGATACTCTCCACAGGACTCTCCATCTTGACGCTGGAAATACAAACAAAATGGGGGGAATTCATCTCTGCAAGGGTATACATACACAAATTCCATTACACCCACCCTCTTCTATCCCATTGGTGGTCTTTCTCTTTATAGTGTCTAGACACTTTCTGGGGCGTTTTTTATCTTCAATTGTGTCAAGAATAATAACATTTTAGGACAATGCATGCGTCAAAAAACGCTGCGTTGTGTATGTGGTTTGACATGCGTTTTGGGTTGCGTCGTCAACCCTGCGCCCAAAGACACTAATGTGTTTGTCTATTTATTCTTAGATTTCAGGCTTATCCATAATGCGACTTTTGCTGTTTATATAAGGTAAAATCACTAGTTTACTTTATTTAAGTCCTATATTAAAGCAGCAAGCATATACTGTATGAACACAGCATGTAATTTGTTAGAGATAGTAACATTCACCATTCTCAAGAATATGAAAAGCATACCAAATTTTCTAAGGTCGTCAATTATTGCTTTGTGAAAGGAAGCAAATGCTATAATGCATGGTACACCGAAAGAAGCCAAATTTGGAAAATGATTGAAAGCCCCATGAGAAATACATTTATCTACAGTCATCCCTGAACTACAAATATGCATATAGATTGTCTGCTTTGGTGCATGAAGGGCAACATATCAAGCATGACAAAAGGACTTTAGTGTGGCCAGCGTGGAAGAAAAGGCTTGTATGTGACTGCTATGATAGAAGTTTCTGATAAATGAAGTGGACACTTTTGCAGGTCTTTTGCCATGGCTGACTTTTAAAGGTCCATTCCCTTGTGCTTTTTCTGGAATGAATACATAGACCAAGCTGAAAGAGATTAGAAAAGCAGCATAATATTGGAGTCATGCTTACTAAAATGAATCTGCATCATATTAAATTTATGTCAGAGCATAATTATAGCAAAAGTGTAAAAGTTAGCGCAATATTAGTGCGGTATGTATTTATGGCAACATCTACTCAGTCACTAAAACCTCCAAAAGTCATTAAACTAATAGTGTCCTATTCTTCTTGTGACATTAAAAGTTGATGTCCCAATTTGCTACAATGGTCTGAGCATTGTATCGGTTAGAATTGTACTACTCCAGCAAAAGCCAAAAAAACAGATCATTAAGATCTAGAAGAATTAAATTATACAGTACTACAGTTTTGTAAGTTTATACTTATACTAGATGGCAGCCCGATTCTAAAGAATCGGGAGTCTAGAATCCATATATACTTTATTTATTCAAATGTAAGAATAATACAATTAATAAATAATAGTAAGAAAGAACAAAAATAATAGGCAGTATATGGAGAAAACACCAAACAAAAGTTCAAAATTGGTGTGAAAATGTCACTGAACCACTTCACAACTAAATATATATAGTTTTGGTAAATGGTATTATCATTTTTTGACGAAATTCGGCAGGAGCTTGAAGAGCAACGTCACTGGGCCCGCCTCCACGCAGTAGAAACTTGCTGTGAGGTAAAAATTCAAAAATCACACCAAAATGGCGGGCGGAGTGTGTCACAGTATGGCACGTTTCTGATTGGTCGCTCGCAGCAGGCGGCAACCAATCAGACACTGGACACTGTTGACGTCACTTATCTCCGGACATTAGCTCCGGACATTAGCTCCGGACATTAGCTCCGGACATTAGCTCCGGACAAAGCCACGGAAGTTGGCACAAATTGCAGGAAGTAGTATTCTAGGCAATTAATCTCCGGACATTAGCTCCGGACATTAGCTCCGGACAAAGCCACGGAAGTTGGCACAAATTGCAGGAAGTAGTATTCTAGGCAATTATATATTAGATATGTCAAATAAATGTGTTCAACACGATTGCAAAAAAAAAAAAAAACAGATGGAAGACATCCTTTGTTTGTAAGTATATATTTAATCATTGCCTTTAGTAATATGTTAAAGGTACCAAAATACATTAAAACATACAAACATGCAACATATACTAGGGCTTGTTTTTCCAATCCGATAGTTTTCCCCTAATGGTCTGAAAGCAGATAATTGCTTTTCTACAATTGAGCATCAGACACAGAATACTAACCGTATCTCTGACCACCAAGGACCAAACGTTAACTGTTCTATTCAGCCCCAGGGGCTAAATCCTATACGTACTATTTTCTACCAGACATGGAAAGCGGAAAGCACCATTGTAAACAAATCTATGAATGTATAATATGCTAGAAGCCAGCAGACAGTAAAAATGCAGAAGCCATGCACATCATGGGCTGCATATGCTTTGAGATTGCTGTTACTGTCTCAGGAGAAATACATAGTAGACAGAAATTGGGGATATATTACACAATGCTACATATTTGTGTTATTAACACTCAATAGTAGATTAAAAAATCATTATGCACATACAGTACAGCTCATCATTATTGGCACCCCTTCATTTTTTCATAGACTGTACAATATCTTCAGAAATAAATGGAAATGTTCCAAAGTTATATCCTCAGGATTTTTTAATTAGTGGTCCAAAGTGATACAACAATAAAAAATGTATTTTCAACGTACATGTTAGAATTGCAAAGAAGAAACAGAATAAACACCAAGTGCAGCAATAAAGACACTTTAATTAATACTTGGTTGTACACCATTTGGCATTGACGACAGCCTCCAAACGTTTCCTGTAGCCATCACTAAGCTTCTTCTACTTCTCAGCTGGTATTTTCTCCCACTCTTCTTTAGCAGTTTGTTGAAGCTCTTGAATGTTTCCAGGGTTATTTTTCCCATTAGCAGATTTCAACTCACCACAAAGATTTTTCAATAGGATCAACCATTTTAAAACAGTCCATTTTTTCTTTTACAACCATTCCTATGTATTTTTGGATGAGTGCTTTGGGCTATTGTCTTGCAGGAGGACACATGATCTTCAACTCAAAGTTTTCTTACACTGGCTAGGACATTTTGCTCTAAAATCTCTTGAGAATTCTCTCATTTAATGCTTCCTGTGATACGGTCAATGACTTCAATACCTGATGCAGCAAAGCAACACCACAGCATTGTGGATCCTTCACCATGCTTAACTGTTGGTAGGGTCTTCTTTTCCTTATAAGCTTCATTGTGCCAAGCTCTATTTTTAATTAATCTATCTACAGAACATTTTTCCAGATGTGCTTTGTCATGGTACTCTTTGGCAAAAATCAGTTATTCCTTTTTATGTCTTTTCTTCAGTAATGATTTCTTACTTGGCCTTTGCCCATAAAGCTCTGCTTGGTTTAGTGTGCAGCATATAGTACTTGTTGAAAGCATGACCCCAGACTGTTCCAGGTTGGCCTTCAGGTCTTTAGATGTTTGACGTGTTTTTTCCACTATTCGCGCAAACCGTGATGAGACATCTCTTATTAGATTTACTCTTTCCCCCATGTCCAGGGGTTACATGCCTGGCAAATTTAATAACATTGCGCACTGTTGAAACTGGGCTACCAAGGTCTTTGGAAATGGCCTTATACCCTTTGGAAGTCTTGTGTTTGCTAATAATCGCAGTTCTGATACCCTCAGACATCGTCATTGTCTTTACTATTGTGACACAGGAACAGAGCCTACCATGCGGCTTTTTATAACACTGAAGTCATCATTCATTGGCTAATTAATGACTCATGCACACCGACAATTAATCACAGGGGATTCTCATTTGTGATTTACCACAGGCGAGTCAAAATGTGTTTCCTTACTAATTTAATGTAAAGGGTGTCAATACTAGCTTTCTTTTTTTCTATTTTTCCCTCCTATTAGTTTTTGCTTTAAATTATTGTTTCTCATTTGCTCTTTTATATTTAACACAAGTGCTCTATACAAAAAAGCTCACTTGATTTATATTTTCAGGAGATATTCCACATTATGATTAGGACTCTACATATAAATCTGAAACTATTATGAGAAGCACAGAAATTCTTTGATAATTGATTTATTTTTTTTTACTTGAAAATGCCAGTACATATCTTTTGACTGCAACATTTAAACATAATCAATAGGTAGAGGATAATAAAGTTGGGCAATTTCTAAATTTAATAATATAAAAAAAGCAAAACAGCCATATTAAAATAATTGTACAATTCCAAGGTCAACAGAATCGTCCATCTGCACAGATAAGAAAGATATGTCATTGTTACCGCTTAATTTCGCAAAAATTAATTGGTGAGGTTCCAGGTGATGAGCTTGCTCAGTTTTTTGCCTTTATGATAGTGTTTGACTCATCTGATTCTTGAAGTCAACATAACATGCTGCTCTGCTTAATTGTCCAAGCAAAGCTGACCAGAGCCTTTATAAAGCAAAGAAGCTTAGTATTGATGAGCGCAAGTGCTCGTTACTCAAGTTTGCCTAGGGTGCTAGGGTATGCACCAAGTATCGCAAGTGCTCGAGTGAGATGTTTGAGTCCTGGTAGCCTCATTTCTTGCAACTGTTAGGCAGCCAGAAAACATACGGGGATTGCGTGACAAACACGGGCAATCCTCGCATGTTTTCTGGCAGTCTAGCAGCTGTGAAACATGCGGCAAGGGGGACTCAAACATTGCACTAAAGTACCCTGGATATTCAGTGCACCCTAGGCAAACTCGAATAGCAAACACTTGCGCTCTTCACTAAAGTTTAACACTTAAGTGAGTATTTTCATCCCTTTGTTTCAGTGATAGGTGAGAGCCATAGCACCCACAGCCTCAATGGTAAAAGTTTCTTCTTTTTACTATGACATGTTAGAATTTTTTTTTACATTTGAGATACACTTGAAAAAGTACATTCAACCAGGACTGAAAAGTTACTTCTGAATCTTTAGTAGTAACATTAAGTTATTTTTGTCTGGAATGATCTTGTATTAGTTATGCTCTTCAGTTTCTAAGAAAGGAAATAACTGTCTGCAAATTCCTGACAGCTATTAATTCCTGTGGGGCCAATTTATTTCCTTATCTTTCTACTCCATGTGACTGTCAGTCATGCTTCCCCTCTTGAACACTTTGCAGAGGCATGGTTGATTAAATATTTGATGATACTTGATTGTAGATTATATGCTCTGGGGGTACTGGTTCTCCTTGAGAAGATCCTGTTTATGTGTGGTATCTTACAAGCAAAGTTCCATGCAGAAATGTATGTAAAGTAGTTCTACTCCAGATGGAAGAAAATTCTTGAGCCTATAGTTTGCTACCCTATAAATTGATGATTGAACCATAAAAGAACCTTGAAAGACAACCGAGGATATTATCCAAAATATACATCAATGTGTAGACAGCTGGATTGAGACAACTCATGCCTGCACAATACACTACATGCAGTCCACCATGAGCGCTAAGACAGGAGCAGAGGAGCACTTGTCAGGCCCTGCCCCGATGTACAGCAACATGATGACCTAATCATGCAGCAGCTGTCACCGCAGTACCATGCAGAGATGGTGAGGATGTGATGGGGAGTGGCAAGTATTCCATGAGCCAAAGATTACATGTCCTGACAATTACTGTAGTTAGGAGAAGAGAGAAGGAAGCAGGGTGTTACTATAAGAACACATTATTGGGTAATGTAGGGGAAATTGTGAAAGGGGTGAAGTATAGCAAGAGGCAGTGTATCTGTGTGGGGGATAGTATGTACAGGAGCAGTGTGTGTGGGGGATATTATGGAGAGGGGTAATGTGGGGTGCATTATGGAGAAGAGCAGTATGTGGGAGGATATTATAGAGAGAGGCTCTGTGGAGATCATATTTTGTGCAGAAAGCACAGTGAGGGGCAATTATTTATTCAGGGGCATAGTATGGAAAATATTTTTATTCAGGAGCATTATAATAATTTATTTTTAAGGGCACCTTGTAGGAAGTGATGCAGATGACCGGAGAAGAGGGAAGCCTGGAGAGATTAGCATTGGGGCGGGAAATCTCATCATAATGACTATACTACCAGGATACAAAAGTGATGGTAACGGCTCCAATTAGAGAAAATGTCAATGAAAAGGTAACTGAATATAAATGTGATTTAGGTATGATTTTCAGTCTGATGATGGCTGGTGTCAGAAACTCCCAGCATCTCCTTAACATTGCTAAGGACCTACTGGAAGTTGCAGGTTCAGGTTATACAAATATATGGCACTGACCTGACACTGAAATTGATCATTGCACTAGGCTAGGTGTTCCATTTATATACTGTTGGTGGTTCTGGTGGGTATTCATGTACTTATGGTGGTTCTGATCTTGTAAACATGTAGCAATCCATAACATAATTCATAGCTATGTTAAAACTGAAAAATCATGAAAACTTAGAGTTCTGAGTAATGATGGGCGAACCCTTGTATGTTCAGGTGCATTCAAATGAAAGGAGGTTCCAAACATCTGCTGTTTCCCACACTGTCATCTGTGTGACTGTGCGAGAAACACTGGCCCTCATAAGCGGTAAGTTCAATACCACCAGTCCGAGTACTGCGGTTCTCAGGCTGTCATACAGACAACAGCATGTGAGCCAGCAGCTGTGACCAGTGGTAAAAATGTTACCATTGGTCACAGGAGTCGCCTGATTAGAGCACTATTCTTATCATCGTATGCCCGATATCGCTGTTGGCAGCGAGAGCAGGCATACAATAATAAGAGTATTCATCAGCCTGCAGCTGTGCAATAAATAAATAATAAATACATAAAAGAATGGCGTGGGGTCCGCTATATTTTTGCTAAGCAGTGCAGGCAAAATCGACCGCTGCGAACTGCAGCCCTCAGCTGTCAGCGTTATCTTGGCTGGTTATCAAAAATAGAGAGGCCCAAATGCCTTTTTTTTAAATTATTTAAATAATTAATTTTAAAATACGGTTCCGGGGAGATTTTTGACAAGTAACCAAACTAAAGCAGACAGCTGGGGGCTAATTTTCTCAGTCTGGGAATGGGACATTTATTTTTGGCCCTCCTCAGTCTCTAAAATGAGCAGTCCCCAGCCACCCAAAAAAGGCGCATCTATTAGATGTGCCATTTCTGGTGATTTGCCCAGCTCTTCCCACTTGCCATGGTGCGGTGACAAGTGGGGTAATATTTGTGGGTTTAATGTCAGCTTTGTAATGTCAGCTGACATCAAGCCCAGGAGTTAGTAATGGAGAGGAGTCTATAAGGCACCCCAGTACTAACCCCATAGTGAAAAATAAATAAAGACCCCACAGAAAAAAAGTCCATTAATTTAAATTAGCACACAGAAAAAACATTGTTTGAAAAAAACACTCTCCACCTACTTTTATCCATTTATTACAGTAAAATTAAAAATAATAAAACACCATTCACCTGTCTGCCGATAATCCATATGTCCCACAATGTGCTCCAACTCTGCTACATTTAGATTGCATATCTGAGAGGAGGTATGATGCAAACACTCAGATGTGAATCCAGGAGACATGGATTATTGTTGAACAGGTGAGAAATATGGTGTTTTTTTATTTTAAATTTTCTTCAAATAAAAGAGGTGTGACGACACAGCATTTCTTCTTAATTATGCCAGAAGTAAATTACTTGTCTGAATTATTGACTCTTCTTGTAGGTTGAATGGATATTTGTAAATTGTTGAACAGTTTTTATTTACCCCTATATCAGCTCCTAAAGTTTATTGTGCTGCTATCTTTGCAAACCAGGGACGCAAGGTCACTGAACAATGAAGTTTACTAATATGTTGATTATACATTATACCAGGCCATGCAGTTTATTGACTTGCAAACATTGAAGAATAAACTATAAATAATCAAATAACGTGGGTTAACCTCATCACGTTATTGATTGCACCACTCTGCGCTGCAGCTGAGTTCTCAGGCTCAGTTCAGTGTCTCATGGATTCATGGCTGAGCAGTCGCATCATGCCACTGCAAAGCTCGAAGTCCAGATATAGCAGAGTTAGACTGCATCCTGGGACATATGGATTATTGTCGAATAGGTAAGAAATATGGTGTTTTTTATTTTGAAGTTTTGTAAAGAAATGGGTAAAAGAGGGTCGAGGAGTTTAATTTTAAATAAAGGCCTATATTCTGGCTATGTCTTTATTACAATATGACTATGGGGTTATTAATATGGGTGTCTTATAGATGCCTCTTCATTACTAACCCCCTGGGATTGATGTCAGCTGACATTACAAAGCTGACATCAACCCCAAAAATGTTACAAACTAACCACTGATCAGGGCCAGTGTTTATTGAGATGCCACACAGATGACAGCGTGGGAACCACCAGATGTTTGTGCTGCCGAACCCAAACAGTAAAACAGACTTCAGAGAGAAGTCCCTGTTCAGGGTCCATGCATGGACGCTAGGTATTTAATACGGACCCAAAACTTTACCGTTTTGGTTGTCCCATTCTTAGGTCTAAGGTTATGAGGAAAAGTTGGCAATTGGTAACTGTACGGGTGAGAGCAAACAGAGGAAGTAGCTGCAAAGGTAAGAGGTAAAGTGAGTATTAGAGTTTTTTCAACCTCTAGCCTGCACTCTACAGTTCAACAAAATAGTAGCTGCCATTCTGCTGAAGTCACATGGAGCAAATTACAATAAAATCTGCATTTTGGAGAATATGGGTTTTTATAGAACTTGAGTATAAATCAGTTCCACTTGAATAAAGTCACTCAACTCCACTTTGAACTATTAAATGTATAATCATAGAAATTGATTATTTGTCATTAGTTGTCAATGAAAGGTAATTCTAAATCTGAATCTAAACTATAGTTACTTTCAAAGTTAAAGTAAAAAAAAACTTTTATACTAACTAGCCTACATAGCAAGTTTGAAAAATACTGCATATTATCTTTGCATTTTAAAGTGTAAATACTAAGTAATTTATTTCATAGTGCTCTGCTGACAGAGATCAATAAGTAATCACAAAGCAGACATGATTAAAAATGTAGCTAAAGATTACAAGAAGATAGTTTCTTTGAAGTGTTAAACATGGCTTGTTGTCATGTATTGTAATGAGACGATTGTGACGTATATAATATGATCATATGCTGTGATTTACTTTTTTGTTGCTTATTAGTATGTTTTTCTCTGCAGCATATTCTAACACTTGCAATGAGTAAAATTGCATTTACTTTTAGTCTCTTCCTGATTTCATTTTCTTTTATCTAAAAAATATATAAAAAACCGCAGTACTAGTACGGCTGCACAATCGCATGGTGAGCATCGCGGCGATCACATGCGGGTGTCAGCAGTATGCGTCAATCGTGGGCATTTAACCCCTCTGATGCCGCTGTCAGTAGTGACAGCGACATAGAGGGGCATCGCGCAGGGACCGAGGCTCCCTGTGCTCTCCCACCGGAACAACGCAATGCAATCGCGTTGTTCCGGTGGTCTCTATGTAGTGCCTGGATCCAAAATAGCCACGGGGCTCCTTCTGGGTCGTGAAGTGAGGTGGCTTGCTGGCACCTGCTGAGAACAGGCGCCGGAAAGCCTCCTGCACTGCCTGTCAGATCGCTGATCTGACACAGTGCTATGCAAAGTGTCAGATCAGCGATCTGATGTAATATAGTGATGTACCAACCTGAAACAATGTTATAAAGTAAAAAAAAATAGAATGTAAAAAAAACAAATAAAGAAAAAAATAAATAAATCAATATTTTCCAATAAATCCATTTATTTAAGTAAATAAAAAAAACAATAAAAGTACTCATATTTGGTATCACCGCGTCCATAACTACCCACTCAATAAAACTATCCCACTAGTTAACCCATTCAGTGAACACCGCAAAAAAAACAAAACGAGGCAAAAAACAATGTTTTATCATTATACTGCCGAAGAAAAAGTGCAATAAAATGTGATCAAAAAGATGGATATAAATAATCATGGTACCGCTGAAAACGTCATCTTGTTCCGTTCCGCAAAAAAAGCCGCCATACAGTATCATCAGCAGAAAAATAAAAAGGTTATAGCTCTCAGAATAAAACGATGCAAAAACAATTATTTTTTATATAAAACAGTTTTTATTGTGTATAAGCGCCAAAACATAAAAAAATAGAAATGAGGTATCGCTGTAATCATACTGACCTGAAGAATAAATTTTACCAAACGCGGAACGGTATAAACGCCCCCCCCCCCCCCCCAAAAGGAAATCAGGAATTGCTGATTTTTGTTCATTCTGCCTCCCAAAAATTAGAATAAAAAGTGATCAAAAATTGTCATGTGCCTGAAAATG
This sequence comes from Ranitomeya imitator, assembly GCF_032444005.1. Lineage (NCBI taxonomy): Eukaryota > Metazoa > Chordata > Amphibia > Anura > Dendrobatidae > Ranitomeya > Ranitomeya imitator. The sequence goes on along the minus strand of NC_091286.1, from coordinate 493,038,454 downwards.
GTACCAATAAAAACGCCAACTCGTCCCGCAAAAACAAGGCTTCAGATGAGTCTGTGGGACAAAATATGGATAAATTATAGCTCTCAAAATGTGGTGATGCAAAAACTATTTTTTGCAATAAAAAGCGTCTCTTAGCGTTTGACAGCTGCCAAACATAAAAACAAGCTATGAAAACCCACTATAAATAGTAAATCAAACCCCCCTTTATCACCCCCTTAGTTAGAGAAAAACAATTAAAATTAAAAAAATGTATTTATTTCTATTTTCCCATTAGGGTTAGGGTTGGGGCTACAGTTAGGGTTAGGGTTGGGGTTAAAGTTAGGGTTGGGGCTAAAGATAGGGTTAGGGTTGGGGCTTAAGTTAGGGTTAGTGCTAAAGTTAGGGTTGGTGTTTGGATTATGTTTATGGTTGGGGTTAGTGTTGGGATTAGGGTTGGGATTAGGGTTAGGGGTGTGTCAGGGTTAGGGGTGTGGTTAGGGTTATGGTTAGGGTTGAGATTAGGGTTGGGAGTAGGGTTAGGGGTGTGTTGGGATTAGGGGTGTGGTCAGGGTTATGGTTAGGGTTTGGATAAGGGTTAGGGATGTGTTCGGGTTAGGGGTGTGGTTAGAGTTATGGTTGGGATTAGGCTTAGGGGTGTGTTGGGGTTAAGGTTGGAGGGGGGGTTCCACTGTTTAGCCACATCCGGGGCTTTCCAAGCGCGACATGGCATCCAATCTCAATTCCAGCTAATTCTGCGTTGAAAAAGTAAAACAGTGCTCCTTCCCTTCCGAGCTCTACTTTGCGCCCAAACAGTGGTTCCCCCCACATATAGGGTATCAACGTACTCAGGACAAATTGGATAACAACTTTTGGGGTCCAATTTCTCCTGTTACCTTTGGGAAAATAAAAAATTGCGCGCTAAAAGATCATTATTTTGTGGAAAAAAATGATTTTTAATTTTCTGGGCCCTACATTATAAACTTTAGCCATGTGCCCAAACAGTGGTTTACCCCCACATATGGGGTATCAGCGTACTCAGGACAAATTGCACAACAACTTTTGTCATTCAATTTCTCCTATTATCCTTGGGAAAATTAAAAAATTTTGGGCGAAAAGATAATTTTTGTGAAAAAAATATGATTTTTTTCTTTACGGCTCTACATTATAAACTTCTGTGAAGCACTTGGGGGTTCAAAGTGCTCACCACACATCTAGATTAGATACTTAGGTGGTCTACTTTCCAAAATGGTGTCACTTGTGGGGGGTTTCCACTGTTTAGGCATATCAGAGTCTCTCCAAATGCGACATGGTGTCCGATCTCAATTCCAGCAAATTTTCATTGAAAAGTCAAATGGCACTCCTTTTCTTTTGAGCTCTGCCATGTGCCCAAACAGTGGTTTACCCCCACACATGGGGTATCGGCGTACTCAGGACAAATTGTACAACTTTGTGGTCCAATTTCTCCTGTTACCCTTTGTAAAATAAAACAAATTGGATCTGAAGTAAAATTTTTGTGAAAAAAAGTTAACTATTAAATTTTTTTTAAATATTCCAAAAATTTCTGTGAAGCACCTGAAGGGTTTTGAGTACCTTGGGGGTGCAGTTTTTAGAATGGTGTCAATTTTGGGCATTGTCTGTCATATAGGCCCCTCAAAGTCACTTCAAGTGTGAGGTGGTCCTTAAAAAAATGGTTTTGCAAATTTTGTTGTAAAAATGAGAAATCGCTGGTCAACTTTTAGCCCTTATAACTTCCTAAGAAAAAAAAATTATGCTTCCAAAATTGTGCTAATGTAAAGCAGACATGTGGTTAATGTTATTTATTAACGATTTTTTATGATTTTAGTCTCTAATTTAAGGGCATAAAAATTAAAAGTTTAAAAATTGCTAAATTTTCAAAATTTTTGCCAAATTTCCATTTTTTTCACAAATAAACGTAAGTCATATCAAAGAAATTTTACCACTATCATAAAGTACATTATGTTCCTAGAAAATAATCTCAGAATCACCAGGATCCGTTGAAATGTTTCAGAGTTATGACGTTATAAAATGACAGTGGTCAGAATTGAAAAAAATGGCCTGGTCAGGAAGTTGAAAACAGGCTTTGGGGTGAAGGGGTTAATACTTGTTTAACATCCAAGACTTTGATTATGCTATGTAAATGTAAGAAGTACAGCAGGGACAACCAAAGGAAGATCAAGACGTAGCCGAAGGTCATGCACAAAGAGGGTGGCGAGGTACCGAATCAGCAGACTGAAGACTTTAACAGGGACGAGACCAGATAAAAAACTAAGCAGACATACAAAGATAGGCACGAAGTACAGGCAGAACAGGGTCAGACACACTCAGCTCAGAGTATAAACTACAGAGAATGACCCCACAATGAGGCTATAAAAACCCTCCCAAGATCCCAAAGAGAAGCCATCCACATTAACTCTTAAACCACCTAACCTGCAAACCCAGCGAACCATGACACTTATTCCTGACTGTGAGGATTGCCACAAAAGAGACAATGTTTAGGACTGAGTGTGAAGAGAATTACCACATCAGAGACAGAGACAAGGATCTGTTTGTGAGGAACTGTAATATCTACTATATAATTGTCTAATTCTGTCTGTTTGTCTGTAACGGAAATCCCACATCGCTGATTGGTCGCTCTAGCCGGATGCGACCAATCAGCGATATTGGTGTGGAATTTAACCCCCACTCACAGCGCGACGTAGTTCACTCACGATTACTGAACAATTTCTGTCAGTCACAGTGTGATGTAGTTCAGTCACGTTTACTGGACAAATTCTGTCAGTCACAGTGCCACGTAGGGTTGAGCGACCTTGACTTTTTTAGAGTCGAGTCGGGTTTCGCAAAACCCGACTATCTCAATAGTCGGGTCGAGTGAAATCGGCCGATTATGACGTAAAGTCGGGATCGACCAAAACACGAAACCCAATGCAAGTCAATGGGGCAGCATAGTCGGCAGTGAGTGGGGGCCAGGAAAACACCTAGAGTGCCCATTTTAATGCCAAAACCATGCATTCTTCTTAATGAAGCTTGCCAATCTTAATTTCCCTTACAATAATAGTTAAGGTAAGGTAAGTATTTAAACTTTGCAAGTGCTGTGATCCTGAGCAAGCAGGGGGGGCCCACTCGTTGGCACTGGCACAGGGCCCCTCAAAGTACGGCAGTGTGTTTGCACGGCGGGTCGCCTCCCACCGGCAGCGACACTTTTGCGTACTATGAGGGGCCCTGTGCCAGTGACGTCGCCAACGAGTATTCCTCCCCCCACCTGATGAAGGAACCTGCACTTTCATCTGCACCTTCCTCTTTGTCCCCGTGTAAGGTGGTATGGTATGCGGGAAGAGGAACCTGACTTTCAGCAGGGTCACAATCTTGCTGTGTAGCGTGCACGGGGAATGTTGCGTTATGGGTCAATGTACCAGCAGACTCATCTATTACTGGCTGGGCAATGGGCAGGATGAGGAGGAAACACAGATATAGGCCCAAAGAATAAAGTGGTTTAAATGCAGTTCAAAATTGGTAAGAGGACTAACCAGGGGGCATTGCTTTGTTCAGTGGAGGACAACTGTAATGAGAGGCTGACACAGAGAGTAGGCCCAAATCAGTAATTAGTCTAAATGCAGTTCGAAATTGGCAACAGTAGTAAACAGGCGGCACAGCTTTGTTCAGTGGAGGAGAACAGCAAGGAGCGGCAGACACCAATAGTAGGCCCCAACCCAATTAGTAGGCCAAATGCAGTCTAACATTAACAACTACTTAACGAGAGCCTGAAAATGGAATTTCAGGACAGGGAACCAGGAGAACAGCAAGGAGCGGCAGACACTGTTAGTAGGCCCCAACCCAGCTAGTAGGCCAAATGCAGTTGTTCCATTTAACAACTATTTAACAAGAGCCTGAAGATAGAAGCTCAGCAAAGGCAACCTGGAGAACACCTTGGAGCGGAAGACACCGTCTCTACAACCCAGACCCAACTTGTAGGCCGAATGCAGTGTTGTTTTCAACAACTACTTAAGAAGAGCCTCAAGATTGAAGCAATGGAGAGGCAACCTGGGGAACACCTTGGAGTGGAACACACCATCTCTCCACCCCAGACCCAACTTGTAGGCCGAATGCAGTGTTGTTTTCAACAACTACTTAAGAAGAGCCTCAAGATTGAAGCAATGGAGAGGCAACCTGGGGAACACCTTGGAGTGGAACACACCGTCTCTACACCCCAGTCCCAACTTGTAGGCCGTATGCAGTGTTGTTTTCAACAACTACTTAAGAAGAGCCTCAAGATTGAAGCAATGGAGAGGCAACCTGGGGAACACCTAGGAGTGGAACACACCGTCTCTACACCCCAGTCCCAACTTGTAGGCCGCATGCAGTGTTGTTTTCAACAACTACTAAACGAGAGCCAGAAGATTGAAGCAATGGAGAGGCAACCTGGAGAACACCTTGGAGAGGCAGACACTGGTAGTAGGCCCCAACCCAAGTACTAGCCCCACTGCAGTTAGATTTACAAAAAAATACTAAACGAGAGCCTGAAGATCAAAGCTCAGAAAAGGCAACCCGCAGAAAACACTTTGGAGCGGCAGACACTGGTAGTAGGCCCCAACCCAAGTACTAGCCCCACTGCAGTTAGATTTACAAAAAAATACTAAACGAGAGCCTGAAGATCAAAGCTCAGAAAAGGCAACCCGGAGAACACCTTGGAGCGGCAGACACTGGTAGTAGGCCCCAACCCAAGTACTAGCCCCACTGCAGTTAGATTTAAAAAAAACTACTAAACGAGAGCCTGAAGATCAAAGCTCAGAAAAGGCAACCTGGGGAACACCTTGGAGCGGCAGACACTGGTAGTAGGCTTTAAACCCAAAATTTTGGTCAATGGAGTTTATAAAATGTTCCCGGGGTACACAGGCAGCATTGGTGTGGTAAGCGGAGGACAATTTCTATTTGGGACTGCAGACAGACTTAGTAGGCTGTCCCCTGTGGACCATGCATCCACAACATTAACCCAGTGCGCCGTAATGGACATGTAACCTTTCGTGGACATGCCTACTGGTCCATGCATCTGTTGTCAGGTGCACCTTTCTACTATTAGATAGCCTGAGAGCATGGACAATGCGGATTTTTACATGATGGTGGAGGGCTGGGATGGCTTTTCTCGCAAAAGAAGTGACGACTGGGTAGCTCTTACCGTGGTACAGCGTAGTCCATCTGGGCTTTATAATTATAAATTAAAGAAAAAAAGTAGGCTGTATGCACTTTGAAATAGGTTCCAGGGGTACACGGGCGGCAGTAGACAGGTCAGTGGAGGCCTAGTGGAAGGAGGGACCGCAGACAGGCTTCGAAGGCCTAACATAATAAAATTGGGCTGTAGGCACTTTAAAATAGGTTCCAGGGGTACACGGGCAGCAGTGGTCTGGTCAGTGGAGGAGTAGTAGAAAGAAGGGACCGCAGACAGGCTTCGAAGGCCTAACATAAAAAAAATTGGGCTGTAGGCACTTTAAAATAGGTTCCAGGGGTACACGGGCAGCAGTGGTCTGGTCAGTGGAGGAGTAGTAGAAAGAAGGGACCGCAGACAGGCTTCGAAGGCCTAACATAATAAAATTGGGCTGTAGGCACTTTATAATTGGTTCCAGGGGTACACGGGCAGCAGTGGTCTGGTCAGTGGAGGAGTAGTAGAAAGAAGGGACCGCAGACAGGCTTCGAAGGCCTAACATAATAAAATTGGGCTGTAGGCACTTTATAATTGGTTCCAGGGGTACACGGGCAGCAGTAGACATGTCAGTGGAGGCCTAGTGGAAGGAGGGACCGCAGACAGGCTTCGAAGGCCTAACATAATAAAATTGGGCTGTAGGCACTTTAAAATAGGTTCCAGGGGTACACGGGCAGCAGTGGTCTGGTCAGTAGAGGAGTAGTAGAAAGAAGGGACTGCAGACAGGCTTCGAAGGCCTAACATAATAAAATTGGGCTGTAGGCACTTTATAATTGGTTCCAGGGGTACACGGGCAGCAGTAGACAGGTCAGTGGAGGCCTAGTGGAAGGAGGGACCGCAGACAGGCTTCGAAGGCCTAACATAATAAAATTGGGCTGTGGGCACTTTAACCCCTTTACCCCCAAGGGTGGTTTGCACGTTAATGACCGGGCCAATTTTTACAATTCTGACCACTGTCCCTTTATGAGGTTATAACTCTGGAACGCTTCAATGGATCCTGGTGATTCTGACATTGTTTTCTCGTGACATATTGTACTTCATGACAATGGTAAAAATTATTTGATAGTACCTGCGTTTATTTGTGAAAAAAACGGAAATTTGGCGAAAATTATGAAAATTTCGCAATTTTCCAACTTTGAATTTTTATGCAATTAAATCACAGAGATATGTCACACAAAATACTTAATAAGTAACATTTCCCACATGTCTACTTTACATCAGCACAATTTTGGAACCAAAATTTTTTTTTGTTAGGGAGTTATAAGGGTTAAAAGTTGACCAGCAATTTCTCATTTCTACAACACCATTTTATTTTAGGGACCACATCTCATTTGAAGTCATTTTGAGGGGTCTATATGATAGAAATTACCCAAGTGTGACACCATTCTAAAAACTACACCCCTCAAGGTGCTCAAAACCATATTCAAGAAGTTTATTAACCCTTCTGGTGCTTCACAGGAATTTTTTGAATGTTTAAATAAAAATGAACATTTAACTTTTTTTCACAAAAAATTTAATTCAGCTCCAATTTGTTTTATTTTACCAAGGGTAACAGGAGAAAATGGACCCCAAACATTGTTGTACAATTTGTCCTGAGTATGCCAATACCCCACATGTGGGGGTAAACCACTGTTTGGGCGCATGGCAGAGCTCGGAAGCGAAGGAGTGCCATTTGACTTTTCAATGCAAAATTGACTGGAATTGAGATGGGACGCCATGTTGCGTTTGAAGAGCCACTGATGTGCCTAAACATTGAAACCCCCCACAAGTGACACCATTTTGGAAAGTAGACCCCCTAAGGAACTTATCTAGAGGTGTGGTGAGCACTTTGACCCACCAAGTGCTTCACAGAAGTTTATAATGTCGAACCGTAAAAATAAAAAATCATATTTTTTCACAAAAATTATCTTTTTGCCCCCAATTTTTTATTTTCCCAAGGGTAAGAGAAGAAATTGGACCCCAAAAGTTGTTGTACAATTTGTCCTGAGTACGCGGATACCCCATATGTGGGGGTAAACCACTGTTTGGGTGGATGGGAGAGCTCGGAAGGGAAGGAGCGCCGTTTGACTTTTCAAAGCAAAATTGACAGGAATTGAGATGGGACGCCATGTTGCGTTTGAAGAGCCACTGATGTGCCTAAACATTGAAACCCCCCACAAATGACACCATTTTGGAAAGTAGACCCCCTAAGGAACTTATCTAGAGGTGTGGTGAGCACTTTGACCCACCAAGTGCTTCACAGAAGTTTATAATGCAGAGCCGTAAAAATAAAACAAAATTTTTTTCCCACAAAAATTATTTTTTTAGCCCCCAGTTTTGTATTTTCCTGAGGGTAACAGGAGAAATTGGACCCCAAAATTTGTTGCCCAATTTGTCCTGAGTGCGATGATACACCATATGTGGGGGGAACCACTGTTTGGGCACATGGGAGGGCTCAGAAGGGAAGGAGTGCCATTTGAATGCAGACTTAGATGGAATGGTCTGCAGGTGTCACATTGCGTTTGCAGAGCCCCTAATGTACCTAAACAGTAGAAACCCCCCACAAGTGACACCATTTTGGAAAGTAGACCCCCTTAGGAACTTATCTAGATGTGTGCTGAGCGCTTTGACCCACCAAGGGCTTCACAGAAGTTTATAATGGAGAGCCGTAAAAATAAAACAAAAATTTTTTCCCACAAAAATTATTTTTTAGCCCCCAGTTTTGTATTTTCCCGAGGGTAAAAGGAGAAATTCGACCCCACAATTTGTTGTCCAATTTGTCCTGAGTGCGCTGATACCCCATATGTGGGGGGGAACCACTGTTTGGGCGCATGGGAGGGCTCGGAAGGGAAGGAGCTCCATTTGGAATGAGGACTTAGATGGAATGGTCTGCAGGTGTCACATTGCATTTGCAGAGCCCCTAATGTACCTAAACAGTAGAAACCTCCCACAAGTGACACCATTTTGGAAACTAGACCCCCTAAGGAACTCATCTAGATGTGTTGTGATAGCTTTGAACCCCCAAGTGTTTCACTACAGTTTGTAACGCAGAGCCGTGAAAATTAAAAAAAAAAATCTTTGCCCCCAAAATTATTTTTTAGCCCCCAGTTTTGTATTTTCCCGAGGGTAAGAGGAGAAATTCGACCCCAAAAGTTGTTGTCCAATTTGTCCTGAGTACGCTGATACCCCGTATGTTGGGGGAAACCAACGTTTGAGCGCATGGCAGAGCTCGGAAGGGAAGGAGCGCCATTTGGAATGCAGACTTAGATGGAATGGTCTGCAGACGTCACATTGCGTTTGCAGAACCCCTAATGTACCTAAACAGTAGAAACCCCCCACAAGTGACCCCATATTGGAAACTAGACCCCCCAGGGAACTAATCTAGATGTGTTGTGAGAACTTTGAACCCCCAAGTGTTTCACTACAGTTTATAACGCAGAGCCGTGAAAATAAAAAATCTTTTTTTTTTCCCACAAAAAATATGTTTTAGCCCCGAGTTTTGTATTTTCCCAAGGGTAGCAGGAGAAATTGGACCCCAAAAGTTGTTGTCCTATTTGTCCTGAGTACGCTGATACCCCATATGTTGGGGTAAACCCCTGTTTGGGCACACGGGAGAGCTCGGAAGGGAAGAAGCACTGTTTTACTTTTTCAACGCAGAATTGGCTGGAATTGAGATCGGACGCCATGTCGCGTTTGGAGAGCCCCTGATGTGCCTAAACAGTGGAAACCCCCCAATTATAACTGAAACCCTAATCCAAACACATCCCTAACCCTAATCCCAACAGTAACCCTAACCACACCTCTAACCCTGACACACCCCTAACCCTAATCCCAACCCTATTCCCAACCGTAAATGTAATCTAAACCCTAACTGTAACTTTAGCCCCAACCCAAACTGTAGCCCTAGCCCTAACCCTAGCCCTAACCCTAATCCTAACCCTAGCCCTAACCCTAGCCCTAACCCTAGCCCTAACCCTAGCCCTAACCCTAGCCCTAGCCCTAACCCTAGCCCTAACCCTAGCCCTAACCCTAGCCCTAACTCTAACCCTAGCCCTAATGGGAAAATGGAAATAAATACATTTTTCTAATTTTTCCCTAACTAAGGGGGTGATGAAGGGGGGTTTGATTTACTTTTATAGCGGGTTTTTTAGTGGATTTTTATGATTGGCAGCCGTCACACACTGAAAGACGCTTTTTATTGCAAAAAATATTTTTTGCGTTACCACATTTTGAGAGCTATAATTTTTCTATATTCTGGTCCACAGAGTCATGTGAGGTCTTGTTTTTTGCGGGACGAGTTGATGTTTTTATTGGTAACATTTTCGGGCACGTGACATTTTTTGATCGCTTTTTATTCCGATTTTTGTGAGGCAGAATGACCAAAAACCAGCTATTCATGAATTTCTTTTGGGGGAGGCGTTTATACCGTTCCGCGTTTGGTAAAATTGATGAAGCAGTTTTATTCTTCGGGTCAGTACGATTACAGCGACACCTCATTTATATCATTTTTTTATGTTTTGGCGCTTTTATACGATAAAAACTATTTTATAGAAAAAATAATTATTTTTGCATCGCTTTATTCTCAGGACTATAACTTTTTTATTTTTTTGCTGATGATGCTGTATGGCGGCTCGTTTTTTGCGGGACAAGATGACGTTTTCAGCGGTACCATGGTTAGTTATATCTGTCTTTTTGATCACGTGTTATTCCACTTTTTGTTCGGCGGTATGATAATAAAGCGTTGTTTTTTGCCTCGTTTTTTTTTTTTTTTTCTTACGGTGTTTACTGAAGGGGTTAACTAGTGGGCCAGTTTTATAGGTCGGGCCGTTACGGACGCGGCGATACTAAATATGTGTACTTTATTGTTTTTTTTTTATTTAGATAAAGAAATGTATTTATGGGAATAATATTTTTATTTTTTTTTTCATTATTTTGGAATATTTTTTTTTATTTTTTTTTACACATTTGAAATTTTTTTTTTTTACTTTTTTACTTTGTCCCGGGGGGGACATCACAGATCAGTGATCTGACAGTTTGCACAGCACTCTGTCAGATCACTGATCTGATAGGAGTGCAGGCTGCTTCACAGTGCCTGCTCTGAGCAGGCTCTGTGAAGCCACCTCCCTCCCTGCAGGACCCGGATCCGCGGCCATCTTGGATCCGGGGCTGGAGGGAGCAGGGAGGGAGGTGAGACCCTCGCAGCAACGCGATCACATCGCGTTGCTGCGGGGGGCTCAGGGAAGCCCGCAGGGAGCCCCCTCCCTGCGCGGTGCTTCCCTGTACCGCCGGCACATCGCGATCATCTTTGATCGCGGTGTGCCGGGGGTTAATGTGCCGGGGGCGGTCCGTGACCGCTCCTGGCACATAGTGCCGGATGTCAGCTGCGATAAACAGCTGACACCCGGCCGCGATCGGCGGCGCTCCCCCCGTGAGCGCTGCCGATCGCATATGACGTACTATTGCGTCCTTGGGAAGTAAAGCCCACCCCACATGGACGCAATAGTACGTCTAATGGCAGAAAGGGGTTAAAATAGGTTCCAGGGGTACACGGGCAGCAGTCGTCTGGTCAGTGGAGGACTAGTAGAAGGAGTGACCGCAGACAGGCTTTGAAGGCCTAACATAAAAAAAATTGGGCTGTAGGCACTTTTAAATAGGTTCCAGGGGTACACGGGCAGCAGTGGTCTGGTCAGTGGAGGACTAGTGGAAGGAGTGACCGCAGACAGGCTTCGAAGGCCTAACATAATAAAATTGGGCTGTAGGCACTTTATAATTGGTTCCAGGGGTACACGGGCAGCATTGGTGTTGTCAGCGGAGGCCGATTGTAATGAGTGTCTGCCAGTTAGTAGTCCCACTCCCAAACAATAAATACATGTTAATCTCTCGCATGACAACAAAACAAAACCACCAAAGGGTGCAATCATTCGATACTGGGGTGGGCTCCTCTGCGGAGTTTCAGACCTAGTAATTTGGCGCAAAGTATTTACTTGGGTAAATATAGGACACTGCCCCGGACTATGTTAAGTACCATCATACATGTCAATACAATGGTATTGTCAGTGGCTGGAATTTAAGGATGTCAGCGCATAGACTAAACATTGGTGGAACTGTGAGAGATAATTGTGCAAGTGGTTTAGCAATGTTTGAGCTGGGGGTGGGGGAACTCTCTTGTGGCCGGCGGTACAGGCCCAGGGCCCCTCATGTTACAACAGTGTGTCTGACGTTGGGTGCGCACCACCACCGCCAGAGACACTTTATTGTACTATGAGGGACCCAGTGGCAGTGCCGTCGACCAAAAGCGGGCACACCCACCTCTTCAGACAAACGGCACTCTCACGGGTGCTGGCGCCAAGTGGCGATACCACGGCCCCGTGTGGGGAGTTTGGCCATTTAGGGAGGTGTAAACATGTCGTATGCTGGACAATCAGGTGCTGCAAATTACAAGATTGGAAAAGTCATTCAGAATAGTCCACAGGCAAGACCTTTTCATAGGAAAGCTAGGTGTCGGCCGGGCAAGGTGGGGCAAAAGATTTCGAAATCCAGTTGTGGTTCATTTTAATGACGATTAGATCATCTACATTTTGGGTAGCCAGACGAGTCCTTTTTTCGGTTAATATTGAACCTGCAGCACTGAATACTCTTTCTGATAGGACACTAGCTGCCGGGCAAGCAAGCTCCTGCAATGCATATTCTGCCAATTCTGGCCAGGTGTCTAATTTGGATGCCCAGTAATCAAATGGGAATGACGGTTGAGGGAGAACGTCGATAAGGGATGAAAAATAGTTAGTAACCATACTGGACAAATGTTGTCTCCTGTCACTTTGAATTGATGCTGCAGTACCTGTCCTGTCTGCGGTCATAGCAACATCACTCCACAACCTGGTCAGAAAACCCCTCTGTCCAACGCCACTTCTGATTTCTGCCCCTCTAACACCTCTGGTCTGCTGGCCCCTGCAGCTCGTGTGAGAACGATCACGGGCGCTGTGTGCTGGGAATGCCTGAAGCAAATGGTCAACAAGAGTTGATTGTTTGGTTGCTAATATTAGTTCCAAGTTCTCATGTGGCATTATATTTAGCAATTTGCCTTTATAGCGAGGATCAAGGAGGCAGGCCAACCAGTAATCGTCATCGTTCATCATTTTAGTAATGCGTGTGTCCCTTTTGAGGATACGTAAGGCATAATCCGCCATGTGGGCCAAAGTTCCAGTTGTCAAATCTGCGGTTGTGCTTGGTTGAGGGGCATTTTCAGGCAAATCTACGTCACTTGTGTCCCTCAAAAAGCCAGAACCCGGCCTTGCCACGCCACCAATTTCCAGTGGCCCCGGAAAAGCTTCCTCTTTAAAAATATAATCATCCCCATCATCCTCCTCGTCCTCCTCCTCCTCTTCGCCCGCTACCTCGTCCTGTACACTGCCCTGGCCAGACAATGGCTGACTGTCATCAAGGCTTTCCTCTTCCTCTGCTGCAGACGTCTGATCCTTTATGTGTGTCAAACTTTGCATCAGCAGACGCATTAGGGGGATGCTCCTGCTTATTATGGCGTTGTCTGCACTAACCAGCCATGTGCATTCCTCAAAACACTGAAGGACTTGACACATGTCTTGTATCTTCGACCACTGCACACCTGACAACTCCATGTCTGCCATCCTACTGCCTGCCCGTGTATGTGTATCCTCCCACAAAAACATAACAGCCCGCCTCTGTTCGCACAGTCTCTGAAGCATGTGCAGTGTTGAGTTCCACATTGTTGCAACCTCTATGATTAGGCGATGCTGGGGAAGGTTCAAAGACAGCTGATAGGTCTGCATACGGCTGGAGTGTACGGGCGAACGGCGGATATGTGAGCAAAGTCCACGCACTTTGAGGAGCAGGTCGGATAACCCCGGATAACTTTTCAGGAAGCACTGCACCACCAGGTTTAAGGTGTGAGCCAGGCAAGGAATGTGTTTCAGTTGGGAAAGGGAGATGGCAGCCATGAAATTCCTTCCGTTATCACTCACTACCTTGCCTGCCTCAAGATCTACAGTGCCCAGCCACGACTGCGTTTCTTTCTGCAAGAACTCGGACAGAACTTCCGCGGTGTGTCTGTTGTCGCCCAAACACTTCATAGCCAATACAGCCTGCTGACGCTTGCCAGTAGCTGCCCCATAATGGGAGACCTGGTGTGCAACAGTGGCAGCTGCGGATGGAGTGGTTGTGCGACTGCGGTCTGTGGACGAGCTCTCGCTTCTGCAGGAGGACGAGGTGGAGGAGGAGGGGGTGCGAACGGCTACAGCCAACTGTTTCCTAGATCGTGGGCTAGGCAGAACTGTCCCAAAATTGCTGTCCCCTGTGGACCCTGCATCCACAACATTCACCCAGTGTGCCGTGATGGACACGTAACGTTCCTGGCCATGCCTACTGGTCCATGCATCTGTTGTCAGGTGCACCTTTGTGCTCACAGATTGCCTGAGTGCATGGACGATGCACTCTTTAACATGCTGGTGGAGGGCTGGGATGGCTTTTCTGGAAAAGAAGTGTCGACTGGGTAGCTCGTAGCGTGGTACAGCGTAGTCCATCAGGGCTTTGAAAGCTTCGCTTTCAACTAACCGGTAGGGCATCATCTCTAATGAGATTAGTCTAGCTATGTGGGCGTTCAAACCCTGTGTACGCGGATGCGAGGCTAAGTACTTCCTTTTTCTAACCATAGTCTCATGTAGGGTGAGCTGGACTGGAGAGCTGGAGATCGGGGAACAAGCGGGGGTGCCGGTGGACATGGCAGACTGAGAGACGGTGGGAGTTGGTATTGTTGCTGCCGGTGCCCTAGATGCAGTGTTTCCTACTACGAAACTGGTGATTCCCTGACCCTGACTGCTTTGGCCTGGCAAAGAAACCTGCACAGATACTGCAGGTGGTGCGGAAAATGGTGGCCCTACACTGCCTGAAGGGATGTTGCGTTGCTGACTAGCTTCATTGGCCGAGGGTGCTACAACCTTAAGGGACGTTTGGTAGTTAGTCCAGGCTTGCAAATGCATGGTGGTTAAATGTCTATGCATGCAACTTGTATTGAGACTTTTCAGATTCTGTCCTCTGCTTAAGGTAGTTGAACATTTTTGACAGATGACTTTGCGCTGATCAATTGGATGTTGTTTAAAAAAATGCCAGACTGCACTCTTTCTAGCATCGGATACCTTTTCAGGCATTGCAGACTGAGCTTTAACCGGATGGCCACGCTGTCCTCCAACAGGTTTTGGCTTTGCCACGCGTTTTGGGCCAGATACGGGCCCGGCAGATGGAACCTGTTGCGATGTTGATGCCTGCTGCGGCCCCTTCTCCTCCGCTTCAGAACTACTGCCGCCTGCACCCTGTTCCCCCAATGGCTGCCAATCGGGGTCAACAACTGGGTCATCTATAACCTCCTCTTCTAGCTCGTGCGCAACTCCGTCTGTGTCACCATGTAAGTCGGTGGTAGAGCGTTCGTGACGGGGCAACATAGACCCATCAGGGTCTGATTCTGGATCAGTACCCTGCGAGGGCAATGTTGTGGTCTGAGTCAAAGGACCAGCATAGTAGTCTGGCTGTGGCTGTGCATCAGTGCACTCCATGTCAGATTCAACTTGTAATGGGCATGGCCTGTTAACTGCTTCACTTTCTAAGCCAGGGACGGTATCTGTAAAGAGCTCCATGGAGTAACCCGTTGTGTCGCCTGCTGCATCCTTCTCTGTTGTTTTTGCTGAAGATGACAAGGAAGCGACTTGTCCCTGACCGTGAACATCCACTAACGACGCGCTGCTTTTACATTTACCAGTTTCAAAAGAGGAGGCAAAAGAGCTAGAGGCTGAGTCAGCAAGGTAAGCCAAAACTTGCTCTTGCTGCTCTGGCTTTAAAAGCGGTTTTCCTACTCCCAGAAAAGGGAGCGTTCGAGGCCTTGTGTAGCCAGACGACGAACCTGGCTCCACAGCTCCAGACTTAGGTGCAATTTTTTTTTTCCCACGACCACCTGATGCTCCACCACTACCACTACCCTCATTACCAGCTGACAATGAACGCCCCCGGCCACGACCTCTTCCACCAGACTTCCTCATTGTTTAAAAAATGTAACCAAACTAACGGTTGCTGTCAAACAACTTACACGGTGAGCTATAACTTCAGTATGATTTAGATACCCCTTTACAGGTGGGTGAGACTGCAAGGAAAAGCAGGCACAATGTTACACACTCTGTTTTTGGTGGCACCAAATCAGAGAGATGCCACACACGCAGGACTGTCACTCAAGCACAAATGTCAATATTAATCTCCCACTGTTTGTTTTTATTTTTTCAGGGAGAATTTAGAACCCCCCCAAAAAAAATGATTTTTTAAGGAAGAATTTAGAAAACAAATTAAAAAAAAGTGATTTTTTCAGAGAGAATTTAGAAACCAAATAAAAGAAAAAAAAAAAAAAGGCTTTCTATGGCCCACTATCTGAGAGAGAGAGATGCACACCCAGGAGTCAGGACTGGTACACAAGCAGAAAGGCCAATATTAATCTCCCGCTGTTTTTTTTTAATTTTTTCAGGGAGAATTTAGAAATCCCCCCCCAAAAAAACTGAAAAAAAATTAGGCTTTCTATGGCCCACTATGTGAGATGGCACACACAGGGATGGCACTCGAGCAGAAATGCCAATCTTAATCTCCCACAGCTTTTTTTTTTAGGGAGAATTAAAAAAAACAAAAAAACAAAAAAAAAAAACAGGGACTGTCCTACAATTACTATCTCCCTGCAGTAATCTCAGCCAGGTACGGCAGGCAGCAATAAGGAGTGGACTGCTGCACAAATTAAATAAAAAGTGTGGACAAACAAACAAGATAGCTGTGCAGAAAGGAAGGAACAACAGGATTTGTGCTTTGAAAAAAGCAGTTGGTTTGCACAGCGGCGTACACACAGCAATGCAGCTATCAGGGAGCCTTCTAGGGCAGCCCAATGAGCTACAGTGCTGAGGAAAAAAAAATGTAGCTTCCACTGTCCCTGCAAACAAAGGTGGTGTTGGACAGTGGAAATCACTACAGCACAAGCGGTTTGGTGGTTAATGGACCCTGCCTAACACTATCCCTGCTTCTGACGAAGCGGCAGCAACCTCTCCCTATGCTCAGATCAGCAGCAGTAAGATGGCGTTCAGCGGGAACGCCCCTTTATAGCCCCTGTGATGCCGCAGACAGCAAGCCAATCACTGCAATGCCCTTCTCTAAGATGGTGGGGACCAGGACCTATGTCATCACGCTGCCCACACTCTGCGTCCACCTTCATTGGCTAAGAAATGGAGCTTTTCGTGCCATTGAAACGCGACTTTGGCACGAAAGTTGCGTACCGCATGGCCGACCCCGCACAGGGGTCGGGTCGGGTTTCATGAAACCTGACTTTGCCAAAAGTCGGCGACTTTTGAAAATGAACGACCCGTTTCGCTCAACCCTAGTGCCACGTAGTTCAGTCACGTTTACTGAACAAGTTCTATCAGTCACAGTGCCACATAGTTCACTCACTACATACATATTCCAGAATACCTGATGCGTTAGAATCGGGCCACCATCTAGTGGTAAATAAGTGAGTAGGCCAAAAGAGTGTACAAGTTACAAGCTAAGAACTACTACATTGAACCAAAAGAGATGGACAACAAGAATTGTAAATGTTTTCTACACTGTACTGTCACGAGCATAATGTTTCCATGTGAAGGAAGTGTTGCTGAGGTGTTTGCCTGAACACTGTCACAAGGATAATGAAAGTGTCGCCCATGTTAGTTCATTGCTACTGTGTTTTACATTTGTCTCCCTCTGTAAAGGCATTTTGCTAGATAAACTTTATAGCTATCAAGCTTGTCGTCTCCCAGTGAGAAAAAAATCATTTGAACTGATGCTACTGACAGTTTGCATTATGTTTGTTGTCTCAGAGAAGGGAAATTACTCTCTCCAAATAATGTCAAAGTATCCATACTATTTTATAAAAAGCACACTACATCATCAGGTACAGCCCATACATGTCCATCAGCATCACAATACAAACTATATTTTGTTTGACCACCATAATAGGGATTGCTATACCTCAAATATCTCCTTCACACAATAACAGACTCCATAAAAACTCCTTCTTGCAGCTATTAAATATTAGTAAAGCAAACTAAAGACTTGATTTACAAAGATTCCTTAGCCACTTATTGTTGCTCTCATCATAGAAGTTGCATGTTAGTTTTACAGATGGGGATATACACTTGCTGCCTCTGAACAATTGATGTACTTATGCCCAAAGTTCAAATCATAAATAAAATAATAATGTAATAATATATTCCATGATACTTTGAAGTTGAGGCAATACTATTTAACTAAAGTGACCAAACAGTGAGAGAAAAGGATAGAGGTCCCTGCCCATAACACCAATAGAATTACAGTGAACATTTGTGTCCACCGAACCATGTCTTGTGTTGTCATTGAATTAAAAAATTACAAAAACACTTCAACTAGACACACTTATTTTAGGGTTGTGATTCTTGCTGTGAATCTGGCTGAGAATGTATGTTTTGGAGCTACCTATGGTCTTTTAGTGGCATATTACGGCCGTAATACGCTGAAAAGTCCCGAAAATAGTGGTCCGCAGCTCCTCTGTAGGCAGGGTGTGTCAACGTTTTTTGCGCATGGCATCCTCTGTATGTAATCCGTATGGCATCCGTACTGCGTGGTTTTCTCGCAGGCATGCAAATCCGACATGCGGCAATACAAGGGATCCATGTGTAAAAAAAATATATATATATCTATATACTATCTATATATATATATATATATATGTCATTGGACACATATATGTATATATATTTTAACTTCAAACAGCGCTAGATAGGCTTAACCCCTTCATGACCCAGCCTATTTTGACCTTAAAGACCTTGCCGTTTTTTGCAATTCTGACCAGTGTCCCTTTATGAGGTAATAACTCAGGAACGCTTCAACGGATCCTAGCGGTTCTGAGATTGTTTTTTCGTGACATATTGGGCTTCATGTTAGTGGTAAATTTAGGTCAATAAATTCTGCGTTTATTTGTGATAAAAACGGAAATTTGGCGAAAATTTTGAAAATTTCGCAATTTTCACATTTTGAATTATTATTCTGTTAAACCAGAGAGATATGTGACACAAAATAGTTAATAAATAACATTTCCCACATGTTTACTTTACATCCGCACAATTTTGAAAACAAAATTTTTTTTTGTTAGGAAGTTATAAGGGTTAAAATTTGACCAGCGATTTGTCATTTTTACAACGAAATTTACAAAACCATTTTTTTTAGGGACCACCTCACATTTGAAGTCAGTTTGAGGGGTCTATATGGCTGAAAATACCCAAAAGTGACACCATTCTAAAAACTGCACCCCTCAAGGTACTCAAAACCACATTCAAGAAGTTTATTAACCCTTCAGGTGCTTCACAGCAGCAGAAGCAACATGGAAGGAAAAAATGAACATTTAACTTTTTAGTCACAAAAATTATCTTTCAGCAACAATTTTTTTATTTTCCCAATGGTAAAAGGAGAAACTGAACCACGAAAGTTGTTGTCCTATTTGTCCTGAGTACGCTGATACCTCATATGTGGGGGTAAACCACTGTTTGGGCGCACGGCAGGGCTTGGAAGGGAAGGAGCGCCATTTGACTTTTTTAATCAAAAATTGGCTGCACTCTTTAGCGGACACCATGTCACGTTTGGAGAGCCCCCGTGTGCCTAAAAATTGGAGCTCCCCCACAAGTGACCCCATTTTGGAAACTAGACGCCCCAAGGAACTTATCTAGATGCATAGTGAGCACTTTGAACCCCCAGGTGCTTCACAAATTGATCCGTAAAAATGAAAAAGTACTTTTTTTTCACAAAAAAATTCTTTTAGCCTCAATTTTTTCATTTTCACATGGGCAACAGGATAAAATGGATCCTAAAATTTGTTGGGCAATTTCTCCTGAGTACACCAATACCTCACATGTGGGGGTAAACCACTGTTTGGGCACATGGTAAGGCTCGGAAGGGAAGGAGCGCCATTTGACTTTTTGAATGAAAAATTATTTCCATCGTTAGCGGACACCATGTCGCGTTTGGATAGCTCCTGTGTGCCTAAACATTGGCGCTCCCCCACAAGTGACCCCATTTTGGAAACTAGACCCCCCAAGGAACTTATTTAGATGCCTAGTGAGCACTTTAAACTCTCAGGTGCTTCACAAATTGATCTGTAAAAATGAAAAAGTACTTTTTTTTCACAAAAAAATTATTTTCGCCTCAATTTTTTCATTTTCACATGGGCAGTAGGATAAAATGGATCATAAAATTTGTTGGGCAATTTCTCCCGAGTACGTCGATACCTCATATGTGGGGGTAAACCACTGTTTGGGCACTCGGCAAGGCTCGGAAGGGAAGGCGCGCCATTTGACTTTTTGAATGGAAAATTAGCTCCAATTGTTAGCGGACACCATGTCGCGTTTGGAGAGCCCCTGTGTGCCTGAACATTGGAGCTCCCCCACAAGTGACCCCATTTTGGAAACTAGACCCCCCAATGAACTTATCTAGATGCATATTGAGCACTTTAAACCCCCAGGTGCTTCACAGAAGTTTATAACGCAGAGCCATGAAAATAAAAAATAATTTTTCTTTCCTCAAAAATGATTTTTTAGCCTGGAATTTCCTATTTTGCCAAGGGTAATAGGAGAAATTGGACCGCAAATGTTGTTGTCCAGTTTGTCCTGAGTACGCTGATACCCCATATGTGGGGGTAAACCACTGTTTGGGCGCACGGCAGGGCTCGGAAGGGAAGGCATGCAATTTGGCTTTTTAAATGGAAAATTAGCTCCAATCATTAGCCGACACCATGTCACGTTTGGAGAGCCCCTGTGTGCCTAAACATTGGAGATCCCCCAGAAATGACACCATTTTGGAAACTAGACCCCTAAAGGAACTAATCTAGATGTGTCGTGAGGACTTTGAACCCCCAAGTGCTTCACAGAAGTTTATAATGCAGAGCCATGAAAATAAAATAAAAAAATTATTTTCTCAAAAATGATCTTTTAGCCTGCAATTTTTTATTTTCCCAAGGGTAACAGGAGAAATTTGACCCCAAAAGTTGTTGTCCAGTTTCTCCTGAGTACGCTGATACCCCATATGTGGGGGTAAACTACTGTTTGGGCACATGCCGGGGCTTGGAATTGAAGTAGCGACGTTTTGAAATGCAGACTTTGATGGAATGCTCTGCGGGCGTCACGTTGCGTTTGCAGAGCCCCTGATGTGCCTAAACAGTAGAAACCCCCCGCAAGTGACCCCATTTTGGAAACTAGACCCCGAAAGGAACTTATCTAGATGTGTGGTGAGCACTTTGAACCCCCAAGTGCTTCATAGAAGTTTATAATGCAGAGCCATGAAAATAATAAATACGTTTTCTTTCCTCAAAAATAATTATTTAGCCCAGAATTTTTTATTTTCCCAAGGGTTACAGGAGAAATTGGACCCCAAAAGTTGTTGTCCAGTTTCTCCTGAGTACGCTGATACCCCATGAGTGGGGGTAAACCACTGTTTGGGCACACGTCGGGGCTCAGAAGGGAAGTAGTGACTTTTGAAATGCAGACTTTGATGGAATGGTCTGCGGGTGTCACGTTGCGTTTGCAGAGCCCCTGGTGTGCCTAAACAGTAGAAACCCCCCACAAGTGACCCCATTTTAGAAACTAGACCCCCCAAGGAACTTATCTAGATATGTGGTGAGCATTTTGAACCCCCAAGTGCTTCACAGACGTTTACAACGCAGAGCCGTGAAAATAAAAAATCATTTTTCTTTCCTCAAAAATTATGTTTTAGCAAGCATTTTTTTAGATTCACAAGGGTAACAGGAGAAATTGGACCCCAGTAATTGTTGGCAGTTTGTCCTGAGTATGCTGGTACCCCATATGTGGGGGTAAACCACTGTTTGGGCACACGTCAGGGCTCGGAAGTGAGGGAGCACCATTTGACTTTTTGAATACGAGATTGGCTGGAATCAATGGTGGCGCCATGTTGCGTTTGGAGACCCCTGATGTGCCTAAACAGTGGTAACCCCTCAATTCTAACTCCAACACTAACCCCCCCACACCTCTAATCCCAACTGTAGCCATAACCCTAATCACAACCCTAACCACAACCCTAATTCCAACCCTAACCCTAAGGCTATGTGCCCACGTTGCGGATTCGTGTGAGATATTTCCGCACCATTTTTGAAAAATCCGCGGGTAAAAGGCACTGCGTTTTACCTGCGGATTTTCCGCGGATTTCCAGTGTTTTTTGTGCGGATTTCACCTGCGGATTCCTATTGAGGAACAGGTGTAAAACGCTGCGGAATCTGCACAAAGAATTGACATGCTGCGGAAAATACAACGTAGCGTTTCCGCGCGGTATTTTCCGCACCATGGGCACAGCGGATTTGGTTTTTCATATGTTTACATGGTACTGTAAACCTGATGGAACACTGCTGCGAATCCGCAGCGGCCAATCCGCAGCCAAATCTGCACAGTGTGCACATAGCCTAATTCTAAAGGTATGTGCACACGCTGCGGAAAACGCTGCGGATCCGCAGCAGTTTCCCATGAGTTTACAGTTCAATGTAAACCTACGGGAAACAAAAATCGCTGTACACATGCTGCGGAAAAACTGCACGGAAACGCAGCGGTTTACATTCCGCAGCATGTCACTTCTTTGTGCAGATTCCGCAGCGGTTTTACAACTGCTCCAATAGAAAATCGCAGTTGTAAAACCGCAGCGAAATGCGCAGAAAAAAACGCGGTAAATCCGCCATAAATCCGCAGCGGTTTAGCACTGCGGATTTATCAAATCCGCAGCGGAAAAATCCGCAGAGGACCAGAATACGTGTGCACATACCGAAACCCTACCCCTAACCCTAACCCTACCCCTAACCCTACCCCTAACCCTACCCCTAGCCCTAACCCTAACCCTACCCCTAACCCTACCCCTAACCATAACCCTAACCCTATTCTAACATTAGTGGAAAAAAAAAATTTCTTTATTTTTTTATTGTCCCTACCTATGGGGGTGACAAAGGGGGAGGGTCATTTATTATTTTTTTTATTTTGATCACTGAGATATAATTTATCTCAGTGATCAAAATGCACTTTGGAACGAATCTGCCGGTCGGCAGATTCGGCGGGCGCACTGCGCATGCGCCCGCCATTTTGGAAGATGGCGGCGCCCAGGGAGAAGACGGACGGGACCCCGGCTGGATCGGTAAGTATGATGGGGTGGGGGGGGACCACGAGGGGGGGGATCGGAGCACGGGGGGGGGGAATCGGAGCGCGGGAGGGGTGGAACGGAGCACGGGGGGCGTGGAACGGAGCACGGGGGGGCTGGAATGGAGCACGGGGGGTGGAACGGAGCACCGGGGGGTGTGGATCGGAGTGCAGGGGGGGTGATTGGAGCACGGGGGGGTGATTGGAGCACGGGGGGAGCGGACAAGAGCACGGGGGGGAGCGGAGCACTGGACGGAGGGGAGCCGGAGCAGTGTACCGGCCAGATCGGGGGGCTGGGGGGGCGATCGGTGGGGTGGGGTGGGGGCACATTAGTATTTCCAGCCATGGCCGATGATATTGCAGCATCGGCCATGGCTGGATTGTAATATTTCACCCGTTATAATAGGTGAAATATTACAAATCGCTCTGATTGGCAGTTTCACTTTCAACAGCCAATCAGAGCGATCGTAGCCACGAGGGGGTGAAGCCACCCCCCCTGGGCTAAACTACCACTCCCCCTGTCCCTGCAGATCGGGTGAAATGGGAGTTAACCCTTTCACCGGATCTGCAGGGACGCGATCTTTCCATGACGCCACATAGGCGTCATGGGTCGGATTGGCACCGACTTTCATGACGCCTACGTGGCGTCATGGGTCGGGAAGGGGTTAAAGCCGGTAATTCAATTACCGGCTTTTGCTCTCTCCTTCCAAAACCTGACATGATTTGAGACATGGTTTACATACAGTAAACCATGTCTTCTCTCCATTTTTTTGCAGATTCCACACTACTAATGTTAGCAGTGTGTATCTGCAAAAGTATCGGAAAAAATTGGCGTGGGCTCCCGCGCAATTTTCTCCGCCAGAGTAGTAAAGCCAGTGACTGAGGGCAGATATTAATACCCTGGAGAGGGTCCATGGTTATTGCCCCCCCCCCCCCGGCTAAAAACACCTGCCCCCAGCCACCCCAGAAAAGGCACATCTGGAAGATGTGCCTATTCTGGCACTTGGCCACTCTCTTCCCATTCCCGTGTAGCGGTGGGATATGGGGTAATGAAGGGTTAATGCCACCTTGCTATTGTGAGCCACGAACAACGTTGCATTAGCAAAGTTCGTGGCTGCAAAATATTTTAACCCCTTCAGATGGATTTACATCGTTGGACTTTACAGATCTGCGGAAGGTAAGGATATTGTTGGTTTATTATGTTTTTTTTTGTTACAGAACGAGGGTCTTCAGTGATTGGATTGGGCGTTGAATAAAATATTACAACAACCTTTGTTTTTATTTCATTAAAATCATTTTTAATAATGTGTTTGTGTTTTTTTTTAACCCTTTACTAGTATTGGATTAATAATGGATATGTGTCATAATTGACGCCTCACCATTATTAATTTGGCTTAATGTCACCTTACAATAGCAAGGTGGCATTAACCCTTCATTACCCCATATCCCACCGCTACACGGGAATGGGAAGAGAGTGGCCAAGTGCCAGAATAGGCACATCTTCCAGATGTGCCTTTTCTGGGGTGGCTGGGGGCAGGTGTTTTTAGCCAGGGGGGGCCAATAACCATGGACCCTCTCCAGGGTATTAATATCTGCCCTCAGTCACTGGCTTTACTACTCTGGTGGAGAAAATTGCGCGGGAGCCCATGCCAATTTTTTCCGCCATTTAACCCTTTAAATTAGTAGATAGAACAGCCAAATTTTGCAGATACACACTACTAACATTAGTAGTGTGGAATCTGCAAAAAAAGTGGAGAGAAGACATGGTTTACTGTATGTAAACCATGTCTCAAATCATGTCGGGTTTAGGAAGGAGAGAGCAAAAGCCGGTAATTGAATTACCGGCTTTAACCCCTTCATGACCGGGGGATTTTTCGTTTTTCCGTGTTCGTTTTTCGCTCCCCTCCTTCCCAGAGCCATAACTTTTTTATTTTTCCGTCAATTTGGCCATGTGAGGGCTTATTTTTTGCGGGACGAGTTGTACTTTTGAACGACATCATTGGTTTTAGCATGTCGTGTACTAGAAAACGGGAAAAAAATTCCAAGTGCGGTGAAATTGCAAAAAAAGTGCAATCCACATTGGTTTTTTGTTTGGCTTTTTTGCTAGGTTCACTAAATGCTAAAACTGACTTGCCATTATGATTCTCCAGGTCATTACGAGTTCATAGACACCAAACATGACTAGGTTATTTTTTATCTAAGTGGTGAAAAAAAATTCCAAACTTTGCTAAAAAAAAAAAAAAAAAAAAAAAATTGCGCCATTTTCCGATACTCGTAGCGTCTCCATTTTTCATCATCTGGGGTCGGTTGAGGGCTTATTTTTTGCGTGCCGAGATGACGTTTTTAATGATAGCATTTCGGTGCAGATACGTTCTTTTGATCGCCCGTTATTGCATTTTAATTCAATGTCGCGGCGACCAAAAAAACTTAATTCTGGCGTTTCGAGTTTTTTTCCCGCTACGCTGTTTAGCGATGAGGTTAATACTTTTTTTTTAATTGATAGATCGGGCGATTCTGAGCGCGGCGATACCAAATATGCGTAGATTTGATATTTTTTTTATTGATTTATTTTGATTGGGGCGAAAGGGGGGTGATTTAAACTTTCATGTTTTTTTTATTTTTTTCACATTTTTTTAAACTTTTTTTTTTTACTTTTGCCATGCTTCAATAGCCTCCATGAGAGGCTAGAAGCAGGCACAACCCGATCGGCTCTGCTACATAGCAGCGATCTGCTGATCGCTGCTATGTAGCAGAATTGCACGTGTGCTGTGAGCGCCGACCACAGGGTGGCGCTCACAGCGACGGCCAATCAGTAACCATAGAGGTCTCAAGGACCTCTATGGTTACCATTCACAAGCATCGCCGACCCCCGATCATGTGACGGGGGTCGGCGATGACGTCATTTCCGGCCGCCCGGCCGGAAGCGGTAGTTAAATGCCGCTGTCTGCGTTTGACAGCGGCATTTAACTAGTTAATAGGTGCGGGCAGATCGCGATTCTGCCCGCGCCTATTACGGGCACATGTCAGCTGTTCAAAACAGCTGACATGTCCCGGCTTTGGTGCGGGCTCACCGCGGAGCCCTGCATCAAAGCAGGGGAGCCGGCATCGGACGGTATAGTACGTCCGATGCCGGTAAGGGGTTAAAGCTGTCTAGCGCTGGAAGAAATATTAATATATATATATATGTGTCTCACTGACATATATATATATATATATATATATATATATATGTATATATATATATATATATATATATATACCTATTCTATGTGTACACATTTATTAGACCTATTCTACTGGAAGCTGTCAGTGTGATTTTACTGTACACCGCAATGATTTACCGGCTTTTCTCTCTAACACCGCTGCGTATTTCTCGCAAGTCACACTGCTGGTCCGTGTGTAATCCGTATTTTTCTCGCCCCCATAGACTTTCATTGGCGTATTTCTTGCGCAGTATGGTGACAAACGCAGGATGCTGCGATTTTTTTACGGCCGTAGAAAGCCGTATAATACGGATCAGAAAAATACGGCAGATAGGAGCAGGGGCATAGAGAATAATTGTGCCGTTTGTTTTGCGAGTTTTACGGACGTCCGTAAAACTCGCAAGTGTGACGGCGGCCTTACTGGTTGCAAGTACCATACTGAAAGTGGTGGAGAAAATTAAACAGGTACCATAGAGGGGCAAGCCTGTTAATTAATAATCTAGTTTATTAGCCCCTTTCCACAGCAGACAGTTTTCAATTTTGCTTTTTTTGTTATTTTCCTCCCCTTCTTCCAAGTGACACAATTTTTTTTTTATTTTTCTGCTCCAATAAGCATGATGTGACATAGACAAGACCTTTTTTTGTTTGATAAGTTTTGCTGTAGAATGACATAATTCATTGTTCCACACAATGATCTCAACAACGTATGGTGAAATTGTGAAAAAAGGCAATTCTGACATTGTTTTTTCGGTTTTGTTTTTACGATGTACACTGTATAGTATAAAGGACTTGGCATCATGATTCTTCTGTTTTTGTTTAATAATTTTAATGGTGAAAAAAAAATACGTTAATTGGTAAGTAGTAAAAAAATTATTTTGATTTGTGTCACCATATTCCGATTCTTAATATTAACATTTTTTGGTCAAGAGAACTTGTGTGAAGATTTGCCTTTTTGCATGGTGAGCAGATGATTTTATTGATACCTTTTTGGGATAAATGCAATGTTTTGTTTTACTTCTATTGGTTCAGTTCTAACAGTTTCTATTTCTATTTTTTTGTGGCATTGCAGTGGCCAGAAAAAAATATTTAGGCTTTTTTAGTTTTTTTTTCAGTTTGTTTTGGTTTACCAGTCAATTTTATTAATGTTATATTTTGACTGATTGAATGCGGTTACACGATAAACATATATTCTTTACTTTTTAATAATTTTATCTTAACTGGGGAGATTAAAAGTGATTTGAATTTTTCTATTTTCTTTTTTAAATAATTTTAAAAACTTTTTTTCATTTTCTCCTGTATTTATCGGTCATCCTCAGGGGACTTTAACCTACTTTCTTCTGATCACTTATGTTTTATACCGCAGCATTTGAACATGGCTGTATCAAATGAAAATCATGGTCTCACGTGAAGTCCAACTTGGGTTTCAAAACTGCAATGTGATAGCAAATACAAGGGGTCTTCAGCAGTCCCTAGGCTGCCATAGGAGCCCATTGGCACCCGTCAAATGCACGTTGAACTGGCGAATCCCTAGGCTGCATGGAGTAAATGACACTGTCAGGATCTGCTTCACTTGTTAGTAGTTGGTAGTTAGCAGTTAGTAGTTAGTAGTAGATTCTGGCTGTGTGTCACAGCTATTGTCTCTGGGTATAGAGACAGCACAGCTATAAGCTCCCTCCATACACCCACTCTCCACTTGCGTCGTATATTTACTGCAGAGGTCAAGCGGGATTTAATAACCCAATATTTAATATAAACTATTAAGTAGTGTAACAAGGTGGCATGGGGCAGTAGTCCTGACCGAGTTCACTTAAAGCAACAGTCCATAAGCACCCCGGCCACTTGCACATGAGACAACCCCAGGTGATTTACCTCTTCTCCACTGACACTGCAGCACAGGCAATTAGGATCCAGGAACACAGTGGTAATCCAAAAGGAGAAACAATTTATTGTAAAATAAAAGAAGTAGAAAAACTGGATGCAGTAAATGGAATGAAACTTCCTGCGCATTTCCTAGTATTTTTCACTGCCGTACCAGTGGCATCAACAGCTACAGTCACCGTCCTCAAGCCGATTTCTGGACGCTTATAGTCCTCGGAGGGGCACTACTCTGTCCCAGTGCCCGCTTCACTGCCTGTGTGTCCGGGGCAGCAGTTTCTGTCCACCTCCTGGGGTTTGGTGAGCTCCCGATCACTGCTGAGCACCTGCTTAGGCAAGCCTGCCCGGGGCACTGACTGAGGAACAGGAACTTCCCGCTCTTTCTGGAGCTATTAGCCCAACACATTAACTTAACCCTATCCTTACCCTAAACTACAGATATAATACATTACAATGGTACAACATGAAGGCATTACAGACACAGCACATAAACATCAACAATACATTAATACACATAGCAAACCTTACAGTACATATTAGTAACAGTACAAAATACAATGGCAATCATAGGGGACCAGTATGAAGGAGAGAGGGAGCACTGAGGGTCTCTGCCACCTCCTTACAGTAGTATTCAGGGGGGTGTCTTTTATTAAAAAAATAACCCCAGATTAGCTGCAACCTTCTGTGTTATGTATGTATGATGAAGTGTTAATGTTTTTAGTTGTTGCCAACATGTTACTTTAGACTTAATTTGTGACATATCATGTTATCTGGCCTATAAGATAATTCTGGTCCAAATGGTCAGAGTGCTGTGTCTGGTATGCTATTTATTTGAAGAATGATTTGAAGAATGATTGCAAAGTGTTTTTGAAATTTGGAAATCAAACATTAACCAAATGTTAATATTATATATGCAAAATATACAGTAGGGAACAATATAATTAACAGCTTCACAATGTCTTTCCCCTTTCGTTCAGGTTAATGACATATTTATTTAAATGTGAACAGTGATGCTTAATAAATATGCACTCCGATATTTCTGGAAAGTATGTACAGTATATCTTTTCCAGCATGGTTTAGAGCTTCTCCAACTATGAGATAGATTTTGTTAGCAATGTGCCTCCTAGTTGTCAATAAGGCTCAGCTGGGGTGGTTTGGGAACCCTAAAGTGGTTAAAAGAAGTGACCTGCTCTTTTGAAGCCACCTGCTTTCTATACTTCAAAACAGAGTAAGGCTATGTGCACACGTTGCGGATTCTCTGCGGATCCGCAGCGTTTTTTGAGGTGCAG
Organism: Ranitomeya imitator; assembly: GCF_032444005.1. Lineage (NCBI taxonomy): Eukaryota > Metazoa > Chordata > Amphibia > Anura > Dendrobatidae > Ranitomeya > Ranitomeya imitator. The sequence continues at coordinate 493,009,680 of NC_091286.1, read as the reverse complement.
AAATGCTGCAGATACGCAATTGATTTACAGTACAATGTAAATCAATGAGAAAAAAAAATGCTGTGCACACTTTGCGGAAAATCGCTGCGGAAACACTGCGGTTTAAAAGAAGTAGCATGTCACTTCTTTTTTGTGAATCTGCAGCGTTTTTGTACCCATTCAATCATAGAAAACCACAGGGGTAAAAAACGCAGCAAATCCGCAGAAAAAACGCAGCAAAAACGCACAAAAAATGCTGCGGAACCGCACAAAAAACGCGACAAATACGCAGGTGCGTTTTCTGCCAGGAGAATCCACACCAGAAATTCCTAAGCCTAATCCGCAACGTGTGCACATAGCCTTAAAGACTTCAATGGCATAATTGCCACAAAAAAGACCACAAAATTGCTTCAAGCAACTGACTACTCATGTTTTCCTGAATTGGCTTTGTATGGGAAAACATGATGGGTGTGACTGTGTCTAAAAGATTCCGTCTGCATACTAAGGCCGGTTTCACACGTCAGTGGCTCCGGTACGTGAGGTGACAGTTTCCTCACATACCGGAGACACTGACTCACGTAGACACATTAAAATCAATGTGTCTCTGCACATGGCAGCATGTTTTCACGGACCGTGTGTCCGTTTGGAAAACACGGAGACATGTCAGTGTTCGTGGGAACGCACGGCTCACACGGACCCATTAAAGTCAATGGGTCCGTGTAAAACACGTACTGCACACGGATGTTGTCCATGTGCAGTCCATGTGCCGTGCAGGAGACAGCGCTACTGTAAGCGCTGTCCCCCCGCGTATGGTGCTGAAGCCCCATTCATTTCTTCTCTCCAGCAGCATTCGCTGGAAAGAAGGAATGAATAATCTTTTTTTAATATTTTTTTTTGTTTTTAAAATAAAGTTGCCGGTAATCTGCCCCCTCCCACCCCCTGTGCACCCGCCCGCTGGCATTAAAATACTTACCCAGCATCCTCGGCGCTTACATCCTCTCAGCGTCGCTGCTTGTCCTGTATGAGCGGTCACGTGGTGCCGCACATTACAGTGATGAATATGCAGCTCCACCACCCATAGGGGTGGAGCCACATATTCATTACTGTAATAAGCGGCACCACGTGACCGCTCATACAGGAAGAGCTGTGACGCTGAGAGGATGGAAGCGCCGAGGGAGCTGGGTAAGTATTTTAATGCCAGCGGGCGGGCGCACAGGGGGTGGGAGGGGGCAGATTACCGGCAACTTTATTTAAAAAAAAAAAGATTATTCATTCCTTCTTTCCAGCGAATGCTGCTGGGAAGAAGGGATGAATACCGGCTTCAGCACCGCACGCAGGGGACAGCGCTTAACTCTAGCGCTGTCTCCTGCACAGTCCATGTGGTCCTCAGTCGGCACGCGGGCGGCACACGGCTGCCGCACGTGTGCCACATTGATTTGCTCCTTGAGCAAACGGATGCACGGACATGGATAATTCCCATACCAATTTTTCCGGTACCGGAATTATCTGGACATGTGGGACAGGCCTAAAACTGAGATACTTTGGCTAGTAGACAAATGTACAACTTTGAAAAATGTGAGACGCTATTCATAGACAGGAAGGTCTGACACTACTTTGTTTTTACAACAATAAAAATACTGTGGAGCAGACAAGCAGCATGGCACATACCCTCATTTGTTTGCTAGATATACCATTGGTTAACATGGTTGTAAAAACGTGGTACAGAAGTCTGCAATTACTCTATGGGACTTCAGAATTATGACACCATGCGGTGTGCATGCTGTCACAGATTTACAGTATCTGGCATGTAAGTGGAGGGTCATGTGATTCCAATACATCAGTGACCGCTCTCCCTGTCAGCTGTCTCACCCTGACAAAGTGTTAGGGCTAGCGGAATGCACCAAATAATTATAAGGATAGTATAAGGTGCTTTCGCAGCCCGGGGTCCACCGTGCAGAGATGGAACCTGCTGATGAGTAATGACGGACTATATGGCAGTATAATGTGGATACACACATGGGTTAGCTTCACCAGGTATGAAGAAAGCGAACCCCTGTTGCGTCACAGGACAGCGGTACCGCACAAAGAGCGCAAGCAAAGTCACAGAACTCTGTCCCAAGACTCAGGGAAAGAGTTCCTCTAGATCTCTTGCACTCGACACTGCTACTGGGGTGTCAGAGCTTAACAGAACTAATAATTTACTGCACAAGAGTGTGTGCAATGCTGCTCTGGCAGATGCCTCTAACCACCCAGACTTGGGACATGAAAGCGCTCTATTAGCGCACAGCGCTACACTGGCGGTCACAGATATCAGACGCTGTATTGTGTGCTAGTTGTGCAGGATAGCACTGTCAGGTGCTAGGTAGCTTCCACCATTCGCAAACAGTCAACAACACTAGGGATGAGAATGATTCAGAGCTTTCATCGATCAACAGGCATACATCCACACACACACAATAATAAGTCGATACTGGCGCATGAGGCCATGCGGCCATGCAAACCTTTTATAGCGGAAGCTCTCCAGGACCTTCTTAGTGGTCCAATAGGAGCTGCTACAGGACCTGAGCTTGTGACCCCCGACCTCCAATGAGAGGTCATCCCTTGGGCATGCTCAGAAGAAGAAAAGCAGGACTTAGTCCCAGGGATGCCTGCTTGCTGCTGATCAGTACTGGTCACAATTGCTGAGCCTGGAAGGACAGCAGTAACCAGCCACACAGTATCAGCTTGAGTCAGATGCTGGAACTGAAGTCTCTGCTGAGCAGGCTCCTCTGCGGCTGGAGGAGAATGGGGGACCGCAGTAGATGGTTCGAGATTCCTCCTGTGCAGTGGTGGGAACTCGAGACCTAACATTAGCCTCCCCTCCTTGGGCCTCGCTACGCTCAAAGGCAGCAATGAGCTGCGAAGCCTGAATGTGCTCAACAGGCTCCCAGGACCTGTCCTCTGGGCCATGACCCTTCCAATCCACCAAAAAGAATTTTTTTCCACGTATCACCTTACACCTCATGATGGTATTCACCTTGTATTCGTCCGTGGACGAGCCCAATGTCCCGGCAGATGACTCGACAACCGGGACTTGTGGACGAGCTTTAGGAGAGAGACATAAAAGGTGTCGGTGATGCCTAGGCGTGGAGGAAGGGCCAGACGGTAGACCACAGGATTAACCTGTTCCAGGACCTTGAAGGGACCTAGGTAGTGAGGTGCAAACTTAGTGGACTCAACTCACAGACTGATGTTATGGGCGGAGAGCCACACTAAATCGCCATGAGCAAAGTTCAGAGCAGGGCGCCGATGTGCATCACCGGAGACCCTCATTCTCTCCTTGGAGGCCCAGATAGCATCCTGTGTGTGGTCCCAAATGTCACGTGCCTCCACAGCCCTGTCTGCCACCCTGGAGCCGGCGGGAGACACGGGCATGGGAACAGGAACCTGCGGATGCTGGCTGTAATTAAGGAGGAATGGGGCCTGCCCAGTGGAGTCGGCTACAGCATTGTTCAGCGCAAACTCCACCCAAGGTAGCAAGGATGCCCAGTCATCCTGCCTGGCTGAGACAAAATGTCACAGGTATGTGACCAGGGTCTGGTTGTCCCTCTCTACCAACCCATTCTTCTTGTGATGGTATGCTGAAGAGAGCTCAATGCTGAGAAGACGACACCGCTCTCTCCAGAACCAAGATGCAAACTGGGGACCTCGGTCGCTGACAATTTTGTCTGGCAAACCATGTAGGCGGAAAACGTGCTTAATAAATAATGCCGCCAATGCCCGTGCAGAAGGTAATCATGGTAGAGGCACCAAGTGCACCATTTTGGAAAAATGATCGGTGACTACCCACATAATGGTGCAGCTACGGGACTTTGGTAAGCCCACCACAAAGTCCATCCTGACCATTTCCCAGGGCCTGTCCACCACTGGCAGGGGGTAAAATAGCCCAGCAGGCCATTGTCAAGGAGACTTATTCTTGGCGCAGGAGACACACGCCCGAATATAGTCTCCGTTGTCAAGGGCCATATGCAGCCTCCAGTATGTCCTCGCCAGAAGCTCAGATGTCCTCTTGGTCCCAAAATGTCCACCCACTCTGGACCAGTGAGCCCAAGAGAGAACCTCCGGTCACAAATTAGATGGCACAATGGTCTTGCCCGGGGGCAGAGACTCTAGCGAAACTGGGGGCCACGGTCCTCAGGCTCTCCAAAGGGACAATTAACCGAGGCTCCTCCACCTTCCCTACTGATGACACTACGGAGCGGGAGAGAGTGTTGGCATAGATCTTCTTCTCCCCGCAAAGATAATGGAGGGTGAAGTGGAAGTGGGAGAAGAACAAGGACCATCTAGCCTGGCGAGAGTTTAGCTGCAGGGGAGTCTGTAAATAAAGCAAATTTTTGTGGTCGGTATACACTTGGAAGAAAAAATGAGCCCTCTCCAGGAGCTGTCTCCACTCCGAGAAGGCCAACTTCATAGCTAGCAACTTCCTGTCCCCAATTGAATAATTCCTCTTCACTAGTGTGAAGGTCTTGGAGAAAAAGAAGCAAGGATGCTTCCGACGTTGAGCATCCTTTTGGAAGAGGACTGCTCCAGCACCGACAGATAAGGCATCCACCTCCATTATAAATGGTTTCTCTATGTCGGGTCGATGTAGGATGAGAGCACTAGCAAAATTAGACTTAATAGAGAGGAAGGCATTGGAGACCTCCTCCGACCACAATTTGGGATTTGCTCCCTTCTTGGTGAGGGTTACCAAGGGAGCGACCAAAGTTGAGAAGTGGGGAATGAACCGGTGATAATAGTTAATGAACCTCAGAAAGCACTGCACCGCTTTGAGAGAATGAGGTTCCTGCCAGTCCACCACAGCCTGTAGCTTGGCAGGATCCATAACCAATGCCTTGGCAGAGATGATATTGCCAAGGAAAGGCAAGGACTCCTGCTCAATCACACACTTCTCCAACTTGGCATAGAGGAAATTTGCCCGTAGGAGGTCAAAGACTTTGCAAACATCTCTCCGGTGGGAGTCTATATCTGGAGAGTAGATGTGAATATCATCCAGAGAGACTATGACCAAGGTGGTGAGCATATCCCGGAAGATATCATTCACAAAGTCTTGGAAAGGAGCATTACAGAGCCCAAAGGGCGTCACCAGGTATTCATAGTGCTCATCCCTGGTGTTAAAAGCTGTCTTCCATTCGTCCCCCTCACAGATGCGAATCAGGTTGTAAGCACCCCGCAGATGAGGCTTAGTAAATACCCTCACTCCCCACAACCTATCAAATAGCTCAGATATCAGAGGCAGAGGGTATTTGTTCTTAACGATGATTGCGTTAAGACCCCTGTAATCTATGCATAGACCTAGTTCTGCGTTCTTCTTCTGCATGAAGAACTATGCCCCTGCAGGTGACACTGACTTCATAAGGAATCCTCTGGTCAGATTTTCCTGAATGTATTGGGTCATTGCCTCATCTCCGGGAGAGATAGGGGATAGACTCGACCCCGGGGAGACTCTGCACCAGGCAAGAGGTCAATAGGACAGTCTTAGGGGCGGTGGGGTGAAAGGGTCTCCGCAGCCCTCTTACAGAACACGTCCGTATAGGGCCAATAGTGCTTGGGGAGAGAAGAAAGATCTGCGGGTAATTCAGTAGTAGCAACCTGAATGCACTCCCTCAGACATCTACCCTCACAAGATTCACTCCATCTGAGAATTCTTCCAGAGAACCACTCTATATGAGGAGAGTGGTAGCGTAGCCATGGCATCCCTAACAGAACCTCATAAATTCCCTCGGGAATGGCTAGCAGGGAGATAATCTCCTGATGGGATGGAGACATGGATAAAGTAAATGGGATGGTCTGGTGTGTTATTTGTGAGGGCAGAGTCGACCCATTCACTACTCGTACAGTTACCGGCTTGTCGAGCATCACCAGGGGTATTGCGTGGCATTGGGCGAAGGCAGAGGACATAAAATTCCCCTCCGCTCCAGAATCCACACAAAGCTCGACTGTAAGAGTGGATGGGCCAAAAGTGATTGTCCCTTTGAAGGACAGTTGGGAGGAAAACGTCGCCGTGTCTAGTGTACCTCCTCCTACATCCACTAGAAGCTGACGTGTTCCCGACCGCTGGGAACATCTGGAGGCAAGATGTCCTGACTGCCAGCAGACATGACAGACCTTGAGTGCACGAGTGATCCGAGACTTAGATCTTGCTTATATAAAAGAGAGTCAACCATCAGCACTCAGCTTGGGGGATGCACGCTCCAAAGTCCAAGATCTTGCTTATGACACCTCCATGGTCTCATGTGGCTCGGACGCCTGGACCGGAGATTCCAGAGGTATGGCGAAGGTGGGAGCCAGCCGAAACCTCTGCCTACATTGGGCTCGCTCTAACCTTCACTCGTTAAAACGAAGGTTGATGCGAGTTGATACAGCTATTAGCTCTTCCAGTCTGGCGGGAGTCTCCATAGTGGCCAAAGTGTCCTTCACATGGTCAGCCAGCCCCCTCAAAAATACAGGGATGAGGGCTTTATCTGGCCACTCCAGCTCAGATGCTAAAGTCCGGAATTGGATGAAAAAATGGCTGACCAAGGATGAGCCCTGTGTCAGTGCCAGCAGTTGGAGCGCCGTATCATGGGTGACTTGAGGTCCCAAAAAGACCTGTTTCAGAGTGCTCAGGAACTGCAGAGCATTCTGCACCACATGATCGTAACGCTCCCACAGCGGTGTAGCCCACTCCAATGCCCTGTCCGACAAGAGGGATATTATGAATGTATCACACACTGGTTCACAAATCGCCTGCATAACTTTCTATCACCAGGGTACTTATCTGGCAACAGGAGGCGGGATAAGGTCGGAACAGGGGTGGCAGTGGACAAACTAGCTGCAGCCACGCTAGCAGCCTGAACAGCTACTGCGGTAACATCCACAGCCGAGGTTGTGCGCTCGAGAGCCGCCAACCTGCCCTCCAGCTACTGGATGTACCACTGCAGTCGCTGTTCGGCCACCATTGCTAGTTAATAGTAATAAAGTTATGGCTAGCGGAACGTACCAAATAATTATAAGGATGGAATAAGGTGCCTTCGCAGCCCTGGGTCCACTGTGCAGAGATGAAACCTGCTGCTGAGTAATGACGGACTATATGGCGGTATAATGTGGATACACACATGGATTAGCTTCACCCAGAATGAAGAAAGCGAACCCTGTTGCATCACAGGGCCGCGGTACTGCACAAAGGGCGCAAGCAAAGAGTCACAGAACTCTGTCTCAAGGGAAAGAGTTCCTCTAGACCACTTGCGCTCGACACTGCTACTGGGGTGTCAGAGATTAACAGAACTAATAATTTACTGCACAAGAGTTCGTGCAGTGCCGCTCTGGCGGACGCCACTAACCACCCAGACTTGGGCCAGGAAAGTGCTCTATTAGCGCATGGCGCCGCACTGGCAGTCACTGCTATCAGATGCTGTATTGTGTGCTAGCTGTGTGGGATAGCACTGTCAGGTGCTAGGTAGCTTCCACCATTCGCGAACAGTCAAGAACACTAGGGATGGGAATGATTCGGAGCTTTCATCATCGACAGGCATACATCCACACACACAATAATAAGTCTATATTAGTTCATAGCCGTGCGGCCATGCGAACCTTTTACAGCAGAAGCTCTCCAGGACCTTGCTAGTGGTCCAATAGGAGCTGCTACCGGACCTGAGCATGTGACCCCTGACCTCCAATGAGTGGTCGTCCCTTGGGCATGCTCAGAAGAAGAAAAGCAGGACTTACAATGGCTGAGCCTGGAAGGACAGCAGTAACCAGCTGCACAATATCAGCTTGAGCCAGATGCTGGGACAGACGTTTCTGCTGAGCAGGCTCAACTGTGGCTGGAGGAGAATGGGAGACCACAGCGGAGATTCGAGATTCCCCCTGTGCAGCGGCAGGAACTCGACACCTAACACACAGGAGCTTAATCACTCCTGAAGTGTGTAGCACCAAGCTGCCTTGAAAAAGTTCACCGTAGTTCAAAGCTGGTGAACCCTGGTGACTTCACTTACGGCACAGCTCGCTTTATTACAATTTAATTATAGCATTAGTAATAAGAGCATCTTGTAGATGCCTCTCCATTACTATCCTGTGGGATTGATATAAGGGCCATAAAACCGCTGATATAAACCTCAAAACCATTACCCCACTTGCCACTGCACTAGGGCAAGTGGGAAGAACAAAGCAAAGCATCAGAATTGTTGCATCTAACAGATTCGCCTTTTGTGGGGCAGCTTCGGGCTGCTATTTTTAGGCTAAGGGGGCGAATATCCATGCATTTTTACCAGTCTGAGACTACCAGTTCCTAGATGTTTGCTTTAGCTTGGTTGGTTGTCAAAAATGGGGGCGGACCCCACTCCATTTTTTCACATTATTTATTTAAATAATTTAAAGAAAAAATCAGCGTGGAACCCCTCTATTCTTGATAACCAGCCATGTTAAAGCTGACAGGGAGGTAGCCACTACTAAAACTTAGATAGCTATTTACGTCTATTACGCTATATCCTGTCTTTTTTACCTTTTTTGATATTTATGTTTTTAAATGTTTTTAAACGTTTGCGACTATCTTAATTAATCATGTGATCCCATCTAATCATGTATTCCGAATAATTGCTCCTTAAATCTCATTGGTTGGTGCTCCTTTATATACTTACTCTGGCCCACTCTCTATATACTGCCACCTGATGAAGACGGAGCTGTTCCATCGAAACGCGTTGTGGATTTCAATAAACAAAGAAACTTTTAATCCTTTCATCTGTGTCCTGTGCGCTCCCATGGGACCGGAGTATCCTGCCACTCACTGTGTTTGACGTACTGTCATACAAATGACAGAGTGGCAAACAGTGGAAGTTCGTGCCCCCCGTTCATCTGAATGAGGTACTGATCTGGTATCCAAACTAAACTTTTTTTTAGATGTTCGGCACAACCGGACGGACCAAAACATCCACAGGTAATACTACTCTTGATTAGGTTATCCTAAAGCAGCAAGTATATCTTATACTTTGGACACTATTTGCATTCAGGACTTCCTTTTTTATCATTTATCTTTATCTTACTGACCATTTGGTCACAATAATTTGTGTAATAAACTATTTTAAATGATTTTATACTGTGTTTCTGGATCTTCTACCCTATAATTTATCTGTTTTTTTCATTCTGTGGAGGTTCCCTTGAATTTTGTCATCAAGCTTGGTTTTTGTAAGTCTAGTGTCCTTGAATGCATAAGGGTTATGTATTAATTTACTTACATACCTGCATTATTTGTCCTTTTGTTTTTGCCTGCTTAGCTGGGGCCATCTAGGTCTTTTGGGGCTCCCTGGCTTTAGCCTTCTATATGACATCCTTTTTATAATGGAATTTTATCTTATTTATATTTTTCAATAAAGAATTGCATTTTATTCTGGCTGCTATACTATCTGTTTGTGCAGGTTTTTGATTCCTCCATGTTACACTACCAGAATTAGTGTTCTTTTATCATACCAAGTGGAACGATCCTTTAGAGATCTTAACAATTGGTTAGTCTAATACAGAGAAACTCACATAGCGTCTTTATTCACATTTCTAGTAACTTTAAATTCTTGCAAATTACCGTCATGATTTTTATTAATCTTCGTCTCACTCTAAATCTTCACTGCACACATTCTGGAAAATGTTATAACTCAGAAGGGAGAGAAGGGAGAATGTACTACTAGCAAATGAGGTTCATGTGCCGGACAAGAATTGGAGCTCTTGAAATATGCATTTACGCCATATTATGAACTTAGATTATTTTGGGTTGAAATTCTATGTAGGATAATGTAAAGCACGAGACATAAGGATGAAAAATGAGCTATTAATTCTTCATAGATAAGTGACAATCACTCTAAGGACATGAACATAACAATATTCATTGGAATGAAATTCCAAGAAGAATCTTTAAGATGGCACATAACCGTTTACTCAAGATATTGCTTTCAATCCGTTATCTGAAAGGCTCAGAAATGATACATTGTAATCTAGCAACATAGATGGAAAACAAAGACGTCATGTGTCTGGGGATAATGACAGTTTTATGCACCATGTCTCAATTCATTCGTGTTTCTATATAGTGATGAAATGGCTTAGGAAATTTCCCTCTATTTTTATATATGTTCACTTAAGAGTGAAAGATGTAAAGTTGCCTAAAAACCAGTAAAGTGCCCATGATTGCCAATAAGTGGTCAGCAATTAGCAATACTATAGTGATAGTCAAGACTATTTGATTATATCTAACAAGCTATAAAAAAAATGTCATTAGGTAGTCAGAAGATTTTTGGGAGGAAGAATAGGAAAAAAAAGTAGAATAGAAGAAATTCAACAATGTAAGGTGTGTCCACAAGGGGCCCAATATATTACTGGATTTGCACTTTTTTTCAATTTTTTTAGTGCTTGGCGCCTTTTTTTGTTCGTGCTATACTCATCTTTCTATTTGATCATTTTTTTAAGTCTGTTTCAAATGTGATCCCTTGTCATTAATATTTGCCATCATGAGCAGAGTTTAAAGTTTCCAGATACTTTCATGGATCCATCATTTGTGATTTTTTTTTCAAGTCACAAAACTTGTTGCAGATCCACTGCAGTCCCCCCAGCAGTGTTTTTTTGAGTGCCAGATATTTTGGTGCAATTTTAAGAAACATTTAATGAACACTCCCAAAAGGTCTTAAAGACTAAAATAAAGACCATTATTGATTCTACCCAAAATTCAACAGCATGCACCATTTTGAAGAGAATAGGTTTAAAAATGGCAAGGAAAAAAACAAGACAAAAAACAGAGTGCCTTAAAAAATGCAAATAATGTGGACTTTTTGGCCACAACTTTTTGCCATGGACATTTTTGAAGCGTACAAAAGCGATTTCTAGTAGAAAATTTTTGGAATAGTTTTCTAAGTATTTTGGAAAAGTTTTTTTGCAGCATATCATTTGACAGGGCTTAGTTTTAAGTAGATTCCATCAGAATCACATGCACTTTCTATTTTACTACTAGGTATTTTTCTAAACTTGAAGCTTGATTTTTTTTCAAAACATTGAGCATTTGAACAGCAAAATAGTTTTACATTAGAATTGAGTAGGAAGAGACTTTCAACTATTTTTAAATAATGTTTTGGATTGCTTTTTCTAGTGAACCCTCTCAAAAAAATTAATAAGCTATATATGCCTGGTTGCCTTACTGAAAGTGCAGTAGCCATGAGAAAATTAACTTTATTCCTCCAGGAGTCCCTTGCTTTCAGTCATACAGACGTGCCTGGAGCGATTACAGTCAATGCACAGTACACGGTGAGTTGAAGTTTGTAAGCACGTCCCAGCACTGACTGACAAGATGGCTTTTAAGTGCATCAGTTCAAATTGGACTGTCACTCAAAGTGCCGGAGTGTGCTTATAGCCGCCACTCACTTTGTACTGGGTAGGTAACTGTAGCAACAACTGCACACCTCTATGACTGAAATCCAGAGTCACCCAGAAGAAATAAAGTTTATCATCTCCCGGGTGCCCCATTTTCAACACAGCGGCTGCACACCTCCATTAACCCTATATCTGCAAGTTTATAGCGTTATCCTACCTAACATGTTCTCTTTACATTAACTCTTTGGTGGTAAATTAAATCAACTGTTTGTAGTGTTTTGTAATAAAAAATGTGATATAATATTCTATGCAATGTATCATGGAAATGTACATTAAATTACTTAGCCCCTTTCCAACATGTGGCGTAACAGTATGCACATGTCGGATTCCCTCTGATTCGTGCAGGCTCCTGCGCTGAGCCTGCACCTTTCCAGGCACATGGCAGCTGATCTATACCGCTGACATGTGCGCAGAACAGCTAAATGCCACTGTCAATCTCTGACATTCAACTCATGCTCACAGGAAGCGTGTTCCTAATCTCGCCTATCGGTGACCTTGTCACTTGAACACAGGTCACCAATGGGTTGGGATGACGACCAGAGGTCTGCGGCAGACCTGGGAAAATTGCTTTGATGAATCAGGGCCTTGGAGCATTTTCAAGGAGATGCGGACAGGCGAAAGGAAATTATAACTGCAGGATCGGACTACATAGGGTTTTTTTTTTTACTGTCATTATGGAGAAACAAAGTACTAGAAAGCAGATGTACAGGCAAGATGGAAAACATTTTTTTAATATAACCACTTTAAAAAGATAGAATTCGAAATATATCTGTGTGCTTTATGGAAGTCTGATATCTAAGACTATGTTTAACAACATGGTCTCACAAAAACATCTATGATGTAGAGAAAATAACTTTTACTGAATTATACAATTATACATTTAACCCCTTAGCGACCACCCGATACGCCTTTTAACGGTGGCCGCTAGGGTTGAGCGAAACGGGTCGAACATTTTCAAAAGTCGCCGACTTTTGGCTAAGTCGGGGTTTCATGAAACCCGATCCGACCCCTGTGCGGGGTCGGCCATGCGGTACGCGACTTTCGCGCCAAAGTCGCGTTTCAATGACGCGAAAAGCGCCATTTCTCAGCCAATGAAGGTAAACGCAGAGTGTGGGCAGCGTGATGACATAGGTCCTGGTCCCCACCATCTTAGAGAAGGGCATTGCAGTGATTGGCTTGCTGTCTGCGACGTCACAGGGGCTATAAAGAGGCGTTCCCGCCGACCGCCATCTTACTGCTGCTGATCTGAGCTTAGGGAGAGGTTGCTGCCGCTTTGTCAGAAGCAGGGATAGCGTTAGGCAGGGTCCATTAACCACAAAACCGCTTGTGCTGCAGCGATTTGCACTGTCCAACACCACCCTCGGTGTGCAGGGACAGTGGAAGTTTTTTTTTTTTTTTTTTTCCCCTCAGCGCTGTAGCTCATTGGGCTGCCCTAGAAGGCTCCCTGATAGCTGCATTGCTGTGTGTACGCCGCTGTGCAAACCAACTGCTTTTTTCAAAGCACAAATCCTCTTGTTCCTTCCTTTCTGCACAGCTATCTTTTTTGTTTGTCCACACTTTTTATTTCATTTGTGCATCAGTCCACTCCTTATTGCTGCCTGCCATACCTGGCTGAGATTACTGCAGGCAGGGAGATAGTAGCTGCCTGCCATACCTGGCTGAGATTACTGCAGGCAGGGAGATAGTAATTGTAGGACATTCCCTGTTTTTTTTTTTTTTTTTTTTTTGGTGGGAGATTAAGATTGGCAATTTGGCATTTCTGCTAGAGTGCCATCCCTGTGTGTGCCATCTCTCTCACATAGTGGGCCATAGAAAGCCTTTTCATTTTTCTGTATTTTTTTTTGTGGGGTGTATAAATTCTCCCTGATAAAAATACAGTGGGAGATTAATATTGGCCTTTGGGCTTGTGTGCCAGTCCTGAGTGTGCCATCTCTCTCACAAATAGTGGGCCATAGAAAGCCTATTTATTTTTTTTTTTGGTTTTATAAATTCTCCTTGAAAAAAAGGGAGATTAATATTGGCCTCTGGGCTTGTGTGCCAGTCCTGAGCGTGCCATCTGTGCCAGCCCTGAGCGTGCCATCTCTCTCACAAATAGTGGGCCATAGAAAGCCTATTTAATTTTTTTTTTTGTTTTATAAATTTTCCCTGAAAAAAGGGAGATTAATATTGGCCTCTGGGCTTGTGTGCCAGTTGTGAGCGTGCCATCTGTGCCAGTCCTGAGCGTGCCATCTCTCTCACAAATAGTGGGCCATAGAAAGCCTATTTAAATATTTTTTTGGTTTTATAAATTCTCCCAGAAAAAAAGGGAGATTAATATTGGCCTCTGGGCTTGTGTGCCAGTCCTGAGCGTGCCATCTGTGCCAGCCAGCCCTGAGCGTGCCATCTCTCTCACAAATAGTGGGCCATAGAAAGCCTATTTAATTTTTTTTTTTGTTTTATCAATTTTCCCTGAAAAAAGGGAGATTAATATTGGCCTCTGGGCTTGTGTGCCAGTTGTGAGCGTGCCATCTGTGCCAGTCCTGAGCGTGCCATCTCTCTCACAAATAGTGGGCCATAGAAAGCCTATTTAAATATTTTTTTGGTTTTATAAATTCTCCCAGAAAAAAAGGGAGATTAATATTGGCCTCTGGGCTTCTGTGCCAGTCCTGAGCGTGCCATCTGTGCCAGTCCTGAGCGTCCCATCTCTCTCACAAATAGTGGGCCATAGAAAGCCTATTTTATTTTTTTTTTGGGTTTTAGAAATTCTCCCTGAAAAAAGGGAGATTAATATTGGCCTCTGGGCTTGTGTGCCAGTTGTGAGCGTGCCATCTGTGCCAGTCCTGAGCGTGCCATCTCTCTCACAAATAGTGGGCCATAGAAAGCCTATTTAAATATTTTTTTGGTTTTATAAATTCTCCCAGAAAAAAAGGGAGATTAATATTGGCCTCTGGGCTTCTGTGCCAGTCCTGAGCGTGCCATCTGTGCCAGTCCTGAGCGTCCCATCTCTCTCACAAATAGTGGGCCATAGAAAGCCTATTTTATTTTTTTTTTGGGTTTTAGAAATTCTCCCTGAAAAAAGGGAGATTAATATTGGCCTCTGGGCTTGTGTGCCAGTTGTGAGCGTGCCATCTGTGCCAGTCCTGAGCGTGCCATCTCTCTCACAAATAGTGGGCCATAGAAAGCCTATTTAAATATTTTTTTGGTTTTATAAATTCTCCCAGAAAAAAAGGGAGATTAATATTGGCCTCTGGGCTTCTGTGCCAGTCCTGAGCGTGCCATCTGTGCCAGTCCTGAGCGTCCCATCTCTCTCACAAATAGTGGGCCATAGAAAGCCTATTTTATTTTTTTTGGGGGTTTTATAAATTCTCCCTGAAAAAAAGGGAGATTAATATTGGCCTCTGGGCTTGTGTGCCAGTCCTGAGCGTGCCATCTGTGCCAGCCCTGAGCGTGCCATCTCTCTCACAAATAGTGGGCCATAGAAAGCCTATTTAATTTTTTTTTTTGTTTTATAAATTTTCCCTGAAAAAAGGGAGATTAATATTGGCCTCTGGGCTTGTGTGCCAGTTGTGAGCGTGCCATCTGTGCCAGTCCTGAGCGTGCCATCTCTCTCACAAATAGTGGGCCATAGAAAGCCTATTTAAATATTTTTTTGGTTTTATAAATTCTCCCAGAAAAAAAGGGAGATTAATATTGGCCTCTGGGCTTCTGTGCCAGTCCTGAGCGTGCCATCTGTGCCAGTCCTGAGCGTCCCATCTCTCTCACAAATAGTGGGCCATAGAAAGCCTATTTTATTTTTTTTTTGGGTTTCAGAAATTCTCCCTGGAAAAAAAAAGGGAGATTAATATTGCCCTTTGGGCTTGTGTGCCAGTACTAAGCGTTCCATCTCTCTCTCTCTCTCAGTCAGTGGGCCATAGAACGCCTATTTTTGGTTTTATTTGTTTTCTAAATTCTCCCTGAAAAAATCATTTTATTTTATTTGGTTTCTAAATTCTTCCTGATAAAATCATATTTTTTTTATTATTTTTATTTCTAAAGTCTCCCTGAAAAAAAAAAAAAAAAAACAACCAAAAAAACAGTGGGAGATTAATATTGGCCTTTCTGCTTGTGTGCCAGTCTTGACTCCTGGGTGTGCCATCTCTCTCTCTCTCTCTCTCTCTCTCTCTCCAATTGTGGTCCATAGAAAGCCTATATTTTTTTTCCTTGATTTGGGTTCTAAAATCTACCAGAGAAAATAACTACATCAATCATTGGTAGAAAAATATTGGCCTCTGGGTTTGTGTGCCACTCCTGACTCCTGTGTGCGTCATCTCTCAGTCAGTGGGCCATAGAACGCCTATTTTTGGTTTTATTTGTTTTCTAAATTCTCCCTGAAAAAATCATTTTATTTTATTTGGTTTCTAAATTCTTCCTGATAAAATCATATTTTTTTTATTATTTTTTTTTCTAAAGTCTCCCTGAAAAAAAAAAAAAAAAACAGTGGGAGATTAATATTGGCCTTTCTGCTTGTGTGCCAGTCTTGACTCCTGGGTGCGTCATCTCTCAGTCAGTGGGCCATAGAACGCCTATTTTTGGTTTTATTTGTTTTATAAATTCTCCCTGAAAAAATCATTTTATTTTATTTGGTTTCTAAATTCTTCCTGATAAAATCATATTTTTTTTATTATTTTTTTTTCTAAAGTCTCCCTGAAAAAAAAAAAAAAAAAACAACCAAAAAAAACAGTGGGAGATTAATATTGGCCTTTCTGCTTGTGTGCCAGTCTTGACTCCTGGGTGCGTCATCTCTCAGTCAGTGGGCCATAGAACGCCTATTTTTGGTTTTATTTGTTTTATAAATTCTCCCTGAAAAAATCATTTTATTTTATTTGGTTTCTAAATTCTTCCTGATAAAATCATATTTTTTTTATTATTTTTTTTTCTAAAGTCTCCCTGAAAAAAAAAAAAAAAAAACAACCAAAAAAAACAGTGGGAGATTAATATTGGCCTTTCTGCTTGTGTGCCAGTCTTGACTCCTGGGTGTGCCATCTCTCTCTCTCTCTCTCTCCAATTGTGGTCCATAGAAAGCCTACATTTTTTTTCCTTGATTTGGGTTCCAAAATCTACCAGAGAAAATAACTCCATCAATCATTGGTAGAAAAATATTGGCCTCTGGGCTTGTGTGCCACTCCTGATTCCTGTGTGCGTCATCTCTCACTCAGTGGCCCATAGAAAGCATATAGTTTGTTACATTTGTTTTCTAAATTCTCCCTGCAAAAATCTATTTTTTTTTTTGGGGGGGGTTTCTAAAGTGTTCCTGAAAAAAATAAAAATAAAAAAAAAATAATAGTGTGACATTAATATTAACATTTGTGCTTCAGTGACAGTCCTGCGTGTGGGGCATCTCTCTAATTTGCAGCCACCAAAAAAAGAGTGTGTAACATTGGGCCTGATTTTCGCTGTGGTCTCACCAACCTGTAAAGGGGTAGCTAAATCATACTGAAGTTATAGCTCACCGTGTAAGTTGTGTGACTGCAACAAATAACGTTAGTTTGGTTACGTTTTTAAAACAATGAGGAAGTCTAGTGGAAGAGGTCGTGGCCGGGGGCGTTCATTGTCAGCTGGTAATGAGGGTAGTGGTAGTGGTGGAGCATCAGGTGGTCGTGGGGGAAAAAATATTGCACCTAAGTCTGGAGCTGTGGAGCCAGGTTCGTCGTCCGGCTACACAAGGCCTCGAACGCTCCCTTTTCTGGGATTAGGAAAACCGCTTTTAAAGCCGGAGCAGCAAGAGCAAGTTTTGGCTTATCTTGCTGACTCAGCCTCTAGCTCTTTTGCCTCATCTCGTGAAACTGGTAAAAGTAAAAGCAGCGCGTCGTTAGTGGATGTTCACGGTCAGGGACAAGTCACTTCCTTGTCCTCTTCAGCAAAAACAACAACAGAGAAGAATGCAGCAGGCGACACAACGGGTTACTCCATGGAGCTCTTTACACATACCGTCCCTGGCTTAGAAAGTGAAGCAGTTAACAGTCCATGCCCATTACAAATTGAATCTGACATGGAGTGCACTGACGCACAGCCACAGCCAGACTACTATGCTGGTCCTTTGACTCAGACCACAACATTGCCCTCGCAGGGTGCTGATCAAGAATCAGACCCTGATGAGACTATGTTGCCCCATCACGAACGCTATACCACCGAACGACACGGTGACACAGACGAAGTTGCGCAGGAGGTACAAGAAGAGTTATTAGATGACCCAGTTCTTGACCCCGATTGGCAGCCATTGGGGGAACAGGGTGCAGGCGGCAGCAGTTCTGAAGCAGAGGAGGAGGAGGGGCCGCAGCAGGCATCAACATCGCCACAGGTTCCATCTGCCGGGCCCGTATCTTGCCCAAAACGCGTGGCAAAGCCAAAACCTGGTGGAGGACAGCGTGGCCATCCGGTTAAAGCTCAGTCTGCAATGCCTGAAAAGGTATCCGATGCTAGAAAGAGTGCAGTCTGGCATTTTTTTAAACAACATCCAATTGATCAGCGCAAAGTCATCTGTCAAAAATGTTCTACTTCCTTAAGCAGAGGTCAGAATCTGAAAAGTCTCAATACTAGTTGCATGCATAGACATTTAACCACCATGCATTTGAAAGCTTGGACTAACTACCAAACGTCCCTTAAGGTTGTTGCACCCTCGGCCAATGAAGCTAGTCATCAACGCAACATCCCTTCCGGCAGTGTAGGACCACCATTTAGCGCACCACCTGCTGTATCTGTGCAGGTATCTTTGCCAGGCCAAAGCAGTCAGGGTCAGGGAATCACCAGTTTCGTAGTAGGAAACACTGCATCTAGGGCACCGGCGGCAACAATACCATCTCCCACCGTCTCTCAGTCTGCCATGTCCACCGGCACCCCCGCTAGTTCCACGATCTCCAGCTCTCCAGTCCAGCTCACCCTACATGAGACTATGGTTAGAAAAAGGAAATACTTAGCCTCGCATCCGCGTACACAGGGTTTGAACGCCCACATAGCTAGACTAATCTCGTTAGAGATGATGCCCTACCGGTTAGTTGAAAGCGAAGCTTTCAAAGACCTGATGGACTACGCTGTACCACGCTACGAGCTACCCAGTCGACACTTTTTTTCCAGAAAAGCCATCCCAGCCCTCCACCAGCATGTTAAAGAGCGCATCGTCCATGCACTCAGGCAATCTGTGAGCACAAAGGTGCACCTGACAACAGATGCATGGACCAGTAGGCATGGCCAGGGACGTTACGTGTCCATCACGGCACACTGGGTAAATGTGGTGGATTCAGGGTCCACAGGGGACAGCAAGTTTGGGACAGTTCTGCCTAGCCCACGGTCTAGTAAACAGTTGTCTGTAGCCGTTCGCACCCCCTCCTCCTCCTCCTCCTCGTCCTCCTGCAGAAGCAAGAGCTCGTCCACAGACCGCAGTCGCACAAACACTCCATCCGCACCTGCCACTGTTGCACACCAGGTCTCCCATTATGGGGCAGCTACTGGCATACGTCAGCAGGCTGTATTGGCTATGAAGTGTTTGGGCGACAATAGACACACCGCGGAAGTTCTGTCCGAGTTCTTGCAGCAAGAAACGCAGTCGTGGCTGGGCACTGTAGATCTTGAGGCAGGCAAGGTAGTGAGTGATTACGGAAGGAATTTCATGGCTGCCATCTCCCTTTCCCAACTGAAACACATTCCTTGCCTGGCTCACACCTTAAACCTGGTGGTGCAGTGCTTCCTGAAAAGTTATCCGGGGTTATCCGACCTGCTCCTCAAAGTGCGTGGACTTTGCGCACATATCCGCCGTTCGCCTGTACACTCCAGCCGTATGCAGACCTATCAGCGTTCTTTGAACCTTCCCCAGCATCGCCTAATCATAGACGTTGCAACAAGGTGGAACTCAACACTGCACATGCTTCAGAGACTGTGCGAACAGAGGCGGGCTGTTATGTTTTTGTGGGAGGATACACATACACGGGCAGGCAGTAGGATGGCAGACATGGAGTTGTCAGGTGTGCAGTGGTCGAAGATTCAAGACATGTGTCAAGTCCTTCAGTGTTTTGAGGAATGCACACGGCTGGTTAGTGCAGACAACGCCATAATAAGCATGAGCATCCCCCTAATGCGTCTGCTGATGCAAAGTTTGACGCACATAAAGGATCAGGCGTCTGCACCAGAGGAAGAGGAAAGCCTTGATGACAGTCAGCGATTGTCTGGTCAGGGCAGTGTACATGACGAGGTACCGGGCGAAGAGGAGGTGGAGGATGAGGAGGATGATGGGGATGAGTATATTTTTAATGAGGAAGCTTTCCCGGGGGCACGGGAAATTGGTGGCGTGGCAAGGCCGGGTTCTGGTTTTTTGAGGGACACAAGTGACGTAGATTTGCCTGCAACTGCCCCTCAACCAAGCACAACCGCAGATTTGACAACGGGAACTTTGGCCCACATGGCGGATTATGCCTTGCGTATCCTCAAAAGGGACACACGCATTACAAAAATGATGAACGATGACGATTACTGGTTGGCCTGCCTCCTTGATCCTCGCTATAAAGGCAAATTGCAAAATATTATGCCACATGAGAACTTGGAACTAATATTAGCAACAAAACAATCAACTCTTGTTGACCGTTTGCTTCTGGCATTCCCTGCACACAGCGCCCGTGATCGTTCTCACACGAGCTCCAGGGGCCAGCAGACCAGAGGTGTTAGAGGGGCAGAAATCAGAAGTGGCGTTGGACAGAGGGGTTTTCTGACCAGGTTGTGGAGTGATTTTTCTATGACCGCAGACAGGACAGGTACTGCAGCATCAATTCAAAGTGACAGGAGACAACATTTGTCCAGTATGGTTACAAACTATTTTTCATCCCTTATCGACGTTCTCCCTCAACCGTCATTCCCATTTGATTACTGGGCATCCAAATTAGACACCTGGCCAGAATTGGCAGAATATGCATTGCAGGAGCTTGCTTGCCCGGCAGCTAGTGTCCTATCAGAAAGAGTATTCAGTGCTGCAGGTTCAATACTAACAGAAAAAAGGACTCGTCTGGCTACCCAAAATGTAGATGATCTAACCTTCATTAAAATGAACCACAACTGGATTTCAAAATCTTTTGCCCCACCCTGCCCGGCTGACACCTAGCTTTCCTATGAAAAGGTCTTGCCTGTGGACTATTCTGAATGACTTTTCCAATCTCGTAATTTTCTTCACCTGATTGTCCAGCATACGACATGTTTCCACCTCACGAAATGGCCAAACTCCCCACACGGGGCCGTGCTATCGCCACTTTGCGCTTGGACCCTTGAGAGTGCTGTTTGTCTGAAGAGGTGGGTGTGGCCGCTTTTGGTCGACGGCACTGCCACTGGGTCCCTCATAGTACAATAAAGTGTCTCTGGCGGTGGTGGTGCGCACCCAACGTCAGACACACCGTTGTAATATGAGGGGCCCTGTGCCTGTACCGCCGGCCACAAGACAGTTCCCCCCCCCAGCTCAAACAGTGCTCTACCACTAGCAAAATTATCTCTCACAGCTTCACCAATGTGTAGTCTAGCCGCTGACATCCTTCAATGCCTGGCACTGACAATACCATTGTTTTGACATTTTTGTTATGTTAGGCCTTCGAAGCCTGTCTGCGGTCCCTTCTTTCTACAACTACTACACTGACCAGGCCACTGCTGGCCGTGTTACCCTGGAACCAATTTAAAAGTGCCTACAGTCAGCCCAATTTTGTTATGTTAGGCCTTCGAAGACTGTCTGCCGTCACTCCTTCCACTAGACTTCCACTGACCATACACTGCTGCCCATGTACCCCTGGAACCAATTTAAAGTGCCTACAGCCAGCCCAATTTTGTTATGTTAGGCCTTCGAAGCCTGTCTGCGGTCACTCCTTCCACTAGACTTCCACTGACCAGACCACTGCTGCCCGTGTACCCCTGGAACCAATTTAAAAGTGCCTACAGCCAGCCCAAGTTTGTTATGTTAGGCCTTGGAAGCCTGTCTGCGGTCACTCCTTCCACTAGACTTCCACTGACCAGACCACTGCTGCCCGTGTACCCCTGGAACCAATTTAAAAGTGCCTACAGCCAGCCCAAGTTTGTTATGTTAGGCCTTGGAAGCCTGTCTGCGGTCACTCCTTCCACTAGACTTCCACTGACCAGACCACTGCTGCCCGTGTACCCCTGGAACCAATTTAAAAGTGCCTACAGCCAGCCCAAGTTTGTTATGTTAGGCCTTGGAAGCCTGTCTGCGGTCACTCCTTCCACTAGACTTCCACTGACCAGACCACTGCTGCCCGTGTACCCCTGGAACCAATTTAAAAGTGCCTACAGCCAGCCCAAGTTTGTTATGTTAGGCCTTCTAAGCCTGTCTGCGGTCCATTCTTTCAACTACTACTACACTGACCAGGTCACTGCTGCCCGTGTACCCCTGGAACCAATTTAAAATTGCCTACAGCCAGCCCAATTTTTTTATTTTAGGCCTTCGATGCCTGTCTGCGGTCCATTCTTTCAACTACTACTACACTGACCAGGTCACTGCTGTCCGTGTACCCCTGGAACCAATTTAAAATTGCCTACAGCCATGTGTTATTATTTTAGGCCTTCGATGCCTGTCTGCGGTCACTCCTTCCACTAGGCCTCCACTGACCACACCACTGCTGTCCGTGTACCCCTGGAACCAATTTAAAATTGCCTACAGCCATGTGTTATTATTTTAGGCATTCGATGCCTGTCTGCGGTCCATTTTTTCAACTACTACTACACTGACCAGGTCACTGCTGCCCGTGTACCCCTGGAACCAATTTAAAATTGCCTACAGCCATGTGTTATTATTTTAGGCCTTCGATGCCTGTCTGCGGTCCATTCTTTCAACTACTACTACACTGACCAGGTCACTGCTGCCCGTGTACCCCTGGAACCAATTTAAAATTGCCTACAGCCATGTGTTATTATTTTAGGCCTTCGATGCCTGTCTGCGGTCACTCCTTCCACTAGGCCTCCACTGACCACACCACTGCTGTCCGTGTACCCCTGGAACCAATTTAAAATTGCCTACAGCCAGCCCAATTTTTTTATTTTAGGCCTTCGATGCCTGTCTGCGGTCCATTCTTTCAACTACTACTACACTGACCAGGTCACTGCTGCCCGTGTACCCCTGGAACCAATTTAAAATTGCCTACAGCCATGTGTTATTATTTTAGGCATTCGATGCCTGTCTGCGGTCCATTTTTTCAACTACTACTACACTGACCAGGTCACTGCTGCCCGTGTACCCCTGGAACCAATTTAAAATTGCCTACAGCCATGTGTTATTATTTTAGGCCTTCGATGCCTGTCTGCGGTCACTCCTTCCACTAGGCCTCCACTGACCACACCACTGCTGCCCGTGTACCCCTGGAACCAATTTAAAATTGCCTACAGCCAGCCCAATTTTTTTATTTTAGGCCTTCGATGCCTGTCTGCGGTCCATTCTTTCAACTACTACTACACTGACCAGGTCACTGCTGCCCGTGTACCCCTGGAACCAATTTAAAATTGCCTACAGCCATGTGTTATTATTTTAGGCCTTCGATGCCTGTCTGCGGTCACTCCTTCCACTAGGCCTCCACTGACCACACCACTGCTGTCCGTGTACCCCTGGAACCAATTTAAAATTGCCTACAGCCATGTGTTATTATTTTAGGCCTTCGATGCCTGTCTGCGGTCACTCCTTCCACTAGGCCTCCACTGACCACACCACTGCTGTCCGTGTACCCCTGGAACCAATTTAAAATTGCCTACAGCCATGTGTTATTATTTTAGGCCTTCGATGCCTGTCTGCGGTCACTCCTTCCACTAGGCCTCCACTGACCACACCACTGCTGTCCGTGTACCCCTGGAACCAATTTAAAATTGCCTACAGCCATGTGTTATTATTTTAGGCCTTCGATGCCTGTCTGCGGTCCATTCTTTCAACTACTACTACACTGACCAGGTCACTGCTGCCCGTGTACCCCTGGAACCAATTTAAAATTGCCTACAGCCATGTGTTATTATTTTAGGCCTTCGATGCCTGTCTGCGGTCACTCCTTCCACTAGGCCTCCACTGACCACACCACTGCTGTCCGTGTACCCCTGGAACCAATTTAAAATTGCCTACAGCCAGCCCAATTTTTTTATTTTAGGCCTTCGATGCCTGTCTGCGGTCCATTCTTTCAACTACTACTACACTGACCAGGTCACTGCTGCCCGTGTACCCCTGGAACCAATTTAAAATTGCCTACAGCCATGTGTTATTATTTTAGGCATTCGATGCCTGTCTGCGGTCCATTTTTTCAACTACTACTACACTGACCAGGTCACTGCTGCCCGTGTACCCCTGGAACCAATTTAAAATTGCCTACAGCCATGTGTTATTATTTTAGGCCTTCGATGCCTGTCTGCGGTCACTCCTTCCACTAGGCCTCCACTGACCACACCACTGCTGTCCGTGTACCCCTGGAACCAATTTAAAATTGCCTACAGCCAGCCCAATTTTTTTATTTTAGGCCTTCGATGCCTGTCTGCGGTCCATTCTTTCAACTACTACTACACTGACCAGGTCACTGCTGCCCGTGTACCCCTGGAACCAATTTAAAATTGCCTACAGCCATGTGTTATTATTTTAGGCATTCGATGCCTGTCTGCGGTCCATTTTTTCAACTACTACTACACTGACCAGGTCACTGCTGCCCGTGTACCCCTGGAACCAATTTAAAATTGCCTACAGCCATGTGTTATTATTTTAGGCCTTCGATGCCTGTCTGCGGTCACTCCTTCCACTAGGCCTCCACTGACCACACCACTGCTGTCCGTGTACCCCTGGAACCAATTTAAAATTGCCTACAGCCAGCCCAATTTTTTTATTTTAGGCCTTCGATGCCTGTCTGCGGTCCATTCTTTCAACTACTACTACACTGACCAGGTCACTGCTGCCCGTGTACCCCTGGAACCAATTTAAAATTGCCTACAGCCATGTGTTATTATTTTAGGCCTTCGATGCCTGTCTGCGGTCCATTCTTTCAACTACTACTACACTGACCAGGGCACTGCTGGCCGTGTACCCCTGGAACCAACATCAGAAAATATAAAAATAAGTATTTTGCTTATAAAAAAGAAAATACTGGTGAGATATCAAATGCAGACATTTTAACATTAAAAACAAACACACAACTAAAATCTGGTACAGTACTAAAAATGGCCACCAGCTACAATTACTTTCTCCTGCAAGTAGTTAACTGAAAGTTTTTTTAAATTGAAAACACACATATGGCATCCACCGAGTGTTGTCCTGTCGCGTCTTCTTTATATTATTGCCGAGAAGATGCAAAATAATGAAAATAATAAAATCATTAATTACCAAAATAATAGAGAAAGTCAACACCACATTGCAAATAAACATTCATTCCAAATAAAGAAGCAGGGCGCGTCCGAGGGTGAGTATATACCTAATAAGAATATAATCACCCTCGGACGCGCAATGCTTATTTCCAACAGCCTTCCTTCCTAAGAATCAGCCCTTCCGTCGTGTAGAGAGACGTTGTGTTACACTCCAAGGTGTTCCCCAGGTTGCCTTTCCTGAGCTTCGATCTTCCGGCTCTCGTTTAGTAGTTCTTGGAAACTACTCTGCATTAGGCCTTCAAATTGGGTATGGGGTGTAGAGAGATGGTGTGTTCCACTCCAAGGTGTTCCCCAGGTTGCCTTTCCTGAGCTTCGATCTTCCGGCTCTCGTTTAGTAGTTGTTGGAAACTACGCTGCATTAGGCCTTCAAATTGGGTATGGGGTGTAGCGAGAGGGTGTGTTACACTCCAAGGTGTTCCCCAGGTTGCCTTTCCTGAGCTTCGATCTTCCGGCTCTCGTTTAGTAGTTCTTGGAAACTACACTGCATTAGGCCTTCAAATTGGGTATGGGGTGTAGAGAGAGGGTGTGTTACACTCCAAGGTGTTCCCCAGGTTGCCTTTCCTGAGCTTCGATATTCCGGCTCTCGTTTAGTAGTTGTCGGAAACTACGCTGCATTAGGCCTACAAATTGGGTATGGGGCGTAGAGAGAGGGTGTGTTACACTCCAAGGTGTTCCCCAGGTTGCCTTTCCTGAGCTTCGATATTCCGGCTCTCGTTTAGTAGTTGTCGGAAACTACGCTGCATTAGGCCTACAAATTGGGTATGGGGTGTAGAGAGAGGGTGTGTTACACTCCAAGGTGTTCCCCAGGTTGCCTTTCCTGAGCTTCGATCTTCATGCTCTCGTTTAGTAGTTGTCGGAAACTACGCTGCATTAGGCCTACAAATTGGGTATGGGGTGTAGAGAGAGGGTTTGTTACACTCCAAGGTGTTCCCCAGGTTGCCTTTCCTGAGCTTCGATCTTCCGGCTCTCGTTTAGTAGTTGTTGGAAACTACGCTGCATTAGGCCTTCAAATTGGGTATGGGGTGTAGCGAGAGGGTGTGTTACACTCCAAGGTGTTCCCCAGGTTGCCTTTCCTGAGCTTCGATCTTCCGGCTCTCGTTTAGTAGTTCTTGGAAACTACACTGCATTAGGCCTTCAAATTGGGTATGGGGTGTAGAGAGAGGGTGTGTTACACTCCAAGGTGTTCCCCAGGTTGCCTTTCCTGAGCTTCGATATTCCGGCTCTCGTTTAGTAGTTGTCGGAAACTACGCTGCATTAGGCCTACAAATTGGGTATGGGGCGTAGAGAGAGGGTGTGTTACACTCCAAGGTGTTCCCCAGGTTGCCTTTCCTGAGCTTCGATATTCCGGCTCTCGTTTAGTAGTTGTCGGAAACTACGCTGCATTAGGCCTACAAATTGGGTATGGGGTGTAGAGAGAGGGTGTGTTACACTCCAAGGTGTTCCCCAGGTTGCCTTTCCTGAGCTTCGATCTTCATGCTCTCGTTTAGTAGTTGTCGGAAACTACGCTGCATTAGGCCTACAAATTGGGTATGGGGTGTAGAGAGAGGGTTTGTTACACTCCAAGGTGTTCCCCAGGTTGCCTTTCCTGAGCTTCGATCTTCCGGCTCTCGTTTAGTAGTTGTTGGAAACTACGCTGCATTAGGCCTTCAAATTGGGTATGGGGTGTAGCGAGAGGGTGTGTTACACTCCAAGGTGTTCCCCAGGTTGCCTTTCCTGAGCTTCGATCTTCCGGCTCTCGTTTAGTAGTTCTTGGAAACTACACTGCATTAGGCCTTCAAATTGGGTATGGGGTGTAGAGAGAGGGTGTGTTACACTCCAAGGTGTTCCCCAGGTTGCCTTTCCTGAGCTTCGATATTCCGGCTCTCGTTTAGTAGTTGTCGGAAACTACGCTGCATTAGGCCTACAAATTGGGTATGGGGTGTAGAGAGAGGGTGTGTTACACTCCAAGGTGTTCCCCAGGTTGCCTTTCCTGAGCTTCGATATTCCGGCTCTCGTTTAGTAGTTGTCGGAAACTACGCTGCATTAGGCCTACAAATTGGGTATGGGGTGTAGAGAGAGGGTGTGTTACACTCCAAGGTGTTCCCCAGGTTGCCTTTCCTGAGCTTCGATCTTCATGCTCTCGTTTAGTAGTTGTCGGAAACTACGCTGCATTAGGCCTACAAATTGGGTATGGGGTGTAGAGAGAGGGTTTGTTACACTCCAAGGTGTTCCCCAGGTTGCCTTTCCTGAGCTTCGATCTTCCGGCTCTCGTTTAGTAGTTGTTGGAAACTACGCTGCATTAGGCCTTCAAATTGGGTATGGGGTGTAGCGAGAGGGTGTGTTACACTCCAAGGTGTTCCCCAGGTTGCCTTTCCTGAGCTTCGATCTTCCGGCTCTCGTTTAGTAGTTCTTGGAAACTACACTGCATTAGACCTTCAAATTGGGTATGGGGTGTAGAGAGAGGGTGTGTTACACTCTAAGGTGTTCCCCAGGTTTCCTTGCCATTGCTTCGGTCTTCCGACTCTCGTTTAGTAGTTGTAGAAAAGTACACTGCATTAGGCCATACAAAATGGGTATGGGGTGGAGAGAGATGGTGTGTTACACTCCAAGGTGTTCCCCAGGTTGCCTTTCCTGAGCTTCTATCTTCAGGCTCTCATTAAATTGTGGTTAAATGGAACAACTGCATTTGGCGTACTAGTTGGTTTGGGGCCTACTATCGGTGTCTGCCACTCCTTGCTGTTCTCCTCCACTGAACAAAGCTGTGCCGCCTGTTTACTACGGTTGCCAATTTTGAACTGCATTTCGACTACTTACTGATTTGGCCCTACTCTCTGTGTCAGCCTCTCATTCCAGTTGTCCTCCACTGCAATGCCCCCTGGTTATTCCTGTGTTACCAATTTTGAACTGCATTTAGCCCACTTTCTTCTTTGGGCCTATATCTGTGTTTCCACTTCATCGTGCCCATTGCCCAGCCAGTGATAGATGAGTCTGCTGGTACATTGACCCATAACGCAACATTCCCCGTGCACGCTACACAACAACATTGTGACCCTGCTGAAAGTCAGGTTGCTCTTCCCGCATACCATACCACCTTACACGGGGACAAAGAGGAAGGTGCAGATGAAAGTGCAGGTTCCTTCATCAGGTGGGGGGAGGAATACTAGTTGGCGACGTCACTGGCACAGGGCCTCTCATAGTACGCAAAAGTGTTGCTGCCGGTGGGAGGCGCCCCCGCCGTGCAAACACACCGCTGTACTTTGAGGGGCCCTGTGCCAGTGCCAATGCCAACGAGTGGGCCCCCCCTGCTTGCTCAGGTTCACAGCACTTGCAAAGTTGAAATACTTACCTCTCCCTGCTCCACTGCCGTGACGTGGTCCAGATTTCCTGGGCCCACTAATTACTTGAACCAGCCCTACCCCCCACAACTTTAGCCAAATGACCCCCAATTTCAAATGCCTTCCAATTATTATAAGGTAAATTACTCTTGACAAGCTTCATTAAGAAGAATGGATGGTTTTGACATTAAAATGGCCACTCTAGGTGTTTTCCTGGCCCCCACTCACTGCCGACTATGCTGCCCCATTGACTTGCATTGGGTTTCGTGTTTCGGTCGATCCCGACTTTACGTCATAATCGGCCGATTTCACTCGACCCGACTTTGGACATAGTCGGGTTTCGCAAAACCCGGCTCGACTCTAAAAAGGTCAAGGTCGCTCAACTCTAGTGGCCGCTAAGTGTACTTAAACCACAGCGCCGTTAATTAACAGCACTGTGGAAAAAGTAAATAGCGTCCCCCAGAGTCGGATTTTCTCCGGGGTCTCGGCTGCCTGGGGTAGCTGAGACCCCAGAGAACATGATTCGGGGGGGGGGGGGTTTACCGACCCCGCATTTGCGATCGCCGGTAATTAACCGTTTACCGGCGATCGCAAAAAAAAAACAAAAACGCGATCTCTTTTTAATTTCTCTGTCCTCCGATGTGATCGCACATCAGAGGACAGAGAAAAAGGGTCCCAGATAGCCCCCCGATACTCACCTATCTCCCCCGGTGCTCCTCGTGGCTCCCGGTGGGCGCCACCATCTTCAAAATGGCGGGCGCATGCGCAGTGCGCCCGCTGCCCGGCAGCCGAGACCACAAAGAACATGATCGGGGTCGGTTTTACCGACCCCTGTTTTGCGATTGTCGGTAATTAACTGTTTACCAGCGATCGCAAAAAAAAAAAAAAAAAAAATCAAAGTGTAATTCTCTGTCCTCTGATGCGTCGGCCCGACATACCGACGCACGTTGTGAAAATTGTGCACAACGTGGGCAGCGGATGTAGTTTTTCAACGCATCCGCTGCCCAATCTATGTCCTGGGGAGGAGGGGGCGGAGTTACGGCCACGCATGCGCGGTCAGAAATGGCGGACGCGACGTACAAAAATACGTTACATTGAACGTTTTTTGTGCCGACGGTCCGCCAAAACACAACTGATCCAGTGCACGACGGATGCGACGTGTGGCCATCCGTCACGATCCGTTGTCAATACAAGTCTATGGGCAAAAAAACGCATCCTGCGGGCACATTTGGAGGATCCATTTTTTGTCCAAAACGATGGATTACGACGGATGCCAAACGACACAAGTGTGAAAGTAGCCTTAGGGCTAGGGTTAGGGTTGGGGCTAAAGTTAGGGCTAGGGTTGGGGCTAAAGTTAGGGTTAGATTTGGGGTTAGGGTTTGGATTAGAGTTGGTATTAGGGTTAGGGTTGGCATTAGGGTTACGCTTGGGATTAGGGTTAGGTTTGGGATTAGGGTTAAGTTTAGGGTTGTGATTAGGGGTGTATTGGGATTAGGGTTAGGTTTGAGGTTATGGTTGAGATTAGGATTAGGGGTGTGTTGGATTTAGGGTTTTGATTAGGGTTATTGTTAGAGTTGACATTAGGGTTGTTTTGGGGTAAGGGTTGTGATTATCGTTAGGGTTAGTGATTAGGATTATGGATCGGGTTGGGATTAGGGTTAGGGGTGTGTTGGGGTTAGGGTTGGAGCTAGAATTGGGGGGTTTCCACTGTTTAGTTACATCAGGGGGTCTCCAAACACGACAGCCAATTTTGCGCTCAAAAAGTCAAATGGTGCTCCCTCCCTTCTGAGCTCTGCTGTGCGCCCAAACAGTGGTTTACCCCCACATATGGCACATCAGTGTACTCGGGATAAATTGGACAATAACTATTGCGGTCCAATTTCTCCTGTTACCCTTGTGAAAATAAAAACTTGGGGGCTACAATATCATTTTTGTGGAAAAAAAAATATTTTTTATTTTCACGACTCTGCAATCGCAACATAACGCCCACAGACCATTCTATCAAAGTCTGCATTCCAAAACAGCGCTCCTTCCCTTCCGAGCTCTGCCGTGCGCCCAAACAGTGGTTTACCCCCACATATGGCACATCAGTGTACTCGGGATAAATTGGACAACAACTGTTGCAGTCCAATTTCTCCTGCTACCCTTGTGAAAATAAAAACTTGGGGGCTACAATATCATTTTTTGGGAAAAAAAAATATTTTTTATTTTCACGACTCTGCATTCTAAACTTCTGTGAAGCACTTGGGCATTCAAAGTTCTCACCACACATCTAGATAAGTTCCTTGGGGGGTCTAGTTTTCAAAATGGGGTCACTTGTGGAGGGTTTCTACTGTTTAGGTACATCAGGGGCTCTGCAAACGCAACATAATGCCCGCAGACCATTCTATCAAAGTCTGCATTCCAAAACGGCGCTCCTTCCTTCCGAGCTCTGCCGTGCGCCCAAACAGTGGTTTACTCCCACATATGGGGTACCAGCATACTCAGGACAAATTGGACAACAACTTTTGGGGTCTAATTAAAATAAAATTAAAATTTGGGGGCAAAAAGATAATTTTTGTAGAAAAAATGCGATTTTTTATTTTCACGGCTCAACGTTATAAACTTCTGTGAAGCACATGGGGATTCAAAGTGCTCACCACACATCTAGATAAGTTCCTTAAGGGGTCTAGTTTCCAAAATGGTGTCACTTGTGGGGGGTTTCTACTGTTTAGGCACATCAGGGGCTCTCCAAACGCGACATGGCGTCCAATCTCAATTCCTGCCAATTCTACATTGAAAAAGTAAAACGGCGCTCCTTCACTTCCAAGCTCTGCGGTGCGCCCAAACAGTGGTTTACCCTCACATATGGGGTATCGACGTATTCAGGAGAAATCGCACAACAACTTTTGTGGTCTAATTTCTCCTGTTACCCTTGTGAAAATAAGAATTTGTGGGCGAAAAAATCATTTTTGTGTAAACAAATGCGATTTTTTATTTTCACGGCTCTACGTTATAAACTTCTGTGAAGCTCTTGGGGGTTCAAAGTGCTCACCACACATCTAGATAAGTTCCCTAAGGGGTCTAGTTTACAAAATGGTGTCACTTGTGGGGGGTTTCCACTGTTTAGGCACATCAGGGGCTCTCTATATGTGACATGGCGTCCAATCTCAATTCCAGCCAATTCTGCATTGAAAAAGTCAAACGGCGCTCCTTAACGTCCAAGTTCTGCGGTGCGCCCAGACAGTGGTTTACCCCCACATATGGGGTATTGGCGTATTCAGGAGAAATTGCATAACAAAATTTATGGTTACATTTCTGTTTTTACACTTGTGAAAATAAAAAAAATGGTTCTAAATTAAAATGTTTGCAAAAAAAAGTTAAATGTTCATTTTTTCCTTCCACATTGTTTCAGTTTCTGTGAAGCACGTAAAGGGTTAATAAACTTCTTGAATGTGGTTTTGAGAACCTTGAGGGGTGTAGTTTTTAGAGTGGTGTCACACTTCGTTATTTTCTATGATATAGACCCCTCAAAATGACTTCAAATGAGATGTGGTCCCTAAAAAAAAAGGTGTTGTAAAAATGAGAAATTGCTGGTCAACTTTTAACCCTTATAACTCCCTAACAAAAAAAAATTTTGTTTCCAAAATTGTGCTGATGTAAAGTAGACATGTGGGAAATGTTATTTATTAACTATTTTTGTGACATATCTCTCTGATTTAAGGGCATAAAAATACAAAGTTTGAAAATTGCAAAATTTTAAAAATTTTCGCCATATTTCCATTTTTTTCATAAATAATCGCAAGTAATATCGAAGTAATGTTACCACTAACATGAAGTACAATATGTCACGAAAAAACAATCTCAGAATCAGCGGGATCCGTTGAAGCGTTCCAGAGTTATAACCTCATAAATTGACAGTGGTCAGAATTGCAAAAATTGGCCCGGTCATTAAGTACCAAATTGGCTCTGTCACTAAGGGGTTAAGCAATAACAACTTATTAAAGGGTTATTTTCATCTTCTGTCTCACCAACATAATGCAGCACAGCCTCTCATGTCCTTGTTGCTTATGGGGTGGGCCCTCATCCTTGAATTATGTTCTGGTGCAGTAGTTTTTTACCTTTCTGCTCAGTTTATCATGTTACTATGACACAGTAATTGTATATCCTTGTTTCTGAAGCCTACACTGTTATCAGTATATTTTCATAAAGAGATAATAGGGCATTTGAAGAAATAATGAGAACTGCTCTGGAAACTTCCCACGGTGGCAGCAAAAGAGGAATGTGTGTGGAGGGAGATTGTGATTTTGCTGAACTGATAAAAGGTCTGCAGCTGACAGGTACAAAAAGGGGGTTAGTAGCTAATTGCTTTACAGAAATCAGGGGTGCAATGTTAGTTCGCCTCCAAGTGGTGCACCCTGGGTAATGCTAAAGGACTAACAATCTTGACGACCAAACAATCAAATTACATCTAGATCTCTTGGTCACTATATTTTACATCATTTGGACTTTGATTTCTGCTCCTTTGTCCCCTTTCAATCACTGTTTATTGTTTGTTATTCATCCTTATATTATGTTAAAATATATGTTCATACGATTAAATAAATACAGAAATCAATGGCTGAAGACAGGTGGATGGGATCTTATGAGTTAACTCCTCATCCTGTAATGTAGCAATTGCGTAAACTTGACAGGCTTTGGTGATTGGTCTCCTTTGCAACAAGCTATATTCCATATAAGACAAAGGTTCTCATAGAAGGAGAATGATAGCAGATATAAAAATCAAGTCATTTTTCATATCTTGCAATTTTCACATTGGCTACTAAGCCTAGTGTTAAACTCACACTTCTTGGTCTTTTCAAGATTCACATAAGCATAAAAGCAATAGACAGACTCTATTAGGTTGTATTAAAGGTAATCAATATCAGATTTTTGGGGGTCCAATACCTATTACCCTTACCTATCAGCTTCTAGCAGCTCTGGTGGTGGCCGGATGTAAACATTCAACAGAGCTTCTCTGTGCAATTTCTTTCAGTATAGCAGCCGCTGACAGGCACTCCAGAACAGTTCCTATTTGCTAGTAGCAGCCAATACATACTGTATGGTGCAGCTCCATTCAGGGTTTACAGCTGGCCATTGCAGAAGCTGCAAGCAGCTTTTTGGTATGGTTGACCTATACTTAGGGAGGTCATCAATATTTTGAGACTGGACAACCACTTTAAGGGCACAGTGGTTAGCACTGCAGCCTTGCAGCGCTGGAGTCCTGGGTTCAAACCCCACCAAGGACAACATCTGCAAGGAGTTTGTATGTTCTCTCCGTGTTTGCGTGGGTTTCCTCCGGGTACTCCAGTTTCCTCCCACATTCCAAAGACATACTGATAGAGAATTTAGATTGTGAGCCCCATCGGGGACAGCGATGATAATGTCTGTAAAGCGCTGTGGAATATGTTAGCACTATATAAATATAAAGATTATTATTATAATTATCATGCTCTGATCATTGGAATGGTCATAAGGAAGAGACAAGCGGTGACCAGCTATTGTTAATGGTGGATCCTGAGTTACAGTACATACTTGTGTATAGATGTGTGTGGTAGGTTGCCTCACTCAGCTGCTCACAAAGATAGACACAGGAACATTTCTTCTGCTGGTATTTTTTAAAATATATGACATAAACCAGTTCAGGGTTCAACAAAATAATCCTGGCCTTTCTGGCATAACAGTAAAGCAAAAGACAACATATAGCACAGTCCAAATCACTGTGGGAATTTGCCCAACTCAGGAAAACAGGGTTCAATAATTAGTCTAAATTATAAACAGAGCTCTAGAGCTCTTGCCTCCAAGCACACCGAACACTGAATGACTCAGAAGACTGACTACCTTCTATACCCCACCCTAGGAAGGAGATATGGTAAACAGCCTCCCCCACCCATTCTTCAGGTGTTCATTTAAAAACCTAACTCTTAAAATGGCTGGTTAACCCCTCTCAGCATTTAATGTGCTTGAGCAGTTTCCCTGGGTTCATGTCACTGAAGCTTACAACCTCAGTGATACATATCTCTTATCGAGTAATTTACCAGTGACTTTGTCACAGGTGTTACAAGAAGGAAGAAAAGCTGAGAGGAAGAAGGAAGAGGGCATGGAAGGCAGGATAGGTTTGGGGAGGGCTATGTAGAAGTGAGTATAAGAGCATATTGTCTTTTTTATCCAGCAAAATAGAGGATGGATACATTTGCATTTAAAATCAAAATTTTGGGATGGAAATTCATAGTGAATTGAATTTGTTTAGAATTATTTCTCTCATCTCTACTTAACATTCTATGAGGTCTCAAATGATCTTTTCAAGCACTAAACAAACCATTTCAGCTGTTGATACTCTTTGATGTATAAAACAAGCTGGATCTATACAAGAAATTCACATTTTATGTTCCCTTGTTAATAGCTTTTCAGTTTTGCTCAGCTTTCCTATTCATGACTAATGTATTTTGCGCTACAACTAAAAGCAGAACAGTATGTTCTCCTATTTAAGCTGATGATGCCACGTAAGAAACTCTTGTTGACAGTCCGGGTCCAGCACAATAAACCAAATCTTATTTTCTTTGTGGTTGCCCACTCATATTTATAAGAAACACTAATATAATTATAGATGTAATTTTCTATGCTAGATAGGAAATTATTACAGTCTGCCTTCAGATAAACAAACTAAATGTAAACTATTTTTCTTGCAATCTACACGAACATTTATAGGTTTAAAAAAATACTATATGTCTATATGAATTGCTAAGTATTTTTCTGTTTTAAATTGTTTGTGGAGCCTACAGTCTAACTACAAAATGACCTTTACCAGAAAAACAAATAAAATGATTTTCCCTTTATGAGCCATTTTTTTTCTTTTAGAAATGGGAGAATTCACTAAAAAAATCCAGGATGCTGCAACACATTCTAGCGGCAGCAGTAACCGTCATATTCATTAATCTTTACAGTTTTTTCTATTTTAGACAGTTTCTGCCATTACGGCCATTATTCTTTTAGTTCATTAATATGAAATTTTGTTTGCGAGGCACTGAGCTACTCATGAATAGTCTCTGTTGAACAGTAACAATCATTATTATTGAAGGAATGAAAAGAGGTGATAAGTGAGGCTGTAAAAGTCAAATTAAATGTTAATTGATGCAAGGCCACAAAGCGGTGGCATTTAGATGCATGACAGTACATTTATCAGAGTTGTCACATAATAGAGAGTAGCTGTAGTGGATATCTACCTGTACATTTAAATACCTCTTTTTTTGTTGTTTTGCAGAATAATGTTCAGCCCGTTGTAACTTAACACTTGAACATCATGGTTAAAAATATATAGCCTTTATTATTATTGTTGTGTACAGAATTTTGACATTCGTTTTGTAGGACATTGTCAAACATTGACTAAAGGAGAATGTAGATTGCAGTGATTAGCATCACACAGACGGATTTTGTTGCATAAGAAAAAGTTTATCTGATGATTTTATCTTGTAGACCAAAATCCTCTGGGAAATCCGTGAAGCCTTGAGGTACATATTTCTTATGCAGCTCAATTCAGGCAGAATAAATTAATATTTAGTGTTTACATTATATTGTCAAGAAAAATAAGTTCACTTGCTCATTACGACTTGTGCATTGTTTAGGAACTTTTATTTCGCTCTATGGAAATGAAGGCTGATTAGAGAGGTTGGCCCATCTGGGACAATCATGGCATATAAATAAGATATTCCATAAATATCAAGTAGATGGCGATCCCGCTTCTGGGACCCAAACCTACCTTGAGAACTTGGCCTTGTTGCTTGCTGGTTGAAAATGGAGAACATGACATACATCTGTAGCTCTCTCCATTCCCATTCATGTGTTTCCAAAGTTGTAAGGCAAGCATGAATTCCTTAAAGGCCTCTATACACATAAGACTAAAGCTGGCTGCACTTGCTGATATTGAAGGGATATACTGACAATCGAATGTGTATGGGAGCCTACAGACTATTCCCTTCCTTCATCAGGTGCATCAGTATGAAGGAGATGGACAGTCCGTGAAATGCATAGTGCCATTAAATGGCTCATCATGTGAATAAGCTGGTCTCACCATATCCGCCCAGGAGGGTGTGTTACCGGCGGTTGATGTGACAGCTGATTGGGGAAGCCATCTGCCATACACCTCCTCTAAGAGTGTGCTTCTTCATTACGACGGTAATGATTCCAGAAATATGTTACTTATTGGGCTACTTGTAGTTTTGATAAAACACTATTTTATCAGCAGAATATCACTAGAGGACTAGTAAAGCTGCTGCCATGTATTCCTCTATATTCATGAGCTCTGTATAACTCCGCCCTCACCACTGATTGGCAGCTTTCTGCCTAGGCACAGTGTACAGCAAATGCAGCCAATCAGAGGTGTGTGGGCGGCGTTATACAGAGCCCAGCATTCAAAGAACTGGTAGATCGGCAGCAGATAAAACAGAAATTTTATCAAAATGAGAGCATGTAGACTAGTAAGTGATACATAACTGGAATCTGGATATCTTCTCCTATATCACACAGCTCTCAGATGCGGTAGCAAACACCAGGTTACAGATTCCCTTTAAACTGGGGCTCTGTGATTCCTCACTGCTCTTACACAATGGATCCCTAGTAATACAGATAACTTCTATGGGGTCTAACAGGATTTCAGAATTATATTATTAAGTCACACATCCACAATCTAAATATCTCTTTCCTTTTCTCTCCATATAATTTTACAAGCATCTCCTATATCAGTAATGAGAATATCTGTCTTCACTGAAGACAGATTTTACACATGAATTGAAGGTGAAAAATTAAATATTGTGTCAAATTTCATTACCGAATATTGCTGAGCAGTACCAAAGGAGAATTCTATAAAGATCTTTTATTTGGGAAATGAATTGTTATCTTAAATGATACACTATACCAATGTTACTTCTCCACATATATCTATGACATATCAAAATGTCATCTGCTCTTTAAATAGATGATAAAGCATGAAGGAACACAAGCCAATCTCCCTCGTATTGAGAAAGCAAAATTGCAAGAATATGAAGAAGAAAGATGGTTTCCCAGTAGCTCAAGGAATTAGAAAAGGGGACGATGTCACGCCAACTATAAGCATTAATCAGAAATATCAAAGTGTATAGCTAGTGCAGGTCATGTTCACCTTTGCAACCATTTTTTATTGTCTCCGTGTGTCTAAGTGAAAAATGAAGCAACTTTGTAATAGGTTTAATACAAAATTCCCTTTTACTCCTCTATCTCCTACTCAGATCAATGCATTTCCATGGTCATAATAAATTGCAAACAAATTATGTGTATTCTGACCCTGTTTTTATACTTACTTCTAACATACATGTGCTTCTCAAAAAATATAGAATATCATCAAAAAGTTAATTTGTTTTAGTTCTTCAATACAAAAAGTGAAACTCGCATATTATAAAGAGTCATTACAAACAGAGTGATCTATTTCAAGTGTTTATTTCTGTTAATGATGATTATGGCTTACAGCCAATGAAAACCCAAAAGTCATTATCTCAGTAAATTAGAATAACTAACAAAAAGCACCTGCAAAGGCTTCCTAAGCGTTTAAAAAGTTCCCATGGGCTGGGTTCCCATTGCATTATGGGACCGCGTTAAACAGACAGCGTTGCACGGCGAAATTAACGCCGTGCAACGCGGCCGTTAACGCGCCCATTGAAGGCAATGGGAACGCGCTTCACTAGCGCGTGCCATGTTCGGCACGTGCTAGCGACGCGCTGGTGATTCCTGGCGCGCCGCGGACGTTGCTGGCAGCGTCCGAGGCGCGCTCGCGGTCCGTTCCCCGCTCTCGCAGATCGGGGATCTGCGAGAGCGGGGACGTTACCGCGACCCCGACCGCAGCCCCATAGAAAACATTGCGTTAGCACAATCCGCTAGCGCTAAACGGATTGCACTAACGCAATGTGACCCTAGCCTTAGTCTGTTTCAGTAGGCTCCACAATCGGGGGAAGACTGCTGACGTGACAGATGTCCAGAAGGCAGTCATTGACACACTCCGCAAGGAGGGCAAGCTACAAAAGGTCAGTGCTAAAGAAGCTGGCTATTCACAGAGTGCTGTATCCAAGCATATTAATGGAAAATTGAGTGGAAGCAAAAAGTGTGGTAGAAAAAGGTGCACAAGCAACCGGGATAACCGCAGCCTTGAAAGGATTGTTAAGAAAAGGCCATTCAAAAATGTTGGTGAGATTCACAAGGAGTGGACTACTGCTGGAGTCATTGCTTTAAGAGCCACCACACATAGACGTATCCAGAACATGGGCTACAAGTGTCACTTTCCTTGTGTCATGCCACTCACGACTAATAAACAACACCAGAAGCATCTTACCTTGGGCAAGGGAGAAAAAGAACTGGATTGTTGCTCAGTGGTCCAAGTTGTTGTTTCCATATGAAAGTTAATTTTCCATTTCATTTGGAAATCAAGGTCCCAGAGTCTGGAGGAAGAGTGGAGAGGCCACAATCCAAGCTGCTTGAGGTCTAGTGTGAAGTTTCCACAATCATTGATGGTTTGTGGAGCCATGTTATCTGCTGGTGTAGGTCCACTGTGTTTTATCAAGACCAAAGTCATCGCAACCATCTACCAGGAAATTTTAGAGCACTTCATGCTTCCCTCTGCTGACAAGCTTTTAGGAGATGGAAATTTCATTCTCCAGCAGGACTTGCCACCTGTCCGTGCAGCGCCCCAGAGACCTGGTCGTTGCAGTATGGCACTCTGCCGCTAAGGGGAGTAGCGGTACGTCTGATGGCACTAAGGAGTTCTCCTGACCAGGTATCACCAGAACACATTACACTTCACACTCCGGCCACTAGGGGGAGAAAAAGGCTTTATTTATTGGGCCACTCCTCACACTGGTAAAACTAGAGGCTGGGGAGGAAGTTAGTCAGAAGCTGACTGGGTTGGATCCAGGCAACATCCCCTGGCAGGGGGTGTTGCAGGGAGAAGGCACAGGGGGGGTCCCTGTCAGGCGTGGGAACCTGGCAGGTGCTTAGCGAACAGAACGTAACGGAACCGCGCCTGCACACCCTGCGGCGGTATCCTAAGAAAGAGACAGGAAGGGAAGGATATTGTGGAACCGTGTAAACAAGATCAAGCACAAAGGAGAGCCAGTAAGAGTCGTGCCGAGAGAGAGAGAGGCAACATCTTACTGAGTCGCGTAGTCGGTGGCCGGAACACCGTAGGAGTAACTGACTTCAGGCCTTACTTCAAACTCCGCTGGACAGTTAATCATAGGTTGGCTGTCGACCTTACTACACCTAAGAAGACATAGGGGGCAACATTGGGAGAGGGGCGTCTCTAGGGTCCCGGAAGACCTCCAAGCCTTCCCGTCACACGGGTGGCGTCCTAGCCATAATATACCTGGGGGACGTTAGAAACTAGTAACATCTGGAACTAAAGAACGAGAGAGAGCTGTAGAGAACGGATGAATGAGAACAGCAGTTGTGAGGACTATTCCGAATGCTCAGCAGGGTAGGACTACCACACACAGGCGCTAGTGGTAGGCAACGATTTCCATCTGCGAAGGAAACTCTGGATGTGCCCATCGGACCGGCCGGTCTCTGAGAGCCCTGTTAAACATACTCTGGATTGAGGATCCTGAAGCCTTCAGTAAAGAGGCAAAGAGACTGCAACATTGTGTCCTCATTATTGACTGTACCTCACACCATCACCATCCACCTTACTGGGAAGCCCTGGGGACATACTTCACCTGTGGGAAAGTATACCATCCAGCTGCCATTCCATCACCCCAGTGGACCCCATAGCAGCGTCGGTCACCCTGACCGAACACCACAGGTGGCGTCACGAGCCACTGACAGACTGTTTCACCACTTGGATTGGACGCCCCATAGCAGGGTCGTGGACCGGGTCTAGCCACCGTGACAGCCTCAGAACCGAACCAGAGAGGCCCGGTACCAAGAAACGCGTGGCCCTGTGTCTGGGGGCGATTCATCCACACTGCCAAGAGTACCAATACCTGGTTTAAAAACAACAGTATCACTGTGCTTGATTGGCCAGCAAACCTGCCTGAACTTGATATAGAAGGGTTAATAGTTTGCCTTTAAGTGCCTTTTGCCTTTAATTGTTAGAATTGCTAGAATCTGTTAACGCAGTAGGCTGATGGCTTCCTTTCAAGGAGACCATGCTTCTTATCAATGTATGTTCTTAATAGTCACAACATGTTCTGGGTTATGGTAAATAAAGTATGACCCTGGGTGATGGTGGGGGCTACATGACTTACATTGAAATGCATTTGTTGTAAATGGTATAAAATATTGCCTCTTGCTGCATTACATCAGATAAAAGTGACTTGCTCACAGGATATGTGTGAGGTGTCTTTTTGTCTCCAAGCGCGCTTGTAAA
This sequence comes from Ranitomeya imitator, assembly GCF_032444005.1. Taxonomy (NCBI): domain Eukaryota; kingdom Metazoa; phylum Chordata; class Amphibia; order Anura; family Dendrobatidae; genus Ranitomeya; species Ranitomeya imitator. Next base: position 492,969,189 of record NC_091286.1, on the reverse strand, counting down.
ATGAAGGGCGTAATTCCACAATTTGGCCCTCACTGGTGATCTGTCAGCTGACATTGGTCAGAACGAAAACAGCTACGACAAACTTAACCCCATAGAGAATCTATGGGGTATTGCCAAGAGGAAGATGAGAGACACCAGATCCAACAATGCAGACGAGCTGAAGGCTGCTATCAAAGCCAGTAGTTGATGCAAAAGGAGCCCCAGCAAAGTATTGAGTGCATTAACTGAACATACATTTCAGTAGGCCAACATTTCGGTTTTTAAAATCATTTTTCAAGTTGTTGTTATAAAGTATTCTAATTTACTGAGATAATGACTTTTGATCTTTCTTTGGCTGTAAGCCATAATCATCAACATTAACAGAAATAAACACTTGAAATAGATCATTATTATTATTTATTGTTATAGCGTAGATCACTCTGCAATGACGAGTTTTACTTTTTGTATTGAAGAACTGAAATAAATTAACTTTTTGATGATATTCTAATCTTGTGAGAAGAACTTGTACATGCTTTTCGGTTAGTCTTCTAAGATAGGACTAAAAGGGATTTTTTTGCACTGTGTTGCCTTGCAGTCACATTGATTTGCATAGAAACTGGAAACACAAAACAATTTCAAATCTTCTTGCAAAATTTCTTTTGTATTCGCCAATTGGGAAAAATAAAAAAAAGAATTTGCAAATGTGAACACAGCCTTTATAGCAAATGTATTTGAAAGGAAAATGCTCATATATTTTTTATTTTGTTTTAGAATAATTTAGAAATATATTAAGATTATTTTCTCTTTCCGTCCAGTCGATAAATTCATTGCTCATTTTCCTTCCCTTTTGCATATTTGAAAGCATTTCTAGGCGGGTTATTCCATGGTTACATCTGACTGCACACTCCAGAGGTCACAGTTTTCAATTATCTCATCAAGTTAGGGACCTATATTGCCGTTGCTCATTCATGCAGTTGGTGTAATCTATGCTAATTTGCAAGTCATTCTCTTATTGATTTAGTTGTGTATGATGTAGAAGGCTAAAAACAAACATAATTAACAGATGCCTCCCGATTGTTTAAAGAAGAGTAGTGAGTTCTCATCACTGGTATTAGCAGTGGTTTTTCTATAGGCTTTATAGTTCTTAATGTTATGTAAATCTCATTAGTAATCACACCTTATAATTAAGTGGTATCTTTGTACAAAATCAAAAGCTTATTTAAAGTAACAAGTTAATTGTACAGCTATAATGACTAGTGTTTTCTAAGTAATAGGAAAGAATAATTAGATGAAATACTAAGATACCAGTAGTAACCTAAACTAACAAGGCAGGGAGGTTTGTTATCATTTCCTTTTTTATTTTGGCAGTCAAATGTCATACATGTCATGATTGCATATCAGTCAATTAAAGTCTTTGGAAAACTTTTAAAACAATTTTTTGTACTAACGAAAACTAAGGAAATAGCCATATTTAAAAATAACCTACAGTTTCAGGTTCACAGCTGGTATGCGGATCTATGTTTTGCATTGACTACCAGGCCCGAAAGCTGGTTATACACATTGGATGTGTGTCAGCCAAACAATGCTTTGGCTGATCATGCTTTGGTTAAGTGTTCAGCCCACAGCCATCTCAGTTGACTCACCCACACACAATAGTGCTCACTAGGCCAAGTTCTCCTGTGTTCTCCATAAGAAAATCGCCGACTGATACTTCATACTAAATTAAACATGTGCAATCAACATCTTTCCCGACCATCAGTCCGCCTGTGCACCCATACACATTAGTCTGCTTTCACACATCAGTTTTTTGGCATCAGTCACAATCCGTCGAATGTTGAAAAAAAATGGATCTGTCACAGATTGTGAAAAACTGATGGGACGGATCCGTTTTTTCGATGGATCCGATTAGCTGATCCAGCTAATTGGATTAGAAAATAATCGGAGCATGCTCAGTTAAAAAAATGGAATCCTTCGCCGTAGTGACTGACGGCAAAAAACTGATGTGTGAAAGCAGACTTAGACTGTCGACTGAAACCTGACGCCATCAGTAGGTTCAGCTGACATTAGTCTAATGTGTATGGGGGACTAAATATACTATTGAACCTATACAAGTATGTTTTAGGCTGGCTTATTCCATAAAGAAGTATGTAAAGATTGCTTTCATTCTTTTGGTTAACATCTCTCTCCTGATTTCCCTATACTCATGAACACATGGCATGGTCAAGAAAGTAGAGAGACACTTTGTCCAAGCTCTGTCAGCAGCTTATCTCCTGGAAAACAAATGGTTGAGTGTTTGAATTCATACTGTCCGATCCTTATCTCCGCAAAAATACATATATACATATTAGATGTCATGCTGTTATCAAAGGGTTTAGTTGACTTTAGAGAGAGATCTTAAAAGAGAGATCAAAATCAAATCAATATTGTGTGTAACCAATCTTTGCTTTCAAAATAGCATTAAAGAATCATTTCCTCTATGTACACTTGCTCACAGTTTTTGAAGGAACTTGGTAGGAAGGTTGTCCCAGATATCTTGGGTAAGTAACTACAAATCTTCTATGGATGTTGCTCTGTGAGATCAGAGTTTTGTCATGTTATCAGTTTCAAAACGTCTTGTTTTTCTTTATGCTAAGGCTCATTCTTAAAAAGAAATGGTCACCATGAAAACGCTATTTACATGTGGATATTGGGTTAATCTGCAATTAAATAGCATTACTGAAAGTGTGGCTATGGAAAGAAAATTTACACATTTGACTGATAGCTCTGTGATTCTCTGTGAACACCCCGATGACTGAAAGCCAGTGACTCCCCAAGAAAATAAGTTAATATTCTCTCAATAGGTTCACTTCCAATAAAACATCATTGTAACATTATTTACCTTAATATTAAACCTATATCTGCAGGTAAATAGCACTTTTTGGCTACATACTTGCAGTGTCGAACTGGTCCACCGAGACACCGGAGAATACTCTGGTGGACCCTTGGGCCTTGGCATGCCCCCGAGCAGGATGTAGAGGACGCACATTAATTTGACATGTATTGTGCTATCCTGCTGCTAGGACAGTGGCTGGTTGCAGGCGGTGCATGACAGTGACATTTCCAGAGTATGACGTCACTGTCATGTGGCGCCTGTGATGAGTGCAATCACGTTAGCCGCTGGACTCTGCTAGGTGGGCAGCCATTTTAACATGAGCACGCCGAATTCAAGAGGAGGACACCGTATGGTGTTGGGAGCACAGGCAAGTAAGAGATTTTATTTTTATTTCTGTCACTTTGAATGCAGCATAATGCTGGGGCCAGACCAAGGGACATAGAGGGCACAGCTAGGGCCAAGGGACAAAGGACCCCTAACTCCCTTGGCCCTGGCTGGGCCGCCTAGGCCCCTGGCTATGCCCTCTAGGTCACTGGCTGTGCCCCTTAGACCCCTAAATGTTCCCAGCTAGGTAACTTGCTGTGCCCCTCAGGTCCCTGGCTGTGCCTCCTTACTCCCTGGTTGTGCCCCTTTGATCCCTAGCTGTGACACTAGGCTCTTGACTGTGACCCTAGGACCTTGGCTGTGCCGCTAGGCCCCTAGTTGTGCCCCATAGGTGCCTTGGTCCTGGTTGTTTCCACTAGGCCCCTGGCTTTGCCCCTTTGTTCCCTGGCTGTGCGCCCTAGGCCCCTGGCTGTACCCCTAGATCCTTTGTCCATGACCAAGGAACCTAGGGGGCAGAGCCAAGGCCAAGGATAGGGTATTTTATTAAATAAAGGGGGCCAGGATGAGAGACTTAAAGGGAACCTGTCAAGACCCCTTGCCCTCCATCCCAGCAGTATTCACTTATGTATGAGTAAATCCCCTGCCTAACAGAACTGTATAATGCTTTTATGTAAAAATGAGGTATCAAAAAGCAGTTATATTGTCCTTGTTTCATATGCTAATGAGGACTTTTACTAGTTGATGGGGTGTTAGTTGCCCTTGACTAGTCATCCCTCTTTCCATGTTATCACATGGTCCAGAGGTGCACTGCACATGATTGAAAGTCCAGAAGATTGCTTCCAGTCATGTGCAGTGCACCTTTGAAGCTGAGAAGCGTACACCTGGCTGTAGAGGTGCAGTGTCAAAATGTGTGGCGTGCGTGCCCGAGATTTGCAGGTGCTGGCAATGAAGACAGCTCCTGCAAATTATGTTTGGGGAAGAGGGCTGTCTAGTCTGGGCAACAAACGCCCCATCGACTAGTCAACGCCCTCATTAGCATGGAAAACAGCAGCAATATAAATACTTTTTTTATACCTCGTTTTTTCAGAAAAACGTTATACAGTGCTGATTAGGCAGGGAATTTACTTATACATATATGAATGTTGCTGGGTTGGAGGGCATGCGGAACCTGACAGGTTCCCTTTAATTACTGTATGGGGAAATAATGAGGAACATACATTATTAGTTTATGATGGCTAGTGGGGGAACCTATTACTGCTTTAATATAATTTACTTTATCTCAGTAAAGTTTAAATATTTTTTTTATGAATTTTCCTTGCACTCCAGAAGTGCTGAAAGGGAAATCCTTATAATTTTTTTTTTATACTACATAACTTACTTTTTAGGAGACAGTTTTCCATGAGGGGACATAAGGGAGGTCCTGTTACTGGGCAGGGTGGCACTATGTTGCTTTTTTCTTCATCTGGCATAGTATCAAAGTCAGTGAAAAAGTGGGGAATGTGCAGAGACGAATCCCGGGAGGAAGAAGTGATGGCGGTCTGTGCCAGATGAAGAAGACAAGTTATGATGACGGACTTCACCTAGAGACGTCACTGGTGAATCAGTGTATTACATGTACATGCACACTTTACACTATATTCAGAGCTACTGTGTGTTAGAATGTCACTAGTGATCCCTGTATTACCTGTATGCTATACACTTTATACAGAGCTCCTGTGTATAATGTCACTGGTGATCACTATATTACCTATACATTGTATACCATCTACAGCACTCCTGTGTATAATATCACTGGTGATCCCTGTATTACCTGCACATTGACATTATATACAAAGCTGCTGTTTATAATTTGCATAGTGTCACTGGTAATCGCTGTATTCTCTGTACACTATACAATATATACAGAGCTCCTGTGAATAATGTCACTGTTCATCTAACATATAGTAACATAGTAACATAGTTAGTAAGGCCGAAAAAAGACATTTGTCCATCCAGTTCAGCCTATATTCCATCATAATAAATCCCCAGATCTACGTCCTTCTACAGAACCTAATTGTATGATACAATATTGTTCTGCTCCAGGAAGACATCCAGGCCTCTCTTGAACCCCTCGACTGAGTTCGCCATCACCACCTCCTCAGGCAAGCAATTCCAGATTCTCACTACCCTAACAGTAAAGAATCCTCTTCTATGTTGGTGGAAAAACCTTCTCTCCTCCAGACGCAAAGAATGCCCCCTTGTGACCGTCACCTTCCTTGGTATAAACAGATCCTCAGTGAGATATTTGTATTGTCCCCTTATATACTTATACATGGTTATTAGATCGCCCCTCAGTCGTCTTTTTTCTAGACTAAATAATCCTAATTTCGCTAATCTATCTGGGTATTGTAGTTCTCCCATCCCCTTTATTAATTTTGTTGCCCTCCTTTGTACTCTCTCTAGTTCCATTATATCCTTCCTGAGCACCGGTGCCCAAAACTGGACACAGTACTCCATGTGCGGTCTAACTAGGGATTTGTACAGAGGCAGTATAATGCTCTCATCATGTGTATCCAGACCTCTTTTAATGCACCCCATGATCCTGTTTGCCTTGGCAGCTGCTGCCTGGCACTGGCTGCTCCAGGTAAGTTTATCATTAACTAGGATCCCCAAGTCCTTCTCCCTGTCAGATTTACCCAGTGGTTTCCCATTCAGTGTGTAATGGTGACATTGATTCCTTCTTCCCATGTGTATAACCTTACATTTATCATTGTTAAACCTCATCTGCCACCTTTCAGCCCAAGTTTCCAACTTATCCAGATCCATCTGTAGCAGAATACTATCTTCACTTGTATTAACTGCTTTACATAGTTTTGTATCATCTGCAAATATCGATATTTTACTGTGTAAACCTTCTACCAGATCATTAATGAATATGTTGAAGAGAACAGGTCCCAATACTGACCCCTGCGGTACCCCACTGGTCACAGCGACCCAAATAGAGACTATACCATTTATAACCACCCTCTGCTTTCTATCACTAAGCCAGTTACTAACCCATTTACACACAATTTCCCCCAGACCAAGCATTCTCATTTTGTGTACCAACCTCTTGTGCGGCACGGTATCAAACGCTTTGGAAAAATCGAGATATACCACGTCCAATGACTCACCGTGGTCCAGCCTATAGCTTACCTCTTCATAAAAACTGATTAGATTGGTTTGACAGGAGCGATTTCTCATAAACCCATGCTGATATGGAGTTAAACAGTTATTCTCATTGAGATAATCCAGAATAACATCCCTCAGAAACCCTTCAAATATTTTACCAACAATAGAGGTTAGACTTACTGGCCTATAATTTCCAGGTTCACTTTTAGAGCCCTTTTTGAATATTGGCACCACATTTGCTATGCGCCAATCCTGCGGAACAGACCCTGTCGCTATAGAGTCCCTAAAAATAAGAAATAATGGTTTATCTATTACATTACTTAGTTCTCTTAGTACTCGTGGGTGTATGCCATCCGGACCCGGAGATTTATCTATTTTAATCTTATTTAGCCGGTTTCGCACCTCTTCTTGGGTTAGATTGGTGACCCTTAATATAGGGTTTTCATTGTTTCTTGGGATTTCACCTAGCATTTCATTTTCCACTGTGAATACCGTGGAGAAGAAGGTGTTTAATATGTTAGCTTTTTCCTCGTCATCTACAACCATTCTTTCCTCACTATTTTTTAAGGGGCCTACATTTTCAGTTTTTATTCTTTTTACTATTGATATAGTTGAAGAACAGTTTGGGATTAGTTTTACTCTCCTTAGCAATGTGCTTCTCTGTTTCCTTTTTGGCAGCTTTAATTAGTTTTTTAGATAAAGTATTTTTCTCCCTATAGTTTTTTAGAGCTTCAATGGTGCCATCCTGCTTTAGTAGTGCAAATGCTTTCTTTTTACTGTTAATTGCCTGTCTTACTTCTTTGTTTAGCCACATTGGGTTTTTCCTATTTCTAGTCCTTTTATTCCCACAAGGTATAAACCGCTTACACTGCCTATTTAGGATGTTCTTAAACATTTCCCATTTATTATCTGTATTCTTATTTCTGAGGATATTGTCCCAGTCTACCAGATTAAGGGCATCTCTAAGCTGGTCAAACTTTGCCTTCCTAAAGTTCAGTGTTTTTGTGACTCCCTGACAAGTCCCCCTAGTGAAAGACAGGTGAAACTGTACAATATTGTGGTCGCTATTTCCTAGATGCCCGACCACCTGCAGATTTGTTATTCTGTCAGGTCTATTAGATAGTATTAGGTCTAAAAGTGCTGCTCCTCTGGTTGGATTCTGCACCAATTGTGAAAGATAATTTTTCTTGGTTATTAGCAGAAACCTGTTGCCTTTATGGGTTTCACAGGTTTCTGTTTCCCAGTTAATATCCGGGTAGTTAAAGTCCCCCATAACCAGGACCTCATTATGGGTTGCAGCTTCATCTATCTGCTTTAGAAGTAGACTTTCCATGGTTTCTGTTATATTTGGGGGTTTGTAACAGACCCCAATGAGAATTTTGTTACCATTTTTCCCTCCATGAATTTCGACCCATATGGACTCGACATCCTCATTTCCTTCGCTAATATCCTCCCTTAAAGTGGACTTTAGACAAGACTTTACATAGAGACAAACCCCTCCTCCTCTCCGATTTTTACGATCCTTTCTAAACAGACTGTAACCCTGTAAGTTAACTGCCCAGTCATAGCTTTCATCTAACCATGTCTCGGTTATTCCCACTATGTCAAAGTTACCTGTAGATATTTCTGCTTCTAGTTCTTCCATCTTGTTTGTCAGGCTTCTGGCGTTTGCAAGCATGCAGTTTAGAGGATTTTGTTTTGTTCCAATCTCCTCGCTGTGGATTGTTTTAGAAATGTTCTTACCTCCCTTCTGAGTATGTTTTCCTGGATCTTCTTTGTTCAAGTCTAATGTTTTTCTTCCCGTCCCCTCTTCTTCTAGTTTAAAATCTCTGTATTACCTGTACACTGCCACTATATATAGAGCTCCTGTATTTAATTTGTATAATGTCACTGTTGATTCCTGAAATACCTGAACATTATACACTATCTACAGAGCTCCTTTGTATAATGTCACTGGTGTCTCTGTATTGCCTGTACACTGACACTATATATAGAGCTGTGTAAAAAGGCACTTATGGTAATATTAGTATTGTGGTTTTATTCATGATCAGTATTGTAATATTCAGTTACAATGTAAAGGTAATATGTGGTCTGATCATGGTGCAGCGGTATTTGTACTTTGTATGTGGTATTTTTTGCTATTTTTTACTATGTGGTCATAATTAGGGTTGAGCAAAACGGATCGGACAAATTCAAAAATCGCCGACTTTTGGCAAAGTCGGGTTTCATGAAACCCGACCCGATCCTAGTGTGGGATCGGCCATGAGGTCGGCGATCTGCGCGCAAAAGTCGCGTTTCGTATGTCGCTTTCAGCGCCATTTTTCAGCCAATGAAGGAGGATGCAGTGTGTGGGCAGCATGATGACATGGGTCTCGGTTCCCACCATCTTAGAGAAGGGCATGACAGTGATTGGCTTGCTTTCTGCGGCATCACAGGGGCTATAAAGGGGCGTGCACGCCGGCTGCCATCTTACTTCTGCCGATCTTAGCATAAGGAGAGGTTGCTGCAGCTTCATCAGAAGAAGGGATATAGTTAGGGAGGGAAGATTAACCCCCAAACTGCTTGTGTAGTAGCGATTTCCACTGTCCAACACCACCATTTTTTTGCAGGGACAGTGGAGGCTATATGTTTGTGCATCAGCTCTGTAGCTTATTAGTCTGCCTTATAAGGCTCCCTGATAGCTGCATTGCTGTTTGCACGCTGCTGTGCAAACCAACTGCCTTTTTAAAAGCAAAAATCCTGTTGCTCCTTTCTGCACAGTTATCTTGTTTATTTGTCCACACTTTTGTGTGCAGCAGTCCTTTTTATTGCTGCCATACTTTTCCTGAGATCATTGTAGGGAGATTGAAATTGTACTACAGTCCTTGTATTTTTTCATATATCTTCCAGCCACTTTCTTCCACTTACATTGTGTTGTTTTATACACTGGGCCTGAGTTTTGGTTCAGTCTCCCCCCAAAAAAGTGAGATTAAAATTCTCACAAAGTGGATATACTGCAGTCCTGTTAGTTTGTCGTATATCAGCCAGCCACTTTCATCCACTTAGATTGTGTTGTTATATACACTGGGCCTGAGTTTTGGTTCAGTCTCCCCCCAAAAAAAGAAGATTCAAATTCTCACAAAGTGGATATACTGCAGTCTTGTTAGTTTGTGGTATATCAGCCAGCCACTTTCTGCCACTTACATTGTGTTGTTTTATGCACAGGGCCTAAGTTTTGGTTCAGTCTCTCCCCAAAAAAGGGAGATTTAAATTCTCAACATGTTTATATACACCTTCTACCTTGTTTTACAGTACCATATAACGGTTGTTATTTTGGTTAGATTTTCCAAAAAAATGAGGAAGTCTGGTGGAAGAGCCCGTGGGCGGTGGTTGCCAGCTGGTACTGATGGTGGTGGTGGTGCATCTGGTGGTAGTGCCAAAGCACAATAGCACCTAAAGCTGGAGGTGTTGAGCCAGTGTCATCGTCTGGCTACACAAGGCCTCGAAGGCTCCCTTATCTGGGAGTAGGAAAATAGCTTTTAAAGCCGGATGATCTAACCTTCATTAAAATGAACCAATCATGGATTTCAAATTATTTTGCCCCACCTTTCCCTGCTGACACGTAGCTTGCCTGAAAAATGTCTTGCTTTTGGCCTCCTCTTACTGACTTCTCCAATTCCTCCATTTGCAGCTTCTGAATGTCTACCATAGGCCATTTTTATACCTCCCTAAATGGGCTGACTCCCCCCACAAGGCCGTGGTCACCACCTGGCGTAAGCACCCGTGCGAATGCCGTTTGCCTTGACAGGTGGGTCGGGTCACTCTTGGGCGACGGCACTGGCACAGGGTCCTTCATAGTACAATGAAGTGTCTCTGACAGTGGTGGTGCACAACCATTGTCAAACACACTGTCGTAATATGAGGGGCCCTGTGCCAGTACCGCCGCCCATGAGAGAGTGTTCCCCCCAGCTCTAACAGTGCTCTACCACTTGCAATACTTACCTCTCCCTGCTCCACCACTGTGTAGTCTGTGCTGTTAAATCCTTCAATGGCACTGCCAATACAAATTTGTTGAAATGATAGATGACAGTTAAAATATACAGGGGCCCTGGCCTCCATTTAGACCGTTTAATACTTTGTGCCAACCTCCACTGTCTACTACTCAGTAGAGGAGCCCACCCCAGTACCTAGCTATGCCACCTGTTTAGTCCTCTTACCAATTTTGAACTGCCTTTAGCCTACTTTATTATTTGGGCCTATTAACTGTGTCTGCCACTCATTACAGTTGTCCTCCACTGAACAAAGCAATGCCGCCCGTATAGTCCTGTTACCAATTTTGAACTGCATTTAGCCTACTTTATTATTTGGGCCTATATCTGTGTTTCCTCCTCATCCTGCCCATTGCCCAGCCACTGCTAGATGAGTCTGCTGGTACATTGATCCAGACCACTACATTCCCCTTGCACGCTACACAGCCAGACTCTTACCCTGCTGAAAGTCAGGTTCCCCTTCCCGCATACTATGCCACCTTACACAGGGAAAAAGAGGAAGGTGCAGATGAAAGTGCAGGTTCCTTCATCAGGTAGGGGGGGGCATACTCGTTGGTGACATCACTGGCACAGGGCTCCTCATAGTACGCAAAAGTGTCTCTGCCAGTGGGAGGTGCCACCCGCCGTCAAACACACCGCCGTACTATGAGGGGCCCTGTGCCAGTGCCAATGAGTGCCCCCCCCCCGCTTGCTCTGGATCACAGCACTTGCAAAGTTGAAATACTTACCTCTCCCTGCTCCACCGCCGTGACGTATTCCCCCCCACAACTTTAGCTAAATGACACCCAGTTTTCAATGCCTAACTATTATTATAAAGTTTAGTTAAGATTGACAAGCTTAAGTAATAAGAATTGATGTTTTTGGCATTAAAATGGGCACTGTAGGTGTTTTCCTGTCCTCCACTCACTGCCGACTTTGATTCCCCATTGACTTGCATTGGGTTTCTTATTTCAGTCGGCCCCAGACTTTTTGCAATAATCGGCCGAGTTCACTCGACCCGACTTTTGACAAAGTCGGGTTTCGCGAAACCCGACTCGATCCGAAAAAAGTAAACGTCGCTCAACTCTAGTTGTAATATGTGGTCTTGTCATGGTGTAGCAGTATTTGTCCTCTGTTCGTGGTATTATTCAGTTACTATCTGGTGGTAATATGTGGTCTGGTCATAGTATAATGGTATCTATCGCTTGAATGTGGTGCCTTGATGCTCCACTGCAATGGGGATAATGGCTAACAGATATTTGCATATAGCTGTAGGGTGGGCCCCTACAGTCAATTCACCTTGTGGGTTCCATAAACCCCAGTCCGTTCCTGCATACTTGGGTTAATGTCCTGCTACAGAATAAATTTGGAGCCAATGAGATTCTTTCTTGATGCTTTAACATGATGGAAAAGCATTTACAGATAGGTCCTTATATATATGGACAGAGACAACATTTTTCTAATTTTGGTTATAGACATTACCATAAGCTGGAAGTCTGAACTTCAACTGCATCTGAGTTGTTTTGTTTAAAATTCATTGTGGTAATGTCTATTATCAAAATTAGAAAAATGTTGTATCTGTCCAAATATATATGGCCTTAACTGTACTTATATTTCTCAGCATTAAGGACACACAGAAATGGGCAACATTGAGGAATGTGGATCCAGTGATAAGCGAAGGAAATTTAATGAAGTAAACGAAAAGTATATCATGTTTATTTCTCTTCTAAATCTGATGTCCAGCAGTGCCATCAACTCAGAACTGAAAAAAAAACTAGGAGGAAAAAGACAGCGCCATATGGCTTTATCCAAGTGAGATAAAGGTGTTTAAGTAAGTTTATACTAACCTGATTTAGTTGTGTATACACAACATTTCAATACCAGCTGCTGCAGCTTCAATGGGTCTTCAAACCAAGAAAACATAGAAAAGGAGGATTTGTGAATAATCTGCACTACTGGTATCCCATATAATAAATACAAATCCAGACAGACAGTGCATGCATTTTTTCTTTATTTAGTCTATGCGTTTTGAAGTACTACAGATCCAAGGGGACCTAGCTGAACCCATCTACTGTTGTCTGGCCAGAAGTGGTCTTCATGAAAGAATTGCTGTCAAGAACCATACCTTGGACATGGAAAAAAGTCCTAGTGACTCAGCTATGTACAAAAACACAGGAAATGGGATGTGGAAAAATGGCAACAGTTGCCCTGGACTGATAAGTCATTATTAGAAATATTTAACTTCAACAGAAATATTTTTGTTAGTGAAGCGTGGGAGAGTGGTACAGTATTAAAAGTCTGCAGGCAACAATGAATCAGGGGGAAGGTTCCTTGCATTTTTATGACTGCATTTCATTAAACAAAGTAGGGGATTTGATCATGATTAATGTCCTCAAGGTTAAGAAATCCAGATAACTATTATCCATCATGGAATATCATCAGAGAGGCATCTGATTGGTTACAAATTTATTCTGCAGCAGTACATACAATGTCATTAAGAACTATGTTCAATGTAAATTAAAACAAGCGATGAAATGGTCTGTAATAAGCTGTTATTGCAAGTTTGTGTGGGATTACATGAAGAAACAGAAGGATTTGCACAAGCTTACATCCACAGAAGATCTGTGGTTAGTTTTCCAAGATGTATGGAACAATCTCCCTGACGAGTGCCTTCAAACACTGTGTGCAACTGTATCTAGAAGCTTTTATGCTATTTTGAAGGCAAAGTAAGGTCACCCCAAATATTGATTTGATTTAGATTTCTCTTTTTTATTGAGCTCGTATTTTATATTGTAACTGCTAAAAATAAATTATTAAAGAGCAAACCATTGTATTTTTTCATATATCGATAGTAAATATGAAAATAAGCCACTTTGCGATATATTTCATCAGAAAAATCGTCTCCTTTCTTCTTCGAGATTGAACTTTCCCTCTCAATTCATGGGCAACATCCATAAAATCTGTGTTCAGCGAAGATAGATTTGTCCATTAGTGAGAGATGACAATTTCTGCTATTAAAATTCCATGGAGAGACGAGGAAGAGGAGCTAGAAAGATATTCTGCTGCAAGTTCTCTTATGAGAACCAACAGTCATCGTCTCCTATCTCAGTAGGAGACATATTTCACTCTTTGAGAATGATGCATCAGTCCAGCAGGAGAAGGAAGCCGATTTCCCTTGTAAGATATAGTAGAAAGTTTATTGTTTTTATGTTATTTGCTAACAAAAGAAAAATGTAAAAAACTGGTTCTCATTAACATTTCTTTTCTTGAAGGCATGCTTGCTACTATGAGTTGATGCAACATACAGTAGGTATTAGAATGAGCAAAGATTGTAATAATGAATAGTGTTAGTACTGCAATAAAGATAAGCAACAAAATAACTATATTTATGTTCAGAAAAATTTAGGTAGACATTTTGACTTATTGGATATCTGATTAAGCAGCAAAGTGTTATTGGAAATATATATATATTTTTTTTACAATAATGACTGTATGACTTTAAGAATTACAAAAAAATGAAAAATCGTACAGGACACAACAATAATAGGAGCTAAATTTTGTCTGATGTTCATCATCAGTTGAAGACCTAAATTATACTTTGGACATGAATTATGATGCTATATCTCATTTACATTTGCCCCTTTTTGGAGCCGCTGGGTAAGGATTTTGTATGACTGAATATTTTGCCTGCTTCCTTGCTGTCTCCGTGTCATACAACTTTAGCATGCAGAATTGGTTGTCTGACAGCCGAAGCATTTTAAATGTTTTTGTTTGAGCCTGAAGCCAAATATATTAATATGTATTCCATTTACCTCTTGACTTTAGCCTCATTTGTAGGCTGCGCATTTTGCTGCAGAAAATTAGTAGCTTTTCTGTAGAGCTGATTTAAATCCATACACATAGAGTTGATATTTTTTTTCCTGTTCCGTATTACTTTATTTCTGTCTATTTCACCTAGCCGATTGGGAAATCAAAACCTCATATCATCAGGTTTAGCCGCCATAGAAATAGCTGTCTGATTTCTGCAGTTTTGGAATTCAATTAGAATGTCTGCAAATAACAAAATTATGACAGTTGTTTACTGCAGAGCTGGAAAATCTTTGGATTTTGCAGGAATAAATTATTGTGCTGACATAATGAACCGATCACTTGGGATAAAACTTCACTTTGAAAAACAAGGTCACGTCTCTATTATAAGTATTTTCATAACCAATAGTAACCGTGCCGTCCGTAGACCAATATATTTGAGTTCACTAGTTTATTACAGTCTATATATGTTTGTATACTGGTCCAAAAAAAAGGAATCTGCCTAATAAATATTGTACATTTAAAGGGTTAGTGCAAACGACCATATTTTTGGTCGAAGTGCGATCCGACAAAGCATCAGATTACACTCGGACCAGTGCCATTTGAAGGGGTAGTGCACATGTCCAATTTTTTCCTTGGATAGAGTGTCTAAGAAAAAAAAAATCACAGAATACTCGATTTGCATCTGATATTCAGATTGTTCTTGGTGATGTAATGAGTCAGTGGAGAAATACAGACTGCTCTCGGATGACATCTGTGTACAGTAAAATTTTCATAAACTGACAGAATGGAGAAGATGAAGCATTTATTTTTACATCTTTTCCTTATCCGAGAAAATCGAATCAAACTGTGTACAAACTTTGATCAGAGTGCAATTAGCATAAATTTCACCAATTCTCTTGGATGAGAGTATATACATTTCTCAGACCCTGGAAACTGGTTTTGAAAGTAAAAGTTCCTTGACATATACTATATGGGCAAAAGTATTGGGTCATCTACACATTAAACCTACAGAAGCTTCTATGACACCCCATGTTGTAACCATTAGCATTAATATAAAATTTGTCCTCACTATGCCTCTGGGAAGACTGTCTTTAAGTTTTTGGAGTGAGTGTCAATTTTTGCCTTTTCATCCAGAAAAGGTCAGAGACTGATGTTGGATGAGCGTGCCTGGCTTAAAGTCTCAGTTCTAGTTTATCCTAAAGGTGTTTGAAGAACCCAAACCCAAACATGCTTTTATAGGTCTTGCTTTGTACGTTGGGGCATAGTCATAATGTCTGTAAAGCGCTGTGGAATTAATGGCGCTGTATAAGTACAATAAATAAATAAATAGTAAACCTACAGGGAGGGCAAACAATTTAAATGCTCCACCATCATATAATACAAGAAACCCAAAGAAACAATGGACATAAGAGCTCAAAATAACAATATTAAAAGCTTTATTAGAGACAGATAAAAAAATATGTAATAACAATAAATGCGTAAAAGACACCATATATGTAAGATACAAAAGATAAAAACAGAGGCGAGCCTAGTGCCACGCACAAATATGCAAATATAACAACGGGCAAATCAGATAGTAGCTATAAGGTCAAGAAGCCATATATGGGAGCATATAAATGTAATCAAGGTGATGGAAAAAAGTATAATCCCAATATTTGCTATAATTCCTAATACCAAAAGAATGGCAGCTACATAAGAGATAAGGCTCCAAGATACTGAGCGGACAACAGGAAGATAACGTAAGTATATAACCAGATGTATGGGTGTCACATTAGAGCATAGTGCAAATAGACATAACCCACATGGCGAAATAGCATCTATCAGATCAGAGAAATTTGGCATTATGGTCTGATTACCCCTAGTGGCTCATTAAGCCGAACATTGCACATAGTCCCAGGAAGTCCCATGCAAAAGGGGAAGACTGAGCCGATAGAAGATAGATATATTACCGACCTGCTGCTGTCATGCGTGGAAGAGGAGGCCCCGACGCGCGTTTCGCAATAGTTGCTTCCTCGGGGGGCGCTGAAATAGTCATGCTGAAATTGAATAGGGCCTTCATCAATCTGTTACCACAAAGTCTGATGCATACAATTGTTCAAAATGTTTTGGTATGGTAAAGCATGAGTATTTCCCTTCACTGGATCTAATGTGCCAAGGTCAAACCCTGAAAAATAACAGCACAGCATTCGTCATCTTCCACCAAAATTTACAGGTGTCACAGTGCAGTCATGCAGGTAATATTCTCATTACTTTCAGGAAACCAGGATTTGGCCATCAGACTGCCATCCCCAGAACATTTTCCACTGCTTCTGCAGCGCCCCAGAGTCCTGGTCGTTGCAGTAATGTTATTCTTCCACCAGGGGGAGTGATATTACGTCTGATGGCACTAAAGGAGTTCACCTTGCCAGGTATCACAAACCATACACTACACTTCACACTCCAGTCCACCAGTGGGAGCCTTGCTCCTATCTACTAGGGCACTCCTCACATTAGGGTAAAATTGGTGTGTTGGTAGAAAGTTAGTCAGACGCTGCCTGGGCTAGACCCAGTCAGTTCCTGTCAAGCAGACAGCGGGAAAGGAGGAACACCACAAAGCTGCAGACAGAGGGCCCTAGACAGGGGTGGGATCCTGTCAGAGGCCTAGACAGAAAGACACGGAGCTGCGCCTGCCCCACGTGCGGCAGCATCCTAAGAAAGGATGCAAAGAGAATTGTATTGTAGAGAGTGAGAAACAAAGTCATAGCACAAGGAGAAGAAAACCAGAAGGAGTTCTGCCCTGTAAAAGGCTGCCTCTTTCTGGAGCGCAGAACCGGTAGCCTGAACACCGAGGGAGTAATAGACTCTACGCTTTACTTCAGAGACTGGCAGGACAGTCAATTCCAAGTTGGCTGCCCGACCATATACCCAGGAAGCACGGTGGCAACTGTGGGGGTCAGGGCATCTCTAGGGTCCCTATAAACAAGCCTCAGGCCATCAGTCATACGGGTCGTCCTATCCATACCATCTGGGGGACAGAGAGGAAAAAATAACATCTAGAACATCTACCAACTACACTCTGGGAAGCCCTGGGGACACACTTCACCCGTGGGAAGGTATACCATCTAACTGCCATAACATCACCCCAGCGGACCCCTAAGCAGCGTCGGTCACCCTGACCGAATACCACAGGTGGCGTCACGAACATTATCCCTTTAAAGACATTTCCCCCATTTCATCATCGGACCTCCCGAGAGCCACGGACCGGGTCAGCCACCATGACATCCCCACTGAGAACAGAAGGGCCCGGTACCGAGTTCCCCACAGCCCACGGGGGAGCTCCACTTCAAAGTCCAATGGTGGTGGCTAGTGATAAGCGAGTATACTCATTGCTCGGGTTTTCCCAAGCATGCTCAGGTGGTCTCAGCTGCATGATTTACGGCTGCTAGACAGGCTGAATACATGTGATGAATGCCTGTTTGTTAGGGAACTCCCACATGCATTCAGGCTGTACGTAGAGCAGCCATAAATCATGCAGCTGTGGCAATGAAAACTAAATCTCCGAGCACTCACAAATACTCGGAGATCACCCGAGCAACGAGTATACTCGCTCATCACTAGTGGTGACCTTTACACCACTCCATCTGACACTTGGCATTGTGTTAAGTAATATAAGGCTTGCATGCAACTGCTCTACCATATACAAACATGCCAAGAAGCTCCTTGTGTACTATTTTTTTTGCTGACATTAATGCTATAGGAGGTTGGAGTTTTTCAGCTATTGAGCTATTGGCGACCATTAATCATTATGCACCTCAGCACTCGGCAGTCACACTCTGTAACTTTATGTGATCTGCGACTATGTGGCTTACTTGATGTGGTTCCTAAGTGCATCCATGTTTGAATCATACCACTCACAGTTAATCAAAGAATATTTAAGAGGGCAGAAATTTCATGAAATGTTTCATCCCAATGGTGACTTCCTGTTAGAGGACCACGTTCAGCTGCAGCGAGCTCTTTAGAACCAGCTATTCGTTCACAAATATTAGTGACTGCATGGCATGGTGTTGGATGGAATACAACTATGACAATGGGAATAAATGAAAAACCTGAATCCACTAATTAAGAAGTGAGGCCCCAATATTTTTTTTCCATATATTGTATGACAGTTTTTATATATTATATGTTGTTTTGATGTTTGTATGTATTGTTCATACTGTTTTAGGACCTTTCAGTCACAATTAAAATATATCATGTGATTTGCTCTTTGATTTTGATTGGTGGCATAGGGTATATATACCGTTTGTGGCTAATATTGTTAGAGCTTTGACAAAGATCACTGTGTTGATCGAAACGCGTCGCTCTTTCATCTGTCTGATGTTTTTCTGTCCCGGAATCCTCAATGAAATTTTAATGTTTTTTCGAATAAAGACATTTGGAAATTTTATCCCAGGAGCTGGAGGTGAAATTTTTCAGTCTTTATAGTGTATATACCTACAGTATATTTCTGCACTAATTTCTAAGAAAATGTGGTCTGATTGTAATCTAAGTCACAATTATAGACAAAGACAATCTAAAACTGAACAAACAACACACTAATAGTTGTACTGTTCATGTCTTTTATTGAGCACAATGAGTAATAACTCACAGTGTAGGTAGAAAAAGTAAGTGAACCTTTGAAATGAATAACCTGTAGATCTCCCTTTTAGTGTAATCACCTTTATCAGACATTATGTGCAGCTGAAAATAAGTTTTGCACAACATTGATGAGGAATTTTGAATCAATTCTGTTTGCAAATATGTTTCCGTTCATCCAGATTTCTGGGATGCCCTGTTCAGGATATGCTACATCATCTTAAAACATATTTTGCCAATTAGCTCTTGGAGAAGTGATTTACACAGAGTTTACTGACCTTTGCTCCCTGCACTTGCTGTTTACTTAAGTGCTAAATAATATTTATGCTTTATTAATTTAGATTGGTATTTCAAAAGGGTTCACTTACTTTTTCTTGATCTGCAAAACTATTAATCATGTATGAAATTTATTTAGCTGTGCAATTGGGTTTTCCAACTTTTTGTTTATCTGATCAATGGACTACATTGCGTTAATTCTTCCAGTCTGTTTATATCTTTCCTTTCACATAAATTGCTTTATATACTGCTCCTTGCAGCAGCTCCTTTTCCTGCCATTTGATGACAGGTGCAGCTCATTGGTCTCTAGTCAGTTCTGTTGGTCTACTGTCTGAGTATTATATCTCTTTTATCATTATCATTTGTGTTTTGACTCTTTTCTCATTTCAATTGCTGGTCCACTGCCTGAGTATGGTCAGGCTCACCAGGTAAGGTGGCTCCTCTAAGCCTCAGGTCTGGTTGGACACAGAGCTCGGGTAGTGATGCAGCGAATACGAAGGCACGTGGTAAGTGAGAAGTTGGCACACTCAGGAATCTCTGGAGCAGCAGGATGGAAGAAGTGGAACCTAGCAGGGATGGAAGTGAGTTAGAGCACAGTATGCAAAGAAGGTGGAGCACACCGAACAAAGAAGTCTAGAGTCTCAATCCCAAGGCACAGGTATGTGTGTCAATGAGCCTTAAATAGGTCTAGGGAAATTATGTAATTTATCGATCCTAAGCAACTTGCAAAAGTCGACATGGAACACAATAGAGGTCATTGGAAGGAAGCAAAAGCTTAGAGTATCATCGACAGATGTGTAAAAGTACCCTGTCTCCCTCATAGGGCCTCACCCAGATAAGTCAGTGATAATAGAAAGAGGATACTTAGGGTACCGTCACACATAATGATATCGTTAACGATATCGTTGCTTTTTGTGACGTAGCAATGATATCGTTAACTAAATCGTTATGTGTGACAGCGACCAACGATCAGGCCCCTGCTGGGAGATCGTTGGTCGCTGGGGAAAGTCCAGCACTTTATTTTGTCGCTGGATCTCCCGCTGACATCGCTGAATCGGCGTGTGTAATGCCGATTCAGCGATGTCGTCACTGGTAACCAGGGTAAACATCGGGTTACTAAGCGCAGGGCCGCGCTTAGTAACCCGATGTTTACCCTGGTTACCGTTGTAAATGTAAAAAAACAAACACTACATACTTACATTCCCGGTGTCTGGTCAGGTCCCTCGCTGTCAGCTTCCCACACTGACTGGTAAGCGCCGGCCAGCCGTAAATCAGAGCACAGCGGTGACGTCACCACTGTACTTTACGGCCAGCGCTCAGTCAGTGCTGGAAGCTGAAGGCGAGGGACCTGACCAGACACCGGGAATGTAAGTATGTAGTGGTTGTTTTTTTACATTTACAACGGTAACCAGGATAAATATCGGGTTACTAAGCGCAGCCCTGCTCTTAGTAACCCGATGTTTACCCTGGTTACCTGGGGACTTCAGGATCGTTGGTCGCTGGAGAGCGGTCTGTGTGACAGCTCTCCAGCGACCACACAGCGACGCTGCAGCGATCGACATCGTTGTCGGTATCGCTGCAGCGTCGCTTAGTGTGACGGTACCTTTAGTATGATGTCTCTTGAGCAAGATATGAGTATATATTTCCTTTTTTTCTCACACAGCATCTCTCCTCAGAACCATAAGTTATTTCACATTCGAGAACTTGGTTGATTTCATATTCCATGATAGGATCAGAAGCAGGAATTGCTTTGACTGTAGATGAGAACCTGTTGCGAGACAGAGGAGGAGAGCGTTGGAAAATGAAGAAACAAAAGCAAGGACACACTTTGGCTCAATCATGTCTTCCTGTGATTCTCTTTGGCCTCATGTCCAGAGAAGACAACTGCAAGTTCTGGTAGCAGTGATAGGATGCAGGAAAATTAGAAGCACTAGATACAGAGCAGAGTCTCAGAGAAGGTGGTTTAGGTGGAATTTTAGAGCAGTTATGAAAACAAGATGATCCCCACAGGGTGATCTGGTCAGATGACCTGTCAATGACAGGAGGATGTAACCATAGCCATGGAAGTCCCAAAAAGCACTGGTATATCAGAAAGTGGCAAAAATAAAAAAGAAATGTCTCAATATATAGTGAACCAATCTAAATCACTGTACGGAATTAGACTATTTCATTGTCTGGAATTAGATACAATCACCTGGAAATGTTGACCTATTGCACAGAGGTTTACTTCAAGGGTGTCTTCTAATAAACTAAAGTAATTTTCAGTCTCTTGGCCCGAGAGAAGTCGATAAAATTCTCTGCTGCTCCGGAATCAATAAGCACTTGTCACGTGAACACAGAGGAACAATTTAACTTTCATGGAGAATAGAGCTAATCCTAGGGTGATACTGCCTTCATTGCCTA
This sequence comes from Ranitomeya imitator, assembly GCF_032444005.1. Lineage (NCBI taxonomy): Eukaryota > Metazoa > Chordata > Amphibia > Anura > Dendrobatidae > Ranitomeya > Ranitomeya imitator. Next base: position 492,947,757 of record NC_091286.1, on the reverse strand, counting down.
GAGTCTGAAGTTCTCCCTGTTTGGCATTCAGTTTGGAACAGTTCCTGTGATAATGATCCCATTCACCACAAAACAAACAGAGTCTGCCAGTAAGGCGTCGAGATCTTTTACCTGGAGATAATCTGTTCTGAGTGATTTTCATGGGTTTTGGTTCAGCCATTTTGGTACATATTGAAGATTATCTGGGATATGACACATGGGAATCTAGCATTTTTTTCCTTAGACCATTCTTTAAAATGCAAGTCCGCTAAGGATGGCAAGAGTAATCAAGTTATCAAGGGTGGAAAGTGAATCTGTGCCAGAGAGTTCATCTTTAATCCGACTAGGTAAAATGGCATAGAAGACAGCCAGGAGAGAATTATTGTTTCAGGCCAACTCAGCAGACAAGGTGCAGAATTGGATAGAATAGTGTTCTCCAGTGTTAGCCTCTTGTCTGAGCAGCAGTATGGAATCAGCGGTAGAGTGGACGCAACGCGGTTTGTCAAATGCTTTATGAAGGCAGGCAGGTTACATGGTATGAAATGCATCATAGGGTCGTCTCGCTCCCACAATGGTGCAGCCCAAGCCAAATCATACGCAGACAGCAAAAAAAAAAAAAATGTAGGCCACTTGGGACCAGTCAGAAATATATTACTGCGGACTTAACTCAAAATGTACAGTGCACTGTTTCACAAAGCCCCAGCAAGCTTTAATGTCTCCATCAAAATGGGCAGGAGTGGGCAAATATGGAGATGTTACCCTAACAGGCTCTTCCGGTGATAATTAGGCTGTGGCAGATATTGAGAATCTAGTGTTGAAAATGTTGGTGTCCAAGACTGAGAAATCCTGCACTGCCTTGATAAGTTCCCATTGACTAATAGCTAGTTACATTAGCAGTCTAGGCAAATTGTCCATATCCAACTGCAATGCTATTGCGAGAAGTGTGCATATTGAACCGGATAATCCTGGCAGCCCGCAATATATGCTCTGTGAGGATACACAAGTCTACTGTTGCAAGGAGTATTTGCAGACTTTTGTGCTAAACAAGGAAAACTTCTTTGAGGAGATTTGCTCCTGTAGCTGCAGACTAGCTCCTTTCCTCTGATGGAAGATGAAATGCTTGCTGGAACTCCACGACTACTTCATGGTGGATGTCAGAAAATAGACCTCCGTTGACCATCTATTCCACTGATATTCTTTCCTAAGACTATGCCAACATTATTAATGACCAAAAAGTCTGTCTCCTCTTCAATTCCTCTAGTCTCTTGCAGTAATAGGACCACTGGTGATATCATTGTCACATGATTGCGATTTGACCAAAGGTCCTTGAGCAGTCTTAACCTCAGAATAAACATTGTCCAGTCTTCTTCTCCTTCCCTCTAACACTAGCCTTGCAGATGAGCCTGTCTTCTCTATAGTTCCTCTAGGACTTTTGGTGACATCATGGTCATGGTCATGCATGCGATATGCTAATGACACTTGGCTCCTGCTGTGCTGGGAGTGTGAGCTGAGTGTCAGTGTTCTGTGCTCTGGTCCTCTCCCATGCAAGAATCAGAGCACAGGTGAGGAGGAGGAGGTGAAGAAAGTAATTTATTAATCTTCTCCATTGCCGGCATCTGCGAGAGTCGCACTGCACTGGAATGATATCCGAGTGCAGTGCGAGGTTTCACATGCACGCATAGGCTTGTGTGGGGGAATGCGATCCGATTCTCAGATGCTATCGATCAGCATGCTTGCTATTGTTTTCATATGCTGAATCGGCATGAGAAAATAATCGCAGATGTGAGCTGCCCTATAGTTTAACATTGGACCGAGTGCAATACAATTTTTTATCAGATTGCACTCATCACAATTGCGATCGAGCCCTAATAGATCAGTGTAGTAAGCAAAACAAAACATCTTTATAATAATTTTATGAATCATAAAATGTAAAAATACATACTCATATAACATATACAAAATCATCTATAAAATATTAACATGTCAATAATAATCCTGGAAAAACCACTAGTAGGCTAAAACATAGATGGAATGTAAGTTCTTGTGTGGTAGTGATGATAAGATTAATAGATGAGGTGTTGATATGATTTCTTTAAATGGCATGATAAAAACTTATTTACATAGCCCAGTAGGTCCAAAATAAAAGCCAGGAATGATACACTGTGCTGATAATAAATATATGACATAAATATGTCTCCTGAAAGAAATTTGCGGGCAAATACACTGTGCCGAACGTTTTGAGCTGTAATTGATTTGTAAGAATGAATAATAAATGCCATTATGTCTACATGTTACTGGACACACAACAATTAGGGGAATTGCAAAATTCTTGATAAGACGTCTGTGTTGGCTTTCTATGATAATCCGGTGTACACCCCTGATGTCATAAGGTTTTGCTTTCACTGCACACGTGTAAGGGGATGTAAAGTTTACCCCTTTGAGCCTTTTATACGCTATATGCACAGTATACAGTATATTATGTTATCTTTGCATTGGGAGAGCGTAGTGTCCATTTTTGGCCACTAGATGGGGTGCATTTTAGCTCACATTTTAGTCGGGGCACCCATACAACTTGGGTGGGCATCTGAGCCCAGGTTCCCCGGTAGCCAAGCAATGTTGCACAAGTGGGAACCTAGCCATCCATAGAAGCAGGCCAGGACAGCATTAAGCCACAGCAGCTTTGGAACACAGATTGGGGACAGACAGGACAAAGTGGGCACACAGGTCACTCCAGAATGTGGCAGGTCATTGCATGGGCCGATACCTTCAGATCTGGTGCAAAACGGCTGAGGGGGACTCCAAATGCAGTGAGTGTGAATAAGGAGGATGCTGTGTTGCTGCAAGGGACAGTGCAGCCAGGCAAGTCGCTCACCTCATGGCAGCTGACTTCGTGGGCTGATGCCCTTAAGTCTCGTGCTACATAGACTAAGGTATGCCAAATCGTAGCAAAGCAGGACATGGAGGATGCTGAGGAACTGTGTGATACGGTTTGTCCCGGTGTGCAAGACCGTGTGGGGAGAATCTTAAGCAATGATGAGAAGATCCTGATGGTGCAGAACATGAAGTCAAAGGTACCCTGATTTATGGACATTGTTTACATGTGACTGGAGGCAAGGGCACAGATACATCACAATGCTCAGTCATGACTATGGCCCTGGTTGTGCCTCTCACACACTCTGCATCCACATGTATTCGTAGAGCTATCCACTTACAATCTTCTTCTGCTATTTCTGCATCCTGCCTGCACACTCAGATTTGCAATTCAAAGACACCTGGCTACTGATTAAGCTCTACTACTCCTGGTGCTCTGCTACTCCAAAGTCTCTGATTGCTGTTTTAGCTCTGCTGTTCCTGTGTCCTGTTTGCACACTTGACTCTGCTACTCAGGTATTTGACTGTCTATTTAACTTTGCTGTTCCAGGCTGCTGTCTGCACACTCAGCTCTGCATCAAGTTACCAGCCAGCCTACTCATACCCACAGTTCCAAGGTTTGGTCAGCAAGTTTGGCAATGCTATTTTAAGGTGGCAGTCTTTTTTTCCGGTCTCTGCTGATCCTCGTCCCATCCAGCATAACCTGCTCATCTGGCCCTTGCTCCTCCACATGATGGCTTGTGCTGGGTCACTCGGAAGCTCATCATTACCCATGGGCGTGGCAAATCGACTTAACCAGCTAAGCCCAAAACATGTGGGTAAATAAACAGCAAATTTAAGAACATCACTATTTCATATCATTTACTTTCAGGTTGTTAAAATTTGCTAAGCAAGCCTCAATTGTAACACCCCAGGTAACCGGTTGTTACAGTGATGTTGCCTTCCTTTTGGGGAGGGCGATATCATGCTTGGAGGCAAAGTGGATTCCCTTTACCAGGTAAAGCACCTACATGCAACACATTCTGAATCCAGGCCAGAAGCGGAAGCTCTGTACCCGGATTCAGGGGAGCTTCCCCAGCTTTAAGTGTTCTCGTCTGGAGGAGGAGTTCAGTCTGGAGCAGACAGTGAAGGGAGAGAAGTGGAGAGCAGACATCGGAGCCGTGCAGCCAGGACTGAGCTGCAGCTCCAGGAAAGGAAGTGAACCCTAGGGGTTGAATGTAGTGAAGCATCAGAGGAAAGAAGCACAGGAAAAGGAAAGGGGCTCAGAGGGGAACTGTGACCGGGCACCCTCAGAGCCAAAGTGCAGGAATCGGGCACCTGGATCCAGGGGCTGTGTTGTAATCCAGGTCACATGGCAAACTGGAGGGCATAGGACTTTATGTTATTGGCCCGCACCCACACCTGAAGGTGCAGCATTACACTAAGAGCCCGGGTCGTGATAGAGACCCTATAAAAAGTCTCACACTGCCCATCGTACAGGTAACTGTCTCAGGACAGGAGAGGACTTTTCCAGCAAGCTACAGGCAGCAGGGACCTCACATACGAGCGCGAGTAGGAAGGCATATGGACCTCACCTGAGAGAGGGATCCTCTCATTGCCTCCAAGCCGGCCGGACCTCATCACCACCTGTTCCTGGTACCCTGGACTGTGGACTGCTACCATCAGTAAACCAGGTGCAACGACGTTACAACTCTGTGTCCTGCTTCACCTGTGAGAAGCGTCACCATTTTTGCTGCAGTAACATCGCCGCAGAGGACCCCTTTAAACAGCGTCGGTCCCCTCTGACTGAGAAGCACAGATGGTGTCACCAACACAAACTTTATTACCAATCCCTGTAAAGACCTTTCCCCCTTTTAATTGAGCGCCCAGGGCCACGGACCAGGTCGCAGCCACTTGACATCCCCTTTAAGTGCGACTGGACCCGGTACCGAGTATCCCCATTGCCCTAGCGGGTGACTCAAAATCATTATGTGTAATTCTAGAAAGTTTGTGCTTGTATGCTCTGTAATTTTCAGTTGGTAGTAAATGAAATGTAGCTTTTATATTCAACATTGACTGATAGAAATGTAGAAATAGTGCCTGTACATGTGGATAGATAACATTTACAGTATTCTACAGTATTGTTTTTCATGTAGCTCTCGAGAGATGGAGATCATCTATATCATAAGGAAACTTCATTTAGCAAATACACATAAAGGTATGGGTCCTGATATTGTACAGGCATGAATATAATATGCATTTTTTTCATCATAAAAGAGGTGCTTACATTTAACTGGCAACAAGCACACGATAGATATAAATGTGAACTGAGCGATAAATATGTTTTAAGTGTCCTCACTGTGCGGACTGTCAGGTAAAATTTCCTTGAAAGATTAGCACGATGATAAATAAAAGTGTAATTACAATGTACTCACATAGACATTAGATTATATGAAGCAGAAAGTGGCGCTCATCACCAGCAAGGAATGGGACCTGAGTGAGCCGGAGATGCCTCATGTTGGCATTTTATGGCGTACGCCGATTTCAATCACCGTGTTTCGGTTCGCTTTGTAGAGAACCTTCTAATTCACGTCAGGCTTAAATAATTGTACAATAGACATTCTACCCATTGATGCTAGTGGGAAATTACAAACAAATATCTTGAGAAAAGGAAAATGAGAAATAGATTATACTTTCATATATAAATATGCAAATACAAGACTTGTCTTTTACAGCTGCAATGTGTTTTCACAACAGGATTTCTTCTCCTATTATTCCAACGCTTTACCATGCCAGTAATAAGAAGATAACTAGACCGTAGAACTCCACTGGACAGCATTTGAAAGAAATAATTGAATCACATTGTGAAATATTTCTCGAACATGTTTATCAAAATGCCTTATTGTTAATGTCCTGCCGGCTGTAAATATAGGAGTGTGTAAGTAATGCATGGAGAGGGGAAAAGCAACGCAAAAGAAACAGAAAAATATTTTTAAAAAAGACTTCTGTCTTGTTTTGCAATTACTAGGCTAATTGTTTCTTTGCATAAAGACAATGGGGCCAAGTCATCAAAGATTTTACGCCACAAAAGTATTCAAATGCATTACATTTCTGGCATTCTCTTCACCAGAAATGCTACTTCAGTCTTAGACTAGAAAAGGATTTCTGTCACAGAGCATGGAGGCGCCTGCCACTTGCTACAGGTAACGAATTTCTTAAAGAAGCACTCCCCTAAGGCTGAAGTCAAAATAAGGCTGTGTGCACACGTTGCAGATTTTTTGCGGTTTTTTTTTTGCGTTTTTTCGCTATAAAAATGCATAAAGACACATACATTATGCATCCCATCATTCAGAATGCATTCCGCAATTTTTGTGCAAATGATGCGTTTTTTTTGTGGAAAAAAAACGCATCGTGGTAAAAAACACAGCATGTTCATTAATTTTGCGGATTTTTCATGTTTTTCCCGCTATTTAATGCTTTGGGAAGGTCTGGAAAAAAGAGTAAAAAACGCATCAAAAATGCAAAAAAAAAGCATTCAAATTTCTTGCAGAAAATGTCCGGTTTTGCTCAGGAAATTTCTGCAAGAAATCCTGAATGTGTGCACATAGCCTAAATGTATAAAACAAATTGGTCCAATTCTCACTGCATAGAGTCGCACAAGTGTAATGCGAGTTATAGTAATTCATTTAGCTGGCTATTAGCCTTTGTGGGGTACATATTTTTAGTACTTCCCCATGTGAAACCTATCATTAGCTTTAAGGTCAGCAATATATTTTAGCCTTGGTGGCCGCGGACCACTAATATGGCGTTTTGACGCTGACATCACATAGGTGAAGTGAGATCATTGGCTGTGAACTCCCAGGACCTGTTTGACAGCACCACGAGAAGGAGAACTATATCTAATTTATATATTCTATTCTAACCTGTCACATTGTGATTTTATTGTACGCGGCACATGAATTGCCGGCTTCCATTCTTCTACTATCTATTATATATATATATAAATGTGTGTGTGTTTTGACGAATATTTCCTTTGAAAATGATGTGTAAATGACGTAGAGATTTGCTATATGTAAAAACTCATGTTAAAATTGCATTGCGATCGGATAGCAATCGCAATACATTCGGATGTAAATCGGATGCTAGGTGTGAAAAATTGGATTGTACTCTCTTGACACTCGCATTATACTCATGCGACTCTCAGCAGGGAGAATCGGACCAATTTTTTTATACATTTAGTGTGACTCCAGCCTAGAATTTTTATCCCCTTAATATTTTGCAGTCATCATATTTTATAGCACTGTGTACTTACCATTGCTCATTTTGCCTTTCTACCCAGTAAATTCTTCTCTTTTACATTAAATCTATGACAGTACATGATTAAAAACAGACTAGCTGAATCATTCTAAGCTCTCTGAAGATACAGGAAATATTTTTTCTCTTCACAAGTCAACCTCCTCTTCAATTCCTGACCCAGCTGCTCCACCTGCCAAGGACTTTTGATGACTCATGCTGGGACGATAGACTTCCTATTTCACCATAGTCATGTGCTGTCATAGACTGAATTAAAAAGAGAAGAATTAACTGAGTAGAAAGGCAAAATGAGGAATTGTAAGTGCCCAGTACTATATAATATTATGACTGCAATATATTAAGAGGATACAAATTATGATAGGCGTGCTTCTGAAAGTTGCGAGTGCCTCATAATGAATTTAGTGCCATGAACCTTGTCAAGACTGCGTAGGGCAAGCTTGCACTGTAAGTTTTAATGGATTTTCCCCTATGTGCCCAGGCATATTGCACGTCAGTGTTAATGAAGGTGGAATAAGATACAACTAATTCATTTAGAGGCATTCGCCACTTAACCCCTCTGTGACCTTAGACGTACTATCCCGTCGAGGTGCCCTGGGCTTATCTGACCCTGGACGGGATAGTACGTCATAGCCGATCGGCCGCGCTCACGGGGGGAGCGCGGCCGATCGCGGCCGGGTGTCAGCTGCTTATCGCAGCTGACATCCGGCACTATGTGCCAGGAGCGGTCACGGACCGCCCCCGGCACATTAACCCCTGGCACACCGCGATCAAAGATGATCGCGATGTGCCGGCGGTACAGGGAAGCACCGCGCAGGGAGGGGGCTCCCTGCGGGCTTCCCTGAGCCCCCCGCAGCAACGCGATGTGATCGCGTTGCTGCGAGGGTCTCCTCACCTCCCTCCCTGCTCGAGCCCCGGATCCAAGATGGCCGCGGATCCGGGTCCTGCAGGGAGGGAGGTGGCTTCACAGAGCCTGCTCAGAGCAGGCACTGTGAAGCAGCCTGCACTCCTATCAGATCAGTGATCTGACAGAGTGCTGTGCAAACTGTCAGATCACTGATCTGTGATGTCCCCCCCTGGGACAAAGTAAAAAAGTAAAAAAAAAAATTTCCAAATGTGTAAAAAAAATAAAAAAAAATATTCCAAAATAATGAAAAAAAAAAAAAAATATTATTCCCATAAATACATTTCTTCATCTAAATAAAAAAAAAAAACCAATAAAAGTACACATATTTAGTATCGCCGCGTCCGTAACGGCCCGACCTATAAAACTGGCCCACTAGTTAACCCCTTCAGTAAACACCGTAAGAAGAAAAAAAAAAAAACGAGGCAAAAAACAACGCTTTATTATCATACCGCCGAACAAAAAGTGGAATAACACGCGATCAAAAGGACAGATATAAATAACCATGGTACCGCTGAAAGCGTCATATTGTCCCGCAAAAAAAGAGCCGCCATACAGCATCATCAGCAAAAAAATAAAAAAGTTATAGTCCTGAGAATAAAGCGATGCAAAAATAATTATTTTTTTCTGTAAAATAGTTTTTATCGTATAAAAGCACCAAACCATAAAAAAATGATATAAATGAGGTATCGCTGTAATCGTACTGACCCGAAGAATAAAACTGATTTATCAATTTTACCAAACGCGGAACGGTATAAACGCCTCCCCCAATAGAAATTCATGAATAGCTGGCTTTTGGTCATTCTTCCTCACAAAAATCGGAATAAAAAGCGATAAAAAAAATGTCACGTGCCCAAAAATGTTTTCAATAAAAACGTCAACTCGTCCCGCAAAAAACAAGACCTCACATGACTCTGTGGACCAAAATATGGAAAAATTATAGCTCTCAAAATGTGGTATTGCAAAAAATATTTTTTGCAATAAAAAGGGTCTTTCAGTGTGTGACGGCTGCCAATCATAAAAATCCGCTAAAAAACTCGCTATAAAAGTAAATCAAACCCCCCTTCATCACCCCCTTAGTTTGGGAAAAATAAAAAAAAATGTATTTATTTCCATTTTCCCATTAGGGCTAGGGTTAGGGCTAGGGTTAGGGCTAGGGCTAGGGTTAGGGCTAGGGTTAGGGCTAGGGTTAGGGCTAGGGTTAGGGTTAGGGCTAGGGTTAGGGCTAGGGTTAGGGCTAGGGTTAGGGCTAGGGTTAGGGCTAGGGTTAGGGCTAGGATTAGGGCTAGGGTTAGGGTTAGGGCTAGGGTTAGGGTTGGGGCTACAGTTTGGGTTGGGGCTAAAGTTAGGGTTAGGGTTTAGATTACATTTACAGTTGGGAATAGGGTTGGGATTAGGGTTAGGGGTGTGTCAGGGTTAGAGGTGTGGTTAGGGTTACCGTTGGAATTAGGGTTAGGGGTGTGTTTAGATTAGGGTTTCAGTTATAATTGGGGGGTTTCCACTGTTTCGGCACATCAGGGGCTCTCCAAACACGACATGGCGTCCGATCTCAATTCCAGCCAATTCTGCGTTGAAAAAGTAAAACAGTGCTCCTTCCCTTCCGAGCTCTCCTGTGTGCCCAAACAGGGGTTTACCCCAACATATGGGGTATCAGCGTACTCAGGACAAATTGGACAACAACTTTTGTGGACCAATTTCTCCTGTTACCCTTGGGAAAATACAAAACTGGGGGCTAAAAAATAATTTTTGTGGGAAAACAAAAAGATTTTTTATTTTCACGGCTCTGCGTTATAAACTGTAGTGAAACACTTGGGGGTTCAAAGTTCTCACAACACATCTAGATAAGTTCATTGAGGGGTCTAGTTTCCAATATGGGGTCACTTGTGGGGGGTTTCTACTGTTTAGGTACATTAGGGGCTCTGCAAACGCAATGTGACGCCTGCAGACCAATCCATCTAAGTCTGCATTCCAAATGATGCTCCTTCCCTTCCGAGCCCTCCCATGCGCCCAAACGGTGGTTCCCCCCCACATATCGGGTATCAGCGTACTCAGGACAAATTGGACAACAACTTTTGTGGACCAATTTCTCCTGTTACCCTTGGGAAAATACAAAACTGGGGGCTAAAAAATAATTTTTGTGGAAAAAAAAATATTTTTTATTTGCATGGCTCTGCGTTATAAACTGTAGTGAAATACTTGGGGGTTCAAAGCTCTCACAACACATCAAGATGAGTTCCTTAGGGGGTCTACTTTCCAAAATGGTGTCACTTGTGGGGGGTTTCTACTGTTTAGGTACATTAGGGGCTCTGCAAACGCAATGTGACGCCTGCAGACCATTCCATCTAAGTCTGCATTCCAAATGGCGCTCCTTCCCTTCCGAACCCTCCCATGCGCCCAAACGGTGGTTCCCCCCCACATATGGGGTATCAGCGTACTCAGGACAAATTGGACAACAACTTTTGTGGTCCAATTTCTCCTCTTACCCTAGAGAAAATACAAAACTGGGGGCTAAAAAATAATTTTTGTGGGAAAAAAATTTTGTTTTATTTTTATGGCTCTGCATTATAAACTTCTGTGAAGCCCTTGGTGGGTCAAAGTGCTCACCACACATCCAGATAAGTTCCTTAGGGGGTCTACTTTCCAAAATGGTGTCACTTGTGGGGGGTTTCTACTGTTTAGGTACATTAGGGGCTCTGCAAACGCAATGTGACGCCTGCAGACCAATCCATCTAAGTCTGCATTCCAAATGATGCTCCTTCCCTTCCGAGCCCTCCCATGCGCCCAAACGGTGGTTCCCCCCCACATATCGGGTATCAGCGTACTCAGGACAAATTGGACAACAACATTTAGGGTCCAATTTCTCCTGCTAACCTTGGAAAAATACAAAACTGGGGGCTAAAATATAATTTTTGTGGAAAAAAAAATATTTTTTATTTGCATGGCTCTGCGTTATAAACTGTAGTGAAATACTTGGGGGTTCAAAGCTCTCACAACACATCAAGATGAGTTCCTTAGGGGGTCTACTTTCCAAAATGGTGTCACTTGTGGGGGGTTTCTACTGTTTAGGTACATTAGGGGCTCTGCAAACGCAATGTGACGCCTGCAGACCATTCCATCTAAGTCTGCATTCCAAATGGCGCTCCTTCCCTTCCGAACCCTCCCATGCGCCCAAACGGTGGTTCCCCCCCACATATGGGGTATCAGCGTACTCAGGACAAATTGGACAACAACTTTTGTGGTCCAATTTCTCCTCTTACCCTAGAGAAAATACAAAACTGGGGGCTAAAAAATAATTTTTGTGGGAAAAAAATTTTGTTTTATTTTTATGGCTCTGCATTATAAACTTCTGTGAAGCCCTTGGTGGGTCAAAGTGCTCACCACACATCCAGATAAGTTCCTTAGGGGGTCTACTTTCCAAAATGGTGTCACTTGTGGGGGGTTTCAATGTTTAGGCACATCAGTGGCTCTCCAAACGCAACATGGCGTCCCATCTCAATTCCTGTCAATTTTGCATTGAAAAGTCAAACGGCGCTCCTTCCCTTCCGAGCTCTCCCATGCGCCCAAACAGTGGTTTACTGCCACATATGGGGTATCAGCGTACTCGGGACAAATTGGACAACAACTTTTGAGGTCCAATTTCTTCTCTTACCCTTGGAAAAATAAAAAATTGGGGGCAAAAATATAATTTTTGTGAAAAAATATGATTTTTTATTTTTACGGTTCTGCATTATAAACTTCTGTGAAGCACTTGGTGGGTCAAAGTGCTCACCACACCTCTAGATAAGTTCCTTAGGGGGTCTACTTTCCAAAATGGTGTCACTTGTGGGGGGTTTCAATGTTTAGGCACATCAGTGGCTCTCCAAACGCAACATGGCGTCCCATCTCAATTTCTGTCAATTTTGCATTGAAAAGTCAAACTGCGCTCCTTCCCTTCCGAGCTCTCCCATGCGCCCAAACAGTGGTTTACTGCCACATATGGGGTATCAGCGTACTCAGGACAAATTGGACAACAACTTTTGAGGTCCAATTTCTTCTCTTACCCTTGGAAAAATAAAAAATTGGGGGCAAAAATATAATTTTTGTGAAAAAATATGATTTTTTATTTTTACGGTTCTGCATTATAAACTTCTGTGAAGCACTTGGTGGGTCAAAGTGCTCACCACACATCCAGATAAGTTCCTTAGGGGGTCTACTTTCCAAAATGGTGTCACTTGTGGGGGGTTTCAATGTTTAGGCACATCAGTGGCTCTCCAAACGCAACATGGCGTCCCATCTCAATTCCTGTCAAGTTTGCATTGAAAAGTCAAATAGCGCTCCTTCCCTTCCGAGCTCTCCCATGCGCCCAAACAGTGGTTTACTGCCACATATGGGGTATCAGCGTACTCAGGACAAATTGGACAACAACTTTTTGGGTCCAATTTCTCCTGTTACCCTTGGTAAAATAAAACAAATTGGAGCTGAAGTAAATTTTTTGTGTAAAAAAGTTAAATGTTCATTTTTATTTAAACATTCCAAAAATTCCTATTAAACACCTGAAGGGTTAATAAACTTCTTGAATGTGGTTTTGAGCACCTTGAGGGGTGCAGTTTTTAGAATGGTGTCACACTTGGGCATTTTCTATCATATAGACCCCTCAAAATGACTTCAAATGAGACGTGGTCCCTAAAAAAAAATGGTGTTGTAAAAATGAGAAATTGCTGGTCAACTTTTAACCCTTATAACTCCCTAACAAAAAAAAAAATTGGTTCCAAAATTATGCTGATGTAAAGGAGACATGTGGGAAATGTTACTTATTAAGTATTTTGTGTGACATATCTCTGTGATTTAATTGCATAAAAATTCAAAGTTTGAAAATTGCAAAATTTTCAAAATTTTCGCCAAATTTCCGTTTTTTTCACAAATAAACGCAGGTACTATCAAAGAAATTTTACCACTATCATGAAGTACAATATGTCTCGAGAAAACAATGTCAGAATCACCAGGATCCGTTGAAGCGTTTCGGAGTTATAACCTCATAAAGGGACAGTGGTCAGAATTGTAAAAATTGGCCTGGTCATTAACGTGCAAACCACCCTTGGGGGTAAAGGGGTTAATGAATTAGGTGTATCATACAATTTGTTGGGTCCGCTTCATCACGCTCCCTTTTACTTTTTATAAGCATACAACAACAAGGTTTTGCAATTCTATAGGGAAAACAAAAAATTGGGGTGTTTTAGCACTGATATAAATACAATTTTCATACATTATTCTCTCATATCCCCATTGCATAGAATAAGTATAATGTTAGAAGCCTAAATGGAGAGGAAATAAAGATTAGGATGAGGAATTAGGGGAAGAAAAATAGCAAAACAGCTCTAGCTACTTAACCAGAAACAAAAACAAAAAGAGAAAAAGGAACAAGCCTTTTGCTTGATTCAGGGCAGCATAAGAATTTTGGCAAGGTAATAAGCTAATTTTATGGGGGCGTGTTATGAACAGGTAATTCAGAACCACAATGGACCTTGAAGTTCAGAGCACACAAAGTGACCTGACAATTACCAAAAACATAGGACGAGCTCTGAGACGTGGGAACTCTGCTGACCGCAATCCCTAATCCTATCCGACCACATTAGAGGTAGCCGTGGAGCGCTCCTGACCAGTCCTATGCGCCTCGAGCACAGCCTGAGAAACTAGCTAGCCCTAAGAAAGAAAAATAAGCCTAGCTTGCCTCAGAGAAATACCCCAAAGGAAAAGGCAGCCCCCCACATATAATGACTGTGAGTTGAGATGAAAATACAAACGCAGAGATGAAATAGATTTAGCAAAGTGAGGCCCAACTTACTGAACAGACTGAAGATAGGAAAGATTGCTTTGCGGTCAACACAAAACCCTACAAACAACCACGGAGAGGGGGCAAAAAGACCCTCCGCACCGACTAACGGTACGGAGGTGCTCCCTCTGCGTCCCAGAGCTTCCAGCAAGCAAGAAAAACCAATATAGCAAGCTGGACAGAAAAAATAGCAAACAAAAATAACACAAGCAAAACTTAGCTTATGCAGGAAGACAGGCCACAGGAACGATCCAGGAGAAAGCAAGACCAATACTAGAACATTGACTGGAGGCCAGGATCAAAGCACTAGGTGGAGTTAAATAGAGCAGCACCTAACGACTTAACCTCATCACCTAAGGAAGGAAACTCAGAAGCCGCAGTACCACTCTCATCCACCAAAGGAAGCTCATAGACAGAACCAGCCGAAGTACCACTCACGACCACAGGAGGGAGCTTGGCCACAGAATTCACAACAGTACCCCCCCCTTGAGGAGGGGTCACCGAACCCTCACCAGAGCCCCCAGGCCGACCAGGATGAGCCACATGAAAGGCACAAACCAGATCGGCAGCATGGACATCAGAGGCAAAGACCCAGGAATTATCTTCCTGACCATAACCTTTCCACTTAACCAGATACTAGAGTTTCCGTCTCGAAACACGAGAATCCAAAATCTTCTCCACTATATACTCCAACTCCCCTTCAACCAAAACCGGGGCAGGAGGATCAATAGATGGAACCACAGGTGCCACGTATCTCCGCAACAATGACCTATGGAACACGTTATGGATGGAAAAAGAAGCTGGAAGAGTCAAACGAAAAGACACAGGATTTAGAACCTCAGAAATCCTATATGGACCAATGAAACGAGGCTTAAACTTAGGAGAGGAAACCTTCATAGGAATATAACGAGATGACAACCAAACCAAATCCCCAACACGAAGTCGGGGACCCACACAGCGCCTGCGGTTAGCGAAACGTTGAGCCTTCTCCTGGGACAAAGTCAAATTGTCCACTACATGAGTCCAAATCTGCTGCAACCTATCCACCACAGTATCCACACCAGGACAGTCCGAAGACTCAACCTGCACTGAAGAGAAACGAGGGTGGAACCCAGAATTGCAGAAAAACGGCGAAACCAAAGTAGCCGAGCTGGCCCGATTATTAAGGGCGAACTCAGCCAAAGGCAAAAAGGACACCCAATCATCCTGATCAGCAGAAACAAAACATCTCAGATATGTTTCCAAGGTCTGATTGGTTCGTTCAGTCTGGCCATTTGTCTGAGGATGGAAAGCCGAGGAAAAAGACAAATCAATGCCCATCCTAGCACAAAAAGCTCGCCAAAACCTCGAAACAAACTGGGAACCTCTGTCAGAAACGATGTTCTCTGGAATGCCATGTAAACGAACCACATGCTGGAAAAACAATGGCACCAAATCAGAGGAGGAAGGCAATTTAGACAAGGGCACCAAATGGACCATCTTAGAGAAGCGACCACAAACCACCCAAATGACCGACATTCTTTGAGAGACGGGGAGATCCGAAATAAAATCCATAGAGATATGTGTCCAAGGCCTCTTCGGGACCGGCAAGGGCAAAAGCAACCCACTGGCACGAGAACAGCAGGGCTTAGCCCGAGCACAAATCCCACAGGACTGCACGAAAGAACGCACATCCCGCGACAGAGACGGCCACCAAAAGGATCTAGCCACCAAATCTCTGGTACCAAAGATTCCAGGATGACCAGCCAACACTGAACAATGAACCTCAGAGATAACTTTATTCGTCCACCTATCAGGGACAAACAGTTTCTCCGCTGGGCAACGGTCAGGTCTATTAGCCTGAAATTTTTGCAGCACCCGCCACAAATCAGGGGAGATGGCAGACAAAATTACCCTCTCTTTGAGAACACCTACCGGCTCAGGCAAACCAGGAGAATCGGGCACAAAACTCCTAGACAGGGCATCCGCCTTCACATTTTTAGAGCCCGGAAGGTACAAAACCACAAAGTCAAAACGGGAGAAAAACAGCGACCAACAAGCCTGTCTAGGATTCAACCGTTTGGCAGACTCGAGATAAGTCAAGTTCTTGTGATCAGTCAAGACCACCATGCGATGCTTAGCTCCTTCAAGCCAATGACGCCACTCCTTGAATGCCCACTTCATGGCTAGCAACTCTCGATTGCCAACATCAAAATTTTGCTCAGCAGGCGAAAATTTCCTGGAAAAGAAGGCGCATGGTTTCATCACCGAGCAGTCAGAACTTCTCTGTGACAAAACAGCCCCTGCTCCAATTTCAGAAGCATCAACCTCGACCTGGAACGGAAGCGAAACATCTGGTTGGCACAACACAGGGGCAGAAGAAAAACGACGCTTCAACTCCTGAAAAGCTTCCACAGCAGCAGAAGACCAATTGACCACATCAGCACCCTTCTTGGTTAAATCAGTCAACGGTTTAGCAATACTAGAAAAATTATTGATGAAGCGATGATAAAAATTAGCAAAGCCCAGGAACTTCTGCAGACTCTTCAGAGATGTTGGCTGAGTCCAATCATAAATGGCCTGAACTTTAACAGGGTCCATCTCGATAGTAGAAGGAGAAAAAATGAACCCCAAAAATGAAACTTTCTGAACACCAAAGAGACACTTTGACCCCTTCACAAACAAAGAATTAGCACGCAGGACCTGGAACACCATTCTGACCTGCTTCACATGAGACTCCCAATCATCCAAGAAGACCAAAATATCATCCAAGTATACAATCAGGAATTTATCCAGGTACTCTCAGAAGATGTCATGCATAAAGGACTGAAACACTGATGGAGCATTAGAAAGCCCGAATGGCATAACCAGGTACTCAAAATGGCCTTCGGGCGTATTAAATGCTGTTTTCCATTCATCGCCCCGTTTAATACGCACAAGATTATATGCACCACGAAGATATATCTTGGTGAACCAACTAGCCCCCTTAATCCAAACAAACAAATCAGACAGCAGCGGCAAGGGGTACTGAAATTTGACCGTAATTTTATTTAGAAGGCGGTAATCAATACAAGGTCTCAGCGAACCATCCTTCTTGGCCACAAAAAAGAACCCCGCTCCCAATGGCGACGATGACGGGCGAATATGACCCTTCTCCAAAGACTCCTTCACGTAACTCCGCATAGCGGCGTGCTCAGGTACAGATAAATTAAACAGTCGACCCTTAGGAAACTTACTACCAGGAATCAAATCGATAGCACAATCACAATCCCTATGCGGAGGTAGGGCATTGGACTTGGGCTCATCGAATACATCCCGGTAATCAGACAAGAACTCTGGGACCTCAGAAGGGGTGGATGATGAGATAGACAGAAATGGGACATCACCATGTACCCCCTGACAACCCCAGCTGGACACAGACATTGATTTCCAATCTAATACTGGGTTATGGACTTGTAGCCATGGCAACCCCCACACGACCACATCATGCAGATTATGCAACACCAGAAAGCGAATATCCTCCTGGTGCGCAGGAGCCATGCACATGGTCAGCTGGGTCCAATACTGAGGCTTATTCTTGGCCAAAGGCGTAGCATCAATTCCTCTCAATGGAATAGGACACTGCAAGGGCTCCAAGACAAACCCACAGCGCCTAGCAAACTCCAAGTCCATCAAATTCAGGGCAGCGCCTGAATCCACAAATGCCATGACATAATAGGAAGACAAAGAGCAGATCAAAGTAACGGACAAAAGAAATTTCGACTGTACCGTACCAATGGTGGCAGACCTAGCGAACCGCTTAGTGCGCTTAGGACAATCGGAGATAGCATGAGTGGAATCACCACAGTAGAAACACAGCCCTTTCTGACGTCTGTGTTCTTGCCTTTCAGCTCTGGTCAAACTCCTATCGCACTGCATAGGCTCAGGTTTATGCTCAGATAATACCGCCAAATGGTGCACAGATTTACGCTCACACAAGCGTCGACCGATCTGAATGGCCAAAGACATAGACTCATTCAGACCAGCAGGCATAGGAAATCCAACTATGACATCCTTAAGGGCTTCAGAGAGACCCTTTCTGAAAATAGCTGCCAGCGCACATTCATTCCATTGAGTGAGCACGGACCACTTTCTAAACTTCTGACAATAAATCTCTATCTCATCCTGACCCTGACACAGAGCCAGCAAATTTTTCTCTGCCTGATCCACTGAATTAGGTTCATCGTACAGCAATCCGAGCGCCAGAAAAAACGCATCAATATTACATAATGCAGGATCTCCTGGCGCAAGGGAAAATGCCCAGTCTTGAGGGTCGCCACGTAATAAAGAAATAATGATCTTAACTTGTTGAACTGGGTCACCAGAGGAGCGGGGTTTCAAAGCCAGAAATAGTTTACAATTATTTTTAAAATTCAAAAACTTAGCTCTATCTCCAGAAAACAACTCAGGAATAGGAATTTTAGGTTCTAACATAGGATTCTGAACCACTAAATCTTGAATATTCTGTACAATTATAGCGAGATTATCCATCAAAGAGAACAGACCCTGAATGTCCATGTCCACACCTGTGTTCTGAACCACCCTGACGTAAAGGGGAAAAGAAAGACAGAACACTGTGCAAAGAAAAAAAAATGGTCTCAGAACTTCTCTTTTCCCTCTATTGAGAAGCATTAGTACTTTGGGCCTCCAGTACTGTTATGAACAGGTAATTCAGAACCACAATGGACCTTGAAGTTCAGAGCACACAAAGTGACCTGACAATTACCAAAAACATAGGACGAGCTCTGAGACGTGGGAACGTTGCTGACCGCAATCCCTAATCCTATCCGACCACACTAGAGGTAGCCGTGGAGCGCTCCTGACCAGTCCTATGCGCCTCGAGCACAGCCTGAGAAACTAGCTAGCCCTAAGAAAGAAAAATAAGCCTAGCTTGCCTCAGAGAAATACCCCAAAGGAAAAGGCAGCCCCCCACATATAATGACTGTGAGTTGAGATGAAAATACAAACGCAGAGATTAAATAGATTTAGCAAAGTGAGGCCCAACTTACTGAACAGACCGAAGATAGGAAAGATTGCTTTGCGGTCAACACAAAACCCTACAAACAACCACGCAGAGGGGGCAAAAAGACCCTCCGCACCGACTAACGGTACGGAGGTGCTCCCTCTGCGTCCCAGAGCTTCCAGCAAGCAAGAAAAACCAATATAGCAAGCTGGACAGAAAAAATAGCAAACAAAAATAACACAAGCAAAACTTAGCTTATGCAGGAAGACAGGCCACAGGAACGATCCAGGAGAAAGCAAGACCAATACTAGAACATTGACTGGAGGCCAGGATCAAAGCACTAGGTGGAGTTAAATAGAGCAGCACCTAACGACTTAACCTCATCACCTGAGGAAGGAAACTCAGAAGCCGCAGTACCACTCTCATCCACCAAAGGAAGCTCATAGACAGAACCAGCCGAAGTACCACTCATGACCACAGGAGGGAGCTTGGCCACAGAATTCACAACAGGGGCTTATATGACAGGTCCTTTTTAAGAGCATGAGAATAAATTGGGCTCTTATCATAACTAACACATATACTCAAAATACTGTAGCTGTTTTCCCAATTGATTTTAAAAGATACCAGTTCCACCATTCGCTCCATTTGCCCTACGACTAGTCTTGAGCGATACCTTCTGATATTTGAAAGTATCGGTATCGGATGGTATCGGCCGATACCGGCAAAATATCGGATCTCGCTGATACCGATACCCGATACCAATACAAGTCAATGGGACACAAATATTGGAATGTATCCTCGATGGTTCCCAGGGTCGGAAGGAGAGGAAACTCTCCTTCAGGCCCTGGGATAATGTTTTAGGTAGGTAAATGCTATTGCTGTTTTTAGCTTAAAGGGATTCTATCAAGTGCCGAGAAAAATAGTTTGTTACCTTGCCAAAATCTCACTGCTACCTTGAATCTGCCACGTTTCTCCTTGTGGGGAATGACATACTGGCTTTGGCATTCCAAGGTAAGGAGGCTTATAAGCCGTGCAATGCTCCTCTGGGAAATTTAATATGCAAATTGCATCTTCTGAGAGGAAGAGGACTGGAACTCTATAGTGCCATCTGTTGAAGGATTGCGGCTTCCAACAGGTAGTGCTATAGAGTTACCTTCGTCTCTGAAGAAGCAATTTGCATACTGAATCAGCTACTGTATTCAATTTTTTATTTTGACCCTCCACTGCAGAGATATCCTTCTTTTTCTATTTTGTCCCAAATATGCTTGTGGTCTAAAAGGAAGTTTCAGAAGCTGCTGCCTAATCCCCACTTGGCAGCACCTGAAACTGGTCAAACAGCGTGATCTTGTAAGGTTTCTCTGTGATCAATGTCACTTGCCTGTGATGTGCGCCCATGTTAGTGTCTTGCAATGGGGTTTCTCACAATCAGGGTGATTTTTTGAGATCACACTGTTCTTCCAATATCCAACACTGTCAAGCGGTGATTGAGGAGCATCATAGAGGGGGTGGACTATATGACATCAGAGAAAATTCTTCTGAAATGTCCACTTGGACTACAAGCTACTTATCACCAAAACACAAGAAAAGGCAGATCTCGTCAATAGATACACTTAATGAAAAAAGGAAAACAGCTGCAGATTCAGGGTAGCATAAGAATTTTGGCAAGGTAATAAACTAATTTTTGGGGGGTGTATATGACAGGTCCTTTTTAAGAGCATGAGAATAAATTGGGCTCTTATCATAACTAACACATATACTCAAAATACTGTAGCTATTTTCCCAATTGATTTTAAAAGATACCAGTTCCACCATTCGCTCCATTTGCCCTACGACTAGTGTTGAGCGATACCTTCCGATATTTGAAAGTATCGGTATCGGATGGTATCGGCCGATACCGGCAAAATATCGGATCTCGCCGATACCGATACCCGATACCAATACAAGTCAATGGGACACAAATATTGGAATGTATCCTCGATGGTTCCCAGGGTCTGAAGGAGAGGAAACTCTCCTTCAGGCCCTGGGTTCCATATTAATGTAAAAAATAAAGAATAAAAATAAAAAATATGGCTATCACCGCTGCAAGCGTCCGCCTCCGTTCCTGAGAATTGCAGAGAGTGAAGGACCTTCGATGACGTCGCGGTCAGGTGACTGTGACCACTCACGTGACCGCTCACCTGACCGTGATGTCATCGAAGGTCCTTCACTCACTACATTCTCAGGAACGGAGGCGGACGCTCGCAGCGGTGAAAGCCAGGGTTCTTCGGAGGGGTGAGTATAGCCATATTTTTTATTTTTATTCTTTATTTTTTACATAAGTATGGATCCCAGGGCCTGAAGGAGAGTTTCCTCTCCTCCAGACCCTTGGAACCATACTCACCGCACACTCCGATAACGATTTCCGATATCACAAAAATATCGGAACTCGGTATCGGAATTCCGATACAGCAAATATTGGCCGATACCCGATACTTGCAGTATCGGAATGCTCAACACTACCTACGACCAAGTGCTCCATTACATAAATATGCTGCACTACGCTTACCATTTCTCCAATTGAGGGAAATGATGTGTTCTTCCAATTTTTGACTATATTATATCTCACTGTTGTAAGAATCTAATATATAATTGCCTAGAATACTACTTCCTGCAATTTGTGCCAACTTCCGTGGCTTTGTCCGGAGCTAATGTCCGGAGCTAATGTCCGGAGCTAATGTCCGGAGATTAATTGCCTAGAATACTACTTCCTGCAATTTGTGCCAACTTCCGTGGCTTTGTCCGGAGCTAATGTCCGGAGCTAATGTCCGGAGCTAATGTGCGGAGATAATGTCCGGAGCTAATGTCCGGAGCTAATGTCCGGAGCTAATGTCCGGAGCTAATGTCCGGAGATAAGTGACGTCAACAGTGTCCAGTGTCTGATTTGTTGCCGCCTGCTGCGAGCGACCAATCAGAAACGTGCCGTACTGTGACACACTCCGCCCGCCATTTTGGTGTGATTTTTGAATTTTTACCTCACAGCAAGTTTCTACTACGTGGAGGCGGGCCCAGTGACGTTGCTCTTCAAGCTCCTGCCGAATTTCGTCAAAAAAATGATAATACCATTTACCAAAACTATATATATTTAGTTGTGAAGTGGTTCAGTGACATTTTCACACCAATTTTGAACTTTTGTTTGGTGTTTTCTCCATATACTGCCTATTATTCACTGACTGTTATACTGAGAGACTGCCGTTTATTAACCTCTTCTTTGCCACATTGGGTATATTGCTCTATTATTTGCCACATAAGGACATTGTCCATTATTGCCCAGCAATTTCTCTGCAATATAAACTGCCTATTTATTAATATCTGCATTCCTGCAAAGAACTATTGCCTATTATTAACTGGCTATTTTCCTACTACCTGACACTGCCTCTTATTAACCTGTTGTTTGCCACCACCACGCTTAAAGCTGTTTCGCTTAGCCAACATGAGCTCTAATAGTAAGGATACTAATGACACAGAGCCCAAAGCTGCTGATGGCGCACGTAAGATTAGGTCTGATAGAAAGTATACTAATAATGCAGAGCAAAAAGACGCCGATGCCGCACGTAAGCGCAAACAGCGTGCTAACAAGAGTACAGAGGATAGATGCAAGCGCATGGATACTGTTAAGTATACTAATGACACAGAGCCCAAAGCTTCTGATGGCGCACGTAAGATCAGGTCTGATATAAAGTATGGTAATGATGCAGAGCGAAAAGCCGTCGATGCCGCACGTAAGCGCAAACAGCGTGTTAACAAGAGTACAGAGGATAGATGCAAGCGCCTGGATACTGTTAAGTATACTAATGACACAGAGTCCAAAGCTGCTGATGGCGCACGTAAGATCAGGTCTGATATAAAGTATGGTAATGATGCAGAGCGAAAAGCCGCCGATGCCGCACGTAAGCGCAAACAGCGTGCTAACAAGAGTACAGAGGAGAGATGCAAGCGCCTGGACACTGTTAAGTATACTAATGACACAGAGCCCAAAGCTGCTGATGGCGCACGTAACATCAGGTCTGATAATAAGTATACCAATGACGCTGAGCGAAAAGCCGCCGATGCCGCACGTAAGAACAAACAGCGTGCTAACGAGACTACAGAGGACAGACACTGTTAATGCTGCTTGCAATAAACGCATTACTAATGAGTCTTTTGAGGACAAAACTAATCGATTAAGTAATAAAGCTGCTGCTGCTACACGCTCTCAACGTTGCAAACATAATATTTCCACGTCCTCAGTCATAGATTCTGCCCACAACACAGCTTCTTTGTCTCCATTCATAGAATGTGTGCAGCTTGAAGCTCCTTTAACCGTTGGTAAATCTGCACGTAAGCGCAAACACTGTCCTACTTACACTCCAAATGATAAACGCCGTCGCCTGCACACTGTTAAGTCTGCTTATAAGACATGCTTCACACCTGACTCTTCTAAGGCAACAAACAAACCATTACCAAATGCAGCTGGTGCACGCCGTGAATGGCGCAAAAAAAACGCTTGCACCTCCATATTAATAAACTCTGACCACGATACACCTTCCAACTCCTCAGTGATTGAATCTGTGGACAGTGAAGATCCTCTACCAGGTCCACGCTTTATATATGTTGGCTTACAGAAACATTCCAATGCTCCGTTATCACAACCTGTACCTCAACATCCTACAGGTTTTACTAATGATGACAGTACCATAGTAGAACACTCCTGTGGTCCTATGAACTATTTATGTGAACATTGTCAAGCATTACATTTTAATGCTGAGATACCAGCAGATAAAAATTTTACTCTGTGTTGTCACAAGAGTAAAGTGTGTCATGAACCCAATGGCAGGGGATAACAAAAGGACAAGCACAAAAAACAAAACAAGCTCTAGGGTGATGGAAACTGAGCTGACCGCGATCCTGAACCTAAACACACAACTAGCTGTAGCCGGGGAACGTGCCTACGATGATTCCTAGACGTCTCGCGCCAGCCGAAGGACTAACTTCCCCTATTAGAAGAAACACAGACCTCTCTTGCCTCCAGAGAAACACCCCACAGAAATAGCAGCCCCCCACATGTAATGACGGTGAAATGAGAGGAAAGCACATACGTAGTTATGAAAACAGATTCAGCAAAATGAGGCCCGCTAAAGCTAGATAGCAGAGGATACAAAAGTGAACTGCGCGGTCAGCGAAAAACCCTACAAAAAACCATCCTGAAATTACTTGAACTCATGTGCCAACTCATGGAACATGAGGAGTAATATCAGCCCACTAGAGCAACCAGCAAAAAGGAATCACATATCTGCAAGCTGGACTAAAAAATTAAGCAAAACGTGGAACAGGAAAATCAAACACTTAGCTTGTCCTGAAGATTACAGAAGCGGGAAGCAGAGGTAACAAGACACACTGATTACATTGATAGCCGGCGAGGAAATGACAAGAAAGCCAGGTTAAATAGGAAACTCCCATATCCTGATAGAAGAGGTGGACACCAGAGACCGCAGAGAACACAAGTCACCCAGTACCATCTGTAACCACCAGAGGGAGCCCAAAAACAGAATCCACAACAGTACCCCCCCTTGAGGAGGGGTCACCGAACCCTCACGAGAACCACCAGGATGAGCCCTATGAAATGCACGGACCAAATCAGCAGCATGAACATCAGAGGCAACCACCCAAGAATTATCCTCCTGACCATAACCCTTCCACTGGACCAAATATTGGAGTTTCCGTCTGGAAACACAAGAATCCAAGATCTTCTCCACAACATACTCCAATTCTCCCTCCACCAGCACCGGAGCAGGAGGCTCAAGCGAAGGAACAACAGGTACCTCATACTTCCGCAACAACGACCGATGGAACACATTATGAATAGCAAACGATGCCGGGAGATCCAAACGAAACGACACAGGGTTAAGAATTTCCAAGATCCTATAGGGACCGATGAACCGAGGCTTGAACATAGGAGAAGAGACCTTCATAGGAACAAAACGAGAAGACAACCACACCATGTCCCCAACACGAAGTCGAGGACCCACGCGGCGACGGCGATTAGCAAACTGCTGAGCCCTCTCCTGGGACAACTTCAAATTGTCCACCACATGACTCCAAATCTGATGCAACCTATCCACCACCATGTCCACTCCAGGACAATCAGAAGGCTCCACCTGACCAGAGGAAAAACGAGGATGAAACCCCGAATTACAAAAGAAAGGAGAAACCAAGGTAGCAGAACTAGCCCGATTATTAAGGGCAAATTCGGCAAGCTGCAAAAAGGTAACCCAGTCATCTTGATCAGCAGAAACAAAACACCTTAAATAAGTTTCCAAGGTCTGATTAGTTCGTTCCGTCTGGCCATTCGTCTGAGGATGGAATGCAGACGAAAAGGACAAATCAATGCCCATCTTAGCACAGAACGTCCGCCAAAATCTAGACACAAACTGGGATCCCCTGTCAGAAACGATGTTCTCCGGAATCCCATGCAAACGAACCACGTTCTGAAAAAACAGAGGGACCAACTCAGAGGAGGAAGGTAACTTAGGCAAGGGTACCAGATGAACCATCTTAGAAAAGCGGTCACACACAACCCAGATGACGGACATTTTTTGAGAGACAGGGAGATCCGAAATAAAGTCCATGGAAATGTGCGTCCAAGGCCTCTTCGGGATAGGCAAAGGTGACAACAATCCACTGGCCCGAGAACAGCAAGGCTTAGCCCGAGCGCAAACTTCACAAGACTGCACAAAAGAACGCACATCCCTCGACAAGGAAGGCCACCAAAAAGACCTGGCCACCAAGTCTCTAGTACCAAATATTCCAGGATGACCTGCCAACGCAGAAGAATGGACCTCGGAGATGACTCTACTGGTCCAATTATCCGGAACAAACAGTCTTTCAGGTGGACAACGATCAGGTTTATCCGCCTGAAACTCCTGCAAAGCACGTCGCAAGTCTGGGGAGACAGCCAACAAAATCACCCCATCCCTAAGGATACCAGTGGGCTCAGAATTTCCAGGGGAGTCAGGCACAAAACTCCTAGAAAGAGCATCCGCCTTCACATTCTTTGAACCTGGCAGGTATGAAACCACAAAATCGAAACGGGAGAAAAACAGTGACCAACGAGCCTGTCTAGGATTCAGACGCTTGGCAGACTCAAGGTAAATCAGATTTTTGTGATCAGTCAAGACCACCACACGATGTCTAGCACCCTCAAGCCAATGACGCCACTCCTCAAATGCCCACTTCATGGCCAAAAGCTCCCGATTACCAACATCATAATTCCGCTCAGTGGGCGAAAACTTTCTAGAAAAGAACGCACATGGCTTCATCACTGAGCAATCGGAGCTTCTCTGTGACAAAACCGCCCCCGCTCCAATCTCGGAAGCATCAACCTCAACCTGAAAAGGAAGCGAAACATCTGGCTGACGCAACACAGGAGCAGAAGAAAACCGGCGCTTAAGTTCCTGAAAGGCCTCCACAGCCGCAGGAGACCAATCCGCAACATCAGCACCCTTCTTAGTCAAATCCGTCAAAGGCTTAACAACACTAGAAAAATTAGTTATGAAACGACGATAAAAATTAGCAAAGCCCAAGAACTTCTGTAGACTCTTAAGAGATGTAGGCTCAGTCACAAATAGCCTGAACCTTGACGGGATCCATCTCAATAGTAGAAGGGGAAAAAATATACCCCAAAAAAGAAATCTTCTGGACTCCAAAGAGACACTTTGAACCTTTTACAAACAAAGAATTGGCCCACAGGACCTGAAACACCTTCCTGACCTGCTGAACATGGGACTCCCATTCATCAGAAAAAACCAAAACATCATCCAAATACACAATCATAAATTTATCCAGATATTCACGGAAAATATCGTGCATAAAGGACTGGAAGACAGAAGGAGCATTAGAAAGTCCAAAAGGCATCACCAAATACTCAAAATGGCCCTCAGGCGTATTAAATGCGGTTTTCCACTCATCACCCTGCTTTATCCGCACAAGATTATACGCACCCCGAAGATCAATCTTAGTGAACCATTTAGCCCCCTTAATGCGAGCGAACAAATCAGTCAACAATGGCAAAGGATACTGATATTTGACTGTAATCTTATTCAAAAGACGGTAATCTATACAAGGCCTCAAGGAACCATCTTTTTTGGCCACGAAAAAAAAACCTGCTCCCAAAGGGGACGAAGATGGACGGATATGTCCCTTTTCCAAGGACTCCTTAACATAATCCCGCATAGCAGTATGCTCTGGCACTGACAGATTGAACAAACGACCTTTAGGAAATTTACTGCCAGGAATCAAATCTATAGCGCAATCGCAATCCCTGTGAGGAGGAAGCGAATTGAGCTTAGGCTCCTCAAAAACATCCCGATAGTCAGACAAAAATACAGGAACCTCAGAAGGAGTAGATGAAGCGATAGAAATCAGAGGTGCATCATCATGAACCCCCTGACATCCCCAGCTTAACACAGACATCATTTTCCAGTCCAAGACTGGGTTATGAGTTTGTAACCATGGCAGACCAAGCACTAAGACATCATGTAAATTATACAGTACCAGGAAACGAATCACCTCCTGATGAACGGGAGTCATACGCATGGTCACTTGTGTCCAGTACTGAGGATTATTCATAGCCAAAGGTGTAGAGTCAATTCCTTTCAAAGGAATAGGGACTTCCAGAGGCTCCAGACTAAACCCACAGCGGTTGGCAAAGGACCAATCCATAAGACTCAGGGCAGCGCCTGAATCCACATAGGCATCGACGGAAATGGCTGATAATGAACAAATCAGAGTCACAGACAGAATGAACTTAGACTGTAAGGTACTAATGGCAACAGACTTATCAACCTTTTTTGTGCGTTTAGAGCATGCTGATATAACATGAGCTGAATCACCACAATAAAAACACAACCCATTTTTCCGCCTATAGTTTTGCCGTTCACTTCTGGACTGAATTCTATCACATTGCATTGTCTCAGGTGCCTGTTCAGAAGACACCGCCAAATGGTGCACAGGTTTGCGCTCCCGTAAACGCAGATCAATCTGAATAGCCATAGTCATAGACTCATTCAGACCTGTAGGCGCAGGGAACCCCACCATAACATCTTTAATGGCCTCAGAAAGGCAATCTCTGAATCTTGCAGCCAGGGCGCACTCATTCCACTGAGTAAGCACCGACCATTTCCGAAATTTCTGACAATATATTTCTGCTTCATCTTGCCCCTGAGAGAGAGCCAATAAAGCTTTTTCAGCCTGAAAAAACGCATCCACATTGAGCAACGCAGGATCCCCTGGTGCCAATGCAAATGCCCAATTCTGAGGGTCACCCCGCAGGAAAGATATCACAATCTTGACTTGCTGAGCAGGGTCCCCAGAGGAGCGAGATTTCAAAGAAAGAAAAAACTTGCAATTGTTCCTAAAATTCAGAAAACTAGATCTATCTCCAGAAAAAAACTCTGGGATAGGAATTCTAGGTTCAGACATAGGAGCATGTACAACAAAATCTTGTATATTTTGAACCTTAGCAGCAAGATTATTCAGGCTGGAAGCCAAACTCTGGACGTCCATGATAAACAGCTGAGGTCAGAGCCATTCAAGGATTAAGAGGAGGTAAGACGCAGCCAGGCTGCAATTAAGGCTAGGCAGCAAACTCTGAGGGAAAAAAAAAAAAAACTTCCTCAGACTACTTTTCCTCCTACTTCAGCCAATACGATTACCACTTTTTGGCCGGCTATACTGTCATGAACCCAATTGCAGGGGATAACAAAAGGACAAGCACAAAAAACAAAACAAGCTCTAGGGTGATGGAAACTGAGCTGACCGCGATCCTGAACCTAAACACACAACTAGCTGTAGCTGGGGAACGTGCCTACGATGATTCCTAGATGTCTCGCGCCAGCCGAAGGACTAACTTCCCCTATTAGAAGAAACACAGACCTCTCTTGCCTCCAGAGAAACACCCCACAGAAATAGCAGCCCCCCACATGTAATGACGGTGAAATGAGAGGAAAGCACATACGTAGTTATGAAAACAGATTCAGCAAAATGAGGCCCGCTAAAGCTAGATAGCAGAGGATACAAAAGTGAACTGCGCGGTCAGCGAAAAACCCTACAAAAAACCATCCTGAAATTACTTGAACTCATGTTCCAACTCATGGAACATGAGGAGTAATATCAGCCCACTAGAGCAACCAGCAAAAAGGAATCACATATCTGCAAGCTGGACTAAAAAATTAAGCAAAACGTGGAACAGGAAAATCAAAAACTTAGCTTGTGCTGAAGATTACAGAAGCGGGAAGCAGAGGTAACAAGACACACTGATTACATTGTTAGCCGGCGAGGAAATGACAAGAAAGCCAGGTTAAATAGGAAACTCCCATATCCTGATAGAACAGGTGGACACCAGAGACCGCAGAGAACACAAGTCACCCAGTACCATCTGTAACCACCAGAGGGAGCCCAAAAACAGAATCCACAACAAAAGTGCATATACCTATACCCCAATATCCCGAGGTCTTTAAACGATTGCTGACAGGGGAGAGTGAGTTCAGTAAGAATCTCATGGAAAATATTTGTAGTATTAACAGCTCATTTGCTTTCGCCTCCATGGGTGCCAATATATCCCCTCCACCTGGACATGGCCCTTACTGTTTCCGTATACATGGACAAATATATCATCGTACTGGAACTCTACATCCCAGTGATGATCAAGTTCCAGCTTATGCCCAACTGTATATTTTGGATACCGCTACCGCGAATGAACAACGTTTAAACTGTGAACAAAATCAAAAATGTCATCCCACTTTGATGAGTATAATTGCTCTTCAGTTAGACAATGTGAATCCCTTTGTTGCTGCCTACAAAATGTTACGAGATGTGGAACATGAAGAACATCTTAAAGCTGAAGCTAATGGCACTCTCATGCCAAATATCATCATGGCCCTTAAACAAGATCGGAATCAAGACCCTCGCCGATATAATAATCCAACTGTCAATGAAGTTGCTGTCGTATTTGAAAATGACAATGGAGAGCCACCATTTAATCGTGATATTTTAATACATTTACAACCGGACCCCAAAAATCCTTTGGCACCAAGAACACAACAGGTCAGCAATCAGCATTCTACACAGTAATTTAGATGCTTTACTCTATCCTTTATTTTTCCCTTACGGAGACCAGGGCTGGCATGATGGCCTCAAGCAACAAGGGCAAAGTCCACGCAGAGTTACACAACTGTAATATTACTGCTATGTGCTGTCTGTCCGTAATCAGTTTAATCCACTCCTGAATGGTGGCAAACTCACTCAGCAGTACTTAGTGGATGCTTATGTGAAAATCGAGGCAAATCGCCTAAATTATATCCGTCAACACCAAAAGGATTTGAAAGTAGAGGATTATTGTGTACTCCAGGAACATCTCCAGAAAAAATCCATTGAGGAGGGCATCCCCATTGGAAAAATGGTCATTTTACCATCTTCGTTTGAAGGCAGTCCCAGGAATATGCAGCAGCGGTACCAGGATGCCATGGCTATTGTGACTAAATATGGTCGTCCTGATCTATTCATCACCATGACCTGTAATCCGAAATGGAATGAGATTACTGAGAATTTGGAACCTTGGCAGCGTGTGGAACATAGACCTGATTTGGTGGCACGTGTTTTCAAAATAAAACTGGAAGCACTGTTAAAAGACATTAACAATGGGTTATTTGGGAAAGTTTGCGCTATGGTTCATGTAATTGAATTTCAAAAACGTGGCCTTCCACATGCTCACATTTTGATTATTCTGGACAGCAACTCCAAATTAAGGACTGAGGAGGACATAGACAATACAGTGTGGGCTGAAATTCCCAATCCTACCCACTACCCTCAGCTCCATAAAATTGTTCTCCAACATATGATTCATGGTCCGTGTGGAGAACACAACCCAAATTCTCCCTGTATGGATCTGGGGAAGTGTACAAAAGGTTTCCCTAAAGATTTGCAACCAAGAACCATCATAGCTAAGGACGCCTATCCTACTTACCGCAGACACTTTGGCCCATCTTTTCAACACCATTCTAACATGATTGATAATTCGTGGGTGGTTCCATATAATCCGTTCCTGCTATTAAAATACAAGTGCCATATAAATGTCGAAGTTTGTGGTTCCATTCAGGCTGTGAAATATTTATTTAAATACGTCTACAAAGGACATGATAAAGCCAATCTTGAAATCTGCCAGACTAACATCCAACATGATGAAACACACCAATTCATGGATTCAAGATATGTCAGTGCACCAGAGGCAGCTTGGCGAATATTCTCATATCCAATGCATAAACAATCTCATAGCATCATTCGCCTTGCTGTACATCTACCGCATTCTCAGCCACTCTATTTTCATGAGGATGACTCTATTGGAAACATCAAACAAAAGCTCCATCAAAATTCTACACTTATGGCCTACTTCAAGCTTAATCAGAACGACCATCATGCTCATATTTATTTATACCGTGAAATTCCCGAAAACTATGTTTGGAAAGAAGGTTCTTGGGAAGTTAGAAAGCGAGCAGGTGGTTCTGTGATTGGACGAATGTATACTGTCAGTGTGAAAGACCAAGAACGCTACTATTTAAGATTGTTATTGTTACATGTCAAAGGTGCAACCAGTTTTGACAGCATAAAAACTGTACACGGAGTCACACATGAAACCTTCAAAGATGCGGCATTAGCTCTTGGCTTACTATTTGATGATGGTCTGTGGAGAAATACATTACTTGATGCCAGTATTCTCAACATGCCAGCAGAGCTACGTGACATGTTTGCCTACATTTGTATTTTTGGTCCTCCAGCTAAACCTCGGGACTTATGGGATGAATTTAAGGAACACTTTGTAGAAGACTACTGCCATGCATACCACTCCGACACTCTGGAGTGTGTCAATTGTGAAGGCTAGGCTATGACAGATGTCCAACATGTTCTTAAAGCTCATGGCAAAACTTATATTGATTTTAATTTGCCACGTCCAGTCAAGAAACAACACCTCCTCCCACAGTATGATAAAGATTATGAGTTATCAGCAGCTGCTGAAATGAAAGCTACTCTAAATGAGGACCAACTTTTTGCTTTTGATGCTATCACTCAAGCTTTAGAAGACACTAATTCTACAGCAAAGTGTTTTTTCCTTGATGGTCCTGGTGGCAGCGGAAAAACGTACCTATATCATCTACTCCTACATCAGCTAAGAGGACAAGGAGACATTGTGTCACCTGCTGCCACTACTGGAATTGCCGCCAACTTGCTACAAGGTGGATGAACCATTCATTCTCTTTATGGGATTCTAATTCCTGTGAATGAAACATCTGTTTCCAGGATTAAGAATGATACCGATGCAGCAAAAGATTTGCACAGCACTAAACTTTTTATTATTGATGAGTGCACAATGCTATCCAAATATGCATTGCATGTCATTGATAGAGTTTTACGTGATGTCATGACAACAAATGTAGCTCACAAAGAAAAAACACCGAGGTAAAGTGATTGTTTTTGGAGGCGACTTTAGACAATGTCTTCCTTTCATCCCTCATGTGACAAGAACTGATGTTGTAGAGAGCTGTATAAAATATTCACAACACTGGCAACATTTTACTCGCCTGCCACTTATTAACAACATGCGCTCCATTGATCCTCACTACAGCAGTTGGTTGCTTCAACTGGGAAATGGTGAACTATCTAATGAACATAACCTTGGAGATGATGTAATTGAAATTCCTCCAGACATGGTATGTACTGGCTCTTTAATAATTGAAATTTTTGGAGATAATCTTTGTATTGATGTGAATGACACCGAAAGTATAAATACAGCTGCATCTCATGCAATTTTATGTCCAAAAAATGAGGACGTTGAGAAAGTCAATTCCCAAGTCATGGATTTATTGATAGGTGACTATACTGAATATATCAGTGATGATTCCATCGATCCTGATGAAGCTGATGACCTCGATCAATACCCACTTGAGTTTTTGAATTCACTAACACCAACTGGTATGCCTTCACATCGGCTGAAACTTAAAATTGGCACCATTGTCATGTTATTACGTAATGTGAACACGAACAAAGGTCTCTGCAATGGTACGCGGCTCATTGTCACTGCCTTACATGCCAATATCATACTGGCTAAAGTAATTAGTGGGTCAGCAGCAGGAAATGTGGTATTCATTCCACGAATTGATTTGTGTCCATCAGAGACTGGATTACCTTTTAAATTAAGACGGAGACAATTTCCCATCAAGCCCGCATTTGCAATGACCATAAATAAATCTCAAGGCCAGACCCTCCATCGAGTTGGCATTTATCTACCAGAACCTGCTTTTGCCCATGGTCAATTGTATGTTGCTTTTTCCAGGGTGAAGCAATGTTGCAATGTGAGGGTTAAAGTGGTTAATACACCACTTCAAGGACAATTATTGGCTGATAGTACTAAAGTCTTCACACGTAATATTGTGTACAAAAATATTTTAGTTTAAACTTAATTTTCTTTTTTTTCATTATTCAGTTTTTCTAATAACATAGACAGCAATAGGCAATTTCTATGTGTAGAGATAAGGAAAAAAATAAAAAATAAAAAAAAATTAGTGTAGCCATAGACATATAGATTTTAAGTACTTATGTAGGAAATACGTATATAACATACGTACTCATTAGCATATAGGGTTAATAACTCTATATCATATCTACATAAATTTAGAAATATGATATATCAATACATATTTTTATAGGTAAGTAGAACACACATTAAGTACAAGATGTAAGATGTGTATCATTCAAATGCCTGTATTTGGTGATAGGAACCTGTATTTGAAGCTCCAGCAGTATAGCTGCTGAGAAATTTCATTTTGTTTTTAAAAAGGGTGAGGTTTTTGTGAACAGGTAAGAGACGGGTGGGATGGCTGTTCACACACATCTCTATCTTCAGGTGTGTTCTGTACATAGAAATAGATATATAGATAGGTACATTTTTAGATAGATAGGGAAAGAATAGAGATTTTGCTTTCACATCAACATTTTTCTGCTATTTGGAGAATTTATGGTGGAAAAAAGGCGATTTCTGCACTTCCTGCCTAAGGGCTGACCCACGCGACTCTTGCTGTAAGTTGCATGCAATGTATACGGAATTTGTACTTCACTTGCGGCAGGTGCGGCACATGTGGTTTCTGCTGTTTTCGCCACAAAATCTCCACTTACCAGTGTTTTTGTTGTGGCTGCATTTAATGCAATTGCCGAAGCCGCGTTTGCTGCATTTACTGCAAGTTAACTCCAAGCTTCATCTACATTGCATGGCACTTGCTGAAAGTGTGTTGTAGGTCAGTTCTTTGGTGCCAAGTGTGGAAGTTGTATTGTTTTTAACATTACTTCTGCAAATATCAGAAACATGCAGATGTGAAAGAGGTCTGAGTATTAAGAAATAGGAATCAGTTAGTTAGGACCCATCAGTTCAAAGGCTACCGTGATGTGGTTGATGGGCATGCTTATATTAGCCCATCGGTGTACTATGAACGTTGATTTCTTAAATTTTACACTTCTGTAAAAATAAACACAAAAAATTTGGGTACACAAAAAGGCTTTTATTTCTGTTGTACCTATTAGAATTATTTAAAATGAAGGCTTAGCTAAGCCCAAGAGATGATTAAAAACGTTTCATACCAACCCATCAGATGTAAAATTACTGTGAAAATACCTGATGGGCACACAAGTATGCGCCAGTATGGGTACTAAGAGCCTTTCCACATAATAATGAAATATTTTAAAATGTCATAGAGCATACCAATATACATAGTTATTGATACATATTATTTATTATTTACATTATTGTTCTTAAGCAAAGAACCGTTGTTGTGGCATTTGCCACAACACGCAAAGTTGTCGTCTGATGTCTTTCATCCCTCCCCTCATAAGCATGTTCATGGATCCTGTGTAACTGTACCTTAAATAACAAGAATTGTCAAGAGCTGGTGAGTGCAGCCATTTTTTGTTCTTTCTTACTATTATTTATTAATTGTATTATTCTTACATTTGAATAAATAAAGTATATATGGATTCTAGACTCCCGATTCTTTAGAATCGGGCTGCCATCTAGTATGTAATAATAGTATCCAATTATTGAAAATGCATAATATCTAATCCTAATGATAGCAAGGCAACTCCAAGGCTCCAAGGAAAGTCATATCCTAAGATTGTTTTTAATATTAACCCCTTCATGACCGGGGGATTTTTCGTTTTTCCGTGTTCGTTTTTCGCTCCCCTCCCTCCCAGAGCCATAACTTTTTTATTTTTCTGTCAATTTGGCCATGTGAGGGCTTATTTTTTGCGGGACGAGTTGTACTTTTGAACGACATCATTGGTTTTAGCATGTCGTGTACTAGAAAACGGGAAAAAAATTCCAAGTGCGGTGAAATTGCAAAAAAAGTGCAATCCCACACTTGTTTTTTGTTTGGCTTTTTTGCTAGGTTCACTAAATGCTAAAACTGACCTGCCATTATGATTTTCCAGGTCATTATGAGTTCATAGACACCAAACATGACTAGGTTATTTTTTATCTAAGTAACATAGTAACATAGTAACATAGTAACATAGTTAGTAAGGCCGAAAAAAGACATTTGTCCATCCAGTTCAGCCTATATTCCATCATAATAAATACCCAGATCTACGTCCTTCTACAGAACCTAATAATTGTATGATACAATATTGTTCTGCTCCAGGAAGACATCCAGGCCTCTCTTGAACCCCTCGACTGAGTTCGCCATCACCACCTCCTCAGGCAAGCAATTCCAGATTCTCACTGCCCTAACAGTAAAGAATCCTCTTCTATGTTGGTGGAAAAACCTTCTCTCCTCCAGACGCAAAGAATGCCCCCTTGTGCCCGTCACCTTCCTTGGTATAAACAGATCCTCAGCGAAATATTTGTATTGTCCCCTTATATACTTATACATGGTTATTAGATCGCCCCTCAGTCGTCTTTTTTCTAGACTAAATAATCCTAATTTCGCTAATCTATCTGGGTATTGTAGTTCTCCCATCCCCTTTATTAATTTTGTTGCCCTCCTTTGTACTCTCTCTAGTTCCATTATATCCTTCCTGAGCACCGGTGCCCAAAACTGGACACAGTACTCCATGTGCGGTCTAACTAGGGATTTGTACAGAGGCAGTAAAATGCTCTCATCATGTGTATCCAGACCTCTTTTAATGCACCCCATGATCCTGTTTGCCTTGGCAGCTGCTGCCTGGCACTGGCTGCTCCAGGTAAGTTTATCATTAACTAGGATCCCCAAGTCCTTCTCCCTGTCAGATTTACCCAGTGGTTTCCCGTTCAGTGTGTAATGGTGATATTGATTCCTTCTTCCCATGTGTATAACCTTACATTTATCATTGTTAAACCTCATCTGCCACCTTTCAGCCCAAGTTTCCAACTTATCCAGATCCATCTGTAGCAGAATACTATCTTCTCTTGTATTAACTGCTTTACATAGTTTTGTATCATCTGCAAATATCGATATTTTACTGTGTAAACCTTCTACCAGATCATTAATGAATATGTTGAAGAGAACAGATCCCAATACTGACCCCTGCGGTACCCCACTGGTCACAGCGACCCAGTTAGAGACTATACCATTTATAACCACCCTCTGCTTTCTATCACTAAGCCAGTTACTAACCCATTTACACACATTTTCCCCCAGTGGTGAAAAAAAATTCCAAACTTTGCTAAAAAAAAAAAAAAAAAAAAAATTGCGCCATTTTCCGATACCCATAGGGTCTCCATTTTTCATCATCTGGGGTCGGTTGAGGGCTTATTTTTTGCGTGCCGAGATGACGTTTTTAATGATAGCATTTCGGTGCAGATACGTTCTTTTGATCGCCCGTTATTGCATTTTAATGCAATGTCACGGCGACCAAAAAAACGTAATTCTGGCGTTTCTAATTTTTTTCCCGCTACGCTGTTTAGCGATCAGGTTAATACTTTTTTTTAATTGATAGATCGGGCGATTCTGAGCGCGGCGATACCAAATATTCATAGATTTGATTTTTTTTTTATTGATTTATTTTGATTGGGGCGAAAGGGGGGTGATTTAAACTTTTATGTTTTTTTAATTTTTTTCACATTTTTTTAAACTTTTTTTTTTAACTTTTGCCATGCTTCAATAGCCTCCATGAGAGGCTAGAAGCAGGCATAGCACGATCGGCTCTGCTACATAGCAGCGATCTGCTGATCGCTGCTATGTAGCAGAATTGCACGTGTGCTGTGAGCGCCGACCACAGGGTGGCGCTCACAGCGACGGGCAATCAGTAACCATAGAGGTCTCAAGGACCTCTATGGTTACCATTCACAAGCATCGCCGACCCCCGATCATGTGACGGGGGTCGGCGATGACGTCATTTCCGGCCGCCCGGCCGGAAGCGGTAGTTAAATGCCGCTGTCTGCGTTTGACAGCGGCATTTAACTAGTTAATAGGTGCGGGCAGATCACGATTCTGCCCGCGCCTATTACGGGCACATGTCAGCTGTTCAAAACAGCTGACATGTCCCGGCTTTGGTGCGGGCTCACCGTGGAGCCCTGCATCAAAGCAGGGGAGCCGGCATCGGACGGTATAGTACGTCCGATGCCGGTAAGGGGTTAAAAAGACCTGCTTCCATGGGTGCTGGATGCTGTTAAGAGGGGTATTCATTAAATATTTCCCCTGACCCACTACTATTTATCACAGGATGCTGAAACTGCCCATGTGTAATGATATAAGTCTCTACAGGTTTTGTGCCAATTGCAACTCAGAACTGATAACAGTCTTGATACTAAAGGTGCTGAAGTGGTGTGAGGTTTGATAATGTACCCAGTGGAACACAGAGCAGTCATCAAGTTCCTTTACTTGAAAGGCCGCACACCATCGATGAGATGAAAGAGGTATATGGTGATGATTCCCCATCATATGATGTAGTCAAGAACTGGCATCGTCAATTCAAATGTGGTCGGACTCCTGTGCAAACAGCTACAATTCCTGGGCAACCCGACTTTGCTATTGATGAACACACCATCCAGCAAGTGAGGGTTGCCATTTTGGAAAATTGCCACGTAGCCCAAAATGTCAAGATTAGTGTGGGGTCTGTGAAAAAAATTATCCAAGACCATCTTCACATGCATAAGGTAACCGCTTGCTAGGTTTCCCGGCTGCTCACACCTCTCTAGAGTAGAGAAAATTACCGCACACTCGATACTGATATAGTGCTGAAATGGGTCTATGCCAATTTTATTCAGAACAATAATACAAAAAATGATAATAGCTACATATGTAGAGGTAGACAATGAACCCAACGTTTCGACCCTCCCGGGTCTTATTCATGGGGTTAACTGAAAAGGCAAAGAAACCGTATAAATAACAGTGTAACATATACAGAGAAAACGGCATAACAGTGCATATAAAAATATATATATACAATAATCAACCAAAGGGGAAAAGCAGAGGGGGGGGGAAGAAAAAAAAGGGGTAAGAGGGGATACATACACAGCAAACCATAAAACAAAATAAAACAGTCCTATGAAAAGGAACGGCGGAAGCACAATGACAAATGAAAAAAGGATCATGGCATAAAGCCATATAGGCATTACCTCGAGTCCTTTGAGATAAACGCATATAGGTGGCAGTAGTGTGGGAAAAGCAAGCGACCCTTAAGCATAAGACATGACCTGTCGCAGTGACAAGATTACAATGTTACAATATACACTGAAACAAAGTGTCAAACTAAAATAACATAGTCAGAGAATGTATATGTCAGACACGTGAGGAATGGATGATATGATGTGAGTCCGAATAGTTGTTATAGGGTTATATCAGGTCTAATGATATGTAGTGGTGGAAGATCCCAAGGGTGGATGCAGGTAGGATATGTTACCATATACGGTGTTACTGATAAACTCTCCATTGAATCCCATATGATAGTGGAGAAGGGACGACCTATATCAACACAATATATAAATATATATATATATATACCTGTCGGTAAAACCAGAAGGGGCTGCTGTCCCAGGGAGGAAAGACTAAGTACAGGAGGGGCCGTGGTATATCCAATGGGCCTGTGGGTTAGGGTAAAGGAAGATGAATGTCCAGAAATCTCTAATAAAAAACTGGCAGGCAGAGATAAGGGGAAGTAGAGATAAGGGAAGGTATCGCCGCCATAATACCTGAAGGAAGTCCTGTATGGGGTCAGCGGCGCATCCCGCGCCCTGCTGCACGGTCCTGGAGAGATGCTGGTGGAGTGAAACTGGGGGGACATGCCGCCCTAAAGTAGCGCCGGACCGGAAGTCCCGGACCGGAAGTGACGCGGTACTAACCCGCGAATGCGCGAATGGCTCCTAGCGCTAGTATGGGCAAGCTCCTGCCCAACAGTGGGAGTGTATCAGCGCTGCGAAGCGCTGGATGGGACACAGGAAGGGGGTTGTAATCCTAACAGGGGCGGCCAGTGGGGAACTGGGGAAGAGAAGGAACTGCTGGAGTAGGAAGATGAAATAAGGGGAAAGCAAATATGATAGACGAGCACTATGGTAAATGTGAGAATAGAATGGAAACCAGAAAATGGGGGAAAAAAAAGGGGGAATGAATGAAAGGGGAGAATGGAGAGAATAAATAAAGGAGCAAAAACAAAATAGAATGACATACAATGGCGGCCAATAAAGGGAAAAAAAAGGGGGAAATGAAAACTGGAGAGTAAAAGACGAGGATTGAAGAATGGTGAAAAAAATGAATGAAATGAAATGAATGAAAACACAAAATAAAAAATAAAAAAATATAAAGTAGATAATGAAAATATGAAGAGAAAAGAAAAATTGATAAAAATAATAGAAAATAATAAAAATGCTAAAGAAAAAAATAATAACAATAAGAGAAAATGAAAAAATCAAAAAATGAAAAAATAATACAAAATAAATGGAATAAAAGAGGGAATTGTAGATTTGAAAATAAAAAATGAAAATTAAAAAATAAAATAAAAAAGCAAAAAAATGAAAAAATAATAATCCAATAAGTTTCACGCATTTTAAGTTGTCTAATATGGTTACCCCCTCTCCTAGGCCTAGGAACCATGCCTCAACTGTGCCTCCTGTTCGAACGTGATCAAATCGGACAGTGTAACACATCCTAGGACAGGTAAAACCTACCCGATTCGTGGCCACTATACCTGCAACTCCAACTTTGTTGTCTACATTATTAAATGCCCATGCGGCCTTCTGTACGTGGGGGAGACAACCCAGCATGTGAAAGATCGTATAGCCAGCCACAAGTCTACCATTCGGTGAAGTAAAACATGGCTACCAATCCCTGAGCATTTCATCAAATGTAGACACACAGTGGCGCAACTCAAATACCAGGTCATTGAACAGGTTCCTAGGCCTAGGAGAGGGGGTAACCATATTAGACAACTTAAAATGCGTGAAACTTATTGGATCCATAAACTCGAGACCCTTAGCCCCAAGGGTCTTAATAGGGACATTGATTGGTTACTATAATGCTTTACTAATCTTATAACCCTTTACTTTCCAGACACGTTGAGTCTTCTTCCCATTGGGTGAGTCTTCCGGCCTCATTACTATTTTTATTTTTTATTTTTAATTTTTATTTTTATTTTTATATTTAATTTTTACTTTTCCCAATTTTCCATCAAAAAATTTTTTTTCATTTTTTTGCTTTTTTATTTTATTTTTTAATTTTCATTTTTTATTTTCAAATCTACAATTCCCTCTTTTATTCCATTTATTTTGTATTATTTTTTCATTTTTTGATTTTTTCATTTTCTCTTATTGTTATTATTTTTTTCTTTAGCATTTTTATTATTTTCTATTATTTTTATCAATTTTTCTTTTCTCTTCATATTTTCATTATCTACTTTATATTTTTTTATTTTTTATTTTGTGTTTTCATTCATTTCATTTCATTCATTTTTTTCACCATTCTTCAATCCTCGTCTTTTACTCTCCAGTTTTCATTTCCCCCCTTTTTTTCCCTTTATTGGCCGCCATTGTATGTCATTCTATTTTGTTTTTGCTCCTTTATTTATTCTCTCCATTCTCCCCTTTCATTCATTCCCCCCTTTTTTTCCCCCATTTTCTGGTTTCCATTCTATTCTCACATTTACCATAGTGCTCGTCTATCATATTTGCTTTCCCCTTATTTCATCTTCCTACTCCAGCAGTTCCTTCTCTTCCCCAGTTCCCCACTGGCCGCCCCTGTTAGGATTACAACCCCCTTCCTGTGTCCCATCCAGCGCTTCGCAGCGCTGATACACTCCCACTGTTGGGCAGGAGCTTGCCCATACTAGCGCTAGGAGCCATTCGCGCATGCGCGGGTTAGTACCGCGTCACTTCCGGTCCGGGACTTCTGGTCCGGCGCTACTTTAGGGCGGCATGTCCCCCCAGTTTCACTCCACCAGCATCTCTCCAGGACCGTGCAGCAGGGCGCGGGATGCGCCGCTGACCCCATACAGGACTTCCTTCAGGTATTATGGCGGCGATACCTTCCCTTATCTCTACTTCCCCTTATCTCTGCCTGCCAGTTTTTTATTAGAGATTTCTGGACATTCATCTTCCTTTACCCTAACCCACAGGCCCATTGGATATACCACGGCCCCTCCTGTACTTAGTCTTTCCTCCCTGGGACAGCAGCCCCTTCTGGTTTTACCGACAGGTATATATATATATATATATTTATATATTGTGTTGATATAGGTCGTCCCTTCTCCACTATCATATGGGATTCAATGGAGAGTTTATCAGTAACACCGTATATGGTAACATATCCTACCTGCATCCACCCTTGGGATCTTCCACCACTACATATCATTAGACCTGATATAACCCTATAACAACTATTCGGACTCACATCATATCATCCATTCCTCACGTGTCTGACATATACATTCTCTGACTATGTTATTTTAGTTTGACACTTTGTTTCAGTGTATATTGTAACATTGTAATCTTGTCACTGCGACAGGTCATGTCTTATGCTTAAGGGTCGCTTGCTTTTCCCACACTACTGCCACCTATATGCGTTTATCTCAAAGGACTCGAGGTAATGCCTATATGGCTTTATGCCATGATCCTTTTTTCATTTGTCATTGTGCTTCCGCCGTTCCTTTTCATAGGACTGTTTTATTTTGTTTTATGGTTTGCTGTGTATGTATCCCCTCTTACCCCTTTTTTTTCTTCCCCCCCCCCCCTCTGCTTTTCACCTTTGGTTGATTATTGTATATATATATTTTTATATGCACTGTTATGCCGTTTTCTCTGTATATGTTACACTGTTATTTATACGGTTTCTTTGCCTTTTCAGTTAACCCCATGAATAAGACCCGGGAGGGTCGAAACGTTGGGTTCATTGTCTACCTCTACATATGTGGCTATTATCATTTTTTGTATTATTGTTCTGAATAAAATTGGCATAGACCCATTTCAGCACTATATCAGTATCGAGTGTGCGGTAATTTTCTCTAATAATAATAATAATAATCTTTATTTTTATATAGCGCTAACATATTCCGCAGCGCTTTACATTTTGCACACATCATCATCACTGTCCCCAATGGGGCTCACAATCTAAATTCCCTATCAGTATGTCTTTGGAATGTGGGAGGAAACCGGAGAGCCCGGAGGAAACCCACGCAAACACGGAGAGAACATACAAACTCTTTGCAGATGTTGTCCTTAGTGGGGCTTGAACCCAGGACACCAGCGCTGCAAGGCTGTAGTGCTAACCACTGCGCCACCGTGCCGCCCACTTCTCTACTATTGATTGGACCACATGGTCGGTTTACCAGCACCTCATCTGTCCCTGACCTGAGTGCACACCATTTTTTTCTATTTACACACCTCTCTAGAAGCAGAAAAGAGTTGAATGCTCTCAGGCTCTATTGACGATCTGCCGTGGAAACCTGGAGGACTTTTTCAACATACTGATCACACAGGATGAAAACTTGGTCCAGCACTATGATCCTGAGATTAAAGTCCAGTTGATGCAATAGAAGCTTCATAACTCACCGCCTCCAAAGAAGACACATGCTGAACCCTTGGCAGGCAAGGTCATGTTCACAGTATTTTGGAACCAGAACAGAGTAGTATTGATAGATTTCCTAGAAAAGGCTACCATGATCACTTGGGCATACTATGCTTCACTGCTGCGGAAATTGCGGGAGGCCATCAAAACCAAGAGACGTGGCATGCTTACCAAAGATGTCCACCTTCTGCAAGACAATGCACCAGTTCACAACTTACATGTTACCCAAATGGAAGCATGCTCCTGGAGCTTTGAAATTCTGCCATATCCCCATTATTCACACGACATCGCACCATCGGACTTACACCTCTTTCTAACAATGAAGTTATTTTTGAAGGGCAAATGAGTCGCCCGTCAGTGTAGTGGGGTACTCAGTACTGGGTCCGGTACTTAAAGGGATGTGTCATGGCGGTGGCGACCCGGTCCATGGCCCTGGGTGCCTATATTAAAGGGATGGTCTTTAAAGGGTTTTTTGAAATAAAGAGTCTTAGAGTCCATCACAACCTCAGTTTCCTGGCCACCAGTATCTGCGCTCTGTCAAGAGGTAGCAAAATTGCGGCTATTCTCCTCTGGTCTTAACTTCACATTTGCCTCTTTTCCTTTTCAGTCTCTTTATCAGTTGATCTGCTCTGTCTTTCCTTCCCAGGAGCTGCAGAATCATTCGCCTGCCCGGCTCCAGCTTTCCT
This sequence comes from Ranitomeya imitator, assembly GCF_032444005.1. NCBI lineage: Eukaryota > Metazoa > Chordata > Amphibia > Anura > Dendrobatidae > Ranitomeya > Ranitomeya imitator. The sequence continues at coordinate 492,904,154 of NC_091286.1, read as the reverse complement.
TCCTCTCACCAACTACTAACTCTTCCTAACTGCCTAGCAACAGCCTGGCAACTGACTCCTCCTCCTGACCAGAGAGAGCAGCTTCCCTGAAGTCGGGTATAGAGCTCCCCCTTCTGGCCTGAAGTCAGAATGGTGTTGTATGTACTGATTACCTGATAAATGGATCCTTCCCTGCTTCCAAGTGTAACATCACTCTCCCCGTGGGGAAAGCAATGCCACTGTAACAACCGGTAACCTGGAGTGTTACATAAGCATTTTCCAGATGATGAGACTCTGATTTCTGAAATCACAGCATGGCTTTATTTGATCACGATTTATTATATATTGATTTTTTGGATCGCATGTGCCTTTTTTATTACATATGTATTCTGTATAATTTTAGTTAATTAATATCACATTGATAATTAATTTCTTTATTATATAAAGAAATTTTTTCATATGTATGCGTTTGTTCCAATCAGTTTGGGTTTGCCCTGTCCTGCACATACAGGGATTGTGGTTAAAGAAAATAGAATTAATTTAATTAATAATAAATATAAAGTTGTCAAATCCCTATTAAAATCTCATTTATTGAGATAGTTGGTTATATGCATATACATCATTGTTTTTATTGATTCTGTATATATATTTTTTATTATTTTTTATTTTAATAAAGGTTTCTATATATATATATATATATGTTTATGGTGAAATTATTATGATTTTATTTGAATAAAAATATATTGGATACAATTTTTGGTCTGATGAATTTTTTAAGGAGTTTATGGTATATATATATTCATTGACCAGATAGAATTTGATTTCTGGTATTCTTTTCTATATAGGTTTTTGTTTGGCTTTTGGAGAAACCTGTCGACTTCTACAAGCGAGGTGCTTACAGTTGCTTAAAGAGATGGGAGAATTGTGTGTCCCTAGGTGGCACCTATGTAATACTAATAATAATAATAATAATTTTTATTTATATAGTGCCAACATATTCCGCAGCACTTTACAATTAAGCGGGGACATGTACAGACAATAAATTCAGTACAAGTTAAGACAATTTATTCAGTGACATTAGGGGTGAGGTCCCTGCTCGCAAGCTTACAATCTACAAGGCAATGGGGGGATACAATAGATAAAAAGTGCTCGTTATTTCAGGTCTGGCAATTATAATAAATAGGGATTTTCATATAAAGCTGCACGATCCAGTCATCAGCCTGTGTGTTTAAGTGCAATAGTCAAGTATCAAGTGCAGTTATCATGTGCATGGAGAGTGTGGAGACAGATGAATAGTAGGGTGCAGATTCAGAATAATGTTTGGAAGGAGGGAACAGGGCAAAGTTAGTTTACTGAGTAGTTGATGTGGTAGGCTTGTTTGAAGAGATGAGTTTTTAAAGCGTGCTTGAATAGGTCAGGGCTAGGTATCAGTCTGATCATCTGGGGAAGTGCATTCCAGAGAGCTGGCACAGCACGAGAGAAGTCTTGGAGACGGAGGTGTGAGGTTCGGATTACGGGGGATGTTAGTCTTTGGTCCTTTGTAGAACGGAGGGCACGCATACGGCGATAGACAGAAATGAGAGAGGAGATATAAGATGGTGGAGAACTGTGCAGGGCTTTGTGGGTGAGAGAGATGAGTTTATACTGGACCCTGTAGCGAATGGGTAGCCAGTGTAATGACTGGCACAAGATGGAGGCATCGGTGAAGCGGCTGGACAGAAATATGACTCTGGCTGCTGCATTCAAGATGGATTGGAGATGAGAAAGTTTGGTAAGAGGGAGACCGATCAGAAGAGAGTTGCAGTAGTCCAGACAAGAATGAATAAGAGCAACAGTAACAATCTTAGCAGTTTCAAAGGTAAGAAAAGGTCGGATTCTGGAGATGTTTTTAACACTAGGACTACTGGTATAGTCATTTTGACTACCGTATTTTCTGGTGTATAAGACGACTGGGCGTATAAGACGACCCCCAACTTTTCCATATAAAATATGGAATTTGGGATATACCCGCCATATAAGATGGGGGTCATCTTATACGCCCAGTCATCTTATACGGCATGTGGTTCCCAGGGTCTGGTGGAGAGGAGACTTTCCTTCAGGCCCTGGGATCCATATTCATGTAAAAAATAAAGAATAAAAATAAAAAATATGGATATACTCACCCCTTCGACGAACCCTGGCTCTCACCGCTGCAAGCTTCTGCCTCCGTTCCTAAGAATGCAATGAGTGAAGGACCTTCGATGACGTCGCGATCACTTGAGCGGTCATGTGACCGCGACGTCATCGAAGGTCCTTCACTCACTGCATTTTTAGGAACGGAGGCAGACGCTTGCAGTGGTGAGAGCCAGGGTTCGTCGGAGGGGTGAGTATATCCATATTTTTTATTTTTATTCTTTAATTTTTGCATGAATATGGATCCCAGGGCCTGAAGGAGAGTCTCCTCTCCTTCAGACCCTGGGAACCATCCAGGATCGCTCCATGCACCCGTACCCGGCGTATAAGACGACTCCCGACTTTTGGGACAATTTTTTAGGGGTTAAAAAGTCGTCTTATACGCCGGAAAATACGGTGCTTGCACTTTTTATTTCTGTTCTGTGACTACATTTTTCTGAATTCCGGCTTGAGACTCGGTAACTTTTCCTCAAATAGGATGTGAAAAAAGATTTTGTGACAATAAATAATTTTGGTAAAAAAATTGCGCCTTTTTTTCAAAATTTACCTTTAACTACTAAAGGTAGTCATTTTGACTACCTACTATATTTTGCTGTCCTTTTGTCACTAAATGTTGCTGTAAAGTTTTGTGCATCATTTTTTCACTGTATTTTATTTACCCTGATGTTCATATAGATGTAGTTCAATTCAGATGTCTACTTTTCACATTTTCCTTGTGTTACTTGGTTCTATTACTGTGTAATGCTGAACTGAAAAGAGCTTGTTTGCAATACTGTAGTATAGTGGTAGCGAACAGAACAGCAGGGATATGTTACTGGTGATTCTCATTGTATGCTGTGTTATATGAATATATACTGTATATATGTCCAGTACTGCTATTTTCTGTTGTAGTTTTGCAATGATCCTAGCAAGAAAAGTTGTAAAGGACCCCCTCTAAACTCTAAAAATAAACGAAAACAAGTCAGTAGTCAGAATGACTACATTTAGTAGTTCTAGTCGGGGTCACAAGTCCAGTAGTCCTAGTGTTAAGATGCAGGTGACAGGAGTGAGTGAGTGATTGGATATAGGGAGTAAAGGAAAGTTCGGTGTCAAATATGACCCCAAGACAGCGGGCATGCTACTTGGGAGTTTTATAGTTGAACCCTCCAGGGTAATTTAGATGTTGTGTAGAGTGAGGTTAGTAGAAGGGAAAAACACAAATAGTTCCGTTTTGGAGAGATTTGGTTTCAGATAGAGGGAGGACATGATGTTAGAGACAGCAGACAGACAATCCTTGGTATTTTGAATTAGGGTAGGGGTGATGTCAGGGGAAGAATTGTATAATTGGGTGTCGTCAGCATAGAGATGGTACTGGAACCCAAATCTTCTGGGAGAAATGACATTTGGATTTAGCTGTTATTAGATCATTAGAGATTTTAGTGAGGGCAGTTTCAGTGGAGTGTAAAGAGCGGAAACCAGATGGTACGGGGTCGAGAAGAGAGTCATCCGAGAGATCGTGGATTAGAAGGGAGTGGACCAGGCGTTCCAGGAGTTTAGAGATGAAGGAAAGTTTAGAGACCGGTCTGTAGTTAGCAGTGCAATTCTGGTCCAGGGATGGCTTTTTAAGTAAAGGGGTTATGATTGCATGTTTAAATGAGGAGGGAAAGATACCTGAAGAAAGAGAGAGGTTAAATATTTTAGTCAGGTGAGTGGTGACCACTGGTGAGAGAGAATGCAGGAGATGTGAAGGAATGGGGTTGCATGTTGTCGGCCGAGCAGAAGTGAGGAGCTTGGAAACCTCTTCTTCTGAAACAGGCTCAACGATGTCTAGTGAGCTTGAGGTGCGGCAGGGAAGGGGATCCAGGCATTGAGGAGATTCGGCTGAGATATCCTGACGGATGTGGTTGATTTTTTCTAGAGAGAAGGACTATGTAGAGAAGGACTAATAACTTTGCCAAGTTTCATTGCTCTCGGTCCACAAGAAGCGGGTCAGGGGAAATCTTTAATGAACGCCCCTTGTACAAGTCCAACACACATAAATTAATGCCCCTACTTGATCATGAAACTTACAGCAAAACTTTGAAGAATGGGAGTTCATTTTTGCCACTTACACAGAAGCTTTATTGATGCTACCAAATGATTTATGCAGTGGGAAATTTTGCTGCTTACTTAACAGGCATGGAGCTATCTGATTATTATTATGATATTCTCTATGTTTAATAATGTGATCTAGAGTGTCTGCAGTGAAAACTCGGGCAAAGAACATAAGCTTTTTGCACAAGCAAAGTGACAAAGCTGTAAATCTTTAGCATTTTAAGCATCTTAAATCTTTGTGCAGCACTTCGAAGTAGCACAGTTTGAAAATGTGACACATCAAAATTTGCTCTGTGGACAAAATTTTGAGGCACCTAAATAATACACCTAGAGGAGCTATTATAAAAACCCATTCTAAATCCGCACATATTAATGTGGAGGAACTACCATATTTGCAGCCAGAAGAAATCTTTGTGAGGTTAGACATTGATGTTAGATGGCTCAGTCTCTGTTATAGTTTATCCAAAAGGTATTCAGTGGGGTTGAGGCCAGAACTCTTTCAAGGGCCAGTTAAGTTCATCCACAACAAAATCACTTATTTTTCCATAGTAGACATGGATTTGTCCACTGTGGTGCAGTCAAGCAGGAACAGAATAGAGCTTAAACAATACTGTTCAGAGAAATTTTTAAGCATAGAATTTTCCAAAGTGCCTTGGTATGCTGAAGCTTTAGTATTTCACTTTACTGCAACTGAGGTTGCAAGGCCAACCCCTTCTTTCACCAAATTTTACAGTTGGCACAATGCAACCAGGCAGCTAGCGTTTTCAGGCCGCCAAATAGAGAAAAGTTATTCGACACTCTACAGGATAATTCCCCACTGCGCCAGAGTCTAATAGCAGTGTGCCTTACATTACTCTATCCGACACTTGGAATTGTGCTTCGTAATATAAGGTTTGCATGCAGCTGCATGCAGAGGATTTTATTTTTATTAGCTTATTGTTTTTAAATACATACAATTACATTGAAATGCTTCAACATGGCAGATCCAGTTACGATCTGCGCAATGTGCAAGGGATACAGTGTTGATTTTGACTCTGGCTGACAAAGGACAAATTCCTACGTTAAGTAAAGAGATTAATGTTCCAGTTTGTTATTCCCCTTCTCATTATGTAACACTATAATGTACTGTATGTTCAGGCATTTATATATTATGTGACTAAGGGGTAGCTGAGGTTACAGTAGTCTCATGGGAAGTTTGAGTCTGGAAACTAGGACAGAGCTCTTGTGCCGAGAAACAGAAGTGTAATTGCATTGCTGCTATTTTAATAAACCAGCTCCACTTGAAAAAATATTCTCCTGGCACCTACAGTAGAGTAGTGTTTTAATCTTCATTTGGATTTAGGGTGATGTTTTCGTAGTGTGCAAAATTTCTAGTGATATATATATATATATATATATGTACAGCATATATGGAAATAGCTTTTAATGCACGTAATTATTAATAGTTTACTTAAAAATACTCGTGGAATATCCCTCAGAATAAAGGATAGCCAGTAAAAAATAATGTAGCATACTAATGATAATAATAATAATGTAGCATACTTCTCATAGAAATACTTCTCGAGGATGTCATCTTCAAAAAATAGTGATGAATGATTTTGCAGGGACTGAACTAGTGTGAGGCCACAAAAAACAGTGTTCGAACAATTATGGTTTCAATCTTCTCATTCTTATCCCCTTCGTGATTGGGTAATATTGTGTTTTTTCTCTTTTATTTATTTCATCTCTTTCTTTAAAAGACATAATTTTTTTATTTTTCCATTAACAAAGGCTTGTTTTCTGTGGATTGTAGTTTTGAATGATACAATTCATTTTACAAATAATTCACTGTAAAGCAGGGGAAAAAATGTAAGTGGGGTAAAATGGTGAAAAAATGCAATTCTACCATAGTTTTTTTGGGGTATTGTTTTTAATGGCATTTATTTTGAAGCAAAAATGACCACTTGAAGTCTATGTGATGATGAAAATTATAAGGTCTTTTCATATTTTAGAAGTAAAAAAATGTAGAACTTTGTAAAAATAAAATTTGCTTTGCCATTTTCTGACTCTTGAAACTTTTACAACATCTCTCTCTCTCAATGTAGCTGTGTGGGGCTTGAATTCTCCATGCAGAACTGACATTTTTTATTGATGTAATTTGCAGAAAATTTGATGTTTTTATCGCTTTTCATTTCATTTTTAATGACAAAAAACAGCAATTCTGGCATTTTGATTAATTTTGATTTCCCATGTTTACCGTGCAGCTTAAATAATTTTCAATTTTGATAGATTGAATGTTTATAGGCATGACAATACCAAATATGCTTATTTTTTATTTATTTATTGTATTTATTAGATTTTTTAACTGTGAACAAGAGGTCGATTTAAATTTTAATTTTTCTTTAGATTTTTCAATTGTTACTTTATTTTTTATTCCACCTAATTAGCTTAACTCTGTAATTATTTGATCACTTGTACTGCAGTATGTATTGAAAAGAAGTATATACTCAGTGGTTAGCACTGTTACTTTGGGTAAAGGGGAACTTCAGCAGATGACTAAGCTGTTACTGAAAAAATAATGATTGTACAAAGACTAAAACCAATATAACCACCATAACGGTGGGGTCCAGGAAGTGTCGGACTGAGGTGCCAAGGGCCCACCAGTAACCAACTCCAGGGTCCCACTTTTCAGCTACATAAACGTGACACCATCCTCAGTGACAAGTGTATATAACAATGAACAGGGTAGATTGTTAAATGAATAAGATGCTGCCTTTATTTGTACATAGTGATTCAAGTATATTACGCCAAGTACTGCTCACATAAGAGGATGGAGGTCCACTCTTGCACAGGGGCCCAATAGAGAATTCTCTGGTTTTCCTGTGGGCCAGCCTGGGTCCAGGGTTCAAATCCCAACATGGACAACATCTGCAAGGAGTTTATATGTTCTCCTCTTGTTTGTGTGGGTTTTCTATGGGTTCGCAGATATCCTCCTATACTCCAAAGGTAGGCTAATAGTAAATTGAGATTTATGAGCCTCAATGGGGACCGTGATGCTAATGTCTATAAAGCCCTGTGGAATTAATGACGGAGTAATAAGGGAGTAAAGTAAATAAATAAAAATATAATTGTATTTAGGTTTTCCTGTAGAGCCCAGTCACTGCTATTACCATCATGTTAACTGTGTAACACATCTGGCATCTGCCGGTTATGGTGCAGGCTCAGTTCCTGAACTTGCTTTCTACATACATATGATGTAAATTTACATTATGCAGTCATAAAATGGTAAGTATGTTAGCTCAATGATTGTGATACCATTATTATGATATTTAAGGATTCTTCATGTACAGGTAAGATATTTCTGGGCAATCAAAAGGATAATCTGATCCCCATATTAAAAAATGTTTCAAGAGCAAAGCCTTACAGATAATATTGAACAGTTTGTTTTATATAAGGATTTTATCACCTAGAGACAGCCTAGCTCTGTGAAGTGAAGGTTTAGTCAGTCTTATTTTTTGCTCTCGCTTGAGAGTTTGAGGAAGGTGAGTTTCAATGCTCCTTTCATTTGGTTTGGGTGCTGTGTGGTTGCCATTGTTGCTGTGATTTTGTGCTGGTGGGGCGGTGCTGTCTGGAGGCATGGGGACTCAGTCTTGCAGCATGGACACTGTGAGGCACCAGGCCATCCACCTTGCTAGTACATTGTCACTGCGGCGGTGGTCAGCACACAACTCCGCTCTGTTAAGCCGATAGGGACCCACTAAGCGGTTTGCCGTGACGTGACAGTGAGCTTCATACAGTCTGATCAGTATATTAAACTATAACCTCATGTTGAGCAATGTATATTTTGCCTACCGGCATTAGACCAATGTATGAATTTTTGAAGGTGCGGTCCATGCTCTTTTTTTGATGTATATTATACCATATATTTAAAGGGATTGTCCATTACTCAGACAACTACTTCTCAATCCATATATTTCATCCTTTATAAAAGAATAACACCTATACTCACCTCCGATGCTGTAGCCTTTCCAGTGGTGTTGGTATTAGATCTTCCAGGGATTGTGTGACATTGTCACTGGATCCTTGTGACCAATCAGTGCTGGCTTCACTGAGAGCGAGTGCTGAGACCACTGGAATTACATCAACACCGAAGGAGGGTATAGATGTTGTTATTTTAAAAAAGTGAAGAAAGGAGTGAGAAAGGGTTGTCCGAGTAGTGGCAACCCTATTAATAGACACAATTAAAATTAATGTAGGGTCATTGCTTATGGTTAGAGGAAACACAATCTCATCATGAACTCTGAAAGTGTGACCTTATTGTCATTGGCTACTGAGCATGCATGAACTGGCCAAATTCTGTGCTAAGTGTCTCCGTTTTTTCTTATTATCTAGAGCAGTATTTCTATTCATATTTCAAATAATACATATTTACATGCTTTAGCACTACAGAGTGCAACTTTATTTGTTTGTTGAATATGGAGGTGGCTGCTTCTAGTTCACACCTATGCACACCAGCTTTTTGATTTGGAAGTGCCAGTCAGTTTTTTGTTATTTGTATATCGGCCCTGTGATCGAGCACTCCACCATCCAGCCTGTGGCAGTTTAAATGGCAGCAGGATCCCACCTACCCATAAATTCAAGCTTTAGCCTAAAATAGGTATTCATATTAGACAGGTAGGTTCCCAGCAAACTGGAGACTGCCTTGTCATTGGGTCATTAACAGCTGGGCATGCATGAATTGGCCAAATTATGTGCAAAGCATTTCCATTTTTTCTTATTATCTAGAGCAGGAATGCAATTCATATTTCATATATTACATATTTACATGCTTTAGCACTACAGAGTGCATCTTTAATTGTTTGTTATATGAAAACTTACAGAACATACTGCCTGTAAGAAAGCCGGAGGTAAGTTCTTAGTATGCAGGTATGTGTCACGAAGGTGGCTGGCCCCGGTGATATGAATATCATGGGAGGAAATGCATTAGTAACAATAGGTTATTGAGATGGTTTTTATTTTGAATGGATTTGGGGTCTGGGATATAGGAGAGACCAAAAAGAGTCTGGGTGGGAATGGTCACTCCCATACTCCAGTCTGGGTCATATAGGCCCAATAACAGGCAGTTGGAGTAGATCAGACGAGTGTGTTATGTGGCAGCTGGTGAAAGGTCATTAATAATGACAGATAATGTTAGAGACTGAGAAGTCACTGTGACAGCAAGTTGGTGAGACCATTTGATTTGCCTTAGGCTACTTTCACACTAGCGTTGTTTTCAATACGTCGCAATGCGTCGTTTAGGGGAAAAAACGCATCCTGCAAAGTTGTTTGCAGGATGCGTTTTTGCCCCATAGATTAACATTAGCGACGCATTGCGACGCATTGACACACGTCGCAACCGTCGTGCGACGGTTGCGCCGTGTTGTGGTGGACCGCCGGCAGCAAAAAACATTACATGTAACGTTTTTTGCTGCCAACGGACCGCTTTTTCCGACCGCGCATGTGCGGCCGGAACTCCGCCCCCACCTCCCGGCACCTCACAATGGGGCAGCAGATGCGATGAAAATCTGCATCCGTTGCACCCATTGTGCGGCGCAAACAACGCTAGCATCGTTGCGTCTGCACATCGCATCGCGACGTGCAGCGCACGACGCTAGTTTGAAAGTAACCTTACTTAAAAGAAAGGACTGTTTTCTTATTCATTTGTACTAAAGAAAACTGTTATCCTTTTGGAGCTACAACGTTTATGAAGGACAATAAACTTTACTTTGTTTTGATATTAAAGGGACTCTGTCACCTGAATTTGGAGGGAACAATTTTCAGCCATAGGGGCGGGGTTTTCGGGTGTTTGATTGAATGTGCATTTTTGCTGTGAATAATATGTCTGTATTTTTTTCTATGCATTTTTTTCATGTCTTTAGAATGGGTGAAAAACAAAGCAAAAGAAAGAATTGATATACTGCTTGCTATGCTGTCACACCGCACAATGACAATGTGATGGCATGGCCTGCAGTAATGTCAGATGATGGGTGGAGGCTCAGATAGTCGACTGCAGAGGCAGCAGAACAGGTGAGCAGTGAGGTGTGTATTAGTTTTTTTTACATCCTATATTTATTATGCTTTCGGGTTTGGATAAATCCCAGAACACAATAAGAAGCAATCAATGCACATCGATTTTCTTCACTACAATACAAATTTCACTGTGAAATCCTCACAATTTGGTGAATTTGAGTCTTGGCAGATTCAATGATCTCTAATTATCTATGTTCGTCTAATGCAAAATAGTATTGTATTAAAGTGGTATACATTATGCAAACACATAGGCAATGTATGTCAGAAGAAATGTGCTGAAATCATTATTACTATGCAAACCAATACATCAACTACATATTACTTGAGGCAACACATAATTTTGTGCTTCTGTGATTAAAATTACATTTGTTTTGAAAATTGCTTCTGAGCTGATAAGTGACGATTTCCATGTTATTTAGTTATTTATTTGAGATTTAAAGAAATATTTTAGTAAATTATCAAGATTATTTTATATTTTTACTGAGAGTGCATTTTAATTCTTAATGTATGCACTGTAAATAGCATGAAAACATAATGTTATGTATTGCAATATATTTCATTGTTCTACATATTTTCAAAAGTTGTCAGGTTCAGTTATGAAATGAGCAATGTCTTAATGATTTTGTCTAGTGATAAGTGAACCTGTGGGTGTTCGGGTTTGCCGGGTTTGAGCGGACTTTTTAGTTCGGTTCGGGAATCAAACTTGACCCAAGACTCTGAACCCCATTCAAGTTAATGAAGACCTGAACGTAAGTGCTGCAAAATGGTCAAAGAAAGGGCTAAGGGCTGCAAAAGGAAGCTAAGTGGGGGTAAGAGTAGACAATTACCCAGCAAATAAATGTGGATAGGGAAATGTCTTAAAAAAGAGATTTTTGGGGGTACTTTGAATACAATCAGTGTAATAATCTACTGACCAGAGCATGAAATAGGAGATGTGGTCGTGTTGCTGGCGGTGGGCCCAAGTACCATTGAATGAATGGTGAAGCTAGAAAAAGTAGAGGTAATTTTAGATTGGTTGGCTGAGAGTACCTTCAGTCCCTTTGCTTTGTCTTCCTCCTGGTCTCCTGCTGAAAGTGCAGATTTTGCACCTGCGGCCCTTGGGCATCTGTCTTCCACCTCACCCCCTTTCCAATAAATCAAGTATTAAGCCTCAAGTAATGCATCAGTCACTTCTGCTTTTTGATGACTCTGCTGACTGGTTCTTTGGGCCATCCACCTGGACCTCTCCCACAATTCTGAGACTGAGTGCACCGATGCCCAACCACTTGTTCTTTTGGAGGATGCGTATCTGGGAGGGGTAGTACAAACGGTCAGCGGACGACCACAGAACATCTCTGATGATGCAGATTATAAAACACAGGTGTCAACTGCTGCAGCTTTCTACTGTGTGTACAGTGGCAAGGAGGGCAGGGCTGAAGATTGGGTGAAACATCATGTGGGGGATTAGTATTATTATTTATTTTTAGAGCACCATTGATTCCATGGTGCTGTACATGAGGAGCTGCATACAAAACACTAATAGAAATTACAATTAAAAAACTATAAGTGACAGATAGTTACAGAGAGGAGAGGACCTTACCTTTCGGCCTTACATTCTACAGGATAAAGGGTATGGAGAAAGTAGGTTTCGGAGGTTTCAGCAGTTCTGGTGTTGGTGAGGTGGTAGCAGGGTCATTGCAGGCTGTAAGTTGTTTCTGAAGACATGGGTTTTCAAGTTCTGCTTCAATTTTCTGAATGTAGGGGATAATTGAATGCCTTGGGCCACAGAATTCTACAGGATGAGGATTAGTCTGGAGAAATCTTCCAGGTGATTGGATGAGGAACGCAAGATTGTGGAAGAGAGAAAGAGATCTTGGGAGGACCAGATTGTACGTGGTAGGAAATATTTGGAGATTAGTTCAGAGATACAGTGGGTACAGAAAATATTCAGACCCCTTTAAATTTTTCACTCTTTGTTTCATTGCAGCCATTTGGTAAATTTAAAAAAGTTCATTTTTTTCTCATTAATGTACACTCTGCACCCCATCTTGACTGAAAAAAACAGAAATGTAGAAATTTTGGCCAATACATTAAAAAAGAAAAACTGAAATATCACATGGTCATATATATTTCCATGTGATCCTTCTTGAGATGGTTCTACTACTTAATTGGAGTCCAACTGTGTTTAATTAAACTGATAGGACTTGATTTAGAAAGGAACACACCCAGTCTATATACCTCCCACCGAGAACAGCTTGTCCTTGCCTCTGGGCAGCCTGGCACACACGAGGCAAGGAATGCTGCTGAGCCTGCGCTACAACTGCTGAATTGATGGGATTATTACAAGTGCTGGGTACTGTGTGGCAATCCTGCAGGATTCCCACTACAAACAAAATGTGGGAATACAAGCACACACTGATAGACGCAGTACTGAAGGCGTCTGTTGTGAATTCTGTGGCAGAGCTCCCTCCTGTTGTCACAAGTGGTACTTCGGCTGATTCTCTCTGTGAGCTTCCGTTGGTGGAGGAAAGTGGTACTGCAGCTTCTGAGTTTCCCTCCTCAGGTGATGTGGTGAAGTCGTTAGGTGCTGCTCTATTTAACTCCACCTAGTGCTTTGATCCTGGCCTCCAGTCAATGTTCTAGTATTGGACCTGTTTCCTCCTGGATCGTTCCTGTGGCCTGCTGCTCTGCATAGCTAAGTTCTGCTTTGCTATTTTGTTTGCTGTTTTTTTCTGTCCAGCTTGTATTTTTGTTTTTTCCTGCTTACTGGAAGCTCTGGGACGCAGAGGGTGTACCTCCGTGCCGTTAGTTCGGTACGGAGGGTCTCTTTGCCCCCTTTGCGTGGTTTTTGTAGGGTTTTGTGTTGACCGCAAAGTTACCTTTCCTATCCTCGCTCTGTTCAGAAAGTCGGGCCTCAATTTGCTAAATCTATTTCATCTCTACGTTTGTTTTTTCATCTTTACTCACAGTCATTATATGTGGGGGCTGCCTTTTCCTTTGGGGTATTTCTCTGAGGCAAGGTAGGCTTATTTTCTATCTTCAGGCTAGCTAGTTTCTCAGGCTGTGCCGAGTTGCATAGGGAGCATTAGGCGCAATCCACGGCTGCCTCTAGTGTGGTTGGAGAGGATTAGGGATTGCGGTCAGCAGAGTTCCCACGTCTCAGAGCTCGTTCTATGTTTTTGGGTTATTGTCAGGTCACTGTATGTGCTCTGACCTCTATGTCCATTGTGGTACTGAATTATCTTATCATAACAGGCGTCTTCACTAGACAGCAAGGGCTCAATGAAAGCACAAAGCAGAGGAGGAGGAAGTTGCTAATGAAGTTGGTGCACCGGGACCACCGCAAAAGGGATGGTTAGCATGAGAGAAACATGGAAAACCTTACTCAGCACATTGCAACATCCAGCCCTGCCATCTGATACAATTGTATTAGCAGGAGGCAGTGTTTAGGTTATGTCTGTGTAGCAACTCACTCGGGGTTAACCCCTCTGTGACCTTAGACGTACTATCCCGTCGAGGTGCCCTGGGCTTATCTGACCCTGGACGGGATAGTACGTCATAGCCGATCGGCCGCGCTCACGGGGGGAGCGCGGCCGATCGCGGCCGGGTGTCAGCTGCTTATCGCAGCTGACATCCGGCACTATGTGCCAGGAGCGGTCACGGACTGCCCCCGGCACATTAACCCCTGGCACACCGCAATCAAAGATGATCGCGATGTGCCGGCGGTGCAGGGAAGCACCGCGCAGGGAGGGGGCTCCCTGCGGGCTTCCCTGAGCCCCCCGCAGCAACGCGATGTGATCGCGTTGCTGCGAGGGTCTCCTCACCTCCCTCCCTGCTCGAGCCCCGGATCCAAGATCGCCGCGGATCCGGGTCCTGCAGGGAGGGAGGTGGCTTCACAGAGCCTGCTTAGAGCAGGCACTGTGAAGCCTGCAGCGCTGCATGTCAGATCAGTGATCTGACAGAGTGCTGTGCAAACTGTCAGATCACTGATCTGTGATGTCCCCCCCTGGGACAAAGTAAAAAAGTAAAAAAAAAATTTTCCAAATGTGTAAAAAAAATAAAAAAAAAATATTCCAAAATAATGAAAAAAAAAAAAAAATATTATTCCCATAAATACATTTCTTCATCTAAATAAAAAAGAAAAACCAATAAAAGTACACATATTTAGTATCGCCGCGTCCGTAACGACCTGACCTATAAAACTGTCCCACTAGTTAACTCCTTCAGTAAACACCGTAAGAAAAAAAAAAAAAAACGAGGCAAAAAACAACGCTTTATTATCATACCGCCGAACAAAAAGTGGAATAACACGCGATCAAAAGGACAGATATAAATAACCATGGTACCGCTGAAAGCGTCATATTGTCCCGCAAAAAAAGAGCCGCCATACAGCATCATCAGCAAAAAAATAAAAAAGTTATAGTCCTGAGAATAAAGCGATGCAAAAATAATAATTTTTTCTGTAAAATAGTTTTTATCGTATAAAAGCACCAAACCATAAAAAAATGATATAAATGAGGTATCGCTGTAATCGTACTGACCCGAAGAATAAAACTGATTTATCAATTTTACCAAACGCGGAACGGTATAAACGCCTCCCCCAATAGAAATTCATGAATAGCTGGCTTTTGTTCATTCTTCCTCACAAAAATCGGAATAAAAAGCGATAAAAAAATGTCACGTGCCCAAAAATGTTTTCAATAAAAACGTCAACTCGTCCCGCAAAAAACAAGACCTCACATGACTCTGTGGACCAAAATATGGAAAAATTATAGCTCTCAAAATGTGGTATTGCAAAAAATATTTTTTGCAATAAAAAGGGTCTTTCAGTGTGTGACGGCTGCCAATCATAAAAATCCGCTAAAAAACTCGCTATAAAAGTAAATCAAACCCCCCTTCATCACCCCCTTAGTTAGGGAAAAATAAAAAAAAATGTATTTATTTCCATTTTCCCATTAGGGCTAGGGTTAGGGCTAGGGTTAGGGCTAGGGCTAGGGTTAGGGCTAGGGTTAGGGCTAGGGCTAGGGTTAGGGCTAGGGTTAGGGCTAGGGTTAGGGTTAGGGCTAGGGTTACGGCTAGGGTTAGGGCTAGGGTTAGGGTTAGGGTTAGGGCTAGGGTTAGGGCTAGGGTTAGGGTTAGGGCTAGGGTTAGGGCTAGGGTTAGGGCTAGGGCTAGGATTAGGGTTAGGGTTAGGGCTAGGGTTAGGGCTAGGATTAGGGTTAGGGTTAGGGTTGGGGCTACAGTTAGGGTTGGGGCTAAAGTTAGGGTTAGGGTTTAGATTACATTTACAGTTGGGAATAGAGTTGGGATTAGGGTTAGGGGTGTGTCAGGGTTAGAGGTGTGGTTAGGGTTACCGTTGGAATTAGGGTTAGGGGTGTGTTTAGATTAGGGTTTCAGTTATAATTGGGGGGTTTCCACTGTTTCGGCACATCAGGGGCTCTCCAAACACGACATGGCGTCCGATCTCAATTCCAGCCAATTCTGCGTTGAAAAAGTAAAACAGTGCTCCTTCCCTTCCGAGCTCTCCTGTGTGCTCAAACAGGGGTTTACCCCAACATATGGGGTATCAGCGTACTCAGGACAAATTGGACAACAACTTTTGTGGACCAATTTCTCCTGTTACCCTTGGGAAAATACAAAACTGGGGGCTAAAAAATAATTTTTGTGGGAAAACAAAAAGATTTTTTATTTTCACGGCTCTGCGTTATAAACTGTAGTGAAACACTTGGGCGTTCAAAGTTCTCACAACACATCTAGATAAGTTCATTGAGGGGTCTAGTTTCCAATATGGGGTCACTTGTGGGGGGTTTCTACTGTTTAGGTACATTAGGGGCTCTGCAAACGCAATGTGACGCCTGCAGACCAATCCATCTAAGTCTGCATTCCAAATGATGCTCCTTCCCTTCCGAGCCCTCCCATGTGCCCAAACGGTGGTTCCCCCCCACATATCGGGTATCAGCGTACTCAGGACAAATTGGACAACAACATTTAGGGTCTAATTTCTCCTGCTAACCTTGGAAAAATACAAAACTGGGGGCTAAAATATAATTTTTGTGGAAAAAAAAATATTTTTTATTTGCATGGCTCTGCGTTATAAACTGTAGTGAAATACTTGGGGGTTCAAAGCTCTTACAACACATCAAGATGAGTTCCTTAGGGGGTCTACTTTCCAAAATGGTGTCACTTGTGGGGGGTTTCTACTGTTTAGGTACATTAGGGGCTCTGCAAACGCAATGTGACGCCTGCAGACCATTCCATCTAAGTCTGCATTCCAAATGGCGCTCCTTCCCTTCCGAACCCTCCCATGCGCCCAAACGGTGGTTCCCCCCCACATATGGGGTATCAGCGTACTCAGGACAAATTGGACAACAACTTTTGGGGTCCAATTTCTCCTGTTACCCTAGGGAAAATACAAAACTGGGGGCTAAAAAATAATTTTTGTGGGAAAAAAATTTTGTTTTATTTTTATGGCTCTGCATTATAAACTTCTGTGAAGCCCTTGGTGGGTCAAAGTGCTCACCACACATCCAGATAAGTTCCTTAGGGGGTCTACTTTCCAAAATGGTGTCACTTGTGGGGGGTTTCAATGTTTAGGCACATCAGTGGCTCTCCAAACGCAACATGGCGTCCCATCTCAATTCCTGTCAATTTTGCATTGAAAAGTCAAACGGCGCTCCTTCCCTTCCGAGCTCTCCCATGCGCCCAAACAGTGGTTTACTGCCACATATGGGGTATCAGCGTACTCGGGACAAATTGGACAACAACTTTTGAGGTCCAATTTCTTCTCTTACCCTTGGAAAAATAAAAAATTGGGGGCAAAAATATAATTTTTGTGAAAAAATATGATTTTTTATTTTTACGGTTCTGCATTATAAACTTCTGTGAAGCACTTGGTGGGTCAAAGTGCTCACCACACCTCTAGATAAGTTCCTTAGGGGGTCTACTTTCCAAAATGGTGTCACTTGTGGGGGGTTTCAATGTTTAGGCACATCAGTGGCTCTCCAAACGCAACATGGCGTCCCATCTCAATTTCTGTCAATTTTGCATTGAAAAGTCAAACTGCGCTCCTTCCCTTCCGAGCTCTCCCATGCGCCCAAACAGTGGTTTACTGCCACATATGGGGTATCAGCGTACTCAGGACAAATTGGACAACAACTTTTGAGGTCCAATTTCTTCTCTTACCCTTGGAAAAATAAAAAATTGGGGGCAAAAATATAATTTTTGTGAAAAAATATGATTTTTTATTTTTACGGCTCTGCATTATAAACTTCTGTGAAGCACTTGGTGGGTCAAAGTGCTCACCACACATCCAGATAAGTTCCTTAGGGGGTCTACTTTCCAAAATGGTGTCACTTGTGGGGGGTTTCAATGTTTAGGCACATCAGTGGCTCTCCAAACGCAACATGGCGTCCCATCTCAATTCCTGTCAATTTTGCATTGAAAAGTCAAATAGCGCTCCTTCCCTTCCGAGCTCTCCCATGCGCCCAAACAGTGGTTTACTGCCACATATGGGGTATCAGCGTACTCAGGACAAATTGGACAACAACTTTTTGGGTCCAATTTCTCCTGTTACCCTTGGTAAAATAAAACAAATTGGAGCTGAAGTAAATTTTTTGTGTAAAAAAGTTAAATGTTCATTTTTATTTAAACATTCCAAAAATTCCTATTAAACACCTGAAGGGTTAATAAACTTCTTGAATGTGGTTTTGAGCACCTTGAGGGGTGCAGTTTTTAGAATGGTGTCACACTTGGGCATTTTCTATCATATAGACCCCTCAAAATGACTTCAAATGAGACGTGGTCCCTAAATAAAAATGGTGTTGTAAAAATGAGAAATTGCTGGTCAACTTTTAACCCTTATAACTCCCTAACAAAAAAAAAAATTGGTTCCAAAATTATGCTGATGTAAAGGAGACATGTGGGAAATGTTACTTATTAAGTATTTTGTGTGACATATCTCTGTGATTTAATTGCATAAAAATTCAAAGTTTGAAAATTGCGAAATTTTCAAAATTTTCGCCAAATTTCCGTTTTTTTCACAAATAAACGCAGGTACTATCAAAGAAATTTTACCACTATCATGAAGTACAATATGTCACGAGAAAACAATGTCAGAATCACCAGGATCCGTTGAAGCGTTTCGGAGTTATAACCTCATAAAGGGACAGTGGTCAGAATTGTAAAAATTGGCCTGGTCATTAACGTGCAAACCACCCTTGGGGGTAAAGGGGTTAATAGGTCAGACACTAAAAAACCCAACTGAGCTTGCCGATTCCTGTACTATATATCCTGACACTGCAGTCCCTAGTGGTGCCTACAGGTGCAGAGATAGCACTAACCAAGGAACTATTAGACGGCAACTGGGGCATCAACTCTCTAAAAAGACATCAACTTGCTTCACCTTCCTTCTAAGGAACCGGAGGGCAGAGCGGAGTATGGATGAGCTACAAGAGGAGAAGTGTGCGGAACAAAGGAAAGATGTTACAATGTGTAAAGTAAATAACAAAATATTAAAGAATAAAGCAATTATTCTTAATATATACAGCCTTCTTACTAAAGTTAAACAGAAGAGACGTGCAAACTATAGCAAGGAAACAACATTGTGAAAATCCTTACCTCAAAACTCAAAGACTGGCTCTAAACCTCAATAGAATGTAAACATCTAAATTAATCTATCATCAGCAGGAAATGCCTGCTGGGTGACAGAATATAAAGTTTCACCCAACTTGAAACTGGAATGGACAAGGCAACTGTTAGGTGGATTCATAACTGGCTTAGTGATCGGTCCCAAAGAGTGTTCATAAATGGCTGCACATCCAGTTGGAAGAATGTCTCAAGTGGGGAACCACAGGGTTCTGTCATGGGTCCTATATTGTTCAACATCTTTATCAATGATTTAGATAAAGGAATTGAGGGTACACTGATTAAATTTGCTGATGACACAGAGCTAGGAGGGATAGCAAATACTTCAGAAGAGAGAGGATTTAACCAATAGAATACTGAAGGCACAATAGACTAAATAGATGGTGTAATAGACTAGCTATTAACAATGCAATAATGATGATGAAATAGCGCGCATTTTTCTATAAGCCTGCATGAAAGGTGTCATAAGTAATTACAATCATCTTAAGGGCTTGAAAATTAGAGCCAATCAGCAAATTTAAGCATCATGTTCATTTTCAGCACCACAAAATTAGTTAAGATTAAAGGGCCACTGTCACCCCCCTCCAGCCGTTATAAACTAAAAGAGCCACCTTGTGCAGCAGTAATGCTGCATTCTAACAAGGTAGCTCTTTTAGTTTTTTGTTCATGTATTCCCAAAATAAAGCGCTTTGAAACTTATCCAAAATACCTCTCTTTGTCCATGGAGGCGGGTCCTCACTCCCCAGCTTGAACCGGTACTCTGCCGTCACTCACATCTTCAGGGGCTTTCGGTGCTGCCCCCTCCGCGCTTTTTTCACTTCAAAACCGGCGCCTGCGCTGTGTACAACTTTGTGGGGCCGGCGCAGTGAGCTCTGGCCGTCTGACGTCCCAGCCAGGCTTGCAGACTGCTGATTTCCACCCTCGCACTACTTGTAATTCTGTTCTACAGATGCTCCTTGGTGCTCCACCTCCATTATGGGACATTACGTTACACATCAGGGGACCTTGTCTGCTTCGTGCTAGCAGCAGCAGCCAGTCCCCGGATACCATCTGCTTGTATGCATTCCGATATTGCGACGTTGCAAGGTGTAGCCTGGTCCGTGCTAATAGTAGCCTGCCCCCTGATAATATCTGCCTAAATGTGGTCTCATATTATCAGGTGGCTGGCTGCTGCTAATAGCAGCCAGGAGTAGCCCAGGCCCCTGATATTTGACTACATACAAGTAGATAGTATCAGGGTTCAGGCCATTGCTAACAGGAATAAATCCTACAGAGAAACTACGGAGTATCAAAGAACCCAATAGGCGTAACAATCTAAAAAATGTAACAAATTTTATTGAATATAATCATCACATAACAATAACAGATAACACATACAAGGGACACGTATAGTACAAGTACGGCAGACAACTACTACTGTAAGTAACACGAACAGGAACACATGGGCTACTTGCACAGTGAACAAGTCTGTATGATCATGTTCACACACCACCAAGAAACCTGAAGACACAAAAGAGAGTAGTAAAACCAAAAACACTCAGTTTGAAAAAATGTTGCAGTAATCCGCAAGTGCTAGTAAAAGATGTAAAAAACAGGGTATTTGGTTGATACGTTTTTTGCAAAAAATGTATACTAAGCTGCTCTACCAATCTTCACGGTATACCCTTATCAGAGCAGTCCTAACTAATGTATGCAATCCCTATCTGATGTATTTAAAAACCTGATCATCTGTATATAACCTGTGTGAACAGGGTTCAGAGAGGAAAAATCCATGTGTGCATACAGGGTAGAACAGCATTTGTGCAGATAGCCCAAGAGGAGTGGTGGAACTCCCCAGTCTTGTAGACACAAGAGAACAATTATGGAAACAGGAACACATGGGCTACTTGCACAGTGAACAAGTCTGTATGATCATGTTCACACACCACCAAGAAACCTGAAGACACAAAAGAGAGTAGTAAAACCAAAAACACTCAGTTTGAAAAAATGTTGCAGTAATCCGCAAGTGCTAGTAAAAGATGTAAAAAACAGGGTATTTGGTTGATACGTTTTTTGCAAAAAATGTATACTAAGCTGCTCTACCAATCTTCACGGTATACCCTTATCAGAGCAGTCCTAACTAATGTATGCAATCCCTATCTGATGTATTTAAAAACCTGATCATCTGTATATAACCTGTGTGAACAGGGTTCAGAGAGGAAAAATCCATGTGTGCATACAGGGTAGAACAGCATTTGTGCAGATAGCCCAAGAGGAGTGGTGGAACTCCCCAGTCTTGTAGACACAAGAGAACAATTATGGAAACAGGAACACATGGGCTACTTGCACAGTGAACAAGTCTGTATGATCATGTTCACACACCACCAAGAAACCTGAAGACACAAAAGAGAGTAGTAAAACCAAAAACACTCAGTTTGAAAAAATGTTGCAGTAATCCGCAAGTGCTAGTAAAAGATGTAAAAAACAGGGTATTTGGTTGATACGTTTTTTGCAAAAAATGTATACTAAGCTGCTCTACCAATCTTCACGGTATACCTTTATCAGAGCAGTCCTAACTAATGTATGCAATCCCTATCTGATGTATTTAAAAACCTGATCATCTGTATATAACCTGTGTGAACAGGGTTCAGAGAGGAAAAATCCATGTGTGCATACAGGGTAGAACAGCATTTGTGCAGATAGCCCAAGAGGAGTGGTGGAACTCCCCAGTCTTGTAGACACAAGAGAACAATTATGGAAACAGGAACACATGGGCTACTTGCACAGTGAACAAGTCTGTATGATCATGTTCACACACCACCAAGAAACCTGAAGACACAAAAGAGAGTAGTAAAACCAAAAACACTCAGTTTGAAAAAATGTTGCAGTAATCCGCAAGTGCTAGTAAAAGATGTAAAAAACAGGGTATTTGGTTGATACGTTTTTTGCAAAAAATGTATACTAAGCTGCTCTACCAATCTTCACGGTATACCCTTATCAGAGCAGTCCTAACTAATGTATGCAATCCCTATCTGATGTATTTAAAAACCTGATCATCTGTATATAACCTGTGTGAACAGGGTTCAGAGAGGAAAAATCCATGTGTGCATACAGGGTAGAACAGCATTTGTGCAGATAGCCCAAGAGGAGTGGTGGAACTCCCCAGTCTTGTAGACACAAGAGAACAATTATGGAAACAGGAACACATGGGCTACTTGCACAGTGAACAAGTTTGTATGATCATGTTCACACACCACCAAGAAACCTGAAGACACAAAAGAGAGTAGTAAAACCAAAAACACTCAGTTTGAAAAAATGTTGCAGTAATCCGCAAGTGCTAGTAAAAGATGTAAATAACAGGGTATTTGGTTGATACGTTTTTTGCAAAAAATGTATACTAAGCTGCTCTACCAATCTTCACGGTATACCCTTATCAGAGCAGTCCTAACTAATGTATGCAATCCCTATCTGATGTATTTAAAAACCTGATCATCTGTATATAACCTGTGTGAACAGGGTTCAGAGAGGAAAAATCCATGTGTGCATACAGGGTAGAACAGCATTTGTGCAGATAGCCCAAGAGGAGTGGTGGAACTCCCCAGTCTTGTAGACACAAAAGAACAATTATGGAAACAGGAACACATGGGCTACTTGCACAGTGAACAAGTCTGTATGATCATGTTCACACACCACCAAGAAACCTGAAGACACAAAAGAGAGTAGTAAAACCAAAAACACTCAGTTTGAAAAAATGTTGCAGTAATCCGCAAGTGCTAGTAAAAGATGTAAAAAACAGGGTATTTGGTTGATACGTTTTTTGCAAAAAATGTATACTAAGCTGCTCTACCAATCTTCACGGTATACCCTTATCAGAGCAGTCCTAACTAATGTATGCAATCCCTATCTGATGTATTTAAAAACCTGATCATCTGTATATAACCTGTGTGAACAGGGTTCAGAGAGGAAAAATCCATGTGTGCATACAGGGTAGAACAGCATTTGTGCAGATAGCCCAAGAGGAGTGGTGGAACTCCCCAGTCTTGTAGACACAAGAGAACAATTATGGAAACAGGAACACATGGGCTACTTGCACAGTGAACAAGTCTGTATGATCATGTTCACACACCACCAAGAAACCTGAAGACACAAAAGAGAGTAGTAAAACCAAAAACACTCAGTTTGAAAAAATGTTGCAGTAATCCGCAAGTGCTAGTAAAAGATGTAAAAAACAGGGTATTTGGTTGATACGTTTTTTGCAAAAAATGTATACTAAGCTGCTCTACCAATCTTCACGGTATACCCTTATCAGAGCAGTCCTAACTAATGTATGCAATCCCTATCTGATGTATTTAAAAACCTGATCATCTGTATATAACCTGTGTGAACAGGGTTCAGAGAGGAAAAATCCATGTGTGCATACAGGGTAGAACAGCATTTGTGCAGATAGCCCAAGAGGAGTGGTGGAACTCCCCAGTCTTGTAGACACAAGAGAACAATTATGGAAACAGGAACACATGGGCTACTTGCACAGTGAACAAGTCTGTATGATCATGTTCACACACCACCAAGAAACCTGAAGACACAAAAGAGAGTAGTAAAACCAAAAACACTCAGTTTGAAAAAATGTTGCAGTAATCCGCAAGTGCTAGTAAAAGATGTAAAAAACAGGGTATTTGGTTGATACGTTTTTTGCAAAAAATGTATACTAAGCTGCTCTACCAATCTTCACGGTCTCTGAACCCTGTTCACACAGGTTATATACAGATGATCAGGTTTTTAAATACATCAGATAGGGATTGCATACATTAGTTAGGACTGCTCTGATAAGGGTATACCGTGAAGATTGGTAGAGCAGCTTAGTATACATTTTTTGCAAAAAACGTATCAACCAAATACCCTGTTTTTTACATCTTTTACTAGCACTTGCGGATTACTGCAACATTTTTTCAAACTGAGTGTTTTTGGTTTTACTACTCTCTTTTGTGTCTTCAGGTTTCTTGGTGGTGTGTGAACATGATCATACAGACTTGTTCACTGTGCAAGTAGCCCATGTGTTCCTGTTTCCATAATTGTTCTCTTGTGTCTACAAGACTGGGGAGTTCCACCACTCCTCTTGGGCTATCTGCACAAATGCTGTTCTACCCTGTATGCACACATGGATTTTTCCTCTCTGAACCCTGTTCACACAGGTTATATACAGATGATCAGGTTTTTAAATACATCAGATAGGGATTGCATACATTAGTTAGGACTGCTCTGATAAGGGTATACCGTGAAGATTGGTAGAGCAGCTTAGTATACATTTTTTGCAAAAAACGTATCAACCAAATACCCTGTTTTTTACATCTTTTACTAGCACTTGCGGATTACTGCAACATTTTTTCAAACTGAGTGTTTTTGGTTTTACTACTCTCTTTTGTGTCTTCAGGTTTCTTGGTGGTGTGTGAACATGATCATACAGACTTGTTCACTGTGCAAGTAGCCCATGTGTTCCTGTTTCCATAATTGTTCTCTTGTGTCTACAAGACTGGGGAGTTCCACCACTCCTCTTGGGCTATCTGCACAAATGCTGTTCTACCCTGTATGCACACATGGATTTTTCCTCTCTGAACCCTGTTCACACAGGTTATATACAGATGATCAGGTTTTTAAATACATCAGATAGGGATTGCATACATTAGTTAGGACTGCTCTGATAAGGGTATACCGTGAAGATTGGTAGAGCAGCTTAGTATACATTTTTTGCAAAAAACGTATCAACCAAATACCCTGTTTTTTACATCTTTTACTAGCACTTGCGGATTACTGCAACATTTTTTCAAACTGAGTGTTTTTGGTTTTACTACTCTCTTTTGTGTCTTCAGGTTTCTTGGTGGTGTGTGAACATGATCATACAGACTTGTTCACTGTGCAAGTAGCCCATGTGTTCCTGTTTCCATAATTGTTCTCTTGTGTCTACAAGACTGGGGAGTTCCACCACTCCTCTTGGGCTATCTGCACAAATGCTGTTCTACCCTGTATGCACACATGGATTTTTCCTCTCTGAACCCTGTTCACACAGGTTATATACAGATGATCAGGTTTTTAAATACATCAGATAGGGATTGCATACATTAGTTAGGACTGCTCTGATAAGGGTATACCGTGAAGATTGGTAGAGCAGCTTAGTATACATTTTTTGCAAAAAACGTATCAACCAAATACCCTGTTTTTTACATCTTTTACTAGCACTTGCGGATTACTGCAACATTTTTTCAAACTGAGTGTTTTTGGTTTTACTACTCTCTTTTGTGTCTTCAGGTTTCTTGGTGGTGTGTGAACATGATCATACAGACTTGTTCACTGTGCAAGTAGCCCATGTGTTCCTGTTTCCATAATTGTTCTCTTGTGTCTACAAGACTGGGGAGTTCCACCACTCCTCTTGGGCTATCTGCACAAATGCTGTTCTACCCTGTATGCACACATGGATTTTTCCTCTCTGAACCCTGTTCACACAGGTTATATACAGATGATCAGGTTTTTAAATACATCAGATAGGGATTGCATACATTAGTTAGGACTGCTCTGATAAGGGTATACCGTGAAGATTGGTAGAGCAGCTTAGTATACATTTTTTGCAAAAAACGTATCAACCAAATACCCTGTTTTTTACATCTCTTACTAGCACTTGCGGATTACTGCAACATTTTTTCAAACTGAGTGTTTTTGGTTTTACTACTCTCTTTTGTGTCTTCAGGTTTCTTGGTGGTGTGTGAACATGATCATACAGACTTGTTCACTGTGCAAGTAGCCCATGTGTTCCTGTTTCCATAATTGTTCTCTTGTGTCTACAAGACTGGGGAGTTCCACCACTCCTCTTGGGCTATCTGCACAAATGCTGTTCTACCCTGTATGCACACATGGATTTTTCCTCTCTGAACCCTGTTCACACAGGTTATATACAGATGATCAGGTTTTTAAATACATCAGATAGGGATTGCATACATTAGTTAGGACTGCTCTGATAAGGGTATACCGTGAAGATTGGTAGAGCAGCTTAGTATACATTTTTTGCAAAAAACGTATCAACCAAATACCCTGTTTTTTACATCTTTTACTAGCACTTGCGGATTACTGCAACATTTTTTCAAACTGAGTGTTTTTGGTTTTACTACTCTCTTTTGTGTCTTCAGGTTTCTTGGTGGTGTGTGAACATGATCATACAGACTTGTTCACTGTGCAAGTAGCCCATGTGTTCCTGTTTCCATAATTGTTCTCTTGTGTCTACAAGACTGGGGAGTTCCACCACTCCTCTTGGGCTATCTGCACAAATGCTGTTCTACCCTGTATGCACACATGGATTTTTCCTCTCTGAACCCTGTTCACACAGGTTATATACAGATGATCAGGTTTTTAAATACATCAGATAGGGATTGCATACATTAGTTAGGACTGCTCTGATAAGGGTATACCGTGAAGATTGGTAGAGCAGCTTAGTATACATTTTTTGCAAAAAACGTATCAACCAAATACCCTGTTTTTTACATCTTTTACTAGCACTTGCGGATTACTGCAACATTTTTTCAAACTGAGTGTTTTTGGTTTTACTACTCTCTTTTGTGTCTTCAGGTTTCTTGGTGGTGTGTGAACATGATCATACAGACTTGTTCACTGTGCAAGTAGCCCATGTGTTCCTGTTTCCATAATTGTTCTCTTGTGTCTACAAGACTGGGGAGTTCCACCACTCCTCTTGGGCTATCTGCACAAATGCTGTTCTACCCTGTATGCACACATGGATTTTTCCTCTCTGAACCCTGTTCACACAGGTTATATACAGATGATCAGGTTTTTAAATACATCAGATAGGGATTGCATACATTAGTTAGGACTGCTCTGATAAGGGTATACCGTGAAGATTGGTAGAGCAGCTTAGTATACATTTTTTGCAAAAAACGTATCAACCAAATACCCTGTTTTTTACATCTTTTACTAGCACTTGCGGATTACTGCAACATTTTTTCAAACTGAGTGTTTTTGGTTTTACTACTCTCTTTTGTGTCTTCAGGTTTCTTGGTGGTGTGTGAACATGATCATACAGACTTGTTCACTGTGCAAGTAGCCCATGTGTTCCTGTTTCCATAATTGTTCTCTTGTGTCTACAAGACTGGGGAGTTCCACCACTCCTCTTGGGCTATCTGCACAAATGCTGTTCTACCCTGTATGCACACATGGATTTTTCCTCTCTGAACCCTGTTCACACAGGTTATATACAGATGATCAGGTTTTTAAATACATCAGATAGGGATTGCATACATTAGTTAGGACTGCTCTGATAAGGGTATACCGTGAAGATTGGTAGAGCAGCTTAGTATACATTTTTTGCAAAAAACGTATCAACCAAATACCCTGTTTTTTACATCTTTTACTAGCACTTGCGGATTACTGCAACATTTTTTCAAACTGAGTGTTTTTGGTTTTACTACTCTCTTTTGTGTCTTCAGGTTTCTTGGTGGTGTGTGAACATGATCATACAGACTTGTTCACTGTGCAAGTAGCCCATGTGTTCCTGTTTCCATAATTGTTCTCTTGTGTCTACAAGACTGGGGAGTTCCACCACTCCTCTTGGGCTATCTGCACAAATGCTGTTCTACCCTGTATGCACACATGGATTTTTCCTCTCTGAACCCTGTTCACACAGGTTATATACAGATGATCAGGTTTTTAAATACATCAGATAGGGATTGCATACATTAGTTAGGACTGCTCTGATAAGGGTATACCGTGAAGATTGGTAGAGCAGCTTAGTATACATTTTTTGCAAAAAACGTATCAACCAAATACCCTGTTTTTTACATCTCTTACTAGCACTTGCGGATTACTGCAACATTTTTTCAAACTGAGTGTTTTTGGTTTTACTACTCTCTTTTGTGTCTTCAGGTTTCTTGGTGGTGTGTGAACATGATCATACAGACTTGTTCACTGTGCAAGTAGCCCATGTGTTCCTGTTTCCATAATTGTTCTCTTGTGTCTACAAGACTGGGGAGTTCCACCACTCCTCTTGGGCTATCTGCACAAATGCTGTTCTACCCTGTATGCACACATGGATTTTTCCTCTCTGAACCCTGTTCACACAGGTTATATACAGATGATCAGGTTTTTAAATACATCAGATAGGGATTGCATACATTAGTTAGGACTGCTCTGATAAGGGTATACCGTGAAGATTGGTAGAGCAGCTTAGTATACATTTTTTGCAAAAAACGTATCAACCAAATACCCTGTTTTTTACATCTTTTACTAGCACTTGCGGATTACTGCAACATTTTTTCAAACTGAGTGTTTTTGGTTTTACTACTCTCTTTTGTGTCTTCAGGTTTCTTGGTGGTGTGTGAACATGATCATACAGACTTGTTCACTGTGCAAGTAGCCCATGTGTTCCTGTTTCCATAATTGTTCTCTTGTGTCTACAAGACTGGGGAGTTCCACCACTCCTCTTGGGCTATCTGCACAAATGCTGTTCTACCCTGTATGCACACATGGATTTTTCCTCTCTGAACCCTGTTCACACAGGTTATATACAGATGATCAGGTTTTTAAATACATCAGATAGGGATTGCATACATTAGTTAGGACTGCTCTGATAAGGGTATACCGTGAAGATTGGTAGAGCAGCTTAGTATACATTTTTTGCAAAAAACGTATCAACCAAATACCCTGTTTTTTACATCTTTTACTAGCACTTGCGGATTACTGCAACATTTTTTCAAACTGAGTGTTTTTGGTTTTACTACTCTCTTTTGTGTCTTCAGGTTTCTTGGTGGTGTGTGAACATGATCATACAGACTTGTTCACTGTGCAAGTAGCCCATGTGTTCCTGTTTCCATAATTGTTCTCTTGTGTCTACAAGACTGGGGAGTTCCACCACTCCTCTTGGGCTATCTGCACAAATGCTGTTCTACCCTGTATGCACACATGGATTTTTCCTCTCTGAACCCTGTTCACACAGGTTATATACAGATGATCAGGTTTTTAAATACATCAGATAGGGATTGCATACATTAGTTAGGACTGCTCTGATAAGGGTATACCGTGAAGATTGGTAGAGCAGCTTAGTATACATTTTTTGCAAAAAACGTATCAACCAAATACCCTGTTTTTTACATCTTTTACTAGCACTTGCGGATTACTGCAACATTTTTTCAAACTGAGTGTTTTTGGTTTTACTACTCTCTTTTGTGTCTTCAGGTTTCTTGGTGGTGTGTGAACATGATCATACAGACTTGTTCACTGTGCAAGTAGCCCATGTGTTCCTGTTTCCATAATTGTTCTCTTGTGTCTACAAGACTGGGGAGTTCCACCACTCCTCTTGGGCTATCTGCACAAATGCTGTTCTACCCTGTATGCACACATGGATTTTTCCTCTCTGAACCCTGTTCACACAGGTTATATACAGATGATCAGGTTTTTAAATACATCAGATAGGGATTGCATACATTAGTTAGGACTGCTCTGATAAGGGTATACCGTGAAGATTGGTAGAGCAGCTTAGTATACATTTTTTGCAAAAAACGTATCAACCAAATACCCTGTTTTTTACATCTTTTACTAGCACTTGCGGATTACTGCAACATTTTTTCAAACTGAGTGTTTTTGGTTTTACTACTCTCTTTTGTGTCTTCAGGTTTCTTGGTGGTGTGTGAACATGATCATACAGACTTGTTCACTGTGCAAGTAGCCCATGTGTTCCTGTTTCCATAATTGTTCTCTTGTGTCTACAAGACTGGGGAGTTCCACCACTCCTCTTGGGCTATCTGCACAAATGCTGTTCTACCCTGTATGCACACATGGATTTTTCCTCTCTGAACCCTGTTCACACAGGTTATATACAGATGATCAGGTTTTTAAATACATCAGATAGGGATTGCATACATTAGTTAGGACTGCTCTGATAAGGGTATACCGTGAAGATTGGTAGAGCAGCTTAGTATACATTTTTTGCAAAAAACGTATCAACCAAATACCCTGTTTTTTACATCTTTTACTAGCACTTGTGGATTACTGCAACATTTTTTCAAACTGAGTGTTTTTGGTTTTACTACTCTCTTTTGTGTCTTCAGGTTTCTTGGTGGTGTGTGAACATGATCATACAGACTTGTTCACTGTGCAAGTAGCCCATGTGTTCCTGTTTCCATAATTGTTCTCTTGTGTCTACAAGACTGGGGAGTTCCACCACTCCTCTTAGGCTATCTGCACAAATGCTGTTCTACCCTGTATGCACACATGGATTTTTCCTCTCTGAACCCTGTTCACACAGGTTATATACAGATGATCAGGTTTTTAAATACATCACATAGGGATTGCATACATTAGTTAGGACTGCTCTGATAAGGGTATACCGTGAAGATTGGTAGAGCAGCTTAGTATACATTTTTTGCAAAAAACGTATCAACCAAATACCCTGTTTTTTACATCTTTTACTAGCACTTGCGGATTACTGCAACATTTTTTCAAACTGAGTGTTTTTGGTTTTACTACTCTCTTTTGTGTCTTCAGGTTTCTTGGTGGTGTGTGAACATGATCATACAGACTTGTTCACTGTGCAAGTAGCCCATGTGTTCCTGTTTCCATAATTGTTCTCTTGTGTCTACAAGACTGGGGAGTTCCACCACTCCTCTTGGGCTATCTGCACAAATGCTGTTCTACCCTGTATGCACACATGGATTTTTCCTCTCTGAACCCTGTTCACACAGGTTATATACAGATGATCAGGTTTTTAAATACATCAGATAGGGATTGCATACATTAGTTAGGACTGCTCTGATAAGGGTATACCGTGAAGATTGGTAGAGCAGCTTAGTATACATTTTTTGCAAAAAACGTATCAACCAAATACCCTGTTTTTTACATCTTTTACTAGCACTTGCGGATTACTGCAACATTTTTTCAAACTGAGTGTTTTTGGTTTTACTACTCTCTTTTGTGTCTTCAGGTTTCTTGGTGGTGTGTGAACATGATCATACAGACTTGTTCACTGTGCAAGTAGCCCATGTGTTCCTGTTTCCATAATTGTTCTCTTGTGTCTACAAGACTGGGGAGTTCCACCACTCCTCTTGGGCTATCTGCACAAATGCTGTTCTACCCTGTATGCACACATGGATTTTTCCTCTCTGAACCCTGTTCACACAGGTTATATACAGATGATCAGGTTTTTAAATACATCAGATAGGGATTGCATACATTAGTTAGGACTGCTCTGATAAGGGTATACCGTGAAGATTGGTAGAGCAGCTTAGTATACATTTTTTGCAAAAAACGTATCAACCAAATACCCTGTTTTTTACATCTTTTACTAGCACTTGCGGATTACTGCAACATTTTTTCAAACTGAGTGTTTTTGGTTTTACTACTCTCTTTTGTGTCTTACTGTAAGTAACACCTTGGGCATAGAGAGGTCAGAGACAAAGTGGCTACAAAAGGCACATTAATCCATAATTGTTAATAAAGTGCATAGTGCTCCTAAAGGACATGCTTGAACCTCCTGCAGCCATATACGTTAGTACTAATCAAACCTAAGATAGGTAAAAAGTAACCAAAGCTCTGCCAATCTTACCCAACAAACAGATGGTGCCAGTGTGTGTCCGGCGGCCCCGACGCACATTTCGCGTGAGCTTCCTCGGGCGGTCGTTGCTAACAGGAAGCTTGTGACTTTCCTGCCATGCATGCATGGTTGCGGCAGCCATGACAGGCAGCTGGCGAGACCAATCAGTGACTTGGATTTCCATGACAGACAGAGGCCGCGACCAATGAATATTCGTGACAGACAGACAGAAGGACAGACAGAAAGACGGAAGTGACCCTTTTGGCATTAGAACTCTGCCATGTGGGCAATATTTGCCCAGTATCTTTCTTATTGTGGAGTCATGAACACTGACCTTAACTGAGGAAAGTGAGGCCTGCAGTTCATTGGATGTTGTTGTGGGGTCTTTTGTAAGCACTTGGATGAGTTGTCCCTGCACTCTTGGCATAAATTTGGTTTGTCGGCCACTCCTGGAAAGGTTCACTACTGTTCCATGTTTTTGCCATTTGTGGATTATGGCTCTCAATATGGTTCACTAGAGTCCCAGAGCTTCAGAAATGGATTTATAACCATTTCCAGACTGATATAGCTCAATTACTTTGTTTCTCATTTGTTCCAGAATTTCTTTGGATCACGACATGATGTCTAGCTTTTGAGGATCTTTTGGTCAACTTCACTTTGTAAGGCAGCACTTATTTAAGTGATTTTCTGAGAACAGGTGTGGCAGTAATCAGGCTTGGGTGTGGCAAGGGAATTTGAACTCAGGTTCCTAAACCACATTTAATTTATGCTTTGAGGGTGGGTCAATCGCTTTTTCACACAGGGCCCTGTAGGTTTGGATTTCCTTTTTCCTTAATAATTAAGACCTTCATTTTAAAATTGCATTTTGTGTTTACTTGTGCTATCTTTGTCTAATATTTAAATTTGCTTGGTGATCTGAAACATTTAAGTGTGGCAAGCCTACAATCGATTTGGAAATCAGGAAGGGGGCAAACACTTTTCACACAACTATATATATATACCTGTCATATAAGAACCATCTGCTATTTTGATTCTTTTTAACCTTAAGATACTGTTTCCCTGTCACAATGCAGAGTCTCCAGTATATTCCTATTTACCTTCAAACTTCTCTTCCCTGACTCCTGCTCAGTGATTGATAAGTTTCTCCCTGTCAGTGTTAATGAGCTGAAAACAGAAGAAAGCCGTGTAAAGCAGCATTGGGATGGACAAGAAATCCTACACAAAGCATTGAAAACGACAGGCAGTGGGACTCTCCAACAATATCACCGCACTGCTGCTGTCTTCTGTAAGGCAGGTATTTTATGTGCAGGAGCTCTCTATGCATAGAGAAAATATGTAGAACAACAAGGTTGATGAGCTTGATTATTTCACCCGAAGAACAGCATTTTTCTTATTCATCTGGTGATCAGCAGCCAATTTTGACTGCACAACTATCTTTAAATGATCGTTACTAGGCTAGCTTGTTCACTATAATCGTGCAGTGTACCGTAAATACACGTCAGTGGCATCAGTGGTGCTGACAGATATCAGAAATTGGCATGTCTAATTAGAATCTGGTCATTTAATAATTTGAGCTTTGGGCTTGTAACCTCTAATAAAGATCAAATAAATGTAGAAAAAATGCATTACTTCACCTAAATGCAACACTTATAGGGTTGTAGAGATCTGACTTGTACAAATTTACTAAGGGAAATATTCAGAGGGAACATGAGTCGTTTTTATGCAGCTGATCTAAGCTGTTAATAGCTGTTTACATTACCGTGATGTGTTACTTAGTTCTCTTCCTCTTAAAAATTGTTGTCATACTGTATCTGGCTACTGCTGGCAAGAGCAGCAATTTTGTAGAGTACAGATAAATCCCCAGATACTGCATAGGGCGCTATAAAATAAAGAAGCCTGGTTTCTGGCAAATTTATCGAACTGATGTGCGTTTCATTTCAGCAAATATATGTAGAGGACAATTGCCACCCAAGCTTAATTGCTATGCAACAGCTTAGAATTCACTTAACGAGTTCCTGTGTGCCATGTTACGCAATTAGCGGAATGTGCCATATGAATCACATTGTGTATACAAGCAAATAGCTAAATCAGAATGTTTGACCTGCTTTGTAAGAAGGTACCAGGGACAACATCTGGTTCTTATGGCACCCTGCCACATGCGTGTCATACTTGCAGGTTAATTATTGGATAATGTGCATTTCATAGTAATTTGCCAGCCTTTCAAAAAGAAGAGCTCAACGAGGCAGATGTTTCTGTAAAAGTGTTCATTAAGACATTTGACAACACTTTGACAAAGAATGAAGTCTCCTCTTGAAATGCATCATTGCAAAGGAGGAAATATTCAAAATATAGGCCTCGTGGAAGGCGATATGTCATACAAATTTGTCATTTGATAAAGATTGGGCCACTGCCACATACTGATGTCTTTCATACCTGCACCTGAAATATACATACTTTTCTTAGAGAGGATGATTAAAACGGTCTGATATGATATGAAACTACAGTTCTGAGCTGTTAGTTTATTGAAAAACTTCTAAATGTGACAGCATTCGGAGTGTTAGATCTGCGCGTTGGCATGCCCGCTTCTTTTTATTATCTGCTGTTTGCCAGGATTTGTAAGTATCATTCTCTCTTTTGCTGCTTACTGGACCCAAGCCTAGTCAATTTACTTCAGCTCACTGTGGCACTTCACACTTTCTTAAAACACTAGGCTTTCCAATTTTGAAGAACATTTATAGTATCAGAATAATTTGAAACAGGTGCTTAAACGTCTTTCTCGCACTTTGCAACAGAAGGCTTATGTATTTTTCATTATACACAGAGACAAAACACAGTACTTAACAGAATGACCATCTGTCTCAAAATTCATTGTGCTTAAAATGGAAGGTGAAATAAAGTTTTTCATTTCAGATCATCTTAGTATCTGACTTACAAAAGAAAAGACATTAAAAATTGATAAAGTAATAGTAACGCTTTTGTGAAGACCCGAATATTGAGTATTGTCCCTCAGAGGGAATCATTAAATATCTTACATTGTCTGCAGACTTCACTACTCTCATACGAAATTCTCACAGGCTTTTTTCAAACCATACCTGCCAACTTTCATAAATATCGTAAAGTTTTTTAACAAAATGTTAAAAATAATAACAATTTGAATCACCCTTCTCATTATGAATAACAATATGTAAAAAAATAAACTTATTTTGCAGCAAGCTAGCTGCTTGGTTAGCCTGGTGGCTTAGTGGTTAACACTGTGGTCTTGCAGAATTTGATTCATATCCCAACAAGGACAACATGCACAAGTAGTTGGTATGTTCTTCTCATGTTTGCATGTTTTTCCTCTAGGTTCTCCGGTTTCCTCCTACATTCCAAAGACATATGGATAAAGAATTTAGATTGTGAGCCCCAGTGGTGTCGGTGATGACTATGCCTGTTAAACGCTGTGGAATATGATGGTGCTATATAACTGCATTAAACAAATAAAAATTATTTGGTATCACCGCATCCAAAAAAAGTTCAGTGTAACAATATTATCAAAATCTAATATTACACCATTTTCCAAATTATTATGCAGATTATATTTTTCTTGGATTTTTGGGGTGGCACGGTGGCGCAGTGGTTAGCACTGCAGCCTTGTAGCGCTGGAGTCCTGGGTTCAAACCCCACCAAGGACAACATCTGCAAAGAGTTTGTATGTTCTCTCCGTGTTTGCGTGGGTTTCCTCCGGGCACTCTGGCTTCCTCCCACATTCCTAAGACATACTGATAGGGAATTTAGATTGTGAGCCCCATCGGGGACAGCGATGATAATGTGTGCAACCTGTAAAGCGCTGCGGAATATGTTAGCGCTATATAAAAACAAAAATTATTATTATTATTCCTTAACAGTCAGTGCAAATGACAGTCAGACTAATGAAAGTCATCACCAGTTAGAGTATACCTCGAATTTTATTGAAGAAACCTCCCAATAGTAACAGTATAATCTCCAAATGAATAAAAACTCAAAATGCACTGTTCCAAATTATTAGGCACAGCAGAATTTCTAAACATTTGATATGTTTTAAAGAACTGAAAATGCTCAAATTCACCGAACAAAAATGCTATTTAACTCCAAAACATCCTAACAGGCCAAGTTACATGTTAACATAGGAACCCTTCTTTGATATCAGCTTCACAATTCTTGCATCCATTGAACTTGTGAGTTTTTGGAGAGTTTCTGCTTGTATTTCTTTGCACGAAGTCAGAATAGCCTCCCAGAGCTGCTGTTTTGATATGAACTGCCTCCCACCCTCATAGATCTTTTGCTTGATGATACTCCAAAGGTTCTCTATAGGGTGGAGGTCAGGGGAGGATGGTGGCCGCATAATGAGTTTATCTACTTTTATGCCCTTAGCAGCCAATGACTCAGAGGTATTCTTTGCAGCATGAGATGGTGCATTGTCATGCATGAAGATGATTTTGCTCCTGAAAGCACGTTTCTGCTTTTTATACCATGGAAGAAACTTGTCAGTCAGAAACTCTATATACTTTGCAGAGGTCATTTTCACACCTTCAGGAACTTTAAAGGGCCCTACCAGCTGTTTTCCCATGATTTGGGCCCAAAACATGACTCCTCCACCACCTTGCTGACGTCGCAGCCTTGTTGGGACATGGTGGCTATCCACCAACCATCCACTACTCCATCCATCTGGACCATCCAGGATTGCTCGACACTCATCAGTAAACAAGACTGTTTGAAAATTAGTCTTCATGTATGTCTGGGCCCACTGAAACCATTTCTGCTTGTGAACATTGTTTAGGGGTGGCCAAATAGTAGGTTTATGCACCACAGCAAGCCTTTGAAGGATCTTACTCCTTGAGGTTCGAGGGACTCCAGAGGCGCCAGCAGCTTCAAATATATGTTTGCTGGTTTGGAATGGCTTTTTAGCAGCTGCTCTCTTAATCCAATGAACTTGTCTGGCAGAAACATTCCTCATTATGCCTTTATCAGCATGAACACGTCTGTGCTCAGATTCAGCCACAAATCTCTTAACAGTCCGATGATCATGCTTAAGTTTTCGGAAAATATCTAATGTTTTCATCCCTTGACAAAGGTATTGCACTATTTGATGCTTTTTGGCAGCAGAGAGATCCTTTTTCTTTCCCATGTTACTTGAAAACTGTGGCCTGCTTTAATTAGAATCACCTGGAAAACTAATTATCACATGTGTTTAAGACTGTTTTCAGTTATCCATTGAGCCCTGAGACACAATACCATCCATGAGTTTATTTGAAAAAGAAAACAATTAAATCTTTATGACACTTAAATCCAATTTGCATAATAATTTGGAACACGGTGTAATTAACTCATACATTAAATGATGTTAAAAAAGAAAAATCGAAATACCAGAATTGTGTTTGTGTTCACTTCTCAAAGACATCTTTTTAGTGTTCCCATTGCCTTATATTGTAAGCATTGATTGTTTTTCAATTGAAAAATGTCTGGAGAATGGTCTGCTCACTTCTTTAAATCAGTTGGCATTTTTGATATGCAAATTGTCTCTTCAGAGAGGAAGAGGACTTGAACTCTACAGCTCCATCTGTTGGAAGTAGCGATCCTACAAGTCACAATTAACCCTTTATCAATTTTGCAATATGACTTAGGATAAAAGACAAAACTAAATCTCAATTTGCAGACACGGTGCTTCAGGCTATTGGCGCTTGTCAGTGCAAAGTATGAGAACTGATTTAGCTAGGTGAGAGGCTCTGGACTAGGGTCTAAGGGGTAATGTTTCTCCTTGTGGAGAGTAATCCTACTATCGTTTTTGGATACAGAAACAGTTAATAGATGCCCAAAAGCCTGAACATATGAACAGCATATGTTCTATTTTTTTTTACATATAAATTAATATGTACATTCTTTTGATTATTTTGGAGCGTTTTTTTGGAAATCTTCAGAGCAGACACACTGCAAATCCGACTGAAAAAGGTCATGTGAAGATACCTCAAAAGCATCATTCAGACATTCATAAATCATATACGTATTCTATTCATGACTTTCACGGATAGAACACATGCCCATTAAAAGTTTATGCTATTATTCACATGAATGTGTTTTTTTCTGGACTGGGTGTCAACAAAAAAATCATGGAGACACGTCACAGATCAAAATTACCAAACAAGTATGGCATCAGTGTACATAAATGAAGCTTTGGAATTTATTTATATATTTTTGCTCATATGTAAATATAACTGATGAAACATCAATGGTAAAAAGACACAGACCACTGGAACAACTCGAGTCAAAAAGATTTGGGAAACTGACTTTTTTTGCATTTGTGAATAATTATGGATGCTTATGTGAGGGAGGGCCAGGGTTGCAGTTGTGGCTGAGGTTAAAGGCTTTTGCACTCCCTGGCCTCCCGTCACATGCAAAGAACATACTTCTATGAGGGTACTTGCCTCTCTGTCATCCGTACTCTCTGGGTCTCTTCTGAGCAGCCGCAGACCCTTTTTGTACGATTACACACAAATTGAAGCTGTGGAGACACCATCACGTGTTTCTCGACGCAAGCAGTGAATAGCCAGGCCTTTCCCCGGGAAGGAACAACCACGAGAAGGACAGCATCCACAGCTGTCTGTGGATGGATACCATGCTTGGCATAGGTGGCTTTCCTTCATAGGATGCTGCCCTTTTCGTGGTTGTTCCTTCCCGGGGAAAGGCCTGGCTATTCACTGCTTGCGTCGAGAAACACGTGATGGTGTCTCCGCAGCTTCTTTACATGCATCTGCATATTTCCCATAAGGGATGGGGGCAGTGTTCTGGAATTACTGCGTTGAGAAACACGTGATGGTGTCTCCGCGGTGTTGGATGTTTTGGTCTCCCCGAGGCCAATCATCTGTGCCTTTATACACACAAATTGAGACACAAAACTTTACTTGCTTCTGTTCACAGCACATCCTTCTCAGTTACATTTACATCATCGGGTTCCATGCAATTCACATTCTCCACTTTCCCTGCTTCTCCTCTCACGGCCTTCAGGACGTGCCTGGGTCCTACCGCCTCTGGCAGTAAGGCAGCGTTCTCCCTGTGCAAACTCACTGCGCTTGGGAGTTCCATCAGCTGTTTTGACCCGGATCTGAAGGCATCAGCCCATGCGATAAGCTGTCACATTATAGAGGCACCTGCATCCCCGTACTGTCCTGGCTCTGCTTTCAGCCTTTGTTCCAACACTGCTGTCACTTTGCTGCTAGGTTTTACTTCTGCCACACTGGGCCCTGGATGGCTGGGTTCCTTGCCTTAAATGTTGCGGGGCCCACTGGGACTATCTGGGCTCTCTAGCCCCTACTCAGCTGTTTCAGCTCCCTAGCTTTTCTGACTCACCTCAGGAAATGCTCCTGTCTTAACCATAGCTGGCCCCTCCTATATTAACTTGTTACTATACTATGCTTCTATTACCTAATCTTACTGTGCCCCATCTAGTGGTCTAATAAAGGTACTGTGCTTTCCCTAAGTAAACATTTTCATAAACAGCATATACATAAAGACAATCTATATATATAATTGTCTAAGGGTTTTTCCGTCTGTCTGTCTGTCCTGGAAATCCCGCATCTCTGATTGGTCGAGGCCGCCAGGCCTCGACCAATCAGCGATGGGCACAGCATGGCGACGATGATGTCATAAAGGTTGCCTCGACCAATCAGCGACGGGCACAGTCTGCCGCGAATTCTGAAATCATCATTGTCCATATACTACGGGGACATGTATATTCTAGAATACCCGATGCGTTAGAATCGGGCCAAAATCTAGTCTATATATATAATTGCCTAAGGGTTTTTCCATCTGTCTGTCTGTCTGTCTGTCTGTCCTGGAAATCCCGCGTCTCTGATTGGTCGAGGCCACCAGGCCTCGACCAATCAGCGACGGGCACAGCATGGCGATGATGATGTCATAAAGGCTGCCTTGACCAATCAGCGACGGGCACAGTCTGCCGCGAATTCGCCTCGACCAATCAGCTACGGGCACAGTATCGACGTAGATGTCATAATGGTTGCCATGGCGATGATGATGTCATGAAGGTTGCCTCGACCAATCAGCGACGGGCACAGTCTGCCACGAATTCTGGAATCATCATTGTCCATATACTACGCGGGACATGCATATTCTAGAATACCCGATGCGTTAGAATCGGGCCACAATCTAGGATATAAATATATGTACATAACAGGGTAACACTCCAGGTAATCGGTTGTTACAGTGGCATTGCTTTCTTCATGGGGAGAGTGATGTCATGCTTGGAAGCAAGGAAGGATTCCTTTAACAGGTATTCACATACATGCAACATGTTCTGACTCCAG
Organism: Ranitomeya imitator; assembly: GCF_032444005.1. NCBI lineage: Eukaryota > Metazoa > Chordata > Amphibia > Anura > Dendrobatidae > Ranitomeya > Ranitomeya imitator. Next base: position 492,864,368 of record NC_091286.1, on the reverse strand, counting down.
GCCAGAAGTGGGAGCTCTGAACCCGGTTTCAAGGGAGCTTCCCTAGATAATATATATTCTGGCCTGGGGGAGGAGTTAGTGAGTCTGTCGGAGGGAGAGACAGAGAGAGGAGTCTGTGAGAGGAGAGTGAGAAGAGAGAGGAAACAGATGGAGAGAGTCTGAGAAAGGAAAGCTGGGGTCGTGCAGCCACATGAGGTGCTGCAGCTCCTGAAAGGAAAGAAAGGAACAGAACAGTTGTAAAGACAGTGAAGAAGGAAAAGGAGCACAGGAGAAGGAAGGAGCTGGACGGGAGTAGCAAGTGGGCTCCCTCCACGCCTAAGCGCAGACTCTGGTAGCCAGAAGACCGGGGTTGTGAGGGGAACTTTACGCGCCATGGCAGAAAGCGGCGGACAGCAGATTGCAGGTCTCCTGTCCACCATTAACATCTGAATGAACAGTAGCACCGAGAGCCCGGCGTCATCTGAGAGACCCTGTAAAAAAGCTCGAGTTACCTGTCATGCGGGCAGTGTTTTATCAATAAGGAGGATAGAGAGAACGTGAGGACCTTTTTGTGAGGCCTAAGGCAGCAAGGGACTATAACACAGTGCATAGTAGAAGGCTTCTAACCCCACCTGGCATTTTTTGCGGGACAAATTTTACTTTTGAACGACACCATTGGTTTTACCATATAGTGTACTAGAAAATAGGAAAATAAATTCAAATTGCAGTGAAATTGCAAAAAAAGTGCAATTTCACAATTGTTTTTTTTCTACAATGTTCACCAGATGCTAAAACTGACCTGCTATTGTGATTCTCCAGGTCATTATGAGTTCATAGATACCAAACATGTTTAGGCTCTTTTTTAATTAAGTGGTGAAAAAAAATCCAAAGTTTGTTAAAAAAAATTAAAACTGTACCAATTTCCAAGACCCGTAGCATCTCAATCTTTTGGGATCTGGGGCTGTGTGAAGGCTTATTTTTTGCGCGCCGAGCTAATGTTTTTATTGATACCATTATGATATAAATATGATGTTTAGAGCTTCTGTTATTGCATTTTAATGCAACATTGCTGCAACAAAAAAAGAACATAATTATGGCTCTTTGACTTTTTTCTCCTTACGTCATTTACCGATCAGATTACCGTATTTTTCGGACTGTAAGACGCACTGGACTATAAGGCGCACCCAGGTTTTAGAGGTGGAAATTTGGGAAAAAAAATATTTGAAGCAAAAAAAGTGGTAAAATATTTAATAACATAAATAACATACTATTATATGTGGTGTTATTACATATAATAGTATGTTATTATGTTGGAAGCCGCAGGACCAGTGTGGTGTCTGTACAGTACTATATGAAGATGCTGGAGGGTGAATATAAGAATGGGGGCACAGGGCTTATATTGAAAGCACCGCTCCAGCACTGCAAAATAACACTGGAGTGCTGCTTTAAAATCCCATGGGAGAACTATAACTCCCAGCATGTTCTGCAGATCCTATGACCAGTGCCGGTTTTAGACAAAGTGGGGCCCTAGGCAAAAATTTAAAGTGGGGGCCCCAAATGATAACATTGCACTATGGCCCCCATATTTAGGGGCCTTATATCGGCCAACGGGTGTGCCACTATTAGCTGTATGCAGGGGCGTTGCTAGGGTCAGAAAAGATTGGGGGCCCAAGACAAAGAGTTGCACCCAACCCGCTCTTAATTTTTTTTTAACTCTTCAGATAAAACAGTGCTAACTCTCTGAGAACAGATAATGTAGTAGATGTCACCTGCAGTCCTATGTAACACAACAGATAGACATAGCGTTTCAGACTAAAACTATGTTCACATGCAGCATTTTTTTCAGTAGCCAAAACCTTTTCTATTAGCAGTAAAAATGTTGCGTTCAAAACACCTGTTTTTCAGCTTGTTTTGTGGTGTTCTTTACACTTTTTTCAGCTTTTTTTTGGAGTGAGGATGTTTGTTTTGTCTACAGTATGTTTATGGCCACGTTCACACGTTGAGTGTTTGGTCAGTATTTCACATCAGCATATGTAAGCCAAAACCAGGAGGGTGAGAACTACAGAAGTAGTGACGTGTTTCTCAGGCTATGTGAACACGTTGCGGATTTTGCTGCGGATCGGCAGCAGTTTTCCATGCGTTTACAGTACCATGTAAACGTCTGGAAAACAAAATCCGCAGTACACATGCTGCGGAAAATACCGCGCGGAAACACTGCGTTGTATTTTCTGCAGCATGTCAATTCTTTGAGCGGATTCCGCAGCGTTTTACACCTGGTCCATAATAGGAATCCGCAGGTGTAAAAATGCTGTTGAAAACTGCACAAAAACCGCGGTAATGCCACGATAAATCTGTGGTAAATCTGCAGGTAAAGCTGAGGGGATTTAAAAAGTGCTACAGTTCTGAAATCCAGTCAGAAAACAAACAAGCGCCTGCAGGAGATTTCGGAAATCTCCTATGTTTTGCTGGCACTTTGAAAAGCAGCTTTTCGCCATGTTCATATGCAGAAGTTTTGCAGCTTTTTCTTCTGCAAATAAGAAGTTTACAGCATTTTACAGCACAAGCAAAAACTGAGATTTTCAGAAATCTCCTGCACACCCTTTTATTTCCCCTGACAGAATTTCACAACTGCAGCCTTTTTTAAATCTGCAGCGTGTCATTTTAGGCAATTTTTTTCACCCGTAGAAAGCAATGAAAAAGTTTAAAACATGCTGCAAATGTTGCAATGTTGTTTTTTGCTGCGTTTTTTGTGAATAACACTAACTTTATTAAACATGTACTGTAGACAAAATGTATACTGTAAAAAAAAAAAACAGCAAAAGCTCTAAGGGTGTGTGCCCACAATCAGTAAACGCTGCGGGTCGGCTGCTGTGTACTTGTGCAGCGTCCAACCCGCAGCGGCCAGATGTTACAGTATAGTTGATGGGATTTCAAGAAATTCCATCTCTACTATGCGTGCACAGACACCCGCACCTCACCTGCGGAGACGGACATGCGGCGAGTCTGTCCAGACCCCAGCATGCCAATTTATCTGGCGTAGACACGAGTCTCCACAAGAGAAATCTCACCCGTGTAATGTATAGGACCAAGGTGCTGCCATTTCCGGATCCTCTGCCCATACCCTAAAAAATGGGTGTTTAGAAAGCAGTGTTTTTACTGCCAAGAGAGTAGGCTTTGGCTGCAAAAAAAAAATGCACCCAAAACGCTGATTCCTATGCACACCTGTACTATATGTGTATGGTTTACCCTTATTATTTCACATGGGAATTCATTTATTTCTATATAATAAATACCCTGATTCAGCAGACAATATTCCTGCCTTGTGTCATCCAGACTGTAGTGACAGCAGGTCGCACTTTCAGATTACAAGCAGTGACTGTGGTTAGAGCCAATGGCTACTGTATGTGACTGTGAAACCTGATCCTACAGCAAACAGCACAGAGCTCTGGGAGCACATGAGTAAATCACAGCACTGAGGGGGTCTCAAGGGGGGTTTGGGAGAGACGCCACTGCTGTACACCCTCTGGGCACTTCATACAGGGGTTGCAGAGGTAGGGGGCCCTTTCTAGGTGGGGGCCCCAGGCGTCTGCCTAGTCTGCCTGTGCCAAACGACTTCCCTGCCTATGACATGCTGAGAGTTATAGTTCACCAAAGGAGTGGCAGAGTGCTTTATTGTGTTTTGTAAAGACTAACCTCTTAATTGTGGCAGCCAGCCACACTGTGGTGAGGTAAAAGCATCCCATGACTGCACACAGAGCCCTCCTTCTTGTTTCCTTTCCACAGCACAGGTTATGAGGAAGCTGCAGATTCTAGTGGAGAGCCTGAAGGACCTGTGATGATGTCAAGAAGATGGAGGGCTCTGAGCTGCCATGTGATGCTCCAGCCCGCCCACTCCTGACATCAAACAGGTCCTGTTTGTGCACAGCACTCTGTGTCCAGCCCAGGCATGGCAGGCATGTATGCAGCGATCTCCTCTCTCCTCTGGCCCCTGCTGCTGCTGCCTCCTCCTGCCACGGACACACGGATCTCCCCAGCTGCTGCAGGAATCAGCGCTGGGGAAGCCATGTGTGTCCCTGCTTAAGTGCAGTATTCATTTGCCTCTCCCAGCTCACCGCTCAGCTGATAGGTGGGCGGGGAGCCGCTAATGAATATTCACTGCACTTAATCATGGGGACCACATGGTTTCCCCAGCACTGATTCTGGGCAGTGGGGACATCCTGAAGTGGCATAACAGTGGGATCCCACTCACTGCTGCCCCCCTCCCCACATGCTACATCCGTACCATAAGACGCACCCACACTTTCCTCCCAAATTTGGAGGGAAAAAAGTGCGTCTTATGGTCAGAAAAATACGGTAATTCTTTTTATATATTGATAGATCGGGCGATTCTAAATATGGCAATACCAAATATGTATTATTTTGAATTGGGGAAATGAGGGGTGATTTAAACTTTTATATTTTTTAATTTTTTTTAAATTCTTTAAAAAACTTTTACACTGGGTTCAATGGTCTTCATGGGAGACTAGAAGCTGCGATCATCCGATTGCCTGTGCTACACAGAACAAGGCTGCAACCCTGCTCAATGTAGCAGAAATGCTCACTTGCTATGAGCGCCGACTGCTGGGTGGCACTCATAGCAATCCAACAATGATAATCTCAGGGGTCTCCTGCAGACCCTGAGTTGTCATGCTAACCCATCGGCGACCTGCTATCATGAGACACGGGCGCCGATGATTGGGATTAGTGACGCGCTTTCCGCGCAGTCATGTCAGAGATTGACAACGACATTTAACAGGTTAACAGCTGTGGGTGGAGCACGATTCCACCTGCGGCTGTTAGAGGTACATGTCAGCTGTTCAAATCTGCTGACATATGCCAGAAAAGATGTGGGCTCAGCGCCAGAACCCACATCAAAGGGGAGACCTGACATGTGCCGTACGTGTATGGGCATGTCGCGAAGGGGTTATCTTAGCTGGTGCAGACTATATGGATCTCCATAAATGATTCAGATGACAATAAACAAGTCTATCACCTACTGATCTTATGAACAGTTATGTGACTCATTACTAGTCCCTGAAAAGTGTCCTTTAGTTTTGGTGATGAAAGGAATCTGCAATTTTTTATAGTGATCTACTGTATATCTTAAAGGGGTTATCCGTGATGTTTATATTAATGGCTTATGCTTTGGATAGTTCAACAATACTTGATTCATGGGGGTACAACACCTTACCACATGTTGATCAGATGTTGTGGATCTGCATGGCACCACTATGAATCAATAGGTGGTGGATGTGCAGCACCTGGTAGCAGCCACTATATAATTGACAAACCTTTGCTATGCTGGTCTGCAGCTGAGCACATCCCTTCACCGTCGGCTCCAGGAGCAGCACACCCACAGATCAGATCCCAATGACCTATTTTAAGGACAAAACTCGAGTCAAACTATAAGTCCCAGCATTGCTGGGAAGCTACAGAATTTCATAACATGTGGGCAGTGTAATTTAATAAAAGTTAATGAACTAAAGGTTACAGAAAATTGATCTAGCAAAATCTTTAGATTTGGGTTATGAAGCTACTTTCTCTGTATTTTGCTTGTTATTTTTATTATCCTGGATGCCAAAGTTCATAATAATAAAAATTATTAAAAAGGTCTCAGCCTGTTATGTACTTTTCTGAGTGCTGAACTGACATGCCCCACTGTTCCTGCATGGTTACAGATGTTTCTTGCAGATCCGTGAGGCATAAAAGCTATTATATTTTCTTTCACCATTCTTCTGTACTTTCTTTGTGAATTCTGTCTAAAGGTCTGAGACCTTGAGGGGCAGCAAGGTGAATAATGAAAACTAAATGCAAACTGATACTAAGCAAACAGAGGAAATGTTTTGTTTCTATATTGTGACTTAAATAGTTGCTCATAAATAAGATCTAATGGTGGCCCTGGAATTCCAATTGAAAGGGACATTTACTTCTTTGACACTAGTAAGAAAAATGTATTTTATTGTGTTTTAACATATTGTATCAAGGTAAAAGACAACAGTATGTGATTGGCTGCAGTAGTTAGTTATAGATAGAAGGCGGATCTGCTCAACTGATGAGATTCTTTGCACATGCGGCTGACCTTGAGGGTCGCTTCAAAGACCGCGGATATAGTCATAGAAGTATCAAACGTGGTTGGGATAGGGCTAGGAGGACCCCTCGTTGGGATCTTTTATATACTGATGACAACAGACGGGGGAGAAAGACAGATGGTTAGAAAGTCCGTTTTATTACAACCTATAACCATGAATGGTCCAACATGAGAGACATATTGAAGAGGCATTAGTTGGTCCTTAAAACCGAACCTTCCCTGGCACAGGCCCTGGGTGAGTTTCCACTTATGACTGCTAAAAGATCCCCAAATTTGAGCAGTTTGTTGGTACGCAGCCATTATGTCGCACCCATAATCAATCCTTTCAGTACCACGGGTCCCACGGTGGGTTCCTTTCAATGTGGTCACTGTGTGGCATGCAAAAACATGGTGCGGACCACAAGATGGCAGTAAAGAATTCTCCATCAGGCAGCGTATTACATGCAGCACGTCTAATGTCGTGTACTACGCCACGTGCAGGTGCTCCCTAATATATATTGGTTTAACATCCAGGGAGCTGCGGGTACGTGTCCGTGAACACGTGAGGGACATCTGTGCTGCTAAGACTGTGGACAATGCCTCTGACCTGAAGACAATCCCCCGCCATTTCAAGCGTTTTCATGATTGTGACGCTGGGACTCTTCAGGTCCAGGGCATCGAGAGTATTCATCTTGGAGTAAGAGGTGGTAACTATAAAAAGGTCCTTGCCCAGCGTGAAGCTGGTTGGATCGTTCGGGTGGACACCATGACACCTAAAGGACTCAATGAGTCCTTAAGCTTCTCCTCCTTCCTTTGATCTACCTCATTAGTGGTTTTTTGGTCCCCTGTTATTACTCCCTGGTGCTACCCGGCTATTGTGTCTTTTTAGCCCCCTTTTTTTGATCCTATGTGTTATTTTCTAATTTTTGTCGTTATGGAATGGTTTTCTTGTTTGCGTACATCCCCTGCCCTCTGTACCAGCTGCCCCTTTGAGTGGGTCCCCATTTGGGATCTTTGGTTTTAACTGTTATATTGGTTTTATGTATTTCTCTCTCATGTGTTCTTTTCTGTATGTTTTTTAGCAGTTATCCTTTGATGTCCGTATGATTGGCATTTTCCCATTTTTATACCCCTGCCGGCACCAGCAACACTTCCAACTCGTTATAACTGCTACCTTCTACAAACAACATGAGTGTCATCCTCAAGGCTTCCATCCATTACAACTTATGTTATCATTGTTGATGGTATCATTGTGGCGGAGATCTGTGTCAAATGCTATATATCAGTCGTTTTTTAGTAATTTACATTGTGCTAGTATGCTGTCACTATTGATATGACCTCTTTGTGGCCGATCCCGCCTCTTGATCGGTAGCAGGATTCTAGTTGTACGGTCCCTGGCCACTATGGTCTGTGGCCAGTGTTTTGCGGGTGTGCGCATGCGCTGTGCTTCTTTCCTTGTCCTCCGTCGCGGCGGCATCTGTTCCTGCCTCTCGCGTGCGTCCTGGGTCTGTTTCCCAGGCGCCCGTGCGGGGTGTGACGCCTTCCGTGACGTTGGACTCGGCGGGCAGCGCACGCATGCGCCGTTCCATCCCGCATTCACTGGCCGACATCCATCATGTGAGCGGTCACATGGTTTCTGGCCGGCGGCATTTAAGGGAGCCACATACATTCTCGGGCATCTCCCCTTGAAAAAGCAACTTCATTTGAGGGCGAAACGCGCGTCGGGGGTTTGGCTTGTGGATCCCATCCGGTGTGCCCCGTCTTGGTGCCTCGCAGTGACCCTCCTTTGGTAAGAGCTGCTTCTATTTACCTGTCACCTTACGCCACTCTTGGCATTACACATGGACAGTGTGACAGGCAGTCGTCAGCAGTAGGTCTCTTTCACCCTTTTTTATGCATGTTGGCTCTTATGACGGTGTACACCGGGGGATGCCCACTCACATTTTTACCATTCTTTAGCTTTGTATTCTATTATATGTTTTGTATATTACCTGTTTTTCTAAACTTATATGTAAATTATATGAAATTATATGTGATTTAATAAAATATTACATTTTTCTAATTACCTATATGCTCCTGGTGTACTCCTATCATCTATGGTTTGTATGGAGTTGGGTTTCCTTTCGGGTGAGGGGCAGTGTGGCACTATTTAGTGCTCTATCCTCTCCGTGGTATTTAGTATGCTGCCTGGCTTTAGTATCATAGATAGAAGTAGAGATGAGAAGATACTTCTGTATCTCAAAGCTGAATCTCAATGCTTTATGGTACTGGATTGATCCAATGTTGAGATTTTTGGAGCAAACACAGCCTTTACGGTCAGGTCAATTGGACATTACTATCTGGTTAGATAAAAACGGATGGTGACCGGTGGTAACCAACAGTCTATTTAATAACACACTGCAATAACAGATGTTTTAGTCTACTTAAATTAAAGTACAGGTTAGCTGTTTTTAAAGTAAAGAAGCAATGGCTTTTCAAATAGTAGTTGATAATAAACCCTTTTTGGGGTTTCTCAACAAGTTTGCTATGATTTAATATTACAAAGTCTTTGTTAAACTGTCCCAAAATTATCATTTTTTTAAGTAACAAGAACAGACTTCCTGCTGTAAAAGAGAAAAAGCAATGGCTTGTCAACAAGCTGTGCAAGTATCTGCTCCTATTTTGAACGTGTTTCATGCTTGTTTACCCTCAAGCAAATATGCTCCCAAGCAACAATAAAGTATAGTAAAACAACACAAAGGGAAAAGCACAGGAGATGCATGTGAGGATCTAATGGCAGTGAAACCACCAGAAGCTGCATGGTAGAAAAATATGTTGGATCAAGCAAGGAGATGTCTGGCAGTGTAGGGACAGAAATAACAGCCCAAGTAGCAGAACTACTACAGTATAGATGACATGATGAACTAGGAGTAGATGTTTAACTGAGTGTTGCCGTTTGGCAATGGCGGCAGTAAAACTGTGCATTAGACAACAATGAACAGTCAAAGCAACACATGGTATGACCAAACTAATAATTGGCATCATTTGCAATGAATGAAATCAGCATTGATCCATGCCTAATTTATTTTAACAAATGTAAGGTTTTCCACATTTGCGACACATAAACCAGTCCACTTGAGTGTGAAAAAAGCCACCAGCCATTGTTAATATCCTCTCTGACAGTACAATGGATGCTGGGCATAACAGTTCACCCATGGCAAACTGGGCAAGTTTTTGCCTTTGGTCTAATTTGCTGACACAAGTCCATGAGATTGGGGCTCAGGGACACAGATACAGAACACAGATACAGAACACAGTCTTGTTATGACTGATCCTGGCTGTTTAAGCAATACATTTCTGTTTTCTGAAATGCATCAGGTTGGCGCAATGACAAATAAAATATCTTGTCCATTATGTCAAATATACTGAAAATATTGAATAAAGGCTATCATGTGATCTGGGATGGGAAAATCCAGCCCTGATAGCCCAAGACTCTGGAGATTTTCAGACTCTGGGGGGCGCTATACTGTTATTCCAAATCACCTTTTTAAAATCGTGATGAGGGTATAAGGCTTCTTAGTGGCCATCATTTTAATGCGTTTTGGCAGTTGTTATGAGGTTAAACAATCTATGTAGAATCTATCAGAAATACTAGATAGTGTGCATGTGATGCTCAAAAGCCCAAAAAGGCTAATTCAATACCAGCCTGGCCCTAATATCGGCGCAAATTGTATCTTTCTCAAATTTGACAATTTAAACAGGTATGCCTACACAGGCCTTCACAGTTAAAGTCTTGAAAGTAAGTATTTTGACTATATCATCATTTCTATAAATATTTTCCAACTTCAAGCTGTATAAACTTAAATGCTTATTGGTGTGAATTAATGATATGTGTATTTTTGTGATCAGGGAGGGTGTGGCATAAGGATATCAACACCCTTTATCAAGGTGTGCAGAATTATTATGAATATTGATTTCCTCAGGCAAAATTGGCCTAAAAAGAGATATGACTGACTTTGAAAAGTCAAAAATTGTTATAATTCTTACAGAGGGATGCAGTACTCTTGAAATGACTAATTTCTAACATGTTTAGGTCTCCAAACCATCACAGATTGTGTTGTAAATAGTCAACATGGTCACAAAAATATGTTAAATAAAAAGATGCACATTAACTGCCAAAGATGTGTTGAACAAATTAAACGTGAAGTGACCAGGATCCCATTATCTTCCAGTGCTGTTATATTCCAGAACTGCAACCTCCCTGGAGGCCCAGTATTACAAAGTGTTCATTGCTCAGAGACATGACTACGGTAAAGAAGACTAAAACCCGATCATGAGTGAATAAGACACCAATGGTTAAAGTCATAGGTTTACAATGACAGAGAGGGATCAGAAGACTGCAGTGTCTGATTTCATGTACTCCTACACTGATTAGAAGCACTTTTCCATCATAATAAACAGTGCATGTTTCTGTTAGCAGTGCAAGGGATAATCTGTTCAGTTGAGAACACCTGGAGCTTTCTTGCCTTGATGGTCTCAGCTGTTCAGTGTTGGCCACTCCCCTCTGATATATATACTTGCCTCTGGCAATCAGGTATTGCTAGTGTTAGTGTCAAACTGCCTGGTTTTGGAGTTGTAGGTGTTGGTTGTTTGATGAGGCATTTGTGTTATGGCTGGCAATCAGGCAACACAGCGTGCAGTAATCAGCGCACATACAGAGATCTGGCAAAAACCCAAAACAATAGGACGAGCTCTGAGACGTGGAATCTCTGTAGACTGCAGTACCTGAACTGTCCTCACACAACTGGAAGCAGCAGTGGATTGCGCCTATCACTACCTATGCAACTCGGCACTGCCTGAGGAGCTGACTAGCCTGAAGATAGAAATACAAGCCTGACTTACCTCAGAGAAATACCCCAAAGGAATAGGCAGCCCCCACATATAATGACTGTTAGCAAGATGAAAAAGACAAACGTAGGAATGAAATAGATTCAGCAAAGTGAGGCCCGATATTCTAGACAGAGCGAGGATAGCAAAGAGAACTATGCAGTCTACCAAAAACCCTAAAACGAAAACCACGCAAAGGGGCAAAAAGACCCACCGTGCCGAACTAACAGCACGGCGGTGCACCCCTTTGCTTCTCAGAGCTTCCAGCAAAAGATAATAACAAGCTGGACAGAAAAAAAACAGAAAACAAACTAGAAGCACTTATCTAGCAGAGCAGCAGGCCCAAGGAAAGATGCAGTAGCTCAGATCCAACACTGGAACATTGACAAGGAGCAAGGAAGACAGACTCAGGTGGAGCTAAATAGCAAGGCAGCCAACGAGCTCACCAAAACACCTGAGGGAGGACGCCCAGAGACTGCAATACCACTTGTGACCACAGAATTCACAACAGTACCCCCCCCTTGAGGAGGGGTCACCGAACCCTCACCAGAACCCCCAGGCCGACCAGGATGAGCCACATGAAAGGCACGAACAAGATCTGGGGCATGGACATCAGAGGCAAAAACCCAGGAATTATCTTCCTGAGCATAACCCTTCCATTTGACCAGATACTGGAGTTTCCGTCTAGAGACACGAGAATCCAAAATCTTCTCCACAATATACTCCAATTCCCCCTCCACCAAAACAGGGGCAGGAGGCTCCACAGATGGAACCATAGGTGCCACGTATCTCCTCAACAACGACCTATGGAATACATTATGTATGGAAAAGGAGTCTGGGAGGGTCAGACGAAAAGACACCGGATTGAGAATCTCAGAAATCCTATACGGACCAATAAAACGAGGTTTAAATTTAGGAGAGGAAACCTTCATAGGTATATGACGAGAAGATAACCAAACCAGATCCCCAACACGAAGTCGGGGTCCCACACGGCGTCTGCGATTAGCGAAAAGCTGAGCCTTCTCCTGGGACAAGGTCAAATTGTCCACTACCTGAGTCCAGATCTGCTGCAACCTGTCCACCACATAATCCACACCAGGACAGTCCGAAGACTCAACCTGTCCTGAAGAGAAACGAGGATGGAACCCAGAATTGCAGAAAAATGGAGAGACCAAGGTAGCCGAGCTGGCCCGATTATTAAGGGCGAACTCAGCCAACGGCAAAAATGACACCCAATCATCCTGGTCAGCGGAAACAAAACATCTCAGATATGTTTCCAAGGTCTGATTGGTTCGTTCGGTCTGGCCATTAGTCTGAGGATGGAAGGCCGAGGAAAAAGATAGGTCAATGCCCATCCTACCACAAAAGGCTCTCCAGAACCTTGAGACAAACTGGGAACCTCTGTCAGAAACAATATTCTCAGGAATGCCATGTAAACGAACCACATGCTGGAAGAACAAAGGCACCAAATCAGAGGAGGAAGGCAATTTAACCAAGGGCACCAGATGGACCATCTTAGAAAAGCGATCACAGACCACCCAAATGACAGACATCTTTTGAGAAACGGGAAGGTCAGAAATGAAATCCATCGAAATATGTGTCCAAGGCCTCTTCGGGACCGGCAAGGGCAAAAGCAACCCACTGGCACGTGAACAGCAGGGCTTAGCCCTAGCACAAATTCCACAGGACTGCACAAAAGCACGCACATCCCGCGACAGAGACGGCCACCAAAAGGATCTAGCAACCAACTCCCTGGTACCAAAGATTCCTGGATGACCGGCCAGCACCGAACAATGAAGTTCAGAGATAACTTTACTAGTCCACCTATCAGGGACGAACAGTTTCTCGGCCGGACAACGATCAGGTTTATTAGCCTGAAATTTCTGCAACACTCTCCGCAAATCAGGGGAGATGGCAGACACAATGACTCCTTCCTTGAGGATACTCGCCGGCTCAGATAACCCCGGAGAGTCGGGCACAAAACTCCTAGACAGAGCATCCGCCTTCACATTTTTAGAGCCCGGAAGGTATGAAATCACAAAATCAAAACGAGCAAAAAATAACGACCAACGGGCCTGTCTAGGATTCAAGCGCTTGGCAGACTCAAGATAAGTAAGGTTCTTATGATCAGTCAAAACCACCACGCGATGCTTAGCACCCTCAAGCCAATGACGCCACTCCTCGAATGCCCACTTCATGGCCAGCAACTCTCGGTTGCCCACATCATAATTACGCTCAGCAGCAGAAAATTTCCTGGAAAAGAAAGCACATGGTTTGAACACTGAGCAACCAGAACCTCTCTGTGACAAAACCGCCCCTGCACCAATCTCAGAAGCATCAACCTCGACCTGGAACGGAAGAGAAACATCAGGTTGACACAACACAGGGGCACAGCAAAAACGACGCTTCAACTCCTGAAAAGCTTCCACGGCAGCAGAAGACCAATTAACCAAATCAGCACCCTTCTTGGTCAAATCGGTCAATGGTCTGGCAATGCTAGAAAAATTACAGATGAAGCGACGATAAAAATTAGCAAAGCCCAGGAATTTCTGCAAACTTTTTAGAGATGTCGGCTGAGTCCAATCCTGGATGGCCTGAACCTTAACCGGATCCATCTCGATAGTAGAAGGGGAAAAGATGAACCCCAAAAATGAAACTTTCTGCACACCGAAGAGACACTTTGATCCCTTCACAAACAAGGAATTAGCACGCAGTACCTGGAAAACCATTCTGACTTGCTTTACATGAGACTCCCAATCATCTGAGAAGATCAAAATGTCATCCAAGTAAACAATCAAGAATTTATCCAGATACTCACGAAAAATGTCATGCATAAAAGACTGAAAAACAGATGGAGCATTGGCAAGTCCGAACGGCATCACCAGATACTCAAAATGACCCTCGGGCGTATTAAATGCCGTTTTCCATTCATCTCCCTGCCTGATTCTCACCAGATTATACGCACCACGAAGATCAATCTTAGTAAACCAACTAGCCCCCTTAATCCGAGCAAACAAGTCAGAAATCAATGGCAAGGGATACTGAAACTTAACAGTGATCTTATTAAGAAGGCGGTAATCAATACACGGTCTTAGCGAACCATCCTTCTTGGCTACAAAAAAGAACCCTGCTCCCAATGGTGACGACGATGGGCGAATATGTCCCTTCTCCAGGGACTCCTTCACATAACTGCGCATAGCGGTGTGTTCAGGTACGGACAAATTAAATAAACGACCCTTAGGGAATTTACTACCAGGAATCAAATCGATAGCACAATCACAATTCCTATGCGGAGGAAGGGCATCAGACTTGGACTCTTCAAATACATCCTGAAAGTCCGACAAGAACTCTGGGATGTCAGAAGGAATGGATGACGAAATAGACAAAAATGGAACATCACCATGTACTCCCTGACAACCCCAGCTGGTTACCGACATAGAGTTCCAATCCAATACTGGATTATGGGTTTGTAGCCATGGCAACCCCAACACGACCACATCATGCAAATTATGCAGTACCAAAAAGCGAATAACTTCCTGATGTGCAGGAGCCATGCACATGGTCAGCTGGGCCCAGTACTGAGGCTTATTCTTGGCCAGAGGTGTAGCATCAATTCCTCTCAACGGAATAGGACACCGCAAAGGCTCCAAGAAAAATCCACAACGTTTAGCATAATCCAAATCCATCAGATTCAGGGCAGCGCCTGAATCCACAAACGCCATGACAGAATATGATGACAAAGAGCACATTAAGGTAATGGACAAAAGGAATTTGGACTGTACAGTACCAATAACGGCAGAGCTATCGAACCGCCTAGTGCGTTTAGGACAATTAGAAATAGCATGAGTAGAATCACCACAATAGAAACACAGTCTGTTCAGACGTCTGTGTTCGTGCCGTTCTACTTTAGTCATAGTCCTGTTGCACTGCATAGGCTCAGGCTTACTCTCAGACAGTACCGCCAGATGGTGCACAGATTTACGCTCGCGCAAGCGACGACCGATCTGAATGGCCAAGGACATAGACTCATTCAAACCAGCAGGCATAGGAAATCCCACCATTACATCCTTAAGAGCTTCAGAGAGACCCTTTCTGAACAAAGCCGCTAGTGCAGATTCATTCCACAGAGTGAGTACTGACCATTTTCTAAATTTCTGACAATATAGTTCTACATCATCCTGACCCTGGCATAAAGCCAGCAGATTTTTCTCAGCTTGATCCACTGAATTAGGCTCATCGTAAAGCAATCCCAGCGCCTGGAAAAATGCATCAATATTACTCAATGCAGAATCTCCTGGTGCAAGAGAAAACGCCCAGTCCTGTGGGTCGCCGCGCAAAAAAGAAATAATAATCAAAACCTGTTGAATAGGATTACCAGAAGAATGAGGTTTCAAGGCCAAAAATAGCTTACAATTATTTCTGAAGCTCAGGAACTTAGTTCTGTCACCAAAAAACAAATCAGGAATCGGAATTCTTGGTTCTAGCATCGATTTCTGATCAATAGTATCTTGAATCTTTTGTACATTTACAACGAGATTATCCATTGAGGAGCACAGAGCCTGAATATCCATGTCCACAGCTGTGTCCTGAAGCACTCTAATGTCTAGGGGAAAAAAAAGACTGAAGACAGAGCTAAGAAAAAAAAATGATGTCAGGATTTCTTTTTTCCCTCTATTGGAAATCATTGAATTGGCTCCTTGTACTGTTATGGCTGGCAATCAGGCAACACAGCGTGCAGTAATCAGCGCACATACAGAGATCTGGCAATAACCCAAAACAATAGGACGAGCTCTGAGACGTGGAATCTCTGTAGACTGCAGTACCTGAACTGTCCTCACACAACTGGAAGCAGCAGTGGATTGCGCCTATCACTACCTATGCAACTCGGCACTGCCTGAGGAGCTGACTAGCCTGAAGATAGAAATACAAGCCTGACTTACCTCAGAGAAATACCCCAAAGGAATAGGCAGCCCCCACATATAATGACTGTTAGCAAGATGAAAAAGACAAACGTAGGAATGAAATAGATTCAGCAAAGTGAGGCCCGATATTCTAGACAGAGCGAGGATAGCAAAGAGAACTATGCAGTCTACCAAAAACCCTAAAACGAAAACCACGCAAAGGGGCAAAAAGACCCACCGTGCCGAACTAACAGCACGGCGGTGCACCCCTTTGCTTCTCAGAGCTTCCAGCAAAAGATAATAACAAGCTGGACAGAAAAAAAACAGAAAACAAACTAGAAGCACTTATCTAGCAGAGCAGCAGGCCCAAGGAAAGATGCAGTAGCTCAGATCCAACACTGGAACATTGACAAGGAGCAAGGAAGACAGACTCAGGTGGAGCTAAATAGCAAGGCAGCCAACGAGCTCACCAAAACACCTGAGGGAGGACGCCCAGAGACTGCAATACCACTTGTGACCACAGAATTCACAACACATTTGGAGTGTTGTTCAGATGACTGTTGCTTGGTGATTTGCCTGTGTGCATGAGCTCATCCTCTCCTAATTGTTTTTTTTACTTTTCTTTATGGTGTTTCCACCATGTTCTGTTGTTTGTGAGTGCATAGTTGTACTTATTGGTATTTTAATGTATCCAGGTATTACCCTTGTTAGTTTGGTTTGTGTATTCTTATACACTACAACTCCCCACATCACTGGTTGGGGAGGGGACAGATAAGGGCTGATTTGGATCTCAACAAGGCACATGGCCCTAGCGTTTTCACCATCAGAAGTAATCAAGGGAGCAGGAATAGCTGGGGCGCCCCTAGCTTTAGGGATAGGGAAGTAGCCCCTAGCCTCAAGATATCCTGCAACAGTGCCAGGACAGGGAAATGTCAAGATTGGGCCAAGAAATATCAGAAAACATGTTTTTCAAAGTTTTTATGAACTAATAAGATAAGAGTGGAAATTTCTGGAAATTCAACGTAAAGTCGATTTGCAGCAGATCGATCAACTCATCTCAAGGAAATAGTGTAAGAAAATTAAATATAAAAATCATGAGTAGGTAGCAAAAATAGGAAACAAAAAGAAAACACTTGAATGAAATTAGAACAAAATATGTCAATGCTCTAAATAAAAAACTATGTATATAATATGAAAATAATAATTTTTAATATTGCATAGAGGCCTTAAAGTAAGATTACATGGAGTGCTGTGCTTTTTTAATTGATTAGCCATAGACTTTGTGCCCATTAAAGATGATATTCAAAAAGGTTTTCCAACCCCATTAACTTTTTTACAGACAGTTGATAGTTGCAAAAAAATGTATAATAATATTTACATAAAGAAGTGAAATTCACCATTGCTATCTCTTGCAGCTTTTGTGCTTTTCCTTTTCTGTTCCAGGCTGTCACTAGTTTTCTGTTTACCCAGTTTCAGCAACGTTGTGTAGATATAACATGTGTCCCCTGCAGCCAATCACTGGCCACAGAAGTGACCACAATAGTGCCGACATTGCTGGGCTACACAGTCATGAATGTATAAGTAATGTCACTGCTTTATCCCTGAAAACAGAGGTCAGAGGGGAATCAAGAAATTGTTGACACAGGAGTGCCAGGGGTTTGGTACATTGGTAAGGTAATTGCTTTATATCTATAATATAATGCTGGGAGCGTCACTCTGTCCGAAGCCTTTATAGACTGCGCAAGCGCAAGCGCCGGCGCAGTCTTGGCCTCACAGAGTGACGCTCCCAGGAGATCGCGGTATGCGTAAACACTGAACGCACACCGCGATCTCCAACAGAGAAGCAGGGACCGCCAGGAGGGCAAGTATCGGCTATATTCACCTGTCCTCCGTTCCACCGCTGCGCGCTGCCATCTTCCCAGTCCTCGGCCTGTGACCTTCAGTTCAGAGGGCGCGATGACGCGCTTAATGCACGCCGGCGCCGCCCTCTGACTGACCTGTCACAGCCAGAGGACCGGGAAGATGGCGGCGCCCAGCGGTGGACAGGTGAATATAGTAAGTGCTGGCGGGCCTGAGCTGGCGGCGATACCGGCACCTGACCCCCACAGCGCACCTGTGTCCCCGCCTGCTCAGGCCCCCCAGCACTCGGCGCCGAGCGGGTCAGAGGCAGCGGGGCCGAGCGGGTTAGAGGCAGTGGGGCCGAGCGGGTCAGAGGCAGTGGGGCCGAGTGGAGCAGAGCAGAGTGTGGCAGATGTAGCAGAGCAGAGTGTGGCAGATGTAGCAGAGCAGAGTGTGGCAGATGTAGCAGAGCAGAGTGTGGCAGATGTAGCAGAGCAGAGTGTGGCAAACGTAGCAGAGCAGAGTGTGGCAGATGTAGCAGAGCAGAATGTGGCAGATGTAGCAGAGCTGAGTGTGGCAGGTGTAGCAGAGCTACAGTGTACAGTGTGGCAGAAGAAGTAGAGCAGAGTGTGGCAGATGTAGTAGAGCAGAGTGTGGCAGATGTAGTAGAGCAGAGTGTGGCAGATGTAGCAGAGCTGAGTCTGGCAGGATGGGAGCAGCCCATGTCAATGTATAAGTAATGTCACTGCTTTATCCCTGAAAACAGAGGTCAGAGGGGAATCAAGAAATTGTTGACACAGGAGTGCCAGGGGTTTGGTACATTGGTAAGGTAATTGCTTTATATCTATAATATAATGCTGGGAGCGTCACTCTGTCCGAAGCCTTTATAGACTGCGCAAGCGCAAGCGCCGGCGCAGTCTGGGCCTCACAGAGTGACGCTCCCAGGAGATCGCGGTATGCGTAAACACTGAACGCACACCGCGAGCTCCGACAGAGAAGCAGGGACTGCCAGGAGGGTAAGTATCGGCTATATTCACCTGTCCATGTCAGAATGGAGGCGCAGGATGGGAGCAGCACATGACAGGATGGGGACGCAGGATGGGAGCAGCACATGACAGAATGGGGACGCAGGATGGGAGCAGCACATGACAGGATGGGGACGCAGGATGGGAGCAGCGAATGACAGGATGGGGACGCAGGATTGGAGCAGCGCATGACAGGATGGGGATGCAGGATGGAGCAGCACATGCCAGGATGGGGATGCAGGATGGGAGCAGCACATGACAGGATGGGGACGCAGGATGGGAGCAGCACATGACAGCATGGGGACGCAGGATGGGAGCAGCACATGACAGGATGGAGACGCAGGATGGAGCAGCACATGACAGGATGGGGGCGCAGGATGGAGTAGCACATGACAGGATGGGGATGCAGGATGGGAGCAGCGCATGACAGGATGGGGACGCAGGATGGGAGCAGCGCATGACAGGATGGGGACGCAGGATGGGAGCAGCACATGATAGGATGGGGATGTAGGATGGGAGCAGCACATGACAGGATAGGGACGCAGGATGGGAGCAGCGCATGACAGGATAGGGACGCAGGATGGGAGCAGCGCATGACAGGATGGGGACGCAGGATGGGAGCAGCGCATGACAGGATGGGGACGCAGGATTGGAGCAGCGCATGACAGGATGGGGATGCAGGATGGAGCAGCACATGCCAGGATGGGGACGCAGGATGGGAGCAGCACATGACAGGATGGGGACGCAGGATGGGAGCAGCACATGACAGCATGGGGACGCAGGATGGGAGCAGCACATGACAGGATGGAGACGCAGGATGGAGCAGCACATGACAGGATGGGGGCGCAGGATGGAGCAGCACATGACAGGATGGGGATGCAGGATGGGAGCAGCGCATGACAGGATGGGGACGCAGGATGGGAGCAGCGCATGACAGGATGGGGACGCAGGATGGGAGCAGCACATGATAGGATGGGGATGTAGGATGGGAGCAGCACATGACAGGATGGGGACGCAGGATGGGAGCAGCGCATGACAGGATAGGGACGCAGGATGGGAGCAGCGCATGACAGGATGGGGACGCAGGATGGGAGCAGCGCATGACAGGATGGGGACGCAGGATGGGAGCAGCACATGACAGGATGGGGACGCAGGATGAGAGCAGCACATGACAGGATGGGGAAGCAGGATGGGAGCAGCACATGACAGGATGGGGGCGCAGGATGGGAGCAGCACATGTCAGGATGGGGACGCAGGATGGGAGCAGCACATGACAGGATGGGGACGCAGGATGGGAGCAGCACATGACAGGATGGGGACGCAGGATGGGAGCAGCACATGACAGGATGGGGACGCAGGATGGGTGCAGCACATGACAGGATGGAGACGCAGGATGGAGCAGCACATGACAGGATGGGGGCGCAGGATGGGAGCAGCGCATGACAGGATGGGGACGCAGGATGGGAGCAGCACATGACAGGATGGGGACACAGGATGGGAGCAGCACATGACAGGATGGGGACGTAGGATGGGAGCAGCACATGACAGGATGGGGACGCAGGATGGGAGCAGCACATGACAGGATGGGGACGCAGGATGGGAGCAGCACGTGACAGGATGGGGACACAGGATGGAAGCAGCACATGACAGGATGGGGACGCAGGATGGGAGCAGCACATGACAGGATGGAGACGCAGGATGGAGCAGCACATACCAGGATGGAGACCATATACCAATATAAATGCTCGCCACCCGGGCGTAGAACGGGTTCAATAGCTAGTTTTATTATAAAATTGTAAGCTGCTAAAAAATCATAGAATTGAAAACCCCCTTAATGGCCACACCATTTCCCAGACAAATTACAATTTTATTTGCAAACCGTTTGCCCATTAACTTTTAACTGTCTTGTGGTTAACTAGACATTGTTTTCTATGTGCAAATCATTCATGTATGGTTAGTCAACTATGTTTTAAAGGGAATCAGAAGGGATGCAAAAAAGCAAGGTTTTTTTTACTACATTGGAGAGCAGCATGACGTAGGGGCAGAGACTCTGATTCCAATTTTGTATCACTTACTGTACTTTACTGGCTGAGCCAGATTTTTATTAGAAACTGTTTTTCTGCTTCAGATCTACTAATTCATTGAATTCTAAGCTCTGTATAACCCCACCCACATCACTGATTGGCAGTTCTCTTTGTGCACTGTGCATAAGCTGCCAATCAGTGGTGGGGGTGTGGTTGGACAAACTGGCAGCAGGCCATGTAGTCCCCTAGTGA
This sequence comes from Ranitomeya imitator, assembly GCF_032444005.1. NCBI lineage: Eukaryota > Metazoa > Chordata > Amphibia > Anura > Dendrobatidae > Ranitomeya > Ranitomeya imitator. The sequence continues at coordinate 492,843,376 of NC_091286.1, read as the reverse complement.
TAATCTCATGCTGATAAAGCCATGATTATATGAAAAGTATAGCAAGCAGTCCATTTACTGACACTTCGCTGAAATTAGGGTCTCTGCCTATATATCACGTGGCAAAATCCTCATAGTTAATAGTTTTTCCTCAAGTGGCATTTATTGAGAATGGTATTTCACATCACTGACTTTCTCGCCACATGTGCCCTAACTTACTCCCATCAGCAACCAGTGATGAGCCATGATGCCAGTAGTTCAGCAATCACCCTTGATTGCTAGCAGTTGTCAACTTCTGGCTGAATATAAACAGAGACCTAGAAAACAACTGAAGCATCAGTGCTGCTATGGCAAACAATAGAATATGCCTGTAGCATTTTTTTTATTGTTTTTATTGTTGTTTTATAACATTTACTATTTTTTTTTCTTCACAAATTAGATAACACTTTCCATTACCTGCCATATCAGATGTAAGCCAGCCAGGTCAGATATCTATAGACTAACGATTTAGTTTTTGAGATAAACAAAATACTGTTTTTCCTTCTTACACAGAACACATGTAAAATGTGTAGGTGGATGCAGTTATTCATCTCCAATTTGTCACGCTTACTATATTGCTTACATAATAAGTTCCCATTTTCAAAGCCTTTCAAATAACACTTTTTTTTTATAAAGTAGAGGTTGTCAACGGCTGCAAATGAAAAACAAGAAACCCATTTTCTGTTATCATCTTATGAGCTATTTTTTAATTCTTTACTTGACACGGGTCCAGTCCCAAAGCTGACAATGATCATAATGTACTCTTCCCTGCAATACATTGTTGGACCTTTGATCCCTTTTTTTGTTACTAGAAAGAAAATTGACACAATGATTTATTTCAAAAAGATATGGTGCCATAAGGAGAAGAATGATTTTCAAGTTTGGACAGTTCACCTTTCTTAGATGTGTCACTGCTAAATTGATCTCCTGTCAGAGAACAATGCATTTGTAAAAAAAGATGAAAAAAAAAAGGTTTGTCCCAAAAGAATAACATTTACATTAAGGGATATATTTCTAAGAATAGAATCAGAGTCTGGTAGTTTGGAGAGCAGGTTAAAACTTTCCGCAAAGAATCAAGCCATTTCAGTCGGCGTTGATTATAATAAAGACACCTAATAATGCATAATGGTGGATTGTATTCATATTTGCTTATGTCCATGCATGCCATTTTTGTGGTGAAGTTTTATTACCTGTTTTCACTTAAAAAAAATAGTAAAAATGCCCTTCTTTAATAAAAGAAAATAAAAATACAAAAAAAGAAGACTATCAAAAATACCATCTCTGACCTTACCATATGAACAAAAAATAATTATGTACACATAAAATGTAAAAGAGCCAGTAGTCCATGTCTGATTTCATTGCGTCTCTCTGTTACACACACCATTACATGAATATATATATTCCTATATATATACAGTATATACTGTATATACACAGAGATGCTTCTCACAAAATTAGAATATCATCAAAAAGTTAATTTATTTCAGTACTTCACTACAAAAATTGAAACTCATATACTGTATTATATAGAGAGATCTATTTCAAGTGTTTATTTCTGTTAATGTTGATGATTATGACTTACAGCAAATGAAAACCCAAAAGTCATTATCTTAGTAAATTAGAATAATTAACAAAAAACACCTGCAAAGGCTTCCTAAGCATTTACAAAAGTCCCTTAGTCTGTTTCAGTAGGCTCCACAATCAGGGGGAAGACTGCTGACTTGACAGATGTCCATAAGGCAGTCATTGACACACTCTACATGGAGGGTAAATCACAAAGGCTCATTGCTAAAGAAGCTGGCTGTTTACAGTGCTGTATCAAAGCATATTCATGAAAAGTTAAGTGGAAGGAAAAAGTGTGGTAGCAGGACTTGGCACCTGTCCAAACTGCCAAAAGTACCAATACCTGATTTAAAAACAACAGTATCACCCTGCTTGATTGGCCAGCAAACTTGCCTTAACCCCATGAAAAATACAGTGGGGCAAAAAAGTATTTAGTCAGTCAGCAATAGTGCAAGTTCCACCACTTAAAAAGATGAGAGGCGTCTGTAATTTACATCATAGGTAGACCTCAACTATGGGAGACAAACTGAGAAAAAAAATCCAGAAAATCACATTGTCTGTTTTTTTAACATTTTATTTGCATATTATGGTGGAAAATAAGTATTTGGTCAGAAACAAAATTTCATCTCAATACTTTGTAATATATCCTTTGTTGGCAATGACAGATGTCAAACGTTTTCTGTAAGTCTTCACAAGGTTGCCACACACTGTTGTTGGTATGTTGGCCCATTCCTCCATGCAGATCTCCTCTAGAGCAGTGATGTTTTTGGCTTTTCGCTTGGCAACACGGACTTTCAACTCCCTCCAAAGGTTTTCTATAGGGTTGAGATCTGGAGACTGGCTAGGCCACTCCAGGACCTTGAAATGCTTCTTACGAAGCCACTCCTTCGTTGCCCTGGCGGTGTGCTTTGGATCATTGTCATGTTGAAAGACCCAGCCACGTTTCATCTTCAATGCCCTTGCTGATGGAAGGAGGTTTGCACTCAAAATCTCACGATACATGGCCCCATTCATTCTTTCATGTACCCGGATCAGTCGTCCTGGCCCCTTTGCAGAGAAACAGCCCCAAAGCATGATGTTTCCACCACCATGCTTTACAGTAGGTATGGTGTTTGATGGATGCAACTCAGTATTCTTTTTCCTCCAAACACGACAAGTTGTGTTTCTACCAAACAGTTCCAGTTTGGTTTCATCAGACCATAGGACATTCTCCCAAAACTCCTCTGGATCATCCAAATGCTCTCTAGCAAACTTCAGACGGGCCCGGACATGTACTGGCTTAAGCAGTGGGACACGTCTGGCACTGCAGGATCTGAGTCCATGGTGGCATAGTGTGTTACTTATGGTAGGCCTTGTTACATTGGTCCCAGCTCTCTGCAGTTCATTCACTAGGTCCCTCCGCGTGGTTCTGGGATTTTTGCTCACCGTTCTTGTGATCATTCTGACCCCACGGGGTGGGATTTTGCGTGGAGCCCCAGATCGAGGGAGATTATCAGTGGTCTTGTATGTCTTTCATTTTCTAATTATTGCTCCCACTGTTGATTTCTTCACTCCAAGCTGGTTGGCTATTGCAGATTCAGTCTTCCCAGCCTGGTGCAGGGCTACAATTTTGTTTCTGGTGTCCTTTGACAGCTCTTTGGAGTCAGACTGTTTGAGGGTGTGCACAGGTGTCTTTTTATACTGATAACAAGTTTAAACAGGTGCCATTACTACAGGTAATGAGTGGAGGAAAGAGGAGACTCTTAAAGAAGAAGTTACAGGTCTGTGAGAGCCAGAAATCTTGATTGTTTGTTTCTGACCAAATACTTATTTTCCACCATAATATGCAAATAAAATGTTAAAAAAACAGACAATGTGATTTTCTGGATTTTTTTTCTCAGTTTGTCTCCCATAGTTGAGGTCTACCTATGATGTAAATTACAGACGCCTCTCATCTTTTTAAGTGGTGGATCTTGCACTATTGCTGACTGACTAAATACTTTTTTGCCCCACTGTATACGTGATATTGTCAAGAGGAAGATGAAAGACTCCAAACCCAACAATGCAAACAAACTAGAAGCAACCAGGTACAATTTATCAAAGTATTATTTATTATTAGTCAGATCAAGACCAGTAGATCCAATAACCATAGACCATCACAAAAGTTCATCAAGTAATAAGACAAATAAAGGAAGAAAAAAACACAGAAACAGTGTAGAAAAATTATGGAGGCTACATATTGCCGCTGCCCGATTGTGCAAACATATTCATGAAGCTCTAAAGTGCTTATACAGTACAATGAGCCATTGTTAGCAAGTAAGCCGCCCCATACATGAAAAATCTCAGAAAATCATTACCAATAATAAGTATTTTTCCTAAGGGAGAAGACTTACCATAGGCAGAAGTCAATACGCCCCAAGTGGGATGTTGGATGACCCCAAGGAAACGACCCCGACACGCGTTTCGTGTGCTCCCAACAATGCTTTATCAAGGGGAGTACCAAGATGTGCCTGCAAGGACCTTTTCTGGTCACATAGTAGGTCAGGTGGTGTGGGTAGAGCCAATCACGGTGGCTATGTAGATGGCGCATGCGCACCGCATCACACAGGTCCTGGATGGCACGGATCAGCGCCACACATCACTGCGCACGTGCGGGGAGACAAAGAACATATATCCCCATGCGTGCGAGCAAGGCTACAGACACGTCACTGTCCACCAGGAAACCAGGGACGCGCAGCGCATGCACACAGCCACCGAGATGTCAAAGAGCCATCATGTATGTATCAAAGCACCTACGTGCTCAATCTAAAGCACAGATCATAGAAATATATGATGGACATCACGGTTTACATCATAACTCATAAGAGAATACAAAAATACATAATTAGATCGCATCCATGATAATCTACATTTATGTATGTGCTGTTATGAAAGGCAATTCAGAATCACAATGGACATGGAGGTCAGAGCACACACAGTGAACCGACAATAACCCAATATAATAGAACGAGCTCTGAGACCTGGGAACTCTGCAGACCGCAATCCCTAAGCCTATCAAACCACACTAAAGTTAGCCGTGGAGCGCTCCTGACCAGAACCTAGGCGCCTCGTCACAGCCTGAGAAACTAGCTAATCCTGAAGATAGAAAAATAAGCCTACCTTGCCTCAGAGAAATTCCCCAAAGGAAAAGGCAGCCCCCCACATATAATGACTGTGAGTAAGATGAAAACACAAACATAGAGATGAAACAGATTTAGCAAAGTGAGGCCCGACTAGCTGAACAGAACGAGGATAGGGAAGATAACTTTGCGGTCAGCACAAAAACCTATAAAAAACCACGCAGAGGGGACAAAAAGACCCTCCGCACCGACTAACGGTACGGAGGTGGTCCCTCTGCGTCTCAGAGCTTCCAGCAGGCGAGAAAAACCAATAAAGCAAGCTGGACAGAAAAATAGCAACAAAATAACATAAGCAAAACTTAGCTTTGCAGAGCAGCAGGCCACAGGAATGATCCAGGGAAAAAACAAGTCCCACACTGAAACATTGACAGGAAGCATAGATCAAAGCATCAGGTGGAGTTAAGTAGAGAAGAAGCTAACGAGCTCACCAGATCACCTGAGGGAGGAAACTCAGAAGCTGCAGTACCACTTTCCTCCCAGAGAGAATCAGCCGAAGTACCACTTGTGACCACAGGAGTGAACTCAGCCACAGAATTCACAACAGTACCCCCCCCTTGAGGAGGGGTCACCGAACCCTCACCAGAGCCCCCAGGCCGACCAGGATGAGCCACATGAAAGGCACGAACAAGATCGGGAGCATGGACATCAGAGGCAAAAACCCAGGAATTATCCTCCTGAGCATAACCCTTCCATTTAACCAGATACTGGAGTTTCCGTCTTGAAACACGAGAATCCAAAATCCTCTCCACTATATACTCCAATTCCCCCTCCACCAAAACCGGGGCAGGAGGCTCAACAGATGGAACCATAGGTGCCACGTATCTCCGCAACAATGACCTATGGAATACGTTATGTATGGAAAAAGAATCTGGAAGGGTCAGACGAAAAGACACAGGATTAAGAACCTCAGAAATCCTATACGGACCAATAAAACGAGGTTTAAACTTAGGAGAGGAAACCTTCATAGGAATATGACGAGAAGATAACCAAACCAGATCCCCAACACGAAGTCGGGGACCCACACGGCGTCTGCGATTAGCGAAAAGTTGAGCCTTCTCCTGGGACAAGGTCAAATTGTCCACTACCTGAGTCCAAATCTGCTGCAACCTGTCCACCACAGTATCCACACCAGGACAGTCCGAAGACTCAACCTGTCCAGAAGAGAAACGAGGATGGAACCCAGAATTGGAAAAAAAACGGTGAAACCAAGGTAGCCGAGCTGGCCCGATTATTAAGGGCGAACTCAGCCAAAGGCAAAAAGGACACCCAGTCATCCTGATCAGCAGAAACAAAGCACCTCAGATATGTTTCCAAGGTCTGATTGGTTCGCTCGGTCTGGCCATTAGTCTGAGGATGGAAAGCCGAGGAAAAAGACAAGTCAATGCCCATCCTACCACAAAAGGCTTGCCAAAACCTCGAAACAAACTGGGAACCTCTGTCAGAAACAATATTCTCTGGAATGCCATGCAAACGAACCACATGCTGGAAGAAAAAAGGCACCAAATCAGAGGAGGAAGGCAATTTAGACAAGGGTACCAGATGGACCATCTTAGAAAAGCGATCACAGACCACCCAAATGACTGACATCTTTTGAGAAACGGGAAGGTCAGAAATAAAATCCATAGAGATATGTGTCCAAGGCCTCTTCAGGACCGGCAAGGGCAAAAGCAACCCACTGGCACGAGAACAGCAGGGCTTAGCCCGAGCACAAATCGCACAGGACTGCACAAAAGCACGCACATCCCGCGACAGAGAGGGCCACCAAAAGGATCTAGCCACTAACTCTCTGGTACCAAAGATTCCAGGATGACCAGCCAACACCGAACAATGAAGTTCAGAGATAACTCTATTCGTCCACCTATCAGGGACAAACAGTTTCTCCGCTGGGCAACGATCAGGTTTATTAGCCTGAAATTTTTGCAGCACCCGCCGCAAATCAGGGGAGATGGCAGACACAATTACTCCTTCCTTGAGGATACCCGCCGGCTCAGATAAACCCGGAGAGTCGGGTACAAAACTCCTAGACAGAGCATCCGCCTTCACATTTTTAGAGCCCGGAAGGTACGAAATCACAAAGTCAAAACGGGCAAAAAACAACGACCAACGAGCTTGTCTAGGATTCAAGCGCTTTGCAGACTCGAGATAAGTCAAGTTCTTATGATCAGTCAATACCACCACGCGATGCTTAGCTCCTTCAAGCCAATGACGCCACTCCTCGAATGCCCACTTCATGGCCAGCAACTCTCGGTTGCCCACATCATAATTACGCTCAGCAGGCGAAAACTTCCTGGAAAAGAAAGCGCATGGTTTCATCACTGAGCAACCAGAACCTCTCTGCGACAAAACAGCCCCTGCTCCAATCTCAGAAGCATCAACCTCGACCTGGAACGGAAGAGAAACATCTGGTTGACACAACACAGGGGCAGAAGAAAAATGACGCTTCAACTCTTGAAAAGCTTCCACAGCAGCAGAAGACCAATTGACCACATCAGCACCCTTCTTGGTCAAATCGGTCAATGGTTTAGCAATACTAGAAAAATTGCAGATGAAGCGACGATAAAAATTAGCAAAGCCCAGGAACTTTTGCAGACTTTTCAGAGATGTCGGCTGAGTCCAATCATGGATGGCTTGGACCTTAACAGGATCCATCTCGATAGTAGAAGGGGAAAAGATGAACCCCAAAAATGAAACCTTCTGCACACCAAAGAGACACTTTGATCCCTTCACAAGCAAAGAATTAGCACGCAGGACCTGAAAAACCGTTCTGACCTGCTTCATATGAGACTCCCAATCATCCGAGAAGATCAAAATGTCATCCTAGTACACAATCAGGAATTTATCCAGGTACTCTTGGAAGATGTCATGCATAAAGGACTGAAACACTGATGGAGCATTGGCAAGTCCGAACGGCATCACGAGATACTCAAAATGACCCTCGGGCGTATTAAATGCAGTTTTCCATTCATCACCTTGCTTAATTCGCACCAGATTATACGCACCATGAAGATCTATCTTTGTGAACCAACTAGCCCCCTTAATCCGAGCAAACAGATCAGATAACAATTGCAAGGGGTACTGAAATTTAACCGTGATCTTATTAAGAAGGCGGTAATCTATACAAGGTCTCAGCGAACCATCCTTCTTGGCTACAAAAAAGAACCCTGCTCCTAATGGCGACGATGACGGGCGAATATGCCCCTTCTCCAGGGATTCCTTCACATAACTGTGCATAGCGGTGTGCTCAGGCACGGACAAATTAAACAATCTACCTTTTGGGAATTTACTACCAGGAATCAAATTGATAGCACAATCACAATCCCTATGCGGAGGTAGGGTATTGGACTTGGGCTCATCAAATACATCCCGGTAATCAGACAAGAACTCTGGGACCTCAGAAGGAGTGGATGACGAAATTGACAGAAATGGAACATCACCATGTACCCCCTGACAACCCCAGCTGGACACCGACATGGATTTCCAATCTAATACTGGATTATGGGCTTGTAGCCATGGCAACCCCAACACGACCACATCATGCAGATTATGCAACACCAGAAAGCGAATAACCTCCTGATGTGCAGGAGCCATGCACATGGTCAGCTGGGTCCAATATTGAGGCTTATTCTTGGCCAAAGGCGTAGCATCAATTCCTCTCAATGGAATAGGACACTGCAAGGGCTCCAAGAAAAACCCACAACGCTTAGCATATTCCAAGTCCATCAAATTCAGGGCAGCGCCTGAATCCACAAATGCCATAACAGAATATGATGACAAAGAGCAGATCAAGGTAACGGACAGAAGAAATTTTGACTGTACAGTACCAATGGTGGCAGACCTAGCGAACCGCTTAGTGCGCTTAGGACAATCAGAGATAGCATGAGTGGAATCACCACAGTAGAAACACAGACCAGGGATTCAAGCTTCAGGAGGCTAATTTGCATATTCCAGGTGCCTTCTGGGAGAAGCGAAGTCTCCCTAAGCTAGAAGATCGTTGGGTACAGCCGGGACCAGCTGCTTCGAAAGCATCACCAAACCAGGGATTCAAGCTTCAGGAGGCTAATTTGCATATTCCAGGTGCCTTCTGGGAGAAGCGAAGTCTCCCTAAGCTAGAAGATCGTTGGGTACAGCCGGGACCAGCTGCTTCGAAAGCATCACCAAACCAGGGATTCAAGCTTCAGGAGGCTAATTTGCATATTCCAGGTGCCTTCTGGGAGAAGCGAAGTCTCCCTAAGCTAGAAGATCGTTGGGTACAGCCAGGACCAGCTGCTTCGAAAGCATCACCAAACCAGGGATTCAAGCTTCAGGAGGCTAATTTGCATATTCCAGGTGCCTTCTGGGAGAAGCGAAGTCTCCCTAAGCTAGAAGATCGTTGGGTACAGCCGGGACCAGCTGCTTCGAAAGCATCACCAAACCAGGGATTCAAGCTTCAGGAGGCTAATTTGCATATTCCAGGTGCCTTCTGGGAGAAGCGAAGTCTCCCTAAGCTAGAAGATCGTTGGGTACAGCCGGGACCAGCTGCTTCGAAAGCATCACCAAACCAGGGATTCAAGCTTCAGGAGGCTAATTTGCATATTCCAGGTGCCTTCTGGGAGAAGCGAAGTCTCCCTAAGCTAGAAGATCGTTGGGTACAGCCGGGACCAGCTGCTTCGAAAGAATCACCAAACCAGGGATTCAAGCTTCAGGAGGCTAATTTGCATATTCCAGGTGCCTTCTGGGAGAAGCGAAGTCTCCCTAAGCTAGAAGATCGTTGGGTACAGCCGGGACCAGCTGCTTCGAAAGCATCACCAAACCGCGCGCCTTACGGTGCGCGAATTTTTGCCTGTAGGACATTATTGCAAGAGAGCTTGGCTGAGTAGATTACACAAGAAGGAAAACACACAGCAAGTCAGCAGGATCTAGGAGCAACATGGCAGATGTGACAACCTACATGGTGAGCTGCAGCATGTGCTACATGTTCACAGATCGACCAGAAGAAGAATCCAATTTCACCTGTCAGAAGTGTAGACTAGTGGCCCTTTTAGAAGAAAAGGTGCGGGGTCTGGAAGAAAGAATAGCAACTTTGAAACTCATCAAAGAGAATGAAGACTTTCTAGACAGAACAGAAGCATCTCTACTGGTCACAGAAGGTGCAAAAAGTGTCAGAGAACCTCCAAAAGCAGATGAGTGGAAGCATGTGACCAAAAGAAGCAAGAAGACCATGGAGAAATCACCAACCACACAACTGAAGAACCGATATCAAATCTTTGTAGAGGATGAAGATGGCACACCTAAGAATGAAGCAATACCAGCAAGCAAAAAAGAAAAGGGCACACAGCAACAAGTGACAGCAAAAAGTACAGCCAAGAAGCAACGAAGAGTGGAGGTGGTGGGAGACTCACTACTGAGAGGCACCGAAGCAGCCATCTGCAGACCGGACATAACTGCAAGAGAAGTATGCTGCCTTCCAGGTGCGATGATCAAGGATGTGACCGATAGGATACCAAAGCTCTTCAGCTCCAAGGACGTCCACCCATTTCTTCTGATACATGTTGGCACCAATGACACGGCAAGGAAGGACCTACCGACAATCTGCAAGGACTTTGAAGAGTTGGGGAAGAAAGTAAAGGAACTGGATGCACAGGTAGTTTTTTCTTCTATCCTTCCAGTAGACGGGCATGGCACCAGGAGATGGAACAGGATCCTTGATGCAAACAACTGGCTAAGACGATGGTGCAGACAACAAGGATTCGGATTCCTGGACCACGGTGTGAATTACTGGTATGATGGACTCCTCGCCAGAGACGGACTACACCTCAACAAACCTGGGAAACACACATTCGCCAGAAGACTCGCTACACTCATCAGGAGGGCGTTAAACTAGAAGAAGAGGGGACGGGAAGAAAAACATTAGACTCGAACAAAGACGACCCAGGAAAACATACTCAGAAGGGAGGTAAGAACATTTCTAAAACAATCCACAGTGAGGAGATTGGAACAAAACAAAATCCTCTAAACTGCATGCTCGCAAACGCCAGAAGCCTGACAAACAAGATGGAAGAACTAGAAGCAGAAATATCTACAGGTAACTTTGACATAGTGGGAATAACCGAGACATGGTTAGATGAAAGCTATGACTGGGCAGTTAACTTACAGGGTTACAGTCTGTTTAGAAAGGATCGTAAAAATCGGAGAGGAGGAGGGGTTTGTCTCTATGTAAAGTCTTGTCTAAAGTCCACTTTAAGGGAGGATATTAGCGAAGGGAATGAGGATGTCGAGTCCATATGGGTTGAAATTCATGGAGGGAAAAATGGTAACAAAATTCTCATTGGGGTCTGTTACAAACCCCCAAATATAACAGAAGGCATGGAAAGTCTACTTCTAAAGCAGATAGATGAAGCTGCAACCCATAATGAGGTCCTGGTTATGGGGGACTTTAACTACCCGGATATTAACTGGGAAACAGAAACCTGTGAAACCCATAAAGGCAACAGGTTTCTGCTAATAACCAAGAAAAATTATCTTTCACAATTGGTGCAGAATCCAACCAGAGGAGCAGCACTTTTAGACCTAATACTATCTAATAGACCTGACAGAATAACAAATCTGCAGGTGGTTGGGCATTTAGGAAATAGCGACCACAATATTGTGCAGTTTCACCTGTCTTTCACTAGGGGGACTTGTCAGGGAGTCACAAAAACATTGAACTTTAGGAAGGCAAAGTTTGAACAGCTTAGAGATGCCCTTAATCTGGTAGACTGGGACAATATCCTCAGAAATGAGAATACAGATAATAAATGGGAAATGTTTAAGAACATCCTAAATAGGCAGTGTAAGCGGTTTATACCTTGTGGGAATAAAAGGACTAGAAATAGGAAAAACCCAATGTGGCTAAACAAAGAAGTAAGACAGGCAATTAACAGTAAAAAGAAAGCATTTGCACTACTAAAGCAGGATGGCACCATTGAAGCTCTAAAAAACTATAGGGAGAAAAATACTTTATCTAAAAAACTAATTAAAGCTGCCAAAAAGGAAACAGAGAAGCACATTGCTAAGGAGAGTAAAACTAATCCCAAACTGTTCTTCAACTATATCAATAGTAAAAGAATAAAAACTGAAAATGTAGGCCCCTTAAAAAATAGTGAGGAAAGAATGGTTGTAGATGACGAGGAAAAAGCTAACATATTAAACACCTTCTTCTCCACGGTATTCACGGTGGAAAATGAAATGCTAGGTGAAATCCCAAGAAACAATGAAAACCCTATATTAAGGGTCACCAATCTAACCCAAGAAGAGGTGCGAAACCGGCTAAATAAGATTAAAATAGATAAATCTCCGGGTCCGGATGGCATACACCCACGAGTACTAAGAGAACTAAGTAATGTAATAGATAAACCATTATTTCTTATTTTTAGTGACTCTATAGCGAACAGGGTCTGTTCCGCAGGACTGGCGCATAGCAAATGTGGTGCCAATATTCAAAAAGGGCTCTAAAAGTGAACCTGGAAATTATAGGCCAGTAAGTCTAACCTCTATTGTTGGTAAAATATTTGAAGGGTTTCTGAGGGATGTTATTCTGGATTATCTCAATGAGAATAACTGTTTAACTCCATATCAGCATGGGTTTATGAGAAATCGCTCCTGTCAAACCAATCTAATCAGTTTTTATGAAGAGGTAAGCTATAGACTGGACCACGGTGAGTCATTGGACGTGGTATATCTCGATTTTTCCAAAGCGTTTGATACCGTGCCGCACAAGAGGTTGCTACACAAAATGAGAATGCTTGGTCTGGGGGAAAATGTGTGTAAATGGGTTAGTAACTGGCTTAGTGATAGAAAGCAGAGGGTGGTTATAAATGGTATAGTCTCTAACTGGGTCGCTGTGACCAGTGGGGTACCGCAGGGGTCAGTATTGGGACCTGTTCTCTTCAACATATTCATTAATGATCTGGTAGAAGGTTTACACAGTAAAATATCGATATTTGCAGATGATACAAAACTATGTAAAGCAGTTAATACAAGAGAAGATAGTATTCTGCTACAGATGGATCTGGATAAGTTGGAAACTTGGGCTGAAAGGTGGCAGATGAGGTTTAACAATGATAAATGTAAGGTTATACACATGGGAAGAGGGAATCAATATCACCATTACACACTGAACGGGAAACCACTGGGTAAATCTGACAGGGAGAAGGACTTGGGGATCCTAGTTAATGATAAACTTACCTGGAGCAGCCAGTGCCAGGCAGCAGCTGCCAAGGCAAACAGGATCATGGGGTGCATCAAAAGAGGTCTGGATACACATGATGAGAGCATTATACTGCCTCTGTACAAATCCCTAGTTAGACCGCACATGGAGTACTGTGTCCAGTTTTGGGCACCGGTGCTCAGGAAGGATATAATGGAACTAGAGAGAGTACAAAGGAGGGCAACAAAATTAATAAAGGGGATGGGAGAACTACAATACCCAGATAGATTAGCGAAATTAGGATTATTTAGTCTAGAAAAAAGACGACTGAGGGGCGATCTAATAACCATGTATAAGTATATAAGGGGACAATACAAATATCTCGCTGAGGATCTGTTTATACCAAGGAAGGTGACGGGCACAAGGGGGCATTCTTTGCGTCTGGAGGAGAGAAGGTTTTTCCACCAACATAGAAGAGGATTCTTTACTGTTAGGGCAGTGAGAATCTGGAATTGCTTGCCTGAGGAGGTGGTGATGGCGAACTCAGTCGAGGGGTTCAAGAGAGGCCTGGATGTCTTCCTGGAGCAGAACAATATTGTATCATACAATTATTAGGTTCTGTAGAAGGACGTAGATCTGGGTATTTATTATGATGGAATATAGGCTGAACTGGATGGACAAATGTCTTTTTTCGGCCTTACTAACTATGTTACTATGTTACTATGTTACCATTCAGACGTCTATGTTCTTGCCGTTCAACTCAGGTCAAGGTCCTATCACACTGCATAGGCTCAGGTTTAAGCTCAGGTAATACCGCCAAATGGTGCACAGGTTTACGCTCATGCAAGCGTCGACCGATCTGAATGGCCAAAGACATAGACTCATTCAAACCAGCAGGCATAGGAAATCCCACCATGACATCCTTAAGGGCTTCAGAGAGACCCTTTCTGAATATTGCTGCCAGCGCAGATTCATTCCATTGAGTGAGCACTGACCACTTTCTAAATTTCTGACAATATACCTCTATCTCATCCTGAGCCTGACAAAGAGCCAGCAAATTTTTTTCTGCCTGATCCACTGAATTAGGCTCATCGTACAGCAACCCAAGCGCCAGGAAAAACGCATCAATATTACTCAATGCAGGATCTCCTGACGCAAGAGAAAACGCCCAGTCCTGAGGGTCGCCGCGCAAGAAAGAAATGACGATCCTAACCTGTTGAATTGGGTCACCAGAAGAGCGAGGTTTCAAAGCCAGAAATAGTTTACAATTATTTTTGAAACTCAGAAATTTAGTTCTATCTCCAAAAAACAAATCTGGAATAGGAATTCTCGGTTCAAGCAAAGAATTCTGGACCACAAAATCTTGAATATTTTGAACTCTTGCCGTGAGCTGATCCACACATGAAGACAGACCTTTAATGTCCATTGCTACACCTGTGTCCTGAACCACCCAAATGTCTAGGGGAAAAAAAAGACAAAACACAGTGCAAAGAAAAAAAAATGGTCTCAGAACTTCTTTTTTCCCTCTATTGAGAATCATTAGCACTTTTGGCTTCCTGTACTGTTATGAAAGGCAATTCAGAATCACAATGGACATGGAGGTCAGAGCACACACAGTGAACCGACAATAACCCAAAATAATAGAACGAGCTCTGAGACGTGGGAACTCTGCAGACCGCAATCCCTAAGCCTATCAAACCACACTAAAGGTAGCCGTGGAGCGCTCCTGACCAGAACCTAGGCGCCTCGTCACAGCCTGAGAAACTAGCTAATCCTGAAGATAGAAAAATAAGCCTACCTTGCCTCAGAGAAATTCCCCAAAGGAAAAGGCAGCCCCCCACATACAATGACTGTGAGCAAGATGAAAATACAAACACAGAGATGAAACAGATTTAGCAAAGCGAGGCCCGACTAGCTGAACAGAACGAGGATAGGGAAGATAACTTTGCGGTCAGCACAAAAACCTATAAAAAACCACGCAGAGGGGACAAAAAGACCCTCCGCACCGACTAACGGTACGGAGGTGGTTCCTCTGCGTCTCAGAGCTTCCAGCAGGTGAGAAAAACCAATAAAGCAAGCTGGACAGAAAAATAGCAACAAAATAACATAAGCAAAACTTAGCTTTGCAGAGCAGCAGGCCACAGGACTGATCCAGGGAAAAAACAAGTCCCACACTGAAACATTGACAGGAAGCATAGATCAAAGCATCAGGTGGAGTTAAGTAGAGAAGAAGCTAACGAGCTCACCAGATCACCTGAGGGAGGAAACTCAGAAGCTGCAGTACCACTTTCCTCCACAAACGGAAGATCCCAGAGAGAATCAGCCGAAGTACCACTTGTGACCACAGGAGTGAACTCTGCCACATAATTCACAACAATGTGCTGTTGGATTTCACGCACAATCAGGTGCAGACTAGGGTTGAGCGAAACGGGTCGTTCATTTTCAAAAGTCGCCGACTTTTGGCAAAGTCGGGTTTCATGAAACCCGATCCGACCCCTATGCGGGGTCGGCCATGCGGTACGCGACTTTCGCACCAAAGTCGCGTTTCAATGACGCGAAAAGAGCCATTTCTCAGCCAATGAAGGTAAACGCAGAGTGTGGGCAGCGTGATGACATAGGTCCTGGTCCCCACCATCTTAGAGAAGGGCATTGCAGTGATTGGCTTGCTGTCTGCGGCGTCACAGGGGCTATAAAGGGGAGTTCCCGCCGACCGCC
Source organism: Ranitomeya imitator (assembly GCF_032444005.1). Lineage (NCBI taxonomy): Eukaryota > Metazoa > Chordata > Amphibia > Anura > Dendrobatidae > Ranitomeya > Ranitomeya imitator. The sequence continues at coordinate 492,827,758 of NC_091286.1, read as the reverse complement.
ATGTTACTGCTGCTGATCTGAGCTTAGGGAGAGGTTGCTGCCGCTTCGTCAGAAGCAGGGATAGCGTTAGGCAGGGTCCATTAACCACCAAACCGCTTGTGCTGTAGCGATTTCCACTGCCCAACACTACCTTCGGTGTGCAGGGACAGTGGAAGCTACATTTTCTTTTCTCCCCCTCAGCGCTGTAGCTCATTGGGCTGCCCTAGAAGGCTCCCTGATAGCTGCATTGCTGTGTGTACGCCGCTGTGCAAACCAACTGCTTTTTTCAAAGCACAAATCCTCTTGTTCCTTCCTTTCTGCACAGCTATCTTTTTGGTTTGTACACACTTTTTATTTAATTTGTGCATCAGTCCACTCCTTATTGCTGCCTGCCATACCTGGCTGAGATTACTGCAGGGAGATAGTAATTGAAGGACACTCCCTGTTTTTTTTTTTTTTTGTGGGAGATTAAGATTGACATTTCTGCTAGAGTGCCATCCCTGTCTGTGTCATCTCTCACTCAGTGGGCCATAGAAAGCCTATTTATTTTTTTGCTTGATTTGGGTTATAAAATCTACCTGAAAAAATCACTACATCAATCAGTGGGAGAAAAATATTGGCCTCAGGGCTTGTGTGCCACTCTTGACTCCTGTGTGCATCATCACTCACTCAGTGGGCCATAGAAAGCCTATTTATTTTTTTGCTTGATTTTGGTTCTAAAATCTACCTGAAAAAATCACTACATCAATCAGTGGGAGAAAAATATTGGCCTCAGGGCTTGTGTGCCACTCCTGACTCCTGTGTGCATCATCACTCACTCAGTGGGCCATAGAAAGCCCATTTTTTTTTTTTTGCTTTATTTGGGTTCTAAATTCTACCTGAAAAAATCAATAAATCAATCAGTGGGAGATTAATATTGGCCTTTGGGCTTGTGTGCCAGTCCTAAGCGTGCCATCTCTCTCTCTCAGATAGTGGGCCATAGAAAGCCTATTTATTTATTTTTTTTTTATTGGGTTTATAAATTTTCCCTGGAAAAAAAAAAAAAAAGTGGGAGATTAATATTGGCCTCTGGGCTTGTGTGCCAGTCCTGAGCGTGCCATCTCTCTCACAAATAGTGGGCCCTAGAAAGCCTATTTATTTTTTTTTTTTTGGTTTTATAAATTCTCCCTTAAAAAAAAAAGGGAGATTAATATTGGCCTTTGGGCTTGTGTGCCAGTCCTAAGCGTGCCATCTCTCTCTGTCTCTCAGATAGTGGGCCATAGAAAGCCTATTTATTATTTTTTTTAATGGGTTTATAAATTTTCCCTGGAACAAAAAAAAAAAGTGGGAGATAAATATTGGCCTCTGGGCTTGTGTGCCACTCCTGACTCCTGTGTGCGTCATCTCTCACTCAGTGGGCCATAGAAAGCCTTTTTTTGTTTTATTTGTTTTCTAAATTCTCCCTGAAAAAATCATTTTATTTTATTTGGTTTCTAAATTCTTCCTGAAAAAATCATTTTATTCTATTATTTTTTTTTCCTAAAGTCTCCCTGAAAAAAAAAACAAAAAACAAATCAGTGGGAGATTAATATTGCCCTTTCTGCTTGTGTGCCAGTCTTGACTCCTGGGTGTGCCATCTCTCTCTCTCTCTCCAATTGTGGGCCATAGAAAGCCTATTATTTTTTTAGCTTGATTTGGGTTCCAAAATCTACCTGAAAAAATCACTACATCAATCAGTGGGAGATAAATATTGGCCTCTGGGCTTGTGTGCCACTCCTGACTCCTGTGTGCGTCCTCTCTCACTCAGTGGGCCATAGAAAGCCTTTTTTTGTTTTATTTGTTTTCTAAATTCTCCCTGAAAAAATCATTTTATTTTATTTGGTTTCTAAATTCTTCCTGAAAAAATCATTTTATTCTATTATTTTTTTTTCCTAAAGTCTCTCTGGAAAAAAAAAACAAAACAAATCAGTGGGAGATTAATATTGCCCTTTCTGCTTGTGTGCCAGTCTTGACTCCTGGGTGTGCCATCTCTCTCTCTCTCTCCAATTGTGGGCCATAGAAAGCCTATTATTTTTTTAGCTTGATTTGGGTTCCAAAATCTACCTGAAAAAATCACTACATCAATCAGTGGGAGATAAATATTGGCCTCTGGGCTTGTGTGCCACTCCTGACTCCTGTGTGCGTCCTCTCTCACTCAGTGGGCCATAGAAAGCCTTTTTTTGTTTTATTTGTTTGCTAAATTCTCCCTGAAAAAATCATTTTATTTTATTTGGTTTCTAAATTCTTCCTGAAAAAATCATTTTATTCTATTATTTTTTTTTCCTAAAGTCTCCCTGAAAAAAAACAAAAACAAAACAAATCAGTGGGAGATTAATATTGCCCTTTCTGCTTGTGTGCCAGTCTTGACTCCTGGGTGTGCCATCTCTCTCTCTCTCTCCAATTGTGGGCCATAGAAAGCCTATTATTTTTTTAGCTTGATTTGGGTTCCAAAATCTACCTGAAAAAATCACTACATCAATCAGTGGGAGATAAATATTGGCCTCTGGGCTTGTGTGCCACTCCTGACTCCTGTGTGCGTCATCTCTCACTCAGTGGGCCAAAGAAAGCCTTTTTTTGTTTTATTTGTTTTCTAAATTCTCCCTGAAAAAATCATTTTATTTTATTTGGTTTCTAAATTCTTCCTGAAAAAATCATTTTATTCTATTTTTTTTTCCTAAAGTCTCCCTGAAAAAAAAAAAAAAACAAATCAGTGGGAGATTAATATTGCCCTTTCTGCTTGTGTGCCAGTCTTGACTCCTGGGTGTGCCATCTCTCTCTCTCTCTCCAATTGTGGGCCATAGAAACCCTATTATTTTTTTTAGCTTGATTTGGGTTCCAAAATCTACCTGAAAAAATCACTACATCAATCAGTGGGAGATAAATATTGGCGTCTGGGCTTGTGTGCCACTCCTGACTCCTGTGTGCGTCCTCTCTCACTCAGTGGGCCATAGAAAGCCTTTTTTTGTTTTATTTGTTTTCTAAATTCTCCCTGAAAAAATCATTTTATTTTATTTGGTTTCTAAATTCTTCCTGAAAAAATCATTTTATTCTATTTTTTTTTTCCTAAAGTCTCCCTGAAAAAAAAAAAACAAAAAACAAATCAGTGGGAGATTAATATTGCCCTTTCTGCTTGTGTGCCAGTCTTGACTCCTGGGTGTGCCATCTCTCTCTCTCTCTCCAATTGTGGGCCATAGAAAGCCTATTATTTTTTTAGCTTGATTTGGGTTCCAAAATCTACCTGAAAAAATCACTACATCAATCAGTGGGAGATAAATATTGGCCTCTGGGCTTGTGTGCCACTCCTGACTTCTAAATTCTTCCTGAAAAAATCATTTTATTCTATTTTTTTTTCCTAAAGTCTCCCTTAAAAAAAAAAAAAATCAAATCAGTGGGAGATTAATATTTACATTTGTGCTTCAGTGACAGTCCTGCGTGTGTGGCATCTCTCTCATTTGTTGCCACCAACAACAGAGTGTGTAACATTGTGCCTGATTTTCGTTGTGGTCTCACTCACCTGTAAAGGGGTAGCTAAATCATACTGAAGTTATAGCTCACCGTGTAATTTGTGTGACAGCAACAAATACCGTTAGTTTGTTTACGTTTTTAAAACAATGAGGAAGTATGGTGGAAGAGGTCGTGGCCGGGGGCGTTCATTGTCAGCTGGTAATGAGGGTAGTGGTAGTGGTGGAGCATCAGCTGGTCGTGGGAAAAAAAATATTGCACCTAAGTCTGGAGCTGTGGAGCCAGGTTCGTCGTCAGGCTACACAAGGCCTCGAACGCTCCCTTTTCTGGGAGTAGGAAAACCGCTTTTAAAGCCGGAGCAGCAAGAGCAAGTTTTGGCTTATCTTGCTGACTCAGCCTCTAGCTCTTTTGCCTCCTCTCGTGAAACTGGTAAATGTCAAAGCAGCGCGTCGTTAGTGGATGTTCACGGTCAGGGACAAGTCGCTTCCTTGTCCTCTTCAGCAAAAACAACAACAGAGAAGAATGCAGCAGGCGACACAACGGGTTACTCCATGGAGCTCTTTACACATACCGTCCCTGGCTTAGAAAGTGAAGCAGTTAACAGTCCATGCCCATTACAAGTTGAATCTGACATGGAGTGCACTGATGCACAGCCACAGCCAGACTACTATGCTGGTCCTTTGACTCAGACCACAACATTGCCCTCGCAGGGTGCTGATCAAGAATCAGACCCTGATGAGACTATGTTGCCCCATCACGAACGCTATACCACCGACCGACACGGTGACACAGACGAAGTTGCACACGAGCTACAAGAAGAGGTAATAGATGACCCAGTTCTTGACCCCGATTGGCAGCCATTGGGGGAACAGGGTGCAGGCGGCAGCAGTTCTGAAGCGGAGGAGGAGGGGCCGCAGCAGGCATCAACATCGCAACAGGTTCCATCTGCCGGGCCCATATCTTGCCCAAAACGCGTGGCAAAGCCAAAACCTGTTGGAGGACAGCGTGGCCATCCGGTTAAAGCTCAGTCTGCAATGCCTGAAAAGGTATCGGATGCTAGAAAGAGTGCAGTCTGGCATTTTTTTAAACAACATCCAATTGATCAGCGCAAAGTCATCTGTCAAAAATGTTCAACTACCTTAAGCAGAGGACAGAATCTGAAAAGTCTCAATACAAGTTGCATGCATAGACATTTAACCACCATGCATTTGCAAGCCTGGACTAACTACCAAACGTCCCTTAAGGTTGTAGCACCCTCGGCCAATGAAGCTAGTCAGCAACGCAACATCCCTTCCGGCAGTGTAGGGCCACCATTTTCCGCACCACCTGCAGTATCTGTGCAGGTTTCTTTGCCAGGCCAAAGCAGTCAGGGTCAGGGAATCACCAGTTTCGTAGTAGGAAACACTGTATCTAGGGCACCGGCGGCAACAATACCATCTCCCACCGTCTCTCAGTCTGACATGTCCACCGGCACCCCCGCTAGTTCCACAATCTCCAGCTCTCCAGTCCAGCTCACCCTACATGAGACTATGGTTAGAAAAAGGAAGTACTTAGCCTCGCATCCGCGTACACAGGGTTTGAACGCACACATAGCTAGACTAATCTCGTTAGAGATGATGCCCTACCGGTTAGTTGAAAGCGAAGCTTTCAAAGCCCTGATGGACTACGCTGTACCACGCTACGAGCTACCCAATCGACACTTTTTTTCCAGAAAAGCCATCCCAGCCCTCCACCAGCATGTTAAAGAGCGCATCGTCCATGCACTCAGGCAATCTGTGAGCACAAAGGTGCACCTGACAACAGATGCATGGACCAGTAGGCATGGCCAGGGATGTTACGTGTCCATCACGGCACACTGGGTAAATGTGGTGGATGCAGGGTCCACAGGGGACAGCAAGTTTGGGACAGTTCTGCCTAGCCCACGGTCTAGGAAACAGTTGGCTGTAGCCGTTCGCACCCCCTCCTCCTCCTCTTCGTCCTCCTGCAGAAGCGAGAGCTCGTCCACAGACCGCAGTCGCACAACCACTCCATCCGCAGCTGCCACTGTTGCACACCAGGTCTCCCATTATGGGGCAGCTACTGGCAAACGTCAGCAGGCTGTATTGGCTATGAAGTGTTTGGGCGACAACAGACACACCGCGGAAGTTCTGTCCGAGTTCTTGCAGAAAGAAACGCAGTCGTGGCTGGGCACTGTAGATCTTTAGGCAGGCAAGGTAGTGAGTGATAACGGAAGGAATTTCATGGCTGCCATCTCCCTTTCCCAACTGAAACACATTCCTTGCCTGGCTCACACCTTAAACCTGGTGGTGCAGTGCTTCCTGAAAAGTTATCCGGGGTTATCCGACCTGCTCCTCAAAGTGCGTGGACTTTGCTCACATATCCGCCGTTCGCCCGTACACTCCAGCCGCATGCAGACCTATCAGCGTTCTTTGAACCTTCCCCAGCATCGCCTAATCATAGACGTTGCAACAAGGTGGAACTCAACACTGCACATGCTTCAGAGACTGTGTGAACAGAGGCGGGCTGTTATGTTTTTGTGGGAGGATACACATACACGGGCAGGCAGTAGGATGGCAGACATGGAGTTGTCAGATGTGCAGTGGTCGAAGATTCAAGACATGTGTCAAGTCCTTCAGTGTTTTGAGGAATGCACACGGCTGGTTAGTGCAGACAACGCCATAATAAGCATGAGCATCCCCCTAATGCGTCTGCTGATGCAAAGTTTGACGCACATAAAGGATCAGGCGTCAGCAGCTGAGGAAGAGGAAAGCCTTGATGACAGTCAGCCATTGTCTGGCCAGGGCAGTGTACAGGACGAGGTAGCGGGCGAAGAGGAGGAGGAGGACGAGGAGGATGATGGGGATGATTATATTTTTAATGAGGAAGCTTTTCCGGGGCCACTGGAAATTGGTGGCGCGGCAAGGCCGGGTTCTGGGTTTTTGAGGGACACAAGTGACGTGGATTTGCCTGAAACTGCCCCTCAACCAAGCACAACCGCAGATTTGAGAACTGGAACTTTGGCCCACATGGCGGATTATGCCTTACGTATCCTCAAAAGGGACACACGCATAACTAAAATGATGAATGATGACGATTACTGGTTGGCCTGCCTCCTTGATCCTCGCTATAAAGGCAAATTGCAAAATATAATGCCACATGAGAACTTGGAACTAATATTAGCAACCAAACAATCAACTCTTGTTGACCGTTTGCTTCTGGCATTCCCTGCACACAGCGCCCGTGATCGTTCTCACACGAGCTGCAGGGGCCAGCAGAACAGAGGAGTTAGAGGGGCAGAAATCAGAAGTGGCGTTGGCCAGAGGGGTTTTCTGACCAGGTTGTGGAGTGATTTTGCTATGACCGCAGACAGGACAGGTACTGCAGCATCAATTCAAAGTGACAGGAGACAACATTTGTCCAGTATGGTTACAAACTATTTTTCATCCCTTATCGATGTTCTCCCTCAACCGTCATTCCCATTTGATTACTGGGCATCAAAATTAGACACCTGGCCAGAATTGGCAGAATATGCATTGCAGGAGCTTGCTTGCCCGGCAGCTAGTGTCCAATCAGAAAGAGTATTCAGTGCTGCAGGTTCAATACTAACAGAAAAAAGGACTCGTCTGGCTACCCAAAATGTAGATGATCTAACCTTCATTAAAATGAACCACAACTGGATTTCGAAATCTTTTGCCCCACCTTGCCCGGCTGACACCTAGCTTTCCTATGAAAAGGTCTTGCCTGTGGACTATTCTGAATGCCTTTTCCAATCTCGTAATTTTCTGCACCTGATTGTCCAGCATACGACATGTTTACACCTCACTAAATGGCCAAACTCCCCACACGGGGCCGTGGTATCGACACTTGGCGACAGCACCCGTGAGAGTGCAGTTTGTCTGAAGAGGTGGGTGAGCCCGCTTTTGGTCGATGGCACTGCCACTGGGTCCCTCCTAGTACAATAAAGTGTCTCTGGCGGTGGTGGTGCGCACCCAACGTCAGACAAACCGTTGTAATATGAGGGGCCCTGGGCCTGTACCGCCGGCCACAAGACAGTTTCCCCCCCCCAGCTCAAACAGTACTCTACCACTTGCTAAATTATCTCACAGCTCCACCAATGTTTAGTCTATGCGCTGACATCCTTCAATGCCTGCCACTGACAATACCATTGTATTGACATTTTTGTTATGTTAGGCCTTCGATGCCTGTCTGCGGTCACTCCTTCCACTATGCCTCCACTGACCACACCACTGCTGCCCGTGTACCCCTGGAACCAATTTAAAATTGCCTACAGCCATGTGTTATTATTTTAGGCCTTCGATGCCTGGCTGCGGTCACTCCTTACAATATGCCTCAACTGACCACACCACTGCTGCCTGTGTACCCCTGGAACCAATTTAAAATTGCCTACAGCCATGTGTTATTATTTTAGGCCTTCGATGCCTGTCTGTGGTCACTCCTTCCACTAGGCCTCCACTGACCACACCACTGCTGCCCGCGTACCCCTGGAACCAATTTAAAATTGCCTACAGCCATGTGTTATTATTTTAGGCCTTCGATGCCTGTCTGCGGTCACTCTTTCCACTAGGCCTCCACTGACCACACCACTGTTGCCCGTGTACCCCTGGAACCAATTTAAAATTGCCTACAGCCATGTGTTATTATTTTAGGCCTTCGATGCCTGTCTGCGGTCACTCCTTCCACTAGGCCTCCACTGACCACACCACTGCTGCCCGTGTACCCCTGGAACCAATTTAAAATTGCCTACAGCCATGTGTTATTATTTTAGGCCTTCGATGCCTGTCTGCGGTCACTCCTTCCACTAGGCCTCCACTGACCACACCACTGCTGCCCGTGTACCCCTGGAACCAATTTAATATTGCCTACAGCCATGTGTTATTATTTTAGGCCTTCGATGCCTGTCTGTGGTCACTCCTTCCACTAGGCCTCCACTGACCACACCACTGCTGCCCGTGTACCCCTGGAACCAATTTAAAATTGCCTACAGCCATGTGTTATTATTTTAGGCCTTCGATGCCTGTCTGCGGTCACTCCTTCCACTAGGCCTCCACTGACCACACCACTGCTGCCCGTGTACCCCTGGAGCCAATTTAAAATTGCCTACAGCCATGTGTTATTATTTTAGGCCTTCGATGCCTGTCTGCGGTCATTCCTTCCACTAGGCCTCCACTGACCACACCACTGCTGCCCGTGTACCCCCGGAACCAATTTAAAATTGCCTACAGCCATGTGTTATTATTTTAGGCCTTCGATGCCTGTCTGCGGTCACTCCTTCCACTAGGCCTCCACTGACCACACCACTGCTGCCCGTGTACCCCTGGAACCAATTTAAAATTGCCTACAGCCATGTGTTATTATTTTAGGCCTTCGATGCCTGTCTGCGGTCACTCCTTCCACTAGGCCTCCACTGACCACACCACTGCTGCCCGTGTACCCCTGGAACCAATTTAAAATTGCCTACAGCCATGTGTTATTATTTTAGGCCTTCGATGCCTGTCTGTGGTCACTCCTTCCACTAGGCCTCCACTGACCACACCACTGCTGCCCGTGTACCCCTGGAACCAATTTAAAATTGCCTACAGCCATGTGTTATTATTTTAGGCCTTCGATGCCTGTCTGTGGTCACTCCTTCCACTAGGCCTCCACTGACCACACCACTGCTGCCCGTGTACCCCTGGAACCAATTTAAAATTGCCTACAGCCATGTGTTATTATTTTAGGCCTTCGATGCCTGTCTGTGGTCACTCCTTCCACTAGGCCTCCACTGACCACACCACTGCTGCCCGTGTACCCCTGGAACCAATTTAAAATTGCCTACAGCCATGTGTTATTATTTTAGGCCTTCGATGCCTGTCTGTGGTCACTCCTTCCACTAGGCCTCCACTGACCACACCACTGCTGCCCGTGTACCCCTGTAACCAATTTAAAATTGCCTACAGCCATGTGTTATTATTTTAGGCCTTCGATGCCTGTCTGTGGTCACTCCTTCCACTAGGACTCCACTGACCACACCACTGCTGCCCGTGTACCCCTGTAACCAATTTAAAATTGCCTACAGCCATGTGTTATTATTTTAGGCCTTCGATGCCTGTCTGCGGTCACTCCTTCCACTAGTCCTCCACTGACCACACCACTGCTGCCCGTGTACCCCTGGAACCAACATCAGAAAATATAAAAATAAGTATTTTGCTTATAAAAAAGAAAATACTGGAGAGATATCAAATGCAGACATTTTAACATTAAAAACAAACACATACAACAAAAATCTGGTACAGTACTAAAAATGGCCACCAGCTACAATAACTTTCTCCTGCAAGTAGTTAACTGAAAGGTTTTTTCAATTTTAAACACAGATATGGCATCCACCGAGTGTTGTCCTGTCGCATCTTCTTTATATTATTGCCAAGAAGATGCAAAACAATGAAAATAATAAAATCATTATTTACCAAAAAAATAGAGTAAGTCAAAACCACATTGCAAATAAACATTCATTACAAATAAAGAAGCAGGGCGCGTCCGAGGGTGAGTATATACCTAATAAGAATATAATCACCCTCGGACGCGCCCTGCTTCTTTCCGACAGCCTTCCTTCCTAAGAATCAGCCCTTCCGTGGTGTAGAGAGAGGGTTTGTTACACTCCAAGGTGTTCCCCAGGTTGCCTTTCCTGAGCTTCGATCTTCCGGCTCTCGTTTAGTAGTTGTTGGAAACTACGCTGCATTAGGCCTACAAATTGGGTATGGGGTGTAGAGAGATGGTGTGTTCCACTCCAAGGTGTTCTCCAGGTTGCCTTTCCTGAGCTTCGATCTTCCGGCTCTCGTTTAGTAGTTGTTGGAAACTACGCTGCATTAGGCCTACAAATTGGGTATGGGGTGTAGAGAGATGGTGTGTTCCACTCCAAGGTGTTCTCCAGGTTGCCTTTCCTGAGCTTCGATCTTCCGGCTCTCGTTTAGTAGTTGTTGGAAACTACGCTGCATTAGGCTTACAAATTGGGTATGGGGTGTAGAGAGATGGTGTGTTCCACTCCAAGGTGTTCCCCAGGTTTCCTCGCCAATGCTTCGATCATCATGCTCTCGTTTAGTAGTTGTTGGAAACTACGCTGCATTGGGCCTACAAATTGGGTATGGGGTGTAGAGAGATGGTGTGTTCTACTCCAAGGTGTTCTCCAGGTTGCCTTTCCTGAGCTTCGATCTTCCGGCTCTCGTTTAGTAGTTGTTGGAAACTACGCTGCATTAGGCCTATAAATTGGGTATGGGGTGTAGAGAGATGGTGTGTTCCACTGTAGAGAGATGGTGTGTTCCACTTCAAGGTGTTCCCCAGGTTGCCTTTCCTGAGCTTCGATCTTCCGGCTCTCGTTTAGTAGTTGTTGGAAACTACGCTGCATTAGGCCTATAAATTGGGTATGGGGTGTAGAGAGATGGTGTGTTCTACTCCAAGGTGTTCTCCAGGTTGCCTTTCCTGAGCTTCGATCTTCCGGCTCTCGTTTAGTAGTTGTTGGAAACTACGCTGCATTAGGCCTACAAATTGGGTATGGGGTGTAGAGAGATGGTGTGTTCCACTGTAGAGAGATGGTGTGTTCCACTCCAAGGTGTTCCCCAGGTTGCCTTTCCTGAGCTTCGATCTTCCGGCTCTCGTTTTGTAGTTGTTGGAAACTACGCTGCATTAGGCCTACAAATTGGGTATGGGGTGTAGAGAGATGGTGTGTTCCACTGTAGAGAGATGGTATGTTCCACTCCAAGGTGTTCCCCAGGTTGCCTTTCCTGAGCTACGATCTTCCGGCTCTCGTTTAGTAGTTGTTGGAAACTACGCTGCATTAGGCCTACAAATTGGGTATGGGGTGTAGAGAGATGGTGTGTTCCACTCCAAGGTGTTCTCCAGGTTGCCTTTCCTGAGCTTCGATCTTCCGGCTCTCGTTTAGTAGTTGTTGGAAACTACGCTGCATTAGGCCTACAAATTGGGTATGGGGTGTAGAGAGATGGTGTGTTCCACTGTAGAGAGATGGTGTGTTCCACTCCAAGGTGTTCCCCAGGTTGCCTTTCCTGAGCTTCGATCTTCCGGCTCTCGTTTAGTAGTTGTTGGAAACTACGCTGCATTAGGCCTACAAATTGGGTATGGGGTGTAGAGAGATGGTGTGTTCCACTGTAGAGAGATGGTGTGTTCCACTCCAAGGTGTTCCCCAGGTTGCCTTTCCTGAGCTTCGATCTTCCGGCTCTCGTTTAGTAGTTGTTGGAAACTACGCTGCATTAGGCCTACAAATTGGGTATGGGGTGTAGAGAGATGGTGTGTTCCACTGTAGAGAGATGGTGTGTTCCACTCCAAGGTGTTCCCCAGGTTTCCTCGCCAATGCTTCGATAATCATGCTCTCGTTTAGTAGTTGTTGGAAACTACGCTGCATTAGGCCTACAAATTGGGTATGGGGTGTAGAGAGATGGTGTGTTCCACTCCAAGGTGTTCCCCAGGTTGCCTTTCCTGAGCTTCGATCTTCCGGCTCTCGTTTAGTAGTTGTTGGAAACTACGCTGCATTAGGCCTACAAATTGGGTATGGGGTGTAGAGAGATGGTGTGTTCCACTCCAAGGTGTTCTCCAGGTTGCCTTTCCAGAGCTTCGATCTTCCGGCTCTCGTTTAGTAGTTGTTGGAAACTACGCTGCATTAGGCCTACAAATTGGGTATGGGGTGTAGAGAGATGGTGTGTTCCACTCCAAGGTGTTCCCCAGGTTTCCTCGCCAATGCTTCGATCATCATGCTCTCGTTTAGTAGTTGTTGGAAACTACGCTGCATTGGGCCTACAAATTGGGTATGGGGTGTAGAGAGATGGTGTGTTCTACTCCAAGGTGTTCTCCAGGTTGCCTTTCCTGAGCTTCGATCTTCCGGCTCTCGTTTAGTAGTTGTTGGAAACTACGCTGCATTAGGCCTATAAATTGGGTATGGGGTGTAGAGAGATGGTGTGTTCCACTGTAGAGAGATGGTGTGTTCCACTCCAAGGTGTTCCCCAGGTTGCCTTTCCTGAGCTTCGATCTTCCGGCTCTCGTTTAGTAGTTGTTGGAAACTACGCTGCATTAGGCCTATAAATTGGGTATGGGGTGTAGAGAGATGGTGTGTTCTACTCCAAGGTGTTCTCCAGGTTGCCTTTCCTGAGCTTCGATCTTCCGGCTCTCGTTTAGTAGTTGTTGGAAACTACGCTGCATTAGGCCTACAAATTGGGTATGGGGTGTAGAGAGATGGTGCGTTCCACTGTAGAGAGATGGTGTGTTCCACTCCAAGGTGTTCCCCAGGTTGCCTTTCCTGAGCTTCGATCTTCCGGCTCTCGTTTTGTAGTTGTTGGAAACTACGCTGCATTAGGCCTACAAATTGGGTATGGGGTGTAGAGAGATGGTGTGTTCCACTGTAGAGAGATGGTGTGTTCCACTCCAAGGTGTTCCCCAGGTTGCCTTTCCTGAGCTACGATCTTCCGGCTCTCGTTTAGTAGTTGTTGGAAACTACGCTGCATTAGGCCTACAAATTGGGTATGGGGTGTAGAGAGATGGTGTGTTCCACTCCAAGGTGTTCTCCAGGTTGCCTTTCCTGAGCTTCGATCTTCCGGCTCTCGTTTAGTAGTTGTTGGAAACTACGCTGCATTAGGCCTACAAATTGGGTATGGGGTGTAGAGAGATGGTGTGTTCCACTGTAGAGAGATGGTGTGTTCCACTCCAAGGTGTTCCCCAGGTTGCCTTTCCTGAGCTTCGATCTTCCGGCTCTCGTTTAGTAGTTGTTGGAAACTACGCTGCATTAGGCCTACAAATTGGGTATGGGGTGTAGAGAGATGGTGTGTTCCACTGTAGAGAGATGGTGTGTTCCACTCCAAGGTGTTCCCCAGGTTGCCTTTCCTGAGCTTCGATCTTCCGGCTCTCGTTTAGTAGTTGTTGGAAACTACGCTGCATTAGGCCTACAAATTGGGTATGGGGTGTAGAGAGATGGTGTGTTCCACTGTAGAGAGATGGTGTGTTCCACTCCAAGGTGTTCCCCAGGTTTCCTCGCCAATGCTTCGATAATCATGCTCTCGTTTAGTAGTTGTTGGAAACTACGCTGCATTAGGCCTACAAATTGGGTATGGGGTGTAGAGAGATGGTGTGTTCCACTCCAAGGTGTTCCCCAGGTTGCCTTTCCTGAGCTTCGATCTTCCGGCTCTCGTTTAGTAGTTGTTGGAAACTACGCTGCATTAGGCCTACAAATTGGGTATGGGGTGTAGAGAGATGGTGTGTTCCACTCCAAGGTGTTCTCCAGGTTGCCTTTCCTGAGCTTCGATCTTCCGGCTCTCGTTTAGTAGTTGTTGGAAACTACGCTGCATTAGGCCTACAAATTGGGTATGGGGTGTAGAGAGATGGTGTGTTCCACTCCAAGGTGTTCCCCAGGTTTCCTCGCCAATGCTTCGATCATCATGCTCTCGTTTAGTAGTTGTTGGAAACTACGCTGCATTGGGCCTACAAATTGGGTATGGGGTGTAGAGAGATGGTGTGTTCTACTCCAAGGTGTTCTCCAGGTTGCCTTTCCTGAGCTTCGATCTTCCGGCTCTCGTTTAGTAGTTGTTGGAAACTACGCTGCATTAGGCCTACAAATTGGGTATGGGGTGTAGAGAGATGGTGTGTTCCACTGTAGAGAGATGGTGTGTTCCACTCCAAGGTGTTCCCCAGGTTGCCTTTCCTGAGCTTCAATCTTCCGGCTCTCGTTTAGTAGTTGTTGGAAACTACGCTGCATTAGGCCTACAAATTGGGTATGGGGTGTAGAGAGATGGTGTGTTCCACTGTAGAGAGATGGTGTGTTCCACTCCAAGGTGTTCCCCAGGTTTCCTCGCCAATGCTTCGATCATCATGCTCTCGTTTAGTAGTTGTTGGAAACTACGCTGCATTAGGCCTACAAATTGGGTATGGGGTGTAGAGAGATGGTGTGTTCCACTCCAAGGTGTTCCCCAGGTTGCCTTTCCTGAGCTTCGATCTTCCGGCTCTCGTTTAGTAGTTGTTGGAAACTACGCTGCATTAGGCCTACAAAATGGGTATGGGGTGTAGAGAGATGGTGTGTTCTACTCCAAGGTGTTCTCCAGGTTGCCTTTCCTGAGCTTCGATCTTCCGGCTCTCGTTTAGTAGTTGTTGGAAACTACGCTGCATTAGGCCTACAAATTGGGTATGGGGTGTAGAGAGATGGTGTGTTCCACTGTAGAGAAATGGTGTGTTCCACTCCAAGGTGTTCCCCAGGTTTCCTCGCCAATGCTTCGATCATCATGCTCTCGTTTAGTAGTTGTTGGAAACTACGCTGCATTAGGCCTATAAATTGGGTATGGGGTGTAGAGAGATGGTGTGTTCCACTCCAAGGTGTTCTCCAGGTTGCCTTTCCTGAACTTCTATCTTCAGGCTCTCATTAAATTGTGGTTAAACGGAACAACTGCATTTGGCGTACTAGTTGGTTTGGGGCCTACTATCGGTGTCTGCCGCTCCTTGCTGTTCTCCTGGTTTCCTGTCCTGAAATTCCGTTTTCAGGCGCTCGTTAAGTAGTTGTTAATGTTAGACTGCATTTGGCCTACTAGTTGGGTTGGGGCCTACTATCGGTGTCTGCCACTCCTTGCTGTTCTCCTCCACTGAACAAAGCTGTGCCGCCTGTTTACTACTGTTGCCAATTTTGAACTGCATTTCGACTACTTACTGATTTGGGCCTACTCTCTGTGTCAGCCTCTCATTCCAGTTGTCCTCCACTGCAATGCCCCCTGATTAGTCCTGTGTTACCAATTTTGAACTGCATTTAGCCCACTTTATTCTTTGGGCCTATATCTGTGTTTCCTCCTCATTCTGCCCATTGCCCAGCCAGTGATAGATGAGTCTGCTGGTACATTGACCCATAACGCAACATTTCCCGTGCACGCTACACTGCAAGATTGTGACCCTGCTGAAAGTCAGGTCCCCCTTCCCGCATACCATACCACCTTACACGGGGACAAACAGGAAGGTGCAGATGAAAGTGCAGGTTCCTTCATCAGGTGGGGGGAGGAATACTAGTTGGCGACGTCACTGGCACAGGGCCTCTCATAGTACGCAAAAGTGTTGCTGCCGGTGAGAGGCGCCCCCGCCGTGCAAACACCGCTGTACTTTGAGGGGCCCTGTGCCAGGGCCAATGCCAACGAGTGGGCCCCCCCTGCTTGCTCAGGTTCACAGCACTTGCAAAGTTGAAATACTTACCTCTCCCTGCTCCACTGCCGTGACGTGGTCCAGATTTCCTGGGCCCACTAATTACTTGAACCAGCCCTACCCACCACAACTTTAGCCAAATGAACCCCAATTTCAAATGCCTTCCAATTATTATAAGGTAAATTACGCTTGACAAGCTTCATTAAGAAGAATGGATGGTTTTGACATTAAAATGGGCACTCTAGGTGTTTTCCTGGCCCCCACTCACTGCCGACTATGCTGCCCCATTGACTTGCATTGGGTTTCGTGTTTCGGTCGATCCCGACTTTGCAACATAATCGGCCGATTTCACTCGACCCGACTTTTGAGATAGTTGGGTTTCGCGAAACCCGGCTCGACTCTAAAAAGGTCAAGGTCGCTCAACTCTAGTGCAGACCGGTGACATCATTTGGCTGATCGAATTCAAATAAAGAGTGACTCAATCCCTCCAAAGGTCCATCGGGAGTAACATCAGACCACAAGGTCAATTATACTGTGAAAATTATAAACAAAAACAAATATTAAAAACATAAAAAATAAAAAAAATAAAAAATTAAAAAATGGGGGGACCAACACCATACCAGGGGAAGGGATATATACAAAAAGATGTAGCAACTAAGAGGGATTTTAGAAAAGCGGATACGCACTCAGGTTGGGTTTAATCCTCAAATAGAGCTCATAAGAATGACGCAAATGACAAAGACTCATTTAGTCCCTTAGGAGTCATAGTATCTAATAAGACAATCCACTTGGCTTCTACTTGGGCCAGAGTTTTCATATAATTACCCCCTCTGATCCCCAAATGGACAATATCAATCACTCTCACCTAAAAAGAAGAGGGTTCACAATTATGGTATTGTCTGAAATGCCGCGTGATCGTTTTCAGGAGGGTAAGGTCGGTCGCTGTCTTGGCCGCGCAAATGACCCGCACATGCTCCCGTACACGCATTCTCAGTTCTCTAGACGTAAGCCCAATGTAAATCTTAGAGCAGCCACAGGTTGCGTAATAAATCACATTCATACTACTGCACGATATCCTGTGTCTGATATCAAATTGCTGCTTACCATTCGAAGAGCTGAATGTGAAGCAGCGCAGGATATTTGCACAAGCAAGACAGCGACCGCACGGTATAGAGCCCAAGGTTGGACGTCTAGAGCCAAATGGATTGCTACTAGTAGGGACATAATGACTGCTCACTAATAAATCTTTAAGATTTTTTGATCTTCTGGCAGTCATTAGGGGAAAGTCCCCGAGAGTTGCTCCCAGGGAGGGCTCAGTCCCTATTGGACCTATTAGATTTATATCAACATTCAACTATGAATGGGAAGAGATGAGACAGAACCTCAAAAGGCATTGGTCGATTTTAGGTACTGAGCCCTCCCTGGGAGCAACTCTCCAAGCCAATGCAGTACCAAGCCAATTGGCTTTTCATTGGCTGTAAGCCATAATCATCAACATTAACAGAAATAAACACTTAAAATAGATCACTCTGTTTGTATTGACTGTATGTAATATATGAGTTTCACTTTTTGTATTGAATGACTGAAATAAATTAAGCACATGTATATATGTATATATATTATATGTATATACAGTTGTGCTCAAAAGTTTACATACCCCGGCAGAAAGTTGGTTTCTTGGCCTATTTTTTCAGAGAATATGAATGATAACATCAAACTTTTTCTCCACTTATGGTTAGTGGTGGAGTAAAGCCAATTATTATCAAACTACTGTGTTTTCTCTTTTTAAATCATAATGACAACCCAAAAAATCCAAATGACCCTGATCAAAAGTTCACATACCCAGGTGATTTTGGCCTGATAGCATGCAAAGAAGTTGACACAAATCGGTTTGAATGGCTACTAAAGATAACATCCCCACCTGTGACCTGTTTGCTTGTAATCAGTGTGTGTGCATAAAAGCTGTATGAGTTTCTGGGATCTAGACAGACTCTTGCATGTTTCATCTGGCCACTGACATTTCTGGATTGCGAGTCATGGTAAAGCAAAGTAATTGTCAATGGATCTATGGGAAAAGGCAGTTGAATTGTATAAAACAGGAAAGGGATACAAAAAGATATCCAAGGAATTATAATATATATATATATATATATATATATATATATATATATACTGTATATCTAATATATAAAGCTGAATGTGTGTGTATGTGTGTGTGTGTGTGTGTGTGTGTGTATGTCCGGGATTGGCATCTGCACCGTCACAGCTACAGCCACAAAATTTTGCACAGTCACACGTCTGGACCCCAAGAGCGTCATAGCCTATGTTGTGAGGTGAAATTTTAACCCCGTGCTTTCCAATTCACCAAACAATTTTGCCCCTATCTACATAATGGGGAAAAAGCGAAAGGAAAAGTGTTGGAGGCGTCGCAGCTACAGCCACAAAATTTTGCACAGTCACACGTCTGGACCCCGAGAGCGTCATAGGCTATGTTGTGAGGTGAAGTTTTAACCCCGTGCTTTCCAATTCATCAAACAATTTTGCCTTTATCTACACAATGGGGAAAAAGCGAAAGGAAAAGTGTTGGAGGCGTCGCAGCTACAGCCACAAAATTTTGCACAGTCACACGTCTGGACCCCGAGAGCGTCATAGGCTATGTTGTGAGGTTAAATTTTAACCCCGCGCTTTCCAATTCACCAAACAATTTTGCCCCTATCTACATAATGGGAAAAAATGAAAGGAAAAGTGTAGGAGGCAAATTGACAGCTGCCAGATGTGAACAAGGGGGACTTAAAGAATGAGAGCGATGGCATCAAAGAGTATATACCATACAGTTGCTAAGGCGGGGCCCCGACATGGGATACTCACCACACACGGGGATATGAACACACACTACCACGTGCTTGAACACATATTACCCTCAGCACACATTTCACCACAAATACACCAACCTCGCCACATAAAAGTCGAAACACAAAAGTCGCCGCTCAAAACTCGCCACGCACAGAACTCGCCACATGCAAAAACTAGGCTCTTGCAAAACTCGCCACAAGTGCAAAACTCACCTCATAGAAAACACGCCACACGCAAAACTTGCACACGCGGAAAAATTGCCACATGCACAAAAGTTGCAACACATGCAAAAGTTGCCTCACACAAAACTTGCACATACTCAAAAGGCACCACACATAAAACTCGCCACGCGCAAAACTCGCCATGCGCAAAACTTGTTGCACACAACTTGCTACACTAACCTGTCACATGCAACTCGACACACAAAAAGTTGCTACATGCATGTTGCCACACAAAACTCATCTCACAAAAGTCGCTATATGCATGTCGCCACACGCAACTCAACACACACAACTTGACAAACGAAACTCGCCCTAAAACACACACAAGTCTGGTATTATCCTTCAAAAATAAAAATCTGATTAATAAGCAGACAAACTACAACAAATGTACCATATAGGAAATACGGCAGCTGTCAGTCACATGACCTGTCTATTATGTGTATGTGTGAGCTAATTTATACTGCCAGGGGGAGGGCTTCCTGTTGGCTGGGGATTTATCAGGCTGCCAATTTAGCTTACAAATACTGAGGTAAAAATACTGAGCAAATAACGTGTGAACGAGGTCTAATACAGGAGGAGATGACACACAGGTATATACTATATACAGGGGAGATGACACACAGATATATACTATATACAGGAGAGATGATACACAGGTATATACTATATAGACGAGGAGATGACTTACAGGTACATATATATACAGGAGGAGATGACATACAGGTATATACTATATACAGGAGGAGATGACACACAGGTATATACTATATACAGGAGCAGATGACCTACAGGTATATACTATATACAGGAGGAGATGACACACAGGTATATACTATATACAGGAGGAGATGACACACAGGTATATACTATATACAGGAGCAGATGACCTACAGGTATATACTATATACAGGAGAGATGACACACAGGTATATACTATATAGAGGAGGAGATGACACACAGATATATACTATATACAGGAGAGATGACACACAGGTATATACTATATAGAGGAGGAGATGACTTACAGGTACATATATATACAGGAGGAGATGACATACAGGTATATACTATATACAGGGGAGATGACACACAGGTATATACTATATACAGGAGCAGATGACCTACAGGTATATACTATATACAGGAGGAGATGACACACAGGTATATACTATATACAGGAGGAGATGACACACAGGTATATACTATATACAGGAGCAGATGACCTACAGGTATATACTATATACAGGAGGAGATGACATACAGGTATATACTATATATAGAAGATGACATGAAGGTATATACTATATACAGGAGGAGATGACACACAGATATATACTATATACAGGGGAGATGACACACAGGTATATACTATATACAGGAGGAGATGACATACAGGTATATACTATATATAGAAGGAGATGACATCCAGGTATATGCTATATATAGGGGAGATGACACACAGCAGGTATATACTATATACAGGGGAGATGACATACAGGTATATACTATATACAGGAGATGACATACAGATGTATACTATATATAAGGGAGATGACAAACATGTATATACTGAGGTGATGAGGTGAAAATGAGAGGTGTGAGGTGAAAATGAAAAGGTGTGAGTGCAAGATGAGAGGAGTGAGGAAAAATAGTGGAGTGATCAGAAAATGACAGATGTGAGGTTGAAATGACGAGTGTTAGGGGGGAATGAGAGGAGTGAGGGAGAAAATGAGAGGTGTGAGGGAGAAAATGAGAGATGTGAGGGGGAAAATGAAAGATGTGATTGGGAAAATGAGAGGCGTGATGGGAAAATAAGAGAAGTGAGGTGCTATAACTAACCACAGATATTTACTATGCCCAGGCAACGCCGGGCTCTTCAGCTAGTATACATATATAAGTGTTTGCCCCTTTCCCGATTTCCTATTGTTTTGCATGTTTATGACACTTAATTGTTTCTGATCACCAAACAAACAAATAAATATTAGAAAAGATAACACACGTAAACACATAATTCAGTTTTTAAATTAAGGCCAAAAAATCCAAACTTACAGTGCTTTGTGTGAAAAAGTGATTTATCCCCTCTTTAAAACATAAATTAACTCTAGTTTATCACATCATTGTTCAAATTCCCTAGCCACACCATGGCCTGATTACTGTCATACCTGTTATCAATCAAGAAATCACTTAAATAGGACCTTCTAACAAAGTGAAATAGACTCAAAAATTCTTAAAAGTTAGACATCTTGCCACAATCCAAATAAATTCTGGAACAAATAAGAAACAAAGTAATTGAGATCTTTCAGTCTGGAAAAGGTTTTAAAGCTATGTCTAAAGCTTTGAGACTCCACCGAACCACAGTGAGAGCCATTATGCCATTATCCACAAATGATGAAAACATGGAACAGTGGTGAAACTTTCCAGGAGTGGACAGCCTACCAAAATTACCTCAAGAGTGAAGCGATGACTCAAAAAGTTCACAAAAGACCCCACAACAGCATCCATAGAACTGAAGGCCTCTTTTTCCTCAGTTAAGGGTCAGTGTTCATGACTCAATCATGAGAAAGAAGCTGGGAAAAAATGGCCTGCATCATAGAGTTCAAAGACAAAAACCACTGCTGAGCAATAAGAACCCAAAGGCTCATCTCAGTTTTGCCAGAAAACATCTTGATGATTCCCAAGACTTTTGGGAGAATACTATGTGGACTGTTGAAACTAAAGTTTAACTTTTTGGAAGGTGTACAGTATGTCCCATTACAGCTGACATAGAATGAAATAGCATTTTAGAAATGGAACATCATAACAACAGTAAAATATGATGGTGGTAGTGTGACAGTCTCAGGCTGTTTTGCTGCTGCAGGAGCTGGAAGACTTACTGTGGTAAAAGGAACCGTGAATTCTGCTGTCTAGCAAAAAATCCTGAAGGAGAAGGTCCCACCATCTGTTCGTGACCTTAGACTGAAGAGATCTTGGGTTATTCAGCAGGACAATGATCCAAAACACATCATAAAGCCACCTCTAAATGGCTTAAAAAACAAAATTAAGACTTTGGAATAACTTAGTCAAATTCTTGACCTTAGTCCAATAGAGATGCTGTGGTATCACCGGTTTATGCTCGGAATTCCTCCAATGTGGCAGAATTACAACAATTCTGCAAAGATGAGTGGGCCAAAATTACTCCAAGGCATTGTAAAAAGACTCATCGCCGCCAGTTATCACAAACGCTTGATTGCAGTTGCTGCTATGGGTGGACCAACCAGTTATTAAGTTTAGGGGGCAATTACTTTTTCACACAGGGCCCTGTAGCTTTGGATTTCTTTTTCCCTTAATAATAAAGAACTTCATTTAAAAACTACATTTTGTATTTACTTGTGTCATTTTGGTGTAATTTTTACATTTGTTTGGTTATCTGAAAAATGTATGTGTGACAAACATGCAAAAGAATAGGAAATCAGGAGGGGGCAAGCACTTTTTCACACAACTTTATGTATAAATATACATATATGCAGGGGGTGAAAGAGGTATGTAACACATTACCAATTTTCTAACCAGAGGTCACTAACGACCCATGCAATCCACTCAGTCAAATAAATTAAACCATAGATGTACATTAATTAAGTTATATGTAATAATGAGAAATAACACAGGGAACAAGTATTGAACATGCTTGCTGAAATTTATTAAATACTTTACACAAAAGCTTTTGTTGGTGATGTTTAAAGATGGGCGAACCTGAACAGTAAAGTTTGGCGTCCGTGCTCCGTAAAGAATACCTACTGTTCAGGCACAGACACCGAACATGAACTTCACCAGGAAGTCCATGTTACTGTTCAGGTTCGGCCCCAGAACACCAGGTGTTTGTCGTGCTGACATGAGCAGGACAGCAGGGCAAACACTGCTACTGATAGGCGGTAAAATCATCACTGCTGGTCAGACAGCCGTGGTTCACAGCTGTGATCGGGGGTATAAAGTTTACCTCCGTTTATGGGTGTCGGCTGATGGGACTACTGCTCCCATCAGCCGACGCCTGCTGTCCCTAATATCAACGAGAGCAGGAGCAGCTGGTGGGAGTATTCATCAGCTGGCTCCTGCAGTATAAATAAATAATTTTTAAAAAAGCAGCGTGGGTTTCCCTGTATGTTTGATAACCAGTCAGGCAAAACTCACAGCTAGGGTCTGAAATCCTCAGCTGTCAGTGCTAGCAAGGATGGTTATCAAGAATAGAAGTCCCCTAATTCAAGTTATTTCACCAGCTGTAGGTATATATGTTTTTCCGGTCAATTACAGCAATTGGTGCAAATTGGTGATGTATTCAATGCTTATTTAACCTGATATATATTTGCACCATGTCTATAAATACATATTTGCAGACAAGGTATACCCCACAACAATAGTATTCCCTAGTGGTGGTGGTCTCTTTCCGTAGGATAATGCCACACAATAGAAGCCCTTGTTCACACCTTACATGACTTAAAGCGTTTATCCAGGACTATTTTTTTCACTATTGGCCTAAAAACCAGCAGGCATGTTGTTCACAATTATATGCTTCCTCTACCCGGCGCACAGAGATCGATGGTAGGCACATCAGACAGGTAGGTAACAACTATCTGCCAGGTAGATTTTAGTAAGCAAATATTATCAAATATTATCAACAAGCCTGAGTACAAGAGTAAGTAGCAGTAAAAAAATATATAATAATAGAGCCATACTCAAAATTTTAGGACTATTAATTATGGTTAAGCACCATAAGCATACAAAACCATATGAAAAAAAGTTGTGCAGAAAAAACAAAGTACTGTAAAAAGAATTTTTAATAAAAAATACTTTAATTGAATAATATATAAAACACATAAATATTTAAATCAGTCAGTGGATGGCACTATATAACAGGATTGGGGAAACATTATTGCTAGTAATTCTTACTAAAATGAGCACTTATAATGTCAAATTTGACAATATAATTTTATATAATAGATAATAATAGACTCCTCTAGAAGAAGGCATCAGCACTGAACAGCATGTCGGGGATCAGATACCACATTCCAGCAGGGATTATGCACTACTGTTTGTTTTTTTATTCTGGTCATCCTTGTATAGTCTCTATTAGATAATAGTGTCAGACGGGACACTATTATTGCTCATTTTACTTCGGATTACTAGCAATATTCTTTCCCCAATGCCTCATTCGGTTCCATCCACTGGCCGATTGCTATTTATGTGTTTTAAATATTCTTCAATAAAATTGCATTTTTTATTAAATAAATATTTTTTACTTTGGTTTTTCTGCATAACGTCCTTTTAGATTTTAGGGCCACAGTAAAAAAAAAAGTCCTGGATAAACCCTTTTGAAGGATCTGCTGCTGTTCTCTTAGGGTCACATACCACCGGACACCTCCAGAAATCATGAACAATCCAAATATACTTAGTTCATTGTATTCCTCCATAATAACTATTAAAACATTTTTTATATGTAACTGATATTTTAAGATCCTATATTACTACACTCATATGGATGGGAATTGGTCTTAGGGTTGCAGGCCTTACCAGCAGTGAAGAAAGACTTTTTTTCTTGACAGCGATTGTTTGCTAACACAAAGTCAGTTCTTCGAACAGAAAATTCCCCTTGTGCTATGGCCTCAGAGATGAGCTCATAAAGACTGAGTTTTTACAGGTCATATAACAGTAATGGGAAGTTCCCGATGTACTTTTCATTTCAAACTTATTATATTAGAGCTTAAGAACCACATTTACCCAATAGTGATCCTTGTAACTTTGTATTCATGACACAATATATCTTTCTTCATAAAGCTTAATGATTCAGGAAGCAAACAGAGACATTTTCTTGTGTATTGCTGATGTTATTTCCAGTAATAAAGCTTTCGGCACATACATATAGTAATTAATGTCTCACTGAAGTATCAGCATTTAGACTGGGATAAAACAGCTGAATTAACATGGCCACTTCTGTCCATGGTGCTGAAAATGCCCACACAATGATCAGTCTCAGATGCATTGACTGTAGTTCTGTTGAAGCGCAGCTACAGATGCAGTGATAGAAAATCTTTGGCTTCTCGGTGCATAATATCAGGCAAACTGATAACATTGCTGTATAGAAAGAAACACTAATAAAGCCGAAACTTCGCTACTGGGCGAATAACACCAGCGAGCTGCTTACATGCACACTATTTCTGCAAGCTTTGCTTTCCTTTACATTAACTATGAGAAAATGTTATGGCATAATACATGAAATAGTAGAAATACACGTATCTGGTGGAATGATGAGAGCCTTGCTACAGAAAATGTGATCGGGTCAGTGTCAAAATATAACAATGGCAGTTTTTGGTTGGCACTCGTAGCTAGAAGACAGTGGTTCTCTGCGCTAGGTGACGTTCCGCAATAGTGCAAAATGCCACAATATCCACTTAAATATCAAATTAAAGTTTTAATTTTTTTAAAGTTTTATTGATAAGTCTGTATGTGGAAATAGAAAGGAAGGCCAACCTTTTGGTCTGTCACAGACCTTGATAATAGAGTATGTCCTATTGTTTCGTAGTACGCCATTAAAGGTAAACCCTATGTTAGAGTAGAAGGCCATAGTTTTCCTTTCCTACCACTCTCTATTTTGTGACATGGTTTATCAAAGTTAGGGGCCCAATCAGATGTATTTTGCCTTCAACTCCCACTCTCTTAGGACTGGCGGAATGCACCGAGTAAATAGTGAGATGATATTTGGTGTGTTCGCAGCCCGGGGTCCATCGTGCAGGAAAGAACCTGCTGGTGGCAAATGGCGGCACTATATGGCGGTCGAAGCGAACTCTGTTACGTCACAGGGTCGCGGTACCGCACAAAGAGCGCAAGCAAAGAGTCACAGAACTCAATCCCAAGACTCGGGAATAGAGTTTGTCTAGACCACTTGTGCTCGACACCGCTACTGGGTGTCAGACTATAACAAATAATAGTAAATTAAAGCACAAAAGTGCGAGCAGTGCCGCACTGGCGGACGCCACCAACCAACCAGACTTGGGTCAGAGAAGCGCTCTATTAGCGCACGGCGCCACACTGGCGGTCACAGCAATAGACGCTGTATCGTATGTTTTAATGTAGATAGCTTAGTCGGGCGCTAGACAGCAGACATCCACCTTTTGCGAGCAGTCACACACAAGGGAGGGGATGTTTAAAGAACGACTTGCACTCATCAACACACACACATTTTCAAATGTACACTAGCGCATGGCCGTGCGGTCATGCAAACCTTTTATAGCTGCAGCAAGTACAGGATCTTTCCAGAAGGACCAATGGGAGGCTTCCGCAGAAGTTGAGCACCTTCAGGACCTTCCTAGAGGACCAATGGGATTTGCTGCAGTATCTGAGCATGTGACCCTTGATCTCCAATGAGAGATCTAACCCTGGGCATGCTCAGAAGGGGAAAAGTAGGACTTAGTCCCAAAAACATCTGCTCGCTGCTGCCCAGTAATGGCTACTGTTGTGAATTCTGTTGTCGAACTCCCTCCTGTGGTCGTGAATGGTACTTCGGCGAGTTCTGTCTATGGACTCCCTCTGGTGGCTGTGAGTGGAGCTGCTGCTTCTGAGGTTCCTTACACAGGTGACGTGGTTTATCCTTTGGTTAGCTGCTCTATTTAACTCCACTCAGATCGTTACTCCATGCCAGCTGTCAATGTTCCTGCATTGGTTCAGTTCGCTCTAGGATCTTTCTGGTGACCTGTCTGCTCCAGCGGAAGCTAAGTCCCTGATAGTTATTATTTGTTCATTGTTTTCTTGTCCAGCTGGATATCATGATTTTGCCTTGCTAGTTGGAAGCTCTGGGATGTAGAGTGGCATCTCCGCACCATTAGTCGGTGCGGAGGTCTTTTTGCACACTCTGCGTGGTCTTTTGTAGTTTTTTGTGCTGACCGCAAAGATACCTTTCCTATCCTCTGTCTGTTTAGTAAGTCTGGCCTCCCTTTGCTAAAATCTGTTTCAGTTCATCTTAACTCGCAGTCAATATATGTGGGGGGCTTCCTTTACCTTTGGGGAATTTCTCTGAGGCAAGGTAGGCTTTATTTTCTTTCTCTAGGGCTAGCTAGCTCTTAGGCTGTGAAGAGGCGTCTAGGGAGTGTCAGGAACGCTCCACGGCTATTTCTAGTTGTGATAGGATTAGGGGTTGCGGTCAGCAGAGCTCCCACATCCCAGAGCTTGTCCTGTGTCAGTTTAACTATCAGGTCGTGTCGGGTGCTCCTATCCACCAGGTCCATAACAGTACAGCTGGCTCAAAGTATTAATGCATCTCAATAGAGGGATAAGAGAAGTTCTGAGACCATTTTTTTTTCTTTGCACTGTGTTTTGTCTTTCTTTTCCCCTAAACCTTTGGGTGGTTCAGGACACAGGTGTAGATATGGACATTCAAGGTCTGTCCTCTTGTGTGGATCATCTCACTGCAAGGGTACAAAACATTCAAGATTTTGTGGTTCAGAATCCGATGTTAGAGCCTAGAATTCCTATTCCTGATTTGTTTTCTGGGGATAGATCTAGGTTCTTGAATTTCAAAAATAATTGTAAACTGTTTCTAGCTTTGAAACCCCGCTCCTCTGGTGACCTCGTCCAACAAGTAAAAATCATTATTTCTTTGTTGCGTGGTGACCCTCAAGACTGGGCATGGCTCCTGCACATCAGGAGGATATTCGCTTTTTGGTGTTGCATAATCTGCATGATGTGGTCGTTTTGGGGTTGCCATGGCTACAGGTCCATAATCCAGTGTTGGATTGGAAATCTATGTCTGTGTCCGGCTGGGGTTGTCAGGGGGTACATGGTGATGTTCCATTGTTGTCAATTTCACCTTTCACTCCTTCTGAAGTCCCTGAGTTTTTATCAGATTACCGGGATGTATTTGAAGAGCCCAAATCCGGTGCCCTACCTCCTCATAGGGATTGCGATTGTTCTATTAATTTGATTCCTGGTAGTAAGTTTCCTAAGGACCGACTGTTTAATTTATCTGTGCCAGAGCACGCCGCTATGCGGAGTTATATAAAGGAGTCCTTGGAGAAGGGTCATATTCGCCCGTCGTCGTCACCATTGGGAGCAGGGTTCTTTTTTGTGGCCAAGAAGGATGGCTCTTTGAGACCTTGTATTGATTACCGCCTTCTTAATAAGATCACAGTCAAGTTTCAGTATCCTTTGCCGCTGCTGTCTGATTTGTTTGCTCGGATTAAGGGGGCTAGTTGGTTCACCAAGATAGATCTTCGAGGGGCGTATAATTTTGTGCGAATTAAACAGGGCGATGAATGGAAAACAGCATTTAATACGCCCGAGGGCCATTTTGAGTACCTGGTTATGCCATTCTTGCTTTCTAATGCTCCATCTGTGTTTCAGTCCTTTATGCATGACATCTTCCGAGAGTACCTGGATAGATTCATGATTGTATATTTGGATGACATTTTGGTCTTTTCGGATGATTGGGAGTCTCATGTGAGGCAGGTCAGAATGGTGTTCCAGGTCCTTCGTGTGAATTCCTTGTTTGTGAAGGGGTCAAAGTGTCTCTTTGGAGTTCAGAAGGTTTCATTTTTGGGTTTCATTTTTTCCCCTTCTACTATTGAGATGGACCCTGTTAAAGTTCAGGCCATTTATGATTGGACTCAGCCAACATCTGTGAAGAGCCTGCAGAAGTTCCTGGGCTTTGCTAATTTTTACCGTCGCTTCATCGCTAATTTTTCTAGTATTGCTAAACCGTTGACTGATTTGACCAAGAAAGGTGCTGATGTGGTCAATTGGTCCTCTGCGGCTGTGGAGGCTTTTCAGGAGTTGAAGCGTCGTTTTTCTTCTGCCCCTGTGTTGTGCCAGCCAGATGTTTCGCTCCCGTTTCAGGTCGAGTTTGATGCTTCTGAGATTGGAGCAGGGGCTGTTTTGTCGCAAAGAAGTCCTGATGGTTCGGTGATGAAACCATGTGCCTTCTTTTCTAGAAAATTCTCGCCTGCTGAGCGCAATTATGATGTTGGCAATCGAGAGTTGTTGGCCATGAAGTGGGCATTCGAGGAGTGGCGACATTGGCTTGAAGGAGCTAAACATCGCATGGTGGTCTTGATGGATCACAAGAATTTGACTTATCTCGAGTCTGCCAAATGCTTGAATCCTAGACAGGCTCGATGGTCGCTGTTTTTCTCCCATTTTGATTTTGTGGTTTCATACCTTCCGGGATCTAAGAATGTGAAGGCTGATGCCCTGTCAAGGAGTTTTGCGCCTGACTCTCCGGGTGTTCCGGAGCCGGCGGGTATTCTTAAAGAGGTGGTAATTTTGTCTGCCATCTCCCCTGATTTGCGGCGCGTGCTGCAGAAGTTTCAGGCTGATAGACCTGACTGTTGTCCAACGGAGAAACTGTTTGTCCCTGATAGATGGACTAGTAGAGTTATCTCTGAGGTTCATTGTTCGGTGTTGGCTGATCATCCTGGAATCTTTGATACCAGAGATTTGGTGGCTAGATCCTTTTGGTGGCCTTCTTTGTCACGGGATGTGCGTTCTTTTGTGCAGTCCTGTGGGACTTGTGCTCGGGCTAAGCCCTGCTGTTCTCGTGCCAGTGGGTTGCTTTTGCCCTTGCCGGTCCCGAAGAGACCCTGGACGCATATTTCCATGGATTTTATTTCTGATCTCCCTGTTTCTCAAAGGATGTCAGTCATTTGGGTGGTTTGTGATCGCTTCTCTAAGATGGTCCATTTGGTACCCTTGTCTAAATTGCCTTCCTCCTCTGATTTGGTGCCATTGTTTTTCCAGCAAGTGGTTCGTTTGCATGGCATTGCGGAGAACATCGTCTCGGACAGAGGTTCTCAGTTTGTTTCGAGGTTTTGGCGGTCCTTTTGTGCTAAGATGGGCATTGATTTGTCTTTTTCTTCGGCTTTCCATCCTCAGACTAATGGCCAAACCGAACGAACTAATCAGACTTTGGAAACATATCTGAGATGCTTTGTTTCTGCTGATCAGGAAGATTGGGTGTCCTTCTTGCCTTTGGCTGAGTTCGCCCTTAATAATCGGGCGAGCTCGGCTACTTTGGTTTCACCGTTTTTCTGTAATTCTGGTTTTCATCCTCGTTTCTCTTCAGGGCAGGTTGAGCCTTCGGACTGTCCTGGTGTGGATACGGTGGTGGACAGGTTGCAGCAGATTTGGACTCATGTGGTGGACAACTTGACATTGTCCCAGGAGAAGGCTCAACGTTTCGCTAACCGCCGGCGCTGTTTTGGTCCCCGACTTCGTGTTGGGGATTTGGTTTGGTTGTCATCTTGTCATGTTCCTATGAAGGTTTCCTCTCCTAAGTTCAAGCCTCGTTTCATTGGGCCATATAAGATTTCTGAAGTTCTTAATCCTGTGTCTTTTCGTTTGGACCTTCCAGCTTCTTTTGCCATCCATAATGTGTTCCATAGGTCGTTATTGCGGAGATACATGGCGCCTATGGTTCCCTCCGTTGATCCTCCTGCCCCGGTGTTGGTCGAGGGGGAGTTGGAGTATGTGGTGGAGAAGATTTTGGATTCTCGTGTTTCGAGACGGAAACTCCAGTACCTGGTCAAGTGGAAGGGTTATGGTCAGGAATATAATTCCTGGGTTTTTGCCTCTGATGTTCATGCTGCCGATCTAGTTCGTGCCTTTCATTTGGCTCATCCTGATTGGCCTGGGGGCTCTGGTGAGGGTTTGGTGACCCCTCCTCAAGGGGGGGTACTGTTGTGAATTCTGTTGTCGAACTCCCTCCTGTGGTCGTGAATGGTACTTCGGCGAGTTCTGTCTATGGACTCCCTCTGGTGGCTGTGAGTGGAGCTGCTGCTTCTGAGGTTCCTTACACAGGTGACGTGGTTTATCCTTTGGTTAGCTGCTCTAGTTAACTCCACTCAGATCGTTACTCCATGCCAGCTGTCAATGTTCCTGCATTGGTTCAGTTCGCTCTAGGATCTTTCTGGTGACCTGTCTGCTCCAGCGGAAGCTAAGTCCCTGATAGTTATTATTTGTTCATTGTTTTCTTGTCCAGCTGGATATCATGATTTTGCCTTGCTAGTTGGAAGCTCTGGGATGTAGAGTGGCATCTCCGCACCATTAGTCGGTGCGGAGGTCTTTTTGCACACTCTGCGTGGTCTTTTGTAGTTTTTTGTGCTGACCGCAAAGATACCTTTCCTATCCTCTGTCTGTTTAGTAAGTCTGGCCTCCCTTTGCTAAAATCTGTTTCATTTCTGTGTTTGTGACTTCATCTTAACTCACAGTCAATATATGTGGGGGGCTTCCTTTACCTTTGGGGAATTTCTCTGAGGCAAGGTAGGCTTTATTTTCTTTCTCTAGGGCTAGCTAGCTCTTAGGCTGTGAAGAGGCATCTAGGGAGTGTCAGGAACGCTCCACGGCTATTTCTAGTTGTTGTGATAGGATTAGGGGTTGCGGTCAGCAGAGCTCCCACATCCCAGAGCTTGTCCTGTGTCAGTTTAACTATCAGGTCGTGTCGGGTGATCCTATCCACCAGGTCCATAACAGGCTACAATGGCAGAAGCTGGAAAGGCAGCAGTAACCCTTTGCACAGAGTCAGACTGAGCGAGACGCTGGGACCGACGCCTCCAATGAGCAGACTCCACTGCAGCAGGAGAAGAATGGGAGAATGCAGCGGAGATGGCCCAAGATTCCCCCTGTGCAGAAGTGGGAACTCGACCCCTAACATTACCCAACTAGGGCCCCCCCCTGGACCTCGCTACGCCCAAAGGCAGCAATGAGCTGCAGAGCCAGAATATTCCCAGCAGGCTCCCAGGACCTGTCCTCAGGACCATAACCCTTCCAGTCCACCAAATAAAATTTTTTGCCATGTACCACCTTGCACCCCAAAATAGCGTTCACCTCGTAATCGTCCGTAGACGAACCCGATGTCCCTGCAGATGACTCCGAAAACCGGGACATGTATACAGGCTTCAAGAGGGACACATGAAAGGTGTTGGTGATACCCAGGCGTGTCGGAAGGGCCAGACGGTAGACCACTGGGTTAACCTGTTCGAAGTACTTGAAGTGGCACAAGTAGCGAGGTGCAATCTTAGTGGACTCAACTGATGTTACAGGCGGAGAGCCACACTAAGTCGCCAGGAGCAAAGGACAGAGCGGGGCACCGATGTGCATCAGCGGAGGACCTCATTCTCTCCTTGGAGGCCCAAATGGCATCATGAGTGCGGTCCCAAATGTCCCATGCCTCCACAGCCCAGTCTGGCACCCTGAAGTCGGCGGAAGACACGGGCATCCTGCCTGGCTGAGACAAAATGTCGCAGATATGTGATCAAGGTCTGGTTGGCCCTCTCTACCAACCCATTCATCTTGGGATGATATGCAGAAGAGAGATTCAACTCAATACTGAGAAGACGACAAAGCTCTCTCCAGAACCTAAACGCAATCTGGGGACCCCAGTCACTGACAATTTTGTCTGGCATACCGTGTAGGCAGAAGATGTGTTTTATAAACAACGCTGCAATGGCCCGTGCAGAAGGTAGCCGTGGAAGCGGCACCAAGTGCACCATTTTAGAAAAATGATTGGTGATAATCCAAATGATGGTACATCCACGAGACTTGGGCAAGCCCACCACAAAGTCCACCCCGACCATCTCCCAGGGCCTGTCTGCCACTGGCAAGGGATAAAGTAACCCAGCTGGCCATTGTCGAGGAGACCTATTTTTGGCGCAAGAGACACACGTCCGAATATAAGAATATAATCTCCGACGTCATGGACCATATGCAGCCACCAGTACGTCCTCGCTAGTAGCTCAGATGTCCTCTTTGTTCCAAAATGTCCACCCACCCTGGACAAATGAGCCCAAGAGAGAACCTCCGGTCGCAAATTATTAGGTACAAAAGTCTTGCCCGGAGACACTGACTCTAGTGAAATGTACTGGATGTACCGCTGTAGATGCTGATCGTCCGCCATTTACTAGCCACAACCTGGTGCTAGTGTTCTGTTAGGACTGGCGGAGCACACCGAGTAAATAGTGAGGTGATATTTGGTGCGTTTGCAGCCCAGGGTCCATCGTGCAGTAAAGAACCTGCTGCTGGCAAATGGTGGCACTATATGGCGGTGGAAGCGAACTCTGTTACGTCACAGGGTCGCGGTACCGCACAAAGAGCACAAGCAAGGAGTCACAGAACTCAATCCCAAGACTCGGGAATAGAGTTCGTCTAGACCTCTTGCGCTCGACACCGCTACTGGGTGTCAGACTATAACAAATAATAGTAAATTAAAGGACAAGAGTGTGAGCAGTGCCGCACTGACGGATGTCAACCACCCAGACTTGAGTTAGAGAAGTGCTCTATTAGCGCATAGCACCGCACTGGCGGTCACAGCAATAGACGCTGTATCGAAATGTTTTAATGTAGATAGCTTAGTCGGGCGCTAGACAGCAGACATCCACCTTTTGCGAACAGTCATACACAAGGGAGGGGATGTTTAAAGAACGACTTGCACTCATCAACACACATGTTTTCAAATGTACACTAGCGTATGGCCGTGTGATCATGCGAACCTTTTATAGCTGCAGCAAGTACAGGACCTTCCCAGAAGGACCAATGGGAGGCCTGCCACAGAAGTTGAACACCTTCAGGACCTTCCTAGAGGACCAATGGGATTTGCTGCAGTATCTGAGCATGTGACCCTTGATCTCCAATGAGAGATCTTACCCAGGGCATGCTCAGAAGGGGAAAAGTAGGACTTAGTCCCAAAAACATCTGCTCGCCGCTGCCCAGTACTGGCTCCAATGGCAGAAGCTGGAAAGGCAGCAGTAACCCTTTGCACAGAGTCAGACTGAGGGAGATGCTGGGACTGACGTCTGTGCTTACCAGACTACACTGCGGCAGGAGAAGAATGGGAGACCGCAGTAGAGATGGCCCAAGATTCCCCCTGTGCAGAAACGGGAACTTGACCCCTCACACACTCAACCTCATCTCCTGTTTTGAACCCCCAGCTTCTCCTCTGGTTCAATAATAGCAAGATGCATCATAATAACCTCATTTATTCTGATTGTTAAAGTGGCCTACATTTTGTAAATTTGAATTTTGGTATATTATACAATTTCATTGTGTAGTTTTTAGTAGAGAATAGAAATTTATTATTATTTGACTTAACAGATATAAAGTATATTGATTGTTTTTTTAATGTAACTTTAACAATTTTTTTATAAAATTAAATTATTACTTGGCTCATTTCCACACATTAAATGCACAAGAACTGGAATGAAGTAGATATGTTTGAGTTTAATTTAAAATGAGTTTGGAAATATTGGCTAGTGTATTTAGGCAAAATAAATAAACATGTACAATGTACCCTTTGTCTGCAGGTGCCACACACTCTTGCATGTCTGAATGCTACTCCTACGAATGTTAATGATTGTCTTGAAATAGCCGTCATGCAAATCTGGGCTCTCATTCAATACCTTTCTTCAACCATTCTGAATTACTTAGTGCATTGCAATTACATTTTAATGTAATACGATTTCTTACTTTACAGAAATAAAGCAATGGCAATCTTTCAGAGCGGCTATAGAAAATGCAGAATTCTGCTGGACTAATACCTACTACAAAAATTTCTACTAGCAATGCTGATTGAGAATTAAAGGTATTTAAACAGTCTATTAATCATGAAGTTATCTCATTTTTTTGCAAATGTTATTGTTTTCCTTTAGTTCTTGGCTAAGCTGTTGACACTTTGGCCTAAAAGGCAACTGGGATATGGTAAATCTTGAAAGTCATCTTACACGGTGATGTATGGTAGACCAATAAAAACCTATACTTATTGCATAAAACTACCGTATGTTGGGCTGATGGTGAAAAGCATTTGGCCAGGAAGATACTAGCGAATGTAAACAGACACTTATTTAACTAATTTGGTTTCTAACCTTTTGGCACATTCCTAAAACTAAATATCTAAAGGACAAGTCAGGACCTTGCATCAACAACATCCAACAAACCTGGTCAAGTGTTTGGGCGGATCATATTAGGTGGGGCCCATTTGAGCTAAATTTTTATTTTAGTTTTTACTATGGTTTAATCCCTTTCTCTGTGGTCATTGTATCCCCAATATGCATGCTTACAATATCGTCATGGGTCATCTGTTGGGGGAATGTAAAGTGCACACACAGTGACACTGTCCATCATTCACAGACAGTAAAATAAGTCAGCTCCAAGGACCCAGGCAGCTTTATTGCATATCACATCTATCACTGTCTCAGCCAGTAGTAAATATTCTTATTGTGTGACCTATGGCAATGGCGCCCATTGCTGCAATGTGTCTGTGTCCTGTACAGATTCTTGCAGTGCTATGGGTTAGTTCTGACTGACGGAAGATTTGATCAAACAATAAAGCAGTGTTACACTTACTACTCTCTTCTCACCCACAGCAATCCAACAACTTCACATTTAGGGGAAATTATTTGTAAGTGGTTAAGAGCTGGCTCAGGGATAGGAAACAAAGGGTGGTTATTAATGGAGCACACTCGTACTGGGTCACAGTTAGCAGTGGGGTACCACAGGTGTCAGTATTGGGCCCTCTTCTTTTTAACATATTTATTAATGACCTTGTAGGAGAGTAGAGTTTCAATATTTGCAGCTGACACTAAACTCTGCAGGGTAATCAATACAGAGGAGGACAATGTTATATTACAGGAGGATTTATGTAAACTAGAAGCTTGGAGTGATAAATGGCAAAATGAGTTGTAATGGGGATAAATGTAAGGTCATGCACTTGGGTAGAGCAAATAAGATGTATAATTATGTGTTTAATTGTAAAACACTGGGCAAAATTGTCACTGAAAAAGACCTGGGTGTATGGGTGGACGACAAACTCACATTTAGTGGCCAGTGTCAGGCAGCTGCTACAAAGGCAAATAAAATAATGGGATGCATTAAAAGAGGCATAGATGCTCATGAGGAGAACATAATTTTACCTCTATACAAGTCACTAGTTCGACCACACTTAGAATACTGTGCACAGTTCTGGTCCCCGGTATACAAGAAAGACATAGCTGAACTAGAGTGGGTGCAGAGATGAGCAACCAAGCTTATTAGAGGACTGGGGGGTTGCCATACCAAGACAGGTTAATACACTTGGTGTTATTTTTTTTTTTCAAAACGAAGGCTAAGAGGTGATCTTATTTTAATGTATAAATATATAAGGGGATAGTACAGAGGCTTTTCTAATGACCTTTTTACTCGTAGATCTGAGACGGGCACAAGGGGGCATCCTCTACGTCTAGAGGAAAGAAGGTTTAAGCATAATAACAGATGCGGATTCTTTACTCTAAGAGCAGTGAGACTATGAAACTCTCTGCCGTATGATGTTGTAATGAGTGATTCATTACTAAAATTTAAGAGGAGACTGGATGCCTTTCTTAAAAAGCACAATGTTACAGGTTATATACACTAGTTTCCTTGATAGGGCGTTGATCCAGGGAACTAGTCTGATTGCCGTATGTGTAGTCGGGAAGGAATTTTTTACCCCAATGTGGAGCTTACTGTTTGCCACATGGTTTTTTTTGCCTTCCTCTGGATCAACATGTTAGGGCATGTTTGGTTAGGCTATGGGTTGAACAAGATGGACTTAAAGTCTTCCTTCAACCTTAATAACTATGTTAGGCTACGTTCACACTAGCGTTGTGCGCCGCTGCATCAGCGACACAATGCATGCAAAAACGCGGCAAAACGCACGCAAAAACGCTGCGTTTTGCGACGCATGCGTCGGTTTTTGCCAAAATTTGGACGCAAGAAAAATGCAACTTGTTGCGTTTTCTTGGTCCGATGCTAGCGGCAAAAAAGACGCATGCGTCGCACAACGCAACAAAAAAAACGCATGCGTCCCCCATGTTAAATATAGGGGCACATGACGCATGCGTCGCCGCTGCGTCGCCCGACGCAAACACGACGCAAAACGGGAAACGCTAGTGTGAACGTAGCCTTACTATGTTACTCTGTGCAGTGAGTCAACTTTAGCAAGGGTTTGTTCATATCACAGTTAAGGCTTTACATGCACACTGGGACATAAGCAATAAATGGATGACTCTGACAGATACCATTTAGGGGAATCTGTAAAAAGTATTCTTTCCGAAAAGGGGCCAACTGTAACTTTGTGGTCCAATGGCTCATATAAGCCTGGAAATTGCCCTGGAAAAGGTAAAACATCCTTAAATAATTTCATAGTGGTGCTAAATTAATATCTTTGTTTGACTGTGTCATCGTTTTTATTTATACATTATATTTCCACATACGGTATATACAAAAATAAGGGAATTCTATAGGTGTTCAAATATTCTCAATATTCTCATGTTTGCTTAAATGAGCTGAAGGATATTACCATTTACCATAAGGTCATTTTGACATTACTAAGGATGTGTTTGAGTTAAAGTGCTTGAAAGTATTACATACTCAATTGGAACTTTTGCAGTAAAGCGATTCATGGCAAATTGATTTGTTGCAAATTACATTTTTTTCAGAAAATTTTACCAAACCTGGTGAATTCGAATTTCGAGCGATTCAATCATCTCTACATAGATTCCATTACTTTTAAGACAAAACAAACTCTTCATTATTTAGAGTATTTTGGACTTGTTACACTGCGCTACCAGGAGATACCACTGATGGTCATAAGCTCTAGCATATTAATAATAAGCTCCAGAAAGCAGAAAGCAAAAACATTTGGTACATTACCAAAAATAACGGTATTAATGTGATTATGTAGGGGTGCATCTTGATCTTAACATCTGACATTACTTGAAGAACTTCTGCCCTGGAACAGAAATGTCTTGGATTGTACAGCAAGAAATCAGTGCAAAACACAAAAGCGACAGAAGACAGTACTTCGGATTAGAAACAAATCAATTTTGACTCACCCACTAAAATTTACCAATATTTCTTTGTAAAACAAAACTGTTAGGAAGAATTGGCTAAAATCCCTCAACATTAGCATACATAACTTAAAAAAGTTGTATATTATCTATAACACATTTGTGATGCTTTCCATAGCTATAGAAATAACATCATATACTGTAAGAGATATTATCTAGATGTAGAACTGTTCTCTCTTTTCATTCCACAGAATCATTGGAAATGGTTATTTTTTTCTTCTTTGCCTCATGATATTACTGAGAACTTTTGAGTCACTTGGCATTATTATACTGCCCATATCTGTAATTGCTCTTTTCTAATCAATTGCATAACAACAGTATAATTTTCTATATTCCTTTTCATGAAGATGCCAAATCTTATATTGCAGCTGGTTTAATTGCAATGAAGTAGCCTTCCCCAGCTGATATTTCTGTCCTGTAATAACAGTTCTAGAACAAAGCTGGTGTACAATTAGTTGTCAGTGAATCTTCATCATACAACTGTGAGGTTGGCCTTTAATGTGGGAAAAAAAATCCAATTCACCAGTCAATCAGATACAACTTTCGAGCACAAACAAGGTTCCATTCCAATCATATTTATTGCATTTATATTTGTTTGCCTCCTGCAGCAATCTTTCTTTGCTGGGAAATGACATATTTTAAATTGCTTATATGATGTATTCTACTGTGGGCTAAAAATCATGATACATTGTCATCCAAATGTCATTTGCACATTCAGGGTAGTTGTTTGATAAAAAAAATGTATTTTTGGTAGTAACTCAATTTCCAACAAGCTGTCAAAGCAAGAATTGTTTTCCAAAAGGGCACTATATGCAACATGTTCATTTAGTCCTTCCTGGAATTCTGCTCTTGTGTTCTTCGATAGTGCAGCTAAATCTACCTTTCGATAACCGTCTCTGTTCTCCTCACCTGGCAGAGAACATTTTAAGACCATTATGTCAAAAGTCTTGTTTTTATGTACTCAAAACTTCGGATATTGCAAGAGTTTAGAAAATAGTGCTCTGCAATTTGCATTTCCATTATAGCTATAATAGTACTAAGAACATTGACGAACATACTACATGTTTATTAGTAGAATGCAGATGGCTGGCTGCTCTTTGCCTGTATTATGGATTTGTAAACTCCACAACACTTTGCTCCCATCTAAATTTCTATTATAATATAATTCAAGATTTGACAGTCTGCCATGCTTTCCTTATTCTCAGAAACAATCCAGCATTGGCAAGTAAAGCGAAAGTTCCAGTTATGTAGTGACTTGGGACAGTGGGTGCCTACCTGATCCCTTAAACTGGACTGGTGCATAGCAAATATGGTACCAATATTCAAAAAGGGCTCTAAAAGTGAACCTGGAAATTATAGGCCAGTAAGTCTAACCTCTATTGTTAGTAAAATATTTGAAGGGTTTCTGAGGGATGTTATTCTGGATTATCTCAATGAGAATAACTGTTTAACTCCATGTCAGCATGGGTTTATGAGAAATCGCTCCTGTCAAACCACTCTAATCCATTTTTATGAAGAGGCAAGCTATAGAATGCACCAAGATGAGTCATTGGACGTGGTATATCTTGATTTTTCCAAAGCGTTTGATACTGTGCCACACAAGAGATTGGTACACAAAATGAAAATGCTGGGTCTGGGGGAAATGTGTGTAAATGGATAAGTAACTGGCTCTGTGATAGAAAGCAGAGGATGGTTATGAATGGTATATTCTCTAACTGGATTGCTGTGACCGCAGGGGTCGGTGTTGGGATCTATTCTCTTCAACATATTTATTAAGGATCTGGCAGAAGGTTTACACAGTAAAATATCAATATTTGCAGATGATACAAAACTATGTAAAGCAGTTAATACAAGAGAAGATAGTATTCTGCTACAGATGGATCTGGATAAGTTGGAAACTTGGGCCGAGAGGTGGCAGATGCAGTTTAACAATGATAAATGTAAGGTTATACACATGGGAAGAAGGAATCAATATCACCATTACACACTGAACGGGAAACCACTGGGTAAATCTGACAGGGAGAAGGACTTGGGGATCCTAGATAATGATAAACTTACCTGGAGAG
Organism: Ranitomeya imitator; assembly: GCF_032444005.1. Classification (NCBI taxonomy): domain Eukaryota; kingdom Metazoa; phylum Chordata; class Amphibia; order Anura; family Dendrobatidae; genus Ranitomeya; species Ranitomeya imitator. Next base: position 492,788,125 of record NC_091286.1, on the reverse strand, counting down.
GCAATGCCAGGGAGCGGCTGCCAAGGCAAACAGGATCATGGGGTGCATTAAAAGAGGTACAAATCCCTGGTTATACCGCACATGGAGTACTGTGTACAGGTTTGGGCACTGGTGCTCAGGAAGAATATAATCGAACTAGAGTGAGTACAATGGAGGGCAACAAAATTTAATTAAGGGGATGGGGGAACTTCAATATCCAGAGAGATTAGCAAAATTAGGATTATTTTTTCTAGAGAAAAGATAACTGAGGGGCGATCTAATAACCATGTATAGGTATACAAGGGGACAATACAAATATCTCTCCAAGGATGTGTTTATACCAAGAAAGTTGATGGTCTCAAGGGGGCATTCTCTGCGTCTGGCAGAGAGAAGGTTTTTACACCAACATAGAAGAGGATTTTTTACTGTTAGGACAGTGAGAATCCGGAATTCCTCGTCTGAGGAGGTGGTGATGGCAAACTCAGTCGAGGGATTCAAGAGAGGCCTGGATGTCTTCCTGGAGCATAACAATATTGTATCTTACAGTTATTAGGTTATTTAGAAGGACGTAGATCTGGGGATTTATTCTGACGGAATATAGGCTGAACTGGATGGACAAATGTCTTTAGTCGGCCTTGCTAAATATGTTACTATGTTACTATGTACCCTAGTTCCCTGTCCCCTTGATTACCCCAGAAGGTGGACACACGGGGGTGATGTACCTTGTTATTCTCCTTTCTTAAACCTTATCTGCTCCCTCCCCCACCCAGGCAAGTGTGAGGCTGAAGTTTTTAGAATTACATTAACCAGACAGACAAGGGAAGTGACATAGGGATGAAAGAAAACTACAATCACACAAATATATCCACAAAACAACAGAGTGGAACAAAAGGGAGGGAAAGGTAGGAGAAAACAAATAGATGGGGACAAGAATGCAAACTAACTTCACACTGAATTCTCTTGAACAACTCTCAAATCCCCTACTCCAAACACTGAATTTCTCCTCCAACACCTAACCAGGAAGTAAGAACTATCAATGGCAATTCCCAAGTGCCAGTGGTAAGCATATATACCTGATAGGAGTGGTCAACACAGAATAGCTGAGGCAATTCGGAATGGAGAGCTCCAGGTGATCAAGTGAACTTAGTAACACTTACAATGACAGAGCAAGAAAAACCTGCACTGTTTAATATTATGGTGAAGCAGGTCTAATAAGAGTAGGATTTCGTGTGATCAGATGCTGCAATCATCTGACCCCTCTCTTCCGTGGTATCGCCATGACAATTTCCATCCATTTCCAAGCTGGCCATACATATTAGAGAAATATTGGCAGAACCACTCAATTTCATCAGGACTCATTGACCATCCAATACATATGTCCTGTTCAGGAGTTGTAGTTATTTGTCGAAAAAGCAGGAGCATAACTATAATAGGTGCAGGGGTTGCAATCGCACCTGGGCCCTGGAGCCTAGTGTTAGGTGTCGAGTTCCCTCCACTGCACAGGGGGAATCTCGAACCATGTCTGCTGCGGTCTCCTATTCTCCTCCAGCCGCAGTAGAGCCTGCTCAGTGGAGATGTCAGTCCCAGCATTTGGCTCAGGCTGATACTGGATGACTGGTTACTACTGCCCTTCCAGCCTCTGTCATTGTAGCCAGCAATGTTCAGCAGCGAGCAGGTCTTTCTGGGACTAAGTCCCGCTTTTCCCATACTGAGCATGCCCTTGGGCGACCTCCCATTGGAGGTCAGGGGTCACATGCGCAGGTCCTGAAGCAGTTCTTGTTGGACCACTAGGAAGGTCCTTGAGTGCTAGAACTATAAAAGGTTTGCATGGCCGCACAGCCATGCGCTAGTATCAAACCAATGTTAGAGAGCTCAGCGCCAGTGTGGTCATGCTTGTATGTGGTCAGGGTTTGGCTGAAATAAGCCCCTAGAATACCGGCACCTCCAATGAGGAGTTGTTTGTCTGCTATTCTAACTGCAAGACCACAGTTTTGCTCTGTTTGGTAGCTGTGTTCCTCTGTGAGGATAACAGGGCACCGCATCTTGTTATTCTAGCGAATCTGTGAATTAACAGAGTTCGCTAATACCACCATATAGTACCGCCTCTTACTAGCAGCAGGTTTCTCTCTTGCACGGTGGACCCTGAGTTGCGAACGCTCCAACTGTCTCATAAATATATATTCCGTGCGTTCTGCCCACCCTAAGAGAATAGTAGTGCCAGGGTCTGGCTAGTAAATGGAGGAAAAACAGCAATCCTTGCGGGAAATCCAGCAGCTGGAGTGTAGGTTGGCAGCTCTCGAGCGCACAACCTCAGCTGTGGATGTTACCGCAGTTGCTGTTCAGGCTGCTAGCGTGGCTGCAGCAACCTTGTCCACTGCCACCTCTGTTCCGACTCTATCTTGTAGGGTTTCGTGAGCCAGTGCTCTATACACCTCAAGCTCCTGGCCGCACGTTTCCCTACAGAGCGGGCAAAGGTGGGATTTATTGTGTCTCTCCTGTTGGGCAGGGCGTTGGAATGGGCTACGCCGCTGTGGGAGCATGGCGATCATGTGGTGCAGAGTGCTCTGCTGTTCCTGAGCACTCTGAAACATGTCTTTTTAGGACCTCGAGTCACCCATGATACGGCGCTCTAACTGTTGGCATTGACTCAGGGCTCGTCCTTGGTCAGCCATTTTGCCATCCACTTCCGCACCCTTGCATCTGAGCTGGAGTGGTCGGATAAAGCCCTTATCCCTATATTTTGGAAGGGGCTGGCTGACCACATGAAGGATGTTCTGGCCTTTAGAGAGATTCCCGCCACACTGGAGGAGTTAATAGCTGTGTCTACTTGTATTGACCTCCATTTTCACGAGCGGAGGATAGAGCAGGTCCAGTGTAGGCACAGGTTTCGAATGGCTTCCACCTTCGCCAAACCTTTGGAATCTCCGGTCCTGGTCCCTGAGTCACATGAGGCCATGGAAGTGTCACAAGCGGGATCTAACTCCCGGACCGCTCGTGCACTCAAGGTCTGTCATGTTTACCAGCAGTCAGGACATCTTGCCACCAGATGTTCCCAGCGGTCGTGGAAATGTCAGCGTCTAGTGGTAGTAGGTGGAGGCACACTAGACACGGCAATGTTTGCCTCCAAATTGTCATTTAAGGGGACAATTACAATAGGCTCATTTACTCACTTGGTAGAGCTCTGCGTGGATTCTGGGGCGGAGGGCAATTTTATGTCTTGTGCCTTCGTCCGACGTCACGCAATACCCCTGGAAATGCTAGCTCATCCAGTGACCGAACGAGTGGTGAATGGCTCGACACTGCCCTCACAGATAACACACCAGACCATCCCTTTTACTCTGTCTATGTCGCCATCTCATCAGGAGATTATATCTCTGCTCGTCATTCCTGAGGGAATTAATGAGGTCCTGTTAGGGATACCTTGGCTACGGTACCACTCTCGTCATATTGAGTGGTCCACAGGCAGAATTTTGGGATGGGGTGAATCTTGTGGGGGTAGATGTCAGAGGGAAAGCGTTCAGGTTGCTACTACTGAGGTGCCCGCAGATCTATCCTCTCTCCCCAAGCAATATTGACCCTATGCGGATGTGTTCTCAAAAAGGGCTGCGGAGACCCTTCCGCCTTATCACCGGGGTCGAGTCTATCCATTATCTCTCCCGGAGACCGAGGCAATGTCACAGTACATCCAGGAAAATCTGGCAAGAGGATTCATTAGAAAATCAGTGTTAACTGCAGGGGCTGGGTTCTTCTTCATGCAGAAGAAGAACGGGGAACTACATCTATGCATAGACTACAGGGGTCTTAACGCCATCACCGCTAAGAATAACTATCACCTGCCCCTGATATCTGAGCTTTTTGATAGGCTTCGGGGAGCAAGAGTATTTACTAAACGAGATCTGCGGGGTGCTTACAACCTGATTCGCATCCGTGAGGGGGACGAATGGAAAGGCGGCTTTTAAAACCAGGGATGGGCATTATGAATATATACTGATGCCCTTTGGGCTCTGTAATGCCCAGCTGTTTTCCAAGACTTTGTAAACTATATCTTCCGGGATATGCTCTCAACCTCGGTCGTAGTCTATCTGGATGATATTCACATCTACTCTCCAGATATTGACTCCCACCGGAGAGATGTTTGCAGAGTCTTCAACCTCTATACCAAGTTGGAGAAATGTGTGTTTGAGCAGGAGTCCTAACCTTTCCTGGGCTATATCATCTCCGCCCAAGGATTGTCTATGGATTCTGCCAAACTACAGGCTGTGAGGGACTGGCAAGAGCCCCATTCTCTTAAAGCAGTGCAGCACTTTATGGGGTTCATTAACTATTATCGCCAGTTCATCCCTCATTTCTCAACTGTGGTCGCTCCCTTGGTAGCCCTCACCAAGAAGGGAGCAAATCCTAAATTGTGGTCTGAGGAGGTCTCCAAGGCCCTCACGTCTATTTAATCTCATTTTGCTAGCGCTCCCATCCTACATCACCCCGATGTTGATAAGACATTTATAATGGAGGTGGACACCTCATACGTTGGTGCTGGAGCAGTCCTCTTCCAAAAGGATACTCAAGGTTGGAAGCATCCTTGCTTCTTCTTTTCCAAGACCTTCACACCAGCGGAGAGGAATTATTCCATCTGGGACAGGTAGTGGCTAGCAATGAAGTTGGCCTTCTCAGAGTAGAGACATCTTTTGGAGGGGGCTCACTTTCCCTTCCAAGTATTCACAGACCACAAGAATTTGGTCTATTTACAGACAGCCCAGCAGTTAAATTCTCACCAGGCCAGATTTTCCTTGTTCTTCCCCGGGTTCCATTTCACCCTCCATTTTCTTTCCGGGAGAAGAACATTTATGCTGACGCTCTCTCTCGCTCCGTTGTATCATCTGAGGAGGAGGAAGTGAAGCCTTGGCATATTGTCCCTTCCGAGAGCCTGAAAACCGTGGCCTAGGTTTCGCTAGAGTCTGTGCCTCCGGGCAAGACTTTTGTACCATCAAGTTTGCGTACGGAGATTCTCTCTTGGGCTCACTCGTCCAGGGTGGGTGGACAAAATTGTCAGTGACCGGGGTCCCCAGTTTGCGTCTCGATTCTGGAGAGAGCTTTGTCGTCCACTCAGCATTGAGTTGAATCTCTCCTCAGGATATCTTCCTGAGACGAATGGGTTGGTAGAGAGGGCCAACCAGACCCTGGTCACATATCTACAACAGTTTGCTTCTGCCAGGCAAGAGGACTGGGCATCCTTGCTACCTTGGGCAGAGTTTGCACTTAACAATGCCATAGCCGACTCCACCGGTCAGACCTTTATCCTCCTTAATTACGGCCAGCATCCACGGGTTCCTGTGCCTATGCCCGTGTCTTCCGCCCATTCCAGGGTGGAAAACTGGGCTGTGGAGGCACGGGACATTTGGGACTGCACTCAGGATGCCATCTGGGCCTCCAAGGAGAGAATGAGGTCCTCTGCCGATGCACATAGTTGTCCTGCTCCGACCTTTGCTCCTGGTGACTTTGTGTGGCTCTCCGCCCATAACATCACGCTGCGAGTTGAGTCCACTAAGTTTGAACCTCACTACTTGCATCCCTTCAAAGTCCTCGAACAGGCTAACCCTGTGGTCTACCGTCTAGCCCTTCCTCCATGCCTAGGTATCACCGACACCTTTCATGTGTCCCACTTTAAGCCCGTATACATGTCCCGGTTTTCCGAGTCATCTTCTGGGACATCGGGTTCATCTATGGACAATTACAAGGTGTACGCTATTTTGGGGTGCAAGGTGGTACGCGGCAAAAAATTTTATTTGGTGGACTGGAAGGGTTATGGCCCAGAGGACAGGTCCTGGGAGCTTCCTGAGCACATTCGAGCTCCGCAGCTCTTTGCTGCCTTCGAGCGTAGTGAGGTCTAAGGAGGGAGGGGCCCTAGGAGGGGGGTAATGTTATGTGTCGAGTTCCCACCGCTGCACAGGGGGAATCTCGAACCATGTCTGCTGCAGTCTCCCATTATTCTCCAGCTGCAGTGGGACCTGGTCAGTTGAGACGTCGGTCCCAGCGTCTGGCTCAGGCTGATACTGGACGACTGGTTACTACTGCCCTTCCAGGCTCTGTCATTGCAGCCAGCAATGTTCAGCAGCGAGCAGGTCTTTCTGGGACCTCCCATTGGAGGTCGGGGGTCACATGCGCAGGTCCTGAAGCAGTTCTTGTTGGACCACTAGGAAGGTCCTTGAGTGCTAAAACTATAAAAGGTTTGCATGGCCACACGGCCATGTGCTAATATCAAACCAATTTTAAAGAGCTCAGCGGCAGTGTGGTCATGCTTGTATGTGGTCAGGGTTTGGCTGAAATAAGCCCCTAGAATACCGGCACCTCCGGTGAGGAGTTTGTATGTTTGGATTCAGGGCCTTGGCTGAAATAAGACCCTAGAATACCAGCACCTCCCGTGAGGAGTTATTTGTCTGCTATTCTAACTGCATGACCACAGTTTTGCTGTTTGGTAGCTGTGTTTCTCTGTGAGGTTAACAGGGCACCGCATCTTGTTATTTTAGCGAATCTGTGAATACAGCCATGTACCACCTATTACTAGCAGCAGGTTTCTCTCCTGCATGGTGGACTCTGGGTTGTGAACGCACCAACTGTCTCATATATATATATATTCGGTGCGTTCCGCCAACCCTAACACCTAGTATGCCTAAAAAACCCCTTTGGCTCATATGAAAAGACTATTACTATTACAGACTTTCAATAGTTGGGGGCCCCGTTGGAGCTTTTGCTTTAGGGCCCACAAGCTTCAAGTTATGCCACTGCGAACAAAGCATATTAGAACTCCTATGGGAAGTACTTGTTTTCACCTAAAACTTCGAAACATACCTGTAAAAAAACTATGTAGCATTCTAGGTTTAGCATATAAAAATAACCTAGAAATGCTCCAGAACTTTGGATAAAAAATGCCTCCTTGGAAACCAAATTGTTATAAAGTGTGTGCTGTGGGATGAATTCAGTATTAAATTTGTGTCTGTTTTTGTCTAGTTTTTGGTGTTTTTCACATACATTGTGAGTGGGTGGAGTTTATGATTTTCAGATGCTATTGCCTAATTTATCTCTTGGTGCAAATCTTGCCAAATGTCGAAAACAAGGTTGAGATCAGAAATGGAGACCTTGTTTTAACTTTACATAAAATTTGTGAACCGCGTGTGATATTTTGAAGTATTTGGTGCATAAACCCTCAAAGAATACCAAAAGACAAAAAGGAAAGTGACTTAAAAAGTCCTGCAAATGCTGAATCGAGGTTTATATGTTTAACTTAATATGTCCAAGATTTATAAAGAATCTTTTTGACTTGCGTTGGGCAGAGCTGTGGAGGGCTGTTTAGTTCCTCCGTTAAGCCCCGCCCACTGCCGCTCCTCTTCCATTCTGATCTGCCTACGTTGGCATGTGTCCTGCCTACCTATCTTTAACACTGGGTACACAGGCCATGCGAATGTATGCAGATGTCTTCGCATGCGTGGTTTTAACGCTGTGCCGACCGCAACAAAATGCAACATGTTGCGTTCGACGCAGTTCGGTTCAGAGTCAAAACGACGCATGCGGAGGCATCTGCATACATCTGCATGGCTTGCGTACCCAATGTTATAAATGATGAATCATGGCCTTTCCTTTTCATACAAAGACACACAAAATCTTGTTGTTACCTTTCCTTTAAGTGAGGAACGAACAGTCAGTGGTTGCAAGCTCACTGAATGAGATGTTGTAAAACAATCAGCTGTAACTTTATTTCTTTAATAATCCCTTTGATGCTGCTTTAAGACTGCAGTGGTGATGTCGCAACCACAGAGCTGCAGGCAATCACTTGGTTCAGACACTCATACCGTCTATATCGACAGAGATGCTAAAGAAAGTGATTGGTCGCAAGGCTGTATGCGTGACGTCACTACTGTCAGCAAATACTGGAGGTAGTGTAGAATAGCTGGCACTGGAGGAGAGGAAGGTAAGGTGATCTCTGTTTTTTTCTCCTATGAGCCAATGAAGTAAATAAATATAAATTCCTAAAGATATCTTTACGTGGGTTCTTACATTTTAGTTGCTTTTCTGACTAAATTGCTTATTTTCTGCTTTCTTCAAAGACTCTTGGTACATCCAGAAATGAGGCATTTTTCTACCTTATGTTTGTTTTATACCAATTTTTGTACAGTGCATATCTTTATTGTTTCTTTAGTGGTTGTGATATAGTTTAGTATTCCACTTACCTATTCATTCTGCATGTGACAAGTCCTCTCATTACTGTGCTACGCAATTCAAATTAGATTTTTCCAAAATCCATAATTTCAATGACATGACGAGCCGCTGTGTATCTTTTGTGGGAAGTCAGCTATTTAGAAGGACACAAGAGAAATGTCACTTTTCATATTGTATATTTCCAACACAGTTATATCTATCATTGTTACATACAGTTTTATTGCAGTGCACTATTTTCCGGGGATATTTCTGATATTAACACTTACAAATTTCTTGGTAGTGCTTCAAAATAATTGCAAATTTCCGAACAAGGATCCAAAGGTCGTCTGTGGATGATTTAAAGTCAACTGCATATTGCACATAATTGTGTTATTCTTCATTTTTCATTACTTTATTAAAACAATAATGGTGTCATGTTACAATAAACTGCAGAACTCCATTTTTACAATCGTTATTGCTTTTTTATTCGGCACTAAATGGTACTAACATTTGGACTTGGTTTTGCCAGTTTTCAATCTGTTTACTTGAAAATGACAGATTTTGAACTCCTCATGTGATACATTGCACTGTGAGCTGAAATCACCATGTATTGTCAGCCAATTACTCGCTCTTACAAAGCACTTTTTAGGACAAATTGTCTGCTGCTTGGCACTAAATAACACAAGCATTGTTATTTTACATGACATGCTTAGATAGTTATCCACATACTGTAAATCCCACACAGTGCATCTCATCACCTTAGGATCCCTGTGTAGTAGGTGATTAACTATTGTTAGGATTCCAACTTCCATCATGATAATCCAATAGGTAAAAGTTTAACACAAAAGGAAATATATCTCTGAAGAACATTCTATCTTTCTTCTTCAGACCAGAAGCTGGGACTACACATGCTCAGCCAAAAACATGATGGCTGCTGTTAACACTACATTAATAGCATAGTTTATTCTATTTATGCGGCATAACCACACTTATTCACATTTATTGAGGTGCATGCTACATAAATAGTGAAGGCATGCAAATCTATTGCCATATCTCTCTACCCCTGTCATGTTGGTGGATGCGACTTATATATGTCATATATAATGTTTTTATTAATAAGGCAAAAGAAATGGATGCTCAGCCATATAAAATTAAGATGCTATACAAGTACTGGAATAGAAAGAAATCACACCTGTATGAAGATACTAACATTCATTAAAAAGATACATGAACATAATACTGGACAACTATTAAAAATAATTAATAAAAACAGAAACGGAAATCTATCCACATTGGCATAAGATAGATATAGGTATGTTATGGTTATGATGTACACCTATAAGCCAGTTTCAGATAGACACATTATACAAAAATTATATCTATGTAATGATTAATAAGATGTCTTAAACATAAATTGCGTTCAATGAGGTTAGGACATAAACATGATACAATAGAAACAATGGTGGAGATATAAGGTACAGTACCAATACTCAATATATTCAAGTATGATGAATCAACTAAATCTAGCAAAGTAATGTAATGTTGGTGACATGAACCTATAATAGATACTTAAATGAAAAACTGTCAATAGTAATGAGTAACATGATCTGTGTTAATCGGATATCACTTGAGTATCTGGGTACTAGTCGGTGCTCAATTCCAAACTCAAATCCCCTTCCTGTATGTTTGGTGCCTGTTATATAACACATAAGCATGCAGAGATTGCCTGCAAGTCACTGAAATGCTGTAGCCATCTTGGTACTGGAATTACTGTGATTGGCTGGCCGTATGACATCATCATTGGTTATAAAACAATAGGTGCCACCAGGCTCGTCGCACTGATGCCATTGCACAGCTGTGTGACAGTTATAATTGGAGGAGGAGAGGGCTTGTCCATGCGTGGATGTGCACAGAGTACTGTAGTGTTGATACTTGCTCTGAAACTGAACCGTCATACTAAGGCTACGTTCACACTAGTGTTGCGCCGCCCTGCGTCGGCGACGCAACGCGCGACGCACGGAAAAACGCGCGCAACGCGTGCGTCGTTTTTTGACCAAAATCGGACGCACAGAAAATGCAACTTGTTGCATTTTCTTGCGTCCGACGCTAGCGTCGGAAACGACGCAAGTGTCGAAAAACGCCACACAAAAAACGCACGCGTCCCCTATGTTAAACATAGGGGCGCGTCGCCGCTGCGTCGCCGCTGCGTCGCCGGCGCAACAGCGACGCACATTGGCGGAACGCCAATGTGAACGTAGACTAAGAGTCCTTGTAAGGTGTAATTTTGTGCTTTCTTGCGTGTATCAGAAACATTATTCAGTCAGCCTAGTGAGGGAGAGACAGTTGCAGGAGCAGGGACAGTGGCTGAATACAGTCTTTAGGCAGGGATCAGGGTTTTGAAGTGCGTTGCTGAACTATCATATTAACAGTCCTTGTAAGGACTAATTTTGTGCTTTGCGGTTTGTATTAGAAACATTATGCACTTAGCCTAGTGAGGGAGAGAGAGTTGCAGGAGCAGGACGAGAGGCTAAATACAGTCTTTAGGCAGAGATTAGGGCTTCACAGTCCATTGCTAAATATATAGCTGGGGCAGTTCACCACATTTTTTTGGGGGGATGAAAAAATGTACTATATTTTCATCCATATAGTATTACATTTATGGTACTTTTCTGTGTTTTATAACAGTCTAAAAAGCATTGAAACATTTTTCTGGATTCAGTTACTCACCCATAAAGTATTACATGTTTCGCAGTACATTCCAGTGTTACATAACAATCCCAAGAAGCACTGAAATAATTTTTGGCATTTAAATACTCATCCATATACTATTATGTGTTCTATGGTACATTTTGGTGTTCTATTACACTCCCAAAAAGCATTGAAACATTTTTCTTCACTCAATTACTCATCAATAGAATATTACTTCCTCTGTAGTACATTTAAATAATATTTAACACTCCCAAAAAGCATTGAAACATTTTTCTATATTCAATTACTCATCCATACACTATTATGTGCTCTGTTGTACATTTTGGTGTTGTACAACAGTCCAAAAAAGCATTGAAATTTTTTTCTGCATTCAGCTACTCTTTCATATACTATGTGTGCTCTGAGGTATATTTCAGTGAATATAACACTCAAGTTGAAACATTTTTAAAAATTCAATTACTCACCGTCACAGTATTACGTGCTTTACGGTAGATTTTGTTGTTATATAACACTACCAAAAAGTATTGAAAAATTATGATATATTCAATTATATATTCATATATATACTATTACGTGGTACATTTCAGTGGCATATTATACTCCAAAAAAAGCATGGAAACTTTTTTTAGATGCAATTACTCAGCCATAGAGTATTACATACTTTGCGGTACATTTTTGCGTTATATAACACTCCCAAAAAGATTTGAAGCATTTTTTTAGATTCAGTTACCCACCCATTGACTATTTCATGCTTTGTGTTAGATTTTGGTGTTAAACACTGCTCAAAAAATTAAAGGGAACACTTAACAGAATATAACTCCAAGTAAATCAAACTTCTGTGAAATCAAGCTGTCCACTTAGGAAGCAACACTGTTTGACAATCAATTGCACATGATGTTGTGCAAATAGAATAGACAACAGATAGAAATTATTGGCAATTATCAAGATACACTCAATAAAGGAGTGGTTCTACAGGTGGGGACCACAGACTACATCTCAGTACCAATGCTTTCTGGCTGATGTTTTGGTCACTTTTGAATGTTGGCTGTGCTTTCACACTCGTGGTAGCATGAGACAGATGCTACAACCCACACAAGTGGCTCAGTTAGTGCAGCTCATCCTAGATGGCACATCAATGTGAGCTGTGGCAAAAAGGTTTGCTGTGTCTGTCAGCGTAGTGTCCAGAGGCTGGAAGCTTTACCAGGAGATAGGTCAGTACACCAGGAAATGTGGAGGGGGCCATAGGAGGGCAACAACCCAGCAGTAGGATTGCTACCTCAGCCTTTGTGCAAGGAGGAACAGGAGGAGCACTGCCAGAGCCCTGCAAAATAACCTCCAGCAGACCACAAATGTGCATGTGTCTGCACAAATGGTTAGAAACCGACTCCATAAGGATGGTCTGAGTGCCCAAAATCCACAGATGGGGTTGTGCTCACAGCCAAACACCATACAGGATGCTTGGCATTTGCCACAGAACACTAGGATTGGCAAACAAACTCACCACTGGCACCCTGTGCTCTTCACAGATCAAAGCACGTTCACACTGAGCACATGTGACAGACATGACAGTGTCTGGAGATCCTGAGGAGCGCGATCTGCTACCTGCAACATCCTTCACAATGACCAGTTTGGCAGTGGGTCAGTAATGATGTGGGAAGGAATTTCTTTGGAGGGCCGCACAGCCCTCCATGGGCTCACCAGAGGTAGCCTGACTGCCATTAGGTACTGAGATGAAATCCTGAGACCCCTTGTGAGACCATATTCTGGTGCACTTGGCCTTGGGTTCCTTCTAATGCAGGACAATGCCAGACCTCATGTGGCTGGAGTGTGTCAGCAGTTCCTGCAAGATGAAGGTATTGAAGCTATGCACTGGCCTACCCATTCCCCAGACATGAATCCGATTGAACACATCTGGGACATCATGTTTCGCACCATCCACCAACGTCACATTGCACCACAGACTGTCCAAAAGTTGACAGATGCTTTAGACCAGGTCTGGAAGGAGATCCCTCAGGAGACCATCCGCCGCCTCATCAGGAGCATGCCCAAGCATTGTAGGGAGGTCATACCGGCACATGGAGGCCACACACTACTGAGCATCATTTCCTTGCCTTGAGGCATTTCCACTGAAGTTGGATCAGCCTGTAACTTAATTTTCCACTTTGATTTTGAGCAACATTCCAACTCCAGACCTCCGTGGGATATTACTTGTGATTGACATTGATAATTTTTTAAGGTTTTATTGTTCTCAACACATTCCACTGTGTAATGAATAAAGATGTACAACTGGAATATTTCATTCAGTGATATCTAGGAAGTGGGATTTTAGTGTTCCCTTTATTTTTTTGAGCAGTGTATAATACTTGAAAAAGTATTGAAAATTTTTTCTGTATGCAATTACTCATCCATATACTAAAACATTGTCACGGCGCCACTATGCGCCTTCGCATCTGCCGCCGCTCCTGCTGCCGCTCCTGCCACTCACCTTTCTGTTCGCTGACATACTTACCTGACCTGGCGCGATCCTGCGGTGTGCGCATGCCTTCCGGTCTCTACTCCTCCAGACTCGCCACTGGTCCCTGGTTCCCGTCGGGTGCGCATATGCACTCCTCTCTCCAACTCCTCTGCACACGCGCACTTCCTTCCTCTGCTCTGCAGACGGTCTGTTCCTCCTCTTCATGACTCCGGAGGATCTCGACCCCGAAGTTCTGCAGCACTCAGTCTATTTAAGGTAACTCCTTCCTCTGCTCTATGCCTGATTGTCATTTGTCCTTACTTGACCCAGGTCCCTCTGTGCTTTGTTCTCTCCAGTGTGATACTCTGTCGTCTTGTGTCTACGCTTTATCCTGTCAGTTCTGGTCATCCGCTATATCCTGCTTGTCCAGTGTCTCCGCCATATCCTGCTTGTTCCGTGTTTCTGCCATAAGCAGTCTGTCCACCATATCCTGCCCATCCTGTGTCTCCGCCATACCCTGCCTGTCCTGGGCGTCCGCCATATCCAGTCCACTCTGTGTTTCAGTCACTGTCACTCTGTCCTGTGTCTCCGCCTTAGCCACTTCTGCGTCTTTCCTCTCCTACTTCTTGTTCCCCGGTATCAGCTTCTGCGGCAATAGTCTCCCTTGGGTCTGCCCCTAATGCTCCCTGTATTGGGGGTGGTCCACCAGGCCAGCTCACCCTTGGGAGATTCATTGTCGTGATTCTGCGGGTTCACTTTTAGGAGATCCAAAAGATTTGACAAACATGTTCTGTAAGGCTACGTTCACACTAGCGTTCGGCTAGTGTGCGTCGCGCTAGCGTCGGGCGACGCCACGGCGACGCACGCGTCATGCGCCCCTATGTTTAACATGGGGGACGCATGCGTTTTTGCTTGTTGCGTTTTCCGACACGTGCGTCTTTTTTGACGCTAGCGTCGGACCAAGAAAACGCAACAAGTTGCATTTTTCTTGCGTCCGATTTTCGTCAAAAAACGACGCACGCGTCGAAAAACGCAGCGTTTTTGCGTGCGTTTGCACGCGTTTTTCGGTGCGTTGTGCGTCGCGTCGCCGACGCAGTGGCGCACAATGCTAGTGTGAACGTAGCCTAATATATTTCGATGGCGTATAACACTCCAAAAAAGTGTTGAAACTTCAATTACTCACCCATAGAGTATTACATGCTTTCTGCTACTTGTCTGTGGTATATAACGCTCAAAAAAGCATTCAACATTTTTTCAGTATTACATAATTTAGCCACAGAGTATTATGTGCTTTCTGTTACATTTCAGAGTTATATAACACTGCAAAAAAAGTTCACATTTTCTACAGGCTCTGGAGTACATTTCTGTGGTATTTAACACAAAAAAAGAGTTAAAAATGTCCTGGATTGCATTAGTAATCCATATAGTGTAACATACTTAGTGGGCGACAAGACAGCAAAGATGGTGAAATCCTGCAAGACTCCAGACCAAGCTGGTGCGACAGCAGAGGAGGCAGTAGCCTGTGGTCATTAACCAGCTGCTTTCCCAGAACCAACAAGGCTTGAACCCAGGTACAGCCTGCACAGCCGGGGTTCGTGCATACTGCAGATGGGAAAGAAAGGATCCAGGAACTAGTGAGCTGACTGGATAGCCTAGGCTGGTTGGAAGAAAGAAGGAGGTGAGCCAGGACCAGGACCCAAGAGATGCTAGTGGGATCACTAGCTGCAAGGTACCAGCAGCTGGCACACCAGGTGGAGGTTGTTACATACAGCATGCAGCGGACATGGAGGTCCATAGAAGAGGTTAGGACCTATCACCATATCTTGTTCAAAGAGCGGGCAGTAGAAAAGGAACACTTGCCTCGAACCATGCAAGGGCAGATGGCTGGAAATAACGTCACATTTCTCAAAATGGAAGGTGAACATTCCTTGTATGCGGTAGGTATAATCCAATCAGGAAGGCAGCAGGATGAACCCTTTTTGATAAATGAACAGGCATAGGAGAGTCTCCTCGAGGCGGATTTAGATGGCGGTACCACCCCCGAGAGTTCGTGCTGTCCTTGGAGTTTCTCACCTCATATGCCTCCTCTTTTGCCAGTGTAAGTGATGGTGCAGATGACACAGGGGGCAGTAGCTCATTTCTACATGTTGGGGGCTTTGGCACTTCCCAAAGCCCAGGCACCTGTAAATCAGGCTAAAGGAAGCAGTTTGAGGTAGTCCTTCCAGCCTACCTTGGAAGGAGAAGAAGTGGACCCTGAAGAGGATTATTGTATTACCCTCCTTGAAATTTTTTCCTGGCTTTGCCCTTTCTGAAAAGCAGTTATGAGTGTATTAGTACATCAACTACACTTTTAAAATATTCATGCTCAAATTTTTTATGGATTCAATTACTCATCCATACAATGTAACAAGGTTATTTTTACATTACAGTGCTATTAAAAACTCCAAAAAAGGGTAAAAATTATTTTTCTGGATTCAATTAGTCATCCATGCAGTTTAACGTGCTTTGTGTAAAATTATGATGGGTTAAAATTTTTAAGAACCGCTTGGCCTGGCATAGTTCGCAAAATATTTTTTGTTCCAAAAATTGACTATTGTCATATACAGTATACTGTAGCACCTGCTTTTTGTGAAATTTCATTGGTTTGGAATGTAAACCAAAAATAGCCTGTTACAGGTGTACAAATTTGGTTGTTGAAAAAATTGACTATTGTCTTATATAGTACAGAACTTGGTTTGTGCAAACTTTCATTGGTTTTAAATAAAAAAAAGAATTTGGCCTGTTACAGGTGTAGAAACTTTTTTTCTAATCTCTGATGCTGACCTTGTAGTGTTACTTTTTGGCGCATGCGCTCTAAGCCCTTGTGTCTGCTTGCCGCCGCTCTCCAGTGTGTCTTCTCCACTTGCTCTGCCATGGGGCGGATGTCGACGCCGACCGCTCCACGTGACTCTGCAGCGGTGATGGTGACGTGGATGAGCGGCTGCTCGCTGGTGCTGGGTTGTGCGCCTGCGCGAGCAGATTATCTGCACTGGCATTGTTGTGCCATAGATTCGTGAGCGCTGTGTGCACGTTGAGACACTCTGTCGGCGCATGCGCTCTATGCCCTCACATTCACGCTCTCAAGTGTGTCCTCTCCACTTGCTCTGTTGTGGGGCGGGTGCTGGCGCCGGCCGCCCCACGTGACTCTGCAGCGGCGATGATGACGTGGATGAGCGGCTGCTCGCTTATGCTGGTTTGTGTGCCTGCATCAGTAGATCATCTGTATTGGTACAATTGTACCATATGATCATGCATGCCGGATATATAGGGAGGATCTATTCACCATCAAAGCCATTCCCCTGAAGAAGGTGGATTCGCACGGAAACGTGCCGGTCACAATTGCTTAAGTAAATAGGGCAGCACACTGCAGCGCCAAAACATGCAAACTTGAAAACACAAAATTTGAACTGCATTACTGCACTGAAAATATGAAAAATGAGAGCTTTTAGCGCATAAAAATGGCCAATTTTATGTGTACCTCGTAGCCACGATAAGGCATCTCTCTTATACGAGGCCCTACGCTTGACCTACCTCTCTGAGAATAAACGTCTCCATCTGAATGGGTACATGTGAAACCTCTCCTTGGACTCAAATTCTCTCTCACTGTGGAGGGGTATTGGACCTATTATAATTAAAACACCTGAAGCTAGGAGGCGGGGAGTGCACGATCAGAAGGCTAGAGAATACATTTCAAAAAACCTGATCTGCACATCCAAACATAGACACAGTGTGAACAGGTGCTGAACCCAGAGTCGCCAACTCGTATATATTTAAGTAAATAGGGCAGCACACTGCAGCGCCAAAACATGCAAACTTGAAAACACAAAATTTGAACTGCATTACTGCACTGAAAATATGAAAAATGAGAGCTTTTAGCGCATAAAAATGGCCAATTTTATGTGTACCTCGTAGCCACGATAAGGCATCTCTCTTATACGAGGCCCTACGCTTGACCTACCTCTCTGAGAATAAACGTCTCCATCTGAATGGGTACATGTGAAACCTCTCCTTGGACTCAAATTCTCTCTCACTGTGGAGGGGTATTGGACCTATTATAATTAAAACACCTGAAGCTAGGAGGCGGGGAGTGCACGATCAGAAGGCTAGAGAATACATTTCAAAAAACCTGATCTGCACATCCAAACATAGACACAGTGTGAACAGGTGCTGAACCCAGAGTCGCCAACTCGTATATATTTAAGTAAATAGGGCAGCACACTGCAGCGCCAAAACATGCAAACTTGAAAACACAAAATTTGAACTGCATTACTGCACTGAAAATATGAAAAATGAGAGCTTTTAGCGCATAAAAATGGCCAATTTTATGTGTACCTCGTAGCCACGATAAGGCATCTCTCTTATACGAGGCCCTACGCTTGACCTACCTCTCTGAGAATAAACGTCTCCATCTGAATGGGTACATGTGAAACCTCTCCTTGGACTCAAATTCTCTCTCACTGTGGAGGGGTATTGGACCTATTATAATTAAAACACCTGAAGCTAGGAGGCGGGGAGTGCACGATCAGAAGGCTAGAGAATACATTTCAAAAAACCTGATCTGCACATCCAAACATAGACACAGTGTGAACAGGTGCTGAACCCAGAGTCGCCAACTCGTATATATTTAAGTAAATAGGGCAGCACACTGCAGCGCCAAAACATGCAAACTTGAAAACACAAAATTTGAACTGCATTACTGCACTGAAAATATGAAAAATGAGAGCTTTTAGCGCATAAAAATGGCCAATTTTATGTGTACCTCGTAGCCACGATAAGGCATCTCTCTTATACGAGGCCCTACGCTTGACCTACCTCTCTGAGAATAAACGTCTCCATCTGAATGGGTACATGTGAAACCTCTCCTTGGACTCAAATTCTCTCTCACTGTGGAGGGGTATTGGACCTATTATAATTAAAACACCTGAAGCTAGGAGGCGGGGAGTGCACGATCAGAAGGCTAGAGAATACATTTCAAAAAACCTGATCTGCACATCCAAACATAGACACAGTGTGAACAGGTGCTGAACCCAGAGTCGCCAACTCGTATATATTTAAGTAAATAGGAGTTGGCGACTCTGGGTTCAGCACCTGTTCACACTGTGTCTATGTTTGGATGTGCAGATCAGGTTTTTTGAAATGTATTCTCTAGCCTTCTGATCGTGCACTCCCCGCCTCCTAGCTTCAGGTGTTTTAATTATAATAGGTCCAATACCCCTCCACAGTGAGAGAGAATTTGAGTCCAAGGAGAGGTTTCACATGTACCCATTCAGATGGAGACGTTTATTCTCAGAGAGGTAGGTCAAGCGTAGGGCCTCGTATAAGAGAGATGCCTTATCGTGGCTACGAGGTACACATAAAATTGGCCATTTTTATGCGCTAAAAGCTCTCATTTTTCATATTTTCAGTGCAGTAATGCAGTTCAAATTTTGTGTTTTCAAGTTTGCATGTTTTGGCGCTGCAGTGTGCTGCCCTATTTACTTAAATATATACGAGTTGGCGACTCTGGGTTCAGCACCTGTTCACACTGTGTCTATGTTTGGATGTGCAGATCAGGTTTTTTGAAATGTATTCTCTAGCCTTCTGATCGTGCACTCCCCGCCTCCTAGCTTCAGGTGTTTTAATTATAATAGGTCCAATACCCCTCCACAGTGAGAGAGAATTTGAGTCCAAGGAGAGGTTTCACATGTACCCATTCAGATGGAGACGTTTATTCTCAGAGAGGTAGGTCAAGCGTAGGGCCTCGTATAAGAGAGATGCCTTATCGTGGCTACGAGGTACACATAAAATTGGCCATTTTTATGCGCTAAAAGCTCTCATTTTTCATATTTTCAGTGCAGTAATGCAGTTCAAATTTTGTGTTTTCAAGTTTGCATGTTTTGGCGCTGCAGTGTGCTGCCCTATTTACTTAAATATATACGAGTTGGCGACTCTGGGTTCAGCACCTGTTCACACTGTGTCTATGTTTGGATGTGCAGATCAGGTTTTTTGAAATGGTCACAATTGCTTGTCACATTATGGGTAACTACCGTTTGTAATCTTCTTGTTGCTGTGGTTTACATTGCTGATGACAGCAGTTTTGGTAGAATGGCTGTTCCTGACTTAACATGTTCTGGGCTGATTAGAGTGGGTAAGATTAGGAGCGGCAGAGTTCACTGAGATCTGCATTGCTCTCATGCCCTTCTTTTCTATGCAGTATATGACTCAGTCTTGTTCATCAATGTAACTGCAGGCATCTATGCAGGCTCTATACATATTTGTACCACAGCTACTAATGATACTCTGTCTATCATATCTACTATATAAAGCTGAATGTGTGTGTGTGTGTGTGTGTGTGTATGTATGTATGTATGTATGTCCGGGATTGGCATCTGCACCGTCGCAGCTACAGCCACAAAATTTTGCACAGTCACACGTCTGGACCCCGAGAGCGTCATAGGCTATGTTGTGAGGCGAAATTTTAACCCCGCGCTTTCCAATTCACCAAACAATTTTGCCCCTATCTACATAATGGGGAAAAAAGTGAAAGGAAAAGTGTTGGAGGCGTCGTAGCTACAGCCACAAAATTTTGCACAGTCACACGTCTGGACCCTGAGAGCGTCATAGGCTATGTTGTGAGGTGAAATTTTAACCCCACGCTTTCCAATTCACCAAACAATTTTGCCCCTATCTACACAATGGGGAAAAAGTGAAAGGAAAAGTGTTGGAGGAGTCGCAGCTACAGCCACAAAATTTTGCACAGTCACACGTCTGGACCCCGAGAGCGTCATAGGCTATGTTGTGAGGCGAAATTTTAACCCCGCGCTTTCCAATTCACCAAACAATTTTGCCCCTATCTACATAATGGGGAAAAAAGTGAAAGGAAAAGTGTTGGAGGCGTCGTAGCTACAGCCACAAAATTTTGCACAGTCACACGTCTGGACCCTGAGAGCGTCATAGGCTATGTTGTGAGGTGAAATTTTAACCCCGCGCTTTCCAATTCACCAAACAATTTTGCCCCTATCTACATAATGGGGAAAAAGTGAAAGGAAAAGTGTTGGAGGAGTCGCAGCTACAGCCACAAAATTTTGCACAGTCACACGTCTGGACCCCGAGAGCATCATAGGCTTTGTTGTGAGGTGAAATTTTAACCCCACGCTTTCCAATTCACCAAATAATTTTGCCCCTATCTACATAATAGGGAAAAAAGTGAAAGGAAAAGTGTTGGAGGCGTCGCAGCCACAGCCACAAAATTTTGCACAGTCACACGTCTGGACCCCGAGAGCATCATAGGCTATGTTGTGAGGTGAAATTTTAACCCCGCGCTTTCCAATTCACCAAACAATTTTGCCCCTATCTACATAATGGGGAAAAAGTGAAAGGAAAAGTGTTGGAAGCAAATTGACAGCTGCCAGATGTGAACAAGGGGGACTTAAAGAGTGAGAGCGATGGCGCCAAAGAGTATATACCGTACAGTTGCTAAGGTGGGGCCCCGACATGGGATACTCACCACACACGGGGATATGGACACACACAAAATGCGCCACACACTACCACGTGCTTGAACACATATACCACCCTCAGCACACATTTCACCACACATACACCAACCTCACCACATAAAAGTCGAAACACAAAAGTCGCCGCTCAAAACTCGCCACGCGCAAAACTCGCCATATGCAAAAACTAGGCTCACGCTAAACTCGCCACAAGTGCAAAACTCACCTCATGGAAAACTCGCCACACGCAAAATTTGCACACGCGGAAAAATTGCCACATGTACAAAAGTTGCAGCACATGCAAAAGTTGCCTCACACACAACTTGCACATACTCAAAAGGCACCACACATAAAACTCGCCATGCGCAAAACTCGCCATGCGCAAAACTTGCTGCACACAACTTGCTACACTAACCTGTCACATGAAACTCGACACACAAAAAGTTGCTACATGCATGTTGCCACACAAAACTCAACACACATAACTTGACAAATGAAACTCGCCCTAAAACACACACAAGTCTGGTATTATCCTTCAAAAATAAAAATTAGATTAATAAGCAGACAAACTACAAGAGCAACAAATGTACCATATAGGAAATACGGCAGCTGTCAGTCACATGACCTGTCTATTATGTGTATGTGTGAGCTAATATATACTGCCAGGGGGAGGGCTCCCTGTTGGCTGGGGATTTATCAGGCTGCCAATTTAGCTTACAAATACTGAGGTAAAAATACTGAGCAAATAATGTGTGAACGAGGTCTAATACAGGAGGAGATGACACACAGGTATATACTATATACAGGGGAGATGACACACAGATATATACTATATAGAGGAGATGACATACAGGTACATACTATATACAGGAGGAGATGACACACAGGTATATACTATATACAGGAGCAGATGACCTACAGGTATATACTATATACAGGAGGAGATGACATACAGGTATATGCTATATATAGAAGATGACATACAGGTATATACTATATACAGGGGAGATGACACACAGGTATATACTATATACAGGAGGAGATGACATACAGGTATATACTATATATAGGAGGAGATGACATACAGGTATATACTATATATAGAAGGAGATGACATACAGGTATATACTATATATAGGAGGAGATGACATACAGGTATATACTATATACAGGTGAGATGACACACAGCAGGTATATTATATATACAGGGGAGATGACATACAGGTATATACTATATACAGGAGATGACATACAGGTGTATACTATATATAAGGGAGATGACAAACATGTATATACTGAGGTGAAAATGAAAAGGTGTGAGTGCAAAATGAGAGGAGTGAGGGAAAATAGTGGAGTGATCGGAAAATGACAGATGTGGGGTCGAAAGAGGAGTGAGGGAAAATAGTGGAGTGATCGGAAAATGACAGATGTGAGGTCGAAATGACAAGTGTTAGCTGGGAATGAGAGGAGTGAGGGAGAAAATGAGAGGTGTAAGGGAGAAAATGAGAGATATGAGGGGGAAAATGAAAGATGTGATTGGAAAAATGAGAATCGTGATGGGAAAATAAGAGAAGTGAGGTGCTATAACTAACCACAGATATTTACTATGCCCAGGCAACGCCGGGCTCTTCAGCTAGTTATATTATATAATGAGAACCCATTTATGCAGGCATGGCATACCGTCACTCACTTAGTTGGAGTCTTGTCATGCACCTCTTATTGTCATATTGTTATATTATACATTGATTGCTCAAAGAACTGTATGTGTGTACATTAACAGTTCTATTTTTATCTACATTGATATTTAATAAAGTTTGTTCATTTTTGTAAAATAATAGCAGTTTTGGCTCATTTTCCTTTATTATGAGGTGTAGAAACTTGGTTGCTCAAATATTGACAATTACCATGAACATTTTTTTCATTGTAGCATTTTTTTATAACAAAGATATTTTGTCACAGTTTTCTTTTACTTAACAATCTTTTCAGTGAAAGATGTTTCATTTCTTTTTTTATTTTTTTTTGTAAATTCTTTATTTAGGAATGTTGAAATGAGCGGCAACATAATTGTACACAATAAAGAGAAAAATAAAAAAGAGTGTGAACATTTGAGTACAACAACATTCATTTTATATATGGGGTATAGACTTAGGGAAAAATGAGGAAAAGATGTTTCATTACTTGCGAAATCTAGAGATAGAAAAATTAAAATAAAAAAGGTGGGTTAGTGTCATATATATTGTAGCACTTAGTGTCAAATTTTGTTGGTTTGAAATAAAACCAAAATTTGTCCTGCTATATGTACAGAAATGTGTTTGTTCCAAAATTGACTAATGTCATATACAGTGGGGCAAAAAAGTATTTAGTCAGTCAGCAATAGTGCAAGTTCCACCACTTAAAAAGATGAGAGGCGTCTGTAATTTACATCATAGGTAGACCTCAACTATGGGAGACAAACTGAGAAAAAAAAATCCAGAAAATCACATTGTCTGTTTTTTTAACAATTTATTTGCATATTATGGTGGAAAATAAGTATTTGGTCAGAAACAAAATTTAATCTCAATACTTTGTAATATATCCTTTGTTGGCAATGACAGAGGTCAAACGTTTTCTGTAAGTCTTCACAAGGTTGCCACACACTGTTGTTGGTATGTTGGCCCATTCCTCCATGCAGATCTCCTCTAGAGAAGTGATGTTTTTGGCTTTTCGCTTCGCAACACGGACTTTCAACTCCCTCCAAAGGTTTTCTATAGGGTTGAGATCTGGAGACTGGCTAGGCCACTCCAGGACCTTGAAATGCTTCTTACGAAGCCACTCCTTCGTTGCCCTGGCGGTGTGCTTTGGATCATTGTCATGTTGAAAGACCCAGCCACGTTTCATCTTCAATGCCCTTGCTGATGGAAGGAGGTTTGCACTCAAAATCTCACGATACATGGCCCCATTCATTCTTTCATGTACACGGATCAGTCGTCCTGGCCCCTTTGCAGAGAAACAGCCCCAAAGCATGATGTTTCCGCCACCATGCTTTACAGTAGGTATGGTGTTTGATGGATGCAACTCAGTATTCTTTTTCCTCCAAACACGACAAGTTGTGTTTCTACCAAACAGTTCCAGTTTGGTTTCATCAGACCATAGGACATTCTCCCAAAACTCCTCTGGATCATCCAAATGCTCTCTAGCAAACTTCAGACGGGCCCGGACATGTACTGGCTTAAGCAGTGGGACACATCTGGCACTGCAGGATCTGAGTCCATGGTGGCGTAGTGTGTTACTTATGGTAGGCCTTGTTACATTGGTCCCAGCTCTCTGCAGTTCATTCACTAGGTCCCCCCGCGTGGTTCTGGGATTTTTGCTCACCGTTCTTGTGATCATTCTGACCCCACGGGGTGGGATTTTGCGTGGAGCCCCAGATGGAGGGAGATTATCAGTGGTCTTGTATGTCTTCCATTTTCTAATTATTGCTCCCACTGTTGATTTCTTCACTCCAAGCTGCTTGGCTATTGCAGATTCAGTCTTCCCAGCCTGGTGCAGGGCTACAATTTTGTTTCTGGTGTCCTTTGACAGCTCTTTGGTCTTCACCATAGTGGAGTTTGGAGTCAGACTGTTTGGGGGTGTGCACAGGTGTCTTTTTATACTGATAACAAGTTTAAACAGGTGCCATTACTACAGGTAATGAGTGGAGGAAAGAGGAGACTCTTAAAGAAGAAGTTACAGGTCTGTGAGAGCCAGAAATCTTGATTGTTTGTTTCTGACCAAATACTTATTTTCCACCATAATATGCAAATAAATTGTTAAAAAAACAGACAATGTGATTTTCTGGATTTTTTTTTCTCAGTTTGTCTCCCATAGTTGAGGTCTACCTATGATGTAAATTACAGACGCCTCTCATCTTTTTAAGTGGTGGAACTTGCACTATTGCTGACTGACTAAATACTTTTTTGCCCCACTGTATATGCTATTGAACTTGGTTTGTGTAAAATTTCATTGGTTTGAAATAATAAATAAAATTGGCCTGCTACAGGTGTAAAAATGTGATTCCATGGTACTTGGTTCATAGAGGCCACTATTTCTCCTGTTGTAGCATCCCTGCCTTGTACCAGCACCACTCATGCCCTTACCAATGCAGCTACTGGAACTGTACACTTAACGACCGACACGTGGACAAGCGCTTGTGGCTAGAGACATTACATTTCCCTGATGGCACGCTGGATGAATTTTGTGGACAGCGAGGCTGAGTCTCACTCTCGCACAGTACATATGCTCCCGATGCCGAAGATTGCTGGCCCTGCTTCTATCAGGGTTTCTGCCACCTCCTACACCAGTTCCTGCACCCCCTCCTGCTCTTCCTCATCCTTCATCTCTGAAGTGCTATCTCAGAGCACGTTGTCCACATCAGCTAGAAGCTGGAAGCTCTGCAGCAATGTCTCAGTGAAGCGGCATCAGGCTCTCCTTTACGCTAATTTGTCTAGGAGACAAACCGCACACCAAGGCAGAGTTGTTGAAAGGAATAATAGATCAGACAGATCTGTGGATTTTGCTGCTGAACCTCCAACCAGGCATGATCGTGTGTGATAATGTCTATTACCTGGTGGCAGATGTGAAGCTTTGCAAACTCACACATGTATCATACTTGGCGCATGTGCTCAACTTGGTAATTCAGTGGTTTCTGAAAACCTACCCAGATTTGCCAGACAGACATGCTGGCAAGGCTTTGTGAACAGCAGAGGCCAGTTGTGGAATACCAGCACCAACACGCCAGTCAATTTTCTGGTCAGCCTCCACGCATAACAACAGAAGAGTGGTTCTCCAAGTCTTTGAGAACTGCACAAAGATGGTGAGCAACGATAACGCCATCATCAGTGCAACGATCCCACTACAGTACCTACATAAACAGTTGCTGCTGACAACTAAACATGAGGATTCGTATGCGGACCACGTGGAGACAGAGAAAGACATGAAACTAGGGAAATACTACCCAGTCAAGTCTCATCTCATCTGTTCAGCGCTGATTGTAAATATAACTCATTGAAAACAGAAGCATGGTGAATTTAATATTGGTAAATCAGGGGTATATACAGTACCAGTATACGAACCATGCTAATATAAACACAGACTTAAATGGAAACCTCATTATAGAACACATGCACAAGGGAACAAATCAACGGTTAATAGTCCAGATTAATGGAAAAACTGAACATTTTATTGATAAAAATTACACTTACAGAGCAAAGTGTGAAGAACACGCATTCATACAGTATGCAGTGATAAGCTGTGAGAAAAGGGGCGCACAATATAGGAACACCTGCTCATATATCATATAATATATATATATATATATATGATAATACCAGACATAAAAACAATATGAGGGCTTAGTATATATATATACAATACATATATATATACAAATGTATATATATATATATATATACAAATGGAAATAATCAATATGCACTGGTGCAGTGGTGCTTAGTATGCAATTATTCAATTGATATAAAATACCTAGGCACAAATCTTATGCAGGGGTCACCAGAAATTACGCTTCTGCTCCGACTTGCGTTTCGGTCCTGCCTTTGTCAGGGGGCATGAATACAGTAAGAGTGCTGGGTTTAAATAGGAGACATGGACGGTGACAATGGCAACACAAAGCAGATGAGAAGTCGCATACTGGATGTGACGTAATAGACCAGATGTGACGCATGTGTAGTCATGGCAGCCGCAATGGCGGCCAGCATGTGCATCACGTATATATTGAATTTTTGGACTTTACGCTTAGGAGACATTTTTTATGGACCCGAATGCTAGCAGCTGGGTGTAAGCTTTCTTGCCCAACCAAGGAGTAAAGGTCAGGAAGACCCACTCCAGGTGCAGCAGAGACAGTGGTACACTGTCAAAGGCCAGGTCCAATTTCATGACACCTTCCCAGCATCCAGGCCCTGATGACGGGGTATTTTTTACAAGGAGGGACAAGTTTTTAAAGATTGTCAAGCAATACCTGGCTGCCAAAACCAGAGTACTCCCTAATTAGTCTGCGACCTTCAGCTGTTGGGTCTCAAAGCTGGATACCTGACATGAGCTGTCCCTCTATGCCTTGGAGGTGTTGTGATGCCCTGCCAAAAGCTTCTTGTCTGAGCATGTTTTTGGGTCCACTGGGTGAGTCATAACAGACAGGCGCTTTCGTCTGTTAACATACAGGCTCACTCCAGTTGGTGCCTTCAAAGGTTTATGGTTGATCCTGTTTGTATTTATTGGAAGGCTTTACAATGTGCACAGCTTTTATGACTGCAGTAGTAACACAACTAAACTTTGTTCGCAATAGTTGAATGAGGCAATACAGATGGTGCCTTTAAGGGTCTTTTGATGACCCTGCATGTAATATATTGCAGGATTTGCACTTAGTGCATAGCATTTTTTAGTCACGGAGTACCACTGCATTACAATTTGAATAGAATGTGTATTAGGCCCTCCTTTATGTCTAATACAAGGTGAATCTGAGTCCCTAATTTTTGGCACTTCTTGCTCCCTTCAAAAATTGCACTGAAATTTCCCAAAAAATGTTAATAAAAAAATGAACTTTTGGTTTAATTAAATTATATATTTTTAAAAATCCTTTTTACATTTTTCCTTATATACAAGTCATTATACAGGATAAAATGGATAAAATGTTTTTGAACATTTTTTGCCTGTAAGCTACAATTTATTGTCGATTTTGAATGTTTTATTGTCAGTCCTTAAAGTGGAGTAAAAGTGTGACACCATTGTTCTCATCAGCGATCTGGGAGTCAGATATTCATCCAGGGGTCCTACCCATGCTATTCCCCTTCTATACAGCACTTTTTCATCCATTTCAACATTTGCACTGCTCCCCAGACCTCTTTGCAGGGTCTGTTGGAAAAATGCTCAGATTTCCCTTTGACTCCCATTATACTCGTTACTTGAAATGAACAATTGAGCATTAGAAATTGCTTGGTTTGAGTAACGAGAATTTGAGTATTTTCATGTTCGCTCATCTCTGTCAAGTATTAATAGAAAAATATGTTAAAAAATATTTATAAAACCCATAATAGGATATCCAGAACCTCTAGGAGAAAACAAAATGATAAGCACCAAGGGCCAAGATTATAATGCCATGGTTGTGGCCTCACTTGTATCACTGCTAGTAGTGGCTTCATCAGGGGAAAGTTAAGGACTACACATGTATCAGCCAAAAATATAATGGCTGCTGCTCTGCTTTAATAGCATAGTCTATTCTATGTTCATTGTGGCCACACTTATTCACAATTATTGAGAAGTATTCTACGTAAATAGTGATGCTATGCAAAGCTATTGCCATAGCTATCTGCCCCTGTCATGTTGGCGACTGCGACATCTCTATGTCATATATAGTGTTTTATGTCTATTTTAAACACAAACATTTTGGCTAAAATTTAAAAAAAAAATTTTCTCATTATTCTTATTTTGTTATATATTTCTTTTCTCATGTAAGGGTGCTGACCAAACATTGCCCAGTAGAGAAATGTTACTTTGGATGACATGTCACTGCAGCAGCCCATGACTGGCTAATTTGCTCATGAAATTGGCTCTTGTAGTCGTGCAGTCATGCTTCTAACCTGTGATAGTGAGGGAATGGTAAGGAATTCAATTAAACACAATCTGCAGAGAGTGCCCTTGCTTCTCTTCTTTATAATACACTGTACAGTAGAAACCCTCCTGTGTTGATGAGGACAGATTTTTCTTCTTGCTGTATATTATGCCCCCCTTATAATTATTTCAAAACTAGTAATATTAGAAAATTCACTGTACTGACAATTGATAAATTTATACATAGATTTATTAGATCGCCCTTATGGCATCTATTTTACAAATTTATGCAGCTATGGAGTTATAGTGGTGATAGGTGAGGATGGATATGGAAGTAGCAGTGAGTGTGTAGTATACGCTCACCTCTGTGCGAAACTGCAGCACCGAGTACTTTTGCGGCGGGTGCAGTGGTGTGCTGCTCAATGAGTAAAGAAGTATCTTACCAATTGTAGGCATGATTCTTTTTTTAGAAGATTCTTACAACAACCAAACTGGTTTCGTCACCTTATGAAAACTAGTTTGTGTGTTTTGAGAATTTACTAATAAAGGAATCATGCCTACAATTGGTAAGACAGAGTGAAGGAACTTCACAGCTAAAAGCACTTGGAGATGCATCAAATAGGATTTATCGTCAGTATTTCATATCCACTGGTTATATCATGGTAAGTACAATTTTACATTAATGTTTCAGGGACAACTAGGATCCAGCCGTGATACAGTTATACAGTTGCATCCTGGTCATCCTTGTTTGGAAGAATCCCAACGCACAGCCTGGACCCCTTTGACCTATGTGAATTAAACAAGAAAGTTTTTTTTTTAACTGACTACCTTTATATATTCAAGACTTTGCACTGCTAACTTGCAGTAGAATACAGTACATGTTCCTTTAGCGATAAATGGTATGTCCACTTATAAAAAAACAAATGTCTCATCCATTTAAACATGTTCTTCTAGTCTGTATATAATAAGATATGCACTGGTGCTCCTGAAATGATATACTGAAAGCTGCTCGTGTTAAGCCAGAGTCTGTGCCAGTTCTGACAATATTAAACCAGAGAAGGTAGAGTGTTAAAAGGACACCGGCGCTAAAAAGAAAATCTATGAACAGATGGACTGTTACAGCAAATATAATTGACAGGTCCCAGTAAATGTGCTAAGATCCCCTGCAGAAGAAATCCCACGTACAATGAATGTAGCTATAAATGAACCAAAGATGTACACCCAGGGATGCTGATAAAAAGTAAGGAAAAACTTACTTGTGCCTAGTAGAGTGCAGGATAGTTGGTCACAGATCCAGTCAAATGGGGATGATGCAAAGTGCACTCACAGAATTGGCCAGCATGGAGTCTGGTGGAGATCGCAGCAAAGATTGGATGGAGGTATGGCATGTCACCGGAGGAGCGTCCTCCCTAGGTGGTGGGGAGCCTACGATGCTGTTGTGTAGTTGGAATGAATAAGCGGCGACGTGCTTCGGCCGAGAGACACCGCCGTGAGGTAGCGCTGTATGTGGGGGTGTGGTGAGGGTGGTGTCACCGGAGGACAGGCGCACAAGAGAGTCAGACTTTCCCTCTCGCGCGCCGCACCTGTTTCATACATTTTACAACTAAAACTAAACACCTCCATTTTTTACAAATATACATATATTCTTCTTCATATTTATACAATAGCAAGGTATTTCAAAAATTTACCCCATTTGGTTATTTTGTCTTTAAAGCACTTTTTTGAAGTCACCACCCCTCTTAAGATAACTAACCTTTTCAATCTCATAAAAACTTAAACCATGCAGGTTACCATTGTGCATTTCTATATTACAGTAACTTTTGCGACCCATGAATGTGTTATTCTTTTTATTGATGTTATGTATTTGTTCCAATAAAAAAGTTTATTTTTTTTAATTTTCCTTGTGGTACAACCCACTGTAGGTCTATAGATCAGTGGTTATCTCCAGAGGAACTAGCATCTTTCTCACGCTAACTCTATTACCACTTATCTGTTTGATATAGTAATATAGTTAGCAAGGCCGAAAAAAGACATTTGTCCATCCAGTTCAGCCTATATTCCGTTAGAATTAATCTTTACATTAATTGCTTGTTACAAAACATATCTGGTCCTTTTCTGACATTTTTCTCATGCACAGAAAGCTACAAATGTTAATATACTGTACACAATGACCCATGTACAGTCTGATTAGTGATTGTGTAAAGGTGAAATTATGTCTCTTCTGATAAGTCCCATGACTTTGTCTTTGCAGCAGCTATCTGGACTGGTTGCTATTTACTGTCCAGCAGTATTCTAAAACCAGAGTCATTTTTGCATACTGCTACTTGTAGGCCTAGGGCTATTTATTAAAATGGTAGCCAAAAGTATTTTGTAATTTGAAAGCAAAACACTATTATCTAAAGGCTATGGAATACATATAGTTTTGGATATTAGGAAGGGCACGATAACTGTGTTTAATAGATACATCCTGATTATCCTGAAAGATGAAAATGGATAATTTATCACTAACCCCAGAAGGTTTTCTAAAGCAAAAAAAAAAAAATCAAAGGTTTCTTGGAAGGTATTCTGTAAGCTGAAATAAAGTATCTCCTCATAGAAATGATCAGCAAGTGTTCGATCTTCTTTTCTTTTATTAAACACTATTTCAAAAATCTATTGCACAAGACATTGTGCCAATAGATATTGGGAATTATTCAGATGGATAGTTGTTGAGTTATTATTTTAATATATGTAAGTCAATAATTTGAGCTGTGTCATAGTGCACAGTATCTACAAGCCTTACAGAAATTACATTCATCACATATCCTGCCTGTACACCACTTTGTTCAAAAATAAACAATAGTGTATTGACGTAACTTGCGCCTTTTAACTTTTTTTCTCATCTATTTAAAGGTCAACCCATGCAATGAGAAATATTGATAATTTTCTGGACCGAGTAAAGAAGAAAGAGACAGCTTCCTGTATTATGTACAGTAACATTACTTAAGAGGGAAGTCACATAGCCCAGGTACAAAACAAATACATCAATATATCAGTGTAATTGGCTTTGGTAGAGTCAATCACTCTTAAAGTGAAATATTTACCTATTTGCATTCTGTGAAAAATGAATACATCCTTCTATTCATCATGTCCCATGAAATTATTTTTCTAATGGTCTATATTGTGCTACACTATTATCTGTTTGACTAATGACGGCATTACGAACACACAAAAGGGGTGCAAAGCAATTCTCCTTGCTGTGAGCAGCACATAGGCTGAATATGAAGCAGAAGGTGGATGACATTTGTAATTTCCATCAAGCCTTGAAAATGTAAATGGTAGGTCACAACCTTTGGTTGATCTATTGGTTGGGTTAATTTTGAATGCTTCCTAAATTTGCTAAAATATTAAATCATTGATTCACTTTTGGTGACCCCTATACAATTGTTTTACAGAGGGTCAATGTTTATTTCATTGAAAATATAAGTTAGATAATCTTATAAAATACTTATGACTATAACCCAAGAACTATGTTCAAAAATATCGGTGCTAAATGAGAAGTATGTGCTTGCAATGCTTTCATCTAACGTTATGGAGGAGCTGTATGTTAGGGGTCGAGTTCCCGCTTCTGCACGGGGGGAATCTCGAGCCACTTCCGCTGCGGTCTCCCATTCTTGTCCAGCCGCAGTGGAGCCTGCTCAGCAAGGACGTCGGTCCCAGCGTCTTGCTCATTCTCACTCTGTTCTGAGAGTTAGTGCTGCTTCTCCAGTCTCTGCCATTAAAGTCAGTGCTGGTCAGCAGCGAGCGGACTTCTCTGGGACTAAGTCCTTGTCTGCATGTACTGAGCATGCCCAGCGTAAGGTCTCCCGTTGGAGATCGAGGGTCATGTGCTCAGGCTCTGCAGCACATTCCATTGGTCCTCTTGGCAGGTCCTAGAAGGGCAAAAGTGCTGTGGCCACTTCCTGTGCTGCTGCTATATAAACTGCGCATGACCGCACGGCCATGCGCTAGTATTGTCAAACAATTGCTAATGTGTGTATGTTGTGAGTGCAAGTCGTCCTTGGAAACCCCTACCCTATTGAATGTCTGTTCGCGGAAGGTGTATGGCTGCTATCTAGCGCCCGACTTAGCCTACAGCACTAAACACACATCTCAGCGTCCTGTAGCTGTGCCAGCCAGTACGGCGCCGTGCGCCTGCCTTGCGCTTTCCATACCCGAGTCTGGGTGGTTAGTGGCGTCCGTTAGTGCGGCATCGCTCGCACTCTTGTGCACTTATATTTCCTAAGGTTCTTTACACACCCAGTTGCGGTGTTACGCCAGCAAGGGTCTAATCGGGCTCCAATCCCTTCTGGGGTTAAGTCCGCTGACCACTTGCTCGCGCACTAGTGCGGTACTGCGGTCCTGTGAATTAACAGGATCGCTTTCTTCACGCTGGGTGAGGTTTAACCCACGCGTGTATCCTTTAGTGTACCGCCATATTGTCCGTCTTGCTAGCTGCAGGGTCTTTTACCTGCACGGTGGACCTCGGACTGCGAATGCACCTAGTTTCTTACCATCTATACTTGGTGCGTTCCGCCAGTCCCTAACATAATACTAGCGCCAAGGTCTGGCTAGTATGGCGGACATTCAGCAATCTTTGCGGTATATCCAGCAGTTGGAGGGTAGGTTGAAGGTTCTCGAGGACTCAACCTCAGCTGTGGATGTTACCGCAGTTGCTGTAAAGGCTGCTGGCGTGGCGGCAGCAACCTTGTCCACTGCCACCCCTGTTCCGACATTATCCCGCCTCCCGTTGCCAGAAAAATTTTCTGGAGATTGCAAAACTTGTAGGGGATTCGTGAGTCAGTGCTCTATCCACCTCGAGCTCCTGGCTGCACGTTTTCCTACAGAGCGGGCTAAGGTGGGATTTATTGTCTCGCTGTTGTCGGACAGGGCGTTGGAGTGGGCTACGCCGCTGTGGGAGCGTGATGATCATGTGGTGCAGAGTGCTCCGTTGTTTCTGGGCACGCTGAAAAAGGTCTTTCTAGGACCTCAACTCACCCATGATACAGCGCTCCAACTACTGGCATTAACTCAGGGTGAGTCCTTGGTCAGCCATTTTTCCGTCCGATTCCGTACTTTAGCTTCCGAGCTGGAGTGGTCGGATAAAGCCCTTATCCCCATATTCTGGAGGGGCCTGGCTGACCATGTTAAGGACGCTCTGGCCACTAGGGAGATTCCTGCCACACTGGAGGAGTTAATATCTATTTCTACTCGTATAGACCTCCGTTTTAACGAGCGGAGGTTGGAACGAGCCCAGTGTAGGCAGAGGTTTCGGCTGGCTCCTACCTTCGCCAAACCTTTGGAATCTCCAGTCCAGGCATCTGAGTCACATGAGACCTTGGAGGTGACACGAGCGGGATCCAAGTCTCAGTCCGCTCGTGCACATAAGGTCCGTCATGTTTGCCAGCAGTCAGGACGTCTTGCCTCCAAGAGTCCTCAGCGGTCGGGGAAACGTCAGCGTCTAGTGGCAGTTGGAGGAGGTACACTAGACACGGCGACGTTTGCCTCAAAGTTGTCCTTCAAGGGGACAATTACCATAGGCCCATCCACTCTTACGGTCGAGCTATGCTTGGATTCTGGGGCAGAGGGTAACTTTATGTCCTCCGCCTTTGCCCAGCGTCACGCAATACCCTTGGTGATGCTCGCCCAGCCAGTGACCGTTCGAGTGGTAAATGGGTCAACACTACCTTCACAGATTACCCACCAAACCATTCCTTTCACGCTATCTGTGTCTCCATCACATCAGGAGATAATCTCCCTATTAGTCATTCCTGAGGGAATTGATGAGGTCCTGTTGGGGATGCCATGGCTTCGCTACCATTCTCCTCATATTGAGTGGTCCTCTGGGAGAATTTTGGGATGGAGTAAATCCTGTGAGGGTAGATGTCAGAGGGAGTGCGTTCAGGTTGCTACTACACAGGTACCCGCAGATCTTTCCTCTCTCCCCAAGCACTATTGGTCCCATGCAGACGTGTTCTCCAAAAGAGCTGCGGAGACTCTTCCGCCTCACCGCCCCTATGACTGTCCTATTGACCTCTTGCCTGGTGCTGAGCCTCCCCGGGGTCGAGTCTACCCGTTATCTCTCCCGGAGACGGAGGCAATGTCCCAGTATATTCAGGAGAATCTGGCAAGAGGATTCATTAGGAAGTCAGTGTCACCAGCAGGGGCTGGGTTCTTCTTCGTACAGAAGAAGACTGGAGACTTACGTCCATGCATAGACTACAGGGGTCTTAATGCCATTACCGTTAAGAACAAGTACCCATTACCCCTGATATCTGAGCTCTTTGATAGGCTACGGGGAGCAAAGGTATTTACAAAGTTAGATCTGCGGGGTGCTTACAACCTGATTCGCATCCGTGAGGGGGATGAATGGAAGACGGCTTTTAACACCAGGGATGGACACTATGAATATCTAGTGATGCCCTTTGGGCTCTGTAATGCCCCAGCCGTTTTCCAAGACTTTGTGAACGACATCTTTCGGGATATGCTCACCACCTCGGTTGTTGTCTATCTGGATGACATTCTCATCTACTCTCCAGATATAGACTCCCATCGGAGAGATGTTCGCAAAGTCTTCGACCTCTTACGGGCAAACTCCCTCTACGCTAAGTTGGAGAAGTGTGTGTTTGAGCAGGAGTCCTTGCCTTTCCTTGGTTATATCATTTCTGCCCAGGGTTTGGCTATGGATCCTGCCAAGCTACAGGCGGTAATGGACTGGCAGGAACCCCATTCTCTTAAAGCGGTGCAGCGCTTTATGGGGTTCATTAATTACTATCGCCAGTTCATTCCACACTTCTCAACTTTGGTAGCTCCCTTGGTCGCCCTCACCAAGAAGGGAGCAAATCCCAAGTTGTGGTCAGAGGAGGTCTCCAAGGCCTTTCTCTCGATTAAGTCACACTTCGCTAGCGCTCCCATCCTACATCGCCCCGATGTAGATAAACCATTCATCTTGGAGGTGGATGCCTCATCCGTTGGTGCTGGAGCAGTCCTTTTCCAAAAGGATGCTCAAGGTCGGAAGCATCCTTGCTTCTTCTTCTCCAAAACTTTCACACCAGCGGAGAGGAACTATTCCATCGGAGACAGGGAGTTGCTAGCCATGAAGTTGGCTTTTTCAGAGTGGAGACACCTCTTGGAGGGAGCTCGCTTTCCCTTCCAAGTCTCCACTGACCACAAGAACTTGGTGTATATACAGACGGCCCAGCGGCTAAATTCTCGCCAGGCTAGATGGTCCCTGTTTTTCTCCCGGTTCCATTTTACCCTCCATTTTCTCTCCGGGGAGAAGAACGTTCGTGCCGACGCTCTCTCCCGCTCCGTAGTGTCATCTGAGGAGGAGGAGGAGGAGCCTCGGCTTATTGTCCCGCCTGAGAGCCTGAGAACTGTAGCTCCGGTTTCGCTGGAGTCTGTGCCCCCGGGCAAGACTTTCGTGCCAGCTAACTTGCGACCGGAGGTTCTCTCTTGGGCTCACTCCTCCAGAGTGGGTGGGCATTTTGGGACCAAGAGGACATCTGAGCTTTTGGCGAGAACATATTGGTGGCCGCATATGGTCCGAGATGTCAAGGACTATATTCAGGCGTGCGTTTCTTGCGCCCAGAATCGGTCTCCTCGGCAACGGCCTGCTGGGTTGCTTTACCCTCTACCGGTGGCAGACAGGCCCTGGGAGATGGTCGGAATGGACTTTGTGGTGGGCTTACCCAAGTCGCGTGGCTGCTCCATTATTTGGGTTGTCACCGACCATTTCTCTAAGATGGTACATTTGGTACCGCTTCCTCGGTTACCCTCAGCACGGGCCTTGGCGGTGTTGTTCATGAAGCATGTTTTCCGATTGCATGGTATGCCTGATAAGATTGTCAGCGATCGGGGTCCCCAGTTCGCGTCTCGGTTTTGGAGAGAGCTCTGCCGTTTGCTCAGCATAGAGTTAAACCTCTCCTCTGCATATCATCCCGAGACGAATGGGTTGGTGGAGAGAACCAACCAAACTCTGGTGACATATTTGCGACATTTCGTCTCCGCTAGGCAGGATGACTGGGCATCTTTGCTACCTTGGGCGGAATTTGCCTTGAACAACGCCGTAGCCGATTCCACTGGCCAAACTCCTTTTCTCCTTAATTACGGCCAGCATCCGCGTGTTCCTGTGCCCATGCCCGTGTCATCCACCGATTCTAGGGTGGCAGACTGGGCGGTGGAGGCACGGGACATCTGGGACCGCACACAGGATGCCATTCGGGCCTCCAAGGAGAGAATGAGGGTTTCAGCTGATACACACCGGCGTCCCGCTCCGGTCTTTGCTCCCGGCGACTTAGTGTGGCTCTCCGCCCGTAACATCAGGCTGCGAGTTGAGTCCACTAAGTTTGCTCCTCGCTACATTGGCCCGTTTAAGGTTCTGGAACAGGTCAACCCTGTGGTTTACCGTTTGGCCATTCCTCCACGCCTTGGTATCACCGATACCTTTCACGTTTCCCTCTTAAAGCCCGTTCGTTTGTCTCGGTTTTCTGAGTTATCTGCTGGGACATCGGGTTCATCCACGGATGAGTTTGAGGTGAATGCTATTGTGGGAAGCAAGGTGGTACGTGGCAAAAAATTTTATTTGGTGGATTGGAAGGGTCATGGTCCAGAGGATAGAACCTGGGAGCCTGTGGAGCACATTCGGGCTCCGCAGCTCATTGCTGCCTTCGAACGTAGCGAGGCCCAAGGAGGGGGGGGCCCTAGGAGGGGGGGTAATGTTAGGGGTCGAGTTCCCGCTTCTGCACGGGGGGAATCTCGAGCCACTTCCGCTGCGGTCTCCCATTCTTGTCCAGCCGCAGTGGAGCCTGCTCAGCAAGGACGTCGGTCCCAGCGTCTTGCTCATTCTCACTCTGTTCTGAGAGTTAGTGCTGCTTCTCCAGTCTCTGCCATTAAAGTCAGTGCTGGTCAGCAGCGAGCGGACTTCTCTGGGACTAAGTCCTTGTCTGCATGTACTGAGCATGCCCAGCGTAAGGTCTCCCGTTGGAGATCGAGGGTCATGTGCTCAGGCTCTGCAGCACATTCCATTGGTCCTCTTGGCAGGTCCTAGAAGGGCAAAAGTGCTGTGGCCACTTCCTGTGCTGCTGCTATATAAACTGCGCATGACCGCACGGCCATGCGCTAGTATTGTCAAACAATTGCTAATGTGTGTATGTTGTGAGTGCAAGTCGTCCTTGGAAACCCCTACCCTATTGAATGTCTGTTCGCGGAAGGTGTATGGCTGCTATCTAGCGCCCGACTTAGCCTACAGAACTAAACACACATCTCAGCGTCCTGTAGCTGTGCCAGCCAGTACGGCGCCGTGCGCCTGCCTTGCGCTTTCCATACCCGAGTCTGGGTGGTTAGTGGCGTCCGTTAGTGCGGCATCGCTCGCACTCTTGTGCACTTATATTTCCTAAGGTTCTCTACACACCCAGTTGCGGTGTTACGCCAGCAAGGGTCTAATCGGGCTCCAATCCCTTCTGGGGTTAAGTCCGCTGACCACTTGCTCGCGCACTAGTGCGGTACTGCGGTCCTGTGAATTAACAGGATCGCTTTCTTCACGCTGGGTGAGGTTTAACCCACGCGTGTATCCTTTAGTGTACCGCCATATTGTCCGTCTTGCTAGCTGCAGGGTCTTTTACCTGCACGGTGGACCTCGGACTGCGAATGCACCTAGTTTCTTACCATCTATACTTGGTGCGTTCCGCCAGTCCCTAACACTGTATACTTTGATTTCTATGTTTGAACCATGATAAGTACAGAAGTATAAACTCATCATACATGGTTGGTCATATAATAAACTGGATATTCAATGAGGCAGATCATAATGCTCATTCAGAATTGATTCCCAAGATTAGATCACTTTACTGATGTGATGTGGATAAAGTATGTACTCAGAGATCAGTGTATGTAGCCGTTCTATAAGGCTATGGTCACACATTCAGTACTTGGTCAGTATTTCACATCAAATACTAATAAGTGATGAGCGAGTGTACTCGGCACTTGGTTTTCCGAGCATGCTGGGGTGTTTTCCGAGAATTTTTGGGGTGCTCAGAGATTATGTTTGAATTATCATAGCTGCATGATTTGTGGCTGCTAGACAGCCTGAATACATGTGGGGACTCCCTAACAAACAGGCAATCTCCACATGCATGCAGGCTGTCAAGCAGCTGCGGAGACACAAACATAATCTACGAGCACGTCCAAAATACTCGGAGAACACCAGAGCATGCTCGGAAACCCGAGTACCGAATACACTCGCTCATCACTAATTAGTATTTGTAAGTTAAAACCAAGAGTGGGTGATAAATACAGAAGTGGTGACATGTTCCTATTATACATTTTCTTTGATTGTTCCTCACCTAGTTTTGGCTACAAATAGTGAGGAAAACTGCTGACCAAATACTGATAGTGTGGCCATAGCCTAAAGGTGAAGGCACAAGAAAGTGTAAAAGGAGCTATTGTAGGCTAATCAGGGCTCTTTAGAAGACATACTACTCTTTGCAGGATCTCTTAAGGAAGTTTTAAGGCAGCGTAGGCCTGTTCCGTTATATGTGTAGGCTATGTTTTAATGTTTAATTTTTTCAGCCAAAACTTATGCTAGAGGGGTTGGTCACAACATTTTTTTTTAAATTGTTCCAGATTAATGTTAAAGTATAAAAAAATCAAGAATTTTCATCTATTGAGCCCAATATATTCCACCTTTAATGCTGCTAGGCTACTTACACCCTGTTTTAGTAATAGGGACATGTGACAGCACCATTCAACCAGTGGCCATAGTGATTGTGTGTTGTTCCCTGCTGTTGCATCTGATAGACTGCTTGGGTCATGAGACATCTTAACAGCTTATAGAGGTAAGCAGGAGGTCAGCAGACCCAGGGCAGAGGAACCAAGCAATGTCAGGGGATCAGTAATGAGTAATTTTGCTGCTTTATTTTAACACAAAACTAAAACCATATTAAAAATGTTGAGGATAACTTCTTTAATATTGTGACTTTATTATAATTATATGAGAGGTAGATAGGGGTTCCTCCTTGAATTTGGCAGATATTGTCCTCCCTTTTAGTGAGGCAATATGGCAGTAAAGAAAGGTGGCTCTGGATGTTATGCTGCCAAAGTTATCCTTGCAGGAACTTTTTAAGTAAGGAGCTTGTAGCAGGGTCTCTAGAATTGAGTAAGAAAAGTGAAAACTGATTCTTATAAGGAGGGTTGTTTTGGTGTCCTGCATTTGGGAATATGCCTGTTGGAGTGGTGGCTAGGGCTGAGTGGACCCATGGAAGTTCGGATTCATCAGGTTCAACCGAACTTTAGACCAAAGTTCGATTGGGTACCAGAACTGTACTCAAACTTAAACCTGAACCCCACAAAAATCAAAAAAACCCAAACTTTGGAGCTGGAAATTTAACCTCTTTCACCTCCCGAACTGTAAAACGGACTTCCAGTCAAAGTACTTGTTCGGAATTCAGCATCGGACACTTTGCAGTTTGGGTTTGCTTATCTCTAGCGGTGACATTATCTCTTGCTATTTTCCCACTTTTGCAGTAGAGAGAATGTAGGGTTGGAGCATGTCAGTCAATGTTTCTTTGAAGTCTTGTATAAAGCGATTTGAAAGTTTTGGCTGGTGGGGTAGTCTCCAATTCATGGAAAGAAGATTGATAAGTGCATATTTACTGCTGATGCTGTTCGTAACATGAGGGTCAACATTTTTCCTATTCAGGGTAGACATAGGACTCTTCTAGAAAGACACAGATGAGGAGACCTGTCTGGAAAGAAAAAGTGTCCAAAATGTGCCATCACTTTCAAAGAGATTGTCTGGGATTTTAACATTGATAGCCTTTACTTGGGATAAGTAAGCAACATCTGATCTGTGGGGTTGTGACACCAGCACATCGCTCAATCAGCTGTTCCTGATGATGGCAGCGGCCGGAACTGCTTAGTTACCGAACTACACAGTACAGCTCCATTGATGGAATAGTGGTTGGGGTCTGGTACTGCCAGGTCGCTCCTCCAATGATCAAACATTGAAGACAAGTCCTAAGAATAGGCCATGAATTTTAAAGCCCCGGACAAAACCTTTAGAACACTCTTACTACCCATACAATTATTACTGATCAAGAGAAAATGCCTTTCGAGGGAGCCATAGTCTCAGGCCCAATTGTCTATACCTATTGTATTGTTATTGCCTGTGCACCAGGACATTATTTGACTATTTGACTATTTTACAGTTACTGTATTTAAAGTAGTGCATCTCTTTGTAGAACCAGTAAGCTTTTTGTGAGATTAAATCAGTATTCTACAAAGCCAAATCATGTCTGTAACATTTCTGCTGCCTATCTCTTGTTGAAAGATACCTTGTACCAAGGTAAAGAAAAACATACAACCCTTTCATTCTGCTAAAGCTTTGAATGTCATGTATATTATAAACAGTGTAAAGCTAAGCTCCTCAAAAATTGGTTCAAAATTGTCTGGATGGTTAATGTACTCTATGAGGCAAGGAAAGCATTGGGTAGGGACTACCATCTACTTGATTTTAACAAGTTCAAGAAGGGACAATTTACCTCCTTTTTGACTAAGCAAATTTCCATGTTGTTTTTTTGTACATTCGGTTTTAACTCCTTTCTGACATCTGATGTACTATCCCGTCAAGTTGGTATGGGCCCGTATGACCAGCGACGGGATAGTACGTCATCTCCGATCAGCCACACTCACGGGGGAAGTGCGGCTTATCTGGGCCGGGTGTCAGCTGACTATCGCAGCTGACATCCGGCACTATATGCCAGGAGTAGTCACGGACCGCTTCTGGCACATTAACCCCTTCATGACCCAGCCTATTTTGACCTTAAAGACCTTGCCGTTTTTTGCAATTCTGACCAGTGTCCCTTCATGAGGTAATAACTCAGGAACGCTTCAATGGATCCTAGCGGTTCTGAGATTGTTTTTTCGTGACATATTGGGCTTCATGTTAGTGGTAAATTTAGGTCAATAAATTCTGTGTTTATTTGTGATAAAAACGGAAATTTGGCGAAAATTTTGAAAATTTCGCAATTTTCACATTTTGAATTTTTATTCTGTTAAACCAGAGAGTTATGTGACACAAAATAGTTAATAAATAACATTTCCCACACGTCTACTTTACATCAGCACAATTTTGGAAACAAAATTTTTTTTTGCTAGGAAGTTATAAGGGTTAAAATTTGACCAGCGATTTCTCATTTTTACAACGAAATTTACAAAACCATTTTTTTTAGGGACCACCTCACATTTGAAGTCAGTTTGAGGGGTCTATATGGCTGAAAATACCCAAAAGTGACACCATTCTAAAAACTGCACCCCTCAAGGTGCACAAAACCACATTCAAGAAGTTTATTAACCCTTCAGGTGCTTCACAGCAGCAGAAGCAACATGGAAGGAAAAAATGAACATTTAACTTTTTAGTCACAAAAATGATTTTTCAGCAACAATTTTTTTATTTTCCCAATGGTAAAAGGAGAAACTGAACACGTACGTTGTTGTCCAATTTGTCCTGAGTACGCTGATACCTCATATGTGGGGGTAAACCACTGTTTGGGCGCACGGCAGGGCTTGGAAGGGAAGGAGCGCCATTTGACTTTTTGAATGAAAAATTGGCTGCACTCTTTAGCGGACACCATGTCACATTTGGAGAGCCCCCGTGTGCCTAAAAATTGGAGCTCCCCCACAAGTGACCCCATTTTGGAAACTAGACGCCCCAAGGAACTTATCTAGATGCATAGTGAGCCCTTTAAACCCCCAGGTGCTTCACAAATTGATCCGTAAAAATGAAAAAGTACTTTTTTTTCACAAAAAAATTCTTTTAGCCTCAATTTTTTCATTTTCACATGGACAACAGGATAAAATGGATCCTAAAATTTGTTTGGCAATTTCTCCTGAGTACACCGATACTTCACATGTGGGGGTAAACCACTGTTTGGGCACATGGTAAGGCTCGGAAGGGAAGGAGCGCCATTTGACTTTTTGAATGAAAAATTATCTCCATCGTTAGCGGACACCATGTCGCGTTTGGAGAGACCCTGTGTGCTTAAACATTGGAGCTCCCCCACAAGTGACCCCATTTTGGAAACTGGACCCCCCAAGGAACTTATCTAGATGCCTAGTGAGCACTTTAAACCCTCAGGTGCTTCACAAATTGATCCGTAAAAATGAAAAAGTACTTTTTTTTCACAAAAAATTTATTTTCGCCTCAATTTTTTCATTTTCACATGGGCAATAGGATAAAATGGATCCTAAAATTTGTTGAGCAATTTCTCCCGAGTACGCCGATACCTCATATGTGGGGGTAAACCACTGTTTGGGCACACGGCAGGGCTCGGAAGGGAAGGCGCGCCTTTTAACTTTTTGAATGGAAAATTAGCTCCAATTGTTAGCGGACACCATGTCGCATTTGGAGAGCCCCTGTGTGCCTATGCAATGGAGCTCCCCCACAAGTGACCCCATTTTGGAAACTAGACCCCCCAAGGAACTTATCTAGATGCATACTGAGCACTTTAAACCCCCAGGTGCTTCACAGAAGTTTATAATGCAGAGCCATGAAAATAAAAAATAATTTTTCTTTTCTCAAAAATGATTTTTTAGCCTGGAATTTCCTATTTTGCCAATGGTAATAGGAGAAATTGGACCACAAATGTTGTTGTCCAGTTTGTCCTGAGTATGCAGATACCCCATATGTGGGGGTAAACCACTGTTTGGGCGCACGGCAGGGCTCAGAAGGGAAGGCACGCCATTTGGCTTTTTAAATGGAAAATTATCTCCAATCATTAGCGGACACCATGTCGCGTTTGGAGAGCCCCTGTGTGCCTAAACATTGGAGATCCCCCACAAATTACC
Source organism: Ranitomeya imitator (assembly GCF_032444005.1). NCBI lineage: Eukaryota > Metazoa > Chordata > Amphibia > Anura > Dendrobatidae > Ranitomeya > Ranitomeya imitator. Next base: position 492,744,841 of record NC_091286.1, on the reverse strand, counting down.
CCATTTTGGAAACTAGACCCCCAAAGGAACTAATCTAGATGTGTAGTGAGCACTTTGAACCCTCAAGTGCTTCACAGAAGTTTATAACGCAGAGCCATGAAAATAAAAAAAAAAAATTATTTTCTCAAAAATGAATTTTAGCCCGCAATTTTTTATTTTCCCAAGGGTAACAGGAGAAATTTGACCCCAAAAGTTGTTGTCCAGTTTCTCCTGAGTACGCTGATACCCCATATGTGGGGGTAAACCACTGTTTAGGCACATGCTGGGGCTCGGAAGTGAAGTAGTGACGTTTTGAAATGCAGACTTTGATGGAATGCTCTGTGGGCGTCACGTTGCGTTTGCAGAGCCCCTGATGTGGCTAAACAGTAGAAACCCCCCACAAGTGACCCCATTTTGGAAACTAGACCCCGAAAGGAACTTATCTAGATGTGAGGTGAGCACTTTGAACCCCCAAGTGCTTCACAGAAGTTCATAACACAGAGCAGTGAAAATAATAAATACGTTTTCTTTCCTCAAAAATAATTTTTTAGCCCAGAATTTTTTATTTTCCCAAGGGTTACAGGAGAAATTGGACCACAAAAGTTGTTGTCCAGTTTCTCCTGAGTACGCTGATGCCCCATGTGTGGGGGTAAACCACTGTTTGGGCACACGTGGGTGCTCAGAAGGGAAGTAGTGACTTTTGAAATGCAGACTTTGATGGAATGGTCTGCGGGCGTCACGTTGCGTTTGCAGAGCCCCTGGTGTGCCTAAACAGTAGAAACCCCCCACAAGTGACCCCATTTTGGAAACTAGACCCCCCAAGGAACTTATCTAGATATGTGGTGAGCACTTTGAACCCCCAAGTGCTTCACAGACGTTTACAACGCAGAGCCGTGAAAATAAAAAATCATTTTTCTTTCCTCAAAAATGATGTTTTAGCAAGCAATTTTTTATTTTCTCAAGGGTAACAGGAGAAATTGGACCCCAGTAATTGTTGCGCAGTTGTCCTGAGTATGCTGGTACCCCATATGTGGGGGTAAACCACTGTTTGGGCACACGTCGGGGTTCGGAAGTGAGGGAGCACCATTTGAATTTTTGAATACAAGATTGGCTGGAATCAATGGTGGCGCCATGTTGCGTTTGGAGACCCCCTGAAGTGCCTAAACAGTGGAAACCCCTCAATTCTACCTCCAACACACCCCTAACCCTTATCCCAACTGTAGCCGTAACCCTAATCACAACCCTAACCCCAACACACCCCTAACCACAACCCTAACCCCAACACACCCCTAACCACAACCCTAATTCCAACCCTAACCCTAAGGCTATGTGCCAACGTTGCGGATTCGTATGAGATTTTTCAGCATCATTTTTGAAAAATCCGCGGGTAAAAGGCACTGCGTTTTACCTGTGGATTTACCGTGGATTTCCAGTGTTTTTTGTGCGGATTTCACCTGTGGATTCCTATTGAGGAACAGGTGTAAAACGCTGCGGAATCCGCACAAAGAATTGGCATGCTGCGGAAAATACAACGCAGCGTTCCCGCGCGGTATTTTCCACACCATGGGCACAGCGGATTTGGCTTTCCATATGTTTACATGGTACTGTAAACCTGATGGAACACTGCTGTGGATCCGCAGCGGCCAATCCGCACCGTGTGCACATAGCCCAATTCTAAAGGTTTGTGCACACGCTGCGGAAAACGCTGCGGATCCGCAGCAGTTTCCCATGAGTTTACAGTTCAATGTGAACCTATGGGAACCAAAAATCGCTGTACACATGCTGCGGAAAAACTGCACGGAAACGCAGCGGTTTACATTCCGCAGCATGTCACTTCTTTCTGCGGATTCCGCAGCGGTTTTACAACTGCTCCAATAGAAAATCGCAGTTGTAAAACCGCAGTGAAATGCGCAGAAAAACCGCGGTAAATCCACGATAAATCGGCAGCGGTTTAGCACAGTGGATTTTTCAAATCCGCTGCGGAAAAATCCGCATAGGACCAGAATACGTGTGCACATACCGAAACCCTAACCCTACCCCTAACCCTACCCCTAACCCTAACCCTAGCCCTACCCCTAACCCTAACCCTAGCCCTAACCCTAACCCTACCCCTAAGCCTACCCCTAACCCTAACCCTAGTTCTTACCCCAACCTTAGTGAAAAAAAAAAAATTCTTTATTTTTTTTATTGTCCCTATCTATGGGGGTGACAAAGGGGGGGGGGTCATTTACTATTTTTTTTATTTTGATCACTGAGATAGGTTATATCTCAGTGATCAAAATTCACTGTGGAACGAATCGGCCGGCAGATTCGGCGGGCGCACTGCACATGCACCCGCCATTTTGGAAGATGGCGGCGCCCAGGAAAGAAGACGGACGGACCTCGGGCGGCCAGGTAAGTATAAGGGGGGGGAGATCAGGGCACGGGGGGGGGGCGTCGGAGCACGGGGGGGTGGATCGGATCATGGGGGGGGTGGATCGGAACACGGGAGGGAGGATTGGAGCACGGGGAAGGATTGGAGCACGGGGTGAGGGATCGCTGTGCGGGGGGGGTGGATCGGAGCACGGGGGGGTCGCTGTGTGCGGGGGGGGGATCGGAGTGCGGAGGGTTTGATTGGAGCGCGGGGGGTGTGATTGGTGCACGGGGAAGCGGACAGGAGGACGGGGGAGCGGAGCACAGGACGGAGGGGAGCGGACCACAGATCGGGTGGCTGGGGGGGCGATCGGAGGAGTGGGGTGGGTGCACATTAGTATTTCCAGCCATGGCCGATGATATTGCAGCATCGGCCATGGCTGGATTGTAATATTTCACCAGTTTTTTAGGTGAAATATTACAAATCGCTCTGATTGGCAGTTTCACTTTCAACAGCCAATCAGAGCGATCGTAGCCACGAGGGGGTGAAGCCACCCCCCCTGGGCTAAACTACCACTCCCCCTGTCCCTGCAGATCGGGTGAAATGGGAGTTAACCCTTTCACCCGGCCTGCAGGGACGCGATCTTTCCATGACGCATATGCTGCGTCATGGGTCGGAATGGCACCGACTTTCATGACGCAGCGTATGCGTCAAAGGTCGGGAAGGGGTTAACCCCCAGCACACTGCGATCAAAGATGATCGCAGCGTTCCGGCGGCACAGGGAAGCATGGCGCAGGGAGGGGGCTTACCTGAGACCCTCGGAGCAACGCGATGTGATCGCATTGCTCCGAGGGTCTCTTACCTCCTCCTCCCTGCAGGCCCAGATCCAAAACCTCAGATCAGAGCAGGCGCCGGCAAGCCTCCTTCAGTGCCTGGGTGATCGCTGATCTGACACAGTGCACTGCAAAGTGTCAGATCAGTGATCTGACACTATAATGTGATGTCCCCCCTGGGGCAATGTTACAAAGAAAAAAATAAATATTTACAGGTGTAAAAAAAAAACCTAAATAAAGAACAAAAAATATATATTGTTCCAATAAATACATTTCTTTGTCTAAATTAAAAAAACAATAAAAGTACTCATATTTAGTATCGCCGCGTCCGTAACGACACGACCTATAAAACTGTCCCACTAGTTAACCCCTTTAGTGATCACCGTAAAAAAAAGGCAAAAAACAACACTTTATTATCAAAACAAAAAGTGGAATAACACGCAATTAAAAAGAGGGATATAAAAAAATGGTACCACTGAAAACGTCATCTTGTCCTGCAAAAAACATGCCGCCATACAGCGTCATCAGCAAACAATAAAAAAGTTATAGTCTTCAGAATAAAGCGATGCAAAAATAATTATTTTTTATATAAAATATATTTTATCGCATAAAAATGCCAAAACATAAAAAAATGAATAAATGAGGTATCGCTGTAATCGTTCTGACCCGAAAAATAAAACTGATTTATCAATTTTCTCAAACATGGATACGGTATAAACGCCCCCCAAAAGAAATTCACAAATTGCTGGTTTTTGTTCACTCTGCCTCACAAAAATTGGAATAAAAAGCGATAAAAAAAGTCATGTTCCCGAAAATGCTACCAATAAAAATGTCAACTCGTCCCGCAAAAAACAAGATCTCATATGACTCTGTGGACCAAAATATGGAAAAATTATAGCTCTCAAAATGTGGAGACGCAAAAACAATTTTTTGCAATAAAAAGTGTCTTTTAGTGTGTGACCGCTGTCAATCATAAAAATCAACTAAAAATCAGCTGTAAAAGTAAATCAAACCCCCTTCATCACCCCCTAAGTTAGGGAAAAATAATAAAATGTAAAAAATGTATTTATTTCCATTTTCCCATTAGGGTTAGGGTTACGGCTACAGTTAGGGTTAGGGCTTCAGTTAAGGTTAGGGTTAGGATTGGGGCTAAAGTTAGGGCTAGGGTTGGAGCCAAAGTTAGGGTTAGGGTTGGGGCTAAAATTAGGGTTGGGGCTAAAATTAGGGTTAGGGCTACAGTTAGGGTTGGGGCTATAGTTAGGGTTAGGGTTGGGGCTAAAGTAAGGGGTAGGGTTGGGGACTAAAGTTAGGGTTGGGGCTAAATTTAGGGTTAGGGCTACAGTTAGGGTTAGGGTTGGGGCTAAAATTAGGGTTAGGGTTGGGGCTAAAGTTAGGGTTAGGGTTTGTATTACATTTACGGTTGGGGTTAGAGTTAGGATTAGGGTTAGGGGTGTATCAGGGTTAGGGGTTTGGTTGAGGTTATGGTTGGGATTAGGGTTAGGAGTGTGTTGGAGTTAGGGGTGTGGTTAGGGTTGGTATTAGGGTTAAGGGTGTGTTGGGGTTAGGGGTGTGTTGGGGTCAGGGGTTTGGTTGGGATTAGGATTAGGGGTGTGTTCGGGTAAGAGGTGTGGTAAGGGTTATGGCTAGGGTTGGCATAAGGGTTATGGGTGTGTTGGGGTTAGGGATGTGGTTGGGATTAGGGTTTGGGGCATGTTCAGGTTAGGAGTGTGGTTAGGGTTATAGTTAGGGTTGGGATTAGGGCTAGGGGTGTGTTTGGATTAGGTTTTCAGTTAGAATTGGGGGTTTCCACTGTTTAGGCACATCAGGGCTCTACAAATGCAACATGGTGTCCGATCTCAATTCCAACCAATTCTGCGTTGAAAAAGTAAAACAGTGCTCCTTCCCTTCCGAGCTCTCCCATTTGCCAAAACAGGGGTTTACCTCAACATATGGGGTATCAGCATACTCAGGACAAATTGTACAACAACTTTTGGGGTCCAATTTATCTGGTTACCCTTGGGAAAATAAAATTTGGGGGCTAAAAAGTCATTTTTGTGGGAAAAAATGATTTTTTAGTTTCACGGCTCTGTGTGATAAACTGTAGTGAAACACTTGGGGGTTCAAAGTTCTCACACCACACCAAGATAAGTTCCTTGGGGGCTCTAGTTTCCAGTATGGGGTCACTTGTGGGGGGTTTCTACTGTTTAGGTACATCAGAAGCTCTGTAAACGCAACGTGAAGCCTGCAGATCAATCCATCTGCATTCCAAACGGTGCTCCTTCCCTTCCAAGCTCTGCCATGCACCCAAACAGTAGTTTTCTCCCATGGAGGTATCAGGGTACTCAGGACAAATTGGACAACAACTTTTGGGGTCTAATTTCCCCTGTTATCCTTGGAAAAATAAAAAAATTGGGGGCGAAAAGATCATTTTTGCGAAAAAATATAATTTTTTTATTTTTACAGCTCTACATTATAAACTTATGTGAAGCACTTGATGGGTAAAAGTGCTCACCATACATCTAGATATGTTCTTTAGGGTGTCTACTTTCCAAAATCGTGTCACTTGTTGGGGGTTTCAATGTTTAGGCACATCAGGGGCTCTCCAAATGCGACATGGCGTCCCATCTCAATTCCAGTCAATTTTGCGTTGAAAATTCAAATGGCACTTTTTCCCTTCCGAGCTCTGCCATGCGCCCAAACAGTGGTTTACCCCACATATAGGGTATCAGCGTACTCAGGACAAATTACAAAAGAACTTTTGGGGTCCAATTTCTTCTGTTACTGTTGGGAAAATAAAAAATTTTGGGGAAAATATAATTTTTGTGAAAAAATATGATTTTTTAATTTTACAGCTCTACATTATCAACTTCTGTAAAGCACATGGTAGGTCAAAGTGCTCCCCACACATCTAAATAAGTTCCTTAGGGGGTCTAATTTCCAAAATGGTATCACTTGCGGGGGGTTTCAATGTTTAGGCATCAAGGGCTCTCCAAACGCGACATGGCGATCTATCTCAACTCCAGTCAATTTTGCATTGAAAAGTCAAATGGTGCTCCTTCCCTTCTGAGCTCTGCCATGCTCCCAAACAGTGGTTTACCCACACATATGGGGTATCAGCGTACTCAGAAAAAATTGTACAACAACTTTTGGGGTCCAAATTCTCATGTTACTCTTGGTAAAATAAAACAAATTGGACCTAAAGTACATTTTTTATGAAAAAAAGTTAAATGTTCTTTTCTTTTTAAATATTCCAAAAATTCCTGTGAAACAGCTGAAGGGTTAATAAACTTATTGAATATGGTCGTGAGCACCTTGAGGGGTGCAGTTTTTAGAATGATGTCACACTTGGGCATTTTCTATCATATAGACCCCTCAAAGTGACTTCAAATGTGATGTGGTCTCTGAAAAAAATAGTGTTGTAAAAATGAGAAATTTCTGGTCAACTTTAAACACTTATAACTCCCTAACAAAAAAATGTTGGTTCCAAAACTGTGCTGATGTAAAGTAGATATGTGGAAAATGTTACTTATTAAGTATTTTGTGTGACATATCTCTGTGATTTAAGGGTATAAAAATTCAAATTTGAAAAATTGCGAAATTTTCTACATTTTTGCCAAATTTCCATTTTTTTCACAAATAAACGCAGGTAATATCAAAGAAAATGTAACCACTAACATGAAGTACAATATGTCACGAGAAAACAATGTCAAAATGACTGGGATCCGTTCCAGACTTATAACCTCATAAAGAGACAGTGGTCAGAATTGTAAAAATTGGCCCGGTCATTAACGTGCAAACCACCCTTGGGGGTAAAGGGGTTAAGAGTTCTAATAAAATTTCTTGTTTAGATATTGAGGTGGAGCACAGAATCTGTCTAATTTTATTTTTGTGCAGTTGAAGACTAGCAAGCAACATTTTAATTGAGCAAGAGACTATCAGCTCTAAAGAGGTGCATAAAATGTAAAAGACAAAAAGAGGAGCCTCTTATATATTTTATTTTATTATGATACGTTTGTATCATGATAATAATTTTGACCGATAGAATAAGAATCAACCTCAAATTATCTAAAATAACAAACAGCAGATAATCACCCTCCCGTCCCAGCTCTGGTGTTTTGATTTCATGTCGACAGTTCACATCACTGCTGTAGCCAATCACTGAACTCAGTGGCTCATACCATCTACCTCAGCCCAGTGACTGAGCTCTATTGATAGCTACAGCAATAAAGTGCACTGCTGATGTGATGTCACCGCTGCAGCAAAAACACAGACTGAAGCAATGCTCTATTTCTTATTTTAGAGTGTCTGAGGTCCACTTTTCTTAAAGTGTAAGATTCCTTTAAGACTTTATTTATGGAGCACATGCATGATGTGAAATATTAAATGGCAAAAATAAAAGCAGAATTGCTGTTGTTTAATTTCTTAAGAAGATAGAAGAGAGATAATAAGTTAAATGTACACCAAAATAATGTCAATGACAAAACAACCCATTGCAAAAAAATGGGGAAGTGAGAAAGAACTAATACTTCAACCTCCATTGAAGTATGACTCCACATTCGGATTAATTGTAACTAGGAAAGAGAGAAACAAAGTATAACTGTGGAAGTGAGAGAGAGCTGACACTTCAACCTCCAATGAAGTTGCGGCCTCCTGCAGTGAACATGCAATGACAACATGGAAACAGGAACACATGGGCTACTTGCACAGTGAACAAGTCTGTATGATCATGTTCACACACCACCAAGAAACCTGAAGACACAAAAGAGAATAGTAAAACCAAAAACACTCAGTTTGAAAAAATGTTGCAGTAATCCGCAAGTGCTAGTAAAAGATGTAAAAAACAGGGTATTTGGTTGATACGTTTTTTGCAAAAAATGTATACTAAGCTGCTCTACCAATCTTCACGGTATACCCTTATCAGAGCAGTCCTAACTAATGTATGCAATCCCTATCTGATGTATTTAAAAACCTGATCATCTGTATATAACCTGTGTGAACAGGGTTCAGAGAGGAAAAATCCATGTGTGCATACAGGGTAGAACAGCTATTGTACAGATAGCCCAAGAGGAGTGGTGGAACTCCCCAGTCTTGTAGACACAAGAGAACAATTATGGAAACAGGAACACATGGGCTACTTGCACAGTGAACAAGTCTGTATGATCATGTTCACACACCACCAAGAAACCTGAAGACACAAAAGAGAATAGTAAAACCAAAAACACTCAGTTTGAAAAAATGTTGCAGTAATCCGCAAGTGCTAGTAAAAGATGTAAAAAACAGGGTATTTGGTTGATACGTTTTTTGCAAAAAATGTATACTAAGCTGCTCTACCAATCTTCACGGTATACCCTTATCAGAGCAGTCCTAACTAATGTATGCAATGACAACAGGAGATCTAGGAAAAAGTCTAAATGACTAAAATTTGTTTACGGGAAAGCACATTTCCCAGATATAAGCTTGCTCTGATCAAACAATGACTCTCAGACCTTTTGGAGCCAGTTGTCAGTGATGATGATGAATATTAGGGTTTGTATAGATCCGATATTTATGGGAGATATATTTTTGGCAATGTAGCGAAGGGACAAACATAATGCATTCACTCACATCACCGTAGGCTGGTAGAATCCCTTCAACTTAATATTGGGTCAATGGATAGATCTGTCCACGCCATATTTCATCTCTGTAGGCAGGTAAAATCGAGATAAGAAACATGACGACAATTTCTACCTCCTGGGACCTCCAGAGGTGAAGGTATCATGTGAATTGGGGATCTCATAAAATTCTATAGGATCTAGCACATACCACAACCAGCCCCCACATGAGCTCACCAACAGGAGGTATGTGTTAGGGGTCGAGTTCCCGCTTCTGCACAGGGGGAATCTCAAGCCACCTCCGCTGCGGTCTCCCATTCTTGTCCAGCTGCAGTGGAGTCTGCTCAGCAAGGACGTCGGTCCCAGCGTCTTGCTCATTCTCACTCTGTTCTTAGAGTTACTGCTGCTTCTCCAGTCTCTGCTATTAAAGTCTGTGCTGGTCAGCAGCGAGCGGACTTCTCTGGGACTAAGTCCTTGTCTGCACGTACTGAGCATGCCCAGCGTAAGGTCTCCCGTTGGAGATCGAGGGTCATGTGCTCAGGCTCTGCAGCACATTCCATTGATCCTCTTGGCAGGTCCTAGAAGGGCAAAAGTGCTGTGGCAACTTCCTGTGCTGCTGCTATATAAACTGCGCATGACCGCACGGCCATGCGCTAGTATTGTCAAACAATTGCTAATGTGTGTATGTTGTGAGTGCAAGTCGTCCTTGGATACCCCTACCCTATAGTATGACTGTTTGCGGAAGGTGTATGGCTGCTACCTAGCGCCCGACTTATCCTACAGCACTAGTCACACATTATAGCGTCCAGTTGCTGTGACCGCCAGTACGGCGCCGTGCACTTCCTCTGTGCTTTCCTTACCCAAGCCTGGGTGGTTAGTGGCGTTCGTCAGTGCGGCACTGCATGCTCTTCTGTTTCATTTCACACCCAGTTGCGGTGTTGCGCCAGCAAGGGTCTAATCGGACTTCATCCCAGTTGGGGTTGAGTTCGCTGACTACTTGCTCGCGCTTTAGGTGCGGTACCGCGGTCCTGTGCCTTAACAGGATTGCTTCTTTCACGCTGGGTGAGGTTAACCCACGCGTGTATACTCTAGTGTACCGCCATATAGTCTGCTAATTGCTAGCAGCAGGTTTTCACCTGCACGGTGGACCCCGGACTGCGAACGCATCTATACCATCTGTCTTGGTGCGTTCCGCCAGTCCTAACAGAATACTAGCTCCAGGATCTGGCTAGTAAAATGGCGGACGACCAGCGTTTACAGCGGTACATCCAGCAGCTGGAGGGAAGGTTGGCGGCTCTTGAGCGTTCAACCTCAGCTGTGGATGTTACTGCTGTCGCTGTTCAGGCTGCAAGTGTGGCTGCAGCTACCTTGTCCACTGCCGCTCCTGTACCGACGCTATCTCGCCTCCCGCTACCAGAGAAATTTTCTGGTGACAGTAAGTCCTGTAGGGGTTTCGTGAGTCAGTGCTCAAAACATCTCGAGCTTCTGGCCTCTCGTTTCCCTACAGAGCGGGCTAAGGTGGGCTTTATAATTTCCTTATTGTCGGACAGGGCGTTGCAGTGGGCTACGCCGCTGTGGGAGCGTGGCGATCATGTGGTGCAGAGTGCTCCGTTATTCCTGAGCACTCTGAAACAGGTCTTTCTAGGACCTCGTGTCACCCATGACATGGCGCTCCAACTGTTGGCCCTGACTCAGGGCTCGTCCTTGGTCAGCCTTTTTGCCGTCCATTTCCGCACTCTGGCATCTGAGCTGGAGTGGTCGGATAAAGCCCTTATCCCTATATTTTGGAGGGGGCTGGCTGACCACGTTAAGGATGCTCTGGCCACTAGGGGGATTCCCGCCACACTGGAGGAGTTAATAGCAGTATCTACTCGCATTGACCTCCGTTTTCACGAGCGGAGGTTAGAGCGAGCCCAGTGTAGGCAGAGGTTTCGGCTGGCTCCCACCTTCGCCAAACCTTTGGAATCTCCAGTCCAGGCTCCTGAGTTCCAGGAACCTAAGGTGGTGTCACGAGCGGGATCTAAGTCCCAGACCGCTCGTGCACTCCAGGGTTGCCATGTTTGCCAACAGTCAGGACATCTTGCCACCAGATGTCATCAGCGGTCGAGGAAACGTCAGCGTCTAGTGGTAGTAGGTGGAGGTGCACTAGACACTGCGACGTTTGCCTCCAAATTGTCCTTTAAGGGGACAATTACCTTTGGCTCATCCTCCCACTCGGTAGACCTCTGCGTGGATTCTGGGGCGGAGGGCAATTTTATGTCTTCTGCCTTCACCCAACGTCACGCAATACCCCTGGTTATGCTATCTCAACCAGTAACGGTACGAGTGGTGAATGGGTCGACACTCCCCGCACAGATAACACATCAGACCATCCCTGTTACTCTGTCCCTGTCGCCATCCCATCAGGAGATTATTTCTCTGCTCGTCATTCCTGAGGGTATTGATGAGGTCCTGTTGGGGATACCTTGGCTACGGTACCACTCTCCTCACATCGAGTGGTCCTCAGGCAGAATTCTGGGATGGGGTGAATCATGTGGGGGTAGGTGTCACCGAGAGTGCGTTCAGGTTGCTACTACTGAGGTACCCGCAGATCTATCCTCTCTCCCCAAGCAATATTGGTCTTACGCAGACGTGTTCTCCAAGAAGGCGGCGGAGACCCTTCCGCCCCATCGCCCCTATGACTGTCCTATCGATCTCTTGCCTGGTGCGGAGCCTCCCCGGGGTCGAGTTTATCCATTATCTCTCCCGGAGACGGAGGCCATGTCTCAGTACATTCAAGAGAATCTGGCAAGAGGGTTTATCAGGAAGTCAGTGTCACCTGCTGGGGCAGGGTTCTTCTTCGTGCAGAAGAAGAATGGGGAGCTACGTCCATGCATAGACTACAGGGGTCTTAACGCTATCACCGTTAAGAACAAGTATCCTTTGCCCTTGATATCTGAGCTCTTCGATAGGCTTCGGGGAGCAAGGGTATTTACTAAATTAGATCTGCGGGGTGCTTACAACCTGATTCGCATCCGTGAGGGGGACGAATGGAAAACGGCGTTTAACACCAGAGATGGGCACTATGAGTATCTGGTGATGCCCTTCGGGCTCTGTAATGCCCCAGCCGTTTTCCAAGACTTTGTCAATGACATCTTCCGGGATATGCTTTCCACCTCAGTTGTACTCTATCTGGATGATATTCTCATCTTTTCTCCAGATATTGACTCCCACCGGAGAGATGTTGGCAGAGTCTTCGACCTCCTACGGGCAAACTCTCTTTACGCTAAGTTGGAGAAGTGTATGTTTGAGCAGGAGTCTTTGCCGTTCCTGGGCTATATCATCTCCGCCCAGGGATTGGCTATGGATCCTGCCAAGCTACAGGCTGTGATGGACTGGCAAGAGCCCCATTCTCTTAAAGCGGTGCAGCGCTTTATGGGGTTCATTAACTATTACCGCCAGTTCATTCCCCACTTCTCAACTCTGGTAGCTCCCTTGGTAGCCCTCACCAAGAAGGGAGCGAATCCTAAATTGTGGTCGGAAGAGGTCTCCAAGGCCTTCACTTCTATTAAGTCCCACTTTGCTAGCGCTCCCATCTTACATCGTCCCGATGTGGATAAGCCATTCCTAATGGAGGTGGATGCCTCGTCCGTTGGTGCTGGAGCAGTCCTCTACCAGAAGGATGCTCAAGGTCGGAAGCATCCATGCTTCCTCTTCTCTAAGACTTTCTCGCCAGCGGAGAGAAACTACTCCATTGGGGATAGGGAGCTGCTAGCAATGAAGTTGGCCTTTTCAGAGTGGAGACATCTTCTGGAAGGTGCGCGGTTTCCCTTCCAGGTTTACACTGACCACAAAAATTTGGTCTACTTACAGACAGCCCAGCGGCTAAATTCTCGCCAAGCCAGATGGTCCTTGTTCTTTTCCCGGTTCCACTTTTCTCTTCATTTTCTCGCCGGGGAGAAGAATATTCGTGCTGATGCTCTCTCTCGCTCCCTTATGTCAACTGAAGAGGAGCCTCGGCTTATTGTTCCCTCTGAGAGCCTGAGAACCGTAGCACCGGTTTCGCTTGAGTCTGTGCCTCCGGGCAAGACTTTTGTGCCCATTAATTTGCGACCGGAGGTTCTCTCTTGGGCTCATTTGTCCAGAGTGGGTGGACACTTTGGGACAAAGAGGACATCTGAGCTACTGGCGAGGACGTACTGGTGGCCGCATATGGTCCGGGATGTCAGGGATTATATTCTGGCGTGTGTCTCCTGCGCCAAAAATAAATCTCCGCGTCAAAGGCCAGCTGGGTTGCTCTATCCCTTGCCGGTGGCAGATAGGCCCTGGGAGATGGTCGGGATGGACTTTGTCGTGGGTTTGCCCAAGTCTCGCGGCTGTACCATCATTTGGGTCATCACCGATCATTTCTCGAAAATGGTGCATTTGGTGCCGCTACCACGGTTACCTTCTGCACGGGCCTCGGCTGCGTTGTTCATTAAGCACATCTTCCGCCTACATGGTATGCCTGACAAAATTGTCAGTGACCGGGGTCCCCAGTTTGCGTCTCGGTTCTGGAGAGAGCTGTGTCGTCTTCTCAGTATTGGGTTGAATCTCTCTTCCGCTTATCATCCCGAGACGAATGGGTTGGTAGAGAGGGCCAACCAGACCTTGGTCACATACCTGCGACATTTTGTTTCAGCCGGGCAGGATGACTGGGCATCCTTGCTATCATGGGCAGAGTTTGCGCTGAACAATGCCGTAGCCGACTCCACTGGACAAACCCCATTCCTCCTCAACTATGGTCAGCATCCAAGGGTACCTGTGCCTATGCCCGTGTCTTCCGCAGACTCCAGGGTGGCAGACTGGGCTGTGGAGGCACGGGATATTTGGGACCGCACTCAGGATGCCATTCGGGCCTCTAAGGAGAGAATGAGGTCCTCCGCCGATGCTCATCGGCGCCCCGCCCCGTCCTTTGCTCCTGGCGACTTGGTGTGGCTCTCCGCCCGTAACATCAGGCTGCGAGTTGAGGCCACTAAATTTGCTCCTCGCTACTTGGGTCCCTTCAAGGTCCTTGAACAGGTTAATCCTGTGGTCTACCGTCTGGCCCTTCCTCCACGCCTTGGTATCACCGACACCTTTCATGTGTCCCTCCTTAAGCCCGTATACATGTCTCGGTTTTCTGAGTCATCTGCCGGGACATTGGGTTCGTCTACGGACGATTTCGAGGTGAACGCTATCTTGGGGTGCAAGGTGGTACGTGGCAAAAAAATTTTTTGGGTGGACTGGAAGGGTTACGGCCCTGAGGATAGGTCCTGGGAGCCTGCTGAGCACATTCGGGCTCCGCAGCTCATTGCTGCCTTCGAACGTAGCGAGGCCCAAGGAAGGGGGGCCCTAGGAGGGGGGGTAATTTTAGGGGTCGAGTTCCCGCTTCTGCACAGGGGGAATCTCGAGCCACCTCTGCTGCGGTCTCCCATTCTTGTCCAGCCGCAGTGGAGTCTGCTCAGCAAGGACGTCGGTCCCAGCGTCTTGCTCATTCTCACTCTGTTCTGAGAGTTACTGCTGCTTCTCCAGTCTCTGCTATTAAAGTCTGTGCTGGTCAGCAGCGAGCGGACTTCTCTGGGACTAAGTCCTTGTCTGCACGTACTGAGTATGCCCAGCGTAAGGTCTCCCGTTGGAGATCGAGGGTCATGTGCTCAGGCTCTGCAGCAGATTCCATTGGTCCTCTTGGCAGGTCCTAGAAGGGCAAAAGTGCTGTGGCCACTTCCTGTGCTGCTGCTATATAAACTGCGCATGACCGCACGGCCATGCGCTAGTATTGTCAAACAATTGCTAATGTGTGTATGTTGTGAGTGCAAGTAGTCCTAGGATACCCCTACCCTATAGTATGACTGTTCGCGGAAGGTGTATGGCTGCTACCTAGCGCCCGACTTATCCTACAGCACTAGTCACACATTATAGCGTCCAGTTGCTGTGACCGCCAGTACGGCGCCGTGCACTTCCTCTGTGCTTTCCTTACCCAAGCCTGGGTGGTTAGTGGCGTTCGTCAGTGCGGCACTGCATGCTCTTCTGTTTCATTTCACACCCAGTTGCGGTGTTGCGCCAGCAAGGGTCTAATCGGACTTCAATCCCAGTTGGGGTTGAGTTCGCTGACTACTTGCTCGCGCTTTAGGTGCGGTACCGCGGTCCTGTGCCTTAACAGGATTGCTTCTTTCACGCTGGGTGAGGTTAACCCACGCGTGTATACTCTAGTGTACCGCCATATAGTCTGCTAATTGCTAGCAGCAGGTTTTCACCTGCATGGTGGACCCCGGACTGCGAACGCATCTATACCATCTGTCTTGGTGCATTCCGCCAGTCCTAACAGTATGTGGGCGTAACCTTAATCTAATAAAAAGCAGGAATTTGGGTTTGGCTATTTGTCAGTCTTGGAACATACAGCTTGCTATGGTTCTGTCCATTTTCATAAGGAGTGACCCCCTCCACTAAGCTCTGAGCCGTTTCGGTGACACATGTCTAGTAAATTTCTTTTCTGATGCCTTCTATTTCATGTAATTGTATTGTTCACATTTTATATCAGCTTTGAAATTTTTTTTTTAATAGCTCTGTTCCTCTTGTTCTGTAAACCGCACTCATGAATTCATATGCTACCTGTAATGGGTGCCCAATCAGCCTGTATAAATGATTGGTGGTGGAAGCTAGAAGTTCACTTTGTTATTGTGGAGTTGGCAGTGACCATACCTTAGTGTATATAAACTAGCTCTTGAACCCATTCTATGCCCAAGTTGCAAGCATTTTTATTGGTACATTTCTGGTGCTATTTTTTTTAAGACACTATGTCTGCGAATTTGCACGCGCTTACTCCGGCATGATTTTATTGAAGTTTTGTACTATAAAATTAAAGGGAATCTGTCACAAGAAATAACACTGATAACCTGCAGACAATGGTTCTACATTGAGGCAGGCTTGCGGACAGGGTGGGGGACACTGTTAACTGAACCCATGGTGCTAACGCTCCCATGACTGAAGCCAAATGCTGGAAGGGAGAATACAGTTCATTTTCTCCCTGCTGCATTTGTCTGTGTGCAGGTGCTGGGCAGCATAATAACACTGTTATTCTGCAGATTAACCGCATATCTGCAGGTTAACAGCGTTATTTGTTGTGAATTCTGCTCTTGGGTTCCCTCCAGTGGTTGTAGGTGGGAATGCAGTTGTCTCTGACTCGCAGTCCTGGCCAGGTGTATCAGATTATTACAATTCTGACTGGGATATTTAGGTGTGCAGGATCCTTTAGCCCTTGCCAGTTGTAAATGTTCCTTGTGAAGTGTTGGATCACTTTCTGGCTTCTCCTGCTTGCTGCCAAATTCAGCAAAGATAAGTGTTTGGTTTTTGTATCTGTGGCACACTGCTGTGTGCTTGTTTCAGTTTTATTCCTGCTCTGATTGTAGGATTCACTGGAGTTGCAGATTTACGCTCCTACATCTTTTAGTTAGATGTAGGAAGATTTTGTATATTCTGCTGTGGATGTTTTGAAGGGTTTTAATACTGACCGCACAGAACTCTGTCCTATCCTGTCCTATCTAGCTAGAGTGGCCTCCTGTGCTAAATCAAGTTTTTCTGCCTGTGTATGTTTTTTCCTCTCCGACTCACCGCCAATATTTGTGGGGGGCTGTCTATCCTTTGGGGATTTTCTCTGAGGCATGATAGTATTCCAATTTCCATCTTTAGGGGTATTTAGTCCTCCGGCTGTGAAGAGGTGTCTAGGTGTGTTAGGTACACTCCACGGCTACTTCTAGTTGCAGTGTTAAGTTCAGGATTGCGGTCAGTATAGTGGTCACCTTCTCCAGTGAAAGTTCTCATGCAGCTCCAAGGTCACCAGATCATAACAGTACAACTGGACAACAATGAGTTAAATGCATCTCAGAAGAAGGGAAGGAAGCTCTTGAGCCATTTTTTTTTCTCCAGTCTGTTTTGTGTTCTCTTCCCTCTTAATATCTGGGTGGCTGAGGAGCCTGGTGCAAGCATGAATGTTCAGGAATTAGCTTCTCGTGTAGACCAGCTTGCTGCTAGGGTGCAAGGTATTTCTGATTATATTGTTCAGACTCCTGCTTTAGAACCGAAGATTCCTACTCCTGATTTGTTTTCTGGTGACAGGTCTAAATTTTTGAGTTTTAAAAACAACTGTGCAATGTGATAGAATTCTGTCTAGAACGGAACGACAAGGTTTCAGACGTCAAAATAGGTTGTGCTCTTATTGTGGCGACGCTTCTCTTGTAATTTTGTCTGCCCTAAGCGGACAAAGAGGATTGCCAGTTCAATTACCATCAGTACTGTACAACATAAATTTCTGTTATCTGTGTCCTTGATCTACTCATTGTCATCATTTTCTGTCATGGCGTTTGTGGATTCAGGCGCCGCCTTGAATTTAAAGGATTTTGAGTTTGCCAAGCATTGTGGTTTTCCCTTGCAGCCTTTGCAGAACCCTATTCCTTTAAGGGGCATTGATGCTACACCCTTGGCTAGAAATAAGCCCCAGATTTGGACACAGGTGACCATGCGCATGGCGCCAGCCCATCAGGAAGATTGTCGATTTCTGGTGTTGCATAACTTGCATGATGTTATCGTGCTGGGTTTTCCATGGCTGCAGGTACATAATCCTGTGTTGGACTGGAAGTCCATGTCCGTGACTAGTTGGGGTTGTCAGAGGTTCATAATGATGTTCCTTTGATGTCAATCTCCTCTTCTTCACCTTCTGAAATTCCAGAGTTTTTGTCTGATTTTCAGGATGTATTCGATGAGCCCAAGTCCAGTTTTGTTCCACCGCACAGGGACTGCGATTGTGCTATTGACTTGATTCCAGGCTGTAAGTTTCCTAAGGGTCGACTTTTTAATCTATCTGTGCCTGAACATACCGCCATGTGGAGCTATATTAAAGAGTCTTTGGAGAAAGGGCATATTCGGCCATCTTCTTCACCGTTGGGAGCGGGGTTCTTTTTTGTTGCTAAAAAAGATGGTTCCTTGAGACCCTGTATAGATTATCGCCTCTTGAATAAAATGACGGTCAAATTTCAATACCCTTTACCTTTGCTTTCCGATTTCTTTGATAGGATTAAGGGAGCTAGTTGGTTTACCAAGATTGACCTTCGAGGGGCATATAATCTTGTTCGTATTAAGCAGGGTGATGAATGGAAAACTGCGTTTAACACGCCCGAAGGCCATTTTGAATACCTTGTGATGCCATTCGGACTCTCTAATGCTCCATCTGTTTTTCAGTCCTTCATGCATGATATCTTCCGGACTTATCTTGATAAATTCTTGATTGCATATTTGGACAATATTTTGATTTTTTCTGATGATTGGGAGTCTCATGTGCAACAGGTCAGGATGGTATTTCAGCTCCTTCGTGACAATGCCCTGTTTGTGAAAGGGTCTAAGTGTCTCTTTGGGGTGCAGAAAGTCTCTTTTTTGGGCTTCATTTTTTCTCCTTCGTCTATAGAGATGGATCCGGTTAAGGTTCAGGCCATTCATGATTGGATTCAGCCCACATCCGTGAAGAGCCTTCAGAAATTTTGGGGTTTTGCAAATTTTTATCGCCGTTTCATTGCTAATTTTTCCAGCGTGGTTAAACCCTTGACCGATTTGACGAAGAAAGGCGCTGATGTGGCGAATTGGTCCTCTGCGGCTGTCTCTGCCTTTCAGGAGCTTAAACGTCGATTTACTTCTGCTCCAGTGTTGCACCAACCGAATGTTTCTCTTCCGTTTCAGGTGGAGGTTGACGCTTCTGAGATTGGGGCAGGGGCCGTTTTGTCTCAGAGGGATCCTGTTGGTTCCTTAATGAAACCGTGTGCCTTCTTTTCGCCTGCTGAACGCAATTATGATGTCGGCAATCGGGAGTTGTTGGCTATGAAGTGGGCGTTTGAGGAGTGGCGACATTGGCTTGAGGGAGCTAAGCACCGTATTGTGGTGTTGACCGATCATAAGAATTTGATTTACCTCGAGTCTGCTAAACGGCTGAATCCTAGACAGGCTCGATGGTCCTTGTTTTTTTTCCCGTTTTGATTTTGTGGTCTCGTACCTTCCGGGTTCTAAGAATATTAAGGTTGATGCCCTCTCTAGGAGTTTTTTGCCTGATTCTCCTGAGGTCTTAGAGCCGGTCGGTATTCTGAAAGAGGGGGTGGTCCTTTCTGCCATTTCCCCTGATTTACGACGTGTTCTTCAGGAATTTCAGGCTGACAAACCTGACCGCTGTCCTGTGGGGAAATTGTTTGTTCCTGACAGATGGACTAGTAGAGTGATTTCTGAGGTTTACTGTTCCGTGTTGGCCGGTCATCCTGGCATTTTTGGTACCAGAGATTTGGTTGGTAGGTCCTTTTGGTGGCCTTCATTGTCGCGTGATGTGCGTTCTTTTGTGCAGTTCTGTGGGACTTGTGCGCGGGCCAAGCCTTGTTGTTCCCGTGCTAGTGGGTTGCTTTTGCTATTGCCAGTCCCCGAGAGGCCCTGGACGCATATTTCGATGGATTTTATTTCTGATCTTCCGGGTCTCCCAGAAGATGTCTGTTATCTGGGTTGTTTGTGACCGGTTCTCTAAGATGGTTCATTTGTTGCCTTTGCCTAAATTGCCTTCCTCTTCTGATTTGGTTCCGTTGTTCTTTCAGCATGTGGTTCGTTTGCATGGTATTCCTGAGAATATTGTGTCCGACAGAGGTTCCCAGTTTGTTTCTAGGTTTTGGCGGGCCTTTTGTGCTAGGCTGGGCATTGATTTGTCTTTTTCTTCTGCATTTCATCCTCAGACAAATGGCCAGACCGAGCGAACTAATCAGACCTTGGAGACTTATTTGAGATGCTTTGTGTCTGCTGATCAGGATGATTGGGTGGCTTTCTTGCCATTGGCCGAGTTTGCCCTTAATAATCGGGCTAATTCTGCTACCTTGGTTTCGCCTTTCTTTTGTAATTTTGGTTTTCATCCTCGTTTTTCTTCTGGGCAGGTTGAGCCTTCTGACTGTCCTGGTGTGGATTCTGTGGTTGACAGGTTGCAGCAGATTTGGGCTCATGTGGTGGACAAGTTGGTGTTGTCTCAAGAGGAGGCTCAACGTTTTGCTAATCGTCGTCGGTGTGTTGGTTCCCGGCTTCGGGTTGGGGATCTGGTCTGGTTGTCTTCCTGTCATGTTCCTATGAAGGTTTCTTCTCCTAAGTTTAAGCCTCGGTTTATTGGTCCTTATAGGATTTCTGAGATTATTAATCCGGTGTCTTTTCGACTGGCGCTTCCGGCCTCTTTTGCTATCCATAATGTCTTCCATAAATCTTTGTTGCGGAAATATGTGGAGCCCGTTGTTCCCTCTGTTGATCCTCCGGCCCCTGTGTTGGTTGATGGGGAGTTGGAATATGTTGTTGAGAAGATTTTGGATTCCTGTTTTTCGAGGCGGAAGCTTCAGTACCTGGTCAAATGGAAGGGTTATGGCCAGGAGGATAATTCTTGGGTTTTTGCCTCTGATGTCCGTGCTGCTGATTTGGTCTGTGCCTTTCATCTGGCTCGTCCTGATCGTCCTGGGGGCCCTGGTGAGGGTTCGGTGACCCCTCCTCAAGGGGGGGGTACTGTTGTGAATTCTGCTCTTGGGTTCCCTCCAGTGGTTGTAGGTGGGAATGCAGTTGTCTCTGACTCGCAGTCCTGGCCAGGTGTATGATTACAATTCTGACTGGGATATTTAGGTGTGCATGATCCTTTAGCCCTTGCTAGTTGTCAATGTTCCTTGTGAAGTGTTGGATCACTTTCTAGCTTCTCCTGCTTGCCGCCAAATTCAGCAAAGATAAGTGTTTGGTTTTTGTATCTGTGGCACACTGCTGTGTGCTTGTTTCAGTTTTATTCCTGCTCTGATTGTAGGATTCACTGGAGTTGCAGATTTACGCTCCTACATCTTTTAGTTAGATGTAGGAAGTTTTTTGTATATTCTGCTGTGGATGTTTTGAAGGGTTTTAATACTGACCTCACAGAACTCTGTCCTATCCTGTCCTATCTAGCTAGAGTGGCCTCCTGTGCTAAATCCAGTTTTTCTGCCTGTGTATGTTTTTTCCTCTCCGACTCACCGCTAATATTTGTGGGGGGCTGTCTATCCTTTGGGGATTTTCTCTGAGGCATGATAGTATTCCAATTTCCATCTTTAGGGGTATTTAGTCCTCTGGCTGTGACGAGGTGTCTAGGTGTGTTAGGTACACTCCATGGCTACTTCTAGTTGCGGTGTTAAGTTCAGGATTGCGGTCAGTATAGTGGTCACCTTCTCCAGTGAAAGTTCTCATGCAGCTCCAAGGTCATCGGATCATAACAGTTATTTCTGGGAACAGGTTACCTTTAACATAGCACAAAACTGTACTAATGAAAATCCCCACCACATGGGCATAGAATGGGTTCAATAGCTAGTCATTGGTACATGCTGCCCCATTCTTGTATATGGTCCCCCAGCCTGGTATATGCTCCCACAGCCTGGTCATCCATCCTATTACAGGCTTCCTCATCCTGGTATATACTTTCCCATCCTGGTTCCCTATCCTATTATATGCTCCCCCTGCCTGATGTATCCTCCCCATCCTGGTCCCCCATACTATTATATACTTTTTGATCCTGGCATATGCACCTTCATCCTAGTATGTGTTTCTCCATCCTTGTACATTGTCCCCCTGTCTGTTATATGTTCCTCCAGCCTGGTATATGCTCCCCCATCCTTTTATATGTTCCCCCACCCTGGTATATGTTCCCACAGTCTGTCCCCCCATCCTATTATATACCCATCTAGTATATGCTCCCCCAGCTTGGTCTCCCATCCTTTTATATTCTCCCACACCCTGGTCTAAAATTCTATTTTATGATCCCCCTGCCTGGTATATGCCCCCCTAGCCTGTCTGTACTGCTGATGTTCAACATGTACATATGAAAAGAAAAAAACCCACTACTACTCACCATTCCCCCACTCCCCAGCAGTGCATTGTCTGCTTTAGATATTTAAATAAAATGGTGTCAGAGTCAGCATGTGCACATACTACGCTTGTGCTGTGTGCAAAATTGTTTTAATTAATATGGTGCTGGAGATCGCGATATGTGTAGGTGCTGACTCCGGCGCCACACTCGTTTTCATGGCACCAGAGATAGGTGCTGACTCTGGTACCACAATCTTGCTCCTGCCTAATCGTCCTCCCATCTCGTTCTCCTCCCTGTCACCTTGATGTACTGGACCACAGGTGTATTAATGCTGGATGTGTACTTTTGACTCTGGCTACACTGTGCAGGCACAGTGCGCAGGCACAGGCTATGCCTACTTCAGAAAAAAGGACGCATCCAGCGTTGTATTGCAGATAATCCATGAGCTGGAATTGGAAGGGTATAAATCATGAGACATAAAAAAAATGGGAAAAAGCTTCAAAGTCAGCTCCCCTACTGGGGGTCCACTGCATGGAAAATTCTGTGCATCAGGGATTACTAGACGCAAGAAGATTTAAGCAGCAGGCAGATCCGAGAAAAATTCCAAAATTTATTTAGATGATCATAAAATCCACAAAAAACTTTACTCACCACAACATTTAGAGTCAAAAGGTCTGGCAGATAAATTTCATATACTGTTCATGTCCTTAATCATTGCACTAGACAGAATAAAAAAAAGGACCTGCTACTGATATGGATGGACCAGAGTTATTAGCATCTGATTTTTTTGATATTTTGCTTATATTTGATCAAGACATGATTGTAGTGATCTCTCTCTACAAGAAGGAGATAGCTACAAATTCAATACTATATACAACCTCCTGTCATTCCAAAAAGGTAAACAATATCCCTGTGGGTGAGTTTTCAGGTATAAACACAATTGTACTTTGAAATCCCAATATATAACAGAATTGCAAGCAGCAAAAAAAGACTACAAGCCCAGAATTACCTACAGTGGACACTGGATAGAGCAGGGAATATAGTGCATGAAAAAAATCAAGATGATATGCTGAAAGATAAAGAACTATCCGTAGCTGATAAAAAATGAAAACAAAGCAGTGATATTAGTATCAGCATTAGCCCACAGTTTGGAGCGATTAGTAAACTCATTAAATAATATATCCCTATTCTATTTCAAAACAAAAAAATCAAATGTATTTTATCCAAACCAGTGCAGTTTGCAGCCAAAAAAGATCCCTAGATGAGAGATATTCCCGATCATTTTCCCTAAAAATCGGCAAAAGTCAGCCAAAGTTCGGTAAATGACCGAGTTCTCTAGGGTTCTATCAGACATCGGTGTTTCCGGTAGCAGCACAGGCTGCAAAACATCCCACACACATGCACACTGATAGGGTTGAGCGAAACGGGTCGAACATTTTCAAAAGTCGCCGACTTTTGGCTAAGTCGGGGTTTCATGAAACCCGATCCGACCCCTGTGCGGGGTCGGCCATGCGGTACGCGACTTTCGCGCCAAAGTCGCGTTTCAATGACGCGAAAAGCGCCATTTCTCAGCCAATGAAGGTAAACGCAGAGTGTGGGCAGCGTGATGACATAGGTCCTGGTCCCCACCATCTTAGAGAAGGGCATTGCAGTGATTGGCTTGCTGTCTGCGACGTCACAGGGGCTATAAAGAGGCGTTCCCGCCGACCGCCATCTTACTGCTGCTGATCTGAGCTTAGGGAGAGGTTGCTGCCGCTTTGTCAGAAGCAGGGATAGCGTTAGGCAGGGTCCATTAACCACAAAACCGCTTGTGCTGCAGCGATTTGCACTGTCCAACACCACCCTCGGTGTGCAGGGACAGTGGAATTTTTTTTTTTTTTTTTTTTCCCCTCAGCGCTGTAGCTCATTGGGCTGCCCTAGAAGGCTCCCTGATAGCTGCATTGCTGTGTGTACGCCGCTGTGCAAACCAACTGCTTTTTTCAAAGCACAAATCCTCTTGTTCCTTCCTTTCTGCACAGCTATCTTTTTTGTTTGTCCACACTTTTTATTTCATTTGTGCATCAGTCCACTCCTTATTGCTGCCTGCCATACCTGGCTGAGATTACTGCAGGCAGGGAGATAGTAGCTGCCTGCCATACCTGGCTGAGATTACTGCAGGCAGGGAGATAGTAATTGTAGGACATTCCCTGTTTTTTTTTTTTTTTTTTTTTTGGTGGGAGATTAAGATTGGCAATTTGGCATTTCTGCTAGAGTGCCATCCCTGTGTGTGCCATCTCTCTCACATAGTGGGCCATAGAAAGCCTTTTCATTTTTCTGTATTTTTTTTTGTGGGGTGTATAAATTCTCCCTGATAAAAATACAGTGGGAGATTAATATTGGCCTTTGGGCTTGTGTGCCAGTCCTGAGTGTGCCATCTCTCTCACAAATAGTGGGCCATAGAAAGCCTATTTTATTTTTTTTTGGGTTTTATAAATTCTCCCTGAAAAAAAGGGAGATTAATATTGGCCTCTGGGCTTCTGTGCCAGTCCTGAGCGTGCCATCTGTGCCAGTCCTGAGCGTCCCATCTCTCTCACAAATAGTGGGCCATAGAAAGCCTATTTAATTTTTTTTTTGGTTTTATAAATTTTCCCTGAAAAAAGGGAGATTAATATTGGCCTCTGGGCTTGTGTGCCAGTTGTGAGCGTGCCATCTGTGCCAGTCCTGAGCGTGCCATCTCTCTCACAAATAGTGGGCCATAGAAAGCCTATTTAAATATTTTTTTGGTTTTATAAATTCTCCCAGAAAAAAAGGGAGATTAATATTGGCCTCTGGGCTTCTGTGCCAGTCCTGAGCGTGCCATCTGTGCCAGTCCTGAGCGTCCCATCTCTCTCACAAATAGTGGGCCATAGAAAGCCTATTTTATTTTTTTTTTGGGTTTCAGAAATTCT
This sequence comes from Ranitomeya imitator, assembly GCF_032444005.1. NCBI lineage: Eukaryota > Metazoa > Chordata > Amphibia > Anura > Dendrobatidae > Ranitomeya > Ranitomeya imitator. The sequence goes on along the minus strand of NC_091286.1, from coordinate 492,720,293 downwards.
CCCTGGAAAAAAAAAGGGAGATTAATATTGCCCTTTGGGCTTGTGTGCCAGTACTAAGCGTTCCATCTCTCTCTCTCTCAGTCAGTGGGCCATAGAACGCCTATTTTTGGTTTTATTTGTTTTCTAAATTCTCCCTGAAAAAATCATTTTATTTTATTTGGTTTCTAAATTCTTCCTGATAAAATCATATTTTTTTTATTATTTTTATTTCTAAAGTCTCCCTGAAAAAAAAAAAAAAAAAAAACAACCAAAAAAACAGTGGGAGATTAATATTGGCCTTTCTGCTTGTGTGCCAGTCTTGACTCCTGGGTGTGCCATCTCTCTCTCTCTCTCTCTCTCTCTCTCTCTCTCTCTCTCTCTCTCTCTCTCCAATTGTGGTCCATAGAAAGCCTATATTTTTTTTCCTTGATTTGGGTTCTAAAATCTACCAGAGAAAATAACTACATCAATCATTGGTAGAAAAATATTGGCCTCTGGGTTTGTGTGCCACTCCTGACTCCTGTGTGCGTCATCTCTCAGTCAGTGGGCCATAGAACGCCTATTTTTGGTTTTATTTGTTTTCTAAATTCTCCCTGAAAAAATCATTTTATTTTATTTGGTTTCTAAATTCTTCCTGATAAAATCATATTTTTTTTATTATTTTTTTTTCTAAAGTCTCCCTGAAAAAAAAAAAAAAAAACAGTGGGAGATTAATATTGGCCTTTCTGCTTGTGTGCCAGTCTTGACTCCTGGGTGCGTCATCTCTCAGTCAGTGGGCCATAGAACGCCTATTTTTGGTTTTATTTGTTTTATAAATTCTCCCTGAAAAAATCATTTTATTTTATTTGGTTTCTAAATTCTTCCTGATAAAATCATATTTTTTTTATTATTTTTTTTTCTAAAGTCTCCCTGAAAAAAAAAAAAAAAAAACAACCAAAAAAAACAGTGGGAGATTAATATTGGCCTTTCTGCTTGTGTGCCAGTCTTGACTCCTGGGTGCGTCATCTCTCAGTCAGTGGGCCATAGAACGCCTATTTTTGGTTTTATTTGTTTTATAAATTCTCCCTGAAAAAATCATTTTATTTTATTTGGTTTCTAAATTCTTCCTGATAAAATCATATTTTTTTTATTATTTTTTTTTCTAAAGTCTCCCTGAAAAAAAAAAAAAAAAAACAACCAAAAAAAACAGTGGGAGATTAATATTGGCCTTTCTGCTTGTGTGCCAGTCTTGACTCCTGGGTGCGTCATCTCTCAGTCAGTGGGCCATAGAACGCCTATTTTTGGTTTTATTTGTTTTCTAAATTCTCCCTGAAAAAATCATTTTATTTTATTTGGTTTCTAAATTCTTCCTGATAAAATCATATTTTTTTTATTATTTTTTTTTCTAAAGTCTCCCTGAAAAAAAAAAAAAAAAAAACAACCAAAAAAAACAGTGGGAGATTAATATTGGCCTTTCTGCTTGTGTGCCAGTCTTGACTCCTGGGTGCGTCATCTCTCAGTCAGTGGGCCATAGAACGCCTATTTTTGGTTTTATTTGTTTTATAAATTCTCCCTGAAAAAATCATTTTATTTTATTTGGTTTCTAAATTCTTCCTGATAAAATCATATTTTTTTTATTATTTTTTTTTCTAAAGTCTCCCTGAAAAAAAAAAAAAAAAAAACAACCAAAAAAAACAGTGGGAGATTAATATTGGCCTTTCTGCTTGTGTGCCAGTCTTGACTCCTGGGTGCGTCATCTCTCAGTCAGTGGGCCATAGAACGCCTATTTTTGGTTTTATTTGTTTTCTAAATTCTCCCTGAAAAAATCATTTTATTTTATTTGGTTTCTAAATTCTTCCTGATAAAATCATATTTTTTTTATTATTTTTTTTTCTAAAGTCTCCCTGAAAAAAAAAAAAAAAAACAGTGGGAGATTAATATTGGCCTTTCTGCTTGTGTGCCAGTCTTGACTCCTGGGTGCGTCATCTCTCAGTCAGTGGGCCATAGAACGCCTATTTTTGGTTTTATTTGTTTTCTAAATTCTCCCTGAAAAAATCATTTTATTTTATTTGGTTTCTAAATTCTTCCTGATAAAATCATATTTTTTTTATTATTTTTTTTTCTAAAGTCTCCCTGAAAAAAAAAAAAAAAAAAACAACCAAAAAAAACAGTGGGAGATTAATATTGGCCTTTCTGCTTGTGTGCCAGTCTTGACTCCTGGGTGTGCCATCTCTCTCTCTCTCTCTCTCTCCAATTGTGGTCCATAGAAAGCCTACATTTTTTTTCCTTGATTTGGGTTCCAAAATCTACCAGAGAAAATAACTCCATCAATCATTGGTAGAAAAATATTGGCCTCTGGGCTTGTGTGCCACTCCTGATTCCTGTGTGCGTCATCTCTCACTCAGTGGCCCATAGAAAGCATATAGTTTGTTACATTTGTTTTCTAAATTCTCCCTGCAAAAATCTATTTTTTTTTTTTTGGGGGGTTTCTAAAGTGTTCCTGAAAAAAATAAAAATAAAAAAAAAATAATAGTGTGACATTAATATTAACATTTGTGCTTCAGTGACAGTCCTGCGTGTGGGGCATCTCTCTAATTTGCAGCCACCAAAAAAAGAGTGTGTAACATTGGGCCTGATTTTCGCTGTGGTCTCACCAACCTGTAAAGGGGTAGCTAAATCATACAGAAGTTATAGCTCACCGTGTAAGTTGTGTGACTGCAACAAATAACGTTAGTTTGGTTACGTTTTTAAAACAATGAGGAAGTCTAGTGGAAGAGGTCGTGGCCGGGGGCGTTCATTGTCAGCTGGTAATGAGGGTAGTGGTAGTGGTGGAGCATCAGGTGGTCGTGGGGGAAAAAATATTGCACCTAAGTCTGGAGCTGTGGAGCCAGGTTCGTCGTCCGGCTACACAAGGCCTCGAACGCTCCCTTTTCTGGGATTAGGAAAACCGCTTTTAAAGCCGGAGCAGCAAGAGCAAGTTTTGGCTTATCTTGCTGACTCAGCCTCTAGCTCTTTTGCCTCATCTCGTGAAACTGGTAAAAGTAAAAGCAGCGCGTCGTTAGTGGATGTTCACGGTCAGGGACAAGTCACTTCCTTGTCCTCTTCAGCAAAAACAACAACAGAGAAGAATGCAGCAGGCGACACAACGGGTTACTCCATGGAGCTCTTTACACATACCGTCCCTGGCTTAGAAAGTGAAGCAGTTAACAGTCCATGCCCATTACAAATTGAATCTGACATGGAGTGCACTGACGCACAGCCACAGCCAGACTACTATGCTGGTCCTTTGACTCAGACCACAACATTGCCCTCGCAGGGTGCTGATCAAGAATCAGACCCTGATGAGACTATGTTGCCCCATCACGAACGCTATACCACCGAACGACACGGTGACACAGACGAAGTTGCGCAGGAGGTACAAGAAGAGTTATTAGATGACCCAGTTCTTGACCCCGATTGGCAGCCATTGGGGGAACAGGGTGCAGGCGGCAGCAGTTCTGAAGCAGAGGAGGAGGAGGGGCCGCAGCAGGCATCAACATCGCCACAGGTTCCATCTGCCGGGCCCGTATCTTGCCCAAAACGCGTGGCAAAGCCAAAACCTGGTGGAGGACAGCGTGGCCATCCGGTTAAAGCTCAGTCTGCAATGCCTGAAAAGGTATCCGATGCTAGAAAGAGTGCAGTCTGGCATTTTTTTAAACAACATCCAATTGATCAGCGCAAAGTCATCTGTCAAAAATGTTCTACTTCCTTAAGCAGAGGTCAGAATCTGAAAAGTCTCAATACTAGTTGCATGCATAGACATTTAACCACCATGCATTTGAAAGCTTGGACTAACTACCAAACGTCCCTTAAGGTTGTTGCACCCTCGGCCAATGAAGCTAGTCATCAACGCAACATCCCTTCCGGCAGTGTAGGACCACCATTTAGCGCACCACCTGCTGTATCTGTGCAGGTATCTTTGCCAGGCCAAAGCAGTCAGGGTCAGGGAATCACCAGTTTCGTAGTAGGAAACACTGCATCTAGGGCACCGGCGGCAACAATACCATCTCCCACCGTCTCTCAGTCTGCCATGTCCACCGGCACCCCCGCTAGTTCCACGATCTCCAGCTCTCCAGTCCAGCTCACCCTACATGAGACTATGGTTAGAAAAAGGAAATACTTAGCCTCGCATCCGCGTACACAGGGTTTGAACGCCCACATAGCTAGACTAATCTCGTTAGAGATGATGCCCTACCGGTTAGTTGAAAGCGAAGCTTTCAAAGACCTGATGGACTACGCTGTACCACGCTACGAGCTACCCAGTCGACACTTTTTTTCCAGAAAAGCCATCCCAGCCCTCCACCAGCATGTTAAAGAGCGCATCGTCCATGCACTCAGGCAATCTGTGAGCACAAAGGTGCACCTGACAACAGATGCATGGACCAGTAGGCATGGCCAGGGACGTTACGTGTCCATCACGGCACACTGGGTAAATGTGGTGGATTCAGGGTCCACAGGGGACAGCAAGTTTGGGACAGTTCTGCCTAGCCCACGGTCTAGTAAACAGTTGTCTGTAGCCGTTCGCACCCCCTCCTCCTCCTCCTCCTCGTCCTCCTGCAGAAGCAAGAGCTCGTCCACAGACCGCAGTCGCACAAACACTCCATCCGCACCTGCCACTGTTGCACACCAGGTCTCCCATTATGGGGCAGCTACTGGCATACGTCAGCAGGCTGTATTGGCTATGAAGTGTTTGGGCGACAATAGACACACCGCGGAAGTTCTGTCCGAGTTCTTGCAGCAAGAAACGCAGTCGTGGCTGGGCACTGTAGATCTTGAGGCAGGCAAGGTAGTGAGTGATAACGGAAGGAATTTCATGGCTGCCATCTCCCTTTCCCAACTGAAACACATTCCTTGCCTGGCTCACACCTTAAACCTGGTGGTGCAGTGCTTCCTGAAAAGTTATCCGGGGTTATCCGACCTGCTCCTCAAAGTGCGTGGACTTTGCGCACATATCCGCCGTTCGCCTGTACACTCCAGCCGTATGCAGACCTATCAGCGTTCTTTGAACCTTCCCCAGCATCGCCTAATCATAGACGTTGCAACAAGGTGGAACTCAACACTGCACATGCTTCAGAGACTGTGCGAACAGAGGCGGGCTGTTATGTTTTTGTGGGAGGATACACATACACGGGCAGGCAGTAGGATGGCAGACATGGAGTTGTCAGGTGTGCAGTGGTCGAAGATTCAAGACATGTGTCAAGTCCTTCAGTGTTTTGAGGAATGCACACGGCTGGTTAGTGCAGACAACGCCATAATAAGCATGAGCATCCCCCTAATGCGTCTGCTGATGCAAAGTTTGACGCACATAAAGGATCAGGCGTCTGCACCAGAGGAAGAGGAAAGCCTTGATGACAGTCAGCGATTGTCTGGTCAGGGCAGTGTACATGACGAGGTACCGGGCGAAGAGGAGGTGGAGGATGAGGAGGATGATGGGGATGAGTATATTTTTAATGAGGAAGCTTTCCCGGGGGCACGGGAAATTGGTGGCGTGGCAAGGCCGGGTTCTGGTTTTTTGAGGGACACAAGTGACGTAGATTTGCCTGCAACTGCCCCTCAACCAAGCACAACCGCAGATTTGACAACGGGAACTTTGGCCCACATGGCGGATTATGCCTTGCGTATCCTCAAAAGGGACACACGCATTACAAAAATGATGAACGATGACGATTACTGGTTGGCCTGCCTCCTTGATCCTCGCTATAAAGGCAAATTGCAAAATATTATGCCACATGAGAACTTGGAACTAATATTAGCAACAAAACAATCAACTCTTGTTGACCGTTTGCTTCTGGCATTCCCTGCACACAGCGCCCGTGATCGTTCTCACACGAGCTCCAGGGGCCAGCAGACCAGAGGTGTTAGAGGGGCAGAAATCAGAAGTGGCGTTGGCCAGAGGGGTTTTCTGACCAGGTTGTGGAGTGATTTTTCTATGACCGCAGACAGGACAGGTACTGCAGCATCAATTCAAAGTGACAGGAGACAACATTTGTCCAGTATGGTTACAAACTATTTTTCATCCCTTATCGACGTTCTCCCTCAACCGTCATTCCCATTTGATTACTGGGCATCCAAATTAGACACCTGGCCAGAATTGGCAGAATATGCATTGCAGGAGCTTGCTTGCCCGGCAGCTAGTGTCCTATCAGAAAGAGTATTCAGTGCTGCAGGTTCAATACTAACAGAAAAAAGGACTCGTCTGGCTACCCAAAATGTAGATGATCTAACCTTCATTAAAATGAACCACAACTGGATTTCAAAATCTTTTGCCCCACCCTGCCCGGCTGACACCTAGCTTTCCTATGAAAAGGTCTTGCCTGTGGACTATTCTGAATGACTTTTCCAATCTCGTAATTTTCTTCACCTGATTGTCCAGCATACGACATGTTTCCACCTCACGAAATGGCCAAACTCCCCACACGGGGCCGTGCTATCGCCACTTTGCGCTTGGACCCTTGAGAGTGCTGTTTGTCTGAAGAGGTGGGTGTGGCCGCTTTTGGTCGACGGCACTGCCACTGGGTCCCTCATAGTACAATAAAGTGTCTCTGGCGGTGGTGGTGCGCACCCAACGTCAGACACACCGTTGTAATATGAGGGGCCCTGTGCCTGTACCGCCGGCCACAAGACAGTTCCCCCCCCCAGCTCAAACAGTGCTCTACCACTAGCAAAATTATCTCTCACAGCTTCACCAATGTGTAGTCTAGCCGCTGACATCCTTCAATGCCTGGCACTGACAATACCATTGTTTTGACATTTTTGTTATGTTAGGCCTTCGAAGCCTGTCTGCGGTCCCTTCTTTCTACAACTACTACACTGACCAGGCCACTGCTGGCCGTGTTACCCTGGAACCAATTTAAAAGTGCCTACAGTCAGCCCAATTTTGTTATGTTAGGCCTTCGAAGACTGTCTGCCGTCACTCCTTCCACTAGACTTCCACTGACCATACACTGCTGCCCATGTACCCCTGGAACCAATTTAAAGTGCCTACAGCCAGCCCAATTTTGTTATGTTAGGCCTTCGAAGCCTGTCTGCGGTCACTCCTTCCACTAGACTTCCACTGACCAGACCACTGCTGCCCGTGTACCCCTGGAACCAATTTAAAATTGCCTACAGCCATGTGTTATTATTTTAGGCCTTCGATGCCTGTCTGCGGTCACTCCTTCCACTAGGCCTCCACTGACCACACCACTGCTGCCCGTGTACCCCTGGAACCAATTTAAAATTGCCTACAGCCAGCCCAATTTTTTTATTTTAGGCCTTCGATGCCTGTCTGCGGTCCATTCTTTCAACTACTACTACACTGACCAGGTCACTGCTGCCCGTGTACCCCTGGAACCAATTTAAAATTGCCTACAGCCAGCCCAATTTTTTTATTTTAGGCCTTCGATGCCTGTCTGCGGTCCATTCTTTCAACTACTACTACACTGACCAGGTCACTGCTGCCCGTGTACCCCTGGAACCAATTTAAAATTGCCTACAGCCAGCCCAATTTTTTTATTTTAGGCCTTCGATGCCTGTCTGCGGTCCATTCTTTCAACTACTACTACACTGACCAGGTCACTGCTGCCCGTGTACCCCTGGAACCAATTTAAAATTGCCTACAGCCATGTGTTATTATTTTAGGCCTTCGATGCCTGTCTGCGGTCACTCCTTCCACTAGGCCTCCACTGACCACACCACTGCTGTCCGTGTACCCCTGGAACCAATTTAAAATTGCCTACAGCCATGTGTTATTATTTTAGGCCTTCGATGCCTGTCTGCGGTCACTCCTTCCACTAGACTTCCACTGACCAGACCACTGCTGCCCGTGTACCCCTGGAACCAATTTAAAAGTGCCTACAGCCAGCCCAAGTTTGTTATGTTAGGCCTTCGATGCCTGTCTGCGGTCCATTCTTTCAACTACTACTACACTGACCAGGTCACTGCTGCCCGTGTACCCCTGGAACCAATTTAAAATTGCCTACAGCCAGCCCAATTTTTTTATTTTAGGCCTTCGATGCCTGTCTGCGGTCCATTCTTTCAACTACTACTACACTGACCAGGTCACTGCTGCCCGTGTACCCCTGGAACCAATTTAAAATTGCCTACAGCCATGTGTTATTATTTTAGGCCTTCGATGCCTGTCTGCGGTCACTCCTTCCACTAGGCCTCCACTGACCACACCACTGCTGCCCGTGTACCCCTGGAACCAATTTAAAATTGCCTACAGCCAGCCCAATTTTTTTATTTTAGGCCTTCGATGCCTGTCTGCGGTCCATTCTTTCAACTACTACTACACTGACCAGGTCACTGCTGCCCGTGTACCCCTGGAACCAATTTAAAATTGCCTACAGCCATGTGTTATTATTTTAGGCCTTCGATGCCTGTCTGCGGTCACTCCTTCCACTAGGCCTCCACTGACCACACCACTGCTGCCCGTGTACCCCTGGAACCAATTTAAAATTGCCTACAGCCAGCCCAATTTTTTTATTTTAGGCCTTCGATGCCTGTCTGCGGTCCATTCTTTCAACTACTACTACACTGACCAGGTCACTGCTGCCCGTGTACCCCTGGAACCAATTTAAAATTGCCTACAGCCATGTGTTATTATTTTAGGCCTTCGATGCCTGTCTGCGGTCACTCCTTCCACTAGGCCTCCACTGACCACACCACTGCTGCCCGTGTACCCCTGGAACCAATTTAAAATTGCCTACAGCCAGCCCAATTTTTTTATTTTAGGCCTTCGATGCCTGTCTGCGGTCCATTCTTTCAACTACTACTACACTGACCAGGTCACTGCTGCCCGTGTACCCCTGGAACCAATTTAAAAGTGCCTACAGCCAGCCCAAGTTTGTTATGTTAGGCCTTCGATGCCTGTCTGCGGTCCATTCTTTCAACTACTACTACACTGACCAGGTCACTGCTGCCCGTGTACCCCTGGAACCAATTTAAAATTGCCTACAGCCATGTGTTATTATTTTAGGCCTTCGATGCCTGTCTGCGGTCACTCCTTCCACTAGGCCTCCACTGACCACACCACTGCTGCCCGTGTACCCCTGGAACCAATTTAAAATTGCCTACAGCCAGCCCAATTTTTTTATTTTAGGCCTTCGATGCCTGTCTGCGGTCCATTCTTTCAACTACTACTACACTGACCAGGTCACTGCTGCCCGTGTACCCCTGGAACCAATTTAAAAGTGCCTACAGCCAGCCCAAGTTTGTTATGTTAGGCCTTCGATGCCTGTCTGCGGTCCATTCTTTCAACTACTACTACACTGACCAGGTCACTGCTGCCCGTGTACCCCTGGAACCAATTTAAAATTGCCTACAGCCAGCCCAATTTTTTTATTTTAGGCCTTCGATGCCTGTCTGCGGTCCATTCTTTCAACTACTACTACACTGACCAGGTCACTGCTGCCCGTGTACCCCTGGAACCAATTTAAAATTGCCTACAGCCAGCCCAATTTTTTTATTTTAGGCCTTCGATGCCTGTCTGCGGTCCATTCTTTCAACTACTACTACACTGACCAGGTCACTGCTGCCCGTGTACCCCTGGAACCAATTTAAAATTGCCTACAGCCATGTGTTATTATTTTAGGCCTTCGATGCCTGTCTGCGGTCACTCCTTCCACTAGACTTCCACTGACCAGACCACTGCTGCCCGTGTACCCCTGGAACCAATTTAAAAGTGCCTACAGCCAGCCCAAGTTTGTTATGTTAGGCCTTCGATGCCTGTCTGCGGTCCATTCTTTCAACTACTACTACACTGACCAGGTCACTGCTGCCCGTGTACCCCTGGAACCAATTTAAAATTGCCTACAGCCAGCCCAATTTTTTTATTTTAGGCCTTCGATGCCTGTCTGCGGTCCATTCTTTCAACTACTACTACACTGACCAGGTCACTGCTGCCCGTGTACCCCTGGAACCAATTTAAAATTGCCTACAGCCATGTGTTATTATTTTAGGCCTTCGATGCCTGTCTGCGGTCACTCCTTCCACTAGGCCTCCACTGACCACACCACTGCTGCCCGTGTACCCCTGGAACCAATTTAAAATTGCCTACAGCCAGCCCAATTTTTTTATTTTAGGCCTTCGATGCCTGTCTGCGGTCCATTCTTTCAACTACTACTACACTGACCAGGTCACTGCTGCCCGTGTACCCCTGGAACCAATTTAAAAGTGCCTACAGCCAGCCCAAGTTTGTTATGTTAGGCCTTCGATGCCTGTCTGCGGTCCATTCTTTCAACTACTACTACACTGACCAGGTCACTGCTGCCCGTGTACCCCTGGAACCAATTTAAAATTGCCTACAGCCAGCCCAATTTTTTTATTTTAGGCCTTCGATGCCTGTCTGCGGTCCATTCTTTCAACTACTACTACACTGACCAGGTCACTGCTGCCCGTGTACCCCTGGAACCAATTTAAAATTGCCTACAGCCAGCCCAATTTTTTTATTTTAGGCCTTCGATGCCTGTCTGCGGTCCATTCTTTCAACTACTACTACACTGACCAGGTCACTGCTGCCCGTGTACCCCTGGAACCAATTTAAAATTGCCTACAGCCATGTGTTATTATTTTAGGCCTTCGATGCCTGTCTGCGGTCACTCCTTCCACTAGACTTCCACTGACCAGACCACTGCTGCCCGTGTACCCCTGGAACCAATTTAAAAGTGCCTACAGCCAGCCCAAGTTTGTTATGTTAGGCCTTCGATGCCTGTCTGCGGTCCATTCTTTCAACTACTACTACACTGACCAGGTCACTGCTGCCCGTGTACCCCTGGAACCAATTTAAAATTGCCTACAGCCAGCCCAATTTTTTTATTTTAGGCCTTCGATGCCTGTCTGCGGTCCATTCTTTCAACTACTACTACACTGACCAGGTCACTGCTGCCCGTGTACCCCTGGAACCAATTTAAAATTGCCTACAGCCATGTGTTATTATTTTAGGCCTTCGATGCCTGTCTGCGGTCACTCCTTCCACTAGGCCTCCACTGACCACACCACTGCTGCCCGTGTACCCCTGGAACCAATTTAAAATTGCCTACAGCCAGCCCAATTTTTTTATTTTAGGCCTTCGATGCCTGTCTGCGGTCCATTCTTTCAACTACTACTACACTGACCAGGTCACTGCTGCCCGTGTACCCCTGGAACCAATTTAAAAGTGCCTACAGCCAGCCCAAGTTTGTTATGTTAGGCCTTCGATGCCTGTCTGCGGTCCATTCTTTCAACTACTACTACACTGACCAGGTCACTGCTGCCCGTGTACCCCTGGAACCAATTTAAAATTGCCTACAGCCAGCCCAATTTTTTTATTTTAGGCCTTCGATGCCTGTCTGCGGTCCATTCTTTCAACTACTACTACACTGACCAGGTCACTGCTGCCCGTGTACCCCTGGAACCAATTTAAAATTGCCTACAGCCAGCCCAATTTTTTTATTTTAGGCCTTCGATGCCTGTCTGCGGTCCATTCTTTCAACTACTACTACACTGACCAGGTCACTGCTGCCCGTGTACCCCTGGAACCAATTTAAAATTGCCTACAGCCATGTGTTATTATTTTAGGCCTTCGATGCCTGTCTGCGGTCACTCCTTCCACTAGGCCTCCACTGACCACACCACTGCTGCCCGTGTACCCCTGGAACCAATTTAAAATTGCCTACAGCCAGCCCAATTTTTTTATTTTAGGCCTTCGATGCCTGTCTGCGGTCCATTCTTTCAACTACTACTACACTGACCAGGTCACTGCTGCCCGTGTACCCCTGGAACCAATTTAAAATTGCCTACAGCCAGCCCAATTTTTTTATTTTAGGCCTTCGATGCCTGTCTGCGGTCCATTCTTTCAACTACTACTACACTGACCAGGTCACTGCTGCCCGTGTACCCCTGGAACCAATTTAAAATTGCCTACAGCCATGTGTTATTATTTTAGGCCTTCGATGCCTGTCTGCGGTCACTCCTTCCACTAGGCCTCCACTGACCACACCACTGCTGTCCGTGTACCCCTGGAACCAATTTAAAATTGCCTACAGCCATGTGTTATTATTTTAGGCCTTCGATGCCTGTCTGCGGTCACTCCTTCCACTAGGCCTCCACTGACCACACCACTGCTGTCCGTGTACCCCTGGAACCAATTTAAAATTGCCTACAGCCATGTGTTATTATTTTAGGCCTTCGATGCCTGTCTGCGGTCCATTCTTTCAACTACTACTACACTGACCAGGGCACTGCTGGCCGTGTACCCCTGGAACCAACATCAGAAAATATAAAAATAAGTATTTTGCTTATAAAAAAGAAAATACTGGTGAGATATCAAATGCAGACATTTTAACATTAAAAACAAACACACAACTCTAATCTGGTACAGTACTAAAAATGGCCACCAGCTACAATTACTTTCTCCTGCAAGTAGTTAACTGAAAGTTTTTTTAAATTGAAAACACACATATGGCATCCACCGAGTGTTGTCCTGTCGCGTCTTCTTTATATTATTGCCGAGAAGATGCAAAATAATGAAAATAATAAAATCATTAATTACCAAAATAATAGAGAAAGTCAACACCACATTGCAAATAAACATTCATTCCAAATAAAGAAGCAGGGCGCGTCCGAGGGTGAGTATATACCTAATAAGAATATAATCACCCTCGGACGCGCAATGCTTATTTCCAACAGCCTTCCTTCCTAAGAATCAGCCCTTCCGTCGTGTAGAGAGACGTTGTGTTACACTCCAAGGTGTTCCCCAGGTTGCCTTTCCTGAGCTTCGATCTTCCGGCTCTCGTTTAGTAGTTCTTGGAAACTACTCTGCATTAGGCCTTCAAATTGGGTATGGGGTGTAGAGAGATGGTGTGTTCCACTCCAAGGTGTTCCCCAGGTTGCCTTTCCTGAGCTTCGATCTTCCGGCTCTCGTTTAGTAGTTGTTGGAAACTACGCTGCATTAGGCCTTCAAATTGGGTATGGGGTGTAGCGAGAGGGTGTGTTACACTCCAAGGTGTTCCCCAGGTTGCCTTTCCTGAGCTTCGATCTTCCGGCTCTCGTTTAGTAGTTCTTGGAAACTACACTGCATTAGGCCTTCAAATTGGGTATGGGGTGTAGAGAGAGGGTGTGTTACACTCTAAGGTGTTCCCCAGGTTTCCTTGCCATTGCTTCGGTCTTCCGACTCTCGTTTAGTAGTTGTAGAAAAGTACACTGCATTAGGCCATACAAAATGGGTATGGGGTGGAGAGAGATGGTGTGTTACACTCCAAGGTGTTCCCCAGGTTGCCTTTCCTGAGCTTCTATCTTCAGGCTCTCATTAAATTGTGGTTAAATGGAACAACTGCATTTGGCGTACTAGTTGGTTTGGGGCCTACTATCGGTGTCTGCCACTCCTTGCTGTTCTCCTCCACTGAACAAAGCTGTGCCGCCTGTTTACTACGGTTGCCAATTTTGAACTGCATTTCGACTACTTACTGATTTGGCCCTACTCTCTGTGTCAGCCTCTCATTCCAGTTGTCCTCCACTGCAATGCCCCCTGGTTATTCCTGTGTTACCAATTTTGAACTGCATTTAGCCCACTTTCTTCTTTGGGCCTATATCTGTGTTTCCACTTCATCGTGCCCATTGCCCAGCCAGTGATAGATGAGTCTGCTGGTACATTGACCCATAACGCAACATTCCCCGTGCACGCTACACAACAACATTGTGACCCTGCTGAAAGTCAGGTTGCTCTTCCCGCATACCATACCACCTTACACGGGGACAAAGAGGAAGGTGCAGATGAAAGTGCAGGTTCCTTCATCAGGTGGGGGGAGGAATACTAGTTGGCGACGTCACTGGCACAGGGCCTCTCATAGTACGCAAAAGTGTTGCTGCCGGTGGGAGGCGCCCCCGCCGTGCAAACACACCGCTGTACTTTGAGGGGCCCTGTGCCAGTGCCAATGCCAACGAGTGGGCCCCCCCTGCTTGCTCAGGTTCACAGCACTTGCAAAGTTGAAATACTTACCTCTCCCTGCTCCACTGCCGTGACGTGGTCCAGATTTCCTGGGCCCACTAATTACTTGAACCAGCCCTACCCCCCACAACTTTAGCCAAATGACCCCCAATTTCAAATGCCTTCCAATTATTATAAGGTAAATTACGCTTGACAAGCTTCATTAAGAAGAATGGATGGTTTTGACATTAAAATGGGCACTCTAGGTGTTTTCCTGGCCCCCACTCACTGCCGACTATGCTGCCCCATTGACTTGCATTGGGTTTCGTGTTTCGGTCGATCCCGACTTTACGTCATAATCGGCCGATTTCACTCGACCCGACTTTGGACATAGTCGGGTTTCGCAAAACCCGGCTCGACTCTAAAAAGGTCAAGGTCGCTCAACTCTACACACTGATGATACACAGATGACATCCCTGTTTCATCAGTGTGATATGTACCTGCGCCTGGAAATCAGTGGTACTAATCACGCTGTTTCCCGGTACCAGGTACTAAAATGAAGACAGCTCACATCACAGTCCCCTTCTTTCGCTGCAATCAGCACTAGCAGGAGACAATGTTGAGAGTTGTATTCAACTCTTAACAGTAAAAGCAAGAGACAGCTGATGGGATTATTCATCAGCAGCCAGCTGTGTTATAAAAAAAATCTATAATAATAAAAATATGGCATGGGGTTACCCTGTATTTTTGATAGCCAGCTAGGCAAAACTGACAAATGCAGGCTGCACCCCTCAGCAAAACTGGTTATCAAGAATAGAGGGGCCCTACTAGAGATGAGTGAATATATTCGTATGTTTGTAAAATTTCCTACCGAGCAAGCGCTGAAGTCATATGGGTGAATTAAGTTCATTGGCCGTGAACACAGGACCTTTCAGACAGCAACAGGGGCAGGAGAACTTTCTCACACTTGCAGCAGTTCACAGGCAGACACTGAGCACACGGTGCTTAGTGTCTGCTGGATGATAGGCTCTATGGAGGCATTATGTATCCATACAGCTTGCCATCTAGATACAGCATAGCTAGACCCGTGGAACAAATGGATTAAAAGCATCTCTATGGAAAGGTGAGGAATATTGTTGTTTTTTTACCTATTTTTCAGATGACGAGAGCATCGGTGGAATGGGTGAGGTCAGAAGTATGATTTAAGTCTGTGTCTTTCTTTCAATTAAAAACCTTTTTCTGGGTGTTTGTGTTTTCATACAATGTGTCTTATTGACAACTCTCCTTTACTAACCTTGGTGTCACCTGACAGTACAAAGGTGACATCAACCCTCCCAATTATCACCCCACTTGCCACCGCTACAGGGCAATTGGGAAGAGCGAGGCTAAGTGCCAGAATTGGTACATCTTAGAGATGTGCCTTTTCTGGGGCAGCAGAGAGCTGATGTTTTTAATCTGGGGGGCAGTATCTATTTCCCCTTCCAAGGCTATTAATATCAGCCGGCAGCTATCTGCATAGCCTTTGCTGGTTATTAGTTATAGGGGAACCTTACATCATTTTTATAGGAACCTCCATTTTAATAGCCAGTAAAGGCTAAGTATACAGTTGTGAGCTGATACTAATAGCCTGGGAAGCTCCTTGAGTATTACCCCCTTCCCAGACTATAAACCGCGGCATCCAGCCATCGGCTTTCCCTCTGCTGGTTACAAAAATTGTGCAGGAGCCCACACCATTTGTTTCAGAAAAATAATCTTTTATTAATTAAATACATTTACAGCAAGCTGCTCGCACAGTGTAATAATTGTATTTGTCACAGACATCTGTATATCTATGTGTCTTTACTAAATCTAATCCATCTCTTCTATCCTGTCCGCTCCTGCAATGATTTTACAGTACAAGGCAGATAACTGCTGTCTTTTCTTCTCTCTATCTATGTAATATATATACCAACATATATGTGTGTGTGTGTCACTGACATCTATATGTACATATTGTGAGGCAGTGACCTCTGTTACAGCTAGGGGTCACTTTTTGTGCTCTCCAAAATGTGCATGGAGGTGTAGTGAGGCCATGAGGGCATATTGCAGTCACAGGTGTAGCTATGATTAGAATGGAGAAGCAGTAACTTATTAAAATCCCTGTAGTATAGGGGATGTGTCAGTGCTGGTCTGGGAAGCAGACAGAGCAGTTGTGTGCAGAACACTCCCTGTGTGATGAAACACAGAGGCAAGAGGAAAAAAAGAGACTGACACCCTGTGTCTCGGGCTGTCTTTTGTTTACCTAGCTGCGATCCGGAGGATACAGCGTGCTGTGCACTGCGTGAGTAAAGAGACTTGGTCCAGGCGTGAGGTCGCCCAAGGAAACTGGACAAAGGGAAGTCCGGCCTGTTTAGGGACTGCAAACTAAAGCCATGCACTATGTATTCTAATGGATTGTGTGAAATAACACATTAAAGGAGCATTTTGTTTTCAACTTGCTTGGGTCACTGCCTTTTCACTGCACATCGTGCTGCCACTACATTACATATGGTGGAAAGAATGCGTGTCATGTGAACTGAGCCATACCCCAAGCATGTTGTATGTCAATAATTAAGCCAGCAAAGTTACAGCTCAAGCCTGCGGATCGGATGGAGATAAAACTAAGACAGTGGGCCGTGTCTCAAACACAACAGCAGGAGGCACTGCAGTTGCAGTGGCAACAGCTGGAGCAGCAGCAATGGCAGCAGGAGCTACATAATGAGCAACAGCAGCATACTACTGAATTGTTAATGTAGTGGATCGTCGCTATGCGAGAGGCAGATCCCTCAGCAACCATATACCGGTCAGAAGCCCAGTACAAGTTCCGCTAAGCGCTGAGGAAGATGGAACCTGAGAATGACATGGAGGCTTTTCTCACCATGGAATGCACCATGGAGCGGGAGAGCTTGCCAGTGACTCAGTGGGCTGAGGTGGTGTCCAACTTCCTGACAGGAGATGCCCAGAAATCCTTCATAGACCTCAGTCGGGACGATGCCATGGACTATGGGAAGCTGAAAGGTGAGATCCTTGTCAGACTGGGGGTTAATACTTAAGTGTGGGCCCAACGGGTGTTCCAATGATCCTTTTCAGAGATTCACCTTGCCCAATCCCAGGCGAATGACTTGCTGCATCTGGTAAAAAGATGGCTTCAGCCTACCCAAGCTATTAGAAGAGTGCTTGTTCCAAATAAATGGCCATATTGCCTTTTCCTAGATAATACTCCATTGAATATTATACCCTGGCTCATAGAGCCTAACTACATAGATGCTTTTGATCTATGGAACTATTTACCAGCACTCCCAATCTCACATCTCCTTTCCAACTAGGTTAAATGTGTGGATAACTGGCCACAAGAAGCCAAAAAATGACCCCAAGATGTCATACAAACACATTATGTTCAACACATTATCTCAAAATTTAAGACAAATATTCAATACAACACAGACTGGCTTTGGTTGGAATTCCTTGTTAGACTGAAAACTATACCTCCTAAAATAATCAATTGTATTCGGGCCTAATTTCCCCCAACAACCACTTCAAACCCCTGTATATATCCTCATGGGAAACCTTGCTGAATTTGTCCCTATCAAACCGGGAAGCATAGCAAATTTTGGGAAACTCACATGGCTTTTCCAGGTGTATTTTGTTGCTAGAAAACAATTTTAAAGTCCTCTCAAGATGGTACAGAACTCCTGAGTCACTCTACCACCTGGGTCTAGCGGATTCTCCTTTTTGTTGGAGATGTTTGAAGTCCACGGGCACTTTAGCCCATATATTTTGGTACTGTCCAATTATGGCTAACTTCTGGGACGAAATCTTTGAATACCTCTGACAGATGGAATTAATCACACGGAATCTAACTCCTCAGGAAGTTCTGTTATCACTCCCCACAAACTCTTTTAATCCTAAGAAACATGATTTACTTCACCTGCTAACAGCAGCAGCTAAACATTTGATTTCACAACATTGGCGACAAACATCTCCCCCCTCCCTCAGTGCATGGATAAAAAAAGTTCAGGATATCCACAGGATGGAGGAACTATCTAGCTGGGACGCACGTACGCATGATCAATTTCTATACACTTGGCTACTCTGGCAACAGACCTTGTCTAGTCCCCCATAACTTTATTGGTTCTTTTCTTTTCCCCACATTGATTGGACCTTATGTACCACCTGCGCCGCACTGTGATGGACTCAAGTTCAAATAGCATCAAATAAAACTAATCTACATTCACATACTCTTCACCTTGCCTTCAGGATACTCCTGACTCACTAAAATTGTTTTTTCATGTCTTCTTTGATCTTATCTGTTCTGAATGTCTCAACCCTGAAGTTATACTTAGGGGATTTTGTTATACACTCCCCTGGACTACTCATACGTTATGTTTTATTGTTCTTTCCACTGATGCAAGAATTGCTACCTGGCACACGATATTACTCTACTGCGGATATATGTAAACTCACTCTCAGGTCCATTGGACGCTTTCCTGTACGGACCAGGGCACATGACATACTTAGCTTCGCTATTATATAAGACCGGCCCTTTTGAGATTATGTTCGTGTACTGTTTTTTCATTGTTCTGTATGTTAAAAATTCAAAATAAATAATTAAAAGAAAAAAAAATGGCTTCAGCCTGAGACATTAACCCCATTCCAGTTGGTAGAGAGGGTGGTGGTCGACCGCCTAGTGAGGGCTCTACCAGCAGCCATAGAGCATTGGGTGGGATAAGGGGACCCAGGCACTCCAGATGAGGTGGTGGGACTGGTAGAGTGGTGCACAGCCACTCAGGACTTTATATGGGACACTGCTCCATATCAGCTGTCTCGTAAGGCTTCCCCAGCCTAGAAGCCAGGGAAAACTAAAACTGCTCCTGCATACAATCGTGCCCCAGAGATCAGGCATTGGTGATGTCAAGGGCAGCCCGGCCATGTGGCTGCCAACTGCCCGCTGTTGACCGAACCCATGGTCACCGTATTTCTGTGTATGCCCAGCCAGTCGGTACCACCACTACAGGCACCGCCGACAGCGAACCACAGCTGTGCCAGGTACTTGTGAATGAGTACCAAACAGAGGATCTCCTGGACTCTGGGAGCATAGTGACCTTGGTTCATGGGTCCCTTGTTGCCAGTGACAATCCCAAAGGACCGAAAGTGGAGGTGATTGGTATCCACTGGGAAATCAGTGATTACCCGACCACGGAGGTTAATTTTTCCACACCATGTGGGGACATTAAACATGTGGTGGGAGTGGTGAAGACCCTTCCATATCGGGCTGTGCTTGGGAGAAACTTTCCCCTGTTTTGGTCCCTGTGGGAGACCAGGGTCAACCCTGTCATGGAAAATGTTGTACCAGGTGCATAACCCAAAGATATTGAGATACCTGCCATAAGGGTCGCCAACCTAGGGATAGAGTGTAATCCCAACAGGCTTCCTCTAGAGGTTGTGGCAGTAGAGGTCGTGGGGACCCCATTGAACCCCGAGCAGGAGGTGTTCCCTGGTAAGTTTGGGATGGCTCAGATCCAAGGTCCCACACAGAGACGCAGGTATAAAAAACACAGATATGAGAAGAGCTGGGAGTGTATGGTCACGGAGGTGACTGGGGATGTGCGCACGTGGAACCCTCTGGCACCAGCCAAGGATGAGGCCGGGGGCCAGGGTAAATTAGATAGAGTGCTTGCTAGACAACAGTGTCGGGAGGCTCAGGTTTGGGTGTGATATAATACAGACATATGCTCGGAGTTGCTGGCACGGTCTGCGGCGTTTCATGTGATATAGTCACTGAGACACGGGTAAAGGTACAAAGGAACCAGTACTAGGGGCCCGAAAGCAGATACTTAGGTGACAGGATGACCTGCGGGGTTAGTGAACCCAAAATAAACATGGTCAAGACCACCCAAAACTGACCCAAATCTACGGGTAAACAGAAATGAGGACTTGGCTTCTGCAATGGAGAATGGGGTGGGTGGTCACTTACTGAAGTGTGGAGGAGAAACGCAAAGGGGAGGGATGCATGCGCCGGTCAATGTTTATGGTCTCTACTTTGGTTTCTTAGTGTATTGTTGGGCGGGAATGTCACAGGGGCATTCAGATGCTCTGTCTTGCACCCATAAGAGGTAAGAAATGTTCAACCTCACAGATATGAACAGGGGGGAAGATATGTGAGGCACTGACCCTTGTTACAGCTAAGAGGTGCTTCTTGTGCTTTCCAGAGTGCGCATGGAGGTGTAGTGAGGCCATGAGGGCGTTTTGCATTCACAGGTTGTTAGGACTGGTGGAACGCACCAAGTAAGATGATATAGATGCGTTCGCAGTCCGGGGTCCACCGTGCAGGCGAAACCCGCTGCTAGTGAATGACAGACTATATGGCGGTACTAAAAGTATAAACACGTGGGTTAAACCTCACCCAACGTGAAGAAAGCGATCCTGTTAAGTCACAGGACCGCGGTACCGCACATAGAGCGCGAGCAAGTAGTCAGCGAACTTAACCCCGAAAGGGATTGAAGTCCGATTAGACCCTTGCTGGCACAACACCGCAACTGGGTGTGTAATGAACCTTATTAGTAACAAATGAGCACAAGAGTGCGTGCGATGCCGCACTGACGGACGCCACTAACCACCCAGGCTTGGGTATGGAAAGCGCAAGGCAAGCGCACGGCGCCGTACTGGCAGGCACAGCTATAGGACGCTGTGATGTGTGTAACATACAGATGGATAGTCGGGCGCTAGAGAGCTACCATCATCCGCGAGCAGTCAACAACTCTAGGGAGGGATACTTAGGAGCTTTCATCCATCGACATACATCCATCTACACACACACATAATAATTGTACACTAGCGCATGGCCGTGCGGTCATGCGCAGTTTATATAGTTGCAGGACAGGAACTGGCCACAGAAACTTTGCCCTTCCAAGACCTGCCAAGAGGACCAATGGAATGCGCTGCAGAGCCTGAGCACATGACCCTCGATCTCCAACGGGAGATCTTGCCCTGGGCATGCTCAGTGTGTGCAAATAAGGACTTAGTCCCAGAGAAGTCCGCTCGTTGCTGACCAGCACTGACTTTAATGGCAGGAGCTGAAGAAGCAGCAGTAACTCTCTGTACAGAGTGAGACCGAGCAAGACGCTGGGACCGACGTCCTTGCTGAGCAGACTCCACTGCGGCTGGATAGGAATGGGAGACCGCAGCGGAGACGGCCCGAGATTCCCCCTGTGCAGAAGTGGGAACTCGAGACCTAACACAGGTGTAGCTATGATTAGAATGGTGAAGCAGTGACTAATTAAAAGTCCTGTAGTATAAGGGGAGGTGTGTCAGTGTTGGTATGGGAAGCAGACAGAGCAGTTGTGTGCAGAACACTCCCTGTGTGATGAAACACAGAGGCAAGAGGAAAAAAAGAGACTGACACCCTGTGTCTCGGGCTGTCTTTTGTTTACCTAGCTGCGATCCGGAGGATACAGCGTGCTGTGCACTGCGTGAGTAAAGAGACTTGGTCCAGGCATGAGGTCACCCAGGGAAACTGGACAAAGAGAAGTCCGGCCTGTTTAGGGACTGCAAACTAAAGCCGTGTGCTATGTATTCTAATGGACTGTGTGAAGTAACAAATTTTCACTGCGTACGGTGCTGCCACAAAATTAAAATACACACAGACACACATATATATATATATATATATATATATATATAATACAGAGCAAAAGTTTGGACACACCTTCTCATTGAAAGATTTTTCTGTATTTTCAAGACTATGAAATTTGTAAATTCACATTGAAGGCATCAAAACTATGAATTAACACAAAAAGTGTGAAACAACTGAGAATATGTCTTATATTCTAGGTTCTTCAAAGTAGCCACCTTTTGCTTTGATGACTGCTTTACCCACTCTTGGCATTCTCTTGATGAGCTTCAAGAGGTAGTCTACGGAAATGGTCTTCCAACAATCTTGAAGGAGTTCCCAGAGATGCTTAGCATGTGTTGGCCCTTTTGCCTTCACTCTGCGGTCCAGCTCACCTCAAACCATCTCGATTGGGTTCAGGTCTGGTGACTGTGGAGGCCAGGTCATCTGGCGTAGCACCCCATCACTCTCCTTCTTGGTCAAATAGCCCTTCCACAGCCTGGAGGTGTGTTTGGGGTCATTGTCCTGTTGAAAAATAAATGATGGTCCAACTAAACGCAAACCGGATGGAATAGCATGCCGCTGCAAGATGCTGTGGTAGCCATGCTGGTTCAGTATACCTTCAATTTTGAATAAATCACACACATGGCCAACAGCAAAGCACCCCCACACCATCAAACCTCTTCCTCCATGCTTCACGGTGGGAACCAGCCATCCGTTCACCTTTTCTGCGTCGCACAAAGACACGGTGGTTGGAAGCAAATATCTCAAATTTGGACTCATCAGACCAAAGCACAGATTTCCATTGGTCTGATGTCCATTCCTTGTGTTCTTAAGCCCAAACAAGTCTCCTCTGCTTGTTGCCTGTCCTTAGCAGTGGTTTCCTAGCAGCTATTTTACCATAAAGGCCTGCTGCACAAAGTCTCCTCTTAAGAGTTGTTGTAGAGATGTGTCTGCTGCTAGAACACTGTGTGGCATTGACCTAGTCTCTAATCTGAGCTGCTATTAACCTGCGATTTCTGAGGCTGGTGACTTGGATAAACTTATCCTCAGAAGCAGAGGTGACTCTTGGTCTTCCTTTCCTGGGGTGGTCCTCCTGTGAGCCAGTTTCTTTACAGCGCTTGATCAATCTTTAAATGAGAAGGTGTATCCAAATTGTTGGTCTGTACTGTATGGGAAATGTTATTTATTAACAATTTTGTGAGACAACACTCTCTGATTTACGGTTAAAAAAATGAAAACTTTGAAAATTGAAAAACTTTGAAAACTTTTCGCCAAATTTCCATTTTTTCATAAATAAATGCAAGATATATCTCAGAAATGTTACCACTAACATGAAATACAATATGACATGAAAAAACATTCTCAGAATCTGTGGGATACGTTGAAGCATTCCAGAGCTATAACCTCATAGACTGGTCAGAATTGTAAAAATTGGCTTGGTCATAAAGTACCAAATTGGCTCTGTCACTAAGGGGTTAAATAATTAATTAAGAACAAAGGCATAAGGTCCCTCCATCTTTGACAACCAGCCTTGCTAAAGCAGACAGCTGGGGGCAGGTCAGGGGTGGATTAAGGGTAGCCAGGGCCCCCGGCTGGTCAGACACTGTGGGCCCCCCGGTCATGTGACGGGGGTCATGTGTTGGGGGTCATGTGACGGGGGTCATGATATACCTGAACCAGATTATTCCAGAAAAATGGCCGGGCCCTACTCTACTGTAACCTATTAAATATTTGTTAAAATATGCAATACAATTTAGGTATATTTTGATTTATTTTTCAATTTTTAAAATGACCAATATCACATACAAGGAACAAATACCACCGCACCATGACGAGACCACAAATTACAACCACAGTGATCGAATAATATCACATAAAAGGAACAAATACCACCGCACCATGTCAAGACCACATATTACCACCACTTGGTGACCAAATAGCACATACAAGGGACAAATACATAGTAACATAGTAACATAGTTAGTAAGGCCGAAAAAAGACATTTGTCCATCCAGTTCAGCCTATATTCCATCATAATAAATACCCAGATCTACGTCCTTCTACAGAACCTAATAATTGTATGATACAATATTGTTCTGCTCCAGGAAGACATCCAGGCCTCTCTTGAACCCCTCGACTGAGTTCGCCATCACCACCTCCTCAGGCAAGCAATTCCAGATTCTCACTGCCCTAACAGTAAAGAATCCTCTTCTATGTTGGTGGAAAAACCTTCTCTCCTCCAGACGCAAAGAATGCCCCCTTGTGCCCGTCACCTTCCTTGGTATAAACAGATCCTCAGCGAGATATTTGTATTGTCCCCTTATATACTTATACATGGTTATTAGATCGCCCCTCAGTCGTCTTTTTCCTAGACTAAATAATCCTAATTTCGCTAATCTATCTGGGTATTGTAGTTCTCCCATCCCCTTTATTAATTTTGTTGCCCTCCTTTGTACTCTCTCTAGTTCCATTATATCCTTCCTGAGCACCGGTGCCCAAAACTGGACACAGTACTCCATGTGCGGTCTAACTAGGGATTTGTACAGAGGCAGTATAATGCTCTCATCATGTGTATCCAGACCTCTTTTAATGCACCCCATGATCCTGTTTGCCTTGGCAGCTGCTGCCTGGCACTGGCTGCTCCAGGTAAGTTTATCATTAACTAGGATCCCCAAGTCCTTCTCCCTGTCAGATTTACCCAGTGGTTTCCCGTTCAGTGTGTAATGGTGATATTGATTCCCTCTTCCCTCTACCGCAACACTATTTCCAGACCACATATTACCACTACATAGTGACTGAATACTACAATACAGATCAGTAATAAAAAAAAAACACACAATACTATCACGATAAGTGCCAGTATTCACAGGAGATCTGTACCTAGTATGCAGTATGCAGTGTCTGTGTAGAGGTTATACAGCGATCACTGGTGACATTATACACAGGAGAGTATGCATTTTCTGGCTAAGAGATGGGTTGAGGTGGGGTACCATGCCACATATTCAGCATATTCTAGGAGGGTCAGCATCCTCATCTCGCCGGGGTACCTTTTGAGTATCACAAAGTGGTTATAGACCAGTCAGGTAGATTCATATGTTTACTTTGTAAATTATACGGATGTCTGATGTGGCTGGTTTCAATTTATATTCCACCACCATATTGTGGAAAGGTTATCCACAGAGTTCTGGGAATATTGGAGGATACCGTTTTTGATAATAGGGGACTTTAGCAATATTCTGGACACACACTGGGATAGAGAGAGACAAAAGCCATTGAAACCGAGGGGTAATGGTACACCATTTGGTGCCATCCTGAGGGAGACAGCTCAGCATGATTTATGGAGGATTTCTCATCCTGGGGTGTACAAGTATTCATGTTTCTCATCCTCTTTAGCTTCTTTGTCAAGAATAGATCTGGCCTTGGGCAATGCACAGATGTTGGGCCTTGTTGATGAAGTAACGTATATGGCTAGAACAATATCTGATCATTCTCCAATGAGTGTGGTACTTGAGGGTGTGGGATCCTTGCCTGCTAGGGGTGCATATGGAGGCTGAACCCGTTCTGGCTACATCTTATTGGCTTGGATGGACATATAGTGGGAGATATTAAGGAATATTTTAAAATTAATACTGGGTCGGCTTCTGTATTGATGGTATGGAAGGCTATGAAGGCTTACTTCAGAGGGCTCTGTATTAAAGAGATATCCCAAGGCAGAAACGGGCAGGAAGGATCAGATGTTCATAAGAGAGTTGGAGGAGGCTGAGGAGGCATTAATCAGTAATCAGTCCCCAGAAGCAAAGGAGAGGTTGAAAGTAGCGCAGAATAGAGTATGTCAGATGGCAATGAAAAAGGCGGAAAGTAAGAGAATGTTTCAAACTGCTAAATATTTTGAGGAGGGGGACAAGACGGGTCATCTCTTTTCTAGAATAGTGGCGGCACAGAGAGACTCCACACATATAGTTGCTTTGAAGGGAAATTATGGGTCGGAGCATACTGGTTGCAGGGCAATTTTGGAGGTGGTGACGGAGTATTATTCGGATCTTTATAAATCGCGGGTACAACCAACGATGGAGTAGGTGGATGGTTTTTTGGCAGAGGTTCAGCTTCCTAGACTTTCTACGATTGATCAGGGACTTCTTGAAGAGCCATTTAATTTGGAGCAGCTTGTCACCGTACTGGCCTCAATGTCTAATGATAAAGCCTAGGGGTGGATGGTATCCCAGAGGAGGTGTATAAAAAGCATTAAGAGGTACTGCTTCCCGCTTTGTTGGAGGTGTATGCTGCTGGCTTGGTGGAGGGGGAGTTACTGCAATAATTGTAGTGTTGCCAAAACAGGGTAAGGATCCGACAGATCCTGCTTCTTATCCAATTTCGTTATTAACGATAGATATCAAATTCTTGGCAAAAATGTTGACGATTCTTCTTAACAAGGTGATAACGACACTAATGCACCAGGACCAGTCCGGTTTTATGCCCAATAGTTCTACAGCATGTAATCTTAGACAACTGTTTCGCAATATGCAGGTAAAGTCAGACAATATGGGTCAGAGGGTTGTGGTGTCTTTAGACACCGCTAAGGTGTTTGATAGTGTGGAATGACAGTATTTGTGGGCGGTTATGAAGGCTATGGGTTTTGGCGAGAGATTTATAAGTTGGGTGCAATTGTTATACGAGTCTCCAAGAGCCAGGATACAGGTAAATGAGCTCTTGTAGGGGGACTTCCCTTTATATAGGGGAATGTGGCAGGGGTGCCCCTTGTCTCCTCTCTTGTTTGCATCTGCTGTTGAGCCCCTCGTGGCGGCGATATGGAGGGATAGGGACATAAAGGGATTTAGATACGGAAACTATGAAGAAAAGATTGCCCTGTATGCGGACGATGTTAATGTTCTTGGAAGATGCGCAGGAGTCTCTGGGGGCCATTATGAAGTGCATTTGGGGCTCTTTCTGGATTATCTATTAATTGGGATAAGTCTGTGTTGTTGCCCATGGACGCATCATGGTTTCAGACAAAATAGAGGACTATGTGTGGCTCAACCTGACTCCTTTGCTTGGGAAGTTCCAGCAGAAGATTGGGGCCTGGAAGAAGCTGTCGCTGTCGGTTTCAGGAAGAGTGAATTTGATCAAAATAAAACTTTTGCCTCATCTCCTCTATATATTGCATAATGCTCCAGAGTGGCTGCCTCAGAGTAAATTTTATAGGATCAATACTCTATTTAGGGACTTAATTTGGAAGGGTGGACGGGCGTGCATCAAATTGGAACATCTGCAAAGGGCGAAGGATGAGGGTGGTCTGGCGGTCCCCAATCCATGAATTTACTATATACAGGTCCTTCTAAAAAAATTAGCATATAGTGTTAAATTTCATTATTTACCATAATGTAATGATTACAATTAAACTTTCATATATTATAGATTCATTATCCACCAACTGAAATTTGTCAGGTCTTTTATTGTTTTAATACTGATGATTTTGGCATACAACTCCTGATAACCCAAAAAACCTGTCTCAATAAATTAGCATATCAAGAAAAGGTTCTCTAAACGACCTATTACCCTAATCTTCTGAATCAACTAATTAACTCTAAACACATGCAAAAGATACCTGAGGCTTTTATAAACTCCCTGCCTGGTTCATTACTCAAAACCCCCATCATGGGTAAGACTAGCGACCTGACAGATGTCAAGAAGGCCATCATTGACACCCTCAAGCAAGAGGGTAAGACCCAGAAAGAAATTTCTCAACAAATAGGCTGTTCCCAGAGTGCTGTATCAAGGCACCTCAATGGTAAGTCTGTTGGAAGGAAACAATGTGGCAGAAAACGCTGTACAACGAGAAGAGGAGACCGGACCCTGAGGAAGATTGTGGAGAAGGACCGATTCCAGACCTTGGGGAACCTGAGGAAGCAGTGGACTGAGTCTGGTGTGAAAACATCCAGAGCCACCCTGCACAGGCGTGTGCAGGAAATGGGCTACAGGTGCCGCATTCCCCAGATAAAGCCACTTTTGAACCATAAACAGCGGCAGAGGCGCCTGACCTGGGCTACAGAGAAGCAGCACTGGACTGTTGCTAAGTGGTCCCAAGTACTTTTTTCTGATGAAAGCAAATTTTGCATGTCATTCGGAAATCAAGGTGCCAGAGTCTGGAGGAAGACTGGGGAGAAGGAAATGCCAAAATGCCTGAAGTCCAGTGTCAAGTACCCACAGTCAGTGATGGTGTGGGGTGCCATGTCAGCTGCTGGTGTTGGTCCACTGTGTTTCATCAAGGGCAGGGTCAATGCAGCTAGCTATCAGGAGATTTTGGAGCACTTCATGCTTCCATCGGCTGAAATGCTTTATGGAGATGAAGATTTCATTTTTCAGCACGACCTGGCACCTGCTCACAGTGCCAAAACCACTGGTAAATGGTTCACTGACCATGGTATTACTGTGCTCAATTGGCCTGCCAACTCTCCTGACCTGAACCCCATAGAGAATCTGTGGGATATTGTGAAGAGAAAGTTGAGAGACGCAAGACCCAACACTCTGGATGAGCTTAAGGCCGCTATTGAAGCATCCTGGGCCTCCATAACATCTCAGCAGTGTCACAGGCTGATTGCCTCCATGCCACGCC
Organism: Ranitomeya imitator; assembly: GCF_032444005.1. Lineage (NCBI taxonomy): Eukaryota > Metazoa > Chordata > Amphibia > Anura > Dendrobatidae > Ranitomeya > Ranitomeya imitator. The sequence goes on along the minus strand of NC_091286.1, from coordinate 492,692,171 downwards.
GCCATGCCAAGCTCCATGCCATGCTTGCCATGCCAAGCATCACCAAACCAGGGATTCAAGCTTCAGGAGGCTTATTTGCATATTCCAGGTGCCTTCTGGGAGAAGCGAAGTCTCCCTAAGCTAGAAGATCGTTGGGTACAGCCGGGACCAGCTGCTTCGAAAGCATCACCAAACCAGGGATTCAAGCTTCAGGAGGCTAATTTGCATATTCCAGGTGCCTTCTGGGAGAAGCGAAGTCTCCCTAAGCTAGAAGATCGTTGGGTACAGCCGGGACCAGCTGCTTCGAAAGCATCACCAAACCAGGGATTCAAGCTTCAGGAGGCTAATTTGCATATTCCAGGTGCCTTCTGGGAGAAGCGAAGTCTCCCTAAGCTAGAAGATCGTTGGGTACAGCCGGGACCAGCTGCTTCGAAAGCATCACCAAACCAGGGATTCAAGCTTCAGGAGGCTAATTTGCATATTCCAGGTGCCTTCTGGGAGAAGCGAAGTCTCCCTAAGCTAGAAGATCGTTGGGTACAGCCGGGACCAGCTGCTTCGAAAGCATCACCAAACCAGGGATTCAAGCTTCAGGAGGCTAATTTGCATATTCCAGGTGCCTTCTGGGAGAAGCGAAGTCTCCCTAAGCTAGAAGATCGTTGGGTACAGCCGGGACCAGCTGCTTCGAAAGCATCACCAAACCAGGGATTCAAGCTTCAGGAGGCTAATTTGCATATTCCAGGTGCCTTCTGGGAGAAGCGAAGTCTCCCTAAGCTAGAAGATCGTTGGGTACAGCCGGGACCAGCTGCTTCGAAAGCATCACCAAACCAGGGATTCAAGCTTCAGGAGGCTAATTTGCATATTCCAGGTGCCTTCTGGGAGAAGCGAAGTCTCCCTAAGCTAGAAGATCGTTGGGTACAGCCGGGACCAGCTGCTTCGAAAGCATCACCAAACCAGGGATTCAAGCTTCAGGAGGCTAATTTGCATATTCCAGGTGCCTTCTGGGAGAAGCGAAGTCTCCCTAAGCTAGAAGATCGTTGGGTACAGCCGGGACCAGCTGCTTCGAAAGCATCACCAAACCAGGGATTCAAGCTTCAGGAGGCTAATTTGCATATTCCAGGTGCCTTCTGGGAGAAGCGAAGTCTCCCTTAGCTAGAAGATCGTTGGGTACAGCCGGGACCAGCTGCTTCGAAAGCATCACCAAACCAGGGATTCAAGCTTCAGGAGGCTAATTTGCATATTCCAGGTGCCTTCTGGGAGAAGCGAAGTCTCCCTAAGCTAAAAGATCGTTGGGTACAGCCGGGACCAGCTGCTTCGAAAGCATCACCAAACCAGGGATTCAAGCTTCAGGAGGCTAATTTGCATATTCCAGGTGCCTTCTGGGAGAAGCGAAGTCTCCCTAAGCTAGAAGATCGTTGGGTACAGCCGGGACCAGCTGCTTCGAAAGCATCACCAAACCAGGGATTCAAGCTTCAGGAGGCTAATTTGCATATTCCAGGTGCCTTCTGGGAGAAGCGAAGTCTACCTAAGCTAGAAGATCGTTGGGTACAGCCGGGACCAGCTGCTTCGAAAGCATCACCAAACCAGGGATTCAAGCTTCAGGAGGCTAATTTGCATATTCCAGGTGCCTTCTGGGAGAAGCGAAGTCTCCCTAAGCTAGAAGATCGTTGGGTACAGCCGGGACCAGCTGCTTCGAAAGCATCACCAAACCAGGGATTCAAGCTTCAGGAGGCTAATTTGCATATTCCAGGTGCCTTCTGGGAGAAGCGAAGTCTCCCTAAGCTAAAAGATCGTTGGGTACAGCCGGGACCAGCTGCTTCGAAAGCATCACCAAACCAGGGATTCAAGCTTCAGGAGGCTAATTTGCATATTCCAGGTGCCTTCTGGGAGAAGCGAAGTCTCCCTAAGCTAGAAGATCGTTGGGTACAGCCGGGACCAGCTGCTTCGAAAGCATCACCAAACCAGGGATTCAAGCTTCAGGAGGCTAATTTGCATATTCCAGGTGCCTTCTGGGAGAAGCGAAGTCTCCCTAAGCTAGAAGATCGTTGGGTACAGCCGGGACCAGCTGCTTCGAAAGCATCACCAAACCAGGGATTCAAGCTTCAGGAGGCTAATTTGCATATTCCAGGTGCCTTCTGGGAGAAGCGAAGTCTCCCTAAGCTAGAAGATCGTTGGGTACAGCCGGGACCAGCTGCTTCGAAAGCATCACCAAACCAGGGATTCAAGCTTCAGGAGGCTAATTTGCATATTCCAGGTGCCTTCTGGGAGAAGCGAAGTCTCCCTAAGCTAGAAGATCGTTGGGTACAGCCGGGACCAGCTGCTTCGAAAGCATCACCAAACCAGGGATTCAAGCTTCAGGAGGCTAATTTGCATATTCCAGGTGCCTTCTGGGAGAAGCGAAGTCTCCCTAAGCTAGAAGATCGTTGGGTACAGCCGGGACCAGCTGCTTCGAAAGCATCACCAAACCAGGGATTCAAGCTTCAGGAGGCTAATTTGCATATTCCAGGTGCCTTCTGGGAGAAGCGAAGTCTCCCTAAGCTAGAAGATCGTTGGGTACAGCCGGGACCAGCTGCTTCGAAAGCATCACCAAACCAGGGATTCAAGCTTCAGGAGGCTAATTTGCATATTCCAGGTGCCTTCTGGGAGAAGCGAAGTCTCCCTAAGCTAGAAGATCGTTGGGTACAGCCGGGACCAGCTGCTTCGAAAGCATCACCAAACCAGGGATTCAAGCTTCAGGAGGCTAATTTGCATATTCCAGGTGCCTTCTGGGAGAAGCGAAGTCTCCCTAAGCTAGAAGATCGTTGGGTACAGCCGGGACCAGCTGCTTCGAAAGCATCACCAAACCAGGGATTCAAGCTTCAGGAGGCTAATTTGCATATTCCAGGTGCCTTCTGGGAGAAGCGAAGTCTCCCTAAGCTAGAAGATCGTTGGGTACAGCCGGGACCAGCTGCTTCGAAAGCATCACCAAACCAGGGATTCAAGCTTCAGGAGGCTAATTTGCATATTCCAGGTGCCTTCTGGGAGAAGCGAAGTCTCCCTAAGCTAGAAGATCGTTGGGTACAGCCGGGACCAGCTGCTTCGAAAGCATCACCAAACCAGGGATTCAAGCTTCAGGAGGCTAATTTGCATATTCCAGGTGCCTTCTGGGAGAAGCGAAGTCTCCCTAAGCTAGAAGATCGTTGGGTACAGCCGGGACCAGCTGCTTCGAAAGCATCACCAAACCAGGGATTCAAGCTTCAGGAGGCTAATTTGCATATTCCAGGTGCCTTCTGGGAGAAGCGAAGTCTCCCTAAGCTAGAAGATCGTTGGGTACAGCCGGGACCAGCTGCTTCGAAAGCATCACCAAACCAGGGATTCAAGCTTCAGGAGGCTAATTTGCATATTCCAGGTGCCTTCTGGGAGAAGCGAAGTCTCCCTAAGCTAGAAGATCGTTGGGTACAGCCGGGACCAGCTGCTTCGAAAGCATCACCAAACCAGGGATTCAAGCTTCAGGAGGCTAATTTGCATATTCCAGGTGCCTTCTGGGAGAAGCGAAGTCTCCCTAAGCTAGAAGATCGTTGGGTACAGCCGGGACCAGCTGCTTCGAAAGCATCACCAAACCAGGGATTCAAGCTTCAGGAGGCTAATTTGCATATTCCAGGTGCCTTCTGGGAGAAGCGAAGTCTCCCTAAGCTAGAAGATCGTTGGGTACAGCCGGGACCAGCTGCTTCGAAAGCATCACCAAACCAGGGATTCAAGCTTCAGGAGGCTAATTTGCATATTCCAGGTGCCTTCTGGGAGAAGCGAAGTCTCCCTAAGCTAGAAGATCGTTGGGTACAGCCGGGACCAGCTGCTTCGAAAGCATCACCAAACCAGGGATTCAAGCTTCAGGAGGCTAATTTGCATATTCCAGGTGCCTTCTGGGAGAAGCGAAGTCTCCCTAAGCTAGAAGATCGTTGGGTACAGCCGGGACCAGCTGCTTCGAAAGCATCACCAAACCAGGGATTCAAGCTTCAGGAGGCTAATTTGCATATTCCAGGTGCCTTCTGGGAGAAGCGAAGTCTCCCTAAGCTAGAAGATCGTTGGGTACAGCCGGGACCAGCTGCTTCGAAAGCATCACCAAACCAGGGATTCAAGCTTCAGGAGGCTAATTTGCATATTCCAGGTGCCTTCTGGGAGAAGCGAAGTCTCCCTAAGCTAGAAGATCGTTGGGTACAGCCGGGACCAGCTGCTTCGAAAGCATCACCAAACCAGGGATTCAAGCTTCAGGAGGCTAATTTGCATATTCCAGGTGCCTTCTGGGAGAAGCGAAGTCTCCCTAAGCTAGAAGATCGTTGGGTACAGCCGGGACCAGCTGCTTCGAAAGCATCACCAAACCAGGGATTCAAGCTTCAGGAGGCTAATTTGCATATTCCAGGTGCCTTCTGGGAGAAGCGAAGTCTCCCTAAGCTAGAAGATCGTTGGGTACAGCCGGGACCAGCTGCTTCGAAAGCATCACCAAACCAGGGATTCAAGCTTCAGGAGGCTAATTTGCATATTCCAGGTGCCTTCTGGGAGAAGCGAAGTCTCCCTAAGCTAGAAGATCGTTGGGTACAGCCGGGACCAGCTGCTTCGAAAGCATCACCAAATTTTTGCCTGTAGGACATTATTGCAAGAGAGCTTGGCTGAGTAGATTACACAAGAAGGAAAACACACAGCAAGTCAGCAGGATCTAGGAGCAACATGGCAGATGTGACAATCTACATGGTGAGCTGCAGCATGTGCTACATGTTCACAGATCGACCAGAAGAAGAATCCAATTTCACCTGTCAGAAGTGTAGACTAGTGGCCCTTTTAGAAGAAAAGGTGCGGGGTCTGGAAGAAAGAATAGCAACTTTGAAACTCATCAAAGAGAATGAAGACTTTCTAGACAGAACAGAAGCATCTCTACTGGTCACAGAAGGTGCAAAAAGTGTCAGAGAACCTCCAAAAGCAGATGAGTGGAAGCATGTGACCAAAAGAAGCAAGAAGACCATGGAGAAATCACCAACCACACAACTGAAGAACCGATATCAAATCTTTGTAGAGGATGAAGATGGCACACCTAAGAATGAAGCAATACCAGCAAGCAAAAAAGAAAAGGGCACACAGCAACAAGTGACAGCAAAAAGTACAGCCAAGAAGCAACGAAGAGTGGTGGTGGTGGGAGACTCACTACTGAGAGGCACAGAAGCAGCCATCTGCAGACCGGACATAACTGCAAGAGAAGTATGCTGCCTTCCAGGTGCGATGATCAAGGATGTGACCGATAGGATACCAAAGCTCTTCAGCTCCAAGGACGTCCACCCATTTCTTCTGATACATGTTGGCACCAATGACACGGCAAGGAAGGACCTACCGACAATCTGCAAGGACTTTGAAGAGTTGGGGAAGAAAGTAAAGGAACTGGATGCACAGGTAGTTTTTTCTTCTATCCTTCCAGTAGATGGGCATGGCACCAGGAGATGGAACAGGATCCTTGATGCAAACAACTGGCTAAGACGATGGTGCAGACAACAAGGATTTGGATTCCTGGACCACGGTGTGAATTACTGGTATGATGGACTCCTCGCCAGAGACGGACTACACCTCAACAAACCTGGGAAACACACATTCGCCAGAAGACTCGCTACACTCATCAGGAGGGCGTTAAACTAGAAGAAGAGGGGACGGGAAGAAAAACATTAGACTCGTACAAAGACGACCCAGGAAAACATACTCAGAAGGGAGGTAAGAACATTTCTAAAACAATCCACAGTGAGGAGATTGGAACAAAACAAAATCCTCTAAACTGCATGCTCGCAAACGCCAGAAGCCTGACAAACAAGATGGAAGAACTAGAAGCAGAAATATCTACAGGTAACTTTGACATAGTGGGAATAACCGAGACATGGTTAGATGAAAGCTATGACTGGGCAGTTAACTTACAGGGTTACAGTCTGTTTAGAAAGGATCGTAAAAATCGGAGAGGAGGAGGGGTTTGTCTCTATGTAAAGTCTTGTCTAAAGTCCACTTTAAGGGAGGATATTAGCGAAGGGAATGAAGATGTCGAGTCCATATGGGTTGAAATTCATGGAGGGAAAAATGGTAACAAAATTCTCATTGGGGTCTGTTACAAACCCCCAAATATAACAGAAAGCATGGAAAGTCTACTTCTAAAGCAGATAGATGAAGCTGCAACCCATAATGAGGTCCTGGTTATGGGGGACTTTAACTACCCGGATATTAACTGGGAAACAGAAACCTGTGAAACCCATAAAGGCAACAGGTTTCTGCTAATAACCAAGAAAAATTATCTTTCACAATTGGTGCAGAATCCAACCAGAGGAGCAGCACTTTTAGACCTAATACTATCTAATAGACCTGACAGAATAACAAATCTGCAGGTGGTTGGGCATTTAGGAAATAGCGACCACAATATTGTGCAGTTTCACCTGTCTTTCACTAGGGGGACTTGTCAGGGAGTCACAAAAACATTGAACTTTAGGAAGGCAAAGTTTGAACAGCTTAGAGATGCCCTTAATCTGGTAGACTGGGACAATATCCTCAGAAATGAGAATACAGATAATAAATGGGAAATGTTTAAGAACATCCTAAATAGGCAGTGTAAGCGGTTTATACCTTGTGGGAATAAAAGGACTAGAAATAGGAAAAACCCAATGTGGCTAAACAAAGAAGTAAGACAGGCAATTAACAGTAAAAAGAAAGCATTTGCACTACTAAAGCAGGATGGCACCATTGAAGCTCTAAAAAACTATAGGGAGAAAAATACTTTATCTAAAAAACTAATTAAAGCTGCCAAAAAGGAAACAGAGAAGCACATTGCTAAGGAGAGTAAAACTAATCCCAAACTGTTCTTCAACTATATCAATAGTAAAAGAATAAAAACTGAAAATGTAGGCCCCTTAAAAAATAGTGAGGAAAGAATGGTTGTAGATGACGAGGAAAAAGCTAACATATTAAACACCTTCTTCTCCACGGTATTCACGGTGGAAAATGAAATGCTAGGTGAAATCCCAAGAAACAATGAAAACCCTATATTAAGGGTCACCAATCTAACCCAAGAAGAGGTGCGAAACCGGCTAAATAAGATTAAAATAGATAAATCTCCGGGTCCGGATGGCATACACCCACGAGTACTAAGGGAACTAAGTAATGTAATAGATAAACCATTATTTCTTATTTTTAGGGACTCTATAGCGACAGGGTCTGTTCCGCAGGACTGGCGCATAGCAAATGTGGTGCCAATATTCAAAAAGGGCTCTAAAAGTGAACCTGGAAATTATAGGCCAGTAAGTCTAACCTCTATTGTTGGTAAAATATTTGAAGGGTTTCTGAGGGATGTTATTCTGGATTATCTCAATGAGAATAACTGTTTAACTCCATATCAGCATGGGTTTATGAGAAATCGCTCCTGTCAAACCAATCTAATCAGTTTTTATGAAGAGGTAAGCTATAGGCTGGACCACGGTGAGTCATTGGACGTGGTATATCTCGATTTTTCCAAAGCGTTTGATACCGTGCCGCACAAGAGGTTGGTACACAAAATGAGAATGCTTGGTCTGGGGGAAAATGTGTGTAAATGGGTTAGTAACTGGCTTAGTAATAGAAAGCAGAGGGTGGTTATAAATGGTATAGTCTCTAACTGGGTCGCTGTGACCAGTGGGGTACCGCAGGGGTCAGTATTGGGACCTGTTCTCTTCAACATATTCATTAATGATCTGGTAGAAGGTTTACACAGTAAAATATCGATATTTGCAGATGATACAAAACTATGTAAAGCAGTTAATACAAGAGAAGATAGTATTCTGCTACAGATGGATCTGGATAAGTTGGAAACTTGGGCTGAAAGGTGGCAGATGAGGTTTAACAATGATAAATGTAAGGTTATACACATGGGAAGAAGGAATCAATATCACCATTACACACTGAACGGGAAACCACTGGGTAAATCTGACAGGGAGAAGGACTTGGGGATCCTAGTTAATGATAAACTTACCTGGAGCAGCCAGTGCCAGGCAGCAGCTGCCAAGGCAAACAGGATCATGGGGTGCATTAAAAGAGGTCTGGATACACATGATGAGAGCATTATACTGCCTCTGTACAAATCCCTAGTTAGACCGCACATGGAGTACTGTGTCCAGTTTTGGGCACCGGTGCTCAGGAAGGATATAATGGAACTAGAGAGAGTACAAAGGAGGGCAACAAAATTAATAAAGGGGATGGGAGAACTACAATACCCAGATAGATTAGCGAAATTAGGATTATTTAGTCTAGAAAAAAGACGACTGAGGGGCGATCTAATAACCATGTATAAGTATATAAGGGGACAATACAAATATCTCGCTGAGGATCTGTTTATACCAAGGAAGGTGACGGGCACAAGGGGGCATTCTTTGCGTCTGGAGGAGAGAAGGTTTTTCCACCAACATAGAAGAGGATTCTTTACTGTTAGGGCAGTGAGAATCTGGAATTGCTTGCCTGAGGAGGTGGTGATGGCGAACTCAGTCGAGGGGTTCAAGAGAGGCCTGGATGTCTTCCTGGAGCAGAACAATATTGTATCATACAATTATTAGGTTCTGTAAAAGGACGTAGATCTGGGGATTTATTATGACGGAATACAGGCTGAACTGGATGGACAAATGTCTTTTTTCGGCCTTACTAACTATGTTACTATGTTACTATGTATATTGAAGCAGTCATTTCTGCCAAAGGATTCCCGACCAAGTATTGAGTGCATAACTGAACATTATTATTTGTTGGTTTTTTTGTTTGTTATTAAAAAACACTTTTATTTGATTGGATGGGTGAAATATGCTAATTTATTGAGACAGGTTTTTTGGGTTATCAGGAGTTGTATGCCAAAATCATCAGTATTAAAACAATAAAAGACCTGACAAATTTCAGTTGGTGGATAATGAATCTATAATATATGAAAGTTTAATTGTAATCATTACATTATGGTAAATAATGAAATTTAACACTATATGCTAATTTTTTGAGAAGGACCTGTAGCATCTCAATGACAGCATATGGTAGGTTGGGGAGAACCAAAACAGAGCTCTTCAGTGGGGATAATCATTGAACACATGGTAGGGAAAGGCCCATTGTTAGCCAGTCTGGGAGCAGGCAGATTCAGAATGAACCCCAAACAATTCCCAACAATAGCTATGATGGGGAAAGTGTGGCAGAAAATTAAGTATTGGAGGGGAGTAACGGAATTTACGAGATATAAACCAATTTGGTTTGATCCTAGGTTGGCAGAGCTCATGAGATTGCGGGGTTCGGTCAGTGGAGGCGCATTGGCATTTGGTTCGTGTCTCAGTTGCTGGATGGGGATGTTATTAAAACATTCAAGACACTTAGGGCAGAGTTTCCTTTGTCCCAGAAGATGTTTTTTCAATATTTGCAGTTGAGACACACCCTGAATTGTCAAAAGGAGGGTTGTCAAAAGGATAGCTTGTTGAATCTTATCAGGCCTCGGAGGAGTATGAGGGGGTTCACTACCTTGATGTACAGGGGTCTGATGGATATCTTTTTATTGAAACATCAGTTAAGTATAAAGGAAAAATGGGTGGCAGACGTGGGTCCTTTGTCGGAGTCCCAGTGGGAGTCTATACTTCAATATATCCCAAGGTCTTCCTTGAGTGAGGCTAAGAGGGTGTCGCAGTTATACCTGGTGTATAGGGTGTACAGGACCCTATGGATGAGAAAGGCAGGACTGAGAGGTGACTCAAAATGCCCAAGGTGTGGTGAGGAGGATGCAGATTTGATACATATGATGTGGTTGTGTGCTCACCTCCAACCCTTTTGGGTGAAAGTGCTTAATTTGATTCAAGAGGAGACAGGTGTAAATGTGGTGCGTAACCCGCTGACTTGCCTTCTGGGTTGTATGGTAATATTGCTACGGATGAATTTGGAAGGTTTATTATTGCAAGATTGTTGTATGCTATGAGAAAGTTTATTGCGATGCATTGGTTGGATGAAAAAACACCAGGGAAAAAGAATTTATTAATAAAATTAATTTTATTGTCCTTATGGAAAGGAATATCTACATCAAGAGATGTAGATGGCACGCAGGACCGGCAGGTATATATACGACCATATCTTACTAATTCCCACATATCTCATAGCTGACATTGATATGCATGTATGATACTATAGTGCAGGACTGGATATATTGCACACTATAGACCTTGTCTTTCTTTTTTACTTGCAAATGTTGCACATTATACTCTGGCACTTTTTTGCACATTGTTTTAGTTTACACACATGTACAAATAGATTTTATATATATTTTTCCATCCATATTTAGCACCTTTTTTCACTAGTTGTATTTTTTTCCCCTTGGATGCATGTAATTCTTTTCATACATGCGCCTATAATCAGATTGTGGGATTGTTTGTATATATATATATTATTTTATACCGTATTTTTTACCTGTACACCTGTGTATAACTATTCCCCCAGCACATGCACTTTTGTGCTGATGTTGCCATACTATTATAATAAAGGCTTTTTTATTTGACTTACCTTTCTGTGGCTCTTTACAATATATAAGTATATTTTTCTGTTTTTTATATATATACATATGTTTTGCTGCTAGCATTAGGAGTCCTTTGACAGCTCTTTGATTCTTTATATCAAGAGAGGTCAGAATACAAAATTTGAAAATGTGTGGGGCGGATGGATGGATTACCCAGGCGTGGCGTCTGCTGAGTTATTGCAGAGTAGAATGGGGATCGTTTAGTTGCTTCTGGAGGGACTTTTACATGTATTGTTGTACAATTTTCAAGAGGTGATGTTGTCATTTGGTTGTATTGGATAATGGGTAGGGGACTGGGGGGAAGGAGGGTTGGTTATGGGGTAAGGGTCCTGTTTTCATAAAATGAAAATGAATTAATAGGTTTTGTATTCGTTGTACCTGTCTGGAAAATGTGTCAGAGTGTGTGTTAGGAGTCGAGTTTCCTCTGCTGCACAGGGGGAATCTCGATCCGTCTCCGCTGCGGTCTCCCATTCTTCTCCAGCCGCAGTGGAGTCTGCTCAGCAGGGACGTCGATCCCAGCGTCTCGCTCAGTCTGACTCTGTGTGAAGAGTTACTGCTGCTTCTCCTGCTTCTGCCATTGAAGCCAGTGCTGGGCAGCGGCGAGTGGACGTTTCTGGATCTAAGTCCTGCTTTTCTCTGTCTGAGCATGCCCAGGGCAGGGTCTCCCATTGGAGGTCGAGGGCCACATGTTCGGTCACATGCTCAGGTGCTGCAGTACATTCCATTGGTCCTTCTGGAAGGTCCTGAAAGGGCAAAACATGCTCAGGTACTGCAGCACTTTCCATTGGTCCTTCTGGAAGGTCCTGAAAGGGCACAAACTTCAGTAGCAGCTTCCTGTGCTGCAACTATATAAACTGCGCATGACCGCACGGCCATGCGCTAGTATTGTCTTGATATTATGTGTGTGTGTAGATGGATGTATGTCGATGGATGAAAGCTCCTAAGTATCCCTCCCTAGAGTTGTTGACTGCTCGCGGATGATGGTAGCTATCTAGCGCCCGACTAACCATCTGCACGTAACACACATCACAGCGTCCTGTTGCTGTGTCCGCCAGTACGGCGCCGTGCGCTTCCTCTGCGCTTTCCTTACCCAAGCCTGGGTGGTTAGTGGCGTCCGTCAGTGCGGCACCGCACGCACTCTCGTGCCTATTGATTCTATTTTATAAGTTTCCTTACACACCCAGTTGCGGTGTTGTGCCAGCAAGTGTCTAATCGGACTTCAATCCTGTGTAGGGGTTGAGTTCGCTGACTTCTTGCTCGCGCTCTATGTGCGGTACTGCGCTCCTGTGACGCAACAGGATTGCTTCCTTCACGCAGGGTGAAGTTAACCCATGTGTGTATTCTTAGTACCGCCATATAGTCCGTCTTACTAGCAGCAGGGTCTTTTACCTGCACGGTGGACCTCGGACTGCGAACGCACCTAGTGTCATATCATCTATATTTGGTGCGTTCCGCCGGTCCTTAACATAATACTAGCGCCAAGGTCTGGCTAGTAAATGGCGGACGGTCAGCGTCTACAGCGGTACATCCAGCAGTTGGAGGGTAGGTTGACGGCTCTAGAGCGTGCAACCTCAGCTGTGGACGTTACTGCTGTCGCTGTTCAGGCTGCTAGTGCAGCTGCAGCCAGTTTGTCCACTGCCACCCCTGCTCCGACCTTATCCCGTCTCCCGCTTCCAGACAAGTTTGCTGGTGACAGTAAGCTATGTCGGGGATTCGTGAGCCAGTGCTCCATACATCTTGAGCTGCTGGCTGCACGTTTTCCTACGGAACGGGCGAAAGTGGGATTCATTTTATCTCTTTTGTCGGGCAGGGCGTTGGAGTGGGCAATGCCGCTTTGGGAACGTGATGATCGTGTGGTACAGAGTGCTCCTATCTTCCTGGATGCTCTGAGGCAGGTCTTTTTGGGACTCCGTGTCACCCACGATACCGCGCTCCAATTGTTGGCAATTACTCAGGCTTCGTCCATGGTCAGCCAGTTCGCCATCCTATTCCGGACTCTAGCTTCTGAGCTGGAATGGCCGGATAAAGTTCTTATTCCGGTGTTCTGGAAAGGACTGGCAGATCATGTAAAGGACGCCTTGGCCACCAGGGAGATTCCCGCCACACTGGAGGAGCTTATTACTATTGCTACCCGCATCGATCTCCGTTTTAACGAACGGAGGTTGGAGCGGACCCAATGTAGGCAGAGGTTTCGGCTGGCTCCCACCTTTGCCAAACCTCTAGAATCTCCTGTAATGGCGTCCGACTCCCATGAGGCCATGGAGGTTTCTCGAGCGGGACCTAGGTCTCAGACTGCTCGAGTACCTGTGGTGTGTAAAAATTGCCAGCAACCGGGACATTACGCTAATAAATGTCCACGGCGGTCGGGAAAACGGTCGCGTCCAGTGTCCATTGGAGGAGGTTCACTGGACACAGCGGCATTTTCCTCCAAATTGTCCTTTAAAGGGACAATCCTGTTAGGCACATCCACTCTTACAGTAGAGCTTTGTGTGGATTCAGGAGCAGAGGGAAATTTTATGTCTTCTGCTTTTGCTCTGCACCACGCAATACCTCTGGTTATGCTTGCCAAACCAGTAACCGTTAGAGTGGTGAATGGGTCGACACTTCCGTTACAGATCACACATCAGACTGTCCCTTTCACGTTAGCCATGTCCCCATCCCACCAGGAGATTATTTCCCTTCTTGTCCTTCCCGAGGGAATGGATGAGATTCTGCTGGGAATACCCTGGCTCCGTTTCCACTCCCCACATATTGAGTGGACCTCTGGGAGGATATTGGGTTGGAGTGAATCTTGTAAGGGCAGATGTGTGAAAGAATGCGTTCAGGTTTCCACCACTGAGATACCCGCAGATCTCTCTACTCTCCCCAAATACTATTGGTCCTATGCAGACGTCTTTTCCAAAAAGGCCGCGGAGACCCTTCCGCCTCACCGTCCCTATGACTGTCCTATAGATCTCTTGCCTGGAGCAGAACCTCCTCGGGGACGTGTCTATCCCCTCTCTCTCCCGGAAACGGAGGCTATCTCCCAATACATCCAGGAGAATTTGGCAAGAGGGTTTACTAGGAAGTCAGTGTCACCAGCAGGGGCAGGGTTCTTCTTCGTACAGAAGAAGAATGGTTAATTGCGTCCTTGCATAGACTACAGGGGTCTTAACGCCATCACCGTTAAGAATAAGTACCCGCTGCCCCTGATTTCTGAGCTTTTTGATAGGCTACGGGGAGCTAAGGTATTTACCAAATTAGACCTGCGGGGAGCTTATAACCTGATTCGCATCCGTGAGGGGGACGAATGGAAGACGGCGTTTAACACCAGAGATGGGCACTATGAGTATCTGGTGATGCCCTTTGGGCTCTGTAATGCCCCAGCCGTTTTCCAAGACTTTGTCAATGACATCTTCCGGGATATGCTTTCCACCTCTGTTGTAGTCTATCTGGATGATATTCTCATCTTCTCTCCAGATATTGACTCCCACCGGAGAGATGTTGGCAGAGTCTTCGACCTCTTACGGGCAAACTCTCTTTACGCAAAGTTGGAGAAGTGTGTGTTTGAGCAGGAGTCTTTACCTTTCCTGGGCTATATCATCTCTGCCCAGGGATTGGCTATGGATCCTGCCAAACTACAGGCTGTGATGGACTGGCAAGAACCCCATTCACTTAAAGCGGTGCAGCGCTTTATGGGGTTCATTAATTATTACCGCCAGTTCATTCCCCATTTCTCAACTTTGGTAGCTCCCTTGGTAGCCCTCACCAAGAAGGGAGCAAATCCCAAAGTGTGGTCTGAAGAGGTCTCCAGGGCCTTTTCTTCTACTAAGTCTCATTTTGCTAGCGCTCCCATCCTACATCGTCCTGATGTCGATAAGCCGTTTATAATGGAGGTGGATGCCTCTTCCGTTGGTGCTGGAGCAGTCCTCTTCCAAAAGGATGCTCAAGGTCGGAAGCATCCGTGCTTCTTCTTCTCCAAGACCTTCACACCAGCGGAGAGGAATTATTCCATCGGGGACAGGGAGTTGCTAGCGATGAAATTGGCTTTCTCAGAGTGGAGACATCTCTTGGAGGGGGCTCGTTTTCCCTTTCAAGTTTTTACAGACCACAAAAATTTGCTATATTTGCAAACAGCCCAGCGGCTAAATTCTCGCCAGGCCAGATGGTCCTTATTCTTCTCTCGATTCCCCTTCACCCTCCATTATCTCGCTGGGGAGAAGAACATTCGAGCTGATGCTCTGTCTCGCTCTGTTGTGTCATCTGAGGAGGAGGAAGGAGAGCCTCGGCTTATTGTTCCTTCTGAGAGCTTGAGAACCGTGGCTCCGGTGTCGCTTGAGTCTGTGCCTCCGGGCAAGACTTTTGTGCCCATAAATTTGCGACCGGAGGTTCTCTCTTGGGCTCATACCTCCAGGGTGGGTGGACACTTTGGGACAAAAAGGACATCTGAGCTGCTGGCGAGGACGTACTGGTGGCCGCATATGCTCCGAGATGTCAGAGATTACGTTCTGGCGTGTGTCTCATGCGCCAAAAATAAGTCTCCTCGACAACGGCCGTCTGGGTTACTCTATCCCTTGCCGGTCGCAGACAGGCCCTGGGAGATGGTCGGGATGGACTTTGTGGTGAGTTTGCCCAAGTCTCGCGGCTGTACCGTCATTTGGGTCATTACCGATCATTTCTCGAAAATGGTGCATTTGGTGCCGCTCCCACGGTTACCTTCTGCACGGGCCTTGGCAGCGTTGTTCATAAGACACCTCTTCCGCCTACACGGCATGCCAGACAAAATTGTCAGTGACCAGGGTCCCCAGTTTGCGTCTCGGTTTTGGAGAGAGCTTTGTCGTATTCTCAGCATTGAGTTAAATCTCTCTTCCGCATATCATCCCGAGACGAATGGATTGGTGGAGAGGGCCAATCAGACTCTGGTCACATATCTGCGACATTTTGTTTCTGCCAGGCAGGATGACTGGGCATCTTTATTACCATGGGCAGAGTTTGCCCTTAATAACGCTGTAGCTGACTCCACCGGTCAGACTTCTTTCCTCCTTAATTACGGCCAGCATCCGCGGGTTCCTGTGCCTATGCCCGTGTCCTCTGCTGACTCCAGGGTGGCAGACTGGGCAGTGGAGGCACGGGACATTTGGGACCGCACTCAGGATGCCATTCGGGCCTCGAAGGAGAGAATGAGGTCCTCCACCGATGCACATCGGCGCCCTGCCCCGACCTTTGCTCCTGGCGATTTAGTGTGGCTCTCCGCCCGTAACATCAGGCTGCGTGTAGAGTCCACTAAGTTTGCACCTCGCTACTTGGGTCCCTTCAAGGTCCTCGAACAGGTTAATCCTGTGGTCTACCGTCTGGCCCTTCCGCCACGCCTGGGTATCACCGACACCTTTCATGTGTCCCTCTTGAAACCCGTGTATATGTCCCGGTTTTCCGAGTCATCTGGTGGGACATCGGGTTCATCTACGGACGATTATGAGGTGAACGCTATTTTGGGGTTCAAGGTGGTACGTGGCAAAAAATTTTATTTGGTAGACTGGAAGGGTTATGGCCCCGAGGACAGGTCCTGGGAGCCTGTTGAGCACATTCGGGCCCCGCAGCTCATTGCTGCCTTCGAACGTAGCGAGGCCCAAGGAGGGGGGGGCCCTAGGAGGGGGGTAATGTTAGGAGTCGAGTTTCCTCTGCTGCACAGGGGGAATCTCGATCCGTCTCCGCTGCGGTCTCCCATTCTTCTCCAGCCGCAGTGGAGTCTGCTCAGCAGGGACGTCGATCCCAGCGTCTCGCTCAGTCTGACTCTGTGCGAAGAGTTACTGCTGCTTCTCCTGCTTCTGCCATTGAAGCCAGTGCTGGGCAGCGGCGAGTGGACGTTTCTGGATCTAAGTCCTGCTTTTCTCTGTCTGAGCATGCCCAGGGCAGGGTCTCCCATTGGAGGTCGAGGGCCACATGTTCGGTCACATGCTCAGGTGCTGCAGTACATTCCATTGGTCGTTCTGGAAGGTCCTGAAAGGACAAAACATGCTCAGGTACTGCAGCACTTTCCATTGGTCCTTCTGGAAGGTCCTGAAAGGGCAAAAACTTCAGTAGCAGCTTCCTGTGCTGCAACTATATAAACTGCGCATGACCGCACGGCCATGCGCTAGTATTGTCTTGATATTATGTGTGTGTGTAGATGGATGTATGTCGATGGATGAAAGCTCCTAAGTATCCCTCCCTAGAGTTGTTGACTGCTCGCGGATGATGGTAGCTATCTAGCGCCCGACTAACCATCTGCACGTAACACACATCACAGCGTCCTGTTGCTGTGTCCGCCAGTACGGCGCCGTGCGCTTCCTCTGCGCTTTCCTTACCCAAGCCTGGGTGGTTAGTGGCGTCCGTCAGTGCGGCACCGCACGCACTCTCGTGCCTATTGATTCTATTTTATAAGTTTCCTTACACACCCAGTTGCGGTGTTGTGCCAGCAAGTGTCTAATCGGACTTCAATCCTGTGTAGAGGTTGAGTTCGCTGACTTCTTGCTCGCGCTCTATGTGCGGTACTGCGCTCCTGTGACGCAACAGGATTGCTTCCTTCACGCAGGGTGAAGTTAACCCATGTGTGTATTCTTAGTACCGCCATATAGTCCGTCTTACTAGCAGCAGGGTCTTTAACCTGCACGGTGGACCTCGGACTGCGAACGCACCTAGTGTCATATCATCTATACTTGGTGCGTTCCGCCGGTCCTTAACAGTGTGTTACTGCATGTCAGATGCTTTAATAAAAATAATTTGATTTAAAAAAAAAGAAATAAGACTAAGCACAGTTTTCCATTTTATTTAAAAATAGCAAACACAGTTATCCTCACCTAATGCCTAATTATACCGGAGCCCTTGTTCTAGTGTTATAAAACTAAAATAGATAGACAACAATATCCCTCACCTGTCAGATGTTCAGTCCCATGCCATAATCCATGTCTGTGGAATTAATAGTTTTCAACCTGAATGGTGCCAAGATGTGGCCATCCAGGCTGAGAACCACTGGTGAATGAACTGCTGCGAGTGCATAGTCAGTGACTAGCGGTGACTAGGGTTGAGCGAAACAGATCGGCAATTTTCAAAAGTCGCCGACTTTTAGCAAAGTCGGGTTTCGTGAAACCCGACCCGATCTTTACTCCAAAGTCAGGTTTCGTTTTATATATATATATATATATATATATATATATATATGTCATAGAGACACACATACAGTGGGGCAAAAAAGTATTTAGTCAGTCAGCAATAGTGCAAGTTCCACCACTTAAAAAGATGAGAGGTGTCTGTAATTTGCATCATAGGTAGACCTCAACTATGGGAGACAAACTGAGAAAAAAAAATCCAGAAAATCACATTGTCTGTTTTTTTAACAATTTATTTGCATATTATGGTGGAAAATAAGTATTTGGTCAGAAACAAACAATCAAGATTTCTGGCTCTCACAGACCTGTAACTTCTTCTTTAAGAGTCTCCTCTTTCCTCCACTCATTACCTGTAGTAATGGCACCTGTTTAAACTTGTTATCAGTATAAAAAGACACCTGTGCACACCCTCAAACAGTCTGACTCCAAACTCCACTATGGTGAAGACCAAAGAGCTGTCAAAGGACACCAGAAACAAAATTGTAGCCCTGCACCAGGCTGGGAAGACTGAATCTGCAATAGCCAACCAGCTTGGAGTGAAGAAATCAACAGTGGGAGCAATAATTAGAAAATGGAAGACATACAAGACCACTGATAATCTCCCTCGATCTGGGCTCCACACAAAATCCCACCCCGTGGGGTCAGAATGATCACAAGAACGGTGAGCAAAACTCCCAGAACCACGTGGGGGACCTAGTGAATGAACTGCAGAGAGCTGGGACCAATGTAACAAGGCCCACCATAAGTAACACACTACGCCACCATGGACTCAGATCCTGCAGTGCCAGACGTGTCCCACTGCTTAAGCCAGTACAAGTCTGGGCCCGTCTGAAGTTTGCTAGAGAGCATTTGGATGATCCAGAGGAGTTTTGGGAGAATGTCCTATGGTCTGATGAAACCAAACTGGAACTGTTTGGTAGAAACACAACTTGTCGTGTTTGGAGGAAAAAGAATACTGTGTTGCATCCATCAAACACCATACCTACTGTAAAGCATGGTGGTGGAAACATCATGCTTTGGGGCTGTTTCTCTGCAAAGGAGCCAGGACGACTGATCCGGGTACATGAAAGAATGAATGGGGCCATGTATCGTGAGATTTTGAGTGCAAACCTCCTTCCATCAGCAAGGGCATTGAAGATGAAACGTGGCTGGGTCTTTCAACATGACAATGATCCAAAGCACACCGCCAGGGCAACGAAGGAGTGGCTTCATAAGAAGCATTTCAAGGTCCTGGAGTGGCCTAGCCAGTCTCCAGATCTCAACCCTATAGAAAACCTTTGGAGGGAGTTGAAAGTCCGTGTTGCCAAGCGAAAAGCCAAAAACATCACTGCTCTAGAGGAGATCTGCATGGAGGAATGGGCCAACATACCAACAACAGTGTGTGGCAACCTTGTGAAGACTTACAGAAAACGTTTGACCTCTGTCATTGCCAACAAAGGATATATTACAAAGTATTGAGATGAAATTTTGTTTCTGACCAAATACTTATTTTCCACCATAATATGCAAATAAATTGTTAAAAAAAAGACAATGTGATTTTCTGGATTTTTTTTTTCTCAGTTTGTCTCCCATAGTAGAGGTCTACCTATGATGTAAATTACAGACGCCTCTCATCTTTTTAAGTGGTGGAACTTGCACTATTGCTGACTGACTAAATACTTTTTTGCCCCACTGTATATATATATATATATATATACAATATATATATATATTTATATTTACTTCAGCGCGATAATGTTGAAAAGCCGGTAATTCAATTGCCGGCTTTTCATTTCTCCTGCCTAAACCCAACATGATATGAGACATGGTTTTCATACAGTAAACCATGTCATATCCCCCTTTTTTTGCATATTCCACACTATTAACGCTAGTAGTGTGTATGTGCAAAATTTCGGCGCTCTAGCTATTAAATTTAAGGGTTAAATCGCGGAAAAAAATTGGGGTGGGCTACCGCGCAATTTTCTCCGCCAGAGCAGTAAAGCCAGTGACTGAGGGCAGATATTAATAGCCTGGAGAGGGTCCATGGTTATTGCCCCCCCCCCTGGCTTAAAACATCTGCCCCCATCCACCCCAGAAAAGGCATATCTGTAAGATGCGCCTATTCTGGCACTTTTGCCACTCTCTTCCCATTCCTGTGTAGCAGTGGGATATGGGGTAATGAAGGGTTAATGCCACCTTGCTATTGTAAGGTGACATTAAGCCAGATTAATAATGGAGAGGCGTCAATTCTGACACCTATCCATTATTAATCCAATTGTATGAAAGGGTTAAAAAACACACACAAACATTATTAAAAAGTATTTTAATGAAATAAACACACAGGTTATTTTAATATTTTATTGCTCTCTCAATCCACCTGAAGACTCTCGTTCTGTAACAAATTAAAAATAATAAACCAACAATATACATACCTTCCGTTGATCTGTAACGTTCCACACTGTAAATCCATCTGAAGGGGTTAAAATATTTTACAGGCAGGAGCTCTGACAGATCAGCTGTGACAACCACAGGGCTTTCCAGCAGACCTTGAGTTGTGATACCAACACATCCATGTCCACAGTACACAGATGGGAGCTGTTTTTGACGTGCTTCTGGAGCGTGCATGGTAAATCCCACTGTCGGAACTTGACAGTGGCATTTAGCATGTTAACCGCCGTAGGTGGATTGTGATTATACCAGCAGATGTTAGGGACACATGACAGCTGATCAGATCAGCTGTTGTGTGCCTGAAAAGGTGTGGAAGGGAAAGGAAGGCATGGCTTTGTATGTTTGGTTACTTTTGGCGTTGCGTTCGTTGAACAAGTTGGCGAACATGTAAATATTCGCCAAACCAAACGTCATTGAGTTCGCTCATCTCTTGTGATAAGCGAATGTGCTTGGATAAGGTGCTGAGTGACTTTGGAGTTCTCAAGTAATATGTTCGAGTGCCCACAGCTGAATGTCTCATGGCTGTTTAATAGCTGCAACACATGCAGGGATTGCCTGTTTGTTAGGCAAAATGTTTTTACATGATATAAAAAAAAACATTCTTCACATTTCTCCTTTTCCTGACCCCTCCCTATTATTTCTATATATTACTTTTATAAAGCTATTTTCCACTGTATTTTTCTTGCTGATTTTTTGACTTTTTCATTGAACTATTAAAATTAGTCATTTATGCTGTATAACTCTGTCATGTTGTTGAAAAATATTGTCAGACACCTCTCTTTTCTCCGGCCTAATAGTTATTTTTATAGTCTTTATGACTTTTTGTCAAGTTGTGTAAAAGAAAAAACTGAGATAAAATAATGTTCTGACATATTCAGAGAACTCTAGAGTACTAGAAAAAAAAGGGATCGCTACACTCTTTTGTTCATTGTACCACTTTGACTTTTCTCAAAGAGATGTGTGCAACTCCTATTCTACTCTATGTGCCTAAGAGGAAACACCAATGTCACTTAAGTGCTATTTCTAAGCATTCCTGCTCCTTGATTCCAGGAATTAGTGGGGGTCTTGCAAAACATTATTCATAACTAATAACATATCTTGGGAATGAGTCACATTTGTTTAAAATAAAGGTGACACTTTATCACAATTTTTATATATTTGATCTTTAAACATTTGCAAAGGGCAGGCACTTATACTATGGTGAAAGCAATACTGTACACTATTTCCATGATGTAGACACCCCTCAGAAATGAATTCAACAACTCATCATCAACTTTATTTTTGCCAAGTCTGACTTTGATTTCCCATGAGTGTTTTTTAAGTGCAGGCTGAAGTACTCGCAAGCATCTTTCATGCTAAATTTCTTGGAACTACAGATATTGATTTTCATCGTTGTTTGCCTTCAAGGATATTTTTGAACGTCTGTCTTTGACAAACAAAGACTGCAAATTATTGCAATTCCTATTACTGTTTTCAACTTACAGTTCGAAACACACAGTATCATGAATATGCATTACGCAGTGGAAGCGAAAACAGTAAAAGGTAGATAGGAATCACTCATCTGAGCCGAAAAATAGATTTAAAATTTCCAACTAGTTCAGAATCTCTCTTAAAATTATTGAAATGTCTTTCATGAATGTAACAATCAGCGTTGTTTCATTCCAGTTTATTACATTTATTCATAAACACAAACTTCTCTGATTAAAGTCGTCCATAGGTGATATAAAGGTCGGACAATCTACTGTATGATGACTTCTTTACTACTTTTTAGAAGTTTATGATTGCGTTTACATTGAAGGCTACTTTGCCACAATAAAAGTTCACTAAGCAATTATACTGACTTTATACCTTGGACTTTTCATCTTTAGGTTTTCCGCCAACATCCTCAGAAAAGATAATTCTGACATTTGCTCAGTATTACAAGGAAAATCCTTCAAGCAGTTAGTTGCTTTCCAAATGTGAGCAGAGGGCTCCATATTTACTCAGTTTCCTTTATCACTATGTCAATCACAGTACAATTTACTTTAAAATAACTGTACATAGATCTACGATACAGTACATAGACTACTTTCGGTTTACTCAATGCAACTTTACTGAAAAAGAAGAAATATTATTAAATATGGCATCAGCTCTTTGCAAGAGATATTTCCCTTGAAGGGAACTTATCAGCAGTATTGTGCACAGTAACCTACAGACAGTGTCAGGTCGACGCCATTATACTGATTACAATGATACCTTGGTTATGAAATCCATCTTGTGTTTGTTGTTTAATCTCTATTTTCAGTTTTGATTTAATAATATGCTCGTGCTCCGAGGCGGCCAGTGGGGGGGGGGCTTCATGTGGGGCTCTGATTAGATATTCATAATGAACACTGCTGACAGGTCATTGATCCCTCAGTGATCTGACCCATATTTTACATAATGAATATTATATTTACACATTGGAAAACAAAAAAACCCTTCTGCAGTCAGGCGCTGCTGGGAAAATGTATAATCTCAATTGGAGTTATCACTGGTGAGTGTTTGGAGTTACCAGTACTGTATATATTGAGATCTTCCACCAGGCAGTTATTGTATGGGGGGTGATATTAGTGTAAATTCTGTCGGTTTTATTAATAATCAGTAAGGCGATATTGTTCTCTCACTATCTGGTGGTAATTTATGGTCATGGTGTGGTTGTATTTGTCTTTTGCATGTGGTAATATTGGTGTATTGGTCTTTGTAAAGTGGGTTTGTCTCAATAGAAGAATTGGGGTTTTATTCAGATACTATGTGCTAGTAATACAGTATATGGTTATATTGTGACAGCATTATTTATTTCTTGTATATGGCACTATTGGTATATTGGTCTCAGCATAAGAAGTTTTGCTCAGTAACAGAGTAACTCCATGGTTGTGTTCATACACCATGGAGTGATGGCATTATTTAATTATTTTGTTTTTATGTGTTATTATATTGGTCTTGGTATAGTGGACTTTGTTCAGGAATAGTTTGGGGGTAATATTTGTCATTTGGTATCTATATAGCTGTATTATTTAGAAATATTACTTGGAATATTTTCTCATTGCTGAGTTTAAATATCAGATTTATATATTGTACTTGTAATGTTTTTATGGTCTGGCTGTGAGCGCCGGGCAGCCGGAAAGCAGAGCGGTGACGTCACCGCTCTGCTTTCCGGCCGCTGTGCTCACAGCCAGACCAGAGAAGCAGAGCGCCGGGGACAGACAGCGGTAGGTAAGTATGTAGCGTTTTTTTTTTACTTTAACGATGGTAACCAGGGTAAACATCGGGTTACTAAGCGCGGCCCTGCGCTTAGTTACCCGATGTTTACCCTGGTTACCAGCGAAGACATCGCTGAATCGGTGTCACACATGCCGATTCAGCGATGTCTACGGGGAGTCCAGCGACCAAATAAAGTTCTGGACTTTCTTCCCCGACCAGCGACAGCACAGCAGGTGCCTGATCGCTGCTGCCTGTCACACTGGACGATATCGCTAGCGAGGACGCTGCAACGTCACGGATCACTAGCGATATCGTCTAGTGTGACGGTACCTTTAGACACCGTGTAGCCTCTCACTTAGCCAAATTAGTTCTCATGCTTCGCACTGACGAGGGTCAACAGCCCGAAACACCGTGTCTGCGAATTGAGATATTGATTTGGCTTTCATCCTAAGCCATATTGCAAGACTCGTTAAAGGGTTGATTGTGACTCGTAGGATCGCTACTTCCAATAGGTCGCGCTATAGAGATCAAGTCCTCTTTTTCTCTGAAGATGTAATTTGCATATAACTTTAGCCACTCATTTTGCTTTAAAAACAATCCATATTCTCTGAAAAAAAAATATCAGGATGGATATCTGCATGCTAATGATAAAACTAATCTGCACTTTTATCCTTTTCATCCTAGAGGCAATTTTATTGAGACATTACATGCATTAACATAGAAGGATATTAGGTCTACACCAGAAGAATGCACCTTTCTAAAGAGAAAGCAACTTACTAAATGCATGCAGTGCACGTTGGGGATTTCTTTCTCTGTGGCGATCCTGAAGCTTGTACTATTGTTATGTGTAGGAGGAGCCTTGTTTTGCCATATACTTATAATATGATACCTGTATATGTGCTTGGTTACCTATGTACTGTTTTGTCGAACTCTGTACTTTCTTTTGTCTCTTTTATGATATATGTCAACAATAAGTAAAGAATTTTTGTAGCTTCAGAAACTGTTTTCTTCTCTTTTCTCAATTATATGTGGAGTTGCTGTTTACTTTTCACATGTACTTATGACTAATTTATCATTGTAATTGTGCACCTGGTGAATTTATTTGGTTTAATAGAGAAAAAAGAGCTTGAATCCATCCCACTGTGTATGTAAAGGTACCGTCACTGCAGCGTCGCTGTGTGGTCGCTGGAGAGCTGTCACACAGACAGCTCTCCAGCGACCAACGATGCCGAAGTCCCTGGGTAACCAGGGTAAACATCGGGTTACTAAGCGCAGGGCCGCGCTTAGTAACCCGATGTTTACCCTGGTTACCAGTGTAAATGTAAAAAAAAAACAAACACTACATACTTACATTCCGGTGTCTGTCGCGTCCCCCGGTGTTCTCCTTCCCTGCACTGTAAGCGCCGGCCATAAAGCAGAGCGGTGACGTCACCGCTGTGCTCTGCTTTACAGCCAGCCGGCACTGACACAGTGCAGGGAAGCAGAACGGGGACGCGACAGACACTGGAATGTAAGTATGTAGTGGTTGTTTTTTTACATTTACACTGGTAACCAGGGTAAATATCGGGTTACTAAGCGTGGCCCTGCGCTTAGTAACCCGATGTTTACCCTGGTTACCAGGGAAGACATCACTGAATCGGCATCACACACGCCGATTCAGCGATGTCTGCGGGAGATCCAGCGACAAAATAAAGTTCTGGCCTTTCTGCTCCAACCAACGATGTCACAGCAGGATCCAGATCGCTGCTGCGTGTCAAACACAACGATATCGCTATCCAGGACGCTGCAACGTCACGGATCGCTATCGATATCGTTGTTAAGTTGGTCAGTGTGAAGGTACCTTTAGATAATAATCAGATGATTTTCAATCGCCAGCTCAGTTTTAATTTCAAGTTAGAGGTAGAGCCTCCAAGGAGCAAAACTGGTAACCAATGCAAGATACAAGTCAAATAATGTCCAAAAATCGTGAAATTTGTAGTGTTGACACATTGTACAGCATATTTTGAAAAGTTACTTGTAAATATAGTTACCCTGTATTTCTAACACTTACTATATTTTTATTGTCAGATAAAAGAAAATGACTGGACCCAAAGAAAATGCTTCATTCTTCTGAAGAAAACACCAATATACTCAGATTCAGCTGTCGAACATTGCTTTGCTCTAGTTCATTTTCTTCATCCTGACAAGCTGTTTAATTTTAATATGCAAAGTAGAAATTGGATTCAGTTTGCTTTTCAGGCTAAATCTTTTGTAAACTTATTTGGTATTCAGTAGATTCTTATAAAGTAAGTTTGATGTATCCTTGCTTTCAGATGATGACATAAAGTAATATGCACCATACAAGGACTTTGAATTAATTTTAATAGATGACTAAAGATGAATGATTGCTTTGTGGATTATACTTTAAATTATATTCCATATTTTCGAATACATTTTAAATCGAAAAATGTTTAAAATAATGTAGGAAGATGACTTTGTACATAGCCTTTCACAGCCTTCTATTGCTTGAATTATTTTCCCAAAGTTTTTATTTTCGATTTTTAAGGAGCCATTTTTATTTAGGAGTTTACCATGTATCAAAATTGACACATTTGTAATACCGTGCTGACTGAGTACACGTTGGCCTTGGTGGGATGGCTTTTACACTTTTTATAAATCCAAAACAGTGTTTACTAAGTACACTATGTTATTTATATGCACAATTGCTTTTTACTTACTTATGACATATATTTGTTCATTTTGTTTCTATCTCAGGTTTTAACTCTCGGACCATGGAAAAATGCAGCTAATGAAAGAATGGCCTGAAAGAAAAAACAAGGCCAGATGTAGTCATTGACTGAATAGACTATAGACTTGAGTCTGAAGAAACAGTGTTCTATATCTAAGCAGTCAATCAATGCCACCCATAATAAATAAAGTAATGGCGAGAATCGCACTATTCTATAGACTCTGGAATCTTTTTGTATCTTGCTGAATAGATTTGCCGAGGTGTCCTAGTTGCTTTCATGCAGCGAAACAAAGGATACTGAGCAATGTATACAGTTCAATAGCCAAGTGAAATAAAAACTAAAATAAATCAATGATAATTCAATAAGATTTCAAGAAAAATTACAAATAAATTGATATTATGTTTGAAGTTAAAAAAAAGTGTGATCTTCACCAATCAGGATCTTTTATCATGAGTATGCTAGGTAAATTATAATGTGAACTGGGGACAGGGAGAGCAAGATGATCGGAGAGATACAATTTTAAGTATAATTTGAAATAGTTGAACTTTATTATTATTATTATTATTTATTTTTTATAGCGCCATTAATTCCATGGCACTTTTACATGTGAGGAAGGGTTAGCTAATTGGTCCATGTACATGGACAATCTGCTAACCTAGATGTATTCTGTAATGTGAACTATGGAACTGAATAACTCATTGGCATTACCAATGTAGTCTAGTAGTTCTAAAATGATAAATTTTTAATCAAAAAGTTGTGCTACAATTTTTAACAATAGACACAAGCAATGAAATAACAATCTAAGTTTTTCTGTAAAGGAAAGATATTTCTGAGAATGAATCCTTTTAGAACATTTTTAAAAGCCTGGAGTAGGTGCACATGAAGAGCTTGTGTCTATAAGATCACATATATGTAATTTAACCCTTGTCAGGCTGCATAATTTTACAACCTTAACAGGCTGCATAGGTACAATTGTACCTTCACATATACCTCCACTGTGGGAAGACTTTACTTGGTTTCAGAAACTAAAGTTCATTCAGCTACAAATGTTATGCTGATATCTATTGTTCAGTGTTGTTACTGGTCACTTATGTTGCTGTCAATTAAGTTAATTCAAACTGGGAGTGGCTTCTACTTGTCTTCCTGCCTCCCTCCTCTCATTAGCCATTTTGCTGTTCATCTCATTGCTGTGAGCACACATTTCTAGGCTTGTGAAGTCTTCAATTTCTTGGAAACGAAGGTAGGAAAGTCTCACAGCATCTAACAGCCAGTTATACCTTTATTCTCATTATGTGGGGACAGAACAGTCAAATTGTCTTTCAGCCTGGACTTGGCTTACATATATTTTGTATGAAACTTATCACTATAGGTATAATTTTTATACGAAAAATGGATAATAATTAGTATCTACATATTGTTTTACGATGTTTTATTTATATTCAGCACAAAATACGAAGCCAAAATTCATCTAGCAAGTCATCATGAGTGATAGTAATGCTGGATCTAGTTTCCGCCATAATCCAAGAAAACGTGTTTGCAGGTTAGTATAATTTTGTGAAAAGCCAATAATGTAGTATTTCGGAAAATTATTTATTTTACATTTTTTCATATTTACAGATTTACGTCTGACGAAATAATGCGAATGCTAGAAGAATCTGATTCTGAGCATGAGGATGAACCATATCTTCCATCTGATGATGAAAACTATGTACCACAAGTGGATGTTACTGAAGAAGATTCAGACATTGAACAAGAAATGGTCATAGAGCATGAAAATGAATACGAATCAGACGAAAGTGTTGAGGATGATTCTGTGCCTCAAAGTGCAGGCGACATTTGGACTGCTAAGGATGAAACTCAATGGTGCAGTAATCCACTGCCAAATGCACAAACAAAATCTCGTAATGTCCTACGACAAAGAGGTGGCCCTGCAGCAATCAGCAACCTATATACAGCAAAAGAGCTATTCAAGTCCATCATGACTCCCGAGATGTGTGACATCATATTACGGGAAACGAATCGAAAGGCCAAGAGAGTTTGTGATGCTTACAACAACGAACTGGTACAACGTTTTCCTGATTCTTCCAAACGGCCACCACAAAAAACATTCAAGCAATTTACTGAAACTGAACTTCATGCATTTTTGGGCATACTGATTGCTGCTGGTGTGCACAGAGCCAACAAAGAGAATCTGGAGGAAATGTGGAATGTTGCTGCTCTGCCTCTTATACGTGCAGCCATGTCTCGTGACCGCTTCAAGATGATACTCAGATTTATCAGGTTTGACAACGAAAATACACGTGCAGAACGTGTGCAAACAGATAAAGCTGCACCAATACGGGACATCTGGACAATGCTGAACAGTAATCTGGAGAGAGCCTACAAGCCATATCATTGTATCACCGTCGACGAGCAATTATTTCCATTTAGAGGTCATACTAAATTTACCCAGTATATACCTTCAAAACCAGCTAAATATGGCATAAAGATTTTCTGGGCTTGTGACTCATCAAATGCCTACCCTTTACAAGGTCAGCTCTACACTGGGAAACCAACTGATGGTCCTCGACAAGTAAACATTGGAGAACGAACAGTATTGGACCTAGTGAGCTCGTATAAAGGCTCTGGAAGAAATGTCACCACCGATAACTTCTTTACAACCATGGAACTAGCTAAGGTATTGAACTCCTGGAACATGACACTAGTTGGTACAGTGAGAAAAAACAAAAGGTTCCTACCTAACAACATGCAGCCTGCCAAAGAAAGGCCTGTATACTCGACAAATTTTGCCTACAATCATGATGCAACAGTCTGTTCATATGTACCAAAGAAGAACAAATCAGTCGTGCTTCTATCATCTATGCACATGACGGGAGAAGTTGAAGAGACACTAGCAGCCAAGCCAGAGATAATAAAATACTACAACATAACAAAAGGTGGCGTTGATGTTATGGATAAAATGTTGGGAGAGTACACTGTGAAACGACGAACATCACGTTGGACTTTGGCATTTTTCTACAATATGATTGATGTCAGTGGGTTAGCATCCTACATCATCTACAGAGAACACAATCCAAGCTTCAGGGCAAAGGATCAACGAAGAAAGTTCCTGAAAGATCTCGCAAATCAGCTGTGTATGATTGCAATTGAAGATCGTAGTACAAACAAAATGATAATGAGAAACCATTTTCTTCGAGGTGCAGTAGAAATGGTGCTTGGACGATGCATTGTGGTAGCATCGCAGCCAGCAGCTGGCCCCAAAATACCTCATGGTAGTCGTGGACCCTCCCCTGTTGTTGGTAGTTGCTATGTCTGCAGAGACCTGAGGCGAAAACAACGCAAGACTAGAAAGTCTTGTGTGGTTTGTGTGAAACCCATTTGCGATGAACACTCTGTAGCAAAGCCAACATGCATTACTTGCAAAGAAAATCAATAAAAAAAAGTTTCTTACATTTTCTTTTATAATGTAAATGAACAGTTTTTTACTTGTTTATAATAGTTAAATAGCATTATCATTAAAAAAAAATTTATGCTTTTTCCCTTGCATTATCTTCATTCAAAATATATGAGGTACATTTGTACCTATGCAGCTTGTTATGGATGCAAAAAGATCTCGACCCCTTATCTCGGAAGCGGGTGGAGATATTTTATTGAAATTTGGCCAATATATTCTGGACCAAAAATGTAGAGATGTCACGAAATTTCAGCCCTCTACGTCTTTTCAAAAAAAAGTTATTGCAATTTTAAAACGGAATAGTTACAATTGTACCTATTCAGCCGGATAAGGGTTAAAGAAAGAACGACCCCAAGAAAAGCTTAATCAAAAAAATTAAGGCCGGCGTCACACTCAGCGTAGGGAATTACGGTCCGTTTTTTACGGCCGTAATACGCAGAAAAAATCCAGAAATCATGATCCGTATGTAATCCGTATGACATCTGTAATGCGATTTTTCTACGCAGCCTGACAAAATGGACATTTAACGGTTTTGGAGCCTGAAATTAATTTAAATCAGCATTAACAACCCTATTTAAGGCCTCTACAACAGGTGGCACCCTCCCATATGGCCATTTTGTTGTTGTGCATCTGGTGGTGTGTTGTGGTAACATTTGCACCATGTCCGACCTACTGCACTTCACCCCAACTCAGCAGGTTTTGTTTAACTGGGTCTTGTCACGTCGGTTTGGCCAGCCATACCCTGTGATTGTAGATCCGCGAGGGAGGAGAAGAAGATTGTGGGTGCATCCTCTTTTAACCCAACGCCTCACTAAAGGCCATTTTCAGAGGCTTTATACAGCTCAGCGTGCACATCCTGATAAGTTTCACCTATACTGTCGAATGGCAATAGCAACATTTGATATCTTGTTGGAGACAGTACGTCCAGGACTCATGTATCAGGACACCAGGATGCGAAAAAGCTTATCCGCAGAGGAGCGTCTTCTCCTTACCTTATGGTATGTATTGAACATCCTCACATACTGTATATTGATGATGTTTTTTTTCAGGGTTGCTTGCTAGCAGCTATTTTTAAATATATGTGTTACTTAGGACAAAACCACAATAAAAATATGTATTTTTAATGTTCTACTTATGTACCCTAGGTACATATCGATTAATTTCATTGATATTCCTATATTTTTTAGTAAACAACATACTTGCGCTTTTTCATGTTTTGTCTAAACTATTGTAACCTAACTAATATGATTTGTTGTGTCCTTTCAGCTTCCCGTCAATTGGATTGTCTTATGTGGGACTACACCTGGAGTTTCTCAATGGTCGCTCCATGATATCTGGCATTGTGCACTCAACATGTATGGGCGAAACTACATGAACTTGTCATGCCTGAGCCAAAAATGGCTGATTGGCTCAAAATAGCTCGTGGGTCCAATGACACCTGTGACTTCCCACACTGCATTGGAGCCCTGGATGAGAAACATATCTGAGTGCGTAAGCCGCCAAACTCTGGCTCCCAATTCTACAATTATAAGCAGTTTTTCTCTGTAGTTCTGTTAGCTGTAGTTGACAGTAACTACAGGTTTATAATTGTAGACATTGGGGCCAATGGGCGAACAGGAGACTCAAGGATGTTCAATTCATCCATTATGGGTCGGCGGCTACGTGAAAACCAGTTAGACCTCCCACCACTACAACAACTCCCAGGCTCCAATGCTGAAGCAGTGCCATATGTTCTTGTGGGAGATGAGGCCTTCCAATTGACAAGGAATGTCATGAGGCCTTATCCCAGGCGCAACCTGGATCACCGGCAGCGTGTTTTTAATTTGATGTTTTACAGGGCGCGTAGACTGCTGGAGTGTGCCTTTGGGATTCTGTGTGCCAAATGGCGTCTCATCCAGTCTGCCATTCAGCTGAGTGAGGCTATTATTAATGAAGTTATTAAAGCGTGTGTTGTTTTGCACAATTTTACTAGCCTTCATGATTGCCCGTCATCTGTTATTGGTGAAGAAATGTTGCCCAATGTGAGTAGGCCTACACCACATGGCCCTCCTCCGCGCCGTCCCCTTTCTGGAATAAAAACGAGAGATATTTTCACAAATTATTAAGCCCGCCCTGTAGAATGTAAGCCCGCAAGGGCAGGGTCCTCGCCCCTCTGTATCAGTCCGTCATTGTTAGTTTGTTTACTGTATGTGATATTTGTAACTTGTATGTAACCCCTTCTCATATACAGCACCATGGAATCAATGGTGCTATATAAATAAATAATAATAATAATAATAAATTATTTTGTTTCTCCTCAGGGTGCTACTCCCTGGCAAGATTATGCTGTTTCTCAGTTGTGATTTCATTATTTTAAAAATATATTATCACCATAAAATATTTTATGCCTAGAGAAACTGTACTCTGTGTGTTATATTTACTTAATTAACAGATGTTTAAGAAAAGAGCATATGTGTGTGATGTAAGAATGATTGTCCCACCAACATCAATTGGCTTTTGAAAACATTTTTTACTTATAGCAAAAGCCTTTTGTTGTTAACTTTAAACCACATTTGTTTCATATGTTTTTGGTTTTTTTTTTTGAACAAAGTGCAATTACAGCACAAAGTTATTAGGTGGAACAAATATAAACAAAACTAACTTTGTGTTACAGATTTCAGTACGTTGGTGGAGGTGATGGCGGCAGATCAGGGTCCTGCTCAGGTGACCTTTGTTGGGCCAATTGTCTTTCACCCTGTGTGGATGCTGTGTGTGGCGGATCCAAAAACAGGCCTTGATCATATTGGCCAGTTGGGTATTGGCTCAGGCCCTCATGCTGCTGAACATATTGGCTGGACTCATAGCCACCCCCAATATGGCCATGTCGTCCAAACCCTTGTTGGGACCAGCCTACAGCACTGGGTCTGGAAAAGTGGGCATATTGGGAAGGTTGGTTGAAGGCTGCCATATGGTATGGTGCTGGCCTTGGTTGATTTTGGGTGGGGAGGGGTTGAGGTGTAGGCACACGTGGAGGAGGTGCTTCAAATCCTGATTGACCATGCACCTGTTGAGTTTGTGGAAGGCCCAAGAGGTTATGTGGTGAAAGCTGCCTTCTCTCAATAAATTCCAAAACCTCATAGGGGTCAATAGGGAAGGTGCATAAATCAATCAGGATTTGAATACTCCCTCTCACACGTAGCCTCACCTCACGGGGAAGGGGATGAAGGTACAGGGCCAGGCTGTGAGCAAAGGCCTCCTCACCATCATTCGTGGCTGCCCTGGCCAAATAATTGAGGACCCTAGCATCCACATTCCTCCTACTGTCTTGCAGCTCTCTCCTTCTGCGGCCTCTGCATAAAGGCCCAGCTGCCTGTGGGGAGGACACCAGTGGGACAATAGGGCTGCTGCTGTGTCCATGCTCTTCCTGGCTTACAGGATCAGGTGCTGCTGAGGGTGGTGGTGCTGCATCTTGGATACTTGTTGCTGTATCTTGGGATGCAGAAGCTGATGGTCCAGAAAGGATGGAGGTAGAAGAGGCCAAAGATGGGCCTGCCACCTCTTCTTCTACACCAACCAGATCAATGACAACCTCTGAGTCCGACCCGGTCTTCCTCTCAGTGAGGTTGGACTGTGTTCTGTTATTAAAAAAATAAAATTAATACCGCTAATTAAGAGTTGAGTCAATTGCTAACATAAGTTTATTATACATCTGTGACTTCGTCTCCCGGTACTTACCTACACGCAACCTCTGATCCTCACAAGACCTCCTTCTCTGCTCCCCTCAAATCTCCTCTTCCCACAATCGTATACAAGATTTCTCTTGCATATCACCCCTACTTTGGAACCCTCTACCACAACACATCAGACTCTCGACTACCATTGAAACCTTCAAAAAGAGCCTGAAGACCCACCTCTTCCGACAAGCCTACAACCTGCAGTAACCACCGATCGACCAAACCACTGCATGACTAGCTCTACCCACGCCTACTGTATTCTCACCCATCCCTTGTAGATTGTGAGCCTTCGCGGGCAGGGTACTCTCTCCTCCTGTACCAGTTATGACTTGTATTGTTTAAGATTATTGTACTTGTTTTTATTATGTATACACCCCTTACATGTAAAGCGCCATGGAATAAATGGCGCTATAACAATAAATATTAATAATAACAATTGTGTTGTGATGTTTTTATTTACAGTCTTAGATCCATACTGGGATCCAAAAAGGAAAGCCGATCATAGTATAAATATTTTTGCTTTTTGGTTGGAGCTGCTGACCCACTTCTTGCCCGCTGCTGCCTTTCC
The DNA here is from genome assembly GCF_032444005.1 of Ranitomeya imitator. Lineage (NCBI taxonomy): Eukaryota > Metazoa > Chordata > Amphibia > Anura > Dendrobatidae > Ranitomeya > Ranitomeya imitator. Next base: position 492,658,415 of record NC_091286.1, on the reverse strand, counting down.
CAGCGATATTAGTCCCTGATGCTGCGCCATCGTGTCACAACATCTTCCACTGCAATTACATGGTAACAAATATTCTATAAGCTCATTCTGCACATTGCTTAAAACAGTTGGTATTGATTGATCATATTTTAACAATGCTAATAAAATGCCTTCTTAAATGAATTTCCTAAAATTTTAATTGCTTAAAACAACAAAAACATTATACACAATAAAATTAATCAACACAAGGACAGAGTCCACTCCCCTCTGTGCCAGTCTGGCGTTCCCAAAAATAGTACCCAACGCAACATCTATATTATCTATGTACGCAAACCCTATCTCATGTTCAGCATCTTTGTTTTTGCTAAAAAATCCAAAAAAAAACAGACTAAGCCAAAAAAAAATCTGCATGATATCATGTAGGTCAAGCATTTTTCAAGGTTAATTAATGTCGCAATATGAGAGTACTTACAAAGTTGTGTCTGCTGCGCACGTGTGCGTTGGTCATAATCTGGGAATAGGATCCCACAGATGGTCCTCCAGGCTGCCTCTTTCCTGGCCCGGTTGGAATAGTTTGGATCCCGCTGGTCCCAGATTTCAGGCCTTTCTTGGACCAGGATGAGGAGCATATCTACATTAATGATGGATGCCATGCTGTTTGCAACTCCGCGGAGGCGAGCGCCTTACTTCCGGGATGTTTGTCTGGCTTTTTCAGGTAATTAGCATGTCTGAGCTTCCTGATTGAGGGCTTGGCACATTTCCTGGCACCTGAAGATGTCTGGCGTATTTCTCGCAAGTCACACTGCTGGTCCGTGTGTAATCCATATTTTTCTCGCCCCCATAGACTTGCATTGGCGTATTTTTTGCGCAATACGCTGACAAACGCAGCATGCTGCGATTTTCTACGGCCGTACAAGACCGTATAATATGGATACGTAAAATACGTCAGATAGGAGCTGGGCCATAGAGAATCATTGTACCGTGTGCAATCCGTATTTTCTGCGCCTCTCATACATCCGTAAAACTCGCTAGTGTGACACCGGCCTTAATTGTCTCCTTACCCACCCTTCACCTTTATCACATGTGCAACACTAATGGCGGCCAGTTGAGAAGGAACACAGGCAACCGAACAATGTGGAGATCATTTTACAAGATGTTTCAAAATTATTGTTTGTGATGGTAGATTATGGATGAAAGCAAAACATTTTGACTAGAGCTGAGTGGATATGTAGACATTCAAATTTGGCAAATCAAGCAGATAGTAGAGTGAAATTTGATTCTCAGCAACGTTATTTGCTGGAAATTCATTCCATATTATATTTGGTGGTTTCTCCAGACCCCAAAGCAAAACAAACATGCAAAATAAACATGTTCCTTCTCACATATGCACAATGGATGTATTTTCTTTGGCCTCTTCAACTCAATCTTGGAACTTGATTAGACCTCAGATGTCACTGTGCAAGCACCATGTAATAACTCATAATGAACTGATGGTATAGCATATGCGTAGTAACTCAAACCTAGAGTGAAGATGGTAAAAAAAATGCAGTTGATGAAGAAGTGTAAGAAGAAAAGAAGTATCATTATTAGGGTTGAGCGAAACGGGCCGGCCATTTTCAGAAGTCGCCGACTTTTGGCAAAGTCGGGTTTCATGAAACCTGACCCCTGTGTGGGGTCGGCCATGAGGTCGGCGATGTTCTGAATCTGGTATCGGAATTCCGATACCGAGTTCCGATATTTTTGCAATATCGGAAATTGGTATCGGAATCCATATTTAAGTGTAAAATAAAGAATTAAAATAAAAAATATTGCTATACTTACCCTCTGACGCGCCCTGGTACTAACCGGCAGCCTTCCTTCCTTAGAATCAGCGCGTGAAGGACCTTTAGATGACGTCGCGGCTTGTGATTGGTCGCGCGACTGCCCATGTGACCGCTCACGTGACCAATCACAAGCCGCGACGTCACCGAAGGTCCTTCAAGCGCTGATTCAAGCGCGGAAAGAAGCAGGGCGCGTCCGAGGGTGAGTATATTCCTATTAGGTTGCTTGAAGGACCTTCGGTGACGTCGCGGCTTGTGATTGGTCACGTGAGCGGTCACATGGGCGGTCGCGCGACCAATCACAAGCCGCGACGTCATCTAAAGGTCCTTCACGCGCTGATTCTAAGGAAGGAAGGCTGCCGGTTAGTACCAGGGCGCGTCAGAGGGTAAGTATAGCAATATTTTTTATTTTAATTCTTTATTTTACACTTAAATATGGATCCCAGGGCCTGAAGGAGAGTTTCCTCTCCTTCAGACCCTGGGAACCATAGTATCCCATTGCACTGCATTGGGTTTCGTGTTTCGGCCGACCCCGACCCCGACCCCGACTTTTCGATAGGATCGGCCGATTTCACTCGACCCGACTTTTGAGAAAGTCGGGTTTCGTGAAACCCGACCCGATCCTATAAAAGTAAAAGTCGCTCAACCCTAATCATTATTATTATTTTAACCGTTCACTTGGACATCTACAGGTTAGTAAAGTAGTGGACAATGATTTTGCTGAATTTTTCACAGAGTGAGTTGCAAAAAATGGGGGGAATTTGGATTTTTTCATTCAAATTAAGTCACTAATCTCTCATTTTGACCATTGCGATTCTCCAAAGGTTACCGGAAGGGGTAGAGGACCAATTCTTTTCCAAAGTATTAGAGGTTTCTCTGTAAGTGAAAATCCTTCCTAACATTATCCTAAAACGAGGAAGATAAAAGACTTTGAGTAAGCTGACTATGATTTTGTGCAAATACATTATTTTTGGTGCTGTGTCATGCAATGTCAGGAGGATCAAAAACACATTTAAGGTACCTTCACACTCAGCGACACTGCAGCGATACCGACAACGATGTTGATCGCTGCAGCGTCGCTGTTTGGTCGCTGGAGAGCTGTCACACAGACAGCTCTCCAGCGACCAACGATCCCGAGGTCCCCGGGTAACCAGGGTAAACATCGGGTTACTAAGCACAGGGCCGCGCTTAGTAATCCGATGTTTACCCTGGTTACCAGCGTAAAAGTAAAAAAAAAAAAAACTACATACTTACCTACCGCTGTCTGTCCCCGGCGCTCTGCTTCTCTGCACTCCTCCTGCACTGGCTGTGAGCACAGCGGCCGGAAAGCAGAGCGGTGACGTCACCGCTCTGCTTTCCGGCTGACCGATGCTCACAGCCAGTGCAGGAGGAGTGCAGAGAAGCTGAGCGCCGGGGACAGACAGCGGTAGGTAAGTATGTAGTGTTTGTTTTTTTACTTTTACGCTGGTAACCAGGGTAAACATCGGGTTACTAAGCGCGGCCCTGCGCTTAGTAACCCGATGTTTACCCTGGTTACCAGTGAAGACATCGCTGGATCGGTGTCACACACGCCGATCCAGCGATGTCTGCAGGGAGTCCAGCGACGAAATAAAGTTCTGGACTTTCCTCAGCGACCATCGATCTCCCAGCAGGGGCCTGATCGTTGGTCGCTGTCACACAGAACGATTTCCTTAACGATATCGTTGCTACGTCACAAAAAGCAACGATATCGTTAACAATATCGTTATGTGTGAAGGTACCTTAAGTGTCTACTGCGTTTACAAATATTTAATGGATTCTGTTAATATTATTATAATTATCCTGAGATGAAAAATCAGTTTCCTTGTCAATGCTACTAATTATTTTTAACAATATATCTACACATTTTGCGGGTATGAATTTATCAAGGTAACTTCAGATGAAGTTAAAAGATTTTACAGTTACCATTCTAATGCAAATTAAAGAACAACCAGGAAAGGTACAGTATCTATTGAATCTGCTGTATATGAGAGCGCCATTATGGCCATACCTTTACTTTAACATGCAAAATTGTGATGACAGGTTCTCTTTAAGGTTTATTTTTCAGATGGTATTGTTTCCTTTAAAGACTATACTAACTTCTGAAACAATTTAAGAAAATTAAGTACCTTTGAAAATATTTGTGATTAAAGATATCCTACTGTAATTAGAAAATTTGCCAAAATTTGATTTCAGCAGTTTGCATGAAGTTTGGTCATCAAATTTATTTCATGTGAATCAGATGTTTCTAGTTATGCTTTATGGTCTCTCAATGCCACAGAACATAAAAAGCATAGGGTGAAATAAAAAGAATAATGTTCACTGAGATGAAGAAAGATGTAGAATGAGGACAAAGAAAAGAAGATTCTGGAGGGAGCTGTGTTGATTAACAGAAGGAAGGCGGGGTAGCGGAACACATGAGCAGCAAAGTGACTATTATATTTCCTTCATACCTTACATAATCCTCTAGAAATCAGCAAAATGTTGGCCAACTGCACAAAGTGAGTTACCAAAAATGTTCTGATTCAGGAGCCTTTGAATTTGTTGTACAATTTGAGGTAAATTCAGTTAGTCTTTGATAACCTAGAATTTTGAGTACACAACTCCTATACAGACTCATGTATTTCTATGTTTACAGATTATAGGTAAGTATTGTGAAGTCTGATCCTGAGGTCATGTGTTGCTTCACAGTAAGACCCTTCTTCATGCTAACTTGCAAAAACATACAATAACACACAAACAATAAAAGCATTTGATGAACCTGCTTCATCAAAACCTACATTGTTAATACTTTGATGAGGGAGCATGCTGGAGTCAGACGCTCCTGATTTATGAAGAACATGCCTCTCCATGAATTTGGAGCATTTGATGCGTGGCTTGTATCTTTGTGCTCTACACCAGAAATTCCACTACAGTCAAAGACTGGGGTGTGATTTTTGGCATACAAGATGTCACAGGTTGATATGAAATTGATAAGTGACCCCGTACCACTTCAGCTCAACCCATTCTGATGAAGTTGGCATGAGAATGCTAAAAATTGCAAAATGTAGGCTCAAGTATGAGTTGCGCCTAAGTTTTGCAACTTTTTAAACCTTATGTGCCAGATTTCTGGCCTGAAAGCTTTGAAGAACCAGGTCCATAATCTTTAAAAAGTTATCTCATCAAAACAACTCCTTTCAGATTTATCTATCTAATTGGCTATTTGCCAGAGGAAGTGATTCATATTAACTTACTTTTCCCCTCCAGTAGCTACTGCAGAAAAGATGTGGGGTTAAATGAGAGACTATGTTACCTGTCCAAGTACTGGGCTTCCTTCTCCTATAGCTACCTTAATTTACAGTACATAAGTCTGTGTCTTGTTTCTTAGGTAACCCAGTCAACTCTTCTACCATCCTAATACTAGGCCTTTTAAGGCCAGCTTAGTAAGAAGTCAGGTGCATGGCTATTAAGTGGCATTGTCCACAATTGCTTCTAGTTGGCCTTGAGCTTTTGTCTACTTCATTTGGCTCAGCTCCAGTCAGGTGTGTAATATATCATTGGCTTCTACAGACATATAAGCTTCAGTCAGCTTTATTTTCAAGATCAGTCCAAATTACTAGCCTATGTTCACACATATCTCCAATTTGCATTTACTTCTCTGTTACAAAAACTGCTATTAACCATTTCCCTACTGGAAGATACCAGACTGTATTTACTTCTCTATTACTCCTGTATTTAAGCATCGTCCTGCTTGAACATACCAGACTATGAATAGCTGCTTCCCTGTGGTAAAATACCAGTTTCCTAAGTGGTCATTTTTCCCCTGTATCCACATACCTGGTTCTGCTGCATCTCTGCTATCTGCTCTGATTGTTTGTCTGCTGTCCTCCATATTCTGTTAGTCCTGGCCCTCACTGATTCACATGTCTTCCATTAGGACTCGCTGCACTGCACCATTATTACCAGTCTGTCCTGCTCACCCAGAACTATCCCTTAGAGAATGCATCTAACCAGGTTATACACCTGTAATGTGTGGCCATTATGGGTTTTTTCAGAGCAGGAACCATTCCTGTGGGGTGGATTTCTGTTATAGATTTGTGAGTGGGATCTTGCCCTTGTGGTGAGCTGAGTATTATATTTTTTAAGCTTTTATTGGCCTTTGACAATTCAACATAGTGGCAGTCACAGCTGGCCCACATGTTTGATGAATTTGCAAGGAGCAAATTATTAAAAAGTTAGTTTTCGGGACAGTAGAGATTTTTGCAAATTTTTTCCAGAATTAATTCACTCATCTCTATGTATGATGCACCAAAGTAAAGACTAATAGCAAATATCAATGCTGAAACCCGCATCTGACTACAGAATGCAACCCAGACCTGTGCCCGCTGAGTGAACACACATGCACAGCTTTCTCATTTCACAGGAAATTAGTGAGACCCATTCCTGTGGAAGTGCATATTCTGTATGTCCGAAATTCGTATTAAAATAATATGAAGTCAATTTAATCTCTCCACGTCTGTGAAGTTTTGCTTTCAGCATATCTGAATTTTTTTACTGTTTTGTTATTGGGACGGTAGAGGAAATTTCCCATCCCGATTCCTTGTATAAAAACATCCAAATTTGATTCTGTCTTGATTAAAAGAACAGGATATTCTAGTGTTGCATATGCTACAAAGAAAACATATTTTTAGATTTTTTTTCTATGGAGAATATGCAACACTACACTAAGCTGTTCTTTTAATCAAGATGGAATAAAAGTTGGATGTTTTTTATACAATGAATCGAGATGCAGTTTTCTGTACCCTTTTCATCAATCCAGGTAATGGCCTGCTTTAATTGGCATGCCAACATTCTGAGACCAGTTTCTACTAATATCAACCAGCAGCAGGTTTATAAACGTGGTAAGCCCTGATCTTTTCATGCTTGTGTATATATAGCAGATGCAAACACAACCAAATATGCGGTTTTCTCAAGCAACACTGGAATGTTCTAAACCCACAAACAATGGATGTGCACATCACGAAATTAGGTAAATTATGTACATTTTAATTGGCCAAAGATGCAGGCCATTTCATCTTAAAGTGGGATGATAAGCAGCTGTCATGTATGCTTACTGTGGCATAATTTACTTCCTTGAGAAACCATGAAAAAATCATTCTGTGGTCCGCCTGCCCACAGTTTTCCTAAATCCTGTCAGTTTTAGTCCTTGTTGCTTTATTCCATATACAATTCATATAATGATCACCAATCTTTATTTTCGGGGACGTCCTGGGTTTGTGGAGATGCAGTTCACCGTGTAGGCTGCTGGTGTCATCATGGAACCATGATATAGGACTGGTGCAGTGCGTGTTTCTACTGAGACGCTTAATACATTATTCTGTAATTTTTGTCTTGGAAGTAATGAGGCCTGACAGCTTTGGCTTGTGCATGATAACAATCCCACACTGGTATCTTTAAAATTCTGCATTGCCAAATTCATAAGGGAAGATATGACTTCTGCAAAATGACAGTAAACATGCTTCATTTTATAAGACATTTGTGGTTAACAACCTGAAACAATAGAGTGCTTCCTGAGCTACAGCTAAACTAATTTAGCTTACATTAAACGTACTGATCTGGAAGCTAAACCTCTTTTGCCGGAGAAGTCTACAACCGTATATTGTCTCATTCTCATGGACTGTAGCTCGATTGATCATTGTAGAAAAAAATAATAAAACAATTACATATTATATTTATATGGGCTGCAAAGAGAAGGCTCACTAATGCTGATGCGATGTTATAAGGTACAACGTTGTGTACAGGAAATACAATGGCTTTGCTTCATATATCAACATCATATTTGCCATTAGGGCTCACTGTAATATTAGTTCTGCTCATTATAAGAGAGTCTTGTCAGGCCAATGACAGATTTCTAACATTTTCTTTCTTTAATGGACCAGGATGAGTCAGACACGCGCACGCACGAAGTGACATCACTGAAGTGGCTCTGATTGAATTTCCCTACATTGACTATAGTCTTCTACCTATCTACGGAAATTAAAAATGAAGGAATAAACACATTTCCTTATGTAATTTCTTTGGGGGTTTTACTGCATATATAAACATGGTGCTACATATAGTAAGCTTTAACATTAAATTATTTCTGTTTCACAGGATAAGAGTTTTAATAAGCAGAACTCTGTCCTCCTTTCCTGTCTGCAGGAAGATACAAAGAATCCCATTCTTTGGTAAAACCCTTACCAATAGAGCCATTTACTAGCTGATCGATCCCTGTGTTTTATGCAGGATTTCTACAAGACTGTTTCATGAACTTGCAGGGAATCATGCAGACTGATAAGCAGGGTGCACAGGCATATGTGCAGTCTGGTTTTAGCATTCACTACTAGGTGTAGTGTTTTTTTTTAAATAAGGCTAGCCAAAATTATTCTTAAAAAGACCCTTTTTTTATCCAAATGTTAAAAACATCTTTATTGTCTTATATATGGAAATAGTATTGCACCAAAGCAACACTGAATAAAACATTTTCCGTTCTGCTTTCTATCAGGCTCGGTCTTATATTGGACTAGATGGTGGCCTGATTCTAACGCATCGGGTATTCTAGAATAAACACGCAGATATTTGCTACCAGTTAAAGGACCCAGTCGTATGAAAAAACACTATTAACTTGCAAATATGGGGTTAATCACCAGGTTAATAGCTTTTAGAAGCCATGTGGAGCTGCACTGAAATCCCCACTGCCGGGAGGAAATTAACTTTATTCAGTCAGTGCCGCGGCGCGGTTACAGCCACTGGTCGCCATGTACTAAACGGTGACTGAAGCTTTATCAGCCCAGCCTCCATTACTGAAAGCCCAAGGTTGTCGGCAGGAATAAAGCTTATTTCCCACCAACAGTAGGGCTTTCAGTGCAGATTCTGAACACTATTAACCTGCAGACTAACTCCATATCTGCAGGCTAATATCATTTTTTCACAATGCAGGTTCTCTTTAAGCTACTGTACAGTATAGGTTCATTTATATTGCAAGATTATAATGAATGGGAATTCCTTGGAATGCTCATTTCTCAATAATCTTGCAGACTAAACAGGCAAAATACCCATTTGTTGGTAGAAACGATTGTTTGTGCTGCACTAAAGTACATTGTTCTCGGCAGCTTGTCATCCTGAATAAGCAGGACTTGCACTGGTGAGAACCATGGCAGCCTATACGCTCTGAAAGATCTATTACATTGTTAAAGTAGTCTGCCTTAATAAACAGACTTTTAAACAGCTATCGATCAACAAACAATTTCCCGACTAGCAGCCATTTAGTGCTGCCAGTTGGTTTGAGAAAACAAACCTTAAGGTGGTATTCCCATCTCCAAGATCCTATCCCATTAAATAGTAGGTGTAATAAAAATAATAATAATAATATTAGCAACTACCTCCAATCAGAAATGTAGTATGGTTAGTTATTCTGATTTGCTATGTCTTTTTCCTCATGAGCAGGCATTGGAAAACCTTAGGTATCCATGTTTAGCTAGCTTGTTGCCCGTGGTGATAACCATGAATACCTAAGGTCTTGTAATGACTACACATGAGGAAAGAGATATGGAGAATCAGAAAAACTATACTACATTTCTAATTGGAGGTATTTGCCAATGTTAATATGCCTACTATATTTTGGGATAGGATCTTGGAGATGGGAATGCCCCTTTAACTCTTGTAGGTCTCTGTAACCGGTGACAATGCTTTTCCTACATAGGACACACATGAAATAATTATCTCACAGTCACATCTGATGCATTAGCTAAAGAATAACTAAATTTTTTCTTGCCTAATTATTGATTAGTCTTAACAAACTTTTGAATCTTTACAATAAAGTCCATTACCTAATTGTGCTTCCTTTTTTCCAAACTCTATGCTGAACGTGCTGTTTTAACTGCCTTGTTTATTAAAGGGAACCGGTCACCCCAAAAATTGAAGATGAGCTACGGCCACCAGCATCAGGGGCTTATCTACAGCATTCTCTAATGCTGTAGATAAGCCCCCGATGTATCCTGAGAGATGACAAAAAGAGGTTAGATTATACTCACCCAGGGGCAGTCCCGCTGCTGTCCAGTCCGATGGGCATCGCGGTCCGGTCCGGGGCCTCCTATATTCATAGGATGACGTCCTCTTCTTATCTTCATGCCGCAGCTGTGGTGCAGGCGTTCTTTGTCTGCCCTGTTGAGGGCAGAGCAAAGTACTGCAGTGTGCAGGTGGTGGGCCTCTCTGACATTTCCCGACGCCTACGCACTGCAGTACTTTGCTCTGCCCTGAGGGTAGACAAAGTACGCCTGCGCCGGAGCTGTGGCATGAAAACAAGAAGAGGACGTCATCGTAAGAAGATAGGAGGCCCCGGACCGGACCGCGATGCCCATCAAACCCGGTCCGCAGTGGGACCGTCCCTGGGTGAGTATAATCTAACCTCTTTTTCTCATCTTTCAGGATACATTGGGGGCTTATCTACAGCATTACAGAATGCTGTAGATAAGCACCTGATGCCGGTGGCTGCAGCTTATCTTCGATTTTTGGGGTGACAGGTTCCCTTTAAGTAGTTCATTTTAACTGCAGCTCTACAAAAAATCTGTTCTCCACTGTGAGCTTCTCCCCTCCTCTGTTCAATGCTCAGAGTACTATTTTGAAATGCTCTCACAGTCTGAATATAGAGGAGGAGAGCAAAAACGCTCACACAAACGAATGGATTTTTGGTGCAGAACCAGTTAAAATCAGCTAATCTAAATACATGAAGTAGGCAGTTGAAACAGCACATTCAGCAGGGAGAGTGGGAAAAAGGGAAGCAAAATAAGGTAACAGAGTATATTTCAAGGAATTACCTTTGCAAAAACTGATTATTACCGTAATTTAAAAAATCTAGTTCCGCTTTAAATATGCTAATATGTACATACAGACAGATGAAGCATTTCTTAACCTAACATAGCTATACAATAATGTAGAACAATATTTTGAAGAACACTGTTTCCTGAGGCTTTACGAGAGCACAAGCCATTGAATATGTCAATTTTGGTCTTAAATTACAGTTTTCTACATCTAAATATTTATGTTGCACCATAGTATGTGTGTCATGGTATAAAATGCTACATCTGTATTTTAAAATATGTTGCACATAGAAATTATAATTCATCCATAATAAGCTGACATAGTATTGTTATCCTAACTAACGGCGTTTTACCATCTTAGAATATAGAGATATTCCAGCAATAATTTTTTATAAAAATTACAATTTATGATATACTGTACATTATTAAAAATATACCTAGAAAACAGAAAACAGGAGGACAATTAAAAAACAGGGTGGAAATAAACCTAAAATATTGAAAAGCGGATTATATATCAAATATTTAAACCAAAAAAGAACAATAATACCCCTAAAATATAACTTTTAATTTTTATAAGGTAAAATTACCCATATATTAGGGTCAGGAGAATAACACAATCTTAATCTTAACAATACTAAAAAGGATAGAGGTAAATTTGGTGAGGGGGTGATCTTTCCCTTACTCACCCTCCCTTACCGCGGAGGTTGGCACCCTAAGTTTGACATGGTGCCCCCACTCAACGAAGACCCTAAAGGGAGGAACTAACAAGGAAATACCATCACCAACACCAATAGTGCTTAAAGTGCTTTAATATGTTCAGCAAGGAACTGCATCGATATATTCTTTTTTAAGATAGGTATACCACTCTTATTCAGAATTAGTTTCTGCATCCCATCAATAGTCTTATATATTGTAACCAGTTCTAATAAGGTGCATAAGTGAGCAAGAGAAGTAAGTTGTATATATTTCAAATTTCAACAACTCTTACAAGGTTAATACTAATATTGTTAGGGGTACACTCCCCACTAGTCAACTGCCTATTCCGACGTGTTTCCCCCCAGGGTAGTGAGCAAGGGTTCATCAGGCGAAAGAAAAGGGCTTCTCTCAACAAGAGCCAGCAATTATGGGCCGCATCTCGTAATGACCGCTCTCATTGAAGGGTCGAGATGGGCAACTGACTGGATGAGTACATCCTCTATTATTGTCTTCTTGACCACTCTCATTTATGAATTGAATTATTAATATCTGCATCAGGCAGTTAGGTGCATTTTCATGATTTAAGTGTAGCAATGTCATTTTGAGGCAGCAGGTGTTATTATTATGTGTACCTAATTATCATATGCGCCACTAGTGGGGAGTGTACCCCTAACAATATGGTAATAACCTTGTAAGAGTTGTTGAAATTTGATATATATACAACTTACTTCTCTTGCTCACTTGTGCACCTTATTATTGGGGGCACAATGTCGAAGTTAGGGTGCCAATCTCCGCGGTAAGGTAGGGTGAGTATTGGTAAGATCAAGATTGTGTTATTCTCCTGACCCTAATATATGGGTAATTTTACCTTATAAACATTAAAAGTTATATTTTAGGGGTATCAGGCTATGTGCCCATGTTCAGGATTTTTTGCCTTTTTTTAGCGTTTTTGCGGCGGTTTTCCGCTGCAAAAATGCTTAAAAACGCTTACATTAAGCATCCCATTATTTTAATGCATTCCGCAATTTTTGTGCCCATGCTGCATTTTCTTCAGCAAAAAAAACGCATCGCGGAAAAAAACGTAGCCAGGTTCATTAATTTTGTGGATTTGCGGCTATTAGGGTTGAGCGAAACGGGTCGGCCACTTTCAGAAGTCGCCGACTTTTGGCAAAGTCGGGTTTCATGAAACCCGACCCGACCCCTGTGTGGGGTCGGCCATGAAGTCGGCGATCTTCTGAATGTGGTATCGGAATTCCGATCCCGATTTCCGATATGTTTGCCGCCCATGTGACCGCTCGCGCGACCAATCACAAGCCGCGACGTCACGCAAGGTCCTGCAAGCGCTGATTCTTAGGAAGGAAGGCTGCCGGAAAGAAGCAGGGCGCATCCGAGGGTGAGTATATACCTAATAGGACTTCTGGGTACACCTCATCAGGTGACCTGCATGCGTTCAACATACGGTTCACTGAGCGTTGCCAGGAGGTCCTATTACATACAGAGGCAGGACGTGAGCATGCGATGTGCCGACAAGACAACAATGAGTCATCTGTCACTGCGCTATGACGCAGCCCTCTCACTGAATACACCAATGAAAATATCGGTAATAAACCCTATCTTTTGTTTACACCTTGAACCTTCTTGATTGGTTAGCATACTATATAAAACATACCTATCCCCCATACAAAGACACTCCCCCGGAAGAAGCTATCGCAAAATGGCTTTGGGGTTGGGGATGTGTGGCTGTCCTTGCCTCTTGGTGCCTCTTACTTCTAACACCCTCAGGTGATGTAATTGTTTGCCTTATTATGTCATTTAGTATTTAGATGATATTTGAATAACCATGACCTCTATTTTTGTATACTTATGATAATCTATGACAGTGTTATAGGGTGTCCATTATTAACTGTCTTTAATCAGGCTCCCTCTGTTTGCACTAAGTATTATTTGCACTATGCTTTTGCTGGCACTTTGCACTTTTTTGGAGCCTGTGACAAAACAGGAAATTCTTCCTTTTGAATGGACAAGACTTTATTATCTGTCATATAAGAAGGGACATGCTGAAGACCGTTGGATATGTCCTGGTATATTATTTTAGGATGCTTTGGCATTAAATTGGCATGGACTTTACCTTATTGTTGACTGATACACATCCTCTCTTTGGAGGTTTATTCCCACCCTGTTTTTTAATTATCCTCCTGTTTTGTTTTTTCTAGATATATTTTTAAAAATGTATATCAATAAATTCTAATTTTTATAAAGAACTATTGCTGGAATCTCTCTATATTCTAAGGCGGTAAAAGACCGTTAGTTAGGATAAGTGTGAGTTGTTAATTTGGAGTGTCTAGCACCTCTAATAATGCTCTTTAGACCCTATTCCTGATATATAATATTGTTATGCATTGTTCACACTAGTAAAATAAGAAATTAGCAATTTTATTTAGGTGGTCGATAAGTTCCTCCAACAACACTAGCACTGCAACGTTATTCTGGGTCACCAATATTAAGGAAAACATTTCCTATTATTGTGAGAAAGACGCAGCATTGTCCATGAAGAAGCTGGGTGGTGGCGAAAACACATGCACGGAACTGTCACCCATCCATTTAGGAAGCATCAAGCTGAACATCAAGCTTCAGGTTTGTAGGATTAGTCAGTAAATCTTGACAATGGTTACACATTTTTTGGTACAGTACCCTCTATGCAGAGGTGTATCTGGGGGGGGCAGCCGGGGCATGTGTCTCGGGCGCAGCCAGCGTGGGGGCGCAGTCGGGCCACCTAATGCAGCAGTCCACAGTGTATCCCGGCCTGTCAAGCTGCCAGCCGGCACAGAGAAACTGCCGTGTGTCGGCTTCCAGGGATCAATTGTACTCACATCTTACAAATGCAAGTACAATTGAAGCTCTGATTGTTGGGCCAGAGCGATGCCAACAGCATGATCATATCATATGATCACGCTGCTGACGTCACTAATCTGTGCTGCAGACTCAGAGATGCAGATGGGTGGTAAGAGGTGGTGGAGCTGAAAATACCAAAGATTAAGTATTGGGAAGGGGAGATTTAATGAGTGTGTGGGGAGAATTTAAGTGGGGTGGGGGATTTATTGTGTGTGGGGAGAATTGCAGTGGGGATGGGGGATTTATTGTGTGTGGGGAGAATTGGAGTGGGGATGGGGGATTTACGGTGTGTGTGGAGAATTGGAGTGGGGATGGGGGGATTTATTGTGTGGAGGGAGAATTCCAGTGGGGATGGGGGGGATCTATTGTGTGTGTGAAGAATTTTAGTGAGGATGGGGGATTTTTTGTGTTTGGGGAGAATTGGAGTGGGGATGGGGGTGTTTAATGTGTGGGGGGATATTTGGAGTGGGGATGGGGGATTTTATGTGTGTGGGGAATTTAATGTGTGTGGGGGGAGATTTGTCATGGGGATGGGGGTGTTTAATTTGTGGGGGGAGATTTGAAGTGGGGATGGTGGATTTAATGTGTGGGGGGAGATTTGGAGTGGATATGGGGTTATTTTTTGTGTGACGAGATTTGTAGTGGGGATGGGGGATTTAATGTGTTGAGGAGATTTGAGGACACAAAATGAAGAGCAAAGGGGAGATGGGGTGCATGTATGAGGGAACAGTACAGGGGAATAGGGGGCATGTATGAGGAAACAGTAGGGAGGAATGGAGGGTATGTACGAGGAAATAGTATGGGAGAATGAGGGCCTGTATGAGGAAACAGTACTGGGGAATGGGGGGCATGTACGAGGAAACAGTATGGAGAAATGGGGGTATGTATGACGAAACAGTACAGGTGAAAGGTGGGCATGTATGAGGAAACAGTACAGGGGAATGAGGGGCATGTATGAGGAAACGGTTTCGGGGGAATGGGGGGCATGTACGAGGAATCAGTACTGGGAAATGGGTGCATGTACAAGGAAACAGTATGGAGGAATGGGGCATATATGAGGAAACGAGATGGGGCATGTATGAGGAAATGGTACGGGGGAATGGGGGGCATGTATGAGGAATCAGTACTGGGAAATGGGTGCATGTACGAGGAAACAGTATGGAGGAATGGGGCATATATGAGGAAACGAGATGGGGCATGTATGAGGAAACAGTATGGGGGAATGGGGGCATATATGAGGAAACAGCATGGGGGCATGGGGGGCATGTATGAGGAAACAGTATAGGGGAATGAGGGCATGTATGAGGAAACAGTACTGGAGAATGGGAGGCATGTATGAGGAAACAGTATGGAGGAATGGGGGCATATATGAGGAAACAGTATGGGGGATGGGTGCAGACACAGTGTGGTGAGTGGGGATGGGTGCAGACAGTATGGTGAGCAAACTGGGGGAATGCCTGCGGACACAGTATGAGTAGCGATGTGATAAATGTATGCAGACAGAGTACGGGGAGTGAGGGTGATGGGATGTGTGCAGACACAATATGGGGAGTCAGGTCAGCAGGCAGTATAGAAAGTGGAGCGGTAAATATATGAGGAGACAGTATGGTGAACTGGATGGGATGTGAGAGGAGACAGCATGAGGAGGGAGAGGAATAGTGTGAGGAGCCAGTATGGGGGAGAGAAGTGATTGGGCACAGAATAGAAACTGAGTAGAGGGGGCGTAGAATGATGGGACAGTGTAAGGACACAGCCAGGAGGAGACAGTATACCAACGAGGGGGAGTGTGATGAGAGAGCACAGTATAAAACAGTATGACAGGACAGTGTGAAGAGGAGTCCAGTATGGAATGGAGAGGTCAGTGTCAGTGGGAGTCATATTTTGTGTAGACAATATAGTGTGGGGCATATTTTTTATTCAGGAGCATTATAATAATGCTTCTATCTTTAAGGGCATCATGTGGATATTTTCTGCAAAAGAGCAGAAAAGATGGAAATCTGCAGAGAAGAGCTGTGGATGAGAAAACTCATCATGGGGTCTGGACAAGATGAAGAAAAGAAGAACGACTCCAGAGACGACATCATCTATAAGGTACCTGGATCTAAATGTTATTTGTAATACTAATTCTTATGTTTTTATTTATATTAGGAGTATTAACCCCTTAGTGACAGAGCCAATTTGTTACTTAATGACCGAGCCAATTTTTGCAATTCTGACCACTGTCACTTTATGAGGTTATAACTCTGGAACGCTTCAACGGATCCCGCTGATTCTGAGATTATTTTTTCATCACATATTGTACTTCATGTTAGTGGTAAAATTTATTCGATATTACTTGCGATTATTTATGAAAAAAATGGAAATATGGTGAAAATGTTTAAAATTTTGCAATTTTCAAACTTTGTATTTTTATGCCCTTAAATCAGAGAGATGTGTAACGAAAAATAGTTAATAAATAACATTTCCCACATGTCTACTTTACATCAGCACAATTTTGGAAACAAAATTTTTTTTTGTTAGGGAGTTATAAGGGTTAAAAGTTGACCAGCAATTTCTCATTTTTACAACACCATTTTTTTTTAGGGACCACATCACATTTGAAGTCATTTTGAGGGGTCTATATGATAGAAAATAACGAAGTGTGACACCATTCTAAAAACTACACCCCTCAAGGTTCTCAAAACCACATTCATGAAGTTTATTAACCCTTTACGTGCTTCACAGGAACTGAAACAATGTGGAAGGAAAAAATGAACATTTAACTTTTTTTTGCAAACATTTTAATTCAGAACCATTTTTTTTTCACAAGTGTAAAAACAGAAATGTAACCATAAATTTTGTTATGCAATTTCTCCTGAATACGCCAATACCCCATATGTGAGGGTAAACCACTGTTTGGGTGCACCGCAGAGCTTGGAAGTGAAGGAGCGCCGTTTGACTTTTTCAATACAGAATTGGCTGGAATTGAGATCGGACGTCATGTCACGTTTAGAGAGCCCCTGATGTGCCTAAACAGTGGAAACCCCCCACAAGTGACACCATTTTATAAACTATACCCCTTAAGGAACTTATCTAGATGTGTGGTGAGCACTTTAAACCCCCATGTGCTTCACAGAAGTTTATAACGTTGAGCTGTGAAAATAAAAAAATCGCATTTTTTCTACAAAAATGAATTTTGCCCCCAAATTTTTATTTTCACAAGGGTATCAAGAGAAATTAGACCACAAAAGTTGTAGTGCAATTTCTCCTGAATACGTCGATACCCAATATGTGGGGGTAAACCACTGTTTGGGCGCACCGCAGAGCTTGGAAGAGGAGGAGTGCCGTTTTACTTTTTCAATGTAGAATTGTCTGGAATTGAGATCGGACGCCATGTCGCGTTTGGAGAACCCCTGATGTGCCTAAACAGTGGAAACCCCCACAAGTGACCCCATTTTGCAAACTAGACCCCCCATGGAACTTATCTAGATGTGTGGTGAGAACTTTGAATGCCCAAGTGCTTCACAGAAGATTAGAATGCAGAGTCATGAAAATAAAAAATATTTTTTTTTTCCACAAAAAAGATTTCTTAGCCCCCAAGTTTTTATTTTTACAAGGGTAACAAGAGAAATCAGACCCCAAAAGTTGTTGTTCAATTTATCCCGAGTACACTGATGTGCCATATGTGGGGGTAAACCACTGTTTGGGCGCACGGCAGAGCTTGGAAGGGAAGGAGCGCCGTTTTGGAATGCAGACTGGTCTGTGGGCGTTATGTTGCGATTGCAGAGCCCCTGTTGTACCTAAATAGTAGTAACCCCCCACAAGTGACCTCATTTTGGAAACTAGACCCCCCAAGGAACTTATCTAGATGTGTGGTGAGAACTTTGAATGCCCAAGTGCTTCACAGAAGTTTAGAATGCAGAGTCGTGAAAATAAAAATATATTTTTTTCCAAAAAAAAGATTTTGTAGCCCCCAAGTTTTTATTTTCACAAGGGTAACAGGAGAAATTGGACCCCAAAAGTTGTTGTCCAATTTATTCCGAGTACGTTGATGCCCAATATGTGGGGGTAACCCACTGTTTGGGTGCATGGCAGAGCTCAGAAGGGAGGGAGCACCATTTGACTTTTTGAGCGCAAAATTGGCTGTCGTGTTTGGAGACCCTCTGATGTACCTAAACAGTGGAAACCCCCCAATTCTAGCTCCAACCCTAACCCCAACACACCCCTAACCCTAATCCCAACCCGATCCATAATCCTAATCACTAACCCTAACGATAATCACAACCCTTACCCCAAAACAACCCTAATGTCAACCCTAACCATAACCATAATCAAAACGCTAAATCCAACACACCCCTAATCCTAATCTCAACCCTAACCTCAAACCTAACCCTAATCCCAATACACCCCTAATCACAACCCTAACCTTAACCCTAATCCCAAACCTAACCCTAATCCCAAGCGTAACCCTAATGCCAACCCTAACCCTAATACCAACCCTAATCCAAACCCTAACCCTAATCCCAACTCTAACCCTAACTTTAGCCCCAACCCTAGCCCTAACTTTAGCCCCAACCCTAACCCTAGCCCTAAGGCTACTTTCACACTTGCGTCGTTTGGCATCCATCGCAATCCGTCGTTTTGGACAAAAAACGGATCCTGCAAATGTGCCCACAGGATGCGTTTTTTGCCCAAAGACTTGTATTGCCGACGGATCGTGATGGATGGCCACACGTCGCGTCCATCGTGCACTGGATCAGTTGTGTTTTGGCGGACCGTCGGCACAAAAAACGTTCAATGTAATGTTTTTTTGTACGTCGCGTCCGCCATTTCTGACCGCGCATGCGTGGCAGTAACTCCGCCCCCTCCTCCCCAGGACATAGATTGGGCAGCGGATGCGTTGAAAAACTACATCCGCTGCCCACGTTGTGCACAATTTTCACAACGTGCGTCGGTATGTCGGGCCGACGCATTGCGACGGCCCCGTACCGACGTAAGTGTGAAAGAAGCCTAACCCTAAATTTAGCCCCAACCCTAACCCTAAATTTAGCCCCAACCCTAACCCTAAATTTAGCCCCAACCCTAACCCTAACCCTAGCCCTAACCCTAACCCTATCCCTAACCCTAACCCTAGCTCTAACCCTAACCCTAGCCCTAACTCTAGCCCTAACCCTAACCCTAACCCTAGCCCTAACCCTAGCCCTAACCCTAGCCCTAACCCTAATTTGAGCCCCAACTGCTCTCCTCCTGACGGCCAGCAGATGGCGACAGATGGCGGGCGCACTGCACATGCGCCCGCCATTTTCTTTTGCCAAGAAGATGCCGGCGGCCAGGAGGAGCAGCAGGAGGACCCAGGGACACCGGTGGGTATGATAGGGTCCATGAATCCCCCTATTTCTCTGTCCTCTGATGTGCGATCACATCAGAGGACAGAGAATTACACTTTGCTTTTTTTTGCGGTCGCCGGTAAACAGTTAATTACCGGTGATCGCAAGACAGGGGTTGGTAAAACCGACCCCGATCATGTTCTTTGGGGTCTCGGTTATCCCCGGCAGCCGAGACCCCAAAGATTCTCCCGGGGCCGGCCGGCGGGCGCACTGTGCATGCGCCTGCCATTTTGAAGATGGCGGCGCCCATTGGGAGCCACGAGGAGCACCGGGGGAGACAGGTAAGTATTGGGGGGCTACCTGGGACCCCATTTCTCTGTCCTCTGATGTGCAATCACATCGGAGGACAGAGAAATTAAAAAGAAATCACATTTTTTTTTGCGATCGCCGGTAAACGGTTAATTATGTTCTCTGGGGTCATATTCTCTGGGGTCTCGGCTACCCCCGGCAGCCGAGACCCCGGAGAAAATCCGACTCTGGGGGCGCTATTTACTTTTTCCACAGAGCCGCCAATTAACAGCGCTGTGGTTTAAGTACCCTTAGCGGCCGCCGTTAAAAGGCGTATCGGCGGTCGTTAAGGGGTTAAAGGGGATGTCCAGATTTGTAATGAGTCTGCAGTCATTCTTTGTGACTGCAGATTTCTGAATTCTCACAGTGCTTACTGCACGCTGTCAGGATTCTCTTATGCTCGCGATTTACATACATGCGGTCACGTGCTGACTAGACATGTATGGCCACACTCAATAAAAATGAACTGAGAGAGAAAAGGCCGTCTCGTTGGAATGTGGTCAGAATTATACAAATCACATGCTTGTGCTGACATGACTGTCCACTGGCAAGGGAGAATCCTAAAAGTGTGCAGTGAATTAGTTGTGAGAATTGAGAAGATTGCAATGTCAGGATTCAGCTCTGCAGGTTCCAGTAGTCATCACATGGACACTTCACTCATATGTGACTTTCATACTTATGGTCCTGTGACAATGATCTTTTCTTCCTGCTTCTCTCAGTTTTTCACTAAACATTAAAAATATTTAGAATTGAGAGTCCTCAGTGGTTGATACCTTT
Organism: Ranitomeya imitator; assembly: GCF_032444005.1. Lineage (NCBI taxonomy): Eukaryota > Metazoa > Chordata > Amphibia > Anura > Dendrobatidae > Ranitomeya > Ranitomeya imitator. The sequence goes on along the minus strand of NC_091286.1, from coordinate 492,637,742 downwards.
TAATGGCTAACTGAAAGATGGTAACAAATTGCAAGCTTTCGAGACTACACGTGTCTCTTCATCAGGCAAAGACTAAAAACAAATTCTGAAGAATCACATATTTATGCACACGGTGCTATTCTTCTTCAGAATTTGTTTTTCAGGTCTGCGGTAAAGAGATTTTTACAATTCATACACAGTAAATTTGAAAATTGACCAGACTAGTCGCTTCATAAGAACAATACCATGCTATACTGGTGTCTGGTCACAAAATGCATAGTTTCAATATTCCAACAAAAGTGATTTTAAAATACATCGATTGAAAAGACCTCTTTCCAGCAATGTCTGGATGGAGGAGGATGGGAGGAGGACGGTGGATAGATGGGGGAGCCATGCATACAAGATGGCACGGGGCCTGGGGGGACCCAGGCCAGGCATGCAAGATGGGAGGGGGAGCAGAGCCATACAAACAAGATGGGAGGGGGTAGCAGAGCCATATATACAAGATGGGACGGGGGTGAGCAGAGCCATACATACAAGATGGGAGGGGGGGCAGAGTCATACATACAAGATGGGATGGGGGAGCAGAGCCATATATACAAGATGGGACGGGGGGAGCAGAGCCATACATACAAGATGGGACGGGGAGCAGAGCCATGCATACAAGATAGGATGGGGGGAGCAGAGCCATGAATACAAGATGGGATGGGGAAAGCAGAGCCATACATACAAGATGGACGGGGGAGCAGAGCCATACATACAAGATGGGACGGGGGATCAGAGCCATACATACAAGATGGGATGGGGGAGCAGAGCCATACATACAAGATGGGACAGGGGGAGCAGAGTCATACATGCAAGATGGGACGGGGGAGCAGAGCAATTCATACAAAATGGAATGGGGGCGCAGAGCCATACATAAAAGATGTGACGGGGGGTACAGAGCCATACATACAAAAAGGGACAGGGGAGAAGAGCCATACATACAAGATGGGACAGGGGAGCAGAGCCATACATATAAGATGGGATGGGGGAGCAGACCCATACATACAAGATGGGACAGGGGGAGCAGAGTCAAATATACAAGATGAGACAGGGGAGCAGAGCAATACATACAAAATGGGACGGGGAGCAGAGCCATACATACAAGATGTGACAGGGGAGCAGAGCCATACATACAAAAAGGGTCGGTGGGAAGAGCCATACATACAAGATAGGAAAGGGGAGCAGAGCCATACATAAAAGATGGGATGGGGGAGGAGAGCCATACATACAACATAGGATGGGGAGGAGCAGAGCCAAACCTTCAAGATGAGATGGGGGAGCAGAGCCATACATACAAGATGGGATGGGGGAGCAAAGTCATACATACAAGATGGGATGGGGGAGCAGAGCCATGCATACAAGATGGGATGGGGGAGCAGAGCCCTGCATACAAGAAGGGATGGGGGGAGCAGAGCCATACATACAAGATGGGACGGGGGAGCAGAGCCATACATACAAGATGGGACGGGGGGAGCAAAGCCATACATGCAAGTTGGGATGGGAGGAGCAGAGCCATGCATACAAGCTGGGATGGGGAGCAAAGCCGTACATACAAGATGGGAAGGGGGCAGCAGAGCCATGCATACAAGATGAGACAGGGAAGCAGAGCCATACATACAAGATTAGATGGGGGGAGGAGAGTCATACATACAAGATAGGATGGGGAGGAGCAGAGCCATACATACAAGATGGGATGGGGAGCAGAGTCATACATACAAGATGGGACGGGGGGAGCATAGCCATGCATACAAGATGGGATAGGGGAGCAGAGCCATGCATACAAAATGGAATGGGGAGCAGAGCCATACATACAAGATGGGACAGGATGAGCAGAGCCATGAATTCAAGATGGGACGGGGGAGCAGAGCGATACATACAAGATGGACGGGGAGCAGAGCCATGCATAAAAGATGGGAGGGGGGAGCAGAGCCATACATACAAGATGGTACTGGGAGAAGCAGAGCCATACATACAAGATGGGAGGGGGAGCAGAGCCATACATACAAGATGGGATGGGAGAGCAGAGCCATACATACAAGATTGGATGGGAGCAGGGGCGGACTGGGCCGGGTGGCAAGAATGCATATGCCCAATGGGCCGGTGCCTGAGCAGCTGGACAGGGCCGCTGGAGGACCGGCAGCGATTTTAATACGTAGCGCATTCCGCCAGCCGGCCCTTTAAATCTTGTAAAGTCAGGTGTGCACGCGCATTGCCGGCGCTGAGAAGCGCCGCGGCGGCCGTGCTAGTGCACGAGCACGGCCGCGTTCCTAGGTCCTGCGTGCGCTCGTCTGCTGCCTGTGCCAGCGCGGGCACGCAGGAGATCAGACCACGCGCGCGCATTGAAAGATTTGAAATGTCCGGCGCCTCCACCTGACTGTGTGTGTGTCTGACGCTGGCCGGCCTGCACCAGCGTCAGAGAAAACTGCTCCCCAATGCCTGGGATCCTCTTCACCGCCGACGCTGTCACGCTGGACAGGACCCGTCCCACCTCAGCCCTTCATCCTCCCGACCTCACCAGGGACCTGGGTGAGTCCCAAGATGAATTTTTTTATGTATATACAGCAGTATCACCTATATAATGTGTATAGACTGCTATATATACATTATATAGGTGATACTGCTGTGTATAATCACTATACTACCTATATAATGTATATATAGCAATCTATATCTTATATAGGTGACAGCTACTGATGCATATATACCTTATATAGGTGACACTGTGGGGTGTGTTTATGTATATATATATATATGTACCTGTATACACAACAGCAGTATCATCTATATAACATATATACATCAGTAGCAGTATTGCCTATATAACATATAGACTGCTATACGTAAATTATATAGGTGGTACAGTGATTATATACAGCAGTTGCACCTATATAATGTGTATAGACTGCTATATATACATTATATAGGTGATACTGCTGTATATAATCACTATACCACCTATGTAATGTATGTATAGCAGTCTATATGTTATATAGGTGACACTCTGCTACTGATGCGTATATACCTTATATAGGTGACACTGGGGTGTGTGTGTGTGTATATATCACACCACTGTATACACAGCAGTATCACCTATATAACGTATATAACCATCAGTAGCAGTATTGCCTATATAATGTATATAGATTGCTGTATATACACTATATAGGTGATACTATCATATACAGCAGTAGCAGTATCGCCTATATAATGTGTATCCAACATTTGCAGTATCACCTGTATAATATGTAGACTACTGCATATACGTTATATAGGCGACACTGCTGTGTATAGTCGCAGTATATATCTATGTATATACACACACACACACACACACAATAGATGGTGGTCCGATTCTAACTCATCGGGTATTCTAGAATATGCATGTCCACGTAGTATATTGCCCAGCCATGTAGTATACAGCACAGAGCCACGTAGTATACTGCCCAGTTACGTGGCTGGGCAGTATACTACGTGGCTCTGTGCTGTATACTACGTGGCTCTGTGCTGTATACTACGTGGCTCTGTGCTGTATACTACGTGGCTCTGTGCTGTATACTACGTGGCTCTGTGCTGTATACTACGTGGCTCTGTGCGTAGCTGGGCAATATACTACGTGAACTACGTGGCTGGGCAATATGCTACGTGGCTAAAGAGCACCATGTAAATGGACCTGTGGTCGATCATGCGCACTTCGGCGCCATTCACATGTGGATCTTCAAATAACGCCTTTAAGAGGAGTGTTGAAGGGCAGGACAAAGTATAGCAAAATTCACTGATTGGGGGTGGGGAGTGTTTGAGTGTGTGGACTGGTGGGGTTATTGTGGCAGGGCTGCTTTTTGTCACTGTCCGGCCCTGTGTGTGTGTGTGTGTGTGTGATTATACAGTGGGATTGTGCGTGTGTGCACTATATATACAGTGGGGCTGTGCGTGTGTCAATTATACATTGGGACTGTGCGTGTGTGTTATATATATATATATCTCTCGCATGTTTGCAGTCACAGGACAACCTGTTCCCGGCGCAGGCACCGGAGAATCCTCACAGAGCATAGTGCGCACGATATGAGGATTCACACATAGTGACTGTAGACATGTAGCTTAAAGGGAACCTGTCATCCCGAAATTCGCGGGTGAGGTAAGCCCACCGGCATCAGGGGCTTATCTACAGCATTCTGTAATGCTGTAGATAAGCCCCCGATGTTACCTGAAAAAGGAGAAAAAGACGTTAGATTATACTTACCCAGGGGCGGTCCCGCTGCTGGTCAGGTCGGATGGGCGTCTCCGGTCCGCTGCGGCGCCTCCCATCTTCTTTCCATGACGTCCTCTTCTGATCTTCAGCCACGGCTCCGGCGCAGGCGTACTTTGCTCTGCCCTGTTGAGGGCAGACAAAGTACTGCAGTGCGCAGGCGCCGGAAAGGTCAGAGGCTCGGCGCCTGCGTACTGCAGTACTTTGTCTGCCCTCAACAGGGCAGAGCAAAGTACGCCTGCGCCGGAGCCGTGGCTGAAGATCAGAAGAGGACGTCATGGAAAGAAGATAGGAGGCGCCGCAGCGGACCGGAGACGCCCATCCGACCTGACCAGCAGCGGGACCGCCCCTGGGTGAGTATAATATAACGTCTTTTTCTCCTTTTTCAGGTAACATCAGGGGCTTATCTACAGCATTACAGAATGCTGTAGATAAGCCCCTGATGCCGGTGGGCTTACCTCACCCGCGATTTTCGGGGTGACAGGTGCCCTTTAAGATCCGACAACCCCTTTAAGGATGGGCCGCTACTCATGGGCCACTGCTGTGTACTTGCCCCCCAGGCTAAAATTTGCCAGTCAGCCCCTGGATGGGGGAGCAGAGCCATACATACAAGATGGTACTGGGAGGAGCAGAGCCATGCATACAAGATGGGATGGGGAGCAGAGCAATGCATACCAGAAGAAGGGACGGGGGGAGCAGAGCCATGCATACAAGAAGGGACAGGGGGAGCAGAGCCATACATACTAGATGGGACAGGGGAGCAGAGCCATACATACAAGATGGGACTGAGGGAGCAGAGCCATACATGCAAGTTGGGATGGGGGAGCAGAGCCATACATACAAAATGGGACGGGGAGCAGAGTCATACATACAAGATGGGACGGGATGAGCAGAGCCACGAATACAAGATGGGACGGGGAGCAGAGCCATACATACAAGATGGACAGGGGAGCAGAGCCATGCATACAAGATGGGAAGGGGGAGCAGAGCCATACATACAAGATGAGACCGGGGAGCAGAGACATACATAAAAGATGGGATGGTGGAGCAGAGCCATACATACAAGAAGGGACTGGGAGCAGAGCAATACATAGAAAATGGGATGGGGGAGCAGAGCCATACATACAAGATGGGATGGGGGAGCAGAGCCATACACACAAGATGGGAGGGGGAAGTAGAGCCATACATACAAGATGGTACTGGGAGGAGCAGAGCCATACATACAAGATGGGATGGGGAAGCAGAGCCATACATACAAGATGTGATGGGGGGAGCAGAGCCATACATGCAAGATGGGAAGGGGGGAGCAGAGCCATGCATACAAGATGGGACAGGGGGGCAGAACCATTCACTCAAGATGGACGGGGAGCAGAGCCTAACATACAAGATGGGATGGGGAAGCAGAGCCATACTTACAAGATGAGACGAGGGGATCAGAGACATACATAAAAGATGGGACGGAGGAGCAGAGCCATTTATACAAGATGGGACGGGGGAGCAGAGCCATACAAACAAGATGGGAGTTGGAGCAGAGCCATACATACAAGATTGGATGGGGGGAGCAGAGCCATGCATACAAGTTGGGAGGGGGAGCAGAGCCATACATACAAGATGGGACGGGGAGCAGAGCCATACATACAAGATGGGATGGGGGAGCAGAGCCATACATACAAGATGGGATGGGGGAGCAGAGCCATACATATAAGATAGGATGGGGAGGAGCAGAGCCATACATACAAGATGAGACTGGGAAGCAGAGCCATACATACAAAATGGGACGGGGAGCAGAGTCATACATACAAGATGGGACAGGGGAGCATAGCCATGCATACAAGATGAGATGGGGGAGCAGAGCCATGCATACAAGAAGGGACAGGGGGAGCAGAGCCATGTATACAAGAAGGGACGGGGGAGCAGAGCCATACATACTAGATGAGACAGGGGAGCAGAGCCATACATACAAGATGGGATGGGGGAGCAGAGCCATACATGCAAGTTGGGATGGGGGAGCAGAGCCATACATACAAGATGGGATGGGGGAGCAGAGCCATACATACAAGATGGGAAGGGGGGGAGGAGAGCCATGCATATAAGATAGGATGCGGAGGAGCAGAGCCATACATACAAGATGAGACTGGGAAGCAGAGCCATACATACAAAATGGGACGGGGAGCAGAGTCATACATACAAGATGGGACGGGGGAGCATAGCCATGCATACAAGATGAGATGGGGGAGCAGAGCCATGCATACAAGAAGGGACAGGGGGAGCAGAGCCATGTATACAAGAAGGGACGGGGGAGCAGAGCCATACATACTAGATGGGACAGGGGAGCAGAGCCATACATACAAGATGGGATGGGGGAGCAGAGCCATACATGCAAGTTGGGATGGGGAAGCAGAGCCATACATACAAAATGAGACGGGGAGCAGAGTCATACATACAAGATGGGACGGGATGAGCAGAGCCATGAATAGAAGATGGGACGGGGAGCAGAGCCATACATACAAGATGGACAGAGGAGCAGAGCCATGCATACAAGATGGGAAGGGGGAGCAGAGCCATACATACAAGATGAGACCGGAGAGCAGAGACATACATAAAAGATGGGACGGTGGAGCAGAGCCATACATACAAGAAGGGACGGGAGCAGAGCAATACATACAACATGGGATGGGGGGAGCAGAGCCATACATACAAGATGGGATTGGGGAGCAGAGCCATACATACAAGATGGGAAGGGGGAGCAGAGCCATACACAAGATGGTACTGGGAGGAGCAGAGCCATACATACAAGATAAGACTGGGAAGCAGAGCCATACATACAAAATGGGACGGGGAGCAGAGTCATACATACAAGATGGGACGGGGGAACATAGCCATGCATACAAGATGAGATGGGGGAGCAGAGCCATGCATACAAGAAGGGACAGGGGAGCAGAGCCATGTATACAAGAAGGGACGGGGGAGCAGAGCCATACATACTAGATGGGACAGGGGAGCAGAGCCATACATACAAGATGGGATGGGGGGAGCAGAGCCATACATACAAGTTGGGAGGGGGAGCAGAGCCATACATACAAGATGGGACGGGGAGCAGAGCCATACATACAAGATGGGATGGGGGAGCAGAGCCATACATACAAGATGAGATGGGGGAGCAGAGCCATGCATATAAGATAGGATGGGGAGGAGCAGAGCCATACATACAAGATGAGACTGGGAAGCAGAGCCATACATACAAAATGGGACGGGGAGCAGAGTCATACATACAAGATGGGACAGGGGAGCATAGCCATGCATACAAGATGAGATGGGGGAGCAGAGCCATGCATACAAGAAGGGACAGGGGGAGCAGAGCCATGTATACAAGAAGGGACGGGGGAGCAGAGCCATACATACTAGATGAGACAGGGGAGCAGAGCCATACATACAAGATGGGATGGGGGAGCAGAGCCATACATGCAAGTTGGGATGGGGGAGCAGAGCCATACATACAAGATGGGATGGGGGAGCAGAGCCATACATACAAGATGGGAAGGGGGGGAGGAGAGCCATGCATATAAGATAGGATGCGGAGGAGCAGAGCCATACATACAAGATGAGACTGGGAAGCAGAGCCATACATACAAAATGGGACGGGGAGCAGAGTCATACATACAAGATGGGACGGGGGAGCATAGCCATGCATACAAGATGAGATGGGGGAGCAGAGCCATGCATACAAGAAGGGACAGGGGGAGCAGAGCCATGTATACAAGAAGGGACGGGGGAGCAGAGCCATACATACTAGATGGGACAGGGGAGCAGAGCCATACATACAAGATGGGATGGGGGAGCAGAGCCATACATGCAAGTTGGGATGGGGAAGCAGAGCCATACATACAAAATGAGACGGGGAGCAGAGTCATACATACAAGATGGGACGGGATGAGCAGAGCCATGAATAGAAGATGGGACGGGGAGCAGAGCCATACATACAAAATGGACAGAGGAGCAGAGCCATGCATACAAGATGGGAAGGGGGAGCAGAGCCATACATACAAGATGAGACCGGAGAGCAGAGACATACATAAAAGATGGGACGGTGGAGCAGAGCCATACATACAAGAAGGGACGGGAGCAGAGCAATACATACAACATGGGATGGGGGGAGCAGAGCCATACATACAAGATGGGATTGGGGAGCAGAGCCATACATACAAGATGGGAAGGGGGAGCAGAGCCATACACACAAGATGGTACTGGGAGGAGCAGAGCCATACATACAAGATGAGACTGGGAAGCAGAGCCATACATACAAAATGGGACGGGGAGCAGAGTCATACATACAAGATGGGACGGGGGAACATAGCCATGCATACAAGATGAGATGGGGGAGCAGAGCCATGCATACAAGAAGGGACAGGGGAGCAGAGCCATGTATACAAGAAAGGACGGGGGAGCAGAGCCATACATACTAGATGGGACAGGGGAGCAGAGCCATACATACAAGATGGGATGGGGGGAGCAGAGCCATACATACAAGTTGGGAGGGGGAGCAGAGCCATACATACAAGATGGGACGGGGAGCAGAGCCATACATACAAGATGGGATGGGGGAGCAGAGCCATACATACAAGATGGGATGGGGAGCAGAGCCATGCATATAAGATAGGATGGGGAGGAGCAGAGCCATACATACAAGATGAGACTGGGAGGCAGAGCCATACATACAAAATGGGACGGGGAGCAGAGTCATACATACAAGATGGGACAGGGGAGCATAGCCATGCATACAAGATGAGATGGGGGAGCAGAGCCATGCATACAAGAAGGGACAGGGGGAGCAGAGCCATGTATACAAGAAGGGACGGGGGAGCAGAGCCATACATACTAGATGAGACAGGGGAGCAGAGCCATACATACAAGATGGGATGGGGGAGCAGAGCCATACATGCAAGTTGGGATGGGGGAGCAGAGCCATACATACAAGATGGGATGGGGGAGCAGAGCCATACATACAAGATGGGAAGGGGGGGGAGGAGAGCCATGCATATAAGATAGGATGCGGAGGAGCAGAGCCATACATACAAGATGAGACTGGGAAGCAGAGCCATACATACAAAATGGGACGGAGAGCAGAGTCATACATACAAGATGGGACGGGGGAGCATAGCCATGCATACAAGATGAGATGGGGGAGCAGAGCCATGCATACAAGAAGGGACAGGGGGAGCAGAGCCATGTATACAAGAAGGGACGGGGGAGCAGAGCCATATATACTAGATGGGACAGGGGAGCAGAGCCATACATACAAGATGGGATGGGGGAGCAGAGCCATACATGCAAGTTGGGATGGGGAAGCAGAGCCATACATACAAAATGAGACGGGGAGCAGAGTCATACATACAAGATGGGACGGGATGAGCAGAGCCATGAATAGAAGATGGGACGGGGAGCAGAGCCATACATACAAGATGGACAGAGGAGCAGAGCCATGCATACAAGATGGGAAGGGGGAGCAGAGCCATACATACAAGATGAGACCGGAGAGCAGAGACATACATAAAAGATGGGACGGTGGAGCAGAGCCATACATACAAGAAGGGACGGGAGCAGAGCAATACATACAACATGGGATGGGGGGAGCAGAGCCATACATACAAGATGGGAAGGGGGAGCAGAGCCATACACACAAGATGGTACTGGGAGGAGCAGAGCCATACATACAAGATGAGACTGGGAAGCAGAGCCATACATACAAAATGGGACGGGGAGCAGAGTCATACATACAAGATGGGACGGGGGAACATAGCCATGCATACAAGATGAGATGGGGGAGCAGAGCCATGCATACAAGAAGGGACAGGGAAGCAGAGCCATGTATACAAGAAGGGACGGGGGAGCAGAGCCATACATACTAGATGGGACAGGGGAGCAGAGCCATACATACAAGATGGGATGGGGGAGCAGAGCCATACATGCAAGTTGGGATGGGGGAGCAGAGCCATACATACAAAATGGGACGGGGAGCAGAGCCATACATACAAGAAGGGACGGGAGCAGAGCAATACATACAACATGGGATGGGGGAGCAGAGCCATACATACAAGATGGGATTGGGGAGCAGAGCCATACATACAAGATGGGAAGGGGGAGCAGAGCCATACATACAAGATGGTACTGGGAGGAGCAGAGCCATACATACAAGATGGGAGGGGGAGCTGAGTAATACATACCAGATGGGATGGGGAGCAGAGAAATACATGCAAGACGGGAAGGGGGGAGCAGAGCCATGCATACAAGATGAGACCGGAGAGCAGAGACATACATAAAAGATGGGACGGTGGAGCAGAGCCATACATACAAGAAGGGACGGGAGCAGAGCAATACATGCAACATGGGATGGGGGGAGCAGAGCCATACATACAAGATGGGATTGGGGAGCAGAGCCATACATACAAGATGGGAAGGGGGAGCAGAGCCATACACACAAGATGGTACTGGGAGGAGCAGAGCCATACATACAAGATGAGACTGGGAAGCAGAGCCATACATACAAAATGGGACGGGGAGCAGAGTCATACATACAAGATGGGACGGGGGAACATAGCCATGCATACAAGATGAGATGGGGGAGCAGAGCCATGCATACAAGAAGGGACAGGGGAGCAGAGCCATGTATACAAGAAGGGACGGGGGAGCAGAGCCATACATACTAGATGGGACAGGGGTGCAGAGCCATACATACAAGATGGGATGGGGGAGCAGAGCCATACATGCAAGTTGGGATGGGGGAGCAGAGCCATACATACAAAATGTGACGGGGAGCAGAGCCATACATACAAGAAGGGACGGGAGCAGAGCAATACATACAACATGGGATGGGGGAGCAGAGCCATACATACAAGATGGGATTGGGGAGCAGAGCCATACATACAAGATGGGAAGGGGGAGCAGAGTCATACATACAAGATGGTACTGGGAGGAGCAGAGCCATACATACAAGATGGGAGGGGGAGCAGAGTAATACATACCAGATGGGATGGGGAGCAGAGAAATACATGCAAGACGGGAAGGGGGGAGCAGAGCCATGCATACAAGATGAGGCAGGGGGAGCAGAGGCATTCACTCAAGATGGACGGGGGAGCAGAGCCTAACATACAAGAGTAGGGTTGAGCGAAACGGGTCGGCCAGATTCAGAAGTCGCCGACTTTTGGCAAAGTCGGGTTTCATGAAACCCGACCCGACCCCTGTGTGGGGTTGGCCATGAGGTCGGCGATCTTCTGAACTGGTATCGGAATTCCGATACCGAGTTCCGATATGTTTGCGATATCGGGAATCGGTATCGGAATCCATATTTAAGTGTAAAGTAAAGAATAAAAATAAAAAATATTAATATACTCACCCTCGGACTCGCCCTGGTTCAAACCAGCAGCCTGCGTTCCTAAAAATGAGCGCCTGAAGGGCCTTCGATGACTTCGCGGCTTGTGATTGGTCGTGTGAGCGGTCACATGGGCGGTCACATGACCAATCACAAGCCGCGACGTCATCTAAGGTCCTTCAGGCGCTAATTCTTAGGAAGGAAGCGTCCGAGGGCGCATCCGAGGGTGAGTATATTCCTAATAGGTATATACTCAACCTCGGACGCGCCCTGGTTCTAACCCGCAGCCTTCCTTCCTAAGAATCAACGCCTGAAGGACCTTAGATGACGTCGCGGCTTGTGATTGGTCGCGAGATGCCCATGTCACCACTCACGCGACCCATCACAAGCCGCGACGTCATCGAAGGTCCTTCAGGTGCTCATTCTTAGGAAGCAAGGCTGCCGGTGAGAACCAGGGCGCGTCCGAGGGTAAGTATATCAATATTTTTTATTTTGATTCTTTATTTTACACTTAAATATGGATCCCAGGGCCTGAAGGAGACTTTCCTCTCCTTCAGACCCTGGGAACCATTAGAAACCCAATGCACTGCATTGGGTTTCGTGTTTCGGCCGTCCCCGACCCCGACTTTTCTATAGGATCTGCCGATTTCACTCGACCCGACTTTTGAAAAAGTCGGGTTTCGTGAAACCCGACCCGATCCTATAAAAAGAAAAGTCGCTCAACCCTAGTTGTGAGAATTCAGAAGCCTGCAATGGCAGGATTCAGCTCTGCAGGTTCTAGTATTCACATGGACACTTCACCCATATGCGATTTTCATACTTATGGTCATGTAGCAATGAGTCTCTCTTCCCGCTTCTCTCAGTTTTTCACTAAACATTGAGAGCATTTAGGAGAGGAGCTTGTGGGTACATTACTAAGTGCAAATCACATATGTCCTGGGGGGGAACTAAGCTGAATTCTTGCCCCAGGTGCCAGAAACCCTAGGTATACCTCTGCCGGTATGCCACAGCGAGCAGTGGTTACCGGGTCCGGAGGAGAGATGTCTGTGCAGAGGCAGTGAGGTAGTGACTGAGGGTGTGCAGAGAGAGAGAATGGAGACCCGGAGACTGCCTGTCCCAGTCTACGCCGTAGCCTGGAGCCCTCATTATCATGAGAATATGTCAGTTAATAAATTGTTTTTCTAAAGCTTTACAATGTAGTTTTAGGTCAGGGAGGGATGGTTAGGGATGAGCTAGCAAGGTGCAGGGACATGTAGTGATGGCTACTTGCAGACATGTGCGGCACTTGCTGTTTTGCACTTGCCGTGAGACAAAAAAAACACTGCTAGCAGTGTTTTTTTCCATTGCTGCAAATACCGTATTTGCCGGATCGCGGCAAAACCGCAAGTGCCGCACAAGTCCGCAAGTACCATAGGAAATGATTGAGGCCGAACACACTGTTGCCGCAAGTGATCCGCTACGCGGCAGATGCGGAAAAACTGCAAAATCTGCTGCAAAAGTCTGCTTTCACATCAGCAATTTTTGCCAAAGTCACTGCCGATAGTGTCATACTCAAGAATGGGGGAGGCAGCACTAAAAGTGCCTAGGGCAGCAGAAACTCTAAATATGGCCCTGCTTCTACTACTGTGTCATCTATACATTGCTGATATGTACTGGTTCTATGTAGAATCCAAGAGATTTGGTCTTTACAACCTCAGATGTATCCACATGTCCTGGTCACCCGCTACTTAATGACCTTAGACACATGGATAAGTCTTGGCTATTTTGCACGCAAAGCTGCTATCGTTTCTCAGTACCCACATTTTAACCCCCTAAATGATGCGATTACTGCGATCGCAGCATTTAGCAAGCAGCAGAGGGAAGAAAGCCCATAAGCCCTTGGATCGGAGACCATGCAACGTGATCATGGGGTCCCAATCATTGACATCTTGATCCGATGTCGTCATGACTACATCCGGCTCAACAGGCTCTAGCAAGTTAGTTAGAACATGCGCAGTGCATTATCTGACTAACTTGTGTCTGCAGGGCTGACAGGCTATAAGGTATAGTCTGCTATTAGACTGCAGAAAGTTAAATATAGTCCCACAGTGGGACTAAGTAAAAAAAACAATAAAAGTACACATATTTGTTATTGCCACATCAAGAATGACCCAACCCATAAAACTGTCCCACTAATTAACCCCTTTAGTGAACACTGTAAAAAAAAGGCAAAAAAGATGCATTATCATCATACCGCCAAACAAAAAGTTGAACAAACCCGATCAAAAAGACAAATGTAAATAAAAATGGTATCTTAAAGCTCCATCAGCCAAAAAATAAAAAAGTTATAGCTCTCAGAATAAAGCAATGTAATAATCTGTTTAAAATTTACAAAACATAAAAAAAAATTTGAATGGGGAATCACTGTAATCATACTGACCCGAAGAATAAAGCTGTGTTATCAATTTTACTATACGTTGAATGGCATAAAAAAAACAAGAAACAATTCCTGAATTTTCGTTTATTCTACCTCCCTAAAATTAGAATAGAAAGTGATCAAAAAATGTCATAAGCCCGAAAATAGTATCATTAAAACTGCAAACTGGTTGAGCAAAAAATAAGTCCTCACATGACTCTGTCAGACTAAATATGGAAAATTATAGCTGTCAAAATATGGTGATGCAAAAATTAGTTGTTTTTTTATTTTATTTGTAGTGTGCAACATCAACCAAACTTAAAACCCTGAAATAAATCTGGTATCGCTGTAATCGCATCGCCCCAAACAATAAAGTCACCTAGTCACTTGTACCATACAAGGAATGGTGTAAAAAATAAATAAAACCAATTGTTCACCTCCTGTTGTTTTGTTCATTCTGTCTCCCAAAGATCAGAGTAAGGCTCGGTGCATTTTTATCCTGCGTTCTACGCTGAGTTCTTACACTGGGGTTTCTGTGTAAATCTCTGAAATATACAATTCAAATGGAATGCCCGGCAGAAGATTCCCTATAATGAGGCAGATGGAAGCACTGTGGAAGCTGTCTGTTCTATGATCTGGCGGTATACATCTTTTTATTAGGAGAGCTTAAAAGTGCTGTCGGCCACAGTTTTGTGCACCTCTGAAAATAAGGACACCACTGAACAGAGAGTTTAGGGGGCTCTGTATATGGAGTCCGCAAACTATTAAAGAAAATTCTGCACTCCAGGATGTCTCCTGTATAACAGTACTGCTTAGCCATACAGTGAGACTAGGGAGAGATGGATTGCTATTTGCCAATAGCTCTATGTCTCTCCTGAATCTCACCATATAGCTAAGCAGTACTGTACAGCCACATATGGGGAATTTCTACTTTCAGCAGAAATTGTGAGACAAATTTTGGGGTCATTTTTACCCATTTCCCAGTGTGAAAATGTAAAGTCTGAGGCTAAAACAAAATTTTGGTGGTAAAAATGTAGTTTTTTTTTTTTTATCGCCCAATGGTATAAAATTCTGTGACCCATTTTGGTGTCTATATGATTACTGCACCCTGAGGTAAATTTATTGAGGGGTGAACTTTATAAAGTGGGGTCTCTTATGTGGGTTCTGCTGTTCTGGCACCTCAGGGGCTCTGCCAATATGACATTGTACACTCAAATCATTACAGCAAATTGTGATCTCCAATATGGTGCTTCTTCCCTTCTGACCTTTGCACTGTGCCTCAAAAGTGTTTTTTGACCACATATTTCGTATCAGTGTACTCAGGAGAAAATGCACAACAAACTTTGGGGTCTATTATCTCCTGCTATCCTTGTGAAAATAAAAAAATTGGGACTAAAATGACATTTTTGTTGGAAAATATTTGATTTTGCTTTTATTTTCACAGCTCTACATTATAAATTTCAGTTAACCCATTACTTGCCAAATTAGCAATTTTCATTTTTTTATGACAGATTTTTAATGATTTGGGTCCTAATGAATCAGAAACATAATTTGCCAAATTTTTTCAAGTACGGATTTTTCAGAAAAGGGCGTCCCAATATTCAATTAAAAATGACAATGACATGATTTCCTATTTTGAAAACATTCATTTTACAAACACAACACAAAAAATTGGACCTAATTATAAAAATTATAAAATCTTAGTTGCTAGAAGCTAAAGATTAGGCATCCCAAAAAAAGGACATTGGTAGATAATGGGTTAAGCAGCTGGGTGTTCAAAGGACTCACCACAAATCTAGATACATTACTTGAGGGGTCTAACTTTCAAAATAGTGTCAATTGTGGTTTTTTAGGCACATCAGGGGCTCTCCAAATGACATATGACACTGGCAGACCATTCCATCAAAGTCTTCATTCCAAAACATTACTGCTTCTATTCTGAGCCCCACCATGAGCTTAAACAGTAGTTCACCCCCACATATGAGGTATAGTCGTAATCAGGAGATATTGCATAACAAATTGCATGCTGCAATTCCTCCTGTTATCCTTGTGAAAAAGACAAATTTGGAGCTAAAATACATTTTTGTAGGGAAATTTTTTTTATCATCATGGTTCAATGTGAAAATTTTCTGTGAAAAATCTGGGGGTCCAAGTGCTTACCATACATCTGCATAAGATCCCTCAGGGGTCTAGTTTTCAAAATTGCATCACTTTTCAGGGTTTTCACTGTTTAGGCACATTAGAATCTCATTAAACGTGACATGATGCCCACTAGATATTTCAGCAAAATTTGCATTAAAAAAGTCAAATGGTGCTCCTTCCCCTTTAAGCCCTACTGTGCACCCAAATAGTAGTTATCCCCCACATACAGGGTATCGGCATACTCTGGGGAAATTGCACAACAAATTATATGATGCAATTTCTCCTGTTACCCTTGTAAAAATGGAAAATTTGGGTCTAAAATTCATTTTTTTGAGGGAAACGTAATATTTTTTATTTTTACGGATCAATGTTATGAACCTTTCTGAAGCACCTGTGGGATCAATGTGCTCACCACACATCTAGATAAGTTCCCTAAGGGGTCTAGCTTCCAAAAGGTGTCACTTATGAGGTTTTCCACTGTTTAAACACATCAGGGGCTCTCCAAACACCACATGGCGTCTGCTAATTATTCCAGCAAATTCTGCATTCAAAAAGTCAAATGGCTCTCCTTACCTTCCAAACCTTGCTGTGTGCCCTAACAGTAGTTTTCCCCACATGTGGTATCAGTATGCTCAAGAGAAATTGCACAACAAATTTTTGGGTTTTCATTCTCCTTTTACATTGGCAAAAAAAATGGGGTCTAAAGTAAAATTTTTGTGACAAAAAGTTAAATGTTCATTTTTTGCTTCCACATTCCAAAAATTCCTGTGCCTAAAGGGTTAATAAACTTCTTGTATGTGGTTTTGAGCACCTTGAGGGGTACATTTTTTATAATGCTCTCTCTTTTGGATATTTTCTGTCATATTGGCTCCTGAAAGTAACTTCAAATGTGATGCGGTCCCTAAAAAAATGGTTTTGTAAATCTTGTTGGAAAAATGAGAAATCGCTGGTCGACTTTAAACCCTTATAACTTCCTAACAAAATAAAAATATGCTTCAAAAATTGTGCTGATGTAAATTCGATATGTAGGAAATTTATTTATTAACTATTTTTTGTGACATAACTCTCTGATTTAGGCTGCCATTACACTAGCAGTATTTGGTCAGTATTTTGCATCAGTATTTGTAAGCCAAAACCAGGAGAGGGTGACATCTGCAGAAGTGGTACATATGTTTCTATTATACTTTTCCTCTATTTGTTCCACTCCTGGTTTTGGCTTCCAAATACTGATGTAAAATACTGACCAAATACTGCTAGTGTGACGGCAGCCCTAAGGGCATAAAAATAAATTTAGAAAATTTCAAATTTTAAAAATGTTATGCAAATTTCATTTTATTTTACAAATAAATGCAAGTCATATTGAAGAAATATCATGAAGTATAATTTGAAGTATAATTTGTCACAAGAAAACAGTCTCAGAATAACTGGGATCCGTTGAATCATTCTAGAGTTATTACCTCATAAAATGACACTTGTCAGAATTGTAAAAATTGGCCTGATCATTAACGTGCAAACAGCCTTGCGGGGGTTAAAGGGGTAATGAACTCTTGAAAAATCATTGGATATCTTAAGCAACTTATCCAGACCATTATTGAATAAACTGGATGTGGCTATGTAATAATTCAAAAGAATCAGCAAGAAGACGTAGTCTATTTGACATACCTTATCTTACCTTATCTTTCACAATTGGTGCAGAATCCAACCAGAGGAGCAGCACTTTTAGACCTAATACTATCTAATAGACCTGACAGAATAACAAATCTGCAGGTGGTCGGGCATCTAGGAAATAGCGACCACAATATTGTACAGTTTCACCTGTCTTTCACTAGGGGGACTTGTCAGGGAGTCACAAAAACACTGAACTTTAGGAAGGCAAAGTTTGACCAGCTTAGAGATGCCCTTAATCTGGTAGACTGGGACAATATCCTCAGAAATAAGAATACAGATAATAAATGGGAAATGTTTAAGAACATCCTAAATAGGCAGTGTAAGCGGTTTATACCTTGTGGGAATAAAAGGACTAGAAATAGGAAAAACCCAATGTGGCTAAACAAAGAAGTAAGACAGGCAATTAACAGTAAAAAGAAAGCATTTGCACTACTAAAGCAGGATGGCACCATTGAAGCTCTAAAAAACTATAGGGAGAAAAATACTTTATCTAAAAAACTAAAACCAAAAAGGAAACAGAGAAGCACATTGCTAAGGAGAGTAAAACTAATCCCAAACTGTTCTTCAACTATATCAATAGTAAAAGAATAAAAACTGAAAATGTAGGCCCCTTAAAAAATAGTGAGGAAAGAATGGTTGTAGATGACGAGGGAAAAGCTAACATATTAAACACCTTCTTCTCCACGGTATTGACGGTGGAAAATGAAATACTAGGTGAAATCCCAAGAAACAATGAAAACCCTATATTAAGAGCCACCAATCTAACCCAAGAAGAGGTGCGAAATCGGCTAAATAAGATTAAAATAGATAAATCTCCGGGTCCGGATGGCATACACCCACGAGTACTAAGGGAACTAAGTAATGTAATAGATAAACCATTATTTCTTATTTTTAGGGACTCTATAGCGACAGGGTCTGTTCTGCAGGACTGGCACATAGCAAATGTGGTGCCAATATTCAAAAAGGGCTCTAAAAGTGAACCTGGAAATTATAGGCCAGTAAGTCTAACCTCTATTGTTGGTAAAATATTTGAAGGGTTTCTGAGGGATGTTATTCTGGATTATCTCAATGAGAATAACTGTTTAACTACATATCAGCATGGGTTTATGAGAAATCGCTCCTGTCAAACCAATCTAATCAGTTTTTATGAAGAGGTAAGCTATAGGCTGGACCACGGTGAGTCATTGGACGTGGTATATCTCGATTTTTCCAAAGCGTTTGATACCGTGCCGCACAAGAGGTTGGTACACAAAATGAGAATGCTTGGTCTGGGGGAAAATGTGTGTAAATGGGTTAGTAACTGGCTTAGTGATAGAAAGCAGAGGGTGGTTATAAATGGTATAGACTCTAACTGGGTCGCTGTGACCAGTGGGGTACCGCAGGGGTCAGTATTGGGACCTGTTCTCTTCAACATATTCATTTATGATCTGGTAGAAGGTTTACACAGTAAAATATCGATATTTGCAGATGATACAAAACTATGTAAAGCAGTTAATACAAGAGAAGATAGTATTCTGCTACAGATGGATCTGGATAAGTTGGAAACTTGGGCTGAAAGGTGGCAGATGAGGTTTAACAATGATAAATGTAAGGTTATACACATGGGAAGAGGGAATCAATGTCACCATTACACACTGAATGGGAAACCACTGGGTAAATCTGACAGGGAGAAGGACTTGGGGATCCTAGTTAATGATAAACTTACCTGGAGCAGCCAGTGCCAGGCAGCAGCTGCCAAGGCAAACAGGATCATGGGGTGCATTAAAAGAGGTCTGGATACACATGATGAGAGCATTATACTGCCTCTGTACAAATCCCTAGTTAGACCGCACATGGAGTACTGTGTCCAGTTTTGGGCACCGGTGCTCATGAAGGATATAATGGAACTAGAGAGAGTACAAAGGAGGGCAACAAAATTAATAAAGGGGATGGGAGAACTACAATACCCAGATAGATTAGCGAAATTAGGATTATTTAGTCTAGAAAAAAGATGACTGAGGGGCGATCTAATAACCATGTATAAGTATATAAGGGGACAATACAAATATCTCGCTGAGGATCTGTTTATACCAAGGAAGGTGACGGGCACAAGGGGGCATTCTTTGCGTCTGGAGGAGAGAAGGTTTTTCCACCAACATAGAAGAGGATTCTTTACTGTTAGGGCAGTGAGAATCTGGAATTGCTTGCCTGAGGAGGTGGTGATGGCGAACTCAGTCGAGGGGTTCAAGAGAGGCCTGGATGTCTTCCTGGAGCAGAACAATATTGTATCATACAATTATTAGGTTCTGTAGAAGGACGTAGATCTGGGGATTTATTATGATGGAATATAGGCTGAACTGGATGGACAAATGTCTTTTTTCGGCCTTACTAACTATGTTACTATGTTACTATGTTACCTAAATGTCCTCTCTATACAAATATCCAAATTAGCCATGAGAAACAATTATAAGCTAAAACATAACTTTTAATACGTATATCATATTAAAATCAATGGATAATTCACAACAAACAACCTGTGATAAAGTGAAAAAAGTGCCCAAAGTTACCAGTGCTCAATAAAAAATAGTTTCATCTCACCAAGTTTGTAGTTTTCTTTCTGCTGGTTACAGATATGCAGGAGCACAAATAACGTTTGTATGAATCAGGGAGAAGGGAAAAAGTTTCTACTGTACCCCAGTCATGCCCTTGCAGTGCTCCTGCCCTTACAAGTACATTCCCCAAGTCAGGCTACTAAATTGTACCCACCAAACCATGTAGGATCTCCCTACGCGTTTCCTCCCCATTCGGGGGATTCATCAGGGGAGAGAAATATGAAAAATGTGGGAAGAAGCTCCTGCATTACCAGGTAGCTCGCATGTCCAGTCACCACAGTTTAGGTTTGGACTGTTTTTTATTATGCCTGGTAAGGATGATGTCCCCATGGGAATACCTTTCTTAAATAGTCTCCTGCTTCCCCTTGATTGCTTAGCGTCTTTCATCATTTCCAGTTTCTGGAATACAAATCCCACATACCTCCCGATATCTGTCATCACCTCCGGTCCATGAGTTGCATCATGGAGCTCAGATACACCGGAAGCGGCGTGCGAATGTGTCAGCTACACCACGCGCTCACTTCCAGTCTGTGAACCGCATAGTGAAATGCAGGCTCACCAGAAGTGAAGCGCACACATGATTTCTAGGCTGTGCGCTCGCTTATGGTGCTTGGACCGCATGGTACAGAGCAGATCCACCAGAGATAATATAAAGCAAGCAATTGCCCATTCTACATGGCTGAACCAGAAACAATACCCATCATTGTCAACCCAGGAGTAAATAAAATATTGCAATTAAACTGCAACAGGCATATCTATTCGATATTCATTGGGAGCCGGTTCATGTTCCATACTCAAGTACTTATTCATACTGTTTGCTAAAGATAAATATATCCCCAAATTTCATCACAATGGATAGAAATGGTTAAAGTAAATACAAATGGGAGGGAAAAAAGGGGGATGTTATGCAAATCATTTGGGGAAGAAAAAACATTCAAGGGGAGAGTGGGGGAAAGAAGAACAGAGATTGTGCCCCATTAGAATTATTCATGATATGACCTAATCTCAGTCAATAAGACCATGATAATGAGATTTTGGAATAGGTGAAAAAATTAAAGGGTGGCAGTGGCCACTGCTTGTATCTTTAACACCCCAGGTTCCTGGTTGTTACAGTGGCATTGCTTCCCTCACGGGGAGAGTGATGTCACTCTTGGAAGCGATGAAGGATCTCTTTTATCAGGTAATCACAAACATGCAACATGTTTACACTCTAGGCCAGAAGGGGGAGCTCTGATCCAGCTTGCCAGCTTGTGGGTGGCTCCCCTATATATATATATATATATTCTGATCTGGAGGGAAAATTGGTCAGTCTGTCAGAGAGACAGAGGAGAGAGCTGGTGAGGGGCCGTGCAGCCACGGGAAGTGCAGCAGCTACTGGAAAGAGAGAAAAGAAAGCAGAACTGATTGTATAGAGCGTGAAGGAGGAAAGAGGCACAGGTGAAGTTAAGAGCTGGAGAGAGGAGCTGCGACTGGGCTTTCTCCACGCTGAGCACAGATACTGGTAGCCCAGAAGACCAAGGTTGTGCAGTATTCTACATCTCACAGCAGAAACCAGCGGGACAGCAGATTGCAAGTTACCTGTACATCATACACCTCAAGACACAGTATTGCATAGAGCCCGGGTCGTGATCCTGTAAAAGGCTCGGGTTACCTGTCATACAGGTATTGTCCTACCAACCTGGAGGACAGAGAGAACACGTCAGGACATTGTGAGAGGCTTAGGGCAGCAAGGGACTACATCACAGCTCTAGAAGGAAGGCTTCTAACCCCACCTGGTAAGGGGGACTCCCAACTCACTTCCAAGCCAGCCAGAACCTACCTGTACCTGTAATCCGGGACCCTGGACAGTGGCTGCCTGAATACTTCAGTAAACTAGGTAAAGAGACTGCAAACCTGTGTCCTCCATTTCTTGCTACATCATTCACCATCTTGACCTATACATCGGGAGCCCTTGGGACCCAGCTTCACCTGTGGGAAGCCATACCATCTTAGCTGCCCTAACATCACCCCAGTGGACCCCTTTAAGCAGCATCGGTCACCTCTGACCAAGAACCACAGGTGGTGTCATGAACACAAGCTTTATTCATAACTCCTTTAAAGACTTTTCCCTTAACATGGGCTCCCAGGGCCACGGAGTCGGCGCCGCCGTGACACATCCCTTTAAGTACCACAGGCCACACAGTCCCCACATCTATAACATCCTTTGGCTCTATTGGGTAACCATGTATTATTTGCCACAGGGGAAACAAAATGACTATGCACCAAACGATCTCCTACTCCTTGATGTCATCGTCCATAAGGAGTATCCCCAAATATTTTTGGACGATTTCCCTTATCATTGGGGCCCTGTTGTCAAAAGTGCAAATCATTTGTACTTGTTTGTCCATATTGCTGGTCCTCTCACGTGGCACCATCAACTCCCCTCTCTTCTGTTGGTTTGCATCCCTTAGCATCCGATCAGAGTAACCTCTGGTAAAAAAAATCTTTCATGTAAATCATCTGCTTTAGTTTTAAAGTCTTTTGTATCTGAACAGTTTCACATCAACCTGGCCAAGTATACTTCTGGTTCCAGAGTAATGTTCTCCAATTTACTCAGGAGGTCCATTGTGTCCCTGATGTAGGAAGGAAGTAAACTCAGAAAAGGTCTAAGAATCTCATCTAGGTAAGTACCTATATTGTGGCTAATGCTTCCAATAATTACAGTAGAAAAAAAAATACTTTAACAGGTTTTGCTTTAAGCAAATTAGGACTTGCTATTAAGATAATTGCTGTATTTTGGCTAAAATCACTCTGCAGCTACGTGGACAGTGATTACTTTTATTTGTTTTCATTCAGTAAGCATTAGGCTTAAACCAGCATTTTTATGTAGGTTATGTCAGGATTATGTTAACACATGATACATTTTAATGTGTTTCTGTCAACTTCACATCAGAATAACACAAAATCCAGTATTACACATTACAAGGATGCCCAAATATAAATGTAAGCTTGTGACCTTAGCTACCAGTCTCTCACCATTTTTTCTTGTGCTTGTCTAGTCTGCTAAGTAAATTGTAATAAATTATAATACCATGCCATATCATTTTTTTCTTCCTGACATATTATTTTCCAGCTTCACCGTTTTCTGGATTAAGTAAAGCTAGATATTTAATCATGAACAGAATAGGGTCCCTCATGGTTTAATGGGGACCTGATAGCTAATACATGCTGCATGACCTACAAGCAGCATGTATCAGATGCTGGCTATATGATCTAAGCAATATATGTTTAACTCTGTAATAATGCAGTGTTTCAGATAAATATATAGTTTAACCCCTTCATGACCAGGTGATTTTCTGGGGGTTTTTTTTTTCATTTTTGCTGCGCAAATTCTTTTCCAGGGAGGAGTTTACTCTTGTACCGTGAATCTAACATAGTGGCAACCCAGTAATCAGCACTATTTCTAACACTAAGAATACGGGCATCGTGCTGAAGATAGTGCAGCAAGAAGGTGCTCATGTGTCGGGTGATTCCATGCGGTCCAAGTCCATGCTGTGTTGGTGGTGGGGTAACACTCAAGGTTGCTCCCTCCGTCCCCTCCCACCAATCACAGAAAACAGAGAGCGTATCATTATCCTCTTCCCCTCCTGACTGTTGCATGTCCAGCAATTTGTCCTTCTCAATTTGTTCCCTGGCTTCACTAAAAGTTTGCCTGCAAGCATGAGCCCTCCTTGATTGCTGTAGGCCACTCTCCCATGGCAACCATCTGTGCGAGGATGGTCAGGAAATTTGAGATATTGTTATCCCTTCTTCATCCTCATCTGCTTCCATCTATTCCTCTGGGACAATCAAGTCTATTGATTGTCCCAGAGGAAGAGAGACTATTCAAAGAGAATTGTCTTTGAGATTGTCCCAGAGACGCTGACTATTCAAAGTGTGCTCCAGCATGTAGATGACCAGAATAATGATGCTGACAACAGCATCATCAGCACTAACCATCTTAATAGCCATTTCAAAACTGTGCAGAAGGGTGCAGAGGTCTTTCACCTATGCACACTTCGCAAGCATGATTTGCACCACGTCCGGATTGCGTTGGCCCAGGCTATGCAAAAGGACATACCGCACCAGGGCTCGTCACTCCTGCTGCAGCAACATGTGCAGAGTGGAATTCCACCATGTCGGAACATCGCTAAACGGTTAACCAGTATGCTGAAAGACCTGTGTAGCAAGTCAAGTCGATGACCTTTGGGGTGCAATCGGTGGAAGTGAGCACACAGCGACCATGTTTTCTGCAGCAGTGCATCCCGGTTGGGATAGTGGTGGAGAAATTGCTGTACTCTCAGATTGAGGATGTGAGCCATGTGAGGCCCATGGGTGAAGTTGCCATGGCATAGGGCCACCACCAGATTTGCACACGACCATCCCTGGCTCCAAGTTTAGTGGAGACAGCCATTACTCTACCTTGGCCTTGATACCTGTACACAACTTTTGAGCTGTGTGACTGCAATCTCCAAGGCATATTATTTTAAACACTGCCTGATTGCAGAGAGCTATGGCTGCACTGTACATAGGTGAGAGAATCAATCTGCACTGTAGGAATGCATGTCTGATTAAGGGAGTGGTTGAGGGCACAGGGGGAGGCCCTAGAGGAAGTAGAGGAGACAGAAGCAGTGGAGGAAGTGTTCGATATAGAGGTTTGCAGGCTTTAGCAACTCAAAGACTTGTGGAGCAACCCCTCACAGCCACCAGGATTCCCCTGTGCCAAGCTAGCGAGATGAATGTCCCTGCCCATGTTTACTCATCCAAGTGTTAGTGGTGAAATGCACCCTGCCAGACATAGATTTTTTCTGGGAACAGGTGATGTTGTCAGCGACATGCTGGTGAAACACAGGCAATTGGGAAAATGATACTGAAGGACTGCAACGGCCATCAACTCTTGGAAACCATCTATATCCACCAGGTGGAAAGGCAGGTTTTCCTTAGCCAACAGATTGGAAATGGTGGAGTTCAAGCTCTTAGCTTTGCCATGTGATGGAGGAAACATTCTTTTATGTAACCACAACTGTGAGACTGAGAGCTGGCTGTTGTAAGTGAGAGAGGGTGGAGTAAGGAGAACAGAACAAACTGCTGGACTGTGAGTGAGGTTCAGGCGTAGATGTTTTGGTGGATTGAGAAAAATATGTTGTGCTAGGTGACACAAAAGCGGCAGTCATGTCTAGAGATGGGCAGACCCCTGGATGTTTGGGTCCGGTAGGTTCAGCTGAAAAGTTACAAAAATGTATGGTTTAGGTAGTAGACCAGTACCCAGACCCGAATACGAGCCCGGTCCCCATTCAGTTAAATGGGTGGTCCGAACATCCTGTGATTTGCTGTGCTGTCATGTGCATGACAGCTCAGCAAACACCGCTTCTGATCGGTGGTGAAATCATCTCCGTCGGTCAGAGAGACGTGGTTCCCACATTGTCAAAAGAAAGCGTGAGTGCTCAACATTGATCGGAGGTATAAAGTTTACCTCCAGTCACTGGTGTCAGCTGATGGGACTACTGATTCCATCATCTGACACCTGCTGCCACTAATAACAATGAGAGCAGGAGCGGTGGATGGGAGTATGGGTGGCTACCGGTCATCTGACAATACAAAGGTGATGTCAACTGTTGTGAATTTTGTGGTCAAGCTCCCTCCTATGGTCATGAGTGGTACTTCGGCTGGTTCTGTCTATGAGCTTCCTCTGGGGGATGTGAGTGGGGCTGCGGCTTCTGAGTTTCCTTCATCAGGTGACGAGGTTAAGTCGTCAGGTGCTGCTCTACTTAACTCCACCTAGTTCTTTGTTCCTGGCCTCCAGTCAATGTTCCAGTATTGGCCTTGCTATCTCCTGGATCGTTCCTGTGGCCTGTCTGCCTTGCATGAGCTAAGTTTTGCTTATGTTACTTTTGTTTCCTATATTTTCTGTCCAGCTTGCTATATTGGTTTTTCTTGCTTGCTGGAAGCTCTGAGACACAGAGGGAGCACCTCCGTACCGTTAGTCGGTGCGGAGGGTCTTTTTGTCCCCTCTGCGTGGTCATTTGTAGGTTTTTGTGCTGACCGCAAAGCTATCTTTCCTATCCTCGGTCTATTCAGTAAGTCGGGCCTCACTTTGCTAAATCTATTTCATCTCTGTGTTTGTGTTTTCATCTTACTCACAGTCATTATATGTGGGGGGCTGCCTTTTCCTTTGGGGAATTTCTCTGAGGCAAGGTAGGCTTATTTTTCTATCTTCAGGGCTAGCTAGTTTCTCAGGCTGTGACGAGGCGCCTAGGTTCTGGTCAGGAGCGCTCCACAGCTACCTTTAGTGTGGTATGATAGGATCAGGGATTGCGGTCAGCAGAGTTCCCACGTCTCAGAGCTCGTCCTATTTAGTAACTAAACAGGTCACTTGTGTGCTCTTAACCACTAGGTCCATTGTGGTTCTGAATCACCTGTTCATAACAGTCAACCCCACAAATATGAACCCCACTTGCTACCGCTACAGGGCATCTGATGGATGTGCCTTTCTGGGCTGCTGCAGGTTGCTATTTTTAGGCTGGTGGGTAATATCCAAGGCCCCTTGCTAGCCTTAGAATACCAGCCCCCAATCTGTCTGCTTTAGCAAGGCTTGTTGTCAAAAATAGGGGGGGATCCCATGCCATTTTTTAAAATTATTTATTTAAATAATTTAAAAAAAAACAGCATGAGGACCCCTCTGTTCATGATAACCAGCTTTGTTGAAGCTGACAGCTGAGGGTTGCAGCCCCAGCTGTGAGTTTTGCCTGTCTGGTTATCAAAAATACAGGGAACCCACTCTGGTAATTTTTTTAAATTATTTATTTACAGCTCAGGAGTAGCTGATGAATACTCCCATCCACCGCTCCTGCTCTCACTATTATTAGTGGCAGCAGGTGTCGGATGATGGGATCAGTAGTCCCATCAGCTGACACCAGTGACTGGAGGTAAACTTTATACCTCCGATCACAGTTGAGCGCTCACGCTGTCTTTTGACAGCTTGGGAACTGCGGCTCTCTATCTGGTGGGGATGATTTCACTGCCAATCAGAAGCGGTGTTTAACGCGCTGTTGTGCACATGATGGGGAAATCAGGGACCACCTTGATATATTCTTTAATTCACATTTATATTTCTAAGTCTAACAAGACATGTTCAAGACATGTCCAGCTTTGCTATGTCATTCTGACCTTTGATTAGAACTGCTGACATGACTACATATTGTATTAGGGTGAGGCTAATTAGATGGACCTTGGGACCTTACAACACTAAACATCTGATCATAGTTCACTTCTAAGGGAAAATCACCTGATGAATTAAGAATGATCTCATTTGTAATAAACAGCTGATTTGTGCACAAACATAATGTATATGCTACTCAAAAGAGAATATATCTGCATGTGACCAGTAAAACTTTATGGCATTTGAAACAGATCACATCTGTCTCTGTCCATCACTCGTTCGAACAATATCATGATCAGGCAACCATCCAATATCCCTGAGGGTCTAACTTGCAGACCACCCTAACACACATGACAGCACAACAAACACCCAGTATTCGGGAAGCTGAACCTGAACAGTAACACAGGCTTTCTGGTGAAGTCCATGTTCAGTGTCTGTGCCCAAACAGTAGGTGTTTGGCACGGACGCCAAACTTTACTGTTCGGGTTCGCCCATCTTTAGTCATGTCTACTTCCATAACAACTGACCAACTATCACTCATCCCGACTGCGGTGGTTAAACAAGTGTAGTTTCTGCTGCCTGAGACCTGTGTGTGAACACTTGGAATGGTGACAGAGGAGGAAGAAGCAGCAGATGGGGTTTATGGAACTGGTGCTAGTCATACTAAGGCATGTTGATCACTCATTGGCCAGTTCATGCATGTAGTTGTCAAATTATTGCAATTTTTGCCTCTACCGAGTTTTCTTTGCAAATTTGACAGATAACATGTGTCGGATCATCCTTTGTAGTCAGAAAAAATGCCCAGGCTAGGCAACCATTGCTGCCCCTGCAAATTGCATAGTCGATGCAGTCCTTATCATTGTTTTGTCACTTCATATCATGTGAGAATCCACAATGTAAGCTCCTTTTTTCACCTCCTCTGCTGAGCTACTCAGTTGCATACCTCTCGGTTCACACCAAGTGGGATCAACAACCTCATCATCACCCTTTATGTTCTCACATTCCTCACGCTGAGAGTCACCACCCTCCTCTTTCTGCCCTGACACCGCAGTTCAGTCTATGTGTGCCTCTGGTATTTGAGTCTCATCAGGATTACCTCCACCCTTAGGGGTTAACATCTCGTGGCAAGGGTATGGATTCTGTTCAGACCCTATTTAATCCGGCCCCGGATCCAACATGAAAAAGTTTGGGGTATCGCTGTAGATGCTTTCATCCTCTGGATTCTGTGATTCTTAGGAGCAGGTATGAGTGCAACCATGAACGTAAATGGCATAAATTGTGTTACTCACCTATCTGTGGACCAGGGGTCTTAGAAACACAATCCAGAGAAAAAAGCTGCTGATAGTTTAATCTGGCAGCAGCTTATCTGAGTGCAGAAGTAAAAGATGTGGAAAATAAATTCAAACCATCCAATCCTTATCTTTGGAAGCTTTGAATGAATTTTATTTATGTTTTATATGAGCATAAAATAGGGATTTTTGTGTACTCACCGTAAAATCCTTTTCTCCGAGCCATTCATTGGGAGACACAGACCGTGGGTGTATGCTGCTGCCACTAGGAGGCTGACACTAAGTGATACAAAAAAGCTAGCTCCTCCCCTGAAGTATACACCCTCCTGCTGGCTCTCAGCTAACCAGTTCTTGCTTAGTGTCCGTAGGAGGCACAGGGACTGGTCTGCCATTCAGACCCCAAAAACTCTTTCTACCTTTACAACGGACGAATGGGGCAATGGATTCTTTCATGTTCCAATCTCCCCGAACCAACAACAGGCATGCACGGGAGTTTTACCTCTCAATATCCTCTCCTGCGACATGGGAAGTCACTGCCTGAACTGATTCTAGGGGTGATGGGCCCCTTCAAGGGCACCGATCTCCCCCCTCCCTTATCAGACGAGCACTGGAGTGTGTCCTCCAGTATCCTCTTCTGCAGCCAGGTCTATTGTCGGACATTCAGCCCTGCCCACCAGGTTTTACCCTCGGCTGTTCAGAGGCACTTTCCAGTGTGGCATCCGAGCAGCCCCCACTGCACCACCACGAAAAGCGAATGGTACAAGGAGGCGGACGGTTCCTCTCCACCTCCAAAGGGTCGATGGATTGAGGACTTTTCTTATCCCTGCACTGTCCAAACAGCAGCAGCAGCACAGGATTTCTTTCTTTTCTGACCTGCTGAACAAAGCTGCAGACTGGGGTAAGTGCCGTGGCTCAAGCGGTGGAGGGCTCTGCGCAATCGGTGGCTTTTTTTCCCGTTTTCCCTCGTTCGGTGCCGGCTGGCTTCAAAGATTTAGCCCCCGGCTTCGGGTTTGTGTAGGCCGCAACCCGAATCTCCACCCTCTGCTAGGCCTCGCTTCAGGCTCAGCCTCCTTATTCAGACACCTCTCATTCAGGACGAGAACTCTATTTTCGGCGGCCATCTTCTTCCTCCTGCCATTTCCGGACACAAGCTCATCCGGAAGTGGCTGCTGCATGCACCAGCGGTATTCAGCACTGAAGACAGTGCTATTCCAGAATCCAGATAAGGAGACAGCAATCCCCCATTCCCCGTACGCACCAGCAGCATAAAAGGACTAGCGTTCCCTGTTTTGTTTAATGCTTACGACCTACAATCTACTATCTGTACACCACACAATAAGAAAATTGTTGTTATGATCAGCAAATAGCTTATGTTGTGTGCAAGGTCAAATAGATAAAAAGGACTTCTGCATTTAAAACATGCTTTCTGATCACCGGTTGGCTTTAGAGACATGATATTTATGATGTAGTAGACAATATATGTATGTATGTATGAAGAATATCTAATACAGCTCAACATGAGTGAAAATTACGCAAATCTTTGTTCTAGCATTCACTGTGCCGAGGATCTCATGTGGCCTGAAAAGAACCTACAGATACGCAGCTTAATAATGAGCCACAATTCGCAGCGTCACCTGGTGCTTCAACATTATCTGATAGCAGGAGAACATTGGATTACAGATATGCTGGAGGTCATGCAGAAAAATGATTTTTCAATGTAATATTTGGCTAAAGAAAATCAAAATAATGTACAGTCTTGCTTTTCATGTATGAGAGATGCGCAGCACATGGCAGGATATCACTTACTATGGGTAGGCAGCATAACCAAACACCTAAGTTGTCGCTAGAATGATATTTGTACAATTTATGTTGCAAAATAGCAATATTTTGATTTCAAATAGAGATGAGTGGATCAGGCAAAATTCAAATTCTCTTATTCTCGTGGATTTTCCCGAGAAATTAAATTTACAGAAAAGCTTTTCTCTGCAAAATTAATGTTACTACAGACATCAGAGCATAATAATAGCAACATGTAAAGAAATGCCTATACTAGGGTTGATACTTTTTCAGGATCGAGTCAAAAGTCGGGTCGGGTGAAATCGGCCGATCATTGCGAAAAGTCGGGGGGCCGACTGAAACACGAAACCCAATACAAGTCAATGGGGAATAAAAGTCGGCAGTGAGTGGAGGACAGAAATCACCTACAGAGCCCATTTTAATGTCAAAAACATCAATTCTTGTTACTTAAGCTTGTCAATCTTAATTAACCTTATAATAATAGTTAGGTATTGAAAATTGGGGGTCATTTGGTTAAAGTTGTGGGGGGGGGAGGGCTGGCTCAATTTTTTCTTGGGCCCAGGAAATGTGGAATACGTTACGGCGGTGGAGCAGGGAGAGGTAAGTATTTCAAGTTTGCAAGTGCTGTGATCCTGAGCAAGCAGTGGGGGCACACTCGTTCGCATTGCCACTGGCACAGCGCCCCTCAAAGTACGGCGTTGTGATTGACGGCGGGGGCGCCTTCCACCGGCAGAGACACTTTTGCGTACTATGAGGGGCCCTGTGCCAGTGACGTCGCCAACGAGCATGCCCCCCCACCTGTTGAAGGAACCTGCACTTTCATCTGCACCTTCCTCTTTGTCCCCATGTAAGGTGGTATAGTATGCGGGAAGGGGAACCTGAGTTTCAGCAGGGTCAGATTCAGGCTGTGTAGAGTGCAAGGGGAATGTAGTGGTCTGTGTCAATGTACCAGCAGACTCATCTAGCAGTGGCTGGGCAATGGGCAGGAATGAGGAGGAAACACAGATATAGGCCCAAAATAAAAAAAAGTAGGCTAAAAGCTGTTAAAATTTGGTAACAGGAGTAAACAGGCAGCATTGGTTTGTTCAGTAGAGGAGAACAACAATCAGCGGCAGACACTGTTAGTAGGCCCAACCAAACAAGTAGGCCAAATGCAGTTTCGTATTCTAAATATAGGCCGAAAGCCTGAAGATTGAAGCTCAGCTTTGTGTAGTAGAGGAAAACAAGAGGCAGCAGCAGACAATGTTACTAGGCCCAAACCAAGAACTAGGCCAAATGTAGTTTCATATTGTTGTTACAGGCCGAAAGCCTGAAGCTTCAAGCTCAGCTTTGTTTAGTAGAGGAAAACAAGAGGCGGCAGCAGACAATGTTACTAGGCCCAACCCAACAAGTAGGCCAAATGCAGTTTAATATAAAAAAATATTTAAACGAAAGCCTGAAGATTGAAGCGCAAGAAAAATAAACCAGGAGAACACCAAGGAGCGGCAGACACCGTTAGTAGGCCCCAACCCAACAAGTAGGGCAAATGCAGTTTAATATTTGAAACGGGACAACAGTTGAAGTTCAGCTTTGTTCAGTGAAGGAAAAAAAAGATGCAGCGGCAGACACCATTATTACGCCCAAATAATAAAGACAGTGGTAGTAGGCGCAAAGTATTAAATGGAGTCCAGGGCCCCTGTATATTTTAACTATCATCTATCATTTCAAATAATTCGTATTGGCAGTGCCATTTCAGGTTTTACCCGCACAGACTACACAGTGGTGGAGCTAGGAGAGGTAGTATTGCAAGTGGTAGAGCACAGTTCAATCTGGGGGGGGGGAAACACTCTCTCATGGGCGGCGGTACTGGCACAGGCCCCCTCATATTACGACGGTGTAATATGAGTTGTGGTTCAGTCTCTCCCCCCAAAAAATGAGGAAGTCTGGTGGAAGAGGCCGTGGGCGGGGGTTGCCAGCTGGTACTGATGGTGCCGGTGGTGTTGCATCTTGTGGTAGTGGCAAAAGCACAGTTGCACCTAAGGCTGGAGGTGTTCAGCATGTGTCATCGTCTGGCTACACAAGGCCTCGAAGGCTCCCTTACCTGGGAGTAGGAAAACAGCTTTTAAAATCGGAGAAGCAGGAAAAAGTGTTGTCTTTCCTTGCTGACTCACCCACTAGCTCTTTCGCCTCCTCTTCCCAAAGTTCTAAATGTAAGAGCAGCCAGTCGTCAGTGGATGCTCCCGGTCAGGAAAAAGACGTTTCCTTGTGTCCTTCTCCCAAACCAAAAGTGAAGGGTGCAGCAGGCGACACTACAGGTTACTCCATGAAGCTCTTTACACATACCGTGCCTGGGTTCGAAAGGGAAATTGTACACTGCCAATTACAAGAAGAATAGGACATGGAGTGCACTGATGCATAGCCACAGCTAGATTGTGATGCTGTTCCATTGACTGTGATCACTACATTGCCCTCGCAGTTTACTGAGCCAGAATGTGACCCTGATGAGACTATGGTGCCCTGTCCCGAACGCTATAGCACCTTACACGGTGACACTGAGGAAGGTGCACATGACATTGAGGAGGAGGTGATAGATGACCCAGTTGTTGACCCAGATTAGCAGCTATTGGGGGAAGAGGGTGCCGCTACCACTAGCTCAGAAGCGGAGGAGGATGATCCGCATCAGCCATCTACATTGCAACAGCTGTCATCTGGCAGGCCCGTATCAGGCCAAAAATGTTTGCGAAAAACAAAAACAGTGAGGAGGAGAGCGTGGTCATTCGGTGAAAGTAGCGCAGCGCACAATGCCTGAAAAGGTTTTCGGTAGTGGGAAGAGTGTAGCATAGCAATTTTTTCACCAAGATCAGAATGATCAGTCAAAAGTTATCTGTAAGAAATGCTCCAAGACCTTTAGCAGAGAGAAGAATCTTCAAAATTTAAATACAACGTGCATGCTTAGACATTTAAACACCATGCACTTGCAAGCCTGGACTAACTACGAAACGTCTCATACCGTTGGTTCACCTGCTCGGAGTGAAGGTAGTCAGCAATGCTACATTGCTTCCCTCACTGTAAGCCCACCGGTTAGGACACCACCAGCAGCAAATGTGGAGGTATCGTCGTAAGGCCAAAGCAGTCAGGGAATCACAAGGTTATTGGTAGGAAAGACTCTATGTTGGGCAACAACAAGAATACCATAACAAACTCTCTCTCAATCCACCATGTCCACCACCACCACCACCGCTAGTTCCGCCATATGCAGCTCTCCAGTCCAGCTCACCCTACAAGAGACTCTCGTTAGGAAAAGAAAGTACTCATCCTCTCATCCGCGTATACAGGATTTGAATGCCCACATTGCTATACTAATCTCATTACAGATGATGCCATACCGTTTGGTTGAAAGCGAAGCTTTCAAAGACCTGATGGCCCACGCAGTACCACGCTATGACCTACACAGTCGACATTTCTTTGCGAGAAAAGCCATCCCAGCCCTCCATCAGCATGTCAAAGACGGCATTGTCCATGCCTTGAGGCAATCAGTCAGTGGAAAGGTGCACTTCACAACAGATGCATGGACCAGTAGGCATGGCCGGGGACGTTACGTGTCCTTCACGGTGCACTGGGTTAATGTGTAGGATGCAGGGTCCACAGGGGGCAGCCATAGTGCGACAGTTCAGCCTATCCCACAGTCTCAGGAAAAAGTTGGCATACGGCATTCGCAACTCCTCCTCCTCCTCCAGAAGCGAAAGCTCGTGCACAGAGCGCAGTCGCCCTACCACTCCATCCGCAGCTGCCAGTGTTGCACACGGGGTGTCCCATTATCGAACAGCTAGTGGTAAGCATCAGCAGGCTGTGTTGCAAATTAAGTGTTTGGGTGACAACAGACACACCGCGGAAGTACTGGTGGAGTACTTGCAGCAACAAACTCAGTCATGGCTGGGCAGTGTACATCTTGAGGCAGGCAAGGTATTCAGTGATAACGGAAGGAATTTTATGGCTGCCATAGCCCTTTCAGAACTGAAACACATACCTTGCCTGGCTCACACCTTTAACCTGGTGGTGCAGGGCTTCCTCAAAAATTATCCAAAGTTACCAGCCCTGCTCCTGAAGGTGCGAAGACGTTGCTCGCACATCCGCCGGGTGCCCATACACTCCAGCCGTATGCTGAACCATCAGCGATCGCTGAATCTTCCCCAGCACCACCTAATAATCGACTTTGCAACAAGGTGGAACTCCACACTGCACATGATTCAGAGGCTGTGCGAACAGAGGCGTGCTGTTATAAATTTGTGGGAGGATACATGGGCAGACACTTGGATGGCAGACATGAAGTTGTCTGGTGTGCAGTGGTCGACGCCATCATAAGCATTAACATCCCACTTATGCATCTGCTGATGCAAAGTTTGACGCACATTAAGGAGCAGGCGTCTGCAGCCGAGGAGGAGGGAAGCATTGATGCCAGTCAGCCATTGTCTGCTCAGGGAACTGTACAGGACGAATTGGCGGACGAAGAGGATGAGGAGGAGGATGATGGGGATGAATATGTATGGGAGGAGGATGATTCTCAGGTGGCAATAGAAACTGGTGGCATTGCAAGGTCTGGTACAGGTTTATTGCGGGACACTTGTGATGACGATTTGCAAGAAAGTGGGCCTCAACCCAGCAGAAACAGTTAATTCACACCTGGAACATTGGCCCACATGGCTGAGTATGCCTTGCGTATCCTAAAAAGGGACCCCCGCATTTTTAAAATGATGACCGATGACGACAACCGGTTGGCCTGCCTCCTGGATACAAAATATAAAGGAAAACTGCAAAATATCATGCCACATGAGAACCTAGGTCAAATATTGGCTACCAAACAAGCAACTCTTGTAGACCGTTTCGTTCAGGCATTCGCAGCACACAGCGCCGGTGATGGTTCTCACACGAGCTGCAGGGGGCAACATGGCAGAGGTGCTAGAGGTGCAGAAATCCGAAGTGGCATTGGACAGAGGGGTTTTACGACCAGGTTGTGGAATGATTTCGCAATGACCGCTGACAAGACAGGGACAGCTGCATCGATTCAAAGTGACAGGAGACAGCATTTGTGCAGTATGGTTACAAGCTACTTTTCCGCCCTTATCGATGTTCTCCCTCTCAGGTCATTCCCCTTTGATTACTGGGCATCTAAACTAGACACCTGGCCTGAATTGCCAGAATATGGATTACAGAACCTCGATTGCCCTGCTGTCAGTGTGCTTTCAGAAAGAGTGTTCAGTGCTGCTGGTTCAATACTGACCGAAAAAAGGACACATCTGGCTACCAAAAATGTTGATGATCTAACCTTCATTTAAATTAACCAATCATGGATTTCACATTCTTTTGCCCCACCTTCCCCTGCTGACACGTAGCTTGCCTGAAAGATGACTTACTTTTGGGGGGATATAAAGGCACAGATGATTGGCCTAGGGGAGACCAAAACATGCAACACTGCGGAGACATCATCACGTGTTTCTCAACGCAGTGATTCCAGAACACTGCCCCCATCCCTTATGGGAAATATGCAGATGCATGTAAAGAAGCTGCGGAGACACCATCACGTGTTTCTCGACGCAAGCAGTGAATAGCCAGGCTTTTCCCCGGGAAGGAACAACCACGGGAAGGGCAGCATCCTATGAAGGAAAGCCACCTATGCCAAGCATGGTATCCATCCACAGACAGATAATTCGGGGTGTTTGCCCCTCATCAGTGTGGAGTAGGAATCTGGCTATTAGGAGCAGTGCCTAGTAAAAAGGCTATAAAGGCACAGATGATTGGCCTCGGGGAGACCAAAACATCCAACACTGCGGAGACACCATCACGTGTTTCTCAACGCAGTGATTCCAGAACACTGCCCCCATCCCTTATGGGAAATATGCAGATGCATGTAAAGAAGCTGCGGAGACACCATCACGTGTTTCTCGACGCAAGCAGTGAATAGCCAGGCCTTTCCCCGGGAAGGAACAACCACGGGAAGGGCAGCATCCTATGAAGGAAAACCACCTATGCCAAGCATGGTATCCATCCACAGACAGCTGTTTCTTTTTTTTTTTTTTCTTCCCTCAGATGGGAAAATCCACGGTCCAGAAATCCAAGACCAAAGAAAAATCCCAAACAGCTGCGTCAAATCCAAAACACAAAAGCTGTTCCCATCATCATCGGAAAATTTCAGTTCACTACAACATCAGAAAAAACAAGTCAAGACATATTTACAAGGTATCTCCACTTCTTCACCTTCCAAATCCCTTCGGCATCCACCTCCCCCCTTCTTCTTTTATCCCATAGAAAACACACATACATCTTCCCCAAAATCACTTTTAAACTATTCTTTACTACAATTTCCTTTCTCTTAAAAACATACACATTCCTCACATCCCATAATACTTCCTTTATACATGCAACTATTAACCACAACACTCTCTCCTTCACTCCATCACACATTCCCAAGCCAAACATGAACAACTCGAATGATAACAAGCTCACACCACACAATTCTTTACACAACTGTCCCATTCTTCCAATCACCTCCCTAGCATAATGACAATTCCAAAACACATGTATTACACTTTCCCTTCCACCACACCCACCTCTCGGACACATATCATTTCTCCCCAACCCACGATTCTTCTGAAATTCTCTAACTGGTAACACTCCATGCAAAGACTGCCACACAATCTCACTCTGCCTATTCGTCATACCGTCTAACCGCACTTTCTTCCATACTTTTTCTATATTATTCCCTCTAACCATGTTTATTCCACACTCTGTCTCTCTACATTCAATCATCCTATACACAGCCTTCTTATTACTCAACAACCTAACATCCACATCACACAACTCATACTTCACCAAAAATTTATAAACCCACACATACCATCTAGGCACGTCAAAAGCAACCGGATACCTCAGATCCCTCTCTCGCCACTTCAAACGAAATAAATATGCCCCAAACAAAAACCTACACAGACAAGAAAACTTGCCATCCATCCTAATCACCCTGAACACAAAAACCACAATATTTACACCAAAAAACACCTCAAGGTTTGGAAAACCCAACCCACCTTTTTCTAAACGTTTCACCAAAACCTCCCTCCTAGCCCTCTCCATTCTAGAATTCCACAAAAACACAAACAGAATCCTATTTAACCCCCTCATACACATATACCCCGGCGGAAAGACCACTGCAATATATAAGAAAATAGGCAAAATCACACTTTTAATAACTAATAATAATAATAATAATTTTTATTTATATAGCGCCAACATATTCCGCAGCGCTTTACAAATTATAGAGGGGACTTGTACAGACAATAGACATTACAGCATAACAGAAATACAGTTCAAAACAGATACCAGGAGGAGTGAGGGCCCTGCTCGCAAGCTTACAAACTATGGGGAAAAGGGGAGACACGAGAGGTGGATGGTAACAATTGCTTTAGTTATTCGGACCAGCTATAGTGTAAGGCTCAGGTGTTCATGTAAAGCTGCATGAACCAGTATGTAGCAGTACAGACACAGAGGGCTAATACTGCATAAAGTGTATGAGAACATGATACGAGGAACCTTTTTTTTTTTTTTTTATTATAAATAGGCCACACAGGGATCGTTAGGTTAATGCATTGAGGCGGTAGGCCAGTCTGAACAAATGAGTTTTTAGGGCACGCTTAAAACTGTGGGGATTGGGGATTAATCGTATTAACCTAGGTAGTGCATTCCAAAGAATCGGCGCAGCACGTGTAAAGTCTTGGAGACGGGAGTGGGAGGTTCTGATTATTGAGGATGCTAACCTGAGGTCATTAGCAGAGCGGAGGGCACGGGTAGGGTGGTAGACTGATACCAGGGAGGAGATGTAGGGTGGTGCTGAGCCATGGAGTGCTAAGATTTTTCCAAAAAACGAAAGACTTCTCATCTTCCAAAAACATAACTTCCGCTCAACCTTTCCTTTCGCATCATCCCAACTTTCTTTCCCATCCAAACTCTCTGAAAATTTCACCCCCAAAACCTTAATAGACCCAGTCACCTCATTCACTCCTACATCCTTACTTAAAACCCCTCCCCCAAAAACCTTACACTCACTCTTCTCCCAATTCACCTTAAATGCTGACGCACCACCAAAAATAGACGCTAATAACTTCACCCGCCTCACAGAATACTCTGAATCACACAACACACACACGTCATCCATATAAGCACTAACCTTCCATTCCCTCCCTCCACCTCCTGGCACTTGTACACCTCTAATCACTTTATCTTTCCTCAACCTACAAAGCAACGGTTCAATCGCACAAATAAAAACCACAGGAGACAAAGGACAACCTTGTCGCACACCTGAAAAAACATTTACTCTTCTACCCACAGAACCATTCATCAAAACACAACTATAAATGTCTTTATATAAGCTCCTCACCCTCCAAACAAAATCAGGCGGAAACCCCATTCTCAATAATACCCGTAACAAAAAACTATGTGATAACCGATCATACGCCTTTTCAAAGTCCAAACTCAAAACAAATACACTCTTCTTCCGACTCATACAGTCCCACAAACAATCTCTCAACATACACACACACTCATGTATACGTCTCCCAGGCACCGCACAACACTGTTCATCCCCAATCACACTCTCTATCACATCACGCATCCTATTCGCCATTACTTTCGCATAGATCTTATAATCGCAATTCAACAACGTTATCGGTCTCCAATTTTTTAAACTCTTCAAATCTCCTTTTTTAGGTATTAACACAACCATCCCTGCACGCATACTCTCAGCCACCTCCATACTAGACCACATATACTTACACACAGCTACAAAATCCTTACCAATCACATGCCACATCACCCTATAAAACTCTATAGGAAGACCATCCTCTCCTGGAGTCTTATTTAACGCCATGCTATTCATTACCTTCCATATCTCATCACCTGTCACCTCACCCATCACTCTCTCTCTCTCCATCTCACTCAATTTATTTTCTAATACACTTAGTACATCCTCCTCCAAAGCCTCATCCCTCCACTTCACTGCATACAGCTCCTCATAAAACTTAGCCACATGCTCACACATATCCTCCCCACTTACCTCTCTTCCATCCTCTGCATTCAAAACACTCATACTCTGCTTTTTCCCAAAAACCTTTTTGAAGAAAAACCTTGAACACCTTTCATCTTGCTCCATTCTATCAATGTTTGCCCTAAAAATAATACTCTTCCCTTTCTCTTCCAAAAACTCTTTAATTTCTTTTTTAACCTTTTTTATCCCCTCCTCCACCTCCATTCCTCCTTCCCTCAATTTATACAATAAACATAAACGGGCATTCAACTTAACAAACTTTTCCCTCTTAATTGCCGCAAATTCATACCCCACACTTTTAAAAAACTTTTTTGTCTGCCTCTTAACCCAATCCCACCACTCACAAACATTCCCAAAACTTTCCTTACGTTTACACCACTGTTCATACTTTCTCACATACTCCTTCCTCACAGCTTCATTTTCCAACAATTTCACATTTAATTTCCACAAACCCTTTCCAAGCACACCACTAACATTAATATCTAACTCGCACAACACACAAACATGGTCCGAAAAAACGACCCTATCCTGCTTATATCCAACAGGAATAATATTTTTAGAAATAAAACAATAATCCAACCTGGACTGTGCTCTTCCACTATCAGAAAAAAAGGTATCTAACAAAGGGTTAACCTTACACACACGCTGCATATCACTCAAATCAAAGTCAGTAACTAACTCCAGCAAAACTTTTCCAGACACATCCACATTCACTCCCCCCACATCACAATTCATATCACCCACAATCACCACAGGCACTCTTCCTGGAACAAAAAGCTTCACTTTTTCAAATAATAACTTACGCTCATTTTTTTCTACTGGCGCATAAATATTGATAACACAAAACTTCACATTTTTATATTCAAAATTTGCTAAGATACACCTCCCCACCTCCACCACCAAATAATTATTCAAAACAACCTCCTGCCCCTTAACTAAAATACCCACACCATCATTTCTATTATTTGCACTACCAGACCATACAGACGCACCATAAGACCACTCATCCCCTTTCACACCATCCACAATCCCACATTCTTGCAAACAAAAAATAGATGCACTCTGCATAGCTAAAAAATCAAGAATTGCTGCTCTCCTCCTCGCTTTCTTAAAAACTCTCACATTTTGAGAAACTATAGAAAAACCCATGCTATAAAAACAAAAAACAATGCAAAAATTACCACAAAGCTACACACATTACACAAAAAGCCCTTGACAAAGGTCAAGACTCACAGAAAGGAGAGAAAAAAAAACAACAGATCCACTGAGCTTTCATTTTACCCAGTATCACCATTGTCCTCCTCTGCCATTCGGACTGAACAGCAAGTCTCTGAACCACTAGCCCCTTCGTGCTCACTCCATCTTTTTATAGCCGGCCCAATTTTTCTCTTAGGCATACTACTGCATGCCTCATCACTTTCCCTATCCTCCTCCCTCTGACACTTATTCCCACCCCTGTCCTCATCTGAAGAAAGCCCTCCAATATTCTGAGGATCTGAGGGGTGCACAGGGCTCTCAGCTTCAGAAATGCGCACGTCTTCCTCTGTTGCATCCATTGCTTCCTCAAGAGAAAACATTTCAGGCACAGTAGAGTCATCATCTTCTTCCTCATCTTCTTCCTTCTTCTTAAACCCCTTCTCTACTTTTTTTTGCCGCCAACCAAAACTCCTTATCTTCCTTCTGTGCATCACTCATAGCACCACGGGGTGCTAGCACAATGTCATCTGGAGTCACAGAGCGTCTTTCCCTCTCCTTCTCCCTCTCCCTCCATTCTTTCAGATTCTTTTCTGATAATCGCCAACCTCCTCCTTCTCTCCTCCTCCTCTCTCCATTCACTCTCTGAGCGTCTAGGCGCTCTCTGCGGACAATCCTTATATATGTGGTCACTACTACCACACACATCACAGGTCTTAGCCATCGGGCAATCACCAGCCATATGCCCCTCCTTCTTGCAGTTTCGGCAACACTGCCCCTTCTGGCAGTCTGCCTGGACATGTCCAAAAGAGAAACATCTCCTGCAAAACAGAGGCTGCCCAGGGTACGTCAGGAAACCCCTATGCCCTGCCACAGAGAAGTTCGCCGGAGGGTGTCTGAACCCACCCACACTGCCAGGATCTCTTCTGAACCTTACACGATACTTGTATCGACAAT
Source organism: Ranitomeya imitator (assembly GCF_032444005.1). Classification (NCBI taxonomy): domain Eukaryota; kingdom Metazoa; phylum Chordata; class Amphibia; order Anura; family Dendrobatidae; genus Ranitomeya; species Ranitomeya imitator. The sequence continues at coordinate 492,595,829 of NC_091286.1, read as the reverse complement.
TAACGATTCCTAAGCAGTTCACTTGCTTCTCTCCCTTTGAAACAAAGTCACAATACTGTGAGAGGAAGCTCTCCAACAATGCAGGTTCAGTAAAGGGGTTATAGACAGTGATAGTCACTTGCCTTTCCTGAAGACCAAATAGTGGTTCACATTTCACTCCCTTCAAACAGGGATCTCTAGCATGATCCCGGAACCACTCATAGATGTTCAGGCAATAATGCTCTGACATAAAAGTAATGTCGTAGTTACCTTGATTAGGGAACTCATTGATACTAAAGATGTTTTCTCGCTTTCCTCCAGCCTTTTCCTCAATAAGGTCACGAACAATAAAGACCACGCTGTTCCTTGCCCGGATAGATGGCTCCAATGTCACTCGGATGGTGTTCCTCACATAACTCATCTTCAAAGCTGTCGGTACAAACGACCACAGAAAAAAACAGAATTCTCTGCAAAAGGGTCTGGATTGCTCCAGAAAACCTCACTCCAGACAGCTGTTTCGGGGTTTTTGCCCCTCATCAGTGTGGAGTAGGAATCTGGTATTAGGAGAAGTGCCTAGTAAAAAGGCTATAAAGGCACAGATGATTGGCCTCGGGGAGACCAAAACATCCAACACTGCGGAGACACCATCACGTGTTTCTCAACGCAGTGATTCTAGAACACTGCCCCCATCCCTTATGGGAAATATGCAGATGCATGTAAAGAAGCTGCGGAGACACCATCACGTGTTTCTCGACGCAAGCAGTGAATAGCCAGGCCTTTCCCCAGGAGGGAAAGCATCCTATGAAGGAAAGCCACCTATGCCAAGCATGGTATCCATCCACAGACAGCTGTTTCGGGGTGTTTGCCCCTCATCAGTGTGGAGTAGGAATCTGGCTACTAGGAGCAGTGCCTAGTAAAAAGGCTATAAAGGCACAGATGATTGGCCTCGGGGAGACCAAAACATCCAACACTGTGGAGACACCATCATGTGTTTCTCAACGCAGTGATTCCAGAACACTGCCCCCATCCCTTATGGGAAATATGCAGATGCATGCAAAGAAGCTGCGGAGACACCATCACGTGTTTCTGGACGCAAGCAGTGAATAGCCAGGCCTTTCCCCGGGAAGGAACAACCACGGGAAGGGCAGCATCCTATGAAGGAAAGCCACCTATGCCAAGCATGGTATCCATCCACAGACAGCTGTTTCTTTTTTTTTTTTTTCCCCTCAGATGGGAAGATCCACGGTCCAGAAATCCAAGACCAAAGAAAAATCCCAAACAGCTGCGTCAAATCCAAAACACAAAAGCTGTTCCCATCATCATCGGAAAATTTCAGTTTAATACAACATCAGAAAAAGCAAGTCAAGACATATTTACAAGGTATCTCCACTTCTTCACTTTCCAAATCCCTTCGGCATCCACCTCCCCCCTTCTTCTTTTATCCCATAGAAAACACACATACATCTTCCCCAAAATCACTTTTAGACTATTCTTTACTACAATTTCCTTTCTCTTAAAAACATACACATTCCTCACATCCCATAATACTTCTTTTATACATACAACTATTAACCACAACACTCTCTCCTTCACTCCATCACACATTCCCAAGCCAAACATGAACAACTCGAATGATAACAAGCTCACACCACACAATTCTTTACACAACGGTCCCATTCTTCCAATCACCTCCCTAGCATAATGACAATTCCAAAACACATGTATTACACTTTCCCTTCCACCACACCCACCTCTCGGACACATATCATTTCTCCCCAACCCACGATTCTTCTGAAATTCTCTAACTGGTAACACTCCATGCAAAGACTGCCACACAATCTCACTCTGCCTATTCGTCATACCGTCTAACCGCACTTTCTTCCATACTTTTTCTATATCATTCCCTCTAACCATGTTTATTCCACACTCTGTCTCTCTACATTCAATCATCCTATATACAGCCTTCTTATTACTCAACAACCTAACATCCACATCACATAACTCATACTTCACCAAAAATTTATAAACCCACACATACCATCTAGGCACGTCAAAAGCAACCGGATACCTCAGATCCCTCTCTCGCCACTTCAAACGAAATAAATACGCCCCAAACAAAAACCTACACAGACAAGAAAACTTGCCATCCATCCTAATCACCCTCAACACAAAAACCACAATATTTACACCAAAAAACACCTCAAGGTTTGGAAAACCCAACCCACCTTTTTCTAAACGTTTCACCAAAACCTCCCTCCTAGCCCTCTCCATTCTAGAATTCCACAAAAACACAAACAGAATCCTATTTAACCCTCTCATACACATATACCCCGGCGGAAAGACCACTGCAATATATAAGAAAATAGGCAAAATCACACTTTTAATAACTAAGATTTTTCCAAAAAACGAAAGACTTCTCATCTTCCAAAAACATAACTTCCGCTCAACCTTTCCTTTTGCATCATCCCAACTTTCTTTCCCATCCAAACTCTCTGAAAATTTCACCCCCAAAACCTTAATAGACCCAGTCACCTCATTCACTCCTACATCCTTACTTAAAACCCCTCCCCCAAAAACCTTACACTCACTCTTCTCCCAATTCACCTTAAATGCTGACGTACCACAAAAAATAGACGCTAATAACTTCACCCGCCTCACAGAATACTCTGAATCACACAACACACACACGTCATCCATATAAGCACTAACCTTCCATTCCCTCCCTCCACCTCCTGGCACTTGTACACCTCTAATCACTTTATCTTTCCTCAACATACAAAGCAACGGTTCAATCTCACAAATAAAAACCACAGGAGACAAAGGACAACCTTGTCGCACACCTAAAAAAACATTCACTCTTCTACCCACAGAACCATTCATCAAAACACAACTATAAATGTCTTTATATAAGCTCCTCACCCTCCAAACAAAATCAGGCGGAAACCCCATTCTCAATAATACCCGGAACAAAAAACAATGTGATAACCGATCATACGCCTTTTCAAAGTCCAAACTCAAAACAAATACACTCTTCTTCCGACTCATACAGTCCCACAAACAATCTCTCAACATACACACACACTCATGTATACGTCTCCCAGGCACCGCACAACACTGTTCATCCCCAATCACACTCTCTATCACATCACGCATCCTATTCGCCATTACTTTCGCATAGATCTTATAATCGCAATTCAACAACGTTATCGGTCTCCAATTTTTTAAACTCTTCAAATCTCCTTTTTTAGGTATTAAAACAACCATCCCTGCATGCATACTCTCAGCCACCTCCATACTAGACCACATATACTTACACATATCCACAAAATCCTTACCAATCACATGCGACATCACCCTATAAAACTCTATAGGAAGACCATCCTCTCCTGGAGTCTTATTTAACGCCATGCTATTCATTACCTTCCATACCTCATCACCTGTCACCTCACCCATCACTCTCTCTCTCTCCATCTCACTCAATTTATTTTCTAATACACTTAGTACATCCTCCTCCAAAGCCTCATCCCTCCACTTCACTGCATACAGCTCCTCATAAAACTTAGCCACATGTTCACACATATCCTCCCCACTTACCTCTCTTCCATCCTCTGCATTCAAAACACCCATACTCTGCTTTTTCCCAAAAACCTTTTTAACCCCTTCCCGACCTGTGACACAGCGTATGCGTCATGAAAGTCGGTGCCAATCCGACCTGTGACGCATATGCTGTGTCACAGAAAGATCGCGTCCCTGCAGATCGGGTGAAAGGGTTAACTCCCATTTCACCCGATCTGCAGGGACAGGGGGAGTGGTAGTTTAGCCCGGGGGGGTGGCTTCACCCCCTCGTGGCTACGATCGCTCTGATTGGCTGTTGAAAGTGAAACTGCCAATCAGAGCGATTTGTAATATTTCACCTAAAAAAATGGTGAAATATTACAATCCAGCCATGGCCGATGCTGCAATGTCATCGGCCATGGCTGGAAATACTAATGTGCCCCCACCCCACCCCTCCGATCGCCCCCCCAGCCCCCCGATCTGTGGCCCGCTCCCCTCCGTCCTGTGCTCCGCTCCCCCGTCCTCCTGTCCGCTCCCCCGTGCTCCAATCACACCCCCCGTGCTCCAATCAAACCCCCCCGCACTCCGATCCCCCCCCGTGCTCCGATCCACCCCCCCTGCACACCGATCCACCCCCCCTGCACACCGATCCACCCGCCCGCACACCGATCACTCTCCCCCATGCTCCGATCCCTCCCCCCCCGTGCTCCGACGCCCCCCCGTGCCCTGATCTCCCCCCCCTGTGCCCTGATCTCCCCCCCTTATACTTACCGATCCTGGCGGGGTCCGTCCGTCTTCTTCCCCGAGCGCCGCAATGTTCCAAAATGGCGGGCGCATGCGCAGTGCGCCCGCCGAATCTGCCGGCCGGCAGATTCGTTCCAATGTGAATTTTGATCACTGTGATATAATCTATCACAGTGGTCAAAATAAAAAAACAGTAAATGACCCCCCCCATTTGTCCCCCATAGATAGGGACAATAATAAAATAAAGAATTTTTTTTTTTCCACTAAGGTTGGAGTTAGAACTAGGGTTAGGGTTAGGGTTAGGGGTAGGGGTAGGGTTAGGGGTAGGGGTAGGGTTAGGGGTAGGGTTAGGGGTAGGGGTAGGGTTAGGGGTAGGGTTAGGGTTAGGGGTAGGGTTAGGGGTAGGGTTAGGGGTAGGGGTAGGGTTAGGGTTAGGGGTAGGGTTAGGGTTAGGGCTAGGGGTAGGGGTAGGGTTAGGGTTTCGATATGTGCACACGTATTCTGGTCCTCTGCGGATTTTTCCGCAGCGGATTTGATAAATCCGCAGTGCTAAACCGCTGCAGATTTATTGCAGATTTACCGCGGTTTTTCTGCGCATTTCACTGCGGTTTTACAACTGCGATTTTCTATTGGAGCAGTTGTAAAACCGCTGTGGAATCCGCAGAAAGAAGTGACATGCTGCGGAATGTAAACCGCTGCGTTTCCGTGCAGTTTTTCCGCAGCATGTGTACAGCGATTTTTGTTTCCCGTAGGTTCACATTGAACTGTAAACTCATGGGAAACTGCTGCGGATCCGCAGCGTTTTCCGCAGCGTGTGCACATACCTTTAGAATTAGGCTATGTGCACACGGTGCGGATTTGGCTGCGGATCCGCAGCGGATTGGCCGCTGCGGATCCGCAGCAGTGTTCCATCAGGTTTACAGTAACATGTAAACCTATGGAAAACCAAATCCGCTGTGCCCATGGTGCGGAAAATACCGCACGAAAACGCTGCGTTGTATTTTCCGCAGCATGTCAATTCTTTGTGCGGATTCCGCAGCGTTTTACACCTATTCCTCAATAGGAATCCGCAGGTGAAATCCGCAGTAAATCCGCAGGTAAAACGCAGTGCCTTTTACCCGCGGATTTTTCAAAAATGGTGCGGAAAAATCTCACACGAATCCGCAACGTGGGTACATAGCCTTAGGGTTAGGGTTGGGTTGGAATTAGGGTTGTGGTTAGGGTTAGGGGTGTGTTGGGGTTAGGGTTGTGGTTAGGGTTACGGCTACAGTTGGGATAAGGGTTAGGGGTGTGTTGGCGTTAGAATTGAGGGGTTTCCACTGTTTAGGCACATCAGGGGGTCTCCAAACGCAACATGGCGCCACCATTGATTCCAGCCAATCTTTTATTCAAAAAGTCAAATGGTGCTCCTTCCCTTCCGAGCCCCGACGTGTGCCCAAACAGTGGTTTACCCCCACATATGGGGTATCAGTGTACTCAGGACAAACTGGGCAACAATTACTGGGGTCCAATTTCTCCTGTTACCCTTGAGAAAATAAAAAATTGCTTGCTAAAACATCATTTTTGAGGAAAGAAAAATGATTTTTTATTTTCACGGCTCTGCGTTGTAAACGTCTGTGAAGCACTTGGGGGTTCAAAGTGCTCACCACATATCTAGATAAGTTCCTTGGGGGGTCTAGTTTCCAAAATGGGGTCACTTGTGGGGGGTTTCTACTGTTTAGGCACACCAGGGGCTCTGCAAACGCAACGTGACGCCCGCAGACCATTCCATCAAAGTCTGCATTTCAAAACGTCACTACTTGACTTCCGAGCCCCGACATGTGCCCAAACAGTGGTTTACCCCCACACATGGGGTATCAGCGTACTCAGGACAAACTGGGCAACAATTACTGGGGTCCAATTTCTCCTGTTACCCTTGAGAAAATAAAAAATTGCTTGCTAAAACATCATTTTTGAGGAAAGAAAAATGATTTTTTATTTTCACGGCTCTGCGTTGTAAACGTCTGTGAAGCACTTGGGGGTTCAAAGTGCTCACCACATATCTAGATAAGTTCCTTGGGGGGTCTAGTTTCCAAAATGGGGTCACTTGTGGGGGGTTTCTACTGTTTAGGCACACCAGGGGCTCTGCAAACGCAACGTGACGCCCGCAGACCATTCCATCAAAGTCTGCATTTCAAAACGTCACTACTTGACTTCCGAGCCCCGACATGTGCCCAAACAGTGGTTTACCCCCACATATGGGGTATCAGCGTACTCAGGACAAACTGGGCAACAATTACTGGGGTCCAATTTCTCCTGTTACCCTTGAGAAAATAAAAAATTGCTTGCTAAAACATCATTTTTGAGGAAAGAAAAATGATTTTTTATTTTCACGGCTCTGCGTTGTAAACGTCTGTGAAGCACTTGGGGGTTCAAAGTGCTCACCACATATCTAGATAAGTTCCTTGGGGGGTCTAGTTTCCAAAATGGGGTCACTTGTGGGGGGTTTCTACTGTTTAGGCACACCAGGGGCTCTGCAAACGCAACGTGACGCCCGCAGACCATTCCATCAAAGTCTGCATTTCAAAAGTCACTACTTCCCTTCTGAGCCCCGACGTGTGCCCAAACAGTGGTCTACCCCCACATATGGGGTATCAGCGTACTCAGGAGAAACTGGACAACAACTTTTGGGGTCCAATTTCTCCTGTAACCCTTGGGAAAATAAAAAATTCTGGGCTAAAAAATTATTTTTGAGGAAAGAAAACGTATTTATTATTTTCACTGCTCTGTGTTATAAACTTCTGTGAAGCACTTGGGGGTTCAAAGTGCTCACCTCACATCTAGATAAGTTCCTTTCGGGGTCTAGTTTCCAAAATGGGGTCACTTGTGGGGGGTTTCTACTGTTTAGGCACACCAGGGGCTCTGCAAACGCAACGTGACGCCCGCAGACCATTCCATCAAAGTCTGCATTTCAAAAGTCACTACTTCCCTTCTGAGCCCCGACATGTGCCCAAACTGTGGTTTACCCCCACATATGGGGTATCAGCGTACTCAGGAGAAACTGTACAACAACTTTTGGGGTCAAATTTCTCCTGTTACCCTTGGGAAAATAATAAATTGCAGGCTAAAAAATCATTTTAGAGAAAATAAAATTTTTATTTTATTTTCATGGCTCTGCGTTATAAACTTCTGTGAAGCACTTGGAAGTTCAAAGTCCTCACCACACATCTAGATTAGTTCCTTTGGGGGTCTAGTTTCCAAAATGGGGTCATATGTGGGGGATCTCCAATGTTTAGGCACACAGGGGCTCTCCAAACGTGACATGGTGTCCGCTAATGATTGGAGCTAATTTTCCATTTAAAAAGCCAATTGGCGTGCCTTCCCTTCCGAGCCCTGCCGTGCGCCCAAACAGTGGTTTACCCCCACATATGGGGTATCAGCGTACTCAGGACAAACTGGACAACAACATTTGCGGTCCAATTTCTCCTATTACCCTTGGCAAAATAGGAAATTCCAGGCTAAAAATCATTTTTGAGGAAAGAAAAATTATTTTTTATTTTCATGGCTCTGCATTATAAACTTCTGTGAAGCACCTGGGGGTTTAAAGTGCTCAATATGCATCTAGATAAGTTCCTTGGGGGGTCTAGTTTCCAAAATGGGGTCACTTGTGGGGGAGCTCCAATGCATAGGCACACAGGGGCTCTCCAAACGCGACATGGTGTCCGCTAACAATTGGAGCTAATTTTCCATTCAAAAAGTCAAATGGCGCGCCTTCCCTTCCGAGCCCTGCCGTGTGCCCAAACAGTGGTTTACCCCCACATATGAGGTATCGGCGTACTCGGGAGAAATTGCCCAACAAATTTTAGGATTCATTTTATCCTATTGCCCATGTGAAAATGAAAAACTGAGGCGAAAATAATTTTTTTGTGAAAAAAAAAGTACTTTTTCATTTTTACAGATCAATTTGTGAAGCACCTGAGGGTTTAAAGTGCTCAATATGCATCTAGATAAGTTCCTTGGGGGGTCTAGTTTCCAAAATGGGGTCATTTGTGGGGGAGCTCCAATGTTTAGGCACACGGGGGCTCTCCAAACACGACATGGTGTCCGCTAACGATGGAGATAATTTTTCATTCAAAAAGTCAAATGGCGCTCCTTCCCTTCCGAACCTTACCATGTGCCCAAACAGTGGTTTACCCCCACATGTGAGGTATCGGTGTACTCATGAGAAATTGCCCAACAAATTTTAGGATCCATTTTATCCTGTTGCCCATGTGAAAATGAAAAAAATTGAGGCTAAAAGAATTTTTTTGTGAAAAAAAAGTACTTTTTCATTTTTACGGATCAATTTGTGAAGCCCCCGGGGGTTCAAAGTTCTCACTATGCATCTAGATAAGTTCCTTGGGGCGTCTAGTTTCCAAAATGGGGTCACGTGTGGGGGAGCTCCAATTTTTAGGCACACGGGGGCTCTCCAAACGTGACATGGTGTCCGCTAAAGAGTGGAGCCAATTTTTCATTCAAAAAGTCAAATGGCGCTCCTTCCATTCCAAGCCCTGCCGTGCGCCCAAACAGTGGTTTACCCCCACATATGAGGTATCAGCGTACTCAGGACAAATTGGACAACAACTTTCGTGGTTCAGTTTCTCCTTGTACCATTGGGAAAATAAAAAAAATGTTGCTAAAAGATAATTTTTGTGACTAAAAAGTTAAATGTTCATTTTTTCCTTCCATGTTGCTTCTGCTGCTGTGAAGCACCTGAAGGGTTAAAAAACTTCTTGAATGTGGTTTTGAGCACCTTGAGGGGTGCATTTTTTAGAATGGTGTCACTTTTGGGTATTTTCAGCCATATAGACCCCTCAAACTGACTTCAAATGTGAGGTGGTCCCTAAAAAAAATGGTTTTGTAAATTTCGTTGTAAAAATGAGAAATCGCTGGTCAAATTTTAACTCTTATAACTTCCTAGCAAAAAAAAATTTTGTTTCCAAAATTGTGCTGGTGTAAAGTAGACATGTGGGAAATGTTATTTATTAACTATTTTGTGTCACATAACTCTCTGGTTTAACAGAATAAAAATTCAAAATGTGAAAATTGCGAAATTTTCAAAATTTTCGCCAAATTTCCGTTTTTATCACAAATAAACGCAGAATTTATTGACCTAAATTTACTACTAACATGAAGCCCAATATGTCACGAAAAAACAATCTCAGAAACGCTAGGATCCGTTGAAGCGTTCCTGAGTTATTACCTCATAAAGGGACACTGGTCAGAATTGCAAAAAACGGCCAGGTCATTAAGGTCAAAATAGGCTGGGTCATGAAGGGGTTAAAGAAAAACCTCGAACACCTTTCATCTTGCTCCATTCTATCAATTTTTGCCCTAAAAATAATACTCTTCCCTTTCTCTTCCAAAAACTCTTTAATTTCTTTTTTAACCTTTTTTATCCCCTCCTCCACCTCCATTCCTCCTTCCCTCAATTTATACAATAAACATAAACGGGCATTCAACTTAACAAACTTTTCCCTCTTAATTGCCGCAAATTCATACCCCACACTTTTAAAAAACTTTTTTGTCTGCCTCTTAACCCAATCCCACCACTCACAAACATTCCCAAAACTTTCCTTACTTTTACACCACTGTTCATACTTTCTCACATACTCCTTCCTCACAGCTTCATTTTCCAACAATTTCACATTTAATTTCCACAAACCCTTTCCAAACACACCACTAACATTAATATCTAACTCGCACAACACACAAACATGGTCCGAAAAAACGACCCTATCCTGCTTATATCCAACAGGAATAATATTTTTAGAAATAAAACAATAATCCAACCTTGGCTGTGCTCTTCCACTATCAGAAAAAAAGGTATCTAACAAAGGGTTAACCTTACACACACGCTGCATATCACTCAAATCAAAGTCAGTAACTAACTCCAGCAAAACTTTTCCAGACACATCCACATTCACTCCCCCCACATCACAATTCATATCACCCACAATCACCACAGGCACTCTTCCTGGAACAAAAAGCTTCACTTTTTCAAATAATAACTTACGCTCATTTTTTTCTACTGGCGCATAAATATTGATAACACAAAACTTAGCATTTTTATATTCAAAATTTGCTAAGATACACCTCCCCACCTCCACCACCAAATAATTATTCAAAACAACCTCCTGCCCCTTAACTAAAATACCCACACCATCATTTCTATTATTTGCACTACCAGACCACACAGACGCACCATAAGACCACTCATCCCCTTTCACACCATCCACAATCCCACATTCTTGCAAACAAAAAATAGATGCACTCTGCATAGCTAAAAAATCCAAAATTGCTGCTCTCCTCCTCGCTTTCTTAAAAACTCTCACATTTTGAGAAACTATAGAAAAACCCATACTATAAAAACAAAAAACAATGCAAAAATTACCACAAAACTACACACATTACACAAAAAGCCCTTGACAAAGGTCAAGACTCACAGAAAGGAGAGAGAAAAAAAAAACAACAGATCCACTGAGCTTTCATTTTACCCAGTATCACCATTGTCCTCCTCTGCCATTTGGACTGAACAGCAAGTCTCTGAACCACTAACCCCTTCGTGCTCACTCCATTTTTTTTTAGCTGGCCCAATTTTCCTCTTAGGCATACTACTGCATGCCTCATCACTTTCCCCATCCTCCTCCCTCTGACACTTATTCGCACCCCTGTCCTGATCTGAAGAAAGCCCTCTAATATTCTGAGCATCTGAGGGGTGCACAGGGCTCTCAGCTTCAGAAATACGCACGTCTTCCTCCGTTGCATCCATTGCTTCCTCAAGAGAAAACATTTCAGGCACAGTAGAGTCACCATCTTCTTCCTCATCTTCTTCCTGATCTTCCTTATTAAACCCCTTCTCTACTTTTTTTGCCGCCATCCAAAACTCCTTATCTTCCTTCTGTGCATCACTCATAGCACCACGGGGTGCTAGCACAATGTCATCTGGAGTCACAGAGCGTCTTTCCTTCTCCCTCTCCCTCCTTTCCTCTCTCTCCATTCTTTCAGTTTCCTTCCTGATAGTCGCCAACCTCCTCCTTCTCTCCTCCTCCTCTCTCCATTCAATCTCTGAGCGTCTAGGCGCCCTCCACGGACAATCCTTATACATGTGGTCACTACTACCACACACGTCACAGGTCTTAGCCATCGGGCAATCACCAGCCATATGCCCCTCCTTCTTGCAGTTTCGGCAACACTGCCCCTTCTGGCAGTCTGCCTGGACATGTCCAAAAGAGAAACATCTCCTGCAAAACAGAGGCTGCCCAGGGTACGTGAGGAAACCCCTATGCCCTGCCACAGAGAAGTTCGCCGGAGGGTGTCTGAACCCACCCACACTGCCAGGATCTCTTCTGAACCTTACACGATATTTGTATCGACAATTGAAGATTCCTAAACAGTTCACTTGCTTCTCTCCCTTTGAAACAAAGTCACAATACTGTGAGAGGAAGCTCTCCAACAATGCAGGTTCAGTAAAGGGGTTATAGACAGTGATAGTCACCTGCCTTTCCTGAAGACCAAACAGTGGTTCACATTTGACTCCCTTCAAACAGGGATCTCCGGCATGATTCCGAAACCACTCATAGACATTCAGGCAATAATGCTCCGACATAAAAGTAACATCGTAGTTACCTTGATTAGGGAACTCATTGATGCTATAGATGTTCTCCCGCTTTCCTCCAGCCTTTTCTTCAATAAGGTCACGTACAATAAAGACCACGCTGTTCCTTGCCCGGATAGATGGCTCCAACGTCACTCGGATGGTGTTCTTAACATAACTCATCTTCAAAGCTGTCGGAACAAACGACCACAGAAAAAAACAGAATTCTCTGCAAAAGGGTCTGGATTGCTCCAGAAAACCTCACTCCAGACAGCTGTTTCGGGGTGTTTGCCCCTCATCAGTATGGAGTAGGAATCTGGCTATTAGGAGCAGTGCCTAGTAAAAAGGCTATAAAGGCACAGATGATTGGCCTCGGGGAGACCAAAACATCCAACACTGCGGAGACACCATCACGTGTTTCTCAACGCAGTGATTCCAGAACACTGCCCCCATCCCTTATGGGAAATATGCAGATGCATGTAAAGAAGCTGCGGAGACACCATCACGTGTTTCTTGACGCAAGCAGTGAACAGCCAGGCCTTTCCCCGGGAAGGAACAACCACGGGAAGGGCAGCATCCTATGAAGGAAAGCCACCTATGCCAAGCATGGTATCCATCCACAGACAGCTGTTTCGGGGTGTTTACCCCTCATCAGTGTGGAGTAGGAATCTGGCTATTAGGAGCAGTGCCTAGTAAAAGGGCTATAAAGGCACAGATGATTGGCCTCGGGGAGACCAAAACATCCAACACTGCGGAGATACCATCACGTGTTTCTCAACGCAGTGATTCCAGAACACTGCCCCCATCCCTTATGGAAAATATGCAGATGCATGTAAAGAAGCTGCGGAGACACCATCACGTGTTTCTCGACGCAAGCAGTGAATAGCCAGGCCTTTCCCCAGGAAGGAACAACCACGGGAAGGGCAGCATCCTATGAAGGAAAGCCACCTATGCCAAGCATGGTATCCATCCACAGACAGCTGTTTCGGGGTGTTTGCCCCTCATCAGTGTGGAGTAGGAATCTGGCTATTAGGAGCAGTGCCTAGTAAAAAGGCTATAAAGGCACAGATGATTGGCCTCAGGGAGACCAAAACATCCAACACTGCGGAGACACCATCACGTGTTTCTCAACGCAGTGATTCCAGAACACTGCCCCCATCCCTTATGGGAAATATGCAGATGCATGTAAAGAAGCTGCGGAGACACCATCACGTGTTTCTCGATGCAAGCAGTGAATAGCCAGGCCTTTCCCTGGGAAGGAACAACCACGGGAAGGGCAGCATCCTATGAAGGAAAGCCATCTATGCCAAGCATGGTATCCATCCACTTTTGGGGGGAGACACAGAACCCCAACTCTGGCCCTGTGGGATAACACAACACTATGAACGTGGAAGAAAGTGTCTGCCTGTTATACGACGCACTAGCAGTACAGCTGAATATACACTGTGTGAGAATTTGAATCTCCATTTTTGGGGGGGAGACACTGAACCCTAACTCTGGCCCTGTGGGATAACACAACACTATGAACGTGGAAGAAAGTGTCTGTCTTTTATACGATGCACTAGCAGTACAGCAGAATATACTCTGTGTGCGAATTTTAATCTCCCTTTTTTTGGGGGGGAGACACAGAAGCACAACTCTGGCCCAGTAGTATAACAGTAAACTATGAACGTGCCAGAAAGTGGCTGCCTGATATATATGACACACTAGCAGTACAGCAGAATATACACTGTGTGCGAATTTTAATCTCCCTTTTTTTGGGGGGGAGACACAGAAGCACAACTCTGGCCCAGTGGTATAACAGTAAACTATGAACGTGGCAGAAAGTGGCTGCCTGATATATATGACACACTAGCAGTACAGCAGAATATACACTGTGTGCGAATTTTAATCTCCCTTTTTTTGGGGGGGAGACACAGAATCACAACTCTGGCCCAGTGGTATAACAGTAAACTATGAACGTGCCAGAAAGTGGCTGCCTGATATAAACGACACACTAGCAGTACAGCAGAATATACACTGTGTGCGAATTTTAATCTCCCTTTTTTGGGGGGGGGAGACACAGAAGCACACCTCTGGCCCAGTGGTATAACAGTAAACTACGAACGTGGCAGAAAGTGGCTGCCTGATATATACGACACACTAGCAGTACAGGAGAATATACACTGTGTGCGAATTTTAATCTCCCTTTTTTTGGGGGGAGATACAGAACCACAACTCTGGCCCAGTGGTATAACAGTAAACTATGAACGTGGCAGAAAGTGGCTGCCTGATATATATGACACACTAGCAGTACAGCAGAATATACACTGTGTGCGAATTTTAATCTCCCTTTTTTTGGGGGGAGATACAGAACCACAACTCTGGCCCAGTGGTATAACAGTAAACTATGAACGTGGCAGAAAGTGGCTGCCTGATATATATGACACACTAGCAGTACAGCAGAATATACACTGTGTGCGAATTTTAATCTCCCTTTTTTTGGGGGGAGATACAGAATCACAACTCTGGCCCAGTGGTATAACAGTAAACTATGAACGTGGCAGAAAGTGGCTGCCTGATATATACGACACACTAGCAGTACAGCAGAATATACACTGTGTGCGAATTTTAATCTCCCTTTTTTTTGGGGGGGGAGACACAGAACCACAACTCTGGCCCAGTGGTATAACAGTAAACTATGAACGTGGCAGAAAGTGGCTGCCTGATATATACGACATACTAGCAGTACAGCAGAATATACACTGTGTGCAAATTTTAATCTCCCTTTTTTTTGTGGGGGGGGGGGACACAGAACCACAACTCTGGCCCAGTGGTATAACACAACACTATGAATGTGCCAGAAAGTGGCTGGAATTATTATTTAAAAAAAATAAATTAATTAAAAAAAAAAACAAGCTCCCTACAATGAGCTCAGGACAAGTATGGCAGCAATAAAAAGGACTGCTTAACACAAAAATGTGGACAAATAAACAAGATAGGTAACTGTGCAGAAAGGAGCATCAGGAATTTTGCTTTTAAAAAGCAGTTGGTTTGCACAGCACCATGCACACAGCTATGCAGCTGCTGCACTAAAATACGACCTCCACTGTCCCTGCACAAAAAGGTGGTGTGGGACAGTGAAAATCGCTCCAGCACAAGCGGTTTGGGGGTTTATATTTCCTCCCTAACTCTGTCCCTGCTTCTGACTAACTGCAGCAACACGTCTCCCTATGCTCAGATCGGCAGAAGTAAGATGGTGGTCGGCGTGCACGCCCCTTTATACCCCCTGTGACGCCACAGACAGCAAGCCAATCACTGCCATGCCCTTCTCAAAGATGGTGGGGACCGAGACCTATGTCAACATGCTGCCCACACTCTGCGTCCTCCTTCATTGGATGAAAAACGGCGGTGACAGCGTCATATGAAACGCGACTTTGGCTCTCTGATCGTGTACCGCATGGCTGATCCCACTGTAGGATCGGTTCGGGTTTCATGAAACCCGACTTTGCCTAAAAGTCGCCGATTTATGAAAATGACCGATCCGTTTCGCTCAACCCTAGCCTATACTAACCTCACTGCTTAGGCTGCTTTCACACATCAGTTTTTTGCCATCAGTCACAATCCAGCGAATTTGAAAAAAAAAACGGATTCGGTGAATGTTGCCGCTGGCTTCCTTTTTGTTCTCATAGACTCATGTTAGCGATGGATTGCAACGGATGGCCTCACGTTTCATCCATCATTCGCCGGATCCATCAAAAATTGTTTATCTGGCGGCCAGAGAAAACAGACATAGTAACGTTTTTTGTGTCCGTAGAAAAAAAGGACAACGATGGATCCGTCGCCTTCCGTCGTTTGCTAGAATGGAAGCCTATGGTGCCAGATCCATCAAATGAGCATGCTCCAATTTTTTTAGGATCCAATTAGCTGGATCAGCTAGTCGGATCCAGCAAAAAAATAGATCCGTCGCATCAGTTTTTCACAATCTTCGACGGATCGATTTTTTTCAACATTTGGCGGATTGTGACTGATGGAAAAAAACTGATGTGTGAAAGAAGCCTTACCTCTCCAGTGGCTCCTGTTGCAACAATCTATCTAATATATGAGCAAGCTAGAATTGTTTAAAAGCATAGTAATCTTAGTGAATGTAAACTTTTGACTTTGCCGTAAGTAATAAAAATGCCTTAAAACATTCTCTCTCTCTCTCATTATTCTGGCATTTGGCAAATGTTAATAATTATGTTAATCCTAATTCACCTAAAACGGGAAAGGTTTATTTTGATTTCATGCCAGATATGTAGAAAAAACATTCATATATGTCTTTTTATATAGTGTATGTAAATGTCTGGTTTCAACTGTATCTAATATCTATCTATCTTTCTTTCTCTGTATAAAAGATTGCTTTATTACTTTTGTAAACTAGCTTTAAATTACATAGAGAAATACAATATGTAAAAGATGATGATAAAAATGGATTTCAAATTGCAAAAATATCTCACACTCACATAGAGCTTGCGTGACATTAGTTCAACCATACGGATTCCCCTCACCCAACTTTTCAGGAGCAACATTGGGCCTAATTTTTATACGCACGGTGGCGCAGTGGTTAGCACTGTAGCCTTGCAGCGCTGGAGTCCTGGGTTCGAACCCCACCAAGGACAACATCTGCAAATAGTTTGTATGTTCTCTCTGTGTTTGTGTGGGTTTCCTCCGGGCACTCCGGTTTCCTCCCACATTCCAAAGACATACTGATAGGGAATTTAGATTGTGAGCCCCATCGGGGACAGTGATGATAATGTGTGCAAACTGTAAAGCGCTGCGGAGTATGTTAGCGCTATATAAAAATAAAGATTATTATTATATTATTATTATTATACGCTAATGTGAGCGAGCCCTAAAAGTTAACTGCACATTTTCTGGGGCCTACAAGCAGCCATGGGTGTTATGCTGTGCTATCAGGCAACACAGTGTGCAGTAATCAGCGCACATACAGTGATATGGCAATAACCCAAAAACAATAGAACAAGCTCTGAGACGTGGAATCTCTGCAGACTGCAATACCTGAACCTATCCTCACACAACTAAAAGCAGCAGTGGATTGCGCCTAACACTACCTATGCAACTCGGCACTGCCTGAGGAGCTGACTAGCCTGAAGATAGAAATACAAGCCTGACTTGCCTCAGAGAAATACCCCAAAGGAATAGGCAGCCCCCCACATATAATGACTGTTAGCAAGATGAAAAGACAAAACGTAGGAATGAAATAGATTCAGCAAAGTGAGGCCCGATATTCTAGACAGAGCGAGGATAGCAAAGAGAACTATGCAGTCTACAAAAAACCCTAAAGCAGAACCACGCAAAGGGGGGCAAAAAGACCCACCGTGCCGAACTAACGGCACAGCGGTGCACCCTTTGCGTCTCAGAGCTTCCAGCAAAAGAGAATAGCACAGCTGGACAGAAAAAACGGAAACAAAAACAAAGTAACACTTATCTAGCAGAGCAGCAGGCCACAGGAAAGATGCAGTAGCTCAGATCCAACACTGGAACATTGACAAGGAGCAAGGAAGACAGACTCAGGTGGAGTTAAATAGCAAGGCAGCCAACGAGCTCACCAAAACACCTGAGGGAGGAAGCCCAGAGGCTGCAATACCACTTGTGACCACAGGAGTGAATTCAGCCACAGAATTCACAACAGTACCCCCCCCTTGAGGAGGGGTCACTGAACCCTCACCAGAACCCCCAGGCCGACCAGGATGAGCCACATGAAAGGCACGAACAAGATCTGGGGCATGGACATCAGAGGCAAAAACCCAGGAATTATCCTCCTGAGCATAACCCTTCCATTTGACCAGATACTGGAGTTTCCGTCTAGAGACACGAGAATCCAAAATTTTCTCCACAATATACTCCAATTCCCCCTCCACCAAAACAGGGGCAGGAGGCTCCACAGATGGAACCATAGGTGCCACGTATCTTCTCAACAACGACCTATGGAATACATTATGTATGGAAAAGGAATCTGGGAGGGTCAGACGAAAAGACACCGGATTGAGAATCTCAGAAATCCTATACGGACCAATAAAACGAGGTTTAAATTTAGGAGAGGAAACCTTCATAGGAATATGACGAGAAGATAACCAAACCAGATCCCCAACACGAAGTCGGGGACCCACACGGCGTCTACGATTAGCGAAAAGCTGAGCCTTCTCCTGGGACAAGGTCAAATTGTCCACTACCTGAGTCCAGATCTGCTGCAACCTGTCCACCACAGAATCCACACCAGGACAGTCCGAAGACTCAACCTGTCCTGAAGAGAAACGAGGATGGAACCCAGAATTGCAGAAAAATGGAGAGACCAAGGTAGCCGAGCTGGCCCGATTATTAAGGGCGAACTCAGCCAACGGCAAAAATGACACCCAATCATCCTGGTCAGCAGAAACAAAACATCTCAGATATGTTTCCAAGGTCTGATTGGTTCGTTCGGTCTGGCCATTAGTCTGAGGATGGAAGGCCGAGGAAAAAGATAGGTCAATGCCCATCCTACCACAAAAGGCTCGCCAGAACCTCGAGACAAACTGGGAACCTCTGTCAGAAACAATATTCTCAGGAATGCCATGCAAACGAACCACATGCTGGAAGAACAAAGGCACCAAATCAGAGGAGGAAGGCAATTTAACCAAGGGCACCAGATGGACCATTTTAGAAAAGCGATCACAGACCACCCAAATGACCGACATCTTTTGAGAAACGGGAAGGTCAGAAATGAAATCCATCGAAATATGTGTCCAAGGCCTCTTCGGGACCGGCAAGGGCAAAAGCAACCCACTGGCACGTGAACAGCAGGGCTTAGCCCTAGCACAAATCCCACAGGACTGCACAAAAGCACGCACATCCCGTGACAGAGATGGCCACCAGAAGGATCTAGCCACTAACTCTCTGGTACCAAAGATTCCTGGATGACCAGCCAGCACCGAACAATGAAGTTCAGAGATAACTTTACTAGTCCACCTATCAGGGACGAACAGTTTCTCGGCTGGACAACGATCAGGTTTATTAGCCTGAAATTTCTGCAACACTCTCCGCAAATCAGGAGAGATGGCAGACACAATGACTCCTTCCTTGAGGATACTCGCCGGCTCAGATAACCCCGGAGAGTCGGGCACAAAACTCCTAGACAGAGGATCCGCCTTCACATTTTTAGAGCCCGGAAGGTACGAAATCACAAAATCAAAACGAGCAAAAAATAACGACCAACGGGCCTGTCTAGGATTCAAGCGCTTGGCAGACTCGAGATAAGTAAGATTTTTATGATCAGTCAATACCACCACGCGATGCTTAGCTCCCTCAAGCCAATGATGCCACTCCTTGAATGCCCACTTCATGGCCAGCAACTCTCGGTTGCCCACATCATAATTACGCTCAGCAGCAGAAAATTTCCTGGAAAAGAAAGCACATGGTTTCAACACTGAGCAACCAGAACCTCTCTGTGACAAAACCGCCCCTTCTCCAATCTCAGAAGCATCAACCTCGACCTGGAACAGAAGAGAAACATCTGGTTGACACAACACAGGGGCACAGCAAAAACGACGCTTCAATTCCTGAAAAGCTTCCACGGCAGCAGAAGACCAATTAACCAAATCAGCACCCTTCTTGGTCAAATCGGTCAATGGTCTGGCAATGCTAGAAAAATTACAGATGA
This sequence comes from Ranitomeya imitator, assembly GCF_032444005.1. Taxonomy (NCBI): domain Eukaryota; kingdom Metazoa; phylum Chordata; class Amphibia; order Anura; family Dendrobatidae; genus Ranitomeya; species Ranitomeya imitator. Next base: position 492,576,258 of record NC_091286.1, on the reverse strand, counting down.
AGCGACGATAAAAATTAGCAAAGCCCAGGAATTTCTGCAGACTTTTCAGAGATGTAGGCTGAGTCCAATCCTGGATGGCCTGGACCTTAACCGGATCCATCTCGATAGTAGAAGGGGAAAAGATGAACCCCAAAAATGAAACTTTCTGCACACCGAAGAGACACTTTGATCCCTTCACGAACAAGGAATTAGCACGCAGTACCTGGAAAACCATTCTGACTTGCTTCACATGAGACTCCCAATCATCAGAGAAGATCAAAATGTCATCCAAGTAAACAATCAGGAATTTATCCAGATACTCACGGAAAATGTCATGCATAAAAGACTGAAAAACAGATGGAGCATTGGCAAGTCCGAACGGCATCACCAGATACTCAAAATGACCCTCGGGCGTATTAAATGCCGTTTTCCATTCATCTCCCTGCCTGATTCTCACCAGATTATACGCACCACGAAGATCAATCTTAGTAAACCAACTAGCCCCCTTAATCCGAGCAAACAAGTCAGATATCAATGGCAAGGGATACTGAAACTTAACAGTGATCTTATTAAGAAGGCGGTAATCAATACACGGTCTTAGCGAACCATCCTTTTTGGCTACAAAAAAGAACCCTGCTCCCAATGGTGATGACAATGGGCGAATATGTCCCTTCTCCAGGGATTCTTTCACATAACTGCGCATAGCGGTGTGTTCAGGCACGGACAAATTAAATAAACGACCCTTAGGGAATTTACTACCAGGAATCAAATTGATAGTACAATCACAATTCCTATGCGGAGGTAGGGCATCAGACTTGGGCTCTTCAAATACATCCTGATAATCAGACAAGAACTCTGGGACCTCAGAAGGGGTGGATGACGAAATAGACAAAAATGGAACATCACCATGTACTCCCCGACAACCCCAGCTGGTTACCGACATAGAGTTCCAATCTAATACTGGATTATGGGTTTGTAGCCATGGCAACCCCAACACGACCACATCATGCAGATTATGCAGTACCAGAAAGCGAATAACTTCCTGATGTGCAGGAGCCATGCACATGGTCAGCTGGGCCCAGTACTGAGGCTTATTCTTGGCCAAAGGTGTAGCATCAATTCCTCTCAACGGAATAGGACACCGCAAAGGCTCCAAGAAAAATCCACAACGTTTAGCATAATCCAAATCCATCAGATTCAGGGCAGCGCCTGAATCCACAAACGCCATGACAGAATACGATGACAAAGAGCATATCAAGGTAATGGACAGAAGGAATTTGGACTGTACAGTACCAATGACGGCAGAGCTATCGAACCGCCTAGTGCGCTTAGGACAATTAGAAATAGCATGAGTGGAATCACCACAGTAGAAACACAGCCTGTTCAGACATCTGTGTTCTTGCCGTTCAACTTTAGTCATAGTCCTGTCGCACTGCATAGGCTCAGGTTTACTCTCAGACAATACCGCCAGATGGTGCACAGATTTACGCTCGCGCAAGCGACGACCGATCTGAATGGCCAAGGACATAGACTCATTCAAACCAGCAGGCATAGGAAATCCCACCATGACATCCTTAAGAGCTTCAGAGAGACCCTTTCTGAACCAAGCCGCCAGTGCAGATTCATTCCACAGAGTGAGTACTGACCACTTCCTAAATTTCTGACAATATACTTCTACATCATCCTGACCCTGGCATAAAGCCAGCAAATTTTTCTCAGCCTGATCCACTGAATTAGGCTCATCGTAAAGCAATCCAAGCGCCTGGAAAAACGCATCAACATTACTCAATGCAGGGTCTCCTGGCGCAAGAGAAAACGCCCAGTCCTGTGGGTCGCCGCGCAAAAAAGAAATAATAATCAAAACCTGTTGAATAGGATTACCAGAAGAATGAGGTTTCAAGGCCAGAAATAGCTTACAATTATTTTTGAAGCTCAGGAACTTAGTTCTGTCACCAAAAAACAAATCAGGAATAGGAATTCTTGGTTCTAGCATAGATTTCTGATCAATTGTATCTTGAATCTTTTGTACATTTATAACGAGACTATCCATTGAGGAGCACAGAGCCTGAATATCCATGTCCACAGCTGTGTCCTGAAGCACTCTAATGTCTAGGGGAAAAAAAAACAAAAAACTGAAGACAGAGCTGAGGAAAAAAAAAAAAATGATGTCAGGACTTCTTTTTTCCCTCTATTGAGAATCATTGGTTTGGGCTCCTTGTACTGTTATGCTGTGCTATCAGGCAACACAGTGTGCAGTAATCAGCGCACATACAGTGATATGGCAATAACCCAAAAACAATAGAACAAGCTCTGAGACGTGGAATCTCTGCAGACTGCAATACCTGAACCTATCCTCACACAACTAAAAGCAGCAGTGGATTGCGCCTAACACTACCTATGCAACTCGGCACTGCCTGAGGAGCTGACTAGCCTGAAGATAGAAATACAAGCCTGACTTGCCTCAGAGAAATACCCCAAAGGAATAGGCAGCCCCCCACATATAATGACTGTTAGCAAGATGAAAAGACAAAACGTAGGAATGAAATAGATTCAGCAAAGTGAGGCCCGATATTCTAGACAGAGCGAGGATAGCAAAGAGAACTATGCAGTCTACAAAAAACCCTAAAGCAGAACCACGCAAAGGGGGGCAAAAAGACCCACCGTGCCGAACTAACGGCACGGCGGTGCACCCTTTGCGTCTCAGAGCTTCCAGCAAAAGAGAATAGCACAGCTGGACAGAAAAAACGGAAACAAAAACAAAGTAACACTTATCTAGCAGAGCAGCAGGCCACAGGAAAGATGCAGTAGCTCAGATCCAACACTGGAACATTGACAAGGAGCAAGGAAGACAGACTCAGGTGGAGTTAAATAGCAAGGCAGCCAACGAGCTCACCAAAACACCTGAGGGAGGAAGCCCAGAGGCTGCAATACCACTTGTGACCACAGGAGTGAATTCAGCCACAGAATTCACAACACATGGGTTCGGACTAGATTGAATTTCGGAGTGAATATGCGATGCGATGGAGGCGCTGGAGACATTACATTGAGCAGGGAGTAGGACTACTGGTGTCACGGGGCTACCGCGACAGAGAGGTTCCAGAGAACCGCAGCGCTCTGGGCCTCGTTCACACACAGTGAACAGAAGCTCTTCTCCTCTATTCTAACCTGGCTGCTGTGTGCCAATAGTGCAGGAGTTAATCTTGTTGCTGAGTTGCTGTGAGCTGGGTCTCTCAGCTGAAGGTGATTTTGTATTCTCCTCCTCTATATAGGCCCAGCCTCGACTTCAGCTATTGTCAGTGATCAGTTCAGCTGCCTGGCTTGGAGGTTGAAGGAGCGTGGTGTATTAGGAGCTTGGAGGTTTATTTACAGAGATTGGTGTCTGCTGCTTTGGTTGCATGTTAAACCTGTTTTCCTTCCTAGTATTTTCCTCTTTCCTTCTATGTGTTCCCTCTGTGGTTGTGTGAGCATTTGGTGAGTTTTAGACTTTCAGTTACCTTGTCTGTATCCCCTGATTATTTTTGTATTTATACACTGGTGCAGTCCACCTCCTTTGGGGGTGAGGGGGCCATTGATAGGGCCTGCACAGGAGACAGGGATACGCTGGCGGCTCAGGCCTCCTAACCATCATAGGTACCCCTGAAATAAGGGAAAGTCAGGGCCCTGTTACAGTGGCAGGGACAGGTGTCCGTATTATTTATATTATCTGTATTATTTATATTATTATTAGCAGGTTTGGACTGGCTTAGGTGAAGGAGTGTACCCCTACCCCCTGCTTCTCCTTCCCTTTAGTAGAGCTAATAAACTTGAGTCCCTGTTTACAGACAAAAACAGCATCTAATCATTCACTAAACAAACTAGCCAGGTAATAATTACATAGAACATGCATTTGAGCACTGGGGTTAGGTTATTTTTACACATAGTTGATATTTGTACGGTAGCTCAGTGGTTAGCATTGTGGCTTTTCAGTGCTGGGGTCCTCCATTCATAGTCCATAAAAGACAACATCTGGAAGGAGTTTATATGGCTTGTGTTAGGGGTTGATTTCCCGCTTCTGCACAGGGGGAATCTCGGGCCTTCTCCGCTGCGGTCCCCCATTCTTCTCCTGCTGCAGTGGAGCCTGCTCAGCGGAGACGTCAGTCCCAGCGTCTTGCTCAGTCTGACTCTGTACAAAGAGTTACTGCTGCTTTTCCTGCTTCTGCCATTGAAGCCAGTGCTGGGCAGCGGCGAGCAGACGCTTCTAGGACTAAGTCCTGCTTTTCTTGCTCTGAGCATGCCCAGAGTAAGATCTCTCAGTGGAGATCGAGGGTCACATGTTCAGATACTGCAGCTAAATCCATTGGTCCTTCAGGAAGGTCCTGTAGGTGCTCAGGCTCTGAGGCAGCCTCTCATTGGTCCTTCTAGGAAGGTCATGTACTTGCTGCAACTATTTAAAGCTTGCATGGCCGCACGGCCATGCGCTAGTATCTTTCTAAGTTATGTGCTTTGCGCCAGTGTGGTCATGTAAGATTGTGTTCAGGGACCCAGCTGAAATAAGCCCCTAGAATGCTGCCACCTCTGGCGAGGAGATTGTGTTTGTGTGTATTCAGGGACCTGGCTGAATTAGGCCCCTAGAATGCAGGCACCTCCGGCGAGGAATTTTGGGTGCATGCATGACCACTGACTGCTCTCAGTTGGGTAGTTAGCCTGTGCCTCTGTGAAGTCTAACAGGGCGCCTGTCTTTGCTTTCACGGCTACTCTGTGAAATAACAGAGCTAGTTCATACTGCCATATATTGCTTCCGTTTGCTAGCATCAGGTTCTCCTGCACGGTGGACCCTGGGCTGCGAACGCATCTATAACAATAAAACATCTATATTTACTCGGTGCGTTCCGCTAGCCCTAACAGCTTGTATGGGATTCCTATGGGTTTCCCAGTTTCCTCCCACACTCCAAAGAAATACTGAAAGCAAATTTAGATTATGAGCTCCAATGGCAATTGGAAGGATGTCTGCAAAGTGCTGAGGAAGTTAATGGCGTTATATAAGCAAGTAAAATAAATAAACATTGGTACCCCAGAATGAAAATTACTAGTGGGCCCTTGGCCACACAGTCCAATACTTATCCTCATCACCATTGTTCATAGAGTACAGGATGTAGATTTAATTATAGAATTTTTTTTTCTCAATCTCTGTTCCTTTACCTAGGCATCCAGTCATGTGTGTGACAAGGCAGAGCTTGCTGGCTAGTTCTATGACAGAACAGCTCATTTTCTATAGCCCAGTTTAGGTTGATGTTTAATTGGGTGAGTGGAACTGCTTTCTTGGCTGGAAAAGAATAGTGATTAACATAGAAATGAGTATAACTGAGTCTATCTTTGCCATTTCTCCACAGATTCATAAAATGACATTTTAAGAAGCTGAGAAAAAGGCTCTTTTACGATTGATTTTTTTGGGGGATGTATCAGGGCAAGGAAAGCTGACAATGGAATGTTATTTAAATCCCATTTGACATTGACAGAAACAAGTCTTTGCATGGGCTGAAATAATTGCTACCTGCAATACACATTAACTAAGAAAAGTGTGCGCATTTAATTATTTGCATAAAAAATGTGCGCATTTAATTATTTGCATAAAATGCTTCAATATGTCGTCCAAGTTCAAGGTGACCCTGACATATGAATCAGCGCACAATTAAAACTCTTGCATATGAAACAGGTTTTTGGCACATCATGAATATAGAAATTGTTTATAGTTATGGCCATTATAAAATTTACTTTAGTCAAGGCTGCTATATATTTTATATATTGTATTGCAATCTAATAGGCTGGGTTCACATTGCGCTCGGGCACTCCATCTAACGGACACGATTTTAAGTGCTAAAAACGCAATGTAACGGACATTGTAACGCACCCATAGACTTTCATTTGTATGACGCATCGTAACGCATGTCAAAATTGGCATGCGTTTGCAACATTCCGTTTTTTTATGACGTACCTTCGAACGCGGCCTGCAGCATTTAAGGGTCCGGTCAAGCTAACGCAAGATTAACGGAAGCGCTAATTCTGCCATTCAAGTCTATTGGTAACGCAGCCAGACGCAAATCAAGCAAAATGTCCAAATGAAACCATACGTTGGATTGCGTTAATGAGGGTAAAGGGTGGTCCATGAGGGTCCATGTGGTCATGTGACAGGAAATATGATTGCAGCCATTTTGGAGCTTATGCTCTGCCAGCACATATTGTGAAAATGCCAGCAGTACAGTGTGTGTGTCTTGCAAGCGATCACAGGCAATGTAAGTACAATTCTATGTAACTTTTTGTCTGTGTACATCATTTGAGTGCGTAGTGCCTGTCGGATAGTGAGGGATCAAGCAGCAGCAGCATCGTGTCTGCAGTGTTCTCTTCGCAATCGGTATGCTTTCGATTTAAAAAGCAACAATAATGTTGTGTGTCACTCCAGTGTATTGAGGTAATAATATGTAATCATCTTTTTATTGCAAATAGGAATCTTCTGATCCCGAACCTGCCAGGCCACCCCCCAAAAAATTGGCAAAAGGGACAAAGAAGGTACATGCCACACATTTTGTGTCTTTAATTACCACATAAATTACTTGATACAAGAATGGTAATTTTATTTTTTACTACACCATAGGTTGTTGAAAAGGGAAAAAAAAGAAACAGCCTCGCCGTCTGTCTTCACCTCACCTAGAAATGGTAAATATCAGGCCGGCCTCACACTCAGCGTATAAAAATATGGTTCATTATTTACGGCCGTAATACGCAGAAAAGTCGCCAAAATAGTGCTCCGTATGTCATTCGTAGGCAGGGTGTGTCAGCGTATTTTGCGCATGGCTTCCTCCGTATGGCATCCGTACTGCGAGATTTTCTCACAGGCTTGCAAAAACCGACATACGGACATACAATGGATCCATGGGCTCAAATGATCATAAAAACATATATACTGTATATATATATATTTATATATCTATATATATATATCAGTGTATATATATATATATATATATATATATATATCATACAGCACTAGATAGGAAAAGCAATTGAATTACCGGCTTTTGCTTTCTCCTTCTCAAACCTGACATGATATGAGACATGATTTACATACAGTAAACCATCTCATATCCCTTTTTTTGCATATTCCACACTATTAATGTTAGTAGTATGTATGTGCAAAATTTGGGCGCTCTAGCTATTAAAGGGTTAAATCGTGGAAAAAATTGGCGTGGGCTCCCGCGCAATTTTCTCCGCCAGAGTGGTAAAGCCAGTGACTGAGGGCAGATACTAATAGCCTGGAGAGGGTACATGGATATTGCCCTCTGGCTAAAAACATCTACCCCCAGCCACCCCAGAAAAGGCACATCTGGAAGATGCGCCTATTCTGGCACTTGGCCACTCTCTTCCCATTCCCGTGTAGCGGTGGGATATGGGGTAATGAAGGGTTAATGTCACCTTGCTATTATAAGGTGACATTAAGCCAGATTAATAATGGAGAGGCATCAATTATAACACCTATCCATTATGAATCCAGTAGAATGAAATGGTTAAAAAAACACACACATTATTACATAGTATTTTAATGAAATAAATACACAGGTTGTTGTAATATTTTATTATACTGGCAATCCACCTGAAGACCCTCGTTCTGTAAAAAAGGAAAAATAAAAAATCAACAATATCCCATACCTTCTGTCGTTCTGTCACGTCCCACGATGTAAATCCATCTGAAGGGGTTAACTAATTTTACAAGCAGAAGCCTGCTAATGCAGCCGCCCCTGCCTGTAAAACACCGGCGAATGAATGGAATGTAGGTGAATGACCTGTAGTTACCTCGAGTTGCGGCGATGCACCCTCTGCTGGATGTCCTCATACGAACTCGAGCCTGGGAACTTTTCAGAAAAAAAACTACATAAATATCATAACATAACCCAAACACTACAAGGTCAACCAACAAAATTTAACGATTAAACATTGCAATACAATTTTTAAAATTTTAAAGTGTTGCAAAAAAAGCAAAAAAAAATGGATAAAATGTCCTTAATAATAAAATGCAGTTTTGGCGATGAGATAAAGTTATGCAACCAAAAATGAAATTCTACATGTTAATATAATGTTTTGTGTTTACATAGTCCAAGCAGCCCACCAGAAAAAGAAGGAATATTGCGGTTGATGAAGAGCACTTGGACATAGAGAACGAGACACTTATAACACTGGTGGAAGCAAATCCGTCCATATGGGATCAAAGTGACAGCTCCCAACACGATATTATTAAAAACCGGAAGTTGTGGGAGAAAATAATATGCCAGTTGGACCCAGGATATTTGAATAAGACCGCAGCGTCTAAGAAAAAAATTGGTAAACATTGCTGAACTTAACTTGCAAAATGTAAAGATTGCAAGCTGTCAAATAATTATTTTGTTTTTTTTTCTTAAAAGCCGATGCTGTCCATACGCGGTGGAGATCCAATAGAGGTCAATTTGTGCAGGACTTCCGCAGCAGCCAAAACAACCCCAGTGGATCTGGTGGCAAACGTGTTTCTACAGAAAACGTTGTCCCAGCGCTCGTAAGTAAAAAGCTTTGGTGTGAGAGACGAACAAGTTTTTAATTAAAATCTCTTAAATAAATATTTTTTTTTGTTTATAGAACAATATGCAGTACAGCTGCGCCTCGAGAGGCAGAGGAACCGGAGCCATCTCTACAGGAAACAAGCCAGCAGAAGGGCACTGAAGATGTGTCTGGCCTGAGCGAGCCACGATCAATGGAGTGTAGTACTGTGGCTCCTGTTGTCAGTGCCCGTTTGCAAGCACACTGTGGACGCAAGTGATCATCTGCCAAAGATGAAGTTGATGCCATAATTGTAGATGGACTCCAACGGTTAGAGGATCTGTGTCGCAGTGAACACAGAGATCTAAGGTGGGAAATTATGGAATTGCAATCCCGTGAATCTGTATATGCAGCCAATGAGTGGAAGCTCCTGCTTTTGTCATATGTGCCTGTAGTTCAAAATATACCAGCGCACAGAAATATAATGTTTAGGCAAAGACTTAATGACCTATTCAAGGAATTTTTGGGCCCCCAGGAACCCACTTCCTCAAGACCAAGAACCATGGACATGCCATCATAGAAACCACAATATAGAGGCCAAGGTGAACCGAGTATGGAAATGCAAAGGCAATGTAGCAGTCCAACATACAGTTGGGCAGACAATATGCCCGCGCAATATCACAGTCTGTAACTACTGTTAAAACAATCACCAAACTTTGGCAATTCCTGCGTTTAAATTGTTTGTGTTAAATTTTTTGTGTACCCAAGTTAATCGTGTATGTTTTTGTTCATCCCTATAGGATGTCATATACAAAAATGTCTACCAACAATCAGGTTTGACTAAAAGTAAAGTTTAACTGCTATTATAACATTTCATAATCTTGTATGGATTGAACTTTTTACAATTGATTAAGGTAATATAAACAAATTAAAAAAAAAAAAAGGTGCATGCCTTCACTACACGGTCCACATTTTCAGGCTGCAGTTGCATACAAGTTAGTAAGATATGCCATTTTAAGGTCAAAATACCAAAGGCACATTCCACATAACGTCTTGCCCGGCTCAAACGATAATTAAACATGCGTCTTGTGTAGTTTAGACTACGGCTTGAGTACGGCTTTAGGAGATTGCGTCCGAGTTGGAACGCCTCATCCCCAACTAAAACATAGGGTAAACTTGGGCCTTCGGTCCCCGGAAGAGGTCGTGCTGAGGGTATGTTGAAGTTGTTGCTGTACAAACATTTCCCCATGTTGGACTCTTTGAAGACTCTGGAATCGTTTGTCCGTCCATGTGCACCAATATCCACAGCAACAAAACAGTATCTAGCATCCGCAATAGCCATCCATACAATGGAAAAGTATTTCTTATAGTTATAGTATAGGGATCCACTATGCACTGGTTTCTGAATCCGAATATGCTTGCCATCCACGGCACCAATACAATTGGGGAAATTAGCCACATCCTCAAAATGTTGGGAAATCGATAGCCACATTTCTGATGTCGGAGTTGGTAGCAAAAGTGGTTGTAAGTTGTTCCAAATGGCATCACAAGTTTCACGAACTAGTTGGCAAACGGTTGATTTCCCCAGTCGAAATTGAAAATGCAGTGACGCAAAAGATTCTCCGGTAGCCAGATACAGTATCTGTCGGCAATAAAAAAAAAAAAATTAGCACTATGGACATATTGATAAGATTTTAAAGGACAATTAAAATAAAGGCAAGTTAAAATGGAATCGGACAATTGCCAAAGTGTACATAATTAAAAGACATGCTCCATGATAAATTACATCCTGTCTTTGTCAATAGAACAATGTTAAAAAAGGATAATTACCTCAGAGTCACCACTAAATGTTGCTCTGCACAAATACTATCACAGAAAGTGCTGCGCTGATGATGTATCTCATCCTTCACATGTGAGAGCAGAATATCAAAGGTTTCAATAGACATCCGAAGATAACGTTGAAATTTAAAGGGATGATCCCAAAGCTGAACATACAGGGTGTGAAAGGCACCATATGTATATGTAAAAATTCACTTCATGGATCCAATATCTCCTTAGGGAAAGACGCCTTCTCCGCCGAAGTTGCAACTACATCAAGCGAAATCTAACAAGCTCAGACACAAACATCTTGCTATCAGAAGTTCACTCAATGCTTGAAAAATGGAGAATGTTTTCCATACACACCCAACGCTGACAAAAGAGCACAAAAAAAAGAGAACAACTTTATTGACAGTGGCTGAACGCAGACAAACGGATGCTTCACGAACGGACATCAAAATGACATAAACGCAGTCACGTGCGTTAACATGAAGCCAAATTTTCACCAAATTTGGCTCATTTCTGGACATGCGTTTAACGGATCCGTTAAATGGATTGTACTAAACACAATGTGAACCTAGCCTTATTTTCATTTAAAAAAAATCTAAAATTCTAAGATTTTCTTCTGTTGCTGAACTTTTTTATGAATACGCAACACATTGTTATTTGTTGAGAGATTGAACTGATTATTTTCACTCTATCTGACTGAAACCATAAACTGGCCACACATTAGATCAAATATATTATGTCTATTATATATCTTGTATATATGAAGCAAAACATTGCTAGACTTGAATATTAAACGTAATATCGTAAACAATTGTCTTAGCTTTAAAAAATATGGAGTTTTACCTGAGAAAGTTTATTGCCATTTACTTTTTACAGATGGGCATATTAAAAATGTTTGTTTTTTACATCGCTATGACATTCATTTTTTACATACACAATTGAAAACAAGTTATAAAAAGTCCAATTCAGTTTCATATGTAATATTTGCGATAGATCTGTTAGAAACAGATAATGGTAATACACAATGTTCTAAATTATTATGCAAATTGGATTTAAGTGTCATAAAGATTTAATTGTTTTGTTTTTCAAATAAATTCATGGATGGTATTGTGTCACAGGACTCAATGGATCACTGAAATCAATCTTAAACTAAAGGAAAACTACTTAAAAATGATGTTCCACGTTATTAAGCAGGCCACAGGTTTCAAGCAATATGGGAAATAAAAAAGGATCTCTGCTGCTGAAAAGCGTTAAATAGTGCAATGCCTTGGACAAGGTATGAAAACATTAGATATTTCACAAAAACTTAAGAGTGATCACCATACTGTGATGAGATTTGTGACTGAAACAGAGCACAAAGTTCATGTAGATAAAGGCATAATGAGGAAGGCTTCGGTCAGACAAATTCATTGGATTAAGAGAGCTGCTGCCAAAATACCATTACAAGCAGCAAACAGCTAATTGAAGCTGCTGGTGCCTCTGGAGTCCCTCGAACCTCAAGGTGTAGGATCCTTCAAAGGCTTGCTGTGGTGCATAAACCTAATATTCGGCCACCCCTAAACAGTGTTAACAAGCAGAAACGGTTGCAGTGGGCCCAGACATACATGAAGACTAACTTTCAAACAGTCTTGTTTACTGATGAGTGTTGAGCAACCCTGGATGGTCCAGATGGATGGAGTAGTGGATAGTTGGTGGATGGTCACCATGCCCCAATAAGGCTGCGAAGTCAGGTCAGCAAGGAGGTGGAGGAGTCATGTTTTGGGCCGAAATCATAGGGAAACAGCTGGTAGGGCCCTTTAAGGTTCCTGAAGGTGTGAAAATGACCTCTGCAAAGTAAATAGAGTTTCTGACTGACAAGTTTCATCGATGGTATAAAAAGCAGAAATGTGCCTTCAGGAAAAAAAATCATCTTCATGCATGACAATACACCATCTCATGCTGCAAAGAATACCTCTGAGTCATTGGCTGCTATGGGAATAAAAGGAGAAAAACTCATGGTGTGGCCACCATCTTCCCCTGACCTCAACCCTATGGAGAACCTTTGTAGTATCATCAAGCAAAAGATCTATGAGGGTGGGAGGCAGTTCACATCAAAACAGCAGCTCTGGGAGGCTATTCTGACTTCATGCAAAGAAATACAAGCAGAAACTCTCCAAAAACTCACATGATCAATGGATGCAAGATTTGTGAAGGTGATATCAAAGAAGGGTTCCTATGTTAACATGTAACTTGGCCTGTTAGGATGTTTTAGAGTTAAATGGCTTTTTTGTTCAGTGAATGTGATCTCCTAATGTTGCAAATTCCACAAATGAGCATTTTCAGTTCTTTGAAACATATCAAATGTTTAGAAATTCTACTGTGCCTAATAATATGGAACAGTGCATTTTGAGTTTTTATTCATTTTGGAGATTATACTGTTATCATTGTGAGGTTTCTTCAATAAAATTTGATGTATACTCTAATGGATGACGACTTTTATTAGACTGACTGTCACTTGCACTGACCACTTAGGAAAATCTAAGAAAAATGTCACTTGCATAATAATTTGGAACATGGTTTATGGCATCCATTTTTAACTCCGCATTGAGTTAATTGGGTAAATCTCATCCACAAAATGAAAGAGACTAAGGCTGGTTTCACATTTGCGTTTTTTTGGGTGCGTTTTTGCGGTAAAAAACGCAAAAAAACGCATGGTGAAAAAACGCATGTAAACGCATGCAAACGCTGCGTTTTTTTGACGCATGCGTTTTTGCATGTGGTGTAAAAAACGCGGCGTTTTACCGCATTTACATGCGTTTTTTCATGCGTTTGCGTTTTTTAAACGCATGCTGAGAAATGTGTGACAGCTGCCAATCATTAAAAAAAGGTAAAAAACCCACTATAAACAGAAATAGTTAGGGTTAGGGGTAGGGTTAGGGGTAGGGATCATAACCCTAACCCTAAAGGGATCCTAACCCTAACCCTACCCCTAACCCTAACCCTAACCCTACCCCTAACCCTAACCCTAAGGGATCCTAACCCTACCCCTAACCCTAACCCTACCCCTAACCCTAACCCTACCCCTAACCCTAAGGGATCCTAACCCTACCCCTAACCCTAACCCTACCCCTAACCATAAAGGGGTTAGGGTTAGGGTTAGGGGTAGGGTTAGGATCCCTTAGGGTTAGGGTTAGGGGTAGGGTTAGGGTTAGGGTTAGGGGTAGGGTTAGGATCCCTTAGGGTTAGGGGTAGGGGTAGGGTTAGGGTTAGGGGTAGGGTTAGGATCCCTTAGGGTTAAGGTTAGGGGTAGGGTTAGGGTTAGGGTTAGGGGTAGGGTTAGGATCCCTTTATCACCTTTACGTTGGGTGGTGGCATATTAGTGTGTTTTCAGTGTTTTTAATAAAAAAAGCATGCGTTTTTTAACGCAAAAAACGCATGCACCAAAAAACGCATGCGTCCCCATTGACTCCAATGCATTTTTTGACACAAAAAAACGCATGAAAAAGCATGCGGTTTTTTTTGGTCCAAAAAACGCTTCTAAAAATACTACAAGTAGCATTTTAGGAAAAAAACGCATGCAGTAAAAAAACGCATGCGTTGCAAAACGCGACCAAACGCATACACAAAAAAACGCATGCGTTTTCAATGTTAAATATAGGAAAAAAAAACACATGCGTTTTTTTGAAAAAAAACGCAGCAGACAAAAACGCAAGTGTGAAACCAGCCTAATGCATGCATATTTTTTTTTACACAGATACTTGGTCCATATGTCAGTAACCTGTTTTGGACACCAACAGGCCCCCCGAAAAGTAGTTATCCAAACTAAGCCAAACTCATTGTCTGCTTCAATTTCTTGCAGATCATAAGCATCAATATTTGGAGTGAGGCTATGTGCACATGTTGTGGATTAGGCTTAGGAATTTCTGGTGCAGATTCTGCCTCTCCTGGCAGAAAATGCACCTGCGGATTTGTCGCGTTTTTTTGTGCGGTTCCGCAGCATTTTTTGTGCATTTTTGCTGGGGTTTTCTTACAGATTTGCTGCATTTTTTACCCCTGCGGTTTTCTATAATAGAATGAGTACAAAAACACGGCAGATTTGCAAAAAAAAAGTGACATGCTACTTTTTTAAACCGCAGCATTTCCGCAGCGGATTTTCCGCAAAGTGTGCACAGCATTTTTTTTTTCTCATTGATTTACATTGTACTGGAAATCAATTGCGGATATTCAGCGTTTCTGCACCGCAAAAAGCGCTGCGGATCTGCAGAGAATCCGCAACGTGTGCACATACCCTTAATAAACTAAGGTAGTTAGTTATCCTGGAGCTAACTGTAAAGTGTAGAATGAATAGTTGAAAGGTTTATCTTGGGCTATTTTTTTAATATAGGCCTAAAAGCTAACAGGCAGGTAGCTACTAAATACCTTCCAGTTAGGCTATGTGCACACATTGCGGATTAGGCTTAGGAATTTCTGGTGCGGATTCTGCTTCTCCTGGCAGAAAATGCACCTGCGGATTTGTCGCGCTTTTTGTGCGGTTTCGCAGTGTTTTTTGTGTGTTTTTGCTGCGGTTTTCTTGCGGATTTGCTGCGTTTCTTACCCCTGCAGTTTTCTATAATTGGAATGGGTACAAAAACGCTGCAGATTCATAAAAAAGAAGTGACATGCTACTTCTTTTAAACCGCAGCGTTTCTGCAGCGGATTTTCCGCAAAGTGTGCACAGCATTTTTTTTTCTCATTGATTTACATTGTACTGTAAATCAATTGTGGATCTGCAACGTTTCTGCACCTCAAAAAAACGCTGCGGATCAGCAGAGAATCCGCAAAGTGGGCACATAGCCTAAATTGTTCTCTAGGTGGTGCGGAACCGCACAACTTAATGCATTCTATCTGCAATGCCCTGAGATCCGCTGGCATTGCGGTGAGGAGGTGGGTGCACTCCTACGCTTATATTGCACATATAATATCACTACGTTTTGCAGTAAATTGAACCAGTTTGACAATCAGGATTTGGGTGTGTACCAGTTCACCGCTGCAATGGCTCGCCTTGTCATGCTGCCTGGTTTCATCGCCTTTCTTTTAAGGCTATGTGCACACTTTGCAGATTCCACTGCGGATTTTTCCGCAGCGGAATTGCAAAATCCGCAGTGAAAACCCATCGCGGTTTTTACTGCGGATTTATCGCGGTTTTTACTGCGTTTTCTTCTGCGGATTTTCAACTGCAGTTTTCTATTGGAGCAGCTGAAAATCCGCAGAAAAGAAGTGACATGCTGCGGAATGTAATCCGCAGCGTTTCCGCGCGGATTTTTCTGCAGCATGTGCACAGCGTTTTTTGTTTCCCATAGGTTTACATTGAAATGTAAACTCATGGGAAACTGCTGCGGATCCGCAGCGGTCAAATCCGCTGCGGATCCGCAGCAAAATCCGCAAAGTGTGAATATAGCCTTATACTCTGATAGACTCATATTGGTAAGTCTATACAAGCCTACCACCATCTCTGATGGAGTGGGTTTCAGAGCTTTACCATATCCATCAGGCCAGTTTCACACGTCAGTGGCTCCGGTACGTGAGGTGACAGTTTCCTCACATACCGGAGCCACTGACACACGTAGACACATAAAAATCAATGCATCTTTTCAGATGTCATTGATTTTTTGCGGACCGTGTCTCCGTGTGCCAAACACGGAGACATGTCAGTGGTCGTGGGACATTGTCCGTGTGCAGTCCATGTGCCGTGCAGGAGACAGCGCTACATTAAGCGCTGTCCCCCCCATTGGTGCTGAAGCAGCGATTCATATGTTCCCTGCAGCAGCGTTTGCTGCAGGGAACATATGAATATTAGTGTTTAAAATGCAGATCCAGGTCCCCCCCCTGTGTGCCCCCCCCCCCCCGCTGTGATTAAAATACTCACCTAGCTTCCGGATCCCTCGCCGCAGCGTCCTCTCCTGGCCGCAGCTTCTCCTGTATGCGGTCACGTGGGGCCGCCCAAAGGGGCGGAGCCGCATATCCATTACTGTAATCGGTGGCCCCACGTGACGGCATACAGGAGGTGATGCGGCCAGGAGAGGACGCTGCGGCGAGGGATCCGGAAGCTAGGTGAGTATTTTAATCACAGCGGGGGGGGGAGGGCGCACAGGGGGGGGACCTGGATCTGCATTTTAAAAACTAATATTCATATGTTCCCTGCAGCAAACGCTGCTGCAGGGAACTTATGAATCGCGGCTTCAGCATGATGCCGGGGACAGCGCTAAACTTTAGCGCTGTCTCCGGCACGGTGCGTGTGGTACCCAGTGGGCACACGGGCGGCACACGTGTGCCGCTCGTGTGCCACACTGATGTACCACAGAAACGTAGGGCACACGGACACGGATAATTCCGGTACCGATTTTTTCCGGTACCGGAATTATCTGGACGTGTGGGACTGCCCTCAAATGGAGGAGCTTTTGGCATGGGAGTCTGGTTTGGAGCCAGCACAGAGCATCTTTGACAGCAACTACTCAATGTCAAAAGACCAGCTCTTCCTCTCCTGGGCTGCTCTATCAACTGGGTATGACTGCCACTATCATACTGATTGACAGCTGCCTCCAGTTAGGAAGTCGGAGTCTGACTATTAAATAGCATGACATCAGCAGTCATTCTCTGTCAACAGAGTGAAAAATAAGTTGCTGCTCTATCAACCTGTCAGAAGCCACTGAATCGCCGTCAAGAGCTGACTGAGAACTGCTACCGATATAGCAATGATCTCCTAACATGGAAAAAGCAAAGTGTATTCATCTCCATTTTTACGCATTTACACTCTGTGTTGCTTCCTATTTATTGCTGCACCATACCTCTGGGTTATTGCCACTAAACCTCTTGCCTCATTACACATTAGTTATTCAATTTTTCACCCAGAGCTTTATGAGCTGGATCATAAATATTATTACTTCTGATGCTGAATAAAGCATGCTGTTAAATGGACTGACTTGGCGCAAGCAACTCCGTTCCCCAGATCCCAGGCCTACTCCCTTTAACTTATGTACAGGGATCTGGATGTACAAAGGGGCCCCTGGGCTGAGACCACAGAGTCAGCTGCTGGTCGGTGGTGTAGGCTGGCAGAGCGATGATGCCTAGCCAGGTCAGAACTAAATCAATGCAGGGACAAAATTGTAAGTCAAAATAGTGGTCAAAAAATGAGCCTAGGTCAAAATCAGGAATGCCAACTGGGAATAAAGTCAAATAAAGTCAAATACACAGAAGCTAGTCAAGTTATAACTGGAAGTAGACAGCATTATTTCAGGAGGTTAAATAGATTTCAGCCCCGCCCAGTCCACACAGTAGGGAGAAAGTACTACCAAAACTTGGCTCTCGAGTTTCCGTCCCATTCCTTAAATTAGAATTATTGTCTGTGATGACAGTTGGATGACAAAAGCAGAGATAGGAAGGGCAGGAACCCATGTCACACTTGATACATATTTAAAAGTCTTCAGCATGCCCTGAATAAAAAAACTGATATTTTTGAGCTGCAAGTGAAAGGGGCTGTTCAGTAGTAGAAACTTGTGGCTGCTTTCTGCCAAAAACATTGTCTATACCATAGTTTGCAAATATTTAAGATCTGCTCCATTCAGTTTAATGTATTTGAACTGCAAAACTAAAAGTAGACCATGAAAGAAATCAGCTGTCAATTTAGTCTAATAAAACCTTTCTACGATATTATTTTACAACTGAAAATAAATATTTCACTTGTAGACGTGTCCCTATATTCGGGTTTCATCATAAAGTAGTCAAAAGCAATTTTACGCAGCAAAGACACACTTGTCAAAAGTTCTAATTTTGCTGGGACAGTGTCCACATGCTTTGTGTGTTTGTTTATGACCAGTATTATTTCAGGGAGGGGACTCAAACACAGTTCTTGCTCAGGGGCCTTTTGTGCTCTGTATTTGTCCTTGGCACATAGATTTACCATGGAAATCTGCATGCTCAGTTGGTTTGTATATGTGCAGAACTACTCTCTCCCATGATGTAATGATTTTATGGGTGAATAGCACTGGTAATAGGGCATCCCTCATAGTCAGAAGCACAACACTCATAGACCTTATGGCTGATTACTAGGGATATTTACAGTCTATGTACATGATTCTGTTAAGTGCATGGATCACAAATTAGATCACATATGTCAAATGCTGGCCCATGGGCCAAGTCTTGCCCACTAGGTGAGTATGCTTGGCCAGTGACACCGGGAGGCATCCCACTTTCAACTGTGATGTTTGTCCTTCATAGTCTGAGATGACCGTGACTTCAGGGTTAGAAGAGAATTGATAGTTATGGGGCCGGAGGTGGTTTATGAGGCCAATCCAGGCCCTGAAGGTTCGCCCACAAACTTGACATAAGGATGCAGATGTAGTCAGTACACCAGACTCTGCTTGTGCCTTGCGGACAGCACGTTTTCTTTTTGTGTCAAAGATTTTCCTATCTTCAACTGCACATGCCCCTGAGGTGATCCTGCCTTACCAACCTGGACGATCCAGGGAAAGCTCTTCCCATTCATTGCTGTTGACTTCCAGATTTTTGAGAGATTCCTTAAGGCAGTCATTATAGCGCTTCTTTTGCCCCCCAGCGGCTCGCTTTTCTTTGGCACAGTTGTCCGTACAGCAGTTGTTTCAGTAGTCGGCTGTCAGTCATTCTGACCACATGTCCAGCCCCAAAGGTCTTTCTTGATTTCTACCTGGGGCAGGCGAGCAATAGCCTTGTCATTGATTTTGGCAGGGCAATTAAGAATATTATCAAAGTGCTCAGCCCACCGTTCTAGAATTTGTTTCTTTTTTGTCAGCAGCTTAGTTCCATCTGCATTAAGCAGAGATGAAGAGCTTGATGACTGGGGTCCATATACAGCTTTGAGCACATCGTAGAAGTGTTTCTGGTCATGGGTATCTGCATAGTCCAGAAGTTCATCAGCCTTCTTGCTAAACCAGTTATTCTGCATATTCCATAGCTTGATTTGCACCTTTCTTTTTTTGTTGATAGGCATCTTTCTTAGCTAATGACGTGGGGTCATTTTGATACACCTTGTACCGCTGATGTTTCTCTTCTAGGAGTGTCTTTATTTCCTCGTCATTTTCATTGAACCAATCTTGATTTTTTCTGGCTACTGATCTGAGATGCTCCAGAGCAGTATTGTAAACAGCATCTCTCAGAATTGTCCACTGTTCTTCAACTCCGGTCTCCTATGCCTGCAGTATATGTAAGTCTGCCATAAAGGTCATTGGTAATGCTGAGCGATACCTTCCGATATTTGAAAGTATCGGTATCGGCCGATACCGGAAAAATATCGGATCTTGCCGATACCGAGTTCCGATACCAATACAAGTCAATGGGACACAAATATCGGAATGTATCCTCCTTCAGGCCCTGGGATCCATACTAATGTAAAAAATAAAGAATAAAAATAAAAAAATATGGCTATACTCACCCCTCCGAAGGACCCTGGCTGTCACCGCTGCGAGCGTCTGCCTCCGTTCCTGAGAATTGCAGAGCGTGAAGGACCTTCGATGACGTCGTGGTCAGGTTGACCGCTCATGTGACCGCTCACCTGACCACGACGTCATCTGTTGTGAATTCTGTTGTTGGGCTCCCTCATGTGGTCATGAATGGTACTTCGGCTGGTTCTGTCCATGGACTTCCTCTGGTGGGTGTTTCTGAGTTTCCTTCCACAGGTGACGAGGTTAATTCGTTAGCTGGCTGCTCTATTTAGCTCCACTTGGATCTTTGCTCCATGCCACCTGTCAATCTTCCAGTATTGGTCTAGTTCACTCCTGGATCGTTCTTGTGACCTGTCTTCCCAGCAGAAGTTAAGTTCCTGCTTGTTTTTCTTTGGTTTGCTATTTTCCTGTCCAGCTTGCTATTTTTATTGTTGTCTTGCTTGCTGGAAGCTCTGGGACGCAGAGGGAGCGCCTCCGCACCGTGAGTCGGTGCGGAGGGTCTTTTTGCGCCCTCTGCGTGGTCTTTTTGTAGGTTTTTGTGCTGACCGCAAAGCAACCTTTCCTATCCTCAGTCTGTTCAGTTAGTCGGGCCTCACTTTGCTAAATCTATTTCATCTCTGTGTTTGTATTTTCATCTTTACTCACAGTCATTATATGTGGGGGGCTGCCTTTTCCTTTGGGGAATTTCTCTGAGGCAAGGTAGGCTTTATTTTTCTATCTTCAGGGCTAGCTAGTTCCTTAGGCTGTGCCGAGTTGCATAGGGAGCGTTAGGAGCAATCCACGGCTATTTCTAGTGTGCGTGATAGGATTAGGGATTGCGGTCAGCAGAGTTCCCACGTCCCAGAGCTCGTCCTTATTATCAGTAACTATCAGGTCATTCCGTGTGCTCTTAACCACCAGGTCCATTATTGTCCTGACAACCAGGTCATAACAGTACAGGTGGCCCAAAGTACTAATGCATCTCAATAGAGGGATAAGAGAAGTTCTGAGACCATTTTTTTTTTCTTTGCAGTGTGTTTTGTCTCTCTTTTCCCCTTTACCTCTGGGTGGTTCAGGACACAGGTATAAACATGGACATTCAAGGTCTGTCCTCTTGGATGGATAATCTCACTACAAGGGTACAAAACATTCAAGATTTTGTGGTTCAGAATCCGATGTCAGAGCCTAGGATTCCAATTCCTGATTTGTTTTTTGGTGATAGACCTAAGTTCTTGAATTTCAAAAATAATTGTAAATTGTTTCTTGCCTTGAAACCTCGCTCCTCAGGTGACCCTGTTCAACAAGTAAAGATCATTATTTCTCTGTTACGTGGTGACCCTCAAGACTGGGCATTTTCCCTTGCGCCAGGAGATCCGGCATTGCGTGATGTTGATGCGTTTTTCCTGGCGCTTGGATTGCTTTATGACGAACCTAATTCAGTGGATCAGGCAGAGAAAATCTTGCTGGCTCTGTGTCAGGGTCAGGATGAAGCGGAGATATATTGTCAGAAGTTTAGAAAGTGGTCTGTGCTCACTCAGTGGAATGAATGTGCCCTGGCAGCAATCTTCAGAAAGGGTCTCTCTCAAGCCCTTAAGGATGTCATGGTGGGATTTTCCATGCCTGCTGGTCTGAATGAGTCTATGTCTTTGGCCATTCAGATTGATCGACGCTCGCTTGAGCGTAAAGCTGTGCACCATTTGGCGGTACTATCTGAGCATGGGCCTGAGCCTATGCAATGTGATAGGACTTTGACCAGGGCTGAACGGCAAGAACACAGACGTCGGAATGGGCTATGTTTTTACTGTGGTGATTCCACTCATGCTATCTCCGATTGTCCTAAGCGCACTAAGTGGTTCGCTAGGTCCGCCACCATTGGTACGGTACAGTCTAAATTTCTATTGTCCGTTACTCTGATTTGCTCTTTGTCATCCTATTCTGTTATGGCATTTGTGGATTCAGGCGCTGCCCTGAATTTGATGGACTTGGAGTATGCTAGGCGCTGTGGTTTTTTCTTGGAGCCCTTGCAGTATCCTATTCCATTGAGAGGAATTGATGCTACGCCTTTGGCCAAGAATAAGCCTCAGTACTGGACCCAATTGACCATGTGCATGGCTCCTGCACATCAGGAGGATATCTGCTTTCTAGTGTTGCATAATCTGCATGATGTGGTCGTTTTGGGGTTGCCATGGCTACAGGTTCATAATCCAGTATTGGACTGGAAATCTATGTCTATGTCCAGCTGGGGTTGCCAGGGGGTACATGGTGATGTTCCATTTTTGTCTATTTCGTCTTCCACTCATTCTGAGTTTCCGGAGTTTTTGTCGGATTACCGGGATGTATTTGATGAGCCCAAAGCCAGTGCCCTACCTCCTCATAGGGATTGCGATTGTGCAATTAATTTGATTCCTGGTAGTAAGTTTCCTAAGGGCCGATTGTTCAATTTATCTGTGCCAGAACATGCCGCTATGCGGAGTTATATAAAGGAATCCTTGGAGAAAGGCTATATTCGCCCGTCGTCATCACCGTTAGGAGCAGGGTTCTTTTTTGTGGCCAAGAAGGATAGTTCTTTGAGACCTTGTATTGATTACCGCCTTCTTAATAAAATTACAGTCAAATTTCAGTATCCTTTGCCGTTGCTGTCTGATTTGTTTGCTCGTATTAAAGGGGCTAGTTGGTTCACCAAGATAGATCTTCGAGGGGCGTATAATCTTGTGCGTATTAAACAAGGCGATGAATGGAAAACAGCATTTAATACGCCCGAGGGCCATTTTGAGTACATAGTTATGCCATTCGGGCTTTCCAATGCTCCATCAGTATTTCAGTCCTTTATGCATGACATCTTCTGAGAGTACCTGGATAGATTCCTGATTGTGTATTTGGATGATATTTTGGTCTTTTCGGATGATTGGGAGTCTCATGTGAAGCAGGTCAGAATGGTGTTCCAGGTCCTTCGTGCAAATTCCTTGTTTGTGAAGGGGTCAAAGTGTCTCTTTGGAGTTCAGAAGGTTTCATTTTTGGGGTTCATTTTTTCCCCTTCTACTATCGAGATGGACCCTGTTAAAGTCCAGGCCATTTACGATTGGACTCAGCCGACATCTGTAAAGAGCCTGCAAAAGTTCCTGGGCTTTGCTAATTTTTATCGGCGCTTCATCGCTAATTTTTCTAGTGTTGCTAAACCGTTGACTGATTTGACCAAGAAGGGTGCTGATGTGGTCAATTGGTCTTCTGCAGCTGTAGAGGCTTTTCAGGAGTTGAAGCATCATTTTTCTTCTGCCCCTGTGTTGTGCCAGCCAGATGTTTCACTCCCGTTTCAGGTTGAGGTTGATGCTTCTGAGATTGGAGCAGGGGCTGTTTTGTCGCAAAGAAGTTCTGATGGCTCGGTGATGAAGCCATGTGCTTTCTTTTCTAGAAAGTTTTCACCTGCTGAGCGTAATTATGATGTTGGTAATCGAGAGTTGTTGGCCATGAAGTGGGCATTCGAGGAGTGGCGTCATTGGCTTGAAGGAGCCAAGCATCGCGTGGTGGTCTTGACAGATCACAAGAATTTGACTTATCTTGAGTCTGCCAAACGGTTGAATCCAAGACAGGCTCGATGGTCGTTATTTTTCTCCCGTTTTGATTTTGTGGTTTCGTAGCTTCCGGGCTCTAAGAATGTGAAGGCTGATGCCCTGTCAAGGAGTTTTGTGCCTGACTCTCCGGGTGTTCCTGAGCCGGCGGGTATTCTCAAAGAGGGGGTAATTTTGTCTGCCATCTCTCCTGATTTGCGGCGGGTGCTGCAAAAATTTCAGGCTGATAGACCTGACCGTTGCCCAGCGGAGAAACTGTTTGTCCCTGATAGATGGACTAGTAGAGTTATCTCTGAGATTCATTGTTCAGTGTTGGCTGGGCATCCTGGAATCTTTGGTACCAGAGATTTGGTGGCTAGATCCTTTTGGTGGCCGTCTTTGTCACGGGATGTGCGTTCTTTTGTGCAGTCCTGTGGGACTTGTGCTCGGGCTAAGCCCTGCTGTTCTCGTGCCAGTGGGTTGCTTTTGCCCTTGCCGGTCCCGAAGAGGCCCTGGATGCATATTTCTATGGATTTTATTTTGGATCTCCCGTCTCTCAAAAGATGTCGGTCATTTGGGTGGTTTGTGATCGCTTTTCTAAGATGGTCCATTTGGTACTGTCGGGGTCGTCACGACAATACCCTTCATCCACCAGTCATTCCAAATCATATTAAGAGCATGTTGGTACCAGAGCGAAGAATGAGTCAGACAAAATCTGGTTCAAACTCAGCGCCTGCCCGTATGTCTACAAAGTGTAGTAACGTCTCAGCAACTGAACTGTTTATTTCATATACATAACATTATATAGTCCATTGGGGGAAGGTGTGCAGAGGGCAGGGTTAGGCGGGGTTTAGGGAATGTATCTAGTATTCAGTCCTTCTGGTTGGTCTGACTTCATCTGATGAATCTTTCTTTGTCCACATCTTGTTAAGTTTCGAATTCCAGAAAAATGTTACTTGTCCTTCTGGAATGTGCAACTTGTTCCTTCAGCCTGAAAGTGGGGCAAAGGTGAATACTGGCAGCCATCTTAAATACAGTTAAATTTGCATTTGGCAAGCAAAGGGAAAAACTTATTGTTTCACAGCATAAGAATATATAAAAGTACAAAAGAGTATAAAGACATATATTTTTACCTTGACAATCCCCCCTAAACACTAAGTTTTTCCCTAAAAGAAAGATCCTTCGAGACTGTCCATGTGATGGGGAAAGGGGAGGTGGATTTCTTCATCCAGACACCTCAGAAGCTCTCCCCTTGTGAGAGGCCTCCAGGCAGCTGAACCCTTCACTAGCTTCACATGGAGTTCTCCTGCTGTCCCTAAACTAGATCTCTTAGCACCTGAGAGTAAGGGGTTTTGTCTAACATCTTGAGGGGGCGTACTTAGAGATTTCCCCTGGATCAGTGCCATCGTACTCTGGTGAGTCTACTTCTTGGTTGAGGAAGGTGCCAGTCGGAGTTGCCTCACTGATAACCTTTTTTATACAGGGGAATAACACAACAGAGGATTATCGATCCAACTACAAGAAGGGCAATCAGTACCAGACAAGCTTGTTGGAGGAATCCTTTGAGCCCACCCAACCAACTGGAAAAGAAAGATGTGTCTACTCCAGCATTTTAATTCTGCTGCTAACCCATTTATCTTTTTGAGAGCTATCATGGTCTTTCCATTTACCCCAGAGTTCTGAGGGATATAGGTACAACACTCCTCTTCCACCATCCCACAGACTCCTCCTTTCTCAGCTAAGATCATATCAAGGGCTAGTCGGTTCTGGAGGGTCATTCTAGTGTTAGGGCCCAATTCCTCAACTATACCCTGGAAAGCATCAAAGGTAAAATTGACAAACCTTTGTTCACTGTAATATATGTAATTGATCCCATCAACATTTTTATTAATCTGCACTTGTGGATTAAAGAAGCAAAGCTAGCACAGATCTGGTTCTGGGCTTTAAATTGGTCAGGCACCCCCCTTGGCACTCCAATGCCATCAACATATACTAATGGATCTTCTTCATAACTCATGTGGAGCTGATCGAGACTTCTCCTCTTTCTGGTATATTCATCAGGTGTCTCCGGATCCCAAGGTAAAATCTTAAACTGCATAGCTAGTTTAACAAGGGTACATTGACCTGTCCAGGCATTAGGCAACCTAGGACGGAGCTTACCATCTCCACATAACCAATAAATATCGTACATATACTGTGTATGATTAGCTAGCAAGTCAGTATCCAGGGAATTGTTCTCTTTGCAGAAACCTGTCTCGAAGACCCCTACTGGTGTACCTGTAGTGTCATGGGAATTATAGCAGGTATAATTATCAGCTAATACAGTTATCCCTCCTGGGACCTTTAGTTTAGGTGCTTCATGAATTAGTGGGACATAATCTGAGCAATCAGTGGGCTTTAGACCCTTCAACAGATTCATAACACAGGCAGTGGTATTGTCATCAGGAAAAAACAA
The DNA here is from genome assembly GCF_032444005.1 of Ranitomeya imitator. Lineage (NCBI taxonomy): Eukaryota > Metazoa > Chordata > Amphibia > Anura > Dendrobatidae > Ranitomeya > Ranitomeya imitator. The sequence goes on along the minus strand of NC_091286.1, from coordinate 492,550,504 downwards.
TGCATGTGTGTATAGATATATATTCGCTGCAGCACAAGCAATACATCCTACAGAGATATTCTGGACTCGTACATTGTATCTTACCCATTCTAACCATAAATTTTTCCTTGGGGCTGTTTGTGTTTCTATGGAGAAAACTTCTTGCCAACTGAGACCTGGAATGGGGATTACTTCGTTAACTATACTTTGCAAACGTTCACCTGGGCCTGTTTTAGCTGTACTGGTAACGGGGGCCTTGGTTGGTCTGAAACTAATATCCTGGAGCTGTATATGGCCTAAATTCCCATAGTATCCGATACTAAATACACTATGAAAATGCCTTCCCAGTACAAACGTCTGCAGGTCAGCTGGTTGGGGACTTTCAAGATTTAGGAGGAGGGGGTGACAGTTTCTACCCCATGTACAGCCCCTAGGTGGTTGTAACAGGGCTGTTAGATGCATTCTCCCATGAAGACTCCTACCCATCCCATCCTTAGAGAATATGGCTTCACTAGGTCTATATCCCCAATCATCCCCCGTATTCCAGGCAGCATCTGACCAATAATGACAATTATTATTGTTTTCTCTGGTAACACACATATAAAACTGGATAATTCCCTCTACCACCCGCTGAGTCTCGGGGCACTTGACTACATCACAGAAATCAAATCACCAGATATTTACCGGGGCCGTTAGGTTTACCCAGAGAATAGTGGCACCGGTATTCTTATTTACAATAGGGGCCGAGGAGGTAGGGGCGAGGATGACCCCTGGCCCTAGGACCAAAAACAACAACAACAACATTTTCCTTCGATCATCACTGTAAGCGCTGGTTCGGTCTCATTTGCAGTGTGAAGCGTGGATTCAGGTGCTCTTTCCTTCAAGTTTTACTGACATAGCTTTTCACGACCATAAAACCACCAGGCATCAAATTGTGACCAATATCGGTTTCTGCTGAATCTGGAAGGGAAAAAGAAACTAAAACATGGGTGTTAGCAACATTTTTTACTAAGCTGAATAACATATTGAACAGCACGGTCAGTTTCTTCTGACAACTACTGAGACTGAAAATTTGCAACTGAGAACCTAGCACCAAACAATATCTCATATGGGAACAGGCCATATTTTGCAATAGGGGTAGTACGAATGTGTAAGAGCCCTGGCCATGGAGCCGTAGTCTCCTGCATCATTTTGGTCAATTGTCCCTTCAGTGTGCCATTCAGCCTCTTAACTTTCCCACTAGATTGTGGATGGTACGGAGTGCTACAGTGGATCCAAGCATTGTCAGAACCTCCTGATACACATGAGAAGAAAAGGCCGGGCCTTGGTCACTTTCAACAACTTCTGGAACACCATATCTGCATATAACTTCCATCACCAGTTTCTTTGCTGTGGTCTTTGTAGTCACGTTGGTAACGGGGAATGCTTCTGGCCAACTGGAGAACATATCGACAACCACCAGACAATATTCATACCTTCCAGACTTCGGCAACGTGATGAGGTCCACCTGGAGCTTTTGGAAAGGATAGTCGGGCTTAGCAAGGTGCTTCGGGGGTACACGTTGAAGTTGACCAGGATTGCAGGTCTGACAGATACCTCGATATGTGGGCCCATGCGCCCACGTGGCAATAGCAGGGTACATCCGCTTAGGGAGACACACAAGTTGGTCCTTTTTCCAGCGACCATTGTCCATACGTGCTCCATCAGCTTTCCACTGCTTCACTTCTTCCTTTGGAAACATTCTCTGCATCGTCATTAAGCGGTCTCGCGGGGTCCGGTAGAAAACCTCAGTCTGGCATAGATCATCAGGTTCCTGTAGAGTCAGTGTTTCTTGTAACTGTTTACGCTGAGGGCGTGTGGTCACCATAGCTGGTATGGTCAGTTCAACGGGTAGAAGAGCAGCGGCTTTTGCTTGCATATCCGCAAAGGCATTACCAACAGTCTGTGGACTGTTCCATGGTACCGTGCTCCTTAACTTTGATAATGGCCACCTGGGTAGGTAATTTGATTGAGTCCATGAGGGCTTTAACAGCTTCAACATTCTTCACTGAGTCCTGGCGGTAGTAACAAATCCTCGATTGGTCCATAGAGCTCCGAAATCATGAGCAATACCAAATGCATACTGTGAGTCTGTGTATTTATTAGCCCGCCTGTCCTTGGCCAAAGTACATGCAGTAGGCAGAGCCTGACGTTCTGCTTCTTGTGCTGACAGTGAGGGAGGGAGTGAGTGCAGCTCCGTGCACTACAGTGTCTTCCGTAGTAACAGCGTATCCTGTGTGGAGTCTGCCAAAATCATCAGCATATCTTGAACAGTCTTTCAGGGCTTTGTAGAGAGGTAGCATTATGCGGGATGCGTCCGGTATCCACTGACAACAATAAGTACATAGTCCAAGAAAACGTTGGAGTTCAGTCACATCTTTTGGGAATGGAAGGGAGCTGACGGCTATTTTTTTTTTCTTTCTTCTGTGAGGTGTCTGGCACCCTGAAGGAGACAGTGACCCAAAAATATCACTTGACCAAGGCAGAACCGAAGTTTCAAGGCCGAAACCCGACAGTTCAGATCTGCCAGATACTTGTGAAAACTAACAGTGGCAACAATGGCTTCCTGCTCTGTCTGTGCACACAACAAAAAACAAAAAAATTACCCACATACTGAAGTAACGTGACATAGGCATATTCTAACTGACAGGGTTAACAACACTATCCCCCCCCCTTTTTTTTTTTTTATAACACATCTCATTATACTCATCTACATAGGGGTTATATAACGTAAGGACCATCTGACCATCATCTTGGAATTATATTCTGGAGCGGAACTTGTGATAATAAATCTGTCCCCAGTAAATTTACCGGACATAAGGGAGAGATTACGAACTGAGCAGTAACTTCAGGGAAAGGTCCCACAGGGATGGGTTTTGTGAGAGTCTATCAATTGGGTCTGCCATCTACTCTAATTAAAACAAGCTCTTGGTCTGAGAATTAACATAGCGAGGCTTGGGAGGGAGATTTCCAGACACAGGGTTAAAATGGATATTGGAGCGTAAGACTGGATTTGTGTAAGGGAGGGGGCTGGAGCTGGAATCTGTTTCTTGAGCCACTGATAAGGAACCGAGCTGCGTGCCGTGTCCTTGAAGCTGCGGCGGGGGGGAGGGGGACTAGAGAGCGAGTAAGGATCGCTGCAGCTGCTGATACAGAACAGGTTAAGTTCTTCTGGACTCAGCGCGTACTGAACCAAGGACAGAATATACACAACTCCATATTCTTCAGCGCAGCCGGCCCCCCTTTCTCTGGCCCGCAGCACAAAGAGGAGAAGTCAAAAAACAATTCGCGCAGGGGTTCACCCCTCCCATCGGCCACAAACACACAGATAAGAATTTACAGCATTCCTCAACACAAAAGAAGAAAAACAACAACGCAGCTATTTGACTCCCCCCTCCCATCGGGTGTTTTGGAAAACCACACAGAGTAGCGGAATACAGCAATTCTCAGACTTAATTCATTTCTACAAAACCTTCACACAACTCATATACCAAAACACCTTAGAAAAACTAATGATTGAGATATTTTATAGCCAAACACGGGCTCTGCATCCTCTCATCCTCCCTCTCCATCAACCTCTTTCCATTCCTCGTTCTTTAAGCCTCGCGCAACTCGCAGATGAGCTTGCACTTGTTCTAACAGTCCTTTATCTTTCAATATGCCCTTTTTGTTCTCTATGAAATTGTGCCATGTAGACGGTTGCAATCTCCCTGTCGAGGACAATCCTACATGCTTGTACAACCTCTCAACATTCTTGACTGCCTTCTTGCCCTCCCGTGACTCTACTATTGTCTTGACTTCCACAGCATCCTCATCTAACCTGTGGGGCACGGACTTCTTCTTTAAGAGACGTAACATGACTCACAGAATACTACGCCCTTCTGCAGTAGGCCGCTGACAGCGACAGCAACACTTGTGTCCTAACACGGAGCCTCGCGCTCCACGTGTTATGAATAAAGAGCCTCGCGCTCAATATTTTTCCCTAACCTGAACACCAGTGATTACAGTCTGTCCTGTCACGATATTCTAAACATTGGGAGGCTGTCTCCTAGTGAGACCCCTCCACTGTGTTTCTGGTGGTCCCCCTCTTGGGACGTCTTAATTACCGATATGTGCAAGTGTGTGCAAGTGTTTCTGGTGGTCCCCCTCTTGGGACGTCTTAATTACCGATATGTGCAAGTGTGTGCAAGTGTTTCTGGTGGTCCCCCTCTTGGGACGTCTTAATTACCGATGTATGTGCGTGCAATATCACAGAGGCCACGTCTCCTATCCCTTCTCAAAGCCCGCCCCAATCCACAAACTTCTCAATCTTTCACTCTATCACTACTAGGCAAGTCACGGGTAGGGTGGTTGAATGGAGTACAATGACCGGTGGAGGAGGTGTGGTGTACACGAGGACGTGCAGAGTGCGACGTCTCTCAGTTGCTGGTTCGAAGCGTGGCACGGGATCACGCTCGGTCTCACCACTCAACCGGTCACTCCCCAGACCCAAGGAGACCACAGACAAACCAATAACGGCTGAAACACTAGCAAGTGTGACACATACATAGTATGTGATCTCCACTTACCGTGCTTGGAGGGTGATCAGTCCTCAAGGTCAGCCACTACGGGTGTCGTCCACGGACGTCCAGGCATGGGTCTAGGGGGTCTCGGATCGCGGGCCACGCCCCACGTTGGTTGCGCCAAATTGTCGGGGTCGTCACGACACTACCCTTCATCCACCAGTCATTCCAAATCATATTAAGAGCATGTTGGTACCAGAGCAAAGAATGAGTCAGACAAAATCTGGTTCAAACTCAGCGCCTGCCCGTATGTCTACAAAGTGTAGTAACGTCTCAGCAACTGAACTGTTTATTTCATATACATAACATTATATAGTCCATTGGGGGAAGGTGTGCAGAGGGCAGGGTTAGGCGGGGTTTAGGGAATGTATCTAGTATTCAGTCCTTCTGGTTGGTCTGACTTCATCTGATGAATCTTTCTTTGTCCACATCTTGTTAAGTTTCGAATTCCAGAAAAATGTTACTTGTCCTTCTGGAATGTGCAACTTGTTCCTTCAGCCTGAAAGTGGGGCAAAGGTGAATACTGGCAGCCATCTTAAATACAGTTAAATTTGCATTTGGCAAGCAAAGGGAAAAACTTATTGTTTCACAGCATAAGAATATATAAAAGTACAAAAGAGTATAAAGACATATATTTTTACCTTGACAGTACCTTTGTCTATATTGCCTTCCTCCTCTGATTTGGTGCCATTATTTTTCCAGCATGTGGTTCATTTACATGGTATCCCGGAGAACATCGTTTCTGACAGAGGTTCCCAGTTTGTTTCAAGGTTTTGGCGATCCTTTTGTGCTAGGATGGGCATTGATTTGTCTTTTTCCTCGGCTTTCCATCCTCAGACAAATGGCCAAACCGAACGAACTAATCAAACTTTGGAAACATATCTGAGATGCTTTGTTTCTGATGATCAGGATGATTGGGTGTCCTTTTTGCCGTTGGCTGAGTTCGCCCTTAATAATCGGGCCAGCTCGGCTACTTTGGTTTCGCCGTTTTTCTGCAATTCTGGTTTCCATCCTCGTTTCTCTTCAGGGCAGGTTGAGTCTTCAGACTGTCCTGGTGTAGATACTGTGGTGGATAGGTTGCAGCAGATTTGGACTCATGTGGTGGACAATTTGACATTGTCCCAGGAGAAGGCTCAACGCTTCGCTAACCGCCGGTGCTGTGTGGGTCCCCGACATCGTGTTGGGGATTTGGTTTGGTTGTCGTCTCGTTATGTTCCTATGAAGGTTTCCTCTCCTAAGTTTAAGCCTCGTTTCATTGGTCCGTATAAGATTTCTGAGGTTATCAATCCTGTGTCATTTCGTTTGGCCCTTCCTGCTTCTTTTGCCATCCATAATGTGTTCCATAGGTCGTTGTTGCGGAGATACGTGGCGCCTGTGGTTCCATCCGTTGATCCTCCTGCCCCGGTGTTGGTTGAGGGGGAGTTGGAGTATGTGGTGGAGAAGATTTTGGATTCTCGTATTTCGAGACGGAAACTCCAGTACCTGGTCAAGTGGAAGGGTTATGGTCAGGAAGATAATTCCTGGGTTTTTGCCTCTGATGTTCATGCTGCCGATCTGGTTCGTGCCTTTCATTTGGCTCATCCTGGTCGGCCTGGGGGCTCTGGTGAGGGTTCGGTGACCTCTCCTCAAGGGGCTGTACTGTTGTGAATTCTGTTGTCGGGCTCCCTCCTGTGGTCATGAATGGTACTTCGGCTGGTTCTGTCCTTGGACTTCCTCTGGTGGGTGTTTCTGAGTTTCCTTGCACAGGTGACGAGGTTAATTCGTTAGCTGGCTGCTCTATTTAGCTCCACTTGGATCTTTGCTCCATGCCACCTGTCAATGTTCCAGTATTGGTCTAGTTCACTCCTGGATCGTTCTTGTGACCTGTCTTCCCAGCAGAAGTTAAGTTCCTGCTTGTTTTTCTTTGGTTTGCTGTTTTCCTGTCCAGCTTGCTATTTTTATTGTTGTCTTGCTTGCTGGAAGCTCTGGGACGCAGAGGGAGCGCCTCCGCACCGTGAGTCGGTGCAGAGGGTCTTTTTGCGCCCTCTGCGTGGTCTTTTTGTAGGTTTTTGTGCTGACCGCAAAGCAACCTTTCCTATCCTCAGTCTGTTCAGTTAGTCGGGCCTCACTTTGCTAAATCTATTTCATCTCTGTGTTTGTATTTTCATCTTTACTCACAGTCAGTATATGTGGGGGGCTGCCTTTTCCTTTGGGGAATTTCTCTGAGGCAAGGTAGGCTTTATTTTTCTATCTTCAGGGCTAGCTAGTTCCTTAGGCTGTGCCGAGTTGCATAGGGAGCGTTAGGAGCAATCCACGGCTATTTCTAGTGTGCGTGATAGGATTAGGGATTGCGGTCAGCAGAGTTCCCACGTCCCAGAGCTCGTCCTTATTATCAGTAACTATCAGGTCATTCCGTGTGCTCTTAACCACCAGGTCCATTATTGTCCTGACCACCAGGTCATAACAGTCATCGAAGGTCCTTCACTCACTACATTCTCAGGAATGGAGGCGGACGCTTGCAGCGGTGACAGCCAGGGTTCTTCGGAGGGGTGAGAATAGCCATATTTTTTATTTTTATTCTTTATTTTTTACATTAATATGGATCCCAGGGCCTGAAGGAGAGTTTCCTCTCCTCCAGACCCTTGGAACCATATGCACCGCACACTCCGATACCGATTTCCGATATCACAAAAATATCGGAACTCGGTTTCAGAATTCCGATACAGCAAGTATCGCCCGATACCCGATACTTGCAGTATCGGAATGCTCAACACTAGTCATTGGCAAATTCCCCTGCAATTCTTTTATTTTGAAGCTTATAGACATTCAGCCTCTTTGTAGTTTTCTGCCCTTGGGGTCTCCTCGCAGGCAGGATGCGAAGCCTGCACTTAGACACAATGAGGCGATGGTCAGTCCAGCGGTCTGCACCACACATGGCCCTCATCACTCTAAAGTCCATCCCATCCCTTTTCCTGGCAATGAGGTAATCAATGAGATGCCGATGCTTCAAGTGTGGGTGCATCCATGATGTCTTCTTGTGTGTGGGTAAACAGAATAGGTTGTTGGTGATGACAAGGTCATGTGTGGCAGACATCTTGAGGAGCAGCAGGCCATTACTGTTATACTTGCCAGGGCCGCGTCTCCCAATGACCCCTTCCCAGTTTTGATGGTCTGTTCCCACTCAGGCATTAAAGTCTCCGAGTATATTGAGCTTGTCTGCTTGTGGGATTGCTGAAATAAGTGTGTGAAGTTCATCATAGAACTTATCTTTAATGTCATCCAGGTTAGTCATAGTGGGAGCATAGGCACTGTTCAGAGTTGCATGTTTCTTGTTTGTAAGTGGGAGCTGAAATGTCATCAGACGGTCGTTGATGCCCTCCGAAAGCCTGGTAAGTTTATGGACAAGATGAGTTTTGATAGCAAATTCCACACCTCCCTTTTTTTTCAGTGCTGCTTGGACCACTCCAGAAAAGCGTATATCCACCACTATGCTCTGTCAATTGACCCTTGTCTGCCAGGTGTGTTTAGCTGAGAGTTGCTATATCAATGTTGTAAGGAGCTAGCTCCCTAGCAACCAATGCCGTTCTTCTCACTGATCTGTCTCCCTTAGTATTATCCAGCAGAGTTCTCACTTTTCATGTGCCAAGGTTGTGTACCATAATTTTCTTTTTCTTTATTGCTTGTCGACCGCTGCAAGGGAAACCCACCAACTACGGTAGGCTGGCCACGTGAAATGAAGCAGACTATGTTTGAGGCACCTTTTCTAGCCCCGTCAACTATTAAGGCGAGCAGAGTGATCCTAAACAGGACTGCTCAGACATCAAGGAGGCTGTTGAACTCCACTGCTGCTTCGATCCAGTGGGGAGCGACCATATGGTGTGGGCCGCCTGCATGCAGGTTCATGACTACAGCTTCCAGTGATTCCACACCTGCTGCTTTGCCACTCTCCCATCTCCCACAGGACTTTATGATATGCAGTGGTTAAAGTCATGACTTGCGCTTGACTTGGATTAAAGTGAGGAAGAGTTGCGCAGTCGTCAGCCTCACTCTCTCACTCGTATCTATCGAACCCCAGTGGCAAGAACTAGATCAGACAACTGGAGGTAGGTCAGGGTGCAGTGGATTGCCATCAGTGTCCTAGATGCGCCTCTCTGTGCTCTCTCAGCTCTCCGTAATGCTGTGCTGGGAATTGCTTGTCTGTCCGTTGAATCTTGAATGGTTTGTTCCGCACAGTCTGCCATATCCAGTCATCGCATGCATGGGTAGGCAAACCCTTAAAATTCACCGTAGGTCTCAAAGAAACCCAACAGTTAAACAGTTTTTAAATTGTATGCGTTCTGTATGTTTTTGATATTCTATTAAAAGACATATGCATTTATATTGGTGAGCCTTCCCTGGCATGCTTTTTTGTCCTTCTTGAATTAGAATTTGTTTTTCATGCTGTATGTTGATCCCTTTTAATATGGTGGTGCCCTCTTTACACATTTTCCAATGATGCCAGAAGAAGCATCAGCTGATACTCCCTCTCCCATCATTCCCCCTCTGTGTGTGATATCTCAGCGCAGTGGGCATGATGACATCATTACAATGCACCCATGTGCCAAGATGTGCAGAAGATCAGAAGACTTGCTGAGGAAACCGATGCAACGGTGAACAGGGAGAGGTGAGTATTTATTTTTTATTTTACATGTTGGGTCCAGGTTACTATATGAAGCACTATGTGGGGCTATTATACTGTATTGAGCACTGTTTTGTGGCCATTATACTGTATGGAACAATATGTGGGGCCATTATAATGTATGGCGTACTATGCAAGGCCATTATACTGTATGGAGCACATTTTGCGGCCATTATTATGTATTGAGGACTATGTGGGGCTGTTTTCTTGTATCGAGTACTATGTAGGGCCATTATACTGCATGGAGGAAAATGTGGGGCCATTATACTGTATGGAGCACTATGTGGGTCATTATACTGTATGGAGCACTTTTTGTGACAATAATTCTTTTTATAGCACTATGTGGGGCCATAATACTGTATGGAAGGCAATACAGAGCATCAATATGCTGTATGTGGAACTATATGGGGCCTATTATACTGTATGGAGCACTTTTTTCTGGCCATTATATCGTATGGAGGGTTGTGTGAGGATTATGATTGGGGAATCATGCTATGTTGGGGTCACCATACTTTGCCAGGGGAAATGAGGAGGAGTAGACTCATCATATCGTGCATGTTTGGGGGGCACTTTTGTTGTCTTGTTACTTTATTATCTGCATTATTCAAGGTTTTTTATATTTGTTATTACATATTTAAATTAGGCCATTGGGCCATATGCTTTTCTTACTGCTCTTACATAACATACTATTCCAATATTTTATTCTAAGGTCTATTAACCCCTTTCCGACATTGGACATAATAGTACACCCACGTCGGACTTCTTCCCTTTGATGTTGGCTCCAGTAGTGACCCCACATCTTTCCTTGCATGTCAGCTTTTTTGTGCAGCTGACATGTGTCCGGAACAGCCGCGGGTGGAATCACGATCCACCCATGGCTATTAACCATTTAAATACCGCTCTCAAACTCTGACAGCGGCTTTTAACAAGTGCTTCTGGCAATCGTACCGGAGATCCGTCAACAAGTGACCCCTGTCACATGATCGTGGGTCATCGATGGGTTGGCATGACAAACAGGGGTCTCCTGGAGACATCTATGGTTGTCACTGCCATCTTGCTGTGAGCACCGCCCAGTAGTCAGCGCTCATAGCAAGTAATTCAGCTACATATAGGTGATCTGATGCTGTAGCTGAGCTGACCGGGTTATGGCAGCTTCTATTGAAGCATGCCAAAAGTAAAAAAAAGTTTTTAAAAATATGAAGAAAAAATAAAAAAATATAAAAGTTCAAATAACCCCCCTTTTGCACCATTGAAAATAAACCAATTTAAAAATGTCAAACATACACATATTTGGTATCGCCGCATTCAGAATCGCCCGATCTATCAATAAAAAGGATTAACCTGATCGCTAAATTTCGTAGCGAGAAAAAATCAAAACCCTAAAATTATGTTTTTTTGGTCACCTCAAGGTTTCATTAAAATGCAATAACGGGCGATCAAAGGATCGTATCATAAAAAACATCAGCTTGGCACGTAAAAAATAAGCCCTCACCCAACCCGAGATCACAAAAAAATGGAGACTCTATGGATATAAGAAAATGTCACAATTTTCTTTTAACAAAGTTTGGAATTTTATATCACCACTTACATAAAAAAGAACCTAGACATGTATGGTGTCTATGAACTCATAATAACCTGGAGAATCATAATGGCAGGTCAGTTTTAGCATTTAGTGAACCTAGTAAAAAAGCCAAACAAAAAATCAAGCGTGGGATTTCACTTTTCTTGCAATTTCACCACAGTTGAATTTTTTTTAACTTTTCTAGTGCGTGACATGGTAAAACCTATGGTATCATTTGTCCTGCAAAAAGAAGCCCTCACATGGCCATTTTAACCAAAAAATAAAAAAAATTATGGCTCTGCGAAGAAGGGGAGCAAAAAATGAAAATGCAAAACCAAGCATACCTCTGGTCGTTAAGGGGTTAATTAACATGTACTTTGTTCGTGGGACAACCACTTTATACAGTTATATGAAAAAGTTTGGGCACCGCTATTAATCTTAAGCTTAATGTTTTATAAAAATTATTTTTTTTGCAATAGCTATTTCAGATTCATATACAGTATTTGCTTCCATATGAAAAGGTTCATCGTTATATTTGATGATGAGGAAAAACTTCCTCAATTGTAGAATTTAAAAAAAAATAGATTTCAAGGTTGGCCCGCGACTTTATCAAAGCTTTTAATTTTTGCCCTCTGTGTATTTGTTTGACATTCCTGAATTACGTTACTGCTTATTAATAGGCCGTAAAGGCTACTTACTGTTAGATTGTATTCGTCTGCAAAAAAAGTTAAGATTAACTTTTCTGTGACCCAGTGCAGTATTTTATTTAAGAAAGCTTTCAAGAATATTGGCATATTAAAAGAGAAGAAAAATAACAGCTTGCTTTCACTTACCCAATAATGAAAAGTAGAGGCACTGCCATAGTATAAGGACAACTCATTACACATGTAATTGAAGTAGACCTTTCCTAGGTGACTGTCTGTTTGACTTTATTTTTTTTCTTTGATTCAATTCCAGCCGCTATACTCCAATTAATTAAATGTTTTTGATACATCTCACCAGCTGCTTCACTCATTCAGCTAAAAGCCCAGCTATGTAATTCAGACGTGCAGTCAACATCTATTCAGATAACAGACTACTTAGATGTAATGCACTGGATTCACAAATAAGATGCGAGCTACCTTTGCCTGTCAGTGACCTTTGTTGTCTTCCTTAGCTCATTGAGTTTCATTCCTCTTCATATGATATCAGACCCTTATGGAATAGTGTTATTTAGGTAAAATGACATTTAAGCCAACTTAATACATTAAAGAGAACCTGTCACATGGTTTTCCGAATATAAACTACAGCCACCACCTTTAAGGCCTCTTCTACAGTATGCTAGTATGCTGTATGCATTTCCCCAATCCCCTCTGCATAGCAGAAAAAAATGCCTTTTATGATCTTGTAGGGGGGTGGGCACATTACCCACGCCCCTTGAGAAGTCTTCATGTAATATTGTACAGTTTAATGTTTAGTATGTACTGTGTCATATGTAATGTTATGTGATGTTAAGTATAATGGCCACAAAATGTTGTTATAGTGTGCCCACCACTAGACAGTGAGTAGGGTACGACAGATTTAAGTCTAGAGTTTAACTCGGAGAGGGAGGGGCTTTGCAGCATGATCAGAGAGGACTTCCTGGTAGTTAGTCAGAAAGGGCCCAGAGTGTGCAGAGGATAGACCTCAGGTCTAGTGTGAGCAGTGCTGCATGCCGTGGGTGCCCCTGTGGCAAGAGATATACTAGCGGAGCAGATAGTAAGAGCCTGTAACAGAAGAGATAGCAGAGAATAAAAGCAAGTAGCAGCCTGGAATCGGGACAGAGTAGGAGAAAAATGATTGTGGCCTGGGTCAGAAAGTCTAGCAGGACGGTGCGGAGTCTTGTCCAAATGTCACCATATTTGGACACATCCTCTCCTACGGAAAAATAACAGGATGCTTTGCAACAAGCTAGAGTCTATGACTCATGTGGACTGGAAACTGAGAGCAGCTGTGAGGGGCCATAGCGTAAAACCTCGACCTATGTGGTCTCTTCAGAGGAAAATGGAAGCTCCCAAGATAGTGTGCTGGTCTGTGCAAAGAGTAGAAGTAAGCCAAGAAAAGAGAGTGTTTTCAGGGAAGAAGAAGATATGTGTGTCGCTTGTGAATAAAGAAACGTTTTTAAATATAAATGCCTACTATCTGCTGTATATAGTTCATATCACGTTATTCTCAACAAAAACAAGTTTGATATTAACCCCTTAAGCTCCGAGGGTGGTTTGCACGTTAATGACCGGGAAAATTTTTACAATTCTGACCACTGTCCCTTTATGAGGTTATAACTCTGGAACGCTTTAACGGATCTTGGCGATTCTGACACTGTTTTCTCGTGACATTTTGTACTTCATGGCAGTGGTAAAAAATTTTCGATATAACTTGCGTTTATTTGTGAAAAAAACGGAAATTTGGTGAAAATTTTGAAAATTTTGCAATTTTCCAACTTTAAATTTTTATGCCCTTAAATCACAGAGATATGTCACGCAAAATACTTAATAAGTAACATTTCCCACATGTCTACTTTACATCAGCACAATTTTGGAACCAAAATTTTTTTGTGTTAGGGAGTTATAAGGGTTAAAAGTTGACCAGCAATTTCTCATTTTTACAACGCCATTTTTTTTTAGGGACCACATCTCATTTGAAGTCATTTTGAGGGGTCTATATGATAGAAAATACCCAAGTGTGACACCATTCTAAAAACTGCACCCCTCAAGGTGCTCAAAACCACATTCAAGAAGTTTATTAACCCTTCAGGGGTTTCACAGGAATTTTTGGAATGTTTAAATAAAATTGAATATTTACCTTTTTTTCACACAAAATTTATTTCAGCTCCAATTTGTTTTATTTTACCAAGGGTAACAGGATAAAATGGATGCCAAAAGTTGTTGTACAATCTGTCCTGAGTACGCTGATACCCCATATATGGTTGCAAACCATTGTTTGGGTGTATGGCAGAGCTCGGAAGGGAAGGAGCGCCATTTTACTTTTCAATGCAAAATTGAGTGGAATTGAGATGGGATGCCATGTTGCGTTTGGAGAGCCCCTGATGTGCCTAAACATTGAAACCCCCACAAGTGACACCATTTTGGAAAGTAGACCCCTTAAGGAACTTATCTAGATGTGTGGTGAGCACTTTGACCCAACAAGCGCTTCACAGAAGTTTATAATGCAGAGCCGTAAAAATAAAAAAACATATTTTTTCCCAAAAATGATTTTTCGCCCCTAATTTTTTATTTTCCCAAGGGTAAGAGACGAAATTAGACCACAAAAGTTGTTGTGCAATTTGTCCTGAGTGCGACGATACCCCATATGTGGGGGTAAACCACTGTTTGGGCGCATGGCAGAGCTCGGAAGGAAAGGAGCGCCATTTGACTTTTCAATGCAAAATTGACTGGAATTGAGATGGGACGCCATGTTGCGTTTGGAGAGCCCCTGATGTGCCTAAGCATTGGAACCCCTCACAAGTGACACCATTTTGGAAAGTAGACCCCTTAAGGAACTTATCTAGATGTGTGGTGAGCACTTTGACCCAACAAGTGCTTCACAGGAGTTTATAATGCAGAGCCGTAAAAATAAAAAAACATATTTTTTCACAAAAATGATCTTTTCGCCCCCAATTTTTTATTTTCCCAAGGGTAAGAGAAGAAATTAGACCACAAAAGTTGTTGTGCAATTTGTCCTGAGTGCGACGATACCCCATATGTGGGGGTAAACCACTGTTTGGGCGCATGGCAGAGCTCGGAAGGAAAGGAGCGCCATTTGACTTTTCAATGCAAAATTGACTGGAATTGAGATGGGACGCCATGTTGCGTTTGGAGAGCCCCTGATGTGCCTAAACATTGGAACCCCTCACAAGTGACACCATTTTGGAAAGTAGACCCCTTAAGGAACTTATCTAGATGTGTGGTGAGCACTTTGACCCAACAAGTGCTTCACAGGAGTTTATAATGCAGAGCCGTAAAAATAAAAAAATCATATTTTTTCACAAAAATTATCTTTTCACCCCCAATTTTTTATTTTCCCAAGGGTAAGAGAAGAAATTAGACCACAAAAGTTGTTGAGCAATTTGTCCTGAGTGCGACGATACCCCATATGTGGGGGTAAACCACTTTTTGGGCGCATAGCAGAGCTCGGAAGGGAAGGAGCGCCATTTGACTTTTCAATGCAAAATTGACTGGAATTAAGATGGGACGCCATGTTGGTTTGGAGAGCCCCTGATGTGCCTAAACATTAAAACCCCCCACAAGTGACACCATTTTGGAAACTAGACCCCCTAAGGAACTTATCTAGATGTGTTTTGAGAGCTTTGAACCCCCAAGTGTTTCACTACAGTTTATTACGCAGAGCCGTGAAAATAATTTTTTTTTTCGCAAAAATTGTTTTTTAGCTCCCAGTTTTGTATTTTCACAAGGGTAACAGAATAAATTGGACCCCAAAAGTTGTTGTCCAATTTGTCTTGAGTACGCTGATACCCAATATGTGGGGGAAACCACTGTTTGGGCGCATGGCAGAGCTCGGAAGGGAAGGAGCAGACTTATGCAGACTTAAATGGATTGGTCTGCAGGCGTCACGTTGCATTTGCAGAGCCCCTGATGTACCCAAACAGTACAAACCCCCCACAAGTGACCCCATTTTAGAAATTAGACCTCCCAAGGAACTTATCTAGATGTTTTTTGAGAACTTTGAACCCCTAAGTGTTTCACTACAGTTTATAACGCAGAGCCGTGAAAATAAAAATTCTTTTTTTTTTCACAAAAATGATTTTTAGCCCCCAGCTTTGTATTTTTACAAGGGTAACAGAATAAATTGGACCCCAAAAGTTGTTGTCCAATTTGTCCTGAGTACGCTGATACCCCATATGTGGGGGGGGAACCACTGTTTGGGCGCATGGCAGAGCTCGGAAGGGAAGGAGCGCCATTTGGAATGCAGACTTAGATGGATTGGTCTGCAGGCGTCACGTTGCATTTGCAGAGCCCCTGATGTACCCAAACAGTACAACCCCCCCACAAGTGACCTCATATTGGAAACTAGACCTCCCAAGGAACTTATCTAGATGTGTTGTGAAAACTTTGAACCCCCATGTGTTTCACTACAGTTTATAACGCAGAGCCGTGAAAATAAAAAATCCTTTATTTTTCCCACAAAAATGATTTTTAGCCCCCCAAATTTTTATTTTCCCAAGGATAATAAGAGAACTTGGACCCAAAAAATTGTTGTCCAATTTGACTCGAGTACGTTGATACCCCATATGTTGGGGTAAACCCCTGTTTGGGTGCACGGGAGAGCTCGGAAGTGAAGGAGCACTGTTTTACTTTTTCAATGCAGAATTGGCTGGAATTGAGATCGGACGCCATGTCACGTTTGGAGAGCCCCTGATGTGCCTGAACAGTGGAAACTCCCCAATTCTACCTGAAACCCTAATCCAAACGCATCCCTAACCCTAATCCCAACGATAACCCTAACCACACACCTAACCCTGACACACCCCTAATTCTAATCCCAACCGTAAATGTAATCCAAACCCTAACCCTAGCCCTAACCCTAACCCTAGCCCTAACCCTAATGGGAAAATAGAAATAAATACATTTTTTAAAATTTTATAATTTTTCCTTAAGGCTAGGTTCACATTGCGTTAGGGCAATCCGTTTAGCGCAGCGATGCACTACACCCGAAAATCACATTGCTGTCAATGGGTGCGCTAAAGGACCCGTTGCATGGCGATAATTGCGACATTTTCGCTGTGCAACGCTGTCCGTTAGCGTTAACCCATTAATGCAATGTGAACCTAGCCTAACTAAGGGGGTGATGAAGGGGGGGTTTGATTTACTTTTATAGCGTTTTTTATATCGGATTTTTATGATTGGCAGTCGTCACACACTAAAAGACGCTTTTTATAGCAAAAAAGTTTTTGTGTCTCCACATTTTGAGACTTATAATTTTTCCTTATTTTGGTCCACAGAGTCATGTGAGGTCTTGTTTTTTGCGGGACGAGTTGACGTTTTTATTGGTAATATTTGCGGACACGTGACAGTTTTTGATCGCTTTTTATTCCGATTTTTTGTGAGGCAGAATGACCAAAAACCAGCTATTCATGAATTTCTTTTGGGGGAGGCGTTTATACCGTTCTACGTTTGGTAAAATTGATAAAGCAGTTTTATTCTTCGGGTCAGTACGATTACAGCGATACCTCATTTATATCTTTTTTTATGTTTTGGCGCTTTTATACGATAAAAGCTATTTTATAGAAAAAATAATTAATTTGGCATTGCTTTATTCTGAGGACTACAACTTTTTTATTTTTTGGTTATGATGCTATATCGTGGCTCGTTTTTTGCGGGACAAGATGTCGTTTTCAGTGGTACCATGGTTATTTATATCCGTCTTTTTGATCGCGTGTTATTCCACTTTTTGTTCGGCGGTATGATAATAAAGCGTTGTTTTTTGGCTCGTTTTTTTTTTTTTCTTACGGTGTTCACTGAAGGGGTTAGCTAGTGGGACAGTTTTATAGGTTGGGTCGTTACGGACGCGGCGATACTAAATATGTGTACTTTTATTGTTTTTTTTGTTTTTTTTTTAGATAAAGAAATGTATTTATGGGAATAATATTTTTTTTTTCTTCTTTATTTAGGATTTTTTTTTTTTTTTTTTACACGTGTGGAAATTTTTTTTTTTACTCTTTCACTTTGTCCCAGGGGGGGACATCACAGATCACTGATCTGACAGTGTGCACAGCACTCTGTCAGATCGGTGATCTGACAAACAGCCGGGCAGGGTTAGAGCTGCAGCTGCAGCCTGCTCCTGACCCGGAAGTGCTCCCTGCAGGACCCGGATGCAGCCCCGCGGCCATTTTGGATCCGGGGACTGCAGGGAGAAGACGCTCAGTACACGGTGAGTACATCACCATGTACCGATCGTCTCAGGGAAGCCCGCAGGGAGCCCCCTCCCTGCGCGATGCTTCCCTGCACCGCCGGGGGGTTAATGTGCCGGGAGCGGTCCGTGACCGCTCCTGGCACATAGTGCCGGATGTCAGCTGCGATAGGCAGCTGACACCCGGCCGCGATCGGCCGCGCTCCCCCCGTGAGTGCGGCCAATTGCATATGACGTACTATCCCGTCACTGGGAATTAAGTCCCAGGGCACCTCGATGGGATAGTACATCATATGGGATTAAGGGGTTAAATGCTGGTCTCCTTTCATTTTCACTGATTAACATCTGGTCCTGGCAAAACAGCGTCATCGGTTACATGCGGCCTGCATCGGCATACTGCCCCTACGGCACATGTCCAGGACCCCCACTTTCATATATTGTGACAGGCGCAAGAGACGAGTACCTTGGCCATGGCTACTGTACCACACTATGTTACAATCCCCCCTTGTGGCATGGTTTAGTCCGATGGGCATTGGTCATCTTGCATTGGTTCCTCCTCTCTCATTATAAGGTTCTTTGGCCTCTGCTGGTGTATTCGCATTACAGTACTTTGCTCTGACCAGCGATGGAAATCAGACCAGTCTGCACCGTATAGGGAGATTATAAAAGTTTTTGTTGTACTATGCAGAGGGGTTTGGTGACTTATCTACAGTTTACTAGTATACGGTATAAAAGGCCTTAAAGTTTATATTGGGAATACTGGGTGACAGGTTCCCTTTAAGATTTTTGCACGCACCCTCATTATATATTTTTGTCCTCATTAGTTTCTGCTTACAATTTACTTCGAGTTGACCTGGATTTTTTTGATGCTCATATCCATGGCTTGCTCTCATACCATGTTTGAATTGCTGCCTTTTTTCTAACCTCCTCTACACCTACATTAAATTTGCTTACTAGTTTTTGCACACTAGCATTGCATTTTAACTGTCATAACTCTACTTTCTCTGGATTGTTTTTTTTGTTGCATCCTTTTTGGGTTGCCCTTGAATAAAGTTTCCTGACCTGTACAGGCATATACAGTACAAAGCCAAATTTATTCTCAAAATTTAGATTTGATCATTCCTCAAAAGTATGGTGGACAGCAAAATAATAATTTGCATAAGCGTCTTGGTGTTGTAAAAAAAATGCACTCTTCTTTTGTTGAGGTGAGTTTTTCCCATATAACAATATTGCATTGTTGGCTCCGTTCCAGCGGTGTCAACACTCGGAAGCTGTGATGTGGTGGAATGACATGTGATGCCCAGTGCCCAAGCACCCAATCTGCTCTGCTGTCATTGTCTCCAACTTCGACAAACTGAATATGAAGAGGAAGTCCTGGTTGCATATGATCCCTGGCGTCCTCTTCATGTTCAGTTTGCTAGAAGGTGGAGACAGTGATGCTAGCGCTGATTAGGCCCCAGCATCAAATGTCACAACACTGCATCACAGCCTTGGGGAGAGCGAGTGCTGACTCAGCGGGAATGGCATCTTGCTTATTGTAATATTTTTCTTTAGTCTCACCCTTGGTGCAAGTCTTAGCTGGCTGCACAAAGGAGAAAGTAGCATTCATGGGAAGCAAAGTAAGACTTAACTCCTCTTTGAGAAATGCTGTAAAGACTTAGTCCCCAGCTTAGGCATCAGCAAGCAGATTCCAAATCAATTCAAATAATGGAATGTAAAGTCTGGTATAAGGATAAAAAATGTATTCATGATTAAGAGCGTTTGGAGCACTTTAAATATGTAAGATATTGCACCTGTATTTTTATTTGCATGTTTTACATGATGGATTTTAAAAGGAATCTGTCACCTCAAAATTCGCCTATAAGCTAAAGGTACCTTCACACTAAACGATATCGCTAGCGATCTGTGACGTTGCAGCGTCCTGGCTAGCGATATCGTTCAGTTTGACACGCAGCAGCGATCAGAATCCTGCTGTGATGTCGTTGGTCGGGGCTAGAAGGCCAGAACTTTATTTGGTCGCTGGCTCTCCCGCTGACATCGCTGAATCGGCGTGTGTGACACCGATTCAGCGATGTCTTCACTGGTAACCAGGGTAAACATCGGGTTACTAAGCGCAGGGCCGCGCTTAGTAACCCGATGTTTACCCTGGTTACCATCCTAAAAGTAAAAAAAAAAAACGCTTCATACTTACCTTCCGCTGTCTGTCCTCCGGCGCTCTGCTTCTCTGCACTCACTGTGAGCACAGCGGCCGGAAAGCAGAGCGGTGACGTCACCGCTCTGCTTTCCGGCCGCTGTGCTCACAGCCAGTACAGAGAAGCAGAGCGCCGGGGACAGACAGCGGAAGGTAAGTATGAAGCGTTTGTTTTTTCTACTTTTAGGATGGTAACCAGGGTAAACATCGGGTTACTAAGCGCGGCCCTGCGCTTAGTAACCCGATGTTTACCCTGGTTACCGGCATCGTTGGTCGCTGGAGAGCTGTCTGTGTGACAGCTCTCCAGCGACCAAACAGCGACGCTGCAGCGATCCGGATCGTTGTCTGGATCGCTGCAGCGTCGTTTAGTGTGAAGGCACCTTAAGGCCATCGGCATCAGAGGCTTATCTACAGCATTCTGTAATGCTGTAGATAAGCCCCCGATGTATCCTGCAAGATAAGAAAAACAGGTTATATTATACTCACCCAGGGGCGGTTCCGGTGCGGTCTGGTCTAATGGGCGTCGCGGTCCGGGTCCGGCGCCTCCCATCTTCATACGATGACGTCCTCTTCTTTGCTTCCTGCCACGGCTCCAGCGCAGGCGTACTTTATCTGACCTGTTGAGGGCAGAGCAAAATACTGCAGTGCGCAAGCACCGGGCCTCTATGACCTTTCCCGGCGCCTGCACACTGCAGTACTTTGCTCTGCCCTCAACAGGGCAGATAAAGTACACCTGTGCAGGAGCCGTGGCAGGAAGACAAGAAGATGACGTGATCATAAGAAGATGGGAGGCGCTGGACCCGGACCGCGATGCTCATCAGACCCGAAATGAACCGGGACCGCCCCAGGGTGAGTATAATATAACCTGTTTTTCTTACCTTTCAGGTTACATCGGGGACTTATCTACAGCATTACAAAATGCTGTAGATAAGCCCCTGATGCCAGTAGCCTTAGCTTATAGGCAAATTTTGGGGTGACAGATTCCCTTTAACTAAATTGGAAATAAAGAGATTTTTTATCCTTATGCTGAACATTACATTCCATTATTGGAATTTGTTTGGAAGCAGATACAAAGTGTTAGACTATGGTCACACCAGCATATTTTCTCTTTCTTGAGAGAATTGAGTCGATTAGGCAAATTACATTCTGATCAAACTCTGGTCAGAGTTTGACTTGCATGGCAGAGTGTATCAAATTAGTGCATGCTGCAATATTTTCCTTTGAAAATCGGACATATACACAGACCCACAAAATAACATTGGTCCCAGTGAGATCTGATGTTTTGACTGATTGCACTCAGATCGAGAAAACGATCGTTTGCGCCTGGTCTTTGGATGGAACTGCTCTCTTTCACATTTATTGGTGCTCAAGATTGATCTCTGTTTATTTTTGTACCACTGAACATATTTTTTGAGGTGCACTCAAAAGTGCTCATTTATACTATTGCTGTAGCTGCAGCTAATAAGAATTATCAATCTAAGACCATATTGACTATTCATAATTTTCTGTCTTCTTTCAAACAAATTTTCTCCAGTAAGGATGAGAGAACCCAACCAGTAAAATCCTGGGTCCATCCCAACCCCGAACACTGACTTTTTAATGTATGTCTGGTTTCCTGTTAGGGATCGCCAGTCAAATTTTGAAATGCTGCAGTGCGATTTTGATTGTGGGCACTTCGAGAGCCATCACAGCCATGCTAAATATTGACATGACTGTGATTGGCCATCAATGCACATGATTCAGCCTGTATAAAGACCGTATCACTAGTGCCGTTGCCATTATGCTCTCATTAGTGCAGAAATAGGATGCAGCTGGAGTGAGGGACAGATTCTTACTGCGCAGTTTGCAAAACAGATGCTATGTATAATCTGCAACCAATATCTGTGGGAGAACTGTGTTAAAAGCCACTGTGTGTACTCTGCAAAACATATCTGTGTGAAGACTGTGCCAAAAAGCTGTTGTGTGTACTCTACAACCCTGCCTGTGGGAGTACTTTCCCTTTAAACGACTGTATATACTCTGCACCCTTCTACCTGCGGGAGTACTTTTCCGTTAAGCTGCTGTCTGTAGTCTGCAACCCCGCTTGGGAGAGTAGTGTTCCTTTAAGTCACTGTATGTACTCTGCCCCCTCTCCTGTGGGAGAACTGCACCAAAAAGCCACTGTGTGTATTATGCACCCTCCACCTGTGGGAGTACTTTGCCTTTAAGCCGCTGTGTGTACACTGTTCCCCCCACACCTGTGGTAGTACTGCACCTTTAAGCTGCTG
Organism: Ranitomeya imitator; assembly: GCF_032444005.1. NCBI lineage: Eukaryota > Metazoa > Chordata > Amphibia > Anura > Dendrobatidae > Ranitomeya > Ranitomeya imitator. The sequence continues at coordinate 492,528,363 of NC_091286.1, read as the reverse complement.
TGTTTTTTTTGCAGTCTTGGAAATAAATAATTGGCATTAGTCTTCTTGTTGCATTTCAAGGCCAAATAAATATTTTTTCATGACTGCTGTGTATTTTTTAGTAGTCAGAGAAATAAATAATTTGCATCATATATATAATTTCCATTTATAGGCAAAATAAATAGTTTTTCTTGACTGATATGTGTTTTTTAGTAATTAGGAAAAACAATTATTGGCATCAGCAGTCTCGTTCCCATTTGTAGGCAAAATATATAATTTTTCGGTGCCAATGTGTGTTGTTTATTCGTCTTAAAAAAATATAAATGGCATCAGCCATCTCATTGCCATTTATAGGCCAAATAAATAATTTTTCAGGACCAGTGTGTATTTTTTAGTAGTCTGAGAAATACATAATTGTCTTCTGATGTCTCATTGCCATTTTGCAGGCTGAAAAAATATTTTTTCTAAACAGGCATGTGTTTTCTATTAATCTAGGAAAAAATAATTGGCATCAGCCATCTCATTGCCATTTATAAGCTAAAGAAATAATTTTTCTAAACAAGTCTGTGTTTTCTAGTAGTCTGGTAAATATTTGGCATGATTCATCTCATTGCCATTTATAAACTAAGGAAATAATTTTTCAGGACCACTGTGTGTTTTCTAGTAGTGTTGCAAATTAAAAATTTTATTTGTAAGCCAGACAAATAGTACTGTTGTAGCTGATGCAGGGATAGGACATAGGACGTTGTTCTGTACCTGCTACATGCCCAAATACCACACCTTCCCCTGGTGCATGCAGGCAACAGGACATTATGCAACCTTTCATTGGCCTGAATACCGCTGCCCAATGGTGAGGCCACAAAATGTTGAAAAGATGTTAGATTGGATGGCTGAGAGGGGCTACAGTTCCTTCACATTATCTTCCAGCAGGTCCACTGCAGAAAGTGCCTAGTTGACAAATGAGGACCATTGTAATCTGGCTTTCACTTCACCCCATTGAAATCAGTCAAGCAGTCTGAGCCTCAAATCATGCAGCAGTCTTTTCTGCTTTTTTATGACTCTGCTGGCTGTGGTTCCACGGCCAATCCACCTGGTCTTGCTCCAGAAGTGGAAGAGACTGAGTACACTGATGCCCAACCACTTGTTATGTTGAAGGATGGATATGTGAAAGGGCTAGTACACACGATCAGTGGACCACCACAAGACATGTCAGATGATGATGAAACTCAGTTGCCAACTGAAGTAACTTTCTGAAGTATGCTGACTGGCAAAGAGGGCAAGGTTGAGGAGTCGGTGAAAGATAATGTGAGGGATGATGAGGTCCTGGACCTCACATGTAGCGGAGGCCATCCTAGTGATGTGCACAGTTCGGAGGAAGAGGAGGTGATTATGCTGCCCAAGCAGCACAGAAAAAGAGAAAGATGACTGAAAAAGCACAGCGGGCGGCCACTAGCCAGTAAGTCGGCTTCCACTGCCCACTATGCATCTGAAATCAGCACACCACAGACAACTCAAAAGAGCTCCTTATCATGGCATTTCTTTAGGGATTGTGCTACCGACAAGGGATAGGCATCTGAATTTCAAGCATGAGGTGCAGTGTAGTACACACCTTAAAAAGCATGACAGATCTGAGCCTCCTCATGCTCTGTCTTCTGCTGCGCTCTCGGCCTCTTTTCCCTGATCATGATCAACAGTGCCCTCTGCTTCCATGCAGAGAGGATGTGACAGCATCGCTAGCACCACCAGCAATGTTACCGAGCATCTATACACAATTCCATGGAAGTCTTCAGCTTTCAATCACCCTCAAGAGAAAGAGGAGAGAGAGAGAGAGGAGATACCCCTGTAGACACCCACAAGCCATGGTCCTGAAAGACAGCATTTCCAAATTACTGGTCTTTGAAATGCTGCCATTTTGGTGCATACAACCACCAATATGTGGACCAATAAGCATGGCCAGGGACATTACATCTTCCTAGCTGCCCACTGAACAAATGTATCGGTGGCTGGAATGGTGGCATATGGTGTTGTAGCCCCTGTCCTACTACCTCCAAGGATTGATGCCTCCAGCAACTCCTCATCTGGTCACAGCTGCAGAACAGCCAGGGGCAAAGGACAGCAAGCTGTTCTGAAACCACATCTGGAATACTGTGTCCAATTTTGGCCACCACATTTTAAAAAAGACATTAAAAAACTGTAGCAAGTTCAGAGAAGAGCTACCAGGATGGTGAGTGGTCTGCAAAGTATGTCCTACAAGGAACAGTTAAAGGATCTGGGAACACTTAGCTTGCAAAAAAGAAGGCTAAGAGGAAATTTAATAGCAGTCTACAAATATCTGAAAGGATGTCACAGTGTAGAAGGATCATCCTTATCTTCATTTACACATGGAAACACGAGAAGCAATGTGATGAAACTGAAAGGAAAAAGATATAGTTTAAATATTAGAAAAAACTTTTTGACAGTGAGGGTGAGCAATGAGTGGAACAGGCTGCCGTAAGAGTTGGTGAGTTCTCCATCAATATAAGTCTTGAAACAGAGGCTGGACAGACATCTGTATGAGATGGTTTAGTGAATCCTGCATTGAGCAGAGGGGTGGGCACGATGACCCTTGAGGTCCCTTCCACCTTTAAAATTCTATGATTCTATGATTCTTATGTTTGGGGGATAAAATCCACAACGCACAGAGGCTGTGGACTGGGATCAAACAGCAGACAGATGACAGATAAGTGGTTGGTGCCAGTAAACCTAAAGCCCAGCCTGGTGGAGTGCAATAACGGGCAAAATCTCGTAGCAGCTCTGGGCTTAGCTGGTTTGACGCACATCCCTTGACTGGCGCATATGCTGAACTTGGTGGTCTAGAGCTTCCTTAAAAAGTACCCACACATGTCGTAGCTGCTTCAGAAAGTGCGGGCAGTGTACGCACACTTTTGATGTTCTCACCCTGCCGCTGTTTGCCTGTCTGCGCTATAGCGTCACTTCTGCTTTCCCGCTCACAGGCTGATATGTGACATACCAGCAAGGCAGGAGGAGCAGAGGCAATTCACACAGTTTTCAGGCCTGTCATACACACATGATTCAGAGGGTGAGTTACTGTCCCAGCAGCGGCCAGTTACCCCACTGTATAGCCAGGGAACAGTTTGACAGGATAATGATGATGAGGAATAACAATTGTGTTCAGAGCAGGGTGGCACTCAAATAAGTTCACAGGCTTCACTGAAGCATGGCCTAAGGGATAAAGAGAAACCAGAAGATAGACCTCCAACTGATGAAAGCTTGTCATTGCCTCTCTGCAGCCAGGCACAAATGAGCCAATACATGCTACAGTGCCTGCGCAATGACTGCCAAGTTGCCCAACAACATGCTATTATTACTTCTACCACTTGTGCGGGAGCGCCAAATGCATGAATACAAGTAGATGCTTGTATAGAAAGAACTGATGGCTTTCACACCTGACAGCGGGGGCTGAGTGGAAGAATAGGGCCGAGGCAAAAGAGAGTACCACTAGCACCTTGTAAGACAGGGTTATTATTGTCAAAATGTTGCAAAACTTTATGAGCACACCACAACATAGAGCACCACCATGTAACATGGTCGGTATTTTCAGGAGCCAATGTTGCAACAACATGACGGTTCCACATGTCTCCACGTACTAACAGGCTGGTCTGCCCCATTTAACTTCTATGTTTTCAAATTGGACACATGGCATGAGCTTTCCCTTTATGCCTTGGAGGTGGTGGCCTGCCCTGTGGCAAGTGTACTGTTGGAACTTGTGTTTAGCATATCAGGGGGTGTGATCACAGATTGGCACATCTGCCTGTCATCATCCAATACGGGGAACCTAATATTCCTTAAAATGAACCAGGCGTAGATCCCACAGGACTTGTTCATACCCTTGGGTGACTGGACAACTATAGCAGCCGCACCTAGCCAGTATTCATCTGTATTTGACATTCGTTTAATTTGGGTGCCTCCTTCCAAAAATGAAAAACTCAAACAACTGTGCTGGCTACATTCTCCTCTTCCTGTTCCATCTCTTCCTCCACTTGGACCTACGCCTTGTGGTTCTAGATATCTAGATTTAGTTTGCTATATCTACAGTAGGTTGTTTTAAGTCATATATATAAAAAAATAAAAAAAAAACACAAAAGAAAGAAAAAAAGGAAAAATAACAAAAAAAAAAAGGTTGGTTTACTCTTCCCTCACCTTTTCCAACCATACCACAACGTACACGTCATCCTCCACTTGGGCCTCGTGGTTCAAAATAGTTAGTTTTAGTTTTTTAAATTCTAGTTTGTTTTAATTCAGTTCCATAACAAAAATAAAAACAAATAAATAAATAAAAAACAGTGAAACAAAGTAAAAAAAATACAAAAAATAAAAAGTTAATCCTGTGGGATTACTCTTCCACTGTCTCTCCCACCCATACCGCCACATCCATCTCCTCCACGTGGACCTTTTCCTCCTGGTTCAAAAGTATTATTTTTAATTTGTCCTCTGCTTATCATAGGGACAAGACTCAGCTGTAGTGAGAAAAAGTATTAAGTGTTCCCAATTTTCCCAAAACACTCTCTTAACTGTATTCTATGAGCAACCAAAAGTTTTTATAATTTTCAACTGTGTCGGTGGGAGTGATATGCATCGTAACATATTTTTCTTCTCTTGTTCAACCATGCCTGTGATAGTATTACACTAAAAGCCGCTATGTGTAATCTTTAACCCATATCTGTGAGACTACTGTGCCTTTAAGTCACTGTGTGTACTCTTCAACCCTGCCTGTGGGGTTACTGTGGCCTATTGTCTGGGTGTGACATTTTTAACCAGCTTCTATGGGGAAAATGTGAAAACATGCTCTGTGGGTGAAATTTGTAATCAGCTTCTGTGGGGGTACTATGCCCAAAAGCTTCTGTGTACTCTGTACTTCAATTACAGAGCCTCTAAATGTCATAGATGGTTATTTTTTCTCACCATATCAATCACAGTAGAAAAGTGGTTAATGAGCTTGAATGCTGCCTTCCTTGGATGCCGCATGTGTTTATCAGGCTGCCTCTCCGGATTAGAAGCCTGACTCTCCATTACATGTGTGTACTATGCAACCCTGCCTATGGCTGATTTGAGATTGGATGCCTGAGAGTGACTCCAATTCCTTCACCTTGTGTTCCACTGGTACCCTAGTGATCCTTCTGCCTCTGACTTCCCGTGTTTGTGTCTGACCTGTTCCGTATCACTACCTTGGCTTTTTCTGTCTCTGATACTGCGTTCCTCGCCTGGCTTTTGACCCTCTGGCTGGTACCTTGACTCCTCTTACTGTCTCATTTTTTGGATACTGTTCTCCCGTTTGGCTCTGACTTTTGGCTCATCTCTGACCTCGTGCTTTGCTTTGACCTTTGGTACTTCATCTCCCTGTTTGTTGCTGACATCGGCCTGACTACTCTGCTGCCTCCTGGTGGTGGCCAGCACTTCTGTACCGAAGTGCTATACAGTAAGTGTATAGCACTTCTGTACCGAAGTGCTATACAGTAAGTGTGACCCTTTAGCCCGTGACAGTGCCCCCTGGTGGTGGCTGAGTGCAACTACTCCACGGTTGCATTACATTATCACTGACCAACTACATTTTAAAGGGGAGTTCGCATTTTTTTTTCCTCTGGTATGGATCCCCTCTGTACTTTGGCGGACCAAGTGACTAACCTTACTTAGATGATGCTGGAATTATCTGTGGAGCACAGGGCCTTGGTTACTTCTCAGAAGCAGGTGCAGAGGGAGATGGCTGAGACAGTTAAGTTAACTCGGGGGACCTCCTCTGTAGGTAAGACTGGTGAGGTGACTGATGTGTCTGTGCACTCTCCTGAACCTTCATGGAAACTCCCTGACACCTTCTCTGATGAGACGGACAAGTTCCGCACATTCAAATATATATCATATAGATCTCACTTGCATATATACTCCAATATAAATTATATATACTCATATATCCACAGGTAATATATACACTATAGACAATTGCTTAAAATGGCTGACATAAACTGATATAAGCCAGACAGACTGTTTGGGAATTTCCAACCAAAAGCGGAACAGCACCAGATCTACTAAGTGATGATCAGATGGCTCAACTTTGTCCTAGATGCAGACAGCTACATTTGAGTTGCTTAATTAGCATTCATATGTTCATTAATCACAATATTCCATATATATTTAGATAACCAATAACAGAGGAGCTAGACAATATGGTAATTAACTAACCACCCCTAACCACCTCCTTTCTATATGCAATTATAAAACCATGTATGTACAATAAATCGTCAGTATTGGTGGAATGTTATTGTCACAATGGTGCACAGTGTCATTGTTGAGTGCTCAAAATACTCAGTCTAATTGGGAAAGGCCTATGCACACAAAAGGATTGATGTATCCAAACCAAATTTTCATAACAAGGGAGGTTTGCAGATTATTGCTTTCCCTTATACCCCGATCTTCAGGGGATGAGAGTCTGCAGGTGGGGATAATTATATCTTTACTGAGGGAGGGTCCGCAGTCTTGGACTTTTTCCTTACCCCCGACCGACCCTGAGAGAATGTCTGTTGATACCTTTTTTGAGGCTCTGGGCCTCATTTATGATGAACCAGATTGAGTTAGATTGGCAGGGGACACTATTATGGGTCTATCGCAAGGAAAGGTCTATGCTGAATGGTACTGTTTGGAATTTCAGAGATGGTCTCTGGAGGTGTCCTGGAACGACTTGTCACTCAGGTGTCAGTTCCAGAGGGGACTGTATTATCATTTAAAGGACACTCTGGATCTTCATCCTCCACCTTGCTCTCTGGAAGAGGCCATGACTCAGGACATTTTGCATGGATCGGAGATTAAAAGTAACCTGTCACCCCCAAAATCGATGGTGAGGTAAGCCCACCATCATCAGGGGCTTATCTACAGCATTCTGTAATGCTATAGATAAGCCGCCAATGTTACCTGAAAGAGGAGAAAAAGACATTAGATTATACTCACCCAGGGGCGGTCCCGCTGCGGTCTGGTCAAATGGGTGTCTCAGGTCCGCTCCTGCGCCTTCCATCTTCATTCCATGACATCCTCTTCTGGTCTTTACGCCGCGGCTCCGGCGCAGGCGTACTTTGTCTGCCCTGTTGAGGGCAGAGGAAAGTACTGCAGTGTGCAGGCGTCGGAAAGGTCAGAGAGGCCCGGCGCTTGCGCACTGCAGTACTTTGCTCTGCCCTCAACAGGGCACCTGTTTGACTCTAAATTGGTGGCCATCTGTAGGTTAGTGACAGTTAGGTTGGAGACCCCTATCATGGCCATTGACCCTACATCCCTCACCAAGGGCACGGTTAATTTCATATCCAAAGAGTTCACCCTCAAGGTGGGGGCCCTACACCAGAAGCGTATTTCATGTTTCATCTTGCATAATCTCCCTGCTGGCCTGATATCGAGGTTTCTTTGGTTGAAATTTCATAACCTAACATAATTGTAGAGTGGAGACCTATTTGTTCTGAAGCTTGTTTTACTACTATATCTATGTCATCTGTCAGCCTGGAGGGTATTCTGGAGTACATGAAGGATTTTACGGATGTATTCTCCAAAGAGGGGGCTGAGGTTTTGCCACCTCACTGCCCATTTGATTGTACCATTGATCTTTTTCCTGATGCTAAATTGCCCAAGGCACATTTGTATAAATTATCCAGTCCCAAGCATATGGCCATGAGGAATACATCCTGAGTCTCTTCGCAAAGAGCACATTTAACCTTTCATGTCACCTGTGGCGTCTGGGTTCTTTTTTGTGAAAAAGAAAGATGGTTGTTCGCGCCCATGCCTCGATTCCCAAGAGTTGAATAAGATCACTGTGAGAAATACATACCCTCTCCCACTTATCCCTGATTTATACAACCAACTGTCTGGGGCTAAGAGGTTTTCTAAATTGGATCTTCGGGGGTCATACAATATCATCTGTATCTGGGAGGAGGATGTGTGGAAAACTGCGTTTCTCACCTCTGAGGGGCTGTTCAAAAATTTGGTTATGCCTTTTGGGTTGACTAATGTGGTGACTGTTTTTTAAAATGTTATCAACCATGTCTTTTCTGACTTTATTGGGTGCTTTTTTGTAGTGTATCTTGATGATATTCTGGTGTACTCTGTAGAGAAGCAGGCCCACATATGTCATCTGTGTACAGTTCTCCATAGACTCCGGGAGAACTGCCTGTTTGCTAAACCAGATAAATGTTTGCTTTTGGTCCAGGAGTTGTCTTTTCTGGGGTTTGTCTTGTCTGCTGAGGGCACATTTGACCTTCCATGTCACCTGTTGCATCTGGGTTCTTATTGTGAAAAACAAAGATGGTTGTTTGCGCCAATGCCTCGATTTCCGAGAGTTGAATAAGATCACTGTGAGAAATACCTACCCTCTCCCACTTATCCTTGATTTATACAACCAACCGTCTGGGGCTAAGTGGTTTTCTAAATTGGATCTTCGGGGGGCATACAATCTCATCCATATATGAGATGAAGATGAGTGGAAAACTGAGTTTTTCACCTCTGAGGGGCTGTTTGAAAATTTGGTTATGCCTTTTGGGTTGACTAATGTGCAGACTATTTTCCAAAATTTTATCAACCATGTCTTTTCTGACTTTATTGGGTGTTTTTTTGTAGTGTATCTTGATGATATTCTGGTGTTCTCTGTGGAGAAACAGGCCCACATAGGTCATCTGTGTGCAGTTCTCCAGAGTCTCCGGGAGAACGGTCTCTTTGCTAAACCAGAGAAATATTTGATTTTAGTCCAGGTGTTGTCCTTTCTGAGGTTTGTCTTGTCTGCTGAGGGATTTCGTATGGACCCTAGAAAGGTTCAGGCTATTGTGGACTTTGTCCAATCCAGGGATCTTAAAGGTCTTCAGCATTTCTTGGAGTTTTCTAATTATTATAGGAAATTTATAAGGGGTTTTTCTCAAACTGTTAAGCCCCTCACTGATTTGACCCAAAAGGGGTCTGATATCAAGAAATGGCCTGCTCATGCCGCAGCGGCATTTTCAGCGTTAAAGAGGTATTCCATGTCTGCCCCATATTGATTCAACCAGATATCAGATCCATCCAAACTATTTACTGTAGAGGCAGATGCCTCAGTGGTGGGGGTGGGGGTGGTATTGTCCCAGTGACCTGGCACTTTAACCAACTTAAGACCTTGTGCCTTCTTCTTGAAGAAATTCTCTTCTGCAGAAAATAATTATGATGTAGGTAACAGAGAGTTATTGGCCATTAAACTAGCATTTGAAGAATGGAGGCATTTTTGGGAAGGGGCGGTCCATCGAATCACTGTGATTAGAGCTCATAATAATCTGGCTTAGATCAAGTCTGCCAAGAGAGTGACACCGAGACAGGTGAGATGGTCACTTCATTCTCACGGTTTCAATTCTCTATTACCTTTTGGCCCAGTTCTAAAAACATCAAGGCTGATGCCTTATCCCGTAGTCTGGACCCTATATCACCTCCTGGACCTCCTTCCTCAATTCTTCAGCATGGTGTAGTTGTGGCTGGGGTGTCCTCGGTGTTGGAGTGAGAGATTTGTGAGGCTCAGTCTCTTGCTCCTTCATCATTGCCAGTTAAAAAGCTCTTTGTGCCTATTCAATTTTGTCTCAGGAGTTTCATGATTTTGCCCTGAGTGGACATCCTGGAATCTTGGCTACCCATGAGGCTGTTTCTAGGTTGTTTTGGTGGTCCTTGTTGGCTTTGGGTGTGGTTAAGTTCGTGTGATGTGATGTATGTGCTTTTGCTAAAAGTTCCCATGACTGGCCATCTATTAAATTTGTGTCTTTGCCAATTCCTGATAGACCATGGACTCATCTGTTCACGGATTTTATCAACAAACTTCCTTCTTCTAGTGGTTAAACGGTCATTTAGGTGGTGGTGGACAGATTTAGTAAGCAGGCACATTATGTACCTTTGACAGGTCTACCTGATGCAGAGACATTGGCTAAATTGTTTGTTGAACATGTGGTATGGTTGCATGGTGTGCCTGTGTGTGTGGTTTCTGACAGGGGAGTGCAGTTTGTGTCCAAGTTCTGGAGAGCCTTTTGTAAAAGGTTGGGAATCTGTTTGACCTTTTCTTCAGCATATCATCCTGAGTGTAATGGTCAGACAGAGAGAACTAATCAGTCCTTGGAATAAATCTTGCGTTGTTTGACCTCTAACCGGCAGTACGATTGGTGTTCCTCTTTGCCTGTGGCGGAATTTGCTTTTAACAATCGTATTAATCAGTCCACGGGTACCTCCCCTTTCTTCTGCAATTATGGGTTTCACCCTCATCTTGGAGAGTTTTCCCGACTGGATCCAGGGTGCCCTGAGTTGTGAATTCTGTTGTCGGGCTCCCTCCTGTGGTCATGAATGGTACTTCGGTTGGTTCTGTCCATGGACTTCCTCTGGTGGGTGTTTCTGAGTTATTTAACTCCACTTAGATCTTTGCTCCATGCCACCTGTCAATGTTCCAGTATTGGTCTTGTTCACTCCTGGATCATTCTTGTGACCTGTCTTCCCAGCAGAAGCTAAGTTCCAGCTTGTGTTTCTTTTGTTTGCTGTTTTTCTGCCCAGCTTGCTATTTTTTATTGTTCTCTTGCTTGCTGGAAGCTCTGGGATGCAGAGGGAGCGCCTCCGCACCGTGAGTCGGTGCGGAGGGTCTTTTTGCGCCCTCTGCGTGGTCTTTTTGTAGGTTTTTGTGCTGACCGCAAAGTAACCTTTCCTATCCTCGGTCTGTTCAGTAAGTCGGGCCTCACTTTGCTAAATCTATTTCATCTCTGTGTTTGTATTTTCATCTTTACTCACAGTCATTATATGTGGGGGGCTGCCTTTTCCTTTGGGGAATTTCTCTGAGGCAAGGTAGGCTTTATTTTTCTATCTTCAGGGCTAGCTAGTTCCTTAGGCTGTGCCGAGTTGCATAGGGAGCGTTAGGCGCAATCCACGGCTATTTCTAGTGTGTTTGATAGGATTAGGGATTGCGGATATTATCAGTAACTATCAGGTCATTCCGTGTGCTCTTAACCACCAGGTCCATTATTGTCCTGACCACCAGGTCATAACAGTACAGGTGGCCCAAAGTACTAATGCATCTCAATAGAGGGATAAGAGAAGTTCTGAGACCATTTTTTTTTTCTTTGCAGTGTGTTTTGTCTCTCTTTTCCCCTTTACCTCTGGGTGGTTCAGGACACTGGTGTAAACATGAACATTCAAGGTCTGTCCTCTTGGATGGATAATCTCACTACAAGGGTACAAAACATTCAAGATTGTGTGGTTCAGAATCTGATGTCAGAGCCTAGGATTCCAATTCCTGATTTGTTTTTTGGTGATAGATCTAAGTTCTTGAATTTCAAAAATAATTGTAAATTATTTCTTGCCTATAAACCTCGTCACCTGTGGTAGGAAACTCAGAAACACCCACCAGAGGAAGTCCATGGACAGAACCAACCAAAGTACCATTCATGACCACAGGAGGGAGCCCGACAACAGAATTCACAACAGCCCTGGAGCTCATCTAGTTGTGCAATGTTTGGGGGAAGTGTGGCATTAGGTTCAGAGGAATATTGGGGAGGCTCAGGGGAGGTATAAACTCCTTGCTGACAAAAGGCGATCTGTGGGGCCAGTATTCTAGGTTGCGGATAAGGTTTGGTTGTCCACAAGGACTATTAAGCTTAAAGTTCCTTCTGCTAAATTGGGGCCCACGTTCATTGACCCTTATGAGATTGAGGAGGTGGTCAATCCTGTGGCCTTCCATTTGGCCTTCCCCTGTCTTTACGGATTCCCAACGTGTTCCATAAGGCTCTTTTGAAACTGTTGGGGTCTTCCTCTGGGGAATCTCCATCTTCTCCGCCACCCATGTTGGTCGATGGCCGAAATGAGTATGAGGTAGAACGGATTGTGGCCTCTCGCATGGTCCATCGCTCACTCCAGTATCTGGTCCATTGGAGGTTGGAGGGGCTACGGTCTGGAGGACTGGTCCTGGGTTCCATTGCGATCAGTCCATGCAGATCGGTTGGTCTGGGTCTTTCATGATCGGTATCTTTTTGCAGCCCCCTAGCCTTTACTATGAATTTTTTACAGCCATTTTACAGCACTAAAGTTTGGGACCCAAATGAACTTGAATAGGGTTTGGAGTCTGGGGTCAAGTTCGGGTCCAGAACAGGACTTTTTAAAAGTCAGCCAGAACCCAGTGAACCTGACCATTCAGGGGTTCGCTCATCACTATACTCCAGGTCTTCTGTTTCAACTGCAGCATAACCTTTCTACATGTTGTACTAATATGTATTTAGAGATTTTAATATAGAGGTTGGCTGAAAACTGCTATTTCTAAAATCTGCATTCCAGTTGCTGACATTTCACAATGTAAATTCAGATTGCTCACATCTGTGATATCGGAAACAACCTTGTTTTTAATTTAAGCAAAGGTTGAGTGACAAGCATGAATAGTTTACAATGCCGAATGATGAGCAAGATGGGAACCGGACACAGTTGTTATCCTATTTATATAGTAAAAGAGAGCTTTATTGAGTCTTCATTAAAAGCAATATTCAATTATTTATTTGGAAGAAAATATCAACCATTTTATGTTAAATTAAAGAGCAACTGTTACCAATTTTGAGCTATGTAACCTATTAATATAGGCATACAGGTTATAGACTGATGAAAAAAGTCCTCGCTGTATGCCTCATATCAGATGTCTTGTTGTTTAGAAATCCACTTTTATAAATTTATATAAATTACATTCTCCAGGCTAAGGGGAGGATGCTGCCTGGAAGATAACTCTGCCTCCGTACTTCATTATAATGTGAATTGCCTCCCATAGGTCACTGCCTGCGACATTGGGTTTTTGTCCTGTAATCTCACGCCTGCACCATCACAGTGCCATAGATCTTTTTCAGTATTCCACCCTTCTCTGAGCATTAGCTTCATATTCCTACTGCACAGGAGCCAGGGAGTCACTGGTACTTTCGCTCCCAATGTTTTTGCAGTGCACACACAGCAGTTTGTTTCCTTAGAATAAGCTGCAGGGATTAACATTTACTGAAAGGGAACAAGTCATTTAATCCACTTAACCAGGGGTGTCAAACTGCATTCCTCCAGGGCTGCAAACAGGTCATGTTTTCAGGATTTCCTTGTACTGCACAGGTGATAATTTAATCACCTACACAAATAATTAGTTGGTGATTAAATTATCACCTGTGCAGTACAAGGAAATCCTGAAAACATGACCTGTTTGCAGCCCTCTAGGAATGCAGTTTGACACCCCTGCACTTAACCCTTACTTACCCTTCACTTTGTATTTAGTGGCCACAGTTTATTTTAGGGGTTTTCAGGATTTCAAAGACTAATGGCCTATGATCTGAATAAGCCATCAATTTTTGATAGATGCGGTCAGACATAGTGAATTGCTAGTGTGGATAAATCATGGAGGCTTGTCAATGTGCTTTGGAGCACATGGGGTGCTTCATTGTACTGACCCTGGTTTTAGATTTCTGGGGTTAGATCCATGACCAAAAGATGATGAACTATACAACAAGTAAACTACTGTATCAATGTTGTAATTCTGGAAAACTGCACTAAGCCTTAGCACCATTCATTTAAAAAGTTATAATCCCACAGTGCAAGAATTTGAGCCTCTAGGATTGACATTGATTGACTTCACCACGTGGAAGCAAATGGGAATAATTAAAAAAATTCAGATTCTGACCATTTAACAACTGAGATGCTCAATCTGTGCTGTGTGGTATGATAAACCTGGTTACAAAATAATAATTAAAGGGAACTTTTATAAAAATGTGCTTGAGCACTAACAAGCGTAGTTAATTACAGAGGCAACTACCTGTGTGCTGTACCCAGCGCCAGTCATTAACTGCTCGTGCCAGAGATTCAGCTGCTCCCTACCAGGAGAGCAGCAGTTTCTCTTCCTGTTGACAAGGTGGGACTACTGATGTAATTCTGATTGACAGCCGGCTTCACCCAAATAGGCTATGGAAGCCAACTGCCAATCAGCATGACACCATATGTCCCGCCCTGTCAACAGGAAGGGAAACAGCTGATCTGCTGACGTGACATCAGTGGAGTTCTGCGACCGCTCTGTGCCAGCGGAGAATGGCTCCAGGCACAACAAGCAGGTAGGTATCAACTACCTGTCTGTTAAAGCTTAGGCAAATTTATTTATTTTTCTTTTTAATGTCTCGGATATCCCATTTAAATGCAGTACTGGGTTTATGCTTGCTGGGTTTACGCTTGTTGGGGCATGTCTAAAGAATAATAAAAAAAAACTGTAGTGTTTAATGTAAGTTCCTTACACACACCTTTACATGACACTGGAGAGAGCAGCAGACAGATCTGCAGCAGTAAATATTTTAAAATGTACGGTGTATGCAACATCGAGCAGCTTAACGGATGCAATAATAGTACCTATAAAAGCTAAAATATTGTAGATGAACAACTGGAGGTAACAAAGACGATGGATGAGCCTTTTACAGCTTTGCTTTATACATAGTGACATATTTAGGGTTCATGCACTTTAATGGGTGCTCTCAGTACTATCTGTGCCCTTTTGTGATGGCGCAGGTAACCTGAGCATTAATATTGCTGAAACCAATGATGTTGACAGGAAAACATGTATTATTTTCCAGTCCCTGTACCTTTAATGAAAATTATGATAATTTTGCTGTCATCATGTGTGGAGTTGCAGTATCATACTAATGTGGAACTAAAGTATATGAGTGATTAGTGGGCAGTGATGAAGAGTATCTGTGTCATTTATAGAAAATGACTACTGGCTTACCAACAATCATCCTTGAAAAGGGAGGGAAACTCTGTATTCTCTATAGTTCTGGACCACTTACGATGTGGTCTTGAATATTCAGTTTTAGTGGTGGTTGCCCAAGTTCAGTGCATCTCTGTATGTGAGGTAGCATTCTAACATTATACTTTCACCGCAATGAAAGTCCAGCTACTGGGAGTAAATGAACTTTATTCCTAACGGCAGCCTTGGGCTTTCAATCACAGGAGTGAGCTGGCACACCACTCAGTGCATAGTAAGCGGAATCTGTAACCGCAGACTGACTGACAGCCAGCTCTACAGTGTATCAGTGCCTAGCCGGATGTCAGTAAGTGCTAGTACGCAGTTACAGCCACCGCTCACTATGTACTATGTGGTGACTGAGGACGCGCCTTTATTATCGGATGCCAACTCGAAGGATTTCAGAGCGGCAACTGCATGGCTTTAGAACAATATTAACCTGCAGATTAACCCCATATCTGCAGGTTTATAGCGTTTTTTTACATGATAGGTTACCTTTAAAGAATCTGCTGTTGCAGTCTTGCTCAAAAACAGGGAACACTTAAACAACAGAATATAACTCCAAGTAAATTAACCTTCCGTGAAATCAAACTGTCCACTTAGGAAGCAACACTGTATGACAATCAATTTCACATGATGTTGTACAAATGGAATAGACAACGGATGGAAATTATTGGCAATTATCAAGACACACTCAATAAAGGAGTGGTTCTGCAGGTGGGTACCACAGACCACATCTCAGTACCAATGCTTTCTGGCTGATGTTTTGGTCACTTTTGAATGTTGGTTGTGCTTTCACACTCGTGGTAGCATGAGATGGACTCTACAACCCACACAAGTGGCTCAAGAAGTTCAGCTCATCCAGGATGGCAGATAATGCGAGCTGTGGCAAGAAGGTTTGCTGTGTCTGTCAGCGTAGTGTCCAGAGGCTGGAGGCACTACCAGGAGACAGGCCAGTACACCAGGAGACGTGGAGGGTGTCGTAGAAGGGCAACAACCTAGCAGCAGGACTGCTACCTCAGCCTTTGTGCAAGGAGGAACAGGAGGAGCACTGTTAGAGCCCTGCAAAATGACCTCCAGCAGGCCACAAATGTGCATGTATCTGCACAAACAATTAGAAACCGACTCAATGAGGATGGTCTGAGTGCCCGACGTCCACAGATGTGGCTGTGCTCACAGCCCAACACTGTGCAAGATGTTTAGCATCTGCCACAGAACACCAGGATTGGCAAATTCGCCACTGGCGCCCTGTGCTCTTCACAGATGAAAGTCTGGAGATGCATGGAGAGTGATCTGCTGCCTGCAACATCCTTCAGCATGACCGGTTTGGCAGTGGATCAGTAGTGGTGTCGGATGGCATTTCTTTGGAGGGCCACACAGCCCTCCATGTACTCCCCAGAAGTAGCCTGATTGCCATTAGGTACCGAAATGAGATCCTCAGACCCCTTGTGAGAACATATGCTGGTGCGCTTGGCCCTGGGTTCCTCCTAATGCAGGACAATGCCAGACATCATGTGGCTGGAGTGTTTCAGTTCCTGCAAGATGGAGGCATTGAAGCTATGGACTGGCCCTCCCGTTCCCCAGACCTGAATCCGATTGAACACATCTGGGACATCATGACTCGCACCATCCACCTATGTCACGTTGCACCACAGACTGTCCAGGAGTTAAAGGATGCTTTAGTCCAGGCCTGGGAGGAGATACCTCAGGCGACCATCCGCCGCCTCATCAGGAGCATGCCCAGATGTTGTAGGGTTCTCATACAGGCACGTGGAGGCCACACACACTACCTAGCATCAGTTCCTTGTCTTGAGGCATTTCCACTGAAGTTGGATAAGCCGGTAACTTAATTTTCCACTTTGATTTTGAGCATCATTCCAACTCTAGACCTCCGTGGGATATTATTTGTGATTTACGTTGATAATTTTTAGGTTTTATTGTTCTCAACACATTCCACTATGTAATGAATGACTTACAACTGGAATATTTCATTCAGTGATATCTAGGATGTGGAATTTTAGTGTTCCCTTTATTTTTTGAGCAGTGTATATGTCTAGATAGATAGATAGATATTGTGACAGAGTCACTAATGAAGTGATACGTGTCACTGCGCATGATGACTTCAGTGAAGTAAAACGAGAGTAGTTTCCTCCAGCACACTATGTGCTGAGAAGATGAAATAAGAGTTATGTTATGGGCTGGTTTTAGTGGACTTCCAAAGAGCGAGTGGGAGGGAGTCCACCGTATCCCCACGTGCAGAGTCCTGACAGGACCTGTGTGATGTTAAAATCATGTAATCAGTCACATGATGGAGGAGACCCAAGGTCTCAGTTTAAATGGCTCAAAGTCAGAGATTTCAGTGTTCAGTATGTGCCTGGAGAAGGAGTGCTCCAGGAAAAAGTTGCATGGACTCGTGAAGCTGAATAGTGTGTGTTTTGCCAGCCATGAGCGGGAAGAACCCCGCTCACAGAAGGATTGTGTTTGTTCTGCCACCATTTTGTTTTGTTTTCCTGGTTTGCCCAGAGAGCTGTATTTTCTTTACTACATCTTGATTTATGCTGCCTACAATAAACCAAAGTAAGCTCTTAAAGCTGCAGTGTACCTGTGTCTACGTCCTTGTGCAGCCTAGTGAGCAGATCTACCACAATATATATATTGGAAAAGATGTTGACAATAAAGGCAACATTGATTTCAGTGGTAATAGAAGGACTTGGAGCAGTGACCCCTAAGTTGGGAAAATGGCTACAACAGATCTCAGGAGCAAAATCTGAACTCTCTGTCAAGATAAGCGCAATGCTGGGAACAACAAAGGTCCTGTGCAGAACCCTCAAACTCTCAGGCCTCTGGTAGAGGATCTGAGAATGAGAAAGGACAAAAAAGAAGGAAGTTTTTTATAAATATTGCAGTCACATTGTCCTGTGGCAAGAACTCTGTCCTTAAAGGGAACTTGTCTTGTCCCTTTAAGGACAAGAACTCTGTCCTTAAAGGGAACTTGTCACTAGAAATAACACTATTAACCTGCAGCTATTGGGTCAATCTGTGGATTGATAGGTTTATTAATCTGTCCTGCATACACAATTAGCAACCAATGCTGGAAGAAAATTAATTTCATTTCCCCCCGTAACGTTCGGGTTTTAGTCACGGGGTGCATTGGTGTGCTGTTCAGGCACCGCTCTGAATATAGAGAGCAACTACTGTCACTGCGCCCCCCACCACGGACGGACAGTGGGTCTGCACTGAGGCCGGCTGTCAGTCAGGGCCTGGGCCATGGTTTCAGTTGCCACTCTGCATACTCAGAGCAGTGACTGAACCAGCACCAGCGCTTCCTCCATGACTGAAATCAAATACTGTTGGTGAAAATAAATTTCCTATTGTCCCAGCAGCGTTTGGCTAAGTGCAGACACCAAGCAGGTTAATAATGCTATTAACATGCAGATTAACCCCATATCTGCAGGTTAATAGCATTTTTTCTGGTGACATGTTCCCTTTAAAGTAACCTGTCATGTAAAAAAATTCTGCTAACCTAGAGATATCCGTCACTCACTATGCATTGAACAGCTACTAAAATCGCTCCGGCCCACCCCTTTGACTGAAAGCCTTATGCTGCCAGGAGGAATAAAGTTCATGTCCTCCAGGTAGCAGGGCATGGGGCAACTTCAGAATGCTGTTAACCAGGTCTGGCTTACTTTTATAAGTCAATTACCATGTAATTAATACAGATAATATTTTTGTATAGTTAGATACACCTTTCTTGAGAAAGGGGGCATTTCCCCAAAATGTAGCCTATGTCAGTGAATTTGGAACTGACCTCTTCTGTGTCTGATACATATCTTTGAGTCTGGATCTCAAATTGGGGGAATTTGTGCCAAAGGAAAATTTTTATAATTGTCAAACAAGGATTACGGACATTTTATCTGCATATGGTAACACATTACCGTATTTGTCGTACTCTTTTCCCAAAAACTTTTTGGGGAAAATATGGGTGAATTTTATAGTTAATAATAATAATCTTTATTTTTATATAGCGCTAACATATTCTGCAGCGCTTTACAGTTTGCACACATTATCATCGCTGTCCCCAATGGGGCTCACAATCTAAATTCCCTATCAGTATGACTTTGGAATGTGGGGGGAAACCGGAGAACCCGGAGGAAACCCATGCAAACACAGAGAGAACATACAAACTCTTTGCAGATGTTGTCCAGGGTGGGGCTTGAACCTAGGACTCCAGTGCTGCAAGGCTGCAGTGCTATCCACTGAGCCACCATGCTACCCATAGTGGGAATATACTTATAAATACTGTGGCAGTGGTCCTGGTCCGATGCTGCAGCCTCCCTTCCCAGGCTGGTGCGGCTCTCTGTTATGGACGTGGCCTGTTGGGTGGTGGTGGTAGTGCTCTGTGGGATGGGGGCAATAGTAGCGGTGGTCTATGGGGCAGCGGGGCTCCGCCGGCATTTCGTGAATGCTAGGTGGCCTGCACAGGTCCATTCCTACAATGTGGTGGCCTCCGCAAAAATAGCTGCAGGCGCAGTTCAT
Source organism: Ranitomeya imitator (assembly GCF_032444005.1). NCBI lineage: Eukaryota > Metazoa > Chordata > Amphibia > Anura > Dendrobatidae > Ranitomeya > Ranitomeya imitator. The sequence continues at coordinate 492,509,042 of NC_091286.1, read as the reverse complement.
GCTCAGATTCAGATCTCGGCAACGAGATCTCGGGAGACAGGATCTCATTGCCGAGATATGAATCTGAGCATGTGCCGCCCCCAGCAGTCATTTTCCCAGAGGCCACCGTATTGCAGGAATGCATCTGCGCAGGACTCTGGGCATTCATGAAATGGAGCCCCACAGACCACTGCCACCGTCGACTATATCCCACAGAGCACTGCCACCGCCGCCCCACAGGCTACCGCTTCCCCACAGGCCACAGCAGCCCAACAGAGCACCGCAGCCCCACAGAGCACCTTTAGCAAAATGCTGGTGGAGCCCTGCCACACCACAGAGCAGTACCAAAGAGAAGCACCATTGCATCCACCAGCCTAGGATGGGATTTCCCGGAGGCCACCGCACCAGCCTGGACCACTGAAAAACCCCTGTGACCACTTCTCCACCTGGCCCAAAACCCCTCCCCGATAAGCTGAATTCAGACTGTAAGACAGACCACCATTTGACATTTTTTTCCCTATTTTCCTTCTGAAAATTTGGGGTGCGTCTTATGGTCTGGTGCGTCTTATAGTCCAAAAATACGGTAAATATGAAATTCTTATTGAAATTATACTAAAAGAAATTGCATGCAGTGAAAAATTTTTTATACCATATTAATGGTGTTTGAAGTGCATTTTTTTCAATTTGCAAAACATGGGTGCACTCATATCCTTGACTCCAAAATATTACCTTTCCAAAAATTTGGTTTTGAATATATTGCATACTGGTGCACCTTCTTGTTAATAATGCAGTATATATCTTAACTAGTCTTTTGAACATTGTCTTGAATCTGTATATTGCCCCACATAGTATAATTATTTACCTCAAAAACTCAAAAAACTGTATGCAAGTATACCCAGAAGAATTGATGCAGTCCCAACGGTAAAGGGCGTTCACACCAAATATTGATTTGATTAAGATATCTCTCTTGTATATTCATCTTCCATTTTGTTAATTGATAAAGATGAACTATTAACACTTCTATTTTCAAAACATTTATACTTTGCAGCAATGTTTCCACATCTTCCCAAAGACTATTGCACTTCATATGTACAGGTGCGTCTCACAAAATTAAAATATCATCAAAAAGTTAATTTATTTCAGTTCTTCAAAACAAAAAGTGAAACTCATATATTATATAGAGTCATTACAAACAGAGTGATCTAGTTCAAGTGTTTATTTTTGTTAATGTTGATGATTATGGCTTACAGCGAGTAAAATCTCAAACGTCATTATCTCAGTAAATTAGAATACTTTATAACACGAGCTTGAAAAAATGATTTTAAAATCCGAAATGTTGGCCTACTAAAATGTATATTTAGTAAATGCACTCAATAATTGGTTGGGGCTCCTTTTGCATAAAATACTGCATCAATGCGGCGTGGCATGGGGCGATCAGTCTGTGGCACTGCTGAGGTGTTATGGAAGCCCAGGTTGATTTGACAGCAGTTTGGTGTCTCTCATCTTCCTCTTTACAATATCCTATGTGGGTAAGGTCAGGTGAGTTTGCTGGCCAATCAAGCACAATGATACTGTTGTTTCTAAACCAGGTATTGGTACTTTTGGCAGTGTGGACAGGTGCCATGTCCTGCTAGAGAATTAAATTTCCAAGTCCAAAAAGCTTGTCGGGCAGAGCGAAGCATGAAGTGCTCTAAAATTTCCTGGTAGATGGCCGCACTGACTTTGGTCTTGATAAAACACAGTGGACCTACACCAGCAGATGACATGGCTCCCAAAACCATCACTGATTGTGGAAACTTCACACTAGACCTCAAGCAGCTTGGATCGTCTGTCTCTCCACTCTTCCTCCAGACTCTGGGACCTTGATTTCAAAGGACTAGTGTAAAGTATCCCCAATCAATGATGGCTTCGGGAGCCTTGTCATCTGCTGGTATAGGTCCACTGTATATTATATAGAGAATCTATGGGGTATTGTCAAGATGAAGATGAGAGACACCAGACACAACAATGAAGATGAGCTGAAGGCTGCTATCAAAGCAACTTGGGCTTCCTTAACACCTCAGAAGTGCCACAGACTGATCGCCTTCATGCCATGCCATGCAATAATTGATGCCAAAAGAGTTCAGACCAAGTATTGAGTGCATTTACTAAACATACATTTTCGTAGGCCAACATTTCAGATTTTAAAATCATTTTTTCATGCTGGTGTTATAAAGTATTGTAATTTACTGACATAATGACTTTTGGATTTTCATTGGCCGTAAACCATAATCAGCAACATTAACAAAAATAAACACTTGAAATAGATCACTATCTTTGTAATGACTTTATATAATATATGAGATTCACTTTTTGTATTGAAAAGCTGAAATAAATAAACTTTTTGATGATATTCTAATTTTGTGAGATGCACTTGCGTATATGTATATTGTAGTGCTGCGGTAGCACACTTATGCAGTGATGAGTCAGTGACCCAGCAAGGTTCAAAGCAAAATTTCACTTTATTGTTCAACTCAAATAAACACAGCACACAATATCCTTCGGATCGCAGCCGGGTACATATCCTCTGGATTACAGTCGCTAAACACGCCAGTCCACCTCTGACTGGTTGCCATGGGTGACTGCACAGCTGTGGGCTACTCACAGCTTTACACAGTACACGATATCCTTCAGTTTACAGTCACTAAACGTGCCAGTCCTTCTCTTGATACCAGTTGCTGTGGGTGACTGCACTACTTTGTTAATGTTTTACTCACAGAACTACAAAGCACATGATATTCTCCTGTTCACAGTCACTAAACATGCCAGTCCTCCTTCAGGCACAGGACAGTCTACCTCCGGTTCTCCGCTGAGCACAAGACAGTCCACCTCAGAGACCAGTTACCATGGGTGCCAGACATTTCAGCTCCCCTGGTTGCTGGGCTCCGCTTGCCTGTGTTGCCTCACACAGGAGCTCTGCAGAGCTGACTGCTCTGCCCTCTAGCATACACCAGACTGATACTGGCTCTGACACACCCAAACCCTATACTTCAGGGTTGTTAACTTGAATCTGTGGCTTTCAGCCACATGGAAAACCTGGGCTGGGAATGAAATGGACTGCACCATTACCATACTGCAGTCTGTTTCAAAACACCTATCAATGCAATGCATTCTCATCACCTCATCACGCCTCCGTGCACAACCTGGGGGAACGTACAGCAACCACTACATGTAAGACCAGTCACTAGCTCACAATATATATGTATATACTGTATGTATATATATATATATATATATATATATATATATATATATATACAGCTCTGGCAAAAATTGAGAGACCACCACATCAAAACCCTGTCATGGGCAGCCCAATCACCAGACCTGGAGCCCATTGAAAACCCTGTATGGAATTCAATCTGGAGGATGACGGATAGTCACAAGCCATCAAACAAAGAAGAACTGCTTACATTTTTGCTTCAGAAGCAGTTTGAACGACTGGTGGAAAGCATGCCAAGACACATGAAAGCTCTGATTAAAAATCATGGTTTTTCCACAAAATATTGATTTCTGAACTCACCCTGAGTTAAAACATTAGTATTGTTGTTTATAAATAATTATGTACTTGTTTTCTTTGCATTATTTGAGGTCTGAAAACACTGTTTTTTTTTTTTAAGTCTGACCAATTCTCCTTTTCAGAAAAAAATACAAAATGTATTGCTTGGAAATTCGGAGACATGTTGTCAGAAGTTTATAGAATAAATGAACAATTTACATTTTACTCAAAAATATACATATATAGAGAAAAATCAAACAAACTGAACATTTTGCAGTGGTCACTTAATTTTTGCCAGAGCTGTATGGATAGATAGATAGATAGATAGATAGATAGATAGATAGATAGATAGATAGAGACACATAAATATATCACTAATATTATCGCTAAGTTGTGATGTCTCTATGCTTTTACTATTTTACTAAATGCCTGTCATATTACACAGTATGATCCAAACACCTAAAAAGTAATGTGGAGAGCAACATAATTTCGCTTGCACCTGTCCCACTTGTGCCATTTCATATCTCGGTTAATGTCACAATCCTCTAAGCAAATCTCTCAAGGCTGCCCATCAAATGCTTACATCAAATACTTTGCCCCTTTCCGTCTAAGTTATTCCCATTCCAATAACTCAGCTTTACAGGCAGACTTTTCTCATTCTCCAAATATATATTGAGCTGAAAGGTCCATTCACACAGGCATTTCATCTGCAGTGACTCACATTTGCTGGTAAACCTCACAAATATTGGACTGAGGGCAATAACTGCTACAGGTCATAATATCCAATGAAAAGGTGTTGTGGAATGTGGCTGCCTCCGCTGTCCATGGTGCTGAATAACAAGAGTTCGTATGAGAAAATGAAATAGCACGCTAGTACTTTCTAGTTCATAAACATACACAGGCGTTTTGTTATTATCCATGTTTTCCTATATACTGGATATTAATGGAACTAGTCTACTTCAATCTATGGCATTCAAGTAACTCGCAATCTTCTGATTCAGCAGAACTGAGTTCTGGAAGCGCTGAATTTGGCACATGGAGCTTTGATGTTGCAATGTGTCTGTGCTCTTCCTACATTACATAAAAGAACAGGGTGCCTAAAAACAATACAAATGACATCTTCAGTTCCAATTATTTCAACTGGGATTATAATTAAGTACTCGAGTATCGGCCATTTATGTAAAAAGAAATAAGGATTGCTCTTACCATAGAAGCCTGTTCTAATATTCTTGTAATGGTACTTAACACTTCAGACTTTAATTTATTACATTAATACAAAAATTGCTGTGATTATATAATTACTCCCACTGTAATCACTGTTCTTGCTTGGCGAGAAAACACACTCCTCATTTTCAGTTAGAAAAATCCTTGTTTTCATTTCTCCAATAAAGTAAATATATTTAACCACCAGGTAACTTGCAGTTAAATCCATCTCCACATTTGTTAATCTGTCTCAGCATTCAAGGCAGCATCTGTTTTCTACTTGAGGACTGGAATCCCCCCAGTGCGGGTCATGAACCTTATTCATAAGCTGAGTAACTGCTGCTTACTGTAGTGTGCAATAATTGTTTTTCACTTGGAGGCCAAATGTAGCATTCACACTTCTACGCAACACATGCTTGTAATACAGCACATTTTGTGCAGACGGAAAGAAATATATTTATTCTACAAGGAAGACGCCTGACAGATTTTCAGTAATCATGTTATGTTTTCTACATGTATGAGCTCTAAATATACTGTTAATGGGTAGAAAAATTTTCATCTTATTTTGTTATATATCATTGTCGCTTTTGTCATGACTGACATTACCTCATTCAATTCCATTTCTAAAACTGATGCATGAAAACACTGAATATTATGAAATCTATAATAAGGACATGCTGAAAAGTGCAAACGCTCGGCTTAACATCTACTGAGATCTGACTGTCGGAGAGCAAAAAGTCATGATTGACAGTATTTTACCAGTTCCGGATCTGGCAAATTTGCCCTGTTCAGGAACATTCTTGGGTTTTATCATACACATACCTTTAACCCCTTTCCAACATAGGGCATAATAGTATGCCGATGTCAAACACCCTCCCGTTAATGTGGGCTCCGGTGGTAAACCCACATCTTTCCTGGCATATGAACAGCTGACATGTGCCCGGAACAGCCGCGGGTCAAATTGTGATCCACGCACAACTATTAACCTGTTTAATGCCACTGTTAAACACTGACAGCGGCATTTAACATGCTCTTAGAGCAATCGCGCCAGAAATCCACCCATCGGTGACACCTGTGATGTGATCGCGGGTCACCAATGGGTTGGCATGACAACCGACATCTCCTGAAGACCTCTATGGTTGTCAATGCTGGATTGTTGTTGTCAATGCCGGATTGTTGTCAATGCTTGTTCATTGGCGCTCAAAGCAATTGAGGTATTCTGCTACATACAGGTGATCTGATCATCGCCTGTATGTAGCAGAGCCAATCGGGTTATGGCAGCTTCTAGTCTCCCATGGAGACTATTGAAGAATGTCAATAGTGAAAAAAATGTTTTAAAAATATAAAAAAATAAAAAATATAAACGTTCAAATCACTCCCCTTTCGCCCCATTCAAACTAAAACAATAAAAAAAATCAAACATAGACATATTTGGTATCGCCGTGTTCAGAATCGCCCAATCTATCAATAAAAAAATGGATTAACCTGTTCGCTAAACGGCGTAATGATAAAAAAAAGTAAAAAGGCCAGAATTACGCTTTTTTTGGTCATCTTGACATTGCATTAAAATGCAATAACGGGTGATCAAAAGATCGTACAGTGGGTACGGAAAGTATTCAGACCCTTTTAAATTTTTCACTATTTCATTGCAGCCATTTGGTAAATTCAAAAAAGTTCATTTTTTTCTCATTAATGTACACTCTGCACCCCATCTTGACTGAAAAAAAAACAGAAATGTAGAAATTTTTGCAAATTTACAAACATAGAGTGAAACATTTAAAGGGGTCTGAATACTTTCCATACCCACTGTATCTGCACCAAAATGGTATCATTATAAATGTCAGCTCAGCGCACTAAAGATAAGAATCATAATGACATTAAGAATCATAATGGCAGGTCAGTTTTAGCATTTGGTGAACATAGTAAAAAGGCAAAGCAAAAAACAACTGTGGGATTACACTATTTTTGCAATTTCACCTAACTAGGAACTTTGTTCCCATTTTCCAGTACATAATATGTTAAAACCAATGGTATCATTCAAAGTACAACATGTTCCTCACAAAACAAGCCCTCATATGGCCATATTGATTGAAAAATAAATAAGTTATGGTGTTGGGAAGAAGGGGGCAAAAAACAAAAACGTGAAAATGAAAATACTTCAGGGAGTTAAGGGGTTAATAGGTAAAAAAAATAGAATCTTTCAAGTATTCAAAAATGTTTTGCCTCCTTTGCTTCATGATATATGTCATTTATATGTCATTTTTATACAACTAGCTGAAGAGCCCGGCGTTGCCTGGGCATAGTAAATATCTGTGGTTAGTTATAGCACGTCACTTCTCTTATTTTCCCATCACTCCTCTCATTTTCCCAATCACATCTTTAATTTTCCCCCTCACATCTCTCATTTTCTCCCTCACACCTCTCATTTTCTCCCTCACTCCTCATTCCCGCCTAACACTTGTCATTTCGACCTCACATCTGTCATTTTCTGATCACTACACTATTTTCCCTCACTCCTCTCATTTTGCACTCACACCTTTTCATTTTCACCTCACACCTCTCATTTTCACCTCAGTATATACATGTTTGTCATCTCCCTTATATATAGTATACACCTGTATGTCATCTCCTGTATATAGTATATACCTGTATGTCATCTCCCCTGTATATAGTGATATGGAAATTTGGGTTGGATAAATCTACCCGTGTGTGCTGCGGCCGCTCCCAATTATTTCTGAGCCCTTAAAGAATGAGTCTGACCCGTGGTGACAGCTTGACATTCAATCAAAGACTGGCCATTTATTTCCTGATACATAGTTTTTATAATAGCATATAGAAAGGTGTGGTTTGGGCGGTTAGTTAATTAACATACAATTCAGTTATTGGTTATCTGATATATATGGAATATTGTGATTAATGCGCATATGACTGCTGATTATGCAACTAAAATGTAGCTCTCGGTATGTAGGGCAAAGTTGAGGCATCTGACCAGGACTCAGTTACATTTGGCACTTGTTGATCTGCCATTTCAGAAGACTCAGCGGTATCAGTCCCGAACATCTGGTCCAACTTCACGTTTTTTAAGGTGTTTGAGACATAGCAGAAAGTACCGAGCACAATCTGGCCTAGCTCATGTGGTAAAGTTGAGCAATTGATTATAAAGTAGCTGAGTAGATAGATATATATATTTGCTTTGTGTAAGTATATGTGATTTAAAGGAATATACATGCAAGTGAGATCTACATGATATAAATATTTCTATCACAATAGTATATACCTGCTGTGTGTCATCTCCCCTGTATATAGTATATACCTGTATGTCATCTCCTCCTATATATAGTAAATACCTGTATGTCATCTCCTCCTATATATAGTATATACCTGTATGTCATCTCCTTCTTTATATAGTATATACCTGTATGTCATCTCCTCCTGTATATAGTATATACCTGTGTGTCATCTCCCCTGTATATAGTATATATCTGTGTGTCATCTCCTCCTGTATATAGTATATACCTGTATGTCATCTTCTATATATAGCATATACCTGTATGTCATCTCCTCCTGTATATAGTATATACCTGTAGGTAATCTGCTCCTGTATATAGTATATACCTGTGTGTCATCTCCTCCTGTATATAGTATAAGACTGGCCATTTATTTCCTGATACATAGTTTTTATAATAGCATATAGAAAGGTGTGGTTTGGGCAGTTAGTTAATTAACATACAATTCAGTTATTGGTTATCTGATATATATGGAATATTGTGATTAATGCGCATATGACTGCTGATTATGCAACTAAAATGTAGCTCTCGGTATGTAGGGCAAAGTTGAGGCATCTGACCAGGACTCAGTTACATTTGGCACTTGTTGATCTGCCATTTCAGAAGACTCAGCGGTATCAGTCCCGAACATCTGGTCCAACTTCCCGTTTTCTAAGGTGTTTGAGACATAGCGGAAAGTACCGAGCACAATCTGGCCTAGCTCATGTGGTAAAGTTGAGCAATTCATTATAAAGTAGCTGAGTAGATAGATATATATATTTGCTTTGTGTAAGTATATGTGATTTAAAGGAATATACATGCAAGTGAGATCTACATGATATAAATATTTCTATCACAATAGTATATACCTGCTGTGTGTCATCTCCCCTGTATATAGTATATACCTGTATGTCATCTCCTCCTATATATAGTAAATACCTGTATGTCATCTCCTCCTATATATAGTATATACCTGTATGTCATCTCCTTCTATATATAGTATATACCTGTATGTCATCTCCTCCTGTATATAGCATATACCTGTGTGTCATCTCCCCTGTATATAGTATATATCTGTGTGTCATCTCCTCCTGTATATAGTATATACCTGTTTGTCATCTTCTATATATAGCATATACCTGTATGTCATCTCCTCCTGTATATAGTATATACCTGTAGGTAATCTGCTCCTGTATATAGTATATACCTGTGTGTCATCTCCTCCTGTATATAGTATATACCTGTATGTCATCTCCTCCTGTATATAGTAAATACCTGTATGTCATCTCCTCCTATATATAGTATATACCTGTATGTCATCTCCTTCTATATATAGTATATACCTGTATGTCATCTCCTCCTGTATATAGTATATACCTGTGTGTCATCTCCCCTGTATATAGTATATATCTGTGTGTCATCTCCTCCTGTATATAGTATATACCTGTATGTCATCTTCTATATATAGCATATACCTGTGTGTCATCTCCTCCTGTATATAGTATATACCTGTATGTCATCCCCTCCTGTATATAGTATGTACCTGTATGTCATCTCCTCCTCTATATAGTATATACCTGTGTGTCATCTCTCCTGTATATAGTATATATCTGTGTGTCATCTCCCCTGTATATAGTATATACCTGTGTGATCTCCTGTATTAGACCTCGTTAACACGTTATTTGCTCAGTATTTTTACCTCAGTATTTGTAAGATAAATTGGCAGCCTGATAAATCCCCAGCCAACAGGAAGCCCTCCCCCTGGCAGTATATATTAGCTCACACATACACATAATAGACAGGTCATGTGACTGACAGATGCTGTATTTCCTATATGGTACATTTGTTGCTCTTGTAGTTTGTCTGCTTATTAATCAGAATTTTATTTTTGAAGGCTAATACCAGACTTGTGTGTGTTTTAGGGCGAGTTTCGTCTGTCAAGTTGTGTGTGTTGAGTTGTGTGTGGCGACATGCATGTAGCGACTTTTGTAAGATGAGTTTTGTGTGGCAACATGCGTGTAGCAACTTTTTGTGTGTCGAGTTGCATGTGACAGGTTAGTGTAGCAAGTTGTGTGCAGCAAGTTTTGCGCATGGCGAGTTTTATGTGGTGCCTTTTGAGTATGTGCAAGTTTTGTGTGAAGCAACTTTTGCATGTGTTGCAAATTTTGTGCATGTGGCAATTTTTCCGCGTGTGCAAGTTTTGCGTGTGGCGAGTTTTCCATGAGGTGAGTTTTGCACTTGTGGCGAGTTTTGCGTGAGCCTAGTTTTTGCATGTGGCGAGTTTTGCGCGTGGTGAGTTTTGAGCGGCGACTTTTGTGTTTCGACTTTTATGTGGCGAGGTTGGTGTATGTGTGGTGAAATGTGTGCTGAGGGTGGTATATGTGTTCAAGCACGTGGTAGTGTGTGGCGCATTTTGTGTGTGTGTTCATATCCCCATGTGTGGTATCTCATGTCGGGGCCCCACCTTAGCAACTGATCAGTATATACTCTTTGGCGCCATCGCTCTCATTCTTTAAGTCCCCCTTGTTCACATCTGGCAGCTGTCAATTTGCCTCCAACACTTTTCCTTTCACTTTTCCCCATTATGTAGATAGGGGAAAAATTGTTTGGTGAATTGGAAAGCGCGGGGTTAAAATTTCACCTCACAACGTAGCCTATGACGCTCTCAGGGTCCAGACGTGTGACTGTGCAAAATTTTGTTTCTGTAGCTGCGACGCCTCCAACACTTTTCCTTTCACTTTTTTCCCCATTATGTAGATAGGGGAAAAATTGTTTGGTGAATTGGAAAGCGCCGAGTTAAAATTTCACCTCACAACGTAGCCTATGACGCTCTCAGGGTCCAGACGTGTGACTGTGCAAAATTTTGTTGCTGTAGCTGCGACGCTTCCAACACTTTTCCTTTCACTTTTTTCCCCATTATGTAGATAGGGGCAAAATTGTTTGGTGAATTGGAACGCGCGGGGTTAAAATTTCACCTCACAACGTAGCCTATGATGCTCTCGGGGTCCAGACGTGTGACTGTGCAAAATTTTGTGGCTGTAGCTACTACGCCTCCAACACTTTTCCTTTCACCTTTTTCCCCATTATGTAGATAGGGGCAAAATTGTTTGGTGAATTGGAAAGCGCGGGGTTAAAATTTCACCTCACAACATAGCCTATGACGCTCTCAGGGTCCAGACGTGTGACTGTGCAAAATTTTGTGGCTGTAGCTGCGACTCCTCCAACACTTTTCATTTCACTTTTTCCCCATTATGTAGATAGGGGCAAAATTGTTTGGTGAATTGGAAAGCGCGGGGTTAAAATTTCACCTCACAACGTAGCCTATGATGCTCTCAGGGTCCAGATGTGTGACTGTGCAAAATTTTGTGGCTGTAGCTGCGACGGTGCAGATGCCAATCCCGGACATACACACACACACACATACACACACACATACACACATTCAGCTTTATATAGTAAATAAGTGAAATAAATATTGAAAAATGACCAATTTCTCATTATTGCACTGAACTTAATTCATGGACATATACGGTTAGATTTATTTGCCTATGTGGGGATTCGATGAGGTTTTACTAACATTTGGTAACAATTATATGTCAAAAGCACATTTAGAAATATATTTACTTAGAAAATTGGTGGCGTATTAAATACTTATTTAACCCACTCTGTGTATATACCATATTTTTTGGATTATAAGACGCACTTTTTCCCCAAAAAATTTTGGGGGAAAATGGGGGTGCGTCTTATAATGCGGATATACTTTACCATCGGCGGTGGAGCAGGGTCCCAGGTTCGAGGCTAGAGGAGGAAAGAGTGGAGCGTTGCTGCAGGCCGCAGGGGGTGTTCAGATATGTGTCTGGTGCTGCAGGTGGTGTCCGCTGCAGCAGGGGGCTCTGCCAACATTTTGTGAAAGGCCAGAGCCCCTGCAGTTCAGGATGCCGGGGGCGGCGCATGCGCAGATAGAAATCTAGGCATGAAAATCTTGGGAGATGAGATCTCAGCGCTATGGACTGTCCTGCCTGTTCCCCAGACCTGAATCCAATTGAGTACATCTGGGACATCACGTGTTGTTCCATCCACCATTGCCACGTTGCACCACAGACTGTTCAGGAGTTGATGGATGCTTTAATCAAGGTCTGGGAGGAGATCCTTCAGGAGAACATCCACCTCATCAGGACAATTCCAGGCATTGTAGTGAGGTCATATAGGCACATGGAGGCCACACACACTACTGAGCATCATTTCTGTGTCTTGAGGAATTTCCACTGTAATTGGATCAGCCTGGAATTTGATTTTCCACTTTGATTTTGAGTATCATTCCAAATACAGACCTCCATGGGATATTAAATTTGATTTACATTAATCATTGTTATGTTTTAGAGTTCTCGATGCATTCCACTATGTAATGAATAAAGATTTACAACAGGAATATTCATTCAGTGATATCTAGGATGTGGGATTTTAGTGTTCTCTTCTTTTTTTTTTAACAAACATAAAGGGCCACAAACAACATTTTGTTAGTAACTGGTATACTAGTACGAGTTAAAGTGGAGATATACCTGCCGCTTTCATAGCAGAACTAACTGTCTTGGTATGCTGAAGCATTAAGATTTCCCTTCCTAAGAACAAAAAGGCCTAGGCCAAATCCTGAAAAACAACCACATATCATTATTCTTCCTCCACTTATCTTTACCGTTTGCACAAAGCTGTCTAGTGGGTAATGTTATCCTGGAAATTGCCAATCATTAGACAGTCAGAGAGAGAAGCGTGATTTATCATTCCACACAACATGCTTTTGCTGCTCCAGTTCAATGATTTCGAACTTTACAATGCTGTATCCGCTGTTTAGCATAGTGCTTGCAAAACCCATGCCATGATGTTAATGCCCGAGAAGGGACTCTGCAGTTATTTAGTCAGCTGAGTATTCAAGACTTTTATGAACTATGCACCTCAGCATTGGGTAACCCCACTTTATAATTCATATGATCTGCCACTTTGAGGTTAAGTTTCTGTGGTTCCCAAACTATCCCACTTTTCAATACTACCTCTCATAATCGTTCGTGAAATATTTCGGAAGGAAGACATTTCATGAACTGACTTGTAACAATGGTGGCATCCTAGTACAGGACCACATTTGAATTCAGTGAACTCTTTAAAACATCCCATTATTTCCTAAATGTTGGTGAAGGCAGACTGCATCGCTAGGTGTTCAATTCTATAACCTTATGACAATGGGACAGAATTAAAAAGCTCAAATCAATAATTAGGATATGCTGTATGATTTTTTTCTCGCATCCATTGACTTGCATTGGCGAGTGTCGTCCAATATAAGAGGACAATAGCAGCATGTTGTGATTTTTTTCTCAGTCCAATCTGAGAAAAAAAAAATCACAGATGAGCAGGGAATCATAGAATAACATTAGGCAGAGCGCAATCCGATTTTTTATCGGATAGCACGCGTCCGTTTCTCTCGCAAAAATATGAGCCCCTAAAGCGAAGTCATTTAGATAATGTGTAACTATTGTTTAAACACAATTTTTTCTCAAAACAAAACGTAAAAATGCCATGTATGCAAGAGTGGATGTATGTAATTCTAAATAGGTGATGTGTTGCACTTGATAGGCAATTTCCCTTCTTTATACATGCAAATTGATCATTTGACCCAGAAAGCTGAAGAGCAGCAGAAATTATTGTGATTTATAGAGAAAATGAATTGTATTGTGGGAGTATCCTCTGCTATAAATTTCTAGCAACTGTGAAGCTGTTAAGGCAGTGATGCAAGTAGTGCTGGGGATAAGATATATGGCTGTTTAATGCTGAAGCAAGACATTGTTTAAGGGTCTGCTGAATGTTTACGGCCTTATCTTGTGAATGATTCCTTCTTTATACCCTTTTTTGAATAGCAGGTCCATGTAAATAATGCAGGTTTGCATGATTGTCTTTGCCAAACTGAAGCCTTCTTGTACTGAACACCATAATGCAGTACATTGTGTTAATAACAGTAGAATTCAAGAAACAAAGCCACATTTTGTCATCTTTAATTATTATTCAATACTTAAATATTCAAGTCTCTTTGTAAACAGGATATTAGTCATTTATCACTTTAATAAAGATATGTTTTGCAATAAGGATGAGTGAAATCATTTGAACCAGTCTCTCATGTGTTCTATATGTATGGAAATATTTGATGCTTTCTTCTTTGAATATATCTTCCTACTTGTTTAACCCCTTACCGGCATCGGACGTACTATACCGTCCGATGCCGGCTCCCCTGCTTGGATGCAGGGCTCCGCGGTGAGCCCGCACCAAAGCCGGGACATGTCAGCTGTTTTGAACAGCTGACATGTGCCCGTAATAGGCGCGGGCAGAATCGCGATCTGCCCGCACCTATTAACTAGTTAAATGCCGCTGTCAAACGCAGACAGCGGCATTTAACTACCGCTTCCGGCCGGGCAGCCGGAAATGACGTCATCGCCGACCCCCGTCACATGTCCGGGGGTCGGCGATGCGTCTCCATTGTAGCCATAGAGGTCCTTGAGACCTCTATGGTTACTGATTGCCCGTCGCTGTGAGCGCCACCCTGTGGTCGGCGCTCACAGCACACGTGCAATTCTGCTACATAGCAGCGATCAGCAGATCGCTGCTATGTAGCAGAGCCGATCGTGCTGTGTCTGCTTCTAGCCTCCCATGGAGGCTATTGAAGCATGGCAAAAGTTAAAAAAAAAAGTTTAAAAAAATGTGAAAAAAATAAAAAAAACATAAAAGTTTAAATCACCCCACTTTCGCCCCAATCAAAATAAATCAATAAAAAAAATATCAAATCTACGCATATTTGGTATCGCCGCGCTCAGAATTGCCCGATCTATCAAATAAAAAAAAGTATTAACCTGATCGCTAAACAGCGTAGCGGGAAAAAAACTCGAAACGCCAGAATTACGTTTTTTTGGTCGCCGCGACATTGCATTAAAATGCAATAACGGGCGATCAAAAGAACGTATCTGCACCGAAATGCTATCATTAAAAACGTCATCTCAGCACGCAAAAAATAAGCCCTCAACCGACCCCAGATCACGAAAAATGGAGACGCTACGAGTATCGGAAAATGGCGCAATTTTTTTTTTTTTTTTTTAGCAAAGTTTGGAATTTTTTTTCACCACTTAGATAAAAAATAACCTAGTCATGTTTGGTGTCTATGAACTCGTAATGACCTGGAGAATCATAATGGCAGGTCACTTTTAGCATTTAGTGAACCTAGCAAAAAAGCCAAACAAAAAACCAATGTGGGATTGCACTTTTTTTGCAATTTCACCGCACTTGGAATTTTTTTCCCGTTTTCTAGTACACGACATGCTAAAACCAATGATGTCGTTCAAAAGTACAACTCGTCCCGCAAAAAATAAGCCCTCACATGGCCAAATTGACGGAAAAATAAAAAAGTTATGGCTCTGGGAAGGAGGGGAGCGAAAAACGAACACGGAAAAACGAAAAATCCCCCGGTCATGAAGGGGTTAAAAGAATACGTTTTACATCACTATGTTATGTTTCATTACTCACCTTAATGTCTATAGCTATAATCCCCTTCCCATAAATCGTTAAAAAATCCCCCCAAATAAAAAGAATATTGAAATATTTGATGTCTGTCATTGAAGATAATATGAAAAAAAAAATTTGTCTACATGTAATTGAAACGCCCGACAGGGCCGTGGGGTACTGGGTTCATTACTTAAAGGGATGTGTCACGTCGGCGGCCACCCGGTCTGTGGCCCTGGGCACCCATGTTAAAGGGATAGTCTTTAGAGGGATTTGTAAAATAGTAAATGTTCGTGACGCCACCTGTGGTATTCAGTTAGGGATGACCAACGCTGCTTAAAGGGGTCCTATGGAGAGATGTTATGGCAGCAAGATGGCATAACTTCCCACAGGTGAAGCAGGTCCTCAGGGCTCCCGGTGAATAGATGGAAGATGGTGAGTGGTGCAGTAAAGAAGGACACAGTTCTGCAGTCTTTTTACCTGGTTTACTGATGGTAGCAGGCAGCCACAGTCCAGGGCACCAGATCACAGGTACAGGCAGGGTCCGGCCAGCTTGGAAGCGAGTTCAGAGTCCAGCTTTACCAGGTAAAGTTAAAAGCCTTCCTCTTAGCGCGGTGATATTATAGTCCCTTACTGCCTATGGATTCTTAGCAAGGTCCTCTCAGTTATGTCTGTCCTTAATTGAAGTGGCAGTAATGGCGGTCATGTAGGAGCGCTGAGGAGGCAGCCCAAGGATTGAGTGGGGTGTCGAGTACCACCGCAGCTCCAGCCGAATACCTCCAAAGGAGGATAGAAGCAGGATTGAATAGTGGAAATCGGTCACAGGAGCGCTGAAAGGAAAACTCTGACACAGGATAAAGTGTAGCCACAACGCGTTTCGATTGAAGTACCATCTTCATCTGCAACTATTTTTCCTCCCTTATCGATGTTCTCCCTCACGGGTCATTCCCCTTTGATTACTGGGCATCTAAAATAGACACCTGGCCTGAATTGGCACAATATGCATTAAAGGAGCTCGCTTGCCCAGCTGCTAATGTGCTATCAGAAAGAGTCTTCAGTGCTGCTGGTTCAATACTGACCGAAAAAAGGACACGTCTGGCTAACAGAAATGTTGATGATCTAACCTTCATTAAAATGAACCAATCATGGATTTCAAATTATTTTGCCCCACCTTCCCCTGCTGACACGTAGCTTGCCTGAAAAATGTCTTGCTTTTGGCCTCCTCTTAGTGACTGCTCCAATTCCTCCATTTGCAGCTGCTTAGTGTCCACCATAGGCCATTTGTATACCTCCCTAAATTGGCTGACTCCCCCCACAGGGCTGTGGTCACCACTTGGGGCAAGCACCCATGCGACTGCCGTTTGCCTGGACAGGTGGGTGTTCGCACTCTTGGGCGACGGCACTGGCACAGGGTCCCTCATAGTACAATGAAGTGTCTCTGATGGTGGTGGTGCACAACAAACATCAGACACACCGTCGTTATATGAGGGGCCCTGTGCCAGTACCGCCACCCACGTGAGAGTGGTCCCCACCAGCTCGAACAGTGCTCTACCACTTGCAAAACTTACCTCTCCCTGCTACACCACTGTGTAGTCTGTGCTGTTAAATCCTTCAATGGCACTGCCAATACAAATTTGTTGAAATGATAGATGATAGGAAAAATATACAGGGGTCCTGGCCTCCATTTCCTGAACAAAGCTATGCCGCGTTTGTACTCCTCTTACCAATTTTGAACTGCATTTAGCCTACGTTTTAATTTTAGACCTACTCAGTCTGTCTGAGCCACTTATTACAGTTGTCCTCCAATGAACAAAGCAATGCCACCTGTGTACTCCTCTTACCAATTTTGAACTGCATTTAGCCTACTTACTTATTTGGGCCTAGTAACTGTGTCAGCCTCTCAATACAGTTGTCCTCCTCCGCTGTACAAAGCTATGCCGCCTGTGTACTCCTCTTACCAATTTTGGACTGCATTCAGCCTATTTTTTTATTTTAGGCCTACTAAGTCTGTGTGAGCCTCTCATTACAGTTGTCCTCCTCCGCTGAACAAAGCTATGCCGCCTGCGTACTCCTCTTACCAATTTTGAACTGCATTTAGCCTACTTTTTTATTTTAGGCCTACTAAGTCTGTGTGAGCCTCTCATTACAGTTGTTCTCCTCCGCTGAACAAAGCTTTGCCTCCTGTGTACTCCTCTTACCAATTTTGAACTGCATTTAGCCTATTTACTTTTTTGGGCCTAGTAACTGTGTCAGCCTCTCATTACAGTTGTCCTCCTCCGCTGAACAAAGCTATGCCACCTGTGTACTCCTCTTACCAATTTTGAACTGCATTTAGCCTACTTTTTTATTTTAGGCCTACTAAGTCTGTGTGAGCCTCTCATTACAGTTGTCCTCCTCCGCTGAACAAAGCTTTGCCGCCTGTGTACTCCTCTTACCAATTTTAAACTGCATTTAGCCTACTTACTTTTTTGGGCCTAGTAACTGTGTCAGCCTCTCATTACAGTTGTCCTCCTCCGCTGAACAAAGCTATGCCGCCTGTTTAGTCCCGTTACCAATTTTGAACTGCTTTTAGCCTACTTTTTCATTTTGGGCCTATATCTGTGTTTCCTCCTCATCCTGCCCATTGCCCAGCCACTGCTACATGTGTCTGGTGGTAAATTGACCCAGATCACTACATTCCCCTTGCACTCTACACAGCCAGAATCTGACCCTGATTAAAGTCAGGTTCCCCTTCCCGCATACTATACCACCTTACACGGGGACAAAGAGGAAGGTGCAGATGAAAGTGCAGGTTCCTTCATCAGGTGGGGGTCATACTCATTGGCGCTGGCACAGGGCCCCTCATAGTACGCAAAAGTGTCTCTGACAGTGGGAGGCGCCGCCCGTTGTCAAACACACACCGCTGTACTATGATGGGCCCTGTGCCAGTGCCAACTAGTGGGCCCCCTTGCTTGCTCAGCAAGCACAGCACTTGCAAAGTTGAAATACTTACCTCTACCTACTCCACTGCCGTGACGTATTCCGCGTTTCCTGGGCCCACAAAAATCTTGAGCCAGCCCTACCCTCCCACAACTTTAGCCAAATGAGCCCCTGTTTTCAATGTCTAACTATTATTATAAAGCAAACTGAGATTGACAAGCCTAAGAAATAAGAACTGATGTTTTTGGCATTAAAATGGGCACTGTAGGTGTTTTCCTGTCCTCCACTCACTGCCGACTTTGATTCCCCATTGACTTGCATTGGGTTTCGTGTTTCCGACTTTTCGCAATAATCGGCCGATTTCACCCATCGGGTTACCCGACTCGATCCTAAAAACGTAAAAGTCGCTCAACTATACTTACTACTTTTACAAATTACTCGTAGCTGCGTGGCTAAATTCTCGAAGTAATAATTTAAGGCTTTTCTTTTTATAGATTTCATATTGATAAGACGATAATATGCATCCAATGTTTCAGGTTTTTTATGATCACTGTCAATCAGATGCTTTCATCAGTTTACTTATCTTGTAAATACAGAAGGAAAAAATATACATCATGTAGTTTATGGTGTACTTGTTTCTTACCTTCAATGATTCCATAGTTCACTTTAACTTAAGCTAGAATTACTAGAGGCACAAAAAGCTCTGATTTTTTAATTTATTTACGCTGAGTTTATGCATACTAGTCTTTGTACAAACTATGTAAGGAGAAGTGTGCATAGACTGCAAACTGCAGACTGTGTGAGGAAGGATTGCACAGAGAGAAAGTAACTAAACAGATCTTCAAGTTCTGTTCTAATATACTTGTTCTAAGGCCATGTACACACATTCAGTATTTGATCAGTATTTTACATCAGTATTTGAGAGCCAAAACTGGAAGTGGGTGAAAAATGCAGAAGTGATATTATACTTTTCCTCTGATTGTTCCACTTCTGGTTTTTACTTACAAATAGTGATATAAAACACTGATCACGTACTGAACGTAGTTTAACACTCTGTATTATGCTAAAAAAATCAGTTATTTCAAACATTTTTAAATTCCTTTTAACATTGATTAATTCAATGATAAAATTGAATTGGAAACATTTTGGAGCACATAATATTTTTTTATTGCTGGGATCAGAATCTTGTGTTCTTCGATGAGCACTTACATCAGGGTTTCCGTGAGAATCCCACAAAAATGCAATTCAGACGAAACCCCCAATGGAACACCCACCGTAAAGAGGCAGATGGAGACACTTTGGGCTCTGTTTGGAGTCTCTCAGGGTGGTATCCATTTTTTAGGCATTCATAGATCTTTGGTTGCCCACACTTGTGTGCTACAAAGACACCTAAAATTATGTGATACCACCAGAACACAGACCTGTCCGAAATTATTCCTTCTGCCTCATAAGTGAGCTAGCCAAGCCTTTTTCTGATTTTTGGTAGGCAGAATGAACAATAGACAGCAGTACAAGAATAGTTCTTATTTTTAACTATGCGCGGTTTACCATGAGATATCAGTGATAAGGCAAATATATTCTTTGGGTTGGTGCGATTACCGTGATAGCAGATTTATATTGTTTTTTCTTAGGATAGGCTGCTATCACATAGTAAAATTCCTTTTTTATACAAAGTAGTTTTTTCGTTGCCATACTCTAAGAGCTGCAATTTTTAATATTTTAGCAAACAGAGCTGTGTGACAGATTATTTTTTGTGGGAGGAGTTACAGATTATTTTCGTTCCATTTTTGGGCACATATTTTTTGATTGCTATTTATGCAAAGTTTTCAGACACATAATTAATAAAAGACAGAAATTCAGTTATTGTTTTTATTTTTAGTGAATACCGATTTGTTCGTTGGATCCGTACTAGTGATGGGCGAGAACTAAAATGCTTGGGTGCTCGTTGCTCGGGTCGAGCAAATTGGAATGCTCGGGTGCTTGACCCAAACAACAAGCCCAATGTAAGTCTATGGGAAACTCGAGCATTTTCTCCAGCGGACCACCCCCCCAGGATTCTGCATAGGTGTCAATAACTTCACTAACACACTGCAACAAAAATTAAAAGGAGGGCAGAAATGGCAGAATTTGGAGTTCACTTTTTATCTCTGATTCGTGCATGACATACAAACCATAGTTTTAAATAGCCTGTAAAAAAATTATTCCTTGCCCCTGATGCCTGGGCCTATGTCTAGAAATATCTGTAATAGCAGCAGCAGCAGCAGCAGCAGAGAACTGGAATGGACCCTCTTTCTATATGCACTGCAGTCTGCCACATACACTGCATGAATGCCTAGCACTGATATCTACAGTATGCAGCATTATTAGTCCTCAGATGGACAGTTAGTTGAGATGGATATGTGAAGAATATATGGTATAGCAACACAACACTAAGTAAGAGCAAAGCAAATCTCTTCCTAGCTCAGCAGCAACTCTCCCTACACTGCCTGATTCCGGAGTAGACTGTGAACAGCATGGCAGCGTCAGGTCTGATACAGACCTGATGACACTGTGCGGCCAGCCAATCACTGTAATACCACAATCAACATGGCTGCAGCATTACAGTGTATGGCAGACAATTCCTGCATGTTCATGGACTCTCTAAAGAACGCCAAACATGCAGGGTGGGGAGCTTGAGCATCTCAAGCAGTGAGATGCTCGGTTGAGTACCGAGTAGTGGCGAGTAGGATTGAGAGAAACGGGTCGGCCATTTTCAGAAGTCGCCGACCTTTGGCAAAGTCAGGTTTCATGAAACCCGACCCGATCCCTGTGTGGGGTCGGCCATGAGGTCGGCGATCTTCGCGCAAAAGTCGCGTTTCATTCCGATACCGCAAGTATCGGATATCGGCCGATATTTGCGGTATCAGAATCCATATTTATGTGTAAAATAAAGAATAAAAAAAAAATAGGGATATACTCGGACGCGCCCTGGTACTAACCGCTGTAACCGGCAGCTTCCATTCCTATGAATGAGCGCGTGAAGGACCTTCGATGACGTCGCGGCTTGTGATTGGTCACGTGAGCGGTCACATGAGCGGTCACGTGACCAATCACAAGCCGCGACGTCATCGAAGGTCCTTCACGCGCTCATTCTTAGGAAGGAAGGCAGCCGGTTAGTACCAGGGCGCGTCCGAGGGTAAGTATATCCCTATTTTTTATTTTTATTCTTTATTTTACACATAAATATGGATCCCAGGGCCTGAAGGAGAGCTTCCTCTCCTTCAGACCCTGGGAACCATTAGTATCCATTGCACTGCATTGGGTTTCGTGTTTCGGCCGACCCCGACCCCGACTTTTTAATAGGATCGGCCAATTTCACTCGACCCGACATTTGAGAAAGTCGGGTTTCGTGAAACCCGACCCGACCCTAAAAAAACAAAAGTCGCTCAACCCTAGTGGTGAGCATGCTCGCTCATCACTAATCGGTATGATTACAGCGATAACAGATTTATATAGAATTTATTGTGCTTTGCCATGTTTAAAGATTAAAAACAATATTTTACTCAAATGAATTTGTTTTTACATCACCATATTCTGAGAGCTGTGACTTTTTTTTTTTTTGCCATATGATCCATGTGAGGGATTGTTTATTTGTGGGATGGTTTAGCGTTTTCATTCACAGCATTTTTTTTTACATATGACTTTTTGATTGATTTTAATTCACTTTTTTGTTAGTCTATATGATGAAAAAGCGACATTTTTGGCATGTTTTGTATTTTTTTTTACAGTGTTAACCATGAAGCATAAATAACGCGCCAGTTTTAAAGATTTAGTCATTCCAGATGCGGCGATACCAATTATGAGGATTTTTTTTGTTTATTTATGTTTTAACGTAATGGCTGCAAATTGAATGGTGAAACATATTTTCTTGATTTGTGCTCTTTTTTGTGTTTTTTTTTTTACTGTTTTACAGTGTGTACAGGAAGTATTCATACCCCTTTTAAATTTTTCACTCTTTGTTTCATTGCAGTCATTTGTGAAATTCAAAAAAGTTAATTGAATTTCTCATTAATGTACACTCTGCACCCCATATTGACTGAAAATAAACAGAAATGTAATAATTTTTGCAAATTTATTAAAAAAGAAAAACTGAAATATCACATAGTCATAAGTATTCAGACCCTTTGTTCAGTATTGAGCAGAAGCTCCTTTTGAGCAGGTACAGCCATGAGTCTTCTTGGGAATGATGCAACAAGTTTTTCACACACACCTACTGGACAGTTGTTCACTCCCCGCACCCCTCTCCTCACCAGCCGCCGCAGAAAAATGTATGTAACCTGCTAATCGCAAATAAAGTACAACACTTATACTGCACAGAAGCGTGATTGCCACTTTTTCTTCTCTCATTTACTTCATTTTATATTTAGTATCTACTTTGTATCATTGCATATACAGTGCCTTGCGAAAGTAATCGGCTCACTGGAACTTTTCAATCTTTTCCCATATATCATGCTTCAAACACAATGATATCAAATGTAAATTTTTGGTGAAAAATCAACAACAAGTGGAACACAATTGTGATGTTGAATGAAATTTATTGGTTATTTAAAATTTTTGTGAAAATTCAAAAACTTAAAAGTGGGGCGTGCAATATTATTTGGCCCCTTTAACTTAATACTTTGTTGCGCCACCTTTTGCTGCGCTTACAGCTGCAAGTCGTTTGGGGTATGTCTCTATCAGTTTTGTACATCGAGAGACTGAAATTCTTGCCGATTCTTCCTTGGCAAACAGCTCGAGCTCAGTGAGGTTTGATGGAGATCGTTTGTGAACAGCAGCTTTCAGCTCTTTCCACAGTTTCTCGATTAGATTGAGGTCTGGACTTTGACTTGACCATTCTAACACCTGGATACGTTTATTTGTGAACCATTCCATTGTAGACTTTGCTTTGGGATCATTGTCTTGTTGGAAGGCAAATCTCCGTCCCAGTCTCAGGTCTTTTGCAGACTCCAACAGGTTTTCTTCAAGAATGGTCCTGTATTTGGCTCCATCCATCTTCCCATCAATTTTATCCATCTTCCCAGTCCCTGGTGAAGAAAAGCAGGCCAAAGCCATGATGCTGCCACCACCAGGTTTGACAGTGGGGATGGTGTGTTCAGGGTGATGAGCTGTGTTGCCTTTAAACCAAACATCTCGTTTGGCATTGTTGCCAAAAAAGTTCAATTTTGGTTTCATCTGACCAGAGCATCTTCTTCCACATGTTTGGTGTGTCTCCCAAGTGGCTTGTTGCAAACTTTAAACAACACTTTTTAAGGATATCTTTGAGAAATGGCTTTCTTCTTGCCACTCTTCCATAAAGTCCAGATTTGTGCAGTGTACGACTGATCGTTGTCCTATGGACAGACTGTCCCACCTCAGCTGTAGATCTCTGCAGTTTATCCAGAGTACAAGAATAGTTGTAGAGATGAAGCCTCTTGGCTTCATCTCTGATAAGTCTTCTCCTTGTTTGAGATTAAATTTTAGAGGAATGGCCGGGTCTTGGTAGATTTGCAGTGGTATGATACTCCATCTATTTCAATATGATTGCTTGCACAGTGCTCCTTGGGATGTTTAAAGTTTTGGAAATCATTTTGTATCCAAATCCAGCTTTAAACTTCTCCACAACAGTATCACGGATCTGCCTGTTGTGATCCTTGGTCTTCATGATGCTCTCTGTGCTTCAAACAGAACCCTGAGACTATCACAGAGCAGGTGCATTTATACGGAGACTTTATTACACACAGGTGGATTATATTTATCATCATTAGGCATTTAGGATAACATTGGATCATTCAGAGATCCACAATGAACTTCTGGATCGAGTTTGCTGCACTGAAAGTAAAGGGCCAGAATAATATTGAACGCCCCACTTTTCAGATTTTGAATATCCACAAAAATTTAAAATAACCAATAAATTTCATTCTAATTCACAATTGTGTTCCACTTGATGCTGATTCTTCACCAAAAATTTCCATTTGGTATCTTTATGTTTGAAGCATGATATGTGGGAAAAGGTTGAAAAGTTCCCGGGGGCCGAATATTTTCGCAAGGCACTGTATGTGTGGTATACAGCACCAAGTATTGAATTTATGTGTGTATCATGTTGCCTATATGATGTTCTGCTCTCTAACTTTGATTATCCTTTATCCTACTGTTTTAGGTTTTTTTTAATAACATTTATTAAAAGTTATTTTTTATCAAGTACATTGATGCCTTGTACTTGTTCTTTATAGGTTTTTTTGTAAAATATTCTCTGCTGCCATAACGCAGTCAGTGCCTGATTTGTGCTTCCTGTACACATTGAAAAAGTTAGATTTTTAAACCTGTATTTTTATTGTGCAGTGACCCAGCAATAAGGCGATAGATATACATTCACATTAAAGGCAGTGTAAAAATTAGGTCCCTTGTGTATTAGAATAAATATGTTCATGGTAAATGCGTGGTCTGTACGCCAGATGGATAACCTCCCCTGTTACACTTGTCTTAAGATCCAATATGCCAATTCATTTGCTTTATAATTGGTGAACATTGGAGATGAGCGGATGTTTTGAAATTCTTATTTTCAGACTTTGCTGAATTTCCCACAAAAGTTGGATTTTCAAAGAATAAAGTTGCATGAATTTCAATAGTGGACAGCTTGTAATTGCCTGAAAAAAAACATTTCGGGGAGGAGAGAGCAAACCGCTGACCATAAGAGCTTACATACTACCAAATAGAGAGAAAGGACACCACTGACCATAATACCTTACACTCTATCGGAGGTAGACAGTGCCCCTCTGACCACTCACATTATATGGCAGAGAGAGAGGGCCCTGCTAATCATAAGCGCCTACACTCTAAAGGAGAGATGGAGAGAGAAACCCCACTGACGATAAGAGCTTACACTCTACAGAAGAGAGAGACTTACCAGGTGACTCTGGAAATGGAAAAGGCCTCAGGTGTACAAATTATTATTATTATTTATTTATTTATTTATTTATATAGCACCATTGATTCCATGGTGCTGTACATGAGAAGTGGTTACATCAAAATACAGATATCACTTACAGTAAACAAAACTAACAATGACAGACTGATACAGAGGGGCGAGGACCCTGCCCTTGCGGGCTTACATTCTACGGGATTATGGGGAAGGAGACAGTAGGTCGAGGGTTAAATGAATTGTACTCCACTGAGAACTGCTGATCTGTAATGGCCACCACTGTACAAGGTATGATAATCAGCTAGCTGTCATTACTGCAGGGCATTATGGGGTTACCCGCATAGCCACACAAAAAGACATTAGCCCACTCTCTGGTGCTTCAGTTTTCATATTTGAATGAAACCACAAATGTCAAGAAATTTGACTCCATGAATCGATCTGCTCATGTCTGTAGTTATTAAAGGCAATCTGTCACTAATATCAGCCCTCCCAAACAGCATATATGGGAATGCAGATCTTGGAAATGTAAGCCTTTATAACTTTCAGCTATTGCTACATTCCCTAGTAATTAACATTTCATTCATATGCAAATGAGGTATTAATTGCATAAGCCATGGCAGATCACTTCCCCAGCTTCCTCCCCCTCAGGTTGTTTTGACACCCAGAATTAGCCTTTTAGCTTAATTGATGGAAAATTCTCTGATTTCTTTGGTCCTGATGACACAAAGTTATCAATCAAACTAAAGAGGTTGGTGCTGTCTGGGGAAGCAACCTGGAGGTGACGGCAGCTCCTTAAGTGCTTGGTCATGTCCATGAAATGAAAATGCTAATTATTTGGGAATGAACTCATGGTGCTGACAAGTTTGTGGTCTAAAGTAGCTTTCTTCAACTCCAGTCCTTACAGCCCACTAAAAGATCATGTTTTCAAGATTTTTTTTATTATTGCACAGGTGGTGGAATAATGAAAACATGATGAGTTTGTGATGGTGAGCTTTGAGGACTGGAGTTGAAGAACACTGGTCTAAACGAACTATTTTCCATTTGTAATTACCTCACCCTTAGGGTCAGCCATTAACACTTTGCTATAAACCTTACTGAATTTCTAATTTTCTTCTAGTCCAACCCTAACAATCTTAGAAATTCCAATAGTTTATTTCTGTAGCTCATTTAAAAAAGATATATTATTTGTAATGTTCATTTAACAGCTAATCTAATTACAAGACACTGAAAATCCAGTATGCCTCCAGCCTTAGGGTAACGTCACACTATAACATTTCGATCGCTACGACGGTACGATTCGTGACGTTCCAGCGATATCGTTACGATATCGCTGTGTCTGACACGCAGCAGCGATCAGGGATCCTGCTGAGAATCGTACGTCGTAGCAGATCGTATGGAACTTTCTTTCATCGCTGGATCTCCCGCTGTCATCGCTAGATCGGTGTGTGTGACACCAATCTAGCAATCTAGCGATGCGATCCAGCGATGCGTTCGCTTGTAACCAGGGTAAACATCGGGTAACTAAGCGCAGGACCGCGCTTAGTTACCCGATGTTTACCCTGGTTACAAGCGTTAAACTAAAAAAAAAAACAGCACATACTTACATTCTGGTGTCCGTCAGGTCCCTTGCCGTCTCTGCTTCCCGCACTGTGACTGCCGGCCATAAAGTGAAAGCAGAGCACAGCAGCTGTGCTTTCACTTTCACTTTACGGCCGGCAGTCACTGAGTGCGGGAACCAGACTGCAAGGGACCTGACGGACACCAGAATGTAAGTATGTGCTGTTTGTTTTTTTTTAGTTTAACGCTTGTAACCAGGGTAAACATCGGGTAACTAAGCGCGGTCCTGCGCTTAGTTACCCGATGTTTACCCTGGTTACCCAGGGACCTCGGCATCGTTGGTCGCTGGAGAGCTGTCTGTGTGACAGCTCCCCAGCGACCACACTACGATTTACCTACGATCACGGCCAGGTCATATCGCTGGTCGTGATCGTAGATAAATCGTATAGTGTGACGGTACCCTAACAAGAATTAACTCAACAAGTGTCTAACACGTTAACAAGGAATGTACATCTATTGCCTCATATTCTTCTTTTCTTTGAGGTGCACAATTTTTCCTTCTTTACCCTGGGGTATTTCATGTTACTTTAAGATAATATGTAAAAAACTATTTTTTAATTCGACAAGAACTCTTACTACATTTGCAGTGTGCATTATAGTGAAAGTTAACATAATTTATGTCTGTACTTTATTTATGAAGTAAAACCTGTCAAATGTTATATAAAATAAATAGTAAAAGAATGTTCAATATGAATATGGGAAGATTATTGATGTAGGAGCCCTATACATACAGTGTTACTATAGACATAAAACTTCTACAAAGTTCACCAGTGCAAAGGATAACTTTTTATCTGTAGATAAACCATGACAAATGATCTTCTCAAACAAACAGATGGCATAGTCTTCCCTGAACAAGATATAGTTTATCACAAACAGCTTGCAAAATTCTTATTGATGTGATAATCCAAGAAAAGACAGCAAATACTTCAACATTATTTACCTTCTGTACTTATGTTTTATGTTAAACCTTAGATCTGTCAATGTACACTTGATATATGAGTTTTTGGTATATCTTGAGTTCGTAGAAAAAGCAATATGGGATTCTTCAGATGTTGTATTAGTCTGTGCCTGATGAAGAGGCCTGAGTAGTCTCGAAAGCTTGCAATTTGTTACCATCTTTTCAGTTAGCCATTAAAAGGTATCAACCACTGAGACTCTCAATTCCAAATATTAGAAAAAGCAAGTAGGTGAAGTAGATTTCTAGTTACTTTGGTTGAAAATAACTACAGACAATGTTTTGGAGATGTTAAAAGAAGGACCTACTGATATCCATTTGTCATTTGCAAGTAATATGAGATCATTTAAGGTTCTCATACAGTTTTGATAACTGTCATATGAACGATACTCTATCCACATCAATGTCCAGCACAGTTGAGTGTGCTCTACATATGAAGAGGAATAAGCTGTTGCCTGACATCTAAAACAAAATAATCAGATGTCATGTGTCAGAGAAAAGTCAGGACTCAGGAGGCACATTAGATGGTTGGTCATTTTAGCCACAAAAAGCTAGTTAAGCTCACTCCAGTCTCATGTTTATGGAGGCCTTTAGCCTAGATTCACAGTAAACCGAGTGTACAGTCATTTCTCCAGAGAAAGCTGAACTTTGCAAGAAGTACAGGGATTGGACTGCATAGGACTTGTTCAGACTGTTTGAGACTGCTGGAATAATGATTGTCCAAAGAAACAATGTGCGCACTGCCATGAGTCCTGTGCCATACCACAGTAAATTATCCTAACATATTTCATGTGTGTGGTAGATTTCATCCAAGGGAGTGGGCTTACTCAGAATTTTGCCTAGGAACACTGCCTTGAATAAAAAATGTTATCTAAACATCTTCCAAGAGCAACTTCTCCCAACAATCACATAGCAATGTGATAATGGACATTGCTTTTTACAGCATGATGGCGACCATGTTGCAAATAAAAATAGATGACTAAGTTGCTTGGGGAACAAAACATTAAAATTTTAGGTATGTTGTAATATGGCGGGGAGCAGTAGCTGTGGGTGAGGTACTCGTCTCTAAGGCCGGGATCACACATACGCGAGATACGGCCGAGTCTCTGTGCAGCCGCACAGCAATACATGGAGCCGCATGCTCCGCTCCGGAGTGCCGGCGCCAGAGCTGGGTTTTCACCTGCAAGACTCGGCCGTATCTCGCGTATATGTGATCCCGGCCTAATGCTGAGACATATTTCTTGGAAGTGGGAGTCTTGGCTGGGTGAGTGGACTTGTGCTGTGAGTCCACTATGCCAGAGCAGTCCGCATGTAACCAATTTTGCTGGTTTTCCAGGACCAGGTTTTGGACAGTTCAATGAGGGAGATCACCATTTGAAAATAAACCTTTTACTGGACAGGACCTGGGTCGGCAATATATACAAGAGATAGAGGTTGCAAAGTCTTATAAATGTTTCCTTTATAATTTGAAGCATTTTCCACAGTTTCTTTCCTTTGTTTCTCTATTGTTCTCCTTTCACTTTACTATCTCTACTTGTCCTGTTTCCACAGTTTCTCACTACTTCACAACCACACAGCTCAACTTTACAGTCCTGCTTAACAAGAGTCCTTTACTTGCCCATAGTTCTGCATCTTCTTTCCTCTTAGGATGCCAGTATGGCCTGACACAGTTGCAAGCTCTCTGACGCTTGGGTAACTACTGCCCCAGACTTTCTACTAACCTCATGAACTCAGTCCTGTCTAGGCTTGCTACCTTCAAGAGTTATAATCTCTGGACCTTTCGACTAGGTGTGCTCTCTCAAGACCCATCTCCGATCGATCACTCTGTCTCTTAGTCACTTCAGCTCTGGATCAGGCTATTTCTTTCCTTCGGTCTCTTCTCCCCTTGGGAATATCACAGAATTTGGCATTGCTCACAGTGAATCCTCTTTCTATGCATTCCACACCCTATCTGACTTTCAGGCTGGAACTATCTCTTGTTCCTGTAGTTTAGCACCGGCCAATCTGGGCTAGTCACAAACAATAACTCTATTTGTCCCTACTTACTTTCTGTTGCTGGGCAGGACACATCTTTCTCACAGTACAGTATAAAACATTACAAGGCAAACATTACAACAATATACTTGTTTCTTCAAAGAAGAACGTGGGAAGCATGTCCATCTCCTTATACTATGGCCAGGAAACTCCCCTGATTTCAATTCCATTGTGAACCTTTAGAAAGCAAAAATACTAAAAATCTTGATAAATGTCAAGCATCGATTAGTCAAAAATAGGTTGCCATTAGTCAGGATTTGGCCCAGAAGCTGATATCCAGCTTGGGTAAATTGCAAACATCTTGAAAAATAAGAGAAAACTCTGTAAATATTGAGTCTTTAAATAAATTTGATGCATTTGCCAATAAAACTGTAAAAGCCCATTAAATGCTTATAATTGTAACCTGAGTAGCTATAAAGACATCTGACAAAAAGATCTAAAAACACAAAAGCAGTACAATTTGGGATTTTTTTTGTACAAATTGTTGTAACAGTCTCAAGACTGATGTCACGACTGTATAAGTGTACAGTTGAATTGACTATGCTTTTCCAAACAATTATGTGATGCCCCAGGGTCCTGGTTGACACAGTGGTGTTGCTTAACTCACGGGGAGAGTGATGTAATGCTTGGAAGCGATGGAAGATTCCTCTAAACAGGTAATTAGCACATACAATATCGTTCTGACTCCAGGTCAGAAGGGGGAGCTCTACACCTGACTTCAAGGGAGCTGCTGGTTGGGAGGAGGAGTTTGTTGCTAGGCAGTTGGGAAGAATAAGACAGTTGGTGTCGGACAGCAGACTGGAGAAGTCTGAGGCAAAAGGACAGGTTAGGGGCCGTATAGCCTGAGGTGCTGTAACTCCTAGATAGCAAGTTACAGAAGGAAGAACAGCTTTTAGCTCATGTGCCGGAGAGCGAAGCACAGGAGAATGACAAAAAGGGAGGATAGCTGCGACTGGGCTACCTCCCTGATAGAGCGCAGATACCAGTAACCGGAAGACCGATGTTGTGTCATATTCTAGGAGGCACAGCAGAAACTGGTAGGACAGCTAGACTACACATAACCTGTTCGCCCTAATGCCCATGAGACACAGTGACATATAGAGCCCGGGTCATGATAGAGACCCTGTAAAAAGTCTCGAGTCACCTGTCATACGGGTTTGTGTTCCACTTCAACAAAGGTGTTTTTACTCCCACCAGTGCAGTGCAGATGCAGCAGTACCTGTCGTGTCTGCTTTCATTGCGAATTCACTCCACAACCTGGTCATAAAACCCCTCTGTCCAAAGCCACTTCAGATTTTGTACACCTCTAACACCTCTGCCATGTTGCCCCCTACAGCTCGTGTGAGAACCATCACCGCCGCTGTGTGCTGGGAATGCCTGAACCAAATGGTCTACAAGAGTTGCTTGTTTGGTAGCCAATATTTGCTCAAGGTTCTCATGTGGCATGATATTTTGTAATTTTCCTTTGTATCGTGGATCCAGGAGGCAGGCCAACCAGTAATTGTCATCGGTTATCATTTTGATAATGCGGGGGTCCCTTTATAGGATACACAAGGCATACTCAGCCATGTGGGTCAATGTTCCAGGTGTCAATTCACTGCTTGTGCTGGGTTGAGGAGCACTTTCTTGCAAATCAACATCACTTGTGGCCCGCAAAAACCCTGTACCTGACCTTGCAATGCCAGTTTCCTCCTCCCACAAATATTCATCCCCATCCTCCTCCTCCTCCTCCTCTTCATCCGCCACCTCGTCCAGGAGAGTTCCCTGAGCAGACAATGGCTGACTGGCATCAATGCTTCCCTCCTCCTCGGCTGCAGATGCCTGCTCCTTGATGTGCGTCAAACTTTGTGCATTCCTCAAAACACTGAAGGACTTGACAGAGGTCTTGTAGCTTCGACCACTGCACACCAGACAACTCCATGTCTGCAATCCAACTGCCTGCCCGTGTATGTGTATCCTCCCACAAATAAATGACAGCACGCCTCTGTTCGCACAGCCTCTGAAGCATGTGCATTGTTGAGTTCAACCTTGTTGCAACGTCGATTATTAGGCGGTGCTGTGGAAGATTCAGCGAGCGCTGATGTTTCAGCATATGGCTGGAGTGTACATGCGACCGGCAGACATGCGAGCAAAGTCTTCACACTTTCAGGAGCAGGGCTGGTAACGCAAGGCATAATCCGCCATGTGGGCCAATGTTCCAGTTGTCAATTCACTGCTTGTGCTGGGTTGAGGAGCACTTTCGAGCAAATTAACGTCACTTGCCTCCCTCAAAAACCCTGAACCTGGCCTTGCAACACCACCAGTTTCTATTGCCCCCTGAGAAGCTTCCTCATCCAAAAAATACTCATCCCCATCATCCTCCTCGTCCTCCTCCTCTTCGCCCGCCACCTCATCCAGTAGACTTCCCTGACCAGACAATGGCTGACTGTCATCAAGGCTTCCCTCGTCCTCGGCTGCAGACGCCTGCTCCTTTATGTGCGTCAAACTTTGCATCAGCAGACGCATTAGGGGGATGCTCATGCTTATTATGGCATTGTCTGCACTAACCAGCCGTGTGCATTCCTCAAAACACTGAAGGACTTGACACAGGTCTTGTAGCTTTGACCACTGCACACCAGACAACTCCATGTCTGCAATCCAACTGCCTCCCCGTGTATGTGTATCCTCCCACAAATAAATGACAGCACGCCTCTATTCGCACAGCCTCTGAAGCATGTGCAGTGTGGAATTCCACCTTGTTGCAACGTCGATTATTAGGCGGTGCTGTGGAAGATTCAGCGATCGCTGATGTTTCAGCTTACGGCTGGAGTGTACGGGCGACCGGCGGACGTGCGAGCAAAGTCTTCGCACCTTCAGAAGCAGGGCTGGTGACTCCAGATAATTTTTCAGGAAGCACTGCACAACCAGGTTCAAGGTGTGAGTCGGGCAAGGTATGTGTTTCAGTTCTGAAAGGGCTATGGCAGCCATAAAATTCCTTCCGTTATCACTGACTACCTTGCCTGCCTCAAGATGTACACTGCCCAGCCATAACTAAGTTTGTTGCTGCAAGTACTCGGCCAGTACTTCCGCGGTGTGTCTGTTGTCGCCCAAACACTTCATTTGTAGCACAGCCTGTTGACGCTTACCACTAGCTGTTCGATAATGGGATACCTCATGTGCAACACTGGCAGCTGCGGATGGAGTGGTCGTGCGACTGCGCTAGACAGAAATGTCCCACTATGGCTGTCCCCTGTGGACCCTGCTTCCACCACATTAACCCAGTGCGCCATGATGGACACGTAACGTTCCTGGCCATGCCTACTGGTCCATGCATGTGTTGCGAGGTGCACCTTTCTACTGATTGATTGCCTGAGTGCATGGACAATGCGGTCTTTGACATGCTGGTGGAGGGCTGGGATGGCTTTTCTCGCAAAGAAGTGTCGACTGGGTAGGTCATAGCGTGGTACTGCGTAGGCCATCAGGGCTTTGAAAGCTTTGCTTTCAACCAACCGGTAGGGCATTATCTCTAACGAGATTAGTCTAGCAATGTGGGCATTCAAACCCTTTGTACGCGGATGACAGGATGAGTACCTCCTTTTCCTAACGAGAGTCTCTTGTAGGGTGAGCTGGACTGGAGAGCTGCATATGGTGGAACTAGCGGGGGTGCTGGTGGACATTGCAGATTGAGAGAGGGTTGGTGATGGTATTCTTGATGTTGGCCTACCTACAGTGTTTCCTACCAAGAACCTTGTGATTCCCTGACTGCTTTGGCCTTGCGATGATACCTCCACATTTGCTGCTGGTGGTGTCCTAACCGGTGGGCTTATTGTGAGGGAAGCAATGTAGCGTTGCTGACTCCCTTCATTCT
The DNA here is from genome assembly GCF_032444005.1 of Ranitomeya imitator. Lineage (NCBI taxonomy): Eukaryota > Metazoa > Chordata > Amphibia > Anura > Dendrobatidae > Ranitomeya > Ranitomeya imitator. The sequence continues at coordinate 492,475,220 of NC_091286.1, read as the reverse complement.
GAGCAGGTGCACCAACGGTACTGGACATTTGGTAGTTAGTCCAGGCTTGCAAGTGCAAGCTGGTTAAATGTCTACGCATGCACGTTGTATTTAAATTTAGGAGATTCTTCCCTCTGCTAAAGGTCTTTGAGCACTTCTTACAGATAACTTTGCACTGATCATTCGGATCTTGGTTAAAAATTTCCCACACTGCACTCTTCCTTCTATGGATTACCTTTTCAGGCATTGCACGCTGTGCTACCTTCACCGGATGGCCACACTGTCCTAAAACTGTTTTTGGTTTTGACAAACATTTTTGGCCAGATACGGGCCTGCCAGATGAAAGCTGTTGCGATGTAGATGGCTGCTGCGGATCATCCTCCTCCGCTTCCGAGCTACAGGCAGCGGCACCCTCTTCCCCCAAAGGCTGCCAATCTAGGTCAACAACTGGGTCATCTATCACCTCCTCTTCAATGTCATGTGCACCTTCCTTTGTGTCACCATGTAAGGTGCTATAGCGTTCGTGACGGGCCACCATAGTCTCATCAGGGTCTGATTCTGGCTCAGTACACTGTGAGGGTAATGTAGTGATCTGAGTCAATGGAACAGCATAATAATCTAGCTGTGGCTGTACATCTGTGCACTCCATGTCCGATTCATCTTGTAATGGGCTTTTAACAATTTCCCTCTCTAACCCAGGCACGGTATGTGTAAAGAGCTCCATGGAGTAAACTGTAGTGTCGCCTGCCGCATCCTTCACTTTTGGTTTGGGTGAAGGACACAAGGAAGCGACTTGTTCCTGATCGGGAGCATCCACTGACGACTCGCTGCTTTTATATTTCGAACCTTCTGAAGAGGAGGCGAAAGAGCTAGAGGCTGAGTCAGCAAGGAAAGCCAAAACTTTTTCCTGCTGTTCCGGCTTTAAAAGCTGTTTTCCTTCTCACAGATAAGGGAGCCTTCGAGGCCTTGTGTAGCCAGACGATGATGCTGGCTCAACACCTCGAGCCTTTGGTGCTATTTTGCTTTTCCCACTACCACCAGATGCTCCACCACCACAACGACCATCAGTACCAGCTGGCAACAACCGCCCACGGCCTCTCCCACCAGACTTCCTCATTTTTGGAAAAATCTAACCAAAATAACAACCGTTATATGGTACTGTAAAACAAGGTAGAAGGTGTATATAAACTTGTTGAGAATTTAAATCTCCCTTTTTTTTGGGGGGGGGGGGGTTGACTGCAACAAAACTCAGGCCCAGTATATTACACTACACAATGTACGTGGCAGAACGTGGCTGGCTGATAAACGACAAACTAACAGAACTGACGTAGATCCACTTAGTGCCAATTTAAATCTCCCTTTTTGGGGGGGGAGACTGCACCAAATCTCATGCCAAGTGTATTACACTACACAATGTAAGTGGCAGAACGTGGCTGGAAGATATACGACAAACGAACTGAACTGACATAGATCTACATAGTGCCAATTTAAATCTCCCTTTTTTGGGGGGGAGAGTGCAACAAAACTCAGGCCCAGTGTATTACACTACACAATGTAGGTGGCAGAACGTGGCTGGAAGATGTACGACAAACAAACAGAACTGACGTAGATCCACTTAGTGCCAATTTAAATCTCCCTTTTTTGGGGGGAAAACTGCAAAAAAACTCAGACCCAGTGTATTACACTACACAATGTAAGTGGCAGAACATGACTGGAAGATATATAAAAAAATACAAGGGCTGTAGTACAATTTCAATCTCCCTACAATGATCTCAGGAAAAGTATGGCAGCAAAAAAAGGACTGCTGCACAAAAGTGTGGACAAATAAACAAGATAACTCTGCAGAAAGGAGCAACAGGATTTTTGCTTTTAAAAAAGCAGTTGGTTTGCACAGCGGTGTACAAACAGCAATGCAGCTATCAGAGAGCCTTATAAGGCAGCCTAATAAGCTACAGAGCTGATGCACAAAAATATAGCCTCCACTGTCCCTGCAAAAAAATGGTGGTGTTGGACAATGGAAATCGCTACAGCACAAGCAGTTTCGGGGCTTAATCTTCCCTCCCTAACTATATCCCTTCTTCTGATGCAGCTGCAGCAACCTCTCCCTATGCTAAGATCAGCAGAACTAAGATGGCAGTCGGCGTGCACGCCCCTTTATAGCCCCTGTGACACCGCAGAAAGCAAGCCAATCACTGTCATGCCCTTCTCAAAGATGGTGGGGACCGAGACATATGTCATCACGCTGCCCACACTCTGCGTCCTCCTTCATTGGATGAAAAATGGTGCTGGAAACGTCATACAAAATGTGTCTTTGGCGAGCAGTTTGCTGACCTCATGGCCGATCCCACACTAGGATCTGGTCGGGTTTCACGAAACCCAACTTTGCCGAAAGTCGGCGATTTTTCAATTTGTCCGATCCGTTTCGCTCAACCCTCGTAGTAAGAGGTCACAAAAACTTATTAGAACTAGACACTAGGGTTGAGCAACTTTTACTTTTTTAGGGTCGAGTCGGGTTTTGCGAAACCCGACTATACCAAAAGTCGAGTCGAGTGAAATCGGCCGATTATCGCGTAAAGTCGGGGTCAGGGATCGACCGAAACACGAAACCCAATGCTAGTCAATGGGGGAGCATAGTCGGCAGTGAGTGGAGGCAAGGAAAACACCTACAGTGCCCATTTTAATGTCAAAAACATCCATTCTTGGTACTGAAGCTTGTCAATCTTAATTTACCTTATAATAATAGTTAGACATTGGACATTGGGGGTCATTTGGCTAAAGTTGTGGGGGGTATGGTGGTTCAAGTATTTAGTGGGCCCAGGAAACGTGGACCACATCACGGCAGTGGAGTAGGGAGAGGTAAGTATTTCAACTTTGCAAGTGCTGTGATCTTGAGCAAGCAGGGGGGTCCCACTCATTCGCATTGGCCCTGGCACAGGGCCCCTCAAAGTACGGCGGTGTGTTTGCACGACGGGGGCGCCTCCCACCGGCAGCGACACTTTTGTGTACTATGAGGGGCCCTGTGCCAGTGACGTCGCCAACGAGTACGCCCCCTACCTGATGAAGGAACCTGCACTTTCATCTGCAACTTCCTCTTTGTCCCCGTGTAAGGTGGTATAGTATGCGGGAAGGGGAACCTCACTTTCAGCAGGGTCAGAATCTGGCTGTGTAGCGTGCAAGGGGAATGTAGCGGTCTGGGTCAATGTACCACCAGACACATGTAGCAGTGGCTGGGCAATGGGCAGGATGAGGAGGAAACACAGATATAGGCCCAAAATGAAAAAGTAGGCTAAAAGCAGTTCAAAATTGGTAACAGGACTAAACAAGCGGCATTGATTTGTTCAGCGGAGGACAACTGTAATGAGAGGCTCACACAGACTTAGTAGGCCTAAAACAAAAAACTAGGCTAACTGCAGTTCAAAATTGGTAAGAGGAGTACACAGGTGGCATAGCTTTGTTCAGCAGAGGAGGACAACTGTAATGAGAGGCTGACACAGTTACTAGGCCCAAAAAAGTAAGTAGGCTAAATGCAGTTCAAAATTGGTAAGAGGAGTACACAGGCGGCAAAGCTTTGTTCAGCAGAGGAGGACAACTGTAATGAGAGGCTCACACAGACTTAGTAGGCCTAAAATAAAAAAGTAGGCTAAATGCAGTTCAAAATTGGTAAGAGGAGTACACAGGCGGCATAGCTTTGTTCAGAGGAGGAGGACAACTGTCATCTAGCACTGGCTGGGCAACGGGCAGGATGAGGAGGAAACACAGATATAGTCCCAAATACAAAAGTAGGCTAAAAGCAGTTCAAAATTGGTAACAGGACTAAACAGGCGGCATTGCTTTGTTCAGTGGAGGACAACTGTAATCAGAGGCTGACACAGTGAGTAGGCCCAAATCAGTAAGTAGTCTAAATGCAGTTCAAAATTGGTAACAGTAGTAAACAGGCGTCACTGCTTTGTTCAGTGGAGGAGAACAGCAAGGAGCGGCAGACACCGTTAGTAGGCCCCAACCCAACTAGTAGGCCAAATGCAGTGTAATATTAACAACAACTACTTAACGAGAGCCTGAAAATGGAAGTTCAGGACAGGAAACCAGGAGAACAGCAAGGAGCGGCAGACACCATTTGTAGGCCCCAACCAAACTAGTTGCCCCACTGCAGTTTTAAAATTCCGTTTTTTTTAAGAGGACAGCTGTATAGAGTGGCGCAGCCAGACCCTGCTAGCAGGCCTTACACCACAAAATTGGCTCGATGCAGGTTTAAAAAAGATTACATGGGTACACGGTCAGGATTGGTGTGGTCAGTGGAGGACAATTGGAAGGAGGGACCGCAGACAGACTTAGTAGGCCTAACATAAAAAAAGCAGGCTCTATGCACTTTTAATTAGGTTCCAAGGGTACACAGGCAGCATTGGTGTGGTCATCAGAGGACTATTGGAAGGAGGGACCGCAGACAGACTTAGTAGGCCTAAAATAAAAAAGGTGGCTCTATGCACGTTTAAATAGGATCCAGGGGTACACGGTCAGCATTGGTGTGGTCAGTGGAGGACTATTGGAAGGAGGGACCACAGACAGACTTAGTAGGCCTAAAATAAAAAAAGGTGGATCTATGCACTTTTAAATAGGATCCAGGGGTACACAGTCAGCATTGGTGTGGTCAATGGAGGACTATTGGAAGGAGTGTCTGACACAGTTAGTACTCCAAAAGTATACATAGATGTTAATGTCTCGCAAAAAAACAAACCCCCCCAAAAAAAAAGGGTGGCATACTTAGGTACAGGGGTGGCCTCGAGGTCTGCTGACTTTCAGACATTGTTATTTGGCGCAAAGTATTTACTGGTGTAAATGTAGGACAGGGCCACTGAATATTTTAAGTAGCATCATACTTGTCAGCAAATTGGTATTGTCAGTGCCAAGCATTGAAGGATTTCACCGCATAGACTAAACAGCGGTGGAGCAGTGACAGATAATTTTGCAAGTGGTAGAGCACAGTTTGAGCTGGGTGGTGGGGGGCATTCTCGTGCCTGGCAGTACTGGCCAAAGGCCCCTCATGTTACAACGGTTTGTCTGACGTTGGGTGCGCGCCACCACCGCCAGAGACACTTCATTGTACTATGAGGGACCCGGTGCCAGTGCCATCGACCAAAGGTGGGCACACCCACATCTTCAGAAAAGAAAGGCACTCTCACAGGTGCTTTCGCCAAGTGGCGAGACCACGGCCCCGTGGGGGGAGTCAGCCCATTTAGGGAGGTGTAAACGTGTCGTATGCTGGACATACAGCAGCGGCAAATGGAGAAATTGGAACACTCAGTAAGACCAGTCCAAAAGCAAGACCTTTTTAAAGGAAAGCTAGGTGTCAGTCAGGAAAGGTGGGGCAAAATAAATAGAAATCCATGAGTGGTTCATTTTAGTGAAGGTTAGATCATCAACATTTTGGGTAGCCAAACGAGTCCTTTTTTCGGTCTGTATTGAACCAGCAGCACTGAATACTCTTTCTGATAGGACACTAGCTGCTGGGCAAGCGAGCTCCTGCAATGCATATTCGGACAATTCAGGCCAGGTGTCTATTTTGAATGCCCAGTAATCAAATGGGAATGACGGGTGAGGGAGAACATCAATAGGGGAGAAAAAATAGTTAGTAACCATACTGGACAAATGTTGTCTCCTGTCACTTTGAATTGATGCTGCAGTACCTGTCCTGTCTGCGGTCATTGCAAAATCACTCCACAACCTGGTCAGAAAACCCCCTCTGTCCAACGCCACTTCTGATTTGTGCACCTCTAACACCTCTGCCCTGTTGCCCCCTGCAGCTCGTGTGAGAACTATTACCAGCGCTGTGTGCTGGGAATGCCTGAATCAAATGGTCAACAAGAATTGCTTGTTTGGTTGCCAATATTTGTTCAAGGTTCTCATGTGGCATGATGTTTTGCAGTTTGCCCTTATAGCATGGATCTAGGAGGCAGGCCAACCAGTAATCGTCATTGCTCATCATTTTTATAATGCGGGGGTCCCTTTTGAGGATACGCAAGGCATAATCCGCCAATGTTCCAGTTGTCAATTCACTGATTGTGCTGGGTTAAGGAGCACTTTCGGGCAAATCAACGTCACTTGCCTCCCTCAAAAACCCCGAACCTGGCCTTGCAACGCCACCACTTTCTATTGCCCCCTGAGAAGCTTCCTCATCCAAAAAATACTCATCCCCATAATCTTCCTCGTCATCCTCCTCTTCGCCCGCCACCTCGTCCAGTAGACTTCCCTGACCAGACAATGGCTGACTGTCGTCATGGCTTCCCTCGTCCTCGGCGGCAGACACCTGCTCCTTTATGTGCGTCAAACTTTGCATCAGCAGATTCATTAGGGGGATGCTCATGCTTATTATGGAGTTGTCTGCACTAACCAGCCATGTGCATTCCTCAAAACACTGAAGGACTTGACAGAGGTCTTGTAGCTTCGACCACTGCACACCTGATAACTCCATGTCTGCCATCCAGTTGCCTGCCCGTGTATGTGTATCCTCCCACAAATACATACCAGCACGCCTCTGTTTGCACAGTCTCTGAAGCATGTGCAGTGTGGAGTTCCACCTTGTTGCAACGTCGATGATTAGGCGATGCTGGGGAAGGTTCAAAGATCGCTGATGGTTCTGCATACAACTGGAGTGTATGGGCGAATGGCAGATGTGCGAGCAAAGTCTGTGCACCTTCAGGAGCAGGTCGGGTAACCCCGAATAACTTTTCAAGAAGCACTGCACCACCAGGTTTAAGGTGTGAGCCAGGCAAGGAATGTGTTTCAGTTGTGAAAGGGCTATGGCAGCCATAAAATTCCTTCTGTTATCACTCACTACCTTGCCTGCCTCAAGATGTACACTGCCCAGCCATGACTAAGTTTCTTGCTGCAAGAACTCGGACAGAACTTCCGCGGTATGTCTGTTGTCGCCCAAACACTTCATTACCAATACCGCCTGCTGACGCTTGCCACTAGCTGTTCCATAATGGGACACCTCGTGTGCAACAGTGGCAGCTGCAGATGGAGTGGTTGTGCGACTGCGGTCTGTGGATGAGCTGTTGCATCTGCTAGAGGACGAGGAGGAGGAGGAGTGGGGGCCAACGCCTACAGCCAACTGTTTCCTAGACCGTGGGCTAGGCAGAACTGTCACCATATTGCTGTCCCCTGTGGACCCGGCATCCACCACATTAACGCAGTGTGCAGTGATGGACACGTAACGCCCCTGGCCATGCCTACTGGTCTATGCATCTGTTGTCAGGTGCACCTTTCTACTCACAGATTGCCTGAGTGCATGGACAATGCGGTCTTTTACGTGCTGGTGGAGGGCTGGGATGGCTTTTCTCAAAAAGAAGTGTTGACTGGGTAGCTCGTAGCGTGGTACAGCATAGTCCATCAAGGCTTTGAAAGCTTCGCTTTCAACTAACCGGTAGGGCATCATCTCTAACGAGATTAGTCTAGCAATGTGGGCGTTCAAACCCTGTGTACACGGATGAGAGGATGAGTACTTCCTTTTCCTAATGAGAGTCTCTTGTGGGGTGAGCTGGACTGGAGACCTGCATATGGTGGTACTAGCGGGGGTGCCGGTGGATATGGCAGACTGAGACAGGGTTGGTGATGGTATTCTTGCTGTTGGCCTACATACAGTGTTTCCTACCAAGAACCTGGTGATTCCCTGACTGCTTTGGCCTTGCGACAAAACCTCCACATTTGCTGCAGGTGGTGTGGTAAACGTTGGGCTTACAGTGAGGGAAGGGATGTAGCGTTGCTGACTAGCTTCATTGTGAGAGGGTGCAACAACGTTTAGTAGTTAGTCCAGGATTGCAAGTGCATGGTGTTTAAATGTCTATACATGCAACTTGTATTTAGACTTTTAACATTCTGACCTCTGTTGAAGGTCCTTGAGCATTTCTTACAGATGACTTTGCACTGATCATTTGGATGTTGGTTAAAAAAATGCCAGACTGCACTCTTCCTACTATTGGATACCTTTTCAGGCATTGCACACTGAGCTACTTTAACCGGATGGCCACAATGTTCTACAACTGGTTTTGGTTTATCCACACGTTTTTGGCCAGATACGGGCCTGCCAGATGGAACCTGTTGCGATGTTGGTGCCTTCTGCGGCTCCTCCTCCTCTGCTTCGGAGCTACTGCCGGCTGCACGCTGTTCCCCCAATGGCTGCCAATCGGGGTTAAAAACTGGGTCATCTATGACCTCCTCTCCTATGTCCTGTGCACCTTCCTCTGTGTCACCGTGTAAGCCGGTGCTATAGCGTTCGTGACGGGGCTCCATAGTCTCATCTGGGTCTGATTCTGGATCAGTACACTGTGAGGGCAATGTTGTGATCTGAGTCAAAGGAACAGCATAAGAATCTGGCTGTGGCTGTGCATCTGTGCACTCCATGTCCGATTCATCTTGTAATGGGCATGACCTGTTAACAATTTCCCTTTCTAACCCAGGAACGGTATGAGTAAAGAGCTCCATGGAGTAACCCGTTGTGTCGCCTGACGCATCCTTCTCTGTTGTTCTGGGTGAAGAACGCAAGGAAGCGACATGTCCCTGACCGGGAACATCCACTGACGACACGCTGCTTTTACATTTTGCAGTTTCCGAAGAGGAGGCAAAAGAGCTAGAGGCAGAGTCAGCAAGGAAAGCCAAAACTTGTTCCTGCTGCTCCGGCTTTAAAAGCGGTTTTCCTACTCCCAGAAAAGGGAGCGTTCGAGGCGTTGTGTTGCCAGACGATGATGGTGGCTGAACAACTCGAGACTTAGGTGCTATATTGCTTTTCTCACAACCACCTGGTGCTCCACCACCACTACCATCATTACCAGCTGGCAATGACCGCCCACGGCCACGACCTCTTCCACCAGACTTCCTCATTCTTGGAAATATGTAACCAAACTTACAAACGTTATTTGGTATTGTAAAACCTGTTACAAGGTGGACGCAAAATTGTTGTGAATTTAAATCTCCCTTTATAGGTGTGTGAGAGTGCAGGGAAAATCAGGCCCACTGTATTACAGTACACAGTTTCAGTGGCACACAGTGGCTGACAGATATGCCACTAACAGGACTGACGCAGATGCACAGATTTGCCAATATTAATCTCCCCTTTCTTTTTTGGGGGGGATGGGAGACTAGTGAATCAATCTGGCCCACAGTTTTATATTAGCGAACACTAAACAATAAAATACACTGGCGCTAAAACTATACGTAAGGACTCCACAAGTGCTGCTGGTATCCCAATCGGATATTGTGCCCAATCCGACAAACAAGCAAAAGAAACTACTATGTGACAGTGGGAATACCGCGCTACAGGTGGCTAAAACTGATGAACGTGCGAGATAATCCTATGTTATACAGAACCGCATATGATCCTGAGCGGTAGCTGCTATAAAATATTCAAGTGACCGATTAGGGATCGCACTCATTAATGGTGACTACTGATGATATAATCCTTACTTGGTACAGCACACAGTATATCGAGTTTTATTTAATGTGTAACCCAATAAACATTTTATAATACATTACACACAGCGGGTAAATGTGTGCCTGCTTGCACGCACTGAGGGCACACATGCAATTGCCATTGTTCTATGGGGGATTAAGAACGTCCCGAAACATGCTATTGTTTGTAGGTGTTAGTGCACAGCGGGGTATGGGCAGGGTGCCTATATATGGGTCTAGAGACAGTGGGTGGTAACCCTGATGAAGAAGTGCGTGACACTTCGAAACGTGTAGGTTTGGATTGGCCCTACTGAGTCTCCTTAGGCCAAGTGACGTCACTCACTGCTCGGCGGTGTCGGCCATCTTCCACGTGTATCCAGGGACGCCTCCGGCCGGGACGCCTCTGGCTCTACACGCAACTCAAGCAGCCCTTGCCTGCCTGTTGTGAATTCTGTTGTCAGGCTCCCTCCTGTGGTCATGAATGGTACTTCGGCTTGTTCTGTCCATGGACTTTCTCTGGTGCCTGTGGGTGTTTCTGAGTTTCCTTCCACAGGTGACGAGGCTAATTCGTTAGTGGGCTGCTCTATTTAACTCCAGTTAGATCTTTGCCCCATGCCAGCTGTCAATGTTGTACTATGGCTCTAGTTCGCTCCTGGATCATTCTGAGTTCCTGTTGCTCCAGCAGAAGCTAAGTTCCTCTGTGCTATTTTGCTTGTTTGCTATTTTTTCTGTCCAGCTTGCTTTTGTCAATATTGCCTTGCTTGCTGGAAGCTCTGGGACGCAGAGGGGCGCCTCCCGCACCGTGAGTCGGTGCGGAAGGTATTTTTCCCTGCACTCTCTGTGTGGTCTTTTGTAGGTTTTTGTGCTGACCGCAAAGTAACCTTTTCTATCCTCGGTCTGTTCAGTAAGTCAGGCCTCACTTTGCTAAATCTATTTCATCTCTGTGTTTGTATTTTCGTCTTTACTCACAGTCATTATATGTGGGGGGCTGCCTTTTCCTTTGGGGAATTTCTCTGAGGCAAGGTAGGCTTTATTTTTCTATCTTCAGGGCTAGCTAGTTTCTTAGGCTATGCCGAGTTGCATAGGGAGCGTTAGGCGCAATCCACGGCTATTTCTAGTGTGTTTTGATAGATTTAGGGATTGCTTGTCAGCAGAGTTCCCATGTCCCAGAGCTCGTCCTTATAATTAGTAACAATCAGGTCCATTATTTGTCCAAACCACCGGATCATAATAGTACAGCTGGCCAAAAGTATTGATGCATCTCAATAGAGGGATAAGTGAAGCTCTGAGACCATTTTTTTTTCTTTGCAGCATGTTCTGTCTCACTTTTCCCCTTTACCTCTGGGTGGTTCAGAACACAGGTGTAGACATGGACATTCAAGGTCTGTCCTCTAGGATGGATAATCTCACTGCAAGGGTACAAAACATTCAAGATTTTGTGGTTCAGAATCCGATGTCAGAGCCTAGGATTCCAATTCCTGATTTATTTCTTGGTGATAGATCTAAGTTCTTGAATTTCAAAAATAATTGTAAATTGTTTCTAGCTTTGAAACCTCGCTCCTCAGGTGATCCTGTTCAACAGGTAAGGATCATTATTTCCTTATTACGTGGCGACCCTCAAGACTGGGCATTTTCCCTTGCGCCAGGAGACCCGCCATTGCGTGATGTAGATGCGTTTTTCCTGGCGCTCGGATTGCTTTATGACGAACCTAATTCAGTGGATCAGGCAGAGAAAATCTTGCTGGCTCTATGTCATGGTCAGGATGAAGCAGAGATATATTGTCAGAAGTTTAGAAAGTGGTCTGTGCTCACTCAGTGGAATGAATGTGCCCTGGCAGCAATCTTTAGAAAGGTTCTCTCTGAAGCCCTTAACCCCTTCCCGACCTTTGACGCATACGCTGCGTCATGAAAGTCGGTGCCATTCCGACCCATGACGCAGCATATGCGTCATGGAAAGATCGCGTCCCTGCAGATCGGGTGAAAGGGTTAACTCCCATTTCACCCGATCTGCAGGGACAGGGGGAGTGGTAGTTTAGCCCAGGGGGGGTGGCTTCACCCCCTCGTGGCTACGATCGCTCTGATTGGCTGTTAAAAGTGAAACTGCCAATCAGAGCGATTTGTAATATTTCACCTAAAAAACTGGTGAAATATTACAATCCAGCCATGGCCGATGCTGCAATATCATCGGCCATGGCTGGAAACACTTATGTGCACCCATCCCACCCCACCGATCGCCCCCCCAGCCCCCCGATCTGTGGTCCGCTCCCCTCGGTCCTGTGCTCCGCTCCCCCGTCCTCCTGTCCGCTTCCCCCGTGCACCAATCACACCCCCCGCGCTCCAATCAAACCCCCCCGCACTCCGATCCCCCCCGCACACAGCGAAACCCCCCCGTGCTCCGATCCACCCCCCCACCCACAGCGATCCCCCACCCCGTGCTCCAATCCTCCCCCGTGCTCCAATCCTCCCTCCCGTGTTCCGATCCACCCCCCCCATGCTCCGATCCACCCCCCCGTGCTCCGACGCCCCCCCCCGTGCCCTGATCTCCCCCCCCTTATACTTACCCAGCCGCCCGAGGTCCGTCCATCTTCTTTCCTGGGCGCCGCCATCTTCCAAAATGGCGGGCGCATATGCAGTGCGCCCGCCGAATCTGCCGGCCGGCAGATTCGTTCCAGAGTGAATTTTGATCACTGAGATATAACCTATCTCAGTGATCAAAATAAAAAAAATAGTAAATGACCCCCCCCCTTTGTCACCCCCATAGATAGGGACAATAAAAAAATAAAGAATTTTTTTTTTTTCACTAAGGTTGGGGTAAGAACTAGGGTTAGGGTTAGGGGTAGGGTTAGGGGTAGGGTTAGGGTTAGGGGTAGGGTTAGGGTTAGGGTTAGGGGTAGGGTTAGGGGTAGGGTTAGGGGTAGGGGTAGGGTTAGGGCTAGGGTTAGGGCTAGGGTTAGGGTTAGGGGTAGGGTTAGGGGTAGGGTTAGGGGTAGGGTTAGGGCTAGGGTTAGGGTTTCGGTATGTGCACACGTATTCTGGTCCTATGCGGATTTTTCAGCAGCGGATTTGAAAAATCCACAGTGCTAAACCGCTGCCGATTTATCGTGGATTTACCGCGGTTTTTCTGCGCATTTCACTGCGGTTTTACAACTGCGATTTTCTATTGGAGCAGTTGTAAAACCGCTGCGGAATCCGCAGAAAGAAGTGACATGCTGCGGAATGTAAACCGCTGCGTTTCCGTGCAGTTTTTCCGCAGCATGTGTACAGCGATTTTTGGTTCCCATAGGTTCACATTGAACTGTAAACTCATGGAAAACTGCTGCGGATCCGCAGCATTTTCTGCAGCGTGTGCACATACCTTTAGAATTAGGCTATGTGCACACGGTGCGGATTTGGCTGCGGATCCGCAGCAGTGTTCCATCAGGTTTACAGTACAATGTAAACATATGGAAAACCAAATCCGCTGTGCCCATGGTGCAGAAAATACCGAGCGGGAACGCTGCGTTGTATTTTCCGCAGCATGCCAATTCTTTGTGCGGATTCCGCAGCGTTTTACACCTGTTCCTCAATAGGAATCCACAGGTGAAATCCGCACAAAAAACCCTGGAAATCCACGGTAAATCCACAGGTAAAACGCAGTGCCTTTTACCCGCGGATTTTTCAAAAATGGTGCTGAAAAATCTCATACGAATCCGCAACGTTGGCACATAGCCTTAGGGTTGGGTTGGAATTAGGGTTGTGGTTAAGGTTAGGGGTGTGTTGGGGTTAGGGTTGTGGTTAGGGGTGTGTTGGGGTTAGGGTTGTGATTAGGGTTACGGCTACAGTTGGGATAAGGGTTAGGGGTGTGTTGGAGGTAGAATTGAGGGGTTTCCACTGTTTAGGCACTTCAGGGGGTCTCCAAACGCAACATGGCGCCACCATTGATTCCAGCCAATCTTGTATTCAAAAATTCAAATGGTGCTCTCTCACTTCCGAACCCCGACGTGTGCCCAAACAGTGGTTTACCCCCACATATGGGGTACCAGCATACTCAGGACAAACTGCGCAACAATTACTGGTGTCCAATTTCTCCTGTTACCCTTGAGAAAATAAAAAATTGCTTGCTAAAACATCATTTTTGAGGAAAGAAAAATGATTTTTTATTTTCACGGCTCTGCGTTGTAAACGTCTGTGAAGCACTTGGGGGTTCAAAGTGCTCACCACATATCTAGATAAGTTCCTTGGGGGGTCTAGTTTCCAAAATGGGGTCACTTGTGGGGGGTTTCTACTGTTTAGGCACACCAGGGGCTCTGCAAACGCAACGTGACGCCCGCAGACCATTCCATCAAAGTCTGCATTTCAAAAGTCACTACTTCCCTTCTGAGCCCCCACATGTGCCCAAACAGTGGTTTACCCCCACACATGGGGCATCAGCGTACTCAGGAGAAACTGGACAACAACTTTTGTGGTCCAATTTCTCCTGTAACCCTTGGGAAAATAAAAAATTCTGGGCTAAAAAATTATTTTTGAGGAAAGAAAACGTATTTATTATTTTCACGGCTCTGCGTTATAAACTTCTGTAAAGCACTTGGGGGTTGAAAGTGCTCACGACACATCTAGATAAGTTCCTTTGGGGGTCTAGTTTCCAAAATGGGGTCACTTGTGGGGGGTTTCTACTGTTTAGGCACACCAGGGGCTCTGCAAACGCAATGTGACGCCCGCAGACCATTCCATCAAAGTCTGCATTTCAAAAGTCACTACTTCCCTTCTGAGCCCCCACGTATGCCCAAACAGTGGTTTACCCCCACACATGGGGTATCAGCGTACTCAGGAGAAACTGGACAACAACTTTTGTGGTCCAATTTCTCCTGTAACCCTTGGGAAAATAAAAAATTCTGGGCTAAAAAATTATTTTTGAGGAAAGAAAACGTATTTATTATTTTCACTGCTCTGTGTTATGAACTTCTGTGAAGCACTTGGGGGTTCAAAGTGCTCACCTCACATCTAGATAAGTTCCTTTCGGTGTCTAGTTTCCAAAATGGGGACACTTGTGGGGGGTTTCCACTGTTTAGCCACATCAGGGGCTCTGCAAACGCAACGTGACGCCCACAGAGCATTCCATCAAAGTCTGCATTTCAAAACGTCACTACTTCACTTCCGAGCCCCAGCATGTGCCTAAACAGTGGTTTACCCCCACATATGGGGTATCAGCGTACTCAGGAGAAACTGGACAACTTTTGGGGTCAAATTTCTCCTGTTACCCTTGGGAAAATAAAAAATTGCGGGCTAAAATTCATTTTTGAGAAAATAATTTTTTTTTTTTATTTTCATGGCTGTGCGTTATAAACTTCTGTGAAGCACTTGAGGGTTCAAAGTGCTCACTACACATCTAGATTAGTTCCTTTGGGGGTCTAGTTTCCAAAATGGGGTAATTTGTGGGGGATCTCCAATGTTTAGGCACACAGGGGCTCTCCAAACGCGACATGGTGTCCGCTAATGATTGGAGATAATTTTCCATTTAAAAAGCCAAATGGCGTGCCTTCCCTTCTGAGCCCTGCCGTGCGCCCAAACAGTGGTTTACCCCCACATATGGGGTATCTGCATACTCAGGACAAACTGGACAACAACATTTGTGGTCCAATTTCTCCTATTACCATTGGCAAAATAGGAAATTCCAGGCTAAAAAATCATTTTTGAGAAAAGAAAAATTATTTTTTATTTTCATGGCTCTGCATTATAAACTTCTGTGAAGCACCTGGGGGTTTAAAGTGCTCAGTATGCATCTAGATAAGTTCCTTGGGGGGTCTAGTTTCCAAAATGGGGTCACTTGTGGGGGAGCTCCATTGCATAGGCACACAGGGGCTCTCCAAATGCGACATGGTGTCCGCTAACAATTGGAGCTAATTTTCCATTCAAAAAGTTAAAAGGCGCGCCTTCCCTTCCGAGCCCTGCCGTGTGCCCAAACAGTGGTTTACCCCCACATATGAGGTATCGGTGTACTCGGGAGAAATTGCTCAACAAATTTTAGGATCCATTTTATCCTATTGCCCATGTGAAAATGAAAAAATTGAGGCGAAAATAAATTTTTTGTGAAAAAAAAGTACTTTTTCATTTTTACGGATCAATTTGTGAAGCACCTGAGGGTTTAAAGTGCTCACTAGGCATCTAGATAAGTTCCTTGGGGGGTCCAGTTTCCAAAATGGGGTCACTTGTGGGGGAGCTCCAATGTTTAAGCACACAGGGTCTCTCCAAACGCGACATGGTGTCCGCTAACGATGGAGATAATTTTTCATTCAAATAGTCAAATGGCGCTCCTTCCCTTCCGAGCCTTACCATGTGCCCAAACAGTGGTTTACCCCCACATGTGAAGTATCGGTGTACTCAGGAGAAATTGCCAAACAAATTTTAGGATCCATTTTATCCTGTTGTCCATGTGAAAATGAAAAAATTGAGGCTAAAAGAATTTTTTTGTGAAAAAAAAGTACTTTTTCATTTTTACGGATCAATTTGTGAAGCACCTGGGGGTTTAAAGGGCTCACTATGCATCTAGATAAGTTCCTTGGGGCGTCTAGTTTCCAAAATGGGGTCACTTGTGGGGGAGCTCCAATTTTTAGGCACACGGGGGCTCTCCAAATGTGACATGGTGTCCGCTAAAGAGTGCAGCCAATTTTTCATTCAAAAAGTCAAATGGCGCTCCTTCCCTTCCAAGCCCTGCCGTGCGCCCAAACAGTGGTTTACCCCCACATATGAGGTATCAGCGTACTCAGGACAAATTGGACAACAACTTACGTGGTTCAGTTTCTCCTTTTACCATTGGGAAAATAAAAAAATTGTTGCTGAAAAATCATTTTTGTGACTAAAAAGTTAAATGTTCATTTTTTCCTTCCATGTTGCTTCTGCTGCTGGGAAGCACCTGAAGGGTTAATAAACTTCTTGAATGTGGTTTTGTGCACCTTGAGGGGTGCAGTTTTTAGAATGATGTCACTTTTGGGTATTTTCAGCCATATAGACCCCTCAAACTGACTTCAAATGTGAGGTGGTCCCTAAAAAAAATGGTTTTGTAAATTTCGTTGTAAAAATGAGAAATCGCTGGTCAAATTTTAACCCTTATAACTTCCTAGCAAAAAAAAATTTTGTTTCCAAAATTGTGCTGATGTAAAGTAGACGTGTGGGAAATGTTATTTATTAACTATTTTGTGTCACATAACTCTCTGGTTTAACAGAATAAAAATTCAAAATGTGAAAATTGCGAAATTTTCAAAATTTTCGCCAAATTTCCGTTTTTATCACAAATAAACACAGAATTTATTGACCTAAATTTACCACTAACATGAAGCCCAATATGTCACGAAAAAACAATCTCAGAACCGCTAGGATCCATTGAAGCGTTCCTGAGTTATTACCTCATGAAGGGACACTGGTCAGAATTGCAAAAAACGGCAAGGTCTTTAAGGTCAAAATAGGCTGGGTCATGAAGGGGTTAAAGATGTCATGGTGGGATTTCCCATGCCTGCTGGTCTGAATGAGTCTATGTCTTTGGCTATTCAGATCGATCGGCGCTTGCGTGAGCGTAAAACTGTGCACCATTTGGCGGTACTATCTGAGCATGGGCCTGAGCCTATGCAGTGTGATAGGACTTTGACCAGAGCTGAACGGCAGGAACACAGATGTCAGAATGGGCTGTGTTTTTACTGTGGTGACTCCACTCATGCTATCTCCGATTGTCCTAAGCGCACTAAGCGGTTCGCTAAGTCTGCCACCATTGGTACGGTACAGTCTAAATTTTTTTTGTCCGTTACTCTAATTTGCTCTTTGTCGTCCTATTCTGTAATGGCATTTGTGGATTCAGGCGCTGCCCTGAATTTGATGGACTTGGAGTATGCTAGGCGCTGTGGTTTTTTCTTGGAGCCCTTGCAGCATCCTATTCCATTGAGAGGAATTGATGCTACGCCTTTGGCCAAGAATAAGCCTCAGTACTGGACCCAATTGACCATGTGCATGGCTCCTGCACATCAGGAGGATATCCGTTTTTTGGTGTTACATAATCTGCATGATGTGGTCGTTTTAGGGTTACCATGGCTACAGGTCCATAATCCAGTATTGGACTGGAAATCTATGTCTGTGTCCAGCTGGGGTTGCCAGGGGGTACATGGTGATGTTCCATTTTTGTCAATTTCGTCTTCTACTCCTTCTGAAGTTCCGGAGTTTTTGTCGGACTATCAGGATGTATTTGATGAGCCCAAAGCCAGTGCCCAACCTCCTCATAGGGATTGCGATTGTGCAATTAATTTGATTCCTGGTAGTAAGTTTCCTAAGGGCCGATTGTTCAATTTATCTGTGCCAGAACACACCGCTATGCGGAGTTATATAAAGGAATCCTTGGAGAAAGGCCATATTCGCCCATCGTCATCACCGTTGGGAGCAGGGTTCTTTTTTGTGGTAAAAGAGAAATATGTTCCAGCTTCTTGATAAAATGTAAAACTTTAATCCATCATATAAAATAGTAGAAGACACACTCCTGGGACAATGCCATGTCACAAGTGAAGAAAGCTACGCGTTTCGATAATACGGTCTTTGTCTTTTTTGTGGCCAAGAAGGATGGTTCTTTGAGACCTTGTATTGATTACCGCCTTCTTAATAAAATTACAGTCAAATTTCAGTATCCTTTGCCATTGCTGTCCGACTTGTTTGCTCGTATTAAAGGGGCTAGTTGGTTTACCAAGATAGACCATCAAGGGGCGTATAATCTTGTGCGTATTAAATGGGGCGATGAATGGAAAACAGCATTTAATACGCCCGAGGGCCATTTTGAGTACCTGGTGATGCCATTCGGGCTTTCCAATGCTCCATCAGTATTTCAGACTTTTATGCATGACATCTTCCGAGAGTACCTGGATAAATTCCTGATTGTGTATTTGGATGATATTTTGGTCTTTTCGGATGAGTGGGAGTCTCATGTGAAGCAGGTCAGAATGGTGTTCCAGGTCCTTCGTGCTAATTCCTTGTTTGTGAAGGGGTCAAAGTGTCTCTTTGGAGTTCAGAAGGTTTCATTTTTGGGGTTCATTTTTTCCCCTTCTACTGTCGAGATGGACCCTGTTAAAGTCCAGGCCATTCATGATTGGACTCAGCCGACATCTGTGAAGAGCCTGCAAAAGTTCCTGGGCTTTGCTAATTTTTATCGTTGCTTCATCGCTAATTTTTCTAGTGTTGCTAAACCGTTGACTGATTTGACCAAGAAGGGTGCTGATGTGGTCAATTGGTCTTCTGCGGCCGTGGATGCTTTTCATGAATTGAAGCGTCGTTTTTCTTCTGCCCCTGTGTTGTGCCAGCCAGATGTTTCGCTCCCGTTTCAGGTTGAGGTTGATGCCTCTGAGATTGGGACAGGGGCTGTTTTGTCGCAAAAAAGTTCTGATGGCTCGGGAATGAAGCCATGTGCTTTCTTTTCTAGAAAGTTTTCGCCTGCTGAGCGAAATTATGATGTTGGTAATCGAGAATTGTTGGCCATGAAGTGGGCATTCGAGGAGTGGCGTCATTGGCTTGAAGGAGCCAAGCATCGCGTGGTGGTCTTGACAGATCACAAAAATTTGACTTATCTTGAGTCTGCCAAACAGTTGAATCCGATGGGCGTTGTTTTTCTCCCGTTTTGATTTTGTGGTTTCGTACCTTCCGGGCTCTAAGAATGTGAAGGCTGATGCCCTGTCAAGGAGTTTTGTGCCTGACTCTCCGGGTGTTTCTGAGCCGGCAGGTATTCTCAAAAAGGGGACAATTGTGTCCGCCATCTCCCCTGATTTGCGGCGGGTGCTGCAAAAATTTCAGGCTGATAGACCTGACCGTTGCCCAGCAGAGAAACTGTTTGTCCCTGATAAATGGACTAGTAGAGTTATCTCTGAGCTTCATTGTTCGGTGTTGGCTGGGCATCCTGGAATCTTTGGTACCAGAGATTTGGTGGCTAGATCCCTTTGGTGGCCGTCTTTGTCACGGGATGTGCGTTCTTTTGTGCAGTCCTGTGGGACTTGTGCTCGGGCTAAGCCCTGCTGTTCTCGTGCTAGTGGGTTGCTTTTGCCCTTGCCGGTCCCGAAGAGGCCCTGGACGCATATTTCTATGGATTTTATTTCGGATCTCCCCATCTCTCAAAAGATGTCAGTCATTTGGGTGGTTTGTGATTGCTTTTCTAAGATGGTCCATTTGGTACCCTTGTCTAAATTGCCTTCCTCCTCTGATTTGGTGCCATTGTTTTTCCAGCATGTGGTTCGTTTACATGGCATCCTGGAGAACATCGTTTCGGACAGAGGTTCCCAGTTTGTTTCGAGGTTTTGGTGATCCTTTTGTGCTAGGATGGGCATTGATTTGTCTTTTTCCTCGGCTTTCCATCCTCAGACAAATGGCCAAACCGAACGAACTAATCAGACGTTGGAAACATATCTGAGATGCTTTGTTTCTGCTGATCAGGATGATTGGGTGTCCTTTTTGCTGTTGGCTGAGTTTGCCCTTAATAATCGGGCCAGCTCGGCTACTTTGGTTTCGCCGTTTTTCTGCAATTCTGGTTTCCATCCTCGTTTCTCTTCAGGATAGCTTGAGTCTTTGGACTGTCCTGGTGTAGATACTGTGGTGGATATGTTGCAGCAGATTTGGACTCATGTGGTGGACAATTTGACATTGTCCCAGGAGAAGGCTCAACGTTTCGCTAACTGCAGGCGCTGTGTGGGTCCCCGACTACGTGTTGGGGATTTAGTTTGGTTGTCGTCTCATTATGTTCCTATGAAGGTTTCCTCTCCTAAGTTTAAGCCTCGTTTCATTGGTCCATATAAAATTTCTGAGGTTATCAATCCTGTGTCATTTCGTTTGGCCCTTCCAGATTCTTTTGCCATACATAATGTGTTCCATAGGTCGTTATTGCGGAGATACGTGGCGCCTGTGGTTCCATCCGTTGACCCTCCTGCTCCGGTGTTGGTTGAGGGGGAGTTGGAGTATGTGGTGGAGAAGATTTTGGATTCTCGTATTTCGAGACGGAAACTCCAGTACTTGGTCAAGTGGAAGGGTTATGGTCAGGAGGATAATTCCTGGGTTTTTGCCTCTGATGTTCATGCGGCCGATCTGGTTCGTGCCTTTCATTTGGCTCATCCTGGTCGGCCTGGGGGCTCTTGTGAGGGTTCGGTGACCCCTCCTCAAGGGGGGGGGGGTACTGTTGTGAATTCTGTTGTCAGGCTCCCTCCTGTGGTCATGAATGGTACTTCGGCTGGTTTTGTCCATGGACTTTCTCTGGTGCCTGTGGGTGTTTCTGAGTTTCCTTCCACAGGTGACGAGGCTAATTCGTTAGTGGGCTGCTCTATTTAACTCCACTTAGATCTTTGCCCCATGCCAGCTGTCAATGTTGTACTATGGCTCTAGTTCGCTCCTGGATCATTCTGAGTTCCTGTTGCTCCAGCAGAAGCTAAGTTCCTCTGTGCTATTTTGCTTGTTTGCTATTTTTTCTGTCCAGCTTGCTTTTGTCAATATTGCCTTGCTTGCTGGAAGCTCTGGGACGCAAAGGGGCGCCTCCCGCACCGTGAGTCGGTGCAGAAGGTATTTTTCCCTGCACTCTCTGTGTGGTCTTTTGTAGGTTTTAGTGCTGACCGCAAAGTAACCTTTTCTATCCTCGGTCTGTTCAGTAAGTCGGGCCTCACTTTGCTAAATCTATTTCATCTCTGTATTTGTATTTTCGTCTTTACTCACAGTCATTATATGTGGGGGGCTGCCTTTTCCTTTGGGGAATTTCTCTGAGGCAAGGTAGGGTTTATTTTTCTATCTTCAGGGCTAGCTAGTTTCTTAGGCTGTGCCGAGTTGCATAGGGAGCGTTAGGCGCAATCCACGGCTATTTCTAGTATGTTTTGATAGGTTTAGGGATTGCGGTCAGCAGAGTTCCCACGTCCCAGAGCTCGTCCTTATTATTAGTAACAATCAGGTCCATTATTAGTCCAAACCACCGGATCATAACACCTGCCATACCCACAGCCACCGCTAACGGCTGTTCCTGATAGCTGCACACTTACCTAACCGAGGGATGGGACTTGTCTCCGGCACATCGGACTTCTATGAGCGCAAGTTCGTCATCTGAATCTGAGGCTACCAGTTCACCCGTGCGACGACACCTATACGGCTGTACCAAGTAAGGACTATATCATCAGTAGTCACCATTAATGAGTGCGATCCCTAATCGGTCACTTGAATATTTTATAGCAGCTACCGCTCAGGATCATATGCGGTTCTGTATAACATAAGATTATCTCGCACGTTCATCAGTTTTACATTAGTGTTTCAGTGGCTGACAGATATGCCACTAACAGGACTGACGCAGATGCACAGATTTGCCAATATTAATCTCCCCTTCTTTTTTGGGGGGGATGGAAGACTAGTGGATCAATCTGGCCCACAGTTTTACAGTAGTGTTTCAGTGGCTGACAGATATGCCACTAACAGGACTGACGAAGATGCACAGATTTGCCAATATTAATCTCCCCTTCTTTTTTTGGGGGGAAGGGAGACTAGTGAATCAATCTGGCCCACAGTTTTACAGTTGTGTTTCAGTGGCACAAAATAACAGACTGATACCACAGACTGGACTGGCACAGATGCACAGATTTGCCAATATTAATCTCCCCTTTTTGTTTTTATATGAAAGACTAGTGAATAAATCTCGCCCACTATTTTACAGTATTGTTTCTGTGGCAGAAAATGACTGACAGATACAACAGACTGGACTGGCACAGATGCACTGATTGGCAATATAAATCTCCCTTTTTAGGTGTGGGACAGTGCAGAAAAATACAGGCCCACTGTTTCACACTACACAATTTCAGGGGCAGAAAGTGGCTTGAAGATATATTAAAAAAGGGACTGTACTACAATTACTATCTCCCTACAGTAATCTCAGAAAAGTATGGCAGGCAGCAATAAAAAGGACTGCTGCACGCAAAATTGTGGACAAACAAACAAGACAGCTGTGCAGAAAGGAAGGAACAACAGGATTTGTGCTTTGAAAAAAGCAGTTTGTTTGCTCAGCGGCGTACAAACAGCAATGCAGCTATCAGGGAGCTTTATAAGGCAGCCTAATAAGCTACAGTCATGGCCAAAAGTATTGACACCCCTGCAATTCTGTCAGATAATACTCATTTTCTTCCTGAAAATGATTGCAAACACAAATTATTTAGTATTATTATCTTCATTTAATTTGTCTTAAATGAAAAAACACAAAAAGAATTGTCCTAAAGCCAAATTGGATATAATTCCACACCAAACATAAAAAAGGGGGTGGACAAAAGTATTGGCACTGTTCGAAAAATCATGTGATGCTTCTCTAATTTGTGTAATTAACAGCACCTGTAACTTACCTGTGGCACCTAACAGGTGTTGGTAATAACTAAATCACACTTGCAGCCAGTTGACAAGGATTAAAGTTGACTCAACCTCTGTCCTGTGTCCTTGTGTGTACTACATTGAGCATGGAGAAAAGAAAGAAGACCAAAGAACTGTCTGAGGACTTGAGAAACCAAATTGTGAGGAAGCATGAGCAATCTCAAGGCTACAAGTCCATCTCCAAAGAACTGAATGTTCCTATGTCTTCCGTGGGCAGTGTCATCAAGAAGTTTAAAGCCCATGGCAGTGTGGCTAACCTCCCTAGATGTGGACAGAAAAGAAAAATTGACAAGAGACTTCAACGCAAGATTGTGCGGATGTTGGATAAAGAACCTAGACTAACATCCAAACAAGTTCAAGCTGCCCTACAGTCTGAGGGTACAACAGTGTCAACCTGTACTATCCGTCGGCATCTGAATGAAAAGGGACTATATGGTAGGAGACCTAGGAAGACCCCACTACTTACCCCGAGACATAAAAAAAGCCAGGCTGGAGTTTGCCAAAACTTACCTGAAAAAGCCTAAAATGTTTTGGAAGAATGTTCTCTGGTCAGATGAGACAAAAGTAGAGCATTTTGGGCAAAGGCGTCAACATAGAGTTTACAGGAGAAAAAAGAGGCATTCAAAGAAAAGAACACGGTCCCTACAGTCAAACATGGCGGAGGTTCCCTGATGTTTTGGGGTTGCTTTGCTGCCTCTGGCACCGGACTGCTGTGCATGGCATTATAAAGTCTGAAGACTACCAACAAATTTTGCAGCATAATGTAGGGCCCAGTGTGAGAAAGCTGGGTCTCCCTCAGAGGTCATGGGTCTTCCAGCAGGACAATGACCCAAAACACACTTCAAAAAGCACTAGAAAATGGTTTGAGAGAAAGCACTGGAGAATTCTAAGGTGGCCAGCAATGAGTCCAGACCTGAATCCCATAGAACACCTGTGGAGAGATCTAAAAATGGCAGTTTGGAGAAGGCACCCTTCAAATATCAGGGACCTGGAGCAGTTTGCGAAAGAAGAATGGTCTAAAATTACAGCAGAGCATTGTAAGAAACTCATTGATGGCTACCGGAAGCGGTTGGTCGCAGTTATTTTAGCTAAAGGTTGTGCAACCAAGTATTAGGCTGAGGGTGCCAATACTTTTGTCTGGCCCATTTTTTAAATTTTGTGTGAAATGATCAATGCTTTGCTTTTTGCTTCATTCTCTTTTGTGTTTTTTCATTTAAGACAAATTAAATGAAGATAATAATACCAAATAATTTGTGTTTGCAATCATTTTCAGGAAGAAAATGAATATTATTTGACAGAATTGCAGGGGTGTCAATACTTTTGACCATGACTGTACAGAGCTGATGCACTGAAATCTAACCTCCACTGTCCCTGCAAGAAAAAGGTGGTGTTGGACAGTGGAAATCGCTTCAGCACAAGCAGTTTGGGGGTTAATGTACCCTGCCTAACGCTATCCCTGCTTCTGATGAAGTGGCAGCAACCTCTCCCTATGCTCAGATCAGCAGCAGTAAGATGACGGTCGGCGTGCACGCCCCTTTATAGCTCCTGTGACGCCACAGAAAGCAAGCCAATCACTGCCATGCCCTTCTCTAATATGGTGGGGATTGAGAACCATGTCATCACGCTGCCCACACTCTGCGTTCTCCTTCATTGGCTGAAAAATGGTGCTGAACACGTCATATGAAATGCGACTTTGGCGCGAATGTCACGTACCGCATGGCCGACCCCACACAGGGATCGGGTCGGGTTTCATGAAACTCGACTTTGCCAAAAGTCGGCGACTTATGAAAATGACCGATCCGTTTCGCTCAACCCTACTAGTCACCGTATATCTGGTAAGTTTAGGTATGCAGTAATAAAAAGTTTTTAGAGGTACAATAAGAACAAGTATCTTAATCAAAGGTGAAACAAAATTGTCATGCCATCAATTACCAATATTGGTGCTAATAAACTTAAAAGAGGTTGGCCACATTATCATTTGCAGATGTGTTGGGAACATGTTACTGTGCCCCTTTCTATTACACAGGTATGACAGCATCTTCAATTGAAAAAACTAGGGTTGAGCGACTTTTAGTTTTTCAGGGTCAAGTCGGGTTTCACGAAACCCGACTTTCTCAAAAGTCCGGTCGAGTGAAATTGGTCGATCCTATTGAAAAGTCAGGGTCAGGGATCGGCCAAAACTCGAAATCCAATTTAAGTCTATGGTTTTGTGTTTTTTTTTTTACATTTCCTTCCGGGCGATATAGCAGAAAGGCCGGTAATTCAATTACCGGCTTTTCATTTCTCCTGCCAAAACCCGACATGATATGAGACATGGTTTACATACAGTAAACCATGTCATATCCCCCTTTTTTTTTGCATATTCCACACTACGCTCTGGCTCTTAAATTTAAGGGTTAAATCGCGGAAAAAATTGGCGTGGGCTCCCGCGCAATTTTCTCCATCAGAGTAGTAAAGCCAGTGACTGAGAGCAGATATTAATAGCCTGGAGAGGGTCCACGGTTTTTGGCCCCCCCCTGGCTAAAAACATCTGCCCCCAGCCACCCCAGAAAAGCCACATCTGTAAGATGCGCCTATTCTGGCACTTGGCCACCCTCTTCCCATTCCCGTGTAGCGGTGGGATATGGGGTAATGAAGAGTTAATGTTACCTTGCTATTGTAAGGTGACATTAAGCCAGCTTAATAATGGAGAGGTGTCAATTCTGACACCTATCCATTATTAATCCATTTGCATTAAATGGTTAAAAAAACACACACACATTAATAAAAAGTATTTTAATGAAATAAAAACACAGGTTGTTTTAATATTTTATTGTACGCTCAATCCACTGGCTGAAGACCCTCGCTCTGTAACAAATAAAAAATAATAAACCAACAATATCCATACCTTCCGTAGATCTGTAACGTCCCACGTTGTAAATCCATCTGAAGGGGTTAAAATATTTTACAGCCAGGAGCTCTGCTAATGCAGCTGTGCTCGTGGCTGTAAACCCCAGCGAATGAAGGTAATGTAGGTCAATGACCTGTAGTTACCTTCATTCGCGGTGATGCGCCCCCCCACTCCACTAAAGTTGGAGTTAGAACTAAGGTTAGGGTTAGAGTTAGGCTTTCGGTATGTGCACACGTATTCTGGTCCTCTGCGGATTTTTCCGCAGCGGATTTTCATAAATCCGCAGTGCTAAACCGCTGTGGATTTATCGCGGATTTACCGCGGTTTTTCTGCGCATTTCACTGCGGTTTTACAACTGCGATTTTCTATTGGAGCAGTTGTAAAACCGCTGCGGAATCCGCAGAAAGAAGTGACATGCTGCGGAATGTAAACCGCTGCGTTTCCGTGCAGTTTTTCTGCAGCATGTGTACAGCGATTTTTGTTTCCCATAGGTTTACATTGAACTGTAAACTCATGGGAAACTGCTGCGGATCCGCAGTGTTTTCCGCAGCATGTGCACATACCTTTAGAATTAGGCTATGTGCACACGGTGCGGATTTGGCTTCGGTTTCGCAGCAGTGTTCCATCAGGTTTACAGTACCATGTAAACATATGGAAAACCAAATCCGCTGTGCCCATGGTGCGGAAAATACCGTGCGGAAATGCTGCGTTGTATTTTTCGCAGCATGTCAATTCTTTGTGCAGATTCCGCAGCATTTTACACCTGTTCCTCAATAGGAATCCGCAGGTGAAATCCGCACAAAAAACACTGGCTATCCGCGGTAAATTCGCAGGTAAATCGCAGTGCCTTTTACCCGCGGATTTTTCAAAAATGGTGCTGAAAAATCTCACACGAATCCGCAACGTGGGCACATAGCCTTAGGGTTAGGGTTGGAATTAGGGTTGTGGTTAGGGTTAGGGGTGTGTTGAGGTTAGGGTTGTGGTTAGGGGTGTAACATAGTAACATAGTTAGTAAGGCCGAAAAAAGACATTTGTCCAACCAGTTCAGCCTATATTCCATCATAATAAATCCCCAGATCTACGTCCTTCTACAGAACCTAATAATTGTATGATACAATATTGTTCTGCTCCAGGAAGACATCCAGGCCTCTCTTGAACCCCTCGACTGAGTTCGCCATCACCACCTCCTCAGGCAAGCAATTCCAGATTCTCACCGCCCTAACAGTAAAGAATCCTCTTCTATGTTGGTGGAAAAACCTTCTATCCTCCAGACGCAAAGAATTCCCCCTTGTGACCGTCACCTTCCTTGGTATAAACAGATCCTCAGCGAGATATTTGTAATGTCCCCTTATATACTTATACATGGTTATTAGATCGCCCCTCAGTCGTCTTTTTTCTAGACTAAATAATCCTAATTTCGCTAATCTATCTGGGTATTGTAGTTCTCCCATCCCTTTTATTAATTTTGTTGCCCTCCTTTGTACTCTCTCTAGTTCCATTATATCCTTCCTGAGCACCGGTGCCCAAAACTGGACACAGTACTCCATGTGCGGTCTAACTAGGGTAAATGCACCCCATGATCCTGTTTGCCTTGGCAGCTGCTGCCTGGCACTGGCTGCTCCAGGTAAGTTTATCATTAACTAGGATCCCCAAGTCCTTCTCCCTGTCAGATTTACCCAGTGGTTTCCCATTCAGTGTGTAATGGTGATATTGATTCCTTCTTCCCATGTGTATAACCTTACATTTATCATTGTTAAACCTCATCTGCCACCTTTCAGCCCAAGTTTCCAACTTATCCAGATCCATCTGTAGCAGAATACTATCTTCTCTTGTATTAACTGCTTTACATAATTTTGTATCATCTGCAAATATCGATATTTTACTGTGTAAACCTTCTACCAGATCATTAATGAATATGTTGAAGAGAACAGGTCCCAATACCGACCCCTGCGGTACCCCACTGGTTACAGCGACCCAGTTAGAGACTATACCATTTATAACCACCCTCTGCTTTCTATCACTAAGCCAGTTACTAACCCATTTACACACATTTTCCCCCAGACCAAGCATTCTCATTTTGTGTACCAACTAGGGTTGAGCGAAACGGGTCGAACATTTTCAAAAGTCGCCGACTTTTGGCGAAGTCGAGTTTCATGAAACCCGATCCGACCCCTGTGCGTGGTCGGCCATGCGGTACGCGACTTTCGCGCCAAAGTCGCGTTTCAATGACGCGAAAAGCGCCATTTCTCAGCCAATGAAGGTAAACGCAGAGTGTGGGCAGCGTGATGACATAGGTCCTGGTCCCCACCATCTTAGAGAAGGGCATTGCAGTGATTGGCTTGCTGTCTGCGGCGTCACAGGGGCTATAAAGGGGAGTTCCCGCCGACCGCCATGTTACTGCTGCTGATCTGAGCTTAGGGAGAGGTTGCTGCCGCTTCGTCCGAAGCAGGGATAGCGTTAGGCAGGGTCCATTAACCACAAAACCGCTTGTGCTGTAGCGATTTCCACTGCCCAACACCACCTTCGGTGTGCAGGGACAGTGGAAGTTCCTTTTTTTTTTTTTTTCCTCAGCGCTGTAGCTCATTGGGCTGCCCTAGAAGGCTCCCTGATAGCTGCATTGCTGTGTGTACGCCGCTGTGCAAACCAACTGCTTTTTTCAAAGCACAAATCCTCTTGTTCCTTCCTTTCTGCACAGCTATCTTGTTTGTTTGTCCACACTTTTTATTTAATTTGTGCATCAGTCCACTCCTTATTGCTGCCTGCCATACCTGGCTGAGATTACTGCAGGGAGATAGTAATTGAAGGACAGTTCCTTTTTTTTTTTTTTTTTTGTGGGAGATTAAGATTGACATTTCTGCTAGAGTGCCATCTCTGTCTGTGTCATCTCTCACTCAGTGGGCCATAGAAAGCCTATTTATTTTTTTGCTTGATTTGGGTTCCAAAATCTACCACAAAAAATCACAATATCAATCAGTGGGAGAAAAATGGTCTCAGGGCTTGTGTGCCACTCCTTACTCCTGTGTGTGCCATCTCTCACTCAGTGGGCCATAGAAAGCCTATTAATTTTTTTGCTTGATTTGGGTTCTAAATTCTACCTGAAAAAATCAATAAATCAATCAGTGGGAGATTAATATTGGCCTTTGGGCTTGTGTGCCAGTCCTAAGCGTGCCATCTCTCTTTCTCTCAGATAGTGGGCCATAGAAAGCCTATTTTTTTATTATTTTATTGGGTTTATAAATTTTCCCTGGAAAAAAAAAAAAAGTGGGAGATTAATATTGGCCTCTGGGCTTGTGTGCCAGTCCTGAGCGTGCCATCTCTCTCACAAATAGTGGGCCATAGAAAGCCTATTTATTTTTTTGGTTGATTTGGGTTCATAATTCTACCTGAAAAAATCAATCAATCAATCAGTGGGAGATTAGTATTGGCCTTTGGGCTTGTGTGCCAGTCCGAAGCGTGCCATCTCTCTCTCTCAGATAGTGGGCCATAGAAAGCCTATTTATTATAATTTTTTTTATTGGGTTTATAAATTTTCCCTGGAAAAAAAAAAAAGTGGGAGATTAATATTGGCCTCTGGGCTTGTGTGCCAGTCCTGAGCGTGCCATCTCTCTCACAAATAGTGGGCCACAGAAAGCCTATTTATTTTTTGGGTTGATTTGGGTTCCTAATTCTACCTGAAAAAATCAATCAATCAATCAGTGGGAGAAAAATATTGGCCTCAGGGCTTGTGTGCCACTCCTTACTCCTGTGTGTGCCAGTCCTGAGCGTGCCATCTCTCTCACAAATAGTGGGCCACAGAAAGCCTATTAATTTTTTTGCTTGATTTGGGTTCTAAATTCTACCTGAAAAAATCATTAAATCAATCAGTGGGAGATTAATATTGGGCTTTGGGCTTGTGTGCCAGTCCTAAGCGTGCCATCTCTCTCTCTCAGATAGTGGGCCATAGAAAGCCTATTTATTATTATTTTTTTTATTGGGTTTATAAATTTTCCCTGGAAAAAAAAAATGGGAGATTAATATTGGCCTCTGGGCTTGTGTGCCAGTCCTGAGCGTGCCATCTCTCTCACAAATAGTGGGCCATAGAAAGCCTATTAATTTTTTTGCTTGATTTGGGTTCCAAAATCTACCTGAAAAAAATCACTAAATCAATCAGTGGGAGATTAATATTGGCCTCTGGGCTTGTGTGCCACTCCTGACTCCTGTGTGCGTTATCTGTCACTCAGTGGGCCCTAGAAAGCCTATTTTTTGTTTTATTTGTTTTCTAAATTCTCCCTGAAACAATCATTTTATTTTCTTTGGTTTCTAAATTATTCCTGAAAAAAAATCATTTTTTTTGTATTTTTTTCTCTCTCAAGTCTCCCTGAAAAAAAAAAAAAAAAATCTGTGGGAGATTCATATTGCCCCTTCTGCTTGTGTGCCAGTCTTGACTCCTGGGTGTGCCATCTCTCTCTCTCTCCCCAATTGTGGGCCATAGAAAGCCTATTAATTTTTTTGCTTGATTTGGGTTCCAAAATCTACCCAAAAAAATCACTAAATCAATCAGTGGGAGATTAATATTGGCCTCTGGGCTTGTGTGCCACTCCTGACTCCTGTGTGCGTCATCTGTCACTCAGTGGGCCCTAGAAAGCCTATTTTTTGTTTTATTTGTTTTCTAAATTCTCCCTGAAACAATCATTTTATTTTCTTTGGTTTCTAAATTATTCCTGAAAAAAATCATTTTTTGGGTATTTTTTTTTCTCTCAAGTCTCCCTGAAAAAAAAAAAAAAAAAAAAAAAATCTGTGGGAGATTCATATTGCCCCTTCTGCTTGTGTGCCAGTCTTGACTCCTGGGTGTGCCATCTCTCTCTCTCTCCCCAATTGTGGGCCATAGAGAGCCTATTAATTTTTTTGCTTGATTTGGGTTCCAAAATCTACCAAAAAAAATCACTAAATCAATCAGTGGGAGATTAATATTGGCCTCTGGGCTTGTGTGCCACTCCTGACTCCTGTGTGCGTCATCTGTCACTCAGTGGGCCCTAGAAAGCCTATTTTTTGTTTTATTTGTTTTCTAAATTCTCCCTGAAACAATCATTTTATTTTCTTTGGTTTCTAAATTATTCCTGAAAAAAATCATTTTTTTTGTATTTTTTTTTCTCTCAAGTCTCCCTGAAAAAAAAAAAAAAAAAAAAAAATCTGTGGGAGATTCATATTGCCCCTTCTGCTTGTGTGCCAGTCTTGACTCCTGGGTGTGCCATCTCTCTCTCTCTCCCCAATTGTGGGCCATAGAAAGCCTATTAATTTTTTTGCTTGATTTGGGTTCCAAAATCTACCAAAAAAAATAACTAAATCAATCGGTGGGAGATTAATATTGGCCTCTGGGCTTGTGTGCCACTCCTGACTCCTGTGTGCGTCCTCTCTCACTCAGTGGGCCCTACAAAGCCTTTTTTTTTTTTTTTTTTCCTAAATTCTTCCTGAAACAATCATTTCATTTTATTTGTTTTATAAATTCTTCTGTAAAAAATAATTTTTTTTTAATTTTTTTTTTTTCTGAAGTCTCCCTTTTAAAAAAAACAAACACAAATCAGTGGGAGATAAATATTTACATTTGCGCTTCAGTGACAGTCCTGCGTGTGTGCCATCTCATTTGTTGCCAACAACAACAGAGTGTGTAACATTGTGGCTGATTTTCGTTGTGGTCTCACCCACCTGTAAAGGGGTAGCTAAATCATACTGAAGTTATAGCTCACCGTGTAAGTTGTGTGACAGCAACAAATACCGTTCGTTTGGTAACGTTTTTAAAACAATGAGGAAGTCTGGTGGAAGAGGTCGTGGCCAGGGGCGTTCATTGTCAGCTGGTAATGAGGGTAGTGGTAGTGGTGGAGCATCAGCTGGTCGTGGGAAAAAAAATATTGCACCTAAGTCTGGAGCTGTGGAGCCAGGTTCGTCGTCTGGCTACACAAGGCCTCGAACGCTCCCTTTTCTGGGAGTAGGAAAACCGCTTTTAAAGCCGGAGCAGCAAGAGCAAGTTTTGGCTTATCTTGCTGACTCAGCCTCTAGCTGTTTTGCCTCCTCTCGTGAAACTGGTAAATGTCAAAGCAGCGCGTCGTTAGTGGATGTTCACGGTCAGGGACAAGTCGCTTCCTTGTCCTCTTCAGCAAAAACAACAACAGAGAAGAATGCAGCAGGCGACACAACGGGTTACTCCATGGAGCTCTTTACACATACCGTCCCTGGCTTAGAAAGTGAAGCAGTTAACAGTCCATGCCCATTACAAGTTGAATCTGACATGGAGTGCACTGATGCACAGCCACAGCCAGACTACTATCCTGGTCCTTTGACTCAGACCACAACATTGCCATCGCAGGGTGCTGATCAAGAATCAGACCCTGATGAGACTATGTTGCCCCATCACGAACGCTATACCACCGACCGACACGGTGACACAGACGAAGTTGCACACGAGCTACAAGAAGAGGTAATAGATGACCCAGTTCTTGACCCCGATTGGCAGCCATTGGGGGAACAGGGTGCAGGCGGCAGCAGTTCTGAAGCGGAGGAGGAGGGGCCGCAGCAGGCATCAACATCGCAACAGGTTCCATCTGCCGGGCCCGTATCTTGCCCAAAACGCGTGGCAAAGCTAAAACCTGTTGGAGGACAGCGTGGCCATCCGGTTAAAGCTCAGTCTGCAATGCCTGAAAAGGTATCCGATGCTAGAAAGAGTGCAGTCTGGCATTTTTTTAAACAACATCCAATTGATCAGCGCAAAGTCATCTGTCAAAAATGTTCAACTACCTTAAAGGGAACCTGTCACCCCCGTTTTTTGAGATTGAGCTATAAATACTGTTAAATAGGGCCTGCGCTGTGTGTTCCTATAGTGTATGTAGTGTACCCCGATTCCCTATGTATGCTGAGAAATAACTTACCAAAGTCGCCGTTTTCGCCTGTCAATCAGGCTGGTCAGGTCGGGAGGGCGTGGTGACATCGCTGGTTCTTCCTCAGCTTTACGTTGGTGGCGTAGTGGCGTAGTGGTGAAGACACAGCGCGCGATCTGCGCTGTCATCCCTTTCGTCGGTGGGGGCGAAAACGGCGACTTTGGTAAGTTATTTCTCAGCATACATGGGGAATCGGGGTACACTACATACACTATAGGAACACACAGCGCAGGCCCTATTTAACAGTATTTATAGCTCAATCTCAAAAAACGGGGTGACAGGTTCCCTTTAAGCAGAGGACAGAATCTGAAAAGTCTCAATACAAGTTGCATG
Source organism: Ranitomeya imitator (assembly GCF_032444005.1). Classification (NCBI taxonomy): domain Eukaryota; kingdom Metazoa; phylum Chordata; class Amphibia; order Anura; family Dendrobatidae; genus Ranitomeya; species Ranitomeya imitator. The sequence continues at coordinate 492,442,301 of NC_091286.1, read as the reverse complement.
CATAGACATTTAACCACCATGCATTTGCAAGCCTGGACTAACTACCAAATGTCCCTTAAGGTTGTAGCACCCTCGGCCAATGAAGCTAGTCAGCAACGCAACATCCCTTCCGGCAGTGTAGGGCCACCATTTTCCGCACCACCTGCAGTATCTGTGCAGGTTTCTTTGCCAGGCCAAAGCCGTCAGGGTCAGGGAATCACCAGTTTCGTAGTAGGAAACACTGCATCTAGGGCACCGGTGGCAACAATACCATCTCCCACCGTCTCTCAGTCTGCCATGTCCACCGACACCCCCGCTAGTTCCACGATCTCCAGCTCTCCAGTCCAGCTCACCCTACATGAGACTATGGTTAGAAAAAGGAAGTACTTAGCCTCGCATCCGCGTACACAGGGTTTGAACGCACACATAGCTAGACTAATCTCGTTAGAGATGATGCCCTACCGGTTAGTTGAAAGCGAAGCTTTCAAAGCCCTGATGGACTACGCTGTACCACGCTACGAGCTACCCAGTCGACACTTTTTTTCCAGAAAAGCCATCCCAGCCCTCCACCAGCATGTTAAAGAGCGCATCGTCCATGCACTCAGGCAATCTGTGAGCACAAAGGTGCACCTGACAACAGATGCATGGACCAGTAGGCATGGCCAGGGACGTTACGTGTCCATCACGGCACACTGGGTAAATGTGGTGGATGCAGGGTCCACAGGGGACAGCAAGTTTGGGACAGTTCTGCCTAGCCCACGGTCTAGGAAACAATTGGCTGTAGCCGTTCGCACCCCCTCCTCCTCCTCTTCGTCCTCCTGCAGAAGCGAGAGCTCGTCCACAGACCGCAGTCGCACAACCACTCCATCCGCAGCTGCCACTGTTGCACACCAGGTCTCCCATTATGGGGCAGCTACTGGCAAACGTCAGCAGGCTGTATTGGCTATGAAGTGTTTGGGCGACAACAGACACACCGCGGAAGTTCTGTCCGAGTTCTTGCAGAAAGAAACGCAGTCGTGGCTGGGCACTGTAGATCTTGAGGCAGGCAAGGTAGTGAGTGATAACGGAAGGAATTTCATGGCTGCCATCTCCCTTTCCCAACTGAAACACATTCCTTGCCTGGCTCACACCTTAAACCTGGTGGTGCAGTGCTTCCTGAAAAGTTATCCGGGGTTATCCGACCTGCTCCTCAAAGTGCGTGGACTTTGCTCACATATCCGCCGTTCGCCCGTACACTCCAGCCGTATGCAGACCTATCAGCGTTCTTTGAACCTTCCCCAGCATCGCCTAATCATAGACGTTGCAACAAGGTGGAACTCAACACTGCACATGCTTCAGAGACTGTGTGAACAGAGGCGGGCTGTTATGTTTTTGTGGGAGGATACACATACACGGGCAGGCAGTAGGATGGCAGACATGGAGTTGTCAGGTGTGCAGTGGTCGAAGATTCAAGACATGTGTCAAGTCCTTCAGTGTTTTGAGGAATGCACACGGCTGGTTAGTGCAGACAACGCCATAATAAGCATGAGCATCCCCCTAATGCGTCTGCTGATGCAAAGTTTGACGCACATAAAGGATCAGGCGTCTGCAGCTGAGGAAGAGGAAAGCCTTGATGACAGTCAGCCATTGTCTGGCCAGGGCAGTGTACAGGACGAGGTAGCGGGCGAAGAGGAGGAGGAGGATGAGGAGGATGATGGGGATGATTATATTTTTAATGAGGAAGCTTTTCCGGGGCCACTGGAAATTGGTGGCGCGGCAAGGCCGGGTTCTGGTTTTTTGAGGGACACAAGTGACGTGGATTTGCCTGAAACTGCCCCTCAACCAAGCACAACCGCAGATTTGAGAAGTGGAACTTTGGCCCACATGGCGGATTATGCCTTACGTATCCTCAAAAGGGACACACGCATAACTAAAATGATGAATGATGACGATTACTGGTTGGCCTGCCTCCTTGATCCTCGCTATAAAGGCAAATTGCAAAATATAATGCCACATGAGAACTTGGAACTAATATTAGCAACCAAACAATCAACTCTTGTTGACCGTTTGCTTCTGGCATTCCCTGCACACAGCGCCCGTGATCGTTCTCACACGAGCTGCAGGGGCCAGCAGACCAGAGGAGTTAGAGGGGCAGAAATCAGAAGTGGCGTTGGCCAGAGGGGTTTTCTGACCAGGTTGTGGAGTGATTTTGCTATGACCGCAGACAGGACAGGTACTGCAGCATCAATTCAAAGTGACAGGAGACAACATTTGTCCAGTATGGTTACAAACTATTTTTCATCCCTTATCGATGTTCTCCCTCAACCGTCATTCCCATTTGATTACTGGGCATCAAAATTAGACACCTGGCCAGAATTGACAGAATATGCATTGCAGGAGCTTGCTTGCCCGGCAGCTAGTGTCCTATCAGAAAGAGTATTCAGTGCTGCAGGTTCAATACTAACAGAAAAAAGGACTCGTCTGGCTACCCAAAATGTAGATGATCTAACCTTCATTAAAATGAACCACAACTGGATTTCGAAATCTTTTGCCCCACCTTGCCCGGCTGACACCTAGCTTTCCTATGAAAAGGTCTTGCCTGTGGACTATTCTGAATGCCTTTTCCAATCTCGTAATTTTCAGCACCTGATTGTCCAGCATACGACATGTTTACACCTCACTAAATGGCCAAACTCCCCACACGGGGCCGTGGTATCGACACTTGGCGACAGCACCCGTGAGAGTGCAGTTTGTCTGAAGAGGTGGGTGAGCCCGCTTTTGGTCGACGGCACTGCCACTGGGCCCCTCCTAGTACAATAAAGTGTCTCTGGCGGTGGTGGTGCGCACCCAACGTCAGACACACCGTTGTAATATGAGGGGCCCTGGGCCTGTACCGCCGGCCACAAGACAGTTTCCCCCCACCCCAGCTCAAACAGTGCTCTACCACTTGCAAAATTATCTCACAGCTCCACCAATGTTTAGTCTATGCGCTGACATCCTTCAATGCCTGCCACTGACAATACCATTGTATTGACATTTTTGTTATGTTAGGCCTTCGATGCCTGTCTGTGGTCACTCCTTCCACTAGGCCTCCACTGACCACACCACTGCTGCCTGTGTACCCCTGGAACCAATTTAAAATTGCCTACAGCCATGTGTTATTATTTTAGGCCTTCGATGCCTGTCTGCGGTCACTCCTTCCACTAGGCCTCTACTGACCACACCACTGCTGCCAGTGTACCCCTGGAACCAATTTAAAATTGCCTACAGCCAGCCCAATTTTTTTATTTTAGGCCTTCGATGCCTGTCTGCGGTCCATTCTTTCAACTACTACTACACTGACCAGGTCACTGCTGCCCGTGTACCCCTGGAACCAATTTAAAATTGCCTACAGCCATGTGTTATTATTTTAGGCCTTCGATGCCTGTCTGCGGTCACTCCTTCCACTAGGCCTCCACTGACCACACCACTGCTGCCCGTGTACCCCTGGAACCAATTTAAAATTGCCTACAGCCATGTGTTATTATTTTAGGCCTTCGATGCCTGTCTGCGGTCACTCCTTCCACTAGGCCTCCACTGACCACACCACTGCTGCCCGTGTACCCCTGGAACCAATTTAAAATTGCCTACAGCCATGTGTTATTATTTTAGGCCTTCGATGCCTGTCTGCGGTCACTCCTTCCACTAGGCCTCCACTGACCACACCACTGCTGCCCGTGTACCCCTGGAACCAATTTAAAATTGCCTACAGCCATGTGTTATTATTTTAGGCCTTCGATGCCTGTCTGCGGTCACTCCTTCCACTAGGCCTCCACTGACCACACCACTGCTGCCCGTGTACCCCTGGAACCAATTTAAAATTGCCTACAGCCATGTGTTATTATTTTAGGCCTTCGATACCTGTCTGCGGTCCATTCTTTCAACTACTACTACACTGACCAGGGCACTGCTGCCCGTGTACCCCTGGAACCAATTTAAAATTGCCTACAGCCATGTGTTATTATTTTAGGCCTTCGATGCCTGTCTGCGGTCACTCCTTCCACTAGGCCTCCACTGACCACACCACTGCTGCCCGTGTACCCCTGGAACCAATTTAAAATTGCCTACAGCCAGCCCAATTTTTTTATTTTAGGCCTTCGATGCCTGTCTGCGGTCCATTCTTTCAACTACTACTACACTGACCAGGTCACTGCTGCCCGTGTACCCCTGGAACCAATTTAAAATTGCCTACAGCCATGTGTTATTATTTTAGGCCTTCGATGCCTGTCTGCGGTCCATTCTTTCAACTACTACTACACTGACCAGGTCACTGCTGCCCGTGTACCCCTGGAACCAATTTAAAATTGCCTACAGCCATGTGTTATTATTTTAGGCCTTCGATGCCTGTCTGCGGTCCATTCTTTCAACTACTACTACACTGACCAGGGCACTGCTGCCCGTGTACCCCTGGAACCAACATCAGAAAATATAAAAATAAGTATTTTGCTTACAAAAAAGAAAATACTGGAGAGATATCAAATGCAGACATTTTAACATTAAAAACAAACACACAACTAAAATCTGGTACAGTACTAAAAATGGCCACCAGCTACAATTACTTTCTCCTGCAAGTAGTTAACTGAAAGGTTTTTTAAATTGAAAACACAGATATGGCATCCACCGAGTGTTGTCCTGTCGCGTCTTCTTTATATTATTGCCGAGAAGATGCAAAACAATGAAAATAATAAAATCATTAATTACCAAAATAATAGAGAAAGTCAACACCACATTGCAAATAAACATTCATTCCAAATAAAGAAGCAGGGCGCGTCCGAGGGTGAGTATATACCTAATAAGAATATAATCACCCTCGGACGCGCAATGCTTATTTCCAACAGCCTTCCTTCCTAAGAATCAGCCCTTCCGTGGTGTAGAGAGACGTTGTGTTACACTCCAAGGTGTTCCCCAGGTTGCCTTTCCTGAGCTTCGATCTTCCGGCTCTCGTTTAGTAGTTGTTGGAAACTACGCTGCATTAGGCCTTCAAATTGGGTATGGGGTGTAGAGAGATGGTGTGTTCCACTCCAAGGTGTTCCCCAGGTTGCCTTTCCTGAGCTTCGATCTTCCGGCTCTCGTTTAGTAGTTGTTGGAAACTACGCTGCATTAGGCCTTCAAATTGGGTATGGGGTGTAGAGAGAGGGTGTGTTACACTCCAAGGTGTTCCCCAGGTTGCCTTTCCTGAGCTTCGATATTCCGGCTCTCGTTTAGTAGTTGTTGGAAACTACACTGCATTAGGCCTACAAATTTGGTATGGGGGAAACATTGGCGCATCTGCGGTCCCTCCTTCCTCTAGGCCTCCACTGACCTGTCTACTGCTGCCCGTGTTCCCCTGGAACCAATTTTAAATTGCCTACAGGCAGCCCAATTTATTATGTTAGGGCTTCGAAGCCTGTCTGCGGTCCCTCCTTCCACTAGGCCTCCACTGACCTGTCTACTGCTGCCCGTGTACCCCTTGAACCAACATCATAAAATAAAAAAAAAAGTATTTTGCTTATAAAAAAGAAAATACTGGTGAGATATCAAATGCAGACATTTTAACATTAAAAACAAACACACAACTAAAATCTGGTACAGTACTAAAAATGGCCACCAGCTACAATTACTTTCTCCTGCAAGTAGTTAACTGAAAGGTTTTTTAAATTGAAAACACACATATGGCATCCACCGGGTGTTGTCCTGTCGCGTCTTCTTTATATTATTGCCGAGAAGATGCAAAACAATGAAAATAATAAAATCATTAATTACCAAAATAATAGAGAAAGTCAACACCACATTGCAAATAAACATTCATTCCAAATAAAGAAGCAGGGCGCGTCCGAGGGTGAGTATATACCTAATAAGAATATAATCACCCTCGGACGCGCAATGCTTATTTCCAACAGCCTTCCTTCCTAAGAATCAGCCCTTCCGTGGTGTAGAGAGACGTTGTGTTACACTCCAAGGTGTTCCCCAGGTTGCCTTTCCTGAGCTTCGATCTTCCGGCTCTCGTTTAGTAGTTGTTGGAAACTACGCTGCATTAGGCCTTCAAATTGGGTATGGGGTGTAGAGAGATGGTGTGTTCCACCCCAAGGTGTTCCCCAGGTTGCCTTTCCTGAGCTTCGATCTTCCGGCTCTCGTTTAGTAGTTCTTGGAAACTACACTGCATTAGGCCTTCAAATTGGGTATGGGGTGTAGAGAGAGGGTGTGTTACACTCCAAGGTGTTCCCCAGGTTGCCTTTCCTGAGCTTCGATCTTCATGCTCTCGTTTAGTAGTTGTCGGAAACTACGCTGCATTAGGCCTACAAATTGGGTATGGGGTGTAGAGAGAGGGTGTGTTACACTCCAAGGTGTTCCCCAGGTTGCCTTTCCTGAGCTTCGATCTTCCGGCTCTCGTTTAGTAGTTCTTGGAAACTACACTGCATTAGGCCTTCAAATTGGGTATGGGGTGTAGAGAGAGGGTGTGTTACACTCCAAGGTGTTCCCCAGGTTGCCTTTCCTGAGCTTCGATCTTCCGGCTCTCGTTTAGTAGTTCTTGGAAACTACACTGCATTAGGCCTACAAATTGGGTATGGGGTGGAGAGAGACGTTGTGTTACACTCCAAGGTGTTCCCCAGGTTTCCTTGCCATTGCTTCGGTCTTCCGACTCTCGTTTAGTAGTTGTAGAAAAGTACACTGCATTAGGCCTACAAAATGGGTATGGGGTGGAGAGAGATGGTGTGTTACACTCCAAGGTGTTCCCCAGGTTGCCTTTCCTGAGCTTCTATCTTCAGGCTCTCATTAAATTGTGGTTAAATGGAACAACTGCATTTGGCGTACTAGTTGGTTTGGGGCCTACTATCGGTGTCTGCCACTCCTTGCTGTTCTCCTGGTTTCCTGTCCTGAAATTCCATTTTCAGGCTCTCGTTAAGTAGTTGTTAATGTTAGACTGCATTTGGCCTACTAGTTGGGTTGGGGCCTACTATCGGTGTCTGCCACTCCTTGCTGTTCTCCTCCACTGAACAAAGCTGTGCCGCCTGTTTACTACGGTTGCCAATTTTGAACTGCATTTCGACTACTTACTGATTTGGCCCTACTCTCTGTGTCAGCCTCTCATTCCAGTTGTCCTCCACTGCAATGCCCCCTGGTTATTCCTGTGTTACCAATTTTGAACTGCATTTAGCCCACTTTATTCTTTGGGCCTATATCTGTGTTTCCACTTCATCGTGCCCATTGCCCAGCCAGTGATAGATGAGTCTGCTGGTACATTGACCCATAACGCAACATTCCCCGTGCATGCTACACAACAACATTGTGACCCTGCTGAAAGTCAGGTTGCTCTTCCCGCATACCATACCACCTTACACGGGGACAAAGAGGAAGGTGCAGATGAAAGTGCAGGTTCCTTCATCAGGTGGGGGGAGGAATACTAGTTGGCGACGTCACTGGCACAGGGCCTCTCATAGTACGCAAAAGTGTTGCTGCCGGTGGGAGGCGCCCCCGCCGTGCAAACACACCGCTGTACTTTGAGGGGCCCTGTGCCAGTGCCAATGCCAACAAGTGGGCCCCCCCTGCTTGCTCAGGATCACAGCACTTGCAAAGTTGAAATACTTACCTCTCCCTGCTCCACTGCCGTGACGTGGTCCAGATTTCCTGGGCCCACTAATTACTTGAACCAGCCCTACCCCACACAACTTTAGCCAAATGACCCCCAATTTCAAATGCCTTCCAATTATTATAAGGTAAATTACGCTTGACAAGCTTCATTAAGAAGAATGGATGGTTTTGACATTAAAATGGGCACTCTAGGTGTTTTCCTGGCCCCCACTCACTGCCGACTATGCTGCCCCATTGACTTGCATTGGGTTTCGTGTTTCGGTCGATCCCGATTTCACTCGACCCGACTTTTGAGATAGTCGGTTTTCGCGAAACCCGGCTCGACTCTAAAAAGGTCAAGGTCGCTCAACTCTAGTACCAACCTCTTGTGCGGCACGGTATCACTTACTCCAGTGTTCGTGGTATCGTATTCTTAATGTGGTTTTTAAGTTATACAAGATGCACCAGCAAACACCATTGTATGTTGAAAATGTAATGAGGGATTTATTTCCATTTCAATATATTCCAATAAGGAAAAAAAGGAGAAAAAAAAAACAGACTATGAATACACAAAGTAATATTGTGGAGTATCAAGGGCAAAACACCCTCGGGACATATAGCGCCATCATATTCCACAGCACCATACAGACATTACTGTCCCCATTGGGGCTCACAATCTAAATTCCCTATCAGTATGTCTACGGAGTGTGGGAAGAAACCGGAGAACCCAGAGGAAACCCACGCAAACATGGGGAGAACATACAAACTCCTTACAGATGTCATCCTTAGTGGGAATTAAACCCAGGACTAAAGAACTGCAGAGCAGCTGTGTTAACCACTGAGCCACCATGCTGGCCGCTTGCATGAATGGATTAAACAATGTCCACTCCCATGGTAACGACAGTACTGGGATCGGCCTTTATCTCATCTATTTTAAGGGATAGAAAGGTAGAATCAACCTTTGACTCCACAGTTGACACACAGCCAGCATTTACTTTGGCAAGAGCTCACTGCAGTGAGTGAAGCACGTTTTTGTTGCTACATGAAGGATTGCGTGTTTACATTCCCCCCCTCCGCGGGCTTCCTCCCATTATCCCCCACCCGTCATGTTTTACTGCTAACGAGGGGATGGCGTGGAAACATGTTTGTCCTTGTTGCCGTGTCCTGAGTGAAGGGTCACGATATATTTATGTACGACAAAGAACTTCAGCACTGGAGGCCAAAGCTCATAGGAGTAAATGGCGTATAAATCGATAGCGCTGAGGCAACGTCCTGGACGTAGACGGTGTGTTGGGGTTAGGGTTGTAATTAGGGTTATGGCTACAGTTGGGATTAGGGTTAGGGGTGTGTTGGGGTTAGTGTTGGAGGTAGAATTGAGGGGTTTCCACTGTTTAGGCACATCAGGGGTCTCCAAACGCAACATGGTGCCACCATTGATTCCAGCCAATCTTGTATTCAAAAAGTCAAATGGTGCTCCCTCACTTCCGACCCCCGACGTGTGCCCAAACAGTGGTTTACCCCCACATATGTACCAGCATACTCAGGACAAACTGTGCAACAATTATTGGGGTCCAATTTCTCCTGTTACCCTTGAGAAAATAAAAAATTGCTTGCTAAAACATCATTTTTGAGCAAAGAAAAATGATTTTTTATTTTCACGGCTCTGCGTTGTAAACATCTGTGAAGTACTTGGTGGTTCAAAGTGCTCACCACATATCTAGATAAGTTCCTTGGGGGGTCTAGTTTACAAAATGGGGTCAATTTTGGGGGGTTTCTACTGTTTAGGCACACCATAAGGTTCTGCAAACGCAACGTGACGTCTGCAGACCATTCCATCAAAGTCTGCATTTCAAAAGTCACTACTTCCCTTCTGAGCCCCAACGTGTGCCCAAACAGGGATTTACCCCCACATATGGGGTATCAGTGTACTCAGGAGAAACGGGACAACAAATATTGAGGTCAAATTTCTCCTGTTACCCTTGGGAAAACTAAAAAATTCTGGGCTAAAAAATTATTTTTGAGGAAAGAAAACTTATTTATTATTTTCACGGCTCTGCGTTATAAACTTCTGTGAAGCACTTGGGGGTTGAAAGTGCTCACCATATATCTAGATTAGTTCCTTACGGGGTCTATTTTCCAAAATGGGGTCATTTGTGGGGGATCTCCAATGTTTATGCACACAGGGGCTCTCCAAACGTGACATGGTGTCCGCTAATGATTGGAGCTAATTTTCCATTTAAAAAGCCAAATGGCGTGCCTTCCCTTCCGAGCCCTGCCGTGTGCCCAAACAGTGGTTTACCCCCACATATGGGGTATCTGCGTACTCAGGACAAACTGGACAACAAAATTTGGGGTCCAATTTCTCCTATTACCCTTGGCAAAATAGGAAATTCCAGGCAAAAATATCATTTTTGAGGAAAGAAAAATTATTTTTTATTTTCATGGCTCTGCGTTATAAACTTCTGTGAAGCACCTGGGGGTTTAAAGTGCTCAGTATGCATCTAGATAAGTTCCTTGGGGGGTCTAGTTTCCAAAATGGGGTCACTTGTGGAGGATCTCCAATGCTTAGGCACACAGGGGCTCTCCAAACGCGACATGGTGTCCGCTAATGATTGGAGCTAAATTTCCATTCAAAAAGTCAAAAGGCGCGCCTTCCCTTCTGAGCCCTGCCGTGTGCCCAAACAGTGGTTTACCCCCACATGTAATGTATCGACGTACTCGGGAGAAATTGCCCAACAAATTTTAGGATCCACTTCATCCTATTGCCCATGTGAAAATGAAAAAATTGAGGCGAAAAGAATTTTTTTGTGAAAAAAAGTACTTTTTCATTTTTACGGATCAATTTGTGAAGCACCTGAGGGTTTAAAGTGCTCACTAGGCATCTAGATAAGTTCCTTGGGGGGTCTAGTTTCCAAAATGGGGTCACTTGTGGGGGTGCTCCAATGTTTAGGCACACAGGGTCTCTCCAAACACGACATGGTGTCCGCTAACGATGGAGATAATTTTTCATTCAAAAAGTCAAATGGCGCTCCTTCCCTTCCGAGCCTTACCATGTGCCCAAACAGTGGTTTACCCCCACATGTGAGGTATCGGTGTACTCAGGAGAAATTGCCCAACAAATTTTAGGATCCATTTTATCCTGTTGCCCATGTGAAAATGAAAAAATTGAGGCTAAAAGAATTTTTTTGTGAAAAAAAGTACTTTTTCATTATTACGGATCAATTTGTGAAGCACCTGGGGGTTTAAAGTGCTCACTATGCATCTAGATAAGTTCCTTGGGGCATCTAGTTTCCAAAATGGGGTCACTTGTGGGGGAGCTCCAATTTTTAGGCACACGGGGGCTCTCCAAACGCGACATGGTGTCCGCTAAAGAGTGCAGCCAATTTTTCATTCAAAAAGTCAAATGGCGCTCCTTCCCTTCCAAGCCCTGCCGTGTGCCCAAACAATGGTTTACCCCCACATATAAGGGATCAGCGTACTCAGGACAAATTGGACAACAACTTTCGTGGTACAGTTTCTCCTTTTCCCTTTGGGAAAATTAAAAAATTGTTGCTAAAAGATCATTTTTGTGACTAAAAAGTTAAATGTTCATTTTTTCCTTCCATGTTGCTTCTGCTGCTGTGAAGCACCTGAAGGGTTAATAAACTTCTTGAAAGTGGTTTTGAGCACCTTGAGGGGTGCAGTTTTTAGAATGGTGTCACTTTTGGGTATTTTCAGCCATATAGACCCCTCAAACTGACTGCAAATGTGAGGTGGTCCCTAAAAAAATGGTTTTGTAAATTTCGTTGTAAAAATGAGAAATCGCTGGTCAAATTTTAACCCTTATAACTTCCTAGCAAAAAAAAATTTTGTTTCCAAAATTGTGCTGATGTAAAGTAGACGTGTGGGAAATGTTATTTATTAACTATTTTGTGTCACATACCTCTCTGGTTTAACAGAATAAAAATTCAAAATGTGAAAATTGCGAAATTTTCCAAATTTTCGCCAAATTTCTGTTTTTATCACAAATAAACACAGAATATATTGACCTAAATTTACCACTATCGTGAAGCCCAATATGTCGTGAAAAAACAGTCTCAGAACCGCTAGGATCCATTGAAGCGTTCCTGAGTTATTACCTCATAAAAGGACACTGGTCAGAATTGCAAAAAACGGCCAGGTCTTTAAGGTCAAAATAGGCTGGGTCATGAAGGGGTTAAGAGCTAGAGCGCTGAAATTTTGCACATACACACTACTAACATTAGTAGTGTGGAATATGCAAAAAAAGGGGGATATGACATGGTTTACTGTATGCAAACCATGTCTCAAATCATGTCAGGTTTTGGCAGGAGAAATGAAAAGCCGGTAATTGAATTACCGGCTTTTCTGCTATATCGCGCTGAATTTAATATAAATATATATATGTATATATGTGTCTGAATGACATATATATATATATAAAACGAAACCTGACTTTTAAGTAGAGATCGCCGACCGCCGACCCGATCCCAGAGTGGGATCGGGTCGGGTTTCACGAAACCCGACTTTGCTAAAAGTCCGCGACTTTTGAAAAGTGCCGATCTGTTTCGCTCAACCCTAGAAAAAACATATTTTTAACTCCAATTGCATGCATTTAAGTAAGAAAAAAAGTTGGAGACAAAGGAAAAAAAGTGTACTTTTTGCAATAACTATAGGTATCAGGAACCCTGTATAAGACAGGAGTGATGGGATACAATTGAAATAGTTTTACTGTGAAACCCATAAAGGCAACAGGTTTCTGCTAATAACCAAGAAAAATTATCTTTCACAATTGGTGCAGAATCCAACCAGAGGAGCAGCACTTTTAGACCTAATACTATCTAATAGACCTGACAGAATAACAAATCTGCAGGTGGTCGGGCATCTAGGAAATAGCGACCACAATATTGTACAGTTTCACCTGTCTTTCACTAGGGGGACTTGTCAGGGAGTCACAAAAACACTGAACTTTAGGAAGGCAAAGTTTGACCAGCTTAGAGATGCCCTTAATCTGGTAGACTGGGACAATATCCTCAGAAATAAGAATACAGATAATAAATGGGAAATGTTTAAGAACATCCTAAATAGGCAGTGTAAGCGGTTTATACCTTGTGGGAATAAAAGGACTAGAAATAGGAAAAACCCAATGTGGCTAAACAAAGAAGTAAGACAGGCAATTAACAGTAAAAAGAAAGCATTTGCACTACTAAAGCAGGATGGCACCATTGAAGCTCTAAAAAACTATAGGGAGAAAAATATTTTATCTAAAAAACTAATTAAAGCTGCCAAAAACGAAACAGAGAAGCACATTGCTAAGGAGAGTAAAACTAATCCCAAACTGTTCTTCAACTATATCAATAGTAAAAGAATAAAAACTGAAAATGTAGGCCCCTTAAAAAATAGTGAGGAAAGAATGGTTGTAGATGACGAGGAAAAAGCTAACATATTAAACACCTTCTTCTCCACGGTATTCACAGTGGAAAATGAAATGCTAGGTGAAATCCCAAGAAACAATGAAAACCCTATATTAAGGGTCACCAATCTAACCCAAGAAGAGGTGCGAAACCGGCTAAATAAGATTAAAATAGATAAATCTCCGGGTCCGGATGGCATACACCCACGAGTACTAAGAGAACTAAGTAATGTAATAGATAAACCATTATTTCTTATTTTTAGGGACTCTATAGCAACAGGGTCTGTTCCGCAGGATTGGCGCATAGCAAATGTGGTGCCAATATTCAAAAAGGGCTCTAAAAGTGAACCTGGAAATTATAGGCCAGTAAGTCTAACCTCTATTGTTGGTAAAATATTTGAAGGGTTTCTGAGGGATGTTATTCTGGATTATCTCAATGAGAATAACTGTTTAACTCCATATCAGCATGGGTTTATGAGAAATCGCTCCTGTCAAACCAATCTAATCAGTTTTTATGAAGAGGTAAGCTATAGGCTGGACCACGGTGAGTCATTGGACGTGGTATATCTCGATTTTTCCAAAGCGTTTGATACCGTGCCGCACAAGAGGTTGGTACACAAAATGAGAATGCTTGATCTGGGGGAAATTGTGTGTAAATGGGTTAGTAACTGGCTTAGTGATAGAAAGCAGAGGGTGGTTATAAATGGTATAGTCTCTAACTGGGTCGCTGTGACCAGTGGGGTACCGCAGGGGTCAGTATTGGGACCTGTTCTCTTCAACATATTCATTAATGATCTGGTAGAAGGTTTACACAGTAAAATATCGATATTTGCAGATGATACAAAACTATGTAAAGCAGTTAATACAAGTGAAGATAGTATTCTGCTACAGATGGATCTGGATAAGTTGGAAACTTGGGCTGAAAGGTGGCAGATGAGGTTTAACAATGATAAATGTAAGGTTATACACATGGGAAGAAGGAATCAATGTCACCATTACACACTGAATGGGAAACCACTGGGTAAATCTGACAGGGAGAAGGACTTGGGGATCCTAGTTAATGATAAACTTACCTGGAGCAGCCAGTGCCAGGCAGCAGCTGCCAAGGCAAACAGGATCATGGGGTGCATTAAAAGAGGTCTGGATACACATGATGAGAGCATTATACTGCCTCTGTACAAATCCCTAGTTAGACCGCACATGGAGTACTGTGTCCAGTTTTGGGCACCGGTGCTCAGGAAGGATATAATGGAACTAGAGAGAGTACAAAGGAGGGCAACAAAATTAATAAAGGGGATGGGAGAACTACAATACCCAGATAGATTAGCGAAATTAGGATTATTTAGTCTAGAAAAAAGACGACTGAGGGGCGATCTAATAACCATGTATAAGTATATAAGGGGACAATACAAATATCTCGCTGAGGATCTGTTTATACCAAGGAAGGTGACGGGCACAAGGGGGCATTCTTTGCGTCTGGAGGAGAGAAGGTTTTTCCACCAACATAGAAGAGGATTCTTTACTGTTAGGGCAGTGAGAATCTGGAATTGCTTGCCTGAGGAGGTGGTGATGGCGAACTCAGTCGAGGGGTTCAAGAGAGGCCTGGATGTCTTCCTGGAGCAGAACAATATTGTATCATACAATTAGGTTCTGTAGAAGGACGTAGATCTGGGGATTTATTATGATGGAATATAGGCTGAACTGGATGGACAAATGTCTTTTTTCGGCCTTACTAACTATGTTACTATGTTACTTAGAATGAAGATACTGTAGGTACAGTTGAAATGAAGTAGAGTTAAAGAGGCAAAAAACGTGCAAGGGAGCAGAAGATAAGTCATAACTAGGGTTGCTCAATCCGATCATGTAAAATCGGAATTATACCGATTTTCACTATGATCGGAATTCCGAATCCCGATTCCGATCTTTGAATGTGATCGGAAATCGGAAGTGCGTATTTTTTTTTTGCACAATGCTTGTGATTGACACATGAACCACCCAATGAAGAACCTGTGAAGTGTGGGCACATCCTGAAATGCTAGTAGGCATTTTAACTACTGGCATGACTGTGACTGGCTGTGATCAGGCACTATAAGGCCTTGTTCACATGTTGCGGTTTTTACCGTGGATCCGCGGCGTTTTTGACATTGTTTTTGGTCTGTGCGGGCCTGTTGGATGTCTGTGCGGGCCTGCCGGGGGTCTGTGCAGGCCTGTCTGGGGTCTGTGTGGGCCTGTCGGGGGTCTGTGCGGGCCTGTCGGAGGTCTGTGCGGGCCTGCCGGGGGTCTGTGCAGGCCTGTCTGGGGTCTGTGTGGGCCTGTCGGGGGTCTGTGTGGGCCTGCTGGGGATCTGTGCGGGCCTGTCTGGGGTCTGTGTTGGCCTGTCGGGGGTCTGTGCGGACCTGCCGGGGGTCTGTGCGGGAGTGTCGGGGGTCTGTGCGGGCCTGTCGGGGGTCTTTGCGGGCCTGTCTGGGGTCTGTGCGACCCTGTCGTGAGTCTGTGCGGGCCTGCCGGGGGTCTGTGCGGGCCTGCCGGGGGTCTGGGCGGGCCTGTCTGGGCCTGTCGGGGGTCTGAGTGGGCCTGTCGGGGGTCTGTGCGGGCTGCCGGGGATCGGTGCGGGCCCGTCGGGGGTCGGTGCGGGCCTGTCGGGGGTTTAAGCGGGCCTGTCGGGGGTCTGTGTGGGCCTCTAGGGGGTCTGTGCGGGCCTCTCGGGGGTCTTTGTGTGAGTGTGCAGGCATTGTCCGATGGGACTCTAAGTCCCATCTGTCTATGCCTGCTACAATGACAGTGATTGACACATTAGCCAATAATGGGACAGTAGTAGTCCCATCATCCGGCTAATGTGTTGAATGTAAAAAAAAAAAACACAAACATACATACTACATACAACATACCTACTACACACATACTATATACATACTACATACATACAACATACTACATACTACATACAACATACAGTACAGACCAAAAGTTTGGTCACACCTTCTCATTTCAAGATTTTTCTGTATTTTCATGACTATGAAAATTGTACATTCACACTGAAGGCATCAAAACTATGAAATAACACATGTGGAATTATATACTTAACAAAACAGTGTAAAACAACTGAAATTATGTCTTATATTCTAGGTTCTTCAAAGTAGCTACCTTTTGCTTTGATGACTGCGTTGCACACTCTTGGCATTCTCTTGATGAGCTTCAAGAGGTAGTCACCCGGAATTTCTTCCAACAATCTTGAAGGAGTTCCCAGAGATGCTTAGCACTTGTTGGCCCTTTTGCCTTCACTCTGCGGTCCAGCTCACCCCATACCATCTCGATTGGGTTCAGGTCTGGTGACTGTAGAAGCCAGGTCATCTGGGGTAGCACCCCATCACTCTCCTTCTTGGTCAAATAGTCCTTACACAGTGTGGAAGTGTGTTTAGGGTCAATGTCCTGTTGAAAAATAAATGATGGTCCAACTAAATGCAAACCGGATGGAATAGCATGCCGCTGCAAGATGCTGTGGTAGCTATGCTGGTTCAGTATGCCTTCAATTTTGAATAAATCCCTACAGTGTCACCAGCAAAGCACCCCCACACATCAAACCTCCTCCTCCCTGCTTCACGGTGGGAACCAGGCATGTAGAGTCCTTCCGTTCACCTTTTCTGCGTCGCACAAAGACACTGTGGTTGGAACCAAAGATCTCAAATTTGGACTCATCAGACCAAAACACAGATTTCCACTCGTCTAATGTCCATTCCTTGTGTTCTTTAGCTCAAGCAAGTCTCTTCTGCTTGTTGCTTGTCCTTAGCAGTGGTTTCCTAGCAGCTATTTTACCATGAAGGCCTGCTGCACAAAGTCTCCTCTTAACAGTTGTTGTAGAGATGTGCTGCTGCTCGAACTCTGTGTAGCATTGACCTGGCCTCTAATCTGAGCTGCTGTTTATGTGCGATTTCTGAGGCTGGTGACTCGGGTAAACTTATCCTCAGAAGCAGGGGTGACTCTTGGTCTTCCTTTCAAGGGGCAGTCCTCATGTGAGCCAGTTTCTTTGTAGCGCTTGATGGTTTTTGCCACTGCACTAGGGGACACTTTCAAACTTTTCCCAATTTTTCAGACTGACTGACCTTCATTTCTTAAAGTAATGATGGCCACTCATTTTTCTTTACTTAGCTGCTTTTTTCTTGCCATAATACAAATTCTAACAGTCTATTCAGTAGGAATATCAGCTGTGTATCCATCATACTTCTGCACAACACAACTGATGGTCCCAACCCCATTTATAAGGCAAGAAATCCCGCTTATTAAACCTGACAGGGCACATCTGTGAAGTGAAAACCATTCCCGGTGACTACCTCTTGAAGCTCATCAAGAGAATGCCAAGAATGCGCAAAGCAGTCATCAAAGCAAAAGCTGGCTACTTTGAAGAACTGAAATATAAGACATATTTTCAGTTGTTTCACACTTTTTTGTTAAGTGTATAATTCCACATGTGTTAATTCATAGTTTTGATGCCTTCAGTGTGAATGTACAATTTTCATAGTTGTGAAAATACAGAAAAATCTTTAAATGTTAAGGTGTGTCCAAACTTTTGGTCTGTACTGTACCTACTACATACATACATACAACATACTACATACATACATACAACATACTATATACATACTACATACATACTACATACTACATACATACAACATGGATACAACATACTACATACAACATACAAACTACATACACACAACATACATACAACATACATACAACATACATACAACATACTACATACACACTACATACATACAACATACATACAACATACTACATACATACTACATACATGCAACATACTGTAAGGTTTGTACCCGCTCAGATGCGTAGGAGGAAACAGGAGGCGCATTCTCTTTAATGTCCATGTGGGTTTATTTGCTCCATAAACCAGCAAGGCAGCAACAGAAAGGAAAACAGTCCGTACATCAGGCCGACATAGCATGAAAGTCCATAGAATACCTCTGCTCTTCTCAGGCCTGTGGGCACACAGGCTGTGCAATGTCCAGCACTCAGGCTGTATCTGAAGCCACAGACACAGAAGGGCTTCTTCCTCTCAATACATAGACTCCTGTCTGTAGTGTCCAGCCTGGACACATGGAAATCTGTCCACACTGACAGACTCCCAAACACTCACTCCATGTGCTAAACACACCTCCTTTACATAGGTTTAACCACACCCAGGTACCTATCACATGGCCAGTCAGGTGAGTGTGACATCACCACAGGTCCTGAAACACACATAGATAGGCAGGGTTATGTTACAGCGACAAGCCACCTATGTGACACATATCTCCCGTCGACTATACAACCTTTAGCCACGCTACAATACATACTACATACATACATACATACATACAGCATAGATACTACATACATACTACATACAATACATTCATACATTACATGCAATACATACATATAACATACAGTACATATAACATAGAGTACATACTCACCATAACTTGTCACTTTGATCCCTGAAGCCAGTGTCACCTGTAAAAAATATTAAAATAATAAGCAAACTCTATACTCCCTGATCCACAGAAATCCAATTAAAACGAGTGTTCCATGACGATCTCCCATTGAGAGCAGAAGCATCAGCTGATGCGACCGCTATCCAGGGGCTCCAGGAATATAATGATTGAAAGTATCCTTCCGCACTGTATCCTCTGCCACTGTAAAGAATAGTCCCTAGTCTCACTTGTGGCACTGCTGTGTGAGAAAGTTCCCATGCAGCAATGCCATAAAGTGAGACCCAGAACTGAGGTAACCTCTTCAGTGATGCACTGCAGGAGCCATTGTCTCCTGTCAGTGTGTCACTGGAGGTCCTATAGAGCAGTGACATCACCCGATGTCACTGTTCTAAAGGGGAGATCACCGTTGGACACTAGTTATTAATTGGACTGCGTCAGACATGGAGCATATGGTTTATTATTTTACATTATTTGCAGGCGATCAAGTACGGTAAGTATGGTTAAATTAAGAATATTAAAATACTTTTATCTGGATGTGTCTTTATTTTTTTTTTTGCAAATAGATACAGAAAAGACAGGATAACGGAACACCAGGCTGGCGGTCAGGGGAGATGTTGATTGAGAAAGATCCGATGCAGCTCCTGCCGGGTGCCTCAGGAGAGGAATAAACAGTGAGTTGCAAAATACTCCGGTCACATTGAAGCGCACAGGACACAGATGAAAGGATTAAAAGTCTCTTCGTTTATTGAAATCCACAACAGCTCCGTCTTCATCAGGTGGCAGTATACAGAGAGTGGGCCAGAGTGAGTATATAAAGGAGCACCCACCAATGAGACCTCTATGGTTACTGATTGCCCGTCGCTGTGAGCGCCACCCTGTGGTCGGCGCTCACAGCACACGTGCAATTCTGCTACATAGCAGCGATCAGCAGATCGCTGCTATGTAGCAGAGCCGATCGCGTTGTGCCTGCTTCTAGCCTCCCATGGAGGCTATTGAAGCATGGCAAAAGTAAAAAAAAAAAGTTTAAAAAAATGTGAAAAAAATAAAAAAAACATAAAAGTTTAAATCACCCCCCTTTCGCCCCAATCAAAATAAATCAATAAAAAAAATATCAAATCTACGCATATTTGGTATCGCCGCGCTCAGAATCGCCCGATCTATCAATTAAAAAAAAGTATTAACCTGATCGCTAAACAGCGTAGCGGGAAAAAAATTTGAAACGCCAGAATTACGTTTTTTTGGTCGCCGCGACATTGCATTAAAATGCAATAACGGGCGATCAAAAGAACGTATCTGCACCGAAATGCTATCATTAAAAACGTCATCTCGGCACGCAAAAAATAAGCCCTCAACCGACCCCAGATGATGAAAAATGGAGACACTACGAGTATCGGAAAATGGCGAAATTTTTTTTTTTTTTTTTTTTAGCAAAGTTTGGAATTTTTTTTCACCACTTAGATAAAAAATAACCTAGTCATGTTTGGTGTCTATGAACTCGTAATGACCTGGAGAATCATAATAGTAGGTCAGTTTTAGCATTTAGTGAACCTACCAAAAAAGCCAAACAAAAAACCAATGTGTGATTGCACTTTTTTTGCAATTTCACCGCACTTGGAATTTTTTTCCCGTTTTCTAGTACACGACATGCTAAAACCAATGATGTCGTTCAAAAGTACAACTCGTCCCGCAAAAAATAATCCCTCACATGGCCAAATTGACAGAAAAAATAAAAAAGTTATGGCTCTGGGAAGGAGGGGAGCGAAAAACTAACACGGAAAAACGAAAAATCCCCCGGTCATGAAGGGGTTAAATCTCATTGGTTGCTGCTCCTTTATATACTCACTCTGGCCCACTCTCTATATACTGCCACCTGATGAAGACGGAGCTGTTCCGTCGAAACGCATTGTGGATTTCAATAAACAAAGAAACTTTTAATCCTTTCATCTGTGTCCTGTGCGCTTCCATGTGTGTGACCGGAGTATTTTGCAACTCACTGTTTATTTTTTTTTAACTCTTTCACTACTCTAGGATTAATAATGGATAGGCGTTTTATTGACACCTCTCCATTTTTAACCGGGCTTACTGTCACCTTACAATAGCAAGGTGACATTAACCCCTTATTACCCCATATCCCACCGGTACTCGGGAGTGGGAAGAGAGGGGCTAAGGGCCGGAATTGACGGATCTCATAGATGAGCCATTTCTGGGGCCGCTGTGGACTGGTATTTGTATCCGGGGGGCAATATCCATGGCCCCTCTCTAGGCTATGAATATCAGCCCGCAGCTGTCTGTGTAGCCTTTCTGGCTGTAAAATATAGGGGGACCCCACGTAATTTTTTTGGGGGGTTCCCCCTATTTTAATAGCCAGTAAAGGCTACGCAGACAGCTGCGGGCTGATATTCATAGCCTGGGTGGGGGCCATGGGTATTAAACCCTTCCCAGGCTACAAATATTGGCCCCTGGTCGTCGGCTTTCACCCTCTGGTGCAGAAACTGTGCGGGAGCCCGCGCCATTTTTTCCCATTTTTTTTAAATTAAATGCTCATTAAGAACAATCGGCCTTTCTATTATATATCTATGGATATTTTGATCTATAGATATATTTATAGATAGATATATCTATAGATACATAGATATATCTATCCATATATCCGGCTGCTTTTACACATCAGGTTTTTGCCATCAGGCACAATCCGGCGAGTTTTGAAAAAAAACAGGATCTGTTTTTTCTCATAGAGTTGTATTTGTGCCAGATTACGCCTAATGGCCACATGTTTCATCCATTTTTTTGCTGTATCCTTCAAAAAAGCTGTTTCCGTCAGATGGAGAAAACTTACAGAAGAACTTTTTTTCTGTCCGGCGAATAAACGAACAGCGATGGATCCGGCAAAAAAATTTATGAAGCTGGGATCTGAAATGATGAATTGGCCTCCGAATCCGGTTTTTCATGCATTTTTTCCATTGAAATCATGCACATCTTTCATTCTCTCTGTCTAAAAAAAAAAAAACGGATCAGTTGCATCCGTTTTTCATTATTTGCAATGGATCCGTTTTTTCTAAAACTCGCCGGATCCTGTCTGATGGATAGACGTAGATGGATATATGGATAGTTAGACTACTTTCACACATCAGTTTGTTTCTTTCAGGCAGGATCCAGTGAATTAGTGGAAAAAACGGATCCGTTGCAAATAGTGAAAAACTGATGCAACTGATCCGTTTTTTAGAGAGAGAGAACGGAAAATGTGCATGATTTCAATGGAAAAAATTCAAAAAAATTCAGAGTGGACAAGTCAGATAAAAAATCTTGCCCAACCTGCAGCTCCATGTGCCACCTCTTCTGCTAACGTTGTAGCTTGTTCCTCCCAGGAGAGAGAGGGAATGTCCTCCTGCAGTAGTGTGCAGACAGCCATTGTCACTGTCACACCGCCACCAACCTCACAATCCCGGTTATCCTCACAGTCCCAGTCTAGCCTGCAGCCATCCATCCCACAGTTATGTTCTAGAGAAAGGAAATTCCTGACAAGCTCCCCTGAACACAGGCCCTCAATGTTAGCATTTCAAAACTGCTGGCCCTTGAAATGCTATCATTCAGGCTGGTGGACATGGACACCTTTCGCAACCTCATGGCATTGGCAGTCCCACAATACTGTGTTCATAGCCACCACTATTTTAGTCGAAAAGCCGTCCCTGCCCTGCAACAGCACATGGAGAAAAAATTTAACCGTGCTCTACTTAACACCATCAGCAGCAAGGTCAACCTGACCACCGATGCGTGGACCAGTAAGCACGGTCTGGGACGCTACATTTCCCTCATTGCCCATTGGATAAATGTGGTGGAGCCAGGTACAGCAGTGGATAGTGGCACTGCGCAGGTCTAGCCAACACCAAGAATTGCAGGACTTTTGTCCGTTCGCATTGCCTCTTCCTCCTACTCCATTTCCTCAGATTCCTCCACACAGCAGTTGGCACCATCTACATCCACAAGGATTGGTGAACCGTCCACTGACATGACCAAGTAGAGCACTGCCGCGGCCAAACATCAACAGGCCGTGTTGAAATTAATTAGTTTGGGGGATACAAGCCACACTGCAGAGCAGCTGTGTAATGCCATCAAGCAGCAGAGAGACCAGTGGTTTGGGCCGCTCAACCTCCAGCCAGGTATGGTGGTGTGTGATAATGGGCGAAACCTGGTGGCAGCTCTGGGTCTAGCTAATCTGACCTCCTGGCACATGTGTTAAATTTGGTCATGCAGAGTTTTCTTAAAAGCTATCTGGATCTTGAAGATCTTCTGCACAAGGTCCGTGGTGAGAGCGCCAATCGAGCGTACACAATGCGAGCATTGCAGCTCTGCAGCGAAGATTTAACCTGCCTGAACACCGCCTCATATGTGACGTCCGCACTAGGCGAAATTCCACGTTGCATATGCTGGAGAGGTTGTGTGAGCAGCAGCAGGCAGTAATGGAATTCCAGCTGCATCAGGCGCAAACGAGTCGCACAGCTTGCAGGCCACACTTCACATGTGCCAAGTGGGCTTACATGAAGGATATCTGCTGTGTTTTGCGGCCCTTTCATGAGTCCACTCTCATGTCGAGCACAGATGATGCCATAGTCAGCATCATTGTACCCCTCATATGCCTCCTTGAAAAAACTATTCTAGGGATCAGGGATGCAGTTTAGGACGAGGAGGAGGAGGAACAAATGCTGACAATGCCTTCCATATCGGGACAGTCTATCCACAGCTCTAAGGGTGGATTGTTAGCCAGGCAACATGGCAACTCACAAAGGTCCAGACAGAGGACACTGGTAGTCATCATTTACAGCGAGGATGGGGGGATGCAGAGGAGACAGAGAGCACACTTCAAGCAGGGGACAGTGGGGCGTGGCCTGTCAGCAGTCTGCAAAACATGAGTGATTTCATGCTGCAGTGCCTTCGAAACGACCGCCGTATCGCTCGCATTCTCAACACTGATGATTACTGGGTGGCCAGCCTCCTGGATGCACACTACCAGGACAACCTTCAAACCCTGATAACACCTTTGAACCGGGATCGTAAAATGCAAGAGTTCCAAGGCACACTGGTACATTCAATGATGTCCTCATTTCCACCTGAGAGGACTACTTTGAGTGTTTCACATGGCAGCTCAGCGCCTCCAGGACAGGGAGGAAGCTGTCCACAGAGCAGGAGCAGCATCTCTGCAGAAGGCCAGTTCAGTCTTACCAAAATGTGGCAAAGTTTTGTGCTGGCAACCACATCATGCACCATCCCATACGGTTCCATTCAGCAGGACGCAGCATTACCGTCAGATGGTGGCAGACTACATGTCCAGCCATGTCAGTGTGTCCAGGATGGTTCTGCCCCCTTTAAGTTTTGGGTCTCCAAGCTTGATATATGGCAAGAGCTTAGCCAGTATGTCTTGGAGGTGCTGGCCTGCCCCGCTGCAGTGTGTTATTGGAGTGTGTCTTTAGCGCCGCTGGTGGAGTCCTAACAGACCAACGCACGCGCCTATCCACCGATAACGTTGACCGCCTAACTTTTATAAAGATGAACCAGGCCTTTGTTTACGGGGTTCAGCACCACAAGCTTTACTCTGGCTGTGCCACTGGCAAATCAGATACTCCAGTCCACCTACATACACTCCAGTCCACCTACAAATACTCCAGTCCACCTGGGCTTCAGCACCATCAGCTGTTGCTTGTAAGTGTCAGTAGCACAGTGAACACCCGCTGCTGTGTTGTCGGGGTTCAGCAACGGAATCTGGACTCTGGCTGTGCTACTGGCAATTCAAATTCTCCTGTCCACCTACAATGAATCCTGTCTGTCTGGGCCTCAGCATCGCTAGCTGTTGCTCGAAAGTGCACGAAGCACAGTGAACACCTGCTGCCGTGTTGTTGGTGTTCAGCAACGCAAGCTGGACTCTGGCTGTGCTACTGGCAATTCAAATTCTCCTGTCCACCTACAATGAATCCTGTACCACTGGGCCTCAGCACCACCCGCTGTTGCCCTGCACTGTTTCCTCTGTTAGCTGGTTCTCAAGATTGCCGGCAGGACAGTTGCCTCCTAGCTTGGCTCCGGGTTCCAGTAATGTAGACTTGTAATCGGGGAGATGCACAACTTGATCTGCTTCTGCTCCGTGCCCCAGTAGAGTTAGCTGGGTAGTAGAGTGCAGGTAGTCCAGGCGGCTCCTGCTGTAGCTCCGGGTTCCAGTAATAGAAGCAGTCCTTTATTTTGGGGGTTAGTAACACATGTTTACCCTGCAGTCCAATACAAGTTCCAGAACCGCTAGATGGTTCTCGATTGTGCCAATGGCACTTATACCTTCTGCTTAATAACAGAGTCCCAGCACCACCAGCTGGTTCTCGATAATGTCTTTGCCACAGGTTCCTTCTACTGCGTAACAGGGTTCCATTAACATCAGCTGGTCCACGAATGTGCTTTCGGACACTGGCACTTCTTGCTGTTCCTCCGTGCACCTAAACTACATACTTCACAAATTACAATTATAAATACAAGTACCAAAAGAAGAAGAACAAGAAGAACTAGAAGAAGAAACTGACGAAGAACAAACGGAAGAAGAAGAACCGGAACCAGAGGAAGAAGAACCAGAGGAAGAAGAACCGGAACCAGAGGAAGAAGAAGCGGAAGAAGAACCGGTACAAGAGGAAGAAGACCCAGAAGAAGAAGTAGAACCAGAGGAAGAAGAAGATGAAGCAAAGGTTTAGGAAGTGGAAGAACCAGAAGCACCAGTACCCAAAGCACCAGAACCAGAAGAACCAGATACCATAAGACCAGGAAAAAAAAGAATAAGCAGAATAAGAATAAGCAGAATGATAAAATGCAGAAGAAGAAAAAAATAAGTCTAAGCAGAAGAAGATGAAACAGTGTATGGGGGTGAGTCCATTCCTCCTCGTGGTACCCCTGGAGACTCCCTGCTGCTGCGGGGCAAGCTGAACGCGGACCCCTCCTGGTGAGAGTCCCTTGAGACAGGCCTACCGGAAGGCGTATTTTTCAAATGTCGCTAAACCATGCAAAGTTCTTATATTTAAACCTACTCCGACACAACAGAGGAATAGGGCAAGCAAAATTATTATTATTTTTTTAAAACTATAAACACACATTCTTAAAAAAGCTATCAGAATGAGCTATTTAAAAAAGAAGGATGAAAGGTAACAAAACAAAATTGAAATTAATAGTGGGTAGAACTCAGTACCATTTATTGTACCCAGGAAAAGGAACAGCAAACATGGCATCAATGCTGCTTATCAATATGTGTATACCATTTGATTATCTGCCATATTTGATGCATGTTCTCCACTACTATATGGAAATATTGTGTGTTGGGCACACGTATATGGAGGGAGTTTTGCATGTATGGTTTTAACTGTTTTTATATGTTACCAATAAAGCTTGTTTGATTTATTATAACTTATGGTGGTGTGCATACAGTATAGTGGCTCTCCTTTTCTTGTTTATTATCTACTCTGCGTATTAGCCATTGTTTTGCACCCCCAGTATATATTTATTTATTTGATATCATTGTGGTGCGCCAACCTATTTTTTCTATGATGCATGGCATCAATGCTGCTGCCGCAGAATGATGGGCAGACAAAAATGTAGGCAGGGCTCTTGCTACAGCGCACTCTATTTTGGACTGTGGTGCGCAGCTTTAGATTTCTTCAACATTTTTATTGACTGTGGCTACTGGGCGTTAGCTGTAGACTAGAGCCTTCCAGCATCTTGTCGTGTGCGACGTGGGTCATAAAGATGTTGGTGTGATTTCGGGTCATCAGTATCTATAGTGAATTTTGTGGTTTTCCCCGCTGATTCCAGTGTATGGCCTCTCGGCATCTCAGGCGTAGATTGCAGCGGAAGTGACAGACAATCATTTAAGAACCGTTTTTGCCCTTGATCTTAGCTGAGAAAAGAGCGAAGCAGTCACCTCGGCCTGGGAGATCCACAGGCGTGATAATGGTATCTACAACGCCGTGCCCACCATTAAAGAATAAAATGAAATGAATGAAGAAAAAGTGAATTCCAAAGAGTTTGCCAAGCATTACGTTATTATTTTGACCCGTAGACCAAATGTGCCCCATTATAACCGCTATTCATACTAAAAACAGTACTTGTGCCCATTATTATTTGATTTCTGTGGCTCCGCTGCCTCTGATTACCAATTCTACATGTTATTTTGGCATTTTAAGTAATTTAGAAAACACCACAATGTAAAATAGGTGTTTTAGGAATTCCGATTTTTTTTATCCCCATTGACTTCAATGAGGATCTGAAATTGGAATTCCCGATCGCCGATTTTCAAGTGTGATCGGACTGATCCTTTCCGATCTGATTTTTAGGGTGATCGATCAACTCTAGTCATAACATAGTAGCAGTGTTTTCCAACTCTACTCCCTGAAGAGCCACCAACAGATCATGTGCTCTTGATGTCCTTAATATTGTACAGGAAATGGAATAACCACTTCAGTAATACTAAGGAAATTTTGAAAACATGACTTGTTGTTGGCTCTTCGGGACTGCAGTTTGCCAGCACTGTGGTACAGTTTGGAAACACAGGGGAATACATATAGCCAGGAGATATGGTTACATCTACTAATGTGATTTTTTTAGACCTGTGTGCTAGTGCATTGACACTACAAGACAAAATTATGTAAACACTGCATGACAGTATTATATAAGGATAGTGTAATATTTAGAAATAGTAAGTGGATGCTGTGGTAGAATATTTATGGTAAAAGTATTGAGCCACCATTTGGGAATTGTACACAGTCTGTTGGTGAACATCTGCTTAAATATATAGCAAAGTGTTACATTGATTGGAAAAAAAGGGCTGGGAACAACTTAGTGCTTAGTTTCACACATTGACACATGTATAAATGACTATTTGGTCATATTTAATCTGATTATCATAAATCTGACTGCTCATTCAGTTGATGAGAGTTTTGGAATTTTATTTGATCAGCTTTTACTGTTGTACAGAATTCCTCGTTGACTAAACTAACTATACAGTTTTCAATTTTATTAATTTTATTTAATGCCAGGGACCACAAGAGGTTTTCCTGTGAAACTGGAAATCACTCAGACAATTAATATCCACTGTCATGATCCTAACTGATAATTAATGCTTCATTCAACGAGTGAATAATAATGATCTGTTTCATTTTTACGGATAGAAGCAAACAACTCTATATTGCATAAAAATTTTTCCAACTTTGCATAAAATGTTACTGGATGCGGTAATAGTTGAATGATTAGATGGACTCTCATGCCTGTAGGCTTGTTGCTAAGATATTGAAATTAACTTCTAAATATTCATACCCCATATGACTTTTAAAAGTTTAATGTGGCATGTTCGGCTATAGAACAATTAATAAAGATGCCATCCTTACTTATGAGAACACATTAGAGACAGACTTTAACTGTACCCTGAAGTGTGTGCGCTTTACCTTGTATAAGCTATGTTAATACAGAATGAATGTGATCAGAATGTTATTATTTCTAAGTAGCAATTATAAGGCTATGTGCACACGTTGCGGATTAGCCTTAGGAATTTCTGGTGCGGATTCTGCCTCTCCTGGCAGAAAACGCACCTGCGGATTTGTCGCGTTTTTTGTGCGGTTCGGCAGCGTTTTTTCTACAAAAATGCTGCAGATTCGCAAAAAAGAAGTGACATGCTACTTCTTTTAAACCGCAGCGTTTCCGCAGCGGATTTTCCGCAAAGTGTGCACAGCATTTTTTTTTTCTCATTGATTTACATTGTACTGTAAATCAATTGCGGATCTGCAGCGTTTCTGCACTGCAAAAAATGCTGCCGATCCGCAGAGAATCCGCAACGTGTGCACGTACCCTGATGCTGTTTTAATGGCATGGAAATGATATAGCAGGCACTTTTCTCAAATTGTCAGATAGTTTTTTTAATGGCAATGCCTTGTGATGAACTTTGTGACTTTTGTATAATTGTATTATTGCCTGACAATATATTCAAAAGTAGGGAAATTGAATTATCCATACAAATAAAAGTAAAGTATATAACCTTAGTTGTGTATTATCTAAAAAAAATTACTGATATTATATTTCATGAGTCGTACTTTCTCATCTTGATAGATGAGTGTATTTGTTTAAGCTATTTGACCACGTCAGATTTAAGAAATCCTGACAGGGACTTTTTTCTTTGGAAAGGTCTGTAGGATGGTACTGGTGTGGATCTCTTCCTCCACTTTGGGTTTTGTGAGTGGCTCATGTCCACAAAACCCATTTAAACTTTCAGTTGAGGTTTGAGTGTGTCAGTCTTTGGTTTGAAAGCAATAGAACAGGAGGTTTTATGCAGGACAAGTCTGTGTGAATCTGAACTCAGGCCAGAGAAGTCAAAGCTACTGATGCACCTATGAGTGATACAGTGGTGCGGTCACCCAAGGCAATGGACTTAAAAGCTGCTGCCTTACATATGGTGGCGAATGCGGGCAGCGTTAACTAAGTTATACCCCAAAGATAGCTGCATATCCGTAATTAAGTCTTCAGAGTTACAAGTCAGGCCTGTGGACAATATGAGGGAGCTACTGAAGCAATTCATTCTCATTCAACAGAAGCAGCTGCAGCATCAGTGGCAGCAGCAAGAGCAGCACCAGCATCAGCAGACTTATAGCCTAATACTGTAACAGATTGAGACCCTGTGAAAGACACCACTACCGCTGACCCCAGTCGATTTCGGGGCCCAGGACAAAGTTAGAGTGGCTCTGAGGAAAATTAGCCCGGATGATAACATGGAAGCTTTCCTCACCATCTTCAAAAGAACCATGGGACAGGAGAACTTGCCAGCCAGCCAGTCAGCTGAAGGGGTGGCCCCATTCCTGATGGGAGATGCCCAGAAGGTGTACTTTGACCTCAGCTGCAAGGACACATCAAACGTGAGATCCTTTCTTGTGTATTCTGGTGCAACCTTACTATTTGTTGTTTATATACTTTTTGTGGTTGGTGCCTGTTCACACTAGTCTAGATGTGCTGGTCATTTTTTCTCTGTTGAATCATAGCCTTTTGGACACATGCACACACACTCCCATTAGCTACAGGTGATTTTAAGCAGATTAGCTGGTCCTTTCCTGCACCATAAATTGTAGGCTTTTTTGCCAAGGAGAGGTGACATATTGAGACAGGGAGGCAATTTAAGAAGCGTGCCTTGACGTGGCAATTGGGCTCACATATATTGGCCAATCTATGCACGAAGTACCTTCCTTTTTTCATAGAAATTTTTGCAGATAAATATTTCATGTGTATATTATATAGTGCTTTATTCCATTTTTTCCTACTTCCTATGGGAGCAATTCAGTTTCAATGTTTTAGAGTAATCCTTTCTTGTATATTATGGTGCAACCTTACTATTTGTTGTTAATTGATCGAGCATTATACAACTACCCAGGACATTGTATTGGTCTCTGCCACACTGTGCCTATCAAGTCGGCCCTTACAAGACTAGACACTTGGATTAGTTACACAACCCTCTGCTGGAGTCATTCAGAACTGAGCCAATACTCCGTGTGCACCCCAGAGTGAGGGTGGCAGAAGACAAATCTCCCATAAACCGGTCTTGGAGACTAGCGGTGGCGCTGCTAATAGATGTTGGCGGTGCCAAGGGCCAGGACCTATGGAGGGTAACTGCCCCATAGACTGGGAGTTTTCTCACTTGGTATCAATGTGTGCCCAGACCGTCTACATTGTGGACGATGTCGCTCCAGTAGATGGACCCCGTCTGTGCCAGGTTAATGACAATTGGCACCAGGCAGATGCTCTTTTGAACTCAGGGAGCTTAGTGACACTTGTCCATGGGTCATTAATCTCCAAGTTAGAACCCACTAGGGGTAAAGTTGGTGTCATCTGTATGCACAGTGTACTCCACAAGTATCCTATTGTGTAGCTTACCTTTTCCTCTCCGTGCGGGGAGGTAAGACATGTGGTGGGAGTGATGAAGACCCTTCCACGCGGGACTGTTTTGGGAAAAACTTGCCCCTGTCTGGTCCCTGTGGGAGAGTAAAATTAACCCTCCCAGGGTAATTGTCTGTCTGGCTGCAGAAACCGAAGATCCTAAGTCAGGGATAACTGCCGCAGGGGTCACCCTTATAGGAAAAGAGTGTGAACCCAACAGGTTTACCCTAGAGGTGTTGGCAGGAGAGGGCAAGGAGACCCTGTCGATCCTGGAGCTGAAAGTATCTTGGGGAACTTTTGGGATAGCCCATCTCCAGGATTCCACTCTCACCAGGGCATGGGAAAGAGTGATAAAGTTAAATGGGGTGACTCTGCAACCGGGGACAGAAGCAGTTTTTCCATGTATGGCGATCAACCAGGAGTTGATACATCTTGTTGGAAAACTCCTAGAGTTAATAGTGAAACAATTGTACTGCCAGGCAGTACTCAAGATGGCCCACAAACATATCCTGAGAGGTAACCTAGGGGTTAAAAAGATGCAAGAGCGGATTCTGCAGCTGTTCTTTTTGGCCTGCGATTTATGCTGAGGTGCCGAAGTTTTGTGAGTCTTGCCCAGAGTGTTAGGTCACCACATCAACCGCAAGTTTCTTTAGTCTTGGTTCCTCTGCCAATTATAAAGATATATTTTAAATGGATTGCTATGGGTCTGATAGGGCCCATTGTAAAGTCAGTATGTGGCCACCAACATATGAGTAGTAGTAGACTATGCTACTTGTTAACCAGAGGCAATCCCATTTCCTCACACTTTAGCTAAAGTTATTGCCCTGGAACTGGTTGCCATGTCCTGCTGCCTTGAGGCCTAAGGAATGAAGATGAGTAATCTTGTTCACTTATTGTTCATCAATGTCAATCTCAAATTCGGCACAAATATAGCACATTCGGATTTTTTGCTTGTTTGCACAAGCATTTTTACTCAAAGTCAGCAAAAATTTGGTAACAGTTCAGTAAACCATCGCGTTTCCGCTAATAATAATAATAATAATAATTTTATTTATATAGCGCCAACATATTCCGCAGCGCTTTACAAATTATAATATAGCTAATATATATAATATATATAATATATAATATATATATATAATATATATAATATATAATATATATAATATATATATATATATATATATAGCTAATGCTTTTGTTATTACTTTGGCTAGGATAGTGGTGCTGTAAAATGAGCGGGGTGGATAGGAGAACATGTTTGATGAGGGGAGAGGGTGTGGAGAGGTTAGAGGAGCGGCACACTCTTTTTTTTCACCTTAAGTTTATGTCTGTTGATTACGGCAGCCAATCAGGGCACAGAAACCACCACCAACATCATGACACAAGGTCTGATGAAGTCACATCTCTCTGGCCATATGAAAAGCAGAAATCTTGTGTCATAGTGCAGAGAAGCCGCTCCTGATAGTGCTGCAATTGAACTTGTCAGTAAGCTAGATAGGATCCTGTCCTGTGTGGAATCGATCTTCCAGCATCTAACTAGATTGTGTCTAATACTGGGGTGCAAATGCATGTAGAAAAGCCGCGGAGACACCATCACGTGTTTCTCAATGCAAGCAATGAATAGCCAGGTCTTTCACCGGGAAGGAACAACCACGGGAAGGGCAGCATCCAATAAAGGAAAACCACCTATGCCAAAACATGGTATCCATCACCAGACAGCAATTTCGGGGTATTTGCCCCTCATCAGTGTGGAGTAGGAAACTGGCTATTAGGAGCAGTGCCTAGTGGAAAGACTATAAACATAAGGATGAATGACCTCAGGGAGATCAAAACATCCAACACCGCAGAGACACCATTACGTGTTTCTCAACGCAGTGATCCAGAACACTGCCCTCATCCCTTATGGGAAATATGCAAATGCATGTAGAAAAGCTGCGGAGACACCATCACGTGTTTCTCAACGCAAGCAACACGTGATGGTGTCTCCGCGGTGTTGGATGTTTTGATCTCCCCGAGGTCATTCATCCTTATGTTTATAATACTGGGGTGCAGACAGAAGGTCCAATTAGCTAATCCAAATCGTGATAAAACTGAGTTTCAGAGACAAATCATAAAGCCAGATGTTTACTTAAAAATTGTTAGACCTAATATTGCGGTGCAGCGAGCAGGCCCATTTAGCTCATTCAAATCGTTTGTGATAAAACTGTGTTTCAGTGACAAATCAAAAGGCCAGATTTCCACTTAAAAATCAGTAGGTGTAAGAGTGTTGTTCAAATAAATTTTGACACTCAACTTGTGGAATGGAAGAATTTTATTAGCAGTCAGTCACTAGAGTTGAGCGACTTTTACTTTTTTAGGATCGAGTCGGGTTTTGGGAAACCCGACTTTCTCAAAAGTCGGGTCGGGTGAAATCAGCCGATTATTGCGAAAAGTTGGGGGCCGACCGAAACACGAAACCCAATGCAAGTCAATGGGGAATCAAAGTCGGCAGTGAGTGGAGGACAGGAAAACACCTACAGTGACCATTTTAACGCCAAAAACATCAATTCTTATTTCTTAAGCTTGTCAATCTTAATTTACTTTATAATAATAGTTAGGCATTGAAAACAGGAGCTCATTTGGCTAAAGTTGTGGGGGAATAGGGCTGGCTCAAGATTTTCGTGGGCCCAGGAAAGGCGGAATACGTCACAGCGGTGGAGCAGGTAGAGGTAAGTATTTCAACTTTGCAAGTGCTGTGATCCTGAACAAGCGGGGGGGCCCACTAGTTGGCACTGGCACAGGGTCCCTCATAGTACGGCGGTGTGTTTGACGGCGGGCGGCACCTCCCACTGCCAGAGACACTTTTGCATACTATGAGGGGCCCTGTGCCAGAGCCAACGAGTATGCCCCCCCACCTGATGAAGGAACCTGCACTTTCATCTGCACCTTCCTCTTTGTCCCTGTGTAAGGTGGTATAGTATGCGGGAAGGGGAACCTGACTTTCAGCAGGGTTAGATTCAGGCTGTGTAGAGTGCAAGGGGAATGTAGTGGTCTGGGTCAATGTACCAGCAGACTCATCTAGCAGTGGCTGGGCAATGGGCAGGATGAAGAGGAAACACAGATATAGGCCCAAAATGAAAACGTAGGCTAAAAGCAGTTCAAAATTGATAACAGGACTAAACAGGCGGCATTGCTTTGTTCAGCGGAGGAAAGCTGTAATGAGAGGCTCACACAGACTTAGTAGGCCTAAAATAAAAAAGTAGGCTAAATGCAGTTCAAAATTGGTAAGAGGAGTACACAGGTGGCAATGCTTTGTTCAGTGGAGGACAACTGTAATAAGTGGCTCAGACAAACAGAGTAAGCCTAAAATAAGTAAGTAGGCTAAATGCAGTTCAAAATTGGTAAGAGGAGTACAAAGGCGGCATAGCTTTGTTCAGCGGAGAACAACTGTAATGAGAGGCGGACACAGTTACTAGGCCCAAATAAGTAAGTAGGCCAAATGCAGTTCAAAATTGGTAAGAGGATTACACAGGCAGCATAGCTTTGTTCAGCAGAGGAGGACAACTGTAATGAGAGGCTGACACAGTTACTAGGCCCAAATAAGTAAGTAAGCCAAATGCAGTTCAAAATTGGTAAGAGGAGTACACAGGCGGCATAGCTTTGTTCAGCAGATGAGGACAACTGTAATGAGAGGCTCACACAGTTACTAGGCCCAAATAAGTAAGTAGGCTAAATGCAGTTCAAAATTGGTAAGAGGAGTACACAGGCGGCATAGCTTTGTTTAGCGGAGGACAACTGTAATGAGAGGCTGACACAGTTACTAGGTCCAAATAAGTAAGTAGGCTAAATGCAGTTCAAAATTGGTAAGAGGAGTACACAGGTGGCATTGCTTTGTTCAGTGTAGGACAACTGTAACAAGTGGCTCAGACAGACAGAGTAGGCCTAAAATAAGTAAGTAGGCTAAATGCAGTTCAAAATTGGTAAGAGGACTACACAGGCGGCATAGCTTTGTTTAGCAGAGGACAACTGTAATGAGAGGCTGACACAGTTACTAGGCCCAAATAAGTAAGTAGGCTAAATGCAGTTCAAAATTGGTAAGAGGAGTACACAGGTGGCATTGCTTTGTTCAGTGTAGGACAACTGTAACAAGTGGCTCAGACAGACAGAGTAGGCCTAAAATAAGTAAGTAGGCTAAATGCAGTTCAAAATTGGTAAGAGGAGTACAAAGGCGGCATAGCTTTGTTCAGCGGAGGACAACTGTAAAGAGAGGCTGACACAGTTACTAGGCCCAAATAAGTAAGTAGGCCAAATGCAGTTCAAAATTGGTAAGAGGATTACACAGGCAGCATAGCTTTGTTCAGCAGAGGAGGACAACTGTAATGAGAGGCTGACACAGTTACTAGGCCCAAATAAGTAAGTAAGCTAAATGCAGTTCAAAACTGGTAAGAGGAGTACACAGGCGGCATAGCTTTGTTCAGCAGAGGAGGACAACTGTAATGAGAGGCTCACACAGTTACTAGGCCCAAATAAGTAAGTAGGCTAAATGCAGTTAAAAATGGGTAAGAGGACTACACAGGCGGCATAGCTTTGTTTAGCGGAGGACAACTGTAATGAGAGGCTGACACAGTTACTAGGCCCAAATAAGTAAGTAGGCTAAATGCAGTTCAAAATTGGTAAGAGGAGTACACAGGTGGCATTGCTTTGTTCAGTGTAGGACAACTGTAACAAGTGGCTCAGACAGACAGAGTAGGCCTAAAATAAGTAAGTAGGCTAAATGCAGTTCAAAATTGGTAAGAGGAGTACAAAGGCGGCATAGCTTTGTTCAGCGGAGGACAACTGTAATGAGAGGCTGACACAGTTACTAGGCCCAAATTAGTAAGTAGGCCAAATGCAGTTAAAAATTGGTAAGAGGATTACACAGGCAGCATAGCTTTGTTCAGCAGAGGAGGACAACTCTAATGAGAGGCTGACACAGTTACTAGGCCCAAATAAGTAAGTAAGCTAAATGCAGTTCAAAATTGGTAAGAGGAGTACACAGGCGGCATAGCTTTGTTCAGCAGAGGAGGACAACTGTAATGAGAGACTCACACAGTTACTAGGCCCAAATAAGTAAGTAGGCTAAATGCAGTTCAAAATTGGTAAGAGGACTACACAGGCGGCATAGCTTTGTTTAGCGGAGGACAACTGTAATGAGAGGCTGACACAGTTACTAGGCCCAAATAAGTAAGTAGGCTAAATGCAGTTCAAAATTGGTAAGAGGAGTACACAGGTGGCATTGCTTTGTTCAGTGTAGGACAACTGTAACAAGTGGCTCAGACAGACAGAGTAGGCCTAAAATAAGTAAGTAGGCTAAATGCAGTTCAAAATTGGTAAGAGGAGTACAAAGGCGGCATAGCTTTGTTCAGCGGAGGACAACTGTAATGAGAGGCTGACACAGTTACTAGGCCCAAATTAGTAAGTAGGCCAAATGCAGTTAAAAATTGGTAAGAGGATTACACAGGCAGCATAGCTTTGTTCAGCAGAGGAGGACAACTCTAATGAGAGGCTGACACAGTTACTAGGCCCAAATAAGTAAGTAAGCTAAATGCAGTTCAAAATTGGTAAGAGGAGTACACAGGCGGCATAGCTTTGTTCAGCAGAGGAGGACAACTGTAATGAGAGACTCACACAGTTACTAGGCCCAAATAAGTAAGTAGGTTAAATGCAGTTCAAAATTGGTAAGAGGACTACACAGGCGGCATAGCTTTGTTTAGCGGAGGACAACTGTAATGAGAGGCTGACACAGTTACTAGGCCCAAATAAGTAAGTAGGCTAAATGCAGTTCAAAATTGGTAAGAGGAGTACACAGGTGGCATTGCTTTGTTCAGTGTAGGACAACTGTAACAAGTGGCTCAGACAGACAGAGTAGGCCTAAAATAAGTAAGTAGGCTAAATGCAGTTCAAAATTGGTAAGAGGAGTACAAAGGCGGCATAGCTTTGTTCAGCGGAGGACAACTGTAATGAGAGGCTGACACAATTACTAGGCCCAAATAAGTAAGTAGGTTAAATGCAGTTCAAAACTGGTAACAGGAGTACACAGGCGGCAGTGCTTTGTTCAACGGAGGAGGACAACTATAATGAGAGGCTCACACAGTTACTAGGCCCAAATAAGTAAGTAAGCTAAATGCAGTTCAAAATTGGTAAGAGGAGTAAACAGGCGGTATAGCTTTGTTCAGCGGAGGAGGACAACAGTAATGAGAGGCTGACACATTTACTAGGCCCAAATAAGTAAGAAGGCTAAATGCAGTTCAAAATTGGTAACAGGAGTACACAGGCGGCATAGCTTTGTTCAGCGGAGGGGGACAACTGTAATGAGAGGCTGACACAGTTACTAGCCCAAATAAGTAAGTAGGCTAAATGCAGTTCAAAATTGGTAACAGGAGTACACAGGTGGCATTGCTTTGTTCAGTGGAGGACAACTGTAATAAGTGGCTGACACAGTTAGTAGGCCAAAATAATAAAGTGGGCTAAATGTCTGCCAAAAAATTGTTCAGAAATAAACTGGTGGCCTAGCTAGGTACAGGGGTGGGCTCCTTACCTGTCCAGGCAAACGACACTCGCACGGGTGCTTGCTCCAAGTGGTTACCACGGCCCTGTGGGGGGTGTCAGCCCATTTTGGGAGGTATAAAAATGGCCTATGGTGGACATTAAGCAGCTGCAAATGGAGGAATTGGAGTAGTCCATAAGAGGAGGCCAAAAGCAAGACATGTTTCAGGCAAGCTACGTGTCAGCAGGGGAAGGTGGGGCAAAATAAGTTGAAATCCATGATTGGTTCATTTTAATGAAGGTTAGATTATCAACATTTTGGGTAGCCAG
The DNA here is from genome assembly GCF_032444005.1 of Ranitomeya imitator. NCBI lineage: Eukaryota > Metazoa > Chordata > Amphibia > Anura > Dendrobatidae > Ranitomeya > Ranitomeya imitator. Next base: position 492,405,086 of record NC_091286.1, on the reverse strand, counting down.
ATGTGTCCTTTTTTCGGTCAGTATTGAACCAGCAGCACTGAAGACTCTTTCTGACAGCACACTAGCAGCAGGGCAAGCGAGCTCCTGTAATGCATATTCTGCCAATTCAGGCCAGGTGTCTATTTTAGATGCCCAGTAATCAAAGGGGAATGACCTGTGAGGGAGAACATCGACAAGGGAGGAAAAATAGTTGGTAACCATACTGGACAAATGCTGTCTCCTGTCACTTTGAATCGATGCAGCAGTACCTGTCGTGTCAGCAGTCATTGTCAAATCACTCCACAACCTGGTCATAAAACCCCTCTGTCTAACGCCACTTTGGATTTGTGCACCTCTAACTAGGGTTGAGCGAAACGGATCATTCATTTTCAAAAGTCGCCGACTTTTGGCAAAGTCGGGTTTCATGAAACCCGACCCCTGTGCGGCGTCGGCCATGCGGTACGCGACTTTCGCGTCAAAGTCGCGTTTCAATGACGCGAAAAGCGCCATTTCTCAGCCAATGAAGGTGGACGCAGAGTGTGGGCAGCGTGATGACATAGGTCCTGGTCCCCACCATCTTAGAGAAGGGCATTGCAGTGATTGGCTTGCTGTCTGCGGCGTCACAGGGGCTATAAAGGGGCGTTCCCGCCGACCGCCATCTTACTGCTGCTGATCTGAGCGTAGGGAGAGGTTGCTGCCGCTTCGTCAGAAGCAGGGATAGCGTTAGGCAGGGTCTATTAACCACCAAACCGCTTGTGCTGTAGCGATTTCCACTGTCCAACACCACCTTTGTTTGCAGGGACAGTGGAAGCTCCATTTTTTTTCCTCAGCGCTGTAGCTCATTGGGCTGCCCTAGAAGGCTCCCTGATAGCTGCATTGCTGTGTGTACGCCGCTGTGCAAACCAACTGCTTTTTTCAAAGCACAAATCCTGTTGTTCCTTCCTTTCTGCACAGCTATCTTGTTTGTTTGTCCACACTTTTTATTTAATTTGTGCATCAGTCCACTCCTTATTGCTGCCTGCCATACCTGGCTGAGATTACTGCAGGGAAATAGTAATTGTAGGACAGTCCCTGTGTTTTTTTTTTTTAATTCTCCCTAAAAAAAAAGCTGTGGGGGATTAAGATTGGCATTTCTGCTCGAGTGCCATCCCTGTGTGTGCCATCTCACATAGTGGGCCATAGAAAGCCTAATTTTTTTTTCTGTTTTTTTTTGTGGGGTTTCTAAATTCTCCCTGAAAAAAAAAAAACAGTGGGAGATTAATATTGGCCTTTGGGCTTGTGTGCCAGTCCTGAGCGTGCCATCTCTCTCTCAAATAGTGGGCCATAGAAAGCCTATTTATTTATTTTTATTGGTTTTATACGTTCTCCCTGAAAAAAAAAACAGTGGGAGATTAATATTGCCCTTTGGGCTTGTGTGCCAGTCCTGAGCATGTCATCTCTCTGTCAAATAGTGGGCCATAGAAAGCCTATTTATTTTTTTTCATTGGTTGTATAAATTCTCCCTGAAAAAAATAAAAACAGTGGGAGATTAATATTGCCCTTTCGGCTTGTGTGCCAGTCCTGAGCGTGCCATCTCTCTGTGAAATAGTGGGCCATAGAAAGCCTATTTATTATTTTTTCATTGGTTTTATAAATTTTCCCTGAAAAAAAAAACAGTGGGAGATTAATATTGCCCTTTTGGCTTGTGTGCTAGTCCTGAGCGTGCCATCTCTCTGTCAAATAGTGGGCCATAGAAAGCCTATTTATTTTTTTTTCATTGGTTGTATAAATTCTCCCTGAAAAAAATAAAAACAGTGGGAGATTAATGTTGCCCTTTGGGCTTGTGTGCCAGTCCTGAGCGTACCATCTCTCTCTCAAATAGTGGCCCATAGAAAGCCTATTTTTTTTTTCATTGGTTTTATAAATTCTCCCTGAAAAAAAAAACAGTGGGAGATTAATATTGCCCTTTGGGCTTGTGTGCCAGTCCTGAGCATGCCATCTCTCTCTCTCTGAGATACTGTGCCATAGAAAGCCTATTTTTTTTTATTTGGTTTCTAAATTCTCCCTGAAAAAATCACTTTTTTTTTATTTGTTTTCTAAATTCTTCCTTAAAAAATCTTTTTTTTTGTGTGTTTCTAAATTCTCCCTGAAAAAAAAAAAAAAAACAGTGGGAGATTAATATTGGCCTTTCTGCTTGTGTGCCAGTCCTGACTCCTGGGTGTGCTATCTCTCTCTCTCAGATAGTGGGCCATAGAAAGCCTATTTGTTTTTTTTTTGTTTGGTTTCTAAATTCTCTCTGAAAAAATCACTTTTTTTTATTTTGTTTTCTAAATTCTTCCTTAAAAAATCATTTTTTTTTTGTTTCTAAATTCTCCCTGAAAAAATAAAAAAAAACCGTGGGAGATTAATATTGGCCTTTCTGCTTGTGTGCCAGTCCTGACTCCTGGGTGTGCCATCTCTCTCTCTCAGATAGTGGGCCATAGATAGCCTATTTGTTTTTTTTTTTGTTTGGTTTCTAAATTCTCTCTGAAAAAATCACTTTTTTTATTTTGTTTTCTAAATTCTTCCTTAAAAAATCTTTTTTTTTTTTGTGTTTCTAAATTCTCCCTGAAAAAGTAAAAAAAAACCGTGGGAGATTAATATTGGCCTTTCTGCTTGTGTGCCAGTCCTGACTCCTGGGTGTGTCATCTCTCTCTCTCAGATAGTGGGCCATAGAAAGCCTATTTGTTTTTTTGTTTTTGTTTGGTTTCTAAATTCTCTCTGAAAAAAATCACTGTTTTTATTTTGTTTTCTAAATTCTTCCTTAAAAAAATCTTTTTTTTTTGGGGTTTATAAATTCTCCCTGAAAAAATAAAAAAAAACAGTGGGAGATTAATATTGGCCTTTCTGCTTGTGTGCCAGTCCTGACTCCTGGGTGTGCCATCTCTCTCTCTCAGATAGTGGGCCATAGAAAGGCTATTTGTTTTTTTTTTTTTTGTTTGGTTTCTAAATTCTCTCTGAAAAAATAACTTTTTTTTATTTTGTTTTCTAAATTCTTCCTTAAAAAATCATTTTTTTTTGTTTCTAAATTCTCCCTGAAAAAATAAAAAAAAACAGTGGGAGATTAATATTGGCCTTTCTGCTTGTGTGCCAGTCCTGACTCCTGGGTGTGCCATCTCTCTCTCTCAGATAGTGGGCCATAGAAAGCCTATTTGTTTTTGTTTTTTTGTTTGGTTTCTAAATTCTCTCTGAAAAAATCACTTTTTTTATTTTGTTTTCTAAATTCTTCCTTAAAAAATCATTTTTTTTTGTGTTTCTAAATTCTCCCTGAAAAAATAAAAAAAACAGTGGGAGATTAATATTGGCCTTTCTGCTTGTGTGCCAGTCCTGACTCCTGGGTGTGCCATCTCTCTCTCTCAGATAGTGGGCCATAGAAAGCCTATTTGTTTGTTTTTTTGTTTGGTTTCTAAATTCTCTCTGAAAAAAAACACTTTTTTTATTTTGTTTTCTAAATTCTTCCTTAAAAAATCATTTTTTTTTTGTGTTTCTAAATTCTCCCTGAAAAAAAAAAAAACGTGGGAGATTAATATTGGCCTTTCTGCTTGTGTGCCAGTCCTGACTCCTGGGTGTGCCATCTCTCTCTCTCAGATAGTGGGCCATAGAAAGCCTATTTGTTTTTTTGTTTTTGCTTGGTTTCTAAATTCTCTCTGAAAAAATCACTTTTTTTATTTTGTTTTCTAAATTCTTCCTTAAAAAATCTTTTTTTTTTGGGGGGGGGTTTCTAAATTCTCCCTGAAAAAATAAAAACAAACAGTGGGAGATTAATATTGACATTTGTGCTTGAGTGACAGTCCTGCGTGTGTGGCATCTCTCTCATTTGGTGCCACCAAAAGCAGTGTGTGTAACATTGTGCCTGCTTTTCCTTGCGGTATAACCCACCTGTAAAGGGGTATCTAAATCATACTGAAGCTATAGCTAACCGTGTAAGTTGTTTGACAGCAACAAATACCGTTAGTTTGGTTACGTTTTTAAAACAATGAGGAAGTCTGGTGGAAGAGGTCATGGCCGGGGGCGTTCATTGTCAGCTGGTAATGAGGGTAGTGGTAGTGGTGGAGCATCAGGTGGTCATGGTAAAAAAAATATTGCACCTAAGTCTGGAGCTGTGGAGCCAGGTTCGTCGTCTGGCTACACAAGGCCTCGAACGCTCCCTTTTCTGGGAGTAGGAAAACCGCTTTTAAAGCCGGAGCAGCAAGAGCAAGTTTTGGCTTACCTTGCTGACTCAGCCTCTAGCTCTTTTGCCTCCTCTTTTGAAACTGGTAAATGTAAAAGCAGCGCGTCGTTAGTGGATGTTCACGGTCAGGGACAAGTCGCTTCCTTGTCCTCTTCAGCAAAAACAACAACAGAGAAGGATGCAGCAGGCGACACAACGGGTTACTCCATGGAGCTCTTTACACATACCGTCCCTGGCTTAGAAAGTGAAGCAGTTAACAGGCCATGCCCATTACAAGTTGAATCTGACATGGAGTGCACTGATGCACAGCCACAGCCAGACTACTATGCTGGTCCTTTGACTCAGACCACAACATTGCCCTCGCAGGGTACTGATCCAGAATCAGACCCTGATGAGACTATGTTGCCCTGTCACGAACGCTCTACCACCGACTTACACGGTGACACAGACGGAGTTGCGCACGAGCTAGAAGAGGAGGTTATAGATGACCCAGTTGTTGACCCCGATTGGCAGCCATTGGGGGAACAGGGTGCAGGCGGCAGTAGTTCTGAAGCGGAGGAGGAGGGGCCGCAGCAGGCATCAACATCGCAACAGGTTCCATCTGCCGGGCCCGTATCTGGCCCAAAACGTGTGGCAAAGTCAAAACCTGTTGGAGGACAGCGTGGCCTTCCGGTTAAAGCTCAGTCTGCAATGCCTGAAAAGGGATCCGATGCTAGAAAGAGTGCAGTCTGGTATTTTTTTAAACAACATCCAATTGATCAGCGCAAAGTCATCTGTCAAAAATGTTCAACTACCTTAAGCAGAGGTCAGAATCTGAAAAGTCTCAATACAAGTTGCATGCATAGACATTTAACCACCATGCATTTGCAAGCCTGGACTAACTACCAAACGTCCCTTAAGGTTGTAGCACCCTCGGCCAATGAAGCTAGTCAGCAACGCAACATCCCTTCCGGCAGTGTAGGGCCACCATTTTCCGCACCACCTGCAGTATCTGTGCAGGTTTCTTTGCCAGGCCAAAGCAGTCAGGGTCAGGGAATCACCAGTTTCGTAGTAGGAAACACTGCATCTAGGGCACCGGCGGCAACAATACCATCTCCCACCGTCTCTCAGTCTGCCATGTCCACCGGCACCCCCGCTAGTTCCACAATCTCCAGCTCTCCAGTCCAGCTCACCCTACATGAGACTATGGTTAGAAAAAGGAAGTACTTAGCCTCGCATCCGCGTACACAGGGTTTGAACGGCCACATAGCTAGACTAATCTCGTTAGAGATGATGCCCTACCGGTTAGTTGAAAGCGAAGCTTTCAATGCCCTGATGGACTACGCTGTACCACGCTACGAGCTACCCAGTCGACACTTCTTTTCCAGAAAAGCCATCCCAGCCCTCCACCAGCATGTTAAAGAGCGCATCGTCCATGCACTCAGGCAATCTGTGAGCACAAAGGTGCACCTGACAACAGATGCATGGACCAGTAGGCATGGCCAGGGACATTATGTGTCCATCACAGCACACTGGGTGAATGTTGTGGATGCAGGGTCCACAGGGGACAGCAATTTTGGGACAGTTCTGCCTAGCCCACGGTCTAGGAAACAGTTGGCTGTAGCCGTTCGCACCCCCTCCTCCTCCTCCTCGTCCTCCTGCAGAAGCGAGAGCTCGTCCACAGACCGCAGTCGCACAACCACTCCATCCGCAGCTGCCACTGTTGCACACCAGGTCTCCCATTATGGGGCAGCTACTGGCAAGCGTCAGCAGGCTGTATTGGCTATGAAGTGTTTGGGCGACAACAGACACACCGCGGAAGTTCTGTCCGAGTTCTTGCAGAAAAAAACGCAGTCGTGGCTGGGCACTGTAGATCTTGAGGCAGTGAGTGATAACGGAAGGAATTTCATGGCTGCCATCTCCCTTTCCCAACTGAAACACATTCCTTGCCTGGCTCACACCTTAAACCTGGTGGTGCAGTGCTTCCTGAAAAGTTATCCGGGGTTATCCGACCTGCTCCTCAAAGTGCGTGGACTTTGCTCACATATCCGCCGTTCGCCCGTACACTCCAGCCGTATGCAGACCTATCAGCGGTCTTTGAACCTTCCCCAGCATCGCCTAATCATAGACGTTGCAACAAGGTGGAACTCAACAATGCACATGCTTCAGAGACTGTGCGAACAGAGGCGGGCTGTTATGTTTTTTGTGGGAGGATACACATACACGGGCAGGCAGTAGGATGGCAGACATGGAGTTGTCAGGTGTGCAGTGGTCGAAGATACAAGACATGTGTCAAGTCCTTCAGTGTTTTGAGGAATGCACACGGCTGGTTAGTGCTGACAACGCCATAATAAGCATGAGCATCCCCCTAATGCGTCTGCTGATGCAAAGTTTGACGCACATAAAGGATCAGGCGTCTGCAGCAGAGGAAGAGGCGTCACCGCTCTGCTTTCCGGCTGCCCGGCGCTCGCAGCCAGTACAGAGAAGCACAGCGCTGGGGACAGACAGCGGTAGGTAAGTATGTAGTGTTTGTTTTTTTACTTTAACGATGGTAACCAGGGTAAACATCGGGTTACCAAGCGCGGCCCTGCGCTTAGTAACCCGATGTTTACCCTGGTTACCAGCGAAGACATCGCTGAATCGGTGTCACACACACCGATTCAGCGATGTCAGCGGGACGAAATAAAGTTCTGGCCTTTCTTCCCCGACCAGCGACATCACAGCAGGGGCCTGATCGCTGCTGCGTGTCACACTGGACGATATCGCTAGCCAGGACGCTGCAACGTCACGGATTGCTAGCGATATCGTCTAGTGTGACGGTACCTTTACACAGCAGATATGTGTGGAGGTGGAACCCTCCTGAGTGTGTCAAGGCTCCAGGACTGAGCCGGAAGGATCGGACACTTGTTTTTTTCTTTCCCTGAGCCAAAGGCCATTTCCTTTCTGTTATTTTGCCATGTGGTTTATGATGCAATAAACCGTGTGAACTTTTCAAGGAACTTGCCTCCTGAGTCTCAGCCATCGCACCTGAGTGAGTGAAATCCCTACAAGGGACACAAGTGACGTAGATTTGCCTGAAACCACCCCTCAACCAAGCACAACCGCAGATTTGACAACTGGCGGATTATGCCTTATGTATCCTCAAAAGGGACACACGCATTACTAAAATGAGGAACGATGACGATTACTGGTTGGCCTGCCTCCTTGATCCTCGCTATAAAGGCAAATTGCAAAATATAATGCCACATGAGAACTTGGAACTAATATTAGCAACCAAACAATCAACTCTTGTTGACCGTTTGCTTAAGGCATTCCCAGCACACAGCGCCCGTGATCGTTCTCACACGAGCTGCAGGGGCCAGCAGACCAGAGGTGTTAGAGGGACAGAAATCAGAAGTGGCGTTGGACAGAGGGGTTTTCTGACCAGGTTGTGGAGTGATTTTGCTATGACCGCAGACAGGACAGGTACTGCAGCATCAATTCAAAGTGACAGGAGACATCATTTGTCCAGTATGGTTACTAACTATTTTTCATCCCTTATCGACGTTCTCCCTCAACCGTCATTCCCATTTGATTACTGGGCATCCAAATTAGACACCTGGCCAGAATTGGCAGAATATGCATTGCAGGAGCTTGCTTGCCCGGCAGCTAGTGTCCTATCCGAAAGAGTATTCAGTGCTGCAGGTTCAATATTAACCGAAAAAACGACTCGTCTGGCTACCCAAAATGTAGATGATCTAACCTTCATTAAAATGAACCACAACTGGATTTCAAAATCTTTTGCCCCACCTTGCCCGGCCGACACCTAGATTTCCTATGAAAAGGTCTTGCCTGTGGGCTATTCTGAATGACTTTTCCAATCTCGTAATTTGCAGCACCTGATTGTCCAGCATACGACATGTTTACACCTCCCTAAATGGCCAAACTCCCCACACGGGGCCGTGGTATCGCCACTTGGCGCCAGCACCCGTGAGAGTGCTATTTGTCTGAAGAGGTGGGTGTGCCCGCTTTTGGTCGACGGCACTGCCACTGGGTCCCTCATAGTACAATAAAGTGTCTCTGGCGGTGGTGGTGCGCACCCAACGCCAGACACACTGTTGTAACATGAGGGGCCCTAGGCCTGTACCACAAGAGAGTTCCCCCACCCCCAGCTCAAACATTGCTAAACCACTTGCACAATTATCTCTCACAGTTCCACCAATGTTTAGTCTATGCGCTGACATCCGTAAATTCCTGCCACTGACAATACCATTGTTTTGACATGTATGATGGTACTTAACATAGTCAGGGGCAGTGTCCTATATTTACCCAAGTAAATACTTTGTGCCAAATTACTAGGTCTGAAAACTACGCAGAGGAGCCCACCCCAGTACCGAATGATTGCACCCTTTGGTGGTTTCGTTTTGTTGTCATGCGAGAGATTAACATGTATTTATTGTTTGGGACTACTAACTGGCAGACACTCATTACAATCGGCCTCCGCTGACAACACCAATGCTGCCCGTGTACCCCTTGAACCAATTATAAATTGCCTACAGCCCAATTTTATTATGTTAGGCCTTCGAAGCCTGTCTGCGGTCCCTTCTTTCTACTACTACTCCACTGACCTGTCTACTGCTGCCCGTGTACCCCTGGAACCAATTATAAAGTGCCAACAGCCCAATTTTTTTTATGTTAGGCCTTCGAAGCCTGTCTGCGGTCCCTCCTTCCACTAGGCCTCCATTGACCTGTCTACTGCTGCCCGTGTACCCCTGGAACGAATTAAAAAGTGCCTACAGCCCAATTTTTTTTATGTTAGGCCTTCAAAGCCTGTCTGCGGTCCGTTCTTTCTACTACTCCTCCACTGACCAGACCACTGCTGCCCGTGTATTCCTGGAACCAATTAGAAAGTGCCTACAGCCCAATTTTATTATGTTAGGCCTTCGAAGCCTGTCTGCAGTCCCTTCTTTCTACTACTACTCCACTGACCTGTCTACTGCTGCCCGTGTACCCCTGGGACCAATTATAAAATGCCTACAGCCCAATTTTTTTTATGTTAGGCCTTCGAAGCCTGTCTGCTGTCCCTCCTTCCACTGGGCCTCCACTGACCTGTCTACTGCTGCCCGTGTACCCCTGGAACGAATTTAAAAGTGCCTACAGCCCAATTTTTTTAATGTTAGGCCTTCAAAGCCTGTCTGCGGTCCCTCCTTCCATTAGGCCTCCACTGACCTGTCTACTGCTGCCCGTGTACCCCTGGATCGAATTTAAAAGTGCCTACAGCCCAATTTTTTTTATGTTAGGCCTTCGAAGCCTGTCTGCGGTCCCTCCTTCCACTAGGCCTCCACTGACCTGTCTACTGCTGCCCGTGTACCCCTGGAACGAATTTAAAAGTGCCTACAGCCCAATTTTTTTTTATGTTAGGCCTTCGAAGCCTGTCTGCGGTCCGTTCTTTCTACTACTCCTCCACTGACCAGACCACTGCTGCCCGTGTACCCCTGGAACCAATTATAAAGTGCCTACAGCCCAATTTTTTTATGTTAGGCCTTCGAAGCCTGTCTGCGGTCCGTTCTTTCTACTACTCCTCCAGTGACCAGACCACTGCTGCCCGTGTACCCCTGGAACCAATTATAAAGTGCCTACAGCCCAATTTTTTTTATGTTAGGCCTTCGAAGCCTGTCTGCGGTCTGTTCTTTCTACTACTCCTCCACTGACCAGACCAATGCTGCCCGTGTACCCCTGGAACCAATTATAAAGTGCCTACAGTCCAATTTTATTATGTTAGGCCTTCGAAGCCTGTCTGCGGTCCCTTCTTTCTACTACTACTCCACTGACCTGTCTACTGCTGCCCGTGTACCCCTGGAACCAATTAGAAAGTGCCTACAGCCCAATTTTATTATGTTAGGCCTTCGAAGCCTGTCTGCGGTCCGTTCTTTCTACTACTCCTCCACTGACCAGACCAATGCTGCCCGTGTACCCCTGGAACCAATTAGATAGTGCCTACAGTCCAATTTTTTTATGTTAGGCCTTCGAAGCCTGTCTGCGGTCCGTTCTTTCTACTACTCCTCCACTGACCAGACCAATGCTGCCCGTGTTCCCCTGGAACCAATTATAAAGTGCCTACAGCCCAATTTTATTATGTTAGGCCTTCGAAGCCTGTCTGCGGTCCCTTCTTTCTACTACTACTCCACTGACCTGTCTACTGCTGCCCGTGTACCCCTGGAACCAATTAGAAAGTGCCTACAGCCCAATTTTTTTATGTTAGGCCTTCGAAGCCTGTCTGCGGTTCGTTCTTTCTACTACTCCTCCACTGACCAGACCACTGCTGCCCGTGTACCCCTGGAACCAATTATAAAGTGCCTACAGCCCAATTTTATTATGTTAGGCCTTCGAAGCCTGTCTGCGGTCCCTTCTTTCTACTACTACTCCACTGACCAGACCAATGCTGGCCGTGTACCCCTGGAACCAATTATAAAGTGCCTACAGCCCAATTTTTTTTATGTTAGGCCTTCGAAGCCTGTCTGCGGTCCCTCCTTCCACTAGGCCTCCACTGACCTGTCTACTGCTGCCCGTGTACCCCTGGAACCAATTATAAAGTGCCTACATCCCAATTTTATTATGTTAGGCCTTCGAAGCCTGTCTGCGGTCCCTTCTTTCTACTACTACTCCACTGACCTGTCTACTGCTGCCCGTGTACCCCTGGAACCAATTAGAAAGTGCCTACAGCCCAATTTTTTTATGTTAGGCCTTCGAAGCCTGTCTGCGGTCCCTTCTTTCTACTACTACTCCACTGACCAGACCAATGCTGCCCGTGTACCCCTGGAACCAATTATAAAGTGCCTACAGCCCAGTTTTTTTATGTTAGGCCTTCGAAGCCTGTCTGCGGTCCCTCCTTCCACTAGTCCTCCAGTGACCAGTCCACTGCCGCCCGTGTACCCCTGGAACCTATTTCAAAGTGCATACAGCCTACTTTTTTTCTTTTATTTATAATTATAAAGCCCAGATGGACTACGCTGTACCACGGTAAGAGCTACCCAGTCGTCACTTCTTTTGCGAGAAAAGCCATTCCAGCCCTCCACCATCATGTAAAAATCCACATGGTCCATGCTCTCAGGCTATCTAATAGTAGAATGGTGCACCTGACAACAGATGCATGGACCAGTAGGCATGTCTACGAAAGGTTACATGTCCATTACGGCGCACTGGGTTAATGTTGTGGATGCATGGTCCACAGGGGACAGCCTACTAAGTCTGTCTGCAGTCCCAAATAGAAATTGTCCTCCCCTTACCACACCAATGCTGCCTGTGTACCCCTGGAACATTTTATAAAGTCCATTGACAAAAATTTTGGGTTTAAAGCCTACTACCAGTGTCTGCCGCTCCAAGGTGTTCTCCAGGTTGCCTTTTCTGAGCTTTGATCTTCAGGCTCTCGTTTAGTATTTTTTGGTAAATCTAACTGCAGTGGGGCTAGTACTTGGGTTGGGGCCTACTACCAGTGTCTGCCGCTCCAAGGTGTTCTCCAGGTTGCCTCTCCATTGCTTCAATCTTCTGGCTCTCGTTTAGTAGTTGTTGAAAACAACACTGCATGCGGCCTACAAGTTGGGTCAGGGGTGTAGAGACGGTGTGTTCCACTCCAAGGTGTTCCCCAGGTTGCCTCTCCATTGCTTCAATCTTGAGGCTCTCGTTTAGTAGTTGTTGGAAACTACACTGCATTAGGCCTACAAATTGGGTATGGGGTGTAGAGACGGTGTGTTCCACTCCAAGGTGTTCTCCAGGTTGCCTTTCCTGAGCTTCTATCTTCAGGCTCTCATTAAATTGTGGTTAAATGGAACAACTGCATTTGGCCTACTAGTTGGGTTGGGGCCTACTAACAGTGTCTGCCGCTCCTTGCTGTTCTCCTGGTTTCCTGTCCTGAAATTCCATTTTCAGGCTCTCGTTAAGTAGTTGCTAATGTTAGACTGCATTTGGCCTACTAGTTGGGTTGGGGCCTACTATTGGTGTCTGCCGCTCCTTGCTGTTCTCCTCCACTGAACAAAGCTGTGCCGCCTGTTTACTACTGCTGCCAATTTCGAACTGTATTTAGACTAATTACTGATTTGGGCCTACTCTCTGTGTCAGCCTCTCATTACAGTTGTCCTCCACTGAACAAAGCAATGCCCCCTGGTTAGTCCTCTTACCAATTTTGAACTGCATTTAAACCACTTTATTCTTTGGACCTATATCGGTGTTTCCTCCTCATCCTGCCCATTGCCCAGCCAATGATAGATGAGTCTGCTGGTACATTGACCCATAACGCAACATTCCCCGTGCACACTACACAGCAAGATTGTGACCCTGCTGAAAGTCAGGTTCCTCTTCCCGCATACCATACCACCTTACACGGGGACAAAGAGGAAGGTGCAGATGAAAGTGGAGGTTCCTTCATCAGGTGGGGGGAGGAATACTCGTTGGCGACGTGACTGGCACAGGGCCCCTCATAGTACGCAAAAGTGTCGCTGCCGGTGGGAGGCGCCCCCGCTGTGCAAACACACCGCCGTACTTTGAGGGGCCCTGTGCCAGTGCCAATGCCAACGAGTGGGCCCCCCCTGCTTGCTCAGGATCACAGCACTTGCAAAGTTTAAATACTTACCTTACCTTAACTATTATTATAAGGGAAATTAAGATTGTCAAGCTTCATTAAGAAGAATGCATGGTTTTGGCATTAAAATGGGCACTCTAGGTGTTTTTCTGGCCCCCACTCACTGCCGACTATGCTGCCCCATTGACTTGCATTGGGTTTCGTGTTTCGGTCGATCCCGACTTTACGTCATAATCGGCCGATTTCACTCGACCCGACTATTGAGATAGTCGGGTTTTGCGAAACCCGACTCGACTCTAAAAATGTCAAGGTCGCTCAACCCTACCTCTAACACCTCTGCCATTTTGCCCCCTACAGCTTGTGTGAGAACCATCACCGCCGCTGTGTACTGGGAATGCCTGAACCAAACGGTCTACAAGAGATGCTTGTTTGGTAGCCAATATTTGCTCAAGGTTCTCATGTGGCATGATATTTTGTAATTTTCCTTTGTATCGTGGATCCAGGGGGCAGGCCAACCAGTAATCGTCATCTGTTATCATTGTGATAATGCGGGGGTCCCTTTTTAGGATATGCAAGGCATACTCAGCCATGTGGGCCAATGTTCCCGGTGTCAATTCACTGCTTGTGCTGGGTTGAGGAGCACTTTCTTGCAAATCAACATCACTTGTGTCCCGCAAAAACCGTGTACCTGACCTTGCAACACGACCAGTTTCCATTGCCTCCTGGGAAGCATACTCCTCCCATAAACATTCATCCCCCTCCTCCTCCTCCTCTTCATCCACCACCTCATCTAGGAGAGTTCCCTGAGCAGACAATGGCTGACTGTCATCGAGGCTTCCCCCCTCCTCGGCTGCAGACACCAGCTCCTTAATGTGCGTCAAACTTTGCATCAGCAGACGCACTAGTAGGATGCTCATTCTTATGATGGCGTCGTCTGCACTTACCAGCCATGTGCATTCCTCAAAACACTGAAGGACTTGACAGAGGTCTTTTAGCTTCGACCACTGCACACCAGACAACTCCATGTCTGCCATCCAACTGCCTGCCCGTGTATGTGTATCTTCCCACAAATTAATTACAGCACGCCTCTATTCACACAGCCTCTGAACCATGTGCAGTGTGGAGTTCCACCTTGTTGCAACGTCGATTATTAGGTGGTGCTGGAGAAGATTAAGCGATCACTGATGGTTCAGCATATGGCTGGAGTGAACGGGCGACTGGCGGATGTGCGAGCAAAGTCTTCGCACCTTCAGGAGCAGGGCTGGTAACTCCGGATAATTTTTGAGGAAGCACTGCACCACCAGGTTCAAGGTGTCAGCCAGGCAAGGTATGTGTTTAAGTTCTGAAAGGGCTATGGCAGCCATGAAATTCCTTCTCTTATCACTGACTACCTTGCCTGCCTCAAGGTGTACACTGCCAAGCCATGACTGAGTTTGTTGCTGCAAGTACTCGACCAGTACTTCCGCGGTGTGTCTGTTGTCGCCCAAACACTTCATTTGTAACACAGCCTGCTGACGCTTACCACTAGCTGTTCGATAATGGGACACCTCGTGTGCAACACTGGCAGCTGCAGATGGAGTGGTCGTGCGACTGTGCTCTGTGGACAAGCTTTCGCTTCTGGAGGAGGACGAGGAGGAGGGGTGGCAAACGCCTACAGCCAACTGTTTCCTAGACCGTGGACTAGGCAGAACTGTCCCACTATGGCTGTCCCCTGTGGACCCTGCATCCACCACATTAACCCAGTGTGCCGTGATGGACACGTAATGTCCCTGGCCATGCCTACTGTCCATGCATCTGTTGTGAGGTGCACCTTTCTACTGACTGAGTGCATGGACAATGCGGTCTTCGACAAGCTGGTGGAGGGCTGGGATGGCTTTTCTCGCAAAGAAGAGCCGACTGGGTAGGTCATAGCATGGTACTGTGTAGGCTATCAGGTCTTTGAAAGCTTCACTTTCAACCAACCAGTAGGGCATCATCTCTAATGAGATTAGTCTAGCAATGTGGGCGTTCAAACCCTGTGTATGCGTATGAGAGGATGAGTACTTTCTTTTCCTAACGAGAGTCTCTTTTAGGGTGAACTGGACTGGAGAGGTGCATATGGTGGAATCAGCGGTGGTGGTGGACATGGCAGATTGAGAGAGGGTTGGTGATGGTATTCTTTATGTTGGCCTACAGACAGTGTTTCCTACCAATAACCTTGTGTTTCCCTGACTGCTTTGGCCTTACGACGATACCTCCACATTTGCTGCAGGTGGTGTCCTAACCGGTGGGCTTACAGTGAGGGAAGCAATGTAGCGTTGCTGACTACCTTCATTCTGAGCAGGTGCACCAACGGTACGGGACGTTTGGTAGTTAGTCCAGGCTTGCAAATGCATGCTGGTTAAATGTCTAAGCATGCACGTTGTATTTAAATTTTGAAGATTCTTCCCTCTGCTAAAGGTCTTTGAGCATTTCTTACAGATAACTTTTGACTGATCATTTGGATCTTGGTTAAAAATTTCCCACACTGCAATCTTCCTTCTATGGAATACCTTTTCAGGCATTGCACACTGTGCTGCTTTCACAGGATGGCCACGCTGTCCTAAAACTGTTTTTGTTTTTGACAAAAGTTTTTGGCCTGAAACGGGCCTGCCAGATGACAGCTGTTGCGATGTAGATGGCTGCTGCGGATCATCCTCCTCCGCTTCAGAGCTACTGACAGCGGCACCCTCTTCCTCCAATGGCTGCCAATCTGGGTCAACAACTGGGTCATCTATCACCTTCTCTTCAATGTCATGTGCACCTTCCTCTGTGTCACCGTGTAAGGTGCTATAGCGTTCGGGACGGGGCACCATAGTCTCATCAGGGTCAGATTCTGGCTCAGTACACTACGAGGGCAATGTAGTGATCTGAGTCAATGGAACAGCATTATAATCTAGCTGTGGCTGTGCATCTGTGCACTCCATGTCCGATTCATCTTGTAATGGGCAGTTAACAATTTCCCGTTCTAACCCAGGCACAGTATGTGTAAAGAGCTCCATGGAGTAACCTGTAGTGTTTCGCCTGACGCATCCTTCAGTTTTGGTTTGGATGAAGGACACAAGAAAACGTCTTGTTCCTGACCGGGAGCATTCACTGAGGAGGCGAAAGAGCTAGAGGCTGAGTCAGCAAGGAAAGCAAAAAATTTTTCCTGCTGCTCCGGCTTTAAAAGCTGTTTTCCTACTCCCAGATAAGGGAGCCTTCGAGGCCTTGTGTAGCCAGACGATGACGCTGGCTCAACACCTCCAGCATTAGGTGCTATTGTGCTTTTGCCACTACCACGAGATGCACAACCACCACCACCACCATCAGTACCAGCTCGCAACCACCACCTACGGCCTCTTCCACCTGACTTCCACATTTTTTGGAAAATCTAACCAAAATAACAACCATTATATGGTACTGTAAAACAAGGTAGAAGGTGTATATAAACTTGTTGAAATTTTAAATCTTAATATGCTAAAGAAATATAAATCAGAGGGTACCAAAACCGAAATCATATATACCTCCCCTAAAACAAAATCACTTTTATTATTAAAAACAGGCAAACTAGATCCACCTAAAGTGACAAACAAAAAACAAACAAGTGCTCAAAAAATAAAAATCCCAAAACCTAATGGGGATCTCTAGTCCACCCTATTGAAGGCACCTATATCGCCCCTACCTGGCTGCGGAGGTAGACGCCCTAGGGGGGAACGTATTGGCGCCCCCGCTCCACGATGGCTGACCCTAGAGGCCCTGATGCACCCTGCAGCCACTAATGAGAGTCTCTACCCGTGAGCTAGAGGGTCCCCTGCGTCTAGACAGTATAATACCTAGACTAGGGAAGACCTAGGTCCCCAAATAAATATTAAAAACATTGAATGAACACATGGCGGCACATAACTTGTGGATAGTAGGTGACAACCACTTTTGCGGTGGACAATATTATTTAAATGCAGATACTCTCACTGTTTATACCACAAATAGACAATACTTGGCCCTTATAGTGCGAGCTTTTCCACTAATGTTTTCCACATGCATATAGAGAATACCACCTTCACTTGATAAAACACATATGCCAACAATTCAAAGCAGCATAAATTGCTGTATAAAAGCATATAATATGGAAAGTATCAGTACTCATCCCTTAATGCATTCGCAGTGGTTCACCATTCGCCATCATAGTCTAGCACCTTGACGCGTTTCGCCAGATAAGGCTCATCAGGAGGCCTTATATCTTGATATGATGGATAGCCATCATATGCAATGACACTGGTTATCAAGATATCAGGCCTCCTGATGAGCCTTATCTGGCGAAACACGTCGAGGCGCAAGTCTATGATGGCAAATGGTGAACCACTGCGAATGCATTAAGGGATGAGTACTGATACTTTCCATATTATATGCTTTTATACAGCAATTTATGCTGCTTTGAATTGTTGGCATATGTGTTTTATCAAGTGAAGGTGGTATTCTCTATGCATGTGGAAAACATTAGTGGACAAGCTCACACTATAAGGGCCAAGTATTGTCTATTTGTGGTATAAACAGTGAGAGTATCTGCATTTAAATAATATTGTCCACCGCAAAAGTGGTTGTCACATACTATCCACAAGTTATGTGCCGCCATGTGTTCATTCAATGTTTTTAATATTTATTTGGGGACCTAGGTCTTCCCTAGTCTAGGTATTATACTGTCTAGTGACAGGGGACCCTCTAGCTCACGGGTAGAGGCTCTCATTAGTGGCTGCAGGGTGTATCAGGGCCTCTATGGTCAGCCATCGTGGAGCGGGGGCGCCAATACATTTCCCCCTAGGGCGTCTACCTCCGCAGCCAGGTAGGGGCGATATAGGTGCCTTCAATAGGGTGGACTAGATATCCCCATTGGGTTTTGGGATTCTTGTTTTTGAGCACTTGTTTGTTTTTTGTTTGTCACTTTAGGTGGATCTAGTTTGCCTATTTTTAATAATAAAAGTGATTTTGTTTTAGGGGAGATATATGATTTTAAATCTCTCTTTTTTGGGGGGAGACTGAACAAAAAATCAGGCCCTGTGCAAAAAACAACACAATGTAAGTGGCAGAAAGTGGCTGGCTGATATATGACAAACTAACAGGACCGAAGTATATTCACTTTGTGAGAAGTTGAATCTCCCTTTTTTTTGGGGAGACTGAACCACAACTTAGGCCCAGTGTATATAACAACTCAATCTAAGTGGCAGAAAGTGGCTGACTGTTATATGACAAACTAAGAGGACAGAAGTATATCCACTTTGTGAGAATTTGAATCTCCCTCTTTTTTTGGGGAGACTGAACCACATCTTAGGCCCAGTGTATATATCAACGCAATCTAAGTGGCAGAAAGTGGCTGGCTGATATACGACAAACTAACAGGACAGAAGTATATCCACTTTGTGAGAATTTGAATCTCCCTTTTTTTTGGGAGACTGAACCACAACTTAGGCTCAGTGTATATAACAATGCAATCTAAGTGGCAGAAAGTGGCTGGCTGATATACGACAAACTAACAGGACTGGAGTATATCCACATTGTGAGAATTTGAATCTCCCTTTTTTGGGGGGGAGACTGAACCACAACTTAGGCCCAGTGTATATAACAACGCAATCTAAGTGGAAGAATGTGGCTGGCTGATATACAACAAACTAACAGGACTGAAGTATATCCTCTTTGTGAGAATTTGAATCTCCCTTTTTTTGGGAGACTGAACCACAACTTAGGCCCAGTGTATGTAACAACGCAATCTAAGTGGCAGAAAGTGGCTGGCTGATATACAACAAACTAACAGGACTGAAGTATATCCTCTTTGTGAGAATTTGAATCTCCCTTTTTTTGGGAGACTGAACCACAACTTAGGCCCAGTGTATGTAACAACGCAATCTAAGTGGCAGAAAGTGGCTGGCTGATATACGACAAACTAACAGGACTGGAGTATATCCACATTGTGAGAATTTGAATCTCCCTTTTTTGGGGGGGAGACTGAACCACAACTTAGGCCCAGTGTATATAACAACGCAATCTAAGTGGCAGAATGTGGCTGGCTGATATACAACAAACTAACAGGACTGAAGTATATCCTCTTTGTGAGAATTTGAATCTCCCTTTTTTTGGGAGACTGAACCACAACTTAGGCCCAGTGTATGTAACAACGCAATCTAAGTGGCAGAAAGTGGTTGGCTGATATACAACAAACTAACAGGACTGAAGTATATCCTCTTTGTGAGAATTTGAATCTCCCTTTTTTTGGGAGACTGAACCACAACTTAGGCCCAGTGTATGTAACAACGCAATCTAAGTGGCAGAAAGTGGCTGGCTGATATACGACAAACTAACAGGACAGAAGTATATCCACTTTGTGAGAATTTGAATCTCCCTCTTTTTTTGGGAGACTGAACCAGAACTTAGGCCCAGTGTATATATCAACACAATCTAAGTGGCAGAAAGTGACTGGCTGATATACGACAAACTAACAGGACAGAAGTATATCCACTTTGTGAGAATTTGAATCTCCCTTTTTTTGGGGGTAGACTGAACCACAACTTAGGCCCAGTGTATATAACAATGCAATCTAAGTGGCAGAAAGTGGCTGGCTGATATACGACAAACTAACAGGACAGAAGTATATCCACTTTGTGAGAATTTGAATCTCCCTTTTTTTGGGGGTAGACTGAACCACAACTTAGGCCCAATGTATATAACAACGCAATCTAAGTGGCAGAATGTGGCTGGCTGATAAACGACAAACTAACAGGACAGAAGTATATCCACTTTGTGAGAATTTGAATCTCCCATTTTTTGGGGGAGACTGAACCACAACTCAGGCCCAGTGTATATAACAATGCAATCTAAGTGGCAGAAAGTGGCTGGCTGATATACAACAAACTAACAGGACTAAAGTATATCCACTTTGTGAGAATTTGAATCTCCCTTTTTTTGGGAGACTGAACCACAACTTAGGCCCAGTGTATGTAACAACGCAATCTAAGTGGCAGAAAGTGGCTGGCTGATATACGACAAACTAACAGGACTGGAGTATATCCACTTTGTGAGAAGTTGAATCTCCCTTTTTTGGGGGGGAGACTGAACCACAACTTAGGCCCAGTGTATATAACAATGCAATCTAAGTGGCAGAAAGTGGCTGGCTGATATACAACAAACTAACAGGACTGAAGTATATCCTCTTTGTGAGAATTTGAATCTCCCTTTTTTTGGGAGACTGAACCACAACTTAGGCCCAGTGTATGTAACAACGCAATCTAAGTGGCAGAAAGTGGCTGGCTGATATACGACAAACTAACAGGACTGGAGTATATCCACATTGTGAGAATTTGAATCTCCCTTTTTTGGGGGGGAGACTGAACCACAACTTAGGCCCAGTGTATATAACAACGCAATCTAAGTGGCAGAATGTGGCTGGCTGATATACAACAAACTAATAGGACTGAAGTATATCCTCTTTGTGAGAATTTGAATCTCCCTTTTTTTGGGAGACTGAACCACAACTTAGGCCCAGTGTATGTAACAACGCAATCTAAGTGGCAGAAAGTGGCTGGCTGATATACGACAAACTAACAGGACAGAAGTATATCCACTTTGTGAGAATTTGAATCTCCCTTTTTTTGGGGTGAGACTAAACCACAACTTAGGCCCAGTGTATATAACAACGCAATCTAAGTGGCAGAATGTGGCTGGCTGATATACGACAAACTAACAGGACAGAAGTATATCCACTTTGTGAGAATTTGAATCTCCCATTTTTTGGGGGAGACTGAACCACAACTCAGGCCCAGTGTATATAACAATGCAATCTAAGTGGCAGAAAGTGGCTGGCTGATATACAACAAACTAACAGGACTGAAGTATATCCACTTTGTGAGAATTTGAATCTCCCTCTTTCTTTTTGGGAGACTGAACCACAACTTAGGCCCAGTGTATATATCAACACAATCTAAGTGGCAGAAAGTGGATGGCTGATATAAGACAAACTAACAGGACTGAAGTATATCCACTTTGCGAGAATTTGAATCTCCCATTTTTTGGGGGAGACTGAACCACAACTTATGCCCAGTGTATATAACAATGCAATCTAAGGGGCAGAAAGTGGCTGGCTGATATACCACAAACTAACAGGACTGAACTATATCCACTTTGTGAGAATTTGAATCTCCCTTTTTTGGGGGGGAGACTGAACCACAACTTAGGCCCAGTGTATATAACAATGCAATCTAAGGGGCAGAAAGTGGCTGGCTGATATACCACAAACTAACAGGACTGAACTATATCCACTTTGTGAGAATTTGAATCTCCTTTTTTTGGGAGAGTGAACCACAACTTAGGCCCAGTGTATATAACAATGCAATCTAAGTGGCAGAAAGTGGCTGGCTGATATACGGCAAACTAACAGGACAGAAGTATATCCACTTTGTGAGAATTTGAATCTCCCTCTTTTTTTTGGGAGACTGATCCACAACTTAGGCCCAGTGTATATATCTTCGCAATCTAAGTGGCAGAAAGTGGCTGGCTGATATACGGCAAACTAACAGGACTGAAGTATATCCACTTTGTGAGAATTTGAATCTCCTTTTTTTGGGGGGGAGACTAAACCACAACTTAGGCCCAGTGTATAAAACAACACAATGTAAGTGGCAGAAAGTTGCTGGAAGATATATGAAAAAATACAAGGACTGTAGTACAATTTCAATCTCCTTACAATGATCTCAGGAAAAGTATGGCAGCAATAAAAAGGACTGCTGCACACAAAAGTGTGGACAAATAAACAAGATAACTGTGCAGAAAGAAGCAACAGGATTTTTGCTTTTAAAAAAGCAGTTGGTTTGAACAGCGGCGTGCAAACAGCAATGCAGCTATCAGGGAGCCTTATAAGGCAACCTAATATGCTACAGAGCTGATGCACAAAAATATAGCCTCCACTGTCCCTACAAACAAATGGTGGTGTTGGACAGTGGAAATCGCTACAGCACAAGCAGTTTTGGGGCTTAATCTTCCCTCCCTAACTATATCCCTTCTTCTGATGAAGCTGCGGCAACCTCTCCCTATGCTACGATGAGCAGAAGTAAGATGGCAGTCGGCGTGCATGCCCCTTTATAGCCCCTGTGATGCCGCAGAAAGCAAGCCAATCACTGTCATG
The DNA here is from genome assembly GCF_032444005.1 of Ranitomeya imitator. Classification (NCBI taxonomy): domain Eukaryota; kingdom Metazoa; phylum Chordata; class Amphibia; order Anura; family Dendrobatidae; genus Ranitomeya; species Ranitomeya imitator. The sequence goes on along the minus strand of NC_091286.1, from coordinate 492,383,222 downwards.
CCCTTCTCTAGGATGGTGGGGACCGATACCTATCTCTTTACGCTGCCCACACTCTGCGTCCTCCTTCATTGGCTGAAAAATGGCGCTGAAAGCGTCATACGAAACGCGACTTTGGCGCGAAGATCGCCGACCTCATGGCCGATCCCACACTAGGATTGGGTCGGGTTTCATGAAACCCGACTTTGCCGAAAGTCGGAGATTTTGAATTTATCCGGTCCGTTTCGCTCAACCCTAGTCGCAATCATCGCAACCTATGGCCTGATGGGACTATCGGGCATTTGACAGCTTTGGCAGATGGCTAGTCCGACCCAGGTGAACAGGGCAAATCAATCCAAACATTTTCTTATAAAATTAAATCAAAGATGAACAAATATAAAGAATATCTGCAGGGTATACATTTTTCACTGAATACTAAAGATGCGTACAGATAATACCTACAAAAGTATGGCTTAAGAAGACAAATTGGATTCAGTTTTGTTTAATGTCTTACTACTGCATTAGATATGATCCACATTTATGCACAGATAAAAGGCATATGTATGAATATTCTGACAATGTGTAAAAGAATGCAGAAATATTCTTACAGATTATAACACCCTTTCAATGGCTAATTAGAATGTAACAACACAGAAAAAGAAACAGCCTTTCTAACATCAGGCCAAGTATTAACAATGCACACAGAAGAGGCTTGCAGGTTGCAGCCAGGCTCCTTATTATTGGTTAGGTGAATCAATATATCTGTTGTTGCTGGTGCACGTACAGTATATAGTGTTTGTCAGCACGTTTGATCTAATAGTATGGGTGTCATCAATAAGCTGTAAGCCAGACACTGTGCATCACATGTATCTGTGTGACTGGAGCCCTATGTAAGCTTCAGCTGTGTGCATTTTTAATACTAGACTACCACCCCCTTACATGAATTGGTAAGTTTGTGAATAGTTTGTTCAGCAGTATTTTGCAATTTTGCTGCCCTCTTCTTTGTCATGTGGCCTACTGCATCCTGCCAGTGCATTAGTAATCTGACCTGGTGTTGGTAAGGCTGCTTCTTTTTCATTGATGTTTTTTGAATTCATGGCCTTTTGTGAGCTGTTTTTGTAATTATCATGTAAGTAAGATTAGATCACTCATGCTGTGTCTGACATAGTTCAGAAGTAAGTGGCCCAAGGTTTCCAGTTTCACTCAAAATTTCTTCCCCAATACACTGATATACAGGATTATAAAGAGGAGGCCACTTAAGAAATCTTATGAGGATTCTGAGACTTCCAGTGTCTTATAACAACTAGCTTAGCAGTCAGAAATATGTGACCTATCATAAATCTAATTTTAGGAGGACATGTGTCTATCTAGAAACAAACGCGCTGGCCTTGGAAAAGGAGACACACATAGATGAGGTTAAAAGATCAAATGAGCTTTATCAGAAGCGCTGAAATTTTTGGGCATGACCATAGAATAAGAAACAATGTCCCTTTTCTTGCACAATTTTTCCAGCAAAGAGTTGAGTAACTCGTGATGATACTTCCAAGTCTATCTGGTGTATAATACCATTACAGAAAAGTTTTCATGGTTACTATGGCTATTCATAGTGAGAAAAGCAGTTGTAGTTTTCCAGGATGAAAGTATATGAATTGCTTTGTGCTAAGTGCTTTCTGGAAAAGTTTTCCACCAAAGCAGAAAGAATATGTGACTGTTTATCCACTTGTAGGTGGTTACGTAAAATGTAATAAAATGGCCGTGGGATTTTTCCTTTTTGTAGAGGAGCTGAAACAAATTGAATATCTTACATTATACTGTGGGGTCAAAAGGTAGAGGGAGTATTGGAAATGCCAAATTTGAAAATATTGATATAACTCCTTGTTTGGAACATTAAACTGTGTGCGCATAGTTTTCGAAAGGTATGTTTTTATGTTTTTTTGGCTGCAATTTGTCTATGAGGATAACAATTTGTGATCAAACGGCTCTTAATAGTTGTGAATACCTAAGTACCACTGACTGTTGGCAGTTTTGAGCTATGGCCCTGCTTGACATCTTCTGATTTCGAAGGGAAATATAGATGATGTGTATTTTATCCCCTGCACTATTTCCCTGGCCAAATGCTGCATGCACTGTCCTCAATGTTGACCATTCATGGTGCCTCAATGCTGAGAAATTAAGGCAGACAGTTATCCATCATGCAGTACCATCAGTGAGACATCTTATTGGCTCCAAATTTATTTTGGATCAGGACACCAACCCCAAACATACAGCCAATTTCATTAAGAACTATTGTCTCTATAAAGAGGAACAAAGAATCCTGAAAGAAATGATATGCCCTCTACAGAGTCTTGATCTCAACTTCATCGATTCTGTCTGGGACTATATGAAGAGACAGAAGGATTTGCACTAGGCTACATCCACAGAAAATCTGTGTTTAGTTCTCTAAGATGTTTGAGCAACTTACAGTATCTACTGAGTTCCTTAAAAACCTGTGTACCTATAAGTGTACCTACACCAATTGATGCTTTGATGCTGAAGGCAAAGGATTTAGATTTCTCATTGATTTATTCTTCCATTTTGTTAATTTATAACAATAAATTACACTTCTACTTTTAAAAGCATTTCAGTGGCTCATTGTTCCATTCTTGATTTCCTCATCATGACTTCAGATGTTTCTTTTAACATTTCTATTTGATATTATAGTTGTATTTCTATGCTATTAGTTAAGATATCTAATATAAAGTCTTTATTCTCAAATATTGTTTTTTTTTTTACTGAAACAATGAAAACTAATAGACACCCAGCACTGCAACATTTTCACTTCCATTATTCCCTCAGAAGAAGCCTGATTCCATATTCTAGAAATATATAGTATGCTGACAATGTTATTTTAAGACTGTTCAGCTTTAGCCTAGGATAATGTGGGCCTATGGGCCCAATTCTTTTTCTTGATCTCTTTTTGTCTATAGCCTAGTGTATGTAAGGAGGAGAGCCAGATTCTGCATGCTTTATCCAGGACATATCCGAAACCACCGGTGTCGTCACCTGAGTTGCGGGGGGAAGAGTTTAGCTACTTGGACCCTTGAACACAGAACGAGGCAGAGTGGATAGGATAAGAGGGCGACAGTTCGCAGGAAAGCGGGACGCATAGTGTGGCTGTCTGATCTAGCTGCTCCCAGACACTCGCGGGCAGTGCCGGCCGTGAACAAGAAGGACTGCTCCCCTCCCTGGTTTTCTTCTTCTGAACGCAAGGACTGCAATTGTACATCAGAGGATCACCGATGTGGCCAGAACCCCGGACTCCTTCCTCAGCGGAACGACACAGGATTCATCAAGCGTCCAGGCCGGGACACCACCGCCATCATCTCAGAGACTGCTCCTTCGCATCGCCAGACTGATAAGTTTGATTCCTCTGAACTCTACCCTCCTTTCATTTACAATCGTTACCCCTAAGTTTCCAAACCCTTATTTTACTACACTGTCTATCTCACACCTACTCCCTGCACGGAGTGTACCTGTTATATTAAATCCCCATGTTAACCCTTGCCCTGCCTCCAACCATTACTGCATTCCTGTGCCTGCTTTCACTTGGCATAGTTGGCAGGATGTAGTCTTCTAGTGCAGAAGGAGCAGACCAAGCTTCAGGAGAGTACCCCAGGTCTAACATCTCCTTGGGGCCATGTTAACCAACCTACCAAAGTTTAATGAAAGCAATACCATGTTGTGGAGCTGGTCTGAGTGTATTAGGTGTTTGAAATACAACTGGAACCAGCCGCCATGGAGAATTTGCCACCAGGACTCTTGGTCACACAAATGTTGGCTGCCATACGTGAAGGGAAGGTACCAGTGCATTGTGTAAATTTGGTAAATTTGAGAGAAGAACCACCCATCTTGTTACCCAGGAGTGAGATTGCACAAATCATTGGCATGCCAGAGGAGTTGATGTTGCCGCAGACAGTCCAATTGAAAACAAAAAAGGAGGATCCTTGGACTGTAGTCGTGGAAGCCCTTTCCTCGTCAGAACCGCTGCAGCAAAAAGAAGAATGGAATACCCTCGATCAAATGCCGGATGAACTTACAGGGCTTACACCAGGACAGATACAACAGGTGGAAGCCCTACTGGGACGCTATCAGGATGTGATTGCACAGCATGAGGATGATTTTGCCTGTACCACCGCAATCACTCACGAGATTCCAACAGGGCAGGTGGCACCCATAAGAGAACGCTATCATCAAATTACTCCACAATTATACCAAGAGGAGAAGAAGATACGCTCCCAGATGTTAAAGAACGGCGTCATACAGGAAAGCCAGAGGCCGTGGCTGCTCCTATTGTCTTGGTAATCCGAGATTCATATCCGCTGTCCCGAGTTGAGGAGTCTCTACCTGCTCTGTGACAAGCAAAATATTTCTCCACTAGACTTGGCGAGCAGCTAATAGTAGGTACCAATATCGGAGCATGACCGAGCGAAGACGGCCTTTATACTACCCATGGGACTGTTTGAATTTAACTGCATGCTTTTAAGGCTGGTAAATGCTCCAGGAACTTTTCAATGGCTCATGGAGAAATGCCAGAGAGACCTGAACTTTGAAGCCATGCTGATCTATCTGTATGAAATAATTGTCTATTCTGGCACACTTGATTAACACCTGCAACGCTTAGAGCAATACTGTGCAGGCTCCAAGGACAAGGCTTGAAGGTAAAGCCTTCTAAATGTCACCTGTTCCGCACCCAGATCAAATACTTAGGATATTTGGTTTCAGCTGAAGGAGTGAGGCTGTCGCCAGAAAAGATCGCAGCAGTATGGAATTGGCCTACCCCGAAGACAGTAAAAGATGTTAGAACTTTCCTGGGCTTGACTGGATATTACCGTTGGTTCGTGAAGAACTTTACCTACATTGTAAATCCGCTACTGGAGCTGTTGAGTGGAGTCCCATCCAGAGCATAGAACAGAGAGATTCAGTGGGGATAACAACAGGAGCAAGCATTTCAAGCTCCAAAAATGGCTCTGATGGAGGCATCGGTGCTGGCCTATGCTGACTTCTCACAATCCTTCATCCTCCATACGGATAGTAGCTTGCAGGGATTAGGAGCAGTGTTGTCACAAATTCAGGATGGAAGAGAATGGATGATGCGAGTTGCTCTCTCCACGATTCTGAATGAAATCCTGGAAACTACAGTTCATTCAAGTTTGAGCTACTGGCACTAGTGTGGGCTATGACTGAGAAGTTTGTAGAATATTTGCCGGGGTCTCAAGTATTGGTACGTACCGACAATAACCTCTTGGACAATCTGGAAAATGCAAAACTAGGGGCCCTGGAACAATGCTGGGTGGCCAGAATGGCAAAGTATTGGTATAACATCACTTACCATCAAGGAGCCGAAAATACTCATGAGGATGCCTTGTCCAGAGTGACCCATGAGAAGCCCGGTCCCAACCGGGATGAAGAACTTGATGATGAGGAAATCTCTGGCTTTCAGAGCACTGTCAGGAAGATGGCCGCAACGCACGATCCAGTACAGACGGGCACTTCGATAAGCTTTATGAGGCAATCTCGTATAGAATGGGTACAGATCCAGCAGGAAGATGTGTAGCTTGCACAGATCCAGCTTTGGGTGGCCCCAAAACAGCTGTCCAGCAAGAGTGAGAGGGAGACCCTGAACACCGGGGCCTTTCAGATACCTCGGCAATGGGAAAGACTACACCTGAAAGATGGACTCTTGTCTCAGAAGATCCAGCCACAGAGAGCTTTATCTGTCACGTGGCAAGTGGTGATTCCTGAAGTACTTTTACACGAAGTGGCCAAGGAAGCCCATGAGAAAGGAGCACACTTTTACCGGAAAAGACCCTACAATGGTTACAGAGGACAGTCTATCACCCCCTGCTGAAAACAGCGTTCGAAGAAGTGTGCCGACAATGCAGGAGCTGCGAATTGTCGAAACCCCAGGAACAGAGGGCTTCTACACAGACTATTGTGATCTCGGCTCTGGAAGTTTTGATGATTGACTATTTGATGGTTGGACCAGCCTATCAGGAATATGAACATTGCCTGCTAATGATGGATCATTTCACCAAATTTGCAGTAGTGACCCTGACCCGAGACCACACTGCAGAGTCCGCAGTTCACACCATCTGTAAAAATTTTATTTAAGTATGCGGCTGCCGGAAAAGAATACACTCAGACCAGGGAGCCTGTTTTCTGGGAAAAGTGATGGAAGAAATGCATCTGTTTTACCAGATCAAGAAGTCTTGGATGGCCCCTTATCACCCTCATGGAAATGGGGCCTGCGTCCATAGCACCACAGGGTACACACCTTATACACTACTCTTCGGCAGACCTGGCAAGGAAATTAGCTGGATCCGGAGGAGGACTACCCGTGGATGGTGGTGTCCACCTGGGTGCGTGAACATCGTCATCGGTTGAAGACTCTACACCATCTGATACAGACTAAGTTTCAAGAACTGGAACATACTGAAGTGGCCCCACTACGAGGGACAGCTCTGCAGGCTGGAAATTGAGTACTGGTGTGAGACAAACATCTGCGAGACAAACTCAGCTATTGGTGGGGGAAACGCTGCACAGGGTAGTGCGTCGAGTCATCCCTGGAGGGCCAGTCTATGAAGTTTGACCTGAAGAAAGAGAAGTGCTCCTTCCCGTGTGGTGCACAGGAACATGCTACGTCCTTGTATATCCTGCTACCCATCCTTAAAAAAGAAGATGCGTTTTGCTCAACTCAGAGCCCTCCCATAATTCAAATTGAGGAAGAGGAATGTACCGAACCTCTGTCAGTAGGAAAGGGAGAAGAGCAGACAGCTGAGACTCCTGGAACTCTTGTAATTCCATAAGGGGTTGTTTCACCTGAATTGGGAGTGTCCCCGGCCCTTTCGGTCCAACCTGATTTGACATCCTCCCTAGACTCGGCAGAGACACCAAGTATATGATGTTCTGAATGCTCAACTGCAGGAAAACCTCCCAACTGTTTTGATCAAGAGCACTTTGTCTGGCGACAGATAGTGAAAGGAGTAGGAGAATGTCAATGCTTGAAGGGGGAATGTAAGGAGGAGAGTCAGACTCGATGTGCTTTATCCGGGATGGATCTGGAACCACCGGTGCTGTCACCCAAGTTGCAGGGGGAAGAGTTTAGCTCCCCAGGCCGATCCTTGAACCCAAAAAGAGGGGGAGTGAATAGGATAAAAGGGCGGCAGTGCACAGCAATGCAGGCTGTTACAGTGGAAAGCTGCAGAGCACAGAAGCTAAGTGTTAAGCTCCCGGCGCTGCAGTGTCCAGAGAAAGCAGGCCCAAGGCATAGGGGTCCGTAGGTGGCTGCCAGAGACTACTGACGGGGCGCATCCAGATAATGTTGGATCTGCCTACATCTGTGACATCGCTTAGCGTGAGCGACTTTCCCCCACAACCGGGCCCTGATTTGCGCATTCCCAAACAGTGAAATCAGTCCGCATGCAGAGTATGGCTGTCTGATCTACGTGCTCCAGACACTCCCGGGCAGTGCCGGCCATGAACAAGAAGGACTGCTCCCCTCCCAGATTTTCTTCTTCTGAACGCAAGGACTGCGACTGTACATCAACAATAGAAACCACAAGCAAAGAAATCACCACAAACTGACCATACAGTCCAATGTAATATAATTTAATTTCATTGCTGTATAATTCAAGTAAGAGGAGGTACAAAATGTAAAATAAATACAAGTAGAAAATAAAGGTACAGACCACAATGCAAAGGTACACATTGTACAAGAAAAAGGGTATGCACACCCAGGAGTAAGACAAGATGAAAATTAAGCTGGGTGAAACACAACTGTGTATGAAGTAATAAAGATCTAAAAGAATCGTATTTACATAAAAATCACTAAAAAATATAAAACAGATTAGACCCAAACAGAAAATACAGGTGAGCATCACAAGTGTTGGCATGAAAAAAAACATAGGTATAAGTGTGAATCATACAAAAATCAAAAATCAGCAAAAATACACAAATGTGTGAAACACACGTTGTGCTGAGGTGAAAAGGTCAAACATTGTAATAAAATAAGCAAACAGTGAGACACTCAAGAAATAATAACAATGTGGGTTAAGTATAATAGTGAAAGGAGGAACAGATGATTATAGTAAAAGGGTAACAACTGATCAAAGTGGGAAGTTACTCACAGTGAAACTGTAGATCCCTGGCTTCAGGATGGCATCCTACTCAATGTGCGTTTTGGCTTTTTGCCTTCATCAGAGTATCACCGATGGCGCCAGAACCCCGGACTCCTTCCTCAACGGGACAGCACCGGATTCTTCAAGCGTCCAGGCCGGGACGTTACCACCATCCTCTCAGAGACTGCTCCTTCGCATCGCCAGACTGATAAGTTTGATTCCTTTGAACACTACCCTCCCTCCATTTACACTCATTACCCCTAAGTTTTCAAACCCTTGTTTTACCACACTGTTTATCTCACACCTCCTCCCTGCGTGGAGTATACCTATTATATTAAATTCCCACGTTAACCTTGCTCTGTCTCCGACCGTTACTACATTCCTGTGCCTGCTTTCATGTACACAACATGAAATAATCTTTACATTTAGCAATATATATATATACAGTATATATAAAATATAGGCCAGAGAAAGACTTCAGAAAAGTCTTCTGAAAACCTAAATACAATGGGCAGAAAAGGGAGCCATTCATTGCAAAAATAAATGTCTTGCATTCATTGCTGTCATCAATCTACCGAAGTCAGATACACATTTCTGTTATGATTTCCATTTTCTTTGTTGCTCTCAACTAGGAGTCTAATAAATGCCTTTAATCTCAATGTCCCCTTGCCTTTTTTTGACCTCCAGCTCCTTATTCCCAATGCTTCAGAAGTTTAAAGCTCTCCATGTTATGAAAGTACTTCTGGTACAATGAGTAAGTTAAAAACAACTTAGAAACTGTCTTTTGAATTCCAATACTTTGGCCTTCAGGGTCACTAAAGTCCTAATAATACAAATTGTATAATGTTCTCCTGACCTTTTTGGTGCCCTGTAATGTTTTGTACATATTACCATGGGAAAAGTGGATTTCTGGTAGAACTGTGACATCTTTCGTTATGCTATGGTAAACTGATCAGACCTGCAAAGATTTTGCTACTTGATAGTTTGTGTCAATATAATTTGCTGTGACCTTTTGTGTAAAAAGAAACTCTTACACAGAGTGCTATCATTTTCTCAAAGATACCTTAATTTTTAACCCTGTTTTTTCTGCACTTAAAAAATTGCTTAAAGTAGAGATGAGTGGATCAAATTCATGTGAATCCAAACCATGTTAAATATGTAGGAGTTGACTCAACTTTGTAAATTTACAGGATGCAAAACGCCAATTCTTAAATTCACTAACAATGCTGCCACTATTAACACAAAGCAGATGAATGGGTAAGTCAGATTAGGATTGTATAAACTTGGTTGGGGCAAAGTGAAATTGCCTGTAATAGTTGCAGCTAGCACATCACAAGGAATATTACAGCCAATCAGGAGGTGCTATCGCAGCTGGTATAAAAGCAGAAACAGTGAATTCAGTAGCAATTTTGTGGCTAATAAGCATATTGAAAAGACTTCACAGCTCATAGCTTAGTCACAGATATATGAAGAGAAAGTCATTAAAATTTTGCATAGAGTTGGCGACTAGGGTTGAGCGAAACGGGTCGGCCATTTTCAGAAGTCGCCGACTTTTGGCAAAGTCGGGTTTCATGAAACAGGGCGCGTCCGAGGGTGAGTATATACCTAATAGGAATATAGTCACCCTCGGACGCGCCCTGCTTCTTTCCGGCAGCCTTCCTTCCTAAGAATCAGCGCTTGCAGGACCTTGCGGTGACGTCGCGGCTTGTGATTGGTCGCGCGAGCGGTCACATGGGCGGTCGCGCAACCAATCTCAAGCCGTGACGTCACCGCAAGGTCCTGCAAGCGCTGATTCGAAGGAAGGAAGGTTCCCGGTTAGTACCAGGGCGCGTCCGAGGGTGAGTATAGCGATATTTTTTATTTTAATTCTTTATTTTACACTTAAATATGGATCGCAGGGCCTGAAGGAGAGTTTCCTCTCCTTCAGACCCTGGGAACCATTGGAAACCCAATGCACTGCATTGGGTTTCGAGTTTCGGCCGACCCCGACCCCGACTTTTTTATAGGATCCGCCGATTTCACTCGACCCGACTTTTGAAAAAGTCTGGTTTTGTGAAACCCGACCCGATCCTATAAAAGTAAAAGTCGCTCAACCCTATTGGCGACAGCTCCAAAGTGGAGAAAATTAGTGTGAGAGGAAAAAAGAATAACATAAAATTACTTGATAGGGTGAGAGCAAAAGAATATCAAACAGCTAGATGCTGCAGATTACTTTATCATGCAGTTATAGTGCTGTTGCCTTGCAATTACACTTTTTTTGTGCGTTGATGAAGAGGCAGGACACCAATATTGCTGAAAGTAAAAAAAAAGTAACTCTGTGAAAGCCTTACAAAAAGAATGTGTTTCACAAGCTACAGATTTATTTTGCACAACTGTTATGTTTTTTTAACAGTACATGTATGCAACATCCAATATTGTGGCCTGCTGCCAATGCATTTTTTTATGTTTACATTGTATTTCTTAGTTGGACCCTTTTCAGAAAGGGTTGGGGTTTTGTTAAAAAATATAAAAGAGAATCAAAAAAGCGCAATCATTTAGGTCTGAAATTGTCCGCTTCACAAAGTTTGCATAATTCAAACTACCCATCAAAATTACTGCTTGTGGAAAAGTCTCAACTGCAGCAAAAAAGTTCTGATTATGGCAAGTTCTATCTGTGTTTTTCTCAGGCGTCATCTCTGAATATATCACTGTGTGCAGGCTGTTTCTCCATCAGCACATAAAGAGGCATTACCCGGCCACTAGGGAAAGCAAACTGGACGGAACTATGAGCAGTAAGCTGCATAAACTGCCTTACCCTCCTTCTCATGATTGTCTTTTTGGTAGCCAAGCTACTTCAAATTATAAAACCTATATAAAGGCCAACACCCACAAATCAATGTGAAAGTGCAAGGATAGGTAAAGTAGGTTCAGTGCCGAAATTAATGAAAATCATACAAGAAAAAGCACCAAAAGAAGAGCCAAGTAAAATTAAAAATATAGAAACTTTATTGAAACCAAAATATGTAAAACCATACAGCTAATGATAAATAGGGATATGACAGAGGTAAGTCAAATAGGGTGGGACCACAGTCAGAGTCAGGTAGACAACAGGTTTATAACAGATTAACAATTTTGCTCAAAAGGATGCAAATGTATTAGTGCAATGTAGCATATCTAATAATAAAAACATCAGAAAGTAAAACTAGTTTCCAAGAGGGCTGTGTACCATATCTAGGAGAGAAAGGTGCAGAGAAAAGAGAAATAGCAGCAATATTGTAATAATTGCCTTGCCGGTACCTAGAACTTTGTGGTGCCATCCACCCCATCGTGCGTTTCGGTGCTATGCTTTCTTCCAGTTCCAATTTTTTTTTGGCCATTCTGCAAATTCAGCGCACCGATCTGGGTAATCCTCGTTGAGATGCTGCAGCAGCTGGATTTTGTAAGGGTGCCATTTGTGAGTAGCTAATATCCGCCAAAGGGCTGTTCGACTGATGCCACTGAATTTGCAGAATGGGCAAAACAAAAATTGTAAAAGGACCCTCAGTTTACACAGAACATTATGTTCAGTAATGAGGCAAACTTTTTTTTGGGTGGGCCATTTATATGGATACACCTAAATAACATGGGAATGGTGACAGTTTTCTTGCGGGTGCTGCGTTCACCAGACATCAACACAATTTCTATCCACTCCTCACGTGTTAACCTCTGCGACATGTCAATAACTCATGAAAGAATAACGTTACGTTAAAACCAAGCACACTTATTTTTCTTGTGAAATTCTCAATAAGTTTGATGTGTCACATGACCCTCTTTCCATTGGAAAAAATAAAGTTGGATCCAAAATGGCCAACTTCAAAATGGCCACCATGGTCACTAACCATCTTGAAAAGTTTCCTCCCTCCCACATACTAATATGCCATAAACAGGAAGTTGATATCACCAACCATTCCCATTTTATTTAGGTGCATCCATATACATGGCCCACCCTGTATTTTGGTTTTAATAAAGTTTCTTTATTTTTATTTTTATTTTTACTTGGTTCTTCTTTTGGTGCTTTTTCTTATATGATTTTCTTCAAATTATACCTGGTGATTGTCATTAACGTAATCTACTGCTTGTAATACTTTTACTATTCCTCTATCTCTTCCTCCTTCTCTTTTGCACCGTCAGGTATCCATACCTGATTTTGTTACCAGAAAGCAACAACACTTAGACAGTAATCTGCTTGTGTGTCACCTCCATGCTCATCTGGTCAAGTTGCTGGTGATGCAGTCTCTGGGGTAGCAAGTTGCCTTTTGGGAAATTGAGGCATATGTTCATCATCAATGGGAGATATCCAGCCACCATTATTTCTCTCAGAAAGTGGTGCTTACTCTGTGCTGTAATGTGTAGGAAAATATGGGGAGCTCCCAGGACTTTTCATTGAGCTAGAAAGTGCACCGCATTGTCAAAATTTGGAGTAGCAATTTTTGAAAGGAACTATACATGTCTTTCACAGCCCACTGGGTCAAGGTTTAGTGCAGCAGAAATACATCATAGCAACTATGCCTGTTGATGACACCTCCTTGGTAGAGAATATTGTCTGGTTCCACCTCCTCCTATGTCTCCTCAACATTCTTCTCAAAAGACATCACCACAACAACAACTGCAGCAGTGCAGAATATTGCATTTACTCCTTGCCCTCAGTCTTTTCATTCTGGAAAGCTGCTATGTAATTTTACAGCTTATGAGCATGGTGACAACAGTGGATGAGCAGGAAATCTAAGCTGGATGGCTCCACATGAAATACAAATTGGCATTGTAGTACGCAGCAAAGCCCAGAAGAGTGTGGCTGCACTATGTTTGGACAAAATAACACATATTTCCTGCAGCGTGCATGTTCTGTGTTTTATAATGTTATATCTTTTAAAGAAATATACTGCCTATTTGAAGAAGTTGCTGGCCATGGCCATGAGAGTGTCTGGGCTTCTCAACCATTCTTATATGGGTGAGCATACTCTCCAGTGTTTGCAAAACTTGAAAAGTCTTCATGAGTGTCTTGATGAATTTCAAGAACGCATATGTTGGAGCATATGTTCAAATAACTGTATGAACAGTGTGAAGCCATGAATTATATCATGCAGCAGGCATACTAAAAATCCATCATTGGCAGTTGATGCATGTCTTCTATTCAGGTGCTTCAAAGTAGTTAATAAATTTGTTACTAGGGAAAGTAAAGACAACTGTGGCATAAGTGAGATTTCATATTCATTTTGGAAAAACACAAGAGCATGCTACAAGAAATGGAGACAAAACAAAGACTTTTACATGTTCATTGCCATTCTGGGGCCATCTGGGATCCTCAGAGATAGTGTCTCATGCAGCAGGATATGGAGGGGGATGTTGAGTCATCCTAAGCACAAACATGGGACGAAGCTGATGGTCATTGTGAAATTGATGATGATGATTGATGATGTTGACAATGATGATAACGGCTCTGAATATGCTGGATATGTAAAGGAATGACTATTGGATTAGCCATGCTTTCTAGTTCAGCAGATTGTATTAATGACAAGAATTGTGCCGGTACTGTGCTGTCCAGTCTCTAGTGCACTGTCAGAGAAGGTATTTACTGCAGCAGGTCACTTTGTCAGTCCCAAGTGGACCAGATTCTCCTCCACATGTTTGGACATCCTTGGATGAATTTGTGAGGATTTTCTTTCACTTACAGCTGATTCCAAAGATTAGATCAGCCATAGTAATTGATTGCTTTTGATCCACCGCTTGTAAAAAAAAAAGCCATGACTTATTACAGATGCACTACATGTTTATAAACAGTAGCTTATCATCTATATCACAAGGAGGACTAGAGTCTAAACATGCCAAAAAATATATCAAAGTATATTTATTACAGTATGAAGTTTCAGCCAAAAAGTGACATAATAATACATAACTACAGATACAAATGGGTACAAATGTGATTTGATCCCTAAGTGAAAAGCAGGCTGGGAAATAGGGCAGGACATAATAATCTAAATACGTACAACTAAGAATGATGTTTCCAAATCATGTGGTATCATAGGAATCATATGCATAACCTGGTGCCCTTATTCAGTATAGCCGTATAGTGGGGAAAGGATTCAAAACAGTGGGACAGTAATCCAATGCCTGTCAAATAGCAACAACAGATTTGTGCTGGGCGTATTGTATACTCTGAAGGTAACAATTAAAAAGAGTATTCACCCATTATGTTTGTTAGCCCTAATTGCTGCATGGACACATTCCCCAATATGCATCTTGCGTCGATGTCGCTTCCTTTAAATAAGGCCACCAGGTTATTAATATGTTTCCTATAATACCGCATGATTTGGAAGCATCATTCTTAGGTGGACATATTTATATTATAATGTTCTGACCTATTCTCCGGCCTGCTTTTCACCTAGGGATCAAATCACATTTGTACCCATTCATATCTGTAATTATGTATTATTATGTAACTTTTTGACTGTAACTTCATGTTGTAATAAAAAAACTTTCATATTTTTTTAGCATGTTTAGACTCTAGTCATCTTTCTTATATAATTTAAGATGTGTGGCTAAAATATGTGGGTACATTAACAATGTGGATGTAACAACCCTGTTGGCATCACTGCATGGCCTTCCATTCCCCACCTGCCTGCTACATCTACTCACTCACCCAGTGCCATGCTGTGAGATCTGTCTGCTGCTGGTTCCATGCCATGTGGTTCATGGCGGCCTGCTCTGTGTACACTTCCTGGCCGTGTGCATAGGGGGGCGGCGCCAGCCACTCCGGATTCTTATTGAGACTGTGTGCACCTCCCTAAGGTGCTTCTAGCCAATTGCCAAGAGGCCTCCTGTATATAATGCAGCTCCACCCTGTGGTCTGGGCCTGTGCAATGTGTTTGCTCAGTTAGTGTTTTGCTTCTGAGTTTGCCAGGTCTAGCTCTATGTTACTCCCTCTCTGGAGGCTTTTCTCTGTGCATTTGCCTTGATCTTCGTCCGCTCTCCAGGAGGCAGTATATCCTGGTCCCTGTGTCTTTGTCCCTGTGTCTTTCTCCTTGTGTCTTGTTCCATTGCCTTGTCTGTACTTAGTCTTATCTCGGTCTCCTTGTTTGTGGTTTCCTTCCCTGCTGTGTCTTTCCTTGTGTTCCCAGTCTGCTTACACTCCGCACTCTTGCGGCTCTGCCTGCTCTGCATCTTGGTGGCTTTACCGCTGCTCTGCACTTCTGCGGTTCTGCTCCGTCTTACTCTGCTCCGCTCCCGTTGCTGCAGAAACCTCTTGCTGCAGTTCCTCTCTGCAATCCTTGCGGTTCCACTTTGCTTAGCTTCTGCAGTATCTCTTGCTGCAGCTTCTCTCCACATTCTTTGTGGCTCTGCTCAGCTTTTGTCGCTACGCTACCGCTTGCTGCTTTTCCATTCCTATCTGCAGTCTTTCACTCCTCTCCTGTGTGAACAGGTCCCTACCTGTTTCTCCAAACTATATATCCCTACCTGTTCCTTCATCTCACTCACAATAGGACTGCACTCGGGTGTCATCTGAGTGCAGCCTGATTCTAATATCTCATCAGCTAGTCCTGTGTTTCCTGCCGTCCTAGCCAGTCCTGTCTCCTGCCGTCCTAAGTCAGTCCTGTGTCTCCTGCTGTCCTAGCAAGCCCTGTGTTCTCTGCCGTGTCTCTGCCAGCCCTGTGTTCCAAACTACATATCTGTACCTGCACGTCCAGTGTGAACAGGCCCTTACCTGTTCCTTCATATACCACATCAACCAGTCCTGTGTTCTCTGCCGTGCCTCCCAATCCTGTGTTCCTGCCGTTCCTGCCCTGCCTTCCAGTCCTGTGTTCCTGCCCTGCCTAGCCAGTCCTGTGTTCTCTGCCGTGCCTCCCAATCCTGTGTTCCTGCCAGTCCTGCTGTTCCTGCCCTGCCTTCCAGTCCTGTGTTCCTGCCCTGCCTAGCCAGTCCTGTTTCCTGCCGTGTCTCTGCCAGCCCTGTGTTCTCTGCCGTGTCTCTGTCAGCCCTGTCTCAGCCGTGCCAGCCTACTCGTCTGTGTTCCAGCCGTGCTCTTCTGCCAGTCTTGCCTAATGCCCGCACCAATCCAGGTGTTCCTGTCTCCCAAGTGGGATCAGCAGCCACAGCCAGACACCACCCTGGAGTAGCACCTGGCAGCTGCCTGCTGCACAAGCCTGTCCTCACCATCAGAGGCTCCAGTGAAAACCCAGGCAGCTGTCATAGTCACGCCCCTTCCAGGGTAGTCTGGTTTGTGGCACAGTGGGGCCACAAACCCCCCCGAGCTCACGTCCACCAGTCAGGGCGTGAGCGTAACAGTGGAACTGGTATTTTTGTGTAATAGTAGCTTTTTCCCATGTCATGGCTAAAAGTGTGGGCAACCTTAAAATTGTTCCAGAAAATGAAGTATTTCTTCCAAAAAATGATTGCAATTCCACATGAGATAACACAAAATCAGAGAAAAAGGTTAATTGGACATAATTTCACGCTAAACCCCCAAAATGTGGCGGACAAAATTGTTGGCACACTCAACTTAAGATTTGGTTGCACACCCTTTGGAATAGATAACTGCAATCAATCACTTCCTATAACCATCAACAAGCTTCTTGCAACTCTCAGCTGATAATAAAAAGTCCTGGGAAGAAAGAAGGGAAAAATTGGAGCGCTATCTAAAGCATAATATTAAAAGTGTAACATCAAACTGGGCTGTGAGCCATTAAACTCACCTCATGGAGTTGTGTAAACAGGCGCAACTCTGAAAGGAACATTTCTCCAATATTGATCTCTGATGGTGGTTTGCTGCCAGTGTGGTTGCCATGGACCTGTGAATGGCTCCAATGTGAGGGGTAGAGCAATGAAAAACAAGGCGAGGTTATAAGGCGCCTCCAACTCAGATGCAGCAAGGATCCAGAGGAATGGATGAATGAAATTTTTAATTTAAAAAACCTAGCAAAGGGTTGGTAGAAGACATATGACCCATTTAAAAAAACTTAATAAAACATAAACACAATATATTTTTGCTGTCTAGCCTTCCTCAGGTGTATCTAATGCACACATATGAATGGAAGTGCTTTATAGCCTGGTCTTCTGTTTCTTTGCTCTACACCTCACAACTGGAATTTTGGACCACTCTTCTTTTGCAAAATGCTTGAGGTCTCTCATATTTGAAGGGTAACTCCTCCCAATAGCAAATTTAAGATCTCCCCACATGTGCTCAGTGGGCTTTAGATCCGGACTCATTGCTGGCCACTTCAGAACTCTACAACACTTTGTTTCCATCCATTTTAGGGTTCTTCTTGAAGTATGTTTGGGGTTATTGTCCTGCTGGAAGACTCATGATGTAGAACGCAAATCCAGCTTTCTGACACTAGGTGCTACATTGCGACCCAAAATACTTTGGTAATCTTAAGATTTCAAGATGCCTTGCACGCAGTCAAGGTACCCAGTACCAGGAGCAGAAAACAACCTCAAAACATCTTTGAAACCTCCACCATAATTGATGTGATTCACCAAAAAGCTCTACCTTGGTCTTATATATCCACAAGAGGCTTTTGCAGAAGGATTTTGGCTTACTCAAGTACAGTACAGACCAAAAGTTAGGACACACCTTCTCATGTAAAGATTTTTCTGTATTTTCAAGACTATGAAAATTGTAAATTCACACTGAAGGCATCAAAACTATGAATTAACACATGTGGAATTATATACTTAACAAAAAAGTGTTAAACAATTGAAAATCTATCTTATATTTTAGGTTCTTCAAAGTAGCCACCTTTTGCTTTGATGACTGCTTTGCATACTCTTGGCATTCTCTTGATGAGCTACAAGAGGTAGTCCCAGGGAATGGTCTTCCAACAATCTTGAAAGAGTTCCCAGAGATGATTAGCACTTGTTGGCCCTTTTGCCTTCACTCTGCGGTCCAGCTCACCCCAAACCATCTCGATTGGGTTCAGGTCTGGTGACTTTGGAGACCAGTTCATCTGGCGTAGCACCCCATCACTATCCTTCTTGGTCAAATAACCCTTACACAGTCTGGAGGTGTGTTTGGGGTCATTGTCCTGTTGAAAAATAAATGATGGTCTAACTAAACGCAAACCGGATGTCAATGTCCAAGGAGATTATCTAAAGTGCCATGGCTTATAGAATTCTTGAATATGTTGCGCCCCATGGTCAAAAGAACATCAAGATCCAGAGATCTAGAGATGGACTTTTAACCTTGAGATTGTTGATATTTTTCAACAATTTTGGTTTTTCAGTCATCAGACAATTCTCTTCTCTCTCTGTCCAAGCTTAATGGGACACACACTTGCAAAATGCAAAGATTGAGTCAGCTTCTCCCCTTTTTATCCAGTTTCAGGTGTGATTTTCATGTTACTCAAACCTGTTACTTTCTATAGAAGAGTTTGAACGAACATCACGTGCTTGAAACAAAGTTCTTTACCCACAATTTTAAAAATTTTCCAACAATATTGTCCATCCCATTGTTGGGGTTTATTGTGAAAAAATGTCCAAGTTGCCTTTTGTTTCTCTGTTCTTTTTTTGTGTTGTTCCAATACACACAAAGGAAATAAACGTGTATGAAAAAGATGTGTAATTGCAATAATTTTCTGAGAGAAATGCTTCAATTTCTGGAACAATTTAAAGGGTTGACATTGACTGTTAGGATTGCTACCTTCAATAGGTGGCACTAAAGTTCTAGTCCTCTTCCTCTCTGAAGAGACAATTTGCATATTTCCCAGAGGAGCATTGCGGCTCTCCTCACCTCGACATGCTTATCATGTCACTCTCAGCAAGTAGAAACAATACTTCTTGGATCCCGGTCAGATGCCTCTCAATCAGCCAAACCAGATCTCTACTTTGCACTGACGAGGGGCAGTACCCCGAAACACAGTGTCTGCAAATTAAGATTCTGGTTTAGCTATTATCCTAAGTCATGTCACAAGGCTCGTTAAAGGGTCGACATGGACTATTAGGATTGCATTGCTACTTCCAATAGGTGGCACTAGAGTTCTACTTCTCTTCCTCTCTGAAGAGACAATTTGCATATTTCCCAGAGGAGCATTGCAGCTTTTAGTCTCCTCACCTCGACATGCTTATCATGTCACTCTCCACAAGAAGAAATGATACTTCTTGGATCCTTGAACAATTTCAACCCTTTTGGCAATGACTGTATGTTGAGGGTGCTTGGACATTACACAGGGTGGGTTTGTGTTACGGAGATTGAAAGAGGTTGAAAACAGTCCTCATATGTCAGAGTAGTATACTTGTCTTCTCAGGGCAGTTTGAGACTTAGCAGTAATTTAACTTGACTGAAAATCATACTTTTGGGAAAAATGTCAAAAGATTAGATAATCTCTACTTTAAAGGGAATTTGTCAGCAGGATTGTGCATAGTAACCTACATACATTGTCTAGCTGGCGCCATTATACTAATTAAAATGATACCTTGGTTGGTGAAATCCATCTTGTGGCTCTTTTTTCATCTTTATTTTCAGTTTTGTGTTAATGATATGCTTGTGCTCCGGGGCGGCCTGTGGGGGTGGTCTGTATGTGGTGCTCTGACTAGCTATTCATAATGCAGACTGCTGACAGGTCACTGATCCCTCAGTGACTTGCCCCCTAGTTTATATAATGAATATACTAATGGATGTATTTGAAATAAAAATGGTGGTGCCGGTGGCGCATGCGCACTATCATGTATCAGTTAGTGCCTATTATATTGCCTTGTTTTAAAAAAAAATAACTTAATCAAAATGGCGCCGCCGGCTGCTATCAGGTTCCGATAGATGTTACTATGCAAGCACCTCCACTGGATCCTCGATGCTGCAGCAAAAAAGTTTGCTACAACAAAATGGCACCGAAGGCGGCGCATGCGCATTAGCATCTATCGCATTCTGATAGATGCTATTTTGTCAGTGCTGTCACCGGCATCTTCTTGCTGGAGCTTTTTTTATTTACTACAGCAAAATGAAGCCGAAGCCTGTGCATGTGCAGTATCATCATTGACAATCTATTCTGTCAATCTGCGCATGAGCCATCCACTGTCTTCAGAGGAACAGTGTGAGTGAGCATGCACAAAGAGGAAATCCTCACTGAAGACAATAACTCAGTTCCCACAGTAAAATAGTGATGAGCAATAGAATAATGTATTCAACCCCACTGTGCCACCAATGCATTAACCCCTTCATGACCTTGGGATATTCCGTGTTTACGTGTTCATTTTTCTCTCCCCTCCTTCCCAGAGCCATAACTTTTACATTTTTCCATGAATATGGCCAAGTGAGGGCTTATTTTTTGTGAAACAAGTTGTACTTTTGAACGACATCATTGGTTTTACCATGTTGTGTACTAGAAAACGGGAAAAAATTCCAAGTGCGGTGAAATTGCAAAAAAGTGCAATCCCACACTTGTTTTTTGCTTGGATTTTTTACTAGTTTCACTAAATGCTAAAACTGACCTATCATTACGATTCTCTTGGTCATTATGAGTTCATAGACACCAAATATGTCTAGGTTCTTTTTTATCTAAGTGGTGAAAACAAATTCCAATCTTTGCTAAAAAAAAAAATATTGCGCCATTTTCCGATACCCGTAGCGTCTCCATTTTTCGTGATCTGGGGTTGGGTAAGGCTTGTTTTTTGCATTCCAAGCTGATGTTTTTATTGATACCACTTTTGTGCAGATACGTTCTTTTGATCGCCCGTTATTGCATTTTAATGCAATGTCGCGGCGACCAAAAGTAATTCTGGCGTTTCAAATTCTTTATCGCTATGCCATTTAGCGATCAGGGTAATCCTTTTTTCTATTGATAGATTGGGCAATTCTGAACTTGGCGATGCTAAATATGTGTAGGTTTGATTTTTTTAATTGTTTTATTTTGTATGGGGCGAGAGAGGGGTGATTTAAACATTTATATTTTTTTATTTTTTTCACATTTTTTTAAACTTTTTTTTAACTTTAACCATGGATCGGCTCAGCTACATGGGAGCGATCATCAGATTGCTCTATGTAGTTGAATTCCTGCATTGCTATGAGTGCCTTCCACAGAGTGGCGCTCACAGCAATCCGGCATCAGCAACAATAGAGGTCTTAAGGACCTCTATAGTTACTGTGCAAACGCATCGCTGACCCCCGATCATGTGACGGGGTCGGCGATGCGCTCATTTCCGGCCCGATGGCCCGAAAATGCTGGTTAAAAGCCGCTGTCAGCGTTTGACAGCGGCATTTAACTAGTTAATAGCAGCGGCTGGATCACGATTTCACCCGTCGCTATTGCAGGCACATGTCAGCTGTTCAAAACAGCTGACATGTCCCTGCTTTGATGCGGGCTCACCGGGGTTATAATATATAATGATTAATGAATATAAAAAATCTGTATGGCTACATAATAAGCTAGTATAGTGATGAGATAGTATAGATATATACAAAGGGCTATTTAGTATAGGATACATCATACACCATATCACATATCTACTATATAATTGTCTAAGGGTCACTTCCGTCTTTCTGTCCTTCTCTCTGTCTGTCTGTCACGGATATTCATTGGTCACGGCCTCTGTCTGTCATGGAAATCCAAGTTGCTGATTGGTCGCGGCAAAACAGCCATGCCCAATCAGCGACGGGCACAGTCTGGAAGAAAATGGCCGCTCCTTACTCCCTGCAGTCAGTGCCCGACGCACGCATACTCCCCAACTTTTGATGCTGCCTATATGGCATCAATAGTAAAAAAATGTAATGTTAAAAATAATAAAAAAACAAAAAAACTGCTATACTCACCCTCCGTTTTCCGCCGAGCTGCTCGCGCCTGCCGCCATCTTCCATTCCCAGCGATGCATTGTGCAATTACCCAGAAGACTTAGTGGTCTTGCGAGATCGCTATGGCTGGTTTCACACTAGCGTTTTTGAACGCATGCGTTTTTACAAAAAAAAACGCATGCGTTTTTTTCCCTATATTTAACATTAAAAACGCGTGCGTTTTTTGATGTCCGCGTTTGTCCGCGTTTGTGAACGCATGCGTTTTTTAACTGCATGCGTTCACTTTCTAAAATGCAACATGTAGTATTTTGCAAAGCGTTTTTTTTTTCCAAAAAAACGCATGCGTTCACATGCGTTTTTTTTTGGAAAAAAATTGCATTGGAGTCAATGGAGACGCATGCGTTTTTTTGGACATGCGTTTGCATGCGTTTTTTTTGACGCATGCGTTTTTTTGAAGCATGCGTTTTTTTTGGCACCATAGTTAAGATAAGGTTGTCTAGACACTGATAAGGCTCCCCCATAGCTGAAGGGTTATAAAAGGAAGGCTGGGGGAAGTTTCTGGTCACTTCTCATCAGACTCCAAGGAAGACAGCACCCTGCCCGGACGCATTGTTGGACAAGACACAGAGCAATGTGAGTATATCCTTGCCAATGCATTATTCTTCAATTTTTTGGATCTACATGTCCTAATTTTTTCAATGTTTTTCTTTCAACACGCATCAGAATGTCTTCTCCGGTTTCTTCGTCTGATGATGAATTCCAGCCACGGCAATCAGAAGTGGATCACGTGAGCGAGGTAATTTTTTGTTCCGTCAGCTTGGTAAGTATTGACTGTCACATCGACACGAGGCAATTATATTTTTTTTATTCTATAGAGCACTTCAACTGAGGGACAGAGAGGTACGGAGCAGCGGAGTCAAGGTCCAGGTGGAAGACGGCAGCGGGTATGTATACCAGGCAGACTGTCCTTATTTAAGTTGTCTTTCATATTTCTGCCCTTTCTCATTTTTTTTTTTTTTTTTTTTAAATGTGGTTGAGCAAACTTAATTTTTTTTAATTAAATTTTAGGTTTCACAACGGGACGATGACCACATCGATAATGACCTGCTAATCACTCTGGTACAGGAGCGAGTCCCGTTGTGGGACAGCCGGGATCAACAGCACTCCGTCAATAGTGTTATCCATCGTTTGTGGAGTGAGGTGGCCCAAGCGTTGTGGGATGGCTGGGAGAATTCAACGCCACGGGTCCGTAATGCATTTGGTAAGTATTGCACGATAGTGTGAAGAAACAGACCTTGGCCATGCTCTCTTGACTGTGTGTGATGACAGAAACTTTTCGTAGTTTCTGTCATCACACACAGTCACGAGAGCATGGCCAAAAGTCCTGATTCTGACCATTATATTTTATTGTTATTTCACAGTGGACAAAGTAAGAACACGTTGGCGTTCCATGAAGGACCGCTTCAACAAGGACCTGCGTGCAGAGAAGAGTGCAGCTAGTGGTTCCGGAGCAAGGCACCGGCTGTACAAGTACCACCGTGTGCTGGCCTTCCTGAGACCGGTCCTTCTCTTGAGAACGTAAGTATTTGTCACATGCCTCCGGTTGTATTGCATTGACATAATCTGTCATTTTTAATTCCATAGGATGTACCGTCTTGTTATCGTTTGGTATTAATTTTCTGTTTTATTTTTTCACAGCACACACTGCACGACTGTCGCCACAGGTTCTGGAGCGGTCCTTCAGCCGACAGCCACGGACCCGTCCCAGCCATCCAGCAGCGCAGCACCAGGTGGGTCTTCCACAGTCACTGGAGACCAGGGAGCTGGCCCATCAGGTCTTCCCCTTTCGCAGTCCTCTTTCGCTGCACCCATTTTTGCGGGCTCATCCCGGCAGCGACAGAGGGCTTCGGATAGGTCCCTCATGCCCGAGTTTTTGCACTTGAGCTCGGTTTTACACGAAGCTATCAAGGCTTTAAGTGACAAAATGGATGTGTCCCATAACCTGTTACAGTGCCGCATCCAGGATGTCGCTAAAAGCCTTGATCAAGTTAAAGCCGACCTCCAGAAGCCAGCTCATCATTTTTTTAATAAAATCCACCAGAGCATGTCGGAACACCTTAGCCCTGATCTCCAGCTGAGTGTGATGCAGGCCTGCAATGTTGCTTTGGGGCAGGCTATGCAGCAGAGTCAGAGTCGTAATGTGGCGGCATATCCAACTGTGCCGTCACTGTCCGAAGTAAACACCATTCCTACCTCTGCTGCATACCACTGCACGGCCACCTCTATTCCCTCAACAGGTGTTCTCCAGTACAGCGCCAACACGATGACGAGTGCTGTTGGACATCCCACCGCCACCACCGTGACTACCGCTGCTCCGGCTTGGACCTCCTCCGCTGACACCTCTATGACGCAGGACCCTGGCGTGGCTTATCGGCCCGGCAACCTCCCGATGCAGCAGGACCAATCCATGCAATATCGGACCGGCCCACCCCCGATGCAGCAGGACCCATCCATGCAATATCGGACCGGCCCACCCCCGATGCAGCAGGACAGAGGCCTGGCATATCTGACCGGACCCACCCCGATGCAGGAGGACCGAGGCCTGGCATATCGGACCGGACCAACCCCGATGCAGCAGGACCGAGGCGTTGCTTTCCGGGCAGGAAACCCCCCGATGCAGCAGGACACATCCATGGCGTATCGCACCGGGCACCCCATGATGCATGACCAAGCCATACGTTTCCGGGCAGGACCCACCCCGATGCACCAAGAACCATCCATGGCTTTATGTTCCCCCCCACCAGCAATGCAGCAGGACGCTGGTATGGGATTTGTTTCCCCCCCCCAACGAGGCACCAGGATCCTGGGAGGGTTTTTGTTTCCCCCCCCCAACGAGGCACCAGGACCCAGGCGGGACTTTATCTTTCCCCCCATTGGACTCAGAGATTGCCGAGCGCTCCACAATGGAGACTGACTGAAATTGTGGAGCCGGGTCCTGACGTGTCTCCCACCCAAAGTTTACACCCTAGCCCCAAAAGACTTCCCCCAACCCGGAAAACACAGAAAACTGGCAAAACCCATAAGAAACAGAAAACTTTGTTTATTCCTCCCCCATCACCTTCCGATGTGTCTCAACCGTGCAGTTTGTCTCAAGCCCCTCATGTTTTAAGCCCCATCCCCGAACTTCCAGACCCTTCAAGTTTTGTTGCCCATTCTCCTGCAACCTCTGCCTCCTCCACGGTGAGCCAGGCTTCAGTTCTAAATACCCCCCAGTTACGGCACTCAACCCCAAGCCGGCGTGGTTCAACCCGGCGCGGTAAAAAAAAATAAATTTGTGTTTTTCCCCAATAAAAAAAAGTTTATTTTCAACAATTATGTTTGGTTTATTGTGTCTTTCACCGCTCTAAATACACACCAATAAACTGCGTTTACACACTTTTATTCTTTTGGCCTACACATATCTCCAGTAGTATAAAATACCAGACAACATCTATATGTGTTTCTTTAGTATACAGATATGAGTTGGCCAAAAAAATAGTAGTTATTTCCATACTCTTATTTTTAATTTTTAACTGGTGTAGTGTCACTGTACAAAGAGAAAATGGTGTAAATCAAGTTCAGAACTCAACTGAACCGGTCAGATGTCAAAATAGACACCTGACCTGTTTAGTTGATTACTGACTTGTATATTCACCATATTCTATATAGCACATTATGTGACAATGTTTGTCAAACTGATGGGACAATGGTTGGCACACGCTAACTATCTATCCTCACCTTGGCAGGTGTAAGAAATTTTGAATTCATGATCATGTTTATGTTCATCATGAATTCATTATTTCTTACACTTGACTTGACGGGAATAGAGAGCGTGCCAGTCGTGACGCAATGACGTCAAGAAGATTACCAATAAAGAAATTTAAATCTGGTTACATTATAAGTATGCGTGTTTATATCATTGTTTGTAAACCAAAATAGGGAGTGCAACAGAGGTCAATTATGATTAAAAAAATCAAATTATTACCTCATCAACTATCACCCACTCCTTGTTTTGGATTAAAAATTATGATATACTACTACTGCCCATCTTTGTTCAACCTTTAGAGAGGAAAAAGACAGGAGACCTGGTGAACACAAAAAAGTTTATTAATTTGAAAAATTGGTATCAGTATTTAATATTTGGTAAACATTAACATACAACAGGACATTTAAACAACATTGTCCTGCCATGAAACCCATCCAATATCGGACACAAAATAGGCCGCAAATTGGTCACGCATAAGACCAACGGCTGCAGTTGACCTCATCGGGTGATGATGAAAATCGGGCAATGGGTGTGAAATTGGTTCATCAAGTTCAATGTGGGGTCGCTCCTTAGCCATTATATAATTGTGTAGAACCACACAGGCTTTGACCACCTCGTCCACTGTTTCCACTTTTAGATTGATGGCTGTTGCGAGAATGCGCCATTTTGCAACCAGAATGCCAAAGCTGCACTCTACGGTTCTTCTTGCCCTTGTCAGTCTGTAGTTGAATATTCTGCGAGTATGGTCCAAGTCCCTACTAGAATATGGCTTCAGGAGATTTTCACACATCTGGAAGGCCTCATCCCCAACCATAACAAATGGCAGCGGTGACCCTTGAGTGTTGGGGAGAGGCTGTGGAGGTGGGAAATTAAAATTGTTGCCATACACACGGCGGCCCATATCAGAGCTCTTGAAGGTCTGGGAATCATTGCCACGGCCAAAAGCTCCAACGTCCACGGCGATGAAGCGACACTCCGCATCCGCTATTGCCATGAGCACTATCGAAAAATATTTTTTATAATTAAAAAACTCAGATCCGGTTCTTGCAGGTTTAACAATGCGGATGTGCTTCCCATCCACCGCCCCTAAACAGTTTGGAAAATCACACACGTTCAAAAATGTTTTGGATATTTCCCGCCACATGTCCACGGTGGGTACGGGTATAAACTCCTCACGGAGTACATTCCATAACGCACGACAGGTGTCCACAACAATTCCGGACAGGGTTGAGATTCCAAGGCGGTATTGGAAGTGCAGGGAAGATAAACTCTCTCCTGTGGCCAGAAATCTAGAAGGAAAAGAAACCAAAAAAAACATTATAAAACGGCTCTTATTTTATGTTGTTTTTCATTAAGAAAAATTTTAAAAAAACAACCCAAAATACATGTCATAACCCCAAAATTTGACTATCATTGGTTTATTTTTGGAACGTACCGTAATGTCACCAACAGACGTTCCTCGGGTGGAATTGCTCTACGGAGCCGTGTGTCCTGTCGCCGTATGGAACCTTCGACACGAGACAGTAATTCACGGAAAGAATCTTGCGACATTCTGGTGTAATCCTGGAATTTCTCCGGGTTGGCATTCAGCTCCGCATACAGGGTGTGATATGCTCCGCGGGTCTCACGCACTTCAATGATGGGGTGCCTCCAAAAACGCCGACGCTGTCTCCTTCTCCATCTTTGGCGGTTTCGGTCTTGCTCCCAAGCAAAAACACAGGCAAGGAAAATCTTGAAGCTGAACTCCAGTTGGAAATTAAAGTTCGCTATTGAAAGATCCATCGTGACACCGGAAACAGTAGCAAGCTCTGAAACTTTATGTACCCCTAGGGTCTATATATTGAGTCCCAATCATGTACGCCCTCTCTAGCCCACTCTATTCTCATTGGTTGGTTATTGTAACCTTTTTTTTTTTTTTTCCCAAAAATGCACAAAAAACGCAAACGCATGCAAAAACGCATGTAAACGCGTGTAAACGCTGCGTTTTTTTGACGCACGCGTTTAACGCGTGCGTCAAAAAAACGCAGCGTTTACACGCGTTTACATGCGTTTTTGTACCATGCGTTTTTTTAAAAAAACGCATGCGTTCAAAAACGCTAGTGTGAAACCAGCCTAAGTCATCTGGGTAATTTCGTAATGCATCCTGGGAAAGGAAGATGGCGGCAGCCGCGAGCTCATCGCCTGCGCCAGAGCCTCGCTGGATTCGATCCCGGTGGGTGAGTATATAACTATTTTTTATTTTAATTATTTTTTTAACAGGGATATGGTGCCCACACTGCTGTATACTACGTGGGCTGTGTTAGATACCGCGTGGCTCTGACTGGGCAATACACTACGTGGCTGGGCAATATACTACATGACTGGGCAATATACTATGTGGGCTGTGCAATACACTACGCGGACATGCATATTCTAGAGTACCCGATGCGTTAGAATTGGGCCACCATCCAGTAAGCTAATAAAACATGATTTTTATAGTTATATTGTTTGCTGTACAGTTACATATCTACTGTATATAACTATTTTCTTTATGTACATCTAGCTATCTGTCCTTTGATCTCTCTCTCTCTCTCTCTCTCTCTCTCTCTCTATATATATATATATATATATATATATACTTCTCTATCTAACTTCTATCTATCTACTTATTGTATCTTTTTGGGGATTTGATCTGGTGTCCTATTGTTCCGTGATCAGTTCTCCTGTCTGCAGAGCTATTGCCCTTTTCTTCCCTGTCATAAAGCAGTTGGATCCTATTGCCTTTATTTTTCATTTTTGTGTTCAGGTGTTTCCCATTGTTCCATTTTGGTATGCCCTATCATTGTCTGGGTTGGGATACATTTATATTCTCCCTTTAATTCACTTCCTTGCTGGTTATACCTCTGGGTTGATTAGTGCTAAGGATTTCCAGCTCTTCAGCTAAGGGATTTTACCTGCTGCTTGCATTTCTGCTGAGTGTTTGTCTGTTTTACCAGCACCTTTCTTTTGCCTCAGTTAAGTTGGTGGGAGGTTATACTTAATAGTATAAATAAATAGTGGCACATATATATATATACTGTGAGCCAGCTGCCAATAACCACAAATAGGGAAAATGACATCAATAAGAAGAATGATTATTTGCACTGTGGTTCACGTAACAGTAATAAATCATTTAGAAAATTGGTTTAGCACCATCAATAGAGCATAAAGGAGTAAGAAAGCTAGTGGAGGCATGATAGATGGCACTAATATATACCCAGCTGTAGTGACTGTCCACTTAGAGAGCGGTAGAGGTATAGAGGATACTGGTGGTGAAGTTTGCAGATGGATGACCATTGGTAATAAAGATTTACAGTGAGCATATATGTTGTGGGTCAAATACCTTCTTAACCCAAATAATATTGCTGAGATATATACCGAAATCCACATATATTAACCCTTTTCTCACATTTACCATAGTAATATATCCCTGTGCCCTGGGTCTATTTGAACAGGGACGGATTATTACTTAATTGCAATTGCCAGCGCACACAGTCTGAGCGCGGGCGATCGCCTCTGGGTGTCAGATGATTCTGACAGCTGACACCCGGCACTAAGTGCCTGGAGCAGTCGCGCACCGCTTCTGACACTTTAACCCACTAAATGCTGTGATCTAATACAATCGCAGCATTCCTCGGAGCCGGCAGTCGGATGACAGCCCTTCTGCCCTCGGATCAGAGACCCCGCGGCATAACACAGGGTCCAGATTGTTGCCAAAGCGACATGATGCTGTGTTAACTACATCAAGGTCACCAGAGCTAGGAGAGTTGCTTGATCATGCTCAGAGCATGACCAGCAACTTTATCTTTCAGAGCAGAGCTTACAGTTTGTACCGCACAGGGATGCTGAATTAATTGAAATATGTAGTTTTTAAAATGGGATCACTTAGGAGGGGTTCTGCTGTGTTGGCACCTCATGGGCTCTCCCAGTGGGTCATGGCACCTGCAAACCATAACATAAAAATCTATCTGCCTTCTGAGCTTTGCACTGTGCACTGGCACACTCAGGAAAAATGGACCTTAGTTTGTTGTAAAAAAAATTTCTATTAACCCTTAGAAAAATTAAAAACTTGGGGCTAAAACAACATTTTAGTGATAAAAATGTAATTTATTCTTTCTTCACCACTCAGTGGTATAAAGTTCTGTGAGGCACATGTGGTGTTAATATGATCACTGCACCCCTAGATGAATTCATTGGGAAGTGTAGTTTGTAAAATGAGCTCACATATGGGGGTTTCTGTTGTTCTGGCACCTCAGGGGCTCTGCCAATGTGACTTCCCTCAGTACAGCAAAATCTGTACTCCAATATGGCACCTCTTCCTTTATGAGTTTGCACTGTGCCTCAAAAGTAGTATTGCACTACATATGGGGTATCGGCGTACTCAGGACAAATTGCAAAAAAAATTGTATGGTGCATTTTCTCCTGTTTCACTTATTAAAATGCAAAATGTGAGGCCAAAATAACATTTTTGTGGGGAAAATGTGATTTCTTTTTATTTCATGGCTCAACATTATAAACTTCTGTGAAGCATCTGGGAGTTCAAGGTGCTCACCTTACATCTAAATACATTACTTGAGGGGTCTAGTTTCCAAAATTGGGTCACATGTGGGGGGGTTTCCATTGTATAGGCACATCAGGGGCTCTTCAAATGGGACATGACATCCGCTAATGATTCCAGAAAATTTTACAATCAAAAGGTCAAATGACGCTCCTTCTCTTCCGAGCTCTGCCGCGGGCCCAAACAGTAGTTTTCACTCTCTTATGGGGTATCTACATACTCAGGAGAAATTACACTACAAATTATGTCATGCAATTGCCCCTGTTGCCCTTATGAAAATGCATAATTTCAGGGTAAAACATATGTGTGGAAAATTAGATTTTTTTAAATTTTCACTGCTCAACGTTATAAACTTCTGTGAAGCACTTGAAGGTGCTCACCACACATCTAGATCAGTTCCCTGAGGGGTCTAGTTTCCAAATGGTGTCAATTGCAGGGAATTTTCCCTTTTCAGGCACATCAGAGGCTCTCCAAATGCAACATGGTGTCCGCCAATTGTTCCAGCAAATTTTGCATTCATTAAGTCAAATGGAGCTCCTTCAATTCTGAGCTCTGCCATGTGCCTAAACAGTGGTTTCCTCCCTCATATGGAGTATCGGCAGGTGCAGGAGAAATTACACAACAAATTTTTGCTTCCCTTTTTTCCTGTTACGCTTGTCACAATAAAAAAAATGTTCATACATTCCAAAAATTCCTGTGAAGCACCTGAAGGGTTAATAAACTTCTTGAAAGTGGTTTTGAGCACCTTGAAGGGTGCAGTTTTTAGAATGGTGTCACTTTTGGGTATCTTCTATCTTATAGACCCCTGAAAGTAACTGCAAATATGATGTGGTCCCAAAAAAATGGTTTTGTAAATTTTGTTGGAAAATGAAAAATTTCAGGTCAACTTTTGTTAGGACTGGCGGAACGCACCAAGAAAGATGATACAGATGCGTTCGCAGTCCGGGGTCCACCGTGCAGGTGAAAACCTGCTGCTAGTAAATACAGGCTATATGGCAGTACACTAAAGTATATACACGTGGGTTCAACCTCACCCAGCGTGAAGGGAGCAATCCTGTTGCGTCACAGGATCGCAGTACCGCACCTAAAGCGCGAGCGAGTAGTCAGCGTACTTAACCCCAACTGGGATTGAAGTCCGATTAGACCCTGGCTGGCACTACACCGCAACTGGGTGTGTAAGGTAACTAAATATAAATATATGAATGCACAGGAGTGCGAGCAATGCCGCACTGACGGACGCCACCAACCACACTGGCTTGGGTATGGAAAGCGCAAGGCAAGCGCACGGCGCCGTACAGGTGGACACAGCAAGAGGACGCTGCAATGTGTGTTTCGTGCTGTTGGATAAGTCGGGCGCTAGATTAGCAAACATACACCTTCCGCGAACAGACATTCAATAGGGAGGGTTATTTAAAGAGCGACTTTCACTCACAACACACACACATATTTACAAGACAATACTAGCGCATGGCCGTGCGGTCATGCGCAGTTTATATAGTTGCAGCACAGGAAGTGACTACAGAACTTTTGCCCTTCCAAGACCTGCCAAAAGGACCAATGGGATGTGCTGCAGCACCTGAGCATGTGACCCTCGATCTCCAACAGGAGAACTTGCCCTGGGCATGCTCAGTGCGTGCAAACAAGGACTTAGATCCAGAAACGTCCACTCGCTGCTGCCCAGCACTGGCCTTAATGGCAGAAGCAGGAAAAGCAGCAGCAACTCTTCGCACAGAGTCAGACTGAGCGAGACGCTGGGATCGACGTCCCTGCTGAGCAGACTCCACTGTGGCTGGAGGAGAATGGGAGACCGCAGTGGAGACGGATCGAGATTCCCCCTGTGCAGCAGAGGAAACTCGACTCCTAACAACTTTTAACCCTTATAACTTCCTAAGAAAAAAACATTGGGTTCAAAATTATGCTCTTGAAAAGTAGACATGTGGGAAATGTTTCTTTAGAACTATTTTGTGTGACATACCTCTGTGATTTAAGGGCATGAAAATTAAAAGTTGGAAAATGGCAAATTTAAAAACTTTTCGCCAAACTTCCATTTTTTTCACAAATAAACAGTGTTGAAATTCAGGTACCTTCATAGATATTCTTTAGTCCAGTATAAATGTAGTCAAGTTCCCAAAGTGGCTCTTTGAAAAAATGATAAAAGCTATCAAAAAAAGTGCCAGTGCGTCTATTCTGTGTTGTAGTCTTTATTATTTCCATTACCCATGTATGAGTGAGTTAAGTGCAAAACAGGTAAAATTAATAGAAGTGTTATTTTCTGAATATTGTGTGATAAAATTAATTATGTAATTCAAAACTACAACTGACTTCGCCAAAAGCAAGCCATGATTTATTTTGATGCAAAATTAAAAAAACGTTTGTCTCTTGGAAAAAAGTGAGGGAAAAAAGAAAAGCGCCAAAAGAAAATTTAGTAGGAGGGTGTTAAATGGTATTGATCTTTGATATTAATCACCCACATACTTTATTTTTAGGCTTTCAAAGCCCACAAATGGAATTGTCCTTTAAATGTAATTTGACATGCATTTCTAGTACTTGCTAATCATCAACTAGGTTTCTATTAAGGTTATTTGTATTTTACTGTTAAGTAAAACTCTTTTTTAAAAGAATGTTTCCTCAAAACCTGTAGGCTTCTGGTAATTAACCATAAAGGAGTTTAATTGCTAAATGATAAAATAGCAAAACAGTAAGTAGAGCAAGAAAACAGTCAAGGTAATAATCTCCAGGAGGTGAGTACTTATACTGAATTTAAGGCAATTCCTACTCTACAGGGGCTCACATCACACTTACCAGTAAGCATCGTGAGCAGTCAGTGTGGATTGTCCCTTAGAGTATTTTTAAAGTTGCATTTTTCCCCAGTGAACATTATGGTCTCAAAACACATTTAAAAGCCAAATGAATGTCAGTAAAGCTATATGGAACTGATGGCTGTAGCTTATAAACATGATAATCATCTGTTCTGAAAAGTAAACCTATGAAAACTTTTCAGAATAGAAAACTAGGTGACTGATCTAATATTAATAATTAGATGAATATAGGCTTGTGCCTATAGCCATCTTTAAGAAAAAGGAGGATTACTTACCGATCAATATTGCTGGCCAGGAGGTTGAGATTGTTGAAAGCTACAAATATTTGGGGGTTCACCTTGACAGTAAACTTGATTGGAGGTGTCATACAGAAAAGGTTTACAAGAAGGGAATGAGCAGACTGTACTTTCTTCAGAATCTCAAGTCATTTAATGTGTGCAGTAAAATGCTGCAAATGTTCTACCAGTCCATTGTGGCAAGCACCATTTTTTTGCCATCATATGCTGGGGCAGTAATGTGCAAGTATCTGACACTAATAAGCTCAACAAACTAATCAAGAAGGCAAGCGCGGCTGTTGGCCTCCATCTGGACTCTTTTGAGGAGGTATTGGAGGATAGGATTCAGAAGAAGTGTAGGGCTATAATGAATAATAATACACACCCACTACACGAGCTCTTCTTGAAGCAGAACAGCACATTCAGCAGCTGTCTAATCCTACTAAGGTGCACAAAGAATATAAAAAAAAAAAAGTATGTTGAACAAGGTAGAAAATTTTATTGATAACAAAAACAAACCCAAAAATTCACATATTAAAAAATAAAATGTAGCCAATGGTGCCTGAAAGGAGCCAAACAGATCTTGGTGGCACCACCCAAGGTAAACAGGTAGGAAGGTAACAACTAAGTGGCATAAAATGGCGATGTTACATTAAGTGTTCGTATCAAAGACATATGCATAGACCAAGAGGTTACTGGTCTATAGCATAAAGTTAAGCAATTTGAGTCATGTGACATATTTAAATACCAACTATGAATAGTAAGGAAACACCAGAACTGCCAGACAAAAGGTTTAAAGAAACCCCGAACAACACATATGGAAACAACTTACCTAAACCCAGATGGTGGTGCCACTTCCCCTACGCGCATTTCGGTGGCGTACCTTTGTCGGGGGAGTGGCATCACAAACTAAACATGCCCCTTTTAAACCCGGAGTGACCAATAGCAATATGACAAACCCCAAATCACGTGACCGCAAACAACAGGAAGTTAGTGCAAAGGATGCCGGTATTTGTAGTTTCCATGTGAGGCTCTTGGTCACATGTATACAGTATAGTCTAATCATGTGATCATAATAGGCAGAGAATGCAAAGTGCCAATACTTAATATAAAATTATAATCTAAAAAAGAGACCTCAAGCCAAGTACAGTGGCCGATAACGGCGCATGCAAGTACCGACAGTACCAGATCAGATGAGGTGGACGAGGGCACCGTGGCAGATGCAAGCGCACCAGGACCGCCCTAGAAGCCAAGTAGCAATGTGGGTGGAGCAAGGGCCCGGCACACCGCCCATCGCCATTAGATGGCACCGTCATTCACAACATGTCCAGAACATGAGAACACATGCGCTCCAGCCAGAAGAGGTAAGTATGTACAACCTATCAACCAGCACGTTAATCACAGTACACAAGCGTTATATATAAAAATAAGGAGTCAGTATTGTCTGAACCCCAGTAAATATCCCAGAATGTATAAAACGGACTTTAAAATCCGAAAGGGGGAAATGCAACCGTGGTGAAAATAAAAAAAAAGTTAATGGGTGGTGAAAGGTGAGACTAGAATACATTTATGTCACCCCTTAAGACAGCAGTAAAACAGAGATAAAGTGCACAAGTGCTAATTTATTAGACAGTCAAAAAGTATGTGACATACTAATATTGACAGATTAATAAAGTGCAGTGCATATTATATAATTAGATCCCTAAATTGGGATACCAAAGATAAATAAAAGTGTCAGAGGGCAGAATCACTTAATCAATGTAAAAGAGGTGGGAAAGATAGAAAAATTATAAAAAAGTGGTAGAATAAAGACACTAAAATGCAGTGTTAGAGAGTCAAACCTCAACAGCAATTGAAATATCTTATGTGGGGAATAAGACAACACATATTAAAGAGTCCATCACTTGAAATCGGGTCAGCAAACATCTGACTGGACAACATGAAAAATGTATTACAGTCCAAAAAGGATAGAACATGTCCCAAAAAAGGGGAGAACAAGAGCCACTCTGACTCATCTTCCTTGATATCCAAGGATGTCATCATATTGGGGTAGACCAAAGTTCTATAAGAAGTGGTGAGGAAACAAGGTGCAAGAAGGAGAAATTCAGGAAATCATTTGTACCTATTGCTATGGGGATGTATAATAATTTCCTAGGGGTGGTAGACAACAATGACTGATTGCTGGTGTACTAATGTCAATTAACAGTGACTTATATACCTGAACTAATGTCGGTATACTTGTGCAAGATTTGTGTCCTAATATTTTATGTACTGCTGTTTGTATTGCTGCTGTAATACCGTAATTTCCCCTGGAAGCAATAAAGTGTATTGTATCATAAGAAAGCAGCACCTGCAATAGAACTTATTCACATATGTCTTAAAGTGGATAACCTTTTGAGCTTTGTTTCAAAAAAATTATTGGGTATATAATTGTACAATAATAATAGTAATATATACAATTACTATAGGTTTTCCTCCTGTATTTGTTAGTGCAGCCTTCTCCACAGACTGAACTGCTCTCCTGTTCTCAAAATGGCCTATGATGGAAGAACATGTGACTAGACTTGTCCATCAGTATCCTCCAATTGAAAAACATTGAGCATGGGAAAATAGTTGTTCAGTTGAAGGAGGCTGAAGGACTGATCTGGTCACGTGCTACTTTATCAAAAGCCATTTCACATATAGTCGAGAGCTGTGCAGTCTGTAAGAAACAGGATGATAATTAGTGTGCACACGGTCAGAGGAGTGAGGTGCTGGTGGAACGGGCTGAGAAGCCCTAAACCATGCAGAACCAAAATTCATCGCACACTCATAGGTATAAATATGCAAAAGGTTTTTTATTCAAGTTTATTATACAAAAGGTTAAAAAAAAGGTTAAAAAAGAGGAGCAGATTAAGTTGCTTATCAAGAAGGGCGACTATGACACACACTAGGTGTTTCGACCCGTCCTGGGTCTTAGTCATTACATTGTTTAAGTCTGCAATGAGAGAGATATTTATTTTGTTAAATGTCAAGAAGAGAGTTTCCTTGTGGGATCAACCTTGCAGGTACTGGGCTGCAAATTGCAGAGGTTGACATGCTGGAAACCTCCATGGTCTCTGTAGTTTGCAAAGTGGTGCTCCCATGGCTTGCTGCAGTGCTGGCGTCAGGTGCTTGACATTTAACATAAGAAATATCTCTCTCATTGCAGACTTAAGCAACGTAATAACTAAGATGCAGGATTTGTATAAAAGACTTGAATAAAAAATCTTTTGCATATTTAGACCTATGAGTAGTGTTGAGCATTCCGATACCGCAAGTATCGGGTATCGGCCGATACTTGCGGTATCGGAATTCCGATACCGAGTTCCGATACTTTTGTGGTATCGGGTATCGGTATCGGATCCATAGTAATGTGTAAAATAAAGAATTAAAATAAAAAATATTGATATACTTACCTCTCCGGAGGCCCCTGGACATCACCGCTGGTAACCGGCAGCCTTCTTTGTTTATTCTCATTCTAGGAATTTAGGACCTGAGGAATGACGTCGCGGCTTCTGATTGGTCGCGTGGTGGTCACATGAGCGGCATGCGACCAATCAGAAGCTGCAACTTCATTCTCAGGTCCTAAACGCGCTCATTTTAAACAAAGAAGGCTGCCGGTTACCAGCGGTGATGTCCAGGGGCCTCCGGAGAGGTAATTATATCAATATTTTTTATTTTAATTCTTTATTTTACACATTAATATGGATCCCAGGGCCTGAAGGAGAGTTTCCTCTCCTTCAGACCCTGGGAACCATCAGGATACCTTCCGATACTTGGTGTCCCATTGACTTGTATTGGTATCGGGTATCGGTATCGGCGATATCCGATACTTTTCGGGTATCGGCCAATACTATCCGATACCGATACTTTCAAGTATCGGACGGTATTGCTCAACACTACCTATGAGTATTTCGATGAATTTTGATTCTACACAGTCTGTAAGAAAGACTGCAACAAAGAGAACCTGTAATTAGAGATAGGCAAATCAATCTGTAACAACTGAAACAGCTTACACATTTCCACAAAATTTAGGTTTCTGGCAAATCTGAAATGTTATGGACTTGATAAGAATAAATCCAGTAAGCTGGGGGCCAACTCGCTGACATTTTATTGTCTGCTTTTTAGAGTGAAGAAGGGGTGAAATAATAAAATACAGGATAGGTCGAAACGTCTAGTGTGTATCATACTCGCCAGTCTTGATCAGCAACTTAATCTGCTCCCCCGTTTTTTAACTTTTTTTGAACCTTTTGTATAATAGACTTGAATAAAAAACCTTTTGCATATTTATACCTATCAGTATGCCGTGAATTTTGGCTCTACACAGTCTATAAGAAAGACTGCAAAAAGTGAACGTGTAATTAGAGATGGGTAAATCAATCTGTAACAATTGAAATAACTTACACTTTTCCACAAAATTTTGGTTCTGGCAAACCTGAAATTTTGTGGATTTGATAAGCATAAATCCAGTAAAATATGGGCCAACTGGCTGACTTTTAGGGTATGTTCACACGTTCCTGATTTCCATCCTTTTTTTTTCAGGACTGAAACCGCAGCTCTTGGCAGAAAACGCAGGTCCTTTTTTTGGTGCTTTTTTGATGCGTTTTTTGATGCGTTTTTTGATGCGTTTTTTGATGCTTTTTTTGATGCAGTTTTCTAGCCAGAGTCTGTGTGTTTTCTAGGAAGTTTTTTAGGGTTAAAATGGCTGAAAATACCCTAACCCTACCCCTACCCCTAACCCTACCCCTAACCCTAACCCTACCCCTAACCCTACCCCTACCCCTAACCCTAACCCTACCCCTAACCCTAACCCTACCCCTAACCCTACCCCTAACCCTAACCCTACCCCTAACCCTAACCCTACCCCTAACCCTACCCCTAACCCTAACCCTAGCCCTAACCCTTACCTATTCTAACCTTAGTGGAAAAAAAAAATTCTTTATTTTTTTATTGTCCCTACCTATGGGGGTGACAAAGGGGGGGGGGTCATTTACTATTTTTTTTTATTATTTTGATCACTGAGATAGGTTATATCTCAGTGATCAAAATGCACTTTGGAACGAATCTGCCGGCCGGCAGATTCGGCGGGCGCACTGCGCATGCGCCCGCCATTTTGCAAGATGGCGGCGCCCAGGGAGAAGACGGCCGGACAGACAATGGGACAGGGTAAGTATAAGGGGGGGAGATGGGGGCACGAGGGGGGTGTCGGAGCACGGGGGGCGTGGCATCGGAGCATGGGGGGGTGGGATTGGGGCACGGGGGGGCAGCCACACTGCAGCGGTTCTGCACCACAAACCGCAGTAAAACCCACAGATATTTTTTTCATCTGCGGGTTTTACTGCGGCTTTCACCTCACAATGGAGGTCAATGGGTGCAGAACCGCTGCTGTTTTACAAAAAGAAGTGACATGGTACTTCTTTTTTACCGCAGCTAATCAGTGCGGTTTTTTTTTTAAATTCAGGATCATGTGCACAGTGGGTCCTGTTTTCCATAGGGTACATTGTACTGTACCCTGCATGGAAAACAGCTGCGGAACCGCAGCGGCAAAACCGCTGCGTTTCCGCGGTAAAAAACGCACTGTGTGAACATGGCCTTATTGTCTGCTTTTTAGAGTCTTTATTGTCTGCTTTTTAGAGTCAAGAAGGTGTTAAATAATAAAATACATTATAGTCACCTGTCATTGGTTCTGAAAAGACCTTACTGAAGGTCCTCCTTTCTAGTCTTCAGGAATGGAGTGATATACAAAATATTGATATTAACAGTGATGAATGAAACCAGTGAACTATTTAAGGCTTGTCATAGGTCCTATATAATTATCTTAGGACTTAAGGTACTGTCACACTAGACGATATCGCTAGCGATCCGTGACGTTGCAGCGTCCTCGCTAGCGATATCGTCCAGTGTGACAGGCAGCAGCGATCAGGCCCCTGCTGGGAGATCGCTGGTCGGGGAAGAAAGTCCAGAACTTTATTTCGTCGCTGGATCTCCCGCAGACATCGCTGAATCGGCGTGTGTGACACCGATTCAGCGATGTCTTTGCTGGTAACCAGGGTAAACATCGGGTAACTAAGCGCAGGGCCGCGCTTAGTAACCCGATGTTTACCCTGGTTACCATCCTAAAAGTAAAAAAACAAACACTACATACTTACCTACCACTCTCTGTCCTCCAGCGCTGTGCTCTGCTCTCCTCCTGCTCTGGCTGTGAGCGTCGGTCAGCCGGAAAGCAGAGCGGTGACGTCACCGCTCTGCTTTCTGGCTGCCCGGCACTCACAGCCTGACCAGAGAAGCAGAGCGCCGAGGACAGACAGCGGAAGGTAAGTATGTAGCATTTGTTTTTTTACTTTTTAGGATGGTAACCAGGGTAAACATCGGGTTACTAAGCGCGGCCCTGCGCTTAGTTACCCGATGTTTACCCTGGTTACCGGGGACCTCGGGATCATTGGTCGCTGGAGAGCTGTCTGTGTGACAGCTCTCCAGCGACCAAACAGCGATGCTGCAGCGATCCGGATCGTTGTCGGTATCGCTGCAGCGTCGCTATGTGTGACGGTACCTTTACTCTCACTACTTTACAATCCAATACCTATTTAGCAGGTGTTAGATGTATTGTGATGAGTTCACCGTGTTAACTACTCTTTAAAGGAAACCTGTCAGGTCAGATAACACTATTAACCTGCAGATAAGGGGTTAATCTGCTACTCAATAGCATTAGGAAGGTGTCCCGATGCTGTACTGAAAGTGTAACATAGTAACATAGTTAGTAAGGCCGAAAAAAGACATTTGTCCATCCAGTTCAGCCTATATTCCATCATAATAAATACCCAGATCTACGTCCTTCTACAGAACCTAATAATTGTATGATACAATATTGTTCTGCTCCAGGAAGACATCCAGGCCTCTCTTGAACCCCTCGACTGAGTTCGCCATCACCACCTCCTCAGGCAAGCAATTCCAGATTCTCACTGCCCTAACAGTAAAGAATCCTCTTCTATGTTGGTGGAAAAACCTTCTCTCCTCCAGACGCAAAGAATGCCCCCTTGTGCCCGTCACCTTCCTTGGTATAAACAGATCCTCAGCGAGATATTTGTATTGTCCCCTTATATACTTATACATGGTTATTAGATCGCCCCTCAGTCGTCTTTTTTCTAGACTAAATAATCCTAATTTCGCTAATCTATCTGGGTATTGTAGTTCTCCCATCCCCTTTATTAATTTTGTTGCCCTCCTTTGTACTCTCTCTAGTTCCATTATATCCTTCCTGAGCACCGGTGCCCAAAACTGGACACAGTACTCCATGTGCGGTCTAACTAGGGATTTGTACAGAGGCAGTATAATGCTCTCATCATGTGTATCCAGACCTCTTTTAATGCACCCCATGATCCTGTTTGCCTTGGCAGCTGCTGCCTGGCACTGGCTGCTCCAGGTAAGTTTATCATTAACTAGGATCCCCAAGTCCTTCTCCCTGTCAGATTTACCCAGTGGTTTCCCGTTCAGTGTGTAATGGTGATATTGATTCCCTCTTCCCATGTGTATAACCTTACATTTATCATTGTTAAACCTCATCTGCCACTTTTCAGCCCAAGTTTCCAACTTATCCAGATCCATCTGTAGCAGAATACTATCTTCTCTTGTATTAACTGCTTTACATAGTTTTGTATCATCTGCAAATATCGATATTTTACTGTGTAAACCTTCTACCAGATCATTAATGAATATGTTGAAGAGAACAGGTCCCAATACTGACCCCTGCGGTACCCCACTGGTCACAGCGACCCAGTTAGAGACTATACCATTTATAACCACCCTCTGCTTTCTATCACTAAGCCAGTTACTAACCCATTTACACACATTTTCCCCCAGACCAAGCATTCTCATTTTGTGTACCAACCTCTTGTGCGGCACGGTATCAAACGCTTTGGAAAAATCGAGATATACCACGTCCAATGACTCACCGTGGTCCAGTCTATAGCTTACCTCTTCATAAAAACTGATTAGATTGGTTTGACAGGAGCGATTTCTCATAAACCCATGCTGATATGGAGTTAAACAGTTATTCTCATTGAGATAATCCAGAATAACATCCCTCAGAAACCCTTCAAATATTTTACCAACAATAGAGGTTAGACTTACTGGCCTATAATTTCCAGGTTCACTTTTAGAGCCCTTTTTGAATATTGGCACCACATTTGCTATGCGCCAGTCCTGCGGAACAGACCCTGTCGCTATAGAGTCACTAAAAATAAGAAATAATGGTTTATCTATTACATTACTTAGTTCTCTTAGTACTCGTGGGTGTATGCCATCCGGACCCGGAGATTTATCTATTTTAATCTTATTTAGCCGGTTTCGCACCTCTTCTTGGGTTAGATTGGTGACCCTTAATATAGGGTTTTCATTGTTTCTTGGGATTTCACCTAGCATTTCATTTTCCACCGTGAATACCGTGGAGAAGAAGGTGTTTAATATGTTAGCTTTTTCCTCGTCATCTACAACCATTCTTTCCTCACTATTTTTTAAGGGGCCTACATTTTCAGTTTTTATTCTTTTACTATTGATATAGTTGAAGAACAGTTTGGGATTAGTTTTACTCTCCTTAGCAATGTGCTTCTCTGTTTCCTTTTTGGCAGCTTTAATTCGTTTTTTAGATAAAGTATTTTTCTCCCTATAGTTTTTTAGAGCTTCAATGGTGCCATCCTGCTTTAGTAGTGCAAATGCTTTCTTTTTACTGTTAATTGCCTGTCTTACTTCTTTGTTTAGCCACATTGGGTTTTTCCTATTTCTAGTCCTTTTATTCCCACAAGGTATAAACCGCTTACACTGCCTATTTAGGATGTTCTTAAACATTTCCCATTTATTATCTGTATTCTCATTTCTGAGGATATTGTCCCAGTCTACCAGATTAAGGGCATCTCTAAGCTGTTCAAACTTTGCCTTCCTAAAGTTCAATGTTTTTGTGACTCCCTGACAAGTCCCCCTAGTGAAAGACAGGTGAAACTGCACAATATTGTGGTCGCTATTTCCTAAATGCCCAACCACCTGCAGATTTGTTATTCTGTCAGGTCTATTAGATAGTATTAGGTCTAAAAGTGCTGCTCCTCTGGTTGGATTCTGCACCAATTGTGAAAGATAATTTTTCTTGGTTATTAGCAGAAACCTGTTGCCTTTATGGGTTTCACAGGTTTCTGTTTCCCAGTTAATATCCGGGTAGTTAAAGTCCCCCATAACCAGGACCTCATTATGGGTTGCAGCTTCATCTATCTGCTTTAGAAGTAGAATTTCCATGCTTTCTGTTATATTTGGGGGTTTGTAACAGACCCCAATGAGAATTTTGTTACCATTTTTCCCTCCATGAATTTCAACCCATATGGACTCGACATCCTCATTCCCTTCGCTAATATCCTCCCTTAAAGTGGACTTTAGACAAGACTTTACATAGAGACAAACCCCTCCTCCTCTCCGATTTTTACGATCCTTTCTAAACAGACTGTAACCCTGTAAGTTAACTGCCCAGTCATAGCTTTCATCTAACCATGTCTCGGTTATTCCCACTATGTCAAAGTTACCTGTAGATATTTCTGCTTCTAGTTCTTCCATCTTGTTTGTCAGGCTTCTGGCGTTTGCGAGCATGCAGTTTAGAGGATTTTGTTTTGTTCCAATCTCCTCACTGTGGATTGTTTTAGAAATGTTCTTACCTCCCTTCTGAGTATGTTTTCCTGGGTCGTCTTTGTTTGAGTCTAATGTTTTTCTTCCCGTCCCCTCTTCTTCTAGTTTAACGCCCTCCTGATGAGTGTAGCGAGTCTTCCGGCGAATGTGTGTTTCCCAGGTTTGTTGAGGTGTAGTCCGTCTCTGGCGAGGAGTCCATCATACCAGTAATTCACACCGTGGTCCAGGAATCCAAATCCTTGTTGTCTGCACCATCGTCTTAGCCAGTTGTTTGCATCAAGGATCCTGTTCCATCTCCTGGTGCCATGCCCGTCTACTGGAAGGATAGAAGAAAAAACTACCTGTGCATCCAGTTCCTTTACTTTCTTCCCCAACTCTTCAAAGTCCTTGCAGATTGTCGGTAGGTCCTTCCTTGCCGTGTCATTGGTGCCAACATGTATCAGAAGAAATGGGTGGACGTCCTTGGAGCTGAAGAGCTTTGGTATCCTATCGGTCACATCCTCGATCATCGCACCTGGAAGGCAGCATACTTCTCTTGCAGTTATGTCCGGTGTGATTTCTTTATTATCTTTATTTTCTTGCTGAAGATTTCATATGATAAAATGTCCGTCTGCTAAATTGCTTCGGAAACATGGTGTTGTAATTCAAAGCGCAACTTTATATTTCAGTAAAATTTCCATTCTTTTTCCCCAAACAATCATTATGGCGATGTCTACGTCAAACAGATTTCTTCCACTATAATTAGTAATGTTCCAGATAAAAGTAATGCAAAACTGATTTTATTACGTGAACTTAATGGGGCTTGACGCATACTCAACAGAATGTCTACAGATTGGGCTTCTGTGTGCAGTTTGCCATGTTTCAATCTATATTTTCATAAAAGTATTTTTAATTTAACTCAGATCAGCATTTTACTTAATGAGGAATGTGTCCCATACCTCTTATTTTACAGAAGAACAATGAATCCATCACATGTGTTATT
The DNA here is from genome assembly GCF_032444005.1 of Ranitomeya imitator. NCBI lineage: Eukaryota > Metazoa > Chordata > Amphibia > Anura > Dendrobatidae > Ranitomeya > Ranitomeya imitator. Next base: position 492,339,220 of record NC_091286.1, on the reverse strand, counting down.
TACCTTAGCTCATTGAACACTACTTACTGCCTTCTGATTTATACCTCCATCGTACTCATTCCTTTTAAAATGCTTTATCATAAAATACTCAGAGCTTCAACTCTGGAATAACATTTTTTTATCATATCACTGGTATACAACAATATCAGAAAGTATTATTATATTTACCATATAGGGGCGAAATATATTATTGCATTTTCCTATTATTTATTGTTTATGTCACAGTATATGCTACTCATGAGGAATAGGGTTAGGCTAAATGTAATTAAGGCTGGTGATAACATTATTATTTGTCAAATGTATGAAAAAAGTGTTATTTGTTTAGTGAATGTGTGATGCCCCAGGGTCCTGGTTGTCACAGTGGCATTGCTTTCCTCATGGGGAGAGTGATGTCACACTTGGAAGCGATGAAGGATTCCTTTTGACAGGTAATAAGCACATACAACACCATTCTGACCTCAGGTCAGAAGGGGGAGCTCTACACCCGACTTTAGCGGGGAGCTGCTCTGTCTGGTCGGGAGGAAGAGTTAGTTGCTAGGCAGTTAGGAAGAATTAATCAGTTGGTGCCGGACAGCAGACTGGAGCAGTCTGATGCAGAAGGATGGGTGAAGGGCTGTACAGCTTGAGGTGCTGTAGCTCCTAGATAGCGAGATACAGAAAGAAGAACAGCGTTTAGCTAACGTGCCGGAGAGCAGAGCACAGGGGAGTGACAGCAAGGGAGAATAGCTGCGACTGGGCTACCTCCCTGATAGAGCGCAGATACCAGTAACTGGAAGTCCGAGGTTGTGCCATACTGTAGGAGACACAGCAGAAACCGGTAGGACAGCTAGACTACATGTAGCCTGTCCACCCTAATGCCCAAAAGACACAGTGACACATAGAGCCCAGGTCATGATAGAGACCCTGTAAAAAGGCTCAAGTCACCTGTCATACGTGTTTGTGTCCCACTTCACTAAAGGACAGAGATAACTGAGAGGACCTTGCTAAGAAGCCATAGGCAGTAAGGGACTAAAACAACACAGCGCTAGAAGAAAGGCTTTCAACTCCACCTGGTAAAGCTGGACTCTGAACTCGCTTCCAAGCTGGCCAGACCCTGCCTGTACCTGTGATCTGGTGCTCTGGAGTGTGGCTGCCTGCTACCATCAATAAACCAGGTACAAAGACTGCACAACTGCGTCCTTCATTCTTTACTGCACCACTCACCATCTTCCATCTATTCACTGGGAGCCCCGGGTACCTACTTTACCTGTGGGAAGTTATACCATCTGGCTGCCATGACATCACCCCAGAGGACCCTTTAAGCAGCGTTGGTCACCTCTGACCGAATACCACAGGTGGGGTCCCAAACTTTCTTTATTTGAAAAACCCCTTTAAAGACCTTCCCTTTACATGGGTGCCCAGGGCCACGGACCGGGTTGCTGCCACCATGACGCATCCCTTTAAGTACCAGACTCGGTACCGAGTATCCCCACGGCCCTGGCGGGCATTCCAAATGCATAGCTTTTGTTGCAAATGTCTCATTTGTCTATATGTCTATTTAAACTCATTCATTTACAGTCATGGCAAAAAGTTTTGAGACTGGCACAAATTGTAGTTTGCTGCTTCAGCATTTTTAGATAATTTAGTCAGATGTTTCTATGGTTGCTGAAATACAATTGTAAGAGCTTCATACATTTTTTTTTACTTTTATTGATAAAAACATTAAGATTTTGCAAAGACCCAATATTTACAGTGTTGTCTTTTATTTTTCAGGGCTTCTTTAATTCACCTTAAAGCACTCGATATCAGCTTCTGGGCCAAATAATGACTGATCACAAATTCACAACCCATTCTTGATTAATGAGTTATTGGAGTTTATCACAATTTCTGCATATTTGTTTGTCTTCATGGTTTTTGAAGATGTACCACAGGTTCTCAATGGAGTTACGATCTGGAGAGTTTCCCGGCCATGGACTCAAAATTAAAATATTTTGTTCATCAATCCGCTTAGATATCAATTTTTCTCTGCAAGTTAGTGCTCCATCATGTTGGAAAAAAAGCTTTGTTCATCACCAAATTGCTCCTGGAGCTTTGGGAGAAATTGTTCTTGAAGGATGTGTAAATGCAATTCTTTATTCATGACAGTATTCTTAGGAAAAATTGTAAATGAGCCAACTCCTCTGGATGAAAAGTTACGCCAAACGAATGCTCGTAGGATGCTTTACTGTTGACATGGCAATAATAATACTGTTGTTCAATAATAAAATTAATTATCAAAAATAGAAATATGCTAATAATTGTGCATGCAGTGTATATGCATTGCTATTTCAAAAACAAGTGCAGCAATACCTTTCCATGACCAGCATGTTCCTCCATTTTTGAGAAATTAGCATTTCAACATAGTCTAATACGGTTGATTGCCGTTTTAGATAGAAAGTGATTCCAACTTAAGAGGATAAAATTACAAATAATTTTTATTCAATGTCAAAATTAAAAACAAATAAATTAATGAATAAAAACACAGGGCAAAAAAATGAAAACAGGAGGGGAAAACACACAGCAACATTCGATAAGTGGTGGGGATTGGTGGGATAGAGATGCGGGGGGTAGCCTTGGACCAGAACCCACTGATGCAAATACAGTCAGTGAAAGCATCAAAAAATGATGGAAAGTTGACACAATGAGGCTAATTAATGTGTGTAGTTCCCACAAAGGATATGTAAAAAGATGAGTCCCAGGGAATGTCAATGCTGTGATGTACTCAGATGAATCTAAAATGGCAATCAACCATATTAGATTATGTTGCAATATCGATTTTGAAGTGTCTAATGCTGATTATTGAACATATAGAAATTAGTAGTATTTAATAGGCCCAGGGACATGAGGTAATGCTCATATGATTCTGAACATTGACTCTTATTATAGATTGAATTAATATTTGTGAATTGTTGAATGGTTGCTTTTTACCTATTGTATCAATCCTTGCAACTTATTGTTCAGCTAAACTTTGGTAACAAAGGCACAGGATAATTGAACATTTGATGTTTGTTAATAATGAACTATTGTATGAATCCATGATTCTTGTTGTTCTGCAAATATCGAAGAACAAACTAAGCAGACTGTTTGAACACTCGAACAATGAGAGATGACGTCTTCACTCCTTCCCGCATTCTTGTGGAAGAGTGCCCGTATGATAGTTGTGGACTATGAAAGGAAGATCTGGCTCTGTTTCAAGAGACTCTATGGAACAGCAGCCATGGTACCTACTGGAGGAATACAGATCTGCTCTTTTGACCATCACTGAACCCTTAAAGAGTTTTGGAGAATCTAAGTTGGGACAATCAGATCACCAGGCCACATACATCAATGTATTCTGTCAGCTTCCTAAGATTGCCGATACCTTCTCTCTGTGCATGCCCGACAAAAGCGGGGTTCCACTGGTTGGTTTAGTTGCCCCTGGAAACCCCATTTCTGGTGAGCTAGTGGAAGCGTGAGGCTCTGATATTTGATTCATCTTATGTACTTCCTGGGACTGTGCTATATGTTATTGTCTATTGGTGATTCAATAAAGTATTGCCACACTGTGTTACTCTCACCCTGTATTGCCTGTATTCTGCCCATGGGAAAGGAGTACAGTAGTTCAGTGGGATGAGTCTTGGTCTATGTAGTCTTTCTAAAGACAGCCAGGCCGCCTGACTCTCCTGTCCCCACATCAGTGTTTAAATTTCTATGCAAATGAGGCTCAAGATTTATTTGTAGATTTGACGCCTCCTATATACACCACTCAGCCCACATCCTCCTTCTTGACTCAAGGACTCTTTGTTTGAATTCACATACCATAGAGACTATTGATCAAGCAGGAGGAGGTGGCATTGGGCATAAAATAGAGCTGAAGTGAGAGGCTTCAGATTTACATAACCTTTTAAAGCTCCTTTATTATCCTCCTTTTATTATTTATAATTATAGCAAATGTTGTATATATATATTAATATTGTAATGTCTGAATATGTGGTCCCGTAATACCCATTTGTCCATTTAACTTTGTTGCTGGGATACCAAGTTGTTTTGTCACTCCCGTAATGGAGTCTAGGTCAGACGCATGCGCATTGTGGTCAGATGTTTGTGGGCACTGCTGACGGCGCTCGATTGTGACTCTCGCGGGAATTGACATCACTTGGGGATTTCCCCTACCCACAGCGTCACTACGAATGCCGGAAGCGGCATCATTACCAGCGATGATCTTCATCGCGCATGTGCCGATTCCCCACCTGCTCCAGAGTGATACCCCTGTAGGTAACTTGGCTAATGAATATGCTCCTATATAGTCAACATAGCACACAAGGAGTCCCGGCCCCCCAAAGAAGCCCACGCGAAACACTCCTTGGGGGCTGTACTCCATTGCACTACCACACAGGTTACTATGGGTGAGATGTCCTTTTGTGTACTTATACCTGTTATGGTTTGATTTATTGCACAAACATCTGTGGGATCGTCCCTTACTTAATTATATATCATGGTGTAATTTTCTGATTATGTTGACATTCTCTCTTTATGTGGATATTTCCTTTTTCTTTGTACTAACCATTTTGGTCTCCTGACCTATGTCAGGTGACCAATATTTACAATTTGGTTGTTACATGCTATATTACTATAAGGAATGTGCTATTTGTACGTCGTTTATCCCATTCCTGATGTTTTAAAGTGTGGAACCGTGCAATGGACTTTTTTGACACTGTGTGCCACTTGTCCATCGCCTTTTTCTTATAATGTGAGTTATTTTTAATATTATTTTGTGTAACAAAAATTATCTTTTTACATATTTGGACTTTGTACTCTATGTCTCTTGTAGGTTATTGGTACAGGAGGAGAGAGGATCCTGCTCATGAGGGGTCACAATCTTAAAGGGGATACAGTGTGTGAGGGTAGAGCTGATCGTGCAGTGGTTTGGTGGAATGTGGGTTACTTGTAGGCTTGTCGGCAGAGCTGGGTCATCAGGTTCCTTTTGAAGGTTTCCACGGAAGGCAAGAGTCTGATATGTTGGGATAGAAAGTTCCACAGAAGAGGGCATGCACGAAAGAAATCTTGTATGTGACTGTGGGAAGAGGATATAAAAGGGGAGTAAAGAAGATCTTGTGAGGAACGGAAGTTGCGTGCAGCTAAGTTCCAGGAGACTAGGTCACAAATGTATGGAGGAGACTGCTTGTGGATCGCTTTGTATGCCCTCATTAGGGTTTTGAACTGGAGTCTCTGAGTAATGGGGAGCCATTGAAGGTATGGACAGAGGGGAGAGGCCAAGGGGATAGGTGGATTAGTCAGACAGCAGAGTTTAGAATAGATTGGAGGGGTGCGAGAGTGTTATAAGTGAGGCTACAAAGCAGGAGGTTGCAGTAGTCAAGGCAGGAAAAGACGAGTGAATGGACTAGGGTTTTTGCAGATTCTTGGATGAAGAATGTACGGATTCAGAAATATTTTTGAGTTGGAGTCAGCAGTAAGTGGAAAGGGCTTGGATATGTAGTTTGAAGGAGAGATCAGAGTCAAGGGTTATCAAGAGGCAGTGGGCTTGTGGGACTAGGGATAGTGAGCAGCCATTTACTTTAATGGATAGATCCGTTGGGGGGTTGAGTGAGATGGGAAAAGATGATGAATTCTGTTTTGTCCATATTAAGTTTTAGAAATCTAGCATATCAATTCAAACACTGATTTTTCAGCAACTGAGACATAGTCTTGCCATGTAAAGGTTTTGCTGCACTTGTCTCTGAAATAGCTACATGCACATGCACATTTCTGGCTCTCACAGACCTGTAACTTCTTCTTTAAGAGGCTCCTCTGTCTTCCACTCATTACCTTTAGTAATGTCATCTGTCTGAACTTGTTATCAGTATAAATGACACCTGTCCACAACCTCAAATAGTCACACTCCAAACTCCACTATGGTGAAAACCAAAGAGCTGTCGAAGGACACCAGAAACAAAATTGTAGCCCTGCACCAGGCTGGGAAGACTGAATCTGCAGTAGGCAATCAGCTTGGTTTGATGAAATAAACTGTGGAAGCAATAATAAGAAAATGGAAGACATACAAGACAACTGATAATCACCCTCAAACTCTGGCTCCCCGCAAGATCTCACCCTGGGACCATCGTAACAAAGGCTACCATCAGTAACACACTACGCTGCCAGTGACTCAGATCCTGCAGTGCCAGAAGCGTCCCCCTGCTTAAGCCAGTATATGTCTGGGCCTATCTGAAGTTTACTAGAGAGCATTTGGATTATCCAGAAGAGTATTGAGAGAATGTCAAATGGTGTGATGAAACCAAAGTAGAACTGTTTGGTAGAAACAAAACTCGTCGCGTTTGGAGGAGACAGAATGCTGAGTTGCATCCAAAGAACACCATACCTACCGGGGATGTTTCTATGCAAAGAGACCAGGACAACTGATCTGTGTACATGAAAGAATGAATGGTGCCATGTATTGTGAGATTTTGAATTAAATTCTCCTTCCATTAGCAAGGGAATTGAAGATGAAATGTGGATGGGTCTTTCAGCATGATAATGATCTCAAGTACACTACCAGGGCAACAAAGGAGTAACTTCGTAAGAAGCTTATGAAGTTCCTGGAGTGGCCTAGCCAGTCTCCAGATCTCAACCCCATAGAAAACCTTTGGATGGATTTGAAAGTCCGTGTTGCCTAGCAACAAGTCCAAAACATCTCTGCTCTAGAGGAGATCTGCTTGGAGGAATGGGCTAACATACCACCAACAGTGTGTGCCAACCTTGTGAAGACTTGCAGAAAACGTTGGATCTATGTCATTGCCAACAAAGGATATATAAAAAAATATTGAGATGAACTTTTATGAATGGCCAAATACTTAATTTCCACCATAATTTGCTAAATAAATCTTGCTCAATCAGACAAGGTGATTTTCTGGATTTGTTTTCTCATTTTGACTCTCATAGCTGTTGTGTACCTATGATGACAATTACAGGCCTCTCTCATCTTTTTAAGTGGAAGAATTTGCACATTTGATAGCTGACTAAATACTTTTTTTCCCCACTGTATATTTTAAAGGCATCATCTGCTACCCGGGCAGCCCCTTCTTAAAGGATATAGTCCTTCAAGTAAAATAAAAAAAAACAAGCAGTGACTAATAATGGGCCACTTCACTTACACTTTCCTTTGACATACAGGGAATGTGTGAGTCTTACCCTTAGTATCTGCTCATTGACTGCAGCACTGAAGGTACATAGTAATGACATGCAAATGCTGGAAGTCCTGACTTTGACTGGAATCGTGCCTGTGCTGGAGATAAATACAGTATATATTTTTTTATTTTACTTGGTTGACTTCAGTATCTAAGGAATTTACCTGAGAATAAGATAAAATGGCATCTCTAATATATTTCAAACTTCGGCCCATCCTAGTCATGTGTCAAGAGTCAAGACAGGCTTTAGACTGAAGACATACAGTTCCTTAGACCTGCTTCTCAATTGACAAGAACTGAATTACACATTCATCAGTCTGCAGCCAGGAGCATGGATGTTTTATGTGAAGAATCATGGAATCGTAGAATGGAAGAGGTGGAAGAGATCTCATGGGGGATCTGGTCAAACCCCCTGCTCAATGCATTATTCACTAAATCATCCCAGACAGATGAAGAAGAAATGCATCTCTTCCTTGATGATCACAATGGAGGTTATTTCCAGCTTCATCCTCCTCAATTAGGGATGGATTGGTGGAAGTTCAGGTTCATCGAGTTTTAGTCCAAAGTTAATTTCAGGTACCAGAACGTTATCCAAACTTGACCCCAGACCTGAACCTCATATAAGTCAATGGGGACCCGAACTTTGGTGCTGTAAAATGGTTATAGTAAGGGATAAAGGGCTGAAAAAGGAAGCAAAATGAGTGTAAGAGCAGGAAAATTGCCATGCAAAGAAATGTGGATAGGGAAATTACTTAAAATAATATAGAATAAAAAAATATAAAATATAATAATCTTGAACCATGTAGGTCCAAGGGGAGGTGTGGAGCAATGCTTTAAGTGTGTATTTTAGTGTACTTGTTAATAACAGCCATGGGAAAGCAGACAGCTGTGAGCTGGTCTTGTTATGTTGGAAAGGGGCCAATATCCATGGACCTTCCTAGCCTATTAATATCAGACCAGCCACACCTATTTGCTATGCCTTTGCTGGCTATTAAAAATGGGGGGGGGGCAAAAAAAACCATGACATTTTAAATAACCAGCTAAGGCAAAGTAGACCACTGGGGGCTGTTATTATTAAGCTGGGAAGGGGTCAAAGTCCATGAACCTTCCCAGTCTATTTAGACCAGTCCTCAGCTGCCCCCAGAAAAGGCACGTTCATTAGCTGCATCAATTCCGGTTATTTGCTTTGGCTCTTTCCGATTGCGCTGGTGTGGTGGCAATCGGAGTAGAAGTTTTTGAGGTTGATGTCAGATGTGAAATGTCTGCTGGCATCAAGTCAATGCTTAGTAATGGAGAGGCGTTTATGAGACATCTCCGTTACTAACCAAAAGAAAAAACACCCACACAGGAAAAAAAGTTTATTTGAATAAAGATTCCCCCACACATTCTGTGGTTTAGCCATTTATTATTAAAAAAATAAACCCAGCAGTTCCATTGAAATCCTTTGTGGGTTCCCACAACATCCAGCAATTCTCTTCTGCAACCTATGGAGCGTCGTTCTGAAAACATTCGTGGTCATGTGTCACGACCATCAGTAACATCATTGCCTGTGAGACATAACCAGCAGTGACCTATGAAGCTTCATTCTTGGGGGACCACACATCGTTTGAAAAAAAAAATTTTGTACGCTGTCCCTCACTCAAGCTGTCTCTACTCTTTTAGAGAGTGCAGCACACCTGCTATCAGGTGGTTATACATGCAGGGTCATGGGTGGTGCTGGCCAATCACAGCCATGCCAATCTCTATTATCATTGTTATTATCATTGTTTATTTGTTTTCCAATTGGACGCAGTTAGTCCCTTTGTACTGCTATAAAGAGGACATAGTAACAGAGGAGGAGGATGAAACTGGAGATCTCTTCACAGAGCACAACGTGGGTCAGAATATATTTCTTCACATACCAGCCCTGCTACTGTCCGCTGATGGGATATTTGTGATACAGTTCTTGTAGTTTGAGACACGTGTCTCGGGAGCTGTATGTCTTCAGTCTGAAGATTGTACACACACATGACTAGGATGGGCTGCAAATTAAATTATATCAGTGATTCCATTTTATCTCATTCATGGAGAACGCCTTTAAGAAAGGGTTGCCTAAGTAGTTGGAAAATTATACTGTATATAATGAATAATTGTATCTCATAGGATGAATATTAGTGTTTATTTTTTTATTGGGATTTTACTTACAATAATTAGCTATAGAATATCAATCTACAATGCTTTTATGACACTTTCTTTTTTACACATGCACCACGCTGATTGAAGAGATTGAAGCCCACAAATTTATGCTATGCATGTTATGGGAACACAAAGTGAATATACATTACAGAGCAGATGTGAGTATACGTTACAGAGCAGATACACACCCAACATTCTGGGAAATTTGGAACATATATACATTTTAAACTTGACCGATTTGTATAACAGTTCTTTACGTATTTTTAAAGTAGAAATAAGGAAGAAAAGAAGAAAAAATGTGTCACATAATAATATGACAATTCAAAACATACTACGTTCTAGAGGCATGATTTATATGGTATCAAATGCAGGAAGACACACCTGCATTCAGGACAGAACATACTTCGTATCGCTACTTTTACTTCAATGAACTGAAAGACACACAAAGTCCAATCCAAAAGACAATCACAAGCCCAATGAATAAATATACGCCTGGAGACAAAGACAAGTTGAAAGACCTTACAGGGCTATTTATCAAAACCGATCAATGTGAGAGAAACAAAAACCAGGCTTATTTATCATGGTAGAAGTACTCAGTGTACACACTTTTATTTAAAGGTTTATATAAAATACCTTGAGTTCCATTTATTTTAGGACATTTAATATAACTGGTGTTAGGTAACTGTAGATAAAGGGATGCGATCAATAACACTCAATCAGATTCTGCCACTAGCTTTCCTTGTAAGGGAACATTTTCAATGTATTCTATATCCTCTATTGATCACAACAACAATCTGTAGATACAAGTGTAACAGTTTTATAATTAATGTTTGCTCTGTGTCGATACTCACTGTAGCTGTGGACAGGAAGTTACATTTATTAGTAAGTTTAGTAAGTGACTCACTCGTCTCAGACAAATATAAATAGCTTTAATGTGTCTTCCTTTTATATCTACAGGTCCTTCTCAAAAAATTAGCATATAGTGTTAAATTTCATTATTTACCATAATGTAATGATTACAATTAAACTTTCATATATTATAGATTCATTATCTACCAACTGAAATTTGTCAGGTCTTTTATTGTTTTAATACTGATGATTTTGGCATACAACTCCTGATAACCCAAAAAACCTGTCTCAATAAATTAACATATTTCACCCATCCAATCAAATAAAAGTGTTTTTTAATAACAAACAAAAAAACCAACAAATAATAATGTTCAGTTATGCACTCAATACTTGGTCGGGAATCCTTTGGCAGAAATGACTGCTTCAATGCGGCGTGGCATGGAGGCAATCAGCCTGTGACACTGCTGAGATGTTATGGAGGCCCAGGATGCTTCAATAGCAGCCTTAAGCTCATCCAGAGTGTTGGGTCTTGCATCTCTCAACTTTCTCTTCACAATATCCCACAGATTCTCTATGGGGTTCAGGTCAGGAGAGTTGGCAGGCCAATTGAGCACAGTAATACCATGGTCAGTAAACCATTTACCAGTGGTTTTGGCACTGTGAGCAGGTGCCAGGTCGTGCTGAAAAATGAAATCTTCATCTCCATAAAGCATTTCAGCCGATGGAAGCATGAAGTGCTCCAAAATCTCCTGATAGCTAGCTGCATTGACCCTGCCCTTGATGAAACACAGTGGACCAACACCAGCATCTGACATGGCACCCCACACCATCACTGACTGTCGGTACTTGACACTGGACTTCAGGCATTTTGGCATTTCCTTCTCCCCAGTCTTCCTCCAGACTCTGGCACCTTGATTTCCGAATGACATGCAAAATTTGCTTTCATCAGAAAAAAGTACTTGGGACCACTTAGCAACAGTCCAGTGCTGCTTCTCTGTAGCTCAAAAGTGGCTTTACCTGGGGAATGCGGCACCTGTAGCCCATTTCCTGCACACGCCTGTGCACGGTGGCTCTGGATGTTTCCACACCAGACTCAGTCCACTGCTTCCTCAGGTTCCCCAAGGTCTGGAATCGGTCCTTCTCCACAATCTTCCTCAGGGTCCGGTCTCCTCTTCTCGTTGTACAGCGTTTTCTGCCACATTGTTTCCTTCCAACAGACTTACCATTGAGGTGCCTTGATACAGCACTCTGGGAACAGCCTATTTGTTGAGAAATTTCTTTCTGGGTCTTACCCTCTTGCTTGAGGGTGTCAATGATGGCCTTCTTGACATCTGTCAGGTCGCTAGTCTTACCCATGATGGGGGTTTTGAGTAATGAACCAGGCAGGGAGTTTATAAAAGCCTCAGGTATCTTTTGCATGTGTTTAGAGTTAATTAGTTGATTCAGAAGATTAGGGTAATAGGTCGTTTAGAGAACCTTTTCTTGATATGCTAATTTATTGAGACAGGTTTTTTGGGTTATCAGGAGTTGTATGCCAAAATCATCAGTATTAAAACAATAAAAGACCTGACAAATTTCAGTTGGTGGATAATGAATCTATAATATATGAAAGTTTAATTGTAATCATTACATTATGGTAAATAATGAAATTTAACACTATATGCTAATTTTTTGAGAAGGACCTGTATATCTGTCAGTCTTTTGTTTGTATCCCAATTCTTCTGTTCTGCTGCATCTTGTTCCTACTGTGCCTACTGGAACTACACAATTACAACACATGCTCTTTACAGGTGAAACAAATTCCAAAAATGTGCTGCATCTGTAAAAAACAGTTTTTCCAAAATTGCACTGCAAAACCATAACAATGCATGTTAAAGCATATGCTTGCTTGTGATGCAAGCAAGAATTGTGTTAATATCAAAATAAAAATGCCCTGTAAAAATCCAGACATATGATGATCCAACAGAAGCATAAAAAGAGAAGCATATTTGAAAACCATATGTAAATACACTGGTTTTATATTTGTTATCAATTGTGACAGGATCACTGGCACAGTGAATGAAATGAGATATGTGTCACTGTGCATACTGCGGTCATCACATGATACTGGTTAAATACCTGGACCTGAGAGACAGTCTGGGTGTGGTCTATTGGGAGAGGAAGCACTCCCACGTGGCTCCAGGAAGAGCAGAGAACATTGCCAGGCATCTGCAGGAAGAAGCTGCAGAGAAAGGACTATAATGAACCTTGTTTTGTTTTCCGCTAAGCAAGGAAGGCTCTGCTTCATTTTTCCTGATCCCTGCCTTGGTCTATGCTGACTTTAATAAACCAGCAGGGGTTTCACTACCAAAGATTTCCTGTGTCTACCTAGGAAGCAGCTAAGCGTGTCAACCCTTCACACAATTTTAATCATTATCAGGGTTAATAATCATTAATGATCATTAATCATTGTCCCAAGTGTACCTATGGGACTTCATTCCTGAAGTGATGGTACCTGTATTGTATGTCAGAAACTGTCAACCTTAAAGGGACTCTGTCATCTGAATTTGGCGGGACTGGTTTTGGGTCATATGGGCGGAGTTTCCGGGTGTTCGATTCACCCTTTCCTTACCCGCTGGCTGCATGCTGGCCGAAATATTGGATTGAAGTTCATTCTCTGTCCTCCATAGTACACGCCTGCGCAAAGCAATCTTGCCTTGTGCAGGCGTGTACTATGGAGGACAGAGAATGAACTTCAATCCAATATTGCAGCCAGCATGCAGCCAGCGAGTAAGGAAAGGGTGAATCAAACACCAGAAAACTCCGCCCATATGACCCAAAACCAGTCCCACCAAATTCAGGTGACAGGTTCCTTTTAAAGACTACAGTGGACAGATTTGGCTCAAGCCAATCCATCCGGCAGTTCATAGCGGATACACGGCCTTTTTTCTTTAACTACTGTACAGGGATCTGGACTCATGCAAGGTCCACTGGGTTCCATCTACAGAATGTCTGATGGCAGGAGAAGTAATCTGAGGCAAGGATGCTCAAACTAATCAGGTCAGTTACAGGAGAGACAGAATCTGGAACAGAAACCATAGACATGATTACGGCTGGGTTCAGATACCAAGTGATCAGTTAAAGCTAGCCAGTTTCAGAGTCAGAAGAGATTCAGAACAAACAAAGTCAGGGTCAAAGCTGCGTAAGAATCAAAATGGGGACAACAGGAAAAACATCATGGAACCAAGAGTAAATAAAGTCATAACTGGCAATTCCTAGCAGTGTGTTCGGTGTTGAAGTAGGCTGTAATACTCCCTCATTGACTAATGCAAGGATTTGATTACACCTACTGAGCTGATAGACATCACACACCCATTCTGCCTGATTGGGTGGCACCAGAGGTCACACAAACATACCTGGTTGGCACAGCATGATCTGTCCAGTGATATTGACCATAACATTCCCTTTAGCATCTGCAGGATGAATATTGCGGCACCCGGTAACATAATCAGATGCTGCAGGAGCAGGTCCAGGTAGAGATAAAATAGTACCATCATGATAGAAAACACCAATACAATGAGTTAATGCAGGCCATTTTTAAAGAGAATTATTTTCTAAAACATAAAAAGTACCATATTTTCCAGAGTATAAGATGACTTTTTAACCCCTGAAAAACTTCTCAAAAGTTCGGGTCTTATTAGCTGCTTGTTGTCTTATAGGGCAGGTGCGGAGCAATTTGCGGTTGCCGTATATGCTTCACTTACACCTTTCCGGTGAGGCGTCCCCTCACCTCATCATCAGGACCGCTCCCCCCTACCATATTGGTGTTGACCGCAGATTGCTCTGCACCGGCCCTATAAGACGACACCCGGTGTATAAGATAACCCCCAACTTTTGAGAAGATTTTATATTTTGGAATAGTTGGGGCTCATTTTATAATCCCAGTCGTCTTATACGCCGGAAATTACAGTAGCCATATTTAAGTAAATCAAAAGTAAGAGCAGTAGGCAAGGTTTGGTGTTAATCACATTTTTACAAATATATTACTTGGTATTTTATTTTGCTATTGCCAACTTTGTAAAGTAACAATATAAAAAACAGCCATATTTGTTGCTATTTTTACAATTCTGTGGTCAGAAATTTTCTCAATAATTTTGTTTTGTAGATCTAAATCTATCTAAATTTAAAAGCCTGGGCCATATATGGAAATTTGCTCATATGTTATTCTTAGAAAAACAAAAAACACACAGTACTGTGTAGAGATAAGTGAGTACTCCAACACACTGACCAAAAAATAAAAATACAAAATCAGTCAATGGACTTAAAAAGTAGCAATCATTTTATTTTATTTCCATACATCAATAGTACATGTGAAAATAAGAAACTTTGCAATACATCTTATTAGAGAAATCCTTTTTTCTCACCTCCTGAACTGATCGTTCATTCTTAAAATTATAAAAATTCTTAAAAACGTTTATGTGCACATAGGAATATGACACATACCTTCTCATGTATCGCAGATTTGAATAACTTCCACAGGAGTTTCCTTGTCTAGCCATTCAATAGAGGATTCAGGATCCTCCTTAATTTTTAGTGGGAGTTTCTGAAGTGTAATCCTCAGTGATCAGATACTTTGTATAGATGTTAATAAGTTCCAATTGGGAGTCTAAAAATGCTACACTAAAATAGTGCATTTTGTACACACTTATTACTGTCTCTTAGATTAAATCCACATGACAATGCTCCTTTCCCCATGCATGTCTTATACTATAATTCTTGGTAAATTACAACAGTGGTGAGGAGTTTTCTGAGAGCCATGGATAATATGCTATCTCTTTGTATTAATTAAATCAGCAGGTAAAAACTTATATAGTAGTTCTGTCTGCATTTCTAAAAGCTATATATTTCATTTGTAATAACTTTGCAGGTAGATCAGAGCAGGATGTCATTATATCTCACAAAGGAGTATAGTCCAGAACAGAATGCTCTTGTATGAGATGTAATGAAAGCACTAATCTGACTGCAGAGCGGTACATGTAGAGCACAACAGACATAAATCTGATTACTGATACATCTCTGGTCAATGTAGGAGATGAGCAGTACAAGAGAGCTGATGGTACTAGGAACTCCTGGAAGGTTTTGTGTTATTATGACACAGTTAAACTCAGTTGCAGTGCCCCTCCCACACCTGACTCATGCAGGAGGTTAGACCAGGAGATCAGAGCTGTATCATTATTACATCTCACACACTGAGAAGCCCAAGTTATGATGGGATGTACTCTTTTGCTCCTGTGTCTCTGCATGCTTATGATTGGTTGGCATCATACAAGGAGAAGAAGTACATGTCCCCAGTCATCTCTCCAGAACAAAAAGGTGAACTAGAAAAAGTACACAAAATAAAAAGCTTTATTCCACTTTGCAGCCACTATAAAATCCTGTGTCCAGTTCAATATGAAACATTCTATGGAGGCTTCTCTTTAAATTCAATTTAGCGGGTGAAGGATTTCAGCAAAATCAAGTTTTCAGGTGGAACATATATTAAGAATAAGTATTTTGCTGTGTTCCGGAACATAGTGCGGCGACGCATGCGCACTATTGCTTTTCGGCTTTGCCCGCAGTTGGGCAAAGCATACTGCGCATGCGCAAGGCAAGATTGCATTGCGCACGCGTGAACTACGGAGGAAACAGACTCATATTCAAGATAATATTGCGGCCAGCGGGAAAGGAAGGGGTGAATGAAAGGAGAGAAAACACCGCCCATCGGACTGGACACAGAGTCCGCCAAATTCAGGTGACAGAGTCCCTTTAAGCTCAGCAAATTTCTCTTTATTTTACTGTTTTTTTCCCTTTCTTTTCCTGTCTTCCTACAATCTCTTCTTTTATCCATCATATACTAATTGTTTTACTTAAAATAAATACTCATTTTTCTTTTCTGACATTTACGTTGTAATATGTTGTAGCAAATGACATTTATGTGTAGTCACAGAAGCTTAAATACCATAAACTTTATTGTGAGTGTCAGGTTCTGTGAACCATGTTGTTTTACTGCACCATTATTTGATTTCTCCAATTTCTTTTTTTTAGCATTTCCTTGACATCTGTGTGGAAATATCGAGGGCCCTAGAAGTTATTTATTCCCTTAGTTGAAATGCATTAAGAATCAGTAAAAGTACTGTAGAGAAGGGAAAGCTAGAAGACTGCATGGGAGTATTACTTATGTACTCCTGAAGGTCAAATACAAATGATATTTCACTTGTATAAAAAGTCAAAGATTTAGTCTGTTGCTCTACGATTTTATCTCTCAGGAGAGTGTTTGGCATTTTCATACAAAACATATTTATGTGAATAATCGCCATTTTAATAATGTAAAACTCAATTTTCCAACAGGCAACAAACTTTGTAAGAAAGCCAGAAAGTTAGATTTTTTTTAATTCATTAAATATGTAAATTAGTTTTCTTGCAAATTAACCCAAGATAATTGCAAATTATAAAGCACATTTATATTATGGAGACATAGCGTTAATCAAGCAGCATTTGAAAGCAGAGAGGTTTTTTTTTAAATGTATTTCATAAAATCAATTATATCCTACTTGAATAAATCGTGATGTATCGTATAATATTCTGCTCCTGTACATTGATTACATGCCACATAGTATTACAACATTAAATTGTATATAAACTGTGTTGTAAAGAATGAAACACGATTGAAACATTTACAGTTTTATAGGTAGTTGTATTCTAGTGACATACATAAGAATCATGGTAAAAGTCTTCTGGGAAGGGGGCCCAATGAAAAGTCTTAATTGGACCCCCTTCTCCTTATGTTGTCACAGCGACCCGAGCACAGTGTCATACCTCCCACAGCATGAAGCTTCTGAAGTGCCCCTCACACAATTTGATCGCCCCTATAACATAATATACGAGGGGCGATCCAAAAGTAATGATAATCAATACTAAACACAATGAATATAGTCAAAAAATAAATTTATTTTTCTACATAGTCTCCTAAGAAGTCTATACATTTAGTTCATCTCTTTTCTAAACTTAGAATTCCCTTCGAAAAAAATTCTTGATCTTGACCCTCAAAAAAATCCCCAACAGCGGTTATCACGTCGCTATTGTCGTCAAATTTCTTGCCCCGGAGGTGTTCCTTGAGCCGAGGAAAGAGAAAGAAGTCACCGGGGGCTAGATCTGGTGAATAGGGGGGGTGTTCCACCAGTTCAAAGCCCGCTTCTTGAATGGTAGCCATGGCAACAGCAGCTTTGTGAGCCGGCGCGTTATCTTGGTGAAACAACAGTCCAGCCCGCAGTTTGCCGCTCCTTTTCTCCTTGATAGCCTCCCGCAATCGTCTTATTTGTTCTGCGTAGTAGGAGCCCGTAATAGTGGCTCCCTTCTCCAAATAGTCCACCATAATAATTCCTTCAGCGTCCCAAAAAACGGACGCCATAACCTTCCCTGCTGAGCTTGACACTTTGAATTTCTTCGGCGTCGGTTCGTCGGCTCGTTTCCATGTCATCCATTGTTGTTTAGTTTCGGGATCAAAGTGGTGGATCCAGGTCTCGTCCATGGTCAAAAAACGTGACAAAAAATGTTCCTTGTCTGCTTGGAACTTTTCGAGATTTGCTATTGAAATGTCAACTCGTTTCTTCTTTTCTTCGTCGGTTAACATTTTTGGCACCCAACGCGCGGAGACCTTTCTCATATGAAATTCTTTTGCAAGGATTCTTTGAATACTGCCATTAGAGATCCCTGTGACCTCAGCTACATGCCTGATAGTCACTCTTCGATCTGCCAATACAACTTCTTCAACTTTTTTCATGTTTTCTTCATTGAGGGACGTGGATGGGCATCCTTCACGATGTTCATTTTCCATCGATGTTCTTCCCAGCTTAAATTCCTTGGCCCAGCGTGCAACTGTGGAATATGGAGGAGAAGAGTCCCCCAATGTTTCCACCAAGTCGCTGTGTATGTCTTTGGTAGTCATTTTTTTCAAGCAGACGTATTTGATGACAGCTCTAAGCTCGTTTTTTTTTTCATTTTGATGTTCACTCCTCGGCAGTTCATATTCAAATGAATGTAGCTCCCGGGAATCGTGGTCTATTTAAGCAATTTTTTTTCCTGGACTAGTGGGTACCTAAGAGAGAAGAAAACATTTTATTTTAATTTCTGTGTGCAATAGAAATAACTGATTATCATTACTTTTGGATCGCCCCTCGTAATTGCCCCTATAGCTTTATATGATTGCCCCCACAGATCACCCCTATACACAGCATGATGGCCCAAGTACCGCCACAGCAGTGTGAAGGAACCCACACACAGTATGATATCTCCCACTGGCGGTAGCAGAGCCCAAACAAACAGTGTGATGGTTCCCACAAAGCAGTATGAGGACCCCGAAGACCCCTCATTAAATGGGACTCCAAGTGCCTGGCCAACCTAACATGTGTTTCACAAAGAGTGGTGAAGCAAGTGCCTGGCCAACACAATGCGCTTCAGGTTGGCTGGGCACTTGGAGTCCCTCTTCATTTTGGTTGTTGCCATGCATTTGACCATGCTACAACATTGGTTAAATATATTATATTTTGGGTGTTTTTCTCTGCTGTGTGTGATTCCAGTCAGTTACATATGTTGGATGTATATCAGTACTAACTTCTTTCATGATTATTAATTACTAGATGGTGGCCCGATTCTAACGCATTGGGTATTCTAGAATATGCATGTCCACGTAGTATATTGCACAGCCCACGTAGTATATTGCACAGCCCACGTAGTATATTGCACTGCCCACGTAGTATATTGCCCAGCCACGTAGTATATTGCCCAGCCACGTAGTATGTTGCTCAGGAACGTAGTATATTGCCCAGTGACATAGTATATTGCCCAGCCACATAGTATATTGCCCAGCCACATAGTATATTGCCCAGTGACGTAGTATATTGACCAACCATGTAGTATATTGCCCAGCCACGTAGTATATTGCCAAACCAGGTAGTATATTGCCCAGTGACGTATTATATTGCCCAGCCATATAGTATATTGCCTAGTGACATAGTATATTGCGCAGCCACATAGTATATTGCCCAGCCACGTAGTATATTGCCCAGTGACGTAGTATATTGACCAACCATGTAGTATATTGCCCAGCCACGTAGTATATTGCCCAACCACGTAGTATATTGCCCAGTGACGTATTATATTGCCCAGCCACATAGTATATTGCCTAGTGACATAGTATATTGCGCAGCCACGTAGTATATTGCCCAGTTACGTAGTATATTGCCTAGTGATGTAGTATATTGCTCAGCCACATAGTATATTGCCCAGTGATGTAGTATATTGCCCAGTGACGTAGTATACAGCACAGAGCCACGTAGTATATTGGCCAGTCACGTAGTATATTGCCCAGCTACATAGTATATTGCCCAGCTACGTAGTATATTGCCCAGCCAGGTTTGTCACAGGTTAAAAGATAAAAAATAAACATATACTCACCTTTCCTAGGGACCCTTGTAGTCCATGGCAGCTTCCGGTCCCAGGGTTGGTATGAGCGCAGGACCTGTGATGACGTCACGGTCACATGACCGTGACATCATGGCAGGTCTTTCTAGCGCAAGCGTGCAGGGCCTGTGATGACATCGCGGTCACATGACTGTGACGTCATTGAAGGTCCTTTTCACGCAGGCACGCAGGGCCTGTGATGACCTCGCGGTCACATGAACGTGACGTCATGGCAGGTCCTTCTCCCATACCATCTTTGCCACCAGAACCTGCAACGAAAGATGGCGGGCGGTGCCAGCGACTACGGAGGGTGAGTATAGCAGGTTTTTTTAAACTATTATTTTTAACATTACATGTTTTACTATTGATGCCGCATAGGCAGCGTCAATAGTAAAAAGTTGGGGACACACAGGGCTAGAAGCGGCGGTAATGGTGTGCGTTACCCGTGGCATAACGCGGTCCGTTACCGCCGGCATTAACCCTGTGTTAGCGGTGACCGGAGGGGAGTAAGCGGGTGACAGGCACTGACTGCGGGGAGTAAGGAGCGGCCATTCTCTTCCGAATATTGCCCGTCGCTGATTGGTCGCGGCAGCCATGACAGGCAGCTGGCGAGAGCAATCAGCGAATGAATAACCGTGACAGAAGGACAGACAGAAGGACAGACGGAAGTGACCCTTAGACAATTATATAGTAGATAACTGTCAGCATTATATAATGTATATACTTGTTTTATTTCACCATTGATTATTACACCTTTGTTTTATTTATTTATACTTCATCCACTCATCTTTTCTTTATGCATGCCCATCTACTTTGTGCCATCCCTTGGGGTCTCTAACTGCCTTGCACAGTTTTCCTTTTGTCTGGTTCTCAATAGGGTTGAGCGAAACGGGTCGTTCATTTTCAAAAGTCGCCGACTTTTGACAAAGTCGGGTTTCATGAAACCCGATCCGACCCCTGTGTGGGGTCGGCCATGCGGTACGCGACTTTCGCGCCAAAGTCGCGTTTCAATGATGCTAAAAGCGCCATTTCTCAGCCAATAAAGGTGAACGCAGAGTGTGGGCAGCGTGATGACATAGGTCCTGGTCCCCACCATCTTAGAGAAGGGCATTGCAGTGATTGGCTTGCTGTCTGCGGCGTCACAGGGGCTATAAAGAGGCGTTCCCACCGACCGCCATCTTACTGCTGCTGATCTGAGCTTAGGGAGAGGTTGCTGCCGCTTCGTCAGAAGCAGGGATAGCGTTAGGCAGGGTCCATTAACCACCAAACCGCTTGTGCTGTAGCGATTTCCACTGTCCAACACCACCTTTGGTTTGCAGGGACAGTGGAGGCTACCTTTTTTTTTTTCTCAGCGCTGTAGCTCATTGGGCTGCCCTAGAAGGCTCCCTGATAGCTGCATTGCTGTTTGTACGCCGCTGTGCAAACCAACTGCTTTTTTCAAAGCACAAATCCTCTTGTTCCTTCCTTTCTGCACAGCTATCTTTTTTGTTTGTCCACACTTTTTATTTCATTTGTGCATCAGTCCACTCCTTATTGCTGCCTGCCATACCTGGCTGAGATTACTGCAGGGAGATAGTAATTGTAGGACAGTCCCTGTTTTTTTTTTTTTTTGTGGGAGATTAAGATTGGCATTTCTGCTAGAGTGCCATCCCTGTGTGTGCCATCTCTCACTCAGTGGGCCATAGAAAGCCTATTTATTTTTTTGGTTGATTTGGGTTCTAAATTCTACCTGAAAAAAATCAATAAATCAATCAGTGGGAGATAAATATTGGCCTCTGGGCTTGTGTGCCACTCCTGAATCCTGTGTGTGCCATCTCTCACTCAGTGCGACATAGAAAGCCTATTTTTTTTGGGGGGGGGGGGGGTTTCTAAAATCTCCTTGAAAAATTTTTTTATTTTATTTGGTTTCTAATTTCTTCCTGAAAAAATCATTTTATTTTATTTTGTTTCTAAAGTCTCCCTGAAAAAAAAAAAATCAGTGGGAGATTAATATTGCCCTTTCTGCTTGTGTGCCAGTCTTGACTCCTGGGTGTGCCATCTCTCTCTCTCAAATAGTGAGCCATAGAAAGCCTATTTTTTGGGGGGGTTGCTTTGGTTTCTAAATTCTACCTGAAAAAATCAATAAATCAATCAGTGGGAGATAAATATTGGCCTCTGGGCTTGTGTGCCACTCCTGACTCCTGTGTGTGCCATTTCTCACTCAGTGGGCCATAGAAAGCCTATTTATTTTTTTGGTTGATTTGGGTTCTAAATTCTACCTGAAAAAATCAATAAATCAATCAGTGGGAGATAAATATTGGCCTCTGGGCTTGTGTGCCACTTCTGACTCCTGTGTGTGCCATCTGTCACTCAGTGGGCCATAAAAAGCCTATTTATTTTTTTGGTTGATTTGGGTTCTAAATTCTACCTGAAAAAATCAATAAATCAATCAGTGGGAGATAAATATTGGCCTCTGGGCTTGTGTGCCACTCCTGACTCCTGTGTGTGCCATCTCTCACTCAGTGGGCCATAGAAAGCCTGTTTATTTTTTTGGTTGATTTGGGTTCTAAATTCTACCTGAAAAAATCAATAAATCAATCAGTGGGAGATAAATATTGGCCTCTGGGCTTGTGTGCCACTCCTGACTCCTGTGTGTGCCATCTTTCACTCAGTGGGCCATAGAAAGCCTATTTATTTTTTTGGTTGTTTTGGGTTCTAAATTCTACCTGAAAAAATCAATAAATCAATCAGTGGGAGATAAATATTGGCCTCTGGGCTTGTGTGCCATTCCTGACTCCTGTGTGTGCCATCTCTCACTCAGTGGGCCATAGAAAGCCTATTTATTTTTTTGGTTGATTTGGGTTCTAAATTCTACCTGAAAAAATCAATAAATCAATCAGTGGGAGATAAATATTGGCCTCTGGGCTTGTGTGCCACTCCTGACTCCTGTGTGTGCCATCTCTCACTCAGTGGGCCATAGAAAGCCTATTTATTTTTTTGGTTGATTTGGTTCTAAATTCTACCTGAAAAAATCAATAAATCAATCAGTGGGAGATAAATATTGGCCTCTGGGCTTGTGTGCCACTCCTGACTCCTGTGTGTGCCATCTCTCACTCAGTGGGCCATAGAAAGCCTATTTATTTTTTTGGTTGATTTGGGTTCTAAATTCTACCTGAAAAAATCAATAAATCAATCAGTGGGAGATAAATATTGGCATCTGGGCTTGTGTGCCACTCCTGACTCCTGTGTGTGCCATCTCTCACTCAGTGGGCCATAGAAAGCCTATTTATTTTTTTGGTTGATTTGGGTTCTAAATTCTACCTGAAAAAATCAATAAATCAATCAGTGGGAGATAAATATTGGCCTCTGGGCTTCTGTGCCACTCCTGACTCCTTTGTGTGCCA
This sequence comes from Ranitomeya imitator, assembly GCF_032444005.1. NCBI lineage: Eukaryota > Metazoa > Chordata > Amphibia > Anura > Dendrobatidae > Ranitomeya > Ranitomeya imitator. The sequence continues at coordinate 492,316,158 of NC_091286.1, read as the reverse complement.
TCTCTCACTCAGTGGGCCATAGAAAGCCTATTTATTTTTTTGGTTGATTTGGGTTCTAAATTCTACCTGAAAAAATCAATAAATCAATCAGTAGGAGATAAATATTGGCCTCTGGGCTTGTGTGCCACTCCTGACTCCTGTGTGTGCCATCTCTCACTCAGTGGGTCATAGAAAGCCTATTTATTTTTTTGGTTGATTTGGGTTCTAAATTCTACCTGAAAAAATCAATAAATCAATCAGTGGGAGATAAATATTGGCCTCTGGGATTGTGTGCCACTCCTGACTCCTGTGTGTGCCATCTCTCACTCAGTGGGCCATAGAAAGCCTATTTATTTTTTTGGTTGATTTGGGTTCTAAATTCTACCTGAAAAAATCAATAAATCAATCAGTGGGAGATAAATATTGGCCTCTGGGCTTGTGTGCCACTCCTGACTCCTGTGTGTGCCATCTCTCACTCAGTGGGCCATAGAAAGTCTATTTTTTTTTTTGTTTCTAAAATCTCCTTGAAAAAAACTTTTTATTTTATTTGGTTTCTAAATTCTTCCTGAAAAAATCATTTTATTTTATTTTGTTTCTAAAGTCTCCCTGAAAAAAAAAAAATCAGTGGGAGATTAATATTGCCCTTTCTGCTTGTGTGCCAGTCTTGACTCCTGGGTGTGCCATCTCTCTCTCTCAAATAGTGGGTTATAGAAAGCCTATTTTTTTGGGGGGGTTGATTTGGTTTCTAAATTCTACCTGAAAAAATCAATAAATCAATCAGTGGGAGATAAATATTGGCCTCTGGGCTTGTGTGCCACTCCTGACTCCTGTGTGTGCCATCTCTCACTCAGTGGGCCATAGAAAGCCTATTTATTTTTTTGGTTGATTTGGGTTCTAAATTCTACCTGAAAAAATCAATAAATCAATCAGTGGGAGATAAATATTGGCCTCTGGGCTTGTGTGCCACTCCTGACTCCTGTGTGTGCCATCTCTCACTCAGTGGGCCATAGAAAGCCTATTTATTTTTTTGGTTGATTTGGGTTCTAAATTCTACCTGAAAAAATCAATAAATCAATCAGTGGGAGATAAATATTGGCCTCTGGGCTTGTGTGCCACTCCTCACTCCATTGTGTGCCATCTCTCACTCAGTGGGCCATAGAAAGCCTATTTATTTTTTTGGTTGATTTGGGTTCTAAATTCTACCTGAAAAAATCAATAAATCAATCAGTAGGAGATAAATATTGGCCTCTGGGCTTGTGTGCCACTCCTGACTCCTGTGTGTGCCATCTCTCACTCAGTGGGCCATAGAAAGCCTATTTATTTTTTTGGTTGATTTGGGTTCTAAATTCTACCTGAAAAAATCAATAAATCAATCAGTGGGAGATAAATATTGGCCTCTGGGCTTGTGTGCCACTCCTGACTCCTGTGTGTGCCATCTCTCACTCAGTGGGCCATAGAAAGCCTATTTATTTTTTTGGTTGATTTGGGTTCTAAATTCTACCTGAAAAAGTCAATAAATCAATCAGTGGGAGATAAATATTGGCCTCTGGGCTTGTGTGCCACTCCTGACTCCTGTGTGTGCCATCTCTCACTCAGTGGGCCATAGAAAGCATATTTATTTTTTTGGTTGATTTGGGTTCTAAATTCTACCTGAAAAAATCAATAAATCAATCAGTAGGAGATAAATATTGGCCTCTGGGCTTGTGTGCCACTCCTGACTCCTGTGTGTGCCATCTCTCACTCAGTGGGCCATAGAAAGCCTATTTATTTTTTTGGTTGATTTGGGTTCTAAATTCTACCTGAAAAAATCAATAAATCAATCAGTAGGAGATAAATATTGGCCTCTGGGCTTGTGTGCCACTCCTGACTCCTGTGTGTGCCATCTCTCACTCAGTGGGCCATAGAAAGCCTATTTATTTTTTTGGTTGATTTGGGTTCTAAATTCTACCTGAAAAAATCAATAAATCAATCAGTGGGAGATAAATATTGGCCTCTGGGCTTGTGTGCCACTCCTGACTCCTGTGTGTGCCATCTCTCACTCAGTGGGCCATAGAAAGCCTATTTATTTTTTTGGTTGATTTGGGTTCTAAATTCTACCTGAAAAAATCAATAAATCAATCAGTGGGAGATAAATATTGGCCTCTGGGCTTGTGTGCCACTCCTGACTCCTGTGTGTGCCATCTCTCACTCAGTGGGCCATAGAAAGCCTATTTTTTTTTTTTTGTTTCTAAAATCTCCCTTAAAAAAAACTTTTTATTTTATTTGGTTTCTAAATACTTCCTGAAAAAATCATTTTATTTTATTTTGTTTCTAAAGTCTCGCTGAAAAAAAAAAAATCAGTGGGAGATTAATATTGCCCTTTCTGCTTGTGTGCCAGTCTTGACTCCTTGGTGTGCCATCTCTCTCTATCAAATAGTGGGCACTGGGCCATAGAAAGGCTATTTTTTTTATTTGGTTTCTAAATTCTCCCTGAAAAAATCATTTTATTTTATTTGGTTTCTAAATTCTTCCTGAAAAAATCATTTTATTTTATTTTGTTTCTAAAGTCTCCCTGAAAAAAAAAAATAGTGGGAGATTAATATTGCCCTTTCTGCTTGTGTGCCAGTCTTGACTCCTGGGTGTGCCATCTCTCTCTCTCAAATAGTGGGCCATAGAAAGCCTATTTTTTTGGGGGGGTTGATTTGGTTTCTAAATTCTACCTGAAAAAATCAATAAATCAATCAGTGGGAGATAAATATTGGCCTCTGGGCTTGTATGCCACTCCTGACTCCTGTGTGTGCCATCTCTCACTCAGTGGGCCATAGAAAGCCTATTTTTTTTTATTTAGTTTCTAAATTCTCCCTGAAAAAATCATTGTATTTTATTTGGTTTCTAAATTCTTCCTGAAAAATCATTTTATTTTATTTTGTTTCTAAAGTCTCCCTGAAAAAAAAAAAAAAATCAGTGGGAGATTAATATTGCCCTTTCTGCTTGTGTGCTAGTCTTGACTCCTGGGTGTGCCATCTCTCTCTCTCAAATAGTGGGCACTGGGCCATAGAAAGGCTATTTTTTTTAATTTGGTTTCTAAATTCTCCCTGAAGAAATCATTTTATTTTATTTGGTTTCTAAATTCTTCCTGAAAAAATCATTTTATTTAATTTTGTTTCTAAATTCTCCCTGAAAAAAAAAAAAAAGGGGAGATTAATATTGACATTTGTGCTTGAGTGACAGTCCTGCGTGTGTGGCATCTCTCTGATTTGGTGCCACAGAAAACAGAGTGTGTAACATTGTGCCTGATTTTCCTTGCGGTCTCACCAACCTGTAAAGGAATATCGAAATCATACTGAAGTTATAGCTCACCGTGTAAGTTATTTGACAGCAACAAATAAAGTTACTTTGGTTAAGTTTTTAAAACAATGAGGAAGTCTGGTGCAAGAGGTCGTGGCCGTGGGCGTTCATTGTCAGCTGGTAATGATGGTAGTGGTTGTGGAGCATCAGGTGGTCGTGGGAAAAAAAATATTCCACCTAAGTCTGGAGCTGTAGAGCCAGGTTCGTCGTCTGGCTACACAAGGCCTCGAACGCTCTCTTTTCTGGGAGTAGGAAAAACGCTTTTAAAGCTGGAGCAGTAACAGCAAGTTTTGGCTTACCTTGCTGACTCAGCCTCTAGCTCTTTTGCCTCCTCTTCTGAAACTGGTAAATGTAAAAGCAGCGCGTCGTTTGTGGATGTTCACGGTCAGGGACAAGTCGCTTCCTTGTCCTCTTCAGCAAAAACAACAACAAGAGAGAAGGATGCAGCAGGCGACACAACGGCTTACTCCATGGAGCTCTTTACACATACCATCCCTGGCTTAGAAAGTGAAACAGTTAACAGGCCATGCCCATTACAAGTTGAATCTGACATGGAGTGCACTGATGCACAGCCACAGCCAGACTACTATGCTGGTCCTTTGACTCAGACCACAACATTGCCCTCTCAGGGTACTGATCCACAATCAGACCCTGATGAGACTATGTTGCCCCGTCACGAACGCTATACCACCGACCGACACGGTGACACAGACGAAGTTGCACACGAGCTAGAAGAGGAGGTTATAGATGACCCAGTTGTTGACCCCGATTGGCAGCCATTGGGGGAACAGGGTGCAGGCGGCAGTAGTTCTGAAGCGGAGGTGGAGGAGGGGCTGCAGCAGGCATCAACATCGCAACAGGTTCCATCTGCCGGGCCCGTATCTGGCCCAAAACGCGTGGCAAAGCCAAAACCTGTTGGAGGACAGCGTGGACATCCGGTTAAATCTCAGTCTGCAATTCCTGAAAAGGGATCCTATGCTAGGAAGAGTGCAGTCTGGCATTTTTTTAAACAACATCCAATTGATCAGCGCAAAGTCATCTGTCAAAAATGTTCAACTAGCTTAAGCAGAGGTCAGAATCTGAATAGTCTCAATACAAGTTGCATGCATAGACATTTAACCACCATGCATTTGCAAGCCTGGACTAACTACCAAACGTCCCTTAAGGTTGTAGCACCCTCGGCCAATGAAGCTAGTCAGCAACGCAACATCCCTTCCGTCACTGTAAGGCCACCATTTTCCGCACCACCGGCAGTATCTGTGCAGGTTTCTTTGCCAGCCCAAAGCAGTCAGGGTCAGGGAATCACCAGTTTTGTAGGAGGAAATACTGCATCTAGGGCACCGGCAGAAACAATACCGTTTCCAACCGTCTCTCAGTCTGCCATGTCCACCGGCACACCCGCTAGTTCCACGATCTCCAGCTCTCCAGTCCAGCTCACCCTACATGAGACTCTGGTTAGAAAAAGGAAGTACTTATCCTCGCATCCGCGTACACAGGGTTTTAACGCCCACATAGCTAGACTAATCTCGTTAGAGATGATGCCCTACCGGTTAGTTGAAAGCGAAGCTTTCAAAGCCCTGATGGAGTATGCTGAACCACGCTACGAGCTACCCAGTCGACACTTTTTTTCCAGAAAAGCCATCCCAGCCCTGCACCAGCATGTTAAACAGCGCATCGTCCATGCACTCAGGCAATCTGTGAGTACAAAGGTGCACCTGACTACAGATGCATGTACCAGTAGGCATGGCCAGGGACGTTACGTGTCCATCACGGCACACTGGGTGAATGTGGTGGATGCAGGGTCCACAGGGGACATCAATTTCGGGACAGTTGTGCCTAGCCCACGGTCTAGGAAACAGTTGGCTCTAGGCGTTCGCACCCCCTCCTCCCCCTCGTCCTCCTGCAGAAGCGAGAGCTCTTCCACAGACCGCAGTCGCCCAACCACTCCATCGGCAGCTGTCACTGTTGCACACCAGTTTTCCCATTATGGACCAGCTACTGGCAAGCGTCAGCAGGCTGTATTGGCTATGAAGTGTTTGGGCAACAACAGACACACCGCGGAAGTTCTGTCCGAGTTCTTGCAGCAAGAAACGCAGTCGTAGCTGGGCACAGTAGATCTTGAGGCAGGCAAGGTAGTGAGTGATAATGGAAGGAATTTCATGGCTGCCATCTCCCTTTCCCAACTGAAACACATTCCTTGCCTGGCTCACACCTTAAACCTGGTGGTGCAGTGCTTATTGAAAACTTATCCTGGGTTCTCCGACCTGCTCCTCAAAGTGCGTGGACTTTGCTCACATATCCGACATTCGCCTGTACACTCCAGCCGTATGCAGACCTATCAGCGGTCTTTGAACCTTCCCCAGCATCGCCTAATCATAGACGTTGCAACAAGGTGGAACTCAACACTGCACATGCTTCAGAGACTGTGCGAACAGAGGCGGGCTGTTATGTTTTTGTGGGAGGATACACATACACGGGCAGGCAGTAGGATGGCAGACATGGAGTTGTCAGGTGTGCAGTGGTCGAAGATACAAGACATGTGTCAAGTCCTTCAGTGTTTTGAGGAATGCACACGGCTGGTTAGTGCAGACAATGCCATAATAAGCATGAGCATCCCCCTAATGTGTCTGCTGATGCAAAGTTTGACGCACATAAAGGATCAGGCGTCTGCACCAGAGGAAGAGGAAAGCCTTGATGACAGTCAGCCATTGTCTGGTCAGGGCAGTGTACAGGACGAGGTAGCGGGCGAAGAGGAGGTGGAGGACGAGGAGGATGATGGGGATGAGTATATTTTTAATGAGGAAGCTTTCCCGGGGGCACTGGAAATTGGTTGCGTGGCAAGGCCGGGTTCTGGTTTTTTGAGGGACACAAGTGACGTAGATTTGCCTGAAACTGCCCCTCAACCAATCACAACCGCAGATTTGACAACTGGAACTTTGGCCCACATGGCGGATTATGCCTTACGTATCCTCAAAAGGGACACACGCATTACTAAAATGATGAACGATGACGATTACTGGTTGGCCTGCCTCCTTGATCCTCGCTATAAAGGCAAATTGCAAAATATTATGCCACATGAGAATTTGGAACTAATATTAGCAACCAAACAATCAAAAATGACCGTTTGCTTCAGGCATTCCCAGCACACAGTGCCCGTGATCGTTCTCACACGAGCTCCAGGGGGCAGCAGACCAGGAGTGTTAGGGGTGCACACATCAGAAGTGGCGTTGGACAGAGGGGTTTTCTGACCAGGTTGTGGAGTGATTTTGCTATGACCGCAGACAGGACAGGTACTGCTGCATCAATTGAAAGTGACAGGAGACAACATTTGTCCAGTATGGTTACAAACTATTTTTCATCCCTTATCGATGTTCTCCCTCAACCGTCATTCCCATTTGATTACTGGGCATCCAAATTTGACACCTGGCCAGAATTGGCAGAATATGCATTGCAAGAGCTTGCTTGCCCGGCAGCTAGTGTCCTATCAGAAAGTGTATTCAGTGCTGCAGGTTCAATATTAACCGAAAAAAGGACTCATCTGGCTACCCAAAATGTTGATGATCTAACATTCATTAAAATGAACCACGATTGGATTTTGAATTCTTTTGCCCCACCTTGCCCGGCCGACACCTAGCTTTCCTATGAAAAGCTCTTGCCTGTGGACTACTGTGAATTACTTTTCTAATGTCTTAATTTGCTGCAGCTGATTGTCCAGCATACGACATGTTTGCACCTCCCTAAATGGCCAAACTCCCCACACGGGGCCGTGTTATCGCGACTTGGCGCAAGCACCCGTGAGAGTGCTGTTTGTCTGAAGAGGTGGGTGTGCCCTCTTTTGGTCAACAGCACTGCCACTGGGTCCCTCATAGTACAATAAAGTGTCTCTGGCGGTGGTGGTGCGCACCCAACGTCAGACACACTGTTGTAACATGAGGGGCCCTGGGCCTGTACCGCCGGCCACAAGAGAGTTCACCCACCCCCAGGTCAAACATTGCTCTACCACTTCCACAGTTATCTCTCACACTTCCACCAATGTTTAGTCTATGCGCTGACATCCTTCCATTCCTGCCACTGACAATACCATTGTGTTGACATGTATGATGGTACTTAACATAGTCAGGGGCAGTGTCCTCTATTTACCAAAGTAAATACTTTGCGCCAAATTAGTAGGTCTGAAACTACGCAGAGGATCCCACCCCTGTACCTAATGATTGCACCCTTTAGTGTTTTCGTTTTGTTTTAATGCGAGACATTCACATTTATTTATTGTTTTGGACTACTAACTGGCAGACACTCATTACAATCGGCCTCCGCTGACCAGACCACTGCTGCCCGTGTACCCCTTGGAACCAATTTTAAATTGCCTACAGCCAGCCC